>NC_141874.1:305756806-308256806 GCF_056163025.1 Triticum urartu
CAGCATGGATATCTTGTCGTTCCATGTTGCCCGTAGAAGAGAATACAAGGCGAAAAGAGGCAGTGATTACGTTTCGCCCACAACGGGGACACGTTTCCCTATCGGAACCATGAGGCTTCTTTGAGAGATGCTCCGGTTTGTAATAAAACTTGCGCCAAAATGGACGAAAGAAATTCCTCGGCATATATGTGCCATGTCGTGACACCATGCTAGGTTTCACGATTTTCAGGTGAATTTTGGATTTATGGGGATTTAAAAACCGATATTCTACACACGAAAAGTTTTCAATAGCACACGGTTCACTCGCGAAAGCCGTGTGCCGACCAAACTATGGACGATGCCCCCTCCCCCCTGCTACGCGCGTGATTTGAGTCATGCGTTCTGATTAGCCAGAACCCAAACACCATGGATCATACGTGTGCACCGTTGGATACTCCCAGATCTAATGGCAACCCTCAGCCCTTTCGACAGCACATGAAGTACATGGGTAAGCACTGTGCGCATGCGTCGTGCTTGCTCACGCTTCCTTCTCTACTACGTTTTCTAAACAGGCTACCGTTTCTCGCCACTCCTCTCATTGGTTTCCCGCCTCTTCCCCCATCGGTTTCCCGCTACCAGTGCCAGTGCTCATTCAAGTCTAGCGGTGAGACACCAGCCATGTAAATATCCCTCATAGTTTCTAAACGCACAAATGTGTGCGATAGGAGGGAGTAGGTCTCCCTTTTGAGGCTTATAGTCGCAGCACATATATTTGGGCTCCCCGAGGTATATACACTACTAGAATTAGCTTATTTGCCGTCTGCCGACTCTTTGTCGTCCGCTGGCTGACGGCAAAGAGGTCTTTGCCGTCAGCCACACGAAAACGGACGGCAAAGATGTGGCTGATGGCAAACAAGGTATTTGCCATCAGCCATTTTTTGCCGTCCGCTGGTTGATGACAAAGAATCTTTGTCGTCCGCTACCAGACGGCAAAGAGGTGGGTGGGTCCAGTTATTGTTTAACCAACTCAAGCCCACTGGCCCCACCTCTTTGCCGTTCGTTGGCTGACGGCAAAGAGGCGGGTACGTTAACGGCCGTCCCGCCCCCATCCTCTGTCTCTTCTCTTCACTCTCTCATTCCCTCCCCACCCACACCCACGCCGCCGGCGCCAACCCCGTCCGCCGTGGCCGGCCGCCCCGCACCCCTCCCCGACCTCCACCGCGGCCCCGCCGCCTCTTCCACGTCGGCCAGCCGCGCCGCGGCCATACCCGCCCCGTCCCGCCGTGGTCGTCCGGCCTCCCCCTCCACCGGGTCGCCGCCTCCTCCAGCGGCCGCCGCAGCCATCCGGCCTCCCCCTCCACCAAGTGAGCTCCTCCCTCTTTTTTGTTTAATTAGTTTCTTTTTGTTTCTTTCAGTTTAGTTTTTTGTTTTAGTTATAGTTATAGTTATAGTTTAGTTTTAGTTTTAGTTTATTTTAGATTAGTTTAGTTTTAGTTTATTTTAGTTTAGTTTATTTTAGTTTAGTTTATTTTAGATTAGTTTTAGTTTAGAAGAAGAAGTAAAAGGAGGAGGAGGAGGAGGAGGAGGAGGGAGGAACAAGAGGAGGGAGAAGAAGAAAGAAGAAAAGAAGAAGAAGAGGAAAATGGAGAAGAAGAAGAAGAAGAAGAAGAAGAAGGAGAAGAAGACGAAGAAGAAGAAGAAGAAGAAGAAGAGGAGGAGGAGGAGGAGGAGGAGGAGGAGAAAGAAGAAGAAAGACGAGAGGAGGAGAAGAAGAAGAAGAAAAGGAAAAAAGAGACCCCGACCCGACCGTCGACACCCTAACACCACACCCCAACCCCGAGACGACACCCCGGCACAACACCCCAACCCTGACACCCCGACACCCTGACACGACACCCCGACCCTGACCACCAACCATCGACACCCCCACACCTGACACCCCGACCACGGACGCGCCGACCCCGACCCCAACCACCAACACCCCGACCCCGACACCCCGACACCCTGAGACCCTGACAATCGACACCCCGACCCCCACCCCGACCCCGACCCCCGACACCCTGACACCACACCCAGACGCCCTACCAACACACCCCGACCCCGACCCCGACACCACGACACCCTAACACCCCGATCGACCCCGGGCATGATGATGATACAAAAACATCATATATATTTGTGTTGATCGGGTGTATTTTTATTATGTTCATGATTATGATACACTTAAATTATATACATATTATTATGTTCATGTCAGGTATCCAAATTTTTTATGTTGTACTAATTTCGTTTACTTTTTGTCATTGCAGGTGTTGACAGGATGGTGGGCAAGGGTCCAGAGCGCCCCGATCCTCCTGCGAGCGCTACTGGGAGGGGTGGTTCCATTATTCCAGCCCAGCCCCTCTGGAGAGCGCTGCTAGACAGTATGCATACAACTACGGCGGGTGCTTCTTCTTCGGCTGGGAGAGGTCGGGTGAGGACGAAGAAGGCTGGAAGAGGTGGACGTGGCACGGGAGAGGTAGGAACGCTATTATGCCTTCCTCGCCGCCACCCTCAGCTGATTCACCCGACCACAGGACTGCTCTGTCTGACGTGGACCTATCTCGGACTCCGGTCCATGAGCCTCTGATCGCTGATCCATCGCCCCACCAGACTCGGGTCGCCGATCCTTTGCCCCACGTGAGTCCGGTCCCAGAGTCTTCGTCCCAGAAGACTCCAATCATGGGGTCTTCATCCCAGAAGACACCGATCCCACAGTCTTCTTCCCATGAGACTTCAGAGGCTAGTCGCCCGTAGGATGGTGGCGAGGACACCTTTTTCAGATGATAGCTACAGCGACGATGAGCTGGTTCAGAAGGGCAAGAAGGTCTACAAGCATGGCTGAACAAAGCTCCCGCCCGTGCCGCCGACCCCTGACCAGAGGTGGTTGATTGCGCCTAAAGGGTTGAAGTAAGTGCATTTACTATTTATTTTAACCTTTTTCCTTCATGTTCCTTCAAATTAATATCTAATGCATTGGCCTTGTCATACTGCAGGGGCTGGGTACACTCCCGTGGTGTCCGCAGGCCCTACCAGGTCCTTGGTGTGATTTGCCGGCAACACTTCCCTGGGTGGGTCACGTTGCCCGGTGAGGGTCAGCTTCCGCAGCTAGCACTGACCTGGGAGCTGTACTCGGTTGCCCCGGCCCCGCCGGAGGAGAGGGTTGACGGTGTCTTGTGCGAGACGGTGGCCGACATTGTGTTCCGTCAGTTTTGGGTAATTTCTTCTTTACAGAATTAAAAATCAACACTACCTAGTGATTGTACTAATCTGTGTTGTCTTGTTTTATTGCAGACCTTCTACAGGGTTTCAGAGGGAGAGCAGGAGGCCGCGTGTATGGTTGTCGAAACCGAGTGCAAGCGCCTACTTCAGAACTTAAGGCACGAGGCTCGGGTGAAGGCCGTTCGAGACTACTATGCCTCGAAGGGTATTAGGAGGGGCAAGAAGAAGTACATGCAGGTAATTACCTATTCTTAAGGCCTAGAGCTTAGTTTTCTTGATTTGATTCATAGGCGTAGCGCTAAAATTTCTCTTGACTCAATTAGGTGCCCCCGAGATGGTGTGTGGATAAGATGGACTGTTGGGAGGCGTTGGTGGATGCGTGGTGCTCTCCCCAATGGAAAGTCGAACACCAAAGGGCCAAGGATAAGCGCGACCAAATGGAAGGTGTGCCACACCATCAAGGGAGCTCCAACCTGTTTGAGTACGGGGATAACTGGGTATGTGGTTTGCTACATGATTCACGCAATTTCATTCTTCATGCTAGCATTTATCCCTTCCAAAATGACTTAATTAATATGCTTAGTTAGTTATAAAATGACATAATAACCTTGGATAGTTCATTTATGACATATTTAGCTCTAAAATGACATAACAACCTTAGATAGCTCTATAAAATGACTTAATATGCTTTAGTTAGTTAAAAATGGCATAACTACCTTTGATAGCTCAATAACGGCCTAAACTAATCTTAGATAGTTCATTCATGACATATTTAGCTCTGAAATGACATAATAACCTTAGATGGCTCTATAAAATGACTTAATATGCTTTAGTTAGTTAAAAATGGCATAACTAATATTTTGTTCCTCTCTCTCAGGCGCACCACCACAAGAAGCATGTGCCAAGTCTGTTCAACCTCTATGGCATGGCCCATATGGCCTCGTACAAGAAGGCCAAGCCTTTCACGGAGTCTGACCTAGATCATCTAGAGAGCTTCACCAACATCTCCTCCCACCACAAGCTTGTGAACTACAGAGACGAGGGGAAGGCGAGGAAAGAGGAGGACTTTAACCCAAGCCAGGATTCTTTTGATACAGAGCTGGTGATGATATCTGGTGGCGGGAGGCCCCATGGCTCTCAAGCCATTGGTGATGGACTGATACATTGTCCTATGACTCTCCCGTAGATCAAGAAGCACCTGAGTAGCTTTGATCCTGAGATAACGCCTTGTGCACGGCCCATGGAGATCGCCATGGCGGTTAGTTATACACACTCTCTCACCTTTCTTCCATTACATTGTGTGTGCGTCTGTCGATGATTACAATGCTAACAAGGATTGTTGTGTTGCAGGCAGTGGTTGAGAAAGAGAGATTGAAGACCCAGGCGCTTTTGGAGGAGGCAAAAAGGGAGGTGGCGGAGAGGGAGAGGGAGATGGAGGAGAGGACGGCTAAGCTGTGGGAGGAGGAGAGGAACCGGAACGACAATGCTAACCAGGCCCTATACGAGCTCATCGTGGTACGTTTCTCGTGCATATAAACCCAATCATGCACGTAATGTGCGCATTACTATCTAAGATGACTGACTCGTGAGAACCAAATGTGCATACCATGTGCGAGAAAAACGGTCAGGCCCCTCCACCGATGCCCTAGATTGCTCCGGCGACCACGATGAGTTTGATTTGAATGGTCGTTAGTTACTACTATTCACATTTCACTTTGCGAACTTGCTAACGAGACATTATTGGAAATGATCTTTGGTGCAGCATGGCTCCCGACAAGCATCGACCACTCCTTCTGCCAATGTCGGAACCCTGACAGGTCCTTCACCTCCGTCTGCCGCTGGAGCAGCCCCGACAATTCCTACACCTCCGTGATAATGGTATTTTTCTTCTTATTTAGCATGTTTAGTCCATTTTTGACATAATTGAGCCTATATAGTCCACAAATGAAATAATAAGATGAAGAAAATCAAGGAAGAGGAAAGAAAGAAGGAATAGGAAGAAAAGAAGAAGAAGAAGAAGAAGAAGAATTCTTCTTCTAGTCTTCTTCTTCTTCTTCTAGTCTTCTTCTTCTAGTTTTCTTCTTCTTCATCATCTTCTCGAAAATGAAGTTAGCTCTAAGTTATATAAAAAATGGAATAATATGCTTAGTTAGGTAAAAATGGCATAATTAGCTAGGTAAGCTCAAAAATGGCCTTTTCTTCTTATTTAGCCTATTTATTCCATTTATGACATAATTTAGCCTATTTAGTCCACAAATGACATAATAAGATGAAGAAAATCCAGGAAGAGGAAGAAAAGAAGAAGATCTTCTTCTAGTTTTCTTCTTCTTCTTCTTCTCTAAAATGAAGTTAGCTCTAAGTTATATAAAAATGGCATAATATGCTTAGTTCACTCAAAATGGCATAATTAGCTAGGTTAGCTCCATTTTACCTAAGTATGCTTACTTCTTCTTCTTCTTCATTTTCTTCTTCCGGTTCTTCTGATTCTAGTCTTCTTCTTCTAACTTTCTTGTTTCCCATTTTGCAGATTTAATTCACTATATGGAAGCTTGCATGGATGCAGTGTTTGTTTCCCTGTTCTTTTTTTAGTTTGTATCGATGAAAAATGTGGAACTTGTTATATGGATGCATGGAACAATGTGTTGGATGAACATTGTGATGTTACTGTAATATGTATGGATGGAACTCTGTTTCTTATGTATATATGTATGTTGTCATGGATGGGGCTATGTGTTGGATACATCATATGTCTGCTGTTAATGTGAAAAAAAATATGTATATATGTGTGTGAATTCCTATGAAATTAAATGGATTCAAATAAAAATAGGAGATATATAGCCTCTTTGTCGTCTGCTGGCAGACAGCAAAGAGGACACGTGGCAGCTACCTGTAGAAACTAGGAACACTGGCTGCCTATTTGGTCACTTTGCCGTACGCTGGCAGACGGCAAAGCGGGGCACGTGGCAGCTTCCCAGTGCTGCCTGGCTGAGCTCTTTGCAGTCTGTCAGCGGATGACAAACATCTTTGAATCTTTGCCATCCGCTGGCGGACGACAAAGAGCGCCGTTAACCCCCTAACGACTCTCACCCGACCACACTGTTGTGCGTTATCTTTGTTGTCTGCTGGCCTCAGATGGAGGATAGCACAATCCTTTGCCGCCCGTTTCTAAGAAGCAGACGGCAAAGAAGGCCTTTGCTAGCACGTGTTCAGACAGATAGTTTGCCATCTGCTGGCGGACGGCAAAGATGTTTGTCGTCCGTGATCCATGCCTTTGTCATCTGCCATGGCGGACACCAAGAAGCTGATTCCAGTAGTGATATACTATCCTTTACCGACAATTAGGGGGACACTACACAATCTATCCCTTGGACCCAACAACGAGAAGGGTTTGAACATGATGGTTTCCTATTGATACTAGTAAGGTACATGTGCATTGCACGCATGAGATTTGGTAACCAAATTATGAATAAATACCACACTATTTCTTCTAAGCTTTGAGTCATATATGCATGATGTAGATGTTCGTTTAATTCTTATAGTTCATCTCATCCAAAATCAATTAGTTCTATAAAACATTCTATTTTAAGATTCATGGAGTTGTGCCTTGTAAAGCATAAAGTAAAAACAAAAAGTGACAATTCATTTGGAAAAAAAGGTTGGGCAATTAAGATATTGAAGATTCTAGAACAAAGGAGAAGTGCTTTTGTTTTGAGGTTTGTGCACTATGGTTAAGTTCAACCATGGAGTCTTCTAGATTGTACATGTGGCTAAATCTGGTGGAATATAGATGATATCCAACGGCCAGTAGTGCTTGGATTTGCCATCTCTGTACGGTCGGATTGCCTTCATCCAACGACCAACTTTCAAACTTATTCACACACTATATAGGGGTATAGATGTGTCCCATGCTGGATAAAATAAAGTTGAGTGCATGCGTTGGACGACCCCCCTGTTGCCACCACCTCGAAGTTGGGAAACCGACATCATACGTATTGAACCAGGCTTGGAGTCGGGTACGGTGTTTGGTTTGTAATGTAGTTGGTGGCCCATCAAAGTTGTGCATTCCGGATTTAAACACATCACACACCACTGTACCCATACATATTTTCGGACCGCTTGCAGTGTATACGGGGTCTTCTAATTGACCACGTCTCCATTGTGCAGTTTTTGTGGCAACACGCATATCTTTTTGGCTCCCTAAGTGTATATATATCATCCCTTTGACTGATAACGACGGGTATGTGCTGGCCATGAATGGATTCCTCCTAGTTTGGGTTAGGCCCGTCACCGTCACATGTAGCTCAACCAAAGCTCGAGCTCATGCGTTGTTAGGATTCCCTCCCACATGCTCGGATTGCTGGGTTCAACATACATCATACCCTGCGTATCTCGTCTTTAACTACCTTGCCTTCACGGTAGTTGTCTGTATCGAGAGGTAGGAACCACATCTAAATTGTACATTATTCTATATTGAAAAGACACATCACCCCTTCCCAACGTACATCATTTTGGGCTGCATGCAAGAGGTGCTGGTTTTGTGGTCCCTCTCATGCGATTTTTATGATTGATCAATATATTGGCCCAAGCAGTTTATCGACAACAACAGTTGCCGTTTGACCAAACAATAGATTGATTGGTCCGTCTTATGGTAGGTCATGGTGACATGCATGTATGAACAAAGTATCGATCATTACGTGCATCCGCCCCGCTGACACGAAGTGGGAGGTGGTGGGACAAGCATCCTAGCTAGCTACGACATTATGTAATTATAGTTATATCCAAGGGAGCTTTTGGGTTTGCGAGGCAGGTCCACCAAATTTATATATGCATTGTGTATTTACAGTTTTAAACATCACACCCAATATTCCTACATATATTTGGGCACTTTTAGGTGGTTCTTGACTTCTGGCCCCTCTCATCGATCTTCGACGACGCGCCCAACCGTGTGCCCGTGCGGTAAAAGTTGTACATTGGAATTTTGAACATCACAGACCACCCTTTTCACTCATATAAATTTGGGCCACATGTTGGAGAGTCCCCGGCGGTGCTGACGAGCTCGGCGATGCGATCCAGCTAGCCCTCATAGAGGTCATCAACGGGGTGGTAACAAAGGAGCTCGCGTGCCATAAGCAGCGCAACCTGCGCGTTCGCAGGCACGCGATGAGCATGAGATGACGAAGCGGCCGCCGGGGTCAGCAACGGAGTGGTCGTGCGTCCATATCGCCGCACGGAGGGCTGCATCGACGAAGCCTGTTGCTCGTCGACCGCGGGGCCGGTGGCAGCGTTGGTTGCGGGCGACGGGGAACAACAGGGAGCACCGTCACCAACAGGTGCCATCTGGGCGACGTGGGAGTCGAGGGTGGCCCAGCGCTCAGCACAAACACGATGAGCATCAACCATGGGGGCGGCGAAACAGTGGCGAATTGACTGGAAGAAGAGAGGCTCCCACGCACCCCTACCTGGCGCGCCAAATATCAAATTTCGGGTTCCGCAGACCCTTGAGAGGTTCGAACTCTGGGGTGCGTCCGAAGAACTCGACCTCCCCAATCTGCCTACTCGGCAATCTCACAGCCTAGCTAGATGAACAGGAAGGATACGGGACACATTAGTTTACCCAG
Source organism: Triticum urartu (assembly GCF_056163025.1). Taxonomy (NCBI): domain Eukaryota; kingdom Viridiplantae; phylum Streptophyta; class Magnoliopsida; order Poales; family Poaceae; genus Triticum; species Triticum urartu. The sequence goes on from NC_141874.1 coordinate 305,765,665, forward strand.
GTTCGGGCCACCTTGTGGTGTACAACCCTACTCATGCTTTGTAGTGGATTGGCCTCAAGGCCTGGGGATGAACTAGTGCAGTACGAGAACAACCTCCGGAGGAGGCATGTTCTTGAGCTGGTGGGGGAGAGGATGATCTCCAGGATTCGGATCCCATCTATGGTGGTGGCTAGGCCCTACTTATATTGGCCTTGGTCCTCTTCCCAAATGAAGGCGGGAAGTGATCCCACAGCGGCCAAATTTGAAGGGAGACAACTAGTACATGCTATGCTGACAAAAGTAGTCTTCGCCTGCAAAAGCCTTCGGTCTTGACGCCGCGATGGGATCGGTGATGACCTCCGTCCTGGCGGTCTTGGTCTTGTTGCACGAAAATGGAAACCTTTGGTTGATTCCTCGGGACTCCGCGCCTGCGCATTCCTCCCTAGCACCAAAGAGGAAACTGCAGTCCTGCGCACACCTGGCCTTGGTCATCATGGCTCACGTCATCTAATCCTCACGAGGTGAAGCTTGCATAGAAACCTCTGCTACTCAGGAGCGAGCCTGAGGAGGCCGCTCCTTCTAGAGGTCTTGGTGTCGTCCCCCTCGTGAGGCTTGGCCCCTCATGAGGGTCTTGAGTTGTTGATGCTGAAGGTGGTCCGTACCAGGCCATCGATGAAGCCATGCCATGGGCCACAGGTAGGGAAGTATGGGTACCCCCATTCCCAGAACGCCGACAGTAGCCCCCGAGCCCAAGGCACGCTCGAACTTGGCTTCGAGGCGAAGCCAATGGGCAAGTGCGGAGTGCCACAGGCCCTAACCGCCTGCGGCCTTGGTCGACGCATGGCGATTGATGGGACGTGGGTGTCTACACTTCCCCATGCTGCCTCGGCAACCGTTAGACTTGATTAGAACCTACTGTATGCAGAGAAAAACCATCATTGCATGGTATTGTGGAGGCCAGCGATTGGCCTCCCTCCGGCTATAAATGAGGGGAGGGGCAGAGCCCCACTCACTCATATCCGTCTTCTTGCTGCCCGCTCCTTCTTATTCTTCTCCGTCTTGCCGTCTTGCTGGAGCATCCATGGCGTCGACCGAGAGATTATCCGCGGCGGAGAAGGGAAAAAACCCTTAGGGGGAGCTTGAGCCACTTCTGTCGAAGAAGAGGTTTAGCTGCCCTCTTGACACCGGCGAAGGGCAGGAGGTGACGCGGCCTTGGTACAAGTGGTCTCCGCCTGGCTTCCTGATCCCTCTGTATGCCCGCATGCATAGCTTCGGATAGGGCGGCTGTGCCAAGCGTCGCGCGGTCCGGGGTCGTGGTGGACAGGCCGAGGCTGCGTGGCCAGCCGGTCCGCGAACCCACGACAAGGGCAACATGCGCGAGTTCGTGGTGTGGGCAGCAATGTCGCCGCGCATGTGGATTCGGCTTTCAAGGTTCTTCATCGAGGAGATGCCGCCGAGGGGGTCGCTTGAGCTATGGCTGCAACACGCCGGGTGCTGCAGCCTAGCCATGGGGGCAGAGGTCGAGGTCGTCCCCCCGAGCGATATATTCATGACTTGAGGGTGGGGAAGGTCGCCTGCGCCTACCGTTTAGAGGGCGCCCACACCATCCACTCCGAGTACGACGGCTCCTCCACGTTGTTTTTCAAGGTCTTCGACGAAGAAGGCCGGCGCCTAGAGTGTTGCTCCAGGGAAGGAAAGCTTTGCGGTGCGGCCGTGGGCATCGGGCTCGCTCCTAGCCTTGCCAGCAGCTCCTCCAGCAGTAGTGGCGACTCCGTGGAATCTAGTGACTCTCCTGAGCCTAGCGAGTCTGGGAGTCCAGCGATGGCAGCTATGTGCCACCGAGCTCTCGCTGCGCCTAGAGTCAGCAGCGGCGTTCGCTCGACGTCGTTGGTGATACCCAGCAGCCGGGGTCCTTTGAGATCTTCTTTTGTTTCCCTGCGCGAAATTGTGACGAGCCCCATGGGGGCATGTAAAAACTGTAGCGCTTTTGCTTTAATGCTATCCTCCCTAGTATAATGTCAAAATTGTGTATCTCGCTCCAACACGGTTCCCCCTTTTCGTTCTCACTCTAGCTTAGTTCTCTACGCCGACAGGACCCTGTCCCGAGGCAGGCTTCAGCCGTCGCTGGCATGCTAGGTCGCGATGCCATGGTCAAGGCTAGGAGGTGAGCGGTCCGAGGTCTGGTAAGACCTCCTGAGGCGCGAGGCTCAAGAGGACCCCTTTGGCGTGCAAGCAGTTCCCTGAAGGCCGAAAAGACAAGCGACATTGCCCAAGTAAGGTTGCAAGAGTTGAGAGATTGGGTCATGAGGTTCATGCTAATATGTATGGGTGACTTTCTTAGTGATCCTGCGGTGATTCCCTTGCGCGGCCCCTAATTGTTCCTTAGTGGTGACGCTTCTGTGTAGGGTCACACCGGCCTCCCCTTTTCCTCGCTCATCTAGATGATCTACGTCCTTGGGTCTCGGCCCTCGAGCAAGGCTCGGTCACCGCTGGTATGCCAGGTCGCGCTGCCATCTTCAAAGCCAGGGGGCGAGGGCTCGAGAGCCAGTAGGAGGTCCTGACATGCGATGCTCAGGAGCCCCCCCTTTAATGTGCAAGTGAATTGCGTGAAAAAGAGATGGTCGGCGGGGCCTGCCCGTAGTTAAGCTCTGGAGATTCCTGTGAGTTAGTCCAAGGAGGAGAAGATGACACATGACCATGCTTGTTGTACTGCCGTTAATCATCCCACAAGAATATGAAGGAACTGAGGACCTGGTGAGGTGACGTGCGCGGGGCAGGCCGCGAGCCAAAACTCGATCTCTCAGATTTGTCAGCGTTGTAGGGACGGACCCGAGCACAAGCATCGTGCCAGCATGTGTAGCCCCCGTTGCTGGATGAGCAAGAGGCAGGTCAGCAGTGCGAGGAGGCCGCAAAGGGCAATAGAGTGCCAGGCAAGAGGGTTATAACCATAAAGCAACCCATGGAAGAAGGTAATGCCAGTTCTGATAGATGCAAGAAGGATACATGCCACAGGGACAAATCCAGGCGGCTTGGGGATAATGCAGCCCGAGGGGCGCCCCCAACTAAAGAAACCAAAAGATGTCACCTGGCACTGTTGCTGAAGAGATGTTGGAGTAGCCGCAGACACGTGCTGCAGAAGTTGCTCCTCATGAGCCGCCCAGGTCATGAACCTCGGGAGGCTCTGGAGAACAGGGGGCTCACGAGGATCCATCGCCATCTTCGTCAGGATCACCTGGTGGCTGGCCTCCTAAGCCGCCAGGACGCCCCACATGTGGCGCTGATGCACGACAACCCTATTCAGCAAGCCGAAAGGCATGCGAATGTAGTTGTGAGGGGGGGGCTTGCACCGGCCAACGTGGGATGGCCAGAAGAGTTCCCGAGACGTGGCCCTGTTGAGCCTGGGGATGTTGACACAGGCGCGTAGGTCACTGTCCTCGCCGGGGCACGGAGCTACGTCGTGTGGTGGGCGATGGTCGCCCCGCATAGCGCTTGCCTCCTGAAGCTCCTCGATTGCCTTCGTCATGAACTCCCTAGCGCCTGACGCCTCGCGTCATGCGCTTTCCTCACAGAAGCGAACGTTGAAGCACTCCTCCACATGGCGCCCTAGCACGTCCTTCGTGACGCTGGACAGGTCAGAGGCCCTCCAGAGGAGAGCCCCCGAGCCCAGCCTAAGAGGGGCGCCAGGCGCGCCTTCCTATGTGAGAGAGGGTGGCGCCCCGTCAGTGGGCACATGGCTTGAGGCAGCGCAGCCGGACACCCCACCCTCCTGAGGTTCTTGGCGGAGCAGCTGCTTCTTCTTGGGGATGGCCTCGGGAGGGTAGATAGCGCCTTTGTCATCTGGATCCTCAACTGCTGCAGCTTGATAGGCGCGCTCGATCGAGCACACCGCGTCCTTCTCCTCGCATGCGATCGTGATGATGCCGCGGCTTCCCCGCATCTTGAGGACATTGCAGCCATGGTGGGTCATGGCCATGAACTTTGCCAGGGCCAGGTAGCCGAGGATGGCATTGTACGGGAGGTGAATGTGGACGACGTTGAAGTCAATGAGCTCAGTGCGGTAGTTTTCATGCTTGCCGAAGGTGACTGGGAGGCGGATCTGCCATATCGGGGTGGTGGAGCCATCGGTTAATTCTAAGAAGGGCTTGGTAGGCTGCAGCTGGTCATAGGGCACTTGGAGTCGGTCGAATGTCTCGACAGAGAGAACATTGAGTCCCGCACCGCCATCGATGAGTGTCTTGGTGACGAGCACATTGCTGATGGTAGGCGAGCAGAGCATCGGGAGGGCACCGTAGTTGCCACGCACTTGAGCTGGTCGGAAGAGTTAAAGGTGATGGTGTACTTGGACCACCTGAGTGGATGTGCTGCCTCGAGCTTGGGGAGGACTGCGTTCACCTCGCGCGCGAACTACTTGAAAATGCGATGGGAGGCTGGGGCCTGAGCACCGCCTAGTATGCAAGCGATGGCACGAGGCTCCTGGAAGGCCCCAACCCCCTCTTCCTGGTGGTGGTCATTGCTACCTCTTGAGCACTGCATTGGTTTTCCCTTGAAGAGGAAAGAGTGACGGAGCAAAGTAGTGTAAGTATTTCCCTTAGTTTTCGAGAACCAAGGTATCAATCCAGTAGGAGGCCACACGCAAGTCCCTCGTACCTACATAAACAAATAAGAACCCCGCAACCAACGCGATAATGGGGTTGTGAATCCCTTCACGGTCACTTACGAGAGTGAGATCTGATAGAGATGATAAAATAATTTTTTGGTATTTTTATGATAAAGAGTAAAAGTAAAGATTGCAAAATAAAATAGATTGGAAACTTTATACGATAAAAGATAGACCCGGGGGCCATAGGTTTCACTAGTGGCTTCTCTCAAGATAGCATAAGTATTACGGTGGGTGAACAAATTACTGTCGAGCAATTGATAGAAAAGCGAATCATTATAACAATATCTAGGCATGATCATGTATATAGGCATCACGTCAGTGACAAGTAGACCGACTCCTGCCTGCATCTACTACTATTACTCCACACATCGACCGCTATCCAGCATGCATCTAGAGTATTAAGTTCATAAGAACAGAGTAACGCATTAGGTAAGATGACATGATGTAGAGGGATAAACTCAAGCAATATGATATAAACCCCATCTTTTTATCCTCGATGGCAACAATACAATACGTGGCATTTCCCTTTCTGTCACTGGGAGCGAGCACCGCAATATTGAACCCAAAGCTAAGCACTTCTCCCGTTGCAAGAAAGATCAATCTAGTAGGCCAAACCAAACTGATAATTCGAAGAGACTTGCAAAGATAACCAATCATGCATAAAAGATTTCAGAGAAGAATCAAATATTGTTCATAGATAGACTTGATCATAAACACATAATTCATCGGATCTCGACAAACAAACCGCAAAAATAGTTTACATCGAATAGATCTCCAAGAAGATCGAGGAGAACTTTGTATTGAGATTCAAAGAGAGAGAAGAAGCCATCTAGCTAATAACTATGGACCCGAAGGTCTCAAGTAAACTACTCACATATCATCGGAGGGGCCATGGAGTTGATGTAGAGGCCCTCTGTGATCGATGCCCCCTCCGGCGGAGCTCTGGAGAAGGCCCCAAGATGGGATCTCTTGGGTACAGAAGGTTGAAGCAGTGGAAATAGGGTTTCGTGGTGCTCCTAGATGTTTTTAGGGTATATGAGTATATATAGGAGGAAGAAGTAGGTCGGTTGAGCCATGAGGGGCCCACGAGGGGAGGGCGCGCCCAGGTGGTAGGCGCGCCCCCCTACCTCATGTACTCCTCGTTTGTTTCTTGACGTCCACTCCAAGTACTCTGGATCATGTTTGTTCCAAAAATCACGTTCCCGAAGGTTTCATTCCGTTTGGATTCCGTTTGATATTCCTTTTCTGCGAAACACTGAAATAGGCAAAAAATAGCACTTTGCACTGGGCCTTGGGTTAATATGTTAGTCCCAAAAATAATATAAAAGTGTAAAATAAAGCCCATTAACATCCAAAACAGATAATATAATAGCATGGAACAATAAAAAATTATTGATACATTGGCGATGTATCAAGAATCCTCAAGCTTAATTCCTACTCGTCCTTGAGTAGGTAAATGATAAAAACAGAATTTTTGATGTGGAATGCTACCTAACATAATTCTCAATGTAATTCTCTTTATTGTGGCATGAATATTCGGATCCGTAAGACTCAGGAAAAAAGTTTAATATTGACATAAAAATAATAATACTTCAAGCACACTAACTAAGCAATTATTTCTTCTCAAAATAACATGGCAAAAGAATTTTCATCCCTACAAAATCATACAGTTTGGTCATACTCCATTTTCTTCACAAAAGAATGCTCTCATCATGCACAACCCCAATGACAAGCCAAGCAATTGTTTCACACTTTAGTAATCTCAAACTTTTTTCAACTTTCACGCAATACATGAGCGCGAGCCATGGATATAGCACTATGGGTGGAATAGAATATGATGATGAGGGTTATGTGGAGAAGACAAAAAAAAGAAAGTCTCACATCGACGCGGCTAATCAATGGGCTAGGGAGATGCCCATCAATTGATGTGAATGCAAGGAGTAGAGATTGCCATGCAACGAATGCACTAGAGCTATAAATGTATGAAAGCACAACAAAAGAAACTAAGTGGGTGTGCATCCAACTTGCTTGCTCACGAAGACCTAGGGCATTTGAGGAAGCCCATTGTTGGAATATACAAGCCAAGTTATATAATGAAAAAATCCCACTAGTAATAAAAGTGACAAAACAAGAGACTCTCTATCATAAAGATCATGGTGCTACTTTGAAGCACAAGTGTGGAAAAAAGGATAGTAGCATTGCCCCTCTATATATATATATTGGCCTTTCTAATTTTTTATTTGGGACAATGCTCTATTAATGATGATCATCACACTTCTATTTATTTACAATTCAATGATTACAACTCGATACTAGAACAAAGTATGACTCTATATGAATGCCTCCGGCGGTGTACCGGGAAGGGCAATGAATCAAGAGTGACATGTATGAAAAAAAGTGAATCGGTGGCTTTGCCACAAACACGATGTCAACTACATGATCATGCAAGGCAGTATGAAAATGATGATGTGTGTCATGATAAATGGAATAGTGGAAAGTTGCATGGCAATATATCTCGGAATGGCTATGGAAATGCCATAATAGGTAGGTATGGTGGCTGTTTTGAGGAAGATATTAGGAGGTTTATGTGTGATAGTGAGTATCATATCACGTGTTTGGATGCACCGGTGAAGTTTGCACCAACTCCCAGGGTGAGAAAGGGCAATGCACGGTACCGAAGAGGCTAGCAATGATGGAAGGGTGAGAGTGCGTATAATCCATGGACTCAACATTAGTCATAAAGAACTTACATAGTTATTGCAAAAATCTACAGGTCATAAAAAAATCAAGCATTACATGCATGCTCCTATGGGGATAGATTGGTAGGAAAAGACCATCGCTTGTCCCCGACAACCACTCATAAGGAAGACAATCAAATAACACCTCATGCTTCAAATTTGTTACACAACGATCACCATACGTGCATGCTACGGGACTTGCAAACTTCAACCTAAGTAGTTCTCAAATTCACAACTACTCAACTAGCACACTCTAATATTACCACCTTTATATCTCAAAACAATTATCAAGTATCAAACTTCTCCTAGTACTCAATGCACTTTTTATGAAAGTTTTTATTATACCGATCTTGGATGCCTATCATATTAGGACTAAATTCATAAACAAAGCCAATTACCATGCTGTTCTAAGGGACTCTCAAAATAATATAAGTGAAGCATGAGAGATCAATAATTTCTATAAAATAAAACCACCACCTTGCTCCAAAAGATATAAGCGAAGCACTAGAGCAAAATTATCTAGCTCAAAAGGTATAAGTGAAGCACATGGAGTATTCTAATAAATTCCGATTCTTGTGTGGCTCTCCCAAAAGGTGTGTACAGAAAGGATGATTGTGGTAAACTAAAAAGCAAAGACTCAAATCATACAAGACGCTCCAAGCAAAACACATATCATGTGTTGAATAAAAATATAGCTCCAAGTAAAGTTACCGATGCACGAAGACGAAAGAGGGGATGCCTTCCGGGGCATCCCCAAGATTAGGCTTTTGGTTGTCCTTGGATTTTACCTTGGTGTGACATGGGAATCCCCAAGCTTAGGCTCTTGCCTCTCCTTGTTTCATAATCCATCAAAACTTTACCCAAAACTTGAAAACTTCACAACACCAAACTTAAAAGAAAATCTCGTGAGCTCCATTAGTAAAATACAACAAACCACCACTTCAAGATACTGTAATGAACTCATTATTTATTTATATTGGTGTTAAACCTACTGTATTACAACTTTTGTATGGTTCATAAACTCTATTTCTAGCCATAGATTCATCAAAATAAGCAAACAACACACGAAAAACAGAATCTGTCAAAAACAGAACGGTCTGTAGTAATCTGTAGGTTTCGAATACTTATGGAACCCCAAAAATTCTAAAATAAATTGCTGGACGTGAGGAATTTATCTATTAGTCATCTGCAAAAATAATTAACTAAATATCACTCTCTAGTAAAAAGTGGCAGCAAATCTCGTGAGCGCTAAAGTTTCTGTTTTTACAGCAATATCACAAAGACTTTCGCCAAGTCTTCCCAAAGGTTCTACTTGGCACAAACACTAGTTAAAAGCATAAAACCACATCTAAGCAGTGGCTAGATGAATTATTTATTACTAAACAGAACCAAAAAGCAAAGAACAAAAATAAAATTGGGTTGCCTACCAACAAGCGCTATCGTTTAACGCCCCTAGCTAGGCATAAAAGCAAGGATATATCTAGGTATTATCATCTTTGGTAGGCAATTCTTCAATAGAACACTTATAACCCTTAGGAGTTTCCTTCTTTCTATTAATGATAAAACGTTTAGGCAAGAAATCAAGAAAATCATTTGTAGAAAAAGGTTCCTTAATGATAGCGAGAAAGTTGGGGTGAACACTTATGGATTTGAGATCCGCATTTTCCTTACTAGAAGTTTCACCCTTATTTTTATTAACGTACATTAGTTTGGCAACTTTGGTGGGAGCATTTTAAATTTTTTTTACGGCAGAAAAAGCGGACCCCAAGTTAGTAATAATACCCTCAAGTTTATCAATTCAAGTGCAATCTTGGTCTATTCTTTCACTAACTACGGGTTCTTTTTCTTTAAAAAATTTCGGAGTAACTCCTACCTTAGATCCATATTGGGTAATTTGGTTGTGGATCTTTTTATCCAAATTCTCAATCAATTCCACAGTGGCAACTTTATTTTCAATAATATCGAGCCTTTCATAACATGTTCCAAAGTTAACATAGTCCCATTAACCAAGAGAGGTGGTGTGCCAAACAAATCTAGCATAGCATTATAAGAATCAAAAGTGTGGCTACCCAAGAAATTTCCTCCGGTAATGGTATCAAGAATATATCTATTCCATGGAATGATGCCTACATAATAATTGCGAAGAAGAATGGAAGTATATTGCTTCCTAGTAGATCTATTTTGCGCAATGCAAATTCTGTACCAAGCATCTTTAGATTTTCTCCCTCCCTTTGTTTAAAATTAAGGACCTCATTTTCGGGAGACAAAGGAGTAGATAAAGGACTAGCCATAACGACGAAGCAAGCGAAAGAAAAAGTGAACGGAAAAAGAGGGCGAATAAAACGGCAAGGGTGAAGTGGGGGAGAGGAAAACAAGAGGCAAATGGCAAATAATGTAATGCGAGGGATAAGAGTTTATGATGGGTACTTGGTATGTCTTGACTTGTGCGTAGACTCCCCGGCGACGGTGCAAGAAATCCTTCTTGCTACCTCTTGAGCATTGCATTGGTTTTCCCTTGAAGAGGAAAGGGTGATGCAGCAAAGTAGCGTAAGTATTTCCCTCAGTTTTTGAGAACCAAGGTATCAATCCAGTAGGAGGCCACAGGGAAGTCCCTCGTACCTACACAAACAAATAAGAACCCCGCAACCAACATGATAAAGGGGTTGTCAATCCCTTCAGGGTCTCTTGCGAGAGTGAGATCTGATAGAGATGATAAAATAATATTGTTGGTATTTTTATGATAAAGAGTAAAAGTAAAGATTGCAAAATCAAATAGATTGGAAACTTTATATGATAAAAGATAGACCCGGGGCCATAGGTTTTACCAGAGGCTTCTCCGAAGATAACATAAGTATTACAGTGGGTAAACAAATTACTGTCGAGCAATTGATAGAAAAGCGAATAATTATGAGAATATCTAGGCATGTTCATGTATATAGGCATCACGTCCGTGACAAGTAGACCGACTCCTGCCTGCATCTACTACTATTGCTCCACACATCGACCGCTATCCAGCATGCATCTAGAGTATTAAGTTCATAAGAACAGAGTAATGCATTAGGTAAGATGACATGATGTAGAGGGATCAACTCAAACAATATGATATAAACCCCATATTTTTATCCGCGATGGCAACAATACAATACGTGTCGTTTCCCTTTCTATCACTGGGATCGAGCACCGCAAGATTGAACCCAAAGCTAAGCACTTCTCCCATTGCAAGAAAGATCAATCTAGTAGGCCAAACCAAACTGATAATTCGAACAGACTTGCAAAGATAACCAATCATGCATAGAAGATTTCAGATAAGAACCAAGTATTGTTCATAGATGTAACACCAACGATGCGGCTATATCTCCCACGTGTGGGAGCATGACTTAGAGGCATAACCGCATAGTAGGCATGTCGCAAGAGGGGTAATCTTTACACATCCCATCTACTAAATAAGAAAGGGATAAAGAGTTGGCTTACAATCGTCACTTCACACAATACATGAATATAGCATTACATCATGCAGAATACAAACAAGGTCCGACTACGGAACCAAAATAAAAGAAGACTACCCCTAATGCAAAACATCCCCGATCGCCCCGACTGGGCTCCACTACTGATCAACTGGAAAATGAAACAACACAACGAACACGATCTTCATCGAGCTCCTCCTTGAGCTCGGTTGTGTCACATGCACGGACATCATTGGCACCTGGAACTAGTTTTGGAAGTATCTGTGAGTCACGGGGACTCAACAATCTCACACCTGCGAGATCAAGACTATTTAAGCTTATGGGTAGGAAAGGGTAGTGAGGTGGAGCTGCAGCAAGCACTAGCATATATGGTGGCTAATTTACACAAATGAGAGCGAGAAGAGAAGCAAAGCACAGTCGTGAACTAGAAGTGATCCTGAAACTACTTACGTTCAAGCATAACACAAGAACCTTGTTCACTTCCGGGACTCCGCCGGAAAGAGACCATCACGGCTACACACGCGGTTGATGCATTTTAATTAAGTTAAGTGTCAAGTTATCTACAACCGGATATTAACAAACTATCTTATGTGCATAAGCAACAAACAACAAACAACAAACTATGTTGTTAACTAACTATCTATCTAGGCATGTTTAAATGAGGCCGAAACAACAAACAACAAGTCCGAAAAATATCTAGGCATGTTTAAATGAGGCCGAAACAACAAACAACAAGTCCGAAAAATCCTCATGTGCATAAGCAATTTAATGCAACAACAATTTTAAACATCTTAATGTTGTTAACATGATGCGGATGACATGTTCAAGTTTATGCAATTTTAAGAAAATGTTGACATGATAAGATATGAGGCATTTGTCATCGTGGAGGAAACGAAGGGGGTGCCACGGCAACGATTCCGAAAATGATGCCACGGCAACATAACGGTTCCGGTAGCTCATGGAGATATCGGTGCAAAGGAAGTGTGACGGGAGCGTGTCATGCAAGGATGGTGGGGTGCTCCCGGATACCGGGTTCCCACATGTCGACGACGGTGCCAAGCGACGGGTTCCCACATCCAAACATGCATCTCATACCACACAAGCATTTGTTCTTGGAAGGTCGTCTCGGGGTTATACCTTCGAAGCGTGCATTATCAGAACTAATCAAGTTCGGCGGTAGGGGTACACGTGTCGAAGGGGAAGTAATTGTTCATGGGTTCGTCATGGGAAGTAGCGGTTCACGCGATGGTAGTTGAACTTGACATTTGTGTTACACGGGTCATCCGCGACAGTCGTCATACATGGTTCGGAGTGGTACTTGCATCTTCCGACTTGTCGGTCTCGATTCTTGCGATGGTAGTGGTATACGTTTCGTTTTCGGAGAGGTACTTAACGAATCTAATGTCCTCGGGGCGATGGTAGTTGTACACGGTCCACGATTCGTCGATCGTTCGGGGTTCTACTTGCGGGTCTTGCTGACATGAGGGGTACTTGGCGTTTCCGTGTGATGTAGGGGTACATGTCAATGGTCGTCGTGGTACTTGGTGTTTCACACTTGCCGATCCCGTCAACTCGAAGGGGGTACTTGGTACAATCCGCATAGTCATGCACTTGTCGTCGAGGGACTTGACGGATCCGAGGCTTCCGAAGGCAACGGTAGTGGGACTTGTATCAACATGGTGTAGTTGTACTTGCTGGTGGTGGTGCTTGGCGAAAACCGAGATGGTCTTGACGTTAACAGCCACAAGCGGGGGTGCACGGAGGATGCGTCTTGCGTTCTTCGCGGAGTTGGTCTTGACCATGGTGTTTCTGCGGTAGCCGGAGAGCTCATGGCCTGCAGCAGCAAGGCATGGAACAGAGTCGTCGGGCACTGATGGTGGAGGAGAGATGGCCGTTGATGCACGACTGCTTGGTGGTGGGGCGCGACGTAGCTGCGGCTGCTCCCAGCCGAAGCTCGGGCCTCCGTGTTGTCGAGGCGCGGCACAGGGAGATGGACGGATGGATGGCGTGACGGAGGGCAGCAACCGGCAACGACTCCAGTGGCTGGCGTGGTTGAGGGAGGAGGCGAACGGGGCGGAGGAAGGAGATGCCGGCCGGGGACGAAGGCAAGGGCGCCGTCCCTCTATGTGTGCGCGGGAGGCCGGTCCGGGCACCATGGCTAGATGGCGGCGCAGAGGCGCGACGCGAGCAGCTGGAGTGGCAGCTGAGGGAGGCGCGACAAGGTGCAGGTGGAAGAGGCACTCGGCGGGTCAAGGTTGAGCTCGCGCGTGAGGGCAGAGTGTGAGGGCTTGGTGCTCCTCCCTGGAGCGTGAGGAAGAGAGTGAGAGGAGGGGGGTTCGAGCAGAGCGCTGGAGGGAGATGGGGATCGAGATCCCCTCTTGACGGCGCTGGTGGGAACGAAAGGGAGAGGACCAGGGGATTGGGGAGATGGGGGTTCGCTAGGGGCTAGGGTTAGGATTAGGTGGGCCTGGTGCGGGAAGTTGGGCGGCCCAGGTGAAGTTGGCCTAGGGATTAGGCAGGGGCGCGGCTGGGCCTAGGGATGGGCCCTAGAGGCCGGCCTGCTGGGGTCTCTCCTCTCTCTCTCTCTCTAATTTCTAAGCAGAAAACAAAAGTGGAGAAGAAAATAAAGAGGGAGTGGTTAGGGAAAGAATTGGCACACGCAGATAATATTCCCGGACTCACAAAAATGTGTACGATCCAAGAAAAATGGAGTGGGCATTTTTCAAAGTTTAAATTCAAACTCATTTGATTTAAAATCAAATGGTTCGAATAGGAAGTGAGGGTTAGGAAGGTCCAAAAATGTTCAGATTTTTGGTGGAGCTCCGAAAAATGACGAAATAATTTACGGACAAAGTTCGAGGTCAAGAAGCGAGATAACAAAGGCATGGGGAAATTTTGCAAGTGTTTTTTAGGTAATACCATAAGAATGAATTATTTATCATAGCTCCCTAATATTGGGAGGGTATGTTATAAAGAGAACTCACCATGTGAATTCACTCAGTTTAAATGAACCAAAGATCCATGCAATTTATTTAGTTGAGTTGATATGCAAAGGTTAATGACATGATGGCATGATGACATGATGCAATGCACATGATGCAATGAACCAAAACAAATCACACGACGAAACCCGGAAACCCTGAAAAGCATCCGAAGCTTCGGTCTTGGGGCGTCACAACACTCCACCACTATGAGAGGATCTCGTGCCGAGATCTAGGATGGCACCGGAGGTAAAACGGAATAGGAAGAGGAGAGGTAAAACTAAGTTGCTTCTTTGACAAACGAGTGAAACCAAAGAACCTTGACAGGTTGAACAAATAGAAAGGAATAAAGAATACAACGAAGATGAACAAAGTTGAAAGCACTCCGTTATAAAAGAGGAACAAGGAACATACGAGAACCTTGTAGGTTGAAAGACACAACAAAAAGTGATACAATGTACAAGAAGTACATGCAAGCACTCCGGTAGCAACGAAATGTACAAGGAACGATAAAGATCAATTATGACAAAACTCCGCTTAAAACAAGATAGAGAAGGAATAAAGATGATATAATTTGGGCAGCACTCCGACTGAGAAGGGAGGAAAAACTTAACAGAATGGGAAGAACTTGAAAAGAGGGGACAACAATCCGGTTGAATGGATAAGCAAAGGAAAGAACATGATCTTGACAAAACAAGATGATGGGTCGAAGAGAGCAACATCACAATGCCTCCGGAACAAATGTAAGAATTGAATGGAATGAATGGAAGGAAACAAGATCTTGAGAGAGCACGCTTTCAACAAATGCTAGAACGGAGTTGTTGGATTATCAACAACGAGAGGATAAGCTTTTTGTCGGCTTATGGAAGACATCTCAAGATTACGAGGTGACAAACTGCCACTAACGAAAAACAATATATTTTATTTATATGAACAAGGAAATGAGAAACTTATTTCACGGGGAGGATAGATGAGTTACTTGGGTCATTTATTAGCACCATAAATAGCAACAATCCTTAGGGAAAGCTTTAGGTGAAATATAACCCAAGATAACTCCAACAAAGAGATTGATGGATTGAAAATACCTCATTCTTGATACCTTGTGAATCATGAAACACGAAGGGAAATTATCAAGAATGACATAAGACCACCTCAAATGATATGGTAGAAAGAATTGCACTTCGGAATGCAAGATGAAGAATACTTGAGCTCCTCTAAAAAGAATCTCGATGAACAGTTTGACAAGGAATCAAATCCTTTATGAACCATCATGTAGAGCCTCCATGAAAAACTCCGGTAATAAAAGGATAGCGAGAAGAAAGAGAAGTTGAGAACACAAGGTGAATCCTTGCAATGATTTAGATGGAGCTTCGCGACGAGATAAAGCGGAAAACTTGAAACTCCGGAAAAGAAATATGAATAGCTAGAAACCGAGAATTTAACTTCGTGAACAAACTCCGGAACATGAGTCCATTGCTTGGATGAAGCAAGAATAAGAATTATGTTATGCGTATCCTTCACCAATTAAATTGATGACAAGCAACGGATTGCATACAACTTATTCTCGTAGAAAGGATTAAGATAGATATGCCGCAAACTTGAGAAGGTCTTCAATGAACCACCGGTAGGATTTGAAAAGCACAAATAAATTGATGTGATAAACGAAGGAAGAAGAATCTTGGAAGAACCACCGTAAGAATTGAAAACGATTGACGAAAAGATAAAGAAGCACCAGGAAGAATTAGAGAACAAATGAAGATACTTGAGGGGATTTAGATACATGAGAACGAAGAGATCACGAGCTGATGAGGGAATGCTTGAACGATTCACCGGTAAGATTTGGAGAATGAGAGCTGAAAGCTGGAATGAATACTTCTGAGATGATGGGTTCTTGAGAAACAAACTTAAAAGACTCCTGAATTACTCTGGATGGGTAAAAAGAGTTCTCACGATCGAAAACAATTATGAGAGGATGGCATAAGGCTAGCACCATGAATCTTGAAGAGAATGGAGTAATATTAAAGAGAAACTCTTCTTCGGTCTTTCAAAATCCGAGAATGATGACGAGAACAGAGTCATGAATTATTGAGATACTCCAGGATGAAAATTGGAAATGATGAACCAACAATGAAAAGAATTTGAAAGATCTTGGAGAAAGACATATGACTGATGATAATTCATTCTTATGTCAAACTTGGAAAATAATTTGAGAGTAACTCTGGGAAGATTAGAAGAGTCAGGTAAGATCCTGGGAAAAAAACTATGGGTTAGGGCCCACTCAAAAGATTCACCGTTGAACGATTTAAAAGAGAGAATGCAGAATGGAAAACCTGAATCTTCGTGATATCTTCAGCACTCCCGAACAAATGAATAACAAGAGGTGAAAGATTAAGAGGTACAAAAGCATGGGAAAGCATTTGAAACAATGAAAGGAATAAGATCTAAGACCAAAACTTGAATTGAATCCACCGGAGAAGAAAAAGAATTAAGAATGACGAACTTGAAGCTTCTGAGCATCTCGTAGAGAAATGACCGGTTAAGAACATTGAAGGAAAGGGAAGAAGAAAGTTCACATGAATCAAATGGATACTTGATTAAGATATCTGAGTCCTTGAAGAAAAAGGGTTGGGAGGGCGGGAAAAACAAAAGCAACTTGGAATGGATGAAACAATTCACATTGAGAATACTTTGAGTTGATCTTGCGGATGTTGAAAATGGTCGGATCCACTTGAAGAGAAACACGCCGGTTGAAAAGGATTGACATGACAATACCGATTATCATGAAGGATTAATGTTCACATAGAAATATGAGAACACCGCTTAGGGAAAAGGTATGGAATCAACACTTTACTTAGAAGCAACTCGAATACCACAACTGAAAAACAAAACAAAGGATTGGCTTGCAGAATAAGCCGGAACAAACATATGATAGAGATTTCGTCCGAAGTTTTCATGGTGGGGTGTAATGCCCCGAGACCGATGTGCCAGGTGTCCTCTAGTTATTCATTGTTGTTGCCTTGTCATTGCTTGCATGTCATGCATCTCATATCATCTCATCATGTGCATCACATTTGCATACATGTTCGTCTCATGCATCCGAGCATTTTCCCCGTTGTCCGTTTTGCATTATGGTGCTCCTATGTCCTCCGGTGTCCCTTTCAACCTCTTTTCGTGTGCGGGTGCTAAACGTTTTCAGATTGGACCGAGACTTGTCATGTGGCCTTGGTTTACTATCGATAGACCGCCTGTCAAGTTTCGTACCATTTGGACTTCGTTTGATACTCCAACGGTTAACCGAGGGACCGAAAAGGCCTCATGTGTGTTGCAGCCCAAAACCTCTCCAAACTGGCCCAAAACCCATCTAAACCTCCTCCATCATCTAGATCATTTGATCACGATCGTGTGGCCGAAAACCGCACCTCATTTGGAGCTCCCTAGCTCCCTCTACGTCTATAAATAGAACCCCATTCGAAATTCCTGGTCTCCTGTTCCTCTAACCCTAAAATCTGCTCTCTCGCCGCTGCCGGACAACGTCCGCTCAGACCGGACACATCGCCGCGGCCAATCGGGTGCCGCCAAGTGTCACCGCCGGGACTCCCCCGCCTCCGGCCCGCTCGGCCCGGGGAGAGCCCCCGAGGCCCGCAGCACCGCACCGCCTCCTACCGCGCCCCGCCGCCTTCTTTCCGCCGCTCGGCGACGCCGCGCCGCCGCATCCACTCCTCCACCGCGCCGGCCGGAGCTGTACCTCGCCAGCGAGCTCGCGCCACCGCCGCCCCGGCCCGAGGTCGCCGCCGTCCGGTGCCCTACCTCGCCGTCGCGCCGTCCCAATCCAGATCCGGGCGGATCCGGCCTCTTCCGGCCTTCCCTGCGCCCTCACCACCTCGCCGGAGCAATAGCTCCTCGCCGGCGAACTTTGAACCTCGAACTGCTACAGTACCGACAGATCTGGATTTGAGGAGATCGGTTGACTTTTTCGTCCCAAACCCTAGTTTTTTTGCATACTTTGACATGCCATAACTTCGTCATCGTAGCTCCGATTCGTGCGTGTAGCATATCAAAATGTTCGCCTCGACGAGTACATCATTTCATATCATTGCATCATTTTCTTTTGAGCTCATATTGATGCCCGAAATTCTGTTGGAAGAGGGCTATGTGAGGATAGTTTCAGATCTGTTTCAGCAAATGCCCTTTTGTCATTTTTGCCATGATTAATGTGTGCATACTATGATCTTGAGCACTACATGTGTTTTGTAGTATGCCATGTTATCTTTACAGGGGTGTATGCCATGTATTTTTGTAATATTTGTGGTGACTAGCACAAGCATGCAAAGTAGCTTACTCAATGATGCTGATTTCAGGAACTTAGAATTTCACTAAGTCCTTGCCCTGTCATTATTTTTATGCCATATGTTCATGTTGTTTCCTAGTGATCCGTGCCTC
The DNA here is from genome assembly GCF_056163025.1 of Triticum urartu. Taxonomy (NCBI): domain Eukaryota; kingdom Viridiplantae; phylum Streptophyta; class Magnoliopsida; order Poales; family Poaceae; genus Triticum; species Triticum urartu. Next base: position 305,783,927 of record NC_141874.1, read on the forward strand.
TTTTGAGCATGATCAGTAAAGATGTTTTGTAGATAATGTTGTGCTCTATCCATCCATGTCTTTGTTTGCGATTATGGAGCACCCTAGCTTGAGTCAATTGATCTCTACTTTTGCTATAAAATGTTCCTGGCAGATTGTTAACATGTTTAGCAATTTTGCCGAGCTTGTAGTTGTTGATCCGTGCATGCTATGTTGTTGTTCTTCACATGTCTAGCTTCTATGCCATGTCGACTTGCTAGGTGTATGCTTAGTTTGTCATGCAATGCCTCGTGGTGAGTGCATCGAGCTCGTAAACATGCCTACTTGATATCTGTTTTGCATGCTCCAATTTTTCACAAAGTCTGAATCTGTTTATGTTTTTGCTATGTTCACATGCTTGCAATTGTATTTTCTGATCCTTTTTGGCTCATGGTTAGTAAGGGACTTTTGTTATATGTTTTGAGTAGCTTCATGCCATGCCTTGATTTACCATGATATGTTCCTGTAGCATGTAGTTATAATGCTCAAAACATTGCTTCCTGATGATAAATTCCTGACTTGCTGTTAATTTCACTAAGTCTGAAAGTTGTTATCTTTTGCACTTTGGCCATGCTTGTTTGAACATGCTATTGAGTGAATTAGCCGTAGCTCAGTGTTCATCTTGTTTCAAGCATCATGAGTGGATCCCTGTCATGTATTTTTTTGCCATGTTTGATTGCAGTAGCTTATTTATCTTGATGCATTTAGGAGGCTACTTGCTGTTTATCGCAGACCGGTGCCATATTTGTTTTGCTTGCCATTTGCAAACCGTGCATCCGATTACGGTGATCTTTATATCGATTTCGACCAAAATCAACTCACCTTTCAAGTGGCACTCTTGGTTTTTTAAGTTGAGGCCAGGTTCAATCATTCCTTTCCAATTCTTGCATATGCATCACATATCGCATCTCGCATATCATACCATGTTTTGCATCATGTTATTTGTGCATTGCGCGTGGTTGATAGTGTTCCTTTTGCTTGTTGTTCTTGCTTGGGTAGAGCCGGGAGATGAGTACGTGATCGAGGAGCCTGTTGAGTACACTTACGAGGATCAAGGCAACTTTGAGAACTTTGCAGGCAAGATGACCATAGCCTCGAAATCTCTATCTTTGCTTGCTAGATGCTCGCACTTTTGCTTTGCCTATGCTACGATACCTACCACTTGTTTATCATGCCTCACATATTTCCATGTCAAACCTCAAACCCACCTTGTCCTAGCAAACCGTTGTTTGGCTATGTTACCGCTTTGCTCAGCCCCTCTCATAGCGTTGCTAGTTGCAAGTGAAGATTGGAGATCGTTCCTTGTTGGAACATGTTTATTTGGTGGGGTATTATTATATTATCTGGTTTATATTAATGCACCTATACACTTGGTAAATGGTGGAAGGCTCGGCCTTATGCCTGGTGTTTTGTTCCACTCTTGCCGCCCTAGTTTCCGTCATATCGGTGTTATGTTCCCGGATTTTGCGTTCCTTGCACGGTTGGGTTATAATGGGAACCCCTTGACAGTTCTCCTTGAATAAAACTCTTCCAGCAATGCCCGACACTGGTTTTACCATTCGCCACCTAGCCTTTTCCCTCGGGTTTCACGGACTGAAGGGTCATCCTTATTTTAACCCCCCCCCCCCCCGGCCAGTGCTTCTCTAAGTATTGGTCCAACTGAGCGATGTCCGGGGCTACCAGGGGCAACTCTGGGCTGGCCTACCCGACGTCTTGCTCATCCAGTGTGCCCTGAGAACGAGATATGTTGTAGGATCGAAAGTATGTCTAGAGGGGGGGTGATTAGACTACTTGACCAAATAAAAACTTAACCTTTTCCCAATTTTAGTTCTTGGCAGTTTTTAGCTAATTTAGGACAAGTCAAGCAATCATCACATAATTCAAGAAAGCATGCAAAGAGTATATAGGCAGCGGAAAGTAAAGCATGCAGCTTGCAAGAATGTAAAGGGAAGGGTTTGGAGAATTCAAACGCTATTGGAGACACGGATGTTTTTCCCGTGGTTCGGATAGGTGGTGCTATCCTACATCCACGTTGATGGAGACTTCAACCCACGAAGGGTAACGGTTGCGCGAGTCCACACAGGGCTCCACCCAAGGGTAACGGTTGCGCGAGTCCACACAGGGCACCACCCACGAAGGGTCCACAAAGAAGCAACCACCCACAAAGGGTCCACGAAGAAGCAACCTTGTCTATCCCACCCTCAGGACTTGCCTCACTAGCGGTAGATCTTCATGAAGTAGGCGATCTCCATGCCCTTACAAACTCCTTGGTTCACTCCACAATCTTGTCGGAGGCTCCCAAGTGACACCTAGCCAATCTAGGAGACACCACTCTCCAAGAAGTAACAAATGGTGTGTAGGTAATGAACTCCTTGCTCTTGTGCTTCGAAATGATAGTCTCCCCAACACTCAACTCTCTCTCATAGGATTTGGATTTGGTGGAAAGAAGATTTGAGTGGAAAGCAACTTGGGAAGGCTAGAGATCAAGATTCATATGGTAGGAATGGAATATCTTGGTCTCAACACATGAGTAGGTGGTTCTCTCTCAGAACATATGAGTTGGAATGGTGTGTGTGTTCTGATGGCTCTCTCATCGAATGAGAAGGAGGTGGAGGGGTATATATAGCCTCCACACAAAATCCAACCGTTACACAGTTTTCCAATCTCGGTGGGACCGAATCAATAAGCTCGGTCGGACCGAAAATGTAAACCTAGTGACCGTTAGTGATTTTCGGTGGGACTGACATGCAACTCGGTAGGACCGATATGGTTAGGGTTTGGGCATAACGTAATCTCAGTGAGACCGATTACACAAACTCAGTGAGACCGAATTTGGTAATTAGCTAACCAGAGAGTTGGTCAGGCAAACTCGGTGGGACCGATTTGGTCTTTCGGTGATACCGAGTGGAACTCGGTGAGACCGAAAAGTTACAAAGGGGAAACACTGAGTTTACATTGCAATCTCGGTGGGACCGATTCGCTCTTTCGGTGAGACCGAAAAGTTACGAAAGGGAAACAGAGAGTTTGCAACCCCATCTCGGTGAGACCGAGATCCCTATCGGTAGAACCGAATTGCTAGGGTTTGGCAGTGGCTAATGACAAGTGAAACTCGGTGGCGCCGGATAGGAAGAATCGGTAGGACCGAGTTTGGCTTAGGGTTTAGGTCATATGTGGATATGGGAAAGTAGTTGAGGGTTTTGGAGCATATCACTAAGAACATGAAGCAAGAGGCTCATTAAGCAACACCTCATCCCTCCTTGATAGTATTGGCTTTTCCTAAAGACTCAATGTGATCTTGGATCACTAAAATATAAAATGAAGAGTCTTGAGCTTTTGAGCTTGAGCCAATCCTTTGTCCTTAGCATTTTGAGGGTTCCACTTTCACATCCATGCCATGCCAATCATTGAGCTTTCCTGAAATAATCATCTTGGAATAGCATTAGCTCAATGAGCTATATGTTGTTATGAATTAGCAAAACCACCTAGGGATAGTTGCACTTTCAATATCCCCCTTTTTGGTAATTGATGACAACATATAGATCAAAGCTTCGACAAATGATAATAAGCATGAAATATATCGTTGCTTTGAGAAGTATGTGACAAGTAAGAGCTCCCCCTAAATTTGTGCATATTTAAAATTTGCTTTGGACTGCAAATGCACAAGGAGTTAGAGTCATGGGTTACTCTTCCATGTCACATACATCTTGGTGGAGCGCTTAAAATGATAAGAATGAAATACATGCACTCATCACCAAGAATAGTGAATGATCACCAAGCATAGTATCTCAAGCACTCAAAAGCAAACAAGTTCGAAAAACCACCAAATAAAGCAAGAGAGAAAAGCAACACTCTCTCTCTCGAAGCCTATGATCTATACATCTTCTCCCCCTTTGGCAACAAGTTACCAAAAAGTTCCTAGAAAATGCATAGCACTAGATCGACGCTCAGGCTTGATCTTCAGGTGGTGGTGGAGTCCGGATCACTCCAAGGACGAAGGCTTCGGTAGATGCTAAAGTAGACGCTGGAGTTGGAGCTGAAGTAGATGCTAGAGCTGGTGGAACTGAGGCTGTGGCTGGTGCTGAGGTGGTGGCTCTTGTGTCAGCAACTGGCACGGCAGATGACCTTGGACCTCTTGGCACTCTAGCAAAGGCATGAGTGGTAGTCCTGCCTCTCCTCTCCTGCATGTCCTCCTGGAGCTGCTCCACTGCAGACTGAACTTCCGTTACTTTGACATCCAAGTCATAGAACTTCTGTTCCATGATTCTCTCTAGGCTCTACTGATTTTGAGTGAGGGTGGACAGACTTTGCTCAATCCTCAGCGTGGATGCAATCAAGTAACCAAGCTGCTCTTGTTTGGTCTTCAAGAAGTATTCAGATGCCTCCTCTTGAGTTGGCATTTTGGCGGCTTTCTCCTTCCTCGCCTTCTCCTTCTTTGCGTAAGCTTGTGCAGACGATGGCTCGTTCTCAGTCATCACAACTTCATTGTTCTCAAAATCTGGACAGATGGGCAGGTGTTCCTTGTCCAATAAATATATGCCCGTGCCCATGTTGGAGTTGATGAGCTCCTGAATCTGAGGGGCATATCCGCAACTCCTCTTCTGGTCTGCTGCAGTCCTCTTGATTGTTTCCACTATGAGGCTCATCACTTTGAACTTCTGGGGCACATCAAACACATGTAGCAAGTTGATAGCATGGCCTCTGATCATCTTGTGATCACCTGACTTGGGAAATAAGGTGTGCCTCCAGATCCAATTGATAGTCGGGAGCCCTGACAGAAGGTAATGTACTGAGCCAAACTTGAAGGTATCAAGTGCTTCATTTGGGATCTCCTTGTACATATTTGACATTGAGTTGTGGTCCATTTTCTTCTTGGCATAGATATCCAAGTCGTCATCTTGCTCCTCTGGGGCATTTATGATCTATGCCCACTCAGCAACTGTGGATTGGTACCTTGTACCCTCAGACATCCATGTGATCCTCCCATCTGGATAAAAGTGAGCTGTGGAGTAGAACTGCATGATAAGTTCCTCGTTCCACTTTGTGAGCTTCTGCCCAACATAGTCAGCTACTCCACAAGCTATGAAGCTGTCTTGCACTCCAGGATAGTGCTCCTCATTGTCCTTGATGTATGTCCAATCAACCCATCGCATATCACAGACAATGGGCTTCTTATCTAGCAGCACTGTCTCATAAAAATCCTGCTGCTCCTTGGTGTGAAACCTGTAGTCAACTGCTGTCCTTCTCCTTGAAGCATACGGGTCTGCTTCTCTCCATTTCCTCAGCCCTGAATCTCTCCTGAGCTTCATGTCCTCAGCCACGGGATGAGCATCGTTGTGGTTTGGGATCTTGGGCTTGAGCTTTCTCAGGACATTCTCTTCCTCTTCTTCAGCAACATTCTCAGGCACTGGGGCCTTGTTCTTCTCAGCTGCAGGAATGCTCCTTGTATTCCTCTTTGGTGCAGACTTGGTCTTGGAGGCAGCTTTGGGCTTAGATGCAGTAGCCCCTAATCTTATGGCATCACCCATCAGCTTGGGTGCCTTGGGTGCTGGTGCAGCTACCTCTTCTTCTTCTTCCTCTTCCATGATGGAAGCTTTGCCAATCACTCTAGCCACAGTCTTCTTCACCCTTTCCTTTCTTTTCTTGCTCTCAGCTGCAACTGGCTCTATGGGATTCTCAGTTGACATTCTGGCCTTTAACATTGGCTGCCTGCCTGCTGGCCTTTTGATTTTCAGCCCTGGCTTTGTGCCTTGAGCTGGCTCAACTCTCTTGGAAGTGGCCTCTTCCTCTGCCACATAGTCTTCATCTTCGGAATCATAAGTCCTCTTCTTTCTCTGTCTCGTGGCAGCTTTCGGCAAGTTGCTAGGAGTGCTCCTGCTGCCTTCATCAGAAGAGCTGGAGGGACTAGTGCCCTCACTCATCACCACTTGCTGTTCTGACAGATTCTGGCTATCACTTTGATCAGACATGCTGCACTCTGACTGCTGACCCTGTGAACAGATTATAGATGAGGTAGAAAGGATGAGCATCACAAAATGCAGAGATTTTTGCAAAAAGAATGATCCAAAAACTTAGTTTTAGTTTCCCACTGAAATCATCTCGGATCTACCGATTTTCAAACTCGGTGATACCGAAGCAGTTTTGGAACCTAAACTAGTGAACTCGGTAGGACCGAGTCACAGTTTGGTGGCACCGAGACTACTAGGGTTTCACAGAGTTCCAAAATCCGTCACACCGATAAGTAATTCTCGGTCAGACCGAGTCTCACTTGTGCAATGGCATAAGCCAAATCGGTGGGACCGAGTTTTTCAACTCAGTGGGTCGGAGATGGTTTCGGCGGAAACCTAAACCTAGAATTTTTGAATCAAAGCTAATCTACGGGCGTTTTGACTGGATAGGAGTGTTTCAATCATGGCAAGAATCATGAAGAACACAATGTGCTAGGAATCAGATTGGAGAATAGCACAAAGATCAAGTCCATACCCTAGTTCGGCGGGGACATGCTACGGCGGCAACGGCGGGGCAGAATTCCCGTTGACGGCGACGGAGACCAGCGACTGGAGGCGGCTGGCGGCGAGAAGACGATCCGGAGACCACGTTGGCGGAGCAGGCTATCGCGCGGGCGAAGGGGTTCGGAGAAATTTCCAAAATTTTGCCAGTGACTATTTATAGCCCGACCCTGTCGGTGTGACCGAGTGGAACAACTCGGTGGCACCGAGATTCATAACTGCGTGCAGTTACAGAAACTCGGTGTGACCGAAATGTTCAAATCGGTTGCACCGAGATTGAAAACCTAGATCAACTTAATGATCTTGGTAGGACCGAAAGTGGAGTATCGGTCAGACCGAGAATCATAAAGAGGTTTTGGAAGTTTAAGTCTATGACGAATCGGGGACTCCGAGCGCTCCTCACACAGAGTGGTTCGAATCTGACTTGATCAAATTTTGTGATGCAGCATGAATAGAGTTTGAGACGAGAAAAGCATAGATAGCTAGAGGAGGTTCTTAGGCATTCTTGTCCATCCACTTGGCAAAAAGAAATAAAGCCGAACAATCAAAACAACAAGTGGATGTCCTCGAATGAGTAAAATATGCAACCAGCATGCTCACACAATAAGATGGCAAATGAAATATGTGACAAGGCATGCACAACCAATTCTAGCAACTATCAAGCAATTTGCGATGACTAGGTCAACTATATATGAGTATATTGACTTAGGAGTCAAGTGAGAACACTTGATCATAGGTCATACTCATCGTTTAAGCTCAAGTGGGGTTACCACTTTTACATAAAGCATTGTTTTGTTCACATCTTTAGAGTTGCTTTAGCTCAAGTCTTAGAGTAAAGCTCCCCGTAGATGTGATATCCCCCCTAAGAGGGATGAACTAACCTTGGGTTTTGTCGATGATGACTTCATGTAGATGTTGAAGATGTGGATGCTTAATGTTGATGTAGATCACTTGGAGCTATCCATTTGAGTGAATTGCACTTTCAATACCTACATGGGTTAGTCCCACAAGGAACAAACAAGGATATCCATAGACATAGAGTGATGCACACACAAGATGATGTCCATGAAAACTTTTAGGTTACCTTGTCCCTTGTCTTACCAACAAGAGGGTTTGTGACTCCTTGAACTAGTGCAAGATGTGGAAGTTGATTGCACTTGTTCTTGCCAAAATGATGAGAGTGAAGTATGTTGGCGGAGTCACCCTCAAGAACTCTCTAGTTCTTCTTCTTTTGAATCCACATCATCTTGATGGGAATCCTTGGAGTTGTAGTCGTACTTGATGAGGTGGAACTTGAAGTGGTCTTGGGAATCCACTTGACTAAGGTCTTAGGAGCTTCTTCAAATGCATCAATTTCCTCTTGAAGCTTGTCCTTGCCTTTTTGCTTGTAGTCTTGTGGTGGAAGATCATCTTGAGCTTGTGTCCCCTTGAAAGAAGCATCATACTTCTCTTGTTGAGGGACAAACTTTGTCTTGGGGTATTGATCTTCTTCCCACTCAACTCCATTGGCATTGAACTTTCGTTCAAAACCAACACCTTGATTCTTCCGGTGCATTCCTTGCTTGCGCACAATTTCCTCGAATTGCTTACTCCCGGCAAGGCTTTTGTACACTCCTTTCTCTATAATTCCCTTCAATAAGCTATTTTCTTGCTCAAGTGTAACTTGGCTAAGAGAATCATTAGTGGAATCAAGAGAACTACTAGAAGCAACAATATTGGATTTAGCATGATCATTGTTACTGCTAGAGGAAGAATCTTTCTTGTTACTAGACTTGACTTGAGGCATGTAAGTAGATAAGAGTAAACACTTGGCAATGTAAGAAGAACTTCTCTTGCGGAGATCATCATTGATTGCCTTTAAGAACTCATGCTCTTGCTCAAGATTGAGCTTTTCAAAGCGTAATTTCTCATGAGCTCTTAAAAGTTCTCGATGATCTTCGAAGATAGTTTCATGAGCTAACTTAAGAGTGTTTAGTTCTTTAGTTAGAGCCTCAATCTTCTCCTTATCATTGTCATTCGTTTTATCTTGATTAGCATGTTTAATTGACGTTTCATCATAGTATTCATCACTAGAGTTGTCAACAAGCAAATCATCACCTAACAAGTCATCTTTATCACTATTGAAATCAACATACTCGGGGTGTGTTACCTTAGCACCTTTGGCCATGAAGCATCTTCCAATTCCTTCATTTGGTGAGTCAAATATGTCGTAGGAGTTGGTTGACACAAGTGCTAGATCGGCAACACCTTCATCTTGAGTATCTTCGGAGTCGGAGTGATAACTTCTCTCGGAGTGGCTGTCGGAGTCGGAGCCGGATACCCATTCACCAACATGAGCTTGATGTCTTCGTCTTGTGTAGCTCCTTGATGATTTTTCCTTCCTTTCCGAATCCTTGCTTCTCCGTGAGTATCTTCGTTCATAACGATCATCTCTACTCCTTCTCTCTCTTGGTGGTGATTCTTTGCTTCTTCTTCTTGGAGAATCTTCTCTTCTCTTGTAGGGAGCCGTACACTCATTGTAATAGTGTCCGGGTCTTCCACAATTGTAGCAGTTTCGCTCTCGACTAGAAGATCTTTTGTCATTGTAGGACCTTGACTTGAAGTTTCTATCTTTGCTTCTACTCTTGTAGAACTTGTTGAAGTTCTTCACCATTAAGCTCAATTCTTCATTGAAGTCTTGTTTCTCACTTGATGATGTAGGGGCTTCACATGAGGCTTTATAGGCACCACTTGATTTGTTGTGAAGTTCCTCTTTATCCTTAAGTGACATCTCATGAGCAACAATTCTTCCAATCACCTCCGTTGGCTTGAGATCTTTGTAATTGGGCATCATTTGGATCAATGTGCACACGGTATCATATTTTCCATCCAAGGCTCTTAGAATCTTCTTGATGATGAATCTGTCGGTCATCTCTTCACTTCCTAAGCCGGCAATCTCATTTGTGATGAGAGCAAGCCTAGAGTACATTTCAGCGACACCTTCACCATCCTTCATCTTGAACTTGTCAAGTTGGCTTTGAAGCACATCCAACTTGGATTCCTTGACGGAGTCGGTACCTTCGTGCATATCAATCAAAGTGTCCCAAATTTCCTTCGCATTCTCAAGACGGCTGATTTTTTTGAATTCTTTGGGGCACAATCCGTTGAAGAGAATATCACAAGCTTGAGCATTGTATTGCAACATCTTCAACTCATCCGCGGTAGCTTCACAGTTTGGTTCTCTCCCATCAAAGAAGTCACCTTGCAAGCCAACACACACAATAGCCCAAACGGTGGGGTTATGTCCAAGAATATGCATTTTCATTTTATGCTTCCAACTAGCAAAATTAGTACCATCAAAGTAAGGACCTCTACGGTGATAATTTCCCTCGCTAGACGCCATACTCTCCTAGGTTGTGACACCAAGGCTATGACCACCAAGAGCTATGGAGATCAAAGCAAATGGAGACCAAGGCTCTGATAGCACTTGTAGGATCGAAAGTATGTCTAGAGGGGGGGGTGATTAGACTACTTGACCAAATAAAAACTTAACCTTTTCCCAATTTTAGTTCTTGGTAGTTTTTAGCTAATTTACCACAAGTCAAGCAATCATCACATAATTCAAGCAAGCATGCAAAGAGTATATAGGTAGCGGGAAGTAAAGCATGCAACTTACAAGAATGTAAAGGGAAGGGTTTGGAGAATTCAAACGCTATTGGAGACACGGATGTTTTTCCCGTGGTTCGGATAGGTGGTGCTATCCTACATCCACGTTGATGGAGACTTCAACCCACGAAGGGTAATGGTTGCACGAGTCCACACAGGGCTCCACCCAAGGGTAACGGTTGCGCGAGTCCACACAGGGCTCCACCCACGAAGGGTCCACGAAGAAGCAACCACCCACGAAGGGTCCACGAAGAAGCAACCTTGTCTATCCCACCATGGCCATCGCCCACACAGGACTTGCCTCACTAGCGGTAGATATTCACGAAGTAGGCGATCTCCTTGCCCTTACAAACTCCTTGGTTCACTCCACAATCTTGTCGGAGGCTCCCAAGTGACACCTTGCCAATCTAGGAGACACCACTCTCCAAGAAGTAACAAATGGTGTGTAGGTAATGAACTCCTTGCTCTTGTGCTTCAAAATGATAGTCTCCCCAACACTCAACTCTCTCTCATAGGATTTGGATTTGGTGGAAAGAAGATTTGAGTGGAAAGCAACTTGGGAAGGCTAGAGATCAAGATTCATATGGTAGGAATGGAATATCTTGGTCTCAACACATGAGTAGGTGGTTCTCTCTCAGAACATATGAGTTGGAATGGTGTGTGTGTTCTGATGGCTCTCTCATCGAATGAGAAGGAGGTGGAGGGGTATATATAGCCTCCACACAAAATCCAACCGTTACACAGTTTTCCAATCTCGGTGGGACCGAATCAATAAGCTCGGTCGGACCGAAAATGTAAACCTAGTGACCGTTAGTGATTTTCGGTGGGACTGACATGCAACTCGGTAGGACCGATATGGTTAGGGTTTGGGCATAACGTAATCTCAGTGAGACCGATTACACAAACTCAGTGAGACCGAATTTGGTAATTAGCTAACCAGAGAGTTGGTCAGGCAAACTCGGTGGGACCGATTTGGTCTTTCGGTGATACCGAGTGGAACTCGGTGAGACCGAAAAGTTACAAAGGGGAAACACTGAGTTTACATTGCAATCTCAGTGGGACCGATTCGCTCTTTCGGTGAGACCGAAAAGTTACGAAAGGGAAACAGAGAGTTTGCAACCCCATCTCGGTGAGACCGAGATCCCTATCGGTAGAACCGAATTGCTAGGGTTTGGCAGTGGCTAATGACAAGTGAAACTCGGTGGCGCCGGATAGGAAGAATCGGTTGGACCGAGTTTGGCTTAGGGTTTCGGTCATATGTGGATATGGGAAAGTAGTTGATGGTTTTGGAGCATATCACTAAGCACATGAAGCAAGAGGCTCATTAAGCAACACCTCATCCCTCCTTGATAGTATTGGCTTTTCCTAAAGACTCAATGTGATCTTGGATCACTAAAATATAAAATGAAGAGTCTTGAGCTTTTGAGCTTGAGCCAATCCTTTGTCCTTAGCATTTTGAGGGTTCCACTTTCACATCCATGCCATGCCAATCATTGAGCTTTCCTGAAATAATCATCTTGGAATAGCATTAGCTTAATGAGCTATATGTTGTTATGAATTACCAAAACCACCTAGGGATAGTTGCACTTCATATGTGCAGCTTCTATCGGGATTTGTCAGCACATCTGGTGGCTTTGCTGGACTTGTTTTACCATTCTCGAGATGTCTTGTAACCGGGATGCCGAGCCTGATCGGATTGTCTTGGGAGAAGGAATATCCTTCATTGACCGTGCGAGCTTGTGATGGGATAAGTTGGGACACCCCTGCAGGGATTTGAACTTTTGAAAGTCGTGCCAGCGGTTATGGGCAGATGGGAATTTGTTAATGTCCGGTTGTAGATAACCTAAAACTTAACTTAATTAAAATGCACCAACCGCGTGTGTAACCGTGATGGTCTCTTCTCGGAGGAGTCCGGGAAGTGAACACGGTGTTGGAGTAATGCTTGACGTAGGTTGTTCTAGGATCACTTCTTGATCAAAGTTTGTCGCTTGTGCCTTTTCCCTCTCTTCTCGCTCTCTTTGGCGCATATGTTAGCCACCAAATATGCTAGTCGCTTGCTGCAGCTCCACATCAAACCATACCTTACCTATAAGCCTGAATAGTCTTGATCGCGAGGGTGTGAGATTGCTGAATCCCCGTGACTCACAGATTACTTCCAAAAACTAGATGCAGGGACCGATGATACCGCTCCAGGTGATTCAACTGAGCTCAAGTGGCTGTTCTATGAGGACTTAGGACGATACTACGTGTCTTTCCCATATGATCAGTAGTGGTGCCCAGTTGGGGCATCGGGGACTATGTTGCATTTGGGGTTTATCTTCATTTCGGTTCCGTAGTCGGACCTTGAGTGTAATTGGATGAATGTAATGTTATTTATGCATTTGTGTGATGTGGCGAGTGTAAGCCAACTATGTCAATCTTATTCCCTTATTTTATTACATGGGTTGTTGTGAAGATTACCTCACTTGCGACATTGCTTTCAATGCGGTTATGCCTCTAAGTCGTGCTTCGACACGTGGGAGATACAGGCGCATCGAGGGCGTTACAAGTTGGTATCAAAGCCTTCCCTGACCTTAGGAGCCCCCTACTTGATCAAACCATTGGCGTTGTTGAGTCTAGAAAAATGTTTTGAGTCAGTTAGGAATATATATATATATATATATAAATCAGAGAGTGGGATTCTTTTTACTTCTCAGTCCCTTCATCGCTCTGGTGAGGCATCCTGAGGTAGAGTTTTGACTCTTCTCTCCTCAAATTTCACTAAAAAATTTAGGATCATGCGAGTATCTTGGAATCGTTCCGATGGTTTTGTGATGAGAACATTGTTCTTGGTGCCTCCTGACATTTAGGGGTTGTGGCAGTGTCCCGGGGAGTTGAGCTCCGAGGTGTGATCGTCACAATTTTATCATTGCAATTATGGAATACATGAGTTTGGCCGACATCGAAAATCCCTTTTATGCAGTTGTTGGTGAGATAACCTCGACGCCACCCAGTACTGGGGCGGGAGTTCAGGAGTATTGCCATAACTCATATAATGGATGCTTTTCGAAGGTTGAGGTAAATGATTTCCGAAGGTTTCTTGGTTATGTGTTGAAGGATGGATATAGATGGATGTAGGATTTGCTAGTTTTGGGTGAGATATTATGCTTCCCGTGTATCCCCAACACATGATTGCATAACCGGAAAGTTTCGGTAGTTTATAAGTGGGAACTCAAGTAGCTCTTAGGATATCTTTTCGACAGATGTATGATATGAAATTGGGGTTCGACGTCTAGTGGTCCGCCTATCCACGGTTGGTTTTACAGTGGTCTCGTTTTGTCTTAAAGAGTCCTTGGCTATGCTGACTCGGGGATGCTTCGTATGACATGTGCACTACCTTGTACATGATGGTGTTGTACGATCGAGCCCGTGTAGGCCCCACCACGAAAACTTCGGACGAAATCTCTATCATATGTTTGTTCCGGCTTATTTTGCAAGCCAATCCTTTGTTTTGTTTTGAGTTGTGGTATTCGAGTTGCTCTGAAGTCAAATGTTGATTCCATACCTTCCCCAAACGGTGTTCTCATGTTTCTATGTGAATACTAATTCTTCTTGTTCATCGAGTTTTTCATCTCAACCGTCGTGTTTCTCTTCAAGTGGATCCGATCTTTTTCAATATCCGCAAGATCAACTCAAGTCTTCTCAATGTTGCTTGTTTCATCCGTCTCCAAGTTGCCTTTGTTTTTCCCGCCCACCCACCCTTTTTCTTCAAGGACTAAGATTCCTTTATCTAGTATCTATCTTATGTTTATGAAGTCTCTCCATTCTTTTCCGTCAATGTTCTTACCCGGTGATTCTTATGAAGATACTAACGGAGCCTCAAGTTCATCATTCTTCGTTCTTTTTCTTCTCTAGTGGATCCAACTCAAGCTTTCAGTGTTTCATCGTATTCCTTTCCTTGTTTCAAAGGTTTTTTTCTCTTGGCGGTGCTCCTCTTAATCATCTTTTTCTCGCTATTCAATTGTTCCGGAGTGCTGGAGATATCTCAAAAGATTTGTGTCTCCTTTATCAATCCGTCCAAGATATCTCGACGTTGTTATCTCATTCAAGCCGTTTAAGTTAACTGGTGGTATCTCCTTTTCAAGTAATTGTTCTATGGTGTTTCTTCTGAGTGGGCCCTAACCCACAGGTCTTTTTCCAAGATCTTACCTGACTCTTCTAATTTTCCTGGAGCTATCCTAAATTCGTTTCAAAGTTTGACGTAAGAATGAGTTATCATCAGTCAAATGCCTTTCTCCAAGATCTGTCAAATTCTTATCATCGTTGGCTCAACCTCTTCTCTTTTGATTCTTCTGGAGTGTCTAAATAATTCATGGTGGTGTTTCTCATTGTCGTTCTCAACATTTGAAGACCGAAGAAGAATTTTCCTCCATATCTTACTCCATTCTCTTCAAGATTCGTGGTTCTAGCTTAATGCCATCCTCTCATAATTGTTTGTCGATTGTGAGAATTCTTTTCACCCATCCGGAGCAATTAAAGAGTCTTTTCAGTTTGTTTCTCTGGAGCCCATCATCTCAGAATTATTCATGTCAGCTTCAAGTTATCATTCTCCAATCTTACCGGTGCATCGTTCAAGTGATCTTAATCAGTTTGTGATCCCTTCGTTCTCATGTATCTAGATTGTCTCAAGTATCTTCGTTCTTTTTATACTTCTTCCCGATGATTCTTTATCTTTACTTCATTCATTTAAATTCTTACGGTGATTCGTTCATGATTTCTCTTCCTTGGTCATCATATCAATTCATTCGTTGTTTCGATTCCACCGGTGTTTTGTTGAAGACCTTCTCAAGTTGGTGCGATATCTATCTTAATCCCTTCTTCGAGAATAAGTAGTGTGCCAAATCCGTTGTTTTGTCATCAAGTTAAATTGGTGAAGGATACGCATAACGTAATCCTTATTCCTGTTCATCCAAGTGATTAATTCCCTATTCCGGAGGCTCATCAAATTCTCGATTCAAGTTGTCCATCTTTCTTTTCCAGAGCTCAAAGTTATTTCAATTATATCATTCCAAAGATCCATCTAATCATTGCAAGGATTCACCTTGTGTTTTCAACTTCTCTTTCTTCTCGTTATCCTTTTATTACCGGAGTTCTCACGAAGTTTCTACATGATGGTTCATCAAGGATTCAATTCCTTCTCGAAGTGTTCATCTACATTCTTTTCTAAGGAGCTTAAGTTTCTTCATCTTGCAATCCGGAGTGCAATTCTTTCTTCCATATCATTGGAGGTGGTATTATGTCATTCTTAATAATTAGAGTTCATGTTTCACGATTCACAGGTTGTTAAGAATGGGGTATTTTAAATCCATCAACCTCTTCGGTGGAGTTATCTTGGGTTATATTTCACCTAAAACATTCCATAAGGTTTGTTTGCTATTAATGGTAATAATATATGATCCAAGTTCTTCATGTATCCTCCCGGTGAAATAATCTTCTCGTCTCCTTGTTCATATCAATCCAATTTATCGTTTCTGTTAGTGGCAGAATTTCAACTCAGTTATGAGATGTTCTCCATAATCCCACTACAAGCTTACTCTTTTTCGTTGTTGGTTTTTCCAACAACTCCGTTCGACCCTTCTCCGAAGGATGCCTTTTCAAACTCTTTTGTGACAGAAGTTGGCATTTTCTTCTCCATTCTTTTATTTCCAATTATCTATCTTCTATTCTTTCGTTTCGGAGGCATTGTGATGTTGCTCTTTTCTCTCTTCATCTAGAATTGTGAGGATTGTGTTCTTTTCATGCTTATCCATTTAACCGGAGTGTTGTGTCTACCATTCCTCTTCTAACCGGAGTCTCATCCAAGTGCTTGCATATTGCAAAGGTCATATTCAATTCCTTCCATTTTCAGTCGGAGTGCTGCCCAAATTATATCATTCTTATTCCTTTTCCATCTTGTTTTTACTGGAGTGTTTGCATGTCCTTCTTGTCCATTGCAATCCTTCTCTTTAATCTTTCAACCTACAAGGTTCTTGTAATGTTCCTTGTTCCTCTTTTCTAACGAAGGTTTTCAACTGTGTTCATCTTCATTGTATGCTGTCTTTCAATTGTTTAACCTCTCAAGGTTCATTGGTTTCACTCGTTTGTCAAAGAAAAACTTAGTTTTACCTCTTCTCCTTTCTCTTCTGTTTTCCCTCCGGTGCCATTCTAGATCTCGGGACAAGATCCTCTCGTAGTGGTGGAGTGTTGTAACGCCCCGAGACCGATGTGCCAGGTGTCCTCCAGTTATTCGCTGTTGTTGCCTTGTCATTGCTTGCATGCCATGCATCTCATATCATGTCATCATGTGCATCGCATTTGCATACATGTTCGTCTCTTGCATCCGAGCATTTTCCCCGTTGTCCGTTTTGCATTCCGGCGCTCCTATGTCCTCCAGTGTCCCTTTCAACCTCTTTTCGTGTGCGGGTGCTAAACTTTTTCGGATTGGACCGAGACTTGTCATGTGGCCTTGGTTTACTACAAGTAGACCGCCTGTCAAGTTCCGTACCATTTGGACTTCGTTTGATACTCCAACGGTTAACCGAGGGACCGAAAAGGCCTCATGGGTGTTGTAGCCCAACACCTCTCCAAAGTGGCCCAAAACCCATCTAAACCTCCTCCAGCATCTAGATCTTCGATCACGATCGCGTGGCCGAAAACCGCACCTCATTTGGAGCTCCCTAGCTCCCTCTATGTCTATAAATAGAACCCCCATTCGAAATTCCGGGTCTCCTCTTCCTCTAACCCTAAAATCTGCTCTCGCCGCTGCCGGACAAAGTCCGCTCAGACCGGACACATCGCCGCGGCCAATCGGGCGCCACCAAGTGTCACCGCCGGGACTCCCCCGCCTCCGGCCCGCTCGGCCCGGGGAGAGCCCCCGAGGCCCGCAGCACCGCGCCGCCTCCTACCGCGCCCCGCCGCCTTCTTTCCGCCGCCCGGCGACGCCGCACCGCCGCATCCACTCCTCCACCGTGCCGACCGGAGCTGTACCTCGCCGGCGAGCTCGCGCCACCGCCGCCCCGGCCCGAGGTCGCCGCCGTCCGGTGCCCTACCTCGCCGTCGCGCCGTCCCGGTCCAGATCCGGGCGGATCCGGCCTCTTCCGGCCTTCCCCGCGCCCTCACCACCTCGCCGGAGCAATAGCTCCTCGCCGGTGAACTTCGAACCTCGAACTGCTACAGTACCGATGGATCTGGATTTGAGGAGATCGGTTGACTTTTTCGTCCCAAACCCTAGTTTTTTTTGCATACTTTGACATGCCATAACTTCGTCATCGTAGCTCCGATTCGTGCGTGTAGCATATCAAAATGTTCGTCTCGATGAGTACATCATTTCATATCATTGCATCATTTTATTTTGAGCTCATCTTGATGCCCGAAATGCTATTGGAAGAGGGCTATGTGAGGATAGTTTCAGATCTGTTTCAGCAAATGCCCTTTTGTCATTTTTTGCCATGATTAATGTGTGCATACTATGATCTTGAGCTCTACATGTGTTTTGTAGTATGCCATGTTATCTTTACAGGGGTGTATGCCATGTATTTTTTTAATCTTTGTGGTGACTAGCACAAGCATGCAAAGTAGCTTACTCAATGATGCTGATTTCAGGGACTTAGAATTTCACTAAGTCCTTGCCCTGTCATTATTTTTATGCCATATGTTCATGTTGTTTCCTAGTGATCCGTGCCTCTTTTGAGCATGATCAGTAAAGATGTTTTGTAGATAATGTTGTGCTCTATCCATCCATGTCTTTGTTTGCGATTATGGAGCACCCTAGCTTGAGTCAATCGAGCTCTACTTTTGCTATAAAATGTTCCTGGCAGATTGTTAACATGTTTAGCAATTTTGCCGAGCTTGTTGTTGTTGATCCGTGCATGCTATGTTGTTGTTATTGCCATGTCTAGCTTCTATGCCATGTCGACTTGCTAGGTGTATGCTTAGTTTGTCATGCAATGCCTCGTGGTGAGTGCATCGAGCTCGTAAACATGCCTACTTGATATCTGTTTTGCATGCTCCAGTTTTTCACAAAGTCTGAATCTGTTTATGTTTTTGCTATGTTCACATGCTTGCAATTGTATTTTCTGATCCCTTTTGGCTCATGGTTAGTAAGGGACTTTTGTTTTTTTCTTTGAGTAGCTTCATGCCATGCCTTAATTCACCATGATATATTCCTGTAGCATGTCGTTATCATGCTCTAAACATTGCTTCCTGATGATAAATTCCTGACTTGCTGTTAATTTCACTAAGTCTGAAACTTGTTATCTTTTGCACTTTGGCCATGCTTGTTTGAACCTCCTATTGAGTGAATTATCCGTAGCTCAGTGTTCATATGTTGTCAAGCATCATGAGTGGATCGCTGCCATGTATTTTGTTGCCATGTTTGAGTGCAGTAGCTTATTTATCTTGATGCATTTAGGAGGCTACTTGTTGTTTATCGCAGACCAGTGCCATATTTGTTTGGCTTGCCATTTGCAAACCGTGCATCCGATTCCGGTGATCTTTATATCAATTTCGACCAAAATCAACTCACCTTTCCAGTGACACTCTTGGTTTTCCAAGTTGAGGCCAGGTTAAATCATTCCTTTCCAAATCTTGCATATGCATCACATATCGCATCCCGCATATCATACCATGTTTTGCATCATGTTGTTTGTGCATTGCACGTGGTTGATCGTGTTCCTTTTGTTTGTTGTTCTTGCTTGGGTAGAGCCGGGATACGAGTACGTGATCGAGAAGCCCGTTGAGTACACTTACGAGGATCAAGGCAACTATGAGAACTTTGCAGGCAAGATGACCATACCCTCGAAATCACTTCTATCTTTGCTTGCTAGATGCTCGCTCTTTTTATATGCCTATGCTACGATACCTACCACTTGCTTATCATGCCTCCCATATTGCCATGTCAAACCTCTAACCCACCTTGTCCTAGCAAACCGTTGTTTGGCTATGTTATCTGGTTTATCTTAATGCACCTATACACTTGGTAAAGGGTGGAAGGCTCAGCCTTATGCCTGGTGTTTTGTTCCACTCTTGCCGCCCTAGTTTCCGTCATATCGGTGTTATGTTCCCGGATTTTTCGTTCCTTACACGGTTGGGTTATAATGGGAACCCCTTGATAGTTCACCTTGAATAAAACTCTTCCAGCAGTGCCCAACATTGGTTTTACCATTCGCCACCAAGCCTTTTCCCTTGGGTTTCGCGGACTCAAGGGTCATCCTTATTTTAACCCCCCCGGGCCAGTGCTTCTCTAAGTGTTGGTCCAACTGAGCGATGTCCGGGGCTACCAGGAGCAACTCTGGGCTGGCCTACCCGACGTCTTGCTCATCCGGTGTGCCCTGAGAACGAGATATGTGCAGCTCCTATCGGGATTTGTCGGCACACCTGGGTGGCTTTGCTGGACTTGTTTTACCATTGTCGAGATGTCTTGTAACCGGGATGCCGATCCTGATTGGATTGTCTTGGGAGAAGGAATATCCTTCGTTGACCATGAGAGCTTGTGATGGGCTAAGTTGGGACACCCCTGAAGGGATTTGAACTTTCGAAAGTCATGCCCGCGGTTATGGGCAGATGGGAATTTGTTAATGTCCAGTTGTAGATAACCTGAAACTTAACTTAATTAAAATGCACCAACCGCGTGTGTAACCTTGATGGTCTCTTCTCGGCGGAGTCCGGGAAGTGAACACGGTGTTGGAGTAATGCTTGACATAGGTTGTTCTAGGATCACTTCTTGATCATAATTTGTCGCTCGTGCCTTTGCCCTCTCTTCTCGCTCTCTTTTGCGCATATGTTAGACACCAAATATGCTAGTCGCTTGCTGCAGCTCCACATCATACCTTTACCTTACCTATAATCCTAAATAGTCTTGATCGCGAGGGTGTGAGATTGCTGAGTCCCTGTGACTCATAGATTACTTCCGAAAACCAGATGCAGGGACCGATGATACCGCTCCAGGTGCTTCAACTGAGCTCAAGTGGCTGTTCGATGAGGACACCAGATGATACTACGTGTCTTTCCCATATGATCAGTAGTGGTGCCCAGTTGGGGCGATCGGGGACTATGTTGCATTTGGGGTTTATCTTCATTTTGGTTCCGTGGTCGGACCTTGAGTGTAATTGGATGAATGTAATGTTATTTATGCATTTGTCTGACATAGCAAGTGTAAGGCAACTATGTCACTCTTATTCCCTTATTGTATTACATGGGTTGTTGTGAAGATTACCTCAGTTGCGACATTGCTTTCAATGCGGTTATGCCACTAAGTCGTGCTTCGACACCGGGGAGATATAGCCGCATCGAGGGCGTTACATGGGGCCCACACGGGCTCGATCGTACATCACCATCATGTACAAGGCAGTGCACATGACATATGAAGTGTCCCCGAGTCAGCATAGCCAAGGACTCTTTAAGACATAACGAGACCATTGTAAAACCAACCATGGATAGGAGGACCACTTGACGTCGAACCCCAATTTCATATCATACATCTGTCGGAAAGATATCCTAGGAGCTACTTGAATTCCCACCTATAAACTCCCGAAACATTCCGGTTATGCAATCAGGTGTTGGGGATACAAGGGAAGCATAATATCTCACCCAAAACTAGCAAATCCTACATCCAGCTGTATCCATCCTTCAACACATAACCAGGAAACCTTCGAAAATCATTTACCTCAACCTTCGAAAAGCAACCGTTATACAAGTTATGGCAATACTGCCGATCTCCCACCCCAGTACTGGGTGGCGTCGAGGTTATCTCACCAACAACTGCATAAAGGAGATTTTCGATGTCGGCGAAACTCAGGTATTCCAGAACTGCAACGATAAAATTGTGACGACAACACCTCGAAGCTCAACTCCCTGGGACACTGCCACAACCCCTAAATGTCAGGAGGCACCAAGAACAATGTTCTCGTCACAAAACTATCGGAACGATTCCAAGATACCCGCGTGATCCTAAAAAAAATTTCATGAAATTTGAGAAGAGAAGAGTCAAAACTCTACGTCAGGAGGCCTCACCAGAGCGATGAAGGGACTGAGGAGTAAAAAAGAATCCTACTCTCCGATATATTTAATCCTATAAGACTCAAAACATTTTTTCTAGACTCAACAACGCCAGTGATTCGATCAAGCAGGGTGCTCCTAAGTCGGGGAAGGCTCTGAGACCAACTTGTTACACCCACGATGCGGCTATATCTCCCAAGTGTCGGAGCACGACTTAGAGGCATAACCGCATAGTAGGCATGTCGCAAGAGGGGTAATCTTTACACATCCCATGTACTGAATAAGAAAGGGATAAAGAGTTGGCTTACAATTGCCACTTCACACAATACATGAATATAGCATTACATCATGCAGAATACAAACAAGGTCTGACTACGAAACCAAAATAAAAGAAGACTACCCCTAATGCAAAAGATCCCAGATCGCCCTGACCAGGCTCCACTACTGATCAACTGGAAAATGAAACAACACAACGAACACGATCTTCATCGACCTCCTCCTTGAGCTCGGTTGCGTCACCTGCACGGACATCATCGGCACCTGCAACTTGTTTTGGAAGTATCTGTGAGTCACGGGGAATCAGCAACCTCACACCTGCGAGATCAAGACTATTTAAGCTTATGGGTAGGAAAGGGTAGTGAGGTGGAGCTGCAGCAAGCACTAGCATATATGGTGGCTAACTTACGCAAATGAGAGCGAGAAGAGAAGCAAAGCACGGTCGTGTACTAGAAGTGATCAAGAAGTGATCCTGAAACTACTTACGTTCAAGCATAACACAAGAACCGTGTTCACTTCCCGGACTCGGCCGGAAAGAGACCATCAGGGCTACACACGTGGTTGATGAATTTTAATTAAGTTAAGTGTCAAGTTATCTACAACCAGATATTAAAAAAATCCCATCTGCCCATAACCGCGGGCACGGCTTTCGAAAGTTCAAACCCGACAGGGGTGTCCCAACGTAGCCCATCACAAGCTCTCACGGTCAACGAAGGATATTCCTTCTCCTAGGAAGACCCGATCAGACTCTGAATCCCGGTTACAAGACATTTCGACAATGGTAAAACAAGACTAGCAAAGCCGCCTGAATGTGCTGACAAATCCTGATAGGAGCTGCACATATCTCGTTCTCAGGGCACACCGGATGAGCAAGACGTCGGGTTGGCATAAACCCTGGTTAGCCAGGGGGGCGCCGGACATCGCTCAGGTTGGACCAACACTTAGAGAAGCACTGGCCCAGGGGGGTTAAAATAAAGATGACCTTTGAGTCTGTAGAACCCAAGGGAAAAAGGCTTAGGTGGCAAATGGTAAATCCAAGGTTGGGCCTTGCTAGAGGAGTTTTATTCAAAGCGAACTGTCAAGGGGTTCCCATTATAACGCAACCGCATAAGGAACGCAAAATCAAGGAACATAACACCAGTATGACGGAAACTAGGGCGGCAAGAATGGAAAAAACACCAGGCATAAGGCCGAGCCTTCCACCCTTTACCAAGTATATAGATGCATTAATTAAAATAAGAGATATTGTGATATCCCAACATATCCATGTTCCAAAAAGGAACAAACTCCATCTTCACCTGCAACTAACAACGCTATAAGACGGGCTGAGCAAAGCGGTAACATAGCCAAACAATGGTTTGCTAGGACAAGGTGGGTTAGAGGTTTGACATGGCAATATGGGAGGCATGTATAGCAAGTGGTAGGTATCGCAACATAGAAAAAGAACGAGCAACTAGCAAGCAAAGATAGAAGTGATTTCGAGGGTATGTTCATCTTGCCTGATATCCCGCAAGGAAGAAGAACGAGTCCATGAAGAAGACAAATGGACGAAGTCGAACGGATCCTCACAAATGCGACATTATCGGAACTAACCCGAAGAAGCAACACCGGAAAGAAGAAAACAATATAGTAAACAACCATCACATAAACATGGCATGATGCACAACCATGTATGATGCATGTCCGGTTTTAAATATGCGTGGCATGGCAAAGCATAGTGCTCAAACAATCCTACAAATTAAGTGGAGCTCAATATGCAACTCCGTTGCATATTGATGAAACACCACATCCTTTTAGTTAGTTCGCTCTTGGTTATGTACTCATCAATATTAAATGTTCTTAAACATGGCAAGAGGTGAAGCATAATTAAACTAACTATCTAGGCAAGTTTAAATGAGGCTGAAACAACAAACAACAAGTCCGGAAAATCCTCATGTGCATAAGCAATTTAATGCAACAACAATTTTAAACATCTTAATGTTGTTAACATGATGCGGATGACAGATTCAAGTTTTTGCAATTTTAAGAAAACATTGACATGATAAGATATGAGGAATTTGTCATCGTGGCGGAAACGAAGGGGGTGCCACGGCAACGATTCCGAAAATGATGCCACGGCAACATAACAGTTCCGGTAGCTCATGGAGATATCGGTGCAAAGGAAGTGTGACGGGAGCGTGTCATGCAAGGATGGTGGGGTGCTCCCGGATACCAGTTTCCCACATGTCGACGACGGTGCCAAGCGGGGGAAACAACTAACGTTCGCGGGAGGATACACCATCTAAACATGCATCTCATACCACACAAGCATTTGTTCTCGGACGGTCTTCTCAGGGTTATACCTTCGAAGCATGCATTATTAGAACGGATCGAGTTCGGCGGTAGGGGTACACGTGTCGAAGGGGAAGTAGTTGTTCACGGGGTCGTCGTGGGAAGTAGCAGTTCACGCGATGGTAGTTGAACTTGACATTTGCGTTACACGGGTCTTCGGCGATGGCCGTCGTACATGGTTCAGAGTGGTACTTGCATCTTCGGACTTGTCGGTCTCGATTCTTATGACGGTAGCGGTATACGTTTCGTTTTCGAGGAGGTACTTAACGAATCCAACATCCTCGGGGTGACGGTAGTTGTACATGGTCCACGAGTCGTCGATTGTTCGGGGTTCGACTTGCGGGTCTTGCCGACATGAGGGGTACTTGGCGTTTCCGTGTGGTGTAGGCGTACATGTCGATGGTCGTCGTGGTACTTGGTGTTTCACACTTGTCGATCCCATCAACTCGAAGGGGGTACTTGGTACAATCCGCATAGTCATGCACTTGTCGTCGAGGGACTTGATGGATCCGAGGCTTCCGGAGGCAAAGGTAGTGGGACTTGTATCAACATGGTGTAGTTGTACTTGCCGATGGTGGTGCTTGGCGAAAACCGAGATGGTCTTGACGTTAACAGCCACAAGCGGGGGTGCATGGAGGATGCGTATTGCGTTCCTCGCGGAGGTGGTCTTGACCATGGTGTTTCTGCGGTAGCCGGAGAGCTCATGGCCTGCAGCAGCAGCAAGGCACGGAACGGAGTCGCCGGGCACTAATGGTGGAGGAGAGATGGCCGTTGTTGCATGACTGCTTGGTGGTGGAGCGCCACGTAGCTGTGGCTGCTCCCAGCTTAAGCTCGGGCCTCCGTGTTGTCCAGGCATGACACAAAGTTCGAGGTCAAGAAGCGAGATAACAAAGGCATGGGGAAATTTTGCATGTGTGTTTTAGGTGATTCCATAAGAATGGATTATTTATCATAGCTCCCTAATATTGGGAGGGTATGTTATAAAGAGAACTCACCATGTGAATTCCCTCGGTTTAAATGAACCAAAGATCCATGCAATTTATTTAGTTGAGTTGAGATGCAAAGGTTAATGACATGATGGCATGATGACATGATGCAATGCACATGATGCAATGAACCAAAACAAATCACACGACGAAACCCGGAAACCCTGGAAGGCATCCGAAGCTCCAGTCTTGGGGCGTCACAATAGATAGACTTGATCATAAACCCACAATTCATCGGATCTCGACAAACACACCGCAAAAAGAGTTTACATCGAATAGATCTCCAAGAAGATCGAGGAGAACTTTGTATTGAG
This sequence comes from Triticum urartu, assembly GCF_056163025.1. Taxonomy (NCBI): domain Eukaryota; kingdom Viridiplantae; phylum Streptophyta; class Magnoliopsida; order Poales; family Poaceae; genus Triticum; species Triticum urartu. The sequence goes on from NC_141874.1 coordinate 305,809,016, forward strand.
ATTAAAAGAGAGAGAAGAAGCCATCTAGCTAATAACTATGGACCCGAAGGTCTGAAGTAAACTACTCACACATCATCTGAGGTGCCATGGAGTTCATGTAGAGGCCCTCCGTGATCGATGCCCCCTCCGGCGGAGCTCTGGAAAAGTCCCCAAGATGGGATCTCTTGGGTACAGAAGGTTGCGGCAGTGGAAATAGGGTTTCGTGGTGCTCCTGGATGTTTTCAGGGTATATGAGTATATATAGGAGGTAGAAGTAGGTCGGTTAAGCCACGAGGGACCCACGAGGGGGTAGGACGCGCCCCCTGCCTCGTGCACTCCTCGTTTGTTTCTTGACGTCCACTCCAAGTCCTCTAGATCACGTTTGTTCCAAAAATCATGTTCCCGAAGGTTTCATTTCGTTTGGATTCTATTTGATATTCCTTTTCCGCGAAACACTGAAATAGGCTAAAAACAACAATTTGCACTGGGCCTTGGGTTAATAGGTTAGTCCCAAAAATAATATAAAATTGTAAAATAAAGCCCATTAACATCCAAAACAGATACATTGGAGACGTATCAGTCATCATTCCTTATTGGTTGTGGAGGCAGCGGAGGAAGGCCAGCGTTGCCCTGAGGGTGGTCCTCATGAGGCTGGCCCTGCCAACAATCCTCACAAGGCTGATCGCGCCATTCCTGGTGAGGGTCGCGGCCGTCCCAGCGTCCTCCGCCTTGGCCTCCTACGTGGCCATAGCCTTAATCGTTGCGCTCGGTGCAATGGCTAAGGCGCCCGTCCTGGATGGCCCTGAGTTCTGGGCAGTCGTTGGTGTTGTGGCTGTGCATGTTGTGGAAGACACAGAACGGGCGGCTTCCCTTGGATGACTCCGGGTGGTCACAGCCACGCTTCATCTCTGGTTCAGCCGCGAGCACGATTGGTCCCTTGCACTTCACGTCCTTGGCCTTGGTCTTCTTGTCTTCTGGGTTAGCCTTGAGGAGGGAGAGGCGTCCCTCCTCAGCTCTCGCACACTTGGTTGACATGTTTAACATCTCCAGGGCCATGCACAGATCCTCATGTATGGCGAGCTCCTCCTTCATCTTGACGTCACGGACGCCATCAGTGAACGCCGAGATGATGTCCTCATCTGACACCTTGGGGATCTTGAGGCAAACACTGTTGAAGCGCTGGATGTACTTCTGCAAGGTCTCTCCTGGCTGCTGCTTGATGTGCCGCAGGTCACCCGCGGCTGGTGGGCGGTCACGAGTGCCCTGAAGTTGGCAACGGTACGCTCTCGCATCTCATCCCAGCAGGAGATCGATCCCGCAGGGAGGTTCAGGAGCCACGAGCGTGCGCCGTCCTTGAGGCCCATGGGAAACCAGTTCTACATAACCTTCTCGTCGCCGTTAGCCGCCTCGATGCTCAACTCGTAGAGCTATAGGAACCCGGCAGGGTCGAGGGTGCCGTTGTAGCGTGGAGGCAGGTCGGGCTTGAACTTCCCTAGCCAGACGACGCCGCGTAGCTCCGGGGTGAATGCGCGGCATCCAGCTGTGGTCACGGGAGCCCGTCGTGGAGTTGGAGCCTGATCTTGGCGCTCATGCACCACCAGAGAAGGCGGCGCGCGATCTTGACGTGGTGGTGCTAGGAGCGCACGCATCTCTCCTTGCGGCCGCTGCACCACCTAGCAGCTTTCTTCGTCACGCGCCGGCGCCTTGCGCGGCAGGACGCACCATGGAGCCTCGCACCTTGGCTCGATGATGGCGTCCAGCATGGGAGGTGGAGGAGGTGCTCCATGAGCTACGTCACCCGCGGCAGGCGGCGGGTGAGGCAGCGAGCGAGATGGTTGATACGTCCATTTTGCATCATGCTTTTATATTGATATTTATTGCATTATGGGCTGTTATTACACATTATGTCACAATATTTATGCCTATTCTCTCTTATTTTACAAAGTTTACATGAAGAGGGGGAATGCCAGCAGCTGGAATTCTGGGATGGAAAAGGAGCAAATATTAGAGACCTATTCTGCACATCTCCAAAGTCCTGAATCTCCGCAGGAGTTATTTTCAGAATATATAAAAAATACTGAGCGAATAAAGTACCAGAGGGGGCCACCCACCATCCACGAGGGCGGGGGCATGCCCTACCCCCTGGGCGCGCCCCCTGCCTCGTTGGCCCCCTAGTGGCCCTCTGATGCCCATCTTTGGCTATATGGAGTCTTTCGTCGAGGAAAAAAAATCATAGGCTAGCTTTCGAGAGGAAACTCCGCCGCCATGAGGCGGAACCAATCTAGGGCTCCGGCAGAGCTGTTCTGCCAGGGAAACTTCCCTCTGGGAGGGGGAAATGATCACCATCGTCATCACCAATGGTCCTCTGATCGGGAGGGGGTCAATCTACATCAACATATTCACCAGCACCATTTCATCTCAAACCCTTGTTCATCTCTTGTATCCAATCTTTGTATCCAAACCTCAGATTGGTACCTGTGGGTTGCTAGTAGTGTTGATTACTCCTTGTAGTTGATGCTAGTTGGTTTACTTGGCGGAAGATCATATGTTCAGATCCATTATGCATATTAAGACCCCTATGATTATCAGCATCAATATGCTTTGTGAGTAGCTATGTTTGTTCCTAAGGACATGGGAGAGGACTTTCTATAAGTGGTCATGTGAATTTGGTATTTGTTTGATATTTTGATGAGATGTATGTTGTCATCCCTCTAGTGGTGTCATGTGAACATCGACTACATGACACTTCACCATTGTTTGGGCCTAGAGGGAGGCATTGGGAAGTAATAAGTAGATGATGGGTTGCTAGAGTGATAGAAGCTTAAACCCTAGTTTATGCATTGCTTCGTAAGGGGCTGATTTGGATCCATATGTTTCATGCTATGGTTATGTTTACCTTAATACTTCTGTTGAAGTTGCGGATGCTTGAAATGTGGGTTAATCATAAGTGGGATGCTTGTCCAAGTAAGGATAGTACCCAAGCACCGGTCCACCCACATGTCAAATTATCAAAGTACCAAACGTGAATCATATGAACGTGATGAAAACTAGCTTAACGATAATTCCCATATGTCCTCGGGAGTGCTTTCCTTCATATAAGAGTTTGTCCAGGCTTGTCCTTCGCTACAAAAAGGATTGGGCCATCTTGCTGCACCTTATTTGCTCTTATTACTTGCTACTCGTTACAAATTACCTTATCACAAAACTATCTGTTACCGATAATTTAAGTGCTTGCAGAGAATACCCTACTGAAAACTGCTTACCATTTCCTTCTACTCCTCATTGGGTTCGACACTCTTACTTATCGAAAAGGCTACGATAGATCCCCTACACTTGTGGGTCATCAAGACTCTTTTCTAGCGCCATTGCCGGGTAGTGAAGCGCCTTTGGTAGGTGGAATTTGGTAAGGAAAAAATTATATAGTGTGCTGAACTTTACTATCACTTGTTACTATGGAACATAATCCTTTAAGGGGCTTGTTCGGGGTATATTCACCCTGACCAGTAGAGAAAAGAGTTGCTCCTGAACCTACTGAACTTACTGAAAATGTTTACTTTGAAATTCCTTTGGGTATGATAGAGAAACTGCTAGCTAATCCTTTTGTGGATGAAGTTTGTGGATTATTTAAGCTTGCAGGTATGCCCGATCATGTTATCAAGAAGGTCTTCCCTTTATATTTGAAGGGAGAGGCTTTGACATGGTATAGGCTATGTGATGATATGGGATCATGGAACTACAAGCGATTGAAATTGGAATTTCATCAGAAGTTTTATCCTATGCATCTTGTTCATCGTGATCGTAATTATATATATAATTTTTGGCCTCACGAAGGAGAAAGCATGGCTCAAGCTTGGGGAGGCTTAAGTCAATGTTATATTCATGCCCCAATCATGAGCTCTCAAGAGAAATGATTATTCAAAAATTTTATGCTCGGCTTTCTCTCAGTAATCGCTCCATGCTTGATACTTGTTGTATTGGATCTTTTATGATGAAGACTATTGAATTCAAATGGGATTTATTGGAAAGAATTAAACGCAACTCTGAAGATTGGGACCTCGACGAAGATAAGGAGTCAGGTATAACACCTAAGTTTGATTGTATTACATCTTTTATGGATACCGATGTTTTCCATGAATTTAGCACTAAATATGGACTTGACTCTGAGATAGTAGCTTCTTTCTGTGAATCCTTTGCTACTCATGTTGATCTCCCAAAGGAGAAGTGGTTTAAATATAATCCTCCCACTGAGGTAAAAGTATTTGCTCCTATTAGAGTTGAAGAAAAGACTATCACTTATGATGATCCTGTTGTTCCTACTGCTTATATTGAGAAGCCACCTTTCCCTGTTTGAATAAAGGATCATGCTAAAGCTTCAACTGTAGTCAACAAAAGTAATATTAGAACACACAAACCCCCTGAGCAAGTTAAAGTTGAACCTAAAATTTCTATGGTTAAAGATCTCTTGGCCGATAATATTGATGGGCATGTTATTTACTTCTGCAATGAAGCTGCTAGAATTGCTAGACCTGATGCTAAAAATAAACATAGACCTATTTGTAGGCATGCCTGTTATTTCCGTTAAAATAGGAGATCATTGGTATCATGGCTTATGTGATATGGGTGCTAGTGAAAGTGCAATAACTCATTCCTTATACGAAGAAATTATGCATGATATTGCACCTGCTGAGATAGAAGATATCAATGTTACCATTAAACTTGCCAATAGAGATATTATTTCACCGGTTGGGATTGTTAGAGATGTTGAAGTCTTGTATGGGAAGGTTAAATATCCTGCTGATTTTCTTGTTCTTCGTTCCGCACAAGATAGCTTTTGTCCAATTATATTTGGTAGACCCTTCTTCAATAATGTTAATGATAAGATAGACTGCAATAAAGATATTGTTTCTGTTGGTCTGGGGGATATGTCTCATGAGTTTAATTTTGCTAAGTTTCGTAGACAACCCCATGATAAAGAATTGCCTAGTAAAGATGAAATTATTGGTCTTGCTTCTATTTCCGTGCCTCCTACTGATCCTTTAGAACAATATTTGCTAGACCATGAAAATGATATGTTCATGAATGAAAGAAGGGAAATAGATGAAGTATTCTTTAAACAGGGCCCTATTCTGAAACACAACTTGCCTGTTGAAATCCTAGGCGATCCTCCTCCACCTATGGGTGATCCAGTGTTTGAACTTAAACCTTTACATGATAATCTTAAATATGCATATCTTGATGAGAAAGAGATACATCCTGTTATTATTAGTGCTAACCTTTCAGAGCATGAAGAAAATAAATTATTGAAAACTCTAAAGAAGCACCATGCTGCTATTGGATATACTCTTGATGATCCTAAGAGCATTAGTCCCACTCTATGCCAGCACAAAATAAAATTGGAGAAGGATGCTAAACCAATTGTTGATCACCAACGACGGTTAAATCCTAAGATGAAAGAAGTGGTAAGAAAAGAAATACTAAAGCTTCTGGAGGCAGGTATAATTTATCCCATTGCTGATAGCCAGTGGGTACGTCCTGTCCATTGATTCCCGAAGAAGGGAGGTATTACTGTTGTTCCTAATGATAAAGATGAATTGATCCCACAAAGAATTGTTACATGTTACAGAATGGTAATTGATTTCTGCAAATTAAATAAAGCGACTAGAAAGGATCACTACCCTTTACACTTTATTGATCAAATTCTAGAAAGATTGTCCAAACATACACTACTTTCTAGATGGTTATTCTGGTTTCTCTCAAATACCTGTGTCAAAAGAGGATCAAGAAAAGACAAATTTTACTTGCCCATTCAGTACCTTTGCTTATAGACGTATGCCTTTTGGTTTATGTAATGCACCTGCTACCTTTCAAAGATGTATGACTGCTATATTCTCTAAATTTTGTGAAAAGATTATTGAGGTATTCATGGATGATTTCTTTGTTTATGGGACTTCTTTTGATGATTGCTTAAGCAATCTTGATTGAGTTTTGCAGAGATATGAACAAACCAATCTTGTTTTGAATTGGGAGAAGTGCGACTTTATGGTTAATGAAGGTATTGTCTTGGGGCATAAAATTTCTGAAAGAGGTATTGAGGTTGATAAAGCTAAAGTTGATGGTATTGAAAAGATGTCGTGCCCTAAGGACATTAAAGGTATAAGAAGTTTCCTTGCTCATGCCGGTTTTTATAGGAGGTTCATTAAGGACTTCTCTAATTTTTTTAGGCCTCTGACTAACCTCTTGCAAAAATATGTTCCTTTTGTTTTTGATGATGACTATGTAGAAGCATTTGAAATACTTAAGAAAGCTTTGATTTCTGCACCTATTGTTCAACCTCCTAATTGGAATTTACCATTTGAGATCATGTGTGATGCTAGTGATTATGCGGTAGCTGCTATTCTAGGACAAAGGGTTGATAAGAAACTAAATGTTATTCAATATGCTAGTAAAACTCTAGACAGTGCCCAGAGAAATTATGTCACTACTGAAAAAGAATTTTTAGCAGTTGTATTTGCTCGTGATAAGTTCAGACCTTATATTGTTGATTCTAAAGTAACTGTTCACACTGATCATGCTGCTATTGAATATCTTATGGAAAAGAAGGATGTTAAACCTAGACTCATTAGATGGGTCCTCTTGCTACAAGAATTTGATTTGCATATTATTGATAGAAAGGGAGCTGAGAACCCCGTTGCAGACAACTTGTCTAGGTTAGAGAATATTCTTGATGACCCACTACCTAGTGATGATAGGTTTCCTGATGAACAGCTAGCTGTCATAAATGCTTCTCGTACTGTTCCATGGTATGCTGATTATGCTAATTACATTGTTGCTAAATTTATACCACCTAGTTTCACATACTAGCAAAAGAAAAAGTTCTTCTATGATTTAAGACATTATTTCTAGGATGACCCACATCTTTACGAAGAAGGAGTAGATGGTGTTATTAGACGTTGTTTACCTGAGCATGAACAGGAACATATCCGAAGTAAGTGTCACTCCGAGGCTTATGGAGGAAACCATGCTGGAGATAGAACTTCACACAAGGTATTGCAATCCGGTTTTTATTGTCCTACTCTCTTCAAGGATGCCCGTAAGTTTGTTTTATCCTGTGATGAATGTCAAAGAATTAGTAATATTAGTAGACTTCAGGAATGCCTATGAATTATTCACTTGTTATTGAACCATTTGATGTTTGGGGCTTTGATTATATGGGATCATTTCCTTCCTCTAATGGATACACACATATTTTAGTTGTTGTTGATTACGTTACTAAGTGGGTAGAAGCTATTCCAACTAGTAGTGCTGATCATAACACCTCTATTAAGATGCTTAAAGAAGTTATTTTTCCGAGGTTTGGAGTCCCTAGATACTTAATGACTGATGGTGGTTCACATTTTATTCATGGTGCCTTTCGTAAAATGCTTGCTAAGTATGATGTTAATCATAGAATTGCATATCCTTATCACCCACAGTCTAGTGGCCAAGTAGAGTTAAGTAATAGAGAGCATAAATTAATTTTGCGAAAGACTGTTAATAGATCTAGAAAGAATTGGTCCAAGAAACTTGATGATGCATTATGGGCCTATAGAACTCCATACAAAAATCATATGGGTATGTCTCCGTATAAAATGGTTTATGGTAAAGCATGTCACTTACCTCTTGAATTAGAACATAAGGCATATTGGGATATTAAAGAGCTCAACTATGACTTTAAACATGCCGGTGAGAAGAGGCTTTTTGACATTAGCTCACTAGATGAATGGAGAAACCAGGCCTATGAGAATGCCAAACTGTTTAAAGAAAAAGTTAAAAGATGGCATGATAAAAGTTTACAAAACGTGAGTTTAATTTAGGTGATTATGTATTGTTGTACAACTCTCGTTTAAGATTTTTTGCAGGCAAAATTCTCTCTAAATGGGAAGGTCCTTACGTCATCGAGGAGGTCTACCGTTCCGGTGCCATAAAAATCAACAACTTCAAAGGGACAAATCCAAGGGTGGTAAATGTTCAAAGAATCAAACATTATATCTCAAGTAATCCTATAAATGTTGAAAGTAATGTTATTGAAACCGTAACCCCGAAGGAATACATAAGGGACACTTTCCCGAACATTTCAGACTCCGAAAAGGAATAGGTACGTGGTACGGTAAGTAAACGGACTCCAAAACAGTTCTAATGGCAATTTTTCTCCATTTTGGAATATTTAAGAAAATAGGAAAATAAGAAGTAGTCCGGGAAGGACACGAGGGTGGGAGGCGCGCCCTACTGCCCTGGACGTGCCCCCTACCTCGTGGGCACCTCGTGCACTCTCCGGACTCCGTTTTCTTGCACGATACTTCTTTTGGTCGGCAAAATTTCATTATATAATCTCCCGAAGGTTTTGAGCACCGTACCACGCAAATATCCTTTGTTCATATTTCAAGCTGTTTTTCTGACAGATCTAGATCACCATGACGTCTCCAAGTGCCCCCAAGGATAAGTTATTCGAAAAGGTCATGAACCCCTACCTCGCGGAAGTGCTGCAACATCCTCAAATCATTGAGATGCGTGAGGGGTTGCTGCACATCCGCGATGTTGAGGGACCAATGAGGACCGGAAGCATGGAGACAAGGCTCAAGGCAATGGAGCAACACGTTTTCAAGTGTCAGGAGATGGTGGAGCATGGACTTGACTCCAATCACATAATGATCACAGAGTTCACCAACAACCACAAGTTGGATGCCAAGGACATTGGGGAGGCCACCTTCAAGCTTCATGAGAAAATCGAGCACCTCCAAGCCCAGATCTATGACCTGCAAAATCAAAACTATGAGTATGAATATAGATTCAAGAGGATGAGTTTGGCTGCAAGGATCCCGGAGACTCGATCATCCCTCTATGATGGTGAGCCTATGCCTTGGAAGAGGGACGACAAACCTACATCATCAACAACTCCATCTCCTTCACCGGCAAAAGAGACATAATCACATGGGTATCGGCACTCCCCATGGCAACTGCCAAGCTTGGGGGAGTGCCCCGGCATGGTATCACCATCACTTTTATCTTTACCATTTTTCTTAGTTCGATCCTTTTGATAATATCTTGATCTAGTAGAATAATGTTTTAGTATGATCTAGTTGTGAGTTTTGCTTTATAATTTTCCTATGTAATCGAGTCTGTGAGCTATATATAATAAAGATTAGTGTTGAGTCAGGGGCTTGATTATTTTGCTATGGTCTTGAGGGAATAAAATAAAAGAAATAAAGAGATCATATGGATCTTATGGAGAGTAATGAGCTCACATATAAAGAGTATGATGAATAAAAGTTGTTGAGAGTTGACAAACATAGTTTTGGTCATCGTTGCAATTAATAGGAAGTAATAAAGAAAGAGAGGTTTTCACATATAAATATACTATCTTGGACATCTTTTATAATTGTGAGCACTCATTAAAGTATGATATGCTAAAGAGTTGACGTTGGACAAGGAAGACAACGTAATGGGTTATGTTTTCTTACATCTGAGATAAATTATATTGTCATGGATCATCCAACATGTTGATCTTGCCTTTCTCTCTCTTGCTAGGCAATTTCTTTGCACCAAGTAGAGATACTACTTGTGCTTCCAAATATCCCTAAACCCAGTTTTGCCATGAGAGTCCACCATATCTACCTATGGATTGAGTAAGATCCATCAAGTAAGTTTTCATCGTTGCAAGCAATAAAAATTGCCCTCTAAATATGTATGTCTTATTAGTGTGGAGAAAATAAGCTTTATACGATCTTGTGATGTGGAAGAAATAAAAGCGACGGACTGCATAATAAAGGTCCATATCACAAGTGGCAATATAAAGTGACGTTCTTTTGCATTAAGATTTCGTGCATCCAACCATAAAAGCGCATGACAACCTCTAGTTCCCTCTGCAAAGGGCCTATCTTTTATTCTTTTATTATACTTCATGCAAAGAGTCATGGTGATATTCACCTTTCCTTTTTACATTTTATCCTTTGGCAAGCACAATGTGTTGTATAGATCCTGATATATATAGCTAATTGGATGTGAGTTTTCATGAACTATTATTGTTGACATTACCCTTGAGATAAAAAGTTGGGAGGCAAAACTATAAGCTGTAAATATTGCGTGGGTGTTAGAAATTGTGAAAGACTAAATGATAGTTGAGTATGTGGACTTGCTGAAAAGCTCTTATATTGACTCTTTCCTATGTTATGATGAATTGCAATGGCCTCAATGACTGAGATTAGAGTTTGTTGGTTCTCAATGAAGTTTATGATTCATACTTGAAATTGTGATTGAATTGTTACTTCAGCATAAGAGATCATATGACAATATATATATATATGTTGTTGTTCTAAGAATGATCATGATGCCCTCATGTCCGTATTTTATTTTTATCGACACCTCTATCTCCAAACATGTGGACATATTTTTCGATTTTGGCTTTCGCTTGAGGACAAGCGAGGTCTAAGCTTGGGGGAGTTGATACGTCCATTTTGCATAATGCTTTTATATAGATATTTATTGCATTATGGGCTGTTATTACACATTATGTCACAATACTTATGCCTATTCTCTCTTATTTTACAAGGTTTACATGAAGAGGGGAAATGCCGGCAGCTGCAATTCTGGGCTGGAAAAGGAGCAAATATTAGAGACCTATTTTGCACATCCCCAAAAGTCTTTAAACTCCACGGGAGTTATTTTCAGAATATATAAAAAATACTGAGTGAAGAAAGTACCATAGGGGGGCCACCCACCATCGAAGAGGGTGCGGGCGCGCCCTACCCCCCTGGGTGCGCCCCCCTGCCTCGTGGGAACCCTGGTGGCCCTCTGATGCCCATCTTTGGCTATATGGAGTCTTTCGTCGAGGAAAAAAATCATAAGCAAGCTTTCGGGAAGAAACTCCGCCGCCACGAGGCGGAACCTTGGCGGAACCAATCTAGGGCTCCGGCAGAGCTGTTCTGCCAGGGAAACTTCCCTTTGGGAGGGGGAAATGATCACCATCGTCATCACCAACGGTCCTCTGATCGGGAGGGGGTCAATCTACATCAACATATTCACCAGCACCATTTCATCTCAAACCCTTGTTCATCTCTTGTATCCAATCTTTGTATCCAAACCTCAGATTGGTACCTGTGGGTTGCTAGTAGTGTTGATTACTCCTTGTAGTTGATGCTAGTTGGTTTACTTGGCGGAAGATCATATGTTCAGATCCATTATGCATATTAAGACCCCTATGATTATCAGCATCAATATGCTTTGTGAGTAGCTATGTTTGTTCCTAAGGACATGGGAGAGGACTTTCTATAAGTGGTCATGTGAATTTGGTATTCGTTTGATATTTTGATGAGATGTATGTTGTCATCCCTCTAGTGGTGTCATGTGAACATCGACTACATGACACTTCACCATTGTTTGGGCCTAGAGGGAGGCATTGGGAAGTAATAAGTAGATGATGGGTTGCTAGAGTGATAGAAGCTTAAACCCTAGTTTATGCATTGCTTCGTAAGGGGCTGATTTGGATCCATATGTTTCATGCTATGGTTATGTTTACCTTAATACTTCTGTTGAAGTTGCGGATGCTTGAAATGTGGGTTAATCATAAGTGGGATGCTTGTCCAAGTAAGGATAGTACCCAAGCACCGGTCCACCCACATGTCAAATTATCAAAGTACCAAACGTGAATCATATGAACGTGATGAAAACTAGCTTAACGATAATTCCCATATGTCCTCGGGAGTGCTTTCCTTCATATAAGAGTTTGTCCAGGCTTGTCCTTCGCTACAAAAAGGATTGGGCCATCTTGCTGCACCTTATTTGCTCTTATTACTTGCTACTCGTTACAAATTACCTTATCACAAAACTATCGGTTGCCGATAATTTTAGTGCTTGTGGAGAATACCTTACTCAAAACTGCTTATCATTTCCTTCTGCTCCTCGTTGGGTTCGACACTCTTACTTATCGAAAAGGCTATGGTAGATCCCCTACACTTGTGGGTCATCAATGGTGCAGGAGAGTCCCTGGCGGCGCTGAAGATCTCGGCGATGCGGTCTAGCCAGCCCTCATAGAGGTCGCCGATGGGGCGGTAGCACGGGAGCTCGCGTGCCATGAGCAGCATAGCCTACGCGTTTGCTGGCCCGCGATGAGCATGAGAAGATGAAGCGCCCCCCGGGGTCAATGACGGAGTGGCGGTGCATCCATCTCACCGCACGGAGGGCTGCATCAACGAAGCCTGCTGCTCGTGGGTCACAGGGCTGGTTGCAGCGTTAGTCGTGTACGACGGGGAACAGCGGGGAGCACCATCGCCAACGGGTGCCGTCTGGGCAACGCGAGTGGCGAGGGCAGCCCGATGCTCAACACGAACTTGACGAGCATCAGCCATGGGGCGGCGAAACGGTGGCAAATCGACTAGAGGAAGAGATGCTCCGACGCACCCCTACCTGGCGAGCCAAATGTCGGACTTCGGGTTCCGTAGACCCTTGAGAGGTTCGAACTCTGTGGTGCGTGCGAAGAACTCAACCTCCCCAGTCTGCCTAGTCGCCAATCTCACGGCCAAGTTCTATGAACATGAAGGAAACGGGACACAGCAGTTTACCCAGGTTCGGGCCACCTTGCAGTGTAAAACCCTACTCCTGCTTTGTGGTGGATTAGCCTCGAGGGGCTGAGGATGAACTAGTACAGTGCGAGAACAACCTCTGGAGGAGGCGTGTTCCTGAGCTGCTGGGGGAGAGGATGATCTCCAGGATTCGGATCCCATCTATGCTGGTGGCTAGTGTAACGCCCTCGATGCGGCTATATCTCCCACGTGTCGAAGCACGACTTAGAGGCATAACCGCATTGAAAGCAATGTCGCAAGTGAGGTAATCTTCACGCAACCCATGTAATACAATAGGGGAAAAGATACATAGTTGGCTTACAATCGCCACTTCACACAATTACATGAATAAAGCATTACATCATCCAAATACAATCAGGGCCCGACTACGGCACCAAAATAAAAGAAGACTACCCCAAATGCTACACAGATCCCTGATCGACCCTAACTGGGCTCCACTACTGATCAACTAGAACGAAACAACACAAAGGACAAGATCTTCATTGAGCTCCTCCTGAGCTGGGTTGCGTCATCTGCACGGACTCATCGACACCTGCAAGCTGGGTTTGGAAGTATCTGTGAGCCACGGGGACTCAGCAATCTCGCACCCTCGCGTTCAAGACTATTTAAGCTTATGGGTAAGGTAAAGGTATGAGGTGGAGCTGCAGCAAGCGACTAGCATATATGGTGGCTAACATACGCAAATGAGAGCGAGAAGAGAAGGCAAAGCACGGTCGATAAAAGTATGATCAAGAAGTGATCCTACAACAACCTACGTCAAGCATAACTCCAACACCGTGTTCACTTCCCGGACTCCGCCGGAAAGAGACCATCACGGTTACACACGCGGTTGATGCATTTTAATTAAGGTCAACTTCAGGTTTTCTACAACCGGACGTTAACAAATTCCCATCTTCCCATAACCGCGGGCACGACTTTCGAAAGTTCAAATCCCTGCAGGGGAGTCCCAACTTAGCCCATGACAAGCTCTCACGGTCAACGGAGGAATAGACCTCCTCCCGAGACATTCCGATCAGACTCGGTATCCCGGTTCTACAAGACATCCTCGACAATGGTAAAACAAGTCCAGCAAAGCCGCCCGATGCGCCGACATCCTGATGGGAGCTGCACATATCTCGTTCTCAGGGCAACACCGGATAGGTCAAGCTACGAGTAAAACCAGCCCTCAAGTTTCCCCGAGATGGCCCCGCAGGCTGCCCATTTCGGACCAACACTTAGACAAGCACTGGCCCAGGGGGGTTAAAATAAGATGACCCTCGGGATGCGCGACTCCCAAGGGAAAAAGGCTAGGTGGCGAATGGTGAAACCAAGGTTGGGACTTGCTGGAGGAGTTTTATTCAAAGCGAACTGTCAAGGGGTTCCCATTATAACCCAACCGCATAAGGAACGCAAAATCCGGGAACATAACATCGATATGACGGAAACTAGGGCGGCAAGAGTGGAACAAAACACCAGGCATAAGGCCGAGCCTTCCACCCTTTACCAAGTATATAGATGCATTAATTAAATAAGATATTTTGTGATATCCCAACAACTAAACATGTTCCAACAAGGAACAACATGTCCATGTTCCAACGAGGAACAAAACTTCAATCTTCACCTGCAACTAACAACGCTATAAGAGGGGCTGAGCAAAGCGGTAACATAGCCAATCAACGGTTTGCTAGGACAAGGTGGGTTAGAGGCTTGGTTCAACAATATGGGAGGCATGATAAGCAAGTGGTAGGTATCGCAGCACAGGCATAGCAAAAGAGCGAGCAACTAGCAAGCAAAGATAGAAGTGATTTTGAGGGTATGATCATCTCGCCTGAAATCCCGCAAGGAAGAAGAACGAGTCCAAGAAGAAGACAAACGGACGTAGACGAACGGGTCCTCACAAACGCGACGTTAGCGGAACCAACCCGAAGAAGCAACACCGGAAAGAAAGCAAACAACATAGTAAACAACCAACACATGAACATGGTATGATGCACAACCGAGTATGATGCATGTCGGGTTTAAAGAAACATGGCATGGCAAAATGCACAAAACAATCCTACAAATTAAGTGGAGCTCAATATGCAACGAGTTGCATATTGACGAAACACCACATTCAAGTTATTTAGTTTCGATCTTGTTTATGTACCCAACAATATTAAATGTTGTTAAAACATGGCAAGAGGGTGAAGCAAAGTAAAACTACCTATCTAGTCAAGTTTAAATGAGGCCGGAAGCACCGAACAACATTTCCGGTAAATCCCCACATGCCTTAGTAATTTATTGCAACAACAATTTAAACATTTTAATTGTTGTTATCATGATGCGGATGGCATGTACAAGTTTATGCAATTTTATTAAAAGTTGACAAGAGCATTAAGAAGCATTTGTCACCATGGCGGAAACAAAAGGGGTGCCACGACAACGATACCGGTAACTCGATTGAGATACCGATACAAAGGAGAAGTATGCGGATGCGTGTAAAAGATGGTGGGGCGCTCCCGGATTCCGAGTGTCCCACGAGTTGACGATGGTGACAAGGCAAAAGAGGGGCAACGTGCACCGACAATTCGAGCACGGAGCAAGCACGAGCATCTAATACATCACACATGCGTTCGTTCACGGGCAGTCGTCTCGGGGTTATACCTTCGAAGGATGCGAGCGGAACAGTACTCGTTCGGTGCAAAGTAGAGGAAGTAGCCATTCTCGCACGCTCTAGGGTCGGCGGTAGAGGTTCTTGCGATCTCGGCGATGGTAGTGGTACATGTTTATCATTGCACAAGTTTCCATAGACATTCATGTCATCGATGTCGTGGTACTTGGGGTCTTCGGACTTTCCGGTCCCGTTCTTGCGACGGTAGTCGTTCACGTTCGTTCGGAGAGGTACTTGATGACCCCAACATCTTCGGGGTGACGGTAGTGGTACAGCGACGTCGGGGTACTTGTTGGTCCGGTCTTGGCGGCGTAGATGTACACGTTGTCGGGGTACTTGTCACATCATCGGGAGTAGTTGTACATGAGGGTCTTGACGAATCCGAAGGGGTACTTGACGGGTCCGGCCTTGGCGATTCAGGTTTCGTAGTGTCCTGGTGGCCGGCATCACCGGATCTCATGGATAGGAAGCTGGTGACGAAGCAACAGCGGCGGGCGTCAGGCCATGGGCGTCTCTGCCGAAGCCAAAACCATGACAGGGCAACCAGGGATGAGGCAGAGGAGCAATCAAGCGAAGGGGCGCCGGCTGGCGTTGGACTCGGCGACCTGCGGGCCCCTGGCGCCCAGACCTTCGCTGCTCAACATGGCGGCGAGGAGGAGTCTCTCCAGCGAGTTGTGGGCGGCCAATGCTCCAGGAGAGGCCACAGGCGGCTGGATTCGGCCGGAGGCGACGCCCTACAGCGCAGGGGCGAGGTGGTGGCGGCGGGAGCTTCGAGCTCGACTAGCTGTGGCCATGGAGGACGGCGGCGCTGAGGCAAGGCGACGCGCGCGTAGAGGCAGGCGCGAACCATGGGGATCGGGCGCGCGGGACACTCAAGGCGAGGAGGAGGCCATGGATCGGGCGAGAGGAGGTCGAGCAGGGAGCGAGAGAGGAGGAGGCAGAGGAGATCGGGCGCTCTCCCTGGCATCGATGTGTGGCGGCGGCACAGGAACGAGGGGGAGAGATGGGGATCGGGAGAGAGCGTGGTGAGCGGCTAGGGTTATTGGCGCGTCTGGGCCTTGGGCCAAATGGACTGCGGGGAAGCAGGCCGGCCTGACTGCTGAGCTCTCTTCTCTCACTCACTCTAAAGAAAGAAAAAAAACAAAGGAAAGAAAGAAAATAAAGAGGGTTAGGGGAAGAAGTCAGACACGCGGATAAATTTCCCGGACTAACAAAAATGTGCTTGTACCGAGAAAATAGAAAAGGCCAAGATTGAAAGATTTAAATTCAAGCTCATTTGATTTAGATTCGAATGATTTGAGTAAGAAGTGAGGGTTGGGAAGGTCCAAAAATGTTTGGATTTTTGGTGGAGCTCCGGAATATGATGAAAGAATATATGGCAAGGTTGGAGACCAAGAATTAAGATAACAAAAGCATTGGGATAATTTGCAAGTGTGTTATGGTGATTCCAAAGTTAATGGAATATTTTTATATAGCTCCCTAATAATAGTAGGAGACTTTGGATATGTTTTAAAGAGAAATCACCATGTGCATTTCCCTCAGTTTAAATGGACCGAAGATCCATGCAATTTATTTAGTTGAGTTAAGAAAAGAAATGACATGATGGCATGATGACATGATGCAATGCACATGATGCAAAGATGAATGCAATGAACCAAACAAATCACACGACGAAACCCAGAAATCATGGAAGGCACCTGAAGCTCCAGACTTGGGGCGTCACAACACTTCACCACTACGAGAGGATCTCGTCCCGATATCTAGAATGGCACCAGAGGGAAAATGGAAAAGAAAGAGAAGAGGTAAGCTAAGTTGCTTCTTACGACAAATGAGTGAAACCAAAGAACCTTGCGAGGTTGAAGAAATTCGAGAAAAGAATACAACGAAGGTGAACTAGGTCGAAAACACTCCGTTAGAAAAGAGGGACAAGGAACATTGCAAAAAACCTTGAGGTTGAAGGGCAAGATATATATTGAAACCACTCCGGTTAATACAAGATAGAGAAGGATTAAGAATGATATAATTTGGACAGCATTCCGACTGTAAATGGAAGGAATTGAACTTGACAAGATGGGAGGATACTTGAAAAGAGGACACAACACTCCGGTTAAAAGGATAAGCACGAAGAAAACACGATCCTGATAAAATAAGAAAATGGGTTGAAGAGAGCAACATCACAATGCCTCCGGAACGGAAGAATAGAAGATAGGTAATTGAAATAAAAGAATGGAGAAGAAAAAACCAACTTGTGCCACAAAAGAGTTTGAAAAGGCATCTTTAGGAGAAGGGTCGAACGGAATTGTTGGAACACCAACAACGAAAAGAATACGCTTAACATGGTCTTATGGAATACAACTCCAATTATGAGGTGACAACCTACCACTCACGGGAAAAATAATTGGATTGGTATGAACAAGGAGACGAAAAAGTATTTCACCGGGAGGATAGATGAATAACTTGGGTCATTTATAAACACCATAGATAGCAACAATCCTTAGGGAAGGATTTAGGTGAAATATAACCCAAGATAGCTCCAATGACATGATTGATGGATTTAAAATATCCCAATCTTGACAGCATGTGAATCATGAAAACATGAACTCAAATTATCAAGAATGACATAATACCACCTCCAATGATATGGTAGACATAAATGCACTCCGGATTACAATATGAAGAAAACTTGAGTTTCTTAGAAAAGAATCTCGATGAACACTTCGAGAAGGAATATAAATCCTTGATGAACCATCATGCAGAACTTTCATGAGAACTCCGGAAATAAAAGAAATGATCAATCGAAATGGAGGATGAAAAGAATAAGGTTGAAGCCTTGCAATGATTTAAATGAATCTCCGTGATAATTAGAGCTTGGAACTCCGAGAAAGAAAGATGAGCACTTGAAACCAAGGATAAGTATGATGAACCACTCCGGAAAACTGGAATTAAATAAACTCGATGAAACAAGAATAAGAATTACATTATGCATATCCTTCACCAATTTAAAATTGATGACAAGCAATGGAATTGGCATACTACTTATTCTTGTAGAAAGGATTAAGATAGATATAGCGTCAACTTGAGAACGTCTTCATCAAACCACCGGTAGGATTGGAACAACAAATGAATTGATATGATAAGAAAGAAGAAGAAAATCTTGAACGAACCACCGTAAGCATTGACAAAGAGCGAAGTAAAGAGATAAATCACCGGAAAGGATTAGAGAATGAATGAAAATACTTGAGGGAAATTATATCCACGAGAACAAAAGATCATGAGCTGATTAGAGAATACTTGATGCACCCGTAAGATTGGAGAATGACAACTGAAAGCTGAGAATGCATACTCCTGAATTGATGGACTCCGGATAGTCAAACTGAAAATACTCTGAATTACTCCGGATGGGTGAAAAGAATTCTCACAATCAAACAAATATGAGAGGACGACAGAGAATGGGGCAAGATTTGAAAGAAACTCTTCTTCGGTCTCCGAATCTGAAAATGACGACGAGAAACACCACCAATAATTATTTAGATACTCCGGAAGAGTCAAAACGAAGAGGTTGAGCCAACGACGAAAAAAATTTGAAAGATCTTGGGGAAAAGCATTTGACTTATGATAAATCATTCTTATGTCAAACTTCAAAAGAAATTTGAGGATAGCTCCGAGAAAATAAGAAGAGTCAGGAAAGATCCTGGGAAAAGACCTGTGGGTTAGGGCCCACTCAAAAGAAAAACCATTGAAATCATTTAAAAGGGAGGTTGTACCAGTTGAATTGAATGACTTGAATGGGATAACAACCTCGAAATAGGTTGAACTGATCTTGAATGAAAAGACGAGCCTTCTGAGATATCTTTAGCACTCCGGAACAAATGAATAGAGAGAAATGAATTATTATGAGGTGCACCGGTATGAAAAGGTATTTGAAACGAGGGAAAAGGGATATGTGATCAACACCGAAAGCTTGATTTGAATCCACCGGAGAAGAATAGAATGATGAATGAAGAACTTGAGGCTCCGTTAGTATCTTCATGAGAATCACCGGATAAGAACATTGAAGGAAAAAGGATGGAGAGACTTCACATCAATAAGATGGATACTTGATCAAGAAATCTGAATCCTTCAAGAAAACAAGGGTGGGTGGGTGGGAAAACACTGTTGAGAATGAAACGAACACCGTTGAGAAGAAATGATAATTGATCTTGCTGATGTTGAAATGATCGGATCCACTTGAAGACAAAACACGCCGGTGAAAAGGATTGACAAGACAATCTTGATGATCAAGAAGGATTAGTATTCACATAGGAATATGAGAACACCATTTGGGGAAGGTATGGAATCAACATTTGACTTCGAAGCAACTCGAATACCACATCTAAAAAAAACAAGGATTGGCTTGCAAAATAAGCTGGAACAAACATATGATAGAGATTTCATCCGAAGTTTTCGTGGTGGAGCCTACACGGGCTCGATCGTACAGCACCATCATGTACAAGGCAGTGCACATGACATACGAAGGGTCCCTGAGTCGGCATAGCCAAGGACTCTTTAAGACACAACGAGACCACTGTAAAACCAACCGTGAATAGGCGGACCACTAGACGTCGAACCCCAATTTCATATCATACATCTGTCGGAAAGATATCCTAAGAGCTACTTGAATTCCCACTTATAAACTCCCGAAATTTTCCGGTTATGCAATCAGGTGTTGGGGATACAGGGGAAGCATAATATCTCACCCAAATCTAGCAAATCCTACATCCAGCTGTATCCATCCTTCAACACATAACCAAGAAACCTTCGGAAATCGTCTACCTCAACCTTCGAAAAGCATCCGTTATACGAGTTATGGCAATACTCCCGAACTCCCGCCCCCGTAGTGGGTGGCGTCGAGGTTATCTCACCAACGAACTGCATAAAAGAGATTTTCGATGTCGGCGAACTAAACTCAGGTATTCCAGAACTGCAACGATAAAATTATGACGACAACACCTCGGAGCTCAACTCCCCGGGACACTTCCACAAAACCCCTGACAGGAGGCACCAAGACAATGTTCTCGTCACAAAACCATCGGAACGACTCCAAGATACCCGCGTGATCCTAAATTTTTTTTAGTGAAATTTGAGAAGAGAAAAGTCAAAACTCTACGTCAGGATGCCTTACCAGAGCGATAAGGAGACTGGGAAGTAAAAAGAATTCCTAAACTCTCCGATATATAATTCCTAAATGACTCAAAACATTTTTCTAGACTCAACAATGGCTGCTAAAAACGATGAAGCAATGGGGGCTCCTAAGGTCGGGGAAGGCTCTGATTACCAACTTGTAACACCCTCGATGCGGCTATATCTCCCACGTGTCGAAGCACGACTTAGAGGCATAACCGCATTGAAAGCAATGTCACAAGTGAGGTAATCTTCACACAACCCATGTAATACAATAGGGGAAAAGATACATAGTTGGCTTACAATCGCCACTTCACACAATTACATGAATAAAGCATTACATCATCCAAATACAATCAGGGACCGACTACGGCGCCAAAATAAAAGAAGACTACCCCAAATGCTACATAGATCCCTGATCGACCCTAACTGGGCTCCACTACTGATCAACTAGAACGAAACAACACAAAGGACAAGATCTTCATTGAGCTCCTCCTGAGCTGGGTTGCGTCATCTGCACGGACTCATCGACACCTGCAAGCTGGGTTTGGAAGTATCTGTGAGCCACGGGGACTCAGCAATCTCGCACCCTTGCGATCAAGACTATTTAAGCTTATGGGTAAGGTAAAGGTATGAGGTGGAGCTGCAGCAAGCGACTAGCATATATGGTGGCTAACATACGCAAATGAGAGCGAGAAGAGAAGGCAAAGCACGGTCGATAAAAGTATGATCAAGAAGTGATCCTACAACAACCTACGTCAAGCATAACTCCAACACCGTGTTCACTTCCCGGACACCGCCGGAAAGAGACCATCACGGTTACACACGCGGTTGATGCATTTTAATTAAGGTCAACTTCAGGTTTTCTACAACCGGACGTTAACAAATTCCCATCTTCCCATAACCGCGGGCATGACTTTCGAAAGTTCAAATCCCTGGGGGGGAGTCCCAACTTAGCCCATGACAAGCTCTCACGGTCAACGGAGGAATAGACCTCCTCCCGAGACATTCCGATCAGACTCGGTATCCCGGTTCTACAAGACATCCTCGATAATGGTAAAACAAGTCCAGCAAAGCCGCCCGATGCGCCGACATCCTGATGGGAGCTACACATATCTCGTTCTCAGGGCAACACCGGATAGGTCAAGCTACGAGTAAAAGCAGCCCTCAAGTTTCCCCGAGGTGGCCCCGCAGGCTGCCCATTTCGGACCAACACTTAGACAAGCACTGGCCTGGGGGGGTTAAAATAAGATGACCCTCGGGATGCGCGACTCCCAAGGGAAAAAGGCTAGGTGGCGAATGGTAAAACCAAGGTTGGGCCTTGCTGGAGGAGTTTTATTCAAAGCGAACTGTCAAGGGGTTCCCATTATAACCCAACCGCGTAAGGAACGCAAAATCCGGGAACATAACACCGATATGACGGAAACTAGCGCGGCAAGAGTGGAACAAAACACCAGGCATAAGGCCGAGCCTTCCACCCTTTACCAAGTATATAGATGCATTAATTAAATAAGATATATTGTGATATCCCAACAAGTAAACATGTTCCAACAAGGAACAACATCTCCATGTTCCAACGAGGAACAAAACTTCAATCTTCACCTGCAACTAACAACGCTATAAGAGGGGCTGAGCAAAGCGGTAACATAGCCAATCAATGGTTTGCTAGGACAAGGTGGGTTAGAGGCTTGGTTCAACAATATGGGAGGCATGATAAGCAAGTGGTAGGTATCGCAGCACAGGCATAGCAAAAGAGCGAGCAACTAGCAAGCAAAGATAGAAGTGATTTTGAGGGTATGATTATCTTGCCTGAAATCCCGCAAGGAAGAAGAACGAGTCCAAGAAGAAGACAAACGGACGTAGACGAACGGGTCCTCACAAACGCGACGTTATCGGAACCAACCCGAAGAAGCAACACCGGAAAGAAAGCAAACAACATAGTAAACAACCAACACATGAACATGGTATGATGCACAACCGACATGTCTAGTTTAAAGAAACATGGCATGGCAAAATGCACAAAACAATCCTACAAATTAAGTGGAGCTCAATATGCAACGAGTTGCATATTGACGAAACACCACATTCAAGTTATTTAGTTTCGATCTTGTTTATGTACCCAACAATATTAAATGTTGTTAAAACATGGCAAGAGGGTGAAGCAAAGTAAAACTACCTATCTAGTCAAGTTTAAATGAGGCCGGAAGCACCGAACAACATTTCCGGTAAATCCCCACATGCCTTAGTAATTTATTGCAACAACAATTTAAACATTTTAATTGTTGTTATCATGATGCGGATGGCATGTACAAGTTTATGCAATTTTATTAAAAGTTGACAAGAGCATTAAGAAGCATTTTTCACCATGGCGGAAACAAAAGGGGTGCCACGACAACGATACCGGTAAATCGATTGAGATACCGATACAAAGGAGAAGTATGCGGATGCGTGCAAAAGATGGTGGGGCGCTCCCGGATTCCGGGTGTCCCACGAGTTGACGATGGTGACAAGGCAAAAGAGGGGCAACGTGCACCGACAATTTGAGCACGGAGCAAGCACGAGCATCTCATACATCACACATGCGTTCGTTCACGGGCAGTCGTCTCGGGGTTATACCTTCGAAGTGTGCGAGTGGAACAGTACTCGTTCCGTGCAAAGTAGAGGAAGTAGCCATTCTCGCACGCTCTAGGGTCGGCGGTAGAGGTTCTTGCGATCTCGGCGATGGTAGTGGTACATGTTTATCGTTGCACAAGTTTCCATAGACATTCATGTCATCGATGTCGTGGTACTTGGGGTCTTCGGACTTTCCGGTCCCGTTCTTGCGATGGTAGTCGTTCACGTTCGTTCGGAGAGGTACTTGATGACCCCAACGTCTTCGAGGTGACGGTAGTGGTACAACGACGTCGGGGTACTTGTTGGTCCGGTCTTGGCGCGTAGATGTACACGTTGTCGGGGTACTTGTCACATCATCGGGAGTAGTTGTACATGAGGGTCTTGACGAATCCGAAGGGGTACTTGACGGGTCCGGCCTTGGCGATTCAGGTTTCATAGTGTCCTGGTGGCCGGCATCACCGGATCTCATGGATAGGAAGCTGGTGACGAAGCAACAGCGGCGGGCGTCAGGCCATGGGCGTCTCTGCCGAAGCCAAAACCATGACAGGGCAACCAGGGATGAGGCAAAGGAGCAATCAAGCGAAGGGGCGCCGGCTGGCGTTGGACTCGGCGACCTGCGGGCCCCTGGTGCCCAGACCTTCGCTGCTCAACATGGCGGCGAGGAGGAGTCTCTCCAGCGAGTTGTGTGCGGCCAATGCTCCAGGAGAGGCCACAGGCGGCTGGATTCGGCCGGAGGCGATGCCCTACAGCGCAGGGGCGAGGTGGTGGCGGCGGGAGCTTCGAGCTCGACTAGCTGTGGCCATGGAGGACGGCGGCGCTGAGGCAAGGCGACGCGCGCGTAGAGGCAGGCGCGGACCATGGGGATCGTGCGTGCAGGACTCTCAAGGCGAGGAGGAGGCCATGGATCGGGCGAGAGGAGGTCGAGCAGGGAGCGAGAGAGGAGGAGGCAGAGGAGATCGGGCGCTCTCCCTGGCATCGATGTGTGGCGGCGGCACAGGAACGAGGGGGGAGAGATGGGGATCGGGAGAGAGCATGGTGAGCGGCTAGGGTTATAGGCGCGTGTGGGCCTTGGGCCAAATGGACTGCGGGGAAGCAGGCCGGCCTGACTGCTGAGCTCTCTTCTCTCACTCACTCTAAAGAAAGAAAAAAAACAAAGGAAAGAAAGAAAATAAAGAGGGTTAGGGGAAGAAGTTGGACACGCGGATAAATTTCCCGGACTAACAAAAATGTGCTTGTACCGAGAAAATAGAAAAGGCCAAGATTGAAAGGTTTAAATTCAAGCTCATTTGATTTAAATTCAAATGATTTGAATAAGAAGTGAGGGTTGGGAAGGTCCAAAAATGTTCGGATTTTTGGTGGAGCTCCGGAATATGATGAAAGAATATATGGCAAGGTTGGAGACCAAGAATTAAGATAACAAAAGCATTGGGATAATTTGCAAGTGTGTTATGGTGATTCCAAAGTTAATGGAATATTTTTATATAGCTCCCTAATAATAGTAGGAGACTTTGGATATGTTTTAAAGAGAAATCACCATGTGCATTTCCCTCAGTTTAAATGGACCGAAGATCCATGCAATTTATTTAGTTGAGTTAAGAAAAGAAATGACATGATGGCATGATGACATGATGCTATGCACATGATGCAAAGATGAATGCAATGAACCAAACAAATCACACGACGAAACCCAGAAATCATGGAAGGCACCTGAAGCTCCAGACTTGGGGCGTCACAGCTAGGCCCTATTTATAGTGGCCTTGGCACTCTTCCCAAATGAAGGCGGGAAGGGATCCCACAATGGCCAAATTTGAAGGGAGCAACTAATACATGCTATTCTGACAAAAGTAGTCTTTGCCGCAAAATCCTATGGTCTTGACGCCGCGGTGGCTCGGTGATGACCTCCATCCTGCCGTCCTGGCGGTCTTGGTCTTGTTGCACGGAAATGGAAACCTTTGGCTAATTCCTTGGACTCCGCGCCTGCACTTGCCTCCTTAGCACCAAAGAGGAAATTGTTGTCCTGCAACCGCTGGCGCCCTCCTGGCCTTGGTCGATATGGCTCACGTCATCTGATCGTCACGAGGTGAAGCTTGCATATAAATCTCCGCTCCTGAGGAGCCAGCCTAAGGAGGCCGCTCCTTTTGGAGGTCTTGGTGTCACCCCCCTCGCGAGGCTTAGCCCCTCACGAGGGTCTTGTGTTGTTGATGCTGAAGATGGGCCATACCAGGCCGTCGATGAAGCCACGTCATGGGCCGTAGACAGGCATGTATGGGTACCCCCATTCCCAGAACACCGACATATTGTTATTGGACCATGCGCAATCTTGGGCACTCCCGCGACGCATCAATTCCTTTACCCAAATTTTAGTAGTTGTCGTACTTCAATTGTCGCCCACACTCCTCCAGCACCGACCTTATAGTAAAATTGTAGGAGCCGAGCCATTTGAACCGTCGCCCTCCCTCGTCCATCACCATCTCCACCCACCATTACTAAAATTTTCAGTAGCCGCAGCATATCCTCAAACACCCCTTGTCGGTGTCAAAACTGGTAGATCTCGGGTAGGGGGTCACGAACAGTGCGTCTAAGGATCGAGGGTAACAGGAGGCAAGGGAGACGATGTTTTACCCAGGTTCGGGCCCTCTTGATGGACGTAATACCCTACGACATGCTTTATTGACTTTGATGAGTATAGGGGTTACAAGAGTTGATCTACCACGAGATCATAATGGCTAAACCCTAGATGTCTAGCCTGTATGATTATGATTGCCTCTATGGACTAAACCCTCCAGTTTATATAGACACAGGAGGGGGCTAGGATTGTATAGAGTCGGTTTACAGAGAAAGGAATCTTCATATCTGCATGCCAAGCTTGCCAAGCTTGCCTTCCACGCCAAGGAGAGTCCCATCTGGACACGGGGGAAAGTCCTCCGTCTTGTATCTTCACGGCCCATGTTGCATAGCCCGGACACCCGAGGACCCCGTTATCCAGGACACCCTCAGTAGCCCTTGAACCAGGCTTCAATGACGATCTGTCCGGTGCGCAGATTGTCTTCCGCATTGCAAGGCGGGTTGCTCCTCTGAATAATCCAAAGTAGTTGATCAACAAGAACTATGTCCGGATATGTTCAACAGTCACAATATCGCTGCCACAAGGGCATAATACTTAATCAAAAAACACGGTATGTCTTTACTAACAGTTTTTGCCGGCGAGACGTTATGTCTGGCCTCTTTATTATTTGGAATCACTTTTCAATCTCTCGTTTCACGTTTCGAGACGTAGCCTCCGGTGACACGTGTTGTCAAAACAGAGATCGTGTCCTCTTATCGCAGGATCTTCATCAATACGGGTTTGGGTAATCCAACTGTGCCTTCCGCACGAGCCCTTGGGAATAGGGGAGTTTTAAGGCTCGTGAGGGGATGCTCTATATTCACTGCCTTTATAAGGAGATAAGAATCCACCTTTTCACCCCATGCCTTCTTCTTCCTCAGCCCATCCGCCCTCAAGCTCCAGAGCCCAAGCTTCGATCCCTTCTGCCCCCGTAAAACATTCAAGCCATGTCTGGATCTAGAGCGCAGGGCAAGTGGATGGCCTCCTCCGTCACGGAGGATGACATCAAGGAACTCCGGGAAGTGGGGTACTTGGCCAAGGAAATCGCCCACCGGCTTCCGGCCCAGAAACATATCGTCCCTACTCTGGAGCCCCATGAGAGGGTAGTATTTATCCCTTAATTCCTCCATGAGTTAGGGTTTCCCCTCCATCCTTTCGTCCGCAGCCTTATGTTCTACTACGGGCTAGATTTCCATGATCTAGCTCCGAATTCCTTCCTCAAAATTTTGGCGTTCATCGTCGTATGTGAGGCATTCCGCCGCATCCCTCCCCACTTCGGCCAATGGCTCAAGGTCTTCAATGTGAAGCCAAAAGTGGTGGATGGCCAACACGCGGAGTGCGGTAGCGGCATGGTGAGCAAACTTCCCAACATCACTTGGCCTAAAGGCACCTTCGTGGAGACCATGAAGGGTGGAAGCAGGGGTGGTTCTACATCACGGAACCCCGTGAATCCACATGGGCCGCTCCTCTCGAGTTCAAGTCTGCGCCTCCACTGCGGCTAACATCCTGGCTCAACAAGGGCCTAAATTGGGTGTCATCCGACGAGGTGACGATGTTGTAGAAGCACATCAAGAGTATGGTAGACAAGAATACCAGACTTGCCAGCGTAATCCAGGTAATGCTTTTTCGCCGGATTCTCCCCTGCCAAGACCGAACTCAGCACAAGTGGTTGTTCAACCCGGCTGGTCCCCGGACCTTGCGGTGATTCTTTGGCACAGAGCACGAAGACATGTGGAAGTTGTTGTTCAAGACCCAAAAGACGTGGCCAGAAACGACCGAGGATCTCGGCCTCGACTGTCCTCACGCACCGTCTCCCATAAGTTTTTATGATAACTTTATTATTTGCAAATCCAAGGGGCCTACTAAGCTTTCCATTCTTTCCCATAGGGCTGGAGGAAGAAGGCAGAGCGGATTCACTATCCAGCTCCGCTACCCGAAGACCCAGACATCCCTCTACTAACGAGGATGCTGGTTCCGGCGCCATATCAGGCGCTGGAAAAGCGGGCCAAGAAGAAGGGCAAGGAGGCCAAAAGTGGCCTCCGTCGTAAAGGTGCTTCGGACATTGTGCCTGAAGACACCGAGACCCACTCCTCCCCTGACGAAGATGAAGGGGAGGAGGAAGAGAGTAAATCTTCCCTTAAGGGGGAAAGAAGAAAAGGGGGGCTTCCACAGATCTGGAGGTGGAGGCGTCCAAGAGAGGGAGAATCTCCCTCATGGATGACTCTGAATCAGACGCTGATGAATGGCACCCCTGGCCGATGCCCCTGGCCGGATCGTAAGTACCCCCAAAGGCACTTGTACTTACATATCTACCCGGCTTTCTGCTTTGTGATCTTAATATACTGCATTACGTGCTGCAGTCTGGCTCGCGTCCTCCCCCAGCAATCCTCATCTTCGGGGAATTCACTGGATCTGAACGTGATGGACAGCGGGTTGCCTCCGCCGGCCTCCTCCCCCAAAGCTAGGGATAATGCCCAAGTGTCGTCCTAAAGGACCCTTCTGGGTCAGGGGGTTCGGAGAGCTGCCACTATGGCGCTAGAGGGCGATATCCCTACTACCGGAAACATGGAGGAATCGACCGCCATGGAGACTGACGATGGGGGCCATGCCCAACTCGGCCCTCAACTGAATATTATTCCGGAGACCTATACGGCTCCGGAATTAGGTGGGAAACCTCCTTCAAAAGAAGGGGGTGCGCAAATCCCACCGGCAACCTCTGTCAATCCGGAGGCGCTGGATAGTTTGGTGGAAGCACTTCAGAGTGCCATCATTGTAGAAGAACATCGTACCTTTATGGGTATAGTGGTTGAAAGGGTTCGGTCCGCCAAAAGCGGATTGAATGAGGCCTATACTAGCCTTCTCAGAGGCTTTGAGGTACGCAATATAATACCTTTTGGCCATATGAGAAAAAGTGTCTGTTTATAGATAGTAGCCCCTGAGACTCTAATGTCTCAACTAAGAGATGAACACACATATCTATTTGAACCAAACAGGTTGTGATGCAGGCGTCTGCTACCCAGGCCGCCGAAGCGTCTGAGCTGAGGCGGAAGTTAGCAAAGAAGCAAGGTATGTGATACCGAAAATGCTCTTGAAATAATATCAACAACAATTTGCCATCCAATTGAGTCTTATAATTTTGCTCATAGATGATGCATCTGAGGTCGATACCCTCAAGAGCGCGTTGGCCGAGGCCAAGAAAGAGGCGGAGGAGGAACGAGCCGCCCGCCTAAGACATGAGTCAAGGGCGGAGGAAGTCCAGCAAGAGCTTAAGGATGCTATAAGCAAATGTGAGTCCTTAGAGCACAAAATTATGGATCCAAAACCAAACTTGCTAAGGCCCTCCAAAGTGCTCAGGAGGCCCGGACTGAAGCCCAAAACACCTGTCGGGAGATCCAGGAGGCGAAGCAAATTGTGGCTAGTAAGGCCTTTAACATGCAGAGCAAATTTGTGAGGAAAAAATACATCTTACTAACACGGACTTGGAGTTCTCTAGGAGCGTTTGCGGACCTTCCCCGGAGTGTTGCCGATGCTGCGGAGTTCTTCCGAGCTGAAGAGGGGAGCTCGACGAAAAAGATATTCTGGTCGCAGTACCTTGTGCCTGAGCATCCCGTGCCCCTCAGCGATCAGCTAAAGCAGTTGGATGAACTGCATACGGTGGCCGGATTGGCCATGAGGTACTTTATAATACGCCTGTGGCATGCCGAACCCTTACCCAGCAGCTACTTCGGGATCGTGAAGCGGCTGGTCAGTGTCTGCCCCCGGCTTGATGTCGTGAATCAGTCAGTCTGCATTGAAGGTGCGCGGATTGGCTTCGCCCATGTCAAAGTGCTGTGGGCGAATATGGATGCCATCAACCTCGCAACTGAGGGACCGCCCGCAGGCAAAGAGCACGCACGCTAGAGCAATATTTCGATGATGTCCTAGAAGGATCCCGCATTGTAGAGGGCCAGTGTCCGAAGGACATCAATTTTGAATAAATGTATCTTATGTTGTCCAATCCGGTATTATGAAACAAGGCTTATGTATGATATGTTGCTTGCTTTTTTAAAATATTTTCCTCATGTGCAGCCGTTTAAGACATCTGAGAGTTGGACAGTCGTCGGCTTCAGCCCCCATGTTGGTAGTACGGGGGTGTTCGGGATAGCACCTAAACACACTTGACCCAGTGACTTGGTCCGTGAAGGAGGTGTTAGTGCAGCGAACCAGGCAATCAGACTATATGGCTTTATCGCTCTTACTTAGCCATGGGAGTTTTATAATTGGAGTATAGGCGCAACCCCTAGTATTGTTCGGTTATTCGAACTTGGGTGCTGTGGATTCCCGGCCCGGTGAAGGCCGGCCTGTCGCGCAATGCGGAAAAAAATCGCAAGAGATTTATACTTAGTCACCGAATAGCTGACCAGCTGCGCCGCATCATGACAGTCAGATTTTGTCTTTCTCTACTAAGGTTTTCTGTCCGGATGAACTGAAACACAATCGCAGTAATTCTCCCTTTACTACCTTATCCGAACAAGCAGAACGCAAGGTAGTGACCACAGAAGCCGGGCAACCCAACTATTGACCAAAGACATGATTCGGAGCCGATGCATATAATGCCATATTCGGGACACCGAATTGCAGTGTGGAAGTGTTCGGGCTTTGTTTAGTTTTTTGAAAAAATGTACATGGCTCAATAGAGCCCCTGGCGATTTAAGTCGTACCGAGGTGTATGTGACAATTGGACAAAAATAGGGAGACACGGATTAAGAGATAGGCCAACACCGCATAGGTTGGGCTAGAAACTATTTCCATTATAGTATGATTGATACGTCAAAACGTATTGGTACAAATAGTGCAATAAGCAACAAGGCTATTTTACATGCCGAGCACAAGGGAAAGCTGTGTATGTGTCCTGAAAACGGCCGAGGTGATCTTTAAAGACCCTGTAGGTACTCTGCGACGCGTCTACGCTGCTTTTCCCCCTTGGTATATTGTCCTTCGAGAGGATCATCGATCCGTGTTTTCATGATTGGCCTCAAAAAGAGGCCTTGGTACCGTCGAAAAGGTGACGTGGGTTG
The DNA here is from genome assembly GCF_056163025.1 of Triticum urartu. NCBI lineage: Eukaryota > Viridiplantae > Streptophyta > Magnoliopsida > Poales > Poaceae > Triticum > Triticum urartu. The sequence goes on from NC_141874.1 coordinate 305,839,673, forward strand.
TAAGGAACCTGAAAAAATAAAAAGGAAAAGGAAATATGAGTGTCCAGGTAGGGTCTAGCCGTATTGTGGACTTTATCTTGATTATGCTTCCATCCTTTCCCATGGTATCTTTCGTGTGTAATTATGCACGCGTGGTACAGGTGCCATAATTTGGTAGGGGCTGAGATGGAGGCCGAATTGTTAATCGAGCTCCTGACGAGCTCGATTGTCGTACTGTGGGGTAGTCCAGACTTGTTTGACAGTGTTCGGGGACTTGGCCGCCGGTGTAATAGTCGACTTGATAAGGTCGCCCTGTACTTCCGCTGCCAGGGCCGTGGTGTGCTCCTCGGTATGGAGGGAGTGTTCCATGTTTCCATTGACCATTATAACACCGTGTGGTCCGGGCATCTTGAGTGAACGCGGTTCGTCTGAGCAGTGCATGGTAGCCATTGCGGAAGGGGACGATGTCGAAGATCAAGTCTTCACTTCAGAAGTTGTCCGGTGAACCGAAGACAACCTCCAATGTGATTGAGCCCGTGCAGTGGGCCTCTACACTAGGTATTACTCCTTTAAAGGTAGTTTTGGTAGTCTTGATTATTGAAAGATCAATACCCATATTGCGGACTGTGTCCTGATAGAGCAGGTTGAGGCTACTGCCGCCATCCATGAGAACTCACATAAGGTGGAATCCGTCAATGATTGGGTCGAGGAGTAGTGCGGCCGAACCTCTGTGACGGATACTGGTCGGATGGTCCCTGTGATCGAAGGTGATCGGATAGGCCATCCATGGGTTGAATTTTGGGGCGACTAGCTCTATCACTTAGACGTCCCTTGGCGCGCGCTTGCGCTCCCTCTTGGGGATATGAGTGACGTATATAATATTTACCATTTTGACTTCGGGGGGAAATTTCTTCTGTCCCCCTGTGTTCGGTTGAACGGGCTCCTCGTCATCGTCCTCACCGGCGACCCTTTCTCCTTATGTTAGGTACTTAACTTACCAGCCTGTTTAGAAACCCAACAACTTCGGTTGGTATGATTGGCAGGCTTGTCGGGGGTGCCGTGAATCTGGCAGGGTCGATCGAGTATTCGATCCAAGCTGGATGAGCCCTCTCTGTTTCTTTTGAATGGCTTCTTCCGCTGACCAGACTTGGAGCCGCTAAATCCGGCATTGACCGACGTGTCTTCGTTATTGTCATTATTGCTACGGCGCTTGTGTTTGCTGCATCGGGGCCTGCCGTTGTTATTCTTAGCTTCAGAAGTGCCAGGTTCGCTTGTACTATTATTGCTACGGGCTAGCCAGTTGTCTTCGACCGCGCAAAAGCGGGTCATGAGTGCCGTGAGGGCTGCCATGGACTTTGGCTTCTCTTGACCGAGATATTGGGCGAGCCTTTCGTCGCGAATGCTATGTTTAAAGGCCGATGGGGCTTTAGTGTATGGACAATCGACAATGTGGTTCTTTTTAATGAGGAACCTAGTCCAGAACTTTCGGGTGGACTCTTCGGGCAGTTGGACAATATGACTAAGGTCATCAGCATCTGGAGGCCGGATGTAGGTGCCATGGAAGTTGTCTCTAAAGGCATCCTCCAGGTCTTCCCGGCTTCTGGTAGAGTTTTCTGGGAGGCTGTTTAACCAGTGCCGAGCTGGCCCCTTAAGTTTTAGGGGGAGGTATTTGATGGCGTGTAGATCGTCACCGTGAGGCATGTGAATGTGGAGAAGAAAATCTTCAATCCATACTGCGGGATCTGTTGTTCCATCGTTTGATTCAATGTTCACGGGTTTAAACCCTTCTAGGAACTGGTGCTCCATTACCTCATCGGTGAAGCATAGGGGGTGTGCGGTGCCTCTATATCAGGCCATGTCACGACGCAGTTCGGACTAAGTCCATATGTGGTTTTTGGCCCAGGCGTGCTTGTGCTCGTCGCGCCAGGATTGATAACCGTCCTCTCGCGCCGGGGCATGCGCCTGCGATCCATAGATCGATCTGGTCTGACCTGCTCTATTTTTCAGGTCCTATCATAGGTCATATGTGTATCCCTGAGCTGATGTTTCTCTGCTTTTACAGCGAGGTGGTGCGGGCTGGTGTTCGTCTTGAGTTGTCATTCTGTCCTGGCCATGTTGTGGTCGGTCGGGTCCGTCAATCGCATTATGCGCGGGTGGTATGGGCTCCAGTGCCTCATCGTGGAATTGGGGTAGCAGCTTACGCTTCAGGTAACTCTTTGTTGGGCGTTCGAGGTTGTATTCTTCGGCTGCTAGGACATTAGTCCATCTATCATTGAGTAGATCTTGGTCATCTTGGAGCTTCTGCCGCTTCTTTTTTAGGCTTCTTGCGGTGGCTATTAGCCGGCGCTTAAAGTGCTCTTGTTCGAGGAGTTCTTCTGCCACGATAAAATCTTCGTTACCGAGGCTCACGTCCTCCTCGGAGATTGGTAGATAGTTGCTATCCTCCAAGTCTTTGTTCCCTGCTTGCTCATCAGTGTCGACTTGCCCGTCCTCCAGATCATCTTGTTCGGATGTTGGTTTGATGGGGTCTTCTTGGTCTTCGGCGTTCTCTGTAGTGTCATCGTCTCCGGTGTCGGTATTGCTGTCTTTTCCGTGACACGATTTAGAGCAGCGCCGCTGACGTCGGTGCTTTGGTGGTATCTCAGGAGGTTCATCCTTGACTGGGTCCTTCTCATCATCGACGTCGCCTTTTTTAGGTGTGTCCACCATGTATACATCATATAAAGAAGTGGCCATCCAGCGTCCGGTAAACGGCGGGTTTTGGGCCTGCTCCTCTCTGGCATCGTCGTCCATATGGTCGATGTGTTCGGAGACGTAGTCGAGCATGTCGGTTAGATCCTCGGCAGTGGCTATAAAGTGGGTGGTGGGTGGGTAGTAAAATTCCCTATTTTCAGCCTCTAGCCCGGGTTGGGCGCAATTCGGAAGGGGTTCCTATGTGATGGAGAGGGATCGCATTAAGTCCAAAGCCTCGTTTAAGAGCGATGTTTGGACGGGGACCGAAGTTCCCTGGCCGATCTAGCATGATGCGGAATTCGAGGGTTCGGAGCTAGTGTTCGGAGAAGAGCCCGGCTTCGTGATTACTGTCGGTGGCGCTATCCTCTCCGGTTCTCCAGTGTTGAGCTCTATAGCCGCAGAGAGTCCCGCGGACTCTAGACTCCTGTCTTCGGACCTGGTGACGCGTTTTGGATCTAAGGCCGGAGCGGTGGTTGGAGCCATGAACCCTTGGAAGATCAAGTCTCCTCGGATATCAACGACATACTTCAGATTTCCAAAACTGATCTGGTGACCAGGGGCGTAGCTGTCGATCTACTCCAGGTGGCCAACCGAGTTGGCGCGCAATGCGAAGCCGCCGAATATGAAGATCTGGCCGGGGAGAAAAAATTCCTTCTCGGCAGCATTGTTGTTGATTATCGCTGGAGCAAACGAGCCTTTCGACGATGGCACAGTGGAACTCTCAATGAAAGCACCAATGTTGGTGTAAAAACCGGGAGATCTCAGGTAGGGGGTCCAAAACTGTGCATCTAAGGATCAAGGGTAACAGGAGGCAAGGGACACGATGTTTTACCCAGGTTTAGGCCCTCTTGATGGAGGTAATACCCTACGTCCTGCTTGATTTACTTTGATAAGTATAGGGGATACAAGAGTTGATCTACCACGAGATCATAATGGCTAAACCCTAGATGTCTAGCCTGTATGATTATGATTGCCTCTATAGACTAAACCCTCTGTTTTATATAGACACCAGAGGGGGCTAGGGTTGTACAGAGTCGGTTTACAGAGAAAGGAATCTTCATATCCGCACGCCAAGCTTGCCTTCCACGCCAATGAGAGTCCCATCCGGACACGGGGGAAAGTCCTCCGTCTTATATCTTCACGGCCCATTAGTCCGGCCCATGTTGCATAGCCCGGACGCCCGAGGACCCCCTTATCCAGGACTCCCTCACCCCCCTCCACAGTCACCCCACCCGGCCCCATCCCCCCTCAAACCCTAGCTCACGGCTGCCGCCAGCGCCGCCGCCTACCCCTGCCGGTCTGCCCGTTCCTCCTGGCTTAGATAATAAAGTTTAGGTTACCCAGTGATTCCATACCGTCGCCCCACTCTCCTGAGTTTTTAGATGAGGCCTGCGGTGTCCCTCCCTGCCAGATCCACATCCCTTGCTCCAGAATGTTGCAGCCTATGCTCGACCACGTATCCCGGGAGCCTGATGAGCATTCGTCCAAGAAGAGGTTTATCACGGCCTCTCTGATGGACGTTGGCGAGATGGCCGCCGTTCGCCCCGACCTGTCGATCCCGAAGCAACATGTCTCCGCGGAAGCCGGCGAAAACATTGACTACATTGCCATGCCGAAGGCTTCATGTCAGTGGGCTAGCGTATTACTGTATCTCAGGAAAGTTTGCTATGACATCAATCTCGTCCACAATGGCAGCTTCACACGGGCCATGTCACAAGTTAAGTGGTCCATCCGCAACCCCACTGGTTCAACTGCCATCAATCTCTTCGATGGCCCTGCCGCTGATCTCCTTCTCCAGGCGGTCAAGGATTTGCGATCCTTATACGCCATCAAGTCCATTTTGTCATTTCTGAAGGACATGTTCTACGGTGGTAGCTTGGGATCCTCAATTGCCAAGTCAGATCTCATTGACCACGACCACGAGGAGGGCACCCACAAAGGTTCTTCGAAGGTGAAACAGCCCATATGTGACATCAGAGAGCGCACCATGGGTCTGTGCTCTTCCAACTGGAAGGATCCCGTCCATGAAATGTGAGGCAACATCCTATCAGCAAATCTTACCTTTTCTAGCTTGCCAACCCGTACCCTCAATTGTAGTAGCATTTGTCGTGCAGTGCTTTAATTGTGTCGTGTTTAATTATTTCAGTTATGAAAAAAATGTATTGTTTAATAGGGCTATGAGATGATTAAGTATGAATTGTCCACTTCAGTTTCACGAATGGCTATATTTTGTTGTTTATAGTGCCTTGTTTATGTGTATTTGGTTGTTAGGTTGCTTGTAGTGAGCATTTTTCCTGTTATCCAGCAGATGCCTTATTTATATGTATTTGGTTCTTAGTTTGGTCGTAGTGATCATTTGTCCAGTTATCAAACAGATGCCTTGTATATCTGTATTTGGTTGTTAGGTTGCTTTTTTTAGCATTTGTCCAGTTTTCAAGCATATGCCCGGTTTATCTATATTTGTCTGTTAGGTTGGTTGCAGTGAGACTTTGTCCAGTTTTCAATGGCTATATTTGATTGTTATACTGATCATTTATGCCTTGTTTATTTCAGTCATTCAAAATGTGTCGTTCATTATGTGCAAGTCGGAACTGTGCCGCTCGACTTCATCAATACCAGTTTGAATGGCTATATTGGTTTTAGTTATGCATGGTGTAGTTAACACATGCCCTTTGTTTCAGTTTTACACATTTATCCAGTGTGATGTTTAAGCATTAGCTTCATTCTATTCATTTTCAACAATACCAGTTTGAATTGCAATATTTGATGGCTGTTAAGCCTGCTGTCGGTAACATTGCCTTCCATTTTATATCTATTTTAATAGTATGCTGAAACCAACACATTCAAGCAATCATTTGGAGATGATGTTGTTTACCTTTGCTATATTTTTTTGATGTTAAGGTTGATGTATTTATCATGCCTTTCCACTACTTATCGAGGACAACAACGGGAGTGGCCACCATTTTCCGCCGAGGTTAGCTTCATCCCTCGGTTTGCACTCCCCCCGTCGTTCCATAATGCAGTGCATATAGATCCAGGCCTTGACACTTGTTAGCTTCTAATATTGACTTGTTGCTTGTAGGTACATATGCCCTTGGCAAGGATCCACGCATCGACCCTTTTTGCATATGGGGCAATGAGATATTCATGAACAAGCATCAAATGAGGAAAATGATAAGGATTATTAGCAAAAAGATACGAATGGTGGCAAGCAAATTATTTGTTTATGGTCTATACAACACAATAGTGAGCTGTAGGTTGGTAACTACAAACTCTGCAGCCTTCTCTTTTTACTGCCCATAATGAGTTGTTAGACAACAATGTCTGAATCTTTTTCATTCGCAGTGGTTCCCGAAGCAGTTCACTCAAGATTACCTCGCAAAGTACATGATTGGTGGACACGCAATGAAGGTTAAAGTATTTCTCGAGATTACAATGAGCATCGAGAAGTTGTAATGAAGACAGTGAAGGATGGACGGGCAGCCATCACAAGGGGTTGGCCTAGAGTCGAGCGCGCATTACGCATTGAGGAGGGCACAATATGGGCATTCCGCTTCACCTTCTCTAGCAACCAGAATGTATTTCGCTTCTCTCTTTAAAGTGTTTAGTACAACTGTGGTTCATCATTCTTTACTTGGTGCTTCTGTAGTTCTTCAGTATATGTACCTGTGCATCGGATTATGCATTCGTGGTTGAACCTAAATTTGTAATAAACATGGTTGGATATGAAATAAGTGGTTGCCTACTTTCAAATTCAAAACATGTGATTTTTAAGTTAGCTATTACAATGCACACGGTTTGCGAAAGCGAAACGTCTGTGATAGACGTGGAGATCAGACACATTTCTAGGATCCACTACATGTGCGATCAATCTCCACTGCACACACGACATGCTCTTGAAAACTGTTTGCATTAGGCCACATGGCAATGCTATCACAAAGGATTTAACGGGGAAAATTGTGTGTGATGTACCTGCGAACAGAAACGTTTTTGTTGGAGCAACTATGTGGGATGTACATACGAACAGAAACGTTTAGCAGGGACTGCCTGTGTGGGATGTACTTGTGACCGGAAACAATTTCAGCTGTATAATTGTATTTTTTTAGCTCTACTGTATGTATAACCATATTTGAGCGCTCGCTGGCCTCACAAGACCTCATTTTTCCGAGCGTGTGTGCTATGAGGGCATATCCCTGATGGTTTCTGGGTCGTGTGGGAAGGACCCCCTATCTCCCAAACTCACTTGGCGATGGTTCCAAACGCCATCGCGGAAAGGGGTTAAAAACCGTTTGTATAGCACCGACGCGTACCAGTGTTTTTATTGGAACATGAAAGTAAAGAAAGCAAAACTCAAACTAAACTTTATTATATATCTCGCACACGATTAGAAGAATAGATAGATTACTAAGAAAACACTCTAAGAAAGATCGAACTAAATTTTTATTCAACTAAATCAAAAGATAACTAAGGATCGAACTAAGATAAGTGAAGGCAAAAGATAGTGACGATGATACGATACAGGGCACCTCCCCCAAGCTACGCAAGCCAAGGGGAGTGCCCATATCCGATACTCAAGTCCCTGCCATATGCACATCGTAGCCTCGCAACACCCTGCCCATGCCACGTCCCGCGCCTCCGCGTCCCCTATATCGCTCCCTACTGCCCTGTATCGAGCAGAGGTACTGCTCGCTTGAGCCGCTGGCCAGCCTAGCCTCCTCTCGCATGCCCCAAGCCTAGCCTCGGCTGGCCTGAGAGGCCAAGTGGTGAGATCCGCCTATTATGCGCCACCCTGGGCGCCAAACTCTATTCGGCGCCCAGTGGACTGCTCTAGATTCGGCCTAGTGTAGATTTTTCTGGTCTGCAAATTTGCCTAATTATCCAGAGGAAACCTATTTTACTGGAAAAAACCCCCTCATTTTTCTTGCATTTAATATCTCATCAACCGTGCATCAAATTAAATTGTTCTATATATGTAAAATTCTTAGAATTTCATCTTGTTTCATAATATCCCACTTTCATCCTTGTTAAGAAAATTTAAAATTGTTGTTTGCATTTAATTTGCATAAATGACATGTTAAAATGCTTATTTCCTAACTAAATAACCATACCTCTGAATTAAACAAACTTTATATGTAAATGGGGTATAAAATGCATAGATTAACATGGTGGACTTATTCTGCATTTTTAACAACTCTAAACTATGATTTAGGACAGAACAATACCAAATTCAAAATATGCATATAAGGATTTTCCAGAATTGTTGTTTGTTGTTTCAGACCTCATTTAAACTTCACTAGCTAGGTAGTTCCATTATGCTTCACCTCTTGCCATGTTAACCAACATTTAATCTTGTCTTGTACATAAACGGGAGTGAACTAAATGATCGAATGTGGTATTTCGTCAATATGCAACTCGTTACATATTGAGCTCCACTTAGCTTGTAGTATTGTTTATTGCACTTTGCCATGCCATGCTTATTTAAACCGGACATGCATCATCCTTGATTGTGCATCATGCCATGGTTATGATATGTGTGTTTAAAATGTTGTTTGCTTCTTTCCGGTTGTGCTTCTTCTCGATAGTTCCCGGTTTCACTGCGATTGTGAGGATTCATTCGAGTACGCTCTTTCGTCTTCTTCATGGATTTGACCTTCTTCCTAGTGGTGTCTCAGGCAAGATGATCATTACCCTGGATACTACTACTATCTTTGCTTTGCTAGTTGTCTCGATGCTATCACTATGTCGCCCTACCTACCACTCGTTTATCAAGCCTCCCAATATGCCATGATAAGCCTCTAACCTTTCCCACCTTCTCAGCAAACCGTTGTTTGGCTATGTTGCCGCTTTGCTCAACCCCTCTTATAGCGTTGTTAGTTACAGGTGCAATTTACAGGTTGTTCCATGTTGGGACATGGATATCATGGGATATCACGATATCTCTTATTTAATTAATGCATCTATATAATTGGTAAATGGTGGAAGGCTTAGCCTTTTTCCTGGTGTCCTGTTCCACTCTTGCCGCCCTAGTTTCTGTCATACGAGTGTTATGTTCCTTGATTTTGCATTTCTAACACGGTCAGGGTTTATGGGCCCCCCTCGACAGATCGCTTTGAATAAAACTCTTCCCGCCAGGCCCAACATTGGTTTTACCATTTGCCTAATATGAACTAAAACTTGCATAGGGACATACCGGTACCCGCGGATAATTAGTCAACAAACTGGGCCAGTGCTCCTCATGAGTGTCAGTCCACCTACCTAGCAGTCGGTGGTGCCGCGTTGGGGCAACTTGATGGTATTTTGGCTATCGTCCACTTTGCATAGATGGTGTTGTCCTGAGAACGAGATATGCGCGACTCTTATTGGGGTGACGACACACCGGATGGTCGTGCTAGTTTTGTTTTACCATTGTCGAAATGTCTTGTGAATCGGGATTCCGAGCTTGATGGGGTGATTCCAGAATGGAGGATTTTCCTCCGCGGACCGTGAGAGTTTGTGATGGACTAAGTTGGGACACCCATGCAGGGTTAAATCTTTTGGAAGCTGTGCCCGTGGTTATGTGGTAGATTGGATTTTATAATATCGGGTTGTAGAGAACTTGACACCAAATCCGATATAAAATACACCAACCGCATGCGTAACCATGACCGTCTCTTTCCGAGTGAGTTGAACACGGTGGGGGTTATGTTTGACTCATAAGTAGTTCAACATCACTTCTTGATCATTACTAGTTTGTGACCGTTGTGCGTAGTTCCTGTTCTTATTATTGTACTCATAAGTTAGCCACCATACAAATGCTTAGTGCTTGCTACAACCTCACCACTTATCCATTCCATACCCATTAAGCTTTGCTCGTCTTGATACCCATGGTAATGGGATTGCTGAGTCCTCATGACTCACAGATTACTACAATAGCAGATGCAGGTATAGGTAATGCTATGATCTGACGCGAGAGCGACGCTTTCTTGTTTTTGAGTTCTTCTGCTTCTTCTTCTTCGATCAAGGGATAGGTTCCAGGTTGAGAGCCTAGGATTAGTAGGGTGGATGTCATTCTTCTTTTTCATTTGGTTTCATCCGTAGTCGGATCATGCTCTACTGTATAATGATTGCTATGTATTGATGTATTCATGTTGTAGTTTGTGGCGAGTGTAAGCCTTTATCTTGTATTCTCATCCATTCAGTATATGGTATGTTGTAGTGATATCCACCTTGCTATGCGCTCGAAATGAGGCTGTGCCCCAATCATGAATTCATCACGTGATTAGGATAGAATCGCATCTTGGGCCCTACATTTAGAATCAACAATATAAGATCTAAATTTATCACAAGCAAGTACAATTGCTAAAAATTCCTTTTCAGTAGTAGCATAGTTTAGTTGAGCACTATCTAGAGTTTAACTAGCATAATGGATAACATTTAATTTCTTATCAAATCTTTGTCCTAGAAGAACACCAACAACATAGTCACTAGCATCACACATAATTTCAAAAGGCAAGTTCCAATCAGGTGGTTGAAAAATATGTGTGGTAGTTAAGGCTTTCTTAAGTGCTTCAAAGGCTTCTACACAATAATCATCAAAAACAAATGGAACATCCTTTTGCAAAAGATTTGTAAGAGGCCTAGAAATTTTAGAGAAGTCTTTAATAAACCTCCTATATAAACCAACATGACCAATGAAACTATGAATACCTTTAATATCTTTAGGACATGGCATTTTTCTCAATTGCATCAACTTTATCTTTATCAACCTCAATACCTTGTTCAAAAATTTTATGTCCCAAGACAATACCTTCATTAACCATGAAGTGGCACTTCTCCCAATTCAAGACAAAATTAGTTTGCTCGCATCTCTGCAAAACTCGATCAAGGTTGCTTAAGTAATCATCAAAAGAAGTTCTGTAAACGAAAAAGTTATCCATGAAAACCTCAACAATCTTTTAACAAAAATCAGAGAATATAGCAGTCATACATCTTTGGAAGGTAGCAGGTGGATTGCATAAACCAAAAGGCATACATCTATAAGCATAAGTTCCAAAAGGACAAGTAAAGGTGGTTTTCTCTTGATCAAGTTGTGAAACAGGTATTTGTGAAAAACCAGAATATCCATTAATAAAGCAAAAGTGTGTGTGCTTAGATAATCTTTCTAGCATTTGATCAATAAAAAGGCAAAGGGTAATGATCTTTTCTAGTTGCTTTATTTAATTTTCTAAAATCAATTACCATTCTATCTCCATTGACAATTATTTTTGGAATGGGTTCATTTTTATCATTAGGAACAACAGTAATACCTCCCTTCTTAGGGACACAATGAACATGACTTGCTATAGCGACGTGCTATACAAACGGTTTTTAACCCCTTTCCGCGATGACATTTGGAACCGTCCCCAAGTGAGTGTGGGCGATAGGGGGGTCCTTCCCACATGACCCAGAGACCATCTGGCATAGGCCCTCCTGGCACAAAATGAGCTCGTGTGCGATCTGGCAGGGCATCGAAACCCAATTGTTTCCGTTCGTATGTACATCCCACACGGTGAAGCCCAGAAAATCATTTCCGTTCGTATGTATATCACACATAGTTCTTTGTGTGGAAACGTTTGTGCAAGGTGGCCTAACGCAAACAGTTCACTGCCGGAAGTCGTGTGTGATTATTTGTTGATCGAACACGCCTACTTTCTAGAAACCTTGCGGGTTGTTTGAGTTCATCGCCCATAGTGATGTCTGAGTAACCGTCTGCAATAGAAAACCCCAATAAGCAGGGTAATTAGCCTATTATTGATAATCCATGTACTAATCAAATTGATATTTCTTATAAAACACGCTAGATATTTCATATCCGTACAATAGCAACCATGATTTCATAATCGAATTACATCAAATAGCTTCGGCACTCAGTTACGCCATTACACAACATCACCAAGTTTCACATGCAACATCAAAAACCTTTGGAAAGTAGCATCATACATGCTAAATAGACAGATGAATCTCATCTGGGAAACTGCAGAAGCGGAAGGCAAATATTGAGCCTTCAGTGATGTTGAATGTCCTTGCAACTTTAGGCCAGTGGCTATGGATAATTGCCCGCCCAACCTTCGTCCTCTTCAACAAGACTTCAATATTGTACCGTGGGTGTTGAATGAATACTTTCCTAGCCTCTTGACCATGCAGGTGGTTTGAGAGGTAATCATCGGTGAACTACTTTGAAAAGTACTAAAAACAAAGATATGCACAAATCGCTGTTATAAATTTTCAAATGGCACAAGGGGTAAACACAAGGTAAAAGATTTAGTATTGAAAACAAAGAATGCTTGAGAAGAGTACTACAAAATGTAGCAATTGTTGGACCAAAGTGTTAATTGAACATTACATTTCAGAAGACCGAACTATTAACTGAACATTAGATTGCATATTAACATTACAGAGGACAAATCACTAGAAGGCGCTGGCGGTGGCCTCGAGAAAATAGCACGAACTGTATTTTAAACTAGACAACTGTGTGGCAGTGTCGACCGTGTCCTCAAAGATAAGGTGCTCCTGCAAGATCTGGCGGTCGACATGCATGGTAGCCATAGCGACCTCATGCGTGCGTGCGGCTGCATGCTACTGAGTTCCATGTTATACTGCATGCGAAATGGCAGTGGGTGGCGCTTAATTGGAGGAGGGGGTTTGGGAAAGGAGGAGGATGGTGTGTGTGGGGTGTGGACTACCTGACCATATCAACGAGGCCGCGCAGCAAGAGAAAGGGTCAGCGGAGACGAGGCCGCGCAGTAAGATGGGTCGCCGGCGAGGAGGCATCGCTGCAAGAAGAATGGTCGCCGGCGAGGAGGCGGCGCTGCAAGAAGAAGGGTAGCCGGCGAGGAGGAGGCGCTGCAAGAAGAAGGGTTGACGGCGAGGAGGCTGAGCTGCCAGTAAGCAACAGTGAAGGTTTGAACTTGGAAATCAAGGAGGAACAATGGAAATGTGGATTTTGGTGGGAGGGAGCGGAGGGGAGATAGATATTTCCACGGTGGCAAAAAAAATTAGCTCGGTGCCGCAAGAAACTGGCGCGCAAGTGTGGTTCAAGCGGGGGCAGTGGACTGTAGACGACGAAGCTTCCTGCATAAGCCAGACAAGATGGTGCGCTAAGATATTTTATATCACATCCCACACGAATCTTTCTAGTAAACTGTTTGTGGTATACCTGATTTTTTCATTATGTTTTGAAAGACAAAATGGTGTTACAAAGGGAAAGGATTGTGTTTGAATTGCGAGAACATTTACGTACAGTGAACATGCAACTAGTACATGAGTGTCGTGTTTAAATTTGGAATTATTCCAGGCTCGTTTGGCATTTTTATGCATTAATTGAGTTTATGGGCATTTAATGTGCGCCCTCAGGGGAAGATGAAGGGGGGAATAAAGAGGCTGTTAGCAGACCTCACTCATTATCCATCCAAACCGGGGGAATTAGCGCCTCCACGAAGGAGGGTACCAAGGGAGAAGGATCTGAAATTCCCTCTCCCGAAGGAAGGAAGAGGACTACCTCTGAAGACCTGGAAACAATGGTTTCCAAACGGGGGTAGAGATCTTCGCCAGAGGGTGCTGCCTCGGAGGGCACTCTTGCCGCACAGCACCCGCAAAAGGATCAGCCCTCTACCGAGCTATAAGTAATCAGAAAGTACTTAATAGTGAAAATATCCTATCTTACTTCTAAAGACACTAAACGAAGCTTATATCTTGTAGTTCGGATCATAGCCCTTCTTGACAGAGTTCGTCTTCGGGGGATCTTCTTCCGGAGATGATGGAGAGTGGAACACCTCCCCTGCCACCCCGCGTCATGACGCGGGCGACCCTGAAGTGTCGTCGCGGAGGGTTTCTCTTGGTCTGCCAAGGCCAGAGGGTAATCCTTTGGCCACCTAGAGTCCTCAGTATTCGGCTCTTAAAGGGAGCAACAGATAGAGTCCGGAACCGTACAGTATGCGGTCTGACGCACGGAAGGAGCTGTGCTGGAGAAAGCGGCCATCTCGGAAGCGCATCGTACGCTAATGGGTACGGTAATTGAAAGGAATTCATCCGCTGAAAGTGGATTGCATGAAGCTTTTATGAGTCTGCTGAAAGGCTTTGAGGTACGTGAAATAGTGTATGTTTTTGACAGTACCGCACATGTTAGGTGTGCCCTATGCAGATAGTAGCCCCTGAGACTCTGGTTGTCGTCGGAAACGGCGGCGAACAGAGGATCATAGTCCCAGGTAATAACCAGACCGCTTTTATGTGTAGGTGGTTGAAGCTCCGGTGGCTAGCCGGACTGATGGGTTTGCCGAGCTAAAGCGGCAACTTGATGCGGCAGATGCCGACATCGTGCTTGTCAACAAGCGGCTTGACGAGGCACGGGGTAAGTGATTTCTCCAGTGATCAACACATAATAAGAGGAGCAGGATGCTAGTATCTTTAATATGTTGTGAGTGCAGATGGAGCTGCCACCATGGAGTCCCTTCGGGCGGAGCTTGCCCAAGCAAAGGAACAAGCAAGGAATAGCGATGCGACCGCCCTAAAGGCGGTCGAAGAGCTGAGGGCCGAACAGGCCGCGCATTGCCAGAGCAAGGAAAGAATAGCCAAGATGGTCGTTGAGTTGAAGGATGCCGCTGACCGTTACCTGCTTCTTGAAAAAGAAAGCCGAGCGAAGGCGACGGATCTGGAGAAGGCCATGGTAGCCGCCAAGGAAGCCCGCTCCAAAATCAGAGCGGCGAAGGAGGAGTTGCGTCAAGCTGCGGATATCGTGGCTGGGAAGCCCTTCTTGTTGCGGACTAAGTTTGGAGATCCGAACTATGCCCCTCTTGATCAACTATGGAGTTCTGTGGATGCCTACATGGATTTGGCAGGAAGTGCTGCTAATGCGGCCGAGTACTTCAAGGATCAAAAAGATCGTGAAGTGGAAAAGTTTTTCTGGTCACAATTCCATGCTCTAGTGTGTCCGATGCTGTTGAATGAGCGAATGGCCGAGTGGGCCAAGCTCCATATGTTGTCCGGACTTGCCATGAGGTCTGTTGTGGATCATCTGTGGCCGGGAGGGCCAAGGCCGGATAGCTACTTTAGTTTAGTGCAACAATTCCTTGGTGTTGTGCCGCACATCGATGCTATGAAGAGGTTGGCGTGTATAGAGGGTGCGCGGATGGCATTTGCCCGTGTGAAAACATACTGGGCGGAGATGGAGGCCACCACTATTGCAACACAGGGTTCGGCCATGGGCCGAGTGGCTGCCGAGCACTACTTTGAAGAGGTCCTTGAAGGCACTCATTCGATAGAGGCTCAATGCTAGAAGAATATTATGTTCTAGTGACATGTATTCCCATTGTAAAAGCAATGTATTATTGAATTATAAACGTTGTGTTTATACTTTTGCCTGAAAGTATTATGATGCCTCCTGTGCGGCCATTTATGTATATATGTATATAACCTGAAAGTTTGCAGTCATCGGCTACCGCCCCCACGCATATAATGCGGGGGTGTTCGCAAAAGACGCTTGTTCACACTTTATCCAACGTCTTGGTCCATGAAGGAGGTGGTACCGCAGCGAACGAGGCAATCAGACTATATTGCTTTAACACTTTCACATAGCCATAGGTGTTTGACGGTGGGACTACTATATAGCCCCTGGTACTTCTGCGCTCGTCCGAATACGGGGCGCGTACGTACATGACCGGGAAACAGCCCTTCGTTAATGCAGAGGAATCCCGAAGATTCCGCTAAGTCATCAAGTGGTTGACCAGTCTCGCGCTTTATCATGACATTCAATGTTCGGCTTTCTCTAGTAAGGTGCTCATCCGGATGAACCAGGGCACAATCACAGTAGTTCTCCCAGTGCTACCTTAGCTGATGTAGCGGAACGTAAGGTACCAAAACATGGGAGCCGGGCAAACCCATCATTTGACCAAAGACATGATTCGGAGCTGATGCATACAAGGCCAAAATCGCAATGCCGAACACTCCCTAAGGTATTTAGTCTTTATAACATATGGCGGGCTGAACAATGCCCTTAATAATAAACCCCGAGTGTCCAGGTACGTGCAATATCCTGACATGGCCACATGCCAATAACGTCAGCATCCTTCTCGGTTGTATTGAATATCCAGAGGATGTGACCAACAAGAGACAGTAAAAAGGTTTACGCAGGGTCTTAATCTGAAAAGAAACCTTTGAGCGGGTCCCTGCTGCATGTCTGCGCTTGTGTCTCCGTTGTGCCGTGTCCTAGATGGGTGTAGCACGATTGTCATCTGTAAAAGAGAAGAACTTAGATGAAAGTTCTCGTGCCAGAAAATTGGTTATTATCAATAAACCACTAAAATTCAAGATAAGTCAAGTTTGAGCCAAACTAGCCCTGATTACACGCGGGAAGCCCCTGGTACCGTCATGAGGGTTTGACCATCAAACCAATCTCATGTGTATGTGGTGATGCAGCGGACTCGTCTAACCGTGTCCGTGGTCTTGATGACCTGTCATTTTTTCTGGTTCGTGAGGCCGTCTAGTGTTCGGCTGTTAAAGCCGCCGCACATTCTTCCGCGCGTAGAGAACGCTCAGTGTTTCCACTAACTGTGATGGTGCCCCATGGACCGAGCATCTTGATCTTGAGAGAAGCGTAATGCGGTATTGCATCAAAACAAGCGAAAGCCGCTCTTCCGAGTAGTGCTTGATAGCCACTTCCGAATGGAGCGATGTAGAAAGTTAACCTTTCGCTTCGGAAGTTGTCGGGCGAGCCGAATACAACCTATAGCAATAGAGAGCCCGTACAACGGGCCTCTGGGCCTGGTATTACTCCCTTGAAGGCGGTATTACTGTGGCTTATTTATGTCGAGTGTATCCCCATTTTGCGGACTGTGTCCTGATATATCAGATTTAGACTACTGCCGCCGTCCATGAGGACTCGTGTGAGATGGTATCCATGTATTACTGGGTCTAACACCAAGGCAGCCAATCCTTCGTGCCGGATGCTTATCATTGAGACTTTCCCTTATGTCATTAAACACAAGAAGGGTAAAGAAAATGTTATTGCTGATGCATTGTCTCGTCGTTATACTATGCTTTCACCACTTGACTTTAAAATATTTGGTTTGGAGACCATCAAAGATCAATATGTGCATGATGCTGAATTTAAAGATGTGTTGCAGAATTAAAAAGAAGGTAGAACATGGAACAAGTTCATCATTAACGATGGATTTGTGTTCTGTGCTAACAAGCGATGCATTCCATCTAGCTCCGTTCATCTTTTGTTGTTGCAGGAGGCGGATGGAGGAGGATTAATGGGACACTTTGGCATGAAGAAAACGGAGGCCGTACTTACTACACATTACTTTTGGCCAAAGATGAGACGGGATGTTGAGTGTTTTGTTGCTCGCTGCACTACATGTCAAAAAGCTAAGTCGCGACTCAATCCTTATGGTTTATATATGCCTTTGCCTGTACCTAGTGTTCCTTGGGAGGATATATCTATGGACTTTGTTTTAGGTTTACCTCGAACAAAGAAGGGGAGGGATAGCATATTCTTTGTCGTGGATCGATTGTCGAAAATGGCACACTCTATACCATATCATAAAAGCGATGATGTTGTTAATGTTGCTGATTCGTTCTTTCATGGGATTATTCGCTTGCATGGTGTGCCAAATACTATTGTTTCAGATCATGATACTAAATTTCTTAGCCACTTTTGGAGATGTTTATGAGCTAAGTTGGGGACTAAACTACTTTTTAGTACTACTGGTCACCCCCAAACTGATGGTCAAACTGAAGTAGTCAATAGAACATTGTCTACTATGCTTAGGGATGTTTTGCAGAATAATAAGAAAATGTGGAAAGAATGCTTGCCTCATATTGAATTTTCTTATAATCGTTTGTTGCATTCTACTACTGTCGGGGCTCAGGAACGACACCTATGGGATCATAGGGAATCCCTACTACGGTTGCTGGGGCACGGGGCTGTAAAAAGAGCGGGTTTAGAAGATCAACACATGGGGGAGTTCATCCAGGTTCGGGCCGCAAATCGTGTGTAATACCCTACTCCTACTGGTTTGTGTTTACCTGGTGTTCTTGGACTAGCTACAAAGCATGCAGGGTCTGAAGAGTCCGAATCCTCTCACAGTACGTCGCGAGCCTCCTTTTATAGTCAAATGGGGCTGCCACAGTGGCACACGGGAGGTGGAAAGTTGTACAGTAGTCTAGTTTATCGCCTGACATTACGGGACATGATGCATTAAATGCGCTACTTAGGTGTCCTTTTGCTTTATCAGGGACGGCAACGAAGCCCGTCTTGTCCGTCGCCGCTTCGCCTTGCTCCAACACGCGTCCAGGCCAACGAGGCATGCAGCGCCATGTAGGCTGGCAGGCTGCTGAGCTGGCGTGGTAGCAGGGTCTTGATACGTCTCCGTCGTATCTACTTTTCCAAACACTTTTGCCCTTGTTTTGGACTCTAACTTGTATGATTTGAATGGAACTGACACGGACTGACGATGTTTTCAGCAGAATTGCCATGATGTTGTTTTATGTGCAGAAAACAAAAGTTCTCGGAATGACCTGAAACTCCACGGAATATCTTACAATAAATAATAAAAATCCTCGCCAAAGGTGAAGACCAGGGGGCCCACACCCTTTCCATGAGGGTGGAGGGCGCACCGCCCCTAGGGCGCGCCCCTACCTCGTGGGCCCCTTGGAGACCTCCCGACTCCAACTCCAACACTATATATCTGCTTTTGGGGAGAAAAAAATAGGAGAGAAGAAATCATCACGTTTTACGATACGGAGCCGCCGCCAAGCCCTAAAACCTCTCAGGAGGGCTGATCTGGAGTCCGTTCGGGGCTCCGGAGAGGGGGATTCGTCGCCGTCGTCATCATCAACCATCCTCCATCACCAATTTCATGATGCTCATCACCGTGCGTGAGTAATTCCATCGTAGAGGTGATGGGTTGGATGAGGTTTATCATGTAATCGAGTTAGTTTTTTTAGGGTTTGATCCCTAGTATCCACTATGTTCTGAGATTGATGTTGCTATGACTTTGCTATGCTTAATGCTTGTCACTAGGGCCCGAGTGCCATGATTTCAGATCTAAACCTATTATGTTTTCATCAATATATGAGAGTTCTTGATCCTATCTTGTAAGTCTGTAGTCACCTATTATGTGTTATGATCCATTAACCCCGAAGTGACAATAATCGGGATACTTACCGGTGATGACCGTAGTTTGAGGAGTTCATGTATTCACTATGTGCTAATGCTTTGTTCCTGTTCTCAATTAAAAGGAGGCCTTAATATCCCTTAGTTTCCATTAGGACCCCGCTGCCACGGGAGGGTAGGACAAAAGATGTCATGCAAGTTCTTTTCCATAAGCACGTATGACTATATTCGGAATACATGCCTACATTACATTGACGAATTGGAGCTAGTTCTGTGTCACCCTATGTTATGACTGTTACATGATGGACCACATCCGGCATAATTATCCATCATTGATCCAATGCCTACGAGCTTTCCATATACTGGTTTACGCTTTTTTACTTTCCCGTTGCTATTGTTACAATCACTACAAAATACCAAAAACATTACTTTGCTTTCATTACTCTTTTGTTACCATTACCATCACTATCATATTACTTTGCTACTAAACACTTTGCTGCAGATACTAAGTTTCCAGGTGTGGTTGAATTGACAACTCAGCTACTAATACTTGAGAATATTCTTTGGCTCCCCTTGTGTCGAATCAATAAATTTGGGTTGAATACTCTACCCTCGAAAGATGTTGCAATCCCCTATACTTGTGGGTCATCAGGTCTTCACAAAGATCTGCATGCCACCTTGTAGGTGCTTGACTAGTTGGCTTAGGAGCCCCGTACTGCCGCGTGGGTACCTGCTTAGTTGGTGGGTCGGCCGCTGAGCTAGGGTGCCGACGGGGCGGCAAGGTCTTGCCGCGGTCTTGCTCTTCTTCTCGGCAAGGGTATTGCTGGGGCCTTGTGGGCGCCCTCGGCAAGAGTCTTGCCGGGGCCTCATGGGTATCTTTGGCAGGAGCCTTGCCGGGGCCTCCTGGGCATCCTCGGCAAGGAGCCATGCTGTTGTCTTGTTTCTTGGTTCCTATCTAGGCCTTGCAGGCCCTTTGTCTTCACAAAGGTCTGCATGCCACCATGGAGGCGCCTCCCGAGCCTTGCTTCCGATGTGGTTGATGGCATCGGGACTCTTAGACTCAAGGGTGGCGGCCTTGCTGGTGTTGGGCAAGTCGCCCCGACAAGGCTCTTGCCGGGGCCGTGAAGGCCACCCCGGCAAGGGCCTTGCCGGGGGAGTTTCACCTCGCCCCTCTGCTCTTCATGCCTCTGGCCTTGAGCACGACTCTGGTAGTCTTGTGTCTCTGCTTCCTCTTCTGTCCAGCCAAGCGTGGCCGCAGGCGTTTGGCTACGACTGCCCGCGCACAAGTAAAGGGGTACAAAAAAGGCCCCTACTTTTGTACACCGACAGGAGCCCCCATGTCTGGGTCACATATAAGCCCGGAGCATTATTGGGCCAAGCCCAGAACGGTGTGCGGGCGCGCGGGCGGCGGAGTTTTACCGTAGTAACTCCATCTCCAGTTGCGCTTCCCCACGGCCCTCGTTGAATGCGTGACGTGGGGGTCGTGCGAGGAATGACCGCAGCATGCCCGCGTCATCCCGCGATGAATAGTAAAGAGGCGGCTTGCGTGTCCCTTTTAAAACTACAGGGCCACTACTCATTTAATCTCTTTGCCTTGGAACCATCATTCCACGTTTCCCACTAAGCCTGCCCCTTGCGCCACGTACGCCGCATGCACGTTGTGCGGTAGGTGACAGACGCACGAGATATGGGAAGGCGCGCGGCAGCCAATTTTTACGCGCCTTTGATTGGGTGGGGAGGGCGGTCGATGGCCTTGCTCATTGCCAACTTAATGAACTGGACCAAAACGGGCTCTTCAGAGGCATAGAGACAGTCTTTTAGCCTTCCCCGCTCAGCTATAAAAAGGGGACTCAGGAGGAGGAGGAGGAGCATCTCCTCGCGTCTCCCCTTCATCTCCATTCTCCATCCACCTCCATGGCGAGAGGGCGTGGTCATGGCCGTTCTCCCACGGAGGCGACCAGGTCTTCCTCCCGCCAGAGAGCTATGGTGGTCAAGAAAGATTCGGACGCCCAGGGTGAAGGCCACGCTCGAGGCAAAGGTGTCGGCTGGGGTCGCAGTCGGTGAGGCGGTCGAGGCAGAGGTGGGCGTGGAACGGGGACACCCGCGTCGTCACCATCTCCGTCACCATCTCCTCTACCTTCTCCTCCTGCTTCGTTGAGCGGCCATGTCGGGGACATGGCGCTGAAGTTTATCCTGCAGTTGCGCGAGCCGCCGCGCAGCCGCCTTCGCCTTCCCGAGGCGTTTGCAAGCGTACTGGAGATCGACCGGCCACCAAGGTTAAGTCTTCACATGGAAGGGTGTTGCCATGGCGACATGTGGGTGAACACAAGGTTCCCCGTCCCTCATATGATGCTCCTTCGCCGGGGATGGAAAACCTTTGCGGGTGCCCATTGCTTGATGGATGGGCACGTCATCTACTTCAAGCTAGCGGAGAGCGACCTCCTCTCTATCAAGGTCTTCGGGCACTCGGGACATAGGCTAGGGTGCTGTGCAGAGAGCTCGACCGATGACGAAAGCTCCTCCTTGGGCGACAGTGACGAGGAGGACAGCGACAACCACGACGAGGGTAGCGGGCGGGAGGATGAAGGGTCCGACTAGGCGTCGGACACACCGTTCCTGGGAGACACCGAGAGCACCATCATCTACATCGCCAGCTCCTTGAACTTCTCGGGGTCGTCACCTTGGGCGGCTGGCGTTGGAGGGACGGGAAGACGAAGAAGGCGGGTGGCGGGCCGTCAAGTCGGAGTATGATGGCATCGACTCCTTCGTCGTGTAATGCCGGCTTGCTGCCTCGTCTTTTAGCTCTTCTTCCAGCACCGTTGTCACCGGCCTTCTTCTGGACGACTGTTGGGATGTTCTCTTGGTGTCTTCTGCTGCTCGTACCTCGCCTAGGGACTCCTTTCGCCCTCCTACTATCTTGGTCCGCTTCCTGGGGAGAGGGACAACAAAAAGGGATTACGGGCATCTTA
The DNA here is from genome assembly GCF_056163025.1 of Triticum urartu. Taxonomy (NCBI): domain Eukaryota; kingdom Viridiplantae; phylum Streptophyta; class Magnoliopsida; order Poales; family Poaceae; genus Triticum; species Triticum urartu. The sequence goes on from NC_141874.1 coordinate 305,861,486, forward strand.
TCCTTTCTTTTAAATTGTAGGCACTTGCCAAATCTTAATTTCTAGATAATGTAATCTCTCGAGTCCATGCTTGTGTCCTGTAACCTCTGTACTGATATCAGCATGTTAATGAAAAAGTGTAGCCTTGTCGGGAACCCGTGCACGCATATGTTCGTGTAGAAGTGAAATGCCTCCTTAATGTAAATAGACGAGTCTTACCAGCAAGCTGTCCTGCCGGTGACCATTGCGCCTACCGGAGAATCACATCTGTCGGGTTACAGACAAAGGGCCCAGCCCCCTATCCACCCCCTTCTAACTAGGGCTACTATGACCACTCCGACCGAAGCAGCGTCCGGGCAGGGAATGGGAGCACCCAAGTTTTTTAAAGAAGGGTGGCGAGGTTTTCTAATGCACAAGTCATAGGTTACGAACACGAATGGGCAAGAGGTAAACTTTATCTGTTTGGTTTGCTGGGGATCGCCGTGCTGGGCGGTCTTCTCAACTTCTTGTCGAAGCCAGGTCCTTAGTGGGATCGCGCGTCCTCGCCGTGGCTGGAAAGGAGAGAGGGAAAGAGCATGGAACCTTGGCGGTCCGCTAATATTTATTGGGATTAAAAAAGCAGTACAGTACCCTGGACAAGCATGCATATACGTATACACATAAACATGGAAATCAACAGGAAACTATACATACTAAGGGATTCACATGCCTTGCCGGCAAGGCTAGTACAAAATGGGGGTTGCCGGGGCTCTCGGCAACCGCGCCTTAGGGATAAAACTTGCGAAGATGTTCGATATTCCAGGGATTGCTCACCGGAATGCAATCTTCGGTCTCCAGGCGGACTGCGTCGGGCCTGGTGTCATATTACCCGATAAGGGCCTTCCCACTTTGGCGTCAACTTTTTTGAATTCTTGGCGGATTGGATCCCCGAAGAACAAGGTCGCCTTCCTTAAGGCTTCGGGCGTGAACCTTGCAGCTATGGTAGTGGCGCAAGGCTTGCTGGTTGCGAGCGGTTCGCACAGCAGCCCGAAGATGATCTTCCTCAAGGAGCATCACATCATCTTGGTGCAACTGCTCTTGCTCAAGCGCATCATAAGCGAGCACTCGAGGTGACCCGTATATGAGTTACGTGGGGAGAACTGCTTCTGCCCCGTATACCAGGGCAAAGGGTGTCTGGCTAGTGGCTCGATTTGGTGTCGTCTTGATTGACCAAAGAACCGTTGGCAATTCATCAATCCAACGCCTTCTGCACTTGTGCAGCTTGTCAAAAGTTCTGGTCTTGAGGCCTCGCAGCACTTCTGCATTCGCCCTCTCGGCCTGGTCGTTACTTCTGGGATGAGCAACAAAAGCAAAACATATCCTTGCTGCCGAGATCTTGAATGTGATGCATGAAGGTGCAGCTCATGAACTGCGTGTCGTTGTCAGTGATGACTCTCTTCGGCACACCAAAACGGCAGACTAATCCCTTCAAGAACTTGACGGCTGACTGTGCTGTCACCCTTCTCACTGGTTCCACTTTCGGCCACTTTGTGAACTTGTCGATCACGACGTACAAGTACTCAAAGCCCCCGACAGCACGGGGAAAGGAGCCCAGTATGTCGAGCCCTCAGATCGAAAATGGCCAGGAAAGAGGGACTCTGAAGAGCTTGGGTTGGTTGATGAAGCTTCTTTGAATGGAACTGGAATGCTTCACACTTGGTTACTAGGGCAGTTGCATCCTGGAGGGCGGTGGGCCAGAAGAAGGCTTGCCGAAATTCTTTGCCGGCAAGGGCTCTCGACCTAATGTGGTAGCCAGACATGCCTCCATGTATCTCTGCCAACAACCTCAGTCCGTCTTCCCGAGGAATGCACTTTAACTTCACGCCATTCGGTCTCCTTCTGTATAGGGCATCATCCACAAACTGGTACATGTTGGACCGACGGGCTACTTTCACTGCTTCTTCTTGTTCCTCAGGAAGCTCCCCTGTTTGGAGGAAATGGACGGTGTGATGTGCCCATGCCGGAGCCTGAGGCTCGACGACAAGGGCTAAAGGCACACCTTCGGCCACAAAGGCAGCTGCCTGAGGCTCTGCCGGGGGTTGCTACTCTCGGGCAAGCTTGGGGCACCCGGCCACGTCCTTGCTGGCGGCTCTTGGGAGCTCGGCGGGAAAGTACTTGCCAGGGCCTGCCTTCCTTCGCTTGTTCTGTCCTGTTGATGGCTCGACGGACGGTTGAGTTAACTGAAGCACAAAGGTACCTGGTTCCACAGGCAACTTCAGGGTAGCGCGCTTCAACAGGTTGTCAACAATGCTGTTCTCCATTCGAGGAACATGCTCTGCTTGCAATCCGTCAAAACGCTCTTCCAACTTCCTCACTTCATCCACGTAGGCCTCCATCAACGGGCTCTGGTAATCCTTGTTGACTTGCTTAACGACGAGCTATAAATCACCTCTGATGATGAGCTTCTTGATTCCGAGGTCTGCCGCGATCCTGAGACCGGCAAGCAATCCCTCGTACTCCACCGTGTTATTCGTTGATTTTTCCCAAGGAAAGTGCATCTGAACTACGTACTTGAGGTGCTCTATGGTGGGCGCGATCAGTAGCATGCCGGCACCAGCACCTTGCAGTGAGAAAGCACCATCAAAGTCCCAATCGCAGCAGGTCTCCTTGCCGGGAAGGGTGGTTTCTTGAACCTCTTCATCGGGCATTGCGGTCCATTCCGCTACGAATTCTGCCAAGGCTCGGCTTTTGACCATGAGGTACTTTCAAACTTGAGGCCAAAGCTCAACTACTCCAATGCCCACTCCACAATCCTCCTTTTCGCATCTGGGTTGTGCAAAATCCATTGCAAAGGGAGGCGGGTGATGATGGTGATCTCATGTGCTTGGAAATAGTGACGCTCCTTTCTCGAGGCCATGAGGAGGCCGAAAAGTAGCTTATGTATAATAGCATATCTTGATCTAGCCCCTACAAGAGGGAACTAACAAAATAAACGGGGTGTTGCACCACCTTCTTCTTCTGTGCCACTTCGCCCATTTGCTCAGACTCTGCCTTGCCGAGCTCGGGCCTTGCCGGGGGATCCGCCTTGCCTGCGTCAAGATCTGCCGAGGAGGCCCCCGGCCCGCCATCCGACGGCCTTGCTACTACTGCTTCTTTTTCCTCAAGTTCCCTCTGCGCCACCAGCGCAGCACTGACCACTTGATTCGTTGCTTCTAATACAGTAGCAACGGCTCTTGTGGTTTAGGTGCGACTAGTATTGGCATGGAAGAGAGGTACCTCTTCAAATCTTGCAGCGCTGCCTCTGCCTCCGGAGTCCAGTTTACAGGACCCTCCTTCTTCAAAACTTTGAAAAGGGGGAGGGCGCGCTCAGCAGATTTGGAGATGAACCTACTCAGGGCAGCAACGCAGCCGGCGAGCCTACGGATGTCTTTGACCCGTTTTGGTGCCTCAATCTGCTCGATTGCCTCGATCTTGTTGGGATTTGCTTTGATTCCGCGTTGAGACACAAAGAACCCAAGAAGTTTGTCGGAGGGGACACCGAACACACAATTCTCTGGGTTGAGCTTGAGGTTGATTTTGCGCAGATTTGCAAATTTTTCTTCTAAATCTTGCATGAGCGTGGCCCTGTCCTTGGTTTTGACCACTATGTCGTCCATATAAGCTTCCATATTTCTATGTAGTTGGGGCTCAAAACCAATCTGGACTGCTCAGGCAAACATTGAACCAGCGCTCTTCAACCCAAAAGGCATTCGTACAAAATAGTACGTACCACATGGGGTGATGAACGTGGTTTTTTCTTCGTCTTCCTTCATCATGAAGATCTAGTGGTATCCTGAATAAGCATCAAGGAATGACAGCATGTCACACCCGACAGTGGAGTCTAATCTAGTCGATGCGTGTCAGAGGGAAAGGATCCTCTGGACAGGCTTTCTTGACATCTGTGTAGTCAATACACAACCTCCATTTCCCATTTGCCTTACGCACCACCACCGGATTGGCCAACCACATAGGGTGGAGCACTCCTCTAACCAGGCCTGCCGCCTCCAACTTCCTGATCTCCTTGACAATGAACTCTTGTCGCTTCAAAGCTTGCTTCCTGTCCTTCTGGTTGACGGGCCGCGCATGAGGACAGACAGCAAGATGGTGCTCAATCACCTCCCTAGGAACGCCAGGGATGTTGGATGCCTCCCATGCAAACACACCGACATTCGCCCACAGGAAGACGACGAGCACGCTTTCCTATTTGCTGTCAAGGGTGGAGCTTATAGTGAAAGCCCTGCCCGTGCCATCCTCCTTGACGGACACCTTCTTGGTTTCTGGTGGTGCAGCCTTGGACTTCTTGCTCTTGCCAGTGGAGCTCTCTGGCACGTCCTCAACAGGAGCGCAGCACTCCAAAGAGGCGCGCTTCCCGGAGTGGGTGCAAGAGGTCTTGTCGGAAGAGGTCTTGCCGGCAGAGGTCTAGCCGACCTTCTTCCTTCCCAGGGCTTGAGCGGCAGGAGCAAGTGCCTTGGCGGTAGTTGCTGCAACTGCCTCTCGGTAGAGTTGGTCGGCGCAGATGAGCGCGTCTTTCTTGCCAGAGGGGACGGTGATGATGGTCAGCAGCCCTGACATTTTCAATGTGTTGTAGGCGTAGTGTGACGCTGCCATGAACTTGGCCAGCGCTGGGCGTCCAAGAATCCTTGTCGGATGTGGAGTTCCGGCAAACCCTTAAGGTTCGAACACTGGGGTGTGCGCGAAGTCTTCCCCTCCTACCGATCTACGCTCTAGCTTGCTAAGATCTTGCGGACGAACTCGACCAACTCACAACACAGAAAGACACGGGGTTTATACTGGTTTGGGCCACCGTTGTGGTGCAATACCCTACTCCAGTGTGGTTGTGGTTGATTGCCTCTTGGGCTGATGATGAACAATAGAAGGGAAGAACAGCCTCCTGAGGTTGAGGTGTTCTTGTGCCTATGAACTTGTGGTGTGTCTCTTTGGATCTGAACTCATCCTATCCACTATGGTGGCTAGTCCTATTTATAGAGGCCCTGGTCCTCTTCCCAAATATCGAGCGGGAAGGGAGCCAACAATTGTGGGCTAATTTGAAGGGAGGCAGCTAGTACAAGCTATCCTTGGTCCATCATGCGGGGCACGTAGGCTTCTGGGGCCGTCACCCCGAACACCTCGCCGTGGTGCCCACACTCCATGTTGCTCCGCCCATGATGGCATCCTGGGGATGATAATATGGCATCTGGTCGGGATCATGGGGGTGACGCTTGCGCTCGCGCTTGTCGAGGGCGGCATGGGGGGGGGGGGTTGGAGCCCCCTACGCTGCCAGCTGTGCTGATGTTGGCGAAGCCCCCGGGTGTAGTCGACGGCGCGCAGATGTGGTTAGGCTCGCCGCGCGACCTTGCATTGGCCTGGGGGGAGTCGATAGCTGAAGGGTGGCGCTCCCGACGCCGCTGCGTCCAGCAACTCACCAACATGCTCAAGCAGCGTGTCCCGGCCGCTCTCCATCAGCCTGCATCGCAGCAGCTGCCTTGCCACTGTGAGTGCCGCCTGCATGTTTGCTTGTTCCCGCCATGAGTGCAGCGCTGTTGCTGCGGCGTGACTCGCTGCTCTCGCCGTGGCTCGTGCTGGCCGCGGAGTGAGGGTAGATGATGCTTGGTCGCGCTGTCCACGCCCGGCGGAGCTTGGTGGCGCCCGCATCGCTTGGGGTGCGGGGTCGAGATCTTCATGTGCAGGTGGTGCCGTCCGGGCCGGACAGGTTGCCCAGCGGTTGGGTCCGGCTCTTGGGTCGCCAGACATCGTAGCCGGTGAACATCAGAGAGCTGATTGGCAGAGAAGAAGCTTCGGCGCACCCCTACCTAGTGCGCCAAATGTCGGATGTGGGGTTCTGGCAAACCCTTAAGGTTCAAACACTTGGGTGCGCGTGAAGTCATCCCCTCCTACCGATCTACGCTCTAGCTTGCTAAGATCTTGCGGACGAACTTGACAAACTCACAACACAGATAGACACGAGGTTTATACTGGATCGGGCGACCATTGTGGTGCAATACCCTACTCCGGTGTGGTGGTGGTGGATTGCCTCTTGGGCTGATGATGAACAATACAAGGGAAGAACAGCCTCCTGAGGTTGAGGTGTTCTTGCGCGTATGAACTTGTGGTGTGTCTCTTTGGATCTGAACTCATCCTATCCACTGTGGTGGCTAGTCCTATTTATAGAGGCCCTGGTCCTCTTCCCAAATATCGAGCGGGGGGGAGCCAACAATGGCAGGCTAATTTGAAGGGGGACAACTAGTACAAGCTATCCTGACAAAAGCGGTCTTCGCCTGCACAAAGCTCTGGTGGTGACGCCGTCTTGGGCTCCACGATGACACCATCTTGCAGTCCATGGTCTTGGTCTTGTTGCACCGAAATGGCAACCTTTGCCTGAGGCCTCGGTACTCCGCGGCTACGCTTGCCCCCTTTGCACCAAAGGGGAAACAAGGACGTTGCGCGCGCTGGCTCCCGCCTAGTGTCGGCCATCATGGCTCATGTCACGAGAGCCTCGTGAGGTTCGCCTCGCCTTAATATTTCCGCTCCTCATGAGCCTACCTAGCCAGGCCACTCCGGAGGAGGTCTTGCGTCGTCCGTCTCGCGAGGCTTGGCCCCTCCCGAGGGTCTTCGATGCTTTGTTGGTGAAGATGGGTCGTACAGGCTGCTGGCTCAGCCACGCCGCGGGCTGCAGGCAGGCAAGTCTGGGGACCCCCATTCCCAGAATGCCGACAATCCCACTGTATGGCAAGGGGATCTCGGAGACATCGAAAATGATCTTTGCCGTCCTATAGTTCAGCTCACCCCCAAACATAACGGGCAGCGTGATTTTGCCTTTTGGCTGGCTCCTTCCCGGGTTGAACCCTTGAAACGTGCCCGTCTCCTCGAGATCTCCATCAAGAATTTGCAGCCTCTTGATCACAGCGGGCGAGATCAAGTTCAAACCGGCCCCACCATCAACCATCACTTTTGCCAACTTGAGGTTGCATATTGTTTGTGAAACCAACAATGGCAAACACCCCCGACCGTAGTTGTGCGATCAAGGTGATCCTCGGTGTCAAAAATGATGGGCGTGCGGGACCGCTTTAGTGGCTTCTGGGCATCGAATGACGGCTGCGCCGCAGTGACCTCTCGTGCCCACTGTTTTAATTGGCGATGAGAGGTGTGCAACGAGGCACCACCGTCGACGCACATGGCCTATGTAGCTTTTTGGAACTCGTGCTCGCCGGACTCGTCGTCCTCGTCGTGATCATCATCTTCCCCCTCCTTATCGCGGCCCCGAGCGGGCCTCTCTTGTTGATTATCTTTGCCGCGGCGACCTCCTTGGCCGCCACTCTTCTTGCCGGACCCCTCAGCACCATCCTAACCCTTCTCCTTGTCCCGCCTTTCATATTCAGCCTTTTGCTTTTCTGCAAGCAGCTCAACCTGTCGGCACTTCTGTAGGTCATGGCCCTTGGTGCAGTGGATCTTGCAGTACTGCTTGTCAGAGCCTCCCAGCTTGTCGGCGGCCGCCAAGGCCCGGCAGGCGGCGCACCCAGCAACCTCCTTGCCGGCCTCATCAGCCTTGGCCTTCTTGGCGGCGCCGGGGTCGCCGGATCCCTCAATGGCAAGCACAGTCTTGCCCTTACGCTTCCTGTTGCGGCGCCGGCCCTTCTACGTCGGGGCGGCGACGTCTTCGTCCGTGGGGTCGGTTTACACACCGGCGTCCTCGCCGGGGTACTTCATTCCTTCTTCAGCCCGAGCACATCTATCTGCTAGAACATAAAGTTTGGCTACATCCTTAACCTTGCTCATTGCCAGCTCTTCACGCATCTTACGGTTGCGTACGTTCTGATGGAATGCACTAATGACAGCGGCGGGATGAACATCTGGGATGGTGTACTGCACACGGCTGAATCTTTGTATGTACTTACGCAGGGACTCGCCATCCTTCTGGGGGATGACATGCAAGTCACTTGCCTGGCCAGGATCTTGGTGGCCTCCGGTAAAGGCACAAACAAACTCGTGGCATAGATCTCACCAGGAAGAGATGGAATCCACTAGCAGGTGCATCAACCATGACATGACGTTGGGCTTAAGCGCCAACGGGAAGTAGTTGGCGAGCACCTTGTTGTCGTGAGCCCCGGCGGCTTGCATCACGATGGTGTAGATGCTAAGGAACTCCGACGGGTGAGTCCTGTCGTTGTACTTTTCCCCAACATCAGGTTTGAACATGAGGTGGGAGGGCCACTGGAACTGCCGCAGCTCTGGGGTAAAGGCTGGACAACCCACCTCGTAAGGCAGGTCGCCAGAGCCCCCCGGCGCTGGGTGGTCCGTAGAAGGCCCTACACGCTGATTCAACTGATGGTGCGCCTCCCGGCGTCGCTCGATGGTAGTCCGAGCGTCTTCCTGAGCTCGCTCTCGAAGAACTCGACGTTGGTCACAACGGGTTCGCGGGTTGGACGACGTTGTGGAAACGTAGTCACAGGCATCGGCCCGACGAGCCGGTGGCTACTGTCGCGGCTGTGGGGGAGGAGAGTGCATCGTGGTCGTCGCGTCTCCGGTACTTCCACTGCCGGCATGCACTGGCTCGACAGAACACCGGCATGACGGTCCCGCTAGGATCAGCTCGTCTGTATTGGCGAAGCTGATGAGGCTTCGGATGGTGGCTCTCCACTCGTCGAGCTTCTCCGCAGCATGGGGGATGTAGAGTAGTTGCACGCACGCCAGCGCTTCTGCTGGCGTGGGCGGTGGCGAAAGACGCGTGGACTGCGACGCGCTCCGACTTCTAACCAAGTTAGAAGGAGCTTTGTCACAGTGTCGCGGTCGCACGCCGCTTTTGCCACCATCCGGGCGCCTACGCCGGCCTGGTGTGTCCTGAGAGTGGCGCATAGGGCTCTTCCTGCGGCGGTGCCCGGGAGCTCCGGCGTCGCAGTGTCGCTCATCGCGCACGGCCTGGGAAGGCCGCGGCGCAGGTGCCAGCTGGGGCGCCGTAGAGGTTGCCGCGCCGCCCGTGGGCAGCACCGTCCCGCCCCAGGACCCAGCGGCGCGTGGCTCGTCATCTCGGATCCGAACGACACCGCTTGCCTGGCTTCGATTGCCAGAATGTCGTGGATGCTCGTGGGCCACGTCTTCGGCACCATCCATGGCCACCAGGTCGCATGTTCCCGCTGGCACGAACGGGCCGGCTTCGGACGACCCGATTGCTGTGATCCCCTTTTTCTTGGGGGGCATGGTGATGATGAATTCGATGCGCTAACTTCCAAACCGGATTTTCATAGCTTGCGCCCCCTACCTGGCATGGCAAAGATGTCGGTGCTCAGGAGCGACACCTATGGGATCACAGGGAATCCCTACTACGGTTGCTGGGGCGCGGGCTGTAAAAAGAGCGGGTTTAGAAGATCAACACGGGGGGCGGGGGAGTTTATCCAGGTTTAGGCTGCAAATCATGCGTAATACCCTACTCCTCCTGGTTTGTGTTTATCTGGTGTTCTTGGACTAGCTACAAAGCGTGCAGGGTCTGAAAAATCTGAATCCTCTCACAGTACGCCACGCGCCTCCTTTTATAGTCAAAGGGGCTGCCATAGTGGCACACAGGAGGTGGAAAGTTGTACAGTAGTCGAGTTTATCGCCTGACATTACAGGACAAAATGCATTAAATGCTCTACATAGGTGTCCTCTTGCTTTATCGGGGACGGCAACAAAGCTCGTCCCGTACGTCGCCGCTTCGCCTTGCTCCGACATGCGTCCAGGCCAACGAGGCATGCAGCGCCATGTAGGCTGGCAGGCTGTTGAACTGGCGTGGTGGTAGGGTCTTCACGCAAATCTGCATGCCACCATGTAGGTGCTTGACTAGTTGGCTGAGGAGCCACGTACTGCCACGTGGGTACCTGCTTAGTTGGTGGGTCGGCCGCTGAGCTGGGGTGGCGACGCGGCGGCAAGGCCTTGCTGCGGTCTTGCTGACCTTCCCGACAAGGGTCTTGCTGGGGCATTGTGGGTGCCCTCGGCAAGAGTCTTGCTGGGGCCTCGCGGGTATTTTTTGGTAGGAGCCTTGCCGGGGCCTCGTGGGCATCCTCGGCAAGGAGCCTTGCTATTGTCTTGTTTCTTGGTTCCTATCTAGGCCTCGCAGGCCCTTTGTCTTCACAAAGGTCTGCATGCCACCATGGAGGCGCCTCCTGAGCCTTGGTTCGGATGTGGTTGATGGCGTGGGGACTCTTAGACGCAAGGGTGGCGGCCTTGTTGGTGTTGGGCAAGTCGCCCCGGCAAGGCTCTTACTGGGGCCGTGAAGGCCACCCGGGCAAGGGCCTTGCCGGGGGAGTTTCAGCTCTCCCCTCTGCTCTTCATGCCTCTGGCCTCAAGCACGGCTCTGGTAGTCTTGTGTATTTGCTTCCTCTTCTGTCACGCCAAGCGCGGCCGCAGGCGTGTGGCTGCGACAACCCGCGCACAAGTAAAGGGGTACAAAAAAGGACCCCTACTTTTGTACACCGACAACTACTAAGATGTGCCCTTTTGAAATTGTGTATGGTTTCCTACCTCATGCACCTATTGATTTGGTAGCTCTTCCATCTTCGGAGAAGGTTAATTTTGATGCTAAAGAACGTGTTGAATTGATTTTAAAAATGCATGAGTTGACTAAGGAAAACATTGAGCGTATGAATGCTAAATATAAACTTGCTGGAGATAAGGGTAGAAAACATATTGTGTTTGTACCTCGAGATCTTGTTTGGTTACATTTGCGTAAGGATAGATTTCCTAATTTGCGCAAATCAAAGCTCATGCCACCTGTGGATTGTCCTTTTAAGGTGTTAGAGAAAATAAATGATAATGCATATAAACTTGAGCTGCCTGCAGATTTTGGGGTTAGTCCCACTTTTAACATTGCAGATTTGTAGACTTATTTGAGCGAGGAAGATGAGCTTCCATCGAGGACGACTTCATTTCAAGAAGGGGAGGATGATGAGGACATCAATACCATTGTTACACCCATAGCCCCTACTGCTACATATACTGGACCAATTACTAGGGCTCGCGCATGCCAATTAAATTATCAGGTACTTCCATTTCTTGGTAATGATTCTAATGTTCCTGAGAATGTGATGCTTCCTAAATTGGATACATTTGTTTTGCTTACAAATGAAGGGCCTGGCATGGATAAGAGGGATGAACACCAGAGAAAGATCAAGCATGGAGATGATGGCATGCGCAAGGGGAACAAGAACGGAGTTGCAAGTGATGATTTCAGGACTTTGAAGCCACCATAAGAAGTGCAAAGCCTTGGAAGAAATATACAAGAGGCCACTTCATAAATTTCGTCCAAAGGCTATTCTAGGTGTTGCGTCACCTTATTATTGGGCCAGGCCCATGTAATTTCGAAATACTCAAGTATAGGCTGTTTTAAGTGTCCGTATGTGTGGGGAAACAAGAGTTAGGGTTGGTTTCGGACCCCTCCTCCAAGGGCCACGAATACCCCCCCCCCTTTTCCTCCATTTATACAGCCCTTAGGGCGTCGTTTAGACTTTGGGTTTTGTTTATATTATAAGTTCGCCATAGCTGCGACTTCGCTTACTTCGTTTGTGTACAACGACCAGACAAAGGTGTCATAGAACCTCACCTTGATCAATAAAGCTTTCATCTTATACTCGCAATATCCAGATTGCAATCTCAGTTTCTTGCTTGTTCTTCGTTTTGCTCGCAGGAAATAGACCCTCGTGGTCAGTTTCATCATGCTCTGGCGTGGTCAATAACCCTCGGAAGTTGGTTTAGCTATTGCTAAGGTGCGACGTCTTCGCACGTTCGTAGTCGGATCGTCAAAGTCGACTCTCACAGGAAACTATAGCTATCTCATCGAAACATCGGGACACCTTTGCCTCTATCAAGATGTATTCCAGCCTCACTGTTGCCAGGCGTGTTGTCCAGTGTGTACTGAAGCACAAGAAGTTCAAATCTACTCCTTCATTTGTGAGGCATACTGTTCTTGTCAAGCTTACACGGCAAGATCATGTGGCATGCCTCCACAAACAAGTTTATGAGTGACAAGGCTAAAAGGTTATCTTCAGGAAGGTTCACAGGATTGAGCTGCTGCCGGACATCCTCGGTGATGTTCATGGCAAGGTCCGTCTTGTGTCCATCCCAAATTAGACCGAGGCATGAAATAGTTGCCCTAGCTAGTTTTTAATAGTAGTTTGGATTGTGTCTAATTATCCGAACCTTGCGTATTATCGAGCCCTCTGGGGCTAGTACTCTGTTTGAATCCGTCTATGGGAACTGCTACTACTTTTGTGTGCTCGTGAATCATGTGAGAACCATCCTAATTGTTGTCGAAACAGATGCGTCCTCACTAGTTTTTTCATTAATATGGCATGGTAAGACATAAGTTGTCACGGTTTATCATATGAGCAGTGTGTGTTTGATGAAATAGAGTACTCATTTGAGAACTGTACGCCGATGTATACATAGGGTACGTAAGGCTGGTTAAGTACTTGTAAACTCTGTTGGTGCTACCCCACTTGTAAGCAGTTGTGCAAAACACGGCACATTGGGTCAGCTCACTTCAACACTAGAAAAGTTGGCTATCGACCAGCTAACAATCAATAATCTGATGTCTGACACATAAGCAACTACGTCTCTTGTTACAATGGTTCATGCAGTTAACTGAGGCCACAATGTAAATTCCAAACGTTCACATGCTAGTCCAGCGTTCATGTAGAACATTCACATTAAATTGGCTTCATAAAATACTTCAAAAGCATAAGTTAAGAAATTTTATACATCTCATTGATTCATAGAACATAACAAACATATACTAGTTCACAGCAAAAGACGAAGTTGTGAGCAGGTTTACAAATCAGGATAAATCAATCAAGGCTTCTCTAAGCAAAGGACCTCCCTAGGTAGGCTTTAATTTCCTAGAGTTCACTCTGGTTTTTCTTGTTGCCACAATCTAGGGTTAGGTTCTCTCATTCCAGAATAACCAATTATAATTGTGTTCCCAGTTGGAATGTTGAACTGAACCATGTAGTGTACTGACCATCTGAACTTCTTGTGCAGTTCCACTAAATTTAAGCACCGCTATTTGCAGAAATAAGCAGGCCACAATGTCTCTTGTCCATGCACCTGTCCCAAAAACCTTCGTGCAGCCGTGCCAGCTAGTCCTCGATCCATGCATGAATTGGGAGAAAGTGCATTCCCAACTAGGATGCAGTTGTTTTCGCTCGTCCCTGCACTGCAATCAGGAAGTAAAACGTATGAATCAGCTTCTTTTAGATTGGGTTGGTCATTCTACCTAGTTACTACCAATGTAGGAATACCTGGAAGATGGGTGGTTAGACGACGCAGCTAGGAATAGCCATCTCATTTTCTGCAGTTCTACTAAAATTGAGGTGTGTACTTTTGATTGCGCATATAGAAACGATATGGAGACAAGCATCCCTATTTGCACAAATATGAAATATGGTTATTTAAACAATGCCAGTTATTTGCAGTGGAATATGATTAACAACAGCATCCATTGTGTTATAATTGGCAATATATTGACAGTATGAAAGTGCCCTTAAGTAAGTAGCATCACATCACATCAACACTGCCACTAGATTAGCATGCAGAACAATAGCATTAGTATTACTGTCATCAGAGTAGCACATGGTCAGTAAATGTGCAATAAAATTTGTGCAGTTCGACTGGAATAAAGGAATCTTAGCGGTGTGAGATTTAAGTGTAACTATAAAAACACAATTCATGGGAAATAAAGCAAGACGGAAGCTCTTCATAAAATGGTGGTGGCATTGCTTCAATTTATCGATGGCACTAGACCATTACTTAATAGTGACATTAGGTGGCATTGCTTCAATTTATCGACGGCACTAGACCATTACTTAATAGTGACATTAGGTGGCGTTGCTTAATGCTTCATGTGATTTTACATTAACTGTAGTGATATGTGTAACACCCTCGATGCGACTATATCTCCCACGTGTCGAGGCATGACTTAGAGGCATAATCACATTGAAGGCATATGTCGCAAGTCAGGCAATCTTCACAACATCCCATGTAATATGATAATAAAAGGGGAGATAACATAGTTGGCTTACACTCGCCACGTCAATCAAGTACATAAATAACATTACATCAACCAAACACTCATGGCCCGTCTACGGCGCCAAAATAAAAGATAACCCAACATGCGACACGGTCCCGATCACCCCCAACTAGGCACCACTACTGATCATCAGGAAAGGAAACATAGTAATGTTGAGAGTCCTCGTCGAACTCCCACTTGAGTTCAAGCGCGTCTCCTGGAGCAAAATCATCAGGCCCTGCATCTGGTGTAATAGTAATCTGTGAGCCATAGGGACTCAGCAATCTCGCACCCTCGCGATCAAGACTATTTAAGCTAATAGGTAAGGCAAGGTAAAATATGTGGAGCTGCAGCAAGCGACTAGCAAAATATGGTGGCTAACTTATTCGCAAAAGAGAGCGAGAAGAGGAGGCAAAGCGCGAGCAAGAAACTAAAGAACAACCTGCGCAAGCATTACTCCAACACCGTGTCCACTTCCCGGACTCCGCCGAGAAGAGGCCATCACGGTAACACACTCAGTTGATTCATTTTAATTAAGTTAAGGTTCAAGTTATCTACAACCGGACATTAACAAATTCCCATCTGCCCATAACCGCGGGCACGGCTTTCGAAAGTTCAAATCCCTGCAGGGGGTCCCAACTTAGCCCATGACAAGCTCTCACGGTCAATGAAGGAATAGACCTCTTCCCAAGACGTTCCGATCAGACTCGGTATCTCGGTTCTTCAAGACACTTCGACAGGTTAAAACAAATCCAGCAACACCGCCCGAATGTACCAACAAATCCCGATAGGAGCTGCACATATCTCGTTATCAGGGCACACTCAGACAAGCGCTCCATACAACTAAAACCAAACCTCGAGTTTCCCCGAGGGGGCGCTGCACAGGACTCTAGTTTGGACCAACACTCAGAGGAGCACTAGCCCGGGGGGGTTTAAAATAAGATGACCCTCGGGCTCCGGAAACCCAGGGGAAAAAGAGGCTAGGTGGCAAATGGTAAAACCAAGGTTGGGCATTGCTGGAAAAGCTTTAATCAAGGCGAACTATCAAGGGGTTCCCATTATAACCCAACCGCGTAAGGAACGCAAAATCCGGGAACATAACACCGATATGACGGAAACTAGGGTGGCAAGAGTGGAACAAAACACCAGGCATAAGGCCGAGCCTTCCACCCTTTACCAAGTGTATAGGTGCATTAAGATAAACCAGATAATATAATGATACCCCACCAAATAAACATGTTCCAACAAGGAATGATCTCCAATCTTCACCTGCAACTAGCAACGCTATAAGAGGGGCTGAGCAAAGCAGTAACATAGCCAAACAACGGTTTGCTAGGACAAGGTGGGTTAGAGGTTTGACATGGCAATTTCGGAGGCTTCAAAGCAAGTGGTACGCATCGTAGCATTGGCATAGAGAAAGAGCGAGCAATCTAGCATAGAAAAGATAGTACTGATTTCGAGGGTATGATCATCTTGCCTGCACAGTTGTCAGAGTTGACTGGATCCTCGAAAGCAAACTCAACGAGCTCCTCATTAGCAAACTCGTCTCCCGGCTCTACCCAAATAAGACAAACAAGCATCAAGGACACAATCAACCACGTGCAAGGATCAAACAATATGATGCAATGATGATATGCTATGCGGGATGCGATGCGGGATGCATATGCAAGATTTGACAAGGGATGCATGAACCTGGCCTCAACTTGGAAATACAAGTGTGGCACTGGAAAGATGATATGAAATCGCTTGAAAACGATATAAAGAACGCCGGAATCGGAGTTACGGTTTGGAAATGGCAAGCGATTCAAATATGACACCGGTCTGCGATTTACAGCAAGTAGTCATTTAATGCAATGAGATGAACATGCTACAGCACCCAAACATGGCAACAAAATACATGGCAGGGATGCATTCATGATGCTTAACAAAAGTCTAGCACTGAGCTACGGCCAATTCATCCAGTAACAGGTTCAAACAAGCATGGCAAAAATGCATATGGCAAACAGATTTCAGACTTAGTGAAATTAACACTTGTCTGGAATTTCAGATCAGGTAGCACTCTTCGGAGAAACAAAAATACATGCTACAGGACCTGAACATGGCAAAGTAAATCATGGCATGGAGCTACTCAAAGATCTTAACAAAAGTCCGTTAGTGACCTTGAGCCAAAAGGGATCAGAAAATACAATTGCAAGCATGTGAACATGGCAAAAACATAATCAGATCACAGACTTAGTGAAAACTGGAGCATGCTGAAACATATCTCAAGTAGGCATGTTTACGAGCTCGATGCACTCACTACGGAGTAAGTCATGAAAATATAAGCATACACCCATAAAGAATACACAAAATACAAACTAGACATGGCAAGAACAATAGCATAGCATGCACGGGTCAACTACAACATCATCGGCAAAATTGCAAACAAGTTGACAATCTGCCCAGATTCACAAAGTAGCAAAAGTAGAGCTCGATTGACTCAAGCTAGGTTGCTCCATAATTGAAAACAAAGACATGGATGGAAAGAGCAGTACAAGATTAACAAAACATCCTTACTTATTATCCTCAAAAGAGGCACGAATCACTAGGAAACAACAAGAACATATGGCCATATGAGATAACCAGCTCAAGGACTTAGAGGAAATGCTAAGTCCCTGAAATTAGAATTACCAAGTGCACCACTTTGCAAACTTTTGCTATTCACCACACACATCACAAAAATACATGGGTTGCACCTCTGGAAAGATGACAAAATCCTTAACAAAACATATGTAGAACTCATGGGCATATCATGCACACAATAATCATGGCAAAAATGACAAATGTCTAAATGGAGTAGCAGATCTGACAAATATCTCAAGTAGCCCTCTTCTAACAGCATTTCGGGCATCAAGATGAACTCAAATGAAAATGATGCAATGGAATGAAATGATGTACTCTCTGAGGCGAACAATTTGATATGCTATATGCCAAAAACGGAGATACAGATGCAAAGATACGATGCTATGAACATGAGCACTTGGACTAGGGTTAGGAACAAAAGTGAACCGAGAGTCTCCTCAGATCCAGATCCAGCGCGCGAATCGAGGCACGCCGGAGTTACTGTAGACGCCGGAGAACTCGTCGGAGAGGAGGAGGCCGGCCGGAGTCGAGGTAGGGCAGGGCGGCGGAGGCGGCCGGCGTGGCCGGGCGGCGGAGGCGCGGGCGGCGGGGCTCGGCCGGCGCGGTGGCGGAGCGGCTGACCACGGCGGCGAGGTGGCGGTGCCCGCCGGCGAGGGAGGCAGGCGGCGGCACGGCGAACGAAGGCGGTGGTGGCGAGGAGGCGCGGGGAAGCAGCAAGTCGGCGGCGAGGCGCGCGGCGCCCGGATCTGGGCCGCGGGGGCCGGATCTGGGCCCTCCGGGCCGCAGCGGCGCGCGGGTGGCGGCGGTGACGTGGCAGGCACGGAGTGGGCGGCGGCGATGTGTTCGGCCAGGGCGGACGTGTCCGGCCGGCGCGGAGATGATTTTTAGGGTTTCAGACGAGGGGGATCCGGATTTTCGGGGAGGAGGCTATATTTATAGGTAGAGGGAGCTAGGAGAGTCCAAATGAGGTGCGGTTTTCGGCCGCGCGATCGTGATTGAACGCTCTAGATGATGGAGAGGTTTTTGGTGGGTTTTGGGCCAAATTGGAGGGGTGTTGGCCTGCAACACACACGAGGCCTTTTCGGTCCCTCGGTTAACCGTTGGAGTATCAAACGAAGTCCAAATGATACAAAACTTGACAGGCGGTCTACCGGTAGTAAACCAAGGCCGCTTGGCAAGTCTCGGTCCAATCTGGAAATGTTTAATCCCCACACACGAAAGAAAGGTAGAAATGACCACCGGAGGAGAATGAAGCGCCGGAATGCAAAACGGACAACGGGGAAAATGCTCGAATGCATGAGACGAACACGTATGCAAATGCAATGCACATGATGACATGATATGAGATGCATGACAACGACAAACAACACACGGAGACAAAAACCCAAACCCGAGAAAATAAAATAACTTTAAGCCAGAAACGGCAAGAGTTGGAGTACAAATTGGGAAAGTTACATCCGGGGTGTTACAATATGGGTGTAGGGACAGCGGGAGCATAAAGTGGTGAGGCAGATGTGGTTGCCGAGAGCGGTAAACACTCAGGCGGCATGTCTGCATTTGTCCCATTTTTATCTCCTAAGTGACATTTTCCTATGTGAGCACAAGAAATCTAGAACGGCCCGTTCTCATTCGCGTTGTCCCCCAACACCCCTCACTTTCTGTCCTTTTTCGACAAAGACACAGGTCCACTTCCCCCCACCCTTCACCATCCACCACGCTTTCTTCGCCTTTTCAACCAAGAGACCAGTTGGGCAGCCAGTATCTACTACTTTCCCCCGTTTCATCTTAGAACCAAGTCCTAGATTCATGCTATAGCTTTCCCACCTTCTTCCCTATTTGAACCAACTCTTAGATTCGACTGTATGAACTAGCTTTACCTCTAATAATAGTAAAAGTCTAGGTGGCTTTGGAATAGCCGATGGAAGTAGAAAAAGATCCACACGCAGCCACGCGCGGAGCTGGGGCAATAGACCAAGGCATGTTTCGAAGGAATATGTACCTGAGGGTCATCGGCATGTGGCAAAGACGGTGTCGGGAGGCTGCATCTTGGCCACAATACCGCAGGGAGGAAGAAGGGGTCGGAGGCCCTCCCGAGCCGGTGCTGTCTCAGAGAGAACGGCACGGTCGTCAATCGGGACGCGCGGGCAGCTGTTGGTCTCCTCCCTCGCCGCTGACGACCCCGTGAACAATGCACCTACACCCCTTCCCTGTCGAGGTGGTCCAGCCGGATTTGTGACCAGCTGTGAGCAGAGAGAGTGTGGCCACCTATGTCTTGCTTAGATTTGGACAACATGATAGAGTGAATGAGAGGAACCCTAGTAAAGCAAGAATTGAGGGTCCTGCATATATAAATAGTGGTGTGATTTTTTTGTACCAGCCATTATTAAATTGAATACGTGTGAACCAATATTTTCATTTAAAGTTCAAGTAAAAAAAACTCAATCAATAAGGTGCCACCGCGTCCAGGACGCACAATACTATATCATTGATGTGCGGTCCCCGACCCTCCATCAAGTTAAAAAACTAAACTAGTCAAAATGTCAATTGGGATGCCTCTTTGTAAACAAATGTGCTCCTAGCTTCAAACAAATGTGCTCCTACGTGTACCCCCGAGTGGGTGTGAGATAACTAGTGCGTGTGTGCACCGCTTCTCTTCATGAGAGTAAAATATACTACGCCCAAATAATGTTCGCCAAAAAAGTAACAGTATAAGTGTGTGACGTGTGAGTTAAAATAAAAGGTGTGTGACGTCTTTTATTTTTTAGAAGTTCTGAAGGTAGGGTGTGAATAGCACATATGTGTGTGACGTCTACCCATAGATAGATAGTGGGTGCGACAGGACTCGGGAGAGTCATGACTCGTGAGGGTGCGTGTTTGCGTGAGAGAGGGGGGGCATATATCAATGCAATGCATGTGTCCGTAAATCATATTTGACAAACGTTCAACAAAAGCCGTTTCCTGACGAACGGCGTAAGAACCATTAGATCGGCATCAGACTGTGTCAGTTTTCCATGTCATTTAATAGAACAACCACTCCTCCGACACACAAATCTTCCACGTGAGTGTGAGCAACTACCGTATGCTCCTCCCTCTGTTCCAAAATGTAGTGCATATAGAATTATTGAAAATTCAAACCTCACAAACTTTTACCGAGTTTTTGTATACCAAAAGGCACATATAGAATACCTAGTATATATCATTTCATTCACCTTCGAGAGGTAACTATAAAGATGGGGAGGAGTGTACAAAGAAAGACTGTCGTATGACCTGAAGCAGATTCAACCATACTTTGGTGTGGAGGAATATCATAGGAACTCTATATGATATAATTTTTATAGGATTTTTTCCTTTAGAGCCAATAGGTTCGTTGGAATAGATGCATATACTCCACATTTCAAAGGAAAATAAACATGATATCATTTTTATAGCTTTAGGCCCACATGGTTCATATGAATGGATTCCTATAATCCAACAATTTCAAAGGAAAATAAAAATTAGCGTATATTCAATAGAAAAGTTCCGATGATATGAACCAAATGACATCTCTTTTCTAATCCCTCCTCATAGGAATTGAGATACATGCCATCTCTAGATTCAATAGAAAAGTTATTACGATGTGAACCAGCTGACATCTCTTTTCCAATCCCTACTCATAGGAATTGAGAGACATGTCATCTCTTTCGCTAAAACTTCCATGTATACATCTTCTCTATTCCTAAATAGCTAGTACAACCCAATAGTAGCTTTTTTCCTGGACATGCAACTATGGCACAAGAACGCTACATGAATGCAAGTCATAAATCACATTGTTTCTGTACTCTATGCATGCAAGCACCACATCATCAATTCATGCACGTTACTCATAAGTTATTTCTTGCATTAGATTTTGTATTGACAATGTTTGTATTGGTCACGTGCACACATATGTAGTTCACATTCACATTTTTGTTAGAAATGTCATTCTTTTAACTGCAATTCATTTTTTTCTTTGTATTACATTTTCATTTTAAGCATACATTCACTTACCACTAGTTATAGACATTTTTGGAGGAACTTCTATGCATTATTTTGAGTAGCAAATTACACGCGGCCGTGGGCATATCAAAATGCGGGGCCCATGCGTCATTGCCTTTTGGTCGAACCTATGTCCACAATTTTTTGTGTACTATGTATATCTCCACTGGTCCCCGAACCCAAAATGTTGCTTCGTTCCTGTAAAACAAAGCTGCCCACCCGTGTTAAGGCGTCAACTCGAACTCAATCCCTCTCCTGTTTACTACATCGTGGCCTGCATGCTGTAGTATTCCTACAAACCCTACCCACCACACGCATCATCGAAATTCTTCAAGAAGACGAGGCAGAAGCGGATTTGTAGTGGAGGCTCCTACCCTAGGGTGCCCTAGGTAGCTGTCGCACGCATCGTCGGGTTTCTCTTTTCTTTATGTTCTTGTGCCCTAGAGTGAAATGATGGTTGCTTCGTCTGTCCAGCTTAATGCAGGAAAGGTGGGGCTTTGTGATTTGACCCATCATCGCTCATTTACTACTACTATGGCGCTACAACAGGGGCGCCTCCAACTCCAACCACTGCTCCAAACTGTAATTTGGTGCATTGCACATGGAACAAGACGGTGGATGATCCACATGTCAGCCAAAGGGGTCCTGTTAAGTGTGCGGCCATTTCGTGTGCGGGCTGACCCTGCTTGAGTTGCTATGCTAACACGACAGGAACAGCCTACCACATGGTTTTGCTCCTTCATGAATCCCGACTATATTGATCGAAAAAGATACTACTCCCTACGTCTCGTTTTATAGGGCGTGCACGTAGTTCTAGGTCATCCATTTGACTAACTAAATATGAGTTACTATGTCACAAAAAGTATATCATTGGATTCTTAAGTGGATGTAGTTTCTAAACATATATTGTTCATCACATATATAGCTAGTTAAATTATCAACCTAGAACGACATGCATGCCCTACAAACCGAGATGGAGAAAGTAGTAAAAATGAGGTGATTTTACCGAGCGGTGGGCGGGGGAGCATGGCCTGTCATGCGGGCCCACGTGTCATGATGTACCAAGGCAATGCACGTCCCTCTTGAGGCAGAACAATGGTAGAAGCAATACCTGGTTTTCTTAAAGGAGATGATGGCGAAGTGGATTCAACGAAGTGTGAAATAATGGTTCCTTCGTCCGTCTGGGAAGGTGCAACATTGTGATTTGACGTCTCATTACTCATTACTACTACAGGGGCGCTACGACTGGGGTGCGTCGCCCTGCTGTTTTGCAGTGTTATTTGTTGCATGACACGTCGACCTAGTTGCTATATGTCCCACATGTCAGTGAGAGGAAGTACATAATTCATGAAAGCGAGCATCTCCACTCTTTTAGTACGACGGAGGAGTACAAGACACGGCTTGGTTTTTGCTGCTTCGCGCGATCCATCGATACAAACCCAGACTAAAAAAGGCGAGGGCGGGTCTTTTCCCACACGGCAGGTAGGGAAGTTTGGCATAGTCTATTTGAGGCAACGAAGCAGGAAGGGAAACAAGCAAATAAAGGTTGAGCGACTTAGTTTTGGGAAAATCTGATTTTACGGAGTACGTACCCACTATGGAGATAGTACTACTTACTACTCCCTCCTTTCTGGTTTATAGGGCTCATCTAAAAAAATTCCATTTTATAAGTCTAAATTCTAATAGTAGTACCATCACATGTTTTGATTTCGAGGTGCAGTAAATCACCCGATGCAAGAGGTATCAAGATAAAACTCACCGATGCATGTAGAAGTTCATGGAAATTTAGTGGACATGCATGCATTCATTGTAATTAATGCATCGGTAAACTTATCTTCTTGAGAAAAATGAGCGTACTAATTACTTGTGCAAAGTACGAAATTAATTCCACCACTCACCGTCTACCTTGGTTGGAGAGATTTTGAAATTGAGCCATAAACTGAAAAGGAGGGAGTAGTAACATAGCCTAGGGTAGCTTGCTGTGCTACGGACACTAAGAAAATTGTTGTAGTACTACTCCTACTATTAAAAGACATATATTTCAAACAATATGATAATCTCTCTAACCAAGGTAAGGACGAGGAGTAACGTAGGGAGTAGTAAACTTTTCTCCTCGTCCTACGAGCCACCGCGCGCATGGGTGAGGGAGCGGGCGTAGGCGTAGTAAGCAAGCTTCTCCTCGTCCTACGACTCTGTGAACCACCGCACCCGTGGGCGGGGGAGACGTCGTACTAAGCAAGCTTCTCCTCGTTCTGCGAGTTGATGGGACACATCAAAAGTAATATGTACTGAGCATCTCCAGTGTATGGAGCCTTGCCTCTAATGTAGGCCCCACATGGTTTTCCTCTTATCAAATGATAAAACCACAATGTATAGAGACTCTAACCAGCCTCTAAGGTGGGCCCTAGCAGAAATTTAAAAAGTATTGATTAACAACACATTTGTCCAATCAGTACTATTTCTCATGTACTCCTACTTTCTTCTGCTTCCTAAGGCTGACAATTGGGACTAGATGGATTGTTACATTGTTAGAGGTAGCCTCTAAGGTTAGACTAGATGCTAGCCAATTTTTTGTTAGAGGCAGTTCTTGCAATGTATAGAGGCCTGCCTCTAAGAGAAGAGAGGGCTTAGAGGAAACAAAAAGCATACATTGTGGATGCCCTAAGTGCCTACTTTCCAGTCTATATGACTCAATTAAAAGACCACAATGGATCCATAATAGATGCTGAGTGGTGGAATAAGTTTTTTACTTCCATAGTTCGCAAAAGTACCGAGCATGTGAGATGGTGAACGGAGGGAGTACGATACCATTAGTACTACAGTTCTTTTTGGAAGAGCTGTAGTAGTCCCTCCCATTCACATGTTCACATTTCAAGCTTCAATAAAAACATTGCACGCAAGGATTAAGAGAAACCTCAGCAATGCATGTACTCCCTCAATCCATATAGGGTATAAAATGCGCTTTGGAGGCTAACTTTGACCACATGTTAGAGCAATAATGTGACATCCAACTTACACAAATCTTACCATCAAATCCGTATGTGGTTATTATACTACTAACACATGCATGCATTGCAATTAGTCGTAGCTACAATAGTAAACACTCACTATCTAGTAGGAGTAGTTCTAGCAGTACTCTACACTACTACTACTATGAGGCCATCCAACTGTGTCCTGGTCGAAGACCACGGACACCGATTATTCCTTCATATTTAAATTTGTTTTCACACAGAAAAATATCCATGAAAACAACACATGGAAAAATTTCACGACGAATGAGGGATTTGAATGTGCTGGGAGGGGCTGTTTGGATCTTGCCCGGGGTAGCCAAAATATTGGCGACCCTTTTGTCTACTCGTGCCTTGGCCACCAATGACCGAGGAAGATCTCCGGTGCCCATGCATCCTCCAGCGCACCCGTTGGAGACGAGCTCGCACGAGCTATCCTTTTTTTCCCACCACGCCGCCCGAGCCGATGGCAGACCGACCGGCGACCCGCAAATTACGCCATCCAACCGTAGCCGCACACATTCTGACAGCAACTCAACCAACCAGACGAAATTCATGAAAACACGGCTATATTTCATATAAACAATGACAAAATTCATATAAAATACCGAATTTTCATACAAACATGACAGATTTCATTACATTCAGATCAACTAAGCGGTGCTAGTCTTGGATAGCACATGTATAATAATACCTAGCCTAAATGGTCACCCGCCAACCATTTCTCTTCCTCATGTCCGGCAGCACGATCACTGGACTGCCTGGAGCCCCGGAGGTATATGCTTCAGCGCAAAGGACGGCTCGCTTCCCCACCGCTCAACTGACATCGTTCGCTGATGCCCAAGATGGAGTCTCAATGGGGCTTCTCCGCTACCGTGGAGCCCATGCAGGGTCGACGAAGGTGCTCGCAACAAAAGGATCCAGCAAGACACCTGCTGTGTACGCTGGCGTCGCCTCTGCGGTGGCCTTCATGGGACCCAAGCGGCGGCAGCCTCCCGTGTTCTACTTCTCCTGGATGATGGCGGCGGACGTGAAGCTGCTGGCCACCGACTCGTCCCTCTCCGTGCACCTGGCTTCTGTCTATGCTTGCATGGCGCGGCCGCAGGCATGGGAGTCTCGACCACAGAAACAGGAGACACGGTCGCAGACACGGGAGGCGCGGTACGAGGCGGCGGCTTGGACGGCAATGACGACGCCCATGCTCCCCGCTGTGCCAGCGTGGAGCAGATCACCGCTCCTCGTCATGCTGGCCTGGAGCGGTGAGTTGCTGAACCGCGCGATGGCTTGGGGCGGCAATAGGCTCCGTCGGGTGAGGGGAGGGAGGTGGATCAACGAGCTGCATAGCTCGTATACGGCGGGCTCGGCGGTCCACCCAGCCGGCTTCGATGCCAGATAACTACTCTTTGTAAGCCATTATACAAAATGGTGAAGGAGGAGATAGGGGACCGGCGGAGGTGTGCGATTCTTGGCCGGCATCTGGCCTCATTTTAATAGTAGATCAAATAGACAGCGGACGGGCGGAGCTCGGACGGCATTCTGTTTAATGTCAGCTTGGCCATGAACGGACGTGTGTCCAGAGTGAGTTTATCAGCTTCCGCACAGGTTTCATGGAGGCGTTTGAATGCGGCAAGGAGGCGTGTTCAGCCAAGCGTGCAACTAGTGGCGTCCTCGACTCTGACATACGATGTTGCGTCGTTCTTCCACTGACACATGGGCTCGTTAGGTACCTGGCCTGGATGTCCGTGACCCAACGCAGGCAGTGCATGATAGAGGAGCTTTTGGTGGACCAGGTCGGTCAGAAGCAGGCATTTCATAAACCGATGATTGTTCATCCATTGTGACGTCATCTATTTCATGTAGATAAGCCCACTATATAATGCAAGAGAATCTTCAAATTTTCATATATATGTTGATAGCCCGTTCGATACGTTGTGATTCATAAAGACAGCTGCAAACATCAATGTTTTGCTTATCACAGATAAGATTGATTAATACCCACAACAATCCATGTCCTTAACAAAGGGTGCATGCATGTATGGGTTGAGAAGGTGTCTTGCGTCGTGTGTGTGTGTGTGTGCATGCAGGCGTGTGAGTGTTGCGTGCGTGTATGTGTACGTTTCAGTGTTGCATGCATGCGTGCATATGTGCGTGTGTTCGTGAGTGCATGTGTACGTGTCAGTGTTGCACGCCTGCATGCGTGCATGTGTTTGTGCGAGTGTTGCGTGCGTGCATGTGTACTTGCAGGGCGAGGCTACACGTCAGTCGACTGACTTTTTCATCTCTGGTCAGTCGACTTTCCAGCCATTGGACACGAAATCAAGGGACTTCGGTTCATCTTCAGCCTCCACCGCCCTGAGCCGTCAGCCACCACCGGCCCCCGGCGCCCGCAGCCTGCATTGCTCCCGTGCCACCTCGCCGCCCCGCCCACCCCCAAACTACTCCCCACCGTCGGTTTGCCGCCGCCCCGGCCATCCATCTAGCGCCCCCCCCCCCCCGTGCCGAGCTTTTTCTCCGGGGATCCCCATGCCACTACCCCACCACCGCGCCCCCAATGCCAGCGACCACCCCCACCCTAAACCCTAAGATAGATAGTGGGGTACCTCTCCGGCGAGCCCCCCTCCCCGCTGCGGCTGGTTCTTCCTTAAGTCCGGTAAGCCCCCCCCCCTGAAAATCGAGTGAAGCAAAAGTATATTTAGTCTAATGAAATGTAGCTAAATCGGTATGTGTGAGTATTGCATGCATGCGGGCGTTGCGGGCGTGTTTGTGCGTATGTGTGATGAGTTTGTATTCAACACAGTGGCTCATGCGTGCGTGCAATTAAAACGGTCGGCTCATCATATCATCACAAGGCGATCCTTGTCCGCTGTGGTTAGGGGGCGCGGGATGCCAACCAGAGGTCTCACGACTTCGAATCCCCACCGACCACTAATTTAATACCATTTCTATCTTTCATATACGGACTGGCGGGTGGGCCCTATGGTAATGTGTGCTGCTGAATGTGGACCATTTGACTGGTCAATGATTGTGTCATCAACAAATTACGGAGCTGTATGGTGAGCCAGTGACCATATGATCACCATAAAATGTATTTTATTAACATGGTACAGACTCAAACTACCATTTCTTTCTTCCATATACGCGCTGATAGGAGGGCCCCATGCTTACGCACGCTGATGGTGCAACATAAGTTGCGCCACGTGGAACGTTCGACTGGTCAATTTATCGTGTCATCAACAAAATACAGAGTTGTACAGGTGAGCCAGTGACCGTATAATCACGACATGTATTTTTTTAACACGGTACTGACGCAAGCGCTCATATATACGCACAAACACTCACCGCTATAAGCACACATGCGCAGACCCTACCCCCATGAGCACCTTCGAGAGAGTGAGCCAGCATATGATCTTGAGATTTTACAAAGTCACCATAGGTGCCTCGTAGTCGAGGGGAACCTCTCCTCCCACTGAACGCACATCACCAGAAAATACTGAAATTAATCGAGCATAAATGCGAGCACCAGGACTTTAACCCTGGTGGGCTGGGGAAACCACTGTCCTCCTAACCATCCAATCACATGTTGGTTAGCACCACAGAATGTATATGGTGACCGTGATGAGCTTATTCTGAAGTCCAGTGACCATATCATGCTTTCGCTTGAATACAATGACCGTAAGTGTCCTCAACAAAACATGGAGCACACATCAAATACAATGTCCGTCAATGTCATCAACAAAATACAGAGACATGTCATGAGCTAGATACCGTATGATCACCACGAGAATGTATACGGTGACCGTAATGAGCATATTCTGAAGTCCAGTGACCGTATAGTGCTTTCGCTTGAAATACAGTGACCTTCACGCGTGAATGTGTTAGGGGCATGCATACTTTTAGAGGTCCAAGAGATATTTTGTGTGCGTACATGAAAGTGGTGTAGAAAGAGGGGGTGTCCAGTGGAGACAAGGAGAGATATTGCCTTCATTTCTCTTTCTCGTGACTAATATTTTAGGAGAAAATACAAACATTCACAATGCAGAACAAGTATTGTTGGATGCACCATGCAATTAACTTTCATGTATAACATTGTACTATTATATATGCTTATTTTCTTAGTGGCCGATTGCATGTGGGGTGTGGTGGGCACATCATTTCTAGTTGTGGTCGGTCAACGTGAGGACTCATGGGTCGGTTCCATCCTGCGCCACATAGGTTGGACCGAGACACATTATATGAAGACCCATGTGAAGGACTCGGCATACAAGACGAAGCTACCAGAGTCATGGAGGCCTCTATCCCCACTGATGATAAGCCGACCATATATGATTTGTAACCCTAGGTCCCGAGTATGTTATAGAAGCCCGGGGGTTAGTTCGTCGATAGTATACACACACGCACAATGCCTGGTATTCACGTGTACTTTGTACAAACCCCTATAACAAATATACAGTACTAGGAGTAGGCTTTTTCCTCAACTGCAAGGGCCCAGACTTGGGTAAAACTTTGCCTCTTATTACCATCCAGCCTAACAGTCAGGGATATCCTACCGAATGATGTGATGGAATCATATCTGCCAACTACTACGAGAGAGGTGTGGGGGGGGCAATGTGTGCGAGAGAGGCCTAAAGATAATGTGAGTGCAAGAGAGATGTAGGCACATATATGTGCCTATAGAGGGCTAGTAGAGACTGTGTGCGTGTATGCATCTGAGAGAAATAGTGTCATCCAACTGAGATTAGAGAAAAGAGTGGTACATAGTAGTCAGAAAGAAAGAGCAAGATATATAGAGAGTGTGTGCGTGAGACACCCTGACACCCCAGGAGAGATTGTGAGCATGTGTGAGAGAGAAATGCCAATGTATATAAAGTGTGTGCACTTATGCGTTAGATAGAGAGAGATATATAGCATAGCTCGTGTGTGAGAACGGGCCGAGGCATAGTGCATCTACTTGTAAAATAGCAAACGGTGGGTAAACAAATTACTGTTGGGAAATTGATAGAACTTCAAATAATTATGATGATATCCAGACAATGATCATTACATAGGCATCACGTCTAAGATTAGTAGACCAACTCCTACCTTCATCTACTACTATTACTCCACACATCGACTGCTATCCAGCATGCGTCTAGTGTATTAAGTTCATGAAAAAATGGAGTAATGCAATAAGAATGATGACATGATGTAGACAAGATCCGTTTTTCTATATGGCGGTAGATATAGATCTCATCTTTTTATCCTTAGTAGCAACGATACATACGTGTCGGTTCCCTTTCTGTCACTGGGCACCTCTTCCCATTGCAAGATAAATAGAGCAAGTTGGCCAAACAAATCCCAAATATCAGAGAAGAAATACGAGGCTATAAGAGATCATGCATAAAATAGATCGAAGAAACTCAAATACTTTCATGGATATAAAAAGATAGATCTGATCATAAACTCGATGTTCATCATATCCCAACAAACACACCGCAAAAGAGTTACATCATATGGATCTCCAAGAGATCATTGTATTGAGAATCAAGAGAGAGAGAGAGATAAGCCATCTAGCTACTAACTATGGACCCGAAGGTCTACAAAGAACTACTCACACATCGTCGGAGAGGCACCAATGGAAGTGGTGAACCCCTCCGTGATGGTGTCCAGATTGGATCTGGTGGTTCTGGACTCTACGGCGGCTGGATGGTCCACTCGCCTAGGGTTTTGG
Organism: Triticum urartu; assembly: GCF_056163025.1. NCBI lineage: Eukaryota > Viridiplantae > Streptophyta > Magnoliopsida > Poales > Poaceae > Triticum > Triticum urartu. Next base: position 305,890,866 of record NC_141874.1, read on the forward strand.
TATTTTTGGGGTATTTATAGAGGAAAGAGGCGGTCCGGGGGGCACCCGAGGTGGGCACAATGTCAATCGGTTAGTACCAAAAAATGACTATAAAATGATTATAAAACATCCAAGATTGATAATAAAATAGCATGGAACAATCAAAAATTATAGATACGTTGGAGACGTATCAGCATCCCCAAGCTTAACTCCTACTTGTCCTCGAGTGGGCACATGATAAAAACATAATTTTTGATGTGTAGTGTTGTTCATCAAGTCATATCATATTCTTTTCTTTATATCATGGACATTTGGACTTTTATGTGATTCAAAGCAATAGTCTAGTTTTGACATAATAATTTAGATACTCAAGCATATCAACAAGCAACCATGTCTTTCAAAATATCAATGCTAAAACAAGTTATCCCTAGCCATCATGCTCAAACATTGATCCATTCATGAAAGACACTTGAATATTAACTACACCCAATACTTGAGCACGATCATATTGCCTCCTAGTTGTTGCTTTTATGAGAGAAGATGGAGACTCAAATTAAGAATTGCATAAAGTAAATATAGGCCCTTCGTAGATGGAAGTAGGGATTTGTAGACGTGCCAGATCTCAAAGCGAAAAATTTGAGATAAAAACATTTTCAGAGGTGTATCCATCCCACCAACGAAAACGACTTAGAGTTCCCAATAATTTCCATGCATAGATATATCATAGGAGGTTCCCACACAGAAAATAAAGTTTATTCCTTTTTCCACCATAAATTTCACTTTCCATGGCTAACCGTATCCACGGGTGCCCTCCATACCAACACTTTCCAAGGAATTTATTATTTGACAACATAAAGTAAATTCATTTGTTTTTGCATTTCGGGATTGGGCATCCCCAATACCTTTGCCTTAATCTCGTGCAATGACAAGTGAATAAACACTCATCTTGAGAATAACACATCTAGCATGGAAAATATTAGCCACCCCTCACCGCTCCGTGAGCGAAACAAACACACAAAATAGAAGTTTATTTTGAAAATTAGAGATGGCACATGCAAATTTTCTTAGAATGGCAAAAGAATACCGCATATAGGTAGATATAGTGGACTCATGTCGCAAAACTGGTTTAAAGGATTCTGGATGCACAAGTAGAGATCATACTTAGTGCAAAATGAAGGCTAGCAAAAAGATTAAGAAGCGACCAACCAAGAAACGAATAATATCATAAGCAAGAATTAAGCATAATTAACACCGAATAATGCACCACAAGTAGGATATAATTTCATTGCATGATTATTGACTTTCGTGCACGCATAGGGAATCACAAACCTTAACACCAATAGTCGTACTAAAGCATAATTACTCATCAACATAACTCACATATCACATCATCATATCTCCAAACTATTACTAAGAATCAAGTTTATTTTGCCCAATGATCTTCATGACATTTTCTTTTACTTTATCCCTCTTGGATATCTATCACTTTGGGACTAATTTTCATGTGTTGCTTTTCATAAGCTCAAACAAATATAAGTGAAGATCATGAGCATAACAATTTTTTCTCTCAAAATAATTTAAGTGAAGCAAGAGAGAATTTCTTCAAAATTTCACTAACTCTCAAATAAATCTAAGTGAAGCAAGAGAGCATTTCTTCAAAAATAACAACGCACACTGTGCTCAAAAATATATAAATGAAGCACTAGAGAAAGTCCTAGCTCATAAAAGATTTAAGTGAAGCATAGAGAGCAATTCTAGCAAGTCAAGATATAATTTAGGCTCTCTCAAATAGGTTTGTCCAGCAAGGATTGATGACTTAAAACACAAAATAAAACAAGCAAAGACACATATCATACAATATGCTCCAAGCAAAACACATATCATGTGATGAATAAAAATATAGCCTCGAGTAAAATACCGATAGTTGTTGGAGGAAAGCGGGGATGCCACTCGGGGGCATCCCCAAGCTTAGTTGGTTGCTCATTCTTGGATAATATCTTAGGATGCTAGGGCATCCCCAAGCTTAGGCTCTTGCATCCTTCCTTCATCCATCGTAAGACAACCCAAAACTTGAAAACTTCAATCACACAAAAGTCAACAAAGCCTTCGTGAGATCCGTTAGTATAAGAATAATAAATCACTACTATGAGTGCTGCATCAAACCAATTCATATTTTTTGTATTATATCTACTATATTCCAACTTTTCTATGGCAAAAACTCATCAAAGAAAACCATAGAGCCATCAAAATAAGCACACAACACAAAGAAAACATAACAGTCTGTAGCAATCTGACTATTTCGAAGACTTCTGTAACTCAAAAAACTCTGAAAAATTAGGAAGGCCTGAGAAATCTTTATATTGATCTACTGCAATTGGAATGGGTATTTTATCTCTCAGGTAAAAAAACAAAAAATAATTTCGTCAGCGTAAAAGTTTCTATTTTTTCAGCAAGATCAAACAACTATTGCCCAAGAAGATCCTAAAGGATTTACATGCCACAAACACTAATTAAAACACACAAAAAACACAATCATAATAGTAGCATAATTGTGTAAACACACAAGAACATAAAGCAAAATGCAAAAATAAATTTTATTCATTAGGTTGCCTCCCAACAAGCGCTATACTTTTACGCCCTTAGCTAGGCATATAGCAAGGATCTAATTTTTGTCATCCTTGTTCCTTGGAAAGAAAAGGGAAAATTTTCTATCAATGGCATTTAATTTTCTATCTTATGAAAGCACATGTCCATTGATAGCGGAAGAAAGATTAAGCATGTTGCGAAAATTCGTATCTAAACTAGCATTCATCTCTTTAATTATTTCATTTTGATAAAAGCACATAAGAGTAGTTGGTTCAACATTTTATCCTTTGGGGTGCCCAAATATGGCTTTCAGCTTCTCATAAGTATAAACGACATCCCCTTCAAGAAAACCATTTTCAAATATAGAATGTAAAACATGCTTGAAAGAAGAAGGTAAACAACATAAAAACTTTTCAAGTATATCTCTATCTGATATTGGGGCACAAAGCTAGCTCGAATTCTCAACAACCTATCCCTAGCATCTTTCAAAGATTCATCAAGTAAATAACGAAAAATTCCGGGATCATCTTCATCACAATGGTTAAGATTTTTCTTAACATCCTCGGTAGATCCTTCCATAGCATCATTGTCTATGAGCTTAGAGAGGACAGAGGGGCTATCCAAAGCATTAAGACTAGGGAGAAAACCCTTAGCTCTTTTGAGATCATGCATGGCGAGAAAACGGCGAGCAGAAAAAGAGAGGCGAATAAAATGGCAAATTTTTGTGAAGTGGGGGAGAGGAAAATGAGAGGCAAATGGTGAATAATGTAAATTGCAAGGAGATGAGATTTGTGATTAGGAACCTGGTTATGTTGAAGATCCTCCCCGGCAACGGTGCCAGAAATTCTCCTTGATGGTAGCTGCAACTACGTCGGTAATTACCTGGAGAGAGAGGGATGATGTAGCACAGCAACGGTAGGTATTTCCCTCAGATATGAAACCAAGGTATCGAACCAATAGGAGAACCAAGCAACACAACGTAAACATCACATGCACACAAACAATAACACCTCACAACCCGACGTGTTAAAGGTGTTGTCAATCCCAGGTACGTCTCCGTCGTATCTACTTTTCGAAACACTTTTGCCCTTGTTTTGGACTCTAACTTGCATGATTTGAATGGAACTAACCTGGGCTGACACTGTTTTCAGCAGAATTACCATGGTGTTATTTATGTGCAAAAACAAACGTTCTCGGAATGACCTGAAACTTAATGGAGCAACTTTTTGGAAAATATAAAAAATACCTGCAAAAGATGAAGGCCAGGGGGCCCACCACCTGCGCACAAGGGTGGAGGGCGCGCCTGCCCCCCTAGGGCGTGCCCTCCTACCTCGTGGGCCCCCTGGTGCCTTTCCGACTCCAAATGCAACACTATATATTGTGTTTCGGGGAGAAAAAATCAGAGAGAAGAATTCATTGCGTTTTACGATACGGAGCCACCGCCAAGCCCTAAAACCTCTCGGGAGGGCTGATCTAGAGTTCGTTCGGGGCTCCGGAGAGGGGAATCCATCGCCATCGTCATCATCAACCATCCTCCATCACCAATTTCATGATGCTCACCGCCATGCGTGAGTAATTCCATCATAGGCTTGCTGGACGTTGATGGGTTGGATGAGATTTATCATGTAATCGAGTTAGTGTTGTTAGGGTCTGATCCCTAGTATCCACTATGTTCTGAGATTGATGTTGCTATGACTTTGCTATGCTTAATGCTTGTCACTAGGGCCCGAGTGCCATGATTTCATATCTGAACCTATTATGTTTTCATCAATATATGAGAGTTCTTGATCCTATCTTGCAAGTCTATAGTAACCTATTATGTCTTATGATCCATTAACCCCGAAGTGACAATAATCGGGATACTTACCGGTGATGACCGTAGTTTGAGGAGTTCATGTATTCACTATGTGTTAATGCTTTGTTCTGGTACTCTATTAAAAGGAGGCCTTAATATCCCTTAGTTTCCATAAGGACCCCGCTGCCACGGAAGGGTAGGACAAAAGAAGCCATGCAAGTTCTTTTCCATAAGCACGTATGACTATATTCGGAATACATGCCTACATTACATTGATGAACTGGAGCTAGTCCTGTGTCACCCTAGGTTATGACTGTTACATGATGAACCACATCCGGCATAATTCTCTATCACCGATCCATTGCCTATGAGCTTTCCATATATTGTTCTTCGCTTATTTACTTTTCCATTGCTAGTGCTATCATCACTACAAAATACCAAAAACATTACTTTTACTACTTTTACCTTTTCCTACCGTTACCACTACTATCATATTACCTTGCTACTAAACACTTTGTTGCAGATATTAAGTTTCCAGGTGTCGTTGAATTGACAACTCAGCTGCTAATACTTGAGAATATTGTTTGGCTCCCCTTTTGCCGAATCAATAAATTTGGGTTCAATACTCTACCCTTGAAAACTATTGCGATCCCCTATACTTGTGGGATCAAGACTATTTTCTGGCGCCGTTGCCAGGGAGCATAGCTCTATTCTTTGAGTCACTTGGGATATATATCTACTTATCATTATGAAGAACTTGAAAGATCCAAAAACCAAGATTTATCCCTCAACTACGAGGGGAGGTAAGGAACTGCCATCTAGCTCTGCACTTGATTCACCTTCTGTTTTGAGTAAGCTTGCGACACCTAAACCTTCTTCTGCTATTCGTTCTGATATGTCGCATGTTGTTAATGATGCCACTTCTGCTATGCATGATACTTATGATGAAACTACTTCTATGCTTGATACTACTGTGCCACTTGGTGAATTTCTTGATGAACAACTTGCTAGGGCTAGAGAGATTGAAAATATTGAATCTGATAATACTGATGAAGTGATGATGAAGAATCACTTGTTATTCCTAAGGGTTATGTTTTTGATCAAGAAGCTTCTTTAGCTATTTTAGCTTTCAAAGATAGATATGAACTCAAAAGGTTATTAGCTAAATGGAACAAGCAATCTCTAAATGCTAGAATGAAACCTGACCCTGCTTTTGCTACTTCACCAATTTGTGTTACTGATAAGGATTATGAATTCTCTGTTGATCCTAATATAATTACTTTGGTTGAATCTATCCTTTTCATGGTTATGAATCTGAAACTGTTGTGGCACATCTTACTAAACTAAATGATATAGCCACCCTGTTCACTAAAGATGAGAGAACTCATTACTTTTATATCCTTAAAATATTTCAGTTCTCATTAAAGGGTGATGCTAATATATGTTTTAATTCTCTTGATCCTGGTTGTGTGCGTAGTCCCCAGGATATGATTTATTACTTCTCTGCTAAATATTTCCCTGCTCATAAGAAACAAGCTGCTTTAAGGGATATATATAATTTTGTGCAAATTGAAGAAGAGAGTCTCCCACAAGCTTGGGGGAGGCTTCTCCAATTACTTAATGCTTTGCCTGATCATCCTCTTAAGAAAAATGAAATACTTGATATCTTTTATAATGGACTAACCGATGCCTCCAAAGATTACCTGGATAGTTGTGCTGGTTCTGTTTTCAGGGAAAGAACACCAGATGAAGCTGAAATTCTATTGAATAATATATTGGCAAATGAAAATAATTGGACACCTCTGGAGCCAGTTCCTGAGCCTATTCCTAAACCAACTCTGAAGAAGAGGGGTATTCTATTTCTCAGTCCTGAAGATATGCAAGAAGTAAAGAAATCTATGAAAGAAAAAGGTATTAAAGCTGAAGATGTTAAGAATTTACCTCCTATTGAAGAAATACATGGTCTTAATTTACCGCCTATTGAAGAAACATATGATCTTAATCCTTTACCTATTGAAGAAACTGATGGTTTTGATAACCCAACACAGGTAGTAAAGGTAAATTCTCTCTATAGATATGATAAAGCTGAAATCCCATTTACTAAATTTGCTAGCCCATATTTAGATGAGTTTGATAGATTTATGGCTAAGCAAGAAGATTTTAATGCTTATTTTGGTAGACAATTGAAATACAATTCAAATATGCTTGAACACTTGGGTGATTATATGGATAATGGTAAAGGTGAACTTAAACTTATTAGTAAACATGCTTCTATGGTTACCACTCAAGTAGAACAAGTACTTAAGGCTCAAAATGATTTGCTCAATGAATTGAACAGTAAGGATAATGATAATGCTGTTAGAGTTATGACTAGAGGTGGTAGAATGACTCAGGAACCTTTGTATCCTGAAGGCCATCCTAAAAGAATTGAACAAGATTCTCAGAGAAATAATATAGATGCACCTAGTTCGTCTAAAAAGAAGAAAAAGAAAAATGATTGGACTTTGCATGCTTCTAGTGATCCTATTGTTGAAATACCTGAGAATCCAAATGATATTTCTATTTCCGATGCTGAAGCACAATCTGGTAATGAACCTGAAACTAGTGATAATGTTAATGATAATGTTCATGATGATGCTCAACCTATTAATGATAATGATATAGAAATTGAACCTGCTATTGATCTTGATAACCCAAAATCAAAGAATCAACGTTATGATAAGAAAGACTTTGTTTCTAGGAAACATGGTAAAGAAAGAGAGCCTTGGGTTCAGAAACCCATGCCTTTTCCTCCCAAACCATCCAAGAAAAAGGATGATGAGGATTTTGAGCGCTTTGCTGAAATGATTAGACCTATCTTTTTGCGTATGCAATTAACTGATATGCTCAAAATGAATCCTTATGCTGAGTACATGAAAGAAATTGTTACAAATAAAAGAAAGATACCGGAAGTTGAAATTTCCACCATGCTTGCTAATTATACTTTTAAGGGTGGAATACCAAAGAAACTTGGAGATCCAGGAGTACCCACTATACCATGCTCCATTAAAAGAAACTATGTTAAAACTGCTTTATGTGATCTTGGAGCCGGTGTTAGTGTTATGCCTCTCTTTATATCATAGACTTAATTTTAATAAGTTGACACCTACTGAAATATCTTGCAAATGGCTGATAAATCAACTGCTATACCTGTCGGTATTTGTGAGGATGTGCCTGTTGTAGTTGCAAATGTAACTATTTTAACGGACTTTGTTATTCTTGATATTCCTGAGGACGATAGTATGTCTATTATTCTTGGAAGACCCTTTTTGAATACTGCAGGGGCTATAATTGATTTCACTAAAGGCAATGTCACTTTTCATGTTCATGGTAATGAGCATACGATACACTTTCCCAGGAAACAACCTCAAGTTCATAGTATCAACTCTATTGGAAAAATTCCATCGATTATATTTGGAGGTTTTGAATTTCCTCTTCCTACTGTCAAGAAGAAATATGATATTCTTATTATTGGGGATGTGCATATCCCTGTTGAGGTAACATAATGTTATTCGATTTTTTTCCGGTTCCATGTTATTCGGAATGAGTTCGTTAACAAGACTTGATCAACCTTGTTAGTGGATTCCTTTTGATGATCATGAGATGGATGAAACTAGAAGGCACAACCTTCTGTACCCACTTTTACTTTCTATTATTTATATTAAATAAAATAAAAACAAATATTTTATGTCTGTTATCGGATTATCCGTGCAATATTAAAAAACCCCGAAAATAAAAGTTCTCCAAATGCCCTGAAATTTAAATATGATTTTTTCCAGAATATTTGAGAATATTTGGCACTGAGAACACAGCGGGGGGTCAACCACTTGCCCACGAGGGTGGAGGGCACGCCCTACCCCCTGGGCGCGCCCCCCTGCCTTGTGGGCCCATGGTGGCCCTCCTCCACTTATCCTTTCACCCATACACTTCTTCTTCCTCCCCCAAACACGAATAACCAACTCAAACCCGAGTCCAAGCTCGTTTTGCTGCCATTTTCGATCTCCTTGCACAAAGCACCTCTCACAAAACTGCTTGGGGAGATTGTTCCTTGGTATGTGACTCCTCCATTGGTCCAATTAGTTTTTGCTCTAGTTCTTTATTCATTGCAAAATTTTGCTTCTTAGGTGACCCTGTTCTTGAGCTTGCATGTCAAATTTATATGGTCAAAAGTAGTTTTGATGCATGATATAGGCTCTAGGCACTTGTAGGAGTAGTTTCTATCAATATTATTGATTTTGGTTTACTTTTATTTTTTTTAGTTACTAAAAATTTCAAAAAATTCAGAAAATGATGAAGAGACTTTTGAGGGGCTCATCAAGCCGAAGCTTGAAGGAAAAGGCACCGAAGCCTAAGTATAATCTGCCACACACCGCGGAGGTTCGGTCGTGTGAATGGCCTTCCGATGATTTATTGAGAGCAGCCGAGATTTATGATGATGTTTATGAAAGGGCTAAGAATGCAGGCCTCACCGCTTTCCTCCACGACCAACGCGATCAATATCTCTTACTCACAAATATCTTTGTGCAAAACTTTCATTTCCATTCTAGGAACTCACCACCTACGATGGAGTTTATTTATATGATGAGCATAAGGAGACGTCACTTTATGATTTTTGTCGGGTTTTTTTGGTTCCTTTCGAGGGCAAGACAGAGGAACCACACCGTGAGGATGTGGATGGGTTCATTGATACTATCATTATAGGTGAAACAAGGAAGGTTTCCGATGCACGAATCACTAGCATACATTTTCCTGTTTTACGGTATTTTGCATTATTTGCTAGTCGTTGTTTAATTGGTCATGGAAACTATCGAAACCTTAGTGTCCCTGATATTATTATTTTGCTCCACAGTTTATATAGTGATAACTCTGTTAGTATGGGCGGCATTATTGCTAAACGGTTAAGTCTGGACCATACAAAGGGCCCCATCTTTCGAGGCATCTATGCTTCACGCCTAGCTGCACATTTTAACGTACCTATTAGGCATTATGAGAAGGAAGAAAAAGTGTCGCCTCGTGTTTATTTAGACTATAAAAGTATGGTGGCACATGATTTTATTGTTAAGAATAGGGAAGGAGATCTTAAATACAAATTGTTCTTTGATAAACATCATCCTGAGACTATTACCCTGCCTGCTCCCTCTTTGTTTGATTTATTTGCAGCCCAGTACCTTGTTCCGGTAGAGGCTATTCACGCCTACCAGAACCCTGCACCAGCCATGGAGCCAGAGCCGGAACCACAAGTTGATCCTTCACGATAGTCTAATTACCAGTGGGATCCGGAGATTATTGCCAACCAGTGGCAATCGGAGACTTCTTCTTCACAGTACGACCCCAACTATTATTATGGATATCCGCCAGGCCAGCCGTGGCCATAGACCAACTTTGGACAGAAGCCTAAGCTTGGGGGAGTAAGGATTTCCCATCGACATTACATTCATGTCCACACACTCATTGCTAGATGTCGGTGCTCATACTTTCTCATTGTATCATCCATGCTAGTTTATTTTCCTTTTTATGCCTTCTTCTTGTGTGTTTGATTAACCTTAAGAAAAACCAAAAAAATTAGTTGTAGCTTTTAATTAGTTTACTTTCCATGCTTGTAGTAGTAATTAAAAAGAAAATCCAAAAATATTTCCTGTTCTTCTTTTACTTGTTGGGAGCTTTCCCGTGTAAATAGTTTTATTTCTTTTCTTTTCTTTGGGGGTCGATAGGAGAAGACCATAATTAAATTGTTGAAGTGGCTCTTATATGCATTATTGTTGATCTGACAAAAGAGCCCATATTGCCTTGTCTTCTCCTATTTATTGAATGCTTGCAGATTCCAGCTTAGTCCAATGCACGTGCACTATTATTATTATTAACATCGTTCGGTCGTGCAAGTGAAAGGCAATTATGATGATATATGATGGACTGACTGAGATGAGAAAGGCTGGTATGAACTCGACCTCTTTTTTTGTTGTAAATATGATTAGTTCATCGTTCCTGATTCAGCCTATTATGAATAAACATGTTTGCAATGACAACTAGAGATCATAGTGCTTATGCCATGCTTGATTAGCTATGAGTTATAATGGTTTACCTTGCGTGCCAACATGCTATTAAAATGGTTATGATGTGGTATGATAGGGTGGTATCCTCCTATGAATGATTTAAGTGACTCGACTTGGCACATTTTTACGCATGTAGTTGAAACAAAATCAAAATAGCCTTCACGATATTTATGTTCATGGTGGATTATATCCTACTCATGCTTGCATTCGATGTTGATTAATTTTAATGCATGTTAATGACTGTTTTCGCTCTCTAGCTGGTCGCTTCCCAGTCTTTTGCTAGCGTTCACCTGTACTAAGTGGGAATACCGCTTGTGCATCCAAATCCATAAACCCCAAATTTATTCCATATGAGTCCACCATACCTACCTATATACGGTATCTACCTGCTGTTCCAAGTAAATTTGTATGTGCCAAACTCTAAACCTTCAAATAAATATCCTGTTTTGTATGCTCGGATAGCTCATGTATCAACTAGGGCTGTATGTATCTTCCATGTTAGGCGGGTTATTCTCAAGAGGAGTGGACTCTGCTCCTCACTCACGAGATAAATGGCTGGTCACCGGGATGCCCGGTCCCATGCTTTATGCAAACTAAATCAAAATAATTGCAAACAAAACTCCCCCTGGGACTCTTGTTAGTTGGAGGCACTCGTTGTTTCGAGCAAGCCATGGATTGATGTTTGTTGGTGGAAGGGGGAGTATACACTTTACCATTCTGTTTGGGAACCGCCTATAATATGTGTAGCATGGAAGATATTGCCATCTCCTGGTTGTTATGTTGACAATGAAAGTATACCTCTCAAAATATTATTCACCTCTGTTTCAAAAACTGAGCTCTGGCACCTCTACAAATCCCTGCTTCCCTCTGCGAAGGGCCTATCTATTTACTTTTATGCTGAGTCATCACCTTCTAATTAAAAAGCACCAGTTGGAGAGCACCGCTGTCATTTGCATTCAATATTGTTAGTTTACATTGAGTATGACTTGACTGGATCTCTTTTACCATGAATTACAATGTCTAGTCAGTTCTTGATCTTTAAAGGTGCTCTGCATTTATGTTTTGTGGTCTCAGAAAGGGCTAGCGAGATACCATCTTGTTATATCATATTATGATTATTTTGAGAAAGTGTTGTCATCTGAGATTTATTATTATGACTTGCTAGTTGATTATTCCATTGATATGAGTAAACTTGAGACCTAAGCGTTATTGTGAATATGGTTAGTTATAATCTTTGCTGAAAACTTGAATGCTGGCTTTACATATTTACAACAACAAGAGCAAACAGAGTTTGTAAAAGTTTTTATTTATCACTTTCAGTTAATCAACTAAATTGCATGAGGACAAGCAAAGGTTTAAGCTTGGGGGAGTTTATACGTCTCCGTCGTATCTACTTTTCCAAACACTTTTGCCCTTGTTTTGGACTCTACCTTGCATGATTTGAATGGAACTAACCCGGACTGACGCTGTTTTCAGCAGAATTACCATGGTGTTATTTATGTGCAGAAACAAACGTTCTTGGAATGACCTGAAACTTCACGGAGCAACATTTTGGAAAAATATAAAAAATACCTCCAAAAGATGAAGGCCAGGGGGCCCACCACCTGTCCACGAGGGTGGGGGCGCACCTGCCCCCCTAAGGCACGCCCCCTACCTCGTGGGCCCCCTGGTGCTTCTCCGACTCCAACTCCGACTCTATATATTGTGTTTCGGGGAGAAAAAAATCGGAGAGAAGAATTCATCGCGTTTTACGATACGGAGCCACCGCCAAGCCCTAAAACCTCTTGGGAGGGCTGATCTAGAGTTTGTTTGGGGCTCCGGAGAGGGGAATTTGTTACCATCGTCATCATCAACCATCCTCCATCACCAATTTCATGATGCTCACCACCATGCGTGAGTAATTCCATCGTAGGCTTGCTGGACGGTCATGGGTTGGATGAGATTTATCATGTAATCGAGTTAGTGTTGTTAGGGTCTGATCCCTAGTATCCACTATGTTCTGAGATTGATGTTGCTATGACTTTGCTATGCTTAATGCTTGTCACTAGGGCCCGAGTGCCATGATTTAAGATCTGAACCTATTATGTTTTCATCAATATATGAGAGTTCTTGATCCTATCTTGCAAGTCTATAGTCACCTATTATGTGTTATGATCTGTTAACCTTGAAGTGACAATAATCGGGATACTTACCGGTGATGACCGTAGTTTGAGGAGTTCATGTATTCACTATGTGTTAATGCTTTGTTCCGGTACTCTATTAAAAGGAGGCCTTAATATCCCTTAGTTTCTGTAAGGACCCCACTACCATGGGAGGGTAGGACAAAATATGTCATGCAAGTTCTTTTCCATAAGCATGTATGACTATATTCGGAATACATGCCTACATTACATTGATGAACAGGAGCTAGTTCTGTGTCACCCTAGGTTATGATTGTTACATGATGAAGCGCATCCGGCATAATTCTCTATCACCGATCCATTGCCTACGAGCTTTCCATATATTGTTCTTCGCTTATTTACTTTTCTGTTGCTATTGCTATCATCACTATGAAATACCAAAAACATTACTTTTACGACTGTTACCTTTTGCTACCGTTACCACTACTATCATATTACCTTGCTACTAAACACTTTGTTGTAGATATTAAGTTTCCAGGTGTGGTTGAATTGACAACTCAGCTGCTAATACTTGAGAATATTCTTTGGCTCCCCTTGTGTCGAATCAATAATTTGGGTTGAATACTCTACCCTCGAAAAACTGTTGCGATCCCCTATACTTGTGGGCTATCAATCCCTTCTGCGGTACATCGCCTCAAGATAGGCAAGCAGACGTGAGGTAAATTGTAGTAGATTGATAGATCGAATGCAAAATAAAATAAATAAAGATAAAACGCAACGAGGTATTTTTGTATTTTTTTGGTTTAATAGATCTAAATAAAAATGTGAAGGACAAGTAGATCTCAAGGCAAATATATGAGAAAGAAGACCCGGGGCTATAGGTTTCACTAGTGGCTTCTCTCGAGAAAAATAGCAAACAGTGGGTAAACAAATTACTATTGGTAGAACTTCAAATAATTATGAGGATATCCGGGCAATGATCATTACATAGGCATCACGTCCAAGATTAGTAGACCGACTCCTGCCTGCATCTACTACTATTACACCACACATTGACCGCTATCCTGGATGCATCTAGTGTATTAAGTTCATGGAAAAACGGTGTAATGCAATAAGAACGATGACATGATGTAGACAGGATCCGTTTATCTATATGGTGGTAGATATAGATCTCATCTTTTTATCCTTAGTAGCAACGATACATGAGTGTCGGATCCCTTTCTGTCACTGGGATCAAGCACCGTAAGATTGAACCCACTACCGGGCACTTCTTGCCATTGCAAGATAAATAGATCATGTTGGCCAAAGAAAACCCAAATATTGGAGAAGAAATACGAGGCTATAGGAGATCATGCATAAAAGAGATCAAAGAAACTCAAATACTTTCATGGATATAAAATATAGATCTGATCATAAACTCGAAGTTCATTAGATCCCAACAAACACACCACAAAAGAGTTACATCATATGGATCTCCAAGAGACCATTGTATTGAGAATCGAGATAGAGAGATGAAACCATCTAGCTACTAACTATGGACCCGAAGGTCTACAAAGAACTACTCACGCATCATCGGAGAGGCACCAATGGAAGTGGTGAACCCCTCCGTGATGGTGTCTAGATTGGATCTGGTAGTTCTAGACTCTGCTGCGGTGGGATGAATATTTCGTCGACCCCCTAGGGTTCTGGTATTTTTGGACTAGGCGCAGGCACGCCCTGGTGTGTTGTGCCCATCTCGGGTGCCCCCCGGACCGCCTCTTTGCTCTATAAATACCCCAAAAATACCTTCTGGCGCGCCTGGTGGGTCGTGTCCCCCTCGGGGCACCCCCAGGTGCAACCAGGGCACATTGCCTTCCTTCCGGCCCACAAAAAATCTTCGTAAGTTTCGCGCCATTTGGACTCTGTTTGGTATTGATTTTCTGTGATGTAAAAAACATGGAAAAACAACAACTGGCTCTTGGCACTATGTCAATAGGTTAGTACCAAAAAATGATATAAAATGTTATAAAACATCCAAGATTGATAATCAAACAGCATGGAACAATAAAAAATTATAGATATGTTGGGGCGTATCAGCATCCCCAAGCTTAACTCCTACTCGTCCTCGAGTAGGTAAGTGATAAAAACAGAATTTTTGATGTGGAGTGTTGTTCATCAAGTCATATCATATTCTTTTCTTTATAGCATGGACATTTGGAATTTATGTGATTCAAAGCAATAGTCTAGTTTTTACATAATAATTTAGATACTCAAGCATATTAATAAGAAACCATTTCTTTCAAAATATCAATGCTAAAACAAGTTATCCCTAGCCCATCATGCTCAAACATTGATCCATTCATGAAACACACTCGAATATTAACTACACCCAATACCTGAGCACGATCATATTTCCTCCTAGTTGGTGCTTTTATGAGAGAAGATGGAGACTCGAATTAAAAATTGCATAAAGTAAAGATATGCCCTTCGTAGAGGGAAGTATAGATTTGTAGAGGTGTCAGGGCTCAAAGCGAAAAATTTGACATAAAAATATTTTGGGAGGTGTATCCATCCCACCAATGAAAACGACTTAGAGTTCCCAATACTTTCCATGCATAGATATATCATAGGCGGTTCCCAAACAAAAAATAAAGTTTATTCCTTTTCCACCATAACTTTCACTTTCCATGGCTAATAGTATCCACGGGTGCCCTCCATACCAACACTTTCCAAGGAATTTATTATTTGACAACATAAAGTAAATTCATTTGTTTTTGCATTTCCGGACTGGACATCCCTAATACCTATGCCTTACTCTCATTCAATGACAAGTGAATAAACACTCATCTTAAGAATAACACATCTAGCAAGCAAAATATTAGCCACCCCTCACCGCTCCGCGAGCGAAACAAACACACAAAAGAGAAGTTTATTTTAAAAATTAGAGATTGCACATGCAAATTTGCTTAGAACGGCAAAAAAATACCGCATATAGGTAGATATAGTGTACTCATGTGGCAAAACTGGTTTAAAGGATTTTGGATACACAAGTAGAGATCATACTTAGTGCAAAATGAAGGCTAGCAAAAAGATTGAGAAGCGACCAACCAAGAAACGAATAATCTCATAACCAAGCATTAAGCATAATTAACACCAAATAAATGCACCACAAGTAGGATATAGTTTTCATTGCATGATTATTGACTTTCGTGCATGCATAGGGAATCACAAACCTTAACACCAATATTCCTACTAAAGCATAATTACTCATCAACATAACTCACATATCACATCATCATATCTCAAAACTATTACTAAGAATCAAGTTTATTTTTTCCAATGATCTTCATGAAATTTTCTTTTACTTTATCCCTCTTAGATATCTATCACTTTGGGACTAATTTTCATGTGTGGCTTTTCATAAGCTCAAACAAATATAAGTGAAGATCATGAGCATAACAAAACAAATTCTCTAAAAATAATTTAAGTGAAGCAAGAGAGAATTTCTTCAAAATTTTACTAACTCTCAAACAAATCTAAGTGAAGGAAGAGAGCATTTCTTCAAAAATAACAAAGAACACCGTGCTCAAAAAAGATATAAGTGAAGCACTAGAGCAAGTCCTAGCTCATAAAATATTTAAGTGAAGCATAGAGAGCAATTCTAACAAGTCAAGATATAATTTTGGCTCTCTCAAATATGTGTGTCCAGCAAGGATTGATGACTTAAAACATAAAATAAAACAAGCAAAGACACATATCATACAAGACGCTCCAAGTAAAACGCATTTCATGTGACGAATAAAAATATAGCCTCGA
The DNA here is from genome assembly GCF_056163025.1 of Triticum urartu. Classification (NCBI taxonomy): domain Eukaryota; kingdom Viridiplantae; phylum Streptophyta; class Magnoliopsida; order Poales; family Poaceae; genus Triticum; species Triticum urartu. The sequence goes on from NC_141874.1 coordinate 305,907,230, forward strand.
GTAAAATACCGATAGTTGTTGGAAGAAAGCAGGGATGCCACTCGGGGGCATCCCCAAGCTTAGTTTGTTGCTCATTCTTGGATAATAGCTTGGGATGCCGGATAGCTTGGGATGCCAGGGCATCCCCAAGCTTAGGCTCTTACATCCTTCCTTCATCCATCGTAAGATAACCCAAAAAAATGAAAACTTCAATCACACAAGACTCAACAAAGCCCTTGTGAGATCCGTTAGTATAAGAATAATAAATCACTACTATAAGTGTTGTATCCAACCAATTCATATTTTGTTTTTGTATTATATCTACTGCATTCCAACTTTTCTATGGAAAAACTCATCAAAGAAAACCATAGAGCTATCAAACTAAGCACACAACACAAAGAAAACAGAATCTGTCAAAACAAAACAGTCTATAGCAATCTGACTATTTCAAAGACTTGTGTAACTCAAAAACTCTAAAAAAATTAGGAAGACCTGAGAAATTTGTATGTTGATCTACTACAATTGAAATTGGTATTTTACCGCTCTCTAGTAAAAAATAAAACCTAATTTTCTGAGCGTAAAAGTTTCTGTTTTTTCAGCAAGATCAAACAACTATTGCCCAAGAAGATCCTAAAGGTTTTAGTTGGCACAAACACTAACTGTAACACAAAAAACACAATCATAATTGTAGCATAATTGTGTAAACACACAGGAACATAAAGCAAAAATAAAAAATAAATTTTATTTATTGGGTTGTCTCCCAACAAGCAAATAAGTTTTACGCCCTTAGCTAGGCATATAGCAAGGGATCTAAGTTTTGTCATCCTTGTTCATTGGAAAGAAAAGGGAAAATTTTCTATCAATGGCATTTAATTTTCTATCTTGTGAAAGCACATGGCCATTGATAGCGGAAGAAAGATTAAGCATGTTGCGAAAATTCGTATCTAAAGTAGCCTTCACCTCTTTAATTATTTTATTTTGATAAAAGCACATAAGAGTAGTTGATTCAACATTTTCTCCGTTGGGGTTCCCAAATATGGCTTTCATCTTCTCATAAGTATCAACGGCATCCCCTTCAAGAAAACCGTTTTCAAATATAGAATCTATAAATTGCTTGAAAGAACAAGGTAAACCATCATAAAAACTTTTCAAGTATATCTCTTTCTGATATTGGGGCACAAAGCTAGCTCGAATTCTCAACAACATATCCCAAGCATATTTCAAAGATTCATAAATTAAATAACGAAAAATTCCGGGATCATCTTCATCACAATGGTCAAGATTTTTCTTAACATCCCCGGTAGATCCTTCCATAGCATCATTGTTTATGAGCTTAGAGAGGACAGAGGGGATATCCAAAGCATCAAGACTAGGGAGAAAACCGTTAGCTCTTTTGAGATCGGACATGGCGAGAAAACGACGAACGGAAAAAGAGAGGCGAATAAAACGACATTTTTTTGTGAAGTGGGGGAGAGGAAATGAGAGGCAAATGGAGAATAATATAAATTGCAAGGAGATGAGATTTGTGATTAGGATCCTGGTTATGTTGAAGATCCTCCCCTGCAACGGCGCCAGAAATTCTACTTGATGGTAGCTACAACTACGTCGGTAATTCCCTAGAGAGGGTGGGATGATGTAGCACAACAACGGTAGGTATTTCCATCAGTTATGAAACCAATGTATCGAACCAGTAGGAGAAGCCAGAAACACAACGTAAACAACACCTGCAGACAATCAACAACACCTTGCAAGCCGACATGTTAAAGGGGTTGTCAATCCCTTCTGGGGTGCGGCGCCTCAAGACAGGCAAGCGGACATGAGGTAAATTGTAGTAGATTGATAGATTGAACGCCAAATAAAATAAATAAAGATGAAACACAGCAAGGTATTTTTGTATTTTTTTGGTTTAATAGATCTGAATAAAAATGTGAAGGAAAAGTAGATCGCAAGGCAAATATATGAGAAAGAAGACCCGAGGGCCGTAGGTTTCACTAGTGGCTTCTCTCGAGAAAAATGGCAAACAGTGGGTAAACAAATTACTGTCGGGCAATTGATAGAACTTCAAATAATTATGACGATATCTAGGAAATGATCATTACATAGGCATCACGTACAAGATTACTAGACCGACTCCTGCCTGCATCTACTACTAAGTTCATGGAAAAACGGAGTAATGCAATAAGAACGATGACATGATGTAGACAAGATCCATTTACCTATATGGCGGTAGATATAGATCTCATCTTTTTATCCGTAGTAGCAGCGATACATATGTGTCGGAACCCTTGATGTAGAAAAGATCCATTTACCTATATGGCGGTAGATATAGATCTCATCTTTTTATCCTTAGTAGCAACAATACATATGTGTCGGATCCCTTTATGACTGGGATCAAGCACCGTAAGATCGAACCCACTACCGGGCACCTCTTCCCATTGCAAGATAAATAGATCAAGTTGGCCAAATAAAACCCAAATATCGAAGAAGAAATACGAGGCTATAAGAGATCATGCATAAAAGAGATCAAAGAAACTCAAATACTTTCATGGATATAAAAAGATAGATCTGGTCATAAACTCGAAGTTCATCAGGTCTGAACAAACACTCCACAAAAGAGTTACATCATATGGATCTGCAAGAGACCATTGTATTGAGAATCAAGAGAGAGAGAGAGAGAGATGAAGCCATCTAGCTACAAACTACGGACCCGAAGGTCAACAAAGAACTACTCACGCATCATCGGAGAGGCACCAATGGAAGTGGTGAACCCCTCCGTGATGGTGTCTAGATTGGATCTGGTCGTTCTGGACTCTACGGCGGTTGGATGAATATTTCATCGACTCCCCTAGAGTTCTGATATTTTTGGGGTATTTATAGAGCAAAGAGGCGGTCCGGGGGCACCTGAGGTGGGCACAACCCACCAGGGCGCGCTTGGGCCTCCTGGCGCGCCCTGGTGGGTTGTGCCCCCCTCGGGGCACCCCCAGGTGTAACAAGGGCCCATTGCCTTCCTTCGGGCCCATAAAAAATCTCTGTAAAGTTTCGTGGCATTTGGACTCCATTTGATATTGATTTTCTGCGATGTAAAAAACATGGAAAAAATAGCAACTGGCACTTGGCACTATGTAAATAGGTTAGTACCAAAAATGATATAAAATGACTATAAAATGATTATAAAACATCCAAGATTGATAACAAAACAGCATGGAACAATGAAAAATTACAGAGACGTTGGAGACGTATCAGCACCCGAGGTGGGCACAGCCCACCAGGGCACGCCTGGGCCTCCTGGCGCGCCCTGGTGGATTGTGCCCCCCTCGGGGCACCCCCCAGGCGTAGCCAGGGCCCGTTGTGTTCCTTCTGGCCCATAAAAATTCTTCATAAAGTTTCGTGGCATTTGGACTCCATCTGATATTGATTTTCTGCGATGTAAAAAACACGAAAAAATAGGAACTAGCACTTGGCACGATGTCAATAGGTTAGTACCAAAAAATGATATAAAATGACTATAAAATGATTATAAAGCATACAAGATTGATAATATAACATCATGAAATAATCAAAAATTATAGATACGTTGAAGATGTATCAGTGGAGGATGTAGATGAGAATGCAGGCGGGACAATGAGAATACGTTGGCAGCAGGAATCTAGATCGACGGGAATAGTACACACGTCGGTCGTCGGAATTTATGAGTACTGTAGTTTGTATTACACATGATTCCCGCAGCAAAATCCGTGTGTGAACTTAATAGCTGACGGTTTACAATACAGAATCATGTCTGATTAATAACCGCCGCCACTCACCTACCAAACCTCGAGCCACGAAATAGAGCGCCAATCGTGTGGGCGGCGGCTGTCTTGCCAGATCTTTTCATTTTCCTTTTTGAACACCAGATATTTACGTCGTTTGATGATTTTTTAACTCCCATACAAGTACACAAAAATATGATTTTTCAAACCGTTATGGTTAGCCGTTGCATGTAGATGTAGTTCAAATTTGAAGTACAGTCATTAAATGGCTAGAAAATCACTTAAATGTCTTTAAAAGGTAAAATGACCCCTAGAATTTTCCAAATTTTCACATGACAATTGTAGTATTGCACGTTAAACGTAGAAATTTTTTTAAGGCCGTAAGAGGAAGCTATCTCCCATTCGTCATCAAACATGCATAGTTCCCTCTCAGAACCACGAGCCTTCTAATAAGTTGCTCCAGTTTGTGAGGGGTGTGTGTCCAAACTTTCGTCAAACATGCCAATTTTTTTACCACATCATCTTGGTGGCATGACATTACATCAAGCAAGGTTTCATGTTTTTCTGATCATTTTTTAATCTTTTGGAATTAAAATGCCATGACACTCCATGCGTGTGTCCATGCCGTGAGACCAATATGTTTGAAAATTCCTTCTAATTCACTGCACATGGAATTAACTCGCACACAAGTACACAAATATGATTTTTCAAACTGTTATGGTTAGCTGTTGCATGTACATGTAGTTCAAATTTGAATTTCTGTCATTAAATGGCTAGAAAATCACTTAAATGTCTTCAAAATGTCAAATGACCCCTCAAATTATCCAAATTTTCAAATGACGGTTGTATTAGTGCATGTTAAATGCAGAAAAAAATTGAAGTCCATAAGGGGAAGCTATCTCCCGTTCGTCATCAAACATGCATTGTTCCCTCTCGGAACAACGAGCCTTCTAGTGAGTTGCTTCGGTTTGTGAGGGGTGTGTGTCCAAACTTTCGTCAAACATGCCCAATTTTTTACCACATCATCTTGGTGGCATGACATTACATCAAGGAAGGTTTCATGTGTTTCTGATCTTTTTTTAATTTTTGGAATTTAAATCCCATTGCACTCCATGCTTAATTGTGTCATAGTCGTTAGACAATATGTTTGAAAATTCCTTCCAATTTACTACACATGGAATTAAATCACACACAAGTACAAAAAATATGACTTTTCAAACCATTATGGTTAGTTGTTGCATGTACATGTAGTTCAAATTTGAATTACGGTCATTAAATGGCTAGAAAATCACTTAAATGTCTTAAAAGGTCAAATGACCCCTGAAATTTTCCAAAATTTGACATGACAGTTGTATTTGTACTACAAATTTTCTCGTACATTCAAAACACCACCCGTTGCCACTTTACTCCAAATTCGTCTTTCACAGCTAATAAAAAATATCCACATCACACACACGTTTTTTGTAGGAACCGTTTGCGATGAAAATTTCTAGGTCTATTTAAGTCTTCCTCCTTAAGCTTCACCGGCTCATCTGCTCCGGTGCTGGCAACCCTCGAATCCATGAATATCGATCCCCATTCCCACACCCCCTTCTTGTAAAGATGACGCCGTCGAAACGCTTCGTGAAGGCCCGTACGATGGTCACGTCGTCCACGAGCGCCGCCGCCTGCACCGAGAGCGCGACCGCCTACGCCGAGAGTGCCGCCGCATTCGCATTGAGCGCGGCCGCATCGGCCAAGAGGCCGTCTGCGGCAGCTGACAGGGAAGCTACATCAGCCAAGATGGTTGCAGCTGCTGCTGCGATGGCAGCTGCAAACGCCGAGAGCGCTTGAGCTGCCATTTGTGTCGCCAATGTCGCCCTCGCCTGGGTCGAGGCCATCCACGCCAAGATCGAGGAGGCACACACCGAGATATTCCAGGCCACCTCGGAATCCAGCATGCAATCAATGCCCGAAAAGGTAGCGGGGGCCATGGAGCACTTGCTTCCTCATGAGATCGCCGAGCGGGAGCTGGAGATGCAAGAGGCGGCGGAGATCGAGGAGTGCCGGGAGGAAGAGTTATGCATGGCCGAGGTCGAGGTAGAGAAGAGTTTTTCCGTCAAGGAATCGACGGTGGAGTACCAATGCGAGCTCTAGAGCAGCCACTACTACGAGTACTACAACCTTGAGGGAGGCATTGAGGACGCGGTCGACTTCAGTAGGGGGACACGGAGTCCACCAATGGCGGCATTTCTCTAGGACAAGTCATCGACATCTCATCTCACAGCAGCGATGCATAGGCCGGCACGGCGGTGGATTTTTTAAAATTATGCGTACTTAGGCTTTGTTTTTAATGCTGGTCTATTGTTAGAGCAATGTTTAGGTCAACTGGCTCTGTTTAATTACTAAAATTGCTTGATTCAGTAAGTGTGGTATGTGTGCTATACGCTCTTTTGTGTGCGCAAATTAGCAAGCGATGTTAAATTATGCAATGATGTACCTGGGGAAATTTCCACCAAAATTTCAATTATCAAACTCATCCCATGCGCATAAAGCAGAAGAATCGTTTGCGATGCACACTATCGTTCAAAGTGAATGGTGTCCGGCGGCACCACGCGCAATGTTTCCCTCCATGTTTCGAAATGTTTGGCCTATCGCCGAAATATCTACCCCCTTCCCCGCCCCCTTTTCTCCCTGACCACAAGTCACATTTCCCATGTTTCCTCCTTCCTTCCTTCCTTCCTAAGCTATAGCCGCTTCCTCGCTTTCTTCCTCACTCTCGCCATCTCGCATCCTACTGCCGGGGTCGCCATGGTCTTCTTCAAAGACCTCTCCAGCAGGTCCTTCTCCGATGATGACTCCTTCACCACCCGTGTATGCCTCTGTTCTCTCTCTCGGGCTATGATTTGGAATGAAGGATTTTAACCCGGTGGTCGATTTGAGTAATTTCTTCCTCTTGCATCTCCCAAGGACCATCCGTTGCAACGAATGGAGTGGGGTTGCTGAAGATCTATCTGCTCGTTGTCACCATAAATCTCCATGCATGAAGCTAGTTATGTTTGAATCTGTGGACAGTGGGAGGAAGTTTCTGACAGAGGTAAGCTTAGAGAAAGTGTTGTCAACGCTGAAGAATATTTGAAGATGCAGGATAAAAAGAGGAAGGTGGAGAATGAGCTCAGATTTTTGTAAATCAGACTTTGCTAAGATGGTGTTGGCGAAGGAGGAGGCACTTTCCCAGTTGGCCAATGCAAAATAGGTTCTTACTGAACTGAAAGCAGAGGTGGATAAGACGAGCCTGGATGATCTCGATTAGGGAAATGAATAGATTGTTCTAATATTGTTCTTATGAAGTTGAACTAGCTATATGTTGTACTGTGATGTTAAAATATATTTATGTGTCTGATATCAAATTGGCAAACAGCTCTTCGATATGAAATGTGAATTTGCGTAATACTGGAATTATTAATTGTAAACTAATAAACCTGCTAAATGTGTTATGGAACTTTGCAAACGGTTCTAGAAGTAAAAGCGCTTTTGATGGATAGCCCAATGCCACACAGTTTTCTTCATCAAATTGTGTGTGATGTCATTGATAAAAGCAAACGGTTAACCAAGGAAGAGCATGTGTGATAGTTACACCTATCACACATGAGCCTATACACTACTGTAGGATGCTGCTAATGCGAAACTATGATCAGAGACCCTTCGACGAAACTGTGTGCGATGCAATAATCGCAAACGATGGTGTAAAAAACCCGTCAAAAAGGTGGAAAACGTTTATGATGACAGATGCATCAAAACGGTTCAGATTTTAGTTGTGTGTGTGATGCAAGCCATACTGTCCAGTTCAATTAACTGTTTGCGATGAGGCAACACAAAAGAAATGGGCATCCAGATGAAGGTGTGTGCGATATACAACATACGTTTCACTTGGATGAACTGTTTGTGATTAGGCAACACAAAAGAAACGGTCAGCCTGATCGAGGTGTGTGCGATATATGGCATGCAGTTCACTCGACCTTGTCATCAGTGTGTGACCTCTGTGGCAACTATTCGCTCCACACTAGCCTCTTCTTGTACCGTGGCAACCGTCCATCGCCTCTTCGCCTTTCCCTCTCGATTAGGAACTGCTGTCGCACGCTCTTCCTCCCTCCATTTGCCTTCACCCTTCCTTCTGCCATTGTTCGATCGTCTTCTCCTGTAACATCCCAATTATTGAATTTGGAATGTCATACATTAGATCATCACTGCATATCATATTTTATTTGCTTTCAGTTTGATCCTAGAAATTTTATGCAACTCAAGGACCCTCGGAGAGAGTTGGGGGATTTCGTTATTTTCATATTTGAGTTTTCTCAAATTTTGAAAATAGGATCATTTGATTTGATTTATTTTATCTTCAATTATTTCTATTATAAAAATATGAGAGAGGGAATAAAATGACTTTCCCAAAATAAAGAAATATTGAGGATTTAATAATAAAATCAAATAATATTTTATTTTGGAGTTATTTGCTATTTTATTTGAAGTTAGGAAAAATGCACGTTTTTCAAAATTGCATTTAGGCCCCAAATAAATGTTCATCCTGTTCGGCTTGATTTTAGAAGTCGGGGAAAATTTATTTCGGGATTTTCGGAGTCCGTTTAGTATTTCTTTTATTTGTTTTTCTGCGCGTAATTATTTAAAAAAACGCGCAACCGACTTAGAGCCAGTTTCGGCCCGGACTCTTCAGGCCGACCTTTATATAGCGTCGCCCCGAGCCCGTTAAGCCCTAGCCGCCCGTGCCGCCTAACCCTAACCCTAGCCGCCGGACACCGCCGCACCACCGCCCCGCGCCGCCACCGCCCGCCGCCGCCGCACCCCGCCGCCGCCGCCGCCGAGGTTGACCGCCCCGCCGCCGCTGGTTTTCCCCGGAAAACCATTCGGTTTTCCGTTCGGTTTTTCGTCGGTTTTTTTAGATCCCTTTTTTTTATTTAGATCGGTTTATTTACAGTTTAGTTTACTTAGCGAGCATTCGCTCGTTCGTTCGTTTTACCGAACGCGTTCACCATTTAGTTCCAGAAAACGAATGTTTGTTCATTAATCTGTTTGTCGTTTTTTCTTTTTTTTCGGATTTTCCGCGACTATTTCTGATCGCGATTTCTAATCCGATTTTCGTTCTAGTATAACGTTTCGTTTGTTTATCGGAATCAGGCGATTCATGCGCCTGGAGTTTCGTCTCGAAACACTCTTTCTGTTTAACCAACTCAAACAAGTTTTTGCTTATGTAAAATTTGACCTAGATCCATATTAGTAAACGAAGCTTGTTTCTTTCGCCGTTTGACTTTTGTTGCTTCGTTCAATTTGATTCTTTTTTAAAACCGGAGTTCTTAAGTTGAACTTTCTGGTTAGTTCTCTTATTTGAGTTTTACCCGTGCATTAGATGAGTACTTATTGTATGCTTGTTTGTTTGCGATAGAGTACCCGGAGTGCGCCACTTTCTACTTTGAATCGCTAGGTTTCGCGGATCATCAGCAAGGAAAGTAACCCTTTGATCATACCTCCTACTACCCAGTTTCATTGCATTAGATCAATCCTCAAACATTGCATGAATAGGATCTAATTAAATTGTGGGTTTTGGGAAGTAGATGAGGTAGTACCTATTACCTGTTCTATTATCAAACCCTTGGGAGTTACTTCTACGTTTGCTTATATTGCCATGCTATGCTAGTAGACGTGGATTGGGTGAGTGTATCCATGACAGATGTGAGATTGTTAAATTAATGGTTTATTTAAGGTGGCAACTTAAACACACATCTGGGTGGATTGAGGCACCTAGGTATTCCAGCGATTGCCTGTTTTTCTTTATGGACCGCCACCCAGGCTCAAAGGGATCATGAGATTATTCATACTAGAAACTTCCTTGTGCAGCCACAAGCTACTATGGGCTCTAGCATAGTTGATTAAGTCGTGCGAACTCTTACAGTGGTAGACTAGTAGATGTAGGGGAAAGTAGGTGTAACAGTCTACCCGTTCGTAAGGTGCTAGCACTTCTGAAAGACTATGTCTCGGTCATCCGTTTCTCAAACACCATGTAGTGCGAGAATCCCAACGGAGGAGATCGAGTCTTGTGGGGAAAAGTGCACAAACCTCTGCAGAGTGTATAAACTAATCATGGTTAGCCGTGTCCCCGGTTATGGACAACTTGAGTATCTAGTACTTGGATTATCATGTGAATCTCATCATGTTACTCTAATTAATTTTTTTGGGTTTTAATGATGATGCTTAATTGGGATTGAGAGGGTGTCTACACTCTCAATGTTCAACAACTACCATGATAGTTAAATAAAATTTATTCCTTTGCAGTAGGGAAAATTGGCTTTACGCAAAACTGTAACCATAGAGCTTTCCACAAGCCAAATATGCATGTAGTATAGCCTTATTCTTTCATTACTCTCTATGTGTTACTTTGCCAGCATATTCCATGTGCTGACCCGTTTGGGGCTGCAACGTTCATGTTGCAGACTTTTCAGACGATGAGTAAGGTGCCTTTAGGTCGTGGTTCTATACTCAGTGATGCCGTTGGAGTTGATGGACTCACTTATCTTCCAAGCCTTCCGCTGTTATCGTTATTAGATGGCCTTAAGCCATATTTATTGTAATAAGTTCTCTTTTGAGACATTCGATGTAATAAGTGTGTGATTGCTACTCTGTTATAAATCCTTCAAGTACTGTGCGTGTCAGCAATACCAATCCAGGGATGACACTAATGCACAGAGATCAGACTGGTTGAGGTCTGGTTGCTACAAGATGGTATCAGAGTACACGCTGACTGTAGGACACGACCACTAAGCTAAAGCCCTAGATCACTACTCACTCTTCTCATTTCTGACTCCTCATCTTTTCTACTCTTTTAGGATGGCAGATGCAAGGAACAAGTTTACGCAATCGAATGAAGATACACCCTTTGGACGTTACTTGAAGGAAGTCACTAGATACCTGAACATCGGAGTACCAAGCTTCACCGGAACCTACAACGCCACTTTACCGGAAGAGGAGCGCTGGATGATTCAAGTTCAAGTTCCAGGAAGGACGTGCATGCCAGTCACTGAGCCCATAGAGTTTTCCTTTGATGCACCAACCTGGAGTCTAGAAAAGAGCATGGCAGCTCACATCGCCATGGGACGTATTGGAGAAGTTTACTACAATGATCTCAAGGATACTATCTACCAGATTTGTGGGCACTGAGATGAGCACTCGGAGATGATCAGCACCAAGAAGGATAGATCAATCGCAGCTTTTATCCAGGAGTTAAACCAGCACATTCGACGTCAGGAGAACCAGATGTGCGCAGACATGATACATTGAAGAAGGCGAGGACAAGAATCACGGAGCTCGAAGAAGAACTCAAGGCTACACATGAAGATTATATGGAGGAAATCGATGTATTAGTGGAGAAGAATGACGACCTGATCAAGAAGATCGGAATATTCATGGGAGACCCTACACCAGTAGAAGAAGATGAAGAACCCAAGGAGATTCGCCCGGAAGACTACATCATCATCGACGACACCGACTTGGACCCAGACGATAGTAATGGTGACTATGTTGATGAAGCTGGAGTAGATATCATGGAGTCTGCAACCGAAGAATATTTCTAGTAGACCACCCCATCAGTAGTAGTATTCCCCCATGTAAATAGAGTAGTCCGAGAACTTTTGCGATAGTTAGACGGATTGTATGCCCTTTTTTGATTGAATGAAGTGAATTGTTTGCATTTGCCTCATGTGCATATGGGTGGTGTTTTCTCTCTATACCTCTCTCTATTCTTAAATCTCATCTTTTCTAAACCGAGCAGATGCCTCCGAGACGTGACCCTGGATTTACCTTCCCACCGGAGCTCACTCAGTTGATCCAGCAGTAGAATACGTTGATGCAGTTGCTAGTCCAGAATCAGAATCAGCGAACAACAACAATAACCCACCACCACCACCTGTTGATCACTTAACCAGTTTTCTTAGGCTGAATCCGCCGGTGTTCTCCAGTAGCACCGAGCCTATAGTAGCAGATGATTGGCTCCGCAAGACAGCAAGGGAGTTGACCACGGTAGGGTGCACAGATGCGGAAAAGGTGAAATTTGCCGCACATCAGTTGGATGGACCCGCAGCATCATGGTGGGAGAATTTCACAGCCACTTAGCCTATCGACACTGTCACATGGGACCAGTTTCAGCAGGCTTTCCGTACTGCCCATGTTTCAGCAGGAGCTATGGCCATAAAGAAGCGTGAGTTTCGCAACTTGCGTCAAGGAGGACGGACAGTTGGCCAGTATGTGGATGACTTTAGTAAGCTAGCACGTTATGCCCCAGATGACGTTGCTACGGATGCAGCTAAGCAGGAGAAGTTTCTGGAAGGACTAAGTGATGAGTTGAGCATGCAGTTGATGGTAGCAAGCTTCAACAACTACCAGGAGTTGGTAGATCGCACTCTTATGATTGAAGGGAAGCGGCAGAAGATTGAGAACCGCAAGAGGAAGTATGGACAAGGGAAGTACAATTCTGGAGTGCAGCAGAAGCCGCGTTTTACCCCTAAACTGGGAGGACCTTTTCAACATACTCATGGAGGAGGAAGTTCGCATAATCATAATGGCCCCAAGAATGGTAATGGGACTGGAGGAAGAAACGGCCAGAACCGTACCAACCCATCAACCCCAGCCAAGAGAGACCTGAGCCAAGTCACTTGCTTTATGTGCCAGAATACCAGACATTATGCCAACGAATGTCCTGAATCCCAGAATGGAAATGGAAATGAAAGCTCTGGGAAGAAGCCGAACCCTTTCAATAGGGGACATGTGAACCACGTTAACGTGGAGAAGGTTGAAGAGCAGCCGGATGTAGTAATCTGTAAGTTTTTGGTTAAGTCTTTTACTGCAATCGTTCTTTTTGATACTGGGGCATCGCATTCATACATCTCACGGGGATTTGTGGATAAGTATAACCTGCCCACTAAGGTTCTTAGAACACCTATGCTAGTAAGCTCACCAGCAGCGGAGTATATGGCCAGCCGAGGGTGTTTTCAAGTGCCATTGAGTATAGGTAGGCATGTGTTTCCCTCGGATTTGATCATTTTGGAATCACAAGGTTTGGATGTAATTCTGGGTATGGATTGGCTGTCGATGTATGGAGGAAACATCGATTGCGCCAGTAAGTCGATTTTGCTTACCACCCAAGAAGGAAGAAGGATCAAGTATGTATCCCGACATGTGCCTAAGAGGACTCAAGTAAATTCCCTAACAGGAGTTGTACAGGAGGAAGTACCGGTGGTAAAGGATTTTCCTGATGTATTTCCAGAGGAGTTGCCAGGAATGCCACCGGATAGAGACATTGAGTTTTTGATTGAGCTTTTTCCAGGCACAGGGCCAATATCTAAGAGACCATACAGGACGCCCGCAAAGGATTTGGAGGAGATTAAGAAGCAGATTAGGGAGTTACTGGATAAAGGTAATATTCACCCAAGATCTTCGCCCTGGGGATCGCCAGTACTTCTAGTGGAAAAGAAGGATGGATCGTTAAGGATGGTTGTTGATTATCGAGGATTGAATGAAGTAACAATCAAGAACAAGTACCCACTACCGATGATCAATGATCTGTTTGATCGATTGCAAGGAGCTAAGGTATTTTGCAAGATCGATCTGCGATCAGGAAACCATCAGTTGAAGATTCGAGAACAGGATATACCTAAGACGGCTTTTACCACCAGGTATGGGCTGTACGAGTATACCGTTATGTCATTTGGTCTGAGTAACGCACCTGCCTATTATATGAACATGATGAACAAAGTGTTTATGGAGTTTTTGGATAAGTTCGTCATAGTGTTCATTGATGATATTCTGGTTTACTCGAAGAATGAAGAGGAGCATAAGGAGCATTTGCGTTTGGTACTTGGGAAGCTCAGAGAACATCAGTTATATGCCAAGTTTAGCAAATGTGAGTTTTGGTTGAAGGAAGTTGGATTCCTCGGACATGTTATATCCGGAGAAGGTATAGCAGTAGATCCCACCAAGGTTGACACTCTGACAAATTGGGAAGCCCCAACAACAGTTGGAGAAATCCGGAGTTTTCTTGGACTTGCAGGATACTACCGGAGATTCATTGAAAATTTCTCGAAGATTGCGAAGCCTATGACGGAGTTGTTGAAGAAGGATACCAAGTTCATATGGACTGAGGAATGTGAGGCCAGTTTCCAGGAGTTGAAGAAACGTTTGGTTACATCACCAGTGTTGATTTTTTCGGATCAGAACAAGGATTATGAGGTGTATTGCGACGCTTCACATCGGGGACTTGGAGCAGTGCTTATGCAGGAGGGAAGAGTTGTTTCATATGCCTCACGACAGCTTAAGTCTCATGAGTTGAATTATGCCACGCATGATTTGGAGTTAGCAGCCGTAGTGCATGCATTAAAGACTTGGAGACATTTTCTCATTGGAAACCATTGTGAAGTGTACACGGATCACAAGAGTTTGAAGTACATTTTCACACAGCAGGAGCTAAATCTCAGGCAAAGAAGATGGTTAGAGCTCATCAAGGATTATGACATGAGATTGCATTATCATCCCGGAAATGCTAACGTAGTAGCTGATGCCTTAAGCCGTAAAAGCCATGTCAACACACTAATGACGGGAGATTTACCGAAGGAGTTAGCCGAGGACCTTCGTGAGCTATGTTTGGAGATAGTTCCGAGAGGCTATGTAGCAGCATTGGAGATTCAGTCTACTTTGATGGATAAGATCAGAGAAGCTCAGAAGACTGACAAGGATATTGCCTCTATAAAGGAGAAGATGAGCAAAGGAAAAGTTAAAGGATTTCGTGAGGATGAACACGATACCCTATGGTTTGAAGACCGTGTTTATGTGCCCAATGACCCGGCGATTAGGAAGTTAATTCTGCAGGAAGCCCATGATTCACCATATTCGATTCACCCAGGAAATACCAAGATGTATTTGGATTTGAAGGATTTTCTGGTGGACCGGAATGAAGAAGGATATTGCGGAGTATGTAGCAGTTTGTGATGTATGTCAGAGAGTAAAGGCAGAGCATCAGAAGCCAGCAGGAATTCTACAGCCATTGCCGATACCCGAATGGAAGTGGGATAAGCTAGGCATGGATTTTATTATAGGATTGCCCAGAACTCGTTCAGGCTATGACTCGATTTGGGTTGTAGTCAATCGTTTGACAAAGGTAGCTCATTTCATCCCAGTGAAGACTACCTACACTAGTGCAAAGTTGGCAAAGATATACATGACTAGGATAGAATGTCTGCATGGAGTTCCGAGGAGCATTGTATCAGACAGAGGAACCCAGTTTACCTCAAAGTTCTGGAATCAGTTGCACAAAACTTTGGGTACCAGGCTAGAGTTCAGTACAACTTTTCATCCGCAGACAGATGGACAGACCGAGAGAGTCAACCAGATTCTGGAGGATATGCTGAGAGCTTGTGCGCTAAATTATGGATCTAGTTGGGACGACAATTTGCCATATGCAGAGTTCTCTTACAACAACAGTTATCAATCCAGTTTGAAGATGGCCCCTTTCGAAGCCTTGTACGGAAGGAGGTGCAGGACCCCATTGTCGTGGGATGAAGTTGGAGACCGCCAGTTGTTTGGACCGGATTTGATTAAGGAGTCTGAACAGAAGGTTAAATTGATTCACGACAGGCTCAAGGTAGCCCAGTCTAGGCATAGGAGCTACGCATATTCTAAATGCAAGGAGACAGTTTACGAAGTTGGAGACCGAGTTTATCTTCGAGTATCTCCACTTCGAGGAGTTAAGCGTTTTGGAGTTAAGGGAAAGTTTGCGCCATGTTTTGTAGGACCATACAAGGTTTTGGAGTGTGCGGGAGAAGTAGCCTACAAGTTGGAATTGCCCGAAGAATTGTCAGGAGTTCACGATGTATTCCAAGTTTTCCAATTGAAGAAGTGCCACGCAGAGATGGCTGATATACCGCTGAGAGATACAGTGCCGCTGGAAGCGATTCAGTTGGACAGTGATTTGACCTATGAGGAGAAACCAGTCAAGATTCTTGAGTATGCCAGCCGAGTCACCCGCAGCAAGGTTATCAAGTTTTGCAAAGTTCAGTGGAGCCACCACATGGAGGATGAGGCCACCTGGGAGCGAGAGGAATAACTACTAAAGGACCACCCTCACCTATTTTCTAGCCAACCCGAATCTGGAGGGCGAGATTCATCTTAAGGGGGGTAGGTTTGTAACATCCCAAATTTTCAATTTGGAATGTTATTCATTAGATCATCACTACATATCATATTTTATTTGCTCTCGGTTTGATCCTAGAAATTTTAGGCAATTCAAGGACCCTCGGAGAGAGTTGGGGGATTTCGTTATTCTCATATTTGAGTTTTCTCAAATTTTGAAAATAGGATCATTTGATTTTATTTATTTTATCTTCAATTATTTCTATTATAAAAATATGAGAGAGGGTATAAAATGACTTTCCCAAAATAAATAAATATTTAGGATTTAATAATAAAATCAAATAAGATTTTATTTTGGAGTTATTTGCTATTTTATTTGAAGTTAGGAAAAATGCACGTTTTTCAAAATTGCATTTAGGCCCCAAATAAATGTTCATCCTGTTCCGCTTGATTTTAGAAGTCGGGGAAATTTATTTCAGGATTTTTGGAGTCCCTTTAGTATTTTTTTTATTTGTTTTTCTGCGTGTAATTATTTAAAAAACAAAAAAACACGCAACCGACTTAGAGCCGGTTTCGGCCCGGACTCTTCGGGCCGGCCTTTATATAGCGCCGCCCCGAGCCCGTTAAGCCCCAGCCGCCCGCGCCGCCTAACCCTAACCCTAGCCGCCGTCGCCGCCGCCGCCGCCGCGCGCTGCCGTAGCCGCCGAACCCCGCGGCCCCGCACCGCCGCACCACCGCCCCGCGTCGCCGCTGCCGCCCGGAGCCGCCCTGCCGCCGTCCCGCCGCCGCCGCCGGTTTTCCCCGGAAAACCGTTCGGTTTTCCGTTCGGTTTTTCGTCGGTTTTTTAGATCCTTCTTTATTTAGATCGGTTTATTTTCGGTTTAGTTTAGTTAGCGAGCGTTCGCTCGTTCGTTCATTTTAACAAAGCGTTCACCGTTTAGTTCCAGAAAACGAACGTTCGTTTGTTAATCCGTTCGTCGTTTTTTCTTTCTTTTTTCGGATTTTCCGTGATTATTTCTGATCGTGATTTCTGATCCGATTTTCGTTCTAGTATAACTTTTCGCTCGTTTATCGGAATCAGGCGATTCAAGTGCCTGGAGTTTCGTATCGAAACCCTCTTTCTGTTTAACCAACTCAAACAAGCTTTTGCTTCTGTAAAATTTGACCTAAATCCAGATTAGTAAACGAAGCTTGTTTCTTTCGCTGTTTGACTTTTGTTGCTTCGTTCGATTTGATTCTTTTTGCAAACCGGAGTTCTTAAGTTGAACTTTCTGGTTAGTTCTCTTATTTGAGTTTTACCCGTGCATTAGATGAGTACTTATTGTATGCTTGTTTGTTTGCGATAGAGTACCCGGAGTGCGCCGCTTGCTACTTTGAATCGCTAGGTTTCGCAGATCATCAGCAAGGCAAGTAACACTTTGATCATACCTCCTACTACCCAGTTTTATTGCATTAAATCAATCCTCAAACATTGCATGAATAGGATCTAATTAAATTGTGGGTTTTGGGAAGTAGATGAGGTATTACCTATTACCTGTTTTATTATCAAACCCTTGGGAGTTACTTCTACATTTGCTTATATTGCCATGCTATGCTAGTAGACGTGGATTGGGTGAGTGTATCCATGACAGATGTGAGATTGTTAAATTAATGGTTTATTTAAGGTGGCAACTTAAACACACATCTGGGTGGATTGAGGCACCTGGGTATTCCAGCGATTGCCTATTTTTCTTTATGGACCGCCACCCATGCTCAAAGGGATCATGAAATTATTCATACTAGAAACTTCCGTGTGCAGCCACAAGCTACTATGGGCTCTAGCATAGTTGATTAAGTCGTGCGAACTCTTACAGTGGTAGACTAGCAGATGTAGGGGAAAGTAGGTGTAACGGTCTACCTGTTCGTAAGGTGCTAGCACTTCTGAAAGTCTATGTCTCGGTCATCCATTTCTCAAACACCATTAGTGCGAGAATCCCAACGAAGGAGATCGAGTCTTGTGGGGAAAGTGCGCAAACCTCTGTAGAGTGTATAAACTAATCATGGTTAGCCGTGTCCCCGGTTATGGACAACTTGAGTATCTAGTACATGGATTATCATGTGAATCTCATCATGTTACTCTAATTAATTTTGTTGGGTTTTAATGATGATGCTTAATTGGGATTGAGAGGCTGTCTACACTCTCAATGTTTAACAACTACCATGATAGTTAAATAAAATTTATCCCTTTGCAGTAGGGAAAATTGGCTTTACGCAAAACTATAACCATAGAGCTTTCCACCAGCCAAATATGCATGTAGTATACCCTTATTCTTTCATTACTCTCTATGTGTTACTTTGCTAGCATATTCCATGTGATGACCCGTTTCGGGCTGCAACGTTCATGTTGCATACTTTTCAGACGACGAGTAAGGTGCCTTTAGGTCGTGGTTCTATACTCAGTGATGCCGTTGGAGTTGATGGACTCACTTATCTTCCAAGCCTTCCGTTGTTATCATTATTAGATGGCCTTAAGCCATATTTATTGTAATAAGTTCTCTTTTGAGACATTCGATGTAATAAGTGTGTGATTGCTACTCTGTTATAAATCCTTCAAGTACTGTGCGTGTCAGCATTACCGATCCAGGGATGACACTGATGCACAGAGATCAGACTGGTTGAGGTCTGGTCGCTACATCTCCATGGAGGGAACATGCCAAAAACGACCCCGTGATTCTTACCCCAATCTGAAAGATGACGTGGTGGAGGAACTCATTGATCGATGCGACGTCATCATCTCGGCTAGCATGGCAGGTTCGTTCAAGACCATTCTCGACTCAACTAATAACGCAACCCAAGGGTCCAGGAGTGGTTTGATCTTCCCCATCTTCTTCGACGTGACCCTGATCACTGGTGCGAGCACGACGGAAGCCTCGCCTTGTGCAAGTTGATGCCACTTGATAATGATATGTGTGATGTTAAGATGCCATCACTTGAGCGTAAGGCTTGGGCAGGTGCAAATGGAGATTGGGTTGTTTCACTACAAGAAAATTGAAATACAGTGACGAAAATCCTCATGACGGTGGTTGACAACGTCACATATGTATCTAATGTGTGACGGTCTACAGGTTGTGTCACTGGTTTTTGTAAATCAATGACGATTAATGTCATTGAATCGACTCGAACGCTGCGCACCACCTAGCTACCAATTTCTATGACGTTTTGGTAATTTTCATGACAAACTTGCTACAGTCACTGACTTACAAATGTAACTGCTAGTAGCGTGACCTGCCATATTTGCTTCACTGGTTATTGAGCGGTAGGACTAACACATCGGTGTTTTTTTAAGGGACCCATGTGTCAATTTTGGTAGGTGAACACCATAATTTGTTCATAGGTTATTGTGTGATGCCATTATTTTGTTCAATCTAATATAAATATGTGGTGGCCAGAAAAAAGTTCATTAGTGGGGTCATGAGCTGATGAATATGACGTGGCAGTTGTTTCGCTCCATCTCAAAAAGGGAAATATGAGATTGGGTGGGAAAGATTTGGTAGGAGGATTTTTCTACAGGACATATGCTTCAGTGTTTCTCTATGGGGTCCACACGTATGACCCATGAGAATTTCTTTACGGCGTATTGAGCAATGTAAAAAATTTCTGAGTCTAATATAAATAAGTAGTGGCCAAAAAAAATGCTCATTGGTCACGTTGGTGAGCTGATGGGTATGGCAGTATAGGGCAACAGTTGTTTCGTCCTAACAAAAAAAGTACTCCCTCCGACATGGTCTTTCCTGTAGATATTTCCAACAGGATAGAGTTCACACATTTATCTAAACTATGTGAATATATCTTTATCATGTCATTGTACTACACGACCTATGTAGGAATATTTCAGAGGTGAACATTTTGATCTGTTGGTATTTAAGCCCATTTAACAACCTACAGTTTCACCGTAATCCCCATTATCTCATCTCGCGTCGCCCCGATCCAATCTTGCGTCGTCTCCTTCCTTTCATCGTCTCGATCCAATCTGCTCGCATCCCCTCCGCCGCTCCTCTCCAGCAGCCCCCACGCTCCCACTCCCGCCCCGTCCACCTCCGCTGCCCCCACCATCGACGCAACAACCACCGCCACCGCCGCCATCGAGACCCCGGAGGAAGCTATGCAGCACCGGTGGTGGAATAGGCGCCGCCAACGCCAGAGGCAGCCGCGCTTGGTAGGAGCAGCCTCTGGACAAGACAATTCTCCACATGATCTGGTGACACAAGCCGTTGACCCACCTGAAGAAC
This sequence comes from Triticum urartu, assembly GCF_056163025.1. Classification (NCBI taxonomy): domain Eukaryota; kingdom Viridiplantae; phylum Streptophyta; class Magnoliopsida; order Poales; family Poaceae; genus Triticum; species Triticum urartu. The sequence continues at coordinate 305,927,391 of NC_141874.1, forward strand.
CCCGTGTCCTGCGGCTGCTTTTCTGGACGCTCTTGGCGCTGCTCACCCATGGCGTGATGTCCGCTGCGATGCCTCCAACCACGCTGACCTCTTGCTCCAGTTCTTCCACTTGGCTTATAGCTAGGTGGTTCTGGGCTTCAGGTCGGAGCCAACCACCGTGGCGCTCCTCTACCACGCCTGCTGCATCCTCCTCGAGACCATGCCGCCCTTCTCTGTTTCGTTGATGAGGCCACGACCGCAGGCATTTTGCAGCGCTGCTCCCATCCAGATGCTTTGTTGTGGTGCTCCTCCTCTCATTATCTCCATTTAAATGTTTGAGCGGGAATCAATGTCGCTTTCTGGCTGTGCAGGAGTGGACATGTTCAGCGCGTGTGGGATTTCTCAAGTTCAAAGCTGACATCGTCGATGAGAAGACTGAACCCAAGGTGAGCAAAATGTTTCTTGCTGTAGTTTTGATGTGTTTACCCATGCTTCTATTAGTATGTGTATACTCTGGAGATAATGACTAACGTTGGCACCTGCAGTTTATCGACACTTAGACAGCAATTGATGTTTTTCAACTGAAATATGCAATCGCTAGGAGTTTTATACTTTTATTTTTCAACTACACGAGTGCAGCAAGCATGAGCAGGACGGACTATTGGGGATATGATAGGCAAACAATTTGCTAACACAGAACATTACATCTGAACAGTGATAGCCTGATTAGCTGAAATATTTTTGAGCAGGCTGAAGGTGGAGGATGGTGTGGACGAGATTTGGTCCGAGCATTGCACTCGGAGATGCTCTAATATTTAAGGAGTCCTTGTTTCTTATATTATATTTTATCACATTGCCATCAAATTAAATTGCTTGATTGAGTAAATAGGTTCATAATCTACTAGTAAATCTTTGCTAGCATTATTGGCAAGTTTCTGTAAGTAATCTTTCTAGTCAAGCACTTGTGTATCATATATAGTAATCTTAAGTTTTGCCATTTTTCTCTTCTGAATTTCCTCATCTTGTTTTCATAGCCATGCTGGTTGCGTCTTCTATGCTACTTCGTACACTCGTTAGACCCCAAAGCGTTGAAATCTTCTTTTTTTTGTTAATACAATATTATGTGAAATGCCTATTAATAGGTCTGCTTATTTAAAGTACTACGTTACAGAATCAGTTTTGTTAATTTTTACCATCAATGCAAAGACAAACATGTATTTGTGTGCTAATTTTGCTACTTTATTACATTCATGTTTGCTTTAGGAAAGTACATATGCGCATGAATTTTTTTTTGCATTGTCTAAGGTCCAATTCCAAACGAGTTGAAGTGCAATTCTTTTAGTTAGTTCTATGACAAATGTTAGTAAGTATTTTGCAATTCACTTAGTTCCACTCTTTTTCATCTTGCAGGTTCAGGTAGTACAATCATGCCACTAGTTCGGGAGAGTGAGAGGGAAAGGAGGGCATTCCTCGCGGAACATAAACGCATGGGTGGTGTGTATGCTAAGCTAAGGGGTGTATTGATTACATGTACTTTAACCATTATACCTCTAGCTCTAAGTTATGCATGTTATCTTGTTAGTTTTCATCTCATTATGATGCAATGTTGTTGTGTTTGTCATTTATAGGCATCGGGAGGAGTTAGCCGCAAGACTTGAAGCACAAGAGAGAGCATTTGAAGAGATACAAAAGAAGCAGCAAGAAGAATTGGAGGCTCTAAAGAAGATCCAACAAGAGAAGAATGAAGCCCGGGCAAAGAAGCAAAAGGAGATGCATAATCTGCTTGATTTTCTCTTGAGGTCTCAAGCAACTTAGCAAGCAACTCTGCAATCCCAGTCCAAACCAGATGGTTCATGAAAGCCATCCTTACATTGCAATCATCAGGACAACATATGTGGTCTTTAGTTAATATTAGTTTTCATCTTGTCTATTGTCTGTGTCAAACTTGAGTCAGTTTTTTACCCCCATTTTTGTTTACAGAATGATTTGGCTGAGACGATTTAATATATAATATGATTTCGCTTTCATATCAATTTATGATGTGATTTTTCTCTACAACTTTTTTATATAATTTGATGTGAAGTAAATACTTATTTTCATCGCAATTTAGATTTGACGGAAAGTAAATATATTTTGATGATGTCATCTACATCCATAATAAAAATAATGGCACTAGTAGTTGGATTGCTGCTTGGGTGTTGATGTGGCATAATGTTAGTGATGTTGCCTTGACATCGAATATGGTACAATATGGCATAATTTCTCCTAACATGTGACATTAATTGACCGTCATGGAAATAGCAAGTCGATGATGTTCTATATAACGTCACTGAAGGTCCCAATTTCGTTGACGTTTTTGCGCGTGCGCAGTCACTAGGAGTAATCTGTGACGGGGTGTGATGGCCTGGCATATTAGGGATGATAGAATACTCATATCAATAAGGAATTCCTTCTTTTCCGGGAGCCCATTCAGACAGAACTCCAAAGTTAAGCGTGCTCAGCTTGGAGTAGTGTCAGGATGGGTTACCGACTGGGAAGTTTCTGCCGGGTGCGCACGAGTGAGGAGAAAGTGCGCAGAAAAGACTAGTATTGATCTGTGGGGATCGAATCGCTGGCGTTGTTGAGTCTAGAAAAATGTTTTGAGTCTTATAGGATTATATATATCGGAGAGTAGGATTCTTTTTACTCCGCAGTCCCTTCGTCGCTCTGGTGAGGCTTCCTGATGTAGAATTTTGACTCTTCTCTTCTCAAATTTCATGAAAAAAAATTAGGATCATGCGGGTATCTTGGAATCATTTCGATGGTTTTGTGACGAGAACATTGTTCTTGGTGCCTCCTGACATTTAGGGGTTGTGGCAGTGTCCTGGGGAATTGAGCTCCGAGGTGTTGTCGTCACAATTTTATCGTTGCAGTTCTGGAATACCTGAGTTCGCCGACATCGAAAATCTCCTTTATGCAGTTGTTGGTGAGATAACCTCGACGCCATCCAGTACTGGGGCGGGAGTTTGGGAGTATTGCCATAACTCGTATAACAGACTCTTTTCGAAGGTTGATGTAAATGATTTCCGAAGGTTTCTTGGTTATGTGTTGAAGGATGGATACAGCTTGATGTAGGATTTGCTAGTTTTGGGTGAGATATTATGCTTCCCATGTATCCCCAACACCTGATTGCATAACTAGAAAGTTTCGGGAGTTTCATAGGTGGGAATTCATGTAGCTCTAGTATTTGTTTCCGCAAATATTTGTTTATGATTGGGTAATCCTTACCAATTATTTGTTCATATCTTTACCTTGTTGTTTTTTCATCTACCTTTATCTAAGTGTCTTCTCAATTTATGGAAGTGTGATCATTTACTTTGGAATTCATTCGTTCATTCTTTGTTCGAATGTTAAGGCTACATGTTGCAATTTCGATCCATTGATTCAGCTTGTATATATGTCTTTTAAGATGCTAACGGATGTCAACCTCTTCAGGATGGCTCCTCCAACGTGTCAGAATCCGGAACCTCCGCCATCACCTCCACCTTCGGAGGCATGGCAAGCTGTCATGGCCGCCACCAACGCCAACTTCTTGGCAATGTCTTAATCACAGAAGCTAAAGAAATGTGCAAAGTCATCCGTGAAAATCTCAAAGCCGCACAATCGTGCCAGAAGAGTTACTATGATAGCAAGCATCGTGACTTGGCTTTCGAGATAGGAGACCATGTCTACCTCCGCGTGTAACGCCCCAGATATACTTTCCATAATTGTATCCAACTCTTGCCGTTTCCGGCATTAAGTTATATTTATTTCTCGGGTTCGGGTCTTTGTCTCCGTGTGTTGTTCTCGTTTTCGTGCATTGCATATCATGTCGTCACGTGCATTGCATTTGCATACATGTTCATCTCATGCATTCGAGCATTTTCCCCGTTGTCCGTTTTGCATTCCAGCGCTTCAATCTCCTCCGGTGGCCATTTCTAGCTTTCTTTAGTGTGTGGGGATTAAACATTTCCGGATTGGACCGAGACTTGTCATGCGGCCTTGGTTTACTACCGGTAGACCGCCTGTCAAATTTCGGGTCATTTGGACTTCGTTTGATACTCCAACGGTTAACCGAGGGACCGAAAAGGCCTCGTGTCTGTTGCAGCCCAACACCCCCCAAATTTGTCCCAAAACCCACCAAACTCTGCTCCATGTCCTAGATCGTTCGATCACGATCGCGTGGGCGAAAACCGCACCTCATTTGGACTCTCCTAGCTCCACTTATGCCTATTTAAACACCCCCCATTTCGGATCTCGTCTTCCTCCCCGTCCTCCTCCAAAAAAAAAACATCTCCTCGCCAGATCCGCCGCTGACGGACGTGTCCGGAGCAGACCGGACAACGTCCGCCGCGCAGCCCGTCCAACCGCCGCCTGCCACTTGGGCTTGCGCCCACATCGCCGCCGCCAGGCCCGGGAGGCCCGAGGTCGGCCCCCGCGAGCCCATCCGGTGCCCCGCCGCCTAGTCGCCCTCGCTGCCGCCTTCTTCCGCTCCGGCGGACGGAGCCGCCACGCGCCGCTCGACGCCGGCGGCCGGAGTCAGCCGCCATCGCCGCCTCGCCGTCCGGTGGCCGCCGCCTCGCCCGGACCTCGCCTCCATCGCCGCCGCGCCGCCCCGGGCCGGATCCGGCCGGGCCGCGCCTCCTCACCGCTCCCTCGTCGCCGTTCCGAGCTCGCCGGAGCCGGACGCCTCGCCGACGAACCTCGGGAGCCGTGCCCTGCTACAGTGCCGCCGGACCCGATCTGGATCTGGATCTAGGGATCCCCCGGTTGACTTTTATCTCCTAACCCTAAATTTTTATGCGATGTTTGACTGCTCGTATCTCCGCAACCGTAGGTCCGTTTTGGGCGTATAATATATCAAAATCTTCGCCTCGACATGTACATCATTTCATTCCATTGCATCATTTTCATTTGAGGTCATATTGATGCCCAAAATGCTGTTAGAAGGAGGCTTCGTGAGTTAAATTGCAGATCCGTTAGTTCATCATACACTTTTGTCATTTTTGCCATGTTTAATCCGTGCATGATATGCCTGTGCCCCTTTGGGATGAATTGTTAAGCATTTTGTCTTATTTCCATAGGTGCCACCCATGCATTTTTAGGATGTGTGTGTTGTCTTGTGCAAGCTTGCGAAGAGAGGTACCTGAGATTGCTGATTTCAGAGACTTAGTGATTTTCACTAAGTCTGGGATATTTTAGTTCGTGATGCTATATGTCCAGCTTGTTTCCTAGTGATCCGTGCCTCTTTTGAGGATTATCAGTAAGGGAGTTTTGATATTTATGTTATGCTCTATCCATCCATGTCTTTGTTTGCATAGGTGGAGTGCCCTAGGTTGACTCAATTGATCTCAACTTTTGCTTCGTTGTTAATCTGGGCAGATCGTCAACTTGTTTGCGATTTTGCCGCGTTAGTGTTCCATGCATGCTATGCCTTTGTTCTTGCCATGTGTAGCTAGCATATTGTGCCTTATTGCTGGTTATATTCTTGCCTTGCTATGACTTGCACCATGGTGAGTGCATCGAGCTCGTTTACATGCCTTCGTGAGTTAAATTTCTGCATGTCTCAGTTTTCACTAAGTCTGAAAACTGATTGTGTTCGAGCTATGTTCGTGAGCTCGGTACAGTATTTTGTGAACCCTTTTGACCCCAGGTCACTTTGGATGTTTTGTTAAGCTTGTTGAGTAGCTCCATGCCATGTTCTTACTTGTCATGTTCAGGTCATTTATCATGTTGTTTTGCTGCTCCAAAAAGAGCATCGTGATCTGAAATTTCAGGCTAGTGTTAATTTCACTAAGTCTGGAATCTGTTTTGCATATTCGTTTTTGCCATGCTTGTTTGAACCTCTTAATGGATGAATTTGCCTATGGCTCAGTGCTAGTGTTTTGTTACGAATCTTGTATACATCACTGCCATGTATTTTGTTTTCATGTTTGGTGGCTGTAGCATGTTCATTTCGTTGCATTTAGATGCCTACTTGCTGTAAATCGCAGACCGGTGTCATATCTTAAAACGCTTGCCATTTCCAAACCGTAGCTCCGATTCCAATGATCTTTATATCGTTTTCAAGCGATTTCGTCCCCTCTATCCAGTGGCACCCTTGGAATTCCAAGTTGAGGCCAGGTTCATGCATTTCCTGTCATATCTTGCATTTTGCATCCCGCATCGCATCCCGCATAGCATATCATCATTTCATCATATTGCTTGGTCTTGCACGTGGTTGATTGTATCCTTGTTGCTTGTTTGTCTTGTTGGGTAGAGCCGGGAGACGAGTTCGCTACCGAGGAGCCCGTTGAGTTTGCTTGTGAGGATCCAGTCAGCTTTGACAACTGTGCAGGCAAGATGATCATACCCTCGAAATCACTACTATCTTTGCTATGCTAGTTTGCTCGCTCTTTTGCTTTGCCACTGCTACGATGCCTACCATTTGCTTGTCAGCCTCCCAATTGCATGATTGAACCTCTAACCTACCATTGTCCTAGCAAACCGTTGATTGGCTATGTTACCGCTTTGCTCAGCCCCTCTTATAGCGTTGCTAGTTGCAGGTGAAGATTGGAGCCGTTCCTTGTTGGAACATTTATTTAATTGTTGGGATATCATTATATTGCTATGTTATGTTAATGCATCTACATACTTGGTAAAGGGTGGAAGGCTCGGCCTCTCGCCTAGTGTTTTGTTCCACTCTTGCCGCCCTAGTTTCTGTCATATCGGTGTTATGTTCCCGGATTTGCGTTCCTTACGCGGTTGGGTTATAATGGGAACCCCTTGATATTTCGCCTTGATTAAAGCTTTTCCAGCAATGCCCAACCTTGGTTTTACCATTTGCCGCCTCCCCTTTTCCTTTCCCTTGGGTTCTGCAGACTCAAGGGTCATCTTATTTTAACCCCCCCCCGGGCCAGTGCTCCTCTGAGTGTTGGTCCACCTGTCAGCTACCGGTGGCCACCAGGGGCAACTCTGGGCTGGCCTACCCGTACCTAAGACAATCTGAGTGTGCCCTGAGAAAGAGATATGTGCAGCTCCTATCGGGATTTGTCGGCACATTCGGGCGGTGTTGCTGGTCTTGTTTTAACCTGCCGAAGTGTCTTGAGTTACCGAGATACCGAGTCTGATCAGAACGTCTTGGGAGGAGGTCTTTTCCTTCGTTGACCGTGAGAGCTTGTCATGGGCTAAGTTGGGACTCCCCTGCAGGGATTGAACTTTCGAAAGCCGTGCCCGCGGTTATGGGCAGATGGGAATTTGTTAATGTCCGGTTGTAGATAACTTGAATCTTAATTAATTAAAATGAATCAACTGAGTGTGTTGCCGTGATGGCCTCTTCTCGGCGGAGTCCGGGAAGTGGACACGGTGTTGGAGTAATGCTTGCGCAGGTTGTTCCTTCTAGTTTCTCGCTCGCGCCTTGCCTCCTCGTCTCGCTCTCTTTTGCATATAAGCTAGCCACCACATATGCTAGTCGCTTGCTGCAGCTCCACATACTTGCCTTATCCTTCCTATTAGCTTAAATAGTTTTGATCGCGAGGGTGCGAGATTGCTGAGTCCCTGTGGCTCACAGATACTATAATTCCAGATGCAGGTCCAGGTGATTCCGCTCCAGGTGACGAGTACGAGCTCAAGTGGGAGTTTGACGAGGACTCTCAGCGTTATTATGTTTCCTTTCCCGATGATCAGTAGTGGTGCCTAGTTGGGGTTATCGATTCAGGGCCTTGTCGCATGTTGGGGGTCTTTTCTATTTTGGCACCGTAGTCGGGCCATGAGTGATTTGTATGATGGATGTTATTTATGTACTTTGATGTGACGTGGCGAGTGTAAGCCAACTATGTACCTCCCCTTTATATTATTTATGTACATGGGATGTGTGATGATTTCCTGACTTGCGACATTGCTTTCAATGCGGTTATGCCTCTAAGTCGTGCCTCGACACGTGGGAGATATAGCCGCATCGAGGGCGTTACAAGTTGGTAATCAGAGCCTTCCCCGACCTTAGGAGCCCCATTGCTTGATCGTTTTTAGCAGCCGAGTTGTGTCTAGAAAAATGTTTTGAGTCACTTAGGAATTATATATCGGAGAGTTAGGAATTCTTTTTACTTCCCAGTCTCCTCATCGCTCTGGTAAGGCATCCTGACGTAGAGTTTCGACTCTTCTCTTCTCAAATTTCACTAAAAAAATTTTTTAGGATCACGCGAGTATCTTGGTTTTGTTCCGATGGTTTTGTGACGAGAACATTGTTCGTGGTGCCTCCTGTCTTTAGGGGTTGTGGCAGTGTCCCGGGGAGTTGAGCTCCGAGGTGTTGTCGTCACAATTTTATCGTTGCAATTCTGGTATACTTGAGATTTGTTCGCGACATCGAAAATCTCTTTTATGCAGTTCGTTGGTGAGATAACCTCGACGCCACCCAGTACTGGGGCGGGAGTTCGGGAGTATCGCCATAACTTGTATAACGGATGCTTTTCGAAGGTTGAGATAGATGGTTTCCGAAGGTTTCTTGGTTATGTGTTGAAGGATGGATACAGCTGGATGTAGGATTTGCTAGCTTGAGTGAGATATTATGCTCCCCTGTATCCCCAACACCTGATTGCATAACCGGGAAAATTTCGGGAATTTCATAGGTGGGAATTCAAGTAGCCTTAGGATATCTTTCCGACAGATGTATGATATGAAATTGGGGTTCGACGTCTAGTGGTTCGCCTATTCACGGTCGATTTTACAGTGGTCTCGTTGTGTCTTAAAGAGTCCTTGGCTATGCTGACTCGGGGACGCTTCGTATGTCATGTGCACTGCCTTGTACATGATGGTGCTGTACGATCGAGCCCGTGTAGGTCCCACCACGAAAACTTCGGACGAAATTTCTATCATGTATTTGTTCCGGCTTATTCCGCAAGCCAACCCTTGGTTTTATTTTCAGTTGTGGCATTCGAGTTGCTCCGACGTCATATGTTGATACCATCCCCCGTTGTTGTACCCCTTCTACCTGATTCTTCGTGGCTTCGCAATTTAGGAATATGTGACCACTTCAAGAGAAGTGCATTCGTTCATTTTGTTCGGATGTGAAGACTTTATGTTGCAATTTTCATTCCGTTGGATTCAGCTTCAATATTTGTCTTTTTGTGTGCTAATGGTGGTCAACATCTTCAGGATGGCTCCTCCAACGCGCACGACTCCGAATCCTGATCCGCCTCCACCTCCGCCTCCTCCGGAAGCATGGCAAGCTGTGATGGCCGCAACCAATGCAAACACACAGTTGATCATGCAAATTCTCCAAGAGCGCAATCAAGGCAGTCAAGGGAATCAAGGCAGCAACCAGGGTCACTTTGCTACACTCAACCAGTTCCTTGCTAACGGGCCAAAGACTTTCAGTAATTGTGTTGAGGCAACCGATGCTGACGATTGGCTTGTGGATCTGTGTAAGCATTTCGAGTGCAGCAACGTCAGGCCTGAAGATTTCGTCAAGTTCGCTTCTTTCCAACTCAAAGATCAGGCTGCAGAATGGTTCCAGCAGTACAAGGATTCCAGAGGTGAACGTGTTATCACTTGGGATGATTTCCCTCAAGATTTCCGCGCTCATCACATTCCGCAGAGCATGGTTGAAATAAAGCGTGAGGAATTCCGCAATCTGAAGCAAGGCTCTTTGTCTGTCTATGACTACAACAAATTGTTCCAGAAACTTGCCCGCTTTGCCAAGCAGGACGTGCCTGATGAGAAGAGCATGATATATCAGTTCAGGGGTGGTCTCAGAGAAGATATTCAGCTCGCTCTTGTTCTCTTCGAGCCTTTGAGATACGATGAGTTCTACAACATGGCACTGAAGCAAGAGGCTGCTCAGTTGAGGTGTGATGCTTCCAGGAAGCGAGTCAGAGATGTTACTCCATCTTCCTCTACTCTAGTGGCCAAGCAGCAGAAGTATTGGCTTCCTCCTCCTCCGTTCCATCAGCCGTATCAGCAGAAGAGCAAAGGTGGCAGTGGTTCTTCCCACCCACCCAACCCAGGCTTTCAGAACAAGACTTCGTCTCAAGCTCCAAGATCAAGTGCTCCGTATCACCGTCCGCTTTCAGAGGTCACGTGCAACAAGTACCAACAGAAGGGTCACTATGCCAACAAGTGTTTCAACTAGAGGCGTCTTCCTCCTCCTCCTCCTGTCAGATCGGCAAGTACAGCTGTGGTCCAGCATAACCCTAAGCACGCCAAGGTCAATTTGATGAATGCAGCTCAGGCAGAGGACTCGTCAGATGTGATCATGGGTAACCTTCCTGTTAATGATATTCCTGCAAATGTTCTTTTTGACACGGGTGCATCGCATTGTTTCATCTCGAGACCGTTTTCATCTAAGCATGGGTTGCCTTTGCAAATTTTGCCTAGTCCTTTGGCAGTTGTCTCTCCCGGTAAGCGCATGCAGGCTAACTCCATCGTTCCGAATGTTTCTATTACTTTGGGTGACTACAAGTTTCTATCTTCTCCAACGGTTCTTGGTGACTCGGATATTGATCTTATTCTCGGAATGGATTGGCTTTTGAAGCACAAGGCACATCTTGATTGTGCAGCCAGGCAGATTCAACTGACTCATTCGTCTGAGGATGTCATTGTCTTTGCCGCTCTGGATAATACCATCCGGTTGTTTTCTCTCAATGAGAAGGGTGAATTGGATGCTATTTCGCAGATTCCGGTTGTTTGTGAATATCAAGACGTTTTTCCAGAAGAACTCCCAGGGATGCCTCCAAACCGGCCGGTTGAATTTGTTATTGAACTTGAGCCCGATACGGAACCTGTATGCAAACGTCCCTACAAGCTCGGCCCCGAAGAGTTGAAGGAGTTGAAGAAACAACTCGATGAGCAAGAAAGATTGGGTCTCATCCGGCCTAGTACTTCTCCGTGGGGTTGTGGTGTTCTTTTTGTGAAGAAGAAGGATGGATCGAGTCGACTTTGTGTTGATTACCGTCCAGTGAATAAGAAGACCATCAAGAACAAATACCCACTTCCCAACATCAATGAGCTGTTCGAACAACTCAAGGGTGCTCAAGTATTCTCCAAGCTTGATCTTCGTATGGGTTATCACCAGATTCGCATTCGTGAAGAAGATATTCCCAAGACAGCATTCAGAACAAGCTTTGGTTCATATGAATACACTGTCATGTCTTTTGGCCTCGCCAACGCTCCTCCGATGTTTTCTCGCATGATGAACTTCATCTTCAATGCTTACACCAATGACTTCGTTCTGGTCTATCTCGATGACATTCTGGTTTTCTCGAAGAACAAGGAAGATCATGCCAAGCACTTGCGTTTGGTTCTTGATAAGCTCAGGGAATATCAGTTCTATGCCAAGTTCTCCAAGTGTGAATTTTGGCTCGATGAGGTTCTTTATCTTGGTCATATCATCTCTGCCAAGGGCATTTCCGTGAATCCCGAGAAGGTATCCGCAATTGTAAATTGGGAACCTCCTCAGAACGTGAAGCAACTCCGCAGTTTCCTCGGTCTCGCAAGCTATTGTCGAAGATTCGTTGAAAACTTTTCCAAGATCGCGAAGCCTCTCTCAAATCTTCTTCAGAAGCATGTCAAGTACGTTTGGTCTCCGGAGTGTGATATTTCTTTCAACACTTTGAAAGAGAAGTTGATCACTGCTCCAGTTCTGACTCCGCCTGATGAATCCAAGCCATACGAGGTCTTTTGTGATGCCTCTCTCCAAGGTCTTGGCGCAATATTGATGCAAGAGAAGAAAGTGGTTGCTTATACCTCTCGCCAGTTGAAGCCTAATGAGAAGAACTACCCCACTCATGATCTCGAGTTGGCGGCAGTTGTGCATGCTCTTTTGACTTGGAGACATCTTCTATTGGGAAGGAAAGTGGACATTTTCACTGATCACAAGAGTCTCAAGTACATCTTCACCCAGCCTAATCTCAACCTAAGGAAAACTCGATGGGTCGAAATGATTCAAGAGTACAATCCGAGTATTGAGTATACTCCAGGCAAGGCTAATGTGATTGCTGATGCTTTGAGCAGAAAGGCTTACTGCAACAGTCTGATTCTCAAGCCTTATCAACCCGAGCTTTGTGAAGCTTTCCGCAAGCTGAATCTTCAAGTTGTTCCTCAAGGTTTCCTCGCCAACCTTCAAGTCTCTCCTACCTTAGAAGACCAGATTCGCCAAGCCCAGCTTCTTGATGCTATGGTGAAAAAGGTGAAGATTGCTATTGCAAAGAGTCAGTCCAAGTACAAGTGCTACCGCCTTGATGACAAGGACACTCTCTTCTTCGAGGATCGTATTGTTGTGCCCAAAGGTGAACTCCGTAAAGTGATCATGAACGAGGCTCATAACTCTCTCCTCTCCATCCACCCTGGTAGTACGAAGATGTATCAGGATCTCAAGCAAGCTTATTGGTGGACTCGAATGAAGCGCGAGATAGCTCAATTCATGAATGAATGTGATGTCTGCAGAAGAGTGAAGGCAGAACACCAAAGGCCAGCTGGTCTCCTCCAACCTCTTGCCATTCCAGAATGGAAGTTTGACCACATTGAAATGGACTTTGTGACTGGGTTTCCAAAGTCCAAGCGTGGCAATGATGCTATATTTGTTGACATCGACAAGCTCACCAAAGTGGCTCACTTTCTGGCTATCAAAGAGTCGATCACTGCAGCTCAATTGGCGGAACTCTATACCTCTCACATTGTCTCTCTGCACGGTATTCCTCAAGTGATCTCTTCAGACCGTGGCAGCATCTTTACCTCGAAGTTTTGGGATTCTTTTCAGAAGGCCATGGGCACCAACATCCGCTTCAGCACTGCTTTCCATCCTCAAACAAGCGGTCAAGTCGAGCGTGTCAACCAGATTCTTGAAGATATGCTCAGGGCTTGTGAGATCTCCTTCGGCATGAAGTGGGAGGATTGTCTTCCTTATGCTGAATTCTCCTATAACAACAGTTTTCAAGCAAGTTCGGGCAAGGCCCCCTTTGAAATTCTGTATGGCAGGAAGTGCCGTACCCCTCTCAACTGGTCTGAAACCGGTGAACGTCAGCTGCTGGGTAATGACTTAATCACAGAAGCAGAAGAAATGTGCAAAGTCATTCATGATAACCTCAAAGCAGCCCAATCCCGCCAGAAGAGCTACTATGATAGTAAGCACCGTGATTTGGCTTTCGAGATCGGAGATCATGTTTACCTCCGTGTCTCTCCTATGAAAGGTACTCGTCGCTTCGGTATCAAAGGGAAGCTTGCCCCTAGATACGTGGGACCTTTCAAGATTGTCAGCAAGAAAGGTGACCTCGCCTATCAGCTCGAGCTTCCTTCAAACTTTGCCAATGTTCATGATGTGTTCCATGTCTCCCAACTCCGAAAGTGCTTCAAGACGCCTGACCGCACCGTCAACTTCGAGGACATTGAGCTCCAAGAAGATCTCTCCTATATTGAGCACCCAGTTGCTATTCCTGAAGAGACTGAACGCAAGACCCGCAACAAGTCAATCAAATTTCCCAAAGTCAAGTGGTCTCACCATTCCGACCGTGAAGCTACATGGGAACGCGAGGATCACCTCCGTTCTGAGTACCCGGAGTTCTTTCAGTCCTAGATCTCGGGACGAGATCTTTTCGTAGTGGTGGAGTGTTGTAACGCCCCAGATATACTTTCCATAATTGTATCCAACTCTTGTCGTTTCCGGCATTAAGTTATATTTATTTCTCGGGTTCGGGTCTTTGTCTCTGTGTGTTGTTCTCGTTTTCGTGCATCGCATATCATGTCGTCACGTGCATTGCATTTGCATACATGTTCATCTCATGCATTCGAGCATTTTCCCCGTTGTCCGTTTTGCATTCCGGCGCTTCAATCTCCTCTGGTGGCCATTTCTAGCTTTCTTTTGTGTGTGGGGATTAAACATTTCCGGATTGGACCGAGACTTGTCATGCGGCCTTGGTTTACTACCGGTAGACCGCCTGTCAAATTTCGGGTCATTTGGACTTCGTTTGATACTACAACGGTTAACCGAGGGACCGAAAAGGCCTCGTGTGTGTTGCAGCCCAACACCCCCCAAATTTGTCCCAAAACCCACCAAACTCTGCTCCATGTCCTAGATCGTTCGATCACGATCGCGTGGGCGAAAACTGCACCTCATTTGGACTCTCCTAGCTCCACTTATGCCTATTTAAACACCCCCCATTTCGGATCTCGTCTTCCTTCCCGTCCTCCTCCAAAAAAAAAAACATCTCCTCGCCAGATCCGCCGCCAACGGACGTGTCCGGAGCGGACCGGACAATGTCCGCCGCGCAGCCCGTCCAACCGCCGCCTGCCACGTGGGCTTGCGCCCACATCGCCGCCGCCAGGCCCGGGAGGCTCGAGGTCGGCCCCCGCGAGCCCATCCGGTGCCCCGCCGCCTAGTCGCCCTCGCTGCCGCCTTCTTCCGCTCCGGCGGCCGGAGCCGCCACGCGCCGCTCGACGCCGGCGGCCGGAGCCATCTGCCATCGCCGCCTCACCGTCCGGTGGCCGCCGCCTCACCCGGACCTCGCCTCCATCGCCGCCGCGCCGCCCCGGGCCAGATCCGGCCGGGCCGCGCCTCCTCACCGCTCCCTCGTCGCCGTTCCGAGCTCGCCGGAGCCGGCCACCTCGCCGATGAACCTCGGGAGCCGTGCCCTGCTACAGTGCCGCCGGACCCGATCTGGATCTGGATCTGGGGATCCCCCCGGTTGACTTTTATCTCCTAACCCTAAATTTTTATGCGATGTTTGACAGCTCGTATCTCCGCAACCGTAGCTCCGTTTTGGGCGTATAATATATCAAAATCTTCGCCTGGACATGTACATCATTCCATTCCATTGCATCATTTGCATTTGAGGTCATCTTGGTGCCCAAAATGCTGTTAGAAGTAGGCTTCGTGAGTTAAATTGCAGATCCGTTAGTTCATCATACACTTTTGTCATTTTTGCCATGTTTAATCCGTGCATGATATGCCTGTGCCCCTTTGGGATGAATTGTTAAGCATTTTGTCTTATTTCCATAGGTGCCACCCATGCATTTTTAGGATGTGTGTGTTGTCTTGTGCAAGCTTGCGAAGAGAGGTACCTGAGATTGCTGATTTCAGGGACTTAGTGATTTTCACCAAGTCTGGGATATTTTAGTTCGTGATGCTATATGTCCAGCTTGTTTCCTAGTGTTCCGTGCCTCTTTTGAGGATGATCAGTAAGGGAGTTTTGATATTTATGTTATTCACTATCCATCCATGTCTTTGTTTGCATAGGTGGAGTGCCCTAGGTTGACTCAATCGATCTCAACTTTTGCTTCGTTGTTAATCTGGGCAGATCGTCAACTTGTTTGCGATTTTGCCGATGCTACCGTTAGTGTTCCATGCATGCTATGCCTTTGTTCTTGCCATGTGTAGCTAGCATATTGTGCCTTATTTCTGGTTATATGCTTGCTTTGCTATGACTTGCACCATGGTGAGTGCATCGAGCTCGTTTACATGCCTTCGTGAGTTAAATTTCTGCATGTGTCAGTTTTCACTAAGTCTGAAAACTGATTGTGTTCGAGCTATGTTCGTGAGCTCGGTAGAGTATTTTGTGAACCCTTTTGACCCCAGGTCACTTTGGGTGTTTTGTTAAGCTTGTTGAGTAGCTCCATGCCATGTTCTTACTTGTCATGTTCAGGTCATTTATCATGTTGTTTTGCTGCTCCAAAGAGAGCATCGTGATCTGAAATTTCAGGCTAGTGTTAATTTCACTAAGTCTGGAATCTGTTTTGCATATTCGTTTTTGCCATGCTTGTTTGAACCTCTTAATGGATGAATTTGCCTATGGCTCAGTGCTAGTGTTTTGTTACGCATCTTGTGTACATCACTGCCATGTATTTTGTTTTCATGTTTGGTGGCTGTAGCATGTTCATTTCGTTGCATTTAGATGCCTACTTGCTGTAAATCGCAGACCGGTGTCATATCTTAAAACGCTTGCCATTTCCAAACCGTAGCTCCGATTCCAATGATCTTTATATCGTTTTCAAGCGATTTCGTCCCCTCTATCCAGTGGCACCCTTGGAATTACAAGTTGAGGCCAGTTTCATGCATTTCCTGTCATATCTTGCATTTTGCATCCCGCATCGCATCCCGCATAGCATATTATCATTTCATCATATTGCTTGGTCTTGCACGTGGTTGATTGTATCCTTGTTGCTTGTTTGTCTTGTTGGGTAGAGCCGGGAGAAGAGTTAGCTACCGAGGAGCCCGTTGAGTTTGCTTGTGAGGATCCAGTCAGCTTTGACAACTGTGCAGGCAAGATGATCATACCCTCGAAATCACTACTATCTTTGTTATGCTAGTTTGCTCGCTCTTTTGCTTTGCCACTGCTACGATGCCTACCATTTGCTTGTCAGCCTCCCAATTTCATGATTGAACCTCTAACCTACCATTGTCCTAGCAAACCGTTGATTGGCTATGTTACCGCTTTGCTCAGCCCCTCTTATAGCGTTGCTAGTTGCAGGTGAAGATTGGAGCCGTTCCTTGTTGGAACATTTATTTACTTGTTGGGATATCATTATATTGCTATGTTATCTTAATGCATCTATATACTTGGTAAAGGGTGGAAGGCTCGGCCTCTCGCCTAGTGTTTTGTTCCACTCTTGCCGCCCTAGTTTTCGTCATATCGGTGTTATGTTCCCGGATTTGCGTTCCTTACGCGGTTGGGTTATAATGGGAACCCCTTGATATTTCGCCTTGATTAAAGCTTTTCCAGCAATGCCCAACCTTGGTTTTACCATTTGCCGCCTCCCCTTTTCCTTTCCCTTGGGTTCTGCAGACTCAAGGGTCATCTTATTTTAACCCCCCCCCCCCGGGCCAGTGCTCCTCTGAGTGTTGGTCCACATGTCAGCTACCGGTGGCCACCAGGGGCAACTCTGGGCTGGCCTACCTGTACCTAAGACAATCTGAGTGTGCCCTGAGAAAGAGATATGTGCAGCTCCTATCGGGATTTGTCGGCACATTCGGGCGGTGTTGCTGGTCTTGTTTTAACCTGCCAAAGTGTCTTGAGTTACCGAGATACCGAGTCTGATCGGAACGTCTTGGGAGGAGGTCTTTTCCTTCGTTGACCGTGAGAGCTTGTCATGGGCTAAGTTGGGACTCCCCTGCAGGGATTGAACTTTCGAAAGCCATGCCCGCGGTTATGGGCAGATGGGAATTTGTTAATGTCCGGTTGTAGATAACTTGAATCTTAATTAATTAAAATGAATCAACTGAGTGTGTTGCCGTGATGGCCTCTTCTCGGCGGAGTCCGGGAAGTGGACACGGTGTTGGAGTAATGCTTGCGCAGGTTGTTCCTTCTAGTTTCTCGCTCGCGCCTTGCCTCCTCGTCTCGCTCTCTTTTGCGTATAAGCTAGCCACCACATATGCTAGTCGCTTGCTGCAGCTCCACATACTTGCCTTATCCTTCCTATTAGCTTAAATAGTTTTGATCGCGAGGGTGCGAGATTGCTGAGTCCCTGTGGCTCACAGATACTATAATTCCAGATGCAGGTCCAGGTGATTCCGCTCCAGGTGACGAGTACGAGCTCAAGTGGGAGTTCGACGAGGACTCTCAGCGTTATTATGTTTCCTTTCCCGATGATCAGTAGTGGTGCCTAGTTGGGGTTATCGATTCAGGGCCTTGTCGCATGTTGGGGGTCTTTTCTATTTTGGCACCGTAGTCGGGCCATGAGTGATTTGTATGATGGATGTTATTTATGTACTTTGATGTGACGTGGCGAGTGTAAGCCAACTATGTACCTCCCCTTTATATTATTTATGTACATGGGATGTGTGATGATTTCCTGACTTGCGACATTGCTTTCAATGCGGTTATGCCTCTAAGTCGTGCCTCGACACGTGGGAGATATAGCCGCATCGAGGGCGTTACAAGTTGGTAATCAGAGCCTTCCCCGACCTTAGGAGCCCCATTGCTTGATCGTTTTTAGCAGCCGAGTTGTGTCTAGAAAAATGTTTTGAGTCACTTAGGAATTATATATCGGAGAGTTAGGAATTCTTTTTACTTCCCAGTCTCCTCATCGCTCTGGTAAGGCATCCTGACGTAGAGTTTCGACTCTTCTCTTCTCAAATTTCACTAAAAAAAATTTTTAGGATCACGCGAGTATCTTGGTTTTGTTCCGATGGTTTTGTGACGAGAACATTGTTCGTGGTGCCTCCTGTCTTTAGGGGTTGTGGCAGTGTCCCGGGGAGTTGAGCTCCGAGGTGTTGTCGTCACAATTTTATCGTTGCAATTCTGGTATACTTGAGATTTGTTCGCGACATCGAAAATCTCTTTTATGCAGTTCGTTGGTGAGATAACCTCGACGCCACCCAGTACTGGGGCGGGAGTTCGGGAGTATCGCCATAACTTGTATAACGGATGCTTTTCGAAGGTTGAGATAGATGGTTTCCGAAGGTTTCTTGGTTATGTGTTGAAGGATGGATACAGCTGGATGTAGGATTTGCTAGCTTGAGTGAGATATTATGCTCCCCTGTATCCCCAACACCTGATTGCATAACCGGGAAAATTTCGGGAATTTCATAGGTGGGAATTCAAGTAGCCTTAGGATATCTTTCCGACAGATGTATGATATGAAATTGGGGTTCGACGTCTAGTGGTTCGCCTATTCACGGTCGATTTTACAGTGGTCTCGTTGTGTCTTAAAGAGTCCTTGGCTATGCTGACTCGGGGACGCTTCGTATGTCATGTGCACTGCCTTGTACATGATGGTGCTGTACGATCGAGCCCGTGTAGGTCCCACCACGAAAACTTCGGACGAAATTTCTATCATGTATTTGTTCCGGCTTATTCCGCAAGCCAACCCTTGGTTTTATTTTCAGTTGTGGCATTCGAGTTGCTCCGACGTCATATGTTGATACCATCCCCCGTTGTTGTACCCCTTCTACCTGATTCTTCGTGGCTTCGCAATTTAGGAATATGTGACCACTTCAAGAGAAGTGCATTCGTTCATTTTGTTCGGATGTGAAGACTTTATGTTGCAATTTTCATTCCGTTGGATTCAGCTTCAATATTTGTCTTTTTGTGTGCTAATGGTGGTCAACATCTTCAGGATGGCTCCTCCAACGCGCACGACTCCGAATCCTGATCCGCCTCCACCTCCGCCTCCTCCGGAAGCATGGCAAGCTGTGATGGCCGCAACCAATGCAAACACACAGTTGATCATGCAAATTCTCCAAGAGCGCAATCAAGGCAGTCAAGGGAATCAAGGCAGCAACCAGGGTCACTTTGCTACACTCAACTAGTTCCTTGCTAACGGGCCAAAGACTTTCAGTAATTGTGTTGAGGCAACCGATGCTGACGATTGGCTTGTGGATCTGTGTAAGCATTTCGAGTGCAGCAACGTCAGGCCTGAAGATTTCGTCAAGTTCGCTTCTTTCCAACTCAAAGATCAGGCTGCAGAATGGTTCCAGCAGTACAAGGATTCCAGAGGTGAACGTGTTATCACTTGGGATGATTTCCCTCAAGATTTCCGCGCTCATCACATTCCGCAGAGCGTGGTTGAAAGAAAGCGTGAGGAATTCCGCAATCTGAAGCAAGGCTCTTTGTCTGTCTATGACTACAACAAATTGTTCCAGAAACTTGCCCGCTTTGCCAAGCAGGACGTGCCTGATGAGAAGAGCATGATATATCAGTTCAGGGGTGGTCTCAGAGAAGATATTCAGCTCGCTCTTGTTCTCTTCGAGCCTTTGAGATACGATGAGTTCTACAACATGGCACTGAAGCAAGAGGCTGCTCAGTTGAGGTGTGATGCTTCCAGGAAGCGAGTCAGAGATGTTACTCCATCTTCCTCTACTCTAGTGGCCAAGCAGCAGAAGTATTGGCTTCCTCCTCCTCCGTTCCGTAAGCCGTATCAGCAGAAGAGCAAAGGTGGCAGTGGTTCTTCCCACCCACCCAACCCAGGCTTTCAGAACAAGACTTCGTCTCAAGCTCCAAGATCAAGTGCTCCGTATCACCGTCCGCTTTCAGAGGTCACGTGCAACAAGTGCCAACAGAAGGGTCACTATGCCAACAAGTGTTTCAACCAGAGGCGTCTTCCTCCTCCTCCTCCTGTCAGATCGGCAAGTACAGCTGTGGTCCAGCATAACCCTAAGCACGCCAAGGTCAATTTGATGAATGCAGCTCAGGCAGAGGACTCGTCAGATGTGATCATGGGTAACCTTCCTGTTAATGATATTCCTGCAAATGTTCTTTTTGACACGGGTGCATCGCATTGTTTCATCTCGAGACCGTTTTCATCTAAGCATGGGTTGCCTTTGCAAATTTTGCCTAGTCCTTTGGCAGTTGTCTCTCCCGGTAAGCGCATGCAGGCTAACTCCATCGTTCCGGATGTTTCTATTACTTTGGGTGACTACAAGTTTCTATCTTCTCCAACGGTTCTTGGTGACTCGGATATTGATCTTATTCTCGGAATGGATTGGCTTTCGAAGCACAAGGCACATCTTGCTTGTGCAGCCAGGCCTTATCCTTCCTATTAGCTTAAATAGTTTTGATCGCGAGGGTGCGAGATTGCTGAGTCCCTGTGGCTCACAGATACTATAATTCCAGATGCAGGTCCAGGTGATTCCGCTCCAGGTGACGAGTACGAGCTCAAGTGGGAGTTCGACGAGGACTCTCAGCGTTATTATGTTTCCTTTCCCGATGATCAGTAGTGGTGCCTAGTTGGGGTTATCGATTCAGGGCCTTGTCGCATGTTGGGGGTCTTTTCTATTTTGGCACCGTAGTCGGGCCATGAGTGATTTGTAGGATGGATGTTATTTATGTACTTTGATGTGACGTGGCGAGTGTAAGCCAACTATGTACCTCCCCTTTATATTATTTATGTACATGGGATGTGTGATGATTTCCTGACTTGCGACATTGCTTTCAATGCGGTTATGCCTCTAAGTCGTGCCTCGACACGTGGGAGATATAGCCGCATCGAGGGCGTTACACCGCGTCTCTTCAATGAAAGGTACTCGTCGCTTCGGTATCAAAGGGAAGCTTTCCCCTAGATACGTGGGTCCTTTCAAGATCATTGGCAAAAGAGGCGATCTCTCCTATCAACTTGAGCTTCCATCCAACTTTGCAAACGTGCATGACGTGTTTCACGTGTCTTAGCTTCGCAAGTTTTTCAAGATTCCTGACCGCACCATCAACTTCGAAGAGATTGATCTCCAAGAAGACCTGTCTTATCATGAGCATCCCATTGCTATTCTTGAAGAAACTGAGCGCAAGACTCACAACAACTCTATCAAATTCCTGAAAGTGAAGTGGTCACATCATTCCAACCGAGAAGCCACCTGGGAACGCAAGGACCGCCTTCGTTCTGAATATCCGGAGTTCTTTCAGTCCTAGATCTCGGGACGAGATACTTTCGTAGCGGTGGACTGTTGTAACACCCCGGATGTAACTTGCCATATTTCTATTCCAACTCTTGCCATTTTTGGCTCTAAGTTATTCGATTCCCTCATGATTGGGTTTTGTCTTTGTTTTGCATTTCGTCCATGTCATGCATTGCATATCATGTCATCATGTGCATCGCATTTGCATACGTGTTCGTCTCATGCATCCGAGCATTTTCCCCGTTGTCCGTTTTGCAATCCGGCACTCCTACGTCCTCCGGCACCCCCTTTTGTCTCTTTCCATGTGCGGGTGTTAAAATTTCTCGGAATGGACTGAGATTTGCCAAGCCGCCTTGGTACACCACCGGTAGAGCGCCTGTCAAGTTTCGTGCCATTTGGAGTCCGTTTGATACCCTAATGGTTAACCGGGGAACCGTAAAGGCCTCGTGTGTGTTGCAGCCCAACACCCCTCCAAAGTTGCTCAATAACCCATCCAAACCCTCTCCATCCTCTCGGTCGTTTGATCACGATCGCGTGGCCGAAAACCGCACCTCATTTGGACTCTCCTAGCTCCCTCTACCTATAAATACACCTCCCCCTCCGAAATTTCCGCCCTAAACCCTAAAATTCCCCTCCGCGCCGCCGGACACGTCCGGGTGACGCTGGACGAATCGCGCCCCTGCTCGCGGCCAACCGCGGGACGCCACGTGGCAGCGCCACCGCCCCCGCGTCGCCGGCCCGCCAGGCCCGCGACCGGCCCCCGCAGCACGGCTCTGCCCGCGCGCCCCGCCGCCCTTCCTCCCCCCGGCTCGCGCCTACCCGCGCCGTTGCCGGCCTCCACCGCCGCCCCTACCTCGTCGGACCATCGCGACGCCCGCCACGCTCGACGCTGGCCGCACCTCGTCGCCCGACACCGCCACGTCCCCGCGGCCCCGCCGCCGTTCGTCGTCTCATCGCCGGCCGGCCACCGCCCGGATCCGGCCGGGACCGACCTGGCCCCGCCGTCCTCGACCGCGCTGGCACCTCCCCGAGCTTCTCCGGCCGCTTCCCTCATCATGTCCGGCGATCCTCGGCTTCCACGCACCAGATCTGGATCGGGTGAACCCTAGGGTTGACTTCGAATTTTCCTCTTAGTCCTTTTATATTGCATTTTCAACCCATGTTCTTTGCATCATAACTATGTGCCCGTAGCTCCATTTTGGGTGTGCCATATATCAAAATGTTCATCTGGATGTGCTCTTCATTTTGTTCCATTGCACCATGCTTGTTTGAATCCATCTTGATTCCCAAATTGTTGATGCAGGAGTGCTATAAAATGTTAGTTCCTGTTACTTAGCAGATCTATGAGCATTTGTCATTTTTGCCATGATTATTGTGTGCTGCATATGGACTTGAGCTCTACATGTGTTTTGGGCTATGCCATGTCATCTTCACAGGGGTGTATGGCATGTATTTTTGTGATCAATGTGGTGACTAGCACAATCATGCAAAGTAGCTCTCGTGATATTGCTGATTTCAGAGACTTGGAATTTCACCAAGTCTTTGCTCTGCTGTTATTTTTATGCCATGTATTCATGTTGCTACAGAGAGATCCATGCTTCTTGTGAGTATGTTCAGTAAGGATGATTTTCACATATGGTTATGTCTATCCATCCATGCCCCTGTTTGCATTTATGGAGTTCCCTAGCATGACTCAATCTTGCTCTATTTTTGCTATAAAATGTTCCTCGCAGATTGTTTACGTGTTAATCAATTTTGCCAAGGTTGTTTAGTTGATCCATGCATGCTATGAGATTGTTCTTGCCATGATTAGCTTCTTGATCGTGTCTTCTTGCTGGTAGTATGCTTAGTTTGTCATGCAATGCCTTGTGGTGAGTGAATCGAGCTCGCAAAGAGGCCTTCATAATTCTGTTGATGCCATGTCCAGTTTTCTGCTAAGTCTGTATCTGTTAACGAAACCTGCTATGTTTACATGGGTGCCATCATATCTTCTGATCCTTTTTGGCTTATGGAAAGTAAGGGACTTTTGTTATATGCTTTGAGTAGATCCGTGCCACGCCTTTGTTTTTCATGTTCTGTTCCTGTAGCATGTTGTTATCTTGCTCTAAACTTTGCTTGCTGATGTTAACTCCTGACATGTCTGTGAAGCTGATATCTTTTGCACTTTTGCCATGCTTGTTTGAACCTTCTCTTGTGTGATTCAGCCGTAGCTCACTGTTCATCTTTTGTCAAGCATCTTGAGTAGATCACTGCCATGTGCTTTGTTGCTATGTTAGGGTCCAGTAGCTTAGTTTCTTGTTGCATTTTATATGGCATCGTGTTGTTAATCGCAGAGTTATGCCATTCTTGTTTTGCTCGCCATTTGCAAACCGTGCATCCGATTCCGGTGATCTTTATATCGATTTCAACCGAAATCAACTCATCTTTCCAACGGCACTCTTGGTTTGCCAATTTGAGTCCTGGTTCAATATTTTCCTTCTAGAGCATGCATATGCATTGCATATCACATCTCGCATATCATGCCATGTTTTGCATCATGTTGCTTGCTCATTGCACCGTGATTGATTGTTGGTCCCTTGCTTGTGTTATTGCTTTGGGTAGAGCCGGGAGACGAGTACGTGATCGAGGAACCTGTTGAGTACGCTTACGAGGATCAAGCTTACGTCAACTCGGAGAACTTTGCAGGCAATATGACCATTCCCTCAAAATCACTTCTATCCTTGCTTGCTAGTTGCTCGCTCTATTGCTATGGCGTGATACCTACCGCTTGCTATATCATGCCTCCCATATTGCCATGTCAAGCCTCTAACCCACCTTGTCCTAGCAAACTTTTGTTTGGCTATGTTACCGCTTTGCTCAGCCCCTCTTATAGTGTTGCTAGTTGCAGGTGAAGATGGAGTTTGTTCCTTGTTGGAACATGTTTATTGTTGGGATATCATTATTATATCTTGTTTAATTTAATGCATCTATATACTTGGTAAAGGGTGGAAGGCTCGGCCTTATGCCTGGTGTTTTGTTCCACTCTTGCCTCCCTAGTTTCCGTCATACCGGTGTTATGTTCCTTGATTTTGCGTTCCTTACGCGGTTGGGTTATAATGGGTACCCCTTGACAGTTCGCCTTGAATAAAACTCCTCCAGCAAGGCCAACCTTGGTTTTACCATTTTCCACCTAAGCCTTTTTCCCTTGGTTTCCGCGGACTCGAGGGTCATCTTCATTTTAAACCCCCGGGCCAGTACTCCTCTGAGTGTTCGTCCAACCTGTCAGCAGCCGGTGGCCACTAGGGGCAACTCTAGGTTGGCCTACCGAAATCTTGGACAACCCGGTGTGCCCTGAGAACGATATATGTGCAGCTCCTATTGGGATTTGTCGGCACATTGGGCGGCTTTGCTGGTCTTGTTTTAACATTGTCGAAATGTCTTGTAACCGGGATTCCGAGTCCGATCGGGTCTTCCTGGGAGAAGGAATATCGTTCGTTGACCGTGAGAGCTTGTGACGGGCTAAGTTGGGACACCCATGCAGGGTTTTGAACTTTCGAAAGCCGTGCCCGCGGTTATGGGCATATGGGAATTTGTTAATATCCGGTTGTAGAAAACCTGGCACTAAACTTAATTAAAATGAATCAACCGCGTGTGTAGCCGTGATGGTCTCTTTTCGGCAGAGTCCGGGAAGAGAACACGGTCTCGTGTTATGCGTGAACGTAAGTAGTTTTAGGATCACTTCTTGATCAGTATAGCTTCTCGACCGTGCTTTGCTTCTCTTCTCGCTCTCATTTGCGTATGTTAGTCACCATATATGCTAGTGCATGCTGCAGCTCCACCTCACTACCTTTTCCTACCCATAAGCTTAAATAGTCTTGATCGCGAGGGTGTGAGATTGCTGAGTCCCCCTGACTCACAGATTACTTCCAAAACCAGATGCAGGTGCCGACGATGCCAGTGCAGGGGACGCTACCAAACTCAAGTGGGAGTTCAACGAGGATTCGGGACATTACTATGTTTCCTTTCCGGACGATCAGTAGAGGAGCCCAGTTGGGGCGATCGGGGATCTATGCATTTGGGGTTGTCTTTATTTTGGTTCCGTAGTTGGACCTTGATTGTATTCTGGATGATGTAATGCTATATTTATGTATTGTGTGAAGTGGCGATTGTAAGCCAACTCTTTATCTTGTTCTTATTCAGTACATGGGATGTGTAAAGATTATCCCTCTTGTGACATGCCTACTATGCGGTTGTGCCTCTAAGTCGTGCTCCGACACGTGGGAGATATAGCCGCATTATGGTTGTTACAAGTTGGTATCAGAGCCAGGTAAAATGATTCCGTGACGATGCTTGTGACGCCCATAAAATGTCAATATGGGGTAATTTGTGACGTTATTAGCTATTCGATGACATTTTTCAGCTCGTCGTAGTTGGCCCTATCTCCTTTAGTGTTTATATTGGGTACAACTACGAGTGGGAACTTGTGAATGTGTACACTCGTCACTGGGTTCCACTTCCAAAAATGTCAGACTGCCCTGAAGTTGAGCACACCGGTATTCTAAGTATGTTCAAATACGATCATGGTGACTATCGTGTACGAAAGATAGCAATTTGTCAAGTTCCCAACCGCTCTTGGGACTACACGAACTATGAAGTTGTTGCTATCTTCGACAAGCTTGTTGCCTTCCTTGCTTCCACGACTCGATGGATATTGCTCAAAAGTCAATTTTTATACACGGATCAGTGAGTCTACAAACGGGAGTATTAGACGTAGAGTGCCCATGCTTGACGGAGAGTTCTGTAATTCTTGGAAAAATGAGATGCTTGAGATTTTCAATGAATATGATTTAAACAAGTATATTACTAGTCCTTATGTGCCTCCCATTGATCCTTTGCATCCTACCCACGATGAATATCTTGACATGGTTCACAATCTTAGGACTATTGATCTTATCATTAGAGGATTGCCTAGAAATTTTCTTGTGTGCTTGCCTACTGTTGAATGTACTTATACTATATGGAAATATCTTGAGGAACGCTTTCCAAATTATTCCTTCAAAACTAGATGAGATTCTTCAAAAGTCTATTGCCTTCCATAAAATGAAGCCTATTGATACCAAGTTTGGTGAATGTCTATTTGAGCATCTGATCTTACATGTGGCATTGTTTTTGCATGGAATCCTTATGGTTTCGGTACGTTTGTCTTCCAGCGTAATTATAATTGTTTCATCCACATGCATGCGGGTTAGCTAGCTAGTTTCCCTTTACTAATTAACCTTCTTGTGTTTCCAAGGTCATATGAACATTCTACCACCTATACTTGAAAAATTTTATAACAAAGGGGGAGATGACGATGGTGATGATCACGAGCATGAGGACGAGCATGACCCATATACTCAGTGGCGCCTGGCAACTTATTCCGATGGATCACCTCTTCTTGTCTGTATACAGGGCACTGAAGATGTTACTAAGGAAGCAGGTGTTGTCTCGCATGGTCGCACTCTCCCGACCTATTCCAACATCCGTTGCAGGGTACTCGGGAAGGATACTAGTGTGCTACCGCCAACACCTTCTCCCTGGTACAGTATTGATACTCTTGGAGAAAACTCACTCTTCCTTGGACAAAACTATCCACTGATGGTGAAAGGCGATCCAGCTGCTGTTGACACAATGTTACTACCATTTATGTGAAGCAACTGTATCTATACCTCGGACATTGCTATGCTTCCCTACCATGGCTATCACAATATGGTTATCGAAATAGGCCGCTTCAACCTGGATTATCAGTTCTGCGTTGGTCTCGAGATTGATAGTAGCTGGCCCTTCCCAGAGAATCACTTATGGTTCAAAGCAAGCGTTTCCAACGCCGACGAGTGGTTGAGCTTAAGTACATTTCATCGCTTTCTTATTTGTTGTGTGAGAAAAACTTTACTTTACTAGAATGTTTTGTTGGAAATGATCTATAATCCAACATGTATCCTCGTTGTCATTGTGGCTTGATGACTTGTTCTATGTAATGAATGGTACATTTGCATATGCGTCCATCAACTCACGCCTGCTAGTGGTGTCCATATGAACAATGCTAGTGATTTTAGTTGCAAAAATAAGATAGTGCTAGTAATTTTGAACTGCATATTTTGAGAAATTGAAGTGTTACAAGATTTACAAATGGCAATGTTACTAGATAAACAAATGTCAATCTTTCTAGTTTGACAAATGGAAACATACCCAATATGACAGATGCAAATCTTACCCAATTGTTTCTACGTGGTTGCAAACGGGTCATCCAAAACAACCGTTTGCATTGAAGGGATGCACAATTCCTGCACTGCGAATTTTCCCTTGACTTAAGGGGGGAAGACCATAGCTCTCACTTTGCATAAGGGTGTTCTATCTAAAACGTTTGCGATTAAGAGCTGCACAAATCCTGCTCGGAGCATTTTCCCTTGGCTTCCTGGGGAACCGGTCGGTTTGCATACGGGAGTTCTAACTAAAAAGTTTACGATCAGTGTTTTAAATTTAAAAACCATTGATGTTTTTTTTCAAAAGAAAATTGTTTGATAAGTCTATACATTAAGAGAGAAAAACACAAGTTCGTTCAAACCATATCTTTCGTTCAGGCACACTACGAATTTATATTCATATGATCGAGAATTTGAGATACAGTATTAAACCTCGAAAAAACTATTTCCGGTGGCGGCGAAGGCGGCGTGTCGCGTCGTCGTTGTCGTCGTCGTCCTCCGGGACGCCGTTGTTGAAGTCTT
This sequence comes from Triticum urartu, assembly GCF_056163025.1. Taxonomy (NCBI): domain Eukaryota; kingdom Viridiplantae; phylum Streptophyta; class Magnoliopsida; order Poales; family Poaceae; genus Triticum; species Triticum urartu. The sequence continues at coordinate 305,955,423 of NC_141874.1, forward strand.
CAAGGATGCACAAGATGTTCTTCACTTGTAAATCAAACATAATGTCGTCGCACAATCGACGGGTGGGGCGCGTGAGGACGGCAACTGACGCCGCTGAGAGGTAGTGGTCAACGGCAGCGCCCCATGCCGCTGAGGGGGACACGCGCACGGGCACGGGCGCGATGGGTGCAGCCAAACGCACGGGGACCGGCGTCGTAGTGGGTGGAGGGGCGCGCACGGACAGGGGCACGGGCGTGGCAGGTGCAGCCAAACGCACGGGGGCCGACGCCACGGTGGGTGGAGGGGCACGCATGGTCACGGGCACGGGCGCTGACTCTGGCATGTACACGAGCTCACGCGGGTCTGCGGAGACCTTGCTGACGCCCGCGGCTTCCAGCTCTGTGATAGTGCCTGGCGACCAGCCCGTCAATGCTACGGGGATGGTCGCTGGCGCGGGCGCGGAGATGGAAGCTAGGACGGGAGCGGGGGCAGCAACCGCTGCGGCCAGCTCATTCTGGGCCATGTCCATGAGGCCCCATTCCTCCTTATTTTCTATCTCCTCCGGCGTTGGTGGAGGTCTATGGGAGGGAGGCGAACAATAAGGTCGCCTGTATTAAACAGCAGCATGGGCACCATTAATGGAGAGGAAGGTGGGCAACCATGGAAGTCAAAGGGCTCACTTCCTAGTGAGCATGTGGAGAGGACAACTCGAATGCTTCCCGATGAGCCTGTGCATTGGAGGACAGCTTGCACGCCTCTCGGTCAGCCTACACACCGGACTCCGCTCGCATGCCTCCCGTTCAGTGAAGGTCAAGCAGCAGTCCCACGTCACCTCCTATAGGCATTAAAACGAAGACACATGGTGTCACGTGAATGGTTAACAGAACGCACACGATTTGAATTATACAAACGTTTGAGATATTAAAGTGGAAGCTATATTTTCAAAATGTCTTTGTTGGCTATTATTCGAGTGTGCCTCCTCTCAAAATGGACACGAAAAATACCATAGCATGTCGGGTGTCAATTCATGATAGCATGCCAAGTTTCATGAATTTCAGACGAGTTTTGGATTTACTAGAATTTGAAAACAATGTATCTCAACGTTTTGCCGGCAATCAATGGTGCCCTGGTGTTTGAAATTCATTCGCATTTCTTGCATGGGACCTAAGCATGCAACCAAGGACACAAATTTGATTTTTCAACCAATTTATATGCATTAGAGCACGTGCATGTAGTTCAAATTTGAATTATGCACATAAATGCATTGAAAACTCAATTAATGCATAAAAATGTCCAAACAAACCCCAAAAAATCCCAGAAATTGACACAACACTCCTGTTGTTCAATGTTGACACGAGAAATTTTTTGAAAGCAATAAGAGGCAATGGATATCGTTTCGTCCCCAAAGGAGGGACGTTCCCTACCGAAACCATCAGGCTTGTTGTGAGAAGCTATGGTTTGTGAGAAGCATATCCCCAAACCTGCCCCAAATGGGACAAAAAATTTAGCACGACATGTTGATGCCGCTCCATGATAGCATATCAAGTTTCATGAAATTTAGATGAGTTTTGGATTTATTAGAATTACAAAACTAGGTATCTCAATGTTTGCGGCCGAGTGAACGTGGCAGGTTGTTTGACATTCATTCCCATTTCTTGCAAGGGACCTAAGTATGCAACCAAGGACACATATTTGAATTTTCAACTAATTTATATGCATTGGAGCATGTGCATGTAGTTCAAATTTGAATTATGCACATAAATGCATTGAAAACTCAATTAGTGCATAAAAATGTCCAAAAGAACCCCGAAAAATCCCAAAAATTGACACAACACTCCTGTTGTTCTATGTTGACACGAGAAAATTTTTGAAAGCAATAAGAGGCAATGGATATCATTTCGTCCCCAAAGGTGATACATCTCCAACGTATCTATAATTTTTTATTATTCCATGCTGTTTTATTATCGATCTTGGATGTTTTATAATCATTTTATATCATTTTTTGGTACTAACCTATTGACATAGTGCCAAGTGCCAGTTCCTGTTTTTTCCATGTTTTTTACATCGCAGAAAATCAATATAAAATGGAGTCCAAATGCCACAAAACTTTACGGAGATTTTTTATGGACCAGAAGCAACATGTTGGGCCCTGGTTGCACCTGGGGGAGTCCCGAGGCGGGGACAACCCACCAGGGCACGCCTGGGAGGCCCAGGCGCGCCCTGGTGGGTTGTGCCCACCTCAGGTGCCCCCCGGACCACCTCTTTACTCTATAAATACCCCAAAAATACCACAACCATAGGGGAGTCGATGAAATATTCATCCAGCCGCCGCAAAGCCCAGAACCACCAGATCTAATCTAGAAACTGATACGTCTCCAACGTATCTATAATTTTTGATTGCTCCATGCTATATTATCTACTGTTTTGGACATTATTGGGCTTTATTATCCACTTTTATATTATTTTTGGGACTAACCTATTAACCGGAGGCCCAGCCCAGAATTGCTGTTTTTTGCCTGTTTTAGGGTTTCGAAGAAAAGGAATATCAAACAGAGTACAAATGGAATGAAACCTTCGGGAACGTGATTTTCTCATCGAATACAACTCAGGAGACTTGGACCCTACGTCAAGACACATAACAGGAGGCCACGAGGTAGGGGGCGCGCCTACCCCCCCCCCCCAGGCACGCCCTCCACCCTCGTGGGCCCCCTGTTGCTCCACCGACGTACTTCTTCCTCCTATATATACCCACGTACCCCCAAATGATCAAATACGGAGCCAAAACCATAATTCCACCGCCGCAACTTTCTGTATCCACGAGATCCCATCTTGGGGCCTGTTCCGGAGCTCCGCTGGAGGGGGCATCGATCACGGAGGGCTTCTACATCAACACCATAGCCCTTCCGATGATGTGTGAGTAGTTTACCTCAGACCTACAGGTCCACAGTTAGTAGCTAGATGGCTTCTTATCTCTTTTTGGATCTCAATACAATGTTCTCCCCCTCTCTTGTGGAGATCTATTCGATGTAATCTTCTTTTTGCGGTGTGTTTGTTGAGACCAATGAATTGTGGGTTTATGATCAAGTCTATGTGTGAATAATATTTGAATCTTCTCTGAATTCTTTTATGTATGATTGGTTATCTTTCAAGTCTCTTTGAATTATCAGTTTGGTTTGGCCTACTAGATTGATATTTCTTGCAATGGGAGAAGTGCTTAGCTTTGGGTTCAATCTTGCGATGTCCTTTCACGGTGACAGTAAGGGCAGCAAGGCAGGTATTGTATTGTTGCCATCGAGGATAACAAGACAGGGTTTTCTTCATATTGCATGAGTCTATCCCTCTACATCATGTCATCTTTCTTAAGGCGTTACTCTGTTTTTAACTTAATACTCTAGAAGCATGCTAGATAGCGGTAGATGAGTGGAGTAATAGTAGTAGATGCAGGCAGGAGTCGGTCTACTTGTCTGGGACGTGATGCCTATATACATGATCATACCTAGATATTCTTATAACTATGCTCAATTCTGTCAATTGCTCAACAGTAATTTGTTCACCCACCATAGAATACTTATGCTCTCGAGAGAAACCACTAGTGAAACCTATGGCCCCCGGGTCTATCTTTATCATATTGATCTCCTACTACTTAGTTATTTACTTTGCCTTTATTTTACTTTGCATCTTTTATCATAAAAATACCAAAAATATTATCTTATCATATATATCAGATCTCACTCTCGTAAGTGGCCCTATAGGGATTGACAACCCCTATTTGCGTTGGTTGCGAGGATTTATTTGTTTTGTGCAGGTGCGAGGGACTCGCGCGTAGCCTCCTACTGGATTGATACCTTGGTTCTCAAAAACTGAGGGAAATACTTACGCTACTTTGCTGCATCATCCCTTCCTCTTCGGGGAAAACCAACGCAGTGCTAAAAGAGGTAGCAAGAAGGATTTCTGGCGCCAGTGCAGGGGAGGTCCACGCAAAAGTCAACATACCAAGTAACCATCACATACCCTTATCTCCCGCATTACATTATTTGCCATTTTCCTCCCGTTTTCTTCTCCCCCCACTTCACCCTTGTCGTTTTATTCGCCCTCTCTCTCTCTCTATCCTTCATCCCTCTCTATTTGCCTCTTTTTGACCACTTGCTTCTTGTTTGCTCGTATGGTTAGAATAGTTGTTTATTTATTACTAACAGAGAACCTAAGATCTATGTATCCTCATCCACTTGCTAATCTTTTTAAGAGGTCCAATTATGATAAACCAATTGCTAGTGTGTTCTGTGCACTAGATTATCTTTATGAAGTTATGCTTGAAATCCATGAATCTAAAAAGTGTGATGAATTACCTTATGAAGCGATTCACAATAGATCTTTGAATACAAAGCATGATTGCAATGATTCTACTAATGTCAATTGTGCTAGTAATATGCAAAACCCTAAGCTTGGGGATGCTAGTTTTGCTATGTCCTCTACTTGTTGCAATGATCATGATTGGGGTGATTCTTCTTTTGATCTTGCAAATTTATTTAAGCCCCATGATGAATATGAGATTGATTACAATGTTTGCAATAATATTGAAAGTGGGTTTGGAAGAATATAAACTTTAGATCCCACATATTTGGAGAATGTTCAATCTTATGAAGTTTTTGATAAAAGTGCATTTGGAAAGGTCAGGACTTTAGTTAATGTTAATCCCACTATTTTGGAAGAGTGTCAACTTTGCATGCATGTGGATCGTGTTGAAAATATTTTATGTGATAGCTATTTTGTTGAATTTTCTTATGATCCTACATGTAATTATTACGAGAGAGGAAAATAAGGTGGTAGAAATTTTCATGTTACTAAATTACCTCTCGTTATGTTGAGATTACTATTGTTTCTTTCCTCTTCCATGCATATGCTAGTTTTTGCTTGCCATGATAATTTGTTTGCCTATAATATGCCTATGCATAGGAAGTATGTTAGACTTTGATGTGTTTGTCACATGTTTTATGATGCTCTCTTTGTGCTTCAATTCTTGTCTTTCATGTGAGCATCATTAAAATTATCAATGCCTAGCTAAAAAGGCTTTAAAGAAAAGCGCTTGTTGGGAGAAAACCCATTATTTTTCCTTGCTGTTATTCAATAAATAAATTATCTAGCCTCTGTTTTGTTTGTGTTTTTTGTGTTTAATTAGTGTTTGTGCCAAGTAGAACCGTTGGGAAGACTTGGGGAAAGTCTTGTAGAACTTGCTGTAAGAAAATGAAACTTTAGCGCTCACGAGAACTGCTGTAATTTTTATTTGGAAAGCGGTATTTAGTTAATTCTTTTTGCAGATGATTAATAGATAAATTACTCACGTCCAGAAATTTATTTTAGAATTTTTGGGGTTCCAGATCTTGCGCTAGCTACAGATTACTACAGACTGTTCTGTTTTTGACAGATTCTGTTTTTCGTGTGTTGTTTGCTTATTTTGATGAATCTATGGCTAGTAAAATAGTTTATAAACCATACAAAAATTGTAATACAGTAGGTATAACACCATTATTAATAAAGAATGAGTTCATTACAGTACGTTGAAGTCGTCTTTTGTTTTCTTTTGCTAACGGAGCTCACGAGATTTTCTACTTTAAGTTTTGTGTTGTGAAGTTTTCAAGTTTTGGGTAAAGATTTGATGAATTATGGAACAAGGATTGGCAAGAGCCTAAGCTTGGGGATGCCCCCAAGATAATCTAAGGACACCTAAAAGCCAAAGCTTGGGGATGCCCCGGAAGGCACCCCCTCTTTCGTCTACTTCTATCGGTAACTTTACTTGGAGCTATATTTTTATTCGCCACATTATATGTGTTTTGCTTGGAGCGTCTTGTATGATTTGAGTCTTTGCTTGTTAGTTTACCACAATCATCCTTGCTTTACACACCTTTTGAGAGAGCCATATATGATTTGGAATTTGTTAGAATACTCTATGTGCTTCGCTTATATCTTTTGAGTTATATAATTTTGCTCTAGTGCTTCACTTATATCTTTTAGAGCACGGTGGTGGATTTGTTTTATAGAAACTGTTGATCTCTCATGATTCACTTAGATTATTTTTAGAGTCTTAATAGCATGGTAATTTTCTTAAAATCCTAATATGCTTGGTATACGAGATTAATAATAAAACTCTCTTATGAGTGTGTTGAATACTATGATAAGTTTGATACTTGATAATTGTTTTGAGATATGGAGATGGTGATATTAAAGACATGCTAGTGATTAGTTGTGAATTTGAGGAATACTTGGGTTGTAGTTTGTGATTCCCGTAGCATGCACGTATGGTGAACCGTTATGTGATGAAGTCGGAGCATGATTTATTTATTGATTGTCTTCCTTATGAGTGGCGGTCGGGGATGAGCGATGGTCTTTTCCTACCAATCTATCCCCATAGGAGCATGCGTGTAATACCTTGCTTCGATAACTTGTAGATTTTTGCAATAAGTATATGAGTTCTTTATGACTAATGTTGAGTCCATGGATTATACGCACTCTCACCCTTCCACCTTTGCTAGCCTCTCTAATACCGCGCACCTTTCACCGGTATCATACACCTACCATACACATTCCTCAAAACAGCCACCATACCTACCTATTATGGCATTTCCATAGCCATTCCGAGATATATTGCCATGCAACTTTCCACCGTTTTGTTTATTATGACACACTCCATCATTGTCATATTGCTTAGCATGATCATGTAGTTGACATAGTATTTGTGGCAAAGCCACCATTCATAATTCTTTCATACTTGTCACTCATGCATCATTGCATATCCCAGTACACCGCCAGAGGCATTCACATAGAGTTATATTTTGTTTTAAGTATCAAGTTGTAATTGTTGAGTTGTAAGAAAAATAAAAGTGTGATGATCATCATTATTAGAGCATTGTCCCAGTGAGGAAAGGATGATGGAGACTATGATTCCCCCACAAGTTGGGATGAGACTCCGGACGAAAAATAAATAAAAGAGGCCAAAGAAGCCCAAATAAAAAAAGAGAAAGAAAAGAGGCCATAAGAAAGAGAAAAGGCCCAAATAAAAAATAAGAAATAAAAAATGAGAGAAAAAGAGAGAAGGGACAATGTTACTATCCTTTTACCCCACTTGTGCTTCAAAGTAGCACCATGATCTTCATAGTAGAGAGTCTCTCATGTTATCACTTTCATATACTAGTGGGAATCTTTCATTATAGAACTTGGCTTGTGTATTCCAATGATGGGCTTCCTCAAATTGCTCTAGGTCTTCGTGAACAAGCAAGTTGGATGCACACCCACTAGTTTATTTTTGAGCTTTCATATACTTATAGCTCTAGTGCATCTGTTGCATGGCAATCCCTACTAACTCACATTGATATCTATTGATGGGCATCTCCATAGCCCGTTGATATGCCTATTTGATGTGAGACTATCTTCTCCCTTTTTGTCTTCTCCACAACCACCACTCTATTACACCTATAGTGCTATATCCATGGCTCACGCTCATGTATTGCGTGAAGATTGAAAAAGTTTTGAGAATGTCAAAAGTATGAAACAATTGCTTGGCTTGTCATCGGGGTTGTGCATAATTGCTTTGCTAGTATGCTTGAAGTATTATCAGTTTTATGTCAATATGAACTTTTTTCTTGAATCTTTCGGATCTGAATATTCATACCACAATTAAGAAGAATTACATTAAAATTATGCCAAGTAGCACTCCGCATCAAAAATCCTGTTTTTTATCATTTACCTACTCGATACGTCTCCAACGTATCTATAATTTTTGATTGCTCCATGCTATATTATCTAATGTTTTGGACATTAGTGGGCTTTATTATCCACTTTTATATTATTTTTGGGACAAACCTATTAACCGGAGGCCCAACCCAGAATTGCTGTTTTTTGCCTGTTTTAGGGTTTCGAAGAAAAGGAATATCAAAAGGAGTACAAATGGAATGAAACATTCGGGAACGTGATTTTCTCATCGAATACAACTCAAGAGACTTGGACCCTACGTCAAGACACGTAACAGGAGGCCTCGAGGTAGGGGCGCGCCTACCCACCCCCAGGTGCGCCCTCCACCCTCGTGGGCCCCCTGCTGCTCCACCGACGTACTTACTCCTATATATACCCACGTACCCCCAAACAATCAGATACGGAGCCAAAACCCTAATTCCACCGCCGCAACTTTCTGTATCCACGAGATCCCATCTTGGGGCCTGTTCCGGAGCTTCGCCGTAGGGGGCATCGATCACGGAGGGCTTCTACATCAACACCATAGCCCTTCCGATGAAGTGTGAGTAGTTTACCTCAGACCTACGGGTCCATAGTTAGTAGCTAGATCGCTTCTTCTCTCTTTTTGGATCTCAATACAATGTTCTCCCCCTCTCTTGTGGAGATCTATTCGATGTAATCTTCTTTTTGCGGTGTGTTTGTTGAGACCGATGAATTGTGGGTTTATGATCAAGTCTATCTATGAATAATATTTGAATCTTCTCTGAATTCTTTTATGTATGATTGGTTATCTTTGCAAGTCTCTTTGAATTATCAGTTTGGTTTGGCCTACTAGAATGATCTTTCTTGCAATGGAGAAGTGCTTAGCTTTGGGTTCAATCTTGCGGTGTCCTTCCCCGGTGACAGTAAGGGCAGCAAGGCACATATTGTATTGTTGCCATCGAGGATAACAAGATGGGGTTTTCTTCATATTGCATGAGTCTATCCCTCTACATCATGTCATCTTGCTTAAGGCGTTACTCTATTTTTAACTTAATACTCTAGATGCATGCTGGATAGCGGTCGATGAGTGGAGTAATAGTAGTAGATGCTGGCAGGAGTCTGTCTACTTGTCTCGGACGTGATGCCTATATGCATGATCATACCTAGATATTCTCATAACTATGTTCAATTCTGTCAATTGCTCAACAGTAATTTGTTCACCCACCGTAGAATACTTATGCTCTCGAGAGAAGCCACTAGTGAAACCTATGGCCCCCAGGTCTATCTTTATCATATTGATCTCCTACTACTTAGTTATTTACTTTGCTATTTACTTCGCCTTTATTTTACTTTGCATCTTTTATCATAAAAATACCAAAAATATTATCTTATCATATCTATCAGATCTCACTCTCGTAAGTGGCCCTATAGGGATTGACAACCCCTATTTGCGTTGGTTGCGAGGATTTATTTGTTTTGTGCAGGTGTGAGGGACTCGCGCGTAGCCTCCTACTGGATTGATACCTTGGTTCTCAAAAACTGAGGGAAATACTTTTGCTACTTTGCTGCATCATCCCTTCCTCGTCGGGGAAAACCAATGCAGTGCTAAAAGAGGTAGCAGACACCATCTTGGATGGGGTTCACCACCTCCATTGGTGCCTCTCCGATGATGCATGAGTAGTTCTTTCTAGACCTTCGGGTCCGTAGTTAGTAGCTACATGGCTTCATCTCTCTCTCTCTCTCTTGATTCTGAATACAATGGTCTCTTGGAGATCCATATGATGTAACTCTTTTGTGGTGTGTTTGTTGGGATCTGATGAACTTGGAGTTTATGATCAGTCATATATTTTTATATCCGTTAAAGTTATTTGAGTTGCTTTGATCTCTTATATGCATGATATCTTATAGCCTCGTATTTCTTCGCGGATATTTGGTTTTTTTGGCCAACTTGATCTATTTATCTTGCAATGGGAATAGGTGCCCGGTAGTGGGTTCGATCTTACGGTGCTTGATCCTAGTGAAAGAAAGGGAACCGACACGTATGCATCGTTGCTACTAAGGATAAAAAGATGGGATCTATATCTATGCAATAGATAAACGGATCTTGTCTACATCATGTCATCGTTCTTATTGCATTACTCCGTTTTTCCATGAACTATACACTAGATGCATGTTGGATAGTGGTCGATGTGGGGAGTAATAGTAGTAGATGCAGGCAGGAGTCGGTCTACTAATCTTGGATGTGATGCCTATGTAATGATCATTGCTTGGATATTGTCATAATTATTTGAGGTTCTATCAATTTCCCAACAGTAATTTGTTTACCCACCGTTTGCAATCTTTCTCGAGAGAAGCCACTAGTGAAACCTACGGCCCCCGGGTCTTCTTCCTCATATATTTGCTTGCGATCTACTTTTCCTTTGCATTTTTATTCAGATCTATTAAACCAAAAATACAAAAATACTCTACTGCACTTTATTTTATTTGTGATCTATTATTTCAATCTACTACAAATTTATGGCATCGTTACCCGAAAGGGATTGACAACCCCTTTAACATGTCGAGTTGCGAGGTGTTGTTATTTGTGTGCAGGTGTTGTTTACATTGTGTTGCTTGGTTCTCTTACTGGTTTGATAACCTTTGGTTTCGTCACTGAGGGAAATACCTACCGTCGCTGTGCTACATCATCCCTTCCTCTTTGGGGAAATACCAACGTAGTCCTAGCAGACAGGAGCTTTTCTGGCGCTATAGTCAGAGAGCAATCAAAAGGAATTTCTGGCACCGTTGCCGAGGAGGATCTTCAACACATACCAGGTTCCTAATCAGAAATCGCATCTCCTCACAATTTACATTATTTTCCATTTGCCTCTCGTTTTCCTCTCCCCCACTTCACAAAAATTTGCCGTTTTATTCGCCCTCTTTTTCGTTCGCCTTTTTCTCGTTGGATCTTTTGTTTGCTTGTGTTGCCATGTATCTTCTATATGCTTGCGTCTTCGCTTGCTAAAAATCTATTGATATGGATCCCCATCCACTTGCTAATCTTTTTAAAAGATCAAATCATGATGAAGCAATTGCTGGTGAGTTGAGTGCACTAGATTATCTTTATGAAGTTTTGCTTGAGAATCGTGAATCTGAAAATTGTGATGAAGAAATTTATGAAGTGATTCATGATAGCTCCTTGAATGAAAACATGATTGCAATAATTTTACTATAAATTATATTAATTTCAATTGTGCTAATAATATGCAAAACCCCAAGCTTGGGGATGCTTGTTTTGTCATGTCCACAACTTATTGCAATGATCATGATTGGGGTGATAATGTTTCTTATGATCTTGAAAATTTATTTAAGCCTCATGATGAATATGTTTGCGATAATATTGAAAGTGGGTTTGGAAGAGTGTCAACTTTAGCTAAAAATAATCCCACATATTCGGAGAGTGTTCAATCTTATGGATTTTTTTTATGAAAGTGGGTTTGGAGAGGTCATGACTTTATTTGATGATAATCCCACTATTTTGGAATAGTGTCAACTTTGCATTCATGTGGATCGTAGAGAGAACAATTTTATATGATAGTTATATTATTGAATTTGATTATGATCCTACATATAAATATTATGAGACAGGAAAATATGGTTGTAGAAATTTTCATGTTATTAAATTTCTCTCGTTATGTTGAGATTGTCAATGTTTTATTCCTCTCCTTTGCGTATGCTAGATATTTCTTGTCTTGACAATTTGTCTTCCTATAAAATTCCTATGCATAGGAAGTATGTTAGACTTAAATGTGTTTGTCACATGTTTCATGATGCTCTCTTTGTGTTTCAATTATTATCTTTTGTGTGAGCATTGTTGAAATCTTATGCCTAGCTAAGGGAGTAAAACTATAGCGCTTGTTGGGAGGCAACCCAATGAATAAAATTTATTTTTTCTTTTTCCTTCTTGTTTTTGTGTGTTAGCACAATTATGCTACTGCTCTAATTACGTTTTTTATGTTTTAGTGTTTGTGCGAAGTAAATCCTTTAGGGTCTTCTTGGGTGATAGTTGTTTGATCTTGCTGAAAAAACAGAAACTTTTACGCTCACTGAAAGTGCATTATATCGACTAGACGGGGGTGAATAGGCGATTTTTATGAAATTCTTCGCTGAGGAATTTGCCTGTGAGGAAATTCCTTAGCGAAGAACTACTAGCAGTGGAATAAGTACTCAAAAGTAAACATAACAGAATACAAGCATAGTCATCATGATGAAATGAAGACAGGCACAGAGTACAGGAAGCGTAAGCACATGATAACACAGGATGAAGAAAAACAGACTGAAGAAATTGAACTGAGGAAATTGAGAAAGTCTTTAGTCAAAGTCTTCAAACACAGATATGAACAAACACACAACACAGTTATGAGGATATGAAAGAGTTGAGGGAATAGATCCAGTAAGCTTGGTGAAGACAATGATTTGGTAGACCAGTTCCAACTGCTGTCTCAGTTGTACGTCTGGTTGGAGCGGCTGAGTATTTAAACTCGAGGACACACAATCCCGGACACCTAGTCCTGAACACGCAGCTCAGGACACCAAGTCCTCACCGTATTCTCCTTGAACTAAGGTCACACAGACCTCGTCCAATCACTCATGGTAAGTCTTCAGGTGACTTATGAACCTTCACAAACTTGGTCACTCGGCGATCCACAATTCCTCTTGGATGCTCTAGACCATGATGCCTAACCGTCTGGAAGAAGCACAGTCTTCAAAGGTAACAAGCGTCGGATCCACGCAGGATCAATCTCTTCAGTGATGCTCAATCACTTGGGGTTTGTAGGTGTTTGGGTTTGGGTTTTTCCTCACTTGATGATTTTCACTCAAAGTCCTCGGAGGATGGGTTGCTCTCAAATGACAAGTGTCAGTTTCTCTCGGAGCATCCAACCAGCTAGTGGTTGTAGGGGGCGACTATTATTTATAGCCTAGGGAGCAGCTCGGCATGATAAGACATAAATGCCCTTCAATGATATGACCGTTAGATGGATAGATATTTTGGGACAGCTGGCGCATAGCACAACAACGGTCGGAATTTTGAGTAGCAAAATCCTCACGGCTATCATGTTCCTTACTATGTAGGCAATCCGCACTGGCGAATTCCTAACTCCTCAGTCAGAACAAATTCCTCAGAGACCAGAAGAACTTCGTCTCTGTCATTGAAGAATATGACTGGACTGTATGAGATTTCCAATGGCTTCACTCGAAGGGATTGGTAGGTTTAGGATTTTGAGTTGAGCATCACATGGAAATTTTTCCTTAGTATTTCCTCGACCCCCTTTAACAGTACGGTGTTTCCTATGACTCAAGAAAGAGAAAATGAAACTACGAAAACAAAAGTCTTCCCGCTTCATGTTCCTCGAATGAATACCAAGTCTTCAAGGTCACACCAATTTCTTCACTTTCGAAGTCTTCAGAAAGTCTTCAGAGATCCAAAGTCTTCAGTGAAAGAATTTCATTTTTAGGGGTCGACTTTCTCTGTAAATATCAAACTCCTCATAGACTTATAGACCTGTGTACACTCACAAACGCATTAGTCCCTTAACCTATAAGTCTTCAATACACCAAAATCACTAAGGGGCACTAGATGCACTTACAATCTCCCCCCTTTTTGCTGATTGATGACAATATAGGTTAGGTTTTCAACGGGGATAAACATATGAAGTGTAAGTACTGATATTGAGGAATTTGCTTGCAAGAAGAACTCCCCCTGAAGATGTGCAAGCGAGGAATTTTCTTTTGAAGCATTGCACACTTGAAGTGTTGAATCATGGAGATATTCCCCTATATCTTGTAATTCATACACGCATTTGACATATAACAGTGAAGAATTTGAAATGCATGATGAAATATGGTGACTGACGTAATTCAGCATGTGTGCATTAGCATATATGATGAATAAGCATGCAGAAAAACATATCAAAAGTATCAGAGCACCATCGGGTTTAAGTTTACAAATCGATCCAATAAAGTCTCAGAAGAACAAGAGTTGTAACTTAAAAGGAACGCCCATATAGAAAGACTCGCTTGAAGACTAACTCAAAATTCTCCCCCTTTGTCATCAAATGACCAAAAGGATCGAATATGAGGACTAACGCCCCTAAAGAATATCAAGTTGATGAAGGAGCGCCAGCGTTGTTGGGGTCATTTGTCGTAGTAGGGCCTGCCGCAGTGTCGTCCAAGTCTTCATTCTCATCAGTGTCACGCGATGAAGAATATGAGCTGGCCACGAAGGAAGGAACCTTGACCTTCTTGAATTTCTTCGGTGGAGGTGCAGACCAGTCAAAATCTTCCTTGAGACCCATTTTCTTCAGATCTTCTTCACCATACAGATGTGACAGTATTTCCCGGGTGCGACCGAAGACTTCATGGAGGTAGTAATGGTTTTTCTTCACTACATTGTGCGTAGCAGTCATGTTGTGAAGAAATGAACCAAACTGATGCTTAACCCATTTATGATTTCGATCCACCTTCTGGTGAAGACTAAGCAAAAGCTCACGATCAGTCATCACACGAGGAGCAGTGGCTTGAGGAGTAGACTTGGGTGCATTGGCAGAGTCATGTGTGGCAGAGTCATCATTGGTGGAATAAGAGGCAGCTTTGCGAAACTGTCCATCCAATGGACAAATGCCTTCATCTATAACAGATGGTGCCTTGCCCTTTTCATCAACTGAGGAATAGGTCCGCTTGAGGACTTCAATTGGGGGCAAGTAGCTGAGGTGATTCTGAAAATCAGCTTTGTAGTTGAGTGAAGACCTTGTCCCGAGGAATCTCATAATCCAAGGTGCATAAGGCTTCAGCTCAAACGGAGACAGTGCAACATTTGACAGAGTCCTCATGAAGAAATCGTGATAATTGACAGGAATGCCATGAACGATATTGAATACCAGATTCTTCATGATGCCAACAATTTCCTCATCAGATGAGTCATGGCCTTTGAGAGGACTCATCATCCTCGTAAGAATACGATAGACAGTTCTGGGCACATAAAGTAATTCCTTCACGAGGAATTTGGTTCGTGGTGCCTGACCTGGCTTCAAAGGTTTCATCAGAACATGCATGTAGTGATTTGTAAGCTCAGGTTCACTGTAGATGCAACGAGCTTCTTCAAGGGGAGGACTGAGTGGTAAGGCACGAAGCAATTCAGTAGCTGGTGCTGTGTAGTGAGTGTTCTCAGACATCCAGTCTAGCACCCATGAATTCACATCTTCAGAATCTCCTGTGATGTGCAGCGTTGCATAAAATTGAAGAATCAGTTCTTCATTCCAATCACATATGTCAGAGCAAAAGTTTAACAGTCCAGCGTCGTGAAGAACACTGAGGACTGGCACAAAGCACGGCAGAGATTCCATATCCACGTGAGGAATGTGCTCATGGTAGAAGATTTTCTCTTTGTTGAACAGCACTGAGGAATAGAAAATTGCTTGACTAGCAGTCCAGAAATGCCTCTTCCTTATACGAGCAGAATCATATGGGTTGTAGTCTTCGAAGAATATGTGCTCGCCGAAGAAATCATCAGCCTTGAACTTTTTCTTGCATGAGAATGGATCCTTTGGCTTGGGCAGAGGAGTGTCAGTGAGTTGCGTCATGACCTCAGGAATCGCAATCTCAGGTTCTTCAGGCTGAGGAATTTCTGGTTCCTCTTTAGTGGCAGTCTATGTCTTCAGATGTTCAGCAGCAGCAGTTTCTTCAACACTAGTGGCTGGAATTTCCTCATGTACAGATGAAGTGGGGTGAGTTTCTTTAGAGCCCATTTGAACAGTTTGTGCAGGGGACTGAGGTATTTGTTGCAATGGTGTGAACATTGGAGAGTTTGGATGCTGACTTTCCGAGAATTCATCACTCATCACTGGTGTGGAGCAGCCAACGTCCACATCTTCATCTTCCATTTCTTCAACGCCAGCCTCTTCAGCTGTGAACTGAGGCATAGGCGAGGAGATAACAGGTGTTGACGGGATCGTATCCACTTCAATTTCTTCATCAATCTGCTCTGACAAAGCAGCAGAATGATTTTCTTCATCAGATCCGCTAGGGATCTCATATTCTTCACCAAAAGGAACAAGGTCCTTTGATGGCATGGTTGAGATTGGAACAACATCAATGGGATTAGCAAATGAACTGGTCAAAGGCTTCATCTTCTTCGAAGCTGAAGAATCTGAAGTAGCTGATCCTTTCCTTTTCTTCACTGTTGCACGTTCTGCAGCCTTGGTCTTCTTCACATCTGATGCAAATTGAAGGATCGGAGTTGGTGTTGGCGCAGGAGGAGCAGAGGAATCTGGTTCATTTTCTTCAGGCACGACTGATGTAGTTGCCCTGATTTCTTTAGTTTATTCAGGCGCACCACTAGAGGATGCCCTGGAAATTTCTTCAGCGGCTGGAATGCAGTCATCAGCCCTGGAACTCACATTCTCTTCAGCAGCCTGATTTTCATCAGCGGTGCTGGCATGTTCTTCAGTCGGTAGAGCAGATGCTTCAGCCTGAGGAATTTCCTGTTGCGTTGGGGCAGCAACATTGGAAGTGAAGTTATCATCAAGTCTCACAAAACAAACCTTGGCTCCAAGCCAATCAGCACGGTATGCGTCAAAGTCACCACTGAGTTTCTTGATCTCAGTTTGAATAGCGACAAGTTCTTCAGTTGTCATAGAGACAACATTTTTCTTCAGATAGCACTCCTTCTTGTACTGCGCTTTCTTGATGTGCCTGGCCTTCTCAAATTTCCATTTTTCTTCTTGAATGAAGTGGGTCAACATGTGACTTTGGCCAGGAGTCAGCTTGAAATCAGGCATGGGAGTGTTGGGGTTCTTGTGCCAAACATCAATGTATTCGAGGATCAACTTGGGATCCAAAAGCAGTGGCACATATGTTCCCTTGGCTCTAGCGGCCTTGACTTGCCTATCTCTGATGATTTCAGCAAGTTCATCATCATCAGCTTCGTCTTCTTCAGACGGCACTTGGAAGGCGACCTGCTTCTTCTAAGGACTAGGGCGAGGACCTCATCCAGTAGTGGCCTTTGTCTTCAGTAGAGAGGGTCCCGTTGAAGAATTTGGTGCAGCTGAGGAACTAGATGAGACACCTGAGGCAATGGAGATGCGTGCAGTCCTTTGGCACGAGGCAAGATGCACAGGTGCTAAGGACTTTGTTGGAACAGCCGAGGACTTTGGAGGAGCTGAGGATTTTGAAGGAGCAGGAGCAGCATGAGGAATTGGCTGTGAGGGCTTGTAGGATTCTGGCCGTGAAGGCATTGTTGAGGAACTTGGCCTTGAGGGCACTGTTGGTGAAGCACTTGGCTTACGCGCAGGCTTCTTTGACATAGCCTTCTTCGGCTTGACAGCAGAGGCAGTAGCAGCAGCAGAGTCTCCATTGAATTTCCTCATTGCTTCTCTAGCTTGCCTGGCCAGCTTGGCTTGGCGCTTTGCCCATTCGTCAGGATAATCCTCACCGTGCTTGAGACTGGTGGGATCAGCTATTTGGCCAGGTGCCAATGGAGGTCTTGGGCATGGAGGATTGAGTGCGAATTTCTTCATGTACTTGGGAGTAACATACATGTACTCCCTCCACTCTCTTGCCCATCTCCTCTCTATCTTCTGAATGCGCACCTTGCGCTGATTTTTGTCTTCCTTAGGAGGTGTGCAGTACCCAGCATATATATCATCAGGGATCTCAAACGTTGTGTTGACCTCAGCCTGCTTTCCTCCTTTCTGTGGCTTCTTACCGTCAGCCATTTTCTTCAGTTGAGGAATTTGAACAATTGAATTCTCTGAAGAAGTATGCAACTTTTCTTCGAGGAACGATGCAAATGAGTTAAGTTGATGAGGTCATATGCATTCTCAGAAGGTTTTATAAAGAACAAGTTTGAGGAATTTGACCAGGTGAGTCTTGAAAAATTTCACTAAGCATTCTTTGTCTTAGGTTCCAGAGATGTGTAGATCAAATATCCACACATTTGAGGAATCTTGAAGAAAAACATAGCTTAGAGAAATGAATCAAGAACAGATGATATGTGAGGTGATTTAGTGTGTGAGGATATGAATAAAAACACCTTTGAAGATTTTGTATATATTCATTCGAATCAACGAGGGCAGTAAAAGTAACTTTTAATTACCCTAGATGAAGAACACGACGAACAGTGAGGTGGAGAGGTGAAGTTCGTCTGTGTAGATCTTCCATGCCCTAACTTGGCGGAGGAAGACGGCTACGGCGGCGGCAGAGTGAAGATTTCCGCGGCCGGCGCGAGTACGGCGGCGACGAGGTCGAGGCAGTGAAGTTCTTCCTCACCGGCGACGATGAAGTAGCGGCGGCGCTAGGGTTTGAGAAGCTCGAGCTGGAGAGAGGTCGAGCGGAGTAAAAGAAGTGAGGAAGGGGAAGAGGGGTATTTATAGCCATGGTGAAAAACTGTTCGCCTGAAGAAATTGGACGAACGTGCCCCTGACCCTTCTCATTCGCTTGACATGTGTCACCCACGTACTGAGAGGTGGAGATCGTGTGCGATCATGGGTGAAAGGATAAGTGTATTGTGGGATGCGGAACGGTTTGAGCGTGTGCAAATTCCTCATGCCTGCATGACCAAGTCGTCAATGCCAGAGCTAGCCTTCTGAAGCTTTTGCAAGTAGGCACATGGCTGGTTGTGGTCCTGTAGAGAAATCAACAATATACAGGTCTCCTCTCCTAAAGCCTTCGAAGACTTTGGAATTATCAGCTTCCATAACCACAACACAACGGTACTTGCCAAAGACAACAACCATATCAAGATCACAAAGCATTGAGACAGACATAAGGTTGTATCCTAAGGACTCAACAAGCATGACTTTGTCCATGTGTTGATCCTTTGTGATCGCAACCTTACCTAGACCCAATACCTGACTTTTGCCTTTGTTGGCAATGATGATATGCTTCAGATGCGATGGAGATAATGGATCATCCATCAATAGATTCTTGTCACGAGTCATGTGATTTGTACATCCACTATCGAGGACCCACTCAGTGGCTTTGGGTTGATCATCGTGCAGATGAATTAGTGCAGCTTACAAACTCATATACTTCATCAGTGAAGAATATGACATCAATTCATCAGATCAATTTCATCAAGAAAAAGAACAGATAAATCCGTATGAGGACGTGAGAAATGAAAGTTCATTTCTTCATGATTAGCCTGCATCCTTTCAGGCATACTCAGGTCTCCAGCAAATTCTTCAGACGATTACGTACGTCTGGAGACCTGACCCTGCAGAAGAGATTAGTTCTATTTCTTCACCACCCACATCTGAAGGGGTGGCAAAGATGTCATCATTTTGTGAGCTCCATAAGAGAAAGGTGGCATAGATGCCAGTCCATTTCGTTTCACATAAGAGGGGTTAGATTAAGCATAAGAGTAAGCAGAGAAATTCTTTGAGGACGTATGGACATAATGATTTGAAGAATAATGCACATATCCATAATCCTTAGATCTTCCCTGCAAAACAGACGGGTTAACACGATGATGTTCACATGAGGACTTTGATCCTTTTGAGGAATATGATCCATGTGAGGAGTTTGGTCCGTATGAGGACTTGGATCCATATGAAGAATTTGGTCCATATGAAGAATTTGATTTGGGGTTCCTATTCTTCACTGGTGGCGTCATGATGACATTCACCTGAAGATTTTCAAGGCATATTTTGGGAACCCAGGTTTTCTTCATAGGACGACTGTTCCTGCAGTGCCAACATATCTAGCAAATACTTCACCATTCTGATTTTTGAACAGTTTATAGTTGGAGTCAAATGACTCATCATCAGAACAAGGAGATTCACATGCAAATCCAGATAAGTTAGATGGATCAACTGGAGGTCCCTTTGCAGCAACCCATGTAGTTTTGGGGTACTGCTTAGGCTTCCAATATGTACCATCAGCATTGAGTTTCCTCTCAAAGGCAATACCCTCTTTCCTAGGGTTCTTGTTGAGGATATGCTTTTTAAGCACATCACAAAGAGTCTGATGCCCTTTGAGGCTTTTGTACATGCCTGTCATGTACAATTCCTTCAGCCCTGCATCATCAATGATACTAGCAGTGTCCTCAGATGAGGAATTAGTGATAGCAGAGGCATGTGAAGAATTTGAAACATTAGCAGCATTTGAACATTCAGGTGAAGAATTAGCAGATTCACGTTCAATGCATTTCAAACAAGGAGGAACAAATTCTTCCTGAGAAGCGCCGATTTGTTGAGAAAGTAATGAATCGCGCTCCTTCTGAAGATCTTCATAACTCACTCTTAGCTTCTCAAGGTCTTGCTTTCTTTGAAGAAATTCATAAGAAAGCTTCTCATGATCAGATAAGAGAGTGTTATGATGACCTTTAAGATTGTCAAACCTAGTCTAAAGTCTCTGAAGATTTTCAGTCAAGGCTTCAGTGCGATCCATTTCTTCACCCAACATATCATCACTTTTGTCTAGCATGTTTTGAACCTTTTCAAAAGCCCGTTGTTGTTTTACAGCAATCTTAGCAAGTTTAGAATAGTTGGGCTTAAGGTTTTCATCAGATTCATTCTCACTTGATTTAGAGGAGGTATATTTGAGTACCTTGGCACCCTTTGTGATGAAGCAATAGGTGGGAGCGTAGTCATCATCGCCTTCATCAGCCTTGTTGGTGAGGTCATTTTCTTCAGTGTTGAAGATAGACTTGCTGATGAATGCAGTAGCGAGAGCTAGGCTCGCCACTCCGGATTCAGACTCCTTATATGTCTCCTCTTCCTCATTTTCTTCAGATTCAGCCTCAGAGTCCATTTCCTTGCCAATGAATGCCCTAGCCTTCTTGGAGCTGCTCTTCCTGTGATATGAAGACTTTGAGGATTTTGATGATGAATATTTTGTGGATTTCTTCTTTTTCTTCGCATCATCAGAACTGTAATCCTTGTATTTCTTATTCTTTGATTCCTTTTCCCACTGAGGACAGTCTTGAATGTAATGTCCAGGTTTCTTGCATTTGTGACAGAGCCTCCTCTTGCAGTCACTGGATGAGGAATCATTGCTCCTTGAGGGTCTTCCAAGGCGACCACGTCTTGAGAAATTTTGGAACTTCTTCACGAGCAGAGCTAGATCATGGCTTAGTTCTTCAGGATCACCAAGGCTGCTACCAGAGTCTTCATCTTCGGACTCAAAGACTGCCTTGGCCTTCAGTGCACGTGATCTTCCATAACTCAAACCATATGGATCTCTTTTTTCAGCAAGTTGGAACTCATGAGTATTTAGCCTCTCGAGAATATCATCGGGATCAAGTGACTTGTAATCAGCACGTTCTTGTATCATCAATGCCAGAGTGTCAAATGAGGAATCAAGCGATCTCAGCAATTTCTTCACCACCTCATGGTCCGTGATGTCAGTGGCACCAAGTGCTTGAAGCTCATTTGAAATGTCAGTGAGGCGATCGAAGGTTTGTTGAACATTTTCATTGTCGAGTCTTTTGAAGCGGTTGAAGAGATTGCGAAGAACGTCAACTCGAGAGTCACGCTGTGTCGAGACTCGTTCATTCACCTTGGATAGTCTATCCCAGATAAGCTTAGCAGTTTCCAAAGCACTCACTCTTCCATACCGTCCTTTGCTCAGATGGCCACATATGATATTCTTTGCTTGAGAATCGAGTTGCTTGAATATCTTCACATCAGAAGCATTCAGAGAAGGTGTGACTGAGGGAACACCATTTTCCACAACATACCAGAGATCATTATCAATTGCCTCAAGATGCATTCGCATCTTATTCTTCTAGTAGGGGTAGTCCGTCCCATCGAAGGTAGGACACCCAGCAGAGACCTTGATCATACCTGTGGTTGACATAACTAAACTCCAGGCGGTTTAACCAAAATCACATAGAACAAGGGAGTATCTTGCTCTGATACCAATTGAAAGTGTGTTATATCGACTAGAGGGGGGTGAATAGGCGATTTTTATGAAATTCTTCGCTGAGGAATTTGCCGGTGAGGAAAGTCCTTAGCGAAGAACTACTAGCAGCGGAATGAGTACTCAAAAGTAAACATAACAGAATACAAGCATAGTCATCATGATGAAATGAAGACAGGCACAGAGTACAGGAAGCGTAAGCACAGGATAACATAGGATGAAGACAAACAGACTGAAGAAATTGAACTGAGGAAATTGAGAAAGTCTTCAGTCAAAGTCTTCAAAGACAGATATGAACAAACACACAACACAGTTATGAGGAAATGAAAGAGTTGAGGGAATAGAACCAGTAAGCTTGGTGAAGACAATGATTTGGTAGACCAGTTCCAACTGCTGTCTCAATTGTACGTCTGGTTGGAGCGGCTGAGTATTTAAACTCGAGGACACACAATCCCGGACACCTAGTCCTGAACACGCAGCTCAGGACACCAAGTCCTCACCGTATTCTCCTTGAACTAAGGTCACACAGACCTCGTCCAATCACTCATGGTAAGTCTTCAGGTGACTTATGAACCTTCACAAACTTGGTCACTCGGCGATCCACAATTCCTCTTGGATGCTCTAGACCATGATGCCTAACCGTCTGGAAGAAGCACAGTCTTCAAAGGTAACAAGCGTCGGATCCACGCAGGATCAATCTCTTCAGTGATGCTCAATCACTTGGGGTTTGTAGGTGTTTGGGTTTGGGTTTTTCCTCACTTGATGATTTTCACTCAAAGTCCTCGGAGGATGGATTGCTCTCAAATGACATGTGTCAGTTTCTCTCGGAGCAGCCAACCAGCTAGTGGTTGTAGGGGGGCGGCTATTTATAGCCTAGGGAGCAGCCCGACATGATAAGACATAAATGCCCTTCAATGATATGACCGTTAGATGGATTGATATTTTGGGACAGCTGGCGCATAGCACAGCAACGGTCGGAATTTTGAGTAGAAAAATCCTCAGGGCTATCATGTTCCTCACTGTGTAGGCAATCCACACTGGCGAATTCCTAACTCCACAGTCAGAACAAATTCCTCAGAGACCAGAAGAACTTCGTCTCTTCAAAGTCACACCAATTTCTTCACTTTCAAAGTCTTTAGTCGAAGAACTTCATTTTTAGGGGTCGACTTTCTCTGTAAATATCAAACTCCTCATAGACTTATAGACCTGTGTACACTCACAAACGCATTAGTCCCTTAACCTATAAGTCTTCAATACACCAAAATCACTAAGGGGCACTACATGCACTTACACTCAAGGAATTAATTTTCATTTTTTACTAGAGAGCGATAAACTACCCATTCCACTTGCAATAGATCAATATACGAATTTCTCAGGTTGTCCTAATTTTTCAGAATTTTTGGAGTTACGGAATTAATCGAAATAGTCAGATTGCTAAAGACTATTCTGTTTTGATAGATTCTGTTTTTCTTTGTCTTGTGTGCTTATTTTGATGGCTCTATGGTTTTCTTTGATGACTTTTTGCCATAGAAAAGTTGGAATACAGTAGATATAATACAAAAACAAAATATGAATTTGTTTGATACAACATTTATAGTAGTGGTTTATTATTCTTATACTAACGGATCTCACGATGATTTTGTTGAGTTTTGTGTGATTGAAGTTTTCAAGTTTTGGGTTATCTTACGATGGATGAAGGAAGGATGGAAGAGCCTAAGCTTGGGGATGCCCCGGAATCCCAAGCTATTATCCAAGAATGAGCAACCAACTAAGCTTGGGGATGCCCCCGAGTGGCATCCCCGCTTTCTTCCAATAACTATCGGTATTTTACTCGAGACAATATTTTTATTCGTCACATGATATGTGTTTTGCTTGGAGCGTCTTGTATGATATGAGTCTTTGCTTGTTTTATTTTGTGTTTTAAGTCATGAATCCTTGCTGGACACACCTATTTGAGAGAGCCAAAATTATGTCATGATTTGTTAGAATTGCTCTCTATGCTTCACTTAAATTTTTATGAGCAATGGACTTGCTCTAGTGCTTCAGTTATATCATTTTGAGCACGGTGTGCTTAGTATTTTTGAAGAAATGCTCTCTTGCTTCACTTAGATTTATTTGAGAGTTAGTAAAATTTTCAAGAAATTCTCTCTTGCTTCATTTAAATTATTTTGAAAGAAAGAAAATTTGTTATGCTCATGATCTTGACTTATATTTTTTGAGATTATGAAAAGCAACACATGAAAATTAGTCCAAAAGTGATAGATATCCAAGAAGCATACAGAAAAGAAATATGTCATGAAGATCATTGGAGAAAATAAACTTGATTCTTAGTAATAGTTTTGAGATATGATGATGCGATATTTTGGTCACCTTGATGAGTAATTATGCTTTAGTAAGAATATCAGTGTTAAGGTTTGAGATTCCCGAAGCATGCACGTATAGTCTCTCGTTATGCTATGATGTCGAAGCATGATTTATTTTTGATTGTCTTCCTTATGAGTGGCGGTCGATGACGAGCGATGGTCTTTTCCTACCAATCTATCCCCCTAGAGGCATGCATGATTTATTTTATATGAGTTCTTTATGACTAATGTGAGTCCATGGATTATACACACTCTTACCTTTTCGCAATTTGCTAGCCTCTACGGTACCGTGCATTGCCCTTTCTCACATCAAGACATGGTGCAAACTTCGCAGGTGCATCCAAACCCCGTGATATGATATGCTCTATCACATATAAGCCTTATTATATCTTCCTCAAAATAGCCACCATACCTACCTATTGTGGCTTTTCCACGGCCATTCCGAGATATATTGCCATGCAACTTCCATCGCTTCCGTTTGATGACTTGAGCATTCATTGTCATATTGGTTTGCATGATCATATAGTTGACATGGTGTTTGTGGCTCAGCCATCGTTCATCATTTTTCTTACATTTTACGCTAGATCATTGCACATCCTGGTACATGCCAGAGGCATTCATATAGAGTCATACTTTGTCATAGATATTGAGTTGTAATTTTTATTTCTTTTGAGTTATAAGTAAATAGAAATGTGATGATCATCATTATTCATTTATAGAGCAGTGCCCCAGTGAGGAAAGGATGATGGAGACTATGATTCCCCTACAAGATGGGATGAGGCTCTGGACAATGAGAGAAAAAGAAAAAAATAAGAAGAAAAAGAAAGAAAGAAAAGGGGAAAAATAAAAAATAAACGAAGAGAGAAGGGGCATTATTAGTATCTTTTACCACACTTGTGCCTCAAAGTAGCACCATGTTTTTCATATGGAGAGTCTCCTATGTTGTCACTTTCATATACTAGTGGGAGTTTTTCATTATAGGATTAGATGCACACCCACTTAGTTTCATATTGAGCTTTCATACAATTATAGCTCTTAGTGCATTCGTTGCATGGCAATCCCTACTCCTCACGTTGATATCGATTGATGGGCATCTCCATAGCCCGTTGGTTAGCCGCATCAATGTGAGACATTCTTACCCTTTTGTCTTTTCTATATTTACCCCTATCATCATACTCTATTCCACTCGTAGTACTATATCCATGGCTTCCGCTCATGTATTGTGTAAGAGTTGAAAAAGCTGAAGCGCGTTAAAAAGTATGAACCAATTGCTCGGCTTGTCATCGGGGTTGTGCATGATAAATACTTTGTGTTAAGAAGACAGAGCATGACAAGACTATATGATTTTGTGGGGATAACTTATTTTAGCAATGATATTTTGAAAGACATGGTTGCTTTTTGATATGCTTGAGTATTTAAATTATTATGTCAAAACTAGACTATTGCTTTAAAGAAAAGAATGTGATATGACATGTTAAACAACATTCCACATCAAAAATTCTGTTTTCATCACTTACCTACTTGAGGACGAGTAGGAGTTAAGCTTGGGGATGCTGATACGTCTCCAACGTATCTATAATTTTTGATTGTTCCATGCTGTTTTATTATCAATCCTGGATGTTTTATAATCATTTTATATCATTTTTTGGTACTAACCTATTGACGTAGTGCCAAGTGCCAGTTCCTGTTTTTCCGTGTTTTTTTTACATCGCAGAGAATCAATATCAAACGGAGTCCAAATGCCACGAAACTTTACGGAGATTTTTTATGGACCAGAAGGAACATGTTGGGCCCTATTTGCACCTGGGGGGAGTCCCGAGGAGGGGACAACCCACTAGGGCGCGCCAGGAGGCCCAAGCGTGCCCTGGTGGATTGTGCCCACCTCGGGTGCCCCCTGGACCGCCTCTTTGCTCTATAAATACCCCAAAAATACCAGAACCCTAGGGGAGTCGACGAAATATTCATCCAGCCGCCAGAGAGTCCAGAACCACCAGATCCAATATAAACACCATCTCGGATGGGGTTCACCACCTCCATTGGTGCCTCTCTAATGATGCGAGAGTAGTTCTTTGTAGACCTTCGGGTCCGTAGTTAGTAGCTAGATGGCTTCATCTCTCTCTCTCTCTCCCTCTCTCTCTTCTCAATACAATGGTCTCTTGGAGATCCATATGATCGATGTAACTCTTTTTGCGGTGTGTTTGTTGGGATTTGATGAACTTTGAGTTTATGACCAGTCATATATTTTTATATCCATGAAAGTTATTTGAGTTTCTTTGATCTCTTATATGCATGATCTCTTATAGCCTCATATTTCTTCTCTGATATTTGAGTTTTGTTTAGCCAACTTGATCTATTTATCTTGCAATGGGAAGAGGTGCCCGGTAGTGTGTTCGATCTTACGTTGCTTAATCCCAGTGACAGAAAGGGAACCGACACGTATGTATCGTTGCTACTAAGGATAAAAAGATGAGATCTATATCTACACAATAGATAAACGGATCTTGTCTACATCATGTCACCGTTCTTATTGCATTACTCCGTTTTGCCATGGACATAATACACTAGATGCATGCTGGATAGCGGTTGATGTGTGGAGTAATAGTAGTAGATGCAGGCAGGAGTCGGTCTACTAATCTTGGATGTGATGCCTATGTAATGATCATTTCCTGGATATCATCATAACTATTTGAGGTTCTTTCAATTGCCCAATAGTAATTTTTTTACCCACCATTTGCTATATTTCTCGAGAGAAGCTATTAGTGAAACCTACGGCGCCCGGGTCTTCTTCCTCATATATTTTCTTGCAATCCACTTTTCCCTTGAATTTTTATCCAGATCTATTAAACCAAAAATATGAAAATACTCTGCTGCACTTTATTTTATTTGCGATCTATTATTTCAACCTACTACAAATTTCCGGCATCGTTACATGAAAGGGATTAACAACCCCTTTAACACGTCGGGTTGCGAGGTGTTGTTATTTGTGTGCAGGTGTTGTTTACATTGTGTTGCTTGGTTCTCCTACTGGTTCGATAACCTTGGTTTCTTCACTGAGGGAAATACCTACCGTCGCTGGGCTGCATCATCCCTTCGTCTTTGGGGAAATACCGACATAGTCCTAGCAGACAGGAGCTTTTCTGGTGCTATAGTCAGAGAGCAATCAATATGACATGCCTTCCTATTTTTGGTACACACTACATCTATCTGTTAACCATGTTCTTACATGAAACTATCTCACTTCTGTATCCTGCATCAATCACTTATGACGAGACACATTTATTCGTTGCATATTATTTCTAGCCTGTTGTCATGTATTGCTTCTAAATTGGTCAAATACATTTGTTAGGCCACCCTTTTAATTTGGCAGATTGATATTGGTTTTATCTTTCATATGGTTTCTAGCTTGCATTGCTTCGAACTAGTTCAAACATCTTGTGCTTAGTTTAAACTTTATACATCATACATGTCAATATGTCATGTCGTCCTGTTTTTCATACATATTCTATCCTCCTATCATGTGGCTGCCTTACGTGAAAGTAGTGTTCGTTAGTATCATGCATCAATGAGTTCTGAAGAGCAAATTTTATTCCTTTTTCTTGTGGGTTTGACTTGACAAGGCAAAATAAAAAACAGGAAGGAAAAGAGTAAGGAAGGCGATGGTGGTGGTCCTCTGCAGCAACATAAACAGAGCATCTATACGGATTCTCCTTGTACTGCTAGTGCATTACAAGTTCCAAGTCTCCGCTCCCCTACTCCACCATCCAAGGTGCTTGCTCTAACTTGGTAGTGTGATATCTGGTTGCATGTTGCATGTGGTGTCTAGCTTGTATTGCTCCTAATTAGTGTAAACTGCATCTTCTTAGCTTGCACATGATACGTGTGAATATGACACGCCTTCCTATTTTTTGTACATACTATATCCGTCTATCACATCATGTTCTTACATGAAACTACTCTTCTTGTGTATCCTGCATCAGTCACTTATGATAGGACACCTTTAAGTTGGCAGTGTGATATTGGTTTGCGTCTTGAATATGATTTCTAGCATGTAGTGCTTCTAGTTTGATGAACGCCACCTATGACGAGAAAGTTTTAACTTGGCAGAGTGATATTGATTGCACCTTCCATATGGTGTCTAGCCTGAAGTGCTTATAATTTGTTGAAGTGTCTTCTGCTTAGCTACCACATCATAGGTGTGAATATGTCAAGTCGTCCAGTTTTTCGTACATATTCCATCCTCGTATCATGACTTTGCCTTTCATCAGAGTAGTGTTTGTGAGTATCATGCACGAATGAGTTCTGAAGAGCGAATTTTATTCCTTTTTCTTGTCGGATTGACCTCACAATGCAAAATCAATAAAGCAGAAGGAAATTGGTAAGGCATTGGACGATGGTGGTCTTTCTGAGCAATTGAAATAGAGGGTATCTACATATTCTACTCTGCCATCCTCCCAACAAGATTCGCAAGACAACGCAATGCTAGACAGTAAACGTAGTTGTGTAGATGATGAGCACATCTCCCCAACTCCACGATCACAGGTGTTTGCTCTAACTTGGCACTATTATATGTGGTTGCATGTTGCGTATGATATCTAGCTTGTATTGCTTCTAACTTTTTTGAATTGCATCTGCTTACTTTACACATAATGCCTATGAATATGACACGTGTTCTTGTTTCTAGAACATACTATATCTAATCAGACCATGTTCTTACATCAGACTACTATTCCCGCATCAGTCACTTATGATAACGCACCTTTGAGTCGCCACTGTGATATTGGTTGCGTCTTGCATATGATTTCTGGCATGTATTGCATCTAATTTGTTGAAACGCCAGACAGTTTGAACATGGCAGAGTGATATTGGTTGCATCTTTCATATGGTGTCTAGCTTGAAGTGCTTCTAATTTGATGAAATGCCTTCTGGTTAGTTACCACATCATAGGTGTGAATATGTCACGCCATGCTGTTTTTCATACATATTCCATCCTCGTATCATGTGTTTGCCTTTCATCCGAGTACTGTTCGTTAGTATCATGCATGAATGAGTTCTGAAGAGCGAATTTTATTCCTTTTTCTTCTCGGTTTGACTTCACAATGCAAAATCGATACAGCTGAAGGAAATTAGTACAACAGTGCATGATGGTGGTCCTTTGGAGCAACTCAAACAGAGGGTCTCTACAGATTCTACTCCGCCATCCTCCCAACAAGATTTGCAAGACAGCACAAGGCTGGACAATCAATGTAGCTGTGTAGATGATGAGCACATCTCCCCTACTCCACCATCACAGGTGCTTGCTCTAACTTGGAACTTTTATATGTGGTTGCATGTTCCGTATGATGTCTAGTTTCTATTGCTTCTAATTTTGTTGAATTGCATCTATGTAGCTTACAACTTATACCTACAACAATCACTTACCCATAAGACACATTTAACTTGGGAGTGTGATGTAGGTTGCATCCTGCATTGTCTTCTAGCTTGGACTGCTTCTAATTTCTTGAAATGGCATTTATGACGAGACACTTTTTACCTGATAGAGTTATATTGGTTGCATGTTCATATGGTGCCTGTAACAACCACGATGCAGCTATATCTCCCACGTGCCGAGGCACAACTTAGAGGCATAACTGCATGGTGGTTTTGTCGCAAGAGGGGGAATCATCACACAATCCCATGTACTGAATAAGAAAGGGATAAAGAGTTGGCTTACAACCGCCACTTCACACAAATAACAAGTTAAACATACATCATCCAGAGTACAATCAAGGTCCGACTACGGAACCAAAATAAAAAAAGACAACCCCAAATTCTAGATCCCTGATCGTCCCCAACTGGGCACCACTACTGATCAACCGGAAAAGACACAAAACAATGATCAAGATCTTCATCGAGCTCCCACTTGAGCTGAGTTGCGTCACCTGTACTAGTATCATCGGCACCTGCAACTATTTGGAAGTATCTGTGAGTCACGAGGACTCAACAATCTCACACCTACGAGATCAAGACTATTTAAGCTTATGGGTAGGATAGGGTAATGAGGTGGAGCTGCAGCAAGCACTAAGCAAATATGGTGGCTAACATACGCAAATAAGAGCGAGAAGAGAAGAAACGCAATGGTCGTGAAGCTAGAAGTGATCAAGAAGTGATCCTGAAACTACTTACGCACAACCATAACACAAGAACCGTGTTCACTTCCCAGACTCCGTCGAAAAGAGACCATCACGGATACGCACGCGGTTGATGCAATTTAAATTAAGTCAAGTGTCAAGTTCTCTACAACCGTACATTAACAAATTCTCATCCGCCACATAACCGCGGGCACGACTCTCGAAAGTTTAAACACTGCAGGGGGTGTCCCAACTTAGCCCATTGAGGGAGTCCTGGACTAGGGGGTCTCCAGACAGCCGGACTATATTCTTTGGCCAGACTATTGGACTATGAAGATACAAGATTGAAGACTTCGTCCCGTGTCCGGATGGGACTCTCCTTGGCATGGAAGGCAAGCTAGGCAATACGGATATGAAGATCTCCTCCCTTGTAACCGACTCTGTGTAACCCTAGCCCCCTCCGGTGTCTATATAAACCGGAGGGTTTAGTCTATAGGACAACATATACAATCATACCATAGGCTAGTTTCTAGGGTTTAGCCTCTACGATCTCGTGGTAGATCAACTCTTGTAATACTCATATCATCAAGAACAATCAAGCAGGACGTAGGGTATTACCTCCATCAAGAGGGCCTGAACCTGGGTAAACATTGTGTCCCCTGCTTCCTGTTACCATCCGCCTTAGACGCACAGTTCGGGACCCCCTACCCGAGATCCGCCGGTTTTGACACCGACATTGGTGCTTTCATTACGAGTTCCACTGTGTCGTCACCATAAGGCTTGATGGCTCCTTCGATCATTGGTAGCGATGCGGTCCAGGGTGAGGTTTTCCTCCCCGGACAGATCTTTGTATTCGGCGGCTTCGCACTACGGGCCAATTCGCTTAGCCATCTGGAGCAGATCGAGAGCTACGCCCCTGGCCATCTAGTCAGATTCAGAAACTTAAACTACACTGCCGACATCCGCGGAGACTTGATATTCGACGGATTCGAGCCCGTGTCAGGTGCGCTGCACAGTCACGACGAGCACGACGTAACTCTGCTGTCGGATAGTGTTCGGGAGATCGCATCTGCAACTACTCCGGCCGTCAATCCGGAGCAAATCACGCCATCTGAGAGCGGAGGGATAGACCCCGCCATGGAGACCGCACTCTTAGTGGCGATGGAGCCGGATACTGACTTCACCCCTTACGAGAGCCGTGTCTCCGAACCGCAAGATTCACCTCCGTCCACGGACTCCGAGCCGCTTACCTCCGTGCCCGTCGAATCCGACTGGGCGCTGATCATGGAGTTTACCTCCGAGGATATCTTTCAGCACTCGACCTTCGGCGATATGCTAAATTCATTAAGGTCCCTCTCCCTGTCAGGAGAACCTTGGCTGAACTATGTCCGGCTAGAATGGGATGCGGACAACGAAGAAATTCTTTGCCCACCCACCACCCACTTAGTAGCCACTATCGACGATTTAACCGACATGCTCGACTTCGACTCCGAAGACATCGACGGTATGGACGACGATGCAGGAGACGAGCAGGAACCACCGCCCACAGGGCGCTGGACCGCTACATCATCATACGACATATATATGGTGGACACCCCTAAAGAAGGCAATGACGACGAGACAACGGAGGATGACCCCTCCAAGAAGCAACCCAAGCGCCGATGTCAGCGGCGCCGCTCTAAGTCCCGCCACAGCAAAAGTAGTGATACCGGCACAGGAGATAATGACACTCCGGATAGCGCCAAAGACAATCCCCTCCAGCACGACGCAGAGCGGGAGGATGAACAAGCTAGCCCTCCAGAGCAGGCAGCAGATGGAGAACCAGAGGAGGATAATTACATGCCTCTCTCCGAAGACGAGGCGAGCCTCGGCGATGAAGCATTTATCATGCCTGAGGACGCCGTCGAACAAGAGCGCTTCAAGCGCCGGCTTATGGCCACAACAAATAGCCTGAAGAAAAAGCAACAACAGCTTCAAGCTGATCAAGACTTCCTAGCAGACAGATGGACCGAAGTCCTTGCGGCCGAGGAATACGAAATCAAGCGCCCCTCCTAGAGTTACCCAAAATGCAGGTTGCTACCTCACCTCGAGGAGGAAGCGTTGAAACCCTATACACCAGTGTACGATGCGGCTGACCGGCCACTACATGGCCGAGCCAAAGAGGCGTTTCAGCCTGAAGTTCAGCCTGCACCCCGCCGCCACTCCATCCAAAATACCAAGGCTCGGGGCAACACACGGGACCTGCGAGATGTATTGGACAGTAAGGCAAAACTTACAAGGTCAATATATGGGTCACGGGCACGCGCGCCAACACGGGACGATGATCGTCGCGCCGGATACGCCAAAAGCAAATCCGTCCGGGCCGAATACACCAGACAAGATTCATATGAACTGCGTCGAGATATAGCCCGGCACAGAGGCGCCACACAGCCCCTATGCTTCACTGATGAAGTTATGGATCATGAATTCCTGGAGGGTTTCAAACCCGTAAATATCGAATCATATGATGGTACAACAGATCCCGCCGTATGGATTGAGGATTTCCTCCTTCACATCCACATGGCTCATGGTGATGATCTACACGCCATCAAGTACCTCCCACTAAAACTCAAAGGACCAGCTCGGCATTGGCTGAATAGCCTGCCTACAGACTCCGTCGGTAGTTGGGAGGATCTGGAGGACGCATTCCTTGACAACTTCCAGGGCACTTATGTGCGACCACCGGATGCTGATGACTTGAGCCATATAACTCAGCAGCCAGGGGATTCGGCCAGACAATTCTGGACTCGGTTCTTGACTAAGAAAAACCAAATTGTCAACTGTCCAGATGCAGAGGCCCTCGCGGCATTCAAGCACAACATCCGTGACGAGTGGCTTGCCCGCCACCTTGGCCAGGAGAAGCCGAAGTCTATGGCAGCCCTCACGACACTCATGACCCGCTTTTGCGTGGGCGAGGATAGCTAGCTGGCTCATAGCGATAACACATCGAGGAATCCGGGCAGTTCGGATACCAAAGATGCCAATGGCAGACAACGTTGTAACAGACCAAAGCGCCGCAATAACGGCGATAACACCGAGGATATGACAGACAATGCCAGATTCAGAGGCTCTAGATCCGGTCAGCGGAAAAAGCCATTTAAAAGAAGTACTCTGGCTCTATCCAGTTTGGATCGCATACTCGATCGCTCGTGTCAAATCCACGGCACCCCGACAAGCCAGCCAATCACATCAACAGAGAATGCTGGGTGTTCAAGCAGGCCAGCAAGTTAAATGCCGAAAACAAGGACAAGGGGCTGCATAGTGATGACGAGGAGGAGCCTTGGCCGCCGAACACGGGAGGACAAAAGGGGTTCCCCCCACTAGTGAAGACGATGAACATGATATACGCAACCCACATTCCCAAGAGGGAGCGGAAGCGTGCACTAAGGGACGTCTATGCGATGGAGCCTGTCGCCCCAAGTTCAACCCATGGTCTTCTTGCCCAATCACCTTTGACCGCAGGGATCACCCCACTAGTATCCGTCATGGAGGATCCGCCGCACTGGTCCTGGACCCCATCATCGATGGATTTCACCTCACCCGAGTCCTTATGGATGGCGGTAGCAGCCTGAACCTGCTCTATCAAGATACAGTGCGAAAAATGGGTATCGATCCCTTGAGGATCAAACCCACAAAAACCACCTTTAAAGGCGTCATCCCAGGTGTAGAGGCCCATTGCACGGGCTCAATCACACTGGAAGTAGTCTTCGGATCACCGGACAACTTCCAAAGTGAGGAGTTAATCTTCGACATCGTCCCGTTTTGTAGTGGCTATCATGCACTGCTCGGACGAACTCCATTTGCAAATTTCAATGCAGTACCGCATTACGCTTACCTCAAGCTCAAGATGCCAGGACCTCGGGGGGTCATAACAGTAAATGGAAACACAGAACGCTCGCTCCGCACGGAAGAGCACACTGCGGCCCTCACAGCAGAAGCACAAAGCAGCCTTTCAAGGCAAACCACCAATTCGGCGATACAGCCCCTAAACACCTTCAAGCGTGTACAGAGTAAACTGCAACAGGATCGCCTGGCACGTTCAGAGCTCGCCTAGCAATTCGGCCCCCATCCCAGTCCCAATCAAGCGATGAAATCTGTGCCGCGCATACATAATTATGCATTGAAAATACCATGGACATAGGCGGGGGCACGATCAGGGCACGTCCCGCAATGCGGCTTAACCGCCCTAGGGGCTGTATATCTTTATCATTTCTTTTCTCTTTCAGGGCCTAACTCTCTGGAAGCCCTTTCCGGCAGTATGATTGCCGGACACATTACGGGAAGGAACAACCAAGGCGGCAAGAAGCTAAGACGTACACGGGAACCCCCAGGTGGTCTCTAATAATAATACCCGCTTTCTATACGCAGCTTTCCCTTGGATAGCACATTTCGAATAGTCCTAATTTCTGCTTATTGCACTACCTGTACCAGTACACTTTGACGTATTGCTTAAATAACAATGCATAGCATTAGTCTATTATTGCATTATTCATTCTTTTTTCCTTTATGTCCATTTACGACAATCCGCACCCGTTAGTTCGGGTACGGTCAGTACGCCAGGGGCTTTCGTTTACCCCATAATACGGTGCGAGAAGTCCGAACACTTTCGACAGTGTGGCACCCCGAACTTATAGCATTATATGCATCAGCTCCGAATCATGTCTTGGGTCAATAGTTGGGTTTGCCCGCCTCCCATGCTTTGGTACCTTCCGTTCCGCTATATCGGCTAAGGTAGCGGTGGGAGAACTACTGCGATTGTGTCCCGGTTCTTCCGGACGAGCACCTCAGTAGAGAAAGCCGAAAACTGACTGTCATGATAGGGCGAGAGACTGGTCGCTGTTTGAGAGGTCTCAAGTCCTTAAAGACTTTCTTCGCTTCGGGCGAGGAGTCGGCCTTGTCCGGCTTAGGTGTGTATAGAGCCCCAAATTCGGCCTTCCGAACACCAGGGTCTTCGCCAAAATTTAAAATTGTAGACTTCTATGGCTAAGTGAGAGTGATAAAGCATTATAGTCTGATTGCCTAGTTCGTTGCACTGAACACCTCCCTTGAAGGACCCAAAATTGGGGTAAAGAGTACTCAGGTTTATCCCGAACACCCCAGTACTAGTTACATGGGGGCGGAAGCCGACGACTGGCCAACTCTCAGATTTTATAAACGGCCGCACAGAAGGTAATATTTTAAATTAAAAAAGCATTGCATAGCGCAAATGAACTCGTTTCATATTACAGGATCACATGAGCATGTTCATTCAAAAATTACATCCTTGGCACACTCAACCGCCACAAGGCGGGAACCCTTCAGGACACTCTCATAGTACATCTCGGGGCAGCGATGCTCCTTGCCCTCCGGCGGCCCCTCCTTCACCAGCTTCACGGTGTCCAGCTTCGCCTAGCGCACCTTCGCCCGGGAAAAAGCCCTCTGCGCACCCACAATGCAGACGGACCGCTTTATGACTTCAAGCCATGGGTATGCGTCGACGAGACGCCTTACCAGACCGAAGTAGCTGCCGGACAGGGGCTCACCAGGCCACATCCGGACTATAAGGCCCCTCATGGCTTGTTCGGCCGCCTTGTCAAGCTCGACCAACTGCTTCAGCTGGCCGCTCAAGGGCACGGGGTGTTCGGTCCCAGTATACTGAGACCATAACAACTTCTCCGTTGAGCTCCCCTCCTCTGCTCGGTAAAACTCCGCGGCATCCAGTACACTGCGGGGAAGATCTGCAAACGCTCCTGGAGAGCTCCGAACTCGGGTAAGAAAAAGGAAAGTCTCCTTCACGTGCTTGCTTTCCATAATGAATGCCTTACCCGCTGCTATCTTCTTCAGCGCGTCAATCTCCTGGAGGGCCTTGTGGGCTTCGGCCTTGGCGCTCCGGACGCTATCAAGCGCATGCGCGAGCTCGGACTCTCGTGTCTTAGAGTCAAGCTCCAAGGACTCGTGCTTTTTGGCGAGAGCCTCGAGCTCTTGCTGCAGCTCGCCTACTCGGGCTTCTTGCTTCTCCCGTTCAATGTGCTCCTTGGCCGCTTTGTCTTCGGCCTCGGACAGCGCCTTCCTCAGGGTTGCCACTTCGGTCGTGGCCCCTGGCAAATCCATGATGATCCTATTACTTTACACCAGAATTCCTTTTTAAATATATAGACAAGGGTATTGATTACCTTTGCTCTCCTCGAGCTGCCTCTTGGTAAGGCCGAGCTCATCCTCGGACCGCTCCAGGTCCTGCTTCAGCGCAGAGAGCTCCGCAGTACGTGCGGCAGCGGCCAGCAGCGAAGCCTGCACATACACACAGACATTTTTCTGATTATACTCCTGAGTTACCATTTGATCCTCTATCCGGCCTTTCTTTCCGAACGCCAAACATAGCATCAGGGGATAGTATCCATGCGGGCATATTATCCTATATCTTCATTGCTTACCTCAAAGCCTATTAGGAGGCTGGCACAAGCTTCACTCAGTCCATTTTTGGCGGACTGAACTTTCTCGATCACCGCACTCATGATAGTACGGTGCTCTTCGTTGATGGAAGTGCCGCGAAGCGCTTCCAGCAAGTTGTCCGGTGCCTCTGGATAGACAGAGGACGCCGGCACGGGCGGCTTGCCCCCCTTAACGGGGGGTCACCAGCCGGAGTCCGAAACCACTGAAGATTCCGGTGCAGTGTTCGGCTGGGGGCCGAACCTGGAGCCCATGGGAGTCCGGCTCCCTTTGCGCCCAGGGTCCGGAAGGTCGCCTCGAGGCTCCCCCAGGACTACCTCCCCATGGCCCGGTGTCTGTTGAGACAAAACCTCGATGTTGTCCGCAGGGCAAGGAGTGGAGGCGGTCGAAAGAGAACCGCTGTTCATATCTGACGAGTCCAACGAACCGCTCGACGAAGTTACGTCGAGATCAACATGGGACAGACTGCATAATCATGTTCGGCATGAGAAGAAGCAGTGCAGTAAAACATACCATGAATTAGTATGGTTTCCGGATACTTACACTTCGTCAGGGTCTTGACCCTGGGTAGCCACTCGTCGCCGCTGTAGGCGGCCGTCGTAGCGCAGTCCGGAGGGAGGGTCTTGCCCTTCTTGGACCCTTCGGCCTCCCCGGTTGGGTCGGCCTTCCTTTTCTTGTCTCCCCCGGCTGGGGGGGAGGAACTTTCCTCTTCCTCCTCCTCGTCTTCATGGGAGGAGTGCGCGTCGGAGTCATCCAACAATGAGTCCGATACAACCTTGCGCCGGAGACCCTTTCTGGTCCCCGCGGCCTTCTTCTTGGTCTTCTTCACCGGCACCTCGTAAGGTGCCGGAGTCAGCATCTCCGTTAGGAGAGCACCTGCAAGATATTTAGGCAGGGGGGCTGGGCAATCAAGCTGCTCCGCTGTCTTTATCCAGTCTTGTTAATGGCATAAAAGCTTAGATCCTGCATATGACTAAAACGGGGCAAATAAATACCCTAAGAGATATAAAAACTTACCGGATTGGCGCGGCACTTTGCGCTGAGTCCACGGTCCTCGGTGAGGGCAGGAGGAATCTCGGCGCCCTTGAACAGCACCCTCCAGACGTCCTCGTGCGTCGTGTCATTAAGCTCTCGCAGTGTCTAGTGCTTGGCCGAGTCGAACTCCCACAAATCGAATGCCCGTCGTTGGCATGGGAGGATCCGACGGAAGAGCACAACCTGGACCACGTTGACGAGCTTGATTTTCTTGCTCGTCATGTTCCGGATGCAGGTCTAGAGTCCGGTCAACTATACCGAAGAACCCCATGACCGGCCCTTCTCTTTCCAGGAGGTGAGCCGCGTGGGGATTCCGGATCAAAATTTGGGGGCCGCCACCCAGTTGGAGTCGCGCGGCTTGGTGATGTAGAACCACCCCGATTGCCACCCCTTTATGGTATCCCCATAGGTGCCTTTGAGCCAGGTGACGTTAGGCATCTTGCCCACCATGCCGCCTCCGCACTCTGCTTGCTGGCCACCCAACACCTTCGGTTTAACATTGAAGGTTTTTAGCCATAGGCCGAAGTGGGGCCTGATGCGGAGGAAGACCTCGCACACGACGATAAATGTCGAGATGTTGATGATGAAATTGGGGGCCAGATCATGAAAATCCAGCCCGTAGTAGAACATGAGCCCGTGAAAAAACAGGTGGGGGAAAAATTCTAGTCCGCGGACAAAATGGGTAAGAAAAACTACCCTCTCATGGGGTTCGGTCGTTGGGATGATCTGCCCCGCATCTGGCAGCCGGTGCGCAATATCCGCGGCCAGATAACCGGCTTCCCGTAACTTTTTGATGTTCTCCTCCATCATGGAGGAGACCATCCACTTGCCTCCTGCTCCGGACATGCTTGGAGTGGTTTGAGAAGAAGAACGCGAACTTGGGCGCTAGAGCTCGGGTGTGCGGGAATGGGTAAGCAAGGAGGAAGAAGGCGTGGGTGAAAAGAGTAAATACTTATCCCTTTATAAGGGCATAAGAGGCGATGTGTCTCCCCACTTGCCTGGTAAAACCGCTTATTCCCCAGATGCCGTAATTGATGGCGCAGTTGGGTTACCCACGTCCGTATTGATGAGAATCCCGTAGTGAGGGGAACACGATCTCTGCTTTGACAAGACGTGTCGAGAAAATCGCCCCATATTATGTCGGTGCTGGTTGAGAAAAATGGTTCGAATAATGACCGAGCCATGACATAACGTTGTGCTGTCAGAACGCGTCAGCAGATTAGATTTGTGCAAATATTATTCTCTCTGCGGTAGTATGTGGAACTTGTTTTGCAGAGCCGGACACTATTCTGGTGTTCAAAGTCTTCTATGGAGTATTCGGAGGAGGAACCCGCCTTGCAATGCTGAAGACAATACTGCACGCTGGACTCATCGTCATTGAAGCCTGGTTCAGGGGCTACTTAGGAGTCCTGGATTAGGGGGTCTCCGGACAGTCGGACTATATCCTTTGGCCGAACTGTTGAACTATGAAGATACAAGATTAAAGACTTCGTACCGTGTCCGGATGGGACTCTCCTTGGTGTGGAAGGCAAGCTAGGCAATACGGATATGAAGATCTCCTCCCTTGTAACCGACTCTGTGTAACCCTAGCCCCCTCCGGTGTCTATATAAACCGGAGGGTTTAGTCCATAGGACAACATATACAATCATACCATAGGCTAGCTTCTAGGGTTTAGCCTCTATGATCTCGTGGTAGATCAACTCTTGTAATACTCATATCATCAAGAACAATCAAGCAGGACGTAGGGTATTACCTCCATCAAGAGGGCCCGAACCTAGGTAAACATCATGTCCCCTGCTTCCTGTTACCATCCGCCTTAGACGCACAGTTCGGGACCCCCTACCAGAGATCCGCTGGTTTTGACACCGACACCCATCACAAGCTCTCACGGTCAACGAAGAAAATTCCTTCTCCCAGGAAGACCCGATCAATCTTGGAATCCAGGTTACAAGACATTTCGACAATGGTAAAACAACACCAGCAAAGCCGCCCGATGTGCCGACAAATCCCGATAGGAGTGATAACCCACAAGTATAGGGGACCGCAACAGTTTTCGAGGGTAGAGTATTCAACCCAAATTTATTGATTCAACACAAGGGGAGGCAAAGAATATTCTCAACTATTAGTAGCTGAGTTGTCAATTCAACCACACCTGGATAACCTAGTATCTGCAACAAAGTATTTAGTAGCAAAGTAATATGATAGTAATGGTAACGGTAGCAAAAGTTAATGATAACAAAAGTAATGTTTTTGGTATTTTGTAGTGATGATAGCAATAGCAACAGAAAAGTAAATAAGCGAAGAACAATATATAGAAAGCTCGTAGGCAATGGATCGGTGATAGAGTATTATGCCAGATGCGGTTCATCATGTAACAGTCATAACCTAGGGTGACACAGAACTAGCTCCAATCCATCAATGTAATGTAGGCATGTCTTCCGAATATAGTCATACGTGCTTATGGAAAAGAACTCGCATGACATCTTTTGTCCTACCCTCCTGTGGCAGCGAGGTCCTAGTGGAAACTAAGGGATATTGAGGCCTCCTTTTAATAGAGTACCGGACCAAAGCATTAACACATAGTGAATACATGAACTCCTCAAACTACGGTCATCACCGGTAAGTATCCTGATTATTGTCACTTCGGGGTTAACGGATCATAACACATAATAGGTGAATATAGACTTGCAAGATAGGATCAAGAAATCTCATATGTTGATGAAAAAAATAATAGGTTCAGATCTGAAATCATGGCACTCGGGCCCTAGTGACAAGCATTAAGCATAGCAAAGTCATAGAAACATCAATCTCAGAAAATAGTGGATACTAGGGATCAAACCCTAACAAAACTAACTCGATTACATGATAAATCCCATCCAACCCGTCACCGTCCATCAAGCCTACGATGGAATTACTCACGCACGACGGTGAGCATCATGAAATTGGTGATGGAGGAAGGTTGATGATGACGATGGCGAAAGATTCCCCTCTCCAGAGCCCCGAACGGACTCCAGATCAGCCCTCCCGAGAGGTTTTAGGGCTTGGTGGCGGCTCCGTATCGTAAAATGCGATGAATCCTTCTCTCTGATTTTTTTCTCCCCAAAAGAAAATATATAGAGTTGGAGTTGAGGTCGGAGGAGCTCCAGGGGGGCCGCGAGGTAGGGGGGTGCGCCCCCACCCTTGTGGCTAGGGTGTGCCCCCCTGGTCTTCATCTTTTGCAAGGATTTTTTATTATTTCCAAATAGATGTTCCGTGAAGTTTCAGGTCATTCCGAGAACTTTCGTTTCTGCACATAAATAACACAATGGCAATTCTGCTGAAAACAACGTCAGTCCGGGTTAGTTGGAGTCAAAAAAAGGGCAAAAGTGTTTGGAAAAGTAGATATGACGGAGACGTATCAACTCCCCCAAGCTTAAACCTTTGCTTGTCCTCAAGCAATTTAGTTGATAAACTAAAAGTGATAAAGAAAAACTTTTACAAACTCTGTTTGCTCTTGTTGTTGTAAATATGTAAAGCCAACATTCAAGTTTTCAGCAAAGATTATAAACTAACCATATTCACAATAATGCATAGGTCTCATGTTTACTCATATCAATGGCATAATCAACTAGCGAGCAATAATAAGATGACAACACTTTCTCAAAACAATCATAAGATGATATAACAAGATGGTATCTCGCTAGCCCTTTCTGAGACCGCAAAACATAAATGCAGAGCACCTTTAAAGATCAAGGACTGATTAGACATTGTAATTCATGGTAAAAGAGATCCAGTCAAGTCATAATCAATGTATACTAACAGTAATGAATGCAAATGACAGCGGTGCTCTCCAACTGGTGCTTTTTAATAAGAGGATGATGACTCAACATGAAAGTAAATAGATAGGACCTTCGCAGAGGCAAGCAGAGATTTGTAGAGGTGCCAGAGCTCGGTTTTGAAATAGAGATGAATGATATTTTGAGCGGTATACTTTCATTGTCAACATAACAACGAAGAGATGGCGATATCTTCCATGCTACACACATTATAGGCGGTTCCCAAATAGAATGGTAAAGTTTATACTCCCCCTCCACCAACAAGCATCAATCCATGGCTTGCTCGAAACAACGAGTGCCTCCAACTAACAGGAGTCCTAGGGGGAGTTTTGTTTGCAATTATTTTGATTTAGTTTGCATAAAGCATGGGACTGGGCATCCCGGTGACCAGCCATTTTCTCGTGAGTGAGGAGCGGAGTCCACTCCCCTTGAGAATAACCCTCCTAACATGGAAGATACGGACAACCCTATTTGATACATGAGCTATTCGAGCATACAAAACAGGATATTTATTTGAAGGTTTAGAGTTTGGCACATACAAATTTACTTGGAACGGAAGGTAGATACCGTATATAGGTAGGTATGGTGGACTCATATGGAACAACTTTGGGGTTTATGGAGTTGGATGCACAAGCAGTATTCCCGCTTAGTACAGGTGAAGGCTAGCAAAAGACTGGGGAGTGACAAGCTAGAGAGCGACAACAGTCATGAACATGCATTAAAATTAATCAACACCGAATGCAAGCATGAGTAGGATATAATCCACCATGAACATAAATATCGTGAAGACTATGTTGATTTTGTTTCAACTACATGCGTGAACATGTGCCAAGGTAAGTCACTTAAATCGTTCAGAGGAGGATACCACCCTATCATACGACATCACAACCATTTTAATAGCATGTTGGCATGCAAGGTAAACCATTATAAGCTCCTAGCTAATCAAGCATGGCACAAGAAACTATGATCTCTAGTTGTCATTTCAAACATGTTTATTCATAATAGGCTGAATTAGGAACGATGAACTAATCGTATTTACAAAAACAAGAGAGGTCGAGTTCATACCAGCTTTTCTCATCTCAATCAGTCCATCATATATCGTCATAATTACCTTTCACTTGCACAACCGAACGATGTGGATAATAATAAGAGTGCACGTGCATTGGACTAAGCTGGAATCTGCAAGCATTCAATAAACAGGAGAAGACAAGGCAATATGGGCTCTTTTGTCATATCAACAATAATGCATATAAGAGCCACTTCAACAATTTAATTATGGTCTTCTCCTATCGACCCCCAAAGAAAAGAAAAGGAATAAAACTATTTACATGGGAGAGCTCCCAACAAGCAAAAGAAGAACAGGAAATCTTTTTGGGTTTTCTTTTTAATTACTACTACAAGCATGGAAAGTAAACTAATTAAAAGATATAACTATTTTTTTGGTTTTTCTTAAGGTTTATTAAACACACAAGAAGAAAGCATAAAAAGGAAATAAACTAGCATGGATGATACAATGAAAAAGTATGAGCACCTACATCTAGCATTGAGTGTGTGAACATGAATGTAATGTCGGTGAGAAATACGTACTCCCCCAAGCTTAAGCTTTTGGCCTAAGTTGGTCTATGGCCACGGTTGGCCTGGCAGATATCCATAGTAATAGTTGGGGTCGTACTGTGATGCAGCGGCGATTGCCTCCTGAGCTGCGGTGTGGCGGCGAGCTGCCTCTGTACTCCTCTCATACTCATCTGCCTCCTCTCTGGTAATAACATATCTTCCTTTTGCCTGATAATCAAAGAAGGCAGGAGCAGGGAGAGTAATACGGACAGCACGATGTCTGTCAAAGATTAAGCGATACTGGAGAGGTGATTCATTCCTCTCAACAAACTGGTGGTGAACCATAGCATTAAAGTCTAGGTAAGCAGGAGGCAATTCAATATCATCAT
Organism: Triticum urartu; assembly: GCF_056163025.1. NCBI lineage: Eukaryota > Viridiplantae > Streptophyta > Magnoliopsida > Poales > Poaceae > Triticum > Triticum urartu. The sequence continues at coordinate 305,998,734 of NC_141874.1, forward strand.
TATGTATGGTTACACCAAGAAAATCAGCTAAGCAGGTTGCATAAATTTGACCAAAGAAATCTCCATTAAATATATTAAGATGCAACCTACGTGCAACAATGGCTCCCAAATTATAAGACTTGTCTCCTAACACAGCGCTCCTAAGAATATTGAGGTCAGGAACACACATATGACATGCTTCATCTTTACCATTAATGAATCTACCTATGAAGAGAGCAAAATAATGTATAGCAGGAAAGTGAATGCTCCCTATGGTAGCTTGTGTTATATATCTAGATTCCCCCACAGTTATACTAGCAAGATAATCTCTAAATTCAGATTTGCGAGGTTCCCTGACACTACCGCATTGTGGTAGTTTGCAAGCAGTGGTAAAGTCCTCTAAGTCCATAGTGTAAGAATTTTCATAAAGATCAAACATGACAGTTTTGAGAATTACGTGAAGATGAAAATTCAAACCTCCTCACAAAGGAACTAGTGAGATAGTGGTACTGACGGCATTTTTCTTCCTCGAAGCTCACAAGATCAGCGTTGCGCAAATATCCGTTAAATTTTTCCTTAATCCCCGCTCGATCCATGAAGTCCTCTGAAGGCCATTCACAGGGCTGCACTGGAGCGTCCCTTGGTGGCTCATCATCAGCATCACGCATTGCAAGCCTGGGCTCTTGTTTCCTTGAAGAGCCACCTTGGTACATTTTCCTAAACATATTTCTTCCTCTGAAAAATTTCTGAAATTTTTAGTAACTTCAAATAAAAGTGAACCAAACTCAACAATATTGATAGCAACTACTCCTACAAGTGCCTAGAGCCTATATCATGCATCAAAACTACTTGGAACCACATAAATTTGACATGGAAGCTCAAGAACAGGGTCACCTAGGCAGCAAAAATTTGCAATGAATATAGCAATAGAACTAAAACTAATTGAACCAATGGAGAAGTCACATACCAAGGAACAATCCCCCCAAGCAGTTTTGTGAGAGGTGCTTTGAGCAAGGAGATCCAAAATGACAGCAAAATGAGCTTGGACCCGGGTTTGAACTGGATAATCATGTTTGTGGGAGGAAGAAGGAGTGTGTGGGTGCAGGAATAAGTGGAGGAGGGCCACCGTGGGCCCACGAGGCAGGGGGCGCGCCCAGGGGGGTAGGGCGCGCCCTCCACCCTCGTGTCTAGGTGCTTGCCCCTCCTGCTGTGTTCTCAGTGCCAGATATTCTTAAATATTCCAGAAAAAATTATATTTAAATTTCAGGGCATTTGGAGAACTTTTATTTTCGGGGTATTTTTATATTGCACGGATAATTCAGATAACAGACAGAAAATACTATTTTTATTTTATTAAAAATAAATAACAGAAAGTAAAAAGGAGGGTACAGAAGGTTGTGCCTTCTAGTTTCATCCATCTCATGCTCATCAAAAGGAATCCACTAACAAGGTTGATCAAGTCCTGTTAACAAACTCATTCCGAATAACATGGAACCGGAGAAATTTCAAATAACACTATGTTACCTCAACGGGGATATGCACATCCCAAATAATAAGAATATCATGTTTCTTTTTGCCAGTAGATAGAGGAAATTCAAAACCTCCAATAATAATCAATGGAATTTTTCCAATAGAGTTGATACTATGAACTTGAGGTTGTTTCCTCGGAAAGTGTAACGCCCCGGATACAACTTTCGATAATTGTACTCCGACTCTTGCCTTTTCCGGAGATGCGATATGATTTTTCCTCTCCCTCCATCAGGATCACGTGGACGAAAACCGCACCTCATTTGGACTCTCCTAGCTCCCTCTACCTATAAAAAGTTGTTCCCCTCCGAAATCCCCGCATAGATAAACCCTAATCTAGCTCCTCCCGTCACCACCGGACGCGTCATCATTTCGGGTTTATTCATTCTCAGCTTTGAGCTCTCGTTCTCCAAATCTTACCGGTGCATAGATCAAATATCCTCTAATCAGTTTATGATCTCTTCGTTCTCTTGTATCTAAACTCTCTCATGTATCTTCGTTCATTTGCTAATTCTTACTAGTGATTCATCCCTTTACTGTGTTCGTTTTTTAATTCTTACGGTGGTTTTGTTCAAGATTCCTCTTCCTATGTTCTCATATCAATTCATTCACTCTTTCCAATCCCGACTTGTGGTTCATTGAAGAACTTCTCAAGATTACGCCATATCTCTCCTGAATCCTTTCTACAAGAATAAGTAGTATGCCAAATCCGTTGCTTGGCATCAATTTAATTGATGAAGGATAAGCATAATGTAATTCTTATTCTTGTTTCATCCAAGTGATTAATTCCCTATTCCGGAGGTTCATCAAATTATTGGTGTCAATTGGTTCATCTTTTCTTTTCCCGAAGTTCCAAGCTCTCTCAATTATCTCGTCGCAAAGCTCCATCTAAATCATCACAAGGCTTCACCTTGTGTTTTCAACTTCTCTTTCCTTTTGTTTGATCATCATTTTGTTTACCAGAGTTCTTCATGGAGGCTTTACATGTTGGTACATCAAGGATTTAACTCCTTCTCGAAGTGTTCATCGAGATTCTTTTCAGAGGAACTCAAGTATTCTTCATCTTGCATTCCGAAGGACAATTCTTTCTATCTTATCTTTTTCAGGTGGTGTTATGTTGTTTTGACAGCTTCCTTCATGTTTCATGATTCACAAGTTGTCCGGAATGACATATTTTAAACCCACCATTTTCAATTCGTTCATGAGATCCTTTTCTATCCATCAATCACTTCTTTGGAGTTATCTTGAGTTATATTTCACCTAAAGCCTTCCCTAAGGAATGTTGCTATTGTGGTGCGTATAAATGACCCATGTTCTTCATTTATCCTCCCAGTGAAATAAGTTTTTCATCTCCTTGTTGATATCAATCCAATCTATTGTTTTGTTAGTGGCAGAATCTCACCTCAAGATTTCGACGTGTTTTCCATAAGCCCACAACAAGCTTAATCTTTTCGTTGTTGGTAATCCAACAACTCCGTTCTAGCATTTGTTGTAAGCGTGCTCTCTCAAGATCTTGTTTCCCTCCGTTCATTCCATTTCATTCTTTCATTTCTTTCAGAGGCATCGTGATGTTGCTCTTTTCTGTCATCATCTCGAATTGTGAGGACTGTGTTCTCTTCGTGCTTATCCATTTAACCGGAGTGTCGTGCCCTTTTCTCAAGTTCTTCCCATTTTGAAAAGTTTTACCTCCCTTCTCAACCGGAGTGTTGTGTCATCTCTTCTAGTTCTTCTCATCTTATCATGTTTCTTATCACTTTTCAACCGAAGTGCTGTCCGAATTTGTTCTTCCTTGTTTCTCTTTTCTAACGGAGTGTTTTCAACTTCGTTCATCTCCGTGGTATTCTTTTCTCTAAATGGTTTAACCTTTCAAGGTTCTTTGGTTCACTCGTTTGTCAAAGAAGCAACTTAGTTTTACCTCTTATCTTCCTCTTCCTTTTCCCTCCGGTGCCATCCTAGATCTCGGGGCGAGATCCTCTCGTAGTGGGGGAGTGTTGTAACGCCCCGGATACAACTTTCAATAATTGTACTCCGACTCTTGCCTTTTGCGGAGATGCGATATGATCTTTCCTTTTGTGGTTGGGTTTTTGTTTTCGTTTTGCATTTTTTTTCATGTCATGCATTTCATATCATGTCATCATGTGCATCGCATTTGCATACGTGTTCGTCTCATGCATCCGAGCATTTTCCCCGTTGTCCGTTTTGCAATCCGACACTCCTACGTCACCCGGCGTACCCTTTTGTCTCTTTTCGTGTGGGGGTGTTAAACTTTCTCAGAATGGACCGACATTTGCCATGCGGCCTTGGTACACCACCGGTAGACCGCCTGTCAAGTTCCATGCCATTTGGAGTCCGTTTGATACTCCAACAGTTTACCAGGGAACCGTATAGGCCTCGTGTGTGTTGCAGCCCAACACCCCTCCAAAATGGCCCAATAACCCATCCAAACCCCCTCCATCCTCTCGGGCGCTCGATCACGATCGCATGGCCGAAAACCATACCTCATTTGGACTCTCCTAGCTCCCTCTACCTATAAAAACGTGCTCCCCTCTGAAATCCTCATGCAGATAAACCCTAATCTAGCTTTGGTTTATGTGCGCATATGAGCTGGAGCTCTACATGTGTTTTGGGCTATGCCATGCCATATTTACAGGGGTGTATGCCATGTATTTTTGTGTTCAATGTGGTGACTAGCACAAGCATGCAAAGTAGCTCTTGTAATATTACTGATTTCAGGGACTTAGAATTCCACCAAGTCATTTCCTTGCTGTTATTTTTATCCCATGTATTCATGTTGCTACAGAGAGATCCATGCTTCTTATGAGTATGTTCAGTAAGGATGATTTGGACATATGATGGTGCTCTATCCATCCATGTCCCTGTTTGCATTTATGTTGTGCCCTAGAATGACTCAATCTTGCTCTACTTTTGCTATAAAATGTTCCTGGCAGATTGTTTACGTGTTAATCAATTTTGCCAAGGTTGGTGTAGGTGGTCCATGCATGCTATGAGTTTGATTCTTGCTTTGGTTAGCTTCTAGAACATGTCTTCTTGCTGGTAGTATGCTTAGTTTGTCATGAAATGCCTTGTGTTGAGTGCATCAAGCTCGCAAACATGCCTTCATAATTCTGTTTATGCCATGCTTAGTTTTCTGCTAAGTCTGAATCTGTTAACAAAACTTGCTATGTTTACAAGGGTGCCATCATATCTTCTGATCCTTTTTGGCTTATGGTCAGTAAGGGACTTTTGTTATATGCTTTGAGTAGATTCATTCCATGCCTTTGTTTGCTATGTTCTGTTCTTGTAGCATGTTGTTTACTGGCTCTAAACATTGCTTGCTGATGTTAATTCCTGGCATGTAGTATTTTCACGAAGTCTCTGATGCTGATATCTTTTGCACTTTTGCCATGCTTGTTTGAACCTGCTCTTGGGTGATTTAGCCGTAGCTCAGTGTTCATCTTTTGTCAAGCATCTTGAGTAGATCACTATCATGTGCTTTGTTGCTATGTTAGAGTGCAGTAGCATAGTTTCTTGTTGCAATCAAGATGGCATCGTGCTGTTAATCGCAGAATTGTGCCATTATTGTTTTGCTTGCCATTTGCAAACCGTGCATCTGATTCCGGTGATCTTTATATCAATTTTGACTAAAATCAACTCATCCTAACAGCGGCACTCTTGGTTTTCCAAGTTGGGGCCTGGTTCAATCTTTTCCTTTAGGAGCACGCATATGCATTGCATATCATATCCCGCATATCATGCCATGTTTTGCCTCATGTTGCTTGCCGCTACGTCTCGAGCTAGCGTTGGTTTTCCCCGAAGAGGAGGGGGTGATGTATCACAGTAGCGTAAGTATTTCCCTCAGTTTTTGAGAACCAAGGTATCAATCCAGTAGGAGGTCACGCGCAAGTCCCTCGTACTTGCACAAAACGGTAGCAACTCGCAACCAACGCTTAGGGGTTGTCAATCCCGTCACGGTCACTTACGAGAGTGAGATCTGATAGAGATAATATTTTTGGTATTTTTGGTATAAAGATGCAAAGTAAAAAGTAAAAGCAAAACAAGTAAAATAAAGTAATGGAGATTGATATGATGAGAATAGACCCGGGGGCCATAGGTTTCACTAGTGGCTTCTCTCAAGAGCATAGATATTCTACGGTGGGTGAACAAATTACTATTGAGCAATTGATAGAATTTAGCATAGTTATGAGGTTATCTAGGTATGATCATATATATAGGCATCACGTCCGTGACAAGTAGACCGACTCCTGCCTGCATCTACTACTATTACTCCACTCATCGACCGCTATCCAGCATGCATCTAGAGTATTAAGTTAAAAACAGAGTAACGCCTTAAGCAAGATGACATGATGTAGAGGAATAAATTCATGCAATATGATAAATACCACATCTTGTTATCCTCGATGGCAACAATACAATACGTGCCTTGCAACTCTTTCTGTCACTGAGTAAGGACACCACAAGATTGAACCCAAAGCTAAGCACTTCTCCCATTACAAGAACTACCAATCTAGTTGGCCAAACCAAACGGATAATTCGAAGAGACTTGCAAAGATAACTCAATCGTACATAAAAGAATTCAGAGAAGATTCAAATATTATTCATAGATAAGTTGGATCATAAACCCACAATTCATCGGTCTCAACAAACACACCACAAAAAGAAGATTACATCGAATAGATCTCCACGAGAGAGGGGGAGAACATTGTATTGAGATCCAAAAAGAGAGAAGAAGCCATCTAGCTACTAGCTATGGACCCGAAGGTCTGAAGTAAACTACTCACACTTCATCGGAAGGGCTATGGTGTTGATGTAGAAGCCCTCCATGATGGATGCCCTCTCCGGCGGAGCTCCGGAACAGGCCCCAAGATGGGATCTCGTGGATACAGGAAGTTGCGACGGTGGAATTAGTTTTTTGGCTCCGTCTCTAGTCTAATGGGGGTACGTAGGTATATATAGGAGGAAGGAGCACGTCGGTGGAGCTTCGAGGGGCCCACGAGGCAGGGGGGCGCGCCCAGGGGGGGTGCCCTCCACCCTCGTGACCTCCCTGGAAACTTCTTGGAGTAGGGTCCAAGTCTCCTCGATCACGTTCGGTGAGAAGATCACGTTCCTGAAGGTTTCATTCCGTTTGGACTCCGTTTGATATTCTGTTTCCTTGGAATACTGAAATAGGCAAAAAACAGCAATTCTGGGCTGGGCCTCCGGTTAATAGGTTAGTCCCAAAAATAATATAAAAGTGGAAAATAAAGCCCAATATAGTCCAAAACAGTAGATAAAGTAGCATGGAGCAATCAAAAATTATAGATACGTTGGAGACTTTCCACTTAAGCTTTTCTTTATAAGATTGCATTAAGGCGTCAACAATGTGTTTGGTAAAGGCCTTATTTCGACTATAAGCATGAGGAGAATTTAACACGGATTGCAACAAGGAAATACAATCAATTAAAGAGCAGTTTTCATAGTTAAATTCCTTGAGATCCAAAATAGTGGGTTTAGCAATATCTAGATTTTTATTTCTTTCAATCCCTTTTTTATCAATTTCATCATCAGGATCTAAAAACTCAGAATTCTTAGAACGCCTTCTAGGTAAGGGAAGATCATAATCAGATTCATCAAGATTCATATTGCAAAACAAAGATTTAATAGGGGACACATCAATAACTTTCAGATCTTCATCTTGATTTTCATAGGATTTAGAAGAACACGCTTTAATAAAGGCATCTTTGTAAGCACGCATCCTAGCGGTTCTTTCTTTGCATTCATCAATGGAAATTCTCATGGCTTTGAGAGACTCATTGATATCATGCTTAGGAGGAATAGATCTAAGCTTTAAAGAATCAACCTCAAGAGAAATTCTATCAACGTTCCTAGCCAAATCATCAACTTTAAGCAATTTCTCTTCAAGCAAAGCATTGAAATTCTTTTGCGAATTCATAAACTCTTTAACACTACTCTCAAATTCAGAGGGCATCTTATTAAAATTTCCATAAGAGTTGTTGTAGGAATTTCCATAATTATTAGAAGGATTACTAGGATAAGGTCTAGAATTAAAATTCCCTCTATACGCGTTGTTACCAAAAATATTCCTACCAACAAAATTCACATCCATAGATTCATTATTATTCTCAAGCAAAGTAGATAAAGGCATATTATTGGGATCAGAAGAAACACTCTTAACAAATAAATTCCTAAGTTCAGCCATCTTTTCACTCAAAACATTGATTTCTTCTATAGCATGCACTTTTTTATTAGCAGATCTTTCAGTATGCCATTGAGAATAATTAACCATAATATTATCTAGGAGTTTAGTAGCATCTCCTAAAGTGATTTCCATAAAAGTGCCTCCCGCGGCCGAATCTAAAAGATTTCTAGAAGCAAAATTCAATCCAGCATAAAAATTTTGTATAATCATCCACAAGTTCAAACCATGAGTAGGACAATTACGTAGCATTAATTTCATTCTCTCCCAAGCTTGTGCAACATGTTCATGATCAAGTTGCTTAAAATTCATAATATCATTCCTAAGAGAGATAATCTTAGCGGGAGGAAAATACTTAGAGATAAAAGCATCTTTGCACTTGTTCCAAGAATCAATACTATTTTTAGGCAAAGATGAAAACCACGCTTTAGCACAATCTCTAAGCGAAAAAGGAAATAGCTTCAATTTAACGACATCATTATCGACATCCTTTTTCTTTTGCATATCACATAAATCAACAAAGCCATTTAGATGAGTAGCGGCATCTTCACTAGGAAGGCCGGCGAATTGATCTTTCATAACAAGATTCAACAAAGCAGTATTGATTTCACAAGATTCAGTATTGGCAAGAGGAGCAATCGGAGTGCTAAGGAAATCATTGTTATTGGTATTGGTGAAGTCACACAATTTGGTAGCATCTTGGGCCATCACGACAAGCAAGCAAACTAACACACGAGCAAACAAAAGGCAAAGGGAAAAATAGGAGGAGATTGGGAAAGAGAGGGCGAATAAAACAGCAAGGGTGAAGTGGGGGAGAGGAAAACGAGAGGCAAATGGCAAATAATGTAATGCGAGAGATAGAGATTGTGATGGGTACTTGGTATGTTGACTTTTGCATAGGCTTCCCCGGCAACGGCGCCAGAAATGGCTCGTTGACGGGAGAGTAAATCTTGACTTGACTTGGCGTAGGCCTCCCCGGCAATGGTGCCAGAAATGGCTCGTTGACGGGAGAGTAAATCTTGACTTGACTTGGCATAGGCCTCCCCGGCAACGGCGCCAGAAATCCTTCTTGCTACGTCTCGAGCTAGCGTTGGTTTTCCCCGAAGAGGAGGGGGTGATGCAGCACAGTAGCGTAAGTATTTCCCTCAGTTTTTGAGAACCAAGGTATCAATCCAGTAGGAGGTCACGCGCAAGTCCCTCGTACCTGCACAAAACGGTAGCAACTCGCAACCAACGCTTAGGGGTTGTCAATCCCTTCACGGTCACTTACGAGAGTGAGATCTGATAGAGATAATATTTTTGGTATTTTTGGTATAAAGATGCAAAGTAAAAAGTAAAAGCAAAACAAGTAAAATAAAGTAATGGAGATTGATATGATGAGAATAGACCTGGGGGCCATAGGTTTCACTAGTGGCTTCTCTCAAGAGCATAGATATTCTACGGTGGGTGAACAAATTACTGGTGAGCAATTGATAGAATTTAGCATAGTTATGAGGTTATCTAGGTATGATCATTTATATAGGCATCACGTCTGTGACAAGTAGACCGACTCCTGCCTGCATCTACTACTATTACTCCACTCATCGACCGCTATCCAGCATGCATCTAGAGTATTAAGTTAAAAATAGAGTAATGCCTTAAGCAAGATGACATGATGTAGAGGAATAAATTCATGCAATATGATAAATACCCCATCTTGTTATCCTCGATGGAAACAATACACTACGTGCCTTGCAACTCTTTCTGTCACTGAGTAAGGACACCGCAAGATTGAACCCAAAGCTAAGCACTTCTCCCATTGCAAGAACTACCAATCTAGTTGGCCAAACCAAACGGATAATTCAAAGAGACTTGCAAAGATAACTCAATCATACATAAAAGAATTAAGAGAAGATTCAAATATTATTCATAGATAAGTTGGATCGTAAACCCACAATTCATCGATCTCAACAAGCACACTGCAAAAAGAAGATTACATCGAATAGATCTCCACAAGAGAGGGGGAGAACATTGTATTGAGATCCAAAAAGAGAGAAGAAGCCATCTAGCTACTAACTATGGACCCGAAGGTCTGAAGTAAACTACTCACACTTCATCGGAAGGGCTATGGTGTTGATGTAGAAGCCCTCCGTGATGGATGCCCTCTCCGGCGGAGCTCCGGAACAGGCCCCAAGATGGGATCTCGTGGATACAGGAAGTTGCGACGGTGGAATTAGGTTTTTGGCTCCGTCTCTGGTCTAATGGGGGTACGTAGGTATATATAGGAGGAAGGAGCACGTCGGTGGAGCTCCGAGGGGCCCACGGGGGGCATGCCCAGGGGGGCGCCCTCCACCCTCGTGACCTCCCCAGAAACTTCTTGGAGTAGGGTCCAAGTCTCCTCGATCACGTTCGGTGAGAAGATCACGTTCCCGAAGGTTTCATTCCGTTTGGACTCCGTTTGATATTCTGTTTCCTCGAAATACTGAAATAGGCAAAAAACAGCAATTCTGGGCTGGGCCTCCGGTTAATAGGTTAGTCCCGAAAATAATATAAAAGTGGAAAATAAAGCCCAACATAGTCCAAAACAGTAGATAAAGTAGCATGGAGCAATCAAAAATTATAGATACGTTGGAGACTTTCCACTTAAGCTTTTCTTTATAAGATTGCATTAAGGCGTCAACAATGTGTTTGGTAAAGGCCTTATTTCGACTATAAGCATGAGGAGAATTTAACACGGATTGCAACAAGGAAATACAATCAATTAAAGAGTAGTTTTCATAGTTAAATTCCTTGAGATCCAAAATAGTGGGTTTAGCAATATCTAGATTTTTATTTCATTCAATCCCTTTTTTATCAATTTCATCATCAGGATCTAAAAACTCAGAATTCTTAGAACGCCTTCTAGGTAAGGGAAGATCATAATCAGATTCATCAAGATTCATATTGCAAAACAAAGATTTAATAGGGGACACATCAATAACTTTCAGATCTTCATCTTGATTTTCATAGGATTTAGAAGAACACGCTTTAATAAAGGCATCTTTGTAAGCACGCATCCTAGCGGTTCTTTCTTTGCATTCATCAATGGAAATTCTCATGGCTTTGAGAGACTCATTGATATCATGCTTAGGAGGAATAGATCTAAGCTTTAAAGAATCAACCTCAAGAGAAATTCTATCAACGTTCCTAGCCAAATCATCAACTTTAAGCAATTTCTCTTCAAGCAAAGCATTGAAATTCTTTTGCGAATTCATAAACTCTTTAACACTACTCTCAAATTCAGAGGGCATCTTATTAAAATTTCCATAAGAGTTGTTGTAGGAATTTCCATAATTATTAGAAGGATTACTAGGATAAGGTCTAGAATTAAAATTCCCTCTATACGCGTTGTTACCAAAAATATTCCTACCAACAAAATTCACATCCATAGATTCATTATTATTCTCAAGCAAAGTAGATAAAGGCATATTATTGGGATCAGAAGAAACACTCTTAACAAATAAATTCCTAAGTTCAGCCATCTTTTCACTCAAAACATTGATTTCTTCTATAGCATGCACTTTTTTATTAGCAGATCTTTCAGTATGCCATTGAGAATAATTAACCATAATATTATCTAGGAGTTTAGTAGCATCTCCTAAAGTGATTTCCATAAAAGTGCCTCCCGCGGCCGAATCTAAAAGATTTCTAGAAGCAAAATTCAATCCAGCATAAAAATTTTGTATAATCATCCACAAGTTCAAACCATGAGTAGGACAATTACGTAGCATTAATTTCATTCTCTCCCAAGCTTGTGCAACATGTTCATGATCAAGTTGCTTAAAATTCATAATATCATTCCTAAGAGAGATAATCTTAGCGGGAGGAAAATACTTAGAGATAAAAGCATCTTTGCACTTGTTCCAAGAATCAATACTATTTTTAGGCAAAGATGAAAACCACGCTTTAGCACAATCTCTAAGCGAAAAAGGAAATAGCTTCAATTTAACGACATCATTATCGACATCCTTTTTCTTTTGCATATCACATAAATCAACAAAGCCATTTAGATGAGTAGCGGCATCTTCACTAGGAAGGCCGGCGAATTGATCTTTCATAACAAGATTCAACAAAGCAGTATTGATTTCACAAGATTCAGTATTGGCAAGAGGAGCAATCGGAGTGCTAAGGAAATCATTGTTATTGGTATTGGTGAAGTCACACAATTTGGTAGCATCTTGGGCCATCACGACAAGCAAGCAAACTAACACACGAGCAAACAAAAGGCAAAGGGAAAAATAGGAGGAGATTGGGAAAGAGAGGGCGAATAAAACAGCAAGGGTGAAGTGGGGGAGAGGAAAACGAGAGGCAAATGGCAAATAATGTAATGCGAGAGATAGAGATTGTGATGGGTACTTGGTATGTTGACTTTTGCATAGGCTTCCCCGGCAACGGCGCCAGAAATGGCTCGTTGACGGGAGAGTAAATCTTGACTTGACTTGGCGTAGGCCTCCCCGGCAATGGTGCCAGAAATGGCTCGTTGACGGGAGAGTAAATCTTGACTTGACTTGGCATAGGCCTCCCCGGCAACGGCGCCAGAAATCCTTCTTGCTACGTCTCGAGCTAGCGTTGGTTTTCCCCGAAGAGGAGGGGGTGATGCAGCACAGTAGCGTAAGTATTTCCCTCAGTTTTTGAGAACCAAGGTATCAATCCAGTAGGAGGTCACGCGCAAGTCCCTCGTACCTGCACAAAACGGTAGCAACTCGCAACCAACGCTTAGGGGTTGTCAATCCCTTCACGGTCACTTACGAGAGTGAGATCTGATAGAGATAATATTTTTGGTATTTTTGGTATAAAGATGCAAAGTAAAAAGTAAAAGCAAAACAAGTAAAATAAAGTAATGGAGATTGATATGATGAGAATAGACCTGGGGGCCATAGGTTTCACTAGTGGCTTCTCTCAAGAGCATAGATATTCTACGGTGGGTGAACAAATTACTGGTGAGCAATTGATAGAATTTAGCATAGTTATGAGGTTATCTAGGTATGATCATTTATATAGGCATCACGTCTGTGACAAGTAGACCGACTCCTGCCTGCATCTACTACTATTACTCCACTCATCGACCGCTATCCAGCATGCATCTAGAGTATTAAGTTAAAAATAGAGTAATGCCTTAAGCAAGATGACATGATGTAGAGGAATAAATTCATGCAATATGATAAATACCCCATCTTGTTATCCTCGATGGAAACAATACACTACGTGCCTTGCAACTCTTTCTGTCACTGAGTAAGGACACCGCAAGATTGAACCCAAAGCTAAGCACTTCTCCCATTGCAAGAACTACCAATCTAGTTGGCCAAACCAAACGGATAATTCAAAGAGACTTGCAAAGATAACTCAATCATACATAAAAGAATTAAGAGAAGATTCAAATATTATTCATAGATAAGTTGGATCGTAAACCCACAATTCATCGATCTCAACAAGCACACTGCAAAAAGAAGATTACATCGAATAGATCTCCACAAGAGAGGGGGAGAACATTGTATTGAGATCCAAAAAGAGAGAAGAAGCCATCTAGCTACTAGCTATGGACCCGAAGGTCTGAAGTAAACTACTCACACTTCATCGGAAGGGCTATGGTGTTGATGTAGAAGCCCTCCGTGATGGATGCCCTCTCCGGCGGAGCTCCGGAACAGGCCCCAAGATGGGATCTCGTGGATACAGGAAGTTGCGACGGTGGAATTAGGTTTTTGGCTCCGTCTCTGGTCTAATGGGGGTACGTAGGTATATATAGGAGGAAGGAGCACGTCGGTGGAGCTCCGAGGGGCCCACGGGGGGCATGCCCAGGGGGGCGCCCTCCACCCTCGTGACCTCCCCAGAAACTTCTTGGAGTAGGGTCCAAGTCTCCTCGATCACGTTCGGTGAGAAGATCACGTTCCCGAAGGTTTCATTCCGTTTGGACTCCGTTTGATATTCTGTTTCCTCGAAATACTGAAATAGGCAAAAAACAGCAATTCTGGGCTGGGCCTCCGGTTAATAGGTTAGTCCCGAAAATAATATAAAAGTGGAAAATAAAGCCCAACATAGTCCAAAACAGTAGATAAAGTAGCATGGAGCAATCAAAAATTATAGATACGTTGGAGACTTTCCACTTAAGCTTTTCTTTATAAGATTGCATTAAGGCGTCAACAATGTGTTTGGTAAAGGCCTTATTTCGACTATAAGCATGAGGAGAATTTAACACGGATTGCAACAAGGAAATACAATCAATTAAAGAGCAGTTTTCATAGTTAAATTCCTTGAGATCCAAAATAGTGGGTTTAGCAATATCTAGATTTTTATTTCTTTCAATCCCTTTTTTATCAATTTCATCATCAGGATCTAAAAACTCAGAATTCTTAGAACGCCTTCTAGGTAAGGGAAGATCATAATCAGATTCATCAAGATTCATATTGCAAAACAAAGATTTAATAGGGGACACATCAATAACTTTCAGATCTTCATCTTGATTTTCATAGGATTTAGAAGAACACGCTTTAATAAAGGCATCTTTGTAAGCACGCATCCTAGCGGTTCTTTCTTTGCATTCATCAATGGAAATTCTCATGGCTTTGAGAGACTCATTGATATCATGCTTAGGAGGAATAGATCTAAGCTTTAAAGAATCAACCTCAAGAGAAATTCTATCAACGTTCCTAGCCAAATCATCAACTTTAAGCAATTTCTCTTCAAGCAAAGCATTGAAATTCTTTTGCGAATTCATAAACTCTTTAACACTACTCTCAAATTCAGAGGGCATCTTATTAAAATTTCCATAAGAGTTGTTGTAGGAATTTCCATAATTATTAGAAGGATTACTAGGATAAGGTCTAGAATTAAAATTCCCTCTATACGCGTTGTTACCAAAAATATTCCTACCAACAAAATTCACATCCATAGATTCATTATTATTCTCAAGCAAAGTAGATAAAGGCATATTATTGGGATCAGAAGAAACACTCTTAACAAATAAATTCCTAAGTTCAGCCATCTTTTCACTCAAAACATTGATTTCTTCTATAGCATGCACTTTTTTATTAGCAGATCTTTCAGTATGCCATTGAGAATAATTAACCATAATATTATCTAGGAGTTTAGTAGCATCTCCTAAAGTGATTTCCATAAAAGTGCCTCCCGCGGCCGAATCTAAAAGATTTCTAGAAGCAAAATTCAATCCAGCATAAAAATTTTGTATAATCATCCACAAGTTCAAACCATGAGTAGGACAATTACGTAGCATTAATTTCATTCTCTCCCAAGCTTGTGCAACATGTTCATGATCAAGTTGCTTAAAATTCATAATATCATTCCTAAGAGAGATAATCTTAGCGGGAGGAAAATACTTAGAGATAAAAGCATCTTTGCACTTGTTCCAAGAATCAATACTATTTTTAGGCAAAGATGAAAACCACGCTTTAGCACAATCTCTAAGCGAAAAAGGAAATAGCTTCAATTTAACGACATCATTATCGACATCCTTTTTCTTTTGCATATCACATAAATCAACAAAGCCATTTAGATGAGTAGCGGCATCTTCACTAGGAAGGCCGGCGAATTGATCTTTCATAACAAGATTCAACAAAGCAGTATTGATTTCACAAGATTCAGTATTGGCAAGAGGAGCAATCGGAGTGCTAAGGAAATCATTGTTATTGGTATTGGTGAAGTCACACAATTTGGTAGCATCTTGGGCCATCACGACAAGCAAGCAAACTAACACACGAGCAAACAAAAGGCAAAGGGAAAAATAGGAGGAGATTGGGAAAGAGAGGGCGAATAAAACAGCAAGGGTGAAGTGGGGGAGAGGAAAACGAGAGGCAAATGGCAAATAATGTAATGCGAGAGATAGAGATTGTGATGGGTACTTGGTATGTTGACTTTTGCATAGGCTTCCCCGGCAACGGCGCCAGAAATGGCTCGTTGACGGGAGAGTAAATCTTGACTTGACTTGGCGTAGGCCTCCCCGGCAATGGTGCCAGAAATGGCTCGTTGACGGGAGAGTAAATCTTGACTTGACTTGGCATAGGCCTCCCCGGCAACGGCGCCAGAAATCCTTCTTGCTACGTCTCGAGCTAGCGTTGGTTTTCCCCGAAGAGGAGGGGGTGATGCAGCACAGTAGCGTAAGTATTTCCCTCAGTTTTTGAGAACCAAGGTATCAATCCAGTAGGAGGTCACGCGCAAGTCCCTCGTACCTGCACAAAACGGTAGCAACTCGCAACCAACGCTTAGGGGTTGTCAATCCCTTCACGGTCACTTACGAGAGTGAGATCTGATAGAGATAATATTTTTGGTATTTTTGGTATAAAGATGCAAAGTAAAAAGTAAAAGCAAAACAAGTAAAATAAAGTAATGGAGATTGATATGATGAGAATAGACCTGGGGGCCATAGGTTTCACTAGTGGCTTCTCTCAAGAGCATAGATATTCTACGGTGGGTGAACAAATTACTGGTGAGCAATTGATAGAATTTAGCATAGTTATGAGGTTATCTAGGTATGATCATTTATATAGGCATCACGTCTGTGACAAGTAGACCGACTCCTGCCTGCATCTACTACTATTACTCCACTCATCGACCGCTATCCAGCATGCATCTAGAGTATTAAGTTAAAAATAGAGTAATGCCTTAAGCAAGATGACATGATGTAGAGGAATAAATTCATGCAATATGATAAATACCCCATCTTGTTATCCTCGATGGAAACAATACACTACGTGCCTTGCAACTCTTTCTGTCACTGAGTAAGGACACCGCAAGATTGAACCCAAAGCTAAGCACTTCTCCCATTGCAAGAACTACCAATCTAGTTGGCCAAACCAAACGGATAATTCAAAGAGACTTGCAAAGATAACTCAATCATACATAAAAGAATTAAGAGAAGATTCAAATATTATTCATAGATAAGTTGGATCGTAAACCCACAATTCATCGATCTCAACAAGCACACTGCAAAAAGAAGATTACATCGAATAGATCTCCACAAGAGAGGGGGAGAACATTGTATTGAGATCCAAAAAGAGAGAAGAAGCCATCTAGCTACTAGCTATGGACCCGAAGGTCTGAAGTAAACTACTCACACTTCATCGGAAGGGCTATGGTGTTGATGTAGAAGCCCTCCGTGATGGATGCCCTCTCCGGCGGAGCTCCGGAACAGGCCCCAAGATGGGATCTCGTGGATACAGGAAGTTGCGACGGTGGAATTAGGTTTTTGGCTCCGTCTCTGGTCTAATGGGGGTACGTAGGTATATATAGGAGGAAGGAGCACGTCGGTGGAGCTCCGAGGGGCCCACGGGGGGCATGCCCAGGGGGGCGCCCTCCACCCTCGTGACCTCCCCAGAAACTTCTTGGAGTAGGGTCCAAGTCTCCTCGATCACGTTCGGTGAGAAGATCACGTTCCCGAAGGTTTCATTCCGTTTGGACTCCGTTTGATATTCTGTTTCCTCGAAATACTGAAATAGGCAAAAAACAGCAATTCTAGGCTGGGCCTCCGGTTAATAGGTTAGTCCCGAAAATAATATAAAAGTGGAAAATAAAGCCCAACATAGTCCAAAACAGTAGATAAAGTAGCATGGAGCAATCAAAAATTATAGATACGTTGGAGACATATCACTTGCGCATTGCACCATGATTGATTGTTGGTCATTTGCTTGTGTTCTTGCCTTGGGTAGAGCCAGGAGACGAGTACGTGATCGAGGGACCCGTTGAGTACGCTTACGAGGATCAAGCTTTCGTCTTCTCGGAGAACTTTCCAAGCAAGATGACCATACCCTCGAAATCACTTCTATCTTTGCTTGCAAGTTGCTCGCTCTATTGCTATGCCGCAATGCCTACCACTGGCTATATCATGCCTCCCATATTTCCATGTGAAGCCTCTAACCCACCTTGTCCTAGCAAACTGTTGTTTGGCTTGTTACCGCTTTGCTCAGCCCCTCTTATAGCGTTGCTAGTTGCAGGTGAAGATGAAGTTTGTTCCTTATTGGAACATGGATATCGTTTGGGATATCATTATTATTTTATCTTTTTTACATTAATGCATCTATACACTTGGTAAACGGTGGAAGGCTCGGCCTTATGCCTGGTGTTTTGTTCCACTCTTGCCGCCCTAGTTTCCGTCATACCGGTGTTATGTTCCTTGATTTTGCGTTCCTTTCGCGGTTGAGTTATAATGGGAACCACTTGACAGTTCGCCTTGAATAAAACTCCTCCAGCAAGGCCCAACCTTGGTTTTACCATTTGCCACCTAAGCCTTCTTCCCTTGAGTTCTGCAGACTCAAGGGTCATCTTTATTTTAAACCCCCGGGCCAGTGCTTCTCTAAGTGTTGGTCCAAACTGGGCTATGTCTGGCGCCCCCCTGGGCAACCAGGGTCTATGCCAACCCGACGTCTTGCCCATCCGGTGTGCCCTGAGAATGAGATACGTGCAACTCCTATCGGGATTTGTCGGCACATCGGGTGGCTTTGCTGGTCCTGTTTTACCATTGTCGAAATGTCTTGTAACTGGGATTCCGAGTCTGATCGGGTCGTCCTGGGAGAAGGAATATCCTTCATTGACCGTGAGAGCTTATGATGGGCTAAGTTGGGACACCCCTCTAGGGTTATGAACTTTTGAAAGCCGTTCCCGCGGTTATGGGCAGATGGGAATTTGTTAATGTCCGGTTGTAGATAACTTGAAACTTAACTTAATTAAAATGCATCAACCGCGTGTGTAGCCATGATGGTCTCTTTTCGGCGGTGTCCGAGATGAGAACACGGTTTCGTGTTATGCTTGAACGTAAGTAGTTTCAGGATCACTTCTTGATCACTTCTAGTTCACGACCGTGCTTTGCTTCTCTTCTCGCTCTCATTTGCGTAAGTTAGCCACCATATATGCTAGTGCTTGCTGCAGCTCCACCTCACTACCTTTTCCTACCCATAAGCTTAAATAGTCTTGATCTCATGGGTGTGAGATTGCTGAGTCCTCGTGGCTCACAGATACTTCACAACAGTTGCAGGTGCCGATGATACTAGTGCAGGTGACGCAACCCAGCTTAGTTGGGAGCTCGATGAAGATCGTGTTCATTGTGTTGTTTCCTTTACAGACGATCAGTAGTGGAGCCGAGTTGGGGCGACCGGGGATCTATTGCATTTGGGGTTGTCTTTATTTTTGTTCTGTAGTCGGACCTTGATTGTATTCTGGATGATTTAATGCTATATTTATGTATTGTGTGAAGTGCGATTGTAAGCCAACTCTTTATCCCTTTCTTATTCAGTACATGGGATGTGTAAAGATTACCCCTCTTGCAACATGCCTACTATTTGGCTATGACTCTAAGTCGTGCTCCGACATGTGGGAGATATAGCCGCATTGTGGGTGTTACAAGTTGGTAATCAGAGCCTTCCCCAACTTAGGAGCGCCCTGCTTGACCGAATCGCTAGCGTTGTTGAGTCTAGAAAAATGTTTTGAGTCTTATAGGATTATATATATCGGAGAGTAGGATTCTTTCTACTCCTTAGTCACTTCGTCGCTCTGGTGAGGCCTCCTGACGTAGAGTTTTGACTCTTCTCTCCTCAAATTTCATGATTTTTTTAGGATCACGCGGGTATCTTGGAATCGTTCTGATGGTTTTGTGACGAGAACACTTTTCTTGGTGCCTCCTGACATTTAGGGGTTGTGGTAGTGTCCCGGGGAGTTGAGCTTCGAGGTGTTGTCGTCACAATTTTATCGTTGTAGTTCTGGAATACCTGAGTTCACCGACATCGAAAATCTCTTTTATGCAGTTGTTGGTGAGATAGCCTCGACGCCACCCAGTACTAGGGCGGGGGTTCGAGAGTATTGCCATAACTCGTATAACGGATGCTTTTCGAAGGTTGAGGTAAATGATTTCCGAAAGTTTCTTGGTTATGTGTTGAAGGATGGATACAGCTGGATGTAGGATTTGCTAGCTTTGGGTGAGATATTATGCTTCCCCTGTATCCCCAACACATGATTGCATAACCGGAAAGTTTCGGGAGTTTATAAGTGGCAATTCAAGTATATCGTAGGATATCTTTCTAATAGACACATGATACGATATGGGGTCTATATTATGTTTGTTTCCAGCTTATTCTGCAAGCCAATCCTTTGTTTTGCTTTTGAGTTGTGGTATTAGAGTTGCTTCAATGTAAAGTGTTGATTCCATACCTTTGCCTAAGCGGTGTTCTCATATTTCTATGCGAATGCTAATCCTTCGTGATCATCGAGATTGTCATGTAAATTCTTTCCAACTGATGTGATTCTCTTCAAGTGCATCCGATCATTTCAACATCAGCAAGATCAATTATCAGTTCTTCTCAACGGTGTTCATTTCTTTCATCCCAAGCTACCTTTGTTTTCCCGCCCTACCATCCCTTTTTCTTCAAGAACTCAGATTTCTTAATCAAGTATCCATCTTATTGATGTGAAGTCTCTCCATTCTTTTCCATCAATATTCTTATCCGGTGATTCTCAGGAAGATACTAACGGAGCTTCAAGTTCATCATTCTTCGTTCTTTTTCCTTCTCCAGTGGATTCCATTCAAGCTTCTGGTGTTGATCATATCCCTTTTCCTCGTTTGAAATGTTTTTTCCATGCCGGTGCACCTCATAATCATTCCACTTCTCGCTATTCATTTGTTCCGCAGTACTGAAGATATCTCGAAAGATTCGCGCTGCCATTCTCAATCGTTCAAGATACCTCGAGGTTGTTATCTCATTCAAGCCATTAAACTCAACCGGTGCAATCTCTCTTCAAATCATTTCAATGGTGTTTCTTTTGAGTGGGCCCTAACCCACATGTCTTTTCCCAGGATCTTACCCGACTCTTCTTTTTCCGGAGCTATCCTCAAATTCTTTCAAAGTTTGATGTAAGAATGAATTTTCATCAATCAAATGCCTTTCTCCAAAATCTTTCAAATTCTTTTTAGCATTGGTTCAACCTTTCTAATTTTCAATGTGGAGTGTATCAACAATTCATGGTGGTTTTCTCATAGTCATTCTCAACATTTGAAAACCGAAGAAGATTTTTCTCTCAATCTTGCTCCTTTCTCTTCAAGATTCATGGTTATAGCTTGTTTGCCATCCTCTCATAATTGTTTTTGATTGTGAGAATTATTTTCAACCATCCGGTGCAATTCAGTGGTCTTTTCAGTTTTATTCTCCGAAGGTCATCATTTCAGGTTTATTCATTCTCAGCTTTCAGCTCTCATTCTCCAAATCATACCGGTGCATCGATCAAATATCCTCTAATCAGTTCATGATCTCTTCTTTCTCTTGTATCTAAGCTCTCTCATGTATCTTCGTTCATCTGCTAATTCTTACAAGTGATTCATCCCTTTACTTCATTCGTTTTTCAACTCTTACGGTGGTTTGTTCAAGATTCCTCTTCCTATGTTCTCATATCAATTCATTCGCTCTTTCCAATCCCGATCGGTGGTCCGTTGAGGAACTTCTCAAGATTACGCTATATATCTCCGGAATCCTTTCTACGAGAATAAGTAGTATGCCAAATCCGTTGCTTGGCATCAATTTAATTGATGAAGGATACTGTAATTCTGTAATACTGTAATTCTTGTTCTTGTTTCATCCAAGTGATTAATTCCCTATTCCGGAGGTTCATCAAATTCTTGGTGTCAATTGGTTCATCTTTTCTTTTCCCGGAGTTCCAAGCTCTCTCAATTATCTCGTCGCAAAGCTCCATCTAAATCATCACAAGGCTTCACCTTGTGTTTTCAACTTCCCTTTCCTTTCGTTTGATCATCATTTTGTTTACCGGAGTTCTTCATGGAGGCTCTACATGTTGGTCCATCAAGGATTTAACTCCTTCTCGAAGTGTTCATCGAGATTGTTTTCGGAGGAGCTCAAGTACTCTTCATCTTGCATTCCGAAGGACAATTCTTTTTATCTTATCTTTTTCAGGTGGTGTTATGTCGTTTTGACAGCTTCCTTCATGTTTCATGATTCACAAGTTGTCCGGAATGACATATTTTAAACCCACCATTTTCAATTCATTCATGAGATCCTTTGCTATCCATCAATCTCTTCTTTGGAGTTATCTTGAGTTATATTTCACCTAAAGCCTTCCCTAAGGAATGTTGCTATTGTGGTGCGTATAAATGACCCAAGTTCTTCATTTATCCTCCCGGTGAAATAAGTTTTTCATCTACTTGTTGATATCAGTCCAATCTATTGTTTTGTTAGTGGTAGAATCTCACCTCAATATTTCGACGTGTTTTCCATAAGCCCACAACAAGCTTACTCTTTTCGTTGTTGGTAATCCTACAAGTCCGTTCTAGCATTTGTTGTAAGCGTGCTCTCTCAAGATCTTGTTTCCCTCTGTTCATTCCATTCCATTCTTTCACTTCTTTCGGAGGCATCGTGATGTTTCTCTTTTCTCTCATCATCTCGAATTGTGAGGACTGTGTTCTCTTCGTGCTTATCCATTTGACCAGAGTGTCATGCCCTCTTCTCAAGTTCTTCCCATTTTGACAAGTTTTACCTCCCTTCTCAACTAGAGTGTTGTGTCATCTCTTCTAGTTCTTTTCATCTTATCAAGTTTCTTATCACTTTTGACCCGGAGTGCTGTCCGAATTTGTTCTTCCTTGTTTCTCTTTTCTAACGGAGTGTTTTCAACTTCATTCATCTTTGTGGTATTCTTTTCTCTAAATGGTTTAACCTTTCAAGGTTCTTTGGTTCACTCGTTTGTCAAAGAAGCAACTTAGTTTTACCTCTTATCTTCCTCTTCCTTTTCCCTCCGGTGCCATCCTAGATCTCGGGGCGAGATCCTCTCGTAGTGGTGGAGTGTTGTAACGCCCCGGTTACAACTTTCGATAATTCTACTCCAACTCTTGCATTTTCGGGAGATGCGATATGATCTTTCCTTTCGTGGTTGGGTTTTCGTTTTCGTTTTGCATTTTGTTCATATCACGCATTTCATATCATGTCATCATGTGCATCGCATTTGCATACGTGTTCGTCTCATGCATCCGAGCATTTTCCCCGTTGTCTGTTTTGCAATCCGACACTCCTACGTCACCCGGCGTCCCCTTTTGTCTGTTTTCGTGTGCGGGTGTTAAACTTTCTCGGAATGGACCGACATTTACCATGCGGCCTTGGTACACCACCGGTAGACCGCATGTAAAGTTTCGCGCCATTTGGAGTCCGTTTGATACTCCAATGGTTAACCAGGGAACCGTATAGGCCTCGTGTGTGTTGCAGCCCAACACCCCTCCAATATGGCCCAATAGCCCATCCAAACCCCCTCCATCCTCTCGGCCGTTCGATCACGATCGCGTGGCCGAAAACCGCACCTCATTTGGACTCTCCTAGCTCCCTCTACCTATAAAAAGGTGCTTCCCCCTGAAATCCTCGCACAGATAAACCCTAGTCTAGCTCCTCCCGCCGCCACCGGACGCGTCCGCGACCGCCGCCCCGCCCAATCGCGTCGCGCCACCTGTCCCTGCGCAGCCCTCCGCCATCGCGGCCCGCGAGGCCCACGGCCGGCTCGCTCGCGCTCGCGCTGGGCCCGAGTCGCGTCCCCGCGCTCCGCCGCCCGCTCCGCCATGCGCCGCCGCCTCCACTGCCTCCCGCCGGCGAGCTTCGCCGGAACCACTTCTGCCGGCCACCGTTTCGCCGGTGCGCCACCTCCCGTCTGCCCGCACCGCCCTGCGCTGCGCCCCGCCCCTCCGCCGGACTCCACGCCCGATCCCGCGCCTCGCGCCGCCCGGAACCGCTGCCTCTTCGTCCTCCCGCCGGCCGGCGACCTCGCCGGAGCCGCAGCTCTCGCCGGTGTCCTCCTCCATCGCCAGATCTGCAGGTGGACCAGATCCACCACCTCCTCCAACCAAATGCCCTCACCCTCGTCCCGCGTTGACTTTCTGTGAGGTCTATTTTTCTCTAAGTCCTCAGATCTTCTGGTTATATGCCTATGTTCATCATGCCATAACCTCTCATCCGTAGCTCCGTTTTGGGCGTGCGATATTTCAACATGTTCATCGTGATGTGGTCTTAATTTTGTTCCATTGTGTCATGCTTGTTTGAGTCCATCTTGATGCCCAAATAGTTGATGCAAGATTGCTATAAGATGTTAGGTGCTGATTCTTATCAGATTATGAGCATTTGTCATTTTTGCTACATTTATTGTGTGCTGCATATGGGCTTGAGCTCTACATGTGTTTTGGGCAATGCCATGCCATATTTACAGGGGTGTATGCCATGTATTTTTTTGATCAATGTGGTGACTAGCACAAGCGTGCAAAGTAGCTCTCGTGATATTGCTGATTTAATGCCATGTATTCATGTTGCTATAGAGAGATCCATGCTTCTTTTGAGTATTTTCAGTAAGGATGATTTGGACATATGGTTGTGCCCTATCCATCCATGTCCCTGTTTGCATTTATGGAGTGCCCTAACATGACTCAATCTTTCTCTACTTTTGCTATAAAATGTTCCTGGCAGATTGTTCATGTGTTAATCAATTTTGCCAAGGTTGTTGTAGTTGATCCATGCATGCTATGAGTTTGATTCTTGCTTTGGTTAGCTTCTTGAACATGTCTTCTTGCTGGTAGTATGCTTAGTTTGTCATGCAATGCCTTGTGTTGAGTGCATCGAGCTCGCAAACGTGCCTTCATAAGCCTGAATCTGTTAACGAAACTTGCTATGTTTACATGGGTGCCATCATAGCTTCTGATCCTTTTTGGCGTATGGTCAGTAAGGGACTTTTGTTATATTAGTTGAGTAGATTCATGCCATGCCTTTGTTTGCTATGTTCTGTTCTTGTAGCATGTTGTTTACTGGCTCTAAACATCGCTTCCTGATGTTAATTCCTGGCATGTTAGTATTTTCACTAAGTCTGTGATGCTGATATATTTTGCACTTTTGCCATGCTTGTTTGAACCTTCTCTTGTGTGATTTAGCCATAGCTCAGTGTTCATCTTTTATCAAGCATCTTGAGTAGATCACTGCCATGTGCTTTGTTGCTATGTTAGAGTGCATTAGCTTAGTTTCTTGTTGCATTCTAGCTGGCATCGTGCTGTTAATCGCAGAATTGTGCCATTATTGTTTTGCTTGCCATTTGCAAACCGTGCATCCGATTATGGTGATCTTTGTATCGATTTGCACCAAAATCAACCCATCTTTCCAGCAGCACTCTTGGTTTCCAAAGTTGAGGCATGGTTCAATCTTTTCCTTCTGGAGCACGCATATGCATTGCATATCACATCCCGCACATCATGCCATGTTTTGCATCATGTTGCTTGCGCATTGCATCATGATTGATTGTTGTTCCTTTGTTTCTGTTCTTGCCTTGGGTAGATCCGGGAGACGAGTACGTGATCTAGAAACCAGTTGAGTACGCTTACGAGGATCAAGCTTTCGTCTTCTCGGAGAACTTTGTAGGCAAGATGACCATACCCTCGAAATCACTTCTATCTTTGCTTGCTAGTTGCTTGCTCTATTCCTATGCCGCGATGCCTACCACTTGCTACATCATGCCTTCCATATTGCCATGTCAAGACTCTAACCCACCTTGTCCTAGAAAACCTTTGTTTGGCTTGTTACCGCTTTGCTCAGCCCCTCTTATAGCATTGCTAGTTGCAGGTGAAGATGAACTTTGTTCCATGTTGGAACATGGATATTATCGTTGGATTGTCATGGCAGATGTCCTCGTGAAAGGACTTAGTCGTGGAGCCATCGCAACGGGTTAGCTTAAAGGGGTTAAACCGGACAAGGGGACACGGAGAGTTTATACTTGTTCGGCCCCTTCGATGAAGTTAAAAGCCTATGTCTAGTTGTGATTGGTATTGCCAGGGTTTCGATGACCAGGGAGCGCATCCGCTTTGACTAGCTGTCGAGTTGTTGTGTATCATCCCTAAACCGCTGCTAGGTCGTCCCTTTATATACATAGGTTGACGCCTGCCGGTTTACAAAGTCCCGAAGCCGGATCATAAACGTGTCCGGTTCGGTCTCTATACTTCCTATCTTACAATGCAAGTTACATAATGAGGTCGGTCTACATCTACAAGCCTTAACTCACCTTTGGGCCATGGGCCTTCATAAAGCGCCATCATTCTTACGTCTTCATGGGCTTCTAATCTTCATAAAGTTAATCCTGCTACTCCAGGCCGGTTTACGCCCAGCAGTAATATCCCCAACAGATATCGTTTGGGATATCATTATTATTATATCTTGTTTACATTAATGCATCTATATACTTGGTAAAGGGTGGAAGGCTCAGCCTTATGCCAGGTGTTTTGTTCCACTCTTGCTGCCCTAGTTTCCGTCATACCGGTGTTATGTTCCTTGATTTTGCGTTCCTTACGCGGTTGGGTTATAATGGGAACCCCTAGACAGTTCGCCTTGAATAAAACTCCTCCAGCAAGGCCCAACCTTGGTTTTACCATTTGCCACCTAAGCCTTTTTCCCTTGAGTTCTGAAGACTCAAGGGTCATCTTTATTTTAAACCCCCGGGCCAGTGCTTCTCTAAGTGTTGGTCCAAACTGGGCGATGTCCTGCGCCCCCGGGGCAACCAGGGTCTATGCCAACCCGACGTCTTGCCCATCCGGTGTGCCCTGAGAACGAGATACGTGCGACTGCTATCGGGATTTGTCGGCACATCGGGTGGCTTTGCTGGTCTTGTTTTACCATTGTCGAAATGTCTTGTAACCGGGATTCCGAGTCTGATCGGGTCGTCCTGGGAGAAGGAATATCCTTCGTTGACCGTGAGAGCTTGTGATGGGCTAAGTTGGGACACCCCTGCAGGGTAATGAACTTTCAAAAGCCGTGCCCGCGGTTATGGGCAGATGGGAATTTGTTAATGTCCGGTTGTAGATACCTTGAAAATTAACTTAATTAAAATGCATCAACCACGTGTGTAGCCGTGATGGTCTCTTTTCGGCGGAGTCCGGGATGAGAACACGGTTTCGTGTTATGCTTGAACGTAAGTAGTTTCAGGATCACTTCTTGATCGCTTGTAGTTCACGACTGTACTTTGCTTCTCTTCTCGCTCTCATTTGCGTAAGTTAGCCACCATATATGCTAGTGCTTGCTGCAGCTCCACCTCACTACCTTTTCCTACCCATAAGCTTAAATAGTCTTGATCTCGCGGGTGTGAGATTGTTGAGTCCTCGTGGCTCACAGATACTTCCAAACAATTGCAGGTGCCGATGATACCAGTGCAGGTGACGCAACCCAGCTCAGTTGGGAGCTCGATGAAGATCGTGCTCGTTGTGTTGTTTCCTTTACAGACGATCAGTAGTGGAGCCCAGTTGGGGCGATCGGGGATCTATTGCATTTGGGGTTGTCTTTATTTTGGTTCCGTAGTCGGACCTTGATTGTATTCTGGATGATGTAATGCTATATTTATGTATTGTGTGAAGTGGCGATTGTAAGCCAACTCTTTATCCCTTTCTTACTCTGTACATGGGATGTGTAAAGATTACCCCTCTTGCGACAAGCCTACTATGTGGCTATGCCTCTATGTCGAGCTCCGACACGTGGGAGATATAGCCGCATCGTGGGTGTTACAGAAATTGTACCGTATGCTCATTACCATTAACTTGAAAAGTGACATTGCCTTTAGTGCAATCAATAACAGCCCCTGCAGTATTCAAAAAGGGTCTTCCAAGAATAATAGACATACTATCGTCCTCGGGAATATCAAGAATAACAAAGTCCGTTAAAATAGTAATGTTTGCAACTACAACAGGCACATCCTCACAAATACCGACAGGTATAGCAGTTGATTTATCAGCCATTTGCAAAGATATTTCAGTAGGTGTCAACTTATTTAAATCAAGTCTATGATATAAAGAGAGAAGCATAACACTAACACCGGCTCCAAGATCACATAAAGCAGTTTTAACATAATTTCTTTTAATGGAGCATGGTATAGTTGGTACACCGGGATCTCCTAGTTTCTTTGGTATTCCACCTTTAAAAGTATAATTAGCAAGCATGGTGGAAATCTTAGCTTCCGGTATCTTTCTTTTATTAGTAACAATTTCTTTCATGTACTTAACATAAGGATTCATTTTAAGGATATCAGTTAATCACATACGCAAAAAGATAGGTCTAATCATTTCAGCAAAGTGCTCAAAATCCTCATCATCCCTTTTCTTGGATGGTTTGGGAGGAAAAGGCATGGGTTTCGGAACCCATGGTTCTCTTTATTTACCATGTTTCCTAGCAACAAAGTCTTTCTTATCATAATGTTGATTCTTTGATTATGGGTTATCAAGATCAACAGCAGGTTCAATTTATATATCATTATCATTGCTAGGTTGAGCATCATCATGAACCTCATCATTAACATTATCACTAGTTTCAGGTTCATTACCAGATTGTGTTTCAGCATCAGAAATAGAAATATCATTTGGATTCTCAGGTGTTTCTGCAATAGGTTCACTAGAAGCATGCAAAGTCCTATCATTTTTCTTTTTCTTCCTTTTAGAAGGACTAGGTGCATCTATATTATTTCTCTGAGAATCTTGCTCAATTCTCTTAGGGTGGCCTTCAGGATACAGAGGTTCCTGAGTCATTCTACCACCTCTAGTCATAACTCTAACAACATTATCATTATTCTTACTATTCAGTTCATTGAGCAAATCATTTTGAGCTTTAAGTACTTGTTCTACTTGAGTGGTAACCATAGAAGCATGTTTACTAATAAGTTTGTGTTCACCTTTGACATTAGCCATATAATCACCCAAGTGTTCAAGCATACTTGAATTGTATTTCAATTTTCTACCAAAATAAGCATTAAAATCTTCTTGCTTAGCCATAAATTTGTCAAACTCATCTAAACATGGGCTAGCAAACTTAGAAAATGGTATTTCAACTTTATCATATCTATAGAGAGAATTTACCTTTACTACCTGTGTCGGGTTATCAAGACCATGTACTTCTTCAATAGGTAATGGATTAAGATCATATGTTTCTTCAACAGGCGGTAAATTAAGACCGTGTATTTCTTCAATAGGAGGTAAATTCTTAACATCTTCAACTTTAATACCTTTTTCTTTCATAGATTTCTTTGCCTCTTGCATATCTTCAAGACTGAGAAATAGAACACCTCTCTTCTTCGGAGTTGGTTTAGGAATAGGCTCAGGAGTTGGCTCAGGAAGTGTCCAATTATTTTCATTTGCCAACATATTATTCAATAGAATTTCAGCTTCATCCGGTGTTCTTTCCCTGAAAATAGAACCAGCACAACTATCCAAGTAAAAGATATCAAGTTTTTCATTTTTCTTAAGGGGATGATCAGGCAAAGCATTAAGTAACTTGAGAAGCCTCCCCCAAGCTTGTGGGAGACTCTCTTCTTCAATTTGCACAAAATTATATATATCCCTTAAGGCAGCTTGTTTCTTATGAGCAGGGAAATATTTAGCAGAGAAGTAATAAATCATATCCTGGGGACTACGCACACAACCAGGATCAAGAGAATTAAACCATATCTTAGCATCACCCTTTAATGAGAACTGAAATATTTGAAGGATATAAAAGTAATGAGTTCTCTCATCATTAGTGAACATGGTGGCTATAACATTTAATTTAGTAAGATGCACCACAACAGTTTCAGATTCATAGCCATGAAAAGGATCAAATTCAACCAAAGTAATTATATCAGGATCAACAGAGAATTCATAATCCTTATCAGTAACACAGATAGGTGAAGTAGCAAAAGTAGGGTCAGGTTTCATTCTAGCATTAAGAGATTGCTGCTTCCATTTAGCTAATAACCTCTTGAGCTCGTATCTATCTTTGCAAGCTAAAATAGCTAGAGCAGCTTCTTTTTCAAAAACGTAACCCTCAGGAATAAAAGGCGATTCATATTTATTAGGGGAAGAGTCTTCATCATCACTTTCATCAATATTATCATATTCAATATTTTCACTCTCTCTAACCCTAGCAAGTTGTTCATCAAGAAATTCACCAAGTGGCACAGTAGTATCAAGCATAGAAGTAGTTTCATCATAAGTATCATGTATAGCAGAAGTGGCATCATCAATAACATGCGACATATCAGAACGAATAGCAGAAGCAAGTTTAGGTGTCGCAAGATTACTCAAAATAGAAGGTGAATCAAGTGTTGAGCTAGATGGCAGTTCCTTACCTCCCCTCGTAGTTGAGGGATAAATCTTGGTTTTTGGATCTCTCAAGTTCTTCATAATGATAAGCAGATATAAATCCCAAGTGACTCAAAGAATAGAGCTATGCTCCCCGGCAACGGTGCCAGAAAATAGTCTTGATAACCCACAAGTATAGGGGACCGCAACAGTTTTCGAGGGTAGAGTATTCAACCCAAATTTATTGATTCGATACAAGGGGAGCCAAAGAATATTCTCAAGTATTAACAGCTGAGTTGTCAATTCAACCACACCTGGATAACTTAGTATCTGTAGCAAAGTATTTAGTAGCAAAGTAATATGATAGTAATGGTAACGGTAGCAAAAGGTAATGATATTAAAAGTAATGTTTTTGGTATTTTTAGTGATGATAGCAATAGCAACGGAAAAGTAAATAAGCGAAGAACAATATATGGAAAGCTCATAGGCAATGGATCGGTGATAGAGAATTATGCCGGATGCGGTTCCTCATGTAATAGCCATAACCTAGGGTGACACAGAACTAGCTCCAATTCATCAATGTAATGTAGGCATGTATTCCGAATATAGTCATACGTGCTTATGGAAAAGAACTTGCATGACATCTTTTGTCCTACCCTCCCGTGGCAGCGGGGTCCTAGTGGAAACTAAGGGATATTAACGCCTCCTTTTAATAGAGTACCCGACCAAAGCATTAACACGTAGTGAATATATGAAGTCCTCAAACTACGATCATCACCAGTAAGTATCCCGATTATTGTCACTTCGCGGTTAACGGATCATAACACATAATAGGTGACTATAGACTTGCAACATAGGATCAAGAACTCTCATATATTGATGAAAACACAATAGGTTCAGATCTGAAATCATGGCACTCGGGCCCTAGTGACAAGCATTAAGCATAGCAAAGTCATAGCAACATCAATCTTAGAACATAGTGGATACTAGGGATCAAACCCTAACAAAACTAACTCGATTACATGATAAATCCCATCCAACCCATCACCGTCCAGCAAGCCTATGATGGAATTACTCATGCACAGCGGTGAGCATCATGAAATTGGTGATGGAGGAAGGTTGATGATGACGATGGCGACGGATTCCCCTCTCCGGAGCCCCGAACGGGCATCCAGATCAACCCTCCCAAGAGGTTTTAGGGCTTGGCAGCAGCTCCGTACCGTAAAACGTGATGAATCCTTCTCTATGATTTTTTTCTCCCCGAAAGCAAATATATAGAGTTGGAGTCGAGGTCAGAGGAGCTCTAGGGGGCCCAGGAGGTAGGGGGCGGGCCCTAGGGGGCAGGCACGCCCCCACCCTCGTGGCTAGGGTGTGGCCCCCTGGTCTTCATCTTTTGCAAGGATTTTTTATTATTTCCAAACACACGTTCCGTGAAGTTTCAGGCCATTCCGAGAACTTTTGTTTCTGCACATAAATAACACCATGGCAATTCTGCTGAAAACAGCATCAGTCCGGGTTAGTTCCATTCAAATCATGCAAGTTAGAGTCCAAAACAAGGGCAAAAGTTTTTGGAAAAGTAGATACGACGAAGACGTATCAAGGAGTCGCACGTATCTCGTTCTCAGGTCACACTGGATGGGCTAGACGTCGGTTAGCATAGACCCTGGTTGCCCAGGGGGCACCGGACAATGCCCAGGTTGGACCAACACTCGGAGGAGCACTGGCTAGGGGGGTAAATAAAGATGACACTCGGGCTCCGGAAACCCAAGGGGAAAAGGCTTAGGTTGTTAGGCAAATGTACAACCAAGGTTGGGCCTTGCTGGAGGAGTTTTATTCAAAGCGAGCTATCAAGGGGTTTCCATAACACCCAACCGCGTAAGGAACGCAAAATCAAGGAACATAACACCGGTATGACGGAAACTAGGGCGGCAAGAGTGGAACAAAACACCAGGCATAAGGCCGAACCTTCCACCCTTTAACAAGTATATAGATGCATTAATTAAAATAAGAGATATTGTGATATCCCAACATATCCATGTTCCAACATGGAAGAAACTTCAACTTCACCTGCAACTAACAATGCTATAAGAGGGGCTGAGCAAAAGCGGTAACATAGCCAAACAGCGGTTTTCTAGGAAGGTGGGTTAGAGGCTTGACATGGCAATATGGGAGGCATGATAAACAAGTGGTAGGTAGCGCGACATAGAGATAGAACGAACAACTAGCAAGAAAAGATAGAACTGATTTCGAGGGTATGGTCATCTTGCCTGAGATCCCGCAAGGAAGAAGAACGAGTCCAAGAAGAAGACAAACAGACGTAGTCGAACGGATCCTCACAAACGCGATGTTACCGGAACTAAGAAGAAGAAGCAACACCGGAAAGGAGCAAACAACATGGTAAACCAACAAGCATAAACATGGTATGATGCACAATCAAGTATGATGCATGTCCGGTTTAAAGAGGCATGGCATGGCAAAGTGCACAAACAACACTACAAATTAAGTGGAGCTCAATATGCAACGATTTGCATATTGACGAAACACCACATGACTTATTTAGTTCACTCCCGGTTAGGCTACTCAACAAAATTAAATGTTAT
Source organism: Triticum urartu (assembly GCF_056163025.1). Taxonomy (NCBI): domain Eukaryota; kingdom Viridiplantae; phylum Streptophyta; class Magnoliopsida; order Poales; family Poaceae; genus Triticum; species Triticum urartu. Next base: position 306,031,114 of record NC_141874.1, read on the forward strand.
TGAACATGGCAAGGGGTGAAGCATAATAAAACTAACTAACTAGGCAAGTTTAAATGAGGCCGGAACAACAAACAACAATTCCGGTAAATCCTCATGTGCATATTTTAGATTTGGTACTGTTCTGCCCTAAACCATATTTTAGAGTTGTTAAAAATGCAAAGTAGTGCTACCATGTTAAACTAGGCATTTTTCAACCCCATTTACATATAAAGTTTATTTAAAATAGAGCTACGGTTATTTAGTTATGAAATAAATCATTTTAACATGGCATTTAGCAAAATAAACATAAACATCATTTTTAAACATTCATGAAAGATTGTGAAACTAGACAAGATTCTAAGCATTTTTCATGTAAGGTTTGTTTAATTCCGAGGCATGGTTGTAGAGTTTTTATATGCATGAAGACTAGGGTCTTTTTTGTAAAAACTGCAGTCTCTGGATAAATGCGAAAATCGCAACAACAGGAAAAAAAAATACAACGGCCTAAAACAGGAACAAAGTAGTGGCGTTGGGGCGCTCACCATGGACCTAGGCCCAGTCGGTGGTGAGGCTGGCCGGCTGGAGTGCTGGGCCTCGGGTGGTTCGTGGCCCACGCGGGGTCGTCGGCATCCTCCCGGACGGGGACGAGACCGGCGACGCCGGTGGAGGAGAAGGGCGCTGGCGTGCGGCTTTCCAGTGGTCGAACGACGAGGGGCGAGGGAAAACAACAGAGGAGGACGGGAGCGGGCTGATCCGGGCATGGGGCCTCCGGATCTGGCGTTGGAGGTGGTCGGCGGCGCTTGGGGTGACCGGTCCGGCGAGAAAATCCCGACGGCGGCGGCGGTGAGCTCCTGCAGGCAGAGAGAGAGAGGCTTGGGTATTGAAGGAGGACAGAAAGGAGAAGAAGGATGCGAGGCGGGGCTCTGGCCTGACATGGGGGCGGCGGCGAGGCGCGAAGGAAGGGCGGCGGCTCCGGTGCCCGGGGCGCGCGGGTGCTGCGACACAACGCGGGCTTCCTCCGGGACCAGTTCCGGCCCGGGGCGGGCCGAGAGGGCCGCGGGGAGGTGGGAGGAGGCCAGGGCGACGTAGCCGACTTTGGATGGCCAGAGCGGCGGCTGGCAACGACGCTCGCTCGCCTAGAACTGCCAAGTGGCGATGGTTGGATGGTCGGCACTGAAAACGAGGAGGGGGGTGGCGGATGGCAGCGAAAATCGAGAAGGGGGTAGGTAGGAGGCTAAAAATGGGAGGGGAGACACCTATATATAGAAAGGGGGGCTAGGGTTTGGGGTTTGGGGCGTTTCAGATCCCTCCGTTCTCGATTGGACGGTTCCGGACGCGAGGATGGAGTAGGTGGGCTATGATGGGTTGTGCAAGTGGACTAGTGGGCTGAGAAGAGAGGAAGATGGGCAGCCCGACACATGTTTCCAGTAGACCGGCTACTATTGCCGCTATATTTATCCGTTGGGGCATCAAACAAACTCCGAATGCGATGAAACTTGGAAGGAGACCTACTGACAACATACCAACAATGCATGCCAACTTTCAACCCATTCCGAGAACATTTTCCGGCCACTTATAAAATAATATTTCGGAGGTGCCGCGGGCGTGTGCGAGTGTGTCTGGGCTCAGAACGGACAATGGACGGAACTTGGGGAATCCGGACGGATGCAAGTTTTGAAAACATGATGATGCAATGCACATGATGACATGGCAAGATGCGACACGCAAGAAAAAGACATGGCAACAACAGCGAATAAATGGAAGACACCTGGCGCTCATCTTGAGATCTAGGATGGCACCAGAGAAAAGCGGAAGAGGAAGAGGTAAAACAAAGTTGCTTCTTGTACAAACGAGTGAAACCAAAGAACCTTGAGAGGTTAAACAATTTTGAGAAAATAATACAACTGAGATGAGACAAGTTGAATGCACTCTGATAGAAAAAAACGAGGAACATTACGGGAACCTTGTAGGTTGAAATACATAAGAAAAGGGTTGCAATGGACAAGAAGTACATGCAAGCACTCCGGTTGAAACGAGATGTACAAGGAACAATAAAGATCAATTACGACAACAATCCGGTTGGAAAAGGAAGGTAAAGAATATGAGCTTATCAAGATGAGAGGATACTTGATGAAATCAACAACACACTGCCTCCAGAACTATTGAAAGAATGGCACAATGGGTAAGAGAGATTTCAGACAGCACTCCAGTTGAGAAGGGAGGTAAAACTTGACAAAATGGGAAGAACTTGAAAAGAGGGCACGACACTCTGGTTACATGGATAAGCACGAAAAGAACATGGTCCTCACAATTCGAGATGATGAGTGAAAAGAGCAACATCATAATGCCTCTAGAAGAAATAATAGAAGATAGATCATTGGAATAATAGAATGGAGAAGAAAAAGACAACTTCTGCCACAATTGAGCTTGGAAGGCACCCTTCCAAGAAGGTTATAATGGAGTTGTTGGAAAAAAAACAACAACAGAACGAAAAAGCTTGTAGTGGGCTTATGGAAAACATCCCAAAATTGTGAGGTGAAATTCTGCCACTAACGGAAACAATGGATTGGATTGATATGAACAAGGAGACGAGAAACTTATTTCATCGGGAGGAAAAATGAAGAACCGGGGTCATTTATGAGCACCATAAATAGCAACAATCCTTAGGGAAAGCTTTAGGTGAAATATAACCCAAGATAATTCCAATGAAGAGAGTGATGGATTGCAAAGGATCTCAAGAACGAATTGAAAATGTTGGGTTTAAAATATGTCATTCCGGACAACTTGTGAATCACGGAGGGAAATTGACAAGAATGACATAACACCACCTCAAAAGATAATGTAGAAAGAATTGCACTTCACAATGCAAGATGACGAATACTTGAACTCCTCAAAACAACACATGTGTTGAAAACCATGTTTATTTGAGAGTATAGCTTGGCGGATCTAACTCCGAGAAAAATCTTGACGAACAATTGAAGGATGAAAGGTATCCTTACAAACCACCATGTTGAGCCTTCGTGAAGAACTCCGGTAATAAAAGGATAATGGAAAGAAAGAGAAGTTGAAATAACAAGGTGAAGCCTTGCAATGATTTAGATGGAGCTTCACAATGAGATAATTGAGAGAGCTTGGAACTCCGAAAATGAAAAATCACCGGAAGAAAAGAATTGAATCACCTCGAGGAAATAATAATAAGATTTATTGTATGCGTATCCTTCATCAAATTAAATTGATGACAAGCAATGGATTTGGCATACTACTTATTCCCGTAAAAAAGGATTAAGGAGAGATATGGCGCAAACTTGAAAAAGTCTTCAACGAATCACCGGCAGAATTGGAAATAACGAATAAGTTGATATGATAACAAGGAAGAGAAAACTTGAACGAACCACCGTAAGGATTGAAAATGATTGAAGAAAAGAGAACAAATCGCTGAGAAGAATTAGAGGACGAACAAAGATACTTAAGAGAATTTAAAGACTAGAGAGAAAAGAGATCATGAGGTGACTAACGAATGCTTGAACGATGCATCGGAAGAATTCGAGAACGAGAGCTGAAAGCTGAGAATGAATAATTCTGAGATGATGGGTTATGAAGAATCAATCTGAAAAGACTCTTGAATTGCTCCGGGTGGGTGAAAAGAATATCTCACAATCGAAAATAATTATGAGCAGATGGCATCAAGCTAGCATCATGAATCTTTGAGAGAACGGATAAGATTGGGAGGAAAACTCTTCTTTGGTCTTCAAAATCCGAGAATGACGATGAGAAACAACATCAAGAATTGTTAAGACACTCCGGAATGATTAAAATAGGAAAGGTTGAGCCAAAGATGAACAGAATTTGAAAGCGATATTGGAGAAGGCAATTGACTGATGAAAATTCATTATTACGTCAAACTTTGAAATGAATTTGAGAATAGCTCCGGGAAAAATTAGAAGAGTCAGGTAAGGTCCTGGGAAAAGACATGTGGGTTAGGGCCCACTAAAAAGAAACACCTTCGAACGATTACTTGAAAGGGAGATTACACTGGTTGATTTAAATGGCTTTAATGATCTAACATCCTCAAAAGAACTTGAGCGAATTGAGAATGGAAAGTTGAATCTTCTGAGATATCTTCAGCACTGTGGAACAACTGAATAGTGATAGGTGAATGATTAAGAGGTGCACCGGCATGAGAAAACATTTGAAAACAGGAAAAGGGACATGGTCAACACTGAAAACTTGAATTTAATCCACCAGAGAAGAAAAAAAGAACAAAGAATGATAAACTTGAAGCTCCGTTAGTATCTACATGAGAATCACCAGATAAGAGCATTGACAGAAAAGAATAGAGAGACTTCCCATCAATAAAAGGGTACTTGATTAAGAAATCTGAGTCCCTGAAGGAAAAGGGTGTGAGGGCGGGAAAAACAAAGGCAACTTGGGCAGATGGAATCGATACCGTTGAGAAAACTGAGAGGTGATCTTCTGAATGGGAAAAATAATAGGATCGTCTTGAAGAGAATCGCACCGGTTGAAAATAAAATTGAGATGACAATCTCGATAAATAAGAAGGGTTAGTATTCACATAGGAATATGAGAACACCTCTTAGGAATGGTATGGAATACACACTTGACATTGAAGCAACTCGAATACCATAAACCAAAACAAAACAAAGGATTGGCTTGCAAAATAAATCGGAAACAAACATATGATAGATCCCATATCGTATCATGTGTCTGTTGGAAAGATATCCTACGAGATACTTGAATTCCCACCTATAAACTCCCGAAACTTTTTGGTTATGCAATCAGGTGTTGGGGATACAGGGGAAGCATAATATCTCACCCAAACTAACAATTCCTACATCCAGCTGTATCCATCCTTCAACGCATAACCAAGAAACCTTTAGAAATCGTGTACCTCAACCTTCGAAAAGCATCTGTTATATGAGTTATGGCAATACTCCCGAACTCCCGCCCCAGTACTGGGTGGCGTCGAGGTTATCTCACCAACAACTTTATAAAAGAGATTTTCGATGTCGGTGAAACTCAGGTATTCCAGAACTGCAACGATAAAATTTTGACGACAACACCTCGGAGCTCAACTCCCCGGGACACTGACACAACCCCTAAATGTCAGGAGGCACCAAGAACAATGTTCTCGTCACAAGAATATCGGAACGATCCCAAGATACCGGCATGATCCTAAAGAAAAATTTATGAAATTTGAGGGGAGGAAAGTCAAAACTTCTACGTCAGGAGGCATCACCAGAGCAACGAAGGAACTATGGAGTAAAAAGAATCCTACTCTCCGATATATATAATCATAAGACTCAAAACATTTTGTTCTAGACTCAACAACGTCAGCGATTCGATCAAGCAGGGGGCTCCTAAGTCGGGGATGGCTCTGATTACCAACTTGTAACACCCACGATGCGGCTATATATCCGACGTGTCGAGGCACGACTTAGAGGCATAACTGCATGGTGGTTTTGTCGCGAGAGGGGTAATCTTCACACAATCCCATGTACTGAATAAGAAAGGGATAAAGAGTTGGCTTACAATTGCCACTTCACACAAATAACAAGTTAAACATACATCATCCAGAGTATAATCAAGGTCCGACTATGGAACCAAAATAAAAAAAGACAACTCCAAATGCTAGATCCCCGATCATCCCCAACTGGGCATCACTACTGATCAACCGGAAAAGACACAAAACAACGATCAAGATCTTCATCGAGCTCCCACTTGAGCTGAGTTCCGTCACCTGTACTGGTATCATCGGCACCTGCAACTGTTTGGAAGTATCTGTGAGTCACGAGGACTCAGCAATCTCACACCCGTGAGATCAAGACTATTTAAGCTTATGGGTAGGATAGGATAATGAGGTGGAGCTGCAGCAAGCACTAAGCAAATATGGTGGCTAACATACGCAAATAAGAGCGAGAAGAGAAGCAACGCAATGGTCATGAAGCTAGAAGTGATCAAGAAGTAATCCTGAAACTACTTACGCACAACGATAACACAAGAAACGGGTTCACTTCCCGGACTCTGCCGAAAAGAGACCATCACAGCTACACACGCGGTTGATGCATTTTAAATTAAGTCAAGTGTCAAGTTCCCTACAAATGTATATTAATAAATTCCCATCTACCACATAACCGTGGGCACGACTCTCGAAAGTTTAAACCCTGTAGGGGGTGTCCCAACTTAGCCCATCACAAGCTCTCATGGTCAACGAAGGAAATTCCTTATCCTATGAAGACCCAATTAGTCTCGGAATCCCGGTTAAAAGACATTTCGAAAATTGTAAAACAAGACCAGCAAAGCCGCCCGATGTGCCGACAAATCCCGATAGGAGTCGCACATATATCGTTCTCAGGGCACATTTGATGGGCTAGACGTCAGGTTGGTATAGATCCTGGTTGCCCAGGGGGCGCCGGACATCGCCCAGGTTGGATCAACACTCAGAGGAGCACTGGCCCGGGGGGTAAATAAAGATGACCCTTGGGCTCCGAAAACCCAACGGAAATAGTCTTAGGTTGTTAGGCAAATATAAAACCAAGGTTGGACCCTGCTGGAGGAGTTTTATTCAAAGCGAACTGCCCAGGGGTTCCCATAACACCCAACCGCATAAGGAACGAAAAATCAAGGAACATAACACTGGTATGACGGAAACTAGGGCGGCAAGAGTGGAACAAAGCACCAGGCATAAGGCCGAGTCTTCCACCCTTTACCAAGTATATAGATGCATTAATTAAAATAAGAGATATTGTGACATCCCAACATATCCATGTTCCAACATGGAACAAACTTCAACTTCACCTCCAAATAACAACGCTATAAGAGGGCCTGAGCAAAAGCGGTAACATAGCCAAACAATGGTTTGCTTGGAAGGTGGGTTAGAGGCTTGACATGGCAATATGGGAGGCATGATAAACAAGTGGTAGGTAGCGTGACATAGTGATAGAACGAACAACTAGCAAGCTAATTTAGAAGTGATTTCAAGGGTATGGTCATCTTGCCTGAGATCTCGCAAGGAAGAAGAACGGGTCCAAGAAGAAGACAAACGGACGTAGTCGAACGGATCCTCAGAAACACGACGTTACCAGAACTAACAAGAAGAAGCAACACCGTAAAGGAGCAAACAACATGGTAAACCAACAAGCATAAACATGGCATGATGCACAATCAAGTATGATGAATGTCCGGTTTAAAGAGGCATGGCATGGCAAAGTGCACAAACAACACTACAAATTAAGTGGTGCTCAATATGCAACGAGTTGCAGATTTGACGAAACACCACATGACTTATTTAGTTCACTCCTGGTTAGGCTACTCAACAAAATTAAATGTTATTAAACATGGCAAGGGGTGAAGCATAAGAAAACTAACTAACTAGGAAAGTTTAATGAGGCCGAAACAACAAACAGCAATTCCGGTAAATCCTCATGTGCATAATTTAGATTTGGTACTGTTCTGCCCTAAACCATATTTTAGAGTTGTTAAACTTGCAAAGTAGTGCTACCATGTTAAAATAGGCATTTTTCTACCCCATTTACATATAAAGTTTATTTAAAATGGAGCTATGGTTATTTAGTTAGGAAATAAATCATTTTAACATGGCATTTAGCAAAATAAACACAAACATCATTTTAAACATTTTTCATATAAGGTTTGTTTAATTCCGATGCATGGTTGTAGAGTTTTTATATGCATGAAGACTAGGGTCTTTTCTGTAAAAATTGTAGTCTCTGGATAAATGCGAAAATCGCTGCAACAGGAAAAAATACAACGGGCTGAAATAGGAATAGAGCAGTGGCGCTGGGGTGCTCACCATGGGCCTAGGCCCTGTCGGTGGACAGGCTGGCCAGCTGGAATGCTGGGCCTCGGGTGGTTCGCGGCCCACGTGGGGTCGTCGGCATCCTCCCGGGCGGGGATGAGGCCGGCGACACCGGTTGAGGAGAAGGGCGCCGGCGTGCGGCTTCCCGATGGTCAAACGATGAGGGGCGAGGGAAAATGGCAGAGGAGGACGGGACCGGGCGAATCTGGGCATGGGGCCTCCGGATCCAGCGTTGGAGGTGGTCGGCGGCAGTTGGGGTGACCGCTCCGGCGAGAAAATCCCGACGGTGGCGGCGGCGAGCTCCTGCAGGCAGAGAGAGAGGCTCGAGTGGGGAGGAGGAGAGAAGGAGAAGAAGGATGCAAGGCGGGGCTCTGGACTGACCTGGGGGCGGCGGCGAGGCCCTCCGGTGGCCGGCGTCGAGGTCGCCAGAGAGGCGCGAAGTAAGGGCAGCGGCTCGGGTGCCCGGGGCGCGCGTGTGCCTGCGGCGCAACGCGGGCTTCCTCCGGGCCCAGATCTGGCCCGGGGCAGGCCTGTTGCAGGCCGGGAGGGCCACAGGGTGGTTGGAGGAGGCCAGGGCGACGTGGCCGACTCTGGATGGCTAGAGCGGCGGTTGCCGGCGGCGCTCGCTCGCTTGTAACTACCAAGTGGCGATGGTTGGATGGCCCGCGCTGAAAACGAGGAGGGGGTAGCATCTAGCAGCGGAAATCGAGAAGGGGGTAGGTAGGAGGCCTAAAATGGCAGAGGAGACGCCTATATATAGAACGGGGGGCTAGGGATAGGGGTTTGGGGCGTTTTGGAGCCCTCCGATCTCGATCGGACGGTTCTGGACGCGAGGATGGAGTAGGTGGGCTATGATGGGTTGTGCAAGTGGACTAGTGGGCTGAGAAGAGAGGAAGATGGGCAGCCCGACACATGTTTCCGGATCCTGGAAACGTCCGACAATAGACCGACTACTATTGCCGCTATATTTATCCGTTGGGGCATCAAACGAACTCCGGATGCGATGAAACTTGGTAGGAGACCTACTGACAACAGAGCAACACTGCATGCCAACTTTCAACCCATTCCGAGAACAATTTCCTCCCACTTATAAAATAATATTTCGAAGGTGCCGTGGGCGCGTACGAGTGTGTCTGGGCTCAGAACGGACAACGGACGGAATGGGGGAAACCCAGACGGATGCAAGTTTTGAAAACATGATGATGTAATGCACATGACGACATGGCAAGATGCGACACGCAAGAAAAAGACATGGCAACAACAGCGAATAACTGGAAAGACACCTGGCGCAACGGTCTCGGGGCGTAACAGTGCCTAGCTTTCATTTCTTCTAATTTTGTTGAAATGCCTTCTCCTTACTGTTTTTCATACATATTGCATCCTCCTATCATACGTGTGAATATGCAATGTTGTATTTATTTGTATATATTCCATCCTCCTATCCTGCGCTTGCCTGACATCAAAGTAGTGTTCGTGTGTATCATGCATCAACCTGTTATGCAGAGCTAATTTTATTCATCTTCTTGTTGTTTTGACTTCATAAGGAAATATTAGAAAAGAGGAAGGAAAAGAGTAAGTTAGGGGATGTTGGTGGTCCTCCAGACCGACGCAAATAGAGACTCTCCAGATTTGCCACTACTACTGCTAATGCAGTTGAAGTCCCAAGTCTATGTCATGAGTTCATATCCCGTACTCCGCCATCATAGGTGCTTGCTCTAAGTTGACAGTGTGATAACTGGTTTCATGTTGTATATGTTGTCTAGCCTGTATTTCTTCTATTTTGATTAAATTGCACCCGCTGATTATATACGTTATACATGTGCATATGACATGCCTTTCTATGTCTAGAATACACTGCATTTATCTATCATACCATGTTCTTACATCAAAGTACCGATGTTGTGTATCCCGCATCAGTCACTCATGATTGGATGCTTTTAACATGGAAGTTTGATAGTGGTTGCATCTCGCATTCACTTCTAGGTTGTACTGCTCCTAATTTTTCGAAATGCCACTTATGACAAGACACTTTTAACTTGGCAGAGTGATATTGGTTGCATCTTTCATATGGTGTCTAGCTTGCATTACTTCTATTTTCTTGAAAATCCTTCTGCTTAGTTTACACATCGTAGCTGTGAATATGTCACACCGTCCTGGTTTTCTTAGATATTCCATCCTCATGCGGTTGTCTTACATCAAAGTATTGCTTGTCTGTATCATGCATCAATGAGTTCTGAAGAGCGATTTTATCTTTGTGTTGTGGGTAAGGCTTGACATGGCAAAGTCAAAAAAGAGCAAGGAAAATAATATAGTAGGAATGTTGTTACTCGTAGGGTGCAACAAAAAAGGATCTACCCCCGAGATTCTGCTGGTACTTATAGTGCAGTACAAGGTCCAAGTCCACCGGCTGAATCTAAAAACATAGTATCACTTTCTCCACCAACTGCCGCATCCGCTTCAACTATACTCGCGACTCAGTGAGTTACTCGTTCGTTTCCTCCGCAACTGGCTAGTTCCCGAGCTACCTTCACACCTAACACTACTTCTGAAGCACTGCTGACACAACAGGACTTGGCAAGATCAGATGAACCTCATGAGCATCAACACCAAGACAGTACCTGGCCGAGTCAAGTTGCAGTTGCATGCTCCTTTATATGTACTCTCACAATTTGATGTGCACTAACAATTTCCATATTCGTTGTTGAACTAGCACCACGGTACAAGAAGAAACAGACATCAGGAATAATGCTTGACAAATTAACAAAATCTAAAGGAGGAAGAATGGAGATCCATTTCGAGGTAGGTTTAAAAAGGCCACGTGATGCTACAGAGTCTGCCAAGTTAGTATTAGAGGCAGCCGTTGCCGTTAGGTGTCATGCACGTATCCTCCTAACGTGGATCTAGTACAGGTTTGTAATATTGTCTTGCTCTGTCCCATACTTTCTAGCTTCCTCCTAATAAGACTCACATTCTTTTTTCAACAGATGAGGTTCAAGTTGGCTCCGAAAGATGATGCAACTAAACAAGCTTGCACTCATGTTTTTCTTCGTTAAATCGTTTGTGATAGCATTGCCATTGCACACGATATTAACAATTTTATTGTTTGCGTTATTGAATGCATCACACACAGTGCATAGAAGAAACTGTGTGAGAAAGGTTGTCCATCACACACAGTTTTTATGTGGTAACATTTGCGCAAGGTGGCCTAACGCAAACATTTTTCGAGAGGATGTCGTGTAGTGGAGATTGATCGCACATGTAGTGGATCCTAGAAATGTTTCTGATCTCCACGTCTGTTGCAGAGGTTTCGCTTTCAGAAATCGTGTGCAATGTAATACCTAATTAATCCTTAATTTAAAAATCACATGTTTTGAATTTGAAAGTAGGCAATCACTTTTTTCATATCCAACCATGTTTATTACAAATATAGGTTCAACCACCAATGCATATATCGATGCACATGTACGTATACTGAAGAACTACAGAAGCACCAAGTAAAGAATGATGAACCACAGTTGTACTAAAGACTTTAAAGAGAGAGGTGAAAGACATTCTGGTTGCTGGAGAAGGTGAAGCGGAATGCCCATATTGTGCCCTCCTCCATGCGTAATGCACGCACGACTCTAGCCCAACCCCTTGTGATGGCTGCCCGTCCATCCTTCACTGTCTTCAGTACAACTTCTCGATGCTCATTGTAGTCTAGATGAAATACTTTAACCTTCATTGTGTGTCCACCAATCATGTACTTTGCAAGGTAATCTTGAGTGAACTGCTTCAGGAACCACTGTGAACGAAAAAGATTCAGACATTGTTGTCTAACAGCTCATTATGGGCAGTAAAAAGAGAAGGCTGCAGAGTTTGTAGTTACCATCCTACAACTCACTGTTGTGTTGGATAGAGCATAAACAAATAATTTGCTTGCCACCATTCGTATATTTTTGCTAATAATCCTTATCAGTTTCCTCACTTGATGCTTGTTCATGAATATCTCATTGCCCCATACGCAAAAAGGGTCGATGCATGGATCCTAGCCAAAGGGCATATGTACCTACAAGAAACAAGTCAATATTAGAAGCTAACACGTGTCTAGGCCTGGATCTATATGCACTACACTAGGGAACGACAGGGGGGAGTACAAGCCGAGGGATGAAGCTAACCTCGGCAGAAAATGGTGGCCACTCCCGTTGTTGTCCTGCATAAGTAGTGGAAAGGCATGATAAATAGAGGAACCTTAACATCAAACAAATATAGCAAAGGTAAACTACATCATCTCCAAATGATAGCTTGAATGTGTTGGTTTCAGCATGCTGTTAAAGCAGATATAAAATGGAAGGGAATGTTACCGACAGCAGGCTTAACATCCATCAAATATTGCAATTCAAAATGTTATTGTTGAAAATGAATAGAACGTAGGCAATGCTTAAACATCACACTGGATAAATGTGTAAAACTAAAATAAAGGGCATGTGTTAACTACACCAAGAATAAATGTAACCAAATATAGCCATTCAAACTGGTCTTGATGTATTCGAGCGGCACAGTTCTGACTTGCACATAATGAACAACACATTGTGAATGACTGAAATAAACAAGGCATAAATGACCAGTATAACAACCAAATATAGCCATTGAAAACTGGACAGAGTGTCACTACAACCAACCTAACAAGGAAATACAGATAAACATGGCATATGCTTGAAAACTGGACAAATGCTCACTGCAACCAACCTACAAGCAGATATAGATAAACAAGGCATCTGCTTGATAATTGGACAAATGCTAAAAAAAGTAACCTAACAACCAAATACAGATAAACAAGACATCTGCTTGATAACTGGACAAATGCTCACTGTAACCAAACTAAGAACCAAATACATATAAACAAGGCATCTGCTCGATAGCTGGAAAAATGCTCACTCCAACCAACCTAACAACCAAATACAAATAAACAAGGCAACTACTCACTATAAACAACCAAATATAGCCATTCGTGAAACTGAAGTGGACAATTCATACTTAAACATCACATAGCCCTATTGAACAATACATTTTTGCATAAATGAAATAATTAAACACGACACAGTTAAAGCACCGCATGACAATATTACTACAACAAAGGGTACGGGTTGGCAAGCTAGAAAAGGTAAGATTTGCTGATAGAATGTTGCCTCACATTTCATGGACGGGATCCTTCCAGTTGGAAGAGCACAGACCCATGGTGCACTCTTTGATGTTATAGATGGGATGTTTCACCCTGGAAGAACCTTCGTGGGTGCCCTCCTCATGGTCGTGGTCGTGGTCGATGAGATCTGACTTGGCAATTGAGGATCCCAAGCCGTGTCTGTAGAACGTGTCCTTCAGAAATGAAAAAATGGCCTCGATGGATTATAAAGCTTGCAAATCGTTGACCGCTTGGTGGAGGAGATCAGCGGCAGGGCCATCAAAGAGATCGACGGCTATTGAACCAGAGGGGATGGGGATGGACCACTTAACCTGTGACATGGCCCACGTGAAGCCATCGCTGTGGCCGAGCTTGATGTTGTAGCCAGCTTTCCCGAGATACAGTAATACACTATCCCGCTGACATGAAGCCTTCGCCATGGAAACGTAGTAAACGTCTTCTCCGGCTTCCATGGTGACGTGTTGTTCCGGGATCAACAGGTCGCGGCAAATGGCAGCCACCTCACCAACGTCCGCCGGAGAGGCCATGATAAACCTCTTCTTGGTCGAACGCTCGTCGGGCTTGTCGGTGTCAAAACCGGCGAATCTCGGGTACGGGGTCCCGAACTGTGCATCTAGGATCAATGGTAACAGGAGACAAGGGACACAATGTTTACCCAGGTTCGGTCCCTCTCTATGGAGGTAATACCCTGCGTCCTGCTTGATTGATATTGATGAATATGGGTGTTATGAGAGTTGATCTACCACGAGATCATAATAGCTAAACCCTAGAAGCCTAGCCTGTATGACTATGGTAATGAATATATCCTTTCCGGACCAACCCCTCCAGTTTATAGACACCGGGGGGATCTAGGGTTTGCATAGAGTCAGTTACATAAGAAGGAATCTTCATAGCCGGTCGCCAAGCTTGCCTTCCACACCAAGGAGAATCCAAGCTAGACTCAGGTACATTCTTTGGCCTTCATGTCTTCACAGCCCATCAATCTGGCCCAATAGATAATAGGCCAGACGCCCGAGGACGCCTTAGTCCAGGACTCCCTCAGTAGCCCCTGAACCTGGCTTCAATGACGAGGAGTCCGGCGCGCAGATTGTTCCCTGTATTTCAAGGCGGGTTCCCTTTTATTCGAACTTCAAGATAGTATTCGGATGCGATGATAGTATCCGGACCTGTCATACACACCATACGTAACCGTAGAGAGAATATATATTTTTACACAAGTCTAATCCATCGACAGCTTTTACAATATGACATCACGTCTATCCGGTCATAATTTCGGACCGTTTTTCGTCTGTCGCTCCATGTTTCGAGACGCGTTTGCCATTGGCACGTCTTGTCGAAGTAGAGACCGTGCCCCCTTATTATGGGATTCTCATCAATACGGGCGTGGGTGACCCAACTGTGCCGTTTATACAGCCCTTGGGAATAGGCGAATCTTAAGGCGAGTGAGGAGGCGTTCAATATTTGTTGCCTTTATAAGGGGATAAGGATTCCCTCTTCCTCTCTCACGCCCTCTCTCTGTCTCCGCCTTTCCAAAGTCGAGCTCCAACGCCCAAGTTCTCATATCCTTCTCACCCAAGCAACCATGTTCGGATCCGGAGGTCAGGGGAAGTGGATGGTCTCCTCCGTCAAGGAGGAGAACATTATGGAGCTTCGGGCGGCCGGATACTTGGCAAAGGAGATAACTCACCGCCTACCGGCCAAGGGACAAGTCGTCCCACTCCGAAGCCCACCGAGGCGGTGGTGTTCCTCCCCCATTTCTTCCGCGATCTAGGGTTTCCACTCCACTATTTATATAGCCCTTGGGAATAGGCGAATCTTAAGGCGAGAAATGGTACGCTGTTTAGAAAACCTAGTAGAGAAGGAAGCGTGAGCTAGCACGATGCATGCACACAGTGCTTACCCCATGTAATACATGTGCTGCCAAAAGGGCTCGGGGTTGCTGTTTGATCTGAGAGCATCCAACGGTGCACAAGTACGATCCGTGGGGTTTGGGTTCTGGCCAATCAGAACGCACGACTCAGATCGTGCGCACAGCAGGGGGGAGGGAGCATCGGCCATGGTTTGGTAGGCACACGTCTTTCATGAGTGAATCGTGTGATCTTTGAAAACATTTCGTGAGCATAATCTCGGTTTTTAAATCCCCGTAAATCCAAAACTAACCCGAAAATTGTGAAACCTGGCATGGTGTCGCGACATGGCACATATATGTCGAGGAATTTTTTTCATCCATTTTGGCGCAAGTTTTATTACAAGCCTCTTACAAACTAGAGCTTCTCTCAAAGAAGCCTCGTGGTTCCGATAGGGAAAGGTGGTCCCCTTGTGGGCGAAACAAAATCACTGCCTCTTTTTGGCTTGTATTTTCTTCTATGGGCAACATGGAACGACAGGATATCCGTGCTGAAATTTAAACTTATTCAGGGTTCGTTTGGCCTTTTTATACACTAGTTGAGTTTCCCAGGCATTTAATGTCCATAATTCAAATCTGAACTTCAAATACATGCTCCAGTTCACTAAAATGGCTAGAAATTTTTACATGTGTCCTTGGGTGCATTTTTACTTTCCATGGTAGGAATGGGAACGAATTACAACCGTACCTGCGTCCTGGCTCATCCTCAAACATTTGGAATCTCGGTTTTTAAATCCCCGTAAATCCTAAACTCACTAGAAAGTCATCAAAGGTGGCATGGTGTCATGTCATGGCACATATATGTCATGGTAAAAACATTGTCCAATTTGGACCTAGCTTTATTACAAACCTCTAACAAATAGGAGCTTCTCTCAAAGAAGCATCATGCTTCCGATAGGGAAACGTGTTCCCCTTGTGGGTGAAACGTAATCACTGCCTCTTTTCGCCTTGTATTTTCTTCCATGGGCAACATGGAACGACATGATATCCGTGCTGAAATTTAAACTTATTCAGGGTTCAATTGGCCTTTTTATACACTAATTGAGTTTCATAGCCATTTAATGTCCATAATTCAAATTTGAACTACAAATACATGCCCCAGTTCACCAAAATGGCTAGAAAAATTATACACGTGTCCTTGGGTGCATGTTTAGGTCCCATGCCAGGAATGGGAACGAATTACAACCGTACCCGCGTCCTGGTGCTCGTCCTCAAACATTTCAAATCTCAGTTTTTAAATCCCCATAATTCCAAAACTCGCCAGAAAGTCATCAAAGGTGGCTTGGTGTCATGTCATAGCACATATATGTCATGGTAAAAACATTGCCAATTTGGTCCAAGCTTTATTACCAACCTCTTACAAACCGGAGCCTGTCGCAAGAACCCTCGTGGTTTCAATAGGGAAACGTGTCCCCTTGTGGGCCAAACGATAATTGCTCCCTCTTCTAGCCTCGTATTTTCTTATACACGCAACACGAAACAACGGGAGATTCGCGCTGAACTTTGAAATTATTCAGGGGTCGTTTGACCTTTTTTATTCATTAATTGAGTTTTCTAGGCATTTAATGTCCATAATTCAAATCCGAACTGCAAATACATGCTCCAGTGCAGCAAAATGGCTAGAAAAAACATACATGTTTCCTTGGGGTGCATGTTTAGGTCCCATAGAATGAATGGGAACGAATTCAACCGTCTCGCAGTCCTGGCTTGGCCACAAACATTGCGAATCTTGGTTTTTAAATCTCTGTAAATCCAGAACTCACCACAAAATCATGAAACTTGGCATGGTTTCACTACATGGTACATATAATTGTCCAATTTGGGCGAAGCTATATTACAAGCCTCTTATAAACGGAGCCTGTCGCAACCCTTGTGGTTCCGGTAGGGAAACATGCCCCTCTTGTGGGTGAAGCAATAATCGCTACCTCTTCTCGCCTTGAACTTTGTTTTCTATAGGCAACATAGAATAACAGGAGTGTCATGTTGAAATTTGAAAGTGTTCAGGGTTCATTTGGCCATTGTATATATTACTAATTACTAAGTTTTCTACGCATTTAATGTAGTCCATAATTCAAATTTCAACTACAAGCACATGCTCCAGTGAAGCAAAATGGGTGGGAAATCGTACATGTGTCATTGGGTGCATGTTTAGGTCTCATTTAAGGAATGGAAATGAATTACAAACTTGTCGTCATCCTGAAACATTGAGAATCACGGTTTTTAAATCCCAGTAAATCAAAAACTCACCCAAAAAACATGAAACTTGGCATGGTTTCTTGACATGGCACATATATGCCGTGGTAAAAAAATCGTCCAGTTTGAGAAGAGGCGCACACATTAGTAGCCAACGAAGTTCTTTTTGAAACAAAAAGCTGACACGTTAATATCGCAAACGGTTGTAATATATTAACCGTGTCAAAATTTAACCATACTCGGTGGCGTGTGTGCAACTCTTTGATTAGACGGGACAAGTGTGAGAAGTCCGTCGTGCAGGCTCGACGCGAAGCGTGCGAGTAGTCCGCCGCGCAGGCTCAACTGGACGCGCGCATCCTGTCCACCTCACAGGCTCGACGGGACACGTGCGAGTAGCAAGCTGCCCATGCTCACCGGGAAGCGAGCTCTTTGACCTCCATGCACCAGCCGCCGCCTGCCTTGCTCACAACTTCTCCATTAATGGGTTAATTAAAGCACCTGGACGGAGGGTGTTTGCTTCTGATCACATGGCAGCATTTGCTTTGTTCGTGTTTTCAACTCGTATTCCGCCTTAATTTAAATTGCCACGTAGGGCGACGAATAATACGACCATAAATAAAATGGCAACAAATAATAAGATGACAAATTTACAATGGCGCAGATCATAATTGTCTTACATATTCTGGATAATTTAAAATGCCACATCGGCAAAGCCCGGAAGACACGGGGACAAGAGAAGAAGGAAATTGTAGACAACGATCTGGGTCGCTACTATCTCTACTCGTTGATGGATCACCGGGTGACGACATCCTCCAACTCCTTAAATTCATCACAACTTTGCTTGAAAGCAGCCACAGATTCCTCCACCTCCTGCTCGCGCTCGATCCGGAGCTTCCTCAAGTCACCAATCAGTTCCTCGACGACCGCTGTTAGCGTCATCCTCGAGGCACTGCTCTGTTCATGCAGCGTCTTCCAGCCAGTGGCCTCCTCCTCCTTCTCGGCGAGCGCCTTGAGGAGCTTCGCATTGTCACCCATGACTTGCTCAATGAGGCCGGTCGCCTTGTCAACCGAGGCATCGCTAATATTGAGCAGCTTCATCAAACCGAGGCTCCTGCTGCGTAGTGACGCCAGTGAGAATGTCGTCGTCGCCGGTGAAGGACTTCAGGAATGCCAGCTCGTCGCGATGGCCGACACCGCAAATGCGCTTGTGAGAGCCCTTGTGTGCCTGTGAAAGCTCATTCGAGGGCTCCACGGTGCGCTGGGATATCTCTGTTGCGGCTGTGGCTTCGCGGCGGGACCTCTCTAGTACTTCCGTGGCCTTGGTCTTTGCTGCCTGGTTATATATCCACCCTAAACTCGTCCTACAGGTCATGGCAGAACGACTTGACAGGAAAGACCAGTTTTGCGGGTGATGAGGAGAGGAACTATGAAGTAATTTTCGAGTGGGTAGTTTTTATAGCCCAGTGCTAGGTGTGAACACATATTAGTTTGATAGGTGTGAACATATTTGCAATTACTTATTGCATTGTAATCTGCAATGTGACGAGAAACAAGGTCAAAATTTATTGATGGTAGAAGGTTGACCATGTGGTTGCTCGCTGTTGAGGCGGCCGTGGCGCGCTCTGCTCACGTCCGTCCGCGCGTTTTGCTCACCATTGAGGCGGTCGCATCGTGCTCCGCTCTGGCGTCCCTGCGTGCACTCTGCTCGCCGTTGAGGCAAATTTACAATGGTAACGGTTAATAATTCTTAATAATTATCTTACATATTTAGGATAATTTAAAATTCCACATGCAGCAAGGCCCAGAACACCGACGACCTACATATGCATACAATTATAATAAAATATAAGCTAAAAGGCTAAGCTGGGGGCCTTCCGATGATGGTCTTCTCGGACTCCATGATCAGCATAGCACCCTTGGGGCCATTCTCTCCAAGTGTCCCAACCCGCCTCCGCCTACGGAGCTGCTGGCGCTGGGAGGCTCTTGGGGCTGCTGGGCCTCTTCCAGAAGAGCTTGACAGCGTGCAATCACGCGCATGAAAAGTCTGCAGAGCCACTCCATTTCCATGTCTCTGGCCTGGTAGCAAATTTCGTCCATCACCTGCATCCTGAAGATATCACGTTGGCGATGTTCTACTTCGTCGGGGACGTCAACTCCGCCAAGGATGCGCTCAAGCCTGGCCACCACATCATCGGTATCAAGGTTGACATGGCCGCCGCGGGCAATGATGAAGCTGCAGGCTGTCTGTGTCTTGAATGAATCGCAGAGGTCCTCTGCCCATTCCTTGCAGGGCATCAGGCTCTCGATGAGCATTGGTGACGGCAGCTCTTCGGGTGGATCGTTGTTCATGCCGCCGAGCAGCTCTGGATCTTTTGCACGGTGGCTGGCAAACTGCTCATCGCACCTCCTCTGCAATATTTTGATTGTGCTCCCAAGGACTGTCACGCCAATATCGCTACTGATGGGCCATGGTGCCTGCACCGGCCGATGAAACTCTTGCTCCCCGACCTGCTCCGGCTTGTTCTCCTTGCTGAAGATATAATGCAGGTAGGCGTCAACGTCGAAGCTTTGGTCATTGCCAGGCATGCTTGGAATAACTAATGGTAGATGGGTGAGGACTAGATCTGCGCAGAGTGTCGCGGTGGTGCGTTGCCGCCTGGGTTATATGCAGCAAGCCATTAGCTGGTGGCGGGAAACCGATGAGGGAAGAGGCGTGGATTTCACAATTCACCCATGTGGAGCGCGGGAAGCATTCGCGGCAGCGCGAGAAGACTAAGTGGAGCACACACACAACCCGAATACCATATCTAGTGCCGTGTGTATTTATCACACAAGTGTTAACATAAGGAAATGTATGTGTAACTTACTAATCATCGCACATGAGTACTCGCAGACGCATCGTGTGCAATACTCCTAGCCACCGCAAGCAACTAGTTTGCATTTTTCAAGGTTTTTTGTACACATAGAATCGCACACGAACTGTGACGACCCGAGACCGATGCTCCAGACGCCTTCCATGTTTTCCGTTGTTATTGTGTGTTTGTAATTGTTTGTTGCATTTCATCATGTCATCATGTGCATCTCATCCCCATACTTTTCAAAACTTGCATCTGCTCATAGTTGTCGCTTCTTCCTTGTCTCTATTGACCTGTCATATCAACCGCACCGCTCTCTTCTGTCTCTTCTCTGAGCCCGTCAAAACCCCCTTGTCTCCATGGCCTTTCGTCAAACCCCTCGCTTGCGCGTCTGAAAGTTGTCCCGAATCCGACCAGGGCACTCGTGACCGATGGGCTCGGATCATCCCCAAAAATCCCTAAAACATCTTTGGTTTCTTCTTTGGCCTTCCAAACCTATTTATCCGAGACCGTCCGATTTTGATCGGAGGGCCTAAAACTTGCCTATTTTAACACACCTGCCTATTTTAACCAAATGAACCCCAGCCCCTACCTATCCAATCCATCAATTCCCATCGTGCTGCCGCCAGCCAACTACCCCTCTCCTGTCTCCCTCGGGATCCTCTCCCGATGCATTCCACCAACCAGATCTCCGACCACCTCTCGGGTTTTTCGGGGCTGTCCAATCTGCAGCCTCGACCACGCCACTGCCCATCGCCCGAGCCAGCCAGAAGCTTCCCCGAGCACCTCCTCGCCTTCAACTACCACCGCCTCGCCTCGACAACCAGCGCCGCTGCCGATGACCACCTCCAGGCCAGCCCCTCGTGACCCTCTCCTTCCATTCCGTCTTCCCTGCATCTCTCTCTCCCTAACCTCTACATCTCTCTGTACCTCAACAGGAGCTCCAGCGCCATGGCCATCTCGACCTCAGCCTGCGGAGCTCAGAGACTTCGAGCCCCTCGTTCCAGCAGGACGCCGCCGTGCCCGTGCTACATCCCGCGACCCCGCCGACGACCTCGACCTTCTGACCACCCCGACGCGTCCTGTGCCATCCCCGATCCTCTCAAACTCGCCTTCTGCTGCTTCTGCAAGATCTTGCCATGGCCATGGACGCCTAAGGTCCTTCGCTCCGACCCACGCCCGGCAGCCTTGCCTTCACTGCCTAGATGAGTAGCAGTTGCACCGTGACGTGCCCCGCCTCCATCGTCCCCCTGTCTCACTCATGTCCATCTCTTCCTCTCTCTGAATCCTCTCTCTTTTCTTTGACAGGAGCCACCGTCGCCGCTGCAGTTCGTCCGCCTTGCCACCACCAACCGCCGCCCATGCCAGTTCTCTCCCCCAACAAGCTTGTGCAGCCACCGTCATCGATCGGGTCCTCCTCGACCCCGCTGACCCTGCTCCCGGCCTCTCGCGTTCCCACCGTCGTTGTTGCTGTGCACGAGCACGAGCCCTGCATCGTTTGCATCACAGCCGCACCAAGGCCTTTGCTTCTCCAGCGTTGACCGAGAACCCGCGCATTCGCATGCGTGGGCTGCTTCTGCTGCCAAGGCCCAGCCAGCGCCCCGCCGACTTGCCTCTTCCACTGACCGGGCCTTGGCCCATGGTGAGGCCACCCCCATGTGCCCTCTTCTTTTTTCCCACTGTTGGGCCAAACAGTTTTAGCCTGATGTGTTTTTCCCCAGATCTGCGAATTTAGCTATTTTCCAGAGAATTGCAGATTTGCAGAAAAACCCTCCATGTTCATGCATTTAATGATTAATAAACCGTGCATCGGATTAAAATGATTTAAACATGTAAAATGCTTAGAATTTCATGTACTTTCATCCAGCATTCATCCATGTTTAAAATGTTTTACTTGTTTGCATTTAATGTGCATAAATGACATGCTAAAATGGTTTATTTCATAGCTAAATAACCGTAGCTCCGAATTAAATAAACTTTATATGTAAATGGTGTAGAAAAATGCATTGGTTAACATGGTGGCATTACTTTACATGTTTGACAACTCTAAAATTGTGTATAGGGAAGAACAGCACCAAATTCAAAATATGCATATGGGTTTTTTCGGAATTGTTGTTTGTTATTTCCGGCCTCATTTAAATTGCCGAAAATGTGTCGTTTACTTATGCTTCATCTCTTGCCATGTTAATCAACATTTAAAATTGTTGAGTACCTAAACAAGATCGAACTAAATAACTTGAATGTGGTGTTTTGTTAATATACAACTCGTTGCATATTAAGCTCCACTTAACTTGTAGTATTGTTTGTTGCACTTTTCCATGCCATGCCTTTTTAAAATGGACATGCATCATACTTGACTGTGCATCATGCCATGTTTATGTGATGGTTGCTTACCATGTTGTTTGCTTCTTTCCGGTGATACTTCTTCTCTATACTTCCGGTTTTGTTGTGATTGTCAGGATCCGTTCAACTATGTTGGTTCGTCTACTTCATGTATTCGATCTTCTTCCAGCGGGATTTCAGGCAAGACGAACGTTACCCTGGATACCACTACTATCTTTGCTATGCTAGTTGCCTCGATACTATCGCTATGTCACGCTACCTACCACTTGTTTATCAAGCCTCCCAATATGCCATGAAACAACCTCTAACCTTTTTCACCATCCCATCAAACTGTTGTTTGCCTATGTTACCGCTTTGCTCAGCCTCTCTTATAGCGTTGCTAGTTTTAGGTGCAGTTGCAGTTTGGTCCATGTTGGGACATGGATATCTTGGGATATCAGCATATCTCTTATTTAATTAATGCACATATATACTTGGTAATGGGTGGAAGACTCGGCCTTTTTCCTGGTGTTTTGTTCCACTCATGCCGCCCTAGTTTCCGTCATACCGGTGTTATGTTCCTTGATTTTGCGTCCCTAACACGATGAGGGTTTATGGGCCCATCTTGACAGTTCGCTTTGAATAAAACTCTTCCAGCAAGGCCCAACATTGGTTTTATCATTTACCCAACATAATAACTAAACCTGATAATTAATTAATTAGCATAGGGGGTCGCGTCCTCGAGGTTTCTTTCAACATAATACAAGGGGGGCAGTGCTGATGGTGTTCGTCCCAAACAGAGCCACTTGCGGTGCCCCCCTTCACCCGGGGTTTTTGGTTGCCGTACGTATTGCTCATCCCGATGTGGCCTGAGATGAGATATACGCGTCTACTATCAGGTTGTCAGCACGCCGGGAGGTCTTGCGGGGTTAGTTTTACCATTGTCGAAATGTCTGGTGCACCAGGATTCCGAGTCTGATCAGAGGGTCCCGCGATGGAGGATTGTCTCCGCAGATCGTGAGCTTGTCATGGGCTAAGTTGGGACACCCCTACAGGGTATAAACTCTCGAGAGTCGTGCTCGCAGTTATGTGGCAGATGGGAATTTTTAATGTCCGGTTGTAGAGAACTTGATACCGGATCCGAATTAAAATACACCAGCCGCGTGTGTAACCATGACCGTCTCTTTTCGAGTGAGTTCGAGAAGAGAACAGGGTGGGGTTATGTTTGAACGTAAGTAGTTCAGGATCACTTCTTGATCATTACTAGTTTGCGACTGTTTCATATTTTCTCATCTTATTCTTGTACTCGTAAGTTAGCCACCACACACTGCTTAGTCGCTTGATGTAACCTCACCACTTATCCATTCCATACCCATTAAGCTTTGCTAGTCTTGATACCCATAGTAATGGGATTGCTGAGTCCTCATGACTCATAGATTACTACAACAATAGTTGTAGGTACAGGTAACGCGATGATGTGACGTGAGAGCGATGCTTGATTGCTTTTGGAGTTCTTCTTCTTCTTCTTCCAAGGGAATATGTTCCGGGTAGGGAGCCTGGGATTAGCAGGTTGGATGTCGTTCTTCTTTTTCGTTTGATTTCATCCGTAGTTGGATCCTGCTCTTCTGTATGATGATTGCTATGTATTGATGAATTGTTGTATTCACGGTGTAGCTTGTGGCGAGTTTAAGCCTTTATCTTGTATTCTCATCTATTCAGTACATGGTATGTTGTAATGATATCCACCTTGCTATCCTCTTAAAATGCAGTTGTGCCCCAATCATGAATTCATCACGTGATTGGGATACAATCACATCTTGGGCGCTACACGAACTAACTGTGTTGTAATTTCTCATTGCAAATAGTTCATCTGAGTCGGCTGTTTGTCACGTATCACACACATCTTGTTAAGTCGAACCATTTCTGTTGTGTTCGCTAATTGAAAACAGTTCGTCCGAGTGAACCGTATGCCCTATATCACGCACACCTTGATCTGGCTATCCGTTTCTGTTGCACTCCCTAATAACAAACAGTTCATCAGAGCGAACTGTATGCCATATATCGTAAACACATTGATATGGCTACCCATTTCTGTTGTTCTGCCTCATCGCAAACAGTTCGAATGGGTTAACCGTGTGCCTGAATCGCGCACGCAACTAAAATCTGAAACCTGTTTGATGGCTCTGCCATTGCAAACATTTTGCACCTTTTTGACGGTTTTTAACATCCTCATTTGTGATTAAAGCATCGCACATAGTTTCGTCGACGGGTCATTGGTCGTAGTGTCGCATTAGCAGCATCCTGTAGTAGTGGTGCCTTACAAGTGTATCTTCTTCTAGGCTAACTGTTTGAAGAACAAGACCCACCGTTCTAAAGTGAAATTCCAATAGACAACGTGATCTCGTAGCTATATTGCACACTGTGAGGCTCTTGTAAATAGCTGCTAATTCCTTCTTTTTTCTAAGCCATATTATCGTATCTATATTGACTTGTTCCAAATACAGAGGAAAGCCCGTGCAGACCAAAATGAACCTGAGCTGAATGCAATGCAAATCTTCAAGGATTGCCACACCATCAAGATGAAGGGCATGAGGACACCAGTTCAAGCCACTTTTGTAAGTCCTTACTCCTCCTGCCTTTGAACTGCTTGTTACTTTGACGTGTTCATTTAGCTGCTTGGTTTGCAGCCAATGTCAGTTACTCTGTTCACTTTTATACATAGTTGTCTTAACGTATCATTTCACCTTACACGGTTTAGAAGAGATGAAGGATATTCTTTTGGTCTTGATATGTAATCTAATTGTGATGTTCACGTGCCCACACAATGATATAATAGCCTGTTTGTTTTATATCTGTTTGCCCATGATATGAATGATGTCATACTATGTTCATTTTACTTTAAACCATGTCTCTGCTTTATCCTTAGATGTCAACAAACGTGAGCAAATAGACAATACAGTAGGCATGCTACATGGACATATGTTCCGAAAGTGATTTTATTATGTAGTTGGCACTACAATACATGCTAATGTATTACAGTAGTTCACCAAAATAAGTTATGTATAAATGTGAAACCTACTTTGTTTGTTTTTGTCTCATTAGTAACTTATCCGGTACACTAATCTACAAGTTCAAACTTTCAGCAAGCTATGGAACAAATGATTGAACTGCCACAACCACCTTAAGGTGACGAGGCTACCACATGCACAATGTCACCTCTTGCTGCAATGCATCAGTATCTCTCCACTAACAGTGCAAAAAGCACCTTCCTGCGTAATTCTGGGTCGGTTGTCAAGGTAACCTCAACCAAATCGCCTACTGAACAAAATCTTCCAGCTAGACAGAGTGATATATCTGTGCTCCAGACACAAGTCCAATCCACAATGGACGTCGTTTCGGAAACAAGAATAGTGGTTGACAAATGTCATCAAGATATGAATGGTTTTGAAACCATACTATCAGACATTTGCTTCGTTGTTCAGGAGCAATGGCAGAAAAAGGGGATGATCATGCTGCTCCATCAGATTCTATAGCCTGAAACATTAGCACTCGGGGTCAAATGATCTATACTTCTATATATCTGATGGTGCTTTTATGTGCAAGGATTGTAAACTTTATACCAACAGGCCTTTGGTTGTATGGCTGGAATTTATTTTATTGTGATACATCATTTATCGTGCTGCCAAAGGCTGTAGAAATTACGATGCTATTTTTGAATAGTGTAGGTTTATCTTAGTAACGTATTCGACCAAAAGCTTCGTAGGAGCCCAACGTGCCAACATTTGTTAGGCCCATTCCAATTGGGCTAAAAACGATTATGGGTCGTAATTTGCATGTAGCCCACTAAAAATATCTAGGCCTAAATCATCATAAGCTTTCATATTTTTGGTTGGCCTGTGCCGCTAGTGGGACTTTAACATGCCTAAACATGATTTGGGCCCTTAGTAACAATAGGCCCTTAAAATGTGTAAATATCTCGAGCCCATAAATAACATGGGCCCTTAATAGGCCGAAAGTGAGATTGGGACCTGATTGTGCCAAATAACCCACTGGTCATTAGCAGGCCGAAATGTATCTCAGCTCATGGTGGCCCATTTACAATGACGATCGTTCACAGGCCGAAATTCTAACCTAATAAACGGGCCTTTAATTGGCCGGAAGTTCGGTCGGGCTTGATTAGTATCAGTTTTATATGGGCCGTTAATAGGCCTGATGTGACGTTGGGCCACATCTGGCCCATGGATTTCATCCGACGTTAACAGGCCAAAAATCACAACAGGGTGGAAGTGGCCCAAATCTAAAGTGGGCCTCTAATAGGCCGAATGTCAGACATGGCCGAATATGACCCAAATCCTTCACGGTTGTTTATGGGCCAAAAGTTTCAATGGCCAATAAATGGGCCCAAATTAAGCAAGACCTTTAATAGGCCGAAGAAAGACCGGGTCGTAACTCGGCCCAAATACTTAGCGGACTATTAGCGGGCTAGAAGTGACAATGGGCCTCGACGATGACAAGTTTAGAACGGGCCATTTGACAATAGCTATACAGGCCTTAACTAAGAATGGGCCATCTGCAAGCAGGCCGTTAATGGGCCAGCCCACTAATTTTGACTAGCCAGCATTTTTAACCTAAATGGGCCGTTGTTCAGCCTTGCCACACATCGATGTATCATATGCGCCTCATGTCCATTCGGCGGTTGACATCTGTCCTTTTCGGGTGCTGACACGTGGTTGCTATAGCCAGTGATAATTTTACATGTGGAAAATCCTCATTGGTCCCAGCTGTTAACGAGTTATCGAATCCAAACTGGAACCCGTTAGCTTAGCGGTGACCCGTTACGGTGGATGCCACGTGTCGGTCACCCTTGACGAAAGCACTTTTGTGACGTGTGATTTATCGTCATGGAAGTGGAACTTCCGTGATGATAATTTTGGTAATGTCTTGGAACACTTCTATGACATCACAGGTATGGCTATCTTGATTCTGTCATAAAATCATCATGGATGTACATGCATGATAGAAAATGTGACCTACTGTGAAAAACACGTATCATCGCGGAAGTGTATTTTTTTGTAGTGCGAGGTGCTTGGCCTTCAAGGCTAACCTACCCAATCTCTTCGGGCAGAGGGGATAGGTTCGGCCGGGCTTCAGTTGGCATCACTCCCTTAGAGGGGTGGTTCTAAAATTACAAGGAGGAACTCGCCTGTCAAGCCAGGGACTCCGGATCCGAGGTTCTCATCAGATCATCCTCAATGTAGAAGACCAGTTCGAGGGCTACTGATAGTATCCTGGATAAGGGGGTACGAACCTGTAACATCCCAAAATTATAAATTCTGGAATGTTACTTATTTAAATAGGATTAAATAAAAATATGCTTGGGTTGCTTGTTGTTAGTTCATTTTGACCAGGATTTCAAACTTTTGAGTTGAATGAATATTTAAAATGAGAGGGAATAACATGACTTCCCGAATATTCCTTTCGGCCTTATTTTGAACTTTGAGAATATTCATAATGTTTCCACTTCAAAATATGAGAGAGGATGACATGACTTCATCAAAGAATACTATTGGTGAATAATTGAATATACACCCATTTGGATTTGAATATTTAAAACAATTCTAAATCAAAAATAAATTCTATGAGAGAAGAAAATATGACTCCTTCAATGTTAAAAGAGTTGGATATGTTTTAAATGATATTTGTCTTTGTCGGAGTTCAAAATTATTTTATGGAACATTTTATAACTACAAAAATAAAGTTTATAAAAATATAATCGGTATTCTATATAAGTATTTTGGACTGAAATGTAACAATATTTGTTTTGGTGAGTGTCCTGGTGTTTTTTATAAAATGATTGGATTATTATTATTATTTGAGACAAAATCATTTATGTAAAAGCAAATGGACTAAAGCCTAAACCTCGCTCGTGCGCATTACAGCGCAACAGCAGCTAGTAGGCCGGCCCACTTCAGCGCAGCGCAGCGAGCAGCCTCGCACGCGCGTCAACGTGATGTCAGCATTGTCCCCCACTTGTCTGCCTCTCTACTCCTCCTTTTTCTATGACGCGTAGGCCCCACTCACCTTCTCCTACCTCTATACGATCTCCTGCTCACGTACACCACTGCTCCGTGCGTACTCCCTCCATCCGGAAAAACATGTCCCTCAAATGGATGTATCTAGCATGAAGTTAGTGCTAGATACATCCATTTGAGGAACAAGCTTGGGACAAGCTTTTTAGGACGGAGGGAGTATCTCACAGCCGCGCCCGATCTCTCGGATCCCCACGCGATACTCATGCGTATGCACCACCCCGGGACACCCTCGTTCTGCTCTTTCGATTCCCTGCCTTGCCTCGCGGGACAGAGCTCGATATCGAGCGTAGCAACCCCGGTGAGCTCCGCCATCCTAAGCAGCGCCGACGTGAAATTCTTTTGCCTCGGTAAGCCTTGTTCCTCGCCGAGACTTTCTATGTATTCGCAGAGACCTCATGCACCTATTCCCCCTTTGGTTTTGCCCAGGACCGTACCAAATCGACCTCCCCAGCAAAACAAATCTCGCCGGAGCATACCATCGCCGCTGCATGTTCATCCGCCCACCATCGTCGCTACAGGATGCACCGGAACTCCCCGAGGACACCAAAGGCCTCCCCATGAACCTCCTACTCTTCCAGCATCTTCACCGATCTCCTACGGCCATCGGGAGCAACGCCGTCGCCGACCAGGGCCATCACCGTCTCCTCTATTCCAGTGAGGAATACCCCACTGATCCGAACCCTAGTTTCAAACGAACATCAACCGTCCATTGCGACTTAATCCAATGACTCAGAATGCTTCTTCACTGAACCGATATCCCCCACTCAGAGCATGCCACATGGCGCGATAATAGCAGCCACAATAGTAGCTCAATTCGCTGCCATGGCAGCAATTTCAGCAAATCAAAAATGTTGCCACAGTAGCAGTTTTTCATAGATCCACACCAAATTTCATTATGCTATATATTGAGATCCACACATCCAAATGCACTAATTCTTTTTCCCTATGTGTTACTGTTGATCATGACAATCCAATAGTATCATTAGTTTCAACTTTTAAACTCTTCAAATTTGAATCTATAACTTTATTTGATCGTATCGGGTGAACCATGACACCTATTCAATTGATTCTTTTTGCATATAAATACTTGCAGATCATATTCTGTATACTCAAAATTCAAATATTTTTTATTTGTCTGGAATTCAAATTCATTTCAAACTTCATTCGCTATAACTTGTCTTGTAGTATTTCTTTTCAATTAATTCTTTCCCCAAATGTACTCGTATGTCTTATGCAACCTGTTACACCACTTCTATGTTGTTTTCCCATCACTTTGACTCCGATTCATATTATATCAAATATAAGAGTATAAAGCAATATCCGTTGTTCATTGACTCTTTTGAGTTCATTTCTTTACCTGTCACCTTATCTTACCGCTAGACCCTATATTATACTTTAAATCTATATTATATGTCAAGCCTATATATATTGATGTTTCCCAACTTTGCCATATTTGTTTTCTTGTTCTTTGTTTCTTATATATGGCATGGTTATCGATTTGAGTTCTTTCGTTTATGATAGATTGCTTGGAGCGTGACGAGTAGAATTATCAGGAATTGTGAGTACGACGATCTTCATCAAACTTACAGGCAAGTTACACCTTGATCATCCTTTATCCTATTTTTTATGGATGTAGTTCTATATCACAATACCATATTATGCATGTGTAGGAATATTTGTGGTCGCATATTATTGCTACCGAGTTTCAGCTTAGTATGGTCTTATTGTAGACCGTGGTAGTGTATTCTTGCTGTGCTATGTAGACGGGGACTGGTTCGTGTATTCATCGAGATTATGTGAGGATTATATATATATAACTAAATGAGTAGTAATTAAGGATTTAATTCACCTCTGGGCGGAAGTGGTATTGCTTGGTGTTGAGGGAAGGCATCATGGCGTCTTGCACCATTTCTAAGGCCATGCGCCCATAAGAGTGCACCCTAAGTGGAATGTCGCCCAGGTTCAAAAGATCAAACAGACTTAGTGAGTAGCAGCTTCCATGTGCGGCCACTAGCTATATGGGCTCTGGCTTAATTGATGAGTTGTTGGAACCCTTGCCTAGACAATGTCGACAGATGTAGCTTATGTAGGTGGAATGTGGCCGTCGGGTGTTTAAGGGAACCTCTTCTGAAAGACTTCGTCTCAATCTTCGGATTGGGTCCAGTGGGTAAAGCGTACTAAAATCTGAAGAGTATTAAAACTAATCATGATAGCCGTGCCCCCGGTTATGGGATAATTTTGAGCCACTATGCCATTACAGTTGTTGGATGATCTTGACAGATGATACCTTAATAAAAATTGAGTGGAAAACTTAATAATTGGGATAGGTTGGTATTGGATTTCCCAATTCAACCATATGTATTTAATTGTAGCAAGACAAAATAAAATTTGACTATTATATTATGTAGTTATCAGGGAAAAATTAGCTTTCTACAAAACAACCACTACATTATCCTCTTGATATACCTTGCAAATAGAGTTAGGTCTGTTATATAATTTCCTATGTGACTTTCCAATACATTCAAAGTATTAACCCTTCGTGGCTGCAACGTTTCATATTGCAGATTTTATACGACGAGTGAGTGATATGATGTAGGGTTACCATGTCCATACTCGACATTTGCCTGTGGTGTTGATGGACTTCATGGCGATTTTATTTGCTTTTTTGTTGCATTTTGTGTGTATGCTAGATTGTGCTATGCAGGTATGTATTATATTGAATTCTGGATCTACGATGTAATATTATGACATGTGGTTTATTCTTGATATTACATCTTGTACTGTGTGTGCTAGCTATTGATCTAGGGACTAGCACAGTGAGCACAGAGACATCGAATCTTATCAGGTTCGGTCATTACATAACCCAGTCGGCCCATTCTCCTCGTGTTCGGCCGACGAGCCTTCATTCATCATCAAGATGGACTCCAGAGGCCATCCGCAGGAGGTGTGATCAAGACAGCCTCTCCCGAAGACTTGATGTATATTCCAAGATCTCTATCGCCGCCTAGCACTGTGAGCACAAAGACATCGAATCTTATCAGGTTCGGGTCGTTACAGATGGTATTAGAGCCCATGTTGACTGTAGGTCGTAGCCCTTAGAATGGACTAGGAAAAGCCATCGGAAATTGTTTTATCACTTCTTGATCACTTACTATCATACTTGTATTTCTCATCTACCATTCATATTCTAAACTTCTCACCTTGTCTTAAAGTAGTTGGCCATCTTATAGTAACCCCATTTGGCCCTGTCACTGAGGATGTAATGCTTGGGAAGCAATGCTATAATGAGGAGAGAAGGAATTCAAGAAAGAAGTATTTTTGTGTGACTCAAGAAAGACTAACTTTTAGATTTCTAGATGATCTTCATGGTTAATTTAGATGATCAAGGCAAAGCTTAGATTCAGACCACCACTTTGATAAACGATTCATGCATAGTATGCCGAGATCATATCTCTTGTGGATATGACCTTACCTATAGGTTTTGCTTGCTTCATGTGACTTTTGTGTTTTTTATTGATTGATGTTGTGTGATGTGCGCTGTGATTCATTTTGCGAGTAGAATAAGTTTGCGTTGTTATAGACCCCTACCTATTTATTATGCTTGAAGATTCAAGAAGAGCAAGCTATGAAAAGATGGTGTTATGACGATTTCTTCGTTGATGCACGAAAGAAGCTACCTACATTGAAGACCTTGAAGATACAAGATTTTTATATGCGTATATTGTTAGACGCGTTTTGTGAGCTGTCATTGTGTCTGTTTTACTAACAGCGCACATCAAAACTTATTTTGAAAACTATTGTGATGCTTGTATGGGTATATCTGTCTCCCTCTACAATCTATTATTCCCCCTAAACCTAAGACCCGTGCAAAAGGAGTTACTACATTGCTTGCAAATCCCGAGAATGGAGTGAAGATGGATGCAACCTAGGGATGAGTTCAAGCTAAACCACATGCGCCAGGACCACCAAGAAGCAAGCACAATCTTGCTGAAGGAAGAAACCTGGAGGAAGCTATAGTTCATCAGTACATGTTTTATAGTAGTTGACACCAACCCGAGAGTCGTAAGGATGGATAGTTGATTTTGTTTGGCATGCAGAACCAATGGAATTATCCAAACCTAGTTCGTGAAAATAGAAAATTTTGCAATGTTTGTGAGGATGCCTGAGTGTTAGAATGCGAGATTTGCTAAACCATATACAAGGTAATGATTTGAGTGTGGAATGGCTTGATCACCATACCGGCTTACTCTTATTATTCGCTCTTGCTATGTGGCATGGTAAATCTAGAGTGACTTACCTATAGTAGATACACGACGATGTTAAGCCTTAAACCATAGAATGGTATGCCGTTTGACCCTTGTAGAAGGTCGTCGCTGCCAATAGTAGGTTGTAATGGTGAGGATGAACCAAGACCATTTTCTGCAGGAACCACCATAGAAGTATTCTTGATGACCACCATGAGAGTATCGATATTTGTTTAGTATCGGCACAGGACCTGTGAGCCATGAAGTTTCAGTATATGGAAGACTGCTCTTTTGATAAGGGATTCAGAATTTCGAAGGAGTGCAAGACATGTGTGAAGGATTTCATCGAAGGAGTAAGATTTCTAAAGATCAGTGACTTTTATTCTAAGGGTGGTAGTACTCCACACTCTCGGATAAACAATGGATATTCAAGGAGAATACCAAACCTAACCTTTTCTTTCTAGCCTCTCCGAATCTCGAGGACGAGATTCATTTTAAGGGTGGTAGATTTGTAACATCCCAAAATTATAAATTTTGGAATGTCAATTATTTAAATAGGATTAAATAAAAACATGCTTGGGTTGCTTGTTGTTAGTTCATTTTGACTAGGATTTGAAACTTTTGAGTTGAATGAATATTTAAAATGAGAGGGAATAACATGACTTCCCGAATATTCCTTTCAAGCTTATTTTGAACTTTGAGAATATTCATAATGTTTCCAATTCAAAATATGAGAGAGGATGATAGGACTTCCTCAAAGAATACTATTGTTGAATAATTGAATATTCACCCATTTGGATTTGAATATTTATAACAATTCTAACTCAAAAATAAATTCTATGAGAGAAGGAAATATATGACTCCTTCAATGTTAAAAGAGTTGGATATGTTTCAAATGATATTTGTATTTGTCAGAGTTCAAAATTATTTTATGGAACATTTTATAAGTGCAAAAATAAAGTTTATAAAAATATAATCCGTATTCTATATAAGTATTTTGGACTGGAAAATGTCCACTATGTTGTATGTAACACTATTTGTTTTTGTGAGTGTCCTGGTGTTTTTTATAAAATGATTGGATTTTTTTGAGCCAAAATCATTTCTGTAAAAGAAACTGGACTAAAGCCTAAACCTCGCTCACCCACATTACAGTGCAGCAGCAGCTAGCAGGCCGGCCCACTTCAGCATAGCGCAGTGAGCAGCCTCGCACGCACGTCAGCGTGACGTCAGCATCATCCCCCGGCTATCTGTCTCTCTACTCCTCGTCTGTCTATGACGCGTAGGCCCCACTCACCTTCTCCTACCTCTATCCGATCTCCTGCTCATGTACGCCACCGCTCTTTGCGTTTCTCACAGCCGCGCCCGATCTCTCCGATCCCCACGAGGTTCTCATGTGTATGGACCACCCCGGGACCCCCTCGCTCTCTTCTTCTGATACCTTGCCTTGCCTCACGGGTCAGAGCTCGAAATCGAGCGAAGCAAGCCCAGTGAGCTCCGCCGTCCTGAGTAGTGCCGACGTGAAATTCTCCCGCCTCGGTAAGCCTCGTTCCTCGCCGAGACTTTCTATGTATTCGCAGATACCTCATGCACCTCTACCCCCTTTGGTTTTTCCCAAGACCGCACCAAATTGAGCTCCCCAGCAAAACCAATCTCGCCAGAGCATACCATCGCCGCCGCATGTTCATTCGCCCACCATCGTCTCTACAGGACACACCGGAACTCCCTGAGGACACCAAAGGACTCCCCATGAACCTCCTCGTCTTCCAGCATCTTCATCGATCACCTGTGGCCACTAGGAGTAACATCATCGCCGATCAGGCCCATCGTCGTCTCCTCTGTTCTGGTGAGGAATACCCTACTGATTCGAACCCTAGTTTCAAAAGAACATCAGCCATCCATTGTGACTTAATCCAACGGCTCAGAATGCTTCTTCACTAAACCGGTATCCTCCACTCAGAGCATGCCACATGGCGCGATAATAGCAGTTGCGATAGCAGCTCAATTCGCTAACATGGCAGCAATTTCAGCATATCAAAAACATTGCCACGGTAGCAGTTTTTCACAGATTCACACCAAATTTCATTATACTACATATTGAGATCCATGAAGGAAATACGCCCTAGCGGCAATAATAAAGTTGTTATTTATATTTCCTTATATCATGATAAATGTTTGTTATTCATGCTAGAATTGTATTAACCGGAAACTTGATACATGTGTGAATACATAGACAAAACAAAGTGTCCCTAGTATGCCTCTACTTGACTAGCTCGTTAATCAAAGATGGTTAAGTTTCCTAACCATAGACATGTGTTGTCATTTGATGAACGAGATCACATAATTAGGAGAATGATGTGATGCACAAGACCCATCCATTAGCTTAGCATAATGATCGTTTAGTTTTATTGCTATTGCTTTTATTGATGACTTATACATGTTCCTCTGACTATGAGATTATGCAACTCCCGGATACCGGAGAAACACCTTGTGTACTATCAAACATCACAAGGTAACTGGGTGATTATAAAGATGCTCTACAGGTGTCTCCAATGGTGTTTGTTGAGTTGGCATACATCGATATTAGGATTTGTCACTCCGTGTATCGGAGAGGTATCTCTGGGCCCTCTTGATAATGCACATCACTATAAGCCTTGCAAGCAATGTGACTGATGAGTTAGTTACGGGATGATGCATTACGGAACGAGTAAAGAGACTTGCCGGTAACGAGATTGAACTAGGTATGAGGATACCGACGATCGAATCTCGGGCAAATAACGTACCGATGACAAAGGGAACAATGTATGTTGTTATGCGGTTTGACCGATAAAGATCTTTGTAGAATATGTAGGAACCAATATGAGCATCCAGGTTCCGTTATTAGTTATTGACAGGAGATGTGTCTCGGTCATGTCTACATAGTTCTCGAACCCGTAGGGTCCACACGCTTAACGTTCGATGACGATTTGTATTATGAGTTATGTGATTTGATGAACCGAAGTTTACTCGGAGTCCCGGATGACATCACGGACATGACGAGGAGTCTCAAAATGGTCAAGAGGTAAATATCAATATATTGGAAGGCTATATTCGGACATCAGAATGGTTCCAAGTGATTCGGGTATTTTTCGGAGTACTGGAGAGTTACAGGAATTCGCCGGGGGAAGTTAATGGGCCTTATTGGGCTTTAGTGTGGAGAGGGAAGAATGACCACGAGGTGGCGCACACCTCCCCCCTTCCCAAACTGAATTGGACAAGGGGTGGGGGTGTGGCCCCCCTTTCCTTCCCCCTCTCCCTCCTTTCCTTCTTTCCTACTCCGAAAGGAAAGGGAATCCTATTAGGACTTGGGAGTCCTAGTAGGATGTAATGCCCCGAGACCGTTGCGCTAGGTGTCTTCCAGTTATTCGCTGTTGTTGCGTTGTCATTTGTTTGTGTGTCATGCATTTCATATCATGTCATCATGTGCATCACATTTGCATACATGTTCGTCTTATGCATCCAAGCATTTTCCCCGCTGTACGTTTTGCAATCCGACACTCCTATGTCCTCCGGCGCCCTCCTTTTGCCTATTTTTGTGTGCGGGTGTTGAACGTTCTCGGATTGCACCGAGATTTGCCAAGCGGCCTTGGTTCACTACCGGTAGACCGCATGTCAAGTTTTGTGCCATTTGGAGTTCGTTTGATACTCCAACGGTTAACCGGGGACCCTTAAAGGCCTCGTGTGTGTTGCAGCCCAACACCCCTCCAAAGTGGCCCAAAACCCTTCCAACCCCCTCCATCCTCTCGGCCGTTCGATCACGATCGCGTGGCCGAAAACCGCACCTCATTTGGACTCTCCTAGCTCCCTCTACCTATATATTTGTGACTCCCCCCGAAATTTCGCAGTACAAACCCTAGTCCTCTTCCTCCTCGCGCCGCCGGACATTTCCACCCGGTGGCCGGACGTGTCCACCGCCCCGCAGCCACGCTGTCCGGCCACTCACAGCCCGCCACGTCAGCTCCGCTGCCGTCCTTGCCCTATCACGGCGCGCCACCTGTCCGTGCCGCCTCCCACCACCGTGCGGCCCTCGGGGCCCAGATCCGGCCCGCGCGAACCCGCGCGCCACTGCCGCCGCTCGCCCACCGCGGCCTACAGCCTTGCCGCCGCCACCACGCCTCCCGCCGGCCACCCGGACCTCGCCGGAGTCCGCGACCCCACCGCCTCATTGCCGGAACTCGCCAGCTCCGCCACCTCGCCGCACGCTCGCCTCCGCGTCAAGCGCCGTCTCCGCCGCGCAAGACGCCACCGCCCGTGCCACACCCCGTTGCCTGTGTCGCTCGCCCCGCGCGCCCGCACAACTCCGCCGCCGATGCGCCGCTTGCCGGTCCCGCCGCTGCTCCGCTAGCGCCGCCCGGCCGCCGCCTCCAGCGCTACCTCGCCATCGCATCCGCACGCCACCGCCTCCTGCGCGTCCCCGCTCCTTCCCGTCATCCTCGTCAGTGCCAGAGCCCGCCGGCCCTCGCCGAAGCTCCGCTCTGGCCGGATCCGGGGAAGGTGGATGAGATCCACCAACCCCGCGAACCAAACGTGCCCTCGTCGCCCGGATCCCATCGTCCCGGAGCCGCCCCATCGAATTTCCGGAGGGTATATGTTTCTCTAAGTCCCGGAGCTCTCTGTTATTTTCAGGACATGTTCATCGCAGCATAACTCCATGCATATATCTCCGATTTGTGCATATGATATATAGAAATGTTCATCTGGTTGAGCGCTTCATTTTGTGCCATTGTATCATGCTTGTTTGAGTCCATCTTGATGCCCTAATTGTTGTTGCAAGAGTGCTATAGAATGTTAGGTGCTAATTCTTATCAGTTTATGGGCATTTGTCATTTTTGCCATGATTATTGTGTGATGCATATTGGCATGAGCTCTACATGTGTTTTCTTATATGCCATGCCATCTTTACAGGGGTGTATGCCATGTATTTTTGTGATCAATGTGGTGACTAGCACAAGCATGCAAAGTAGCTCTCGTAATGTTGCTGATTTCAAAGACTTAGATTTTCACTAAGTCTTTGCTCTGCTGTTATTTTTATGCCATGTATTCATGTTGCTACAGAGAGATCCATGCTTCTTTTGAGTATATTCAGTAAGGATGATTTTGAGATATTATTATGCTCTATCAATCCATGCCCCTATTTGCATTTATGGAGTTCCCTAGCATGATTCAATCTTGCTCTACTGTTGCTATAAAATGTTCCTGGCAGATTGTTTATGTGTTAATCAATTTTTCCAAGGTTGTTGTAGTTGATCCATGCATGCTATGAGATTGTTCTTGCCATGTTTAGCTTCTTGAGCATGTCTTCTTGCTGGGATATGCTTAGTTTTTCATGCATTTCCTTGTGGTGAGTGCATCGAGCTCGCAAACATGCCTTCATAATTCTATTTATGCCATGTCCAGTTTTCTGCTAAGTCTGAATCTGTTAACGAGACTTGCTATGTTTACATGGGTGCCATCATATTTTCTGATACTTTTGGTCTTATGGTCAATAAGGGACTTTTGTTATATGCTTTGAGTAGATTCATGCCATGCCTTGTATTGCTATGTTCTGTTCCTGTAGCATGTTGATATCTTGCTCTAAACATTGCTTCCTGATGTTAATTCCTGACATGCAAGTATTTTCACCAAGTCCGAGATGCTGTTATCTTTTGCACTTTTGCCATGATTGTTTGAACCTGTTCTTGTGTGATTTAGCCATAGCTCAGTGTTCATATTTTGTCAAGCATCTTGAGTAGATCACTGACATGTGCTTTGTTGCTATGTTGGAGTGTAGTAGCTTAGTTTCTTGTTGCATTCTAGATGGCATCGTGTTGTTAATCGCAGAATTGTGCCATCCTTGTTTTGCTTGCCATTTGCAAACCGTGCATCCGATTCCGGTGATCTTTATATCGATTTCGACCAAAATCAACTCATCTTTCCAGCGGCGCACTTGGTTTGCCAAGTTGAGGCCTGGTTCAATCTTTTCCTTCTAGAGCTCGCATATGCATTGCAAATCACATCCTGCATGTCATGTTTTGCATCATGTTGCTTGCGCATTGCACCATGGTTGATTGTGGTTTCCTTTGCTTGTGTTCTTGCCTTGGGTAGAGCCGGGAGACGTGTTCGTGATCGAGGAACCCATTGAGTACGTTTACGAGGATCAAGCTTTCGTCAACTCGGAGAACTTTACAGGCAAGATGACCATACCCTCGAAATCACTTCTACCTTTGCTTGCTAGTTGCTCGCTCTATTGCTATGCTACGATAACTACCACTTGCTACATCATGCCTCCCATATTGCCATGTCAAGCCTCTAACCCACCTTGTCCTAGCAAACCGTTGTTTGGTTATGTTACCGCTTTGCTCAGCCCCTCTTATAGCGTTATTAGTTGCAGGTGAAGATGGAGTTTGTTCCTTCTTGGAACATGTATATTGTTGGGATATCACAATATATCTTGTTTACTTTAATGCACCTATATAATTGGTAAAGGGTGGAAGGCTCGGCCTTATGCCTGGTGTTTTGTTCCACTCTTGCCGCCCTAGTTTCCGTCATACCGGTGTTATGTTCCTTGATTTTGCGTTCCTTACACGGTTGGGTTATAATGGGAACCCCTTGACAGTTCGCCTTGAATAAAACTCCTCCAGCAAGGCCCAACCTTGGTTTTACATTTGCACTAACAACCTATCACCTTCCCTTGGGTTGTGCAGATTCAAGGGTCATCTTTATTTTAACCCCCCCCCCCCGGGCCAGTGCTTCTCTAAGTGTTGGTCCGAAACGGCCAGCCTGCGGGGCCACCTCGGGGAAACCTGCGGGGCCACCTGCGGGGCCATCCGGTGTTGCCCTAAGAACGAGATATGTGCAGCTCCTATCGGGATTGTCGGTGCATCAGGCGGTTTTGCCGGTCTTGTTTTACCATTGTCGAAATGTCTTGTAACCGGGATTCCGAGACTGATCGGGTGTTCCTGGGAGAAGGAATATCCTTCGTTGACCATGAGAGCTTGTGATGGGCTAAGTTGGGACACCCCTGTAGGGTTTTGTACTTTCGAAAGCCGTGCCCGCGGTTATGGGCAGATAGGAATTTGTTAATGTCCGGTTGTAGAGAACTTGACACTTAACTTAATTAAAATGCATCAATCGTGTGTGTAGCCGTGATGGTCTCTTTCTGGTGGAGTCCGAGAAGTGAACACGGTTCTTGTGTTATGCTTGAACGTAAGTAGTTTCAGGATCACTTCTTGATCACTTCTAGTTCACGACCGTGCTTTGCTTCTCTTCTCGCTCTCATTTGCGTAAGTTAGCCACCATATATGCTAGTGCTTGCTGCAGCTCCACCTCACTACCCCTTTTTCCTACCCATAAGCTCAAATAGTCTTGATCGCGAGGGTGTGAGATTGCTGAGTCCCCGTGACTCACATATTACTTCCAAAACCAGTTGCAGGTGCCGATGATAATCGTGCAGGTGACGCAACCCAGCTCAAGGAGGAGCACGATGAAGATCTTGTTCGTTGTGTTGTTTCGTTTCCAGTTGATCAGTAGTGGAGCCCAATCGGGGCGATCGGGGATCTAGCATTAGGGGTTGTCTTTCTTTATTTGGTTCCGTAGACGGACCTTGATTGTATTCTAGATGATGTAATGCTATATTTATGTATTGTGTGAAGTGGCGATTGTAAGCCAACTCTGTATCTCTTTCATATTCAGTACATGGGATGTGTAAAGATTACCCCTCTTGCGACATGCCTACTATGCGGTTATGCCTCTAAGTCGTACTCCGACAGTGGGAGATATAGCCGCATCGTGGGTGTTACATAGGACTCCCTACACTTGGCGCGCCCCAATGAGGGCCGGCCGCTCTCCCTCCCTCCTTTATATACATGGGCAGGGGGCACCCCAAAGGCACTCCAAGATTTTTCTTAGCCGTGTGCGGTGCCCCCCTCCATAGTTACACACCTCGGTCATATCGTCATAGTGCTTAGGCGAACCCTGCGCCGGTAACTTCATTATCACCATTGCCATGCCATCGTGCTGACGGAACTCTCCCTCGTCCTCAACTGGATCAAGAGCTCGAGGGACGTCATCGTGCTGAACATGTGCTGAACACGGAGGTGCCATACGTTCGGCACTTGGATTGGTTGGATCGTGAAGACGTTCGACTACATCAACCGCGTTACTAAACGCTTCCGCTTTCGGTCTATGAGGGTACGTGGACACACTCTCCCGTCTTGTTGCTATGCATCTCCTAGATAGATCTTGCGTGATTGTAGGTAAATTTTTTGAAATACTGCGTTCCCCAAGAGTGGCATCAGAGCCAGGTCTATGCATAGATGTTATATGCTTGAGTAGAACACAAAGAGTTGTGGGCGATAATATTCATACTACTTACCACCAACGTCTTACTTTGATTCGGCGGTATTGTTGGATGAAGTGGCCCGGACCGACATTACATGACCGCGTTCATGAGACTGGTTCTCCCGACATGCTTCGCACACAGGTGGCTGGCGGGTGTCTATTTCTCCAACTTTAGTTGAATCGAGTTTGACTATGGTCGGTCCTCGTTGAAGGTTAAATCAACACACTTGACGAAAAATCGTTGTGGTTTTGATGAGTAGGTAAGAACGGTTCTTGCTAGAAGCCAGTAGCAGCCGCGTAAAATTTGCAACAACAAAGTAGAGGACGTCTAACTTGTTTTTGCAGGGCATGTTGTGATGTGATATGGTCAAGACATGATGAGATATAAATTGTTGTATGAGATGATCATGTTTTGTGAAATTTATCAGCAACTGACAGGAACCTTATGGTTGTCGCTTTATTGTATGAAATGCAATCGCCATGTAATTGCTTTACTTTATCACTAAGAGGCCGTAGAACTCTAGAAGCCCACAGAGAAACAGATGAACTGGAAATCCCAGTCCCCTTACTAGATAAGGGACGAAGCACACCCGCTTTCCCTTAGAGGGATTGGGGGTGCTCTCCGCTTGTTTTCCGCCATTATAGGTGGCGAGTCCGGCTAGGACCGGGACCATATAAGCCTGAGGGAGAAATCCCTTGGCCTGAAGCGACACTAACTCGCTGTGCGGGACGGAGCAACTCTCCCAGTCTCCGGGTTTAGGACTGGAAGGGCGAGGGGAGGAGCTACGATGGCTGGCCATGTT
Organism: Triticum urartu; assembly: GCF_056163025.1. Classification (NCBI taxonomy): domain Eukaryota; kingdom Viridiplantae; phylum Streptophyta; class Magnoliopsida; order Poales; family Poaceae; genus Triticum; species Triticum urartu. Next base: position 306,072,879 of record NC_141874.1, read on the forward strand.
GGAATGGACCTTTGCTGGAGGCGCTCTAATGATTACTCGCGGAGACGAGAAGGTGTGGTTTGGATCTGAATCCCCATCCCGTTAAATAGGCGGCTCGTTTATGCGGCTAGGGGTGTGGATGTAAAAACGCCCCGGCTTTTCGCATTCGTTTGACACGTGGAAGACGGCCATTATTGGGCGTGGAAGCCAAGGAGCGCTACATTACAAAAATCGGACATTATTCCTATAGGAACACAGAATTTGGAGAAGAACCCGCCTTGCAATGCCGAAGACAATCTGCGCGCCGGACTCGTCGTCATTGAAGCCTGGTTCGGGGGCTACTGAGGGAGTCCTGGATTAGGGGGTGTTCGGATAGCCGGACTATACCTTCAGCCGGACTCCAGGACTATGAAGATACAAGATTGAAGACTTCGTCCCGTGTCCGGATGGGACTTTCCTTGGCGTGGAAGGCAAGCTTGGCGATGCGGACATTCAAGATCTCCTACCATTGTAACCGACTCTGTGTAACCCTAACCCTATCCGGTGTATATATAAACCGGAGGGTTCTAGTCCGTAGGACAACTTCATCATACAACAATCATACCATAGGCTAGCTTCTAGGGTTTAGCCTCCTTGATCTTGTGGTAGATCTACTCTTGTACTACCCATATCATCAATATTAATCAAGCAGGAGTAGGGTTTTACCTCCATCGAGAGGGCCCGAACCTGGGTAAAAACATCGTGTCCCTTGTCTCCTGTTACCATCCGCCTAGACGCATAGTTCGGGACCCCCTACCCGAGATCCTCCAGTTTTGACACCGACATTGGTGCTTTCATTGAGAGTTCCTCTGTGTCGTCGCAATCAGGAAGGATGCCTCTTCCCGTCTTTAATGACGGCACCGTTGCTAAGGGAGCTTTGGCTGTCGGCCAAACTCTCCAGCTCGGCGGTTTTCTTATGACTGCCTGTTCGGCTGTTGCGCCGACGATGACCTCTCGGGTCATCAAAAGCAATCTTCACGTCAGCTCGGAACTCGCCGAGCAGTTAGATCCAATGAAGCTCTCTTCCGTAAACGAGCTCTTGGATCGCATCGCCGCCCTGGGGGTCACTACGGATTACAACCAGGTTGGGCTTAAACCCGATCTAAGAGCAATTAACTCTCCCCAGGCCACCCACCACGTCGCCGTGGTAGAGGCGCAGTGCAGCGACCCTTCATCTATTTTAAGGACTAGTTACGTCCAAATTCCTGACCCCTCCAAGCCGGATACCCGCGGAGGGGAGGATGTAACTTGAGACCTGAGCTTAAAATCAGGCAACGGGCTAGACTCATTGGACAACATCCAAGAATCCGGACCTTAGAGTTTGGAAGCTCTTCGGCCTCTGAATCTTAGATTGGGCGAGGTTTCAGAATCAACGCCACCCGCCCACCCGAACATAAGCGATCTTTTCCAAATCAGGCAAAATCCCGAGGAAACAGTACATCATTACTGGGCCAGATTCCTCCTGGTTATGAACGGGATAAAGGATTGCCGTGAGGGAGACGCAATATCAATCTTCTGCAGTAATTGCACGGACGAGAGAATCCTTAACGCCATAAGTCGTCGTGATATTACACGCTTCGCTGACTTGGCGTCAATAGTACAAAAGTACTGTGCGATGGAAAGTGCCTGGAAAACCGAATTAAAATTTTGGGATAATCCGGCCTTGAATAGAAATCCCGTCCGAACTAAGAGGGTGCATCATCATAAGACACCCGGGTTAAACACCAAAAAACCAAAACCCTCTACAGAGCATGGAACCGTACTGGAAAGATGGCTTGATGGACCCTGTAAAATTCACAGTACAGAGGACGCCACACCAACTCACAGCCTTAGAGCATGTTGAATACTCTGGCAGGTGGCCAAAATTGGCGAGGACCTCTTAATTTTGGAGGCCACAGAAAACCACCCCGGAGACACCAGTACCGTTCTCACAGTCTTCGAGACCTTCGCATCAAATAATATGCGAAAAAGAACACTCCGCAGCCTTGCCGAAGTCTATCAAGTAGCAACAATAAACCCATGGAGCGACACGGCTATTACCTTCAACGCAAGTGATGAACCTAAATTCCGAACAGCCCGAGCACCAGCCGCATTGGTCCTCAGTCCGATAGTGGACGGCTTTCGCCTCACCAAGGTACTCATGGATGGAGGCAGCGGATTGAACCTCATTTATGAGGAAACTCTTCAAAAAATGGGACTAGACTTGAGCCGCGTTGAGCGAAGCAACACAACCTTTAGAGGAATAATCCGCAGTCGGGAAGTGCGCTGCACAGGAAAAATCACACTAGATGTGGTGTTCGGCACGCTGGATAATTACAGATCCGAAGAGGTCACATTTCAGGTGGCCCCGTTCAGCAGCGGATATCACGCCCTACTAGGGCGGGAAGCATTTACAATTTTGCAAGCAATACCCCATTACGGGTACATGAAGCTCAAGATGCCCAGGCCGAACGGTATTATCACTCTCGCTAGTGATCCGGACATAGCACTCCGCGCCAAAAACAAGACAGCCGCATTAGCCCTGGAGGCACTATCCGAAGCCTTAGTAGCTGAGGAACTGACTGCGCTGCGCTCCACAGTTAACAGGGATGATGTGATACTCGACAAGAGATCCAAGTACACATCCTTTAAGCCAGCAGACGAAATAATCAAGTTCCAGGTCCATCCAATGGACCCCAATAAAACAGCATCCATCGGGGCACGATTAAACCCTGATATGGACGCCGCACTATGAGAATTTCTACGTGAAAATTGGGACATCTTCGCCTGGCACCCTTCAGACATGCCAGGAATCCCACGCAGGCTGGCCGAACACAGCTTAAATATCCTAAAAGGATTCAAACCTGTCAAACAAGCCCTTCGGCGTTTTTCCGAACACAAGAGATAGGCTATGGGAGAGGAGCTAGCCAAGCTATTGGAGGCCGGATTCATTAGAGACATTAAACATCCAGACTGGCTAGCAAACTTGGTGATGGTACCAAAGAAGGACAAATCCTGGCTCCTGTGTGTCGATTTTAAAGACCTTAACAAGGCTTGCCCAAAGGATCCCTTCCCCCTCCCCCGTATCGATCAAATTATCGATGCCACCGCAGGACACGATTCGTTGTGTTTGCTCGATGCATACTCCGGTTACCATCAAATTAAGTGGCAGAATCAGACAAAGCCGCAACAGCATTCATCACACCATACGGCCCATTCTGCTTCAACACAATGCCCTTCGGGCTGAAAAACGCCGGCGCAACATATCAGCGCATGATTCAGACATGTCTGGCAAACCAGATCGGCAAGACAGTGGAGGCGTACGTGGATGATGTGGTCGTCAAAACAAGACATGTCGAATCTCTAGTATACGACTAGAGGCTAACATTCGACAACCTCCGAAAATACGACATCAAGCTCAACCCGGAAAAATGCGTCTTCAGCGTTCCAGCCGGAAAGCTTTTGGGCTTCATTGTATCCGGTAGAGGAATTGAAGCAAATCCGGCCAAGATCCGAGCTTTGTCGCAGCTGGATATCCCAAAGGACCTCAAACAAATACAAAAATTAACCGGATGCGTGGTGGCTCTAAGCCGCTTTATCTCTCGCTTGGGAGAAAAGGCACTGCCCCTTTATCGCCTCCTTCGGCGCACCGAACACTTCGAGTGGACGGATGCTACCACGGCCGGACTTGATGAAATAAAATCCATATTGGCAACAAACCTAGTCTTGCCCGCGCCAAACACCGGCAAACCAATGCTATTGTACATTGCAGCAACCCATCAAGTTGTCAGCGCAGTACTCGTCGTCGAGCGGGAAACGGACGGACACAAACTCCCCCTTCAAAGGCCGATCTACTACGTGTCCACTATCCTCACTCCATGCAAATCACGGTACCCGCATTATCAAAAGATTGCATACGCGGTATTCATGGCATCCCGGAAGCTACGTCATTACTTTCAAGAGTGTTCCATAACAGTAGCCTCGGAAGTACCACTCAACGATATTATCAACAATCGTGACGCAACGGGTCGGATTGCAAAATGGGCCATCGAGCTCCTACCATTCGATATAACCTATAAGCTACGGCGAGCTATTAAATCACAAGTTTTGGCCGACTTCGTCGCAGAATGGACGGAGGCCGAGCTCCCTAAAGAGTACGGCACATATTCAAACTAGATCATGCATTTCGACGGCTCCAAAATGTTGGCCGGATTAGGGGCTGGCGTCGTCTTGACGTCCCCCACAGGAGACACAGTTCAATATGTGCTCCAGATCATGTACACGGACTCCAACAATGCAGCCGAATATGAGGCCCTCCTACATGGTCTCCAGATGGCAGTATCCATGGGCATTCAATGCCTAGAGGTACGCGGGGACTCAAACCTCGCGATATCCCAAATAAACGAAGACTTCGACGCCAAGGATCCAAAAATGGCAGCTTACTTCAACGCCATCCTAAAAATGTCAGCTCGGTTCGAAGGGTTGGAGTTTCATCATATAGCACGAGAAAACAATCAGGCAGCGGACGTCCTGGCACGCATTGGAGCAAAACGCGATGCAGTCCCCCCCAACATCTTTTTAGAAAGACTGTTCAAGCCATCCATAGCATGGGAGGGGGAACCCGCAGATAACAGCCCGGACCTAACCGCACCACTCGACGCCGAACAATCTGACATAATTGGAGGCCCTGCCACCGAAATTACACCTTCAGCCCACGTAATAATGGCGGTCATCGCCCATTGGACAGAACCGTTCCTAGCCTACCTTACTAGGCAGGAACTCCCAGAGGACCAAAACGAGGCACGCTGCATAGTGTGGCGATCGAAAGCCTATAAAGTCCACGAGGGAGAGCTTTATAAGACAAGCACTACCGGAGTCCTTCAAAGGTGCATCTCCGAAGAGGAAGGGCGGAACTTGCTGGCTGAAATTCATGCCGGACTCGGTGGCCACCACGCTGCAGCTCGGTCCCTTGTAAGAAAGGCTTTCCGTACGGGCTTTTACTGGCCGACGTCCCGAGCAGACGCTCAGGACTTGGTCCAACGATGCGTCAGTTGCCAGCTTTTTGCAAACCAAAGCCATATGCCACCCACCGCCCTCCGAACTATCCCCATCACTTGGCCCTTCGTGGTCTGGGGGCTTGACATGGTTGGACCCCTTAAAGGCGGAACCCACAAGAAAAAATACTTACTGGTCATGGTGGATAAGTTCACCAAATGGATAGAAGCTAAGCCTGTTAAGACGGCCGAATCCGGACCTGTGATAGACTTCATATCCGGGGTTGTACACCGTTACAGCATCCCCCACAGCATCATCACTGATAATGGCACAAACTTCACCTCCGACGAGGTAAAACTTTGGTGCAAAAACATGGGCATCAAGCTCAACTATGCTTCCGTCTATCACCCACAAACTAACGGCCAGGTCGAACGTGCAAATGGTCTTATCATGAGCGGCATTAAACCTAGACTAGTGCGGTCCCTCAAGGAATCTAACATGCACTGGGTAGAGGAGCTCGACTCCGTACTCTGGGGACTGCGGACCACGCCGAATCGCACCACCGGATACACACCATTCTTTATGGTGTACGGCGCAGAAGCAGTTCTGCCCTGCGACATTATTCATGACTCACCTCGAGTGCGCATGTACAAAGAAAGAGAAGCCGAGCTCGATCGGCAGGACAACTTGGATGCCTTGGAGGAGGAGCGTGACACGGAAAAAGCCCGTTTCGCATTTTATCAACAGCAAGCTCAAAGATATCAAAGCAGAGAAGTACAGGCCAAAAATTACAATGTTGGCGAACTAGTTCTATGCCTGCCGGATAAGAAAAAGGACAAACTCAAGCCCAAGTGGGAAGGTCCATTCATAATCGACCAAGTCCTGACTGGTGGAGCGTACCGCCTGCGAGATGCGTCGGATAACCGACTCGAGCCGAACCCATGGAACGCCGCCCGTCTTCGAAGATTCTATGCCTAGCGCCGGACTCTGTGTTTGTCTCCTTCCTCTGTCCATTTTTTACATTTTCTGTCTTACATTTATCTCCTTCCCCTCTTTTCTCTTATAGCCCTTAAAGGCTCATTAAGTGACGCGCTACCCGCGCTCATTAAACCTGGGGGCTTCTTTAATGGAAGCTTATTTATATGGGCTTCACGCCCAACACATGCGTCAAACTTCCACATGTACCTTTTCTTCACCATTATATGCATCGATATGACTTAAGTTTTGGCCAGGCTGGGTTGCCTGGCTCCTGTGCTTACCCCTACATTCCCAATTGTTCGGCTAGGCGGTAAAGGGAGCACCTCTGCGATTGTTACTGCCGGATCAGCCGGATGTGTACCTCAGACTGGGTGAAGCCGAAAGCTAGCGTTCTTAAGGGAATATTCGGTCGGTGAACTAAAAGACGACCTTTTTTACTTATTTATATACATGCCCCCAGATGATTTTCCCGCATTTGCAGTCCGGACATGCACTTTAGGGCATGCCTCCCAGAGAAAGGAACCCCTAACGGAACTATTCTCTCTGGAATATGTTTCTTACTAACCATGTAATATAACATAACTAGTTGGGCACTTGTCTAATAAAGCAATAATGACCCCTACGCCTGGTCTCCATGCATACCCCGGTTCGTACATAACCGGTAGGGTATTCGGACACACTCCAGACCGTCAGGTCCCGAGGTAGAAGCGAAAAGGTCGGCAATGACAAACGATATACAATCCGGCTAGAAGGCATTACACATGTCAATTAACAATTACATAGTCACTCTGACTGATTGTATTCCTCTTCTATACCATCTAACAGGCTGTCTAATTTACAGTCCTGTTGAGAATACTTTGCGGACAATTCTACTTGGACGTATACTAAGCTTACAGGGATCTCCTTCCCATCAGGCCCCACAGGTCCGACTTCGGCCATGTGGTTTGGGTCAGACCTCGTAAACCGGGTCTTCACCATGGCCCAGGCCTCCCTAGCACCTTGCCGGCAGGCCGATATCTTCCACAACCGGAAGCACCGCCGAGCTCCCTTAAGCTTCTCCGGAAGCTCTCCAAGGCCCTCGGGCATGGAGTGGGATGGCCATAAGGCTTGGGCAACGCCTCGCATTGCCTGCCGAACTCGCTCGTGCAGTTGCAATAGCTCGGGAAGAAGGTCACCCATAGAACCGGGCATCTCCTCTGCAGGATGACCTGTTAGCATACCTACAGACATTACTCTGTTAGTCGACTTCCTCGCCAAACCCTTTTTTCAAAAGATTCGCTTAAGCACTTACTAAATATGCCGCGTCGAAGCCGCTGATTCTCCTTAGTGGAGTCCAACAGCTGGCCACGAACATCTCTAAGTTCAACGTCCAGCTTGGTGTTGGCATCCTGAAGATCATTCTTCTCTCGCCTCACCTTTGTCAGCGTACTCTCACCGGCCTTTAGCCGGCGTAAGAGTTGTTATCTCTCCGGATCGAGTCCGCCGCCATCTACAATACGATTTGTCAGATTTGCACCCATGCCGCAAAATACTAATCTTTCGAAGTGTATCTTACTAGAGGGGGTCTCTTTGGGCTCCCCTGCCGCGGCTAGTGCGGCCTCCAGTTGGGCTTTGCACTCTTCCAGCTCCTGGGACAGTACGGTATTCTTCTCTGTAAGAACCTGCATAACAAATGATCCTTAAATCAGTTACTCTAACTGTTTCAAGTCTCGGGGGCTACTGGTATATATATATATATTTGACCAAAATTTTCTTACCCGTATGTCTTTTACATACTGCTCCGTGGCTCTGGCTAAACCATTTTGAGCGGCACGGAGGTACGCATCTCCCGAATTGAAGGCATCTAACGCCTCTTGGGAGAAACAAGCGTCGCGAAGAACTGTCCGGCGACGCCTGTGGTTCATGGCACTCTCCACCTCAGAATTCGTGGCAGAAAGCCTGTCCGTATCCTCTGTCGGAGGAGCGTCCGGTGCGTGCCTTGTGCTCGCCTCCGCTTCCGGGCCAGACGTTGGAGCCTGGCTGGTGGAGGCGCGATTGGCAACCTCTCCGGATATAGTCCGGCGAGGTTTCTTCGTCCTGAAGGTAGCACGGACGTTAATATGCCCTCAAGGAATAACACCAGGGAAAAAGAGGGTGCGCTATACCTTTGCGCCGGCATCTCAGTCCGGACCACATTCCTTTTTACCCCACGGGGCCCTGCGGCCCCTCGTTGGCTAGCCGCCGCAGGTCGGCCTCCCGCCTCGGAAATCTCCCTTGCAAAACGCGGTTGTCGTCAGAAAAACTGAAATACGTGAGAATGGAATCCTTCTCAAGGGGATGAGGCTCCGGTCTCTGTCACCTAGGAGGCCGGGATTAACCCTGGGTAATCAGCCGTAATGGCCACCAAGGTATTGTCCTTGCTTAGCTGATGGAACACCCCGTCAATAAGCTCCACCGATATGTCCGGATCCTCTTCGGAGTCCGGATCGAGGGACCGTTCTGGATCCCCGGGCTGTGGAGGACGGCCGTTTATATCCTTTACCTCCTGAAGCAGTTCCTGCGTTGAAGTCGTTAGACTATATATTTAATCATGGGAATATAAAACGAACGGGCAAGCACAATTGTCCACTTACCCAACTTGGAGGGTTGTACATAGTAAATCTGCCCTGCGGGTTGACGCGGCGGAATTCCTCCTCTTCTCCCTTGTACAAAGAGGATAAGATCTTTACTAGAGCGGCAACTGAGGCTGGCCCCTTACGACCGTAACGGGTGGCGTCATCCTCCCCGTTAAAATCCCACATGGGGTGGCCTCTATATTGAAGCGGCTACACCCCCCGCATGATGCATGTGGTCATGACTCCAATCATGGTTAGTCCGGAATGAGCCAATAGTCTTATCCGGCCCATCAGGTAAAGGACGTCTCTGTCGCTTTCTCTCTGAGAGCTCCGCGGACGCCAGCTCAAGCATTTCTTTAATGGAGCATTGCTGAACTCAGGGAGACCGACCCGGATAGGGTCCGATAGCGGGACATCATCTATATAAAACCATTCCGAAGGCCAGTCCTCGGACGCCTTCTTTGGTGTCCCGGATAGGTATCCGGTCCCGGCGATGCACCACACTTTGGCTCCGCCCACTTGATATATAGACCCCTCTTGAGAATGGGCACCAGGCAGAATATCCTCTTCCACAGCGCGAAATGAGCCTCAACACCCAAAAATAGCTCGCAAAGGGCGATGAAGCCCGCGATATGCAATATAGAGGCGGGCGTGAGATTGTGCAGCTGGAGGCCGTAGAACTCCAGAATCCCACAGAGAAACGGATGAACTGGAAATCCCAGTCCCCTTACTAGATAAGGGACGAAGCACACCCGCTCTCCCTTAGAGGGATTGGGGGTGCTCTCCGCTTGTTTTCCGCCATTATAGGTGGCGAGTCCGGCTAGGACCGGGACCATATAAGCCTGAGGGAGAAATCCCTTGGCCTGAAGCGACACTAACTCGCTGTGCGGGACGAAGCAACTCTCCCAGTCTCCGGGTTTAGGACTGAAGGGCGAGGGGAGGAGCTACGACGGCTGGCCATGTTGGAATGGACCTTTGCTGGAGGCGCTCTGATGATTACTCGCGGAGAGGAGAAGGTGTGGTTCGGATCTGAATCCCCATCCCGTTAAATAGGCGGCTCGTTTATGCGGCTAGGGGTGTGGATGTAAAAACGCCCCAGCTTTTCGCATTCGTTTTACACGTGGAAGACGGCCATTATTGGGCGTGGAAGCCAAGGAGCGCTACATTACAAAAATCGGACATTATTCCTACAGGAACACAGAATTTGGAGAAGAACCCGCCTTGCAATGCCGAAGACAATCTGCGCGCCGGACTCGTCGTAATTGAAGCCTGGTTCGGGGGCTACTGAGGGAGTCCTGGATTAGGGGGTGTTCAGATAGCCGGACTATACCTTCAGCCGGACTCCAGGACTATGAAGATACAAGATTGAAGACTTCATCCCGTGTTTGGATGGGACTTTCCTTGGTGTGGAAGGCAAGCTTGGCGATGCGGATATTCAAGATCTCCTACCATTGTAACCGACTCTGTGTAACCCTAACCCTATCCGGTGTCTATATAAACCGGAGGGTTCTAGTCCGTAGGACAACTTCATCATACAACAATCATACCATAGGCTAGCTTCTAGGGTTTAGCCTCCTTGATCTCGTGGTAGATCTACTCTTGTACTACCCATATCATCAATATTAATCAAGCAGGAGTAGGGTTTTACCTCCATCGAGAGGGCCCGAACCTGGGTAAAAACATCGTGTCCCTTGTCTCCTGTTACCATCCGCCTACAAAGATGGAGGAGAATGGCTCAACCAGTGAGCATGTGCTCAGAATGTCTGTGTACTACAATCGCTTGAATCAAGTGGGAGTTAATCTTCCAAGGTAGTGATTGACAAAGTTCTCTAGTCACTATCACCAAGTTACTGGAACTTCGTGATGAACTATAATATGCAAGGGATGGAAAAGAGAATTCCCGAGCTCTTCGCAATGCTAAAGGCTGCGGAGGTAGAAATCAAAAGGAACATCAATTGTTGATGGTTAACAAGACCACTAGTTTCAAGAAAAAGGGCAAATGGAAGAAGGGGAACTTCAAGAAGAATAGCAAGCAAGTTGCTACTCCCGGGAAGAAGCCCAAGTCTGGACCTAAGCCTGAAACTGAGTGCTTCTACTGCAAAGGGACTGGTCACTGGAAGCGGAACTGCCCAAGTAATTGGCGGATAAGAAGGATGGCAAAGTGAAAGGTATATTTGATATACATGTTCTTGATGTGTACTTTACTAGTAACCCCAGGGTATTTGATACCGGTTCAGTTGCTAAGATTAGTAACTCGAAACAGGAGTTTCGAAATGAAAAGAGACTAGTTGAGGGTGAGGCAACGATGTGTATTGGAAGTGATTCCATGGTTGATAAGATCACCATCGCATACTCCCTGTACCTTTGGGATTAGTATTGAACCTAAATAAATATTATTTCGTGTTTGCGTTGAGCATGAATATGATTGGATCATGTTTATTGCAATACGGTTATTCATTTAAGTCAGAGAATAATTGTTGTTCTGTTTCCATGAATAAAACCTTCAATGGTCATAAACCCAATGTGAATGGTTTGTTGAATCTCGATCGTGGTTATACACATATTCATAATATTGAAGCCAAAAGATGCAAAATTAATAATGATAGTGCAACTTATTTGTGGCACTGTCGTTTAGGTCAAGTTGGTGTAAAGTGCATGAAGAAACTTCATGCTGATGGGCTTTTGGAATCACTTGATACTTTCGAACCATGCCTCGTGGGCAAGATGACTAAGACTCCGTTCTCCGGAACAATGGAGTGATCAACTGACTTATTGGAAATAATACATACTGATGTATGCGGTCCGATGAGTGTTGACGCTCGCGATGAGTATCTTTATTTTCTGACCTTCACAGATGATTTGAGCAGATATGGGTATATCTACTTAATGAAACGCAAGTCTGAAACATTTGAAAAGTTCAAAGAAATTCAGAGTGAAGTTGAGAATCATCATAACAAGAAAATAAAGTTTCTACGATCTGATCACAGAGGCAAATATTTGAGTTATGAGTTTGGCCTTCATTTAAAAATAATGTGGAATAGTTTCACAACTCATGCCACTTGGAGCACCACAGAGTAATGGTGTGTCGAACATCGTAACCATACTTTATTAGATATGGTGCGATCTATGATATCTCTTACCAATGACCCACTATCGTTTTGGGCTTATGCATTAGAGACAGCTGCATTCACGTTAAATAGGGCGTCATCTAAATCCGTTGAGACGACACCATATGAACTGTGGTTTGGCAAGAAACCCATGTTTTCGTTTCCTAAAGTTTGGGGCTACGATGCTTATGTGAAAAAGCTTTAACCTGATAAGCTCAAACCCAAATCAGAGAAATGTGTCTTCATAGGATACCCAAAGGAGAGTGTTGGGTACATCTTCTATCACAGATCTGAAGGCAAGATATTCGTTGCTAAGAATGGATCCTTTTTAGAGAAGGAGTTTCTCTCGAAAGAAGTGAATGGGAGGAAAGTAGAACTTGATGTGGTAATTTTACCTTCTCCCAAATTAGAAAGTAGTTCATCATAGAAATTAGTTCCAATGATTCCTACACCAATTAGTGAGGAAGCTAATAATGATGATCATGAAACTTCTGATCAAGTTACTACCAAACCTCGTAGGTCAACCAGAGTCAGATCCACACCAGAGTGGTACGGTAATCCTTTTCTGGAGGTCATGTTGCTTGACCATGATGAACCTACGAACTATGAGGAAGCGATGATGAGCCCAGATTCCGCGAAATGGCTTGAGGCCATGAAATCTGAGATGGGATCCATGTATGAGAACAAAGTGTGGACTTTGGTTGACTTTCCCGATGATCGGCAAGCCATAGAGAATAAATGGATCTTCAAGAAGAATAGTGACGCTAACAGTAATATTACTATCTACAAAGCTCGACTTGTTGCGAGAGGTTTTCGACAAGTTCAAGGAGTTAACTATGATGAGACCTCACCTGTAGCGATGCTTAAGTCTTTTCGAATCATGTTAGCAATTGCCGCATTTCATGATTATGAAATTTGGCAAATGGATGTCAAAACTACATTCCTTAATGGATATCTTAAAGAAGAGTTGTATATGATGCAACCTGAAGGTTTTTGTCGATCCTAAACGTGCTAACAAAGTGTGCAAGCTCCGGTGATCCATTTATGGACTGGTGCAAGCCTCTTGGAGTTGGAATATATGCTTTGATAGTCTGATCAAAGCATATAGTTTTATACAAACTTGCGGTGAAGCATGTATTTACAAGAAAGTGAGTGGGAGCACTATAGCCTTTCTGATAAGTACATGTGAGTGACATATTGTTGATCCGAAATGATGTATAATTTTCTGGAAAGCATAAAGGAGTGTTTGAAAGGAGTTTTTCAAAGAAGACCTCGGTGAAGTTTCTTACACATTGAGCATCAAGTTCTATAGAGATAGATCAAGACGCTTGATAAGATTTTTCAACGAGTACATACCTTGACAAGATTTTGAAGTAGTTCAAAATGGAACAGTCAAAGAAGGAGTTCTTGCATGTGTTGCAAGGTGTGAAGTTGAGTAAAGACTCAAAACCCGACCACGGCAGAAAATAGAAAGAGAATGAAAAGTCATTCCCTATGCCTCAAGGCATAGGTTCTATAAAGTATGCTATGCTGTGTACCAGACCTATTGTGTACCTCACCATGAGTTTGGCAAGAGGGTACAAAAGTGATCCAGGAGTGGATCACTGGACAGCGGTCAAAGTTATCCTGAGTGGAATAAGGAAATATTTCTCGGTTATGGAGGTGATAAAGAGTTCATCGTAAAGAGTTATGTCGATGCAAGCTTTTACACCGATCCGGATGACTCTGAGTCTCAATCTGGATACATATTGAAAGTGTAGTAACTAGCTAGAGTATCTCCATGCAGAGCATTGTAGACATAGAAAATTTGCAAAATACGTACGACTCTGAATGTGAGAGACCCATTGACTAAGCTTCTCTCAGAATAAAAATATGATCACACCTTAGTACTCTTTTGGTGTTAATCACATAGCGATGTGAACTAGATTTTTGACTCTAGTAAAACCCTTTGGGTATTAGTCACATGGCGATGTGAACTAATCACATAAAGATGTGAACTATTGGTGTTAAATCACATGACAATGTGAACTAGATTATTGACTCTAGTGCAAGTGGGAGACTGAAGGAAATATGCCCTAGAGGCAATAATAAAGTTGTTATTTATATTTCCTTATATCATGATAAATGTTTATTATTCGTGCTAGAATTGTATTAACCGGAAACTTGATACATGTGTGAATACATAGACAAAAAAGTGTCCGTAGTATGCCTCTACTTGACTAGCTCGTTAATCAAAGATGGTTAAGTTTCCTAACCATAGACATGTGTTGTCATTTGATGAACGGGATCACATCATTAGGAGAATGATGTGATGGACAAGACCCATCCGTTATCTTAGCATAATGATCGTTTAGTTTTATTGCTATTGCTTTATTCATGAATTATACATGTTCCTCTAACTATGAGATTATGCAACTCCCGAATACCGGAGGAACACCTTGTGTACTATAAAATGTCACAACATAACTGGGTGATTATAAAGATGCTCTACATGTGTCTCCGATGATGTTTGTTGAGTTGGCATAGATCGAGATTAGGATTTGTCACTCCGTGTATCGGAGAGGTATCTCTGGGCCCTCTCGGTAATGCACATCACTATAAGCCTTGCAAGCAATATGACTAATGAGTTAGTTACGGCATGATGCATGACGGAACGAATAAAGGGACTTTTCGGTAATGAGATTGTTGGTGTACAAAAGTAGGGCTCTTCTTTTGACCCCTTTACTTGTGCACAGGCAGTCAGAGCTGCGCGCCACGGCCGCGCTTAGTAGGGCAGAGGAGGGAAGCGGAGAGAAGTCGAAACACAAGACAACCAAGGCAATGCCAAGACCAGAAGTGCAGGAGAGCAAGAGGGCAAAGTGGACTCCCTCGGCAACATCATTGCCGAGACAGCCTCCGCAGCCCCGGCAAGGGCCTTGCCGGGGCAACTTGCCCGATGCCAGCGGAGTGAGCCACCCTTGAGCCCATAGGCTCCAAGCCAACCAACTACATTGGAACCAAGGCTCGGGAGGTGCCTCTGTGGTGGCATGCAAATCTTCGTCAAGATCATAAACATGTGAGATCAGATGAAGACCAGAAGACGGCGACCCTCGGCGGGATCCTAGCCGAGGAAATCCACAAGACCCCCGGCAAGACCCTTGCCGGGGACAACGGCAATGCCATAGCAGCCCCCTTGCCGGGGCCCTGGCAAGACCCTTGCCGAGGGCATCAACAGGACCACTTCGAGGCCCGCTCCAGCCAAGACTCCACAACCGTCCCCAAGCAGCTGCTAGCTCAACCAGGTGGGCAGGCACCTGCGTGGCGACGGGCGGCCTCTACACCGACTCAGCAAGCACGTGTGTGGCGGCATGCGACCCTTCATGAAGGCTCCACCACCGCGCCATCACAGCAGCCAACTAACGTGGCGCCATGATGCCTCATTAGCTCGGATGCGTGTCGAGGCCAGGCGAGGTGGCGATAGCTGGGACGTGCTTCCCTGGCGTCCCCGATAAAGCAAGGAGGGTACGTCGACAGTGCATTAAATGTGTTTGTCCGACGGTCCCAGAGGATAGGCTTGTCAACTGTAGACCTTTCCACCTCCTGTGTGCCACTGTGGCAACCCCTTTTTCCTATAAAAGGAGGCCCGAGGTGACCAGGAGGGGGATTCGGCTCTTTTGGGCAAAGTTGCACCCCGTAGCTAGCTCAAGAACACAAGAACACTCGAATACATCCACCAAAGCAGGACTAGGGTATTACACATCTTTGTGGCCCGAACCTGGGTAAACGATATGTGTGCTTCCTATCAGACCCGCTCTTCGCACAACCTCACACCCGCCAACCATAGAAGGGATCCCAGTGACCCCATAGGTGTCGTTTCCACTGACTTCTCTGGCGCGCCAGGTAGGGCGCGCAATTGTGAGAATCTGGTCTGGTCGGGGCAGCGACTTCATTATGGCTATCGTTCCAAGGAAGAAGAAGACCGAGCTTGGCGGCACCATCTGCGGATGCGGTGGACGCCCGTGCAACGAAAGAAAAGCTAAGTCATGCGAAACTTTAAACAATTTCTTTTTATATATAAGGTTATTATCCTCAAAGGTCCTACCCTGTGTATGGAAAACTTGCAATGCCCTTGTTCTGTTTCGAGTCTGCTCAACAGCTCAAGCGGCCGCGTCGAGAGTGGCAGGGTAGCCTTCTGCAATTGGCAACGCTCTCGATTCTGACTCGAGTCAAGCTCGACAGTTCGAGCGGCTGCGTTGAGAGCGGTAAGGTGGCTCTCCTGGCAGCAAGCACACCCAGTAGGCTATTAGGATCCGTCCTCAAGGCGCCGTGCCCTGGGTTACACGCTGGCAAGCCTACCAAGTTTAACGTAGGGTGGACATACAAAGGGGGATCAAATAGGACAATAACATGCATCGTTTTCAAAAGTACTGTAGAAGTTATATTACATCAATTGTTGCAGTGGTTCTAATTAAAGATATAAATTGTCTTGGCCACAAACCTGCAGCGGCAATGAGAAACGGGGTGCCTAATCCCGGCGCTGGCCCTCCACCCTCTCGATTCTGCTGATGCGGCTGATGATGGGCATGATACGCTCCTTGAGCATCGTGAGGTCCACATCCTCCGGCAAGCTCTCTAGTGCAACGTTGAAGTCGAGGTTGGGGTTCCAGTGAGCCACCTTGGTAAGAACCTTGTTAATGGCACCCCGGCAAAGCCTCCGGGACTCATCGGCCAAGGAGTCCGCCCGGTTGGAGTGGAGCTACTCCAGGGCCCCGAGGACGCCCTCGAAGAAGATGGTCAGCTTGGCATTGGGGCTCGCGTTGCGCTCCGGGGTATACCTCGCGTTTGGCATCCCCATGGTAGCCATCTGCGCGGTGATCCTGCTGGCGACGGCTTCGAGGCGCCCGATCCAGCGGTTCTTGCCTTCCACGAAATCCTTGTGGTTGGCGGCTTCGTTCTTCCACAGCTGCCCCTCATCCTCCAGATCCTTGGCCATGGTCTCCTCACGGGTTTTGGCCTCTGAGAGCATGCCCTCGAGACCCTCCAGCTTTAGCTTGAGGTCTTTGATGGAGTTTTTGGCCTGGGAAAGCTGCCCGGCCTTGTCGAGGACTGCACCCTA
Source organism: Triticum urartu (assembly GCF_056163025.1). NCBI lineage: Eukaryota > Viridiplantae > Streptophyta > Magnoliopsida > Poales > Poaceae > Triticum > Triticum urartu. The sequence goes on from NC_141874.1 coordinate 306,089,645, forward strand.
GGCCTCAACCAGGGCACCGTTGAGCGTGTCCTTCTCCTTGGACAGCTTCAGGACTTGATCCTTCAGCTCATCCCGCTCCACCTCCAGCTCCTTCGCCTTGCTGGCATGAACCAGATCCTGGGCATCGAGTGCATCCCTGTGCCTCTGCTCTAGCTCCTGGGTCTGCTGCACGACGAGCTTCTCCACCTCCTCATCCTTGCCGCGGAGCGTTGCGGCAAGCTTCTCCTCACGCGCGGCAAGGTCCTCCTCCTGGGAGTTCAGCGCGGCCTGATGCTGCGCTCGAGTGGCATCAGCTGCGGCAGCCATGTTCTTCAGCGTCTCCTGGGCCTTCTTGATGTCGGCCCGCTCCATGGTGAGCTCCACCTCGCACTTGGCCAGCTCGCCCCGGGCGGCCTCCAGTTCCTCATAGGTTTGGCGGTACCAAGATTGCGCCTCGGCGGCGCGTCCCTTGAGGTTCGCCTCCACCTTGTCCACCGTTGTCATCCTGGACTTGGCCTTGTCCAGGCGGGCGCGGTGGAGCGCCTGGAGCTTCCGAAAGCTGGCACCCATGGCCTGGAGAAGCCGCTCCTCTTGAGAACCGTCGCCACCGGCGCTTGGCTCGTCGACGACCTTGAGCCTGGCGGCGGTAAGCACCTCATCATCGAACACCTCTCCCTCGATGGGCGCCCTAGAGCTCGACGATCCTGGAAGGTGGACGAAAAGATCGTCGCTCACCTTTAGATACCTGCCGGAGCTAGAGGCAGCGGAGGAGGAAGGCTGGTCATCGACCACCTCCTCCTCGGCAGCGGACTTGCCGGCCTCCCCGGCAGGCCCCTTGCTGGCCTCCTCGGCAGTAGCCTTGCTGGGCTCCCCGCCAGGCTCCTTGGCGGTGTCCTCGGCAGCGCCCCTGGCAGCATCCTCGGCGGTGATCTTCTCGGCCTCCGCCTTGGCGGCCTAGGATACATCCTCGATGACGATGTCTATGTCCTCCTGGCCCGCCGACGGAGGATCTGTATATCGAGAAGGGGATGAAGAGAAGCCAAGACCAAGATTCAGAAATAAGAGAAAAGAAAAGGGACAGAAGGCGAGTGGCTTACCCGTGCCGGCCTGGGAAGAAGAGCCCCCCTCCCCGCCAGCATCCGGCGTCGAGGTGTGGCCACTAGTGCCAAAGCTTGCCTCCTCGTCCTCCGTGTGCATGGGCTCGGTGGTTGGCGCCCTTGCCAGGGACACCCCTCGGGGCGGCGTGGTTGACGGAGGCCGCGTGTTGGGGGTAGCCCTCAGTGGCTCCTGCTGCTGCTATTCTCCTCCTGCGATCACGACAAGGTTAGTACCAAGAATCGTACCCCCGATGCGGGTTGACTAGGGGCGGGTGATGAGCTTACGCTTGGGGTTGCTTCGGGGGCTACTGTCCGGGCTACTCACCACCACCAGCGGTGTACCGGAAGTGCCTGTCGGGGGCTGGCCACCAGCCGAAGACCCCTCTTCACCCTCTGGGCCAGTGTCTTTGTATCCCTGCCAAGATGAAGACAAGTCAAGAAAAGAAGCACGGTCTGGAGGGACGAAGATGACAAAAGTCAAGGCACTTACTCATCCTCCGTTTCTTCTTCCGCTGCCTTCCTCTTCCTCCTCGGGCTAAGAGACTCAAGGTCGAAGAATACCTCTGCGTCGTCGCCTGCAGGAGGAGGGGAAGAAGGTGGGGTTGGGGAACGCTTGGATGAAGAAGAGGCAGATGCCTTCTTCTTTGCCACATCGGCCTTCACTAATTTCTTCGCCGCTACGACCCTCGTTTGGCGCACGGACGTCTCCTGGGCATGCCGGGGTTGCACGGCCCTACCGGGCCGAAACGGATTGCCAGAGCTGGCCCGCCGCAGGACTCGCCCGTTCCCCGCGGCTGGGGGCTCGGCAGCTTCAGCCTCCTCCTCGGACGGCTCATCGTCGTCGTCTCCAATAAGAGGGGCCCCGGTGCCGGCACTGCTGGCTTCCCCAGCAGACTCCACCCACTGGGTGAGCTCCTTCTCCTCTGCTGCTGCCGCGGCATTGTCCTACACGCCGCCGACGCTGCCGGCCTCCTTGGCGAGCTCCGCCTTTGTCGCCCTGGAGACGATGTTGTCCAGCGCTGCCTGGATGGTGTCCTGGACGAGCCGCAGCTCGTCGTGGATGTACTTCTCCTGCACATGATCCTCCGGCGGCTCAGCCCAATTGGGGATGAGGCTGTGCGTGTTGAACTCTGGCATTATGGCAATGATGTCGCTTCGGTGCGAGTTATGGCTCAGCGGGACCACCCCCGCCGGCAAACCAAAAAAGGGCCCCTTGGCGACCTTGCCGGCCTTCGCGGCCTTGCCGTCGTGGTCCATGTCGAGCTGGAAGAGCCACTGGCAGAAGTGAGCATGCGCCAACATGGTCAAGTTGTGGTCGCGGCCAGGGCGGAGTTGCATGATGTCCGCCGCGTTCGTGAAGAGCCAGGTCGGCCTCCCCTTGTTATGCGGCGGAGCGATTCAGCGACGGATGAAATCCGCCCCGATCATCTCAAGTGTGAGCCCAGGCTCGGTGAGGCAAAGAATCCTGGTGGTGGCGACCATATGCTTCGCATCATCGGCATCCACACTGCTCCGGTCATTTCCGTGAACCGGTGGTGCATGGCGAACCCGGCAGAATTCTTGTGGATCCTCGTCTTCAATCCAGCACCACCGGCCCCGCCACTCCTCCCACCTCTCCTTCTGAGCGCCCTCCGAGTATGTCCCCTTGGACCTCGGGATCTTGGCGACACAACCGGAGATGGCGCCTCCCTGCTGGATCCGAGGGAAAAAGTAGTGGCGGAAGAGCGCCGTGTTGGGATGCACTCCAGCGAAGCCCTCACAGAGATGGGCGAAAAGAGCCATGCACGCCACGACAATTGGGGTGAAATCCAGGAGGTGGAAGCTGAAGGTATGCATGATGTCATTGAAGAAATCAGAGAAGGGGGCAGAGGCCGCAGGAGAAGTAATCGACGAAGAACAGATACCGATTCGGGGCGGCTTTGCCGCAGTTGGCGGGGATGACACGTGTGGCGAGATGCCCCGTCGTTTCTCCCCCATCTTGACCACCCATAGCGGCCTGAAGTTATCCCGGAGGTGGGCCGCGTCGACCGTTGAGGCAAAGTAGGCGAGCTACGTCCGCCGTGCCGCCAACTCATTCTCCGGCGGCTCCGCCCCTCCGGCTTTCTTGGCCGCTCCCTTGCCCTTGATAGTCTTGGGTGCCATGGCGGCTGCAAGGGCTTGAGTGGCAGCGGCGAGCAAGGGCTTGAGGAGGAAGAAGGAAGGAACGGCGGCTCTGAGATTGGAGAAGACACAGGGGGTAAATGAGCAGCGCGCCCGTGGTCTTTCCTTTTTACGAGGAAGGCGCGGGCCGCCTCTTTACCATGATGTGACGCATGTGTGTGGAAACCGCAACACGCATGAGCCCCACGTCACGCACGACCCTCCAAGTCGCACGTTCAATGTAGGTCATGGGGAAGCACAGCGGATGAGAAGTTACTGCGGTCAAAATCCACCCCACCTGCCCGCGCACCATTCTGGGCCTAGCACAACAACGCGGCGCGCTTATGTGAGGCCCAGGCCCGGGGGCTCCCGTCGGTGTACAAAAGTGGGGGATTTTCTTTTGACCCCTGTACTTGTGCATGGGCAGTCAGAGCCACGCACCACGGCCACGCTTAGTAGGGCAGAGAAGGGAAGCCGGAGAGAAGCCAAAACACGAGACAACCAAGGCAACACCAAGACCAGAAGCGCAGGAGAGCAAGAGGGCGAAGTGGACTCCCTCGGCAAGATCCTTGCCGAGGCAGCCTCCGGAGCCCTGCCAAGAGCCTTGCAAGAGCAACTTGCTCGATGCCAGCGGAGTGAGCCACCCTTGAGCCCAGAGGCTCCAACCCAACCAACTACATTGGAACCAAGGCTCGGGAGGCACCTCTATGGTGGCATGTAAATCTTCGTCAAGATCATAAACATGTGAGATCAGATGAAGACCAGAATGGTGACCCTCAGCGGGATCCTAGCCAAGGAAATCCACAAGACCCCCGGCAAGACCCTTGCCGGGGACAACTGCAACGCCATAGCAGCACGCTTGCCGGGCCCCTGGCAAGACCCTTGCCGAGGGCATCAGCAGGGCCACTGTCAGGCCCGCGCCAACCAAGACTCCACCATCGTCCCCAAGCAGCTGCTAGCTCAACCAGCTGGGCAGGCACCTGCGTGACGACGGGCGGCCTCTACACCGACTCATCAATCACCTGCGTGGCGGCATGTGACCCTTCATGAAGGTTCCACCACCAAGCCAGCCCAGTAGCCAGCCAACATGGCGCCACGATGCCTTATCAGCTCGGACGCGTGTCGAGGCCAGGCGAGGCGGCGACAGCTGGGCCGTGCTTCCCTGGCGTCCCCGATAAAGCAAGGAGGGCACGTCGACAGTGCATTAAATGTGTTTGTCCGACGGTCCCAGAGGATAGGCTTGTCAACTGTAGACCTTTCCACCTCCTGTGTGCCACTGTGGCAACCCCTTTTTCCTATAAAAGGAGGCCCGAGGTGACCAGGAGGGGGATTCGGCTCTTTTGGGCAAAGTTGCACCCCGTAGCTAGCTCAAGAACACAAGAACACTCGAATACATCCACCAAAGCAGGACTAGGGTATTACACATCTTTGTGGCCCGAACCTGGGTAAACGATATGTGTGCTTCCTGTCAGACCCGCTCTTCGCACAACCTCGCACCCGCCAACCGTAGAAGGGATCCAGTGACCCCATAGGTGTCATTTCCACCGACACAGATTGAACTAGGTATGAGGATACCGACGATCGAATCTCGGGCAAGTAACATACCGATGACAAAGGGAACAACGTATGTTGTTATGCGGTTTGACAGATAAAGATCTTCGTAGAATATGTAGGAACCAATATGAGCATCCAGGTTCCGCTATTGGTTATTGACCGCAAATGTGCCTCAGTCATGTCTACATAGTTCTCAAACCCATAGGGTCCGCACGCTTAATGTTCGATGACAATTTGTATTATGAGTTATGTGATTTGATGAGCCAGAGTTTATTCGGATTCCCGGATGAGATCACGGACATGACGAGGAGTCTCAAAATGGTTGAGAGGTAAATATCGATATATTGGAAGGCTATATTCGGACATTGGAATGGTTCCGAGTGATTCGGGTATTGTTTGGAGTATTGGAGAGTTACGAGAATTCTCCGGGGGAAGTTAATGGACCTTATTGGGCTTTAGTGGAGAGAGGGAAGAAGGGCCACGAGGTGGCGTGCGCCTCCCCCCCTGCGCAAACCGAATTGGACAAGGGGTGGGGGCGCAGCCCCCCTTTCCTTCTCCCTCTCCCTCCTTTCTTTCTTTCCTACTCCGAAAAGGAAAGGGAATCCTACTAGGACTAGGGAGTCCTAGTAGGACTCCCTACACTTGGCGCGCCCCTAGGAGGGCCGGCCTCTCTCCCTCCCTCCTTTATATACGTGGGCAGGGGGCACCCCAAAGGCACTCCAAGATTTGTCTTAGCCACATGCGGTGCCCCCCTCCACAGTTACACACCTCGGTCATATCGTCATAGTGCTTTGGCGAAGCCCTGTGCTAGTAACTTCATCATCACCGTCGCCACACTGTTGTGCTGACAGAACTCTCCCTTGTCCTCAACTATATCAAGAGGGATCGGTTGGATCGTCAAGACGTTTGACTACATCGACCGCATTACTAAAGGCTGGCGCTTTCGGTCTACGAGGGTACATGGACACACTCTCCCCTCTCGTTGCTATGCATCTGCTAGACAGATTTTGCATGATCGTAGGTAAATTTTTTGAAATACTGCGTTCCCCAACAATCCGCACATCTGAATGCACTGATTCTTTTTCCTATGTGTTACTGTTGATCATGACAATCCAATAGCATCATTAGTTTCAACTTTTAAACTTTTCAAATTTGAATCTATACCTTCATTTGATCGTATCGGGTGAACCATGACACCTATTCAATTGATTCTTTTTGCGTATAAATACTTGCGGATCATATTCTGTATACTCAAAATTCAAATATTTTTGATCTGTCTTGAATTCAAATTCAATTCAAACTTCATTCGCTATAACTTGTATTGTAGTATTTCTTTTCAATTAATTCTTTACCCAAATGAACTCGTATGTCTTATGCATTCTGTTACACCACTTCTATGTTGTTTTCCCATCACTTTGACTCCGATTCATATTATATCAAATATAAGCCTATAAAGCAATATTCGTTGTTCATTGACTCTTTTGAGTTCATTTCTTTACCTGTCACCTTATATTACCACTAGACCCTATATTATACTTCAAATCAGTATTATATATCAAGCCTATATATATTGATGTTGCCCAACCTTGCCATATTTGTTTTGTTGTTCTTTGGTTCTTATATATGGCATTGTTATTGATTTGAGTTCTCTCATTTACGATAGATTGCTCGGAGCGTGACGAGTAGAATTATCAGGAATTGTGAGTGCAATGATCTTCATCAAACTTACAGGCAAGTTACACCTTGATCATCCTTTATCCTATTTTTATGCATGTAGTTCTATATCACAATACCATATTATGCATGTGTAGGAATATTTGTGGCAGCATGTTATTGCTACTGAGTTTTAGCTTATTATGGCCTTATTGTAGACCGTGGTAGTGTATTCTTGCTATGCTATGTAGACGGGGATTGGTTCGTGTATTCATCAAGATTACGTGATGATTATATATATAACTAAATGAGTAGTAATTAAGGATTTAATTCACCTCTGGGCGTAAGTGGTATTGCTTGGTATTGAGGGAAGTTATCATGGGGTCTTGCACCTTTTCTAAGGCCATGCGCCCATGAGAGTGCACCCTAAGTGGAATGCAGGTTCAAAAAGATCAGATAGACTTAGTGACTAGTACCTTCCATGTGCGGCCACTGGCTATATGGGCTCTGGCTTAGTTGATCAGTTGTTGGAACCCTTGCCCAGACAGTGTCGATAGATGTAGCTTATGTAGATGGGATGTGGCCATCTGGTGGTTAAGGGAACCTCTTCTAAAAGACTTTGTCTCAATCTTCAGATTGGGTCTAGTGGGTAAAGCGTACTAAACTCTGCAGAGTATTAAAACTAATCATGATTAGTCGTGCCCCCCGTTATGGGCAAATTTTGAGCCACTATGCCATTACAGTTGTTGGATGATCTTTAGAGATGATACCTTAATAAAAATTGAGTGGGAGACTTAATAATTGGGATAGGTTGGTATTGAAGTGCCCAATTCAGCCATATGTATTTAATTGTAGCAAGACAAAAATAAAATCTGACTATTATATTATGTAGTGATCAGGGAAACATTAGCTTTCTGCAAAACAACCACTACATTATCCTCTTGATATACCTTGCATATAGAGGGAGGTCTGTTATATAGTTTCCTGTGTGACTTGCCAATACATTCAAAGTATTGACCCTTCGTGGCTGCAATGTTTCATATTGCAAATTTTATACGATGAGTGAGTAATAGGATGTAGGGTTATGATGTCTATACTCGACATTTGCCTGTGGTGTTGATGGACTTCATGGAGATTTTATTTGCTTTTCTGTTGCATTTTGTTTGTATGCTAGCTTGACCTATGTAGGTATGTATTATATTAAATTCTGGATCTACAATGTAATATTATGACATGTGGTTTATTCTTGATATTACATCTTGTACTGTGTGTGCTAGCTATTGATCTAGGGACTAGCACAGTGAGCACAGAGACATCGAATCTTATCAGGTTCGGTCATTACATAACCCAGTCGGCCCATTCTCCTCGTGTTTGGTCGACGAGCCTTCATTCATCATCAAGATGGACTCCAGAGGCCATCCGCAGGAGGTGTGATCAAGACAGCCTCTCCCGAAGACTTGATGTATATTCCAAGATCTCTATCGCCGCCTAGCTCATTGCTACTGACCTTCTAACCCTAGATTCCCTCCCTGGCGTGTATATAAGCCATAGGGTTTAGCCCATAGAGGGGACATCAATGCAAAACCATTCACCAAGCCATAGAGTTAGACCACACATTACGATCTCGATGTGGATCAACTCTGTACTCGATACATCTTCATGAATATAAAGAAGGGAAGGACATAGGGTTTTACCTTCATCAAGAGGGCCCGAACCTGGGTAAACATCGTCTCCTTCGTTCCTGTTACCCTTGATCTAAGATCCACAGCTTGGGACCACCTACCCCGAGGTCTGCCGGTATTGACACCGACACTGTTGTTTCCAAGTAAATTTGCATGTGCCACCTCTAAACATTCAAATAATCATCTGTTTTGTGTGCCAGTACCGCTCATGAAGCGACAAGGGGTGGTCAGTGTCTTCCATGCTAAGCGGGTTATTCTCATGATGAGTGTTTAACCACTTGTCCTTACATGAGAGAGGCTGGTAATCAGGATGCCCAGTCCCATGATCAAATCACAAAGTAATTAAAACAAACTCCCCCGGAAAGTTTTTGGTATGGAGGGCACCCATGGATTCGGCTAGCCATGGCTTGTTTTTGTTGGTGGAGGGGAAGTAAACTTTAGTTGTTCCGCTTGGGAACCACCGCTAATTTGTTTAGCATGGAAGATATTGAAAACTCTCGGTCGTGACGTTGACAAGAAAGGCATACCTACTGAAATTATATTCATCTCGGTTTTAAGCTTCAAGATCTGGCACCTCTGGAAATCCCTGCTTCCCTCTACGAAGGGCTTCCATTTACTTTTTTGTTGCTTTACTTTTATTGTTGAGTCATCACCCTCTCATTTAAGCACCAGTTGGGGAGCACTATTGTCATTCTTATGCATTGAGTCTAGTTAATGTTGAGTGTGACATGACTTGATCTTTTGTACCATGAATTACAATGTTTAGCCGCTGCTTGAACTTCAGAGGTGCTCCACATTTATGTCTTGTAGTCTCATAAAGGGCTAGCGAGATACCATGTTATCATATTATATCATGATTGTTTTGACAAATTGTTGGCATCCGAGGTATCTTGTTATTCCTCTCTAGTTGGCTATGTCATTGGTATGAGTAAATGTGAGACCTAACTATTATCATGAATATGGTTAGTTCATAATCCTAGCTGAAAACTTGAACATTAGGTAAGTATATTTACAATAACAATAACAAAAAGGGTTTGTAAAAGTTTTTCTGTATCACTTTCAGTTGGTCAAATGAATTGCTTGAGGACAAGCAATGAGTTAAGGTTGGGGGAGTTGATACGTCCCAAACGTATCTACTTTTCCAAACACTTTTGCTCTTGTTTTGGACTCTAATTTGCATGATTTGAATGGAGCTAACCCGAACTGACGCTGTTTTCAGCAGAATTGCCATGGTGTTGTTTTTCTGTAGAAATAAAAGTTCTCGGATTGAGCTAAAAATTCACGGAGAAATATTTCAGAATATATAAAAAATATTGGCAAAGGAAATTACCATAGGGGGCCACCAGGTTGCCACAAGATTGGGGGTGCAGCCAACCACCTGGGCGTGCCTCATAGGCTTGTGGGCCCCTAGCAGATCCCACAACCCTAACTCCAACTCCATAAGTACCTAATTTCCAAGAAAAAAATCAGAGAGAAGGAATCATCGCGTTTTATGATACGGAGCCACCGCCACCTCCGGGTCTTCATTGGGAGGGCTGATCTGGAGTCCGTTCTGGGCTCCGGAGAGGGGGATTCGACGTCGTCATCATCATCAACCTTCTCCATCACCAATTTCATGATGCTCACCGCCGGGAGTGAGTAATTCCTTCATGGGCTACCCGAACGGTGGTTGGGTGGATGAGATTTATCATGTAATCGAGTTAGTTTTATTAGGGCTTGATCCCTAGTGTCCATGGTGTTCTGCGATTGATGTTACTATGACTTTGCTATGCATAATGCTTGTCACTAAGGCCCGAGTGCCATGATTTCAGATCTGAACCCTTTATGTTTTCATGAATATATTCGTGTTCTTGAACATACCTTGCAAGTTATACGCACATATTACATGTTATGATCCGCATATCCCAAGGTGACAATAGTTGGATTCTTTTTGTTGATTACCGTAGTTTGAGGAGTTCATGTATTCACTATGTGTTTTTTTAACCTTGAAGACTGCAGGGCTTACACCCCACAACATTTTATTAAATAAAAAATCTGGAACAAAACAAAGCTTCCTCAAGATGAGGAAAGAAAAAAAAGAAAAACAGGAACCTAAAGAAGGCTATACAAGGGAGAGATGTACTCTACCTCCTAATTACAATGTTACATAACCAACTCTCCTCAAGGAGGTAGGAAATCAATCCACTTAAGTAAGGCCTCCCTATACTTCCTTTTGATTCTATGAGAGAGCAGTGTGAGGTCATGAATGAAGCCATTTCTCCACGCCCTGAAGGAGGGTTTGATGTTCCTGAAAGCTCTGTCATTCCTGACCTTCCAAATATTCCACCAGCAGTGAATACCACCTCCCCAAAGAAAGGTTTGTTGTAATCCTTTCTAGCATGGCATGCAATCTCCACCATGTCATCACTGTCTTTCCATATAATTTGCAGATAACTCCACACCCGAACACTGAAATTGCACTAGAAAAAGAGGTGGTTTCTATCCTCCAGTGTCCCAGTTGGACAAACTACACATTCAGGCCCATCATTAATCTTTCAGTGTCTCCTCTGGATCATGTCCTTAGTGTTAACCCTGTCCATTATAACAAGCCAAGCAAACATCTTGATTGACATGGTACAACAACTTTTCCAGATCCACCCCAGGATGGGGTTTGCTACCATTGGCTGATAGACATAGTCATAAAACTTTTTGGCAGTATATTCAGACTTCTTGCCATGCCTCCACCCCTAAGAGTCATGGCAGCCACTGTCTATATTGAAAGACCCCATTAAGGACGAGAGCTGCTGTAGATCCTGAAAGGCTTGTTCAGAAAGAGGCAAGTAAAATAGGTCTTGGAAACTACTGGTCTGAAAGACTTCCCTCACTGAGAGGTTTTTGTGGAGACAAAAGGAATAGAGCCTAGGAAATCGATCTTGAAGAGGGACATCGCTATTTCCAATTTGCTAATGATCAGACCACAATAGCACAATATCTCCACTATGAACATCAACCGAGGTAACTGCTCTGAAATTATCCATCAACTTGCAGACATCTCTCCACCAAAAAGAGCCACAAAGAATAGTATCATGTGGGATCCTTTGGAAATAGTAAGAATCCCAAACTAACTGAACCCAAGGCACATCCATTTTATTATAAAATTTATTCAGATCTTTCATAAGGAGTGCTTCATTTTGCAAACCATGGTTTAAGATTCCAAGTCCCCCCTTCGATTTAGGCCTGCAAACAAGTGGCCAGGCTGCCAGAGAATGGCCCCTCTCCTGGCCATATTTCCTCCATAAACACTGCCTCTGAATCCTTTCCAACTGCTTTAGAATACCCTGAGGAATTGACAAGCTGCAAAGGAAGAAGATAGGCAAAGAGGAAACGACAGAGTTTACTAGTTGCAGTCTACTCCCTTAAGGCAAGAACCAAGAACTTGCTATCAATCTTCTCTCCATACAATCCACTAGGGGAAGTAGATCCACAATCTTAGGCCTGGTAGTCCCCACTGGCAGGCGTGGATATGTGAAAGGCATTTTGCCTAACTTACATCCAAAAAAGGCAGCAAGATCAGTAGCAACATGGCCATTCACATTAATAGGATACATGGAGGATTTATGGAAGTTAATCTGCAGACCAGTTGCCTCTGAGAAAGAATATAACACTGATTTCAGTGCCTCCAATTGACCCTTGTCGGCATTTAAGAAAAGCAGTGTGTCATCAGCATATTGAACAACAGGGAAATCTGGGTCATGGGTTGGCAGCGGCCTGCTTATTAAACCCTGCTGAAGAAGACTGTTGATCAAAGTCTGCAAGAGCTCAGCAGCAATCACAAAGAGCAAAGGAGAGATTGGGTCTCCTTGCTTAACTCCACATTTGCATTTGAAATGGTTACCCGGAACTCCATTAAGCAACATAAAATAAGTGCCCGATGACAACAACTGCTTAATCCATGTAATCCATCTTTTGTCAAAACCTTTTGCAACAAGAATCCTTATGATAGCCTCATGCTGGATAGAATCAAAAGCCTTTTCAAAGTCTAACTTGAGCAAACAGGATGGGCCGTTTAGATTGGTTACACTGATGGATATATTCAAAGGTCCAAGCAAGGAAATCCTGGATTGTTCTTGATTTTATGAAACCATACTGATTTTTATGCACACATTTGATGATCTCCTGTTGAAATCTGTTAGCAGCAAGCTTTGTAAGAAATTTTAGACCAACACTAGTGAGTGAAATAGGCCTAAAGTCTCCCACACTCTCAGGTGTCTGTTTCTTTGGGATCAGAGTGATGTATGCATCATAAAGATTTTCTAGCTGAATTGTTCCAGCATGAAACTCATGAACCAGCCGAATAAAATCAGCAGATATGATGTGCCAACACTTTTTTAGAAAAAGTCCATAGAAGCCATCAGGTCCGGGTGCCTTATCAGTGGGCATTTCTTTAATAACCTGTTCAATTTCCTTTAGATCAAAAGGTTTTGTGAGCACCTCCAAGCCCTGAACCCTAGGTATTAAAGACAAGATGTTCTCATCTGAAGTTATTGGCCGAACAGTCCCCATTCTGTTTTTGAAGGAAGATAAGAACTCTTTGGCCATTTCCTCATGATCTGACGTGACAGAGCCATCAGACAATAACAGGCAAGCAATATAATTCTTTCTGTATCCCTCAGTTGCCATTGCCTGGAAGAACTTGGAGTTTTCCTCTCCCACTTTGATATACCTGATGGTACATCTCTTTCTCTAGTATAGATATTGCATGTGGAGCAGATGCTCATGGTGTAGTTTAGTAACTTTCCTGAAATTGCTCTCAGGTCTGGAAAGAGACCTCATGTCCTCAAGATTATCCAACCAAAGAATTACCCAGTTGCACTTCTCAATTAACCTTTTAATATGTGATAAACGTTTCTGCCATTTTTAAATGCAAACCGCAAAGCCTTTAATTTATCAACAATGATTGCTGAGATATGTGTCTTATGAGAAGTACGAGTCCAAACCTCCTGCACACAATCCATAAAACCAGCCTGATGAACCCAAAAATTTTCAAACCTGAAAATATGCGCCTTAGGAATTGATGTACTAATGGTAACCAAACAAGGCACATGATCAGACGCAGTCTTAGCTAAAGGAGTCACTTGCGTCATGGTATATAGATTAATCCAACTGGCACAGGTGAAAACCCAGTCTAGTTGTTCCAAAAGTGGCGTGTCCTGCATGTTATACCAAGTAAACTTTCTTCCTTTTAACGGGAGTTCCAACAGTCCCAAATGGCCAATAATTTCATTAAAAATAAACATATCATTGATATCGCCACCAGGGAGGTTCCTATTTTCAAATGAACAAATAAAGTTGAAATCCCCCATCAACATCCATTTCCGATCCAGATCAATGTCCAAATTATAGATCCAAGACACAAACTCATCACGCAACTCACCCTGACATGGGCCATAAACATTAACCAGAAACCACTGTTCATTATTATGAACTGAGGTAAACTACATAACAATACCGTAGGGTTTAACTTCTAGCAGAGTGCCATGAAACACGTTTGATCGCCACGCAGTTAACAGACCCCCAGAGTCCTCTTGTGGATTAGCCATAAGCTTGTCCACCGACAGAAGGGAAGGGTAAATTTCCAGCTCTGCGCCCACAGCCTAAAGAACATGGATTAGGGTATGCGGTGGTGCAGCAGGCTGTGCATCTTTAGGGCCATCCGCAGGAGTGGGCTGGGCCTTGTCTTCCATGGGATTGGCACGGGGGAGCTTCTTTGATGGCTGTAGCGAGAGCTGCGCAAAAACCACATTTTGAGGCCATCCAACTTTGCCGCGCTCCGAGTGCAACATCGCAGTGATGTATCAACAACATGAGTCTTCTTCTTCTCTCTCCGCTTTCTCCCAGCAGTTTGTTCCACAGAGAAAACCACAGATGATGACTCAGCAGAGACAGAGACAGCAGAATTACCAGGTGCAACTTCTTCAGAAACTGAAACTGAATCAGCCGGCAGCTCCTCAAATAGAGCTCTGGCCACTGGGCGCTTTATCATGACAGGTTGTCTGACAGTAGCAACCATGGGAAAGGAAGCAGTCAAACAAGACATCTTTGCGGATTCATCAAAAGCAATGGACCAAGACCTCTTAGAATAAATGATTGTGCCCATAGGTTTGAAGAAGAGAGACTGTGGCACCTCCTTAACTGAAAAATCAAACATGAGGTTCTGGAAAGACCTCTTCCAAATCATCTCCGGAGGGAGAGGAGGTCCAGCCACAATGCGTGCCATGCCAATAAAGATCTCATGTTGCTGAATCACAGGTGGTTGATAAGGCACAATTGCCAGCTGATTATCCTCGAAGACTGGGGGCTGCAAATGCTGAAGTTGTTGATCTGGGGGGGCATATCATGTTGTTGTTGGATCTCAATGCCCTGCTCATGTTGGTCCACAGAAACTGAGCCCTCCAGCCGATCAATCACAATAGAAACTTGATCCTGTTCAGGAGCAGCCGGCTGCAGAGCCTGTTCATCCTCTGCTTCATTTCCCCACATGGCATTTCCCCCAACCAAGTGCTTCTTTATTTTCAGGAGGAGGGGGAGGAGCGACAGGTGCATCATTCCATCCCAACATTGGGTATGGTGGCAGCACAAACATCAAATTATCTTGTATCAGATTACCAGGCAACGGATGGGGATTTCCATCCAGAGGCATTGGGTCTTCGTCATTTGGCATCTGATCTGCAAAATCCACACCAAGAACATAGCATGCAGCAGTCCAAGGACACTTGAGCACCTACCCATTCGGCATAATCACCAAAAACCACATCTGTGGGAACCAAAGGCGTATCCGAAAAGTTAGCCTGAACCAAATTCCGGACAAGGTAAGGATCCTCATTGTCCCAAGAAGTAAACTTTCTGAAAGTGCCTACAGCCTGCGAGATGTATTCTGTAGTACGGTAATCAAGAGGGGTCCCAATGAACATTAACCAGCCCTTGCGAAAACCATGTGCTCCCTTGAATTTTTCCCCCTCATCATGCTTCATAAATCTAACAAAATGATCGTTGCCCAACAGAAAAGGTGCATGTTGAATCAAAGTGTATCTAACTGATGGATCCCTGACTTGGAACAAACCCACCCCATGAAACCATGGCTGAGCAGATCGGACCAGAATACCTCTATCTTGCAGAAACTGGACCACCTCTTCCAGCACCAGACCAAGCAGCCCCTCAGGCGCATGCATCACCTCCGCAACCATGAAGTCCTCATGATGATGGGGCAGACTCGCAGCGGGCATGAAGAAGGTGCGAGGAAGCCGACGATCGCCGCCATCGATGATGTGGTGGCCATCAGGCATAAAGCGCTGAGGATCGACCTCATAGTTCGCCATGGAAGAACCAGAAGCTTGCTAGGGGTTTTCTTTGGCTTGGGGAGAGGGAAGGTGCAATGGGGGTGGCGGTGATGGGACTGGACAATCTATCCCAATAACTCCGGCTCTGTTCCCATGAGAAGCAGCAGATTCTGATAAAATCATTTTTTGTTGCACCGAAATTGGCTTCCAAACTGTAACATCCCAAATTTTCAATTTGGAATGTTATACATTAGATCATCACTGCATATCATATTTAATTTGCCTTTGGTCTGATCCTAGAAATTCTACGCAACTCAAGGACCCACGGAGAGAGTTGGGGATTTCGTTATTTCATATTTGAGTTTTCTCAAATTTTGAAAATAGGATCATTTGATTTTATTTATTTTAGCTTCAATTATTTCTATTATACAAATATGAGAGAGGGAATAAAATGACTTCCCAAAATAAAGAAATATTGAGGATTTAATAATAAAAATCAAATAAGATTTTATTTTGGATTTATTGGCTATTTTATTTGAATTTAGGAAAAATGTGTGTTTTTCAAAATTGCATTTAGGTCGCAAATAAATGTTCATCCTGTGCGGCTTGATTTTAGAAGCCGGGGAAAATTTATTTTGGGATTTTTGGAGTCCTTTTAGTATTTATTTTGTTTGTTTTTCTGCGCGAAATTATTTTAAAAAAACGCGAAACCGACCTTGGGCCGTAATCGGCCAGGACTCTATCCGCCGGGCCTTTATAACGAGCCGACCCAGAGCCCCAAGCCCACCCCGCACCAAACCCTAACCCTAGTCGCGCCCTAGACGCCGCCGCCACCTCGCCGCGCCGCCGCCGCCGAGGTCTGCCGCCACTGGTTTTTCCCGGAAAACCGTTCGGTTTTTCCGCCGGTTTTCGATGGTTTTTTTAGATCCGTTTTTTGTTAGATCGGTTTTTTTTCCGGTTTAGTCTATTTAGCGAGCGTTCGCTCATTCATTTTTTTTAACGGACGCGTACATCGTTTAGTTACAGAAAACGAACGTTCGTTCGTTAATCTGTTCGTCGTTTTTCTTTTTCTCGGATTTTCTGCGATTATTTCTGATCGCGATTTCTGATCCGATTTTCGTTCTAGTATAACTTTTCGCTCGTTTATCGGAATCAGGCGATTCAAGCCCCTGGAGTTTCGTCTCGAAACCCTCTCTCCGTTTAACCAACTCAAACAAGTTTTTGCTTCTGTAAAATTTGACCTAGATCCAGAATAGTAAATGAAGTTTGTTTCTTTCGTCGTTTGTCTTTCGTTGTTTCATTCGATTTGATTCTTTTTGCCAACCGGAGTTCTTAAGTTGAACTTTCTGGTTTGATCCCTTATTTGAGTTTTACCCGTGTATTAGATGAGTACTTATTTTAATCCTGTTTGTTTGCGATAGAGTACCCGGATTGCGCCGCATGCTACTTCGAATCGCTAGGTTTCGCGGATCATCATCAAGGCAAGTAACACTTTGATCATACCTCCTACTACCCAGTTTTATTGCATTAGATCAATCCTCAAACAATTGCATGATTAGGATCAACTTAAATTGTGTACTTTGGGAAGTAGATGAGGTAGTACCTATTACCTGTTTCATTACCAAACCTTTGGGAGTTACTTCTATGTTTGCTTATATTGCCATGCTATGCTAGTAGACGTGGATTGGGTGAGTGTATCCATGACAGATGTGAGATTGTTAAATTAATGTTTTATCTAAGGTGGCAACTTAAACACACATCTGGGTGGATTGAGGCACCTGGGTATTCCAGCGATTGCCTGTTTTCTTTTGGACCGCCACACAGGCTCAAAGGGATCATGAGATTATTCAATCTAGAAACTTCCGTGTGCAGCCACAAGCTACTATGGGCTCTAGCATAGTTGTCTAAGTCATGCGAACTATTACACTGGTAGACTAGCAGATGTAGGGGATGTAGGTTGGTACGGTCTACCCGTTCGTAAGGTGCTAGCGCTTCTGAAAGACTATGTCTCGGTCATCCGTTTCTCAAACATCATGTAGTGCGAGAACCCCAACGGAGGAGATCGAGTCTTGTGGGAAAAAGTGCGCAAACCTCTGCAGAGTGTATAAACTAATATTGGTTAGCCATGTCCCCGGTTATGGACAACTTGAGTATCTAGTACTTGGATTATCATGTGAATCTCATCATGTTACTTTAATTAATATTGGTCGGTTTTAATGTTGATGCTTAATTGGGATTGAGAGGGTGCCTACACTCTCAATGTTTAACAACCACCATGATAGTTAAATAAAGTTTATTCCTTTGTAGTAGGGAAAAATTGGCTTTACGCAAAATAGTAACCATAGAGCTTTCCACCAGCCAAATATGCATGTAGTATAGCTTTATTCTTCCATTATTCTCTATGTGTTACCTTGCCAGCATATTCCATGTGCTGACCCGTTTCGGGCTGCAACGTTCATGTTGCAGACTTTTCAGATGACGAGTAAGGTGCCTTTAGGTCATGGTTCTATACTCAGTGATGCCGTTGGAGTTGATTGACTCACCTATCTTCCAAGCCTTCCGCTGTTATCGTTATTAGATGGTCTTAAGCCATATTTATTGTAATAAGTTCTCTTTTGAGACACTCGATGTAATAAGTGTGTGATTGATACTCTATTATAAATCCTTCAAATACTGTGCGTGTTAGCATTACCGATTCAGGGATGACACTGATGCACAGAGATTGGACCGTTTGAGGTCTGGTCGCTACAAGATGGTATCAGAGCACACGCTGACTGTAGGACACGACCACTAAGCTAAATCCCTAGATCACTACTCACTCTTCTCATTTCTGACTCCTCATCTTCTCTACTCTTTTAGGATGGCGGATGCAAGGAACAAGTTCATGCAACCGGATGAAGATACACCCTTTGGACACCACTTGAAAGGAGTCACTAGATATCTAAACATCGGAGTACCAAGTTTCACCGGAAGCTACAACTCCACTTTACCTGAAGAGGAGCGCTAGATGATTCAAGTTCAAGTTCCAGGAAGGACGTTCATGCCAGTCACCAAGCTCATAGATTTTTCCTTTGATGCACCAACCTGGAGTCTAGGAAAGAGCATGGCAGCTCACATCGCCATGGGACGTATTGGAGAAGTTTACCGCAATGATCTCAAGGATACTATCTACCAGATTTGTAGGCGCCGAGATGATCACCAAGAAGGATAGATCAATCGCAGCTTTCATCCAGGAGTTAAACCAGCACATTCGACGACAGGAGAACCAGATGTGCGCAAATATGATAGATCTGAAGAAGGCGAGGACAAGAATCATGGAACTGGAGGAAGAACTCAAGGCTACACGTGAATATTATATGGAGGAAATTGAAGTATTAGTGGAGAAGAATGATGACCTGATCAAGAAGATCGGAATATTCATGAGAGGCCCTACACCAGTAGAAGAAGACGAAGAACCCAAGGAGATTCACCCGGAAGACTACATCATCATCGACGACACCGACTCAGACCCAGATGATAGCGATGATGACTATGTTTATGAAGCTGGAGCAGATATCATGGAGTCTGCAACCGAAGAATATTTCTAGTAGACCACCCCATCAGTAGTAGTATTCCACCATGTAAATATAGTAGTCCGAGCACTTTTGCGATAGTTAGACTGATTGTATGCCCTTGTTAGATTGAATGAAGTGATATTGTTTGCTTTTGTCTCATGTGCATATGGATAGTGTTTTCTCTCTAGACCTCATTCTATTCTTAAATCTCATCTTTTCTAAACCCATCAGATGCCTCCAAGACATGACAATGGATTTGCTTTCCCACCGGAGCTCACTCAATTGATACAGCAGCAGAATACGTTGATGCAGTTGCTAGTACAGAATCAGAATCAGGGGAACAACAAAAACAACAACCCACCACCACCACCTGTTGATCACTTAACCCGTTTTCTTAGGCTGAATCCGCCGGTGTTCTCCAGTAGCACCGAGCCGATAGTAGCTGATGTTTGGCTCCGCAAGATTGGAAGGGAGTTAACCACTACAGGATGTACTGATGCTGAGAAGGTGCGCTTTGCCGCACATCAGTTGGATGGACCAGCAGCATCATGGTGGGAGAATTACACTGTCACCTACCCTATAGCCACGGTGACATGGGATCAGTTTCAACAGGCTTTCCGTACTGCCCATGTTTCAGCAGGAGCTATGGCCATGAATAAGCGTGAGTTTCGCAACTTACGCCAAGGAGGATGGACCGTTGGCCAATATGTGGATGACTTTAGTAAGCTAGCATGTTATGCCCCACATGACGTTGCTACGGATGCCGCTAAGCAGGAGAAGTTTCTGGAAGGACTGAATGATGAGTTGAGCATGCAGTTGATGGTAGCAAGCTTCAACAACTACCAGGAGTTGGTAGATCATTCTCTTATGATTGAAGGGAAGTAACAACAAATTGAGAACCGCAAGAGGAAGTATGGACAAGGCAAGTACAATTCTGGAGCTCAGCAGAAGCCGCGTTTTACCCCTAGACCGGGAGGACTTTCCAGCATACCCATGGAGGAGGTAGCTCGCACAATCATAATGGCCCCAAGAATGGTAGTGGGAATGGAGGAAGCAACGGCCAAAACCATACCAACCCGTCAACCCCAGCTAAGAGAGACCTGAGCCAAGTCACTTGCTTTAAGTGCCAGAAGACTGGACATTATGCCAATGAATGTCCTGAAGCCCAGAATGGAAGTGGCAATGGAAGCTCTGGGAAGAAGCCGAACCATTTCAACAGGGGACAGGTGAACCACGTTAACGTGGAGGAGGTTGAAGCTCAGCCAGATGCAGTAATAGGTAAGTTTTTGGTTAAGTCATTTACTGCAATCGTTCTTTTTGATACTGGTGCATCACATTCATACATCTCAAGGGGATTTGTGGATAAGTATAAATTTCCAACCCAAGCCCTTAGGTCACCCATGTTAGTAACCTCGCCTGGAGCAGAGTATATGGCTAGTCTATGGTGTGATCGGTTACCATTAAGGATTGGTAACTATGTATTTCCCTCAGACCTAATAGTATTGGAATTGCAAGGATTGGATGTGATATTAGGCATGGATTGGTTATCAAAGTATGAAGGGAACATTGAATGTGCCAGTAAGTCAATTTTGCTTACTACGCCAGAAGGAAGAAGGATCAAGTATGTATCCCGGCATGTCCCAAAGAGGACTCAAGTAAATTCCCTAACAGGAGTTGTGCAGGAGGAAGTACCAGTGGTGAAGGATTTTCTGGATGTATTTCCAGAGGAGTTGTCAGGCATGCCACCGGATAGAGATATTGAATTTTTGATTGAGCTTTTGCCAGGCATAGGGCCAATATCTAAGAGACCATACAGAATGCCCGCAAAAGATTTGGAGGATATTAAGAAGCAGATTAAGGAGTTACTGTATAAGGGTTATATTCGCCCAAGTTCTTCGCCTTGGGGATCGCCGGTACTTCTAGTGGAGAAGAAGGATGGATCGTTTAGGATGGTTGTTGATTATCGGGGATTGAATGAAGTAACAATCAAGAACAACTACCCACTACCAATGATCAATGATCTGTTTGATCGATTGCAAGGAGATAAGGTATTTTCCAAGATCGATCTGCAATCAGGACACCATCAGTTGAAGATTCAAGAACAGGATATACCTAAGCCGGCTTTTACCACTAGGTATGGGTTGTACGAGTATACCGTTATGTCATTTGGCCTGACTAACGCTCCTGCATATTTTATGAACATGATGAACAAAGTGTTTATGGAGTTTTTGGATAAGTTCATCGTAGTGTTCATTGATGATATTCTGATTTACTCGAAGAATGAAGAGGAGCATAAGGAACATTTGCGTTTGGTACTTGAGAAGCTCAGAGAACATCAGCTATATGCCAAGTTTAGCAAATGTGAATTTTGGTTGAAGGAAGTTGTATTCCTCGGACACGTTATATCCGGAGAAGGTATAGTAGTAGATCCCACCAAGGTTGACACTGTGACAAATTGGGAAGCCCCAACAACAGTTGGAGAGATCCGGAGTTTTCTTGGACTTGCAGGATACTACCGGAGATTTTTTGAAAATTTCTCGAAGATTGCAAAACCTATGATGGAGTTGTTAAAGAAGGATACCAAATTCAAATGGACTGAGGAATGTGAGGCCAGTTTCCAGGAGTTGAAGAAACATTTGGTTACATCACTGGTGTTGATTTTGCCGGATCAGAACAAGGATTATGAGGTGTATTGTGACGCTTCAGGTCGAGGACTTGGAGTAGTGCTTATGTAGGAGGGAAGAGTTGTTTCATATGCCTCATGATAGCTTAAGCCTCATGAGTTGAATTATGCCATGCATGATTTAGAGTTAGCAGCTGTAGTGCATGAATTGAAGACTTGGAGACATTTTCTCATTGGAAACCATTGTGAGGTGTACACGGATCACAAGAGTTCGAAGTATATTTTCACGCAGGAGTTGAATCTCAGGCAAAGGGGATGGTTGGAGCTCATCAAGGATTATGATATGAGATTGCATTATCATCCCGGAAAGGCTAACGTAGTAGCAGATGAGTTGAGCCGTAAAAGCCATGTCAACACTCTAATGATGGGAGATTTACTGAAGGAGTTAGTCGAGGATCTTCGTGAGCTATGTTTGGAGATAGTTCCGAGAGGCTATGTAGCAGCATTGGAGATTCACTCTACTTTGATGGATAAGATCAGAGAAGCTCAGAAGACTGACAAGGAGATTGCTTTGATTAAAGAGAAAATGAGCAAAGGAAAAGCTAAAGGATTTCGTGAGGATGAGCACGATACCTTATGGTTTGAAGACCGTGTTTATGTGCCCAATGACCCAGAGATCAAGAAGTTAATTCTGCAAGAGGCCCATGATTCACCGTATTCAATTCACCCAGGAAATACCAAGATGTATTTGGATTTGAAGGATATTTTCTGGTGGACCGGAATGAAGAAGGATATTGCGGAGTATGTAGCAGTTTGTGATGTGTGCCAGAGAGTAAAGGCAGAGCATCAGAAGCCAACGGGATTGCTATAGCCATTGCCAATACCCGAATGGAAGTGGTATAAGTTAGGCATTGATTTTATTACAGGATTGCCCAGAACTCGTTCAGGCTATGACTCGATTTGGGTTGTAGTCGATCGTTTGACTAAGGTAGCTCATTTCATTCCAGTGAAGACTACCTACACCAGTGCTAAGTTGGCAAAGATATACATGACCAGGATCGTATGTCTGCATGGGGTTCCAAGGAGTATTGTATCAGATAGAGGAACCCAGTTTACCTCAAAGTTCTGGAATCAGTTGCACAAGACTTTAGGTACCAGGCTAAAGTTCAGCACAACTTTTCATCCACAGACAGATGGACAGACCGAGAGAGTCAATCAGATTTTGGAGGATATGCTGAGAGCTTGCGCGCTAGATTACGGATGTAGTTGGGACGAGAATTTGCCATACGTAGAGTTCTCCTACAACAACGGTTATCAATCCAGTTTGAAGATGGCCCCTTTCGAAGCCTTGTACGGAAGGAGGTGCAGGACCCCGTTGTCGTGGGATGAAGTTGGAGACCGCCAGTTGTTTGGACCGGATTTGATTAAAGAATCTGAACAGAAGGTGAAGTTGATTCGCGATAGACTCAAGGTAGCCCAGTCCAGGCAGAAGAGCTACGCAGATTCTAAACGCAAGGAGACAGTTTACAAAGTCGGAGACCGAGTCTATCTTCGAGTATCTCCACTTCGAGCAGTTAAGCGCTTTGGAGTTAAGGGAAAGTTAGCGCCATGTTTTGTAGGACCATACAAGGTTTTGGAGCGTATGGGAGAAGTAGCCTACAAGTTGGAATTGCCCGAAGGATTGTCAGGAGTTCACGATGTATTCCATGTTTCCCAGTTGAAGAAGTGCCACGCAGAGATGGCTGAAATACCGCTGAGAGATACAGTGCCGCTGGAAGCGATTCAGTTGGACAGTGATTTGACCTATGAGGAGAAACCAGTCAAGATTCTTGAGTATGCCAGCCGATTCACCCTCAGCAAGGTTATCAAGTTTTGCAAAGTCCAGTGGAGCCACCACACCGAGGATGAAGCCACCTGGGAGCAAGAGGAAGATCTGCTGAAGGATGACCCTCACCTATTTTCTAGCCAACCCGAATCTCGAGGGCGACATTCATCTTAAGGGGGTAGTAACATCCCAAATTTTCAATTTGGAATGTTATACATTAGATCATCACTGCATATCATATTTTATTTGCCTTTGGTCTGATCCTAGAAATTCTACGCAGCTCAAGGACCCATGGAGAGAGTTGGGGATTTCGTTATTTCATATTTGAGTTTTCTCAAATTTTGAAAATAGGAGTATTTGATTTTATTTATTTTAGCTTCAATTATTTCTATTATACAAATATGAGAGAGGGAATATAATGACTTTCCCAAAATAAAGAAATATTTAGGATTTAATAATAAAAATCAAATAAGATTTTATTTTGGATTTATTGGCAATTTTATTTGAATTTAGGAAAAATGCACGTTCTTCAAAATTGCATTTAGGCCCCAAATAAATGTTCATCCTCCGCGGCTTGATTTTAGAAGCCGGGGAAAATTTATTTCGGAATTTTTGGAGTCCTTTTAGTATTTCTTTTGTTTGTTTTTCTGCGTGAAATTATTTTATAAAAAAATGGGAAACCGACCTTGGGTCGTAATCGGCCAGGACTCTGTCCGCCGGGCCTTTATAAGGAGCCGACCCCAAGCCCCAACCCCACCCCGCACCAAACCTTAACCCTAGCCGCGCCCTAGCCGCCGCCGCCGCCGCGCCGCGCCAACGCCTTCCGCGCCGCCGCCGCTGGAGCCGCCGCCGCCGCCGAGGTCCGCGCCGCAGGTTTTTCCTGGAAAACCATTCAGTTTTTCCACCGGTTCTCGATCGTTTTTTTTAGATCTGTTTTTTTGTTAGATCAGTTTTTTTCCGGTTTAGTCTATTTAGCGAGTGTTCGCTCGTTCGTTCGTTTTAATGGACGCGTTCATCGTTTAGTTACAGAAAACGAACGTTCGTTCGTTAATCTGTTCATAATTTTTCTTTTTCTCGGATTTTCCATGATTATTTCTGATAGCAATTTCTGATCCGATTTTCGTTCTAGTATAACTTTTCGTTTGTTTATCAGAATCGGGCGATTCACGTGCCTGGAGTTTCGTCTCGATTCTAGAATAGTAAACGAAGTTTGTTTCTTTCGTCGTTTGTCTTTCATTGTTTCGTTCGATTTGATTCTTTTTGCCAACCGGAGTTCTTAAGTTGAACTTTCTGGTTTGATCTCTTATTTGAGTTTTACTCGTGCATTAGATGAGTACTTATTGTGTGCCTGTTTGTTTGCGATAGAGTACCCAGATTGCACCACTTGCTACTTCGAATCGCTAGGTTTCGTGGATCATCAGCAAGGCAAGTAACACTTTGATCATACCCCCTACTACCCAGGTTTATTGCATTAGATCAATCCTCAAATAATTGCATGATTAGGATCAATTTAAATTGTGGACTTTGGGAAGTAGATGAGGTAGTACCTATTACCTGTTTCATTATCAAACCTTTGGGAGTTACTTCTACATTTGCTTATATTGACATGCTCTGCTAGTAGACGTGGATTGGGTGAGTGTATCCATGACGGATGTGAGATTGTTAAATTAATGGTTTATCTAAGGTGGCAACTTAAACACACATCTGGGTCGACTGAGGCACCTGGGTATTCCAGTGATTGCCTGTTTTCTTTTGGACCGCCACCCAGGCTCAAAGGGATCATGAGATTATTGAATCTAGAAACTTCCGTGTGCAGCCACAAGCTACTATGGGCTCTAGCATAGTTGACTAAGTCATGTGAACTCTTACAGTGGTAGACTAGCAGATGTAGGGGATGTAGGTTGGTACGGTCTACCCGTTCATAAGGTGCTAGCGCTTCTGAAATACTATGTCTTGGTCATCCGTTTCTCAAACATCATGTAGTGCGAGAACCCCAACGGAGGAGATCGAGTCTTGTAGGGAAAAGTGCGCAAACCTCTGTAGAGTGTATAAACTAATCATGGTTAGCCGTGTCCCCGGTTATGGACAACTTGAGTATCTAGTACTTGGATTATCATGTGAATCTCATCATGTTACTTTAATTAATATTGTTGGGTTTTAATGTTGATGCTTAATTGGGATTGAGAGGGTGTCTACAGTCTCAATGTTTAACAACCACAATGATAGTTAAATAAAATTTATTCCTTTGTAGTAGGGAAAAATTGGCTTTACGCAAAATAGTAACCATAGAGCTTTCCACCAGCCAAATATGCATGTAGTATAGCTTTATTCTTCCATTATTCTCTATGTGTTACCTTGCCAGCATATTCCATGTGCTGACCCGTTTCGGGCTGCAACGTTCATGTTGCAGACTTTTCAGACGACGAGCAAGGTGCCTTTAGGTCGTGGTTCTATACTTAGTGATGCTGTTGGAGTTGATGGACTCACCTATCATCCAAACCTTCCGCTGTTATCGTTATTAGATGGCCTTAAGCCATATTTATTGTAATAAGTTCTCTTTTGAGACACTCGATGTAATAAGTGTGTGATTGCTACTCTGTTATAAATCCTTCAAGTACTGTGCGTGTCAGCATTACCGATCCAGGGATGACACTGATGCACAAAGATTGGACCGTTTGAGGTCTGGTCGCTACACAAACCAATCCATTGGAGCGCGCGAAATCATTACAGTCGTGGCTAGAGTGACCTGGGCGAGAGCACGCCGAATAGACCACTCGCATTCCACATGCCGCTGACAAGTGGCCCCTCTGCGAACAAAGAGTGCATGTAACCACACAGTCCACCATGTCATCGACCATAGCTTCAAACTGCCTCGCGGCCTCTTGTGAGGAGGGGATATCTTGACTGCGGTCCAGAGGGCTCGGACCCGTACGCGTAGAAGGCCCAAAAGCAATTGGGCTAAGTAGCATAGGTGGGCTGGATGCCTGGTGGGCTTTCAAAGTAACTGGGGCTGAAGCCTGACAATTGTTTTGAATAGGAGGCCATCCCGCCTCCGCGAAACTTGCGGGCGTAATCCCAGCATGCACGGGTGACAGTTCCTCAGAAACCGGATCACTCACCGGCGCAGATGTTGCCGGCCGGCTCAACTCCGGCAACGGAGCGACTGTACCAAAAATAATGGGTGGACGAGCCACCGTCCAAAGCAAATCTGTGGGAGAGGACTAATGTATGACTACACGTTCATGAATAGGAAGATCATACCCAGCATCCCTAATAGTATCAATACACTTTTGCGTAGCCGGATATCTATATCCCTTGCAAGCAGAATATCGCTCAAAAGTGGCAAAAGAAAGCTTCTTCTTAGCAGATGCAGCAGACTTGATGGCCGATCTAATAGGAGGTTTATGCATGGCCAAAAGACCTAGAGATGATCTACGCTTAGTTGGAGTAACTAAAATCCATTTAGCATCACATTCCTTCCTCCAGATCCTGAGCTCTCTAATCCAATTAGGGCCCCCATTACCCCACAAATGAAAGTAGCACTTGAACAGATCACAAGTAAAAGAACGGAGGTCCATAATAATAAAACCAACTTGCTTGCAAGAAACTTGGAAAGAGTAAACCTTGTCTTTGATGTGATCTACATGGAGATCAATTGTCGAGCCTCCAATTGCCGCTTCCAAAGCCGTTGCCACGGAATCCTCCGAGAGACGGAAGGCATGGTGGCTGAATGAAACAATTAAGATAAACGGCCTTCTGTGCCCCAAAGGATGAATCGTTTGCCCAGTAGTTTTGAAAACCTACCCTTGGAGAAATCCAAGCCAAGGGTAGATCCACCAGAAGAACCCATAGAAGATGGGTATTGCCGTGATCCAGAGAAGACGCCGGAGTAGATGATCAGAGAGGATCCACAAATTAGTGGAGGAGGAGGGAGATCGCTGGAGATGGGGGCAGCACCATGGTGGGGCGTGGGAGCGCCATCCTCATTCACTATGTGTTAATGCTTTGTTCCAATTATTTATTAAAAGCAGGCCTTAATATCCCTTAGTTTCCTTATGGACCCCGCTGCCACGGGAGGGTAGGACAAAATATGACATGCAAGTTCTTATCACAAGCACGTACGACTATATACGGAATACAAGCCTACATTACATTGATGAATTGGAGCTAGTTCTGTGTCACCCTAGGTCATAACAATTACATGATGAATGTTATGCAACATAATTATCCATCACCGATCCAATGCCTATGAGATTTTCACATATTGATATTTGCTAAGTTGCTACTGTTGCTGCTACTGTCACAACTACAAAACTACTGCTGCTGCTGTTACCGTTACTGTTGCTACTATTACCACTACTACCGAACTACCATATTACTGCGTTGCTGATCGCTCTAGTGCATATATTTAGTCTTCATGTGTGGTTGAATTGACAACTCAACTGCTAATACTTGCAAATATTATTTGGCTCCCCTTGTGTCGAATCGATAAATTTGGGTTGAATACTCTACCCTCGAAAATTGTTTCGATCTCGTATACTTGTGGGTTATCACACTTCTCATCTCAAGATCTAATAACATGTGGAAGAGAATCCCTTATAAGGAGGTACAACTCCTTCCGCACTAGCAGGGTGGGACTAAACTTCCCACCACCCCTTGTCATGATACCTACATGGGCCCTTAAAGATTTTTCCTAAAATTGTTAGATGTGCCTAAAGCCCACCCCATATTTCAACAATCCCCCACTAGAGCTCAAGGGCCCATTGTGTCCTTTGTTCCAATCGTTGTTTTGATATACCAGTGTTTCAGTGAAGACCTGTTAAGGTTGAACTTCACCTAAAGCAGGTAGCTACACTCCTTCACGTCTGAACAATGGACTATGCATTGAATTGTCAGTTTGGCGTAAAGAAGTTTCACCACATGTCTTACTAGTACTAGACTACCAAAGGCTGACCCCTCGGGTGGAGCATATTAGTCACACTCCTAGCCTATTCATGAGCTTGCTAGAGATCACCCCAATCTCATAGCCCGTGACCAGCAGTTGAGCTCATATAGGTATGTTACTAAAAAATCTCTATAGGATAGCATCTTGCTTTTATAAGCTTTGGAACACATTAAGACAGCAGTCAACCTACCATACCATTTTGACAGTATTGCGTCTCCAATGGACTGGGTTGGTAAAGTTACTCTCCTCAGTTCACCACTAGCTTGTTCTCCCCGGTCCTACCTCACAGGATCTCCGATCACATAGGTTTTGGGTTACCACCATGGCAACTCATGTGGATCTCATACCCATCTCCCTCGATGCATCATCTATCACAACACACGATAGCCCTTTAGTAAAGGGATCTACCAGATTCTTAGCCATTTGGAAATAATCCAGTGCTATCAATCCGAGTTTCTTAATTTTTTGACAACTTCTAATCTCATTATTATGTGTTTGTTGGACTTCATGTTGCCCTTTGAACTCTTCACCTTGACAATAACATTCTGATTGTCATGGTTCGTAAGGATAGCCAGAACTGGCTTCTCAACCAATGCCAAGTCCATCCAAAGATCTTGAAGCCATTATGCTTTGACACCAGATTTGTCTAATGTTGTTAATTCTGCTTCCATTATCGATCTCGTTAAGATTGTTTAACTGCAAGACTTCCAGGAAACAGCACCACCTCCAAGAGTAAACATATACCCACCACCTCCAAGAGTAAACATATACCCAGTTGTGGCCTTCATCTCATCAGCATTAGAGATCCAATTTGCATCACTATAATCTTCAAGTACCGACATGTATCCGGTATAGTGAAGTTCATACACTACAAAAAAATACACTTCTGTGATGATACGTGTTTGTCACAGTAGGTCATGTTTTCTGTCATGCATGTACATCCATGACGATTTTATGACAGAATCAAGATAGTCATACATGTGCTGTTGTAGAAGTGTTCCATGACATTACCAAAATTATCATCATGGAAGTGTCCACTTCCATGACGATAAATCGCGCGTCATAGAAGTGCTTTCGTCAAGGGTGACCTGCACGTGGCATCCACTATAACGGGTCACCGTTAAGCTATTGGGTCTGGTTTGGATCCGATAACCCGTTAATAGCCCGGACCAATGGGCATTTTCCACGTGTAAAATTATCATTGGCTGGAGGAAACACGTGTTTGCTCCTCGATGGGCCAGTTGTCGTCCGTCCATTGGAGGAGACATGCCTATGATACGTCGACACGTGGAAGGGCCCAACAGAGGCCCATATAGGTTAAAAAGGCTAGCCCAGTCAAAGGCCCGTAGTACTTACTTAGGTACTAGTGGGCCAGCCCAATAATGACCTGCTTAATAAAGGCCTATTTACGGCCCGAAGCCACATCTGGCCCGTTAATTTTTCTCCGAATATTCGGGACAATTACAGCCCAGTGACTTTTGGCCTCTTAGAGGCCCAATGTAGACATGTGCCCATTTCTGCCCAGTGTGTCTTTTGGCCTGGTATAGCCCGTGCTGCCCATGGGCCATATATGGTCCGACGCAACATCTGGCCCACTAACGGCCCGTGATAAAGGTGGCAACAGTTCAGCCCAACGTGACTTTGGGCCTGTTAAAGGCATGTCGTATAGTTCGGCCCGTTGATGCATGTACTAAGCTTTCAGCCACTTAAAGGCCCATGATATCAGTGGGCCAACTAAGGCCCGAGATATGTTTCGGTCTGGTAACAGCCCGTCATATAACTGGGCCAAAAAAGACCCTGTCTACATTTCAGCCTGTTGAAGGTCTATCGACGACTAGTGAAAATTGAGGCTCAACATGCATTTCGGCCTGCTAAAGGCCCATGGTTTCTTCTGGGACATAACAGGCCAGCAGAATATTCAGCCTGTTAAGGGCCCAACGCTAGATGGGCCAAACTAAGCGCTCGTTCCACAAAAGGCCCAACTAAAACTTGGGCCAAATATAGGCCGGAGTAAGTTGTGGGCCTGGCGCAAAGTGTGAAGGCCCCAATGACCATTCAGGCCCAAGAAAGATGTAGGCCGGCCCAATTGTGGCCCGCTAAAAACCAGGCCTGTTAGAGGAAAACGTTTTAGCCTGGTCGACTACATCAAATTTTTTTCAGATAGCGAATGATGGCATTAACTAGTAGGAATTAAGAGCAAACCTACTCTATACAATAAAGAAATTACGGCATAGTAACTTAAAATAAACCTACACTATACAATAAATGATTTATGGTATATTACATCCACTAGGCATCAAAGTTCGTGACCAGTGATCATAAAGCGCAACGAAGAAGCAGATTACAAAAACTAGGCACCATTGTAGCGTAACAAAATAATACAGAACCGAGATCACTTCCAAGACAGTTCAAGAAAGGTTAGTCTTGCGCGGGAACTGCTGCGCAAGCTGCTGAGCAAGGCTATGAGACTGTCCTAGCATGTCGGTCATAGCTTCTAGGTTTAGCTGTTTAGAAATGAGGTTCTCATTGGTGTTCTCAGCAATCTGTCTTAGAGATTGGACTTCAAGTCGAAGTTGAGTTGCAGAATGCCTTTCTGCTAGAACTTGGGACTGCAGAAGTCGAACTGATTCAGACAGCGAATTCCGTGAGCTTGTGTGACTGCTAGTCTCAAGTAACTTGAACACTACATCAAGACAAGACTTTGGGGTTGTCTCACTATCTTCAAGATGTTTTGCCTTCTTTGATGCAATATATGTTGGATTTGTCTCACAGCCTTCAGCAGACTTGTGCATGCCATCAGGCATATCACCCTGAAACAAGCACAGAGATGACAAGTTTTGCATGTGTATAAACAAAGATGATAATTGTGTTGTCAATTCCATCCAATTTCAAATTAGAAAATGAAGAGTAAGTTCAAAATATCGATAGCATAATTTGGCATTATCCATAATGCGGGGAGCTTACGACACTACTAGATTACCATGTCAACATAACAAGCATAGATGAAGGGCAAAGACAATCATTATATCTATTTTGGTTAATGTGCATGGCATGTTGTTCATATCATCAGCCACATTAGTAAGATAAAATAGGAGATGGCAAGGTGCAAACGTGGGCTGCTTCACCACACACTGAATTATATATCCACAAAAACAAGCATACATATAGGGAGTATTGAGTAATGTGCATGGTATTTATAAGGAATATGGTTTAACTAGTAAAACTTGGAACTTACTGTTCTTGCAAACATGCATTCTGATAGAAACGACAAACTAAACAGCAGTTGAGGATAACGCTTTTAGAAGGACTGACTTACATTAACAGTTAACACCGGCTTTATAATGCCCTTCTCCATGTCAACGGAAGGATAACATTTCAGCACGGAATCTTCTTCATAAGCATTGCATGTACTCTACATTTTGTAGAGAGTAATTATAGATATGATAATATTGGAAGGGATAGAGGATAATGAAGATAAGATGCAGATTGATGCTACATAATCAACTACCAATCCCTGGAAGTACAAGCGTTACAGCACAAAATGTACTGACAAGAGCAATGGGCTACACTTCTGCACTGGCATTGTCTATGTATTCAACTTTTTGGTAAGATTAAATATAGATCTGATATTTTTTTAGTAAATGGTGGGCGAGGGAGATTAGATGCAGAATGCTACACAATGAACCAATCCCTCCTCCCATAATACAAGAGTGTTTTGAACACTGGTGTATTGTACAAAACATTCTTATAATATGGGACAGAGGGAGTAGCTGTTAATGTAAGTACAATGATAGACGACATTCAGTCCTTACAAGAGGACTGTAGAGCTAAACCTCTTCAAAAGCATTGGGTTGATTCTAAATTTATGTAAGAGTCCATACGGATCTTATAATGTCCACCAAATGGACGATAACGAGGCTAACATGAGCAGTGATGCTACATAATCAAATAGCTATGAAAGTAAGTATGGTCATACAGGGCAAGAGGTACTCACAAGAGCAATGCAGTGTGCAGTATAGTTGCGAGATTCTATGGTCCCTTGAAAATGAATGTTCTTCTGCTAACAGTTTTCGTACAAGTGAGCCGTTAAGGCAAATGCAGAAATGTAGTTCAAATTGTGATGTGATATCATATACAATACCTTATGATGTAGACGAGACCAATGTGTAACAAGATTATTCCAGTCACTGTCGGATAAATGTAGCACCAGTGACTTTACAGAAATTTCGTTTGGAGGCTTGCCATCGCACTGCGCTTGCCTCAGGTAGAAACGATACTTCATCAACGAGTGCTTCAAAAGCGCAACCAACCCTTGCTTGTCTTGACAATCCAGTTTGGTTCTCGCCTACTAATAAGCACATTTCATATACATAATTTAGGCATAAAAATATACCATTTATTGAGTTCTGACCATCAATTTTTCCTATGAGATATTTAATATTTGATGATATTCATGAAAGAGCATGTTGACTAGTGACTTCTTTCTTTTGTAGAAAAGTGCGCAAAGGCACTACAATCGTCCAGATTTCTACTATGTGGATAACGAGAAGAGAGAAGGGCTTGTGTGTGACAACAAGAAGTAACCAGAGGGGCTAACTATAGAAGAGAGGGGATCTACTTGGGAAGGAAGAAGATAGAAGGAGGGCAAAAGTGCAAAGTGGCAGATCTGATCGAGAGGGGTCAAAATCCCTAGGGTGGCCCTCGACCCCCTTCGGGCCTGGCTACATCTCCTTCTCCCCCAGCCTCCTTCTCTACCTCCAGCCACCGCCACGGCCAGGCCGGCGCGGTAGGTGCGCCATCCATCTTCACCATCCGCTTCACAACACCACCTCCTACCACCACATCCACCATCAGCGCCTCGAACCATCCAGCCACTGCCGCCATCAGCACCAAGCGCCTCTCTCCTCCTTGCTGCCCCGATCTTGCTCCTCTTCTCTCTCAACGTCCCCTGCTGCTGCTCCTTCTTCCACGTAACCTACTGCTGCTCCTTCTTCCTATGCGCCCCTGCTACTGCTCTTCCTTCTCCAACCTCCTGCTGCTGCTTCCTCTTCCTCAACCCCGCTGCTACTTCTTTCTTGTTTCGCCCCTGCTTCTTCTTCCCCTCGACCTCCTGCTGCTACTACTCCCTCTCTCCATCGCCTTGCTGCTGCTCTAAATCTGCCTCACCCGTTGATACTCTTCCTTCTCCAAACTGCTGCTCCACTTCTCTCAACCTGCTACTGTTGCTCTCTTCTTGCCCACGCCTCTTGCTGCTGCCTTCTTCTTTGAACCCAAACTATTGCTGCTTCTCTTTTCTCTTTACTTCTTGCAAAATTCTGTAAACTACTAGGTGAACTTGTGTGTTGTTCTGAACACTAAATTTCTATTATGATATGTAATACTTTGATTAGTACTCTGCCAGTGTATGTGTATGTTTATCCTTGTGCATTTGTTTCTTGCCAACTATTTTAATCTGTCCCGTACTAGTAACTTTGCTCCAGTTTATTGGATGTTCAGTTTTCAGTCCCTGTTTTAGCTCTAGTACCCTTGACATAGATGTTCATGATATATATATATATATATATTTCATGTTGTTTCGTATTTCTGTCATTTAATCTTGTTGGAAATACATATATGTGTGTGCTTGATGTGAAACAATTATATTCTGTCATATATTTGTTTGTCGGTGATTTTCCATAAAAGTCTTAGATAGTGTAGGTTTATTTCCCTGCAATCATCATTTCAATTGTGTTACCTAGATTTAGCCGAGCATAGCCGCTGATTTGACTAGTCCCTGTGGAGAACACGACATTCATAGTTTGGGCGTAAAAACCGCACTATACTCACAATTGATCACCTACTTAAAAGAATGAAATCATGTGTCTTATGTCAGCAGAAACATATGCAGTGATTACCATGAATAACATTAGTACATTACTTACGCGTAAGTTGCGGAGGAAAACTTGAAATTGTTCTATCTCTGCGGTATAATCTTTCCATGAAGGAAAGATGCGCATAAAGTTCCTGACAACAATATAAGCTTCGTCTTCTAAACTGGGATGAAATGGAACATGGGTTCTATTTGCTGCAATTGGGGCTCTCTCTCGTTTGGAAGGGATTTGGTGTACTCTTTGCTGGAATGGGGGTTTTGCATCGTAGAGCTGGTGCTATGTCAACTGGCATCATCATACTGTTTGCTACAGTTGGGGTCTGCTGAATGGGGGTATCAGAGATGACCAGTGTAGTAGGGCTAGAGTCTGCTAGAGTTGGGGCCGTGTTTTGTGGGTCAGGTGATATTGCAACTACACGTAACGGGCTATTTGATTTATCAGGTGTCACTACCTTTTCCAAATACTTTGCTCGTGCTCCTCCGCGATCAGTAATCACCCACTTCCTTTTGAATGTCTGATACATAAGAACATCATTTGAATGGATAAATATGCTATGATGACAGATGGAATATGTAGTGAAAATGGATAGGCATGGCGTATTCACATACACGATGTGTAAACTAAGCTGATGGTAGAGCAACAAAGTAGAAGCAATGCTAAGCATCGGTTGCAAGATATGTGCGACCAATATAACCTTGGAAAGTTAGAGCAAGCACCTTGATGGGTGAATAAGATAGGGCATCTGCCTCTGACTCCTCCGCTAGGGAGCTACATTGACTTAGGTCTCCCTCTAGCTCAAAATCACTGCTAGGATCATATTCTGAGCATGAATCTGTAGGTGGAGAGCATTTGCATTACATTGCATCCAGACTTGATTTCAGTCCCTTAATGCCAAGTTTGACAGCCATGGCATTGTTCTGCTTTATTCTTTTCATGCGCGCAAGCTCCAAATCATTATGATGTTGTTTA
The DNA here is from genome assembly GCF_056163025.1 of Triticum urartu. Classification (NCBI taxonomy): domain Eukaryota; kingdom Viridiplantae; phylum Streptophyta; class Magnoliopsida; order Poales; family Poaceae; genus Triticum; species Triticum urartu. The sequence continues at coordinate 306,124,851 of NC_141874.1, forward strand.
GTATCTGAGATTCATGAAAACATAAAAATTAGTCACATTATCTATGGAATGCATTTGGATTCGACTTGAAGAGTGTCTCCCTATAAACCCCTGCATATGCAAAGTTCACCCCCAACCGTGCTGACCAGACCACACATAGAAATACAAACCTCTTATGTCTCTATAACAGGCAGACACACATTTCAAAACTGAAGTAGGAACATTAGAATCATATCAAATTCGTATTTGAATAAATAAACTAAGGAATTATGAGTGGCATAATGTTTAGATTCAAGGGTGGAGTGTTGGTAGTGCGACACAAAGCAAGTAGGCAGATTGTATTCCATGTAAAAGATCGTAGTCTATGTAAAAGCTGGAAATGACACTTTCATTCTATACAATGCAGTGTTCGTTTCCCACACATGATGGAAGAGATCACATGGAGAGATACTATTCACTCATGTCTATGGTTCCAGTATTTTGAAACAGGGTGGTCCACCCTAAAAGAATATTGACAACAAATGTGACAAGGAAAGCATAGATGTAGTGAATCAATCATTTACTTGTGAGCTTACTTGGACAAGTATGCAGAACTGTAACTGCAGTAAGAGACCATCCAAAATCTGAATCAAGAAGTTTGTCTAGCACTTATTGTTTGCAATTAATCGACGTGTATAATTGGATATCATATCGAATGAGTAAGAAAGACAAGTAAAATTGTCAACAAACCTGGCCTGCAGTAGTAATCTTGTGACACTCCAAAAATTTTAATTGGTTTTCATCAAAAACTTTGTTAGATTTTTATTTTAGAGGGCATTTAAAATGTCTTTTCCAGAAATCCTTCCTCTTAAAAACTTCCTTTTCTTTGGCAAGGATTTTATTTTTCTTCAAAATATGGTGTTTGATCTTTTGAAACTTCTTCTCTGTTGGTTCCCTCTCAAATTATTTTTGGAGTTTAATCTTTTTCTTTTAAAAAGAAAACTCTATGAAAATTTGGGATTTTCATGTCTTAGAAACCACCCATGACTTGGTATTTTGCCATGTGGTAAAACCCCTCCAAAACCTCCCCTCCTCCTTGAAATCAACCTAAGTTATCTGTCCCAACTAATCCAAGCAAGTTTTGGATTTTATTCTAATTATTTTTTTCCCTCAAATCATTTCTGCCAATTATTTTGAGCTTAAGTGATTTTCAAAGCAAGTACCCTTTTGCATTTGAGTTTTGACCTCAAACCAACTCTCCTGGATAGTCCTTTGTACCCACAACCCAGAACCATCTTGATCCACTCCTCCTCTTTTCAAATTTTTCAAAATTCAGTCTCTGCAAGTTTGGACCAGATTTGCCAAATTTGGTGAAATTCATATCTACACTTCTCCAAAAATTCCACCAAAATTCAGGCAGCCTACTGGAGCAATGAGTAGCCACTCCACCAAAAATCAGCTCAAGGAAAAATCCCCAGATGCCAAATTCATTCTGTCGAACACCTTGCATGCACTGTTGCTGTTCATATTCAGTAATATTCAGTTTCAGTGTCGTTTTCGTTCGTCAGTTTCAATCACGCGTAGACAGTGCCCTTGGCACGTTCCTCGCCGCCTCTTCCTCCTGTCTGGAGCACCACACGTGCGCTTGGCGCCTTCCCGACGTCGGCGGCGCCCTGGCCCGCCCGCGCCGGCGTGTCTTGCGGCGGCCGAACCACCGTAGCGGCCGACAGGGAACAGAACGGCGGCTCAACGCCGTTCGGCGCCGCCCAACGCTCCTCTGCTCTCCGCGTGGCTCATGCATGCCAGCGCACGCCCGTGGCACCGTCGCCGTGGCCCGGCAAGCACGGAACGTGCTCCCTGCCGCCGACGGGCCCGCGCCGCCCCGTTCTGTCGAGCTCGCCCTAAGCACCAAATCCAAGCCTGGTTAGCACCTAAATGGAACCGGTGGACCTCCACGATGGCGCCCAACTCCCTAATCTCCCCCGACCAAGCGCTGCGCCGCCGTAACCATCGTCGGAGATCCCCGTTCACGGCCACCGCCTCGAATCGCTTATAAAAAGGACCCCGAGCTCGCTCACGAGCCCCACACCTTCACTGCACCTCTCCAAGGCCCTGCCAAGCCACCAGGAGGACCTCGAGGAGGTCTCCTCCCCCGACTCCGGCCGCCCCGATCCGCCTCGGCCACCAGCTCGATTCGCTCCGTGAGGCCGTCTCCGGCGCCCAAACCCCGTCAGTAGCCCCCTCTAGCACCCAGTAAGCTAACCCCCTCCTCAATTTGGCCTTCGCAGCTCTCTCCGACGAGGCCCTCGACCACCCGAACCGCCGTCCGCCGGAGCAAGGCTCGCCGCCGACGTGGTACTCGCCGGCGACCACCACCACCACCAACCGACGCGGAATGGCGCCCTGAACTCAGAGGTACCCTCCGATCCCTCTGCCTCGCCGTGGATCACCGCCGGCGACCACCGCGGCTCTCGGGCGCCGACGAGCTTCGTTCCCCGTTGAAAATTTAAACCTGACGAGCGGGACCCGCCGTCAGCCTCTTTGTCCTTTCTAAGCGGAGCGTTTTCTGAAAACGCCTTCTGCCAAATACGCTTTCCCTCTGGGCTGGCGTAGTTGCTACCGAAACGTTTTCTGTTTTTATAAGCTAGCCCCTGAAAACTTTCTGTTTCATTACAGATGAGTCCCTGGACAAAAACCCTTATAACTTTTTAACAGAAAGGAATTTTTGAGTGATTCTTTTTTCTGTCCTATTCAGATTTTTGTCTAGTTTTTTATCATATTTATTTGAAAAATATTTGGTATACTTTTTGTGCACCTCACGGTATTCACGATAGCGCGTATATTTTCTTTATACCGTAGATACCGAAGGAGGTGACGGGACCGCAAACTTCACCGAGCTAGGCTCCGACTACTCCGAACCAGGCAAGCATGTTTGAACTTTTGATATGATGAGTGTCTTGGCATGTTTTGCATTTAGTTAGTCTCCTGGCATGTTGTTGAGCATACCGATGAACGTCATTTCCATGCATTGTTGAGGTAAGTGAGTTCGATGATCCATAAGTGGATGGATGTGAGTACGAATGGCCATGTGTTGGCATGAGGGTGGGTAAGATGGCAGTGTTGTAGCATGCCAGTCTTATGCCAGGCTGTATGACTACAGTATCAAACCGTATCGGTCCAGTTCCTCCCATTTCCTTCCCTGTACTACCACATGTTTTCCGCAAGGAATATGGCTTAGTAAGTTGCAAACCGCTTTCCTGGTACACACCAAAAGGAGAGGCCGGGATGATGGTTCCATGGCCCTGGATTAAAGCCAGTCATCCGGTCAGGGGGCATGGGTGTTTCCGGTTGGGACCGAGAGGGGGGCACCCCTTAGAGCGCGCGTATATAAATTTGATCCCATGCTATTCGAGATTGTGATCTCCCCATCTCAAAAGTTTTTCTTGGATGATGTCTAGGGTGATTCCTAGCATCGAGAGGTAGGATGGGTGTGTACTGGTTAGCTGTGTTTTCTTCCGAAATACCGTAAACGGAACTAGTCCTTCATGACTACGGAAATCCGTTGGCTGTGGGAAATTTTTGTACAAACTCTGCAGAGTCATATATTCCTTGAATCATCTATTCCATGTCCAATTTCAGTATTATCTTATCCTGACAAGTGCCAGTTCTAATGACAGAGACTCCGGTGAATCGCATGAGTGCTAAGTCCGATTAAATGATTATTCCTGTGGATGGACTAACCCGTTTATTTTCATGAATGAATGTTTATTATGAGTATTATTTACTTGTGAATAAAAGCCCTTTTTGCGATGTCGCTCAGACGTCCGACTGTGGCATTGTTATATTTTACTTTCAATAAAAGCCCTTTCTGCGATGTCGCTCAGACGTCCGACTATGGCATTGTTATATTTTACTTTCAATAAAAGCCCTTTATGTGGCGTCGCTCAGACGCCCGACTGTGGCATTTCTTTTAAAGCCCTTTATGTGGCGTCGCTCAGACGCCCGACTGTGGCATTTCTTGTAAAGCCCTTTATGTGGTGTCGCTCAGACGCCCGACTATGGCATTTCTTTTAAAGCCCTTTATGTGGCGTCGCTCAGACGCCCGACTGTGGCCTTTCTTTTAAAGCCCTTTATGTGGCGTCGCTCAGACGCCCGACTGTGGCCTTTCTTTTAAAGCCCTTTATGTGGTGTCGCCTAGACGCCCGACTGCTGCATGATTTATTTATTTATCTTCCTATCGAGGTGTCGCTTCCGACCCCGATTGGGTTTACAGTTATTTTGTTGGGTTTTCGAGCGGACTACCGCCGACTCCCTTTTTACCTGTCTTGTTTTTTTTCGAATTAATGTGCCACTGTTAAAAGTTAAACATGACGCATACATGCATGCATTTGTTATATCTTACGTCCGAACTGTCTTGCGAGTACTTTCAAAGTACTCACCTGGCTTGTTGATTTGGCCAGATGCTGACGAAGGCGATCTCATGGATGAAGATTTTGATAGCGAGTCCGACGCCTAGAGGAATCCCAGTCAGTCTCGTACGACCCTGGATTTGGACACTATATTATATCCGCTTCCGCTACCAAATAAATTCATCGAGCCTCACCTCGACGCTCAATGAGATGCCAGTTTTAGAGTCTTGTATCTCTCTCCCCGCTGTGTTTTTCCAACACCGCCCTATCCTCGAGTCAGTAGTATGCCTCCACACCACTGTGTCATGTCCGCCATTATGTATAATTATTGGCGTGCTTGTAATAATTTGGTTGAGCAACCGTAGTTCGACCCTGTAATATATTTTATGCTACTGGCTTATTGTATCAAGAATTTGTCTACCGGTAAGGAGAATTTTTCTCATACTGGACTCAAAAGATTGGTTTCTCAATAAATATTTTTATTGGAAAACCGGTCGTGACAAATCTGGGTCAATGTCACTACGACCAACAATCCAAAATGACTAGTGTTTGTTCCTAGGGCCGAGAATTTGGAACCCTGTGAACTTTACAGGTACTAAAGACTACTGAAATACATCTAAACCATTAAGTGTAGGTAGCACTCAGCGCACAACAAACCCTAATGACAGTTCTGCCTAATGAGTAGTGAATCAATTAGAAAATGGGTGATGAGGAGTGGCTGCTGAGTGTTAAGGACATATCTCAGGATAAATCGGGTTGGCTTAGTGGGTGCTACACGCTTGAGCCCAAAACGGACCGGAAAGGTAGGCACGGCGGCGCGCTCGGGCAGCGGTGACGCTATTGGGTGAGCGGCTCTTGACCTCATGTTAGTCCGGCGTCTCCTCCTAGAGTCATGTCGTCCGAGGACGACAAGTCGCCGGCGAGGTAGACGGCTGGGAGTGAGTAGAGATCGGAAGTGCGCAGCAGAACAGAGCGGAATCAGGGCTGTGCCGACCCGAAATAAATAGGTGGGTCGTGGCCCACCATGGGCACCCTGTAGAGATAAACACCCGAGCGGTGAACATGCATTTTTAAAACTAAATTAGGAACATTTAGCTGACCAATTAAACAAATCTGTTTTAATAATATCAAATTTGTATTTGAACAACTATGCTTGTTTAAATTGATGGGTGGAGCGGTGCTATTATGACACGAAGCACGTATGCTGATAGTATAGTGATCATAAAAGGGGGAAACCCTAAGCATTTTTTTGAGCAAAAGTGGTTTTCCCCTTTGATTTCTATTAAATAGGCCACCACGGAACCAACATGATCAATTAAACCCTAAGCATGATCAATTAAACACTATTATGATTGTGCCATGGTAGATTTAAAGATGGAAACCGGAGAAATGCTATTTAGCATCCATTGTTTGCTTCAAACTAAGCACTAAATTCTAAGAGCTAAAAAGAAAGTATAGTAACCAAGTTATGATCTATTTTTTGGTTGAGAACAAAAAGTTGAGGAGATGAAGTACCACCTCTCTTGCACCGTGTAGGCATCAGGGGTGCGATGGCTATCGGTGGCGTTGAAGCATAACTGCGACGGTAGACGGGTGCATCGGGGGATAAGTCCCATTGTGGTGGAAGAGAAGGTCGTGTGAGCGGCCCCGACAAAGAGGACAACGCCGCCGATGAAGCGAGAGGACGCGATGCAAGGCTCCTGGTCCGTCGCCGTGTATGAGAAACGTCCATCTCTAGCAGTGGATGACGCAGTCTTGGTAGGTGCTCCAACATGGTGGAGGACGGCAGCGATGGATGGGGTGGAGGACGGCAGCAATGGATGGGGTGGCAGACGGAGGAGGCTGGTGTGGGGATGGTGTTCTAGCGCAGACGGTGTATGAATGGGAAAATGGAGGGAGAGGTATGGGGAACCATGTTTTTGGGACATTCCTGTCTGAAATATGGGAAAGTTACGAACTTAGCCCCCGTTTAAAATTTGGACGTCTCATCGGTTGGGGATAGGACAGTAATGTCGCATCTCCCCAATATTTGCCCGGAGCGATTTCGGGCGAGGAGAGGGTGTTTTGGCGCCCATGGTTGGTGCCCACGGTGTATGAATGCGGATGACAGGTAGGGCAGTTGTGTCACGTCTGAGTGAAGTTACAAACCAGCCCCTATTGAAAATGTTTGCCTACATAGATTTCGGCCGAGTCGAGTTTGTTTTGCCGCCCACTGTGTATGAATGGGGAAATGGAGGGAGAAACAAAGGTCTTTCAGACGATCCTGAATCAAATGTGTTTTGCCGCCCATGTTTGGCACCCACCGTGTCGGAATGGGCTCAAAGGTGGTCGTGTCACATCTAATTGAAATTACTAACCTACCCCTTTTGAGAGCAGTGGAAATCGGGCCGATGGATTGTCCATGTAAGGGGTAGACAGTAATTTCCACCTCCCAAACACTTGACTTCGGGCAGCCGACGTGGGAGCGGACATTTTGCCGCTTCTTTCAAATTTTGGGACAATAAGCATCCACGTTTACCATGGCAACTAAATTCGAGTCCATTTTGTATTCCTATACGAATCTTTATAAATCATTCTATGTGTTTTTATATATCTTCAAAAGCACGACAAAGATGTATTCCACTGTCATATATGAATATGATTTACAAATGCCGATACTCGAATTCAGAATCTAGAATCCAGTTTAAGGTGAATTCGAATATTTCGAACACTTTATGTCCAACTCAAATGTCACACGCAGCATAATGTGTACTCCCATTTAGATATGTACACAAGCGATGTATAAAGATTCAAATACTGAGTCAATCAACCAATAATGTACATAACTAACAGACATGTAAACACTTATAGAGTATATGGATCAATAATATCAACTAACATACATAATCTAGGCCGATGTACTTTTTTCCTGCTAGAAGAGCATCCTTTTTTAGCGAAACTAGTACAACATCTTGTTGGCCCTTTCCGATGCGTGCCACTTATGGTCCATCTATACTACTATTATTGCTGAATGCACATTCAGCCCGATTGGCATATTTGTAGATCTGGCACAGCAATCAAAATGAAATGTATCCGAGTCTTATCAATTAATACAGACTTATGCTCAAAAAAAATTACAAACCAAAAAACAATTATTACAAGATCTCTAAAACAAATGGCTTAATTGATTACATCAACAAACAACACAAAGGTTATTCAACGATGGAAAGAACATTTCACCTATGATTTACCAATTGGAAATTTAATTTCCTTTTTTCCTTCAGGACCTTAACAATGCGATCAGTCCCAGCTTGCTTCGTTTTGAAATCCACCAAATATTTAATGGTTGTCTTGACTACTGCTTGTGATTGTGCTGTCTGCTTCCTCAACATTTCAACTTCATCTCTAAGTGCAGAAGCAGAATCTCTTTCTACCACTAGTTTAGCCTCTAGAGCATCAACATTTGGCAATTCATGATGCACGATTGGGCCGGTGCGACTGTTGTGGGATGATACAACATCCATGGGGACCTCGGTCTTTGATCTTGGGCTAACCTGTTTTGCCATTCACTGGTGCGCGTTGGTCCTAAACAAATGGTTTTTAACCCCTTTCCGCGACGGCATTTGGAACCGTCACCAAGTGAGTGTGTGCGATAGGGTGTCCTTCCCACACGACCCAGAAATCATCGAGGATAGGCCCTCCTAGGACCCAGACTGGGGCCGTGTGCGATCGGGCGAGGCATCGAAACCAAATCATTTCCGTAGGTATGTACATCCCACACGGTAATCTGAGAAAATCATTTCCGTAGGTATGTACATACCACACGGTAATCCGAGAAAATCATTTCCGTAGGTATGTACATCCCACACGGTGAATCCCAGAAAAAAAAATTGTTCGCATGTATATCACACAGAGTCAATCCAAGGAATACGTTTCCGTTCTTATGTACATCCCACACAGTCAATCCAGGGAAAACGTTTCCGTTCAGACCTACTTCCCGCACAGTTTTATGTGTAGGCTCGTGTCTGAAAGGTGTAACTATCACACACGGTTTTCCTTGGTTAACCGTTTGCTTTTATCAACTATACCACTCACGATTTGATGAAGGAAACTGTGTGGCATTGGGCTGTCCATCGCAAGCGCTTTTACTGCTAGAACCGTTTGCAAAAATCCATGACACATTTAGTAGGTTTATTAGTTTACAATTAATAATTCCAATATTAAGCAAATTCACAATTCATATCGAACAGTTGTTTGCCAATTTCATATCAGGCACATAAATATATTATAACATCACAGTACGGTAGCTACATGAAAACAACATAGTACAACATATAGCTAGTTCAACTTCATAAGAACAATATATTCATTTCCCTAATCGAGATCATCCAGGCTTGTCTTATCCACCACTGCTGTAAGTTCAGTAAGAACCCGTTTTGCACGGGCCAACTGGGAAAGTGCCTCCTCCTTCACCAACACCATCTTAGCAAAGTCTGGTTTAAAAAATCTGAGCTCATTCTCCACGTTCAATTTTTTATGCCGCATCTTGAAATATGCTTCAGCATTGACAAGACTTTCTCTAAGCCTATGTATGTTCTCTTCCTCATACATGCTCTAGAACTTCGTTAGGCACATCTTCAAAGACGGTGGCCATTCTTGATCAACCCACTCCAAGTAAGAACACTTCCATTCATCCTATAAAATTTAAAACTAGATCAGTAACAATTGTAGGGGAAATGGGTTTATAGCAACATAGAAAATCACTGATGCTTATTTTGAAAAACAGTAGAAACATGTTAATTATGACATATCTTCTCAAAAAGATCAATGTGCAAATGAAATAATTGGTACTAAGACAACAACCAAATTCTGGAACATCAGAAGCAATAATTAACTACAACGATGCTACAAGTTCTTACTCATGTACAATAAATAACAAATTGAACATTTTATGAGGTAGGTAAATATAACCGCAACAGCATAGCGATAGTGTTTGGATGACATCAAATTGATACTAACAGGTGTGTACATGCACAAATTTACTAACATAGAACTAATAGCACTAAGGCCGTCCACTATGTATGCCTAAACTGGGGTAAAGACAACTGTTCCTACATCTCGCACCGGTGCCCTGCACTGGCGAGCCGATGCAGCGAAAAAAAATCAGGGACCCGGAGTACGGAGCACGTAGTTGCTCCTATGCCCATTTCTTTCGTGCCATATGGATTTAGTATTTTACTGCTTGGCTGCTCGGATGTTAGGACCAAAGTTGGCTGCACAAACTGCTGAAGCGGTGCCAAATAATTTTCTAATGGCACCGCTGATGAGATGGCAACAATTTAAGATACTAGGTACAAACTGGGACACTGTCTTAGGGTGCGTTTGGATGAAGGTTTGGTATGAATGGGTTGGGACCGTGACATTGTCTGAATCACATCTAACAAATGATTTGTAACAACAAAAGAGGGTCTAACCTTCTCTGCACATCCTAGAAACTTCCTCCCACTGTCCACAGAATCAAACACAACTAGCTTCACGCATGGAGATTGATGGTGACAACGAGCAAATAGATCTTCAGCCACTCGGCTCCATTCGTTGCCACTGATGGTCTTAGGGAGCTACAAGAGGAAGAAACGACTCAAATCGACCTCCGGGCAAAAATCCTTCATTCAAAATCATAGTCCGAGAGAGAGAAGAGAGGCATACCCAGGTGGTGAAGGAGTATTCGCGGGAGGAGGAACCGCTGGAGATGTCTTTGAAGAAGACCATGGCGACCCCGCCGGTAGGATGCGAGACGGCAAGAGCGAGGAAGCCGCTATATCTTATCAAGGAAGGAAGGAAGGAGGAAACAGGGGAAGTGTGACTTGTGGTCGGAGAGAAAAGGGGGTGGGGAAGGGGGGCGGGGTGATGACCCACAAGTATAGGGGAGCTATCGTAGTCCTTCCGAAAGTAAGAGTGTCGAACCCAACGAGGAGAAGAAGGAAATGATAAGCGGTTTTCAGCAAGGTATTCTCTGCAAGCACTGAAATTATAGGTAACAGATAGTTTTGTGATAAGATAATTTGTAATGAGCAACAAGTAACAAAAGTAAATATAGTGCAGCAAGGTGGCCCAATCCTTTTTGTAGCAAAGGACAAGCCTGGACAAATTCTTATACAGAGAAAAGCGCTCCCGAGGACACATGGGAATTACCGTCAAGCTAGATTTCATCACGATCATATGATTCGGGTTCGGTACTTTGATAATTTGGTATGTGGGTGGACCAGTGCTTGGGTACTGTCCTTACTTGGACAAGCATCCCACTTATGATTAACCTCTATTGCAAGCATCCTCAACTACAACAAAAGTATTAAGTTAAACCTAACCATAGCATGAAACATATAGATCCAAATCAGCCCCTTACGAAGCAACACATAAACTAGGGTTTAAGCTTCTCTCATTCTAGCAACCCATCATCTACTTATTACTTCTCAATGCCTTCCTCTAGGCCCAAAGAATGGTGAAGTCTCATGTAGTCGACGTTCACATAACACCACTAGAGGAGAGACAACATACATCTCATCAAAATATCGAACGAATACCAAATTCACATGACTACTAATAGCAAGACTTCTCCCATGTCCTCAGGAACAAACATAACTACTCAGAAAGCATATTCATGTTCATAATTAGAGGGGTATTGATATGCATATAGGATCTGAACATACGATCTTCCACCAAATAAACCAACTAGCATCAACTACAAGGTGTAATCAACACTACTAGCAACCCACATGTACCAATCCCAGAGTTAGAGACATGAATTGGATACAAGAGATGAACTAGGGTTTGAGAGGAGATGGTGCTGGTGAAGATGTTGATGGAGATTGACCCCCTCCTGATGAGAGGATCGTTGGTGATGACGACGGCGATGATTTCCCCCTCCCGGAGGGAAGTTTCCCTGGCAGAACAGCTACGCTAGAGCCCTAGATTGGTTCTGCCTTGTGGCGGCGGAGTCTCGTCCCGAAAGCTTTCTTATGATTTTTTCCTCAACGAAAGACTCCATATATCAGAAGATGGGCATCAGAGGTCCACTAGGGGGCCCACGAGGCAGTGGGGCGCACCCAGGGGGTAGGGCGCGGCCCCCACCCTCGTGGCTAGGGTGTGGCCCCCTCTGGAACTTCTTGCTCTCGGTATGTTTTATATATTCTGAAAATGACTTCTGTGAAATTTTAGGACTTTTGGAACTGTGCAGAATAGGTATTTAATATTTGCTCCTTTTCCAGCCCAGAATCCCAGTTGCCGGCATTCTCCCTCTTTATGTAAACCTTGTAAAATAAGAGAGAATAGGCATAAGTATTGTGACATAATGTGTAATAACAGCCCATAATGCAATGAATATTGATATAAAAGCATGATGCAAAATGGATGTATCAACTCCCCCAAGCTTAGACCTTGCTTGTCCACAAGCGAAAGCCGAAATCGAAAAATATGTCCACATGTTTAGAGATAGAGGTGTCGATAAAAATAAAATATGGACATGAGGGCATCATGATCATTTTTAGAACAACAACTTATATAATTCTTGTCATATGATCTCTTATGCTAGAGTAACAATTCAATCACAATTTTAAGTATGAATCATAAACTTCATTGAAAACTAACAAACTATAATCTCAGTCATTGGAGCAATTGCAATTTATCATAACATAGGAAAGAGTCAATATAAGAGATTTTCAGCAAGTCCACATACTCAATTATCATATAGTCTTTCACAATTGCTAATACTCACGCAATACTTATGGGTATGGAGTTTTAATCGGACACAGAGAAAGATAGGGGCTTATAGTTTTGCCTCCCAACGTTTTACCTCAAGGGTAATGTCAACAATAATAGTTCATGAAAACTCACATCCAATTAGCCATATATACCAGGATCTTTCCAACATGTTATGCTTGCCAAAAGATAAAATGTAAAAGGAAGGGTGAAGATCACCATGACTCTTATGCAAGGTAGGAGATAAAAGTAAAATATAGGCCCTTCGCAGAGGGAAGAAGAGGTTGTCATGCGCTTTTATAGTTGGATGCACAAAATCTTAATGTGAAAGAACGTCACTTTATATTGCCACTTGTGATATGGACCTTTATTATGCAGTCCATTGCTTTTATTTCTTCCATATCACACGATCGTATAAAGCTTATTTTCTCCGACACTAATAAGTCATACATATTTAGAGGGCAATTTTTATTGCTTGCACTGATGACAACTTACTTGAGGGATCTTCTCAATCCATTGGTAGGTATGGTGGACTCTCATGGCAAAACTGGTTTAAGGGTGTTTGGAAGCACAAGTAGTATCTCTACTTGGTGCAAGGAATTTGGCTAGCATGAGGGGAAAGGCAAGCTCAATCATGTTGGATGATCCATGACAATATAATTTATCTCAGATGTAAGAAAACATAACCCATTACGTTGTCTTCCTTGTCCAACGTCAACTCTTTAGCATGTCATATTTTAATGAGTGCTCACAATCATAAAAGATATACAAGATAGTGTATTTATATGTGAAGACCTCTCTTTCTTTATTATTTCCTATTAATTGCAACGATGACCAAAACTATGTTTGTCAACTCTCAACAACTTTTATTCATCATACTCTTTCTATGTGAGCTCATTACTCTCCATAAGATCCATATGATCTCTTTGTTTCTTTTTATTTCTTTCTCTTTTCTTTTATTCACTCAAGATTATGGCAAAATAATCAAGCCCTTGACTCAACACTAATCTTTATTATAAATAGCTCACGGACACGATTACGTAGAAGGATCATAAAGCAAAACTCACAACTAGATCATACTAAAAAATTATGCTACTAGATCAAGATATTACCAAAAGGATCGAACTAAGAAAAACGGTAAAGATAGAAGTGACGGTGATATGATACCGGGGCACTCCCCCAAGATTGGAAGTTGCCAAATGGAGTGCCCATACCCATGTGATTATATCTCTTTTGTTGGTGAAGAAGATGGTGGTGATGATGGATAGTCACACATCGAGCGTAGGAGGTCTTCTAACTTGCGGATAATGCCTTTGAGTGCGATGATATGCTCCTTCAACAAAATATTTTCACGTGTGAGATACTTATTTTGTATACGAGCTAACTCAATCATCTTGAAAGCTTCGATCTTAGTTGGGGTAAGAAGATTGTGATCAAGTTGAAGGATGTCTTCTGTTGCCGGAATTTGGTCCTCCATGGTCTTCTTGATCCCTTTATCCTTGTTGATCTCCATGGGTTCTTCTCTCTTCAGCTCTATCTTCATTAGCTAAGAATCATTGCCCTCATTGTTGGAGGAGGAGGGGGACGACATGATGCTTGGCTTTGACAACCCTGGCAGAAAACAGCTCGAAACAAGAACATGAGATTTTTGCGTGATACGGCAGTCAAAACCCTCGTGAGATTATATAATGAATTTTTACCGACCAAAAGAAGTATCATGCAAGAAAACGGAGTCAGGAGAGTGCACGAGGTGCCCACAAGGCAGGGGGCACGCCCAGGGGGTAGGGCGTGACCTCTACCCTCATGGAGCCCTCGTGTCCTTCCCGGACTGCTTCTTATTTTTCTATTTTTCTAAATATTCCAAAACGGAGAAACATTGCCATTAGAACTGTTTTGGAGTCGGTTTACTTACCGTATCACATACCTATTCCTTTTCGGAGTCTGAAACGTTCCGGAAAGTGTCCCTTATGTATTCCTGTGGGGTTACTATTTCAATAATATTTGTTTCAACATTTATAGGATTACCTGAGATATAATGTTTGATTCTTTGACCGTTCACCACCTTCGGATTTGTGCCTTCGAAGTTGTTGATTTTTATGGCACCGGAACGATAGACCTCCTCGATAACAAGGACCTTGCCATTTAGAGAGAAGCTTTCCTACAAACAATCTTAAACGAGAGTTGTATAGCAATACATAATCACCTACATTAAACTCACGCTTTTCTATCCTTTTGTCATGCCATCTTTTAACCTTTTCTTTAAACAATTTGGCATTCTCATAGGCTTGGGTTCTCCATTCATCAAGTGAGCTAATGTCAAATAACCTTTTCTCACTGGCAAGTTTGAAATCATAATTGAGCTCTTTAAAAGCCCAATAAGCCTTATGTTCTAGTTCGAGAGGTAAGTGACATGCTTTTCTATAAACCATTTTATACGGAGACATACCCATAGGATTTTATATGCAGTTCTATAGGCCCATAATGCATCATCAAGTTTCTTGGACCAATTCTTTCTAGATCTATTAACAGTCTTTTGCAAAATTATTTTGAGTTCTCTATTACTCAATTCTACTTTGACCACTAGACTGTGGGTGATAAGGAGATGCAATTCTATGATTAACATCATACTTAGCAAGCATTTTACGGAAAGCACCATGAATAAAATGTGAACCACCATGAGTCAATAGTTATCTAGGGACCCCAAACCTTGGGAAAATAACTTCTTTAAGCATCTTAATAGAGGTGTTATGATCAACACTAATACTTGGAAGAGCTTCTACCCACTTAGTAACGTAATCAACAGCAACTAAAATATGTGTATATCCATTAGAGGCAGGAAACAGTCCCATATAATCAAAGCCCCAAACATCAAATGGCTCAATAACCAGTGAATAATTCATAGGCATTTCTTGACGTCTACTAATATTAACAATTCTTTGACATTCATCACAAGATAAGACAAACTTACGGGCATCCTTGAAGAGAGTAGGCCAATAATAACTGGATTGCAATACCTTATGTGCAGCTCTATCTCCAGCGTGGTGTCCTCCATAAGCTTCAGAGTGACACTTGCGTAGTATCTGTTCCTGTTCATGCTTGGGTACACAACGTATCATAACACCATCTACTCCTTCTTTATAAAGGCGTGGGTCATCCCAGAAGTAATGTCGTAAATCATAGAAAAACTTTTTCTTTTGCTGGTATGTGAAACTAGGTGGTACAAATTTAGCAACAATGTAATTAGCATAATCAACATACCATGGAGCAGTACGAGAAGCATTTATGACATTTAATTGTTCATCGGGAAAACTATCATCAATAGGTAGTGGGTCATCAAGAACATTTTCTAACCTAGACAAGTTGTCTGCAATGGGGTTCTCAGCTCCCTTTCTATCAATAATATGCAAATCAAATTCTTGTAGCAAGAGAACCCATCTAATAAGTCTAGGTTTAGCATCTTTATTTTCCATAAGATATTTAATAGTAGCATGATCCGTGTGAATAGTTACTTGAGAATCAACAATATAAGGTCTGAACTTATCACAAGCAAATACAACTACTAAGAATTCTTTTTCAGTAGTAGCATAATTTCTCTGAGCATTGTCTAGAGTTTTACTAGCATATTGAATAACATTTAATTTCGTATCAACTCTTTGCCCTAGAATAGAACCTACAACATTATCACTAGCATCACACATAATTTCAAAAGGTAAATTCCAATCAGGTGGCTGAACAATAGGTGCAGAGATCAATGCTTTCTTAAGTATTTCAAATGCTTCTACACAATCATTATCAAAGACGAACGGTATATCTTTTTGTAATAAATTAGTCAGAGGCCGAGAAATTTTTGAGAAGTCCTTAATGAACCTCCTATAAAAACCGACATGACCAAGGGAACTTCTTATACCTTTCATGTCCTTGGGAGAAGACATCTTTTCAATAGCATCAGCTTTAGCTTTATCAACTTCAATGCCTCTTTCAGAAATTTTGTGCCCCAAGACAATACCTTCATTAACCATAAAGTGGAATTTCTCCCAATTCAAGACAAGGATAGTTTCTTCACATCTCTGCAAAACTCGATCAAGGTTGATTATGCAATCATCAAAAGAGGATCCATAAACGGAGAAATCATCCATGAATACCTCACATATCTTTTCACAAAAATCAGAAAATATAGCCATCATGCATCTTTGAAAGGTAGCAGGTGCATTACATAAACCAAAAGGCATACATCTATAAGCAAAATTACCGAAAGGACAAGTAAAAGTGGTCTTAGATTGATTATCAGCTGATACAGGTATCTGAGAGAAGCCAGAATAACCATCTAGAAAGCAAAAATGTGTAAGTTTGGATAATCTTTCTAGCATTTGATCAATAAAAGGTAAGGGGTAATGATGTTTTTTAGTAGCCTTATTTAATTTGCGGAAATCAATTACCACCCTATAACCTGTAATAATTCTTTGTGGAATCAATTCATCTTTATCATTAGGAACGATAGTAATACCTCCCTTCGTAGGAACACAATGGACAGTACTTACCCACTGACTATCAGCAACGGGATAAATTATACCTGCCTCAAGGAGCTTTAGTATTTCTTTTCTTACCACTTCTTTCATCTTAGGATTCAGTCGTCGTTGGTGATCAATAACTGGTTTGGCATATTTCTCCAAATTTATTTTGTATTGACATAGAGTGGGACTAATTCCCTTAAGATCATCAAGAGTATATCCAATAGCAGCATGGTGCTTCTTCAGAGTTTTCAATAATTTTTCTTCCTCCTTCTCTGAAAGGTTAGCACTAATAATAGGATATATCTTCTTTTCATCAAGATAAGCATATTTAGGTGTATCGGGCAATGGTTTAAGTTCAAACACGGGATCACCCTTGGGTGGACGAGGATCCCATAAGATTTCAACAGGCAAGTTGTGTTTCAGAATAGGTCCCTGTTTAAAGAACACTTCATCTATTTCCCTTCTTTCATTCATATACATATCATTTTCATGGTCTAGCAAATATTATTCTAAAGGATCACTAGGAGGTACGGCAATAGAAGCAAGACCAATAATTTCATCTTTACTAGGCAATTCTTCTTCATGGTGTTGTCTATGAAATTTAGAAAAGTTGAACTCATGAGACATATCACCTAAACCAATAGTAATAACATCCTTTTTGCAGTCTATCCTAGCATTAACAGTGTTGAAGAAGGGTCTACCAAATATAATCGGACAAAAGCTATCTTATGGGGAACCAAGAATAAGAAAATCAGTAGGATATTTAGTTTTCCCACACAAGACTCTAACATCTCTAACAATCCTAATTGGTGAAATAGTATCTCTATTGGCAAGTTTAATTGTGACATCAATATCTTCTAACTCAGCAGGTGCAATATCATGCATAATTTCGTTGTACAAGTCAATAGGTATTGCACTAGCACTAGCACCCATATCACACAAAGCCATGATAACAATGATCTCCTATTTTAACAGAAATAACAGGCATGCCTACCACGGGTCTATGTTTATCTTTAACACAAGGTTTAGCAATTCTAGCAGTCTCATCACAGAAATGAATAACATGCCCATCAATATTATCAGACAAGAGATCTTTAACAATAGAAATATTAGGTTCAACTTTAACTTGCTCAGGAGGTGTATAAGTTCTAATATTGCTTTTACGAACCACAGTTGAAGCTTTAGCATGATCTTTTATCCTAACAGGAAAAGGTGGTTTCTCAACATAAGCAGTAGGAACAATAGGATCATTATAAGTGATAGTCTTTTCTTCGACTTCAATAGGTGCAACCACTTTTACTTCTATGGGAGGATGATATTTAAACCACTTCTCCCTAGGGAGATCAACATGAGTACCAAAAGATTCACAGAAAGAAGCTACTATTTCAGAGTCAAGTCCATATTTAGTGCTAAATTTATGGAAAACATCGGTATCCATAAAAGATTTAACACAATCAAACTTAGGTGTCAAACCTGACTCCTTACCTTCGTCGAGGTCCCAATCTTCAGAGTTGCGTTTAATTCTTTTCAATAAATCCCATTTGAATTCAATAGTCTTCATCATAAAAGAGCCAGCACAAAAAGTATCAAGTATGGTGCGATTAATATCAGAAAGTTGAGCATAAAAATTCTGAATAATTATTTCTCTTGGAAGCTCATGATTGGGGCATGAATATAACATTTATTTAAGCCTCCCCAAGCTTGAGAGATGCTTTCTCCTTCGCGACGCCAAAAATTATATATATAATTGTGATCATGATGAATAAGATGCATAGGATAAAACTTCTGATGAAATTCCAATTTCAATCGTTTGTAGTTCCATGATCCCATATCATCACATAGCCTATACCATGTCAATGCATCTCCCTTGAAAGATAAAGGGAAGACCTTCTTCTTAATAACATCATCGGGCACACTTGCAAGCTTAAATAATCCATAAACTTCATCCCAAATATATTAGGTGCTCATCAGGATGCATTGTTCCGTCTCCTAAAAAAGGATTAGCTAGCAGTTTTTCTATCATACCTGAAGGAATCTAAAAGTAGACATTTTCATTTTAAGTAGGTTCAATAGGTTGAGGAGCAACTCTTTGCTCTACTGGTCGGGGTGCAGATACCCCGAACAAGCCCCTCAGAGGATTACTTTCCATAGTAACAAGTGACAATAAATTTCAGCACACTATATAATTTTTTCCTTACCAAATTCCACCAACCAAAGGCGCTACACTGCCCGGCAATGGCGCCAGAAAAGAGTCTTGATGACCCACAAGTATAGGGGATCTATCGTAGTCCTTTCGATAAGTAAGAGTGTCGAACCCAACGAGGAGCAGAAGGTAATGATAAGCGGTTTTCAGCAAGGTATTCTCTGCAAGCACTGAAATTATAGGTAACAGATAGTTTTCTGATAAGATAATTTGTAACGAGCAACAAGTAACAAAAGTAAATATAGTGCAAAAAGGTGGACCAATCCTTTTTGTAGCAAAGGTCAAGCCTGGACAAATTCTTATATAGAGAAAAGCGCTCCTGAGGACACATGGGAATTATCATCAAGCTAGGTTTCATCACGATCATATAATCCGCGTTCGGTACTTTGATAATTTGGTAAGTTGGTGGACCGGTGCTTGGGTACTATCCTTACTTGGACAAGCATCCCACTTATGATTAACCTCTATTGCAAGCATCCGCAACTACAACAAAAGTATTAAGGTAAACCTAACCATAGCATGAAACATATGGATCCAAATCAGCCCCTTACGAAGCAACGCATAAACTAGGGTTTAAGCTTCTGTCACTCTAGCAACCCATCATCTACTTATTACTTCCCAATGCTTTCCTCTAGGCCCAAATAATGGTGAGGTGTCATGTAGTCGACGTTTGCATAACACGACTAGAGGAGAGACAACATACATCTCATCAAAATATCGAACGAATACCAAATTCACATGACTACTAATAGCAAGACTTCTCCCATGTCCTCAGGAAAAAACGTAACTACTCACAAAGCATATTCATGTTCATAATTAGAGGGGTATTGATATGCATATAGGATCTAAACATATGATCTTCCACCAAATAAACCAACTAGCATCAACTACAAGGAGTAATCAACACTACTAGCAACCCACAGGTACCAACCCCAGACTTAGAGACAAGAATTGGATACGAGATATGAACTAGGGTTTGAGAGGAGATGGTGCTGGTGAAGATGTTGATGGAAATTGACCCCCTGCCGATGAGAGGATCGTTGGTGATGACGATGGCGATGATTTCCCCCTCCCGGAGGGAAGTTTCCCCGACAGAACAGCTCCGCCAGAGCCCTAGATTGGTTCCGCCAGGTTCCGCCTCGTGGCGGCGGAGTCTCATCCCGAAAGCTTTCTTATGATTTTTTCCTCAACGAAAGACTCCATATATTAGAAGATGGGCATCGGAGGGCCACCAGTGGGCCCACGAGACAGGGGGTGCGCCCAGGGGGTAGGGTGCGCCCCCCACCCTCGTGGCCAGGATGTGGCCCCCCTCTGGAACTTCTTGCACTCAATAATTTGTATATATTCTGAAAATGACTTTTGTGAAGTTTCAGGACTTTTGGAGCTGTGCAGAATAGGTCTCTAATACTTGCTCCTTTTCCAGCCCAGAATCCCAGCTGCCGACATTCTCCCTCTTTATGTAAACCTTGTAAAATAAGAGAGAATATGCATAAGTATTGTGACATAATGTGTAATAACAGCCCATAATGCAATGAATATCGATATAAAAGCATGATGCAAAATGGACGTATCACGGGGGTAGATATTTTGGCGGTAGGCCAAAATTTTGGAAATGTGGACGGAAACTTTCTGCACGGTGCCGTCGGACCATTCACTTTGAATGATTGTGTGCATCGCAAATGATTCTTTTGCTTTACGCGCATGGGATGAGTTTGATAATTCAAATTTTGATCTCAAGGCATGGGCACATTCACTTTGAATGCGCGCGGTGCCGCCGGACCATTCACTTTGAATGATTGTGTGCATCGCAAATGATTCTTCTAGTTTACGCGCATGGGATGAGTTTGATAATTCATATCTTGGTGGAAATTTCCCCGGGTACGTCATTGCATAATTTAACATAACTTTCTAATTTTGGCACACAAAAGAGCGTACAACAAACAGACCACACTTACTGAATCGAGCAGTTTTAGTAATTACACAGAGCCAGTTGACCTAAAGATTGCTCTAACAAAAGACCAGCATTAAAAACAAAGCCTAAGTATGCATAACTAAAAATCCGCCGCCGCGCCAGCCTATGCATCGCCGGTGTGAGATGAGACGTCGATGACTTGTCCTGGCGACATGTCGCCATTGGTGGACTCCGCATCCCCCTGCTAAAGTCAACCGCGTCCTCGTCCTCATCCTCGTCCTCGGCGCCGCCCTCAAGGTTGTAGTACTAGAGCAGACGAGCCGGCGAATCTTAAGGAGGGAGACTTAAATAGACCCAGATATTTTCATCGCAAACGGTTCCTAGAAAAAAAAACTGTGTGTGATGTTGTCGACATTTTTTGTTAGCTGTGAAAGACGAATTTGGACTAAAGTGCCAATGGATGGTGTTTTAAATGAATGAGAAATTTTGTAGTACTAATAGAACTGTCATGTCAAATTTTGGAAAATTTCAGGGGTTATTTGACTTTTTAAGACATTTAAGTAATTTTCTAGCCATTTAATGACCGTAATTGAAATTTGAACTACATGTACATGCAACAGCTAACCATAAACGTTTTAAAACTCATATTTTGTGTACTTG
Organism: Triticum urartu; assembly: GCF_056163025.1. Lineage (NCBI taxonomy): Eukaryota > Viridiplantae > Streptophyta > Magnoliopsida > Poales > Poaceae > Triticum > Triticum urartu. The sequence continues at coordinate 306,146,238 of NC_141874.1, forward strand.
TCTGTGATTTAATTCCATTTGCAGTAAATTGGAAGGAATTTTCAAACATATTGGTTTAACGTCTATGACACAATTAAGCATGGAGTGACATGACATTTTAATTCCAAAAAATAAAAAAATCAGAAACACATGAAACCTTGGTTGATGTAATGTCATACCACCAAGATGATGTGGTAAAAAAATTGGCATGTTTGACCAAAGTTTGGACACACACCCCTCACAAACTGGAGCAACTCACTAGAAGGATCATGGTTCCGAGAGGTAACAATGCATGTTTGGTGACGAACGGGAGATAGCTTCCTCTTACGGCCTTCAAATTTTTTCTACGTCTAATGTGCACTACTACAACTGTAATGTGAAATTTTGAATTCTAGGGGTCATTTGACCATTTGAAGACATTTAAGTGAATTTCTAACCATTTAATGACCGTAATTCAAATTTGAACTACATCTTGTTGGAGATATGACCTAGAGGCAATCATGTATGATGATATTTCCTACGTGTTTATGAATAAAGATAGCCCTTGGACATTATCAATGATGTGTATCAGCAAGTACGTGACTTGTTTGTGGGACTATGCATTGTATGATGACTGTCCTAAAAGGTCCATAGTCGAAAGGGCTGTCTGGACGCGCAGCCAACTAGACTAGCATATGACATGGTTGATGGCTTGGTCTCACTAGCCATGGAGCATTGGATGCTGACCGTATAATATGGACTTGGAAGGATCTGGTCGGATTCGACGTAGTCGGATCCGAGTCGAGATAAGGTCCGAGTCGGACAGACCCAACTATAAGACGCAACGATATGTCATCTATGAGTCTCTAGTACAACATATGTTCTATGTCCTAAGACCTGAGCTGACGCATGTACTCGGGATGGTGACAACCTTGCTTTGGGCCGACAAAACGCTACTCTGTAACTGGGTAGTTATAAAGGTAGGTTTCGGGTTTGTCCAGACCCATGCTGCGAGACGTGGTCGAGCAAGATGGGATTTGCCCCTCCGATCAGGAGAGATATACGCTGGGCCCCTCGTGTGATCCGACCAGGATAAGCATGGCCATGCGACAAGGGTTATGAGATAATCTGGTTTGTGGTCGGCATCACTGGAACGAGAAAGAGGTCGGGCTAGCACAAGGATGACAAACTCGCCTTGAGTACGACAACATATATCGTGTGGAAAAAGGAATGGAAGTATGATGTACAGGTTCGCCTGACCAGCTTCATAGTGATGCCGCTACCAACTGTGGAGTTCAGAGGTGATCCGAACTATGACCAAGCCGGCTTGAACCTAAGGGGTCGCGTGCTTAAGGGAAGGAACCTACGAGGTCGGATCCGAGGACACTGGTCGGATGTGATCCGAGCTGTATTTGGATTCTGGCCAAGTAGACTTGTGGGCTTTAGGTTCCGTGCGAGGCCCAAATGTTGAGCCCATGACAGACGCCTATATAAAGTGGAGGTGCCGCACACTCACGTGGTTGATCGCTTCGGCGCTGTGATGTCTACTACACAACCTTCTTCTTGTAGACATTGTTGGGCCTCCAAGTGCAGAGGTTTGTAGGACAGTAGCAAATTTCCCTCAAGTGGATGACCTAAGGTTTATCAATCCGTAGGAGGCGTAAGATGAAGATGGTCTCTCTCAAGCAACCCTGCAACCAAATAACAAAGAGTCTCTTGTGTCCCCAACACACCCAATATAATGGTAAATTGTATAGGTGCACTAGTTCGGCGAAGAGATGGTGATACAAGTGGTATATGGATAGTAGATAATGGTTTTTGTAATCTGAAAATATAAAAACAGCAAGGTAACTAATGATAAAAGTGAGCGTAAACGGTATTGCAATGCATTGAAACAAGGCCTAGGGTTCTTACTTTCGCTAGTGCAAGTCCTCTCAACAATAATAACATAATTGGATCATATAACTATCCCTCAACATGCAACAAAGAGTCACTCCAAAGTCACTAATAGCGGAGAACGAACGAAGAAATTATGGTAGGGTACAAAACCACCTCAAAGTTATTCTTTCCAATCAATCCGTTGGGCTATTCCTATAGGTGTCACAAACAGCCCTAGAGTTCGTACTAGAATAACACCTTAAGACACACATCAACAAAAACCCTGATGTCACCTAGATACTCCAATGTCACCTCAAGTATCCGTGGGTATGATTATACGATATGCGTCACACAATCTCAGATTCATCTATTCAACCAACACAAAGGACCTCAAAGACTGCCCCAAAGTTTCTACCGGAGAATCACGATGAAAACGTGTGCCAATCCCTATGCATAGGTTCATGGGCGGAACCCGCAAGTTGATCACCAAAACATACATCAAGTGAATCACGTGGCATCCCATTGTCACCAAAGATACGCATGGCAAGACATATATCAAGTTTTCTCAAATCTTTAAAGACTCAATCCGATAAGATAACTTCAAAGGGGAAACTCAATTCATTACAAGACAGAAGAGGGGGAGGAGAAACATATGATCCAACTATAATAGCAAGGCTTGCGATACATCAAGATCGTGCCACCTCAAGAACATGAGAGAGAGAGAGATCAAACACATAGCTACTGGTACATACCCTCAGCCCCGAGGGAGAACTACTCCCTCCTCATCACGGAGAGCACCAGGATGATGAAGATGGCCACCGGAGAGAGATTGCCCCCTCCGGCAGGGTGCCGGAATGGGTCTAGATTGGCTTTCGGTGGCTACGGAGGCTTCTGGCGGCGGAACTCCCGATCTATTGTCGCCACGGGTGTCTTTAGGGTATATGGAGATATATAGGCGGAAGAAGTACATCAGGGGGGCATGAGGGGCTCACGAGGGTGGAGGGCGCGCCCAGGAGGGTGGTGAAGGAAATATGCCCTAGAGGCAATAATAAAGTTATTATTTATTTCCTTATATCATGATGAAAGTTTATTATTCATGCTAGAATTGTATTAACCGGAAACATAATACATGTGTGAATACATAGACAAACAGAGTGTCACTAGTATGCCTCTACTAGACTACCTTGTTAATCAAAGATGGTTATGTTTCCTAACCATGGACAAAGAGTTGTCATTTGATTAACAGGATCACATCATTAGTTGAATGATCTGATTGACATGACCCATTCCATTAGCTTAGCACCCGATCGTTTAGTATGTTGCTATTGCTTTCTTCATGACTTATACATGTTCCTATGACTATGAGATTATGCAACTCCCGTTTGCCAGAGGAACACTTTGTGTGCTACCAAACGTCACAACGTAACTAGGTGATTATAAAGGAGCTCTACAGGTGTCTCCAAAGGTACATGTTGGGTTGGCGTATTTCGAGATTAGGATTTGTCACTCCGATTGTCGGAGAGGTATCTCTGGGCCCTCTCGGTAATGCACATCACTTAAGCCTTGCAAGCATTGCAACGAATGAGTTAGTTGCGGGATGATGTATTACAGAACGAGTAAAGAGATTTGCCAGTAACGAGATTGAACTAGGTATGGGATACCGACGATCGAATCTCGGGCAAGTAACATACCGATGACAAAGGGAACAACGTATGTTGTTATGCGGTCTGACCGATAAAAGATCTTCATAGAATATGTAGGAGCCAATATGAGCATCCAGGTTCCGCTATTGGTTATTGACCGGAGACGTGTCTCGGTCATGTCTACATTGTTCTCGAACCCGTAGGGTCCGCACGCTTAAGGTTACGATGACAGTTATATTATGAGTTTATACATTTTGATGTACCGAAGGTTGTTCGGAGTCCCGGATGTGATCACATACATGACGAGGAGTCTCGAAATGGTCGAGACATAAAGATTGATATATTGGAAGCCTATGTTTGGATATCGGAAGTGTTCCAGGTGAAATCGGGATTTTACCGGAGTACCGGGAGGTTACCGGAACTCCCCGGGAGCTATATGGGCCTAAGTGGGCCTTAGTGGAAAAGAGAAGGGGCAGCCCTATATGGGCCGCATGCCCCTCCCCTCCCTTGGTCCGAATAGGACAAGGAGAGGGGGCCAGACCCCCTCTCTCTTTTCCCCCCTCCGCGAATCCTATTCCAACTAGGATTGGGGGGGGGGGAATCCTACTCCCAGAGGGAGTAGGACTCCTCCTGGCGCGCCTCTCCTAGGCCGGCCGCACCCCCCCCCTTGAGCCATTATATACGGAGGTAGGGGCATCCCAGAGAAACACAAGTTGATCCACGTGATCATATTCTTAGCCGCGTGCGGTGCCCCCTTCCACCATAGTCCTCGATAATATTGTAGCGATGCTTAGGCAAAGCCCTGCGACAGTAGTACATCAAGATCGTCACCACGCCGTCGTGCTGACGGAACTCTTCCCTGACACTTTGCTGGATCGGAGTCCGGGGATCGTCATCGAGCTGAACGTGTGCTAGAACTCGGAGGTGCCGTAGTTTCGATGCTTGATCGGTCGGGCCGTGAAGACGTACGACTACATCAACCAAACGCTTCCGTTGTCGATCTACAAGGGTACGTAGATCATACTCTCCCCTCTCGTTGCTATGCATCACCATGATCTTGCGTGAGCGTAGGAAATTTTTTGAAATTACTACGAAACCCATCAGTGGCATCCGAGCCTAGGTTTTATATGTTGATGTTATATGCACGAGTAGAACACAAGTGAGTTGTGGGCGATATAAGTCATACTGCTTACCAGCATGTCATACTTTGGTTCGGCGGTATTGTTGGACGAAGCGGCCCAGACCGACATTACGCGTATGCTTACGCGAGACCGGTTCTCCCGACATGCTTTGCACATAGGTGGCTTGCGGGTGGCAGTTTCTCCAACTTTAGTTGAACTGAGTATGGCTACGCCCGGTCCTTGCGAAGGTTAAAACAGCACCAACTTGACAAACTATCGTTGTGGTTTTTGATGCGTAGGTAAGATTGGTTCTTGCTTAAGCCCGTAGCAGCCACGTAAAACATACAACAACAAAGTAGAGGACGTCTAACTTGTTTTTGCAGGGCATGTTGTGATGTGATATGGTCAAGACATGATGCTAAATTTTATTGTATGAGATGATCATGTTTTGTAACCGAGTTATCAGCAACTGGCAGGAGCCATATGGTTGTCGCTTTATTGTATGCAATGCAATCGCGCTGTAATGCTTTACTTTATCACTAAGCGGTAGCGGTAGTCGTGGAAGCATAAGATTGGCGAGACGACAACGATGCTACGATGGAGATCTAGGTGTCGCGCCGGTGACGATGGTGATCATGACGGTGCTTCGGAGATGGAGATCACAAGCACAAGATGATGATGGCCATATCATATCACTTATATTGATTGCATGTGATGTTTATCTTTTATGCATCTTATCTTGCTTTGATTGACGGTAGCATTATAAGATGATCTCTCACTAAATTATCAAGAAGTGTTCTCCCTGAGTATGCACCGTTGCGAAAGTTCTTCGTGCTGAGACACCACGTGATGATCGGGTGTGATAGGCTCTACGTTCAAATACAACGGGTGCAAAACAGTTGCACACGCGGAATACTCAGGTTATACTTGACGAGCCAAGCATATACAGATATGGCCTCGGAACACGGAGACCGAAAGGTCGAGCGTGAATCATATAGTAGATATGATCAACATAGTGATGTTCACCAATGAAACTACTCCATCTCACGTGATGATCGGACATGGTTTAGTTGATTTGGATCACGTAATCACTTAGAGGATTAGAGGGATATCTATCTAAGTGGGAGTTCTTTAAGTAATATGATTAATTGAACCTAAATTTATCATGAACTTAGTACCTAATAGTATCTTGCTTGTTTATGTATGATTGTAGATAAATGGCCCGTGCTGTTGTTCCGTTGAATTTTAATGCGTTCCTTGAGAAAGCAAAGTTGAAAGATGATGGTAGCAATTACACGGACTGGGTCCGTAACTTGAGGATTATCCTCATTGCTGCACAGAAGAATTACGTCCTGGAAGCACCGCTGGGTGCCAGGCCTGCTGCTGGAGCAACACCAGATGTTGTGAACATCTGGCAGAGCAAAGCTGATGACTACTCGATAGTTCAGTGTGCCATGCTTTATGGCTTAGAGCTGGGACTTCAACGATGTTTTGAACGTCATGGAGCATATGAGATGTTCCAGGAGTTGAAGTTAATATTTCAAGCAAATGCCCGGATTGAGAGATATGAAGTCTCCAATAAGTTCTATAGCTGCAAGATGGAGGAGAACAGTTCTGTCAGTGAGCATATACTCAAAATGTCTGGGTATAATAATCACTTGATTCAAATGGGAGTTAATCTTCCAGATGATTGCGTCATTGAAAGAATTCTCCAATCACTGCCACCAAGCTACAAGAGCTTCATGATGAACTATAATATGCAAGGGATGAATAAGACTATTCCCGAGCTCTTCGCAATGCTGAAAGCTGCGGAGGTAGAAATCAAAAAGGAGCATCAAGTGTTGATGGTCAACAAGACCACTAGTTTCAAGAAAAAGGGCAAAGGGAAGAAGAAGGGGAACTTCAAGAAGAACAGCAAGCAAGTTGCTGCTCAAGAGAAGAAACCCAAGTCTAGACCTAAGCCTGAAACTGAGTGCTTCTACTGCAAGCAGACTGGTCACTGGAAGCGGAACTGCCCCAAGTATTTGGCGGATAAGAAGGATGGCAAGGTGAACAAAGGTATATGTGATATACATGTTATTGATGTGTACCTTACTAATGCTCGTGGTAGTACCTGGGTATTTGATACTGGTTCTGTTGCTAATATTTGCAACTCGAAACAAGGACTACGGATTAAGCGAAGATTGGCTAAGGACGAGGTGACGATGCGCGTGGGAAACGGTTCCAAAGTCGATGTGATCGCAGTCGGCACGCTACCTCTACATCTACCTTCGGGATTAATATTAGACCTAAATAATTGTTATTTGGTGCCAGCGTTAAGCATGAACATTATATCTGGATCTTGTTTGATGCGAGACGGTTATTCATTTAAATCAGAATAATGGTTGTTCTATTTATATGAGTAATATCTTTTATGGTCATGCACCCTTGAAGAGTGGTCTATTCTTATTAAATCTCGATAGTAGTAACACACATATTCATAATGTTGAAACCAAAAGATGCAGAGTTGATAATGATAGTGCAACTTATTTGTGGCACTGCCGTTTAGGTCATATCGGTGTAAAGCGCATGAAGAAACTCCATACTGATGGACTTTTGGAACCACTTGATTATGAATCACTTGGTACTTGCGAACCATGCCTCATGGGCAAGATGACTAAAACACCATTCTCCGGTACTATAGAGAGAGCAACAGATTTGTTGGAAATCATACATACAAATGTATGTGGTCCGATGAATATTGAGGCTCGTGGCGGATATCATTATTTTCTCACCTTCACAGATGACTTAAGCAGATATGGGTATATCTACTTAATGAAACATAAGTCTGAGACATTTGAAAAGTTCAAAGAATTTTAGAGTGAAGTTGAAAATCATCGTAACAAGAAAATAAAGTTTATATGATCTGATCATGGAGGAGAATATTTGAGTTACGAGTTTGGTGTACATTTGAAACAATGCGGAATAGTTTCGCAACTCACGCCACCCGGAACACCACAGCGTAATGGTGTGTCCGAACGTCGTAATCGTACTTTACTAGATATGGTGCGATCTATGATGTCTCTTACAGATTTACCGCTATCGTTTTGGGGTTATGCTTTGTAGACGGCCGCATTCACGTTAAATAGGGCACCATCAAAATCCGTTGAGACGACGCCTTATGAACTATGGTTTGGCAAGAAACCAAAGTTGTCGTTTCTGAAAGTTTGGGGCTGCGATGCTTATGTGAAAAAGCTTCAACCTGATAAGCTCGAACCCAAATCGGAGAAATGTGTCTTCATAGGATATCCAAAGGAGACTATTGGATACACCTTCTATCACAGATCCGAAGGCAAGACTTTTGTTGCTAAATTCGGAAACTTTCTAGAGAAGGAGTTTCTCTCGAAAGAAGTGAGTGGGAGGAAAGTAGAACTTGATGAGGTAACTGTACCTGCTACCTTATTGGAAAGTAGTGCATCACAGAAAACTGTTCCTGTGACACCTACACCAATTAGTGAGGAAGCTAATGATAATGATCATGAAACTTCAGAACAAGATACTGCTGAACCTCGTAGATCAACCAGAGTAAGATCCGCACCAGAGTGGTACGGTAATCCTGTTCTGGAAGTCATGCTACTAGATCATGATGAACCTACGAACTATGAAGAAGCGATGGTGAGCCCAGATTCCGTGAAATGGCTTGAAGCCATGAAATCTGAGATGGGATCCATGTATGAGAACAAAGTGTGGACTTTGGTTGACTTGCCCAATGATCGGCAAGCAATTGAGAAAAAATGGATCTTCAAGAAGAAGACTGACGCCGATGGTAATATTACTGTCTACAAAGCTCGACTTGTCGCAAAAGGGTTTCGGCAAGTTCAAGGGATTGACTACGATGAGACCTTCTCACCCGTAGCGATGCTTAAGTCTGTCCGAATCATGTTAGCAATTGCCGCATTTTATGATTATGAAATTTGGATTTCTAGAAGAAGAATTGTATATGATGCAACCGGAGGGTTTTGTCGATCCAAAGGGAGCTAACAAAGCGTGCAAGCTCCAGGGATCCATTTATGGACTGGTGCAAGCCTCTCGGAGTTGGAATAAATGCTTTGATAGTGTGATCAAAGCATTTGGTTTTATACAGACTTTTGGAGAAGCCTGTATTTGCAAGAAAGTGAGTGGGAGCTCTGTAGCATTTCTGATATTATATGTGGATGACATATTACTGATCGGAAATGATATAGAATTTCTGGATAGCATAAAGGGATACTTGAATAAAAGTTTTTCAATGAAAGACCTCGGTGAAGCTGCTTACATATTAGGCATAAAGATCTATAGAGATAGATCAAGACGTTTAATTGGACTTTCACAAAGCACATACCTTGACAAGATTTTGAAGAAGTTCAAAATGGATCAAGCAAAGAAAGGGTTCTTTCCTGTGTTACAAGGTGTGAAGTTGAGTCGGACTCAATGCCCGACCACTGCAGAAGATAGAGAGAAGATGAAAGATGTTCCCTATGCTTCGGCCATAGGCTCTATCATGTATGCAATGCTGTGTACCAGACCTGATGTGTGCCTTGCTATAAGAATAGCAGGGAGGTACCAAAGTAATCCAGGAGTGGATCACTGGACAGCGGTCAAGAACATCCTGAAGTACCTGAAAAGGACTAAGGATATGTTTCTCGTATATGGAGGTGACAAAGAGCTCATTGTAAACGGTTACGTTGATGCAAGCTTTGACACTGATCCGGACGATTCTAAATCGCAAACCGGATACGTGTTTACATTAAACGGTGGAGCTGTCAGTTGGTGCAGTTCTAAACAAAGCGTCATGGCGGGATCTACGTGTGAAGCGGAATACATAGCTGCTTCGGAAGCAGCAAATGAAGGAGTCTGGATGAAGGAGTTCATATCCGATCTAGGTGTTGTACCTAGTGCATCGGGTCCAATGAAAATCTTTTGTGACAATACTGGTGCAATTGCCTTGGCGAAGGAATCCAGATTTCACAAGAGAACCAAGCACATCAAGAGACGCTTCAATTTCATCCGGGATCTAGTCCAGGTGGGAGACATAGAGATTTGCAAGATACATACGGATCTGAATGTTGCAGACCCGTTGACTAAGCCTCTTCCACGAGCAAAACATGATCAGCACCAAGGCTCCATGGGTGTTAGAATCATTACTGTGTAATCTAGATTATTGACTCTAGTGCAAGTGGGACACTGAAGGAAATATGCCCTAGAGGCAATAATAAAGTTATTATTTATTTCCTTATATCATGATGAAAGTTTATTATTCATGCTAGAATTGTATTAACCGGAAACATAATACATGTGTGAATACATAGACAAACAGAGTGTCACTAGTATGCCTCTACTAGACTACCTTGTTAATCAAAGATGGTTATGTTTCCTAACCATGGACAAAGAGTTGTCATTTGATTAACAGGATCACATCATTAGTTGAATGATCTGATTGACATGACCCATTCCATTAGCTTAGCACCCGATCGTTTAGTATGTTGCTATTGCTTTCTTCATGACTTATACATGTTCCTATGACTATGAGATTATGCAACTCCCGTTTGCCAGAGGAACACTTTGTGTGCTACCAAATGTCACAACGTAACTGGGTGATTATAAAGGAGCTCTACAGGTGTCTCCAAAGGTACATGTTGGGTTGGCGTATTTCGAGATTAGGATTTGTCACTCCGATTGTCGGAGAGGTATCTCTGGGCCCTCTTGGTAATGCACATCACTTAAGCCTTGCAAGCATTGCAACGAATGAGTTAGTTGCGGGATGATGTATTACAGAACGAGTAAAGAGACTTGCCGGTAACGAGATTGAACTAGGTATGGGATACCGACGATCGAATCTCGGGCAAGTAACATACCGATGACAAAGGGAACAACGTATGTTATTATGCGGTCTGACCGATAAAAGATCTTCGTAGAATATGTAGGAGCCAATATGTGCATCCAGGTTCCGCTATTGGTTATTGACCAGAGACGTGTCTCGGTCATGTCTACATTGTTCTCGAACCCGTAGGGTCCGCACGCTTAAGGTTACGATGATAGTTATATTATGAGTTTATACATTTTGATGTACCGAAGGTTGTTCGGAGTCCCGGATGTGATCACGGACATGACGAGGTGTCTCGAAATGGTCGAGACATAAAGATTGATATATTGGAAGCCTATGTTTGGATATCTGAAGTGTTCCGGGTGAAATCGGGATTTTACCGGAGTACCGGGAGGTTACCGGAACCCCCCGGGAGCTATATGGGCCTAAGTGGGCCTTAGTGGAAAAGAGAAGGGGCAGCCCTAGATGGGCCGCGCACCCCTCCCCTCCCTTGGTCCGAATAGGACAAGGAGAGGGGGCCGGCCCACCTCTCTCTTTTCCCCCCTCCGCGAATCCTATTCCAACTAGGATTGGGGGGGGGGGAATCCAACTCCCAGAGGGAGTAGGACTCCTCCTGGCGCGCCTCTCCTAGGCCAGCCGCACCCCCCCCCCCTTGAGCCTTTATATACGGAGGCAGGGGCAGCCCAGAGAAACACAAGTTGATCCACGTGATCATATTCTTAGCCGTGTGCGGTGCCCCGTTCCACCATAGTCCTCGATAATATTGTAGCGGTGCTTAGGCGAAGCCCTGCGACAGTAGTACATCAAGATCGTCACCACGCCGTCGTGCTGACGGAACTCTTCCCCAACACTTTGCTGGATCAGAGTCCGGGGATCGTCATCGAGCTGAACGTGTGCTAGAACTCGGAGGTGCCGTTGTTTCGGTGCTTGATCGGTCGGGCCGTGAAGATGTACGACTACATCAACCAAACGCTTCCGTTGTCGATCTACAAGGGTACGTAGATCATACTCTCCCCTCTCGTTGCTATGCATCACCATGATCTTGCGTGAGCATAGGAATTTTTTTGAAATTACTACAAAACCCATCAGGTGGGTGCGCCCCCTGCCTCGTGACCTCCTCGCAGATCCCCCGACGTGCACTCCAAGTCTTCTGGGCTTCTTTCCTTCCAAAAATGAGTTCCGTGATGTTTCAGGTCAATTGGAGTCTGTTTGGTTTTCCTTTTCTTCGAAACCCTAAAACATGGTAAAAATAGAAACTGGCACTGGGCTCTGGGTTAATAGGTTAGTCCCAAAAATGATATAAAAGTGTATAATGAAGCCCATAAACATTTGAAACAGTAAATAATATAGCATGGAGCAATCCAAAATTATAGATACGTTGGAGACGTATCACGCTGTCACTAGGGTTTGCATGTGTTGCGAATAGACACCTCCACTCACTGCCGACTGTGTGATTGGACCTAGCAGTCCGCCACACGGTGTTCCTCCTGCACGTGCGGATATCGTTAGAAGCGGTACACCTGCGCCGCTCCGGCGAACTTGTACGTGGGATCTGACGACTGGTTGTTTGAGGGAGATCGGACGAGGACGAGACGATCCACGCGGACGCGCTGCCCCAACTCTTCTTCCGCTGCACGACACTGCGCGTCTAGTGGTAAGGAACTGTGATCCATCTCCCGTAGCATGTTCTTGGTTGTTCTACGCATAGGAAATTTTAATTTGCAGTCGACGCACCCTACCGTAGAAGCCAACACATCTACATGCAAGGCCTAACCAAAACAGTTTGAAACATCATATATGTGTACTTGTGTGCAAGTTAATTCCATGTGCAGTAAATTAGAAAGAATTTTCAAACATATTGGTCTCACGACATGGACACATGCATATGTATGCATGGAGTGACATAGCATTTTAATTCAAAAAATAGAAAAATGATCAGAAACACATGAAACCTTGGTTGATGTAATGTCATGCCACCAAGATGATGTGGTAAAGAAATTGGCATGTTTGGCGAACGTTTGGACAGACACCCCTCACAAACCAGAGCAACTTGCTAGAAGGTTCATGGTTCCGAGAGGGAACAATGCATGTTTGATGCTGAACAGGAGATAGCTTCCTCTTACAGCCTTCAAATTTTTTCCTACGTTTAACATGCACTAATACAACTGTCATGTGAAAATTTGGTAAATTTCAGCGGTCATTTGACCTTTTAAAGACATTTAAGTGATTTTCTGACCATTTAATGACCGTAATTCAAATTTGAACTACATCTACATGCAACGCCTAACCATAACGGTTTGAAAAATCATATTTTTGTGTACTTGTGCACGAGTTAATTCCATGTGCAGTAAATTAGAAGGAATTTTCAAACATATTGGTGTCAAGGCATGTGCACATGCATGGAGTGCATGCCATGGCATTTTAATTCCAAACAAATAAAAATGATCAGAAAAACATGAAACCTTGCTTGATTTAATGTCATCCACCAAGATGATGCGGTAAAGAAATTGGCATGTTTCACGAAAGTTTGGACACACACCCCTCACAAGCCGGAGCAACTCGCTAGAAGGTTCGTGGTTCTAAGAGGGAACAATGCATGTTTGATGATGAACGGGAGATAGCTTCCTCTTACGGCCTTAAAAATTTTTCTACGTCTGACGTGCACTTATACAACTGTAATGTGAAATTTTGGAAAATTCTAGGGGTCATTTTACCTTTTAAAGACATTTAGGTGATTTTCTAACCATTTGATGACCGTATTTCAAATTTGAACTACATCTACATGCAACGCCTAACCAAAACGGTTTGAAAAATCATATCTGTGTACTTGTGCGTGAGTTAATTCCATGTGCTGTAAATTAGAAGGAATTTTAAAACATATTGGTCTCACGACATGGACACATGCATACGTATGCATGGAGTGACATGGCATTTTAATTCAAAAAATAGAAAAATGATCAGAAACACATGAAACCTTGGTTGATGTAATGTCATGCCACCAAGATGATGTGGTAAAGAAATTGGCATGTTTGACGAACGTTTGGACACACGCGCCTCACAAACTAGAGCAACTCGCTAGAAGGTTTGTGGTTCCGAGAGGGAACAATGCATGTTTGATGACGAACGGGAGATAGCTTCCTCTTACGGCCTTTAAATTTTTCCCTACGTTTAACGTGCAACTGTCATGTGAAAATTTGGTAAATTTGAGGGGTCATTTGACCTTCTAAAGACATTTAAGTGATTTTCTACTACATCTACATGCAACGCCTAACCAAAACGGTTTGACAAATCATGTTTTTGTGTACTTGTGTGCGAATTAATTCCATGTGTAGTAAATTATGAGGAAATTTAAAACATATTCGTGCCAAGGCATGGGCACATGCATGGAGTGCATGCCATGGCATTTTAATTCCAAAAAATTAAAAAATGATAAGAAAAACATGAAACCTTGCTTGTTTTAATGTCATGCCACCAAGATGATGTGGTAAAAAAATTGGCCTGTTTGACGAAAGTTTGGACACACACCCCTCTTAAACCGGAGCAACTCACTAGCACATTCGTGGTTACGAGAGGGAACAATGCATGTTTGCTGATGGATGGGAGATAGCTTCCTCTTACGGCCATAAAAATTTTTCCTATGTTTAACGTGCACTAATACAACTGTCATGTGAAAATTTGGAAATTTTCAGGGGTTGTTTGACCTTTCAAAGACATTTAAGTGATTTTCTAACCATTTAATGACCGTAATTCAAATTTGAACCACATCTACATGCAACGCCTAACAGAAACGGTTTGAAAAATCATATTTTTGTGTACTTGTGTGCGAGTTAAAAAATCATCCGACGATGTAAATATTTGGTGTTCAAAAAAGAAAATGTAAAGATCTAGCAAGATAACTGGCCCCCACACAATTGGCTCTCTATATTGCGGCTCGAGATTTGGTAGGTGATTGGCGGGGATCGTTAATCAGACACGGTTCAGTATTGGAAACCGTCAGCTATTATGTTCACACACGGATTTGTTGTGGGAATTGTGTGTAATTCAAACTACAGTACTCGTAAATTCCGGCGACCGTCGTGTGTACTGTACCCGTCGATCTAGATTTCGGCCGCCAATAAATACTACCTTGCTCATGTTGTCCCTCCTGCATTCTCATCTGCATCCGCCCCTCGCTCGCCCCTCTCTCTCTCTCAAATTTCTGCCATGGCGTCGCCGATCTGGCCATGCACCGACGAGGAGTCGCCGTTGTTGGTGTCAAAACTGGTGGATCTTGGGTAGGGTGTCCCGAACTATGCGTCTAAGGTCGATGGTAACAGGAGACAGGGGACACGATGTTTTACCCAGGTTCAGGCCCTCTCTATGGAGGTAATACCCTATGACGGTGTCCTGGACTAGGGAGTACTCAACATGTCATCTCCCAATCTGATAGATTGGACCGAGGACCCCCGTGGCCGTATACTCATGGGCCAGTTCGGACAGCTGCCACATACAAGGAAGATTCCACAAGACTTGGCGATCAAGACAAGGACTTCTCCCCACCGGCGTATTCGGCTAGGACTCTTGTTAACCTAGGCCTCTGGTGCATTATATAAACAAGGGCCAGGCTAGTCGATAGATCATATATACATACAATCATACCATAGGCTAGCTTCTAGGGTTTAGCCTCTCTGCTCTCGTGGTAGATCTACTCTTGTACTACCCATATCATCAATATTAATCAAGCAGGACGTAGAGTTTTACCTCCATCAAGAGGGCCCAAACCTGGGTAAACATCGTGTCCCATGCCTCCTGTTACCATCGATCCTAGATGCACAGTTCGGGACCCCCTACCCGAGATCCACCAGTTTTGACACCGACATTGGTGCTTTCATTGAGAGTTCCGCTGTGTGATCGACCAAAGGATCGATGGCTCGCCTGCAGATCAACTGCGACTTTGGCATCTTCGTCACCAGCTTGACTGGTCACCTTGGTTCAACCAAGAACTGTGCGCCGTGTTTGGATCACCATGTTCGGACGAGGGCCTTCATCAAACATCAACTCCGATCTCTATCAAGATCATGGAGGAATCATCCATGGAGCTCGGGGGCTCAACGTCAACATTGCCCTCAAGCGACCGTGCTGTTTTTCTGGACAGCGAACTCGTATCTGCCGCCACCACCTCCTCGAGTATCGCTTTGACGATCACTTTGTTGGAATTGTGTGGAATTGAGTCTACAACAACCCTGGAAAATTTCGTCGAGTTCCAATGGAGGAATCTCTGGCAATCCACGATATACCGGAGCCCTGTCAAATCTGGACAGGAATTTGGATGAGTTTAGGGTGTGGTGTCCAGCTTCTAGCTCAGACGTCCTTTGGAAGATCCAACCGTTGATCGGCTGTGGAATTCCTATATCTACCACCTCTCAAAATTTCAGCTCGATCCGACCGTCCAAACTCCTGGAACTTTCCGATTAGTGCATCAATTTTCGGATCTGTTTTCTGTGCGAAAACGAATCCGACCCAAGTTCATCTTTTTATGAACGGGATTTCGGACATCCCTTTTGAAGGAATTTTTGTATGGGGTATTGTGTTTTGTTCCCGAACACATCCCACTAACTTTAAGATCTTTTGAACATGATCTTCAACATCATGCTGGTGTCAAACCAGTCCAGCAATATTACTCCACGGCTGTCGACCTGCGCTAGACACGGCATCACTTTGTTGAGCCGAGCTCAACTTCTTCGGATCATCATCTCGGCAAGCCGAACAAGAGTCCGGCATCGCGAAGGATAAACCATCACCAACATCACCGCCCCACGGATTACACGGAGCGGGCATATCGGAATCGCTGCACGGTCGCTTCATCAAGCCGGGATCGACCACGTCACGACCTGCATCGACAGAGCCGCACTATTGCTTCTTCAAGCTGGTGTCCATCACGTCGACCTACTTCGACTCATCGACTGACATCGAGGCTTCGACATCTTGGCTGGACCGGGGGCTTCGCCATCTCTTTATCAAGCTACTCCGGACACTTCGGCGTCACTAGCCGACCAACTCCGTCACGTTAGCTAGGCCGAGGGCTTTGCCTCGGCGAGCCAACCTTTACCAGCATTGCCATGCCTCGTTTTATCGCCCATCAGGCAATGGGTGTGCGAAGCGAGTCCCAATTTTGGGAATCACCATCCTTCGGATTGCTACAACAAATAAACCAGGTCTATCAAATGGTGGCCGCATTAACAACAGTCGCATGGTTGTTCGGTCAGTTTCTGTACGTAGTCCGGCGTACGCCGCATCCGGAGCTCGGACCGACCTGCGAATTCAGGCTTTGCCATGCCTTTACCGCATCACGCCGACGCCCTGCATCGACATTATCATTATTACTATTATCTCCGGTTTGCACTATTTTTTGTGCACGGGAAAATGATCTGGGGACTTCGGCGTCACTCTGCCGGTCTGCATTGACCGTGCTATGTCACCACTTCGGCGTGTCGAGCTCTCCGCTCCGCCATCTCAGGACCGGCTCGGGGGATGGAACCTTGCCCCGCATCAAGCTCGGACCGCGTCATCAATACCGAACACATTAACCAGCTAAGTCGCTTTCATACTCAAAGATTTAATTTCTAACTTGTGCTCGGTTCGACCAAGCATTATACTTTTTTGGAAGAAAGTTGCTTGTAAAAATTTTCATTGTCCAAACTTTGTTTGTGACATAAATTCAAATACCCCGTTTACTTGGGGGCTTCCTTTATGAAGCTTTTCGTGTTGCACATGATTATACTTGTACGGCTTCGTTCCTTGTTCGTGTATTACGCCACAATATGCACCATATTGACTTAAGCGACTTACAAGCTGGGTTGCCTCGCTCCTGTGTTTACCCCTACGTTCCCGATTGTTCGGCTAGGGAGTAAAGGGAGCACCTCTGCAATTGTCACGATCGGGTCACCCGAGCCGGACCTCAGACTAGGTGAAGCCGAAAGCTAGCACTCTTATAGTTTTCAATGATGGTCGGCACACAATGGAACTCATGAGTACAAAAAATCTATTGCACAAGTCTCATAATAACAATGAGCACCGAAGAAAGGTATCGGTGGGGGTACTATTTTCTTCGAAGATGCTTCTTACACTTCGCAGTAATATAGCATAAGTTCCCTGAGCGCGCTTTGTCTGTTACAGCCTTATGACCTGATTGCCTGGTTATTGGAAACACCATTGATATTCTTGACAGATGGAATACATAACACTTTTCGGTCCTTGACCGAAGAGGGAGAAGCCGACGGTCGGTTAAGACGCGTTTAAAGTTCGGTTGAACATAGATATGATATAAGTACTTCGATACATGCAATCATTCTTTTACCCAAGTCACTTGGGGGCTCTAAAATTTATTTGAACCGTTTTATAATAAGTGTTCTTCTTCTTAGTCATTGCAAAGTTTTATTATTATTATTTATCACTCATTTTTTCAACGCGAGTGTGTGGTCACTAGCCGGGGAGCCTAATTTCTCTCTCCAAGCCACTAGAGTTTAGTTTGCTAAACTGGCCTAACGAGAAGTACTCCGCCCTCAGGTTAGGAGGTTGAAGCCGTAGGCTGACCCGCTCGAAGTCTTGAGATAGGATGTATCATGTTAAAGCACGATAGAAGCACTTCCTTTTTCTAAGACCAATTTTCGGATTGGCACCGAACACTTGCTCTTGTTCGGACATCATGTTTTTACTGACGTTTCTTGGTTTTCCATGCTTTTTGGCACTTTTAAACTATTTGTGCTTTTCCAGCATTAGTCTCGCAGTGCAACGCCGGACACCTTTAGGGATTCGGCAAAAACATTCTCAGATATTGCTATATATGCATCGGTTTCGAATTGTGTCTTCGGTCAATAGTTGGGTTGCCCGGCTCCTGCGCTTGCCTCCTACGTTCCGCTTTGTTCGGCTAGGTGTGCAAAGGGAGAACCACTGCGATTGTGCTTCCAGCTCACATGGTTAAGCACCTCAGTGGAGAAAGCCGAAAACTGACTGTCACAATAAGCGTAAACTGGTCAGCGATCCGATGACGGTGTTAAATGACGGGCCATTCATAACAATGGCCGAAGTGTTTATGGCTTCACCTCGACTGTCGCCGAACACTACCGGGGGCTAGTAACTGGCCTCCCAAACTAAAATCCTCAATATTTTGCTCTAACGTTAGAGCTGAGGTTTCATGATCATGCTTAGCATGATAATCCAAAGAAAGGGACCGATAGTGGGACTATTTTCTTTGGAAGACATTTCTTATGTTAAACAGTAATATAACATATCTCTCCGCGTACCTTTATTTATAAAACCGTATGGCCAGATTACCTTGTTTGTCGTAAATCTTTGCCCTCATAAAGGCTTTATAAAGTAAGACAAACACTCCTCAGTTACTGGCTGAGGAGGTGGAAGCCGATGGTCGGTCAACAAAGTTTTGTACAATGCGGATCTGAGCATTAAATGACGTAAAGTACTTGGGTACATAGAGTCATTACACATAATTTGTGATTTTACTACGGATATTGATCCTTAATTCAGCCACCCGTGCCCGCATTAAGGCTCGGGGGCTACTGGGCTTTGGGCTTATTATTTACAAATATTAAAGGGGCACATCGATCCCCTGATCTAGTGTTGCCACCCGACCAGTGTCTCGGGGGCTACTGCATTGCTTGACCAATGCAGAAAATTTTATGTGCAATATAGTTTCGAAGGAGATTTTGATCCTCAGGTTGGTCGGCCGCACCCAACCTGAGTCTCGAGGACTGAGCACACCGCTTTTAGTGTCTCGAAGTATTCTGCCGAGCTTGGACTTGATCCTCAGGCCGATTTTGCAAATCAACCTGAGTCTCAGCGGCTACTGGGATCAGCGGTCTTACGTCATCCTTCATGTGCATCTCGGGTTTTAGACCGATACACACCTTGAGGGCTACTGGCTATATATCTCGGCAGAGAATAAATTGCACCAACAAAAAATATTCACAAAAATCGGCCCACATTCTGGGTGGTGCACCACCTCGGAAGCAGCCTGACATAAAGCTCGGGCGCTAGTGGCTGGCTCCATAGAGGGCATTTCCGGCATTAAGCTCGGCTAAACTCCTTCAAACTTATTTGAACCAAGGTGATTTACGACACCTCGGATATAGTCCGGCGTTGGAGCTCGGATATACAGTCCGCCGTTGGAGATCGGATACATAGTCCGGCGTTGGAGCTCGGATACATTCCAGCGTTAGAGTTGGGAAGCGGTCCGGCATTGGTGCTCGGTTGCAAAAGATACCTCGAATACAGTCCGGCGTTGGAGCTCGGACGGAGGAGGACGCTGCCGCCCGGGAACAACTTCAAACCCGAGGTGTGGCATAAAAATAACAAGGCATTGATAAAGGCCGGAAACTTAAAGGGGCTCCTTGGATACCCGACGTGTAAACCCGTCGAATGCATTTCGGTGATCCTCAAGATCGAAGATAAAGAAGATTTGTTGAACCAGTTTTCAAGACCGACGACCGAAGATGAAGAACAGTTCGGAAGAATCGAGGAGCGTCCCTAACTTGAAGACCGGTTCAGGGGGCTACTCACGGTGTCCTGGACTAGGGGGTACTCAACACGTCATCTCCCGATCTGATAGATTGGGCCGAGGACCCCCGTGTCCGTATACTCATGGGCCAGTTCGGATAGCTGCCACATACAAGGAAGATTCCACAAGACTTGGCGATCAAGACAAGGACTTCTCCCCACCGGCGTATTCGGCTAGGACTCTTGTTAACCTAGGCCTCTGGTGCATTATATAAACCAGGGCCAGGCTAGTCGATAGATAATATAAACATACAATCATACCATAGGCTAGCTTCTAGGGTTTAGCCTCTCTGATCTCGTGGTAGATCTACTCTTGTACTACCCATATCATCAATATTAATCAAGCAGGACGTAGGGTTTTACCTCCATCAAGAGGGCCCGAACCTGGGTAAACATCATGTCCCATGCCTCCTGTTACCATCGATCCTAGACGCATAGTTCGGGACCCCCTACCAGAGATCCGCCGGTTTTGACACCGACACCCTACGTCCTGCTTGATTGCTCTTGATGAATATGAGTATTACAAGAGTTGATCTACCACGAGATCATAATGGCTAAACCCTAGAGGTCTAGCTCGTATGGTTATGATAATGTCTGCCCTCCGGACTAAGTCCTCCGGTTTATATAGACACTGGGAGGATATAGGGTTACACAAGGTCGGTTACAAAGAAAGGAATCTACATATTTGGTCGCCAAGCTTGCCTTCCACGTCAAGGAGAGTCCCATCCGGACATGGGTGCAGTCTTCGGTCTTCGTATCTTCATAGCCCCTCAGTCCAACCCATGGCTAACAGGCCGGACGCCTGAGGACACCTTAGTCCAGGACTTCCTCAGTAGCCCCTGAACCTGGCTTCAATGACAACGTATTTGACACGTAGATCTGGCTTCGGCATTGCAAGGCGGGTTCCTTCCTCCGAACTCCAAGATAGTCTTTGGACGTATTTGAACGTGTCCGGACCTGTAACACAACACCAAACACAGCCGCGGAGAGAATATAATATTCCACGAGTCCAATCTCATGACAACCTTTATAACATGACGTCACGCTCACCCGGTTTTTCGAACCGTTTCCTGTCCCGCCGTTCCATGTTTCGAGGCGCGGTTGCCATTGGCACGCTCTGTCAAAACAGAGATCGTGTCCCCTTATTGCGGGATTCTCATTAACACGAGCGTGGGTAACCCAACCATTCTGTTGGAAAGATCCCTTAGGAATAGGCAGGCTTTCAGGCTCAAGAGGAGGCGTTTAATTCCTGCTGCCTTTATAAAGGAACCAAGGGTCGTCCTTTTTGACACCAAACTTCTCCTCAGCCTCTCCAACCTCGAGTTCTAGCACCCAAGGTTTCGACTTCGTTCCTCCGAGCTTCCCCATTATGTCCGGACCCAGCCCTCAAGGCTGATGGGTGGCTTCCTCTGTTACAGAGGAGGACATTGCGAAGCTTCGAGCGGCTAGATACCTGACCGCGGAAATCCACCACAGGCTTCCTGCTCAAGGGCAGGTTATCCCGACCCCCAGATCTGGCGAGAGGGTCGTATTCATCTCACACTTCCTTCAAGGGCTAGGGCTCGCTCTTGATCCCTTCGTCCAGTGGCTAATGTTCTATTATGGACTAGATTTTCATGGTCTAGCCCCAGAGTCTTTCCTCCATGTCTCGGCGTTCATCATTACGTGTGAGGCCTTCCTCCGAATCCCCCCACAATTCGGCTTATGGCTCAAGACCTTCAGTGTGAAACCAAAGGTAGTCGACGGGGAACAGGTGGAGTGCAGCGATGCTGTAGTCAGCCAGCTCACCAACACTCCTTGGCCAAAAGGCTCTTTTACCGAAACTTCCAATCAATGGCAGCGGGAGTGGTTTTATGTTGCGGAGCCCCGTGGTACCAAGTGGGTAGCTGCACCCATGTTTCGTCCTAGCCCACCGTTATAGCTTGCATCATGGGACAACAAGGGGCTGGATTGGGGATAAGTTGATGAAGTGCGGACTCTACAAAGCCACATCCGAACCCTCCTTGTAACACCCACGATGCGGCTATATCTCCCACGCGTCGGAGCACGACTTAGAGGCATAACCACATAGTAGGCATGTCGCAAGAGGGGTAATCTTTACACATCCCATGTACTGAATATGAAAGGGATAAAGAGTTGGCTTACAATCGCCACTTCACACAATACATAAATATAGCATTACATCATCCAGAATACAATCAAGGTCCGACTACGGAACCAAAATAATGACAACCCCAAATGCTAGATCCCTGATCACCCCGACTGGGCTCCACTACTGATCAACTGGAAATGAAACAACACAACGAACACGATCTTCATCGAGCTCCCACTTGAGTTGGATTGTGTCACCTGCACTAGTATCATCGGGACCTGCAACTGTTTTGGAAGTATCTGTGAGCCACGAGGACTCAACAATCCCACACCCGCGAGATCAAGACTATTTAAGCTTATGGGTAGGAAAAGGTAGTGAGGTGGAGCTGCAGCAAGCACTGGCATATATGGTGGCTAACTTACGCAAATAAGAGCGAGAAGAGAAGAAAAGCACGGTCGTGAACTAAAATTGATCAAGAAGTGATCCTGAAAGCTACTTACGTTCAAGCATAACCCAAGAACCGTGATCACTTCCAGGACTCCGCCGAAAAGAGACCATCACGGCTACACACGCGGTTGATGCATTTTAATTAAGTCAAGTGTCAAGTTCTCTACAACCGGACATTAACAAATTCCCATCTGCCCATAACCGCGAGCACGGCTTACGAAAGTTCAAAACCCTGCAGGGGTGTCCCAAATTAGCCCATCAAAAGCTCTCACGGTCAACGAAGGATATTGCTTCTCCTAGGAAGACCCGATCAGACTCGGAATCCCGGTTACAAGACATTTCAACAATGGTAAAACAAGACCAGCAAAGCCGCCCGAATGTGCCGGCAAATCCCGATAGGAGCTGCACATATCTTGTTCTCAGGGCACACCGGATTGTCCAAACTTCCGGTAGGCCAACCCAGAGTTGCCCCTGGTGGCCATGTGCGGCTGACAGGTTGGACCAACACTTAGAGGAGCACTGGCCCGGGGGTTTAAAATAAAGATGACCCTTGAGTCTGCAGAACCCAAGGGAAAAAGGCTTAGGTGCCAAATGGTAAAACCAAGGTTGGGCCTTGTTGGAAGAGTTTTATTCAAAGCGAACTGTCAAGGGGTTCCCATTATAACCCAACCGCGTAAGGAACGCAAAATCAAGGAACATAACACCGGTATGACGGAAACTAGGGCGGCAAGAGTGGAACAAAACACCAGGCATAAGGCCGAGCCTTCCACCCTTTACCAAGTATATAGGTGCATTAAAGTAAATAAGAGATATTGTGATATCCCAACATAAACATATTGCCACAAGGAACAAACTCCATCTTCACCTGCAACTAGCAACGCTATAAGAGGGGCTGAGCAAAGCGGTAACATAGCCAAACAACGATTTGGTAGGGAATGTGGGTTAGAGGCTTGTCATGGCAATATGGGAGGCATGATATAGCAAGTGGTAGGTATCACGGCATAGCAATAGAGCGAGCAACTAGAAAGCAAAGATAGAAGTGATTTCGAGGGTATGGTCATCTTGCCTGAAATCCCGCAAGGAAGAAGAACGAGTCCATGAAGAAGACAAATGGACATAGTCGAACGAATCCTCACAACATGACGTTATCAGAACCAACCCGAAGAAGCACACCGGAAATAAGCAAACAACATAGTAAACAACTACCACATAAACATGGCATGATGTCCGGTTTAATGAAGCATGGCATGGCAAAGTGCAACAAGCAATACTACAAATTAAGTGGAGCTTAATATGCAACGAGTTGCATATTGACGAAACACCACAACAATTATTTAGTTCTCTCTTGTTTATGTACCCAACAATGTTAATTGTTGATTAACATGGAAAGAGGTGAAGCAAATGAAAACTACCTATCTAGGCAAGTTTAAATGAGGCCGGAGCAACAAACACAAGTCCGGAAACTCCTGATGTGCATATTTTAAAGGTTTGGTACTGTACTGCCCTAAACACAATTTTAGAGTTATTAAACATGCAAAGTTATTCCACCATGTTAAACTAGGCATTTTTCTACCCCATTTACATATAAAGTTTGTTAAGTTTGGAGCTACGGTTATTAAGTTATGAATTAAAGCATTTTACATGGTAATATGGCAAAATATATGCAAACAACAGTTTAAACATTTTAAACATAGATGAAGGTTGCATAATATGAAACTAGACATAATTTTAAGCATTTTTCATATATAAAGATTTTACAAAAGATGCATTTTAAACATAGTCGAACGAATCCTCACAACATGATATGCATGGAGGGTTTTTCTGCAAATCTGTAAAACACTGGATAATAGATAAATTCATAGACGGAAAAAAAACACAGGTGGGCCGAATCTGTAGGCTGGCCCAACAGAAGAAAAAAACACGGAGGGCGCTTGGTGGCCTCACCATGGGCCAAGCCCAGCTAGTGGGGAAGTAGCAGCAGGCAGAGCCAGCTGGGCCTTGGAGAGGCTCGCAGCCCACACGAGCAAGAACAGGGGAGGCGGGCGCTTGACAAATGTGCTCCTACTCATTGCAGAGGAAGCGGAGGTGGGCGACAGGGATGCGGGCAGGCGACGGCGGAGCTTGGCGCGACGGCAACGACCGGATCGAGGCGGAGGGAGTCAGAGCTTGTTGGCGGCGTGGCCGGATGCGGAGGTCTGCCTGCTGTGTGTGAGGGGCAGGAGGCGCGCGGTCAACGCAGGGCGGCGCTCGCTGCTCGAACCAGGAGCGCAGCGGCACGGCAACAGCGTCCAGCGAGGCGTGTGAAGGCCATGAACGGCGAGGCAGCTTGAGCTCGGCGGCTGGGCTCGTTCCGTAGGCAAACAGAGAGGGAAGGGAGTCGGGTAAGAGAGAGATGAGAGAGCCAGAGGAAGGAGGAGACGAAGGAGAGGTGCGGCGGCCTGCTGATGCTCGATGGCGAGGGGACGTAGCAGCTTCGGCAGTGGCGCTCGCCGGTGCAGTGCTGGAGACGGCAAAGGCAAGGTGCACCAGGGCGGAGGCAGCATGCAGGAGCTCCTCGGCTCCATGGAGGTGCTCTCCGGCGAAGTACTTGGCGAGGCGATGGGGTTTCCATGGTGGGTCCTGAGACGACTTGGGTGGAGGTGCTCGGGAGTCGGGGATGCGGGAGCTGCTGCTACAGCCCGCCGGCATCGGGCGTTGTACGTGGCAGAGATTTAGGCAAGGGAGGGCACGGCGCAGGGGCACCTCGGGTTCAAACGTGAGGAAGGAGGAGGCAGCTTCGGGCTGGTGGAGAAGCGAGGGGATTGGGCACGCTGCGCTGGTTGGGTGGACGACGAGATCCAGGGGAGGCACTGGTTGGTTGGCCGTGGAAAACTGAGGAGGAGCAGTGGCGGCTGTGGATGGTGGTTTTGGATCGGGAGGGGATCCCAAGGGGGAGGAGATAGTGGGCTAGCAGCGGCGGAGGATGGGACAAGATCCCTAGTTTCTAGGGTTGGTCTATATACATATATAGTAGGCGGGAGGGGGTTTTAGGGGCGTCTAATCGTCATCGGACGGCTCCGGGTCAATTGGGTAGTCAAAAGAATAAATGAAAAAAATATTTTGGTATTACGGGGTTGATCCGGACTCAACAGTCACGAGTGCCCGGTCGGGTTCGGGGATATTTTCGGACGCGTGAGGGGACCTGAGAACTGTGCGGAGAGGGGTTTTGGGGCCTGGTGGTTGGAAGCGGACTGTGTAGATGGTATAGGGAGGAAATAGAGGGAAAGCCCGGCAACAATTTTCGGAGACCGAAAACGTCCGACGATTGACCGGCTATACTGCCGCTATAGTTATCCGTTGGGGTGTCAAACTGACTTCGAATGCGATGAAACTTGGCAGGCAGCCTATCTACACTATAGCAACACCGCATGCCAACTTTCAACCCATTCCGAGAACATTTTCCGGACACTTAAAATACTATTTCGGACGTGTCGCGGGCACGTACAAGTGTGTCTGGGAACAGAACGGACAACAGAAAGAACTGGGAGACCTGGACGGATGCAAGTTTGAAAACATGATGATGCAATGCGGATGAAGACATGATGAAATGCAACATGCAAGCAAATGACAAGGCAACAACAACGAATAACTAGAAGACACCTGGCGCATCGGTCTCGGGGCGTCACACACCTCGAGAGGGACATCGACCTTGTCAGCGTGATTCAAGTAATGCTGATTCGCCGAATCCTACCATGGCAACGTAGGCCTCTCTGTTTGTGGGAGTTCAATCAAGAAGGACCACGAACCCTCCAACACTTCTTCAGCATTACGCACAAAGGGATGTGGAAGTTGTTTTTCAGAAAACGAAAACATTGGCCGGACACTACTGAGGACACAGGGCTCGACTGTAACCGTCCAGATACCCCGGTAAGCACTTGACTTCTGAACACCCCTTTTTAAGTATGCCATAATACATTACTGAGCAAACTATCTCCTTTGAGGGCTGGATAAAGAAAGCGGAGCTGATTAGATGTCCGGCCCCCCTTCCTGAAGGTTTAGCGGATCCTGTATTAACAAGGATGCTAACCCCGGCACCGTACCAGATGCCTGTGAAGGAGGGCAAGGTAGAGAGGACCAAAGATGGCCCCCATCCTGAAGCTGTGCCAGACAAGATTCCATCGTACGAAGACAAAAATGACGGGGAAGTCAACGTCTCTTCCCCCCATGGGAAGAGAAGGACCGCCTCCGAAGATTGGGAGGAAAAGGCTCCTAAATGAGGCAAGATGCCTTCGTCGGGTGGCTCGGGCTTGGAGGACAATGTCATCACACAGTCCCATGACAAGGACAAGCCTCAGTCCAAATCATAAGTGAACAAGGGTGTTTTAAACACGTCCCACCCCTTTCTTGTAACGTCTAGAATATTTTTTTTGCAGTTCGGCATGCAGTCTTCTTCAACAATCCTCTTCCTCGGGGGATCTTCTCCTGGAGATGATGGATAGCGAGATGCCTCCACCAATCTCCTCGCCCAACAAGGCGGACAACTTCAAGGTGTCGTCGCGGAGGGTCTCTCCCGATCAACAAGTGGTGCGAGGGATGATGAAGACACAACCCGAAGGTGATACTTCAGTGGCCTAGGGTTTGGGGACCAACAATAAAGCCCCCGAACATTCCGGTCCACAACCGCATACAAATAAACGGATCCCTTCAAAGGGAGGCTGTACTCCTACAGCAGCCTCCGGAGACCCAGAGGCGTCGGATATATTGACGAACATGCTGTGACAGGCGTCCGTCTTAGAGGAACATCGTACCTTGATGGGCACGATGGTCGAAAAGGTCCTGGCCGCGGAAAGCGGATTGAAAGAGACCTTCATGGGCCTGCTAAGAGGCTTTGAGGTTTGTATCGTAATATGTTCGATTGTGTTTTATTCAAGAATACACCTGTGTAAAGATAGTAGCCCCTGAGACTCTGATTGGTTTCCCGAGGGAGGCGATCAGAGGATCAAAAGATATGCCCGGGGAGTAATATGATTAATTGGAACACAGGCCGTGACCTCCCCGGAAACTGTCTGGCCTGTAGAGATTGAGGATTTGCAACACAAGATTGACGAGGCAGATACTGATGAGTCGCAAGGTACGTCTTCGGAGCAATCCTTACATATACGTGTTTGTAATATAAGCGTGACGCTTAAAGTTGCATATTGGAATATGCATGGCTGCATATGGTGCCGCCACTGTTTAGATTCTTCGGGCGGAGCTTGCCCGGGCCAAGGAGCAGGCCCGGTTTAGTAATGCGGCTGCCGAAAAGGCATCGGCCGAGTTAAAGGCCGAACAAGCTGCTCGGCACCAAGATGAGGATAAAATATCCTCGATGGCGCTTGAACTAAAAAATGCTACCAACCGCTGTGAATTCCTAGAGAAGGAGAATAAAGCCAAAGCGGCTGAGCTTGACAAGGCCTTGCGAGAGGCGAAAGAAGCGCGATCCTAATCTAGAGCGGCCCATGAGGAGATCCGGCAAGCTGGGGAGATTGCGGCTGGTAAGCTATTTTTGTTACAGACTAAGTTCGGTGATCCGAATTATGCTCAGCTTAACCAAGTGTGGAGTTCTCCAGACGTGTTTTTGTACCTGCCGAAGAGTTCATCCGATGCGGCGTAGTTTTACCAAGTGCAAGAGGGATATGCAACGGAGAAGCTTTTCTGGTCACAGTTCGGCACATCAAAACGCCCTCTGCTGCTGAATGAACAGATGTCCCAATGGGCCGAGCTTCACAGGATGTCCGGCGCTGCCATGAAGAACGTCATACTTCAGCTGTGGCTGACTGAGCCGATTCCGAATAGCTATTTCGGCTTGGTGTGGCGGCTTGCTGATGCGGTGCCATGTATCGGCGCCGTGAAGCGGTCGGCGTGCATTGAAGGTGCACAGATGGCCTTTGCCCGAGTTAAGACATACTGGGGGAAGATGAAGGCCGTCGATGTTGCAGTGCAGGGTCCACCCAAGGGCAAGGACCATCACGCACCAGAGCATTACTTTGAGGACGTCTTAGAGGCTGCCCGCTTGATAGAGGGTCAATGTTCGAAAGGCATAATATTCGAGTGAACTCTTTACGAATTGTAAAAGACAATTGTTATAATCAGTCTATATTTTGATTTTGCCTAAAGGCTTTTGTTCCTCCTGTGCGGTCGTTTGTATATGAACTGAAAGTTTTCCAGTCGTCGGCTTCAGCCCCCTCATAGGAAGTGCGGGGGTGTTCGAAAAAGCATCTGATCACTCTTGACCCAACATCTTGGTCCATGAAGGAGGTGTCAATGCAGCGAACCAGGCAACCAGACTATAGGGCGTTAACACTTTCACTTAGCCATAGGAGTTTTATGGTGGGTCTATGACATAGCCCCTGGTATGTATGTGGCTTATTCATACGATGCATTTACATATTTGACCGGAAAGAGGTCCTTCGTGTGACACGGAGGGAATCGCGAAAGATTCCGATAAGTCATCGAGTGATTGACCAGCTCTCGTCGCATCATGACAGTCAGTTTTCGGCTTTCTCTACTGAGGTGCTTAACCAGGTGAACCGGAAGCACAATTGCAGTAGTTCTCCCTTTACTACCCTAGCCGATAGAGCGGAATGTAGGATAGCAAGCATAGGAGCCGGGCAACCCAACTATTGACCCAAGACATGATTCGGAGCTGATGCATATAAGGCCAAAATCGCGACGCCGAAGTACGCTATAGAGCTGTTCGGACTTTGTCGGCAACTCATTTGTTCCCATATCGAGCCCCTGGCAAGTTATGCCGAGGTGTACGTTTGAGACAACCATAGGGGCAAAACTCGGTCCTTTTAGAAAAGAATGGATTGTTTTTACTGGGATCTGAGTGATGTGCCAATCATGTATATAGATAACAAAGCCGCAACCCAGGCTATTTGATATGCCAGGGGTCGAAGGCAGAGGAGAAAGGCACTTTAGAGGCTCGAAATAGAGAGTGCGGTCTACAAAAAGTTATTTTGGACCTCCTGTCGCACGTCTGTGACGCCTGTCCTCGGTGAAGGGACTCCTTCACAGAAATAGCCCTTGGGTGAGTGTACGAACCCGAACTACGATAGAGTCCGAGACCAGCCATTGAGCCACCTGTGGAGGGAAACAAGAAAAAGGAAGAAGGAATTTTTTTAGAAAAAACAAAAGGTTATGGGAGTACTTTCAGGTCCGTCCGTATTGTGCTTTTGCCGGTGCCTCGGGTATTTTAAGTGCGTAGTTATGTATGCGCGGTAAAGATTGTCCGGGTATATGCGGCGGACGGCGGAAGCTGAACTGCTAGTCCTGTATGGGATTTTAACGGTCATGTCAAATGGAGACTAGTGGCTTAATGGCTGACGAGGCATGCAGTCTAATGCCCCCGTTGTGTAGTTCGGCTGAGATAGACGTAGTGTGATCCTCTGCACGGAGAGAGCGCTCCATGCGTTCCCCTGTAGGGGACTGTGTCATGTGCACCATGTTCACTGTCTTTACTTCGGGGGGAAACTACTTCTAACCCCCGGTGTTTGGTTGGAGAGTTTCGTTGTCGTCGTCATCGTCGGGCGGCTTCTTCCCCTTGTATTCGGAGTTTAACTTGCCGGCCTATTTGAAGAACCAACAACTTCTGTTGGTGTGGTTAGCTGGTTTATTGGGGTGGCCATGAATCTTGCAGGGCCTATCCAATATCTTATCCAAATTGGATAGTCCATCTCTGTTTTCCTTGAATGGCTTCTTCCGTTGACCGGGTTTGGAGCCGCTAAACCCGGCGTTGACCGTTGTCTCGTGCGCTCCCCCCTTACTATTGCCACATTTGTGCTTATTGCGTCGTAGTTTCCCGTTGCCGTCTCGAACTTCGGAAGTGACAGGGTCGCTGGTGTTGTTTCTTCTACGAGTGAGTTAGCTGTCTTCTCCCGCGCAAAAGCGGGCCATCAGAGTGGTAAGGGCTAACATGGATTTTGGTTTTTCCTAACCGAGGTGGCGGGCGAGCCACTCGTCCCGGACACTGTGTTTAAAGGCCGCTAGGGTTTCTTCGTCCGGACAATCTACGATTTGGTTCTTATTAACTAAGAACCTAGTCCAGAGCTTCCTGTCTGACTCTACGGGCTGCTGGAGGATGTGACTTAAGTCATCGGCGTCTGGTGGCCGGATGTATGTACCTTGTAAGTTGTCACGGAAGGCGTCTTCTAGATCTTCCCAGCTGTCGATAGAGTTTTCAGGCAGACTGTTTAACCAGTACCTTGCTGGTCCTTTCAATTTTAGTGGGAGGTATTTGATGGCATGAAGGTAGTCTCCTCGAGCCATATGAATATGGAGAAGAAAATCCTTGATCCATACCGCGATATTGGTTGTTCCATCATATGGTTTGATATTCACGGGTTTAAAACCTGCTGGGAATTCATGCTCCATTACTTCGTCAGTGAAGCAGAGTGGGTGTGCAGCGCCTCTATATCGGGCCACGTCGCGACGTAGCTTAGATGGAGTCCGTCTGCGGTTTTCATCCTGGGCGTGACTAGATTTGTCCCGTCCGAATAGGTAGCTGACGTTGTGTGTCGAGGCACGTCCTCGCGATCCATAGATCAATCTGGTATGTCCTGCTCTACTGTCCAGGTCCTGTCGAGGGTCGTATGTATGACCCGAGCTGTTTTATCTCTATTTTTTCTTTGGGGTGAGGCGGGCTGCTGTTCAGCTTGAGCTGCCGCTTTATCCCGACTGCATGGTGGTCGGTTAGCCGCATTGTCCCGACCGCGTGGTACAGGCTCCGGCACTTCCTTATCGAACTGAGGTAGCCATCTGCGCTGCGGGTAACCCTTGGTTGTGCGCCTGGGGCCATATTCTTCGGCCACTAGGATATCTGTCCATCTATCGCTGAGCAGGTCTTGGTCAGCTTAAAGCTGCCATTGTTTCTTTTTCAGGCTCCTTGCAGTGGCTAATAGCTAGCGTTTAAAGTGCTCCTGCTCGAGAGGTTCCTCGGGCATGATGAAATCCTCATCGCCGAGGCTCTCCTCATCCTCAAAGAGCAGAAGATAATTACTGTCCTCCGAGTCTTCGTGTATGGCCTGTTCATGCGGGCTATCGTGCCCGTCTTCAAGTTCATCTTGTTCGGATGTTGCCCCAACAAGGGCTTCATTGTCTTCGGCATTGTCCGGGGTGTTGTTTTCTCCGGTGCCCGTATTACTTTCTTTTGCACGACGTGGCTTAGACCGGCGCCGCTGACGCCGGCGTCTGGGCTGTGTCTTAAGAGGTTCACCCTCAACTGGATCTTCTTTGTCATCGTCGTTAGTTCCTTTAGGTGTATCCACCATGTATACGTTGTATGAAGAAGTGACCGTCCCGCGTCCGATGAGTGGCGGGTTTCAGCCCTGCTCTTCTTCGGCATCGTCATCTATACCGTCGAAGTCTTCAGAACCATAATCGAGCATGTCGGTTGAGTCATCGACAGTGGCTATGGAGTGGGTGGCGGGTGGGAAGCAAGATTCTCCATCATCAGCCCCTAGTTAGAAACGAACATAGTTCGACTGTGAGTCCCCCGCCAAGCATAGGTTTTTCAATGAGTTTAGCATGTCGCCCAAAAAGCGAGTGCTGGAAGATGTCTGCAGCGCTGAATTCGAAGATCGTTAAACGATCAAGTTTGGCGTCCGCGGGCTCACACGGTTTGAAGCTTAAGGCCGGAGACGAGTCCAGAGTTCTGGTGGCACAGGTATCGTGCGAGATCAAGTCTATGTGTGGCTCTAACACCGTGGAATCTGTGACTCCGTGGCGGGGTTGAGCTTCCCGTCCTTGGGTGGTGTAGTCTGCTCCGGATCTAAGGCCAGAGTGGTTATGGGAGTTGTCTCATGGATGTTGTCCGATGAAAGACTTAGGTCTTGTCCCTCGGGGTGGCTAGGAGTGGTATCTGCGGTCTCG
This sequence comes from Triticum urartu, assembly GCF_056163025.1. NCBI lineage: Eukaryota > Viridiplantae > Streptophyta > Magnoliopsida > Poales > Poaceae > Triticum > Triticum urartu. The sequence goes on from NC_141874.1 coordinate 306,178,662, forward strand.
AATCCGGTGAAGATCAAGTCCCTACGGATGTCCGCAACGTAGTTCAAGCTCCCAAATCTGACCTCATGGCTAGGGGCGTGGCTTTCGATCTACTCCAGATGGCCAAGAGAGTTGGCCTGCAGAGCGAAGCCGCCAAAAACGAAGATCTGTTCGGGGAGGAAGGCTCCCCCTTGGGCAGCATCGTTGTAGATGGTTGAAGGAGCCATCAAACCTTTTGATGACAGCACAGTGGAACTCTCAATGAAAGCACCAATGTCGGTGTCAAAACCGGCGGATCTTGGGTAGGGGGTCCCGAACTATGCGTCTAAGGTCGATGGTAATAGGAGAGAGGGGACACGATGTTTAACCCAGGTTCGGGCCCTCTCTATGTAGGTAATACCCTACGTCCTTCTTGATTGATCTTGATGAATATGAGTATTACAAGAGTTGATCTACCACGAGATCGCAATGGCTAAACCCTAGAGGTCTAGCTTGTATGGTTATGATAATGTCTGACCTCCGGACTAAGTCCTCTGGTTTATATAGACACCGGGAGGATCTAGGGTTACACAAGGTCGGTTACAAAGACAGGAATCAACATATTTGGTCGCCAAGCTTGCCTTCCATGCCAAGGAGAGTCCCATCCGGACACGTGTGCAGTCTTTGGTCTTCTTATCTTCATAGCCCATCAGTCCGGCCCATGGCTAATAGGCCGGACACCCGAGGACCCCTTAGTCCAGGACTCCCTCAGCCGCCCCCCGAGGACACTCACTCAATTAGCAGCGATGAGGACCCCTATGCGCCGCCTGATGAGGTTGCGCTGGACCCCCCCAACTTTGGATTGGTTTTGGGGAAAGTACAATCTTTGTCTATGGAAGTTGCTGCCGCCGGCTGAGAAAGCCAGGCAAGTGGCGTTCAAGAAGGAGATGGCAGAGGAGGAAGCCAGGTACCAGGCTGCCTGTGAAGCCCATGATGCCGCCTGGAAAAAGGAGGTGGCGGAGCTTTGGGGGCGGGCGCATCGTCGTTCCGAGGAGGTGTACGAAGACGGGTACTTCGCGAGGAAGGTCATAGGCGTTGGGCGCCTCGTTGCTGCATGGAGGTGGGCCGATAAGCTCCAGCGTGCCACCGACAAGGAGCTCCGGTGGGCGCCCAACGAAATGGCAAGATCGGCCGCGCGCGTCCACCGGAAAGAGGCAGATCGGTACGGCAAGCGCTGCGAGGCGGAGGAGTCGGAGTACTGCCACCGCACTGGGAAGATGCCGCGCACCAGGGAGCTGCTGGCAAGGGGCTGCCGTAATACTGGCCCCAGGAGAGATTATTAGTTTTAGTATTGATCATTTATTGTACCTAGTAGTTAAGTATCATCACGTATATGTGATTATATATATATTCTATGATGATCTAACAATTAATATATATATATATATATTATGAATTCCATTTTCTATCTGTTTTTGTATACTAATTTGAATCTAGCTGTTATCATCCACATATACAGAATGGAAAGCGTATATACACACATTGAAACAAAACATATAAGAATGGAAAACAGATTACACACATTGAAACAGAGCAATAAACAGAGCAATACTATGATTGTTGTGAATACATAGCTATCCATGTCGAAACGACTTTTCAAAATAAAATGCGTCCATGCTACCATGATAAGCAGCCATTGCCTAGGGTAGCTCTTGGCTCTGCCTGAACTCATGCATGCGTTCGTCCAAGCGGTCGACACGCTCGCGGTACATCTGGAGCGCGATCTCGAGCTCCAAGTTGGATATTTCATCGGAGATCACCAGCTCAAGAATGGGATGGCCATGTTCCTCTACTGCGCCCAGGTGGACACCTGGGCCAAGGAGGCGGTCGAGCCTATGGACCAGCTCGTTGGCATCCAGCGGGCCGCGTACAAGGCGAACGGCGTGGTGGGTGTCCGGTGAAAGCACAGCACGGCCGACCTCTGGTGCAAGTATGGCGCTGAGGTCCTCTTCCCACTCCTGGTGAGGAATGGGGGTACTGACGGGATGTGTACCCAGCTGCGACACCGTGTCGACAGCAGGCAAGCGCAGCTTGATCCGCTATTGTTGTGCGGTGCGCCGTGTCTCTCGCTCTGCGGCGCTCCAACGGTCTCGCCGTGCAGCGAGCCGCATCCTATCGGCGCGGACGCGCCTAGCTTGCTCTGTGGCATGCCATCGATCATGTTGTGCGGCGAGCTGCAGCCTATCGGCGCTCACATGCCTATCTTGATCTGCGGCGCTCAAGCGCCAGGCGCTAAAGGTCTGCTCAACCCTGGCGATGACGCGCATCACGGTGTCGTCCATCACGTTGTCGGGGAGCGCCTCGGCCTCGACGAGCCGTGGCACCTGCTTGTTTTCCTCGTTGACGAGGTTGATGGCACAGGCGGCGCTTTGGTGGGTTGGCATGCTTGGAAAAGGTGGACGTGCTACAGGTTGCGCTTGTCGCCTCCGCACGTCGCACGCCCCCTATGCGCAATATAGCAGGGTGGCGAGAAACAGGTGAGGAAATGGCGGGAAATGGTGGCGTGTTCATAAAACGCCATCAATTAATGGAAACTTAGCATCGAGCTAGCACAAGAAGTAGATGATGATCAGATGAACACGGGCCACACTAGGGAACACGTCGGTGATGAATTCATCAATCCCAAACGGTTGAATACTAGCAAGCGTTTGCCCATAACACACATGGCCTATTCCATCACAAATGGGCCGGATGGATCACCTGTATGCCACGTATCGCACATTGTCAAAAAGTAATGCGGTAGACCTTCTTTAACATGTGTTAAAAAAACAAGGGCCTCGAGGTTAAATTAGCTGAGGGAATGGCGAATTTCGGTCATTTGACCAAAATGACCCATCCCATCACCTAATTTAACATCGACACAACTTCCCATCCAGTCACCCATCCGATGGCTGTTCCAGCCTGACCACACTTAACTTGATAGTTTTCTTACATGAGCTACTGGTGGAATAGCTAGTCCTTGCTGATAGGAATGTCGCTTCACATCCTTATGGTGTATATGGATGACCGCCCGTCCCACAATGGCCAATAGATGTTGTGTAGACAGAGCATATCACATATGTCTTATTAGAAGCAATCGTCCGCGTTATTATCGGTCTTTGCACACATTTCTGATTACAGACCTGTTTGCCGCGTATCACACACATCTTGATATATTGAACCAATTCTGTTCTCTTGCCTAATCACAAAAAGTTCATCTGAGTGAACCGTATGTTGTACATCGCACACACCTTGATCGGGCTGACTTTCTTTTGTGTTGCCTAATCACACACAGTTCATCCCAGTGAACCGTATGATGTATATCGCACACGCCTTCATCTGGCTACCCGTTTCTTTTGTTCCTCCTCATCGCAAAAAGTTAATTGAACTGAACCGTATGCCCTTCATCGCACATGCAACTAAAACCTAAACCGTGTTTGATGCATCCGTCATCACAAATGTTTTATACATTTCTGATGATTTTCATACAGCACCATTTGCGATTATTGCATCGCACATAGTTTCTCGAAGGGTCTCTGATTGTAGTGTCACATTAGCAGCATCCTACAGTAGTGATTAAAGTTCCGACTGGATTTCGAAAAGTTGAAGTTAGAAAAACATCTCAACTGGGAGTTATAACAACAAACCAGTTAAACAAACAAGGAATTAAAGAGTTTGAATTGGATGCTGGAAAGTAGTTATTAACATCATTGTAACCGGTTGTTGCAGCAGTGATAGAGGCTAAGGTATCCCAATGTTTCGATGAGATGGTGGCTATCGTTTCTGTGGGAGTCAACCTTGACGATCCGACTATGAATGTGCGAGACATCGCGCCTTAGCAATCGCTAAGCCAACTACTGAGGGGTTATTGACCACACCGGAGCATGATCAACCTGACCATGAGGGTCTATTTCCTGCGAGCAAACGAAGAACAAGCATGAAACTAAGATTGCAATCTGGATATTGCAAATGTAAGATGAAAGCTTTATTGATCAAGGCGGGGTTCTGTGACGTCTTGGTGTGGTCGTTGGACACAAACGAAGTACGCAAAGTTGCAGCTATGGCGAACTTTTAATCTAAACAAAACCCTAAGTCTAAACGACGCCCTAAGGGCTGTATATATGGAGGAAGACAGGGGATTTCATGGCCCTTGGAGGAGGGGTCCGAAACCAACCCTAACTCTTGTTTTCCCACACATACGGACTCTAAAAACAGCCTATACTTAAGTATTTCGAAAATACATGGGCCTGGCCCAATAATAAGGTGACGCAGCACCTAAAATAGCCTCTGGATGAAATTTATGAAGTGGCACCTTGTATATTTCGTCCAAGGCTTCATGCACTCCTTATGGTGGCTTCAAAGTCCTGAAATCATCACTTGTAACTCCGTTCTTGATCCCCTTGCGCATGCCATCATCTCCATGCTTGAACTTGTTCCAAGGTTTATCTTTCTTGTCCAAGCTAGGCCCTTCATTTGTAACCAAAACAAATGTATCCAATTTAGGCAGCATCATATTCTCATGAACATTAGAATCGTTACCAAGAAACAAAAGTACCTGATAATTCAATTGGCGTGCGCGAGCTCTAGTAATTGGTACAGTATGTATAGCAGCAGGGGTTGTGGGTGTAACAATCACTACAAAAAAATACACTTCCGTGATGATACGTGTTTGTCACAGCAGATCGCGTTTTGTATCATGCATGTACATCCATGACAAATTTATGAAAGAATCAAGATAGTCATACCTGTGCTGTCGTAGAAGTGTTCCATGACATTGCCAAAATTATCATCACAGAAGTGTCCACTTCCATGACGATAAATCGCACGTCACAGAAGTGCTTTCGTCAAGGGTGACCGACATGTGGCATCCACCACAACAGAACGCCGTTAAGCTATCGGGTCGGGTTTTGGATCCGATAACCCATTAACAACCCCGACCAATGGGGATTTTCCATGTGTAAAATCATCATTGGCTGGAGGAAACACGTGGCAGCTCACCATTGGGACAGATGTCATCCGCTCATTGGACCGAAGGCGCCTATGATACGGCGACACGTGGCACGGCCCAATAGAGGCCCATTCCTGTGAAAAGGCCGACCCGTTTACTTGGTCAAAAGGTGGCGGGTCGGCCCACGGAAAGCCTGTTAACGGCCTGTTCGCATATAGCCCATACACAGCCCGCTAACCCAGGCCCCATTACGCCCTATCCGAATTAGGCCCAGTAGCGCCATCTGGGCCGTCCAATATGATTTAGCCCGTTTTAACTTCCGACCCATGTGTAGCCCATGACTTCTTTCGGCCCATATGAGGACCTTTGTAACTCTTGGCCCATTAACGGCCCGTGGTGAAACTGGCCCGTAATGAACACTGTATCACTTTATACCCATTAACGGCCCGTTATTCCATTGGGCCATTTCTAGCCCAAGTTATCTTTCGGCCTTCTCAGGGCCCATTGATTCTTGGGCTCATTTGCAGCATTCGGTTACATACGGCCCGTTACTGTCATTTTCTGCTTGTGGGCCAAATTCAGCCCGTCGTTACAGTCGACCCGTTTGCGGACCGTTAATACGTTGGGTCGTTTTCATGTCAAAGAAAACCCGTTGGGCTGTTTTCATAGAGTTATCAAATACGACCTAATAACGGCCCGTTATGGTCCATGAATAGTATGGCCCATGATTAGCGAAATGATGATACGCCCTGCAGAAGGCCCACAGTCGACCCGTTTGCGGACCGTTAATACGTTGGGTCGTTTTCATGTCAAAGAAAACCCGTTGGGCTGTTTTCATAGAGTTATCAAATACGACCTAATAACGGCCCGTTATGGTCCATGAATAGTATGGCCCATGATTAGCGAAATGATGATACGCCCTGCAGAAGGCCCATGGATCCTACGGCCCATATGAGGCCCATGGAGAGTACGGCCCGTAGAAGGCCCATGGATCGTACGACCCATAGAAGGCCCATGGACCCTACGGCCCGTAGAAGGCCCATGGACCCTAAGGCCCGTATAGAAGGCCGATGGATCCTACGGTCGGACGAAGGCCCATGGATCATACGGCCTGCAGGAGGCCCATGGTTACAACAGTCCATGCGTTGCCATGATTATTTTGGCCTAGTTACCAAAAATAGGCTATTGTGGCCACTAGAAAAAATAGAAAAAGAACTGCAGTGACTAGAAGTAAAGAACTAAACAAGACAATAAGGAAATAAATAAGCAAGCAATTAACGCTAGCCTATTACCGCTATTACACATATTACATCCATTGTGCATCAAAGTTCGCCACCAGTGCAAATATAGGGAACAAAACAGCACATTACATACATTGGCCGTCAAAATTGGCCACCAGTGCAAATCAACGCGGCAGCAAAACAAGAGCATAACTGAAACAACTTCAGAAGAGCTCAAGAAATGTTATCCTGGGTATCCACCATGCTGGCAATAAGCTTAGCAAGCTGATTAGCTTTGTCCTGTTTGGCGCTAAAATCCTCCAATGCTTGCCATTGCACCAGAAAGTATGCATCTGAATGCTCCAGGGACTTCCACAGTCCTTCCGCTTCTTGTCGCAGCATGGCTGATCAATGTCTTTCAGCTTGTAGTTGAGACTCAAGAAACCAAACTGATTCAGACAGTGAGTTTGAATAGCTTGTGCAAGCACTAGTGGCCAGCAACTCGAACACTAAACCAAGACAGGACTTTGGGGTTGTCTCGTTGTCTTCAAGATAGTCTTCCTTAGCTGTTTTATCAGCTTTGTTGGAGACCAACAAGGATGTGTCACTATCCTGAACCTTATCTACATTACTTCCTTTACCATTGCTTAATAAGGCACTCTTCCCTAATATTCTGTCAGCATTCTAAAAGAAGAAACAAGCAGACACATAACAAGTTTAGCATGTACTAGTATATGAACCACATTTCGGTGAACCAGTTCATTAGTAAGGTGGACAAGATTAAACTACCAAGTCTTCTATTACCAAGTACTAGTACATAATAAAAGCATCAAACAAACATATATCTATGTCCTATGGTCACTGCATTGTCTTGCCAAATCAAAATAGAGACACGGTTCAAATCATATCAGTTCAAGACAAAGCAGCAGTGAAAGAATACAAAGCGTGGGAAACTACACGCCACAACAAGATTTCAGATGGGTACCACGGGTCTACATGTACAACAACACTATTGGCTCTGTTGTGATGCTAGTAATGTGCATGATATGAAAGTCAACTGTATACACAATTGAAATTGAAATCAACAGAGCTATTGATAAGAGCAAATCTATTAAAGAAACATGCGTGAACATACCTGCTGTGCCATTGGAGTTTTGATTGGATCCTTAAATCTAAAAATAAGTTTGTATGAGTAAATACAGTTATACAAGAGCAAAGCAATCATAGTTAAAAAAAGGTGCGCCTAGGCTCTAGGCGTTGGCAAAATGCATTGCACATAACTACGCATAATCTGTGCATAACTGCGCATAAGCATGCGCTTTGGTTAGTAAAGCGCAAGGCGGTGGCAAAACGCACAATTAACGCCTAGCACTTTTTTGAACTATGATAGCAATGGAATCTTAAATTAGAACAGTTGTTCTTCAAGTTTAGGCACTTGTTCTACATGAACAGAGTACAGTAAGATGCAAGAATATAATACTTCAAAATAGAAAATGAGCTCATAGACCTTACCACATTCTTGGTTTGGGATCAGTACAGAACAAGGCGTTCCTAGTCATCATCCAGTAAATTTGTCTCAGGAGAACGTAAGGGAATTTGATGAGTTTCTTTGCCGGTGAAGTGCGTTTTCTTCAGGTAATTCTGATACTGCCACCAAGCATTCTTGAAGATAGCAGAGGTATTAGCACAGGTTACCTCATCCTGAGTTTCCAAATCGGTCCTTCTCTATCTATACCTACTATTAAAGGGAATAGGTATTCTTGGTTTGGTTTAGTCCTTTACGTTTGGTTTACACACGTTCAGCGATCTGGGGCACTTACTTGTATGTTGATGGGCCTTCTATGGGCTTCATAGAGAGACCGCGTGGGTCAAAATAAATCAACATTGTGGGAATTGAACACAAGACCTCCTGTCTATCTCTTAGATGTAACAACCAAAGACTTAGGCACCTTTCATATTTACTAATCCCAATTCACTGTAAATATACGAGTGCCAGTCATCATGTTTATTTTTTATTTTTTTGTGAGAAAAGGAGTTGATATTAAAACATCCAAATTACTGAAAGGTCCACATAGAAAAGGAAATTACAACCAAGCCCCTCTGCAACCCGACTACGCCGGCGCCGTGGACGAGCCGGTGACACGCCGTTCTCCGCTACTCGCTGACGCCATGGATCGAAGCAGCCCCGGGCGTAACGGGAAGTCTCCGATCAACGGTCCCCGGGGACCTACACCCATGGCCGTCGTCATCGTCGCACCGCTCAACATCGCCTTCCTTCTCCAGATCTTCAACCACCGGAATCGCCATCCCTCGATCTCCGGCGCAGGGGAACCGTGCACGGCCTCTCCGCCGAGCAGCGAGCACGAAGAAAGGAGCTGGTCCACCGTGGAGCTCCACCAGAACTTCGCCGTCGAAGGGGAAACCAACACCTGCAGAAAGCCAATCCAGTCGCGCTGTCGCCTCCACGACGCCACCGGCTGGCTCCCTAGGCACTCCTACACAATGTACACGCTGCAAATCGGGCCTCCCCCGTCCTCCCGCCGCCGGAGCGTCCAGCGGAGGGCGAGGGAGCCGCCGATTTGGCAATGGCCAGGTGGAGAGCCCGGGGTTCACACAAATCGCCCTCCGTTCCTGTAGATGGGGAAGGGTGTGGTCCAAGGCTCATGTTTAGGGAGAGCTAATTAAGCGAATGAGCTAATAAAGGAAGGATTGCGGGATAAACATAATATTTGAACGAATGTGGCTAATTAAAGAAAGGATTATGGGTAAATCGGTGGAATAACTATTAGAAAGATTATGGTCTAAATAAATTCTACATGAAGGATTTGAGGTAAAAAGCTAGGATAATTAAAAGAAAGGATCTATAGGCTTTAATGTGTTGGGGCTACTAAATTACAAAAAGAAGGATTTGATTCCCGACTAAAACGAGTGAGGACTTCATGGTAATTAATGAAAGGATCATACTTAAATGCCATTAAAAAGGATTGTATTTAAATGAAATCAGTGGGACATTACACCCCGCAAAGAAAATATGAACACGACTAAATTGCGACGTATTTTTTATGTTCATTTTGTAGAAGGACGATGCTGTGTTGCAACATGTTCTTCATAATGAATCCGATGTTGTGGGACATTATGCTTCTGCAAAACATCAATTTTCCCCGTTGCAACGCACGGGCATATGTGCTAGTAGAGAAAAATGGAAAAAAATGCTGTATTATAACCATCATGGAGGTAGGATGTATGGGACGAAGCAAAGTAATTGCCATGAATAACATTACTTACACATAACTCCTGGCACTACTAGGAAAAGGCCTACTAGTGGCACACCTATTTTGCCTACTAATGGCGCACTACAGGTGCGCCACTAGTAGCACGCCATTAGTATTTTTAACTAATGGCGCACCTGTGGTGCGCCATTAGTATCTGGTATACTAATGGCGCACCATGCAGTGCGCCATTAGTATAGCCCACGGTGCGCCATTAGTATAGCCCATGGTGCGCCATTAGTATGCCTCCCAGGGGGCCATATTTACCCATGTGCTTTGGCATACTAATGGCGCACTGGTGGATGATGCGCCATTAGTGTGCTCTGGCTTACTAATGGCGCACTATGTGGTGGTGCGCCACTAGTATGAATATTAGGGATTTTTTCTTTTCTGATATTTTCACAGGTTACAAAATATATTATTGAATAGAATATAGCTAGCACCACACAGCAACAGCAGATTCATCGAATACAATAGAAGATTAGTCTCCAAAAAGAATTCATCATATTAGTCTCCGAATTCAGAAGACCGAACAAAGATAGAACATTACAAGTCTCGAGACCGCGAGTAGCGAGTTTGTCGGAAGTAATACTAATCCTAACAAGTCCTACTAATCATCATCATACAACTTCTATTCGTTATTGATAACAAGTCATACGATCATCATCTTGATAGTCATCAAACCAACCCTACTTAATTGTTCTTAGCACATGATCATCTGTATTAGGCAGGACCTAAATACCCAATTTAAGGTAAAATAGCATAAAACAATATAGACCGTGACTCTCCATTATGGAGAATGGAGATCATCCTGTCTCCAATTCTTGCGCTTCGCTTCCTTTTGCTTCCAAGAACCTCCTTACGACTGTCCATACATTTTTTCCATCCTTTGATTTTCATGTCTCCACTTCTTTTAGAAATCTCGTATGGACAATTGAGATTCATAGGATAACCTGGCTGTATGTTCAAAACATTAAGACTACCTTTCTGATACATCAAATGAGGCACACAATTCTCTGGGATTATTTGTTGAAAAACATAGTAATAACTTCATAGTTAGCAATGATGTACTAGTTTTAGAAGTATGCAAAAGATGCACGGATGTCGTAATAGTAAAAAATCTTACCAGGGTATCTCCATGGTAGTTACCGTAGTTGAACACATGCACTAGTGGCAAGTATTGACCATAATGTTGAGGAGTTTGATTGTAGATATTGTAATTCTCAATGTCAGTACAAAATCCGACCAGATGATTTTTCTCCTTGTAAGTTGTTAATTTGGAGCCATCGGTGTAGTGGGTTTTGTCTACCATCTCCTGCACATTCTTTGAACAATAAAAATAAGCTGTCAATGGAAATAAGCTATCAACTATTTTGAAATAAACAATATAAATTAGTTAATAATTAACTATGTTTGAGAAACTCACATAGCGGTAGAACTGGAGGCGTATCAACAAGGACGCAAATGTCCATATTGTCTTGGTCGATGTCAGGATCACCAAGATCCATGGTGACAAGCATACCCTCATCAAAACCATACATCTTGCAAAATGCTTCCCAATTTTTGCAACCAAAATGGGTTACGCTCCCAAAATTATACAAATTTACTTCAAAATCCACATTGTGATGAGTCCTTAGGTGAATTTCTTTGTTTCAGAAATTTCATGGTCTTCAAAATCCATCCTCTCCAAGACATAGCGTCTTGCATGGCATGGGATAAGCTATACTCGAATTGTAAAAGAGGAAAATTACACGTTGAAATAGTTGAAGTCATGCTTAATTATGAAAATAACACTTGTCGTCCTTGTTTACCGTTTCAACTTCGAAGGTCCCCTCGAGCTTAATGCTTAAGCGCCGATCATCGTCCAGGTGAGGCATGTTGCACAGACCTCGATCGTCGTGGCACCAGCCGCACTCCCCCGGGAGACTTTCGTCATCCGATGACGACATATCCTATGTTCATAATTCAAAACTACATCATCTCTTGCGTTGGGTCCAATAAGATAATCCATAGTGCGGTGAAAACACGCCCTTCGAACTGGTTTGAGCTATTGGTGAATGGAGATGGTCTAAGATTTTCAGTAGTAAGAAGTGAAGTGGTAATTTTGAGAGCAAATGGTTAGGATGAGTGGTTCCTTTTTCCTGTTTAGCTTTACAATAGAATATTGTTAGTCATGCACACTTGTGCATTTTCAGTCAGGCCCAGTGGAGTTGGCCTAAAAACATTTCTTTCTTTAAGCCTGCTACATCCATCTCAAGTATTTATGGTCAAGGGTTAGCAAGGTCATCCAAATAGAATATGTATAACACAAGAGGCAATTGATCCTACTTAATTAAGTACTAAGATACCCCGGCCCATGCATTAGTCACAAGTACCCCATATGTCCTATTTTCAGCAAAGTCATGCTAAAATTCACGGAAAATTTCAGCATGACCTTTGTTGAAAATAGGACATATGGAGTACCCGAATTTGCCGGAACGGAAGTTAATCGACATTACGACAAACTCAAGGGCCTCTCGGGGTACCTGCAAAATCGTCACGACACGATGGTCAGAGACAAAACCTAGCAAACTAGCACCACAATGTGCCTCTACTTTCATATGGATGAAAAGGCCACAGACCATATGGTCCTCTGCTTTCATATGGACAAAAATCATCTCAACTTATGTGATCTTCCATTCCAGATCTAATAGGTCACCCAACAAAAAATCATCAATAGTTTTAGCTGGAAAAAAATCATGGATGTTGGTCTTATACATGTTTTTTAATGTACTTATGACAATCAGCAGCATGTCTATCCATGCCAACAATCTCTAGATGTCCAACAAAACATGTGCTATTTAATTAGGAAAGTAGGACCAAACTACATTCACCTATCAAACGATGTTACCATTCATCTAGCAATACAAAAAAAACCACAGAAATTGCAAGGTCTGGACTGAATGCTTTTGTGTTTATTAAGTACCTTTAGTTCTGAGCTTTAAATGTTAAAAGAGCTTCACAGAATCTTGAATCCTCCAAATCACTCTTAACAGTTCTGCATTGCACAAAGGCAGCAATGAGCCAATGATATCAGTAGCAATAATAGGTGCTGCAGTTATATAACTTATCAAATAGGCGAAACTTAGTTAGCATTCTATCTGCACAACTGGCCAAAGAAATCAGATGAACTATTCATAAATGTTTTTGCAGTTTTTATTATTTTTGCGATAATTGTTTCTAAACAGAGGAAGTATATATTTTGTCTAAATGAAAAGATGGTGCCCCTGCAAACTTGGTGTACCTAGGCAACGGCGGAGCTTCTCGGGGGCGAACCTGGGCGGTCGCCCCCCCAACAAAAATGAAACTTTTTTAATACCCCGTCATAGTAATGAGGCGGCACTACACATACCAGCTAGTAGGGCCCTTTTAACATCTCCTTACGGAGACAAACTAGCTCCGACCTAGTGCAGCCAGCGACCAACTCTGATTTCTATCATCTTCTATTCTTTCCTCTTGCCATCTTGTGTTGACTAAGCATGGGTGAGCGCCTGTGTAGAGGTAGAGGTGAGGCACTGATCAGCGTGCCTGCGAGTGGGCTGGCGGGCAGCTAGCAGGGCGTCCAGCCAGAGGTGGCGAAGAGGTCAGAGCTGAGATCGGCGCCGCACGCAGTGAGCTAGTGAGCAGCAAGCAAGCAAGATCAGTTTGCCCACCTACTCCCCGCTGGAAATTTCTTCCTTGTATACATTCTTGCATCTTAATTTCTTAGGGAAAGTTTTGAATAGGTCATAGATTTTGTACTAAGGACAAAGAAACGAAGAGCTAATTTTTTTCCGGGAAGATTGAGAGCTTTATTGATTAGTGAATAGGATTACAATCCATAGTCAAAATCCAAGAGGATTCTCTGGGAACTCAACTCAATACTCCATGGTTAAATAATATTTTGATATTTTTTTCATGGACTAGCTTTCATATATATAATCAGCGTTAGAAATGTGATTAATATACTTATCGAAGTTTCTCAATAGTTTTCAATGTCTAATTTGTCATAGTGGTACAATTCCATATTCGGGAAGAAAAAATGTTTTCCCCTCCTAAGATTTCTTTCAAGCTCCGCCACTGTACCTAGGTATGTTCGTTGTTGGACTTACTAGGTGTGTTCGTCAAGAAAAACCTAGGTGTACCTAGATGTGTGTTTGTTATTGGACTTGCTTATTAGCTCAAGACGAATCGAACGATGCATGGGTTAGCGAAGTGTACCTAGGCTGATAATCTATCTACTCTAGCTAGTAAGTGGTCATCTGGAAGGATGGAACGAGCATGAACGTGTGAGGTTAGGCATTTATTCGGTTAGAACTGAATAAACTGCAAAATGATCTCGCTCCTTTCTGCCAACTCACGAATGCAGTTCAGTCCCCATTACCAATCCAAATGGTCGAGGGGAGGGAGGGAATGGGGAGGAAGGGTGGAGAGGGAGGAAGGAGGAAGGAGGAGAGGTACCTGGGCGGGCGCGGCCGGTCGCCGGAGGGGTCGGGCTCGGCGGCGGCGGCGGCGTTGAAGGGATGGCTCGAGGGCGTCCGAGCTCGTCCAGGTCCTCGTAGTCGAAGAGGAAGATGGCAGCGGTCCTCCAGGGCGCCTCGGTTGGTCGTGGGGAGGCCGGCGACCACGTGCTTCGTGGGTCGGTGGCGGTCGTCGTCCTGCACCTCGTGCGGTCGTTGGCGGTGCAGCGAATGCAGTGGTGGGGGGCGCGGTGGCAGTGGCGCGGGGGAGCCGGAGCGAGTGTGGAGCGGGCGCGGGGAGGGAAGGGGGATCTGGCGAGGGAGAGGGAAGGGGGGATCGCGCGAAGGGGTATCTAGCTAGAGGGGGAATGTTAGTAATGGCGCACCATCTAGGGGTGTGCCATAAAAACACTCATAGCAATGGCGCACCATCCTGTGGTGCACCATTAGTAACTTTTTTTTCTGATAGCAATGGCGCACCCTCCTCTGGTGCGCCATTAGTAACTTCTTTTTTTCATTATTTCTTGTTGCATCTAATAATTTGTTTTTTATCAAATTTGTTATTTTCATGAGGACTAGAACAGAGGATATGATCAAATATCATCAAATTTGTTGTTTTTTGAAAATATCATCAAATTTGTTTTTTTATTTTTAATTGAAAATATCATCAAATTTTTTATTTGAAAATATCATCAAATTTGTTATTTAAAAATATCATCAAAAAGTAGGGGAGGGTGCGGGGTGTCGACGGCGGCGGTGGAGCGGGCCGGGGGAGGGTCCGGGGGGTCGGCGGCGGCGGCGGAGCGGGGGAGGGTGCGGTGGGTCGTCGGCGACGGTGGAGCGGGGGAGCGTGCGGTGGGTCGTCGGCGGCGGTGGAGCGGGGGAGGGTGCGGGGGGTCGTCGTCGGTGGTGGAGCGGGGAGAGGGTGCGGGGGTGCTCGGCAGCGAGGGGGATCTGGCGAGGGGGATAGCGATCGAGATGGAGGGGGATCGAGATCGAGTGTCCTCATGAATATTCAATATTTTTTCATATTGAATATGCAAAAATATCATCAAATTTGAAAAATATTCATGAATCCAAAAAGTGCCCATGAATTAAATTTAAAAATATTCATGAGTTCGAAAATTAAAAATGATAGTAGTTTTGCAAAAAAATATAGTAGTGGCGCACTGCGTTGGAGGTGCGCCATTACTAGTTAAACTAGTAATGGCGCACTCTTCCCTGGTGCGCCTTTAGTATTTTTGGAGAAAAAAATTGTTACTAATGGCGCACCAGCTCATGGTGCGCCATTACTATATAGTAGTGGCGCACCACGTTTCTGGTGCGCCGTTAGTGGCCATATCATCTATAGCCCTTTTCCTAGTAGTGTGGACAAACACCTGCAACTGGCATTTTCCTTCATCTTCAGTATAATATTTCCAAGATGGGAAGATACGCACATACAATTTAACAACATCAAATGTGATAGATGCTAAACTACGACTAGCTGGTTGTGCTTCCTCCACAGGAATAGGTGTACTAACTAGTGGAGTTGGGTTCGTCATGATAGTACTGGCCCTTTGGGCACTGGAGCTGCCTTACTAACTGCTCTTGTTTGGGAGCTCTGTGGGGGAGATGGTGCTGTGTCAACAGGAACTGGGTTACTATCGGCCGGGGTTGGGGTTAGATTGGGTGAAGCTGGTTCTCTGTCCATCGCAGCAGGGGTACAATCTGCGAGAGTTTGGGTTATGTGTGGTAGGGCTGGTTCTTGTGCATGTAAAACCGGGGTTCTATCTCCACAAAGAGGTAGCACTGTTCTATTTGAAGACCGTGTTTTTAGTCTACTAGATACTGGCATCACCCGCTCCAATTCAAATGGCTGGTAAACAGGAAACATAGTTGAATCTACAGACATTGTATGAGAGACAGATACAATAGATAGTGTGGAAAAAGAGGGCATGAAATAGTTGACATGTATATTGTTTAATTAAAACGGATAGCATGACATAATTTCACATATATGATGTCTACCTAAACTGGATAGCATAGCATAACATAATTCAAAGATATGATGAATAACTAAACAGGATCGCATGACATAATTCACCTACATGTTATCTAAGTAATCGGGATCACATCATTTAATTCACATATGTGATTTATATGCTAAACAGAGGGCATTCAATATGATGTCTAAACTAAGAACATGGTGTTGAATATTGTGTATATGATGTCTAAACTATGCAATGCAAGACACCGTATGCATGATATGAGCAGTATAACCGTGCCAAGTTAGAGCATACACCTCAGTGGGGGAATAGGACTGCTCATCTGTCTCTGAATCCATCTCTGAGGAGCTATCGGGACCCAACAAGAGATCTGCTTCGATAGGTAGCACTGTCTGCTCTTAAGGCCTTGTTTTCACTCCAGATTTTTCCATCTCCCACCCAAATGGCTGATTCACAGGAAGAGTAGTTTAATGTACAAACATTATCGACAAATGGAAATGTAATGAAGAAAAGGATGGGCAAGATATCATTCAAATATATGATACCTGGTTAAACAGGATGGCATTGCACATTTCACATATATTATGGCTGGCTAAAAGACATGAAACTGCATAATTCCCATATATGATATAGAAACTAAACAGGTGGCGTTACAGAACATGTCTAAACTAAGCGGATGACATATATGATGTCAAAAGTAGGCACTGCAAGGCAACATATGCATGATATGACTAACATCATCATGCCAAGGTAGAGGAAACACCTTGGGGGTAAATAGGAGTGGTCAGCGGCATCTGAATCCGCCTCAGAACAGATATCTTCCTCTGGATTACAATCTGGAGAGGGGTGGGGAGGGTTTGCCATTGAACCCACCATGGAGCGATGTCTGCATGATAGTGTATTGCCGCGCAAAACTCTTCTCTTTTTCTCTACATGTTCAGCATGACTGTGTACAATATCTGACATGCATGCGAAAAACATATGGTGTGATTATATAAGGAGAGCATGCAGAAATTTAGAGTGATGGTAACAACCAGTGGATCGACGTTTTTCTGTTGAACCAAAATAGCCCTAATGAATCGACGTGAATGTATAGTAATAAGTGATGCAACAAGTGTACAACCTCTTTGCCGTAGCCGTGTCGACCTCAGCATCATTGGGTTGGTCGCTGAAGCAGTTGAGGCAGAGGTGGCTGTCGGAGGTGTGGAGGAAGATCTGAGGAATCTGTAGACGGCGTCTAGGCACTGCTCTGTTGTGATGGATCGTTCTGTCATTGGAGCAGCTCCGGTCAGCCGTAAGACGTCAAGGCTGAAGCAGCACAAGACAGACATTGTCAATCTCAAGTGGGATTCTAATAGCATCTCCAATAGATGATGTAAATGGATGTAAAATTAACATCACCAAAAACCACCTGACTACAACAGATGAGGTAAAAACTGTTGACTCTGAACTTAACTGTCGCAACTGAAATTTACTGTGGAATCTGAATGCTACGAAACTGAACGCAATGGTAGCAGAGAGGCACTTGACATGTAGTTTAGGGAGGGCCTGCAGCTCATCTTCAACCTGCACCCCCCTGAGCCGCCAGCCACCACCGGCCGAACCGCCGGCCCCAGCGCCGCCTTGCCGCCCCGAAACAATTCGCCACGGCCGCCCCAGCCAGCCCTCTAGACCCCCCGCCCCCACCCTAAACCCTAAGATAGATAGTGGGGTACCTCTCCGGCGAGCCCCCGTCCCCGCTGCGGGTGGTTCTTCCTTAACTCTGGCGAGCCCCCCCCACCACTGAAAATTGATTGACCCAAAAGTTGATTCAGTCGACTGAAGTGTGGCTTAATCGGAGCAGAGCAGCAGCACGAGCGAGGGGGAGAGCAGCAGCAGCAGCAGCTGGGCGAGCGAGCGATCGAGCGAGAGCCGGAGCAGCAGCAGCAGCGCGAGCGAGTGAGAGCCAGAGCAGCAGCAGCAAATCCGGCTGGTATGGACGCCGCCACCGAAGGGGCCTCGCACTGGGGGAGAGCCGCCATGGAGACGTCGCCCATGGCGCCGGCTTCAAGGTAGCCGCTCCATGGGGGTGCGGGATGGAGCACCGTCGGTGCCGGGAGGTCGAGTTAAGGAGAAGGTGTGATGCGATGAGTGTACAACCTCTTTGGTGGCGCCGAGTAGGCCTCGGCTTCGTTCGAGGAGTCGGTGAGGATGCTGCGGTTCCGGTGGAGCAGGTTAAGGCGGCGCTCTGTGGATGGAGCAGCAACGATAGACGAGGCGATCGTCGGAGCAGCTCCTTGGAGGTGGAGGACGGGGCGGCTGAACCGGTGGGACGGCGAGATGGACGACGGATCCTCATCCGGGGAGGTGGACGATGGACGTCGAGCTATTGCGGTGGACGACGTCATTGGGGAAGAGGCTCCGACTGGGCAGCGGTGACGTGGCGGACGGAGGAGGGTGAGGTTTCGCGGCTAGAGCGGAGAGGTTATGGCGGCCTGGGATTTCGAATGGCGAAAAGGGGGCGATGGGAGGGGGTGAAGCATGACTTAGGGACGCGCTTGTCCAAAATGTAGGGTGTGTTACAAAAGTACCCCCCACTGATTTGAACTAGCGGCCCTTTCCGCTCAGGGTTAGAAGGGGGATTTCGCGTGTCGGGATTTGGTAGCTGGAGGGAGTTTTCGCGTGCGTTGTAATTTCGGGATAGCAAGGCGCGGGTTGTGAAGGCGCCAGTTTTGGGAGCACGATATCTGAATTTTCGGGATATAACAAGACGCGGGTTGAATTTTAAGGACAAGCCTAACGTGTAGTAATATTGTACTTGTATGTACCAAATCAATTCGCACTTCCCTCAACCAAAAAGAAAACAAAAAAATAAAACTATTCACACCACACAAAGAGAGTCTTACCCCGTTTTACTATACAAATGCTATTCAAAGCTACTCCCTCCTTCCATCTATATAGGGCCTAATGTGTTTTTCGATGCTAACTTTGACCAAATATTAGAGCAATGATATATGACATGCAACTTACACAAAGCACACCGTTAAATTCGTCTATGAAAGGTTCTTTCAATGATATAATTTTCACATTGTGCATGTCGTGTACTATTAATCTTGTCAATAGTCAAAGGAGGTCTTAAAAATCTCATTACTCCCTATATAGATGGAAGGAGGGAGTATGAATCCATGTTATGTACGATTAAATTTTTTTCGCTTGCTGTATAATGCATGTAACCTACTCATACCAACATTTTAGTGCATTCCAAATGTCTATAATACCGCTGCAATTTGAACTAAATTTGAATTCGTTTCTCTATTTCAATAAGAATCTACAATCATGATTGTTGCCAACTTCAACCATCATAGTTTCCTTGCTATCCGCTAGATATAAATCGGACGGCCTATAATGCAGGATGGCAGGCACACCATCATCAACAACTCTGTTTTTTATAAGAGTAGAGACAAAATATATTAAATGTAGTATAACATGTTCATAACCACACCATGTGTATCACCGTTATATATATTCACACATGTGTTGGTTTGAAACACTATGATAAATTCTTCAAATATCCGAATTCGGTTTTTATAATGAAGTATATATGAAACACTATGTTTTATACCCTTATCTCCAGCAAGTTTATATTTAGCATTCATACGCTCAATGTTTTCCTTAGTTAACTCATGCATTTTTAAAATCAATTCAGCACGTTCTTTAGCATCAAAATTAACCTTCTTCGAAGATGGAAGAGGCAACAAATCAACAAGTGCACGAGGTAGGAAACCATACACAATTTCAAAAGGGCACATCTTAGTAGTAGAATGCAATGAGCAATTATAAGCAAATTCAATATGAGGCAAGCATTCTTCCCACATTTTCTTGTTATTCTTCAAAACAGCCCTAAGCATAGTAGACAATGTTCTATTGACTACTTCAGTTTGTCCATCAGTTTGGGGGTGACAAGTAGTACTAAAAAGCAGTTTAGTCCCCAACTTAGCCCATAAACATCTCCAAAAGTGACTAAGAAATTTAGTATCATGATTTGAAACAATAGTATTTGGCACACCATGCAAGCAAATAATTTCACGAAAGAACAAATCAGCAACATTAACAGCATCATCGCTTTTATGACATGGTATAAAGTGTGCCATTTTTGAGAACCTATCCACGACAACAAATATGCTATCCCTCCCCTTCTTTGTTCGAGGTAAACCTAAAACAAATTCCATAGATATATCCTCCCAAGGAACACTAGGTACAGGCAAAGGCATACATAAACCATGAGGATTGAGTCGTGACTTAGCTTTTTGACATGTAGTGCAGCGAGCTACAAAACACTCAACATCCCGTGTCACGCCCTCGATGCGGCTATATCTCCCACGTGTCGAAGCACGACTTAGAGGCATAACCGCATTGAAAGCAATGTCGCAAGTGAGGTAATCTTCACACAACCCATGTAATACATAAGGGAAAGAGATACATAGTTGGCTTACAATCGCCACTTCACACAATACATGAATAAAGCATTACATCATCCAAATACACTCAAGGTCCGCCTACAGAACCAAAATAAAATAAGACTACCCCAAATGCTACACAGATCCCCGATCATCCCAACTGGGCTCCACTACTGATCAACTAGAACGAAACAACACAAAGGACAAGATCTTCATCGAGCTCCTCCTTGAGCTCAGTTGCGTCACCGGCACGATATCATCGGCACCTGCAAACTGGTTTTGGAAGTATCTGTGAGCCATGGGGACTCAGCAATCTTACACCCTCGCGATCAAGACTATTTAAGCTTATAGGTAATGTAATGGTATGAGGTGGAGCTGCAGCAAGCGACTAGCATATATGTTGGCTAACATACGCAAATGAGAGTGAGAAGAGAAGGCAAAGCACGGTCGAACAACTATGATCAAGAAGTGATCCTAGAACAACCTACGTCAAGCATTACTCCAACACCGTGTTCACTTCCCGGACTCCGCCGAGAAGAGACCATCATGGTTACACACGCGGTTGATGCACTTTAATTAAGATTAAGTTTCATATTTTCTACAATCGGACATTAAAAAATTCCCATCTGCCCATAACCGCGGGCACGGCTTTCGAAAGTTCAAATCCCTGCAGGGGTGTCCCAACTTAGCCCATCACAAGCTCTGACGGTCAACGAAGGATATTCCTTCTCCCAAGACAATCCGATCAGACTCGGCATCCCGGTTACAAGACATCCTCAACAATGGTAAAACAAGTCCACCAACACCGCCCGAATGTGCCGACAAATCCCGATAGGAGCTGCACATATCTCGTTCTCAGGGCACACTCAGATGAGCGCTCCATACAACTAAAACCAAACCTCGAGTTTCCTCGAGGGGGCGCTGTATAGGGCTCTAGTTTGGACCAACACTCAGAGGAACACTGGCCCAGGGGGTTTAAAATAATGATGACCCTTGAGTCTGCAGAACCCAAGGGAAAGAAAAGGCTAGGTGGCGAATGGTAATACCAATGTTGGGCGTTGCTGGAGGAGTTTTATTCAAGGCGAACTGTTAAGGGGTTCCCATTATAACCCAACCGTGTAAGGAACGCAAAATCCGGGAACATAACACCGATATGACAGAAACTAGGGCGGCAAGAGTGGAACAGAACACCAAGCATAAGGCCGAGCCTTCCTTCCTTTACCAAGTGTATATATGAATTAAATAAATAAGAGATATTGTGATATCCCAACAAAATATCCATGGTTCCAACAAGGAACAAACTCCAATCTTCACCTGCAACTAACAACGCTATAAGAGGGGCTGAGCAAAGCGGTAACATAGCCAAACAACGGTTTTCTAGGACAAGGTGGGTTAGAGGCTTGGATTAACAATATGGGAGGCATGATAAGCAAGTGGTAGGTATCGCAGCATAGGCATAGCAAAAGAGCGAGCAACTAGCAAGCAAAGATAGAAGTGATTTCGAGGGTATGGTCATCTTGCCTGAAATCCCGCAAGGAAGAAGAACGAGTCCATGAAGAAGACAAACGGACAAAGTCGAACAGTTCCTCACAAACGCGACGTTATCAGAACCAACCCGATGAAGCAACACCATAAAGAAGCACACAACATAGTAAACAACCAACACATGAACATGGCATGATATGCGGGACGCGGTATGTGATGCATATGCATGATTTGGAAAGGAATGGTTGAACCTGGCCTCAGCTTAGAAACCCAAGAGTGCCACTGGAAAGGTGAGTTGATTCCGGTCAAAATCGGTATAAAGATCACCGGAATCGGATGCATGGTTTGGAAATTGCAAGCAAAACAAATAGCCTTCTAACTGCATCAGGTTAAATATGCTACAACACTTACACATGGCAACAAAATACATGGCAGGGATCCACTCATGATGCTTGACAAAAGATGAACACTGAGCTACGGCTAATTCACTTATTAACAGGTTCAAACAAGCATGGCAAAAGTGCAAATGATAACAGGTTTCAGACTTGGTGAAATAACAAGACAGGAATTTATCATCAGGAAGCAAAGTTTAGAGCAAGATAACTACATGCTACAGGAACATATCATGGAAAATCAAGGCATGGCATTAAGCTACTCTAAGCATATAACAAAAGTCCCTTAGTGACCTTGAGCCAAAAGGGATCCTAAAGTACAATTGCAAGCATGTGAACATAGCAAAAACATAAACAGAATCAGACTTGGTGAAAAACTGGAGCATGCAAAACAGATTAACAAGTAGGCATGTTTACGAGCTCGATGCACTCACTACAGAGCATGGCATTACAAAATAAGCATACACCCATCAATAAGACATGGCATAGAAGCTAGACATGGCAAGAACAATAACATAGCATGCACGGATCAATAGCAACGTCCTCGGCAAAATCGCTAAAGATGTCAACAATCTGCCAGGATCATTTTATAGAAAAAGTAGAGCTTGATTGACTCAAAAGAGGAACCACAAATGAAAACAAAGACATGGATGGATAGAGAAATACAATATTAACAAAACATCCTTAATGATCATCCTCAAAGGAGGCACGAATCACTAGGAAACAACATGAACATATTGCATAAGACAAAAACAGGACAAGGACTTAGTGAAATTCTAACTCCCTGAAATCAGCATCATTGAGTAAGCTACTTTGCATGCTTGTGCTACTCACCACAAAGACCACAAAAATACATGGCATACACCCCTGTAAATATGGCATGGCATATAACAAAACACATGTAGAGCTCAGGATCATAACAGGCACACATTAATCAAGGCAAAAATGACAAAATGCCATTTGCTGAAACAGATCTGACATAATCATCACATAGCCCTCTTCCAACAGCATTTCGGGCATCAAGATGAACTCAAATGAAAATGATCCAGTGAGTTGAAATCATGTACTCATCGAGACGAACATTTTGATATGCTACACGCACGAATCGGACCTACGGATGCAGAGTTATGACATGACAAAGATAGCAAAAATATTAGGGTTTTGGGGAGAAACGTCAATCGAGATATTTTCAGATGTGAGATCCAGATCGCACGCCTGCCGAGGATGACCTTGAGCTCGCCGGAAATAGTGTCACGGTGGCCGGAGGTGGACTTGGCGCCGTAGTGGGGGGCTCGCCGAAGCCGAAGTACGGCGAGGTGGCCACGGCGGAGGGCGGTGTTCAGTAGGGAGCGGGTGATGCGGCTCAGCTGGCTTGGGCACGGGGCGCACGGTCGAGCGGCTCGGGCCTGGAGGGCCTGATTTGGGTCCCGGCGGGCCGGGCGCGGTGCGGCGCGGAGATGGGAGGTGGCGGCGCCAGGTGGCGCGCAGCGAGTGGCTGAGGCGAGCGGCACGATGACGTGTCAACCCCTGGTTGGCCGGGGCGATGTGGCGGCGGGGTGGACGCATCCGCCGGCGAGACGGACATGTCCGGCGGCGCGAGGGAGAAGAAGGTTAGGGTTTCATCCGTGAAAATTTCGGGGAAGGCCACATATTTATAGGTAGAGGGAGCTAGGAGAGTCCAAATGAGGTGCGGTTTGCGGCCACGCGGTCGTGATCGAACGACCGAGATGATAGAGGGGGTTTAGGTGGGTTTTGGGCCACTTTGGAGTGGTGTTGGGCTGCAACTCACACGAGGCCTTTTCGGTTCCTTGGTTAACCGTTGGAGTATCAAACGAAGTCCAAATGGCATGAAACTTGACAGGCGGTCTACCGGTAGTAAACCAAGGCCGCATGACAAGTCTCGGTCCAATCCAAAAACGTTTAACACACGCACACGAAAAGAGGTAGAAAAGGAGACCGGGTGACATAGGAGCGCCGGATTGCAAAACAGACAATGGGGAAAATGCTCGGATGCATGAGACGAACATGTATGCAAGTGAAATGCACATGATGACATGATATGCAATGCATGACACGCAAGCAATGACAAGGCAACAACAGCGAATAACTAGAGGACACCTGGCACATCTGTCTCGGGGCATTACAACACTCCACCACTACGAGAGGATCTCATCCCGAGATCTAGAATGGCACCGGAGGGAAAATGGAAGGAAAAGAGGAGAGGTAAAACTAAGTTGCTTCTTTGACAAACGAGTGAAACCAAAGAACCTTGTGAGGTTGAACAAAAAGAAAGGAGGAATGCCACGAAGATGAACAAAGTTGAAAACACTCCGTTGGAAAAGAGGAACAAGGAACATTAGGAAAACTTGAGATTGCAAAGCTAAGAATGACGAGCGCAAGGACAAGAAGGAATTGAAACCACTCTGGTTGAAAAGTGATATGAAGCTTGATAAGAAGAAAAGAACTTGAGTAGAGGGCACAACACTCCGGTTAAATGGATAAGCATGAAAAGAAACAAGGTCCTAACAAGAACAAGAAGGAGGGTTGAATAGAGTGTCACATCCCTAGTTTTGGTATGTCCTAGGCTTGCTTGTGCATCATGTTTAATCTTTCAAATAAATTTGAAATGGGGAAGTTGCAAACCCTAGCAACAAAGTTTTTTCCAATAGGTTCAACTTTAAAATGGATTTTCAATGAACCCAAAATGCTCTTCAAAAATGTTCATGCTCTTTGGATAATGTTGGGAACAACAACCAGAGGTGATGCACATTTTTGCTACACATTTTGGATTTTTGAATCAATGCATAAATATTTGATTTGGAGCTGTTTAAATTATATAAATATTTTAATGGCTCCAAAAATGTTGGGAATTGGTGAGGGCCTCTGGAATATTATATCTAGATGCCACAAATATTTTCAGCATTTATGGAAATGTTTTAACATTTCTTTTAGATACAAAACAGAAGATAGAAAAGAAAAACAGAAATAAGAAAAACCCTTACCTGGCGCTCACCTGGCAGCCCATCTGGCCGGCCCAGCCCACCAGGGGCATGGAGGTCTTCTTCCTCCCGCCAGTCGGATGCACGGCGCGTGCCCGACGCACGCCGGCCACCTCCTGCTTCCCGCCGCTGCCTCGAAGCCCAGGATGTCGCCACACAGCCTCCCCGACCCACTCTCACTCTCCCCCGTGCTTCTCCTCTCCTCTGTCACCCTCTCTTGCCAGCACCCGAGCGCAGCCGACGCCACCGACGCCGTTCACCGTAGCCACCGTGCCCCTCTGGGCCTCTCATCTTGCCCCAGAGCTCCGCCTCGCCTCCTGCTATGTCCTCAACAAGCCAGGCGACCCGGGAAGCTCTGCATCAACGCCATCTCCATCTTCTTCATCGTCGGCCACCGAAGCTCGCCGGTGTGGATTCGCGAGCTCCAGACCCTCCCCGGCCTCGCCGTTGACTCTGCTGGATTCGCCGTGAGCCCCTATTACTTTCCCCTCTCTCCCCGTGCTCATCCGCGCCTTCTAGCCACCGTGGCCATCGGAGCCAATTGCTCCTCGCCGCCGGCCATGTCGCCACCGCGGCTATGGCCGTGCAAGCACGCGTCCAAGCGTACCACTGAGCTCACCACACCCCCACGAGTCCAACGCACCTAACCGCAGCCCCCTAGCGCTCTGCAGTGCCTAACTCGCATCAACCGAGCTCCGGCCGCCGCCGCGAGCCCTGCTCCGGCGAGCTCCACCGTCCCCGTGACCTCCCCTATGCCTAGGTGGATGCGGTCGAGTGCGGGCTGCCGATTGGTAGTCCCCGCGCGCTCTTCCGCCCCCTGTAGCGCGTCCCGGCGAAGCACCGCCGCGCGGTTTGGTCGCCGCCGGCCAACTCCGGCGGGCGCTGACGTGGCGGCTTAATTAGTCTTAACCCCCCTTCTAATTACACCCTTGAGACTGACCAGTGGGCCCCAAGGCTTAGTCAAAGCTAATCAACCCAGGTTTGACTCGGGGTTAACCCCAGTGTCACTGACGTGTGGCCCCCACACGTCAGGTTTGACCTGGTCAGCCCTGTTGACGCCTCTGTGATGTCACGTTGATGCAGTAATTGATTTTATGGATTTTAAATAATTCAGAGAATTTCAGAAAATATTTAAAACTTCTAAAATTCCTAGAAATTAAACTGTAGCTCAGAATGAAATAATTTATCTATGAAAAATCATTAGAAAAATGCAAGGAATGCATTTGTGCCAGTTTCATGCATGAAAAACCAACTTATACTTGTTGTATAAGTGAAAATGTAATAATGGCATGTTATATATTTAATTTGGGGTTTGCATATGAACCCTTGGTTCATATGGACTTCAACCAAATTGATGCTAGATGCATTAGGGCAAATCATAGTATCTTTGAAATGTCATCTTGATGCATCATATTGTTGCATATGGTTGTTTATTTATTGCCGGCACTGTCCCTTCTCGATAGGTTCTACTCCGGAAGGTGTCCCGAGTACCTATTTGAGGAGCTGTGCTTCTTCGTGGATCTATCAAGGAAGCAACCCCCCTTGAGCATTTCGATAAATCCCACTCTCTCGCTCCTGCTCCTTATACTGCATTAGGACAACAACGATTCAAATGCTACTTTCTGCTGCGGTAGCTGAACCCATTCCTCTGCATGACCTGTCATTGCCACAGTAAATAGTTGAAACCCACTAGCATGAGTAGGAGTTGCTTGAGCCTTGATGTGCCTATCCATGCTTGTTTTTCTTTATGCCAACTATGCTTAGAGTTGTGTTAGGTCTGATTCACCGGGAATGGATCGGAGTGGTGAACATGTCCCACCGATAAAGGCTAAGTGTGTGAACACATTTTGGTAAAGGTAGCGATGAGAGGCCATGTAGGAGTACATGGTGGGTTGTCTCATTGGAACCGTCCCTAAGCACTGAGTTCTGTGTATGTTATCCAAGTCCAGTTACTACCACACATTGGGTTCCGGTTATCCGGCCCCTCTCGGCTTATTAGTCCACTTGATCTCTGTCCAGGAGTTGCAACTAGTTTCTGGCGTTTGTAGGTAGTGCTATTTGTCTACCAGGTGGTGTCCGACGGGACGGGCTTGGGACAGACTAGGCACCGTGGCACGGTGTACCAAGTGACACCCAGGTGGTGGGCTTGGGAACCCTGCACACATTGTTTGGGGCCGTGAGCGACACCCCGGCCGGATCTCCTTGCGGATGGAAACCGAATAGGCGATAAACCTGGACTAGAGACTTGTGTGGTTAGTCAGGTCTTGATCGACTCCCTCGCCCGGCTTCCGCTTGAAGATTGCCGAGGTACATGACGTGTACAGGGCTATAAGTGGCAAGAGCGTGTGTGAAGAAGTACACCCCTGCAGGGTTAACATTATCTATTCGAATAGCCGTTTTCCTCGGATATGGAAACTTGGAGGACTTATGTAGTACATAGACAACTTGAAGTGGATACTCTAAAATCCGCAAGATAAGCGTGAGTGGTATGGATGGCCTTCTCATAGGGAGACAGGAACGGATCCATAGTGGAGTATTGATATGGTGAATATGTGGACTCATGTGCGTCTTCTCACCTCAAAGAAGTTTCTGACACTCATAGTATAGATTAGCCACTGAGTCAAAGCTGGCTTGCTGCTGTTAAAACTCCACCACCCCCTTTGTTGATAATGTTGCATATGTAGATAGTTCTGATGTAAGACTTGCTGAGTACCTTTGTACTCACGTTTGCTTATTTATGTTTTGCAGTTGGTTACACAAAGTGAATTCGACGAGTAGCTTTTATCCCAGCTACGATCTTGTACCCTTGGGAGGGTCGTGTTTAGTCAGGCTTCTTAGTCTTTTCCTTTTGTAATTGTCTATACTCAGACATGTAATGCTTCCGTTGCTTGTATGCTCTGAATGATGGGTCATGAGACCCCTGTTTGTATTGAATGCTATGTGGCTCTTCTGGGCCTTTATCTATATGAGTTTGAGTTATGTTGTGATGCCATGTTGTACAGCACAAACTTGCATGTTATGCGTACGTGTAACGTGTATTGCTATGTGTGGGATCTGACAACCTAGTTGTTTACCTCTGGTAGCCTCTCTTATGGGGAAATGTAGTCTTGTGCTTCCATGAGCCATAGTAGTCCGCTATAGCCCGGTTCAGCGGAGTCCTGCTAGCCCAGCACTACTGCTCCGGAACACTTGACTGGCCGGCATGTGATTCACTTTGTTCCTGTGTCTGTCCCTTCGGGGAAATGTCACGCGGTGACATTCGGAGTCCTGCCTAGCCTGCTACAGCCCGGGTTCCCGGAGTCCTGTTAGCCCAGTGCTACAGCCCGGATTCATACGTTGTTGACCGACATGCTCGAGGTTGATTCATGTATGCATGTCCCTGTAAGTTAGTGCTATTTTAGGTTCACGACTAGTCATGTCGGCCCGGGTTCTCTGTCATATGGATGCTAGCGACACTATCATATACGTGAGCCAAAAGGCGCAAACGGTCCCGGGCCAGGTAAGGTGGCACCTGTGGGAATACCGGGCGTGAGGCCGCAAAGTGATGTGAAGTGTTACATGCTAGATCGGTGTGACTTAGGATCGGGGTCCCGACAGTGTTGGTATCAGAGCCTGACTGACTGTAGGATTACCAAGCCAAACTGATCGAAGTTGAGTCTAGAAATGCTTTAGTTATATAAGGGAATTGATTGTGGAAGGGAACGTAAGGCTCTTTTTACTCCTTTACCTCATGTCATTCTTTCTGAGTCAGCCTCTTCTTTTCTAAGAGGGTTAAGGCCTAGGCTTCTCCTCTATCTCTCAGGATGATGCGTTACTAAACCGTAAAGTCTTAGGATTGTTAGGTTGTGTCTCCGTACAGTTCTACTACTTCCGTGTGTCCTCAGTTTGACCCAGAACCTTGATATTATGATGCTAATTGATTATGCTATTCCTTTGATGAATGTCTCAAAAATCCTTTTGAGCATTTACAGCCGTTATGCTGCCGAATTTATCCTAGGACTTCAAGAGTTCCAATGCTTTTGCATTACATTACGCATACTTATGTCGATGCTAATTCCATCCTTGTTTCCTTGGTTTCTGTGCCAGGATGTCGTCTGCTAACCGAGGTTCAGTTGCTCATAGCAAGAACAAGCGTGAGACTAACCGCTTGCTGGCACAGATTGAGCAGAACACCGCACATCAGCATAAGAAGTTGGTTTCTATCACCGACTTCATTGGTCTGAAACCACCCACCTTCCATCATTCCATTGAGCCACTCGATGCGGATGACTGGCTCCGAAGCATCACTCACAAGTTGCTTTCTGCGAACGTGGCTGAAAGTGACAAGGTCACCTATGCTACCTATCACCTGGAAGGTCCTGCTAGTATTTGGTGGCAGAGCTATGAGGCTATGCTACCAGCTGGTCAGATTCCTACCTGGGGGGATTCCACCGAGGCTTTTCATGAGCACCACATTCCTCAGGCTCTCGTTGACCGCAAGAGGGAAGAGTTCTGTAGTTTTACCCAGGGTAAGCTGCCTGTTGATGCTTACAGTAGGGAGTTTAGAAACCTCGCCCGCTATGCTACAGAAGAAGTGTCCACGGACGCTAAGAAGCAGGCTAGGTACCGGAAGGGTCTCAACCCTAAGTTGCATCGTGATCTCCACCTGCATCATTGTGATACTTTCCAGGCTCTTGTGAACAAGGCCATTAATGCAGAGACAGCTCAGCTCACTTACGAGGAGTCTTGTAAGCACAACCGTGATATGGGTTCTTCCTCCCGCTCTGGCTCTCAGAAGCGACGGATTTGGATTCCGAACTCAGCTCTTCCACGTGGATATGCACCGAGGCCATCCAATGTGGCGCCTCACCCAGCTCAGCAACGTGCTCCACCCAGGCCTATTAGTGGACCACCTGCTAATGTAGGTCCACGTCCTACCTCAGGAACTTGCTTCACCTGCGGAGAACCAGGACACTACGCACGTGACTGCCCTCAGTCCAGTTATACTCCACCCTAGTCTAAGAGGTCTGTTGGCCGTGAAAAGCCATCAGGCAAGATGATCAGTACCAAGCCGGCCTCCATTGAATGAGCATGTGTGCACTGTGTCTCAGCTACAGAAGCTCAAGATGATCCCGACATCGTACTGGGTACGCTTCTTGTCAATTGTCACCCAGCTTCAGTTCTATTCGATACTGGAGCATCCCACTCCTTCATATCCGAAGGTTATGCTCGGTTGCACGACATGTCATTTTGTGATATGCCAACTCCACTAATAATCCAGACTCCTGATTCCAAATGGAAAACCTCCAAGGTAAGCCATGGTAATGAAATCCTTGTTGACAGACTGGTATTCCTTGCTTCTTTGATATCTCTCAAGTCCTCAGATATTAACATCATCTTGGGTATGGACTGGATGACAGCTCATCATGCCAAGATCGATTGTTACACCAGATCTGTTCAACTTACACATCCATCTGGCAAAATAGTCACTGTCTCCACTAGAGTTGCAAGGCGTCAACTCTATTCTCCTAATGCCAGCCCTCTTCCAGACCTTGAAGATATTCTGGTAGTCCGTGACTTTCCGGATGTTTTTCTAGAAGAACTACCAGGTGTCCCACCTGACAGAGATGTAGAGTTTGTCATAGAACTTATCCCAGGAACTGTTCCAATCTTTAGGAGACCATACAAGATGGCACCTTTGGAGTTAGCCGAGCTTAAGAAACAACTTGATGAGTCCTTGCAAAAGGGTTTCATCCATCCCAGTTCTTCTCCTTGGGCTTGTCCTGTCCTCTTCGTCAAGAAGAAGGATGGTATGGATCGGATGGTTGTAGATTATCGTCCCGTTAATTTGGTCACGATAAAGAACAAGTATCCGCTCCCCAGGATCAACGACATGTATGATCAGCTCGCTGGATCCTCAGTCTTTTCCAAGATGGATTTGAGGTTAGGCTACCACCAAATCAAAATCAGAAACGGGGACATCCCCAAAACGGCCTTTTTCACTCGTTATGGTCAATACGAGTACACCGTAATGTCTTTCGGCCTAACCAATGCTCCAGCTACTTTCTCCCCTTGATGAACTCAATCTTTATGGAGTACTTAGATAAGTTCGTCGTGGTTTATCTCGATAATATTATTATTTACTCGAAGGACGAGGAAGAGCATGCCGAACATCTTAGACTCGTGTTAGAAAAACTCAGAGAGCACCGCCTTTATGCCAAGTTCTCCAAGTGTGAATTTTGGTTGCCATAAGTGACCTATCTGGGCCACATGATCTCTGGTAAGCGCATTGCTGTCAATCCCGAGAGAGTTAAAGCCGTTCTCGATTGGACTCCACCCATAATGGTCAAACAAGTTAGGAGTTTCCTTGGTCTAGCCAGTTATTGTCGCCGCTTCGTTGAAAACTTCTCCAAAGCGGCCAAACCCCTCACGGAGCTTCTCAAGAAAGATAAAAGGTTTGAGTGGACCCCACAGTGTGAGCACAGTTTTCAGGAACTGAAAAGACGCCTGACTTCTGCGCCCATACTCGTGCCACCGGATTTCACTAAAGACTTTGTTATCTATTGCGACACTTCACGTCAAGGACAAGGTTGCATTCTTATGCAGGATCATCATGTGATTGCCTATGCATCTCGACAGTTGCATCCACATGAGGAAAATTATCCTACACATGATCTAGAGCTTGCACCGTAGTCTATGCACTTAAGACTTGGCGACATTACCTTCTTGGTAACCGTTGCAAAATTTACACTGACCATCAAAGTCTCAAGTATATCTTCACCCAACCGGATCTGAATCTCAGACAGAGACGTTGGTTGGAGTTGATCTCGGATTATGACTTAGGAATCACCTACACCCCAGGCAAAGTCAATGTCATGGCTGATGCTTTAAGTCGTAAATCCTATTGCAACAACCTCATGTTGCAACAATGTCAACCACCCCTCCATGAGGAATTATGTAAGCTTAACCTTCACATAGCTCCTCGTGGTTCTCTTTCTACCTTGGTGGCGAAACCTACCCTTACGGATCAGATCATAGAGGCTCAGAAGCATGATACGGGAATCTCCCGGATCAAGAAGAATATTTCCATGGGAGTTGCTGGCTGTTTCTCTATGGATGAACGAGGTGTTGTTTACTTTGGAAACCGTTTGGTGGTTCCCAAATGTCAACAGATGCAGCAACTGATCCTTAAGGAGGCCCATGAATCCCCTCTCACGATTCATCCCGGTAGTACAAAGGTGTATCAGGACCTACGCCAGAGGTTCTGGTGGACTAGGATGAAGAGAGAAATTGCTCAGTATATTGCAAACTGTGACGTTTGTCGTCGCGTTAAGGCAGAGCATCAAAGACCTGCTGGCACCGTTCAACCTTTAGCTATTCCCGAGTGGAAATGGGACAAAGTTGGTATGGACTTCATCACCGGCTTTCCTAGGACCAAGAAAGGAAATAATGCTATCTTCGTATTCATTGACCGTCTTTCCAAAGTGGCTCACTTCCTACCTGTTCGAGAGAGTATCACTTCTAGTCAGCTCACTGACTTATATATCTCCCAGATAGTGTCACTCCATGGTGTTCCACTAGAGATCAATTCAGACCGTGGCAGTCTTTTCACCTCTCATTTCTGGGAAAGTTTCCAAACTGCCATGGGCACCCATCTTTCCTTCAGTACCGCTTTCCACCCTCAATCAAGTGGTCAGGTGGAAAGGGTCAACCAAATTCTTGAAGACATGCTTTGAGCTTGTGTTATCTCATTCGGTATGGATTGGGAGAAATGTCTTCCCTTTGCCGAGTTTGCTTATAGCAATAGCTACCAATCCAGTCTTAAGAAAGCACCCTTCGAGATTATGTATGGACGAAGATGTCGAACACCTTTGAACTGGTCAGAAACCGGTGAAAGACAATTATTTGGACTGGATATGATCCAGGAGGCAGAAGAGCAAGTTCGCATCATTCGTGAGAATTTGAAAACAACCCAATCTCGTCAAAATAGCCAGTATGACCGCCGTCATAAGGAAGTGGCTTATGAAGTTGGCGACAAGGCTTACCTTCGGGTTACTCCTTTGAAGGGTACCCATCGTTTCGGTATCAAGGGCAAGTTGGCTCCTCGTTACATTGGTCCTTTTTGCATTCTCGCTAAACGAGGAGAGGTTGCCTACCAGTTGGAACTACCCCCACATCTTTCTCGAGTTCATGATGTCTTCCACGTCTCTCAACTCAGGTGTTGCTTCTCGGATCCCATCCGCGGAGTGGACCACGAAACTCTTGATCTCCAAGATAACCTCACTTATCGAGAGTACCGTGTTCCCATTCTGGATCAAGCAGAGCGTGTCACTCGACGTCATAACATAAAGTTTCACAAGGTTCAGTGGTCTCATCATTCCGAGAGAGAAGCTACTTGGGAGCGAGAAGATCGTCTTCAACTTGAGTACCCTGCTTTCTTTCTACCAACTCCTGAATCTCGGGACGAGATTTTTTCGAGTGGGGGCGAGTTGTCACATCCCTAGTTCTGGTATGTCCTAGGCTTGCTTGTGCATCATGTTTAATCTTTCAAATAAATTTGAAATGGGGAAGTTGCAAACCCTAGCACCAAAGTTTTTTCCAATAGGTTCAATGTTAAAATGGATTTTCAATGAACCCAAAATGCTCTTCAAAAATGTTCATGCTCTTTGGATACTATTGGGAACAACAACCAGAGGTGATGCACATTTTTGCTACACATTTTGGATTTTCGAATCAATGCATAAATATTTGATTTGGAGTTGTTTAAATTATATAAGTATTTTAATGGCTCCAAAAATGTTGGGAATTGGTGAGGGCCTCTGGAATATTATATCTAGATGCCAAAAATATTTTTAGCATTTATGGAAATGTTTTAACATTTCTTTTAGATACAAAACAGAAGATAGAAAAGAAAAACAGAAATAAGAAAACCCTTACCTGGCGCTCACCCGACAGCCCATCTGGCCGGCCCAGCCCACCAGGGGCAGGGAGGTCTTCTTCCTCCCGCCAGTCGGATGCACGGCGCGTGCCCAACGCACGCCGGCGCACGCCCGGCCACCTCCTGCTTCCCGCCGCTGCCTCGAAGCCCAGGACGTCGCCATGCAGCCTCCCCGACCCCCTCTCACTCTCCCCCGTGCTTCTCCTCTCCTCTGTCACCCTCTCTCGCCCGCACCCGAGCGCAGCCGACGCCATCGACGCCGTTCACCGTAGCCACCGTGCCCCTCTGGGCCTCTCATCTTGCCCCAGAGCTCCGCCTCGCCGCCTGCTACGTCCTCAACGAGCCAGGCGACCCGGGAAGCTCTGCATCAACGCCATCTCCATCTTCTTCATCGTCGGCCGCCGAAGCTCGCCGGCGTGGATTCGCGAGCTCCAGACCCTCCCCGGCCTCGCCGTTGACTCTGCTAGATTCGCCGTGAGCCCCTGTTTCTTTCCCCTCTCTCCCCGTGCTTGTCCGCGCCTTCTAGCCACCATGGCCATTGGAGCCGATTGCTCCTCGCCGCCGTCCATGTCGCCACCGCGGCTACGACCGTGCAAGCACGCGTCCAAGCTCACCACTAAGCTCACCGCACCCCCACGATTCCAACGCGCCTAACCGCAGCCCCCCTAGCGCCTTGCAGTGCCTAACCCGCATCAACTGAGCTCCGGCCACCGTCGCGAGCCCTGCTCCGGCGAGCTCCGCCGTCCCCGCGACCTCCCCTATGCCCAGGTGGATGCGGTCGAGCGCGGGCTGCCGATTGGTAGTCCCCGCGCGCTCTTCCGCCGCTTGTAGCGCGTTCCAACGAAGCACCGCCGGGCGGATTGGTCGCCGCCGGCCAACTCCGGCGGGCGCTGACATGGCGGCTTAATTAGTCTTAACCGCCCTTCTAATTACCTCCCCTGAGACTAACCAGTGGGCCCCAGGGCTTAGTCAAAGCTAATCAGCCCAGGTTTGACTCAGGGTTAACCCCAGTGTCACTGACGTGTGGCCCCCACACGTCAGGTTTGACCTGGTCAGCCCTGCCGACACCTCTGTGACGTCACGCTGACGCAGTAATTGATTTTCTGGATATTAAATAATTTTGGGAATTTCAGAAAATATTTAAAACTTCTAAAATTCCTAGAAATTAAACCGTAGCTCAGAATGAAATAATTTATATATGAAAAATCATCACAAAAATGCAAGGAATCCATTTATGCCAGTTTTATGCATGAAAAACCAACTTATACTTGTTGTATAAGTGAAAACGTAATAATGGCATGTTATATATTTAATTTGGGGTTTGCATATGAACCCTTGGTTCATATGGACTTCAACCAAATTGATGCTAGATGCATTAGGGAAAATCATAGCATCTTTGAAATGTCATCTTGATGCATCATATTGTTGCATATGGTTGTTTATTGATTGCCGGCACCGTCCCTTCTCGATAGGTTCTACTCCGGAAGGTGTCCCGAGTACCTTCCTGAGGAGCAGTGCTTCTTCGTGGATCTATCAGGCAAGCAACCCCCCCTTGAGCATTTCGATAAATCCCACTCTCTCGCTCCTACTCCTTATACTGCATTAGGAGAACAACGATTCAAATGCTACTTTCTGCTGCGGTAGCTGAACCCATTCCTCTGCATGACCTGTCATTGCCACAGTAAATAGTTGAAACCCACTAGCATGAGTAGGAGTTGCTTGAGCCTTGATGTGCCTACTCATCCATGCTTGTTTTTCCTTATGCCAACTATGCTTAGAGTTGTGTCAGGTCTGATTCACCGGGAATGGATCGGAGTGGTGAACATGTCCTACCGATAAAGGCTAAGTTTGTGAACACGTTTTGGTAAAGGTAGCGATGAGAGGCCATGTAGGAGTACATGGTGGGTTGTCTCATTGGAACCGTTCCTAAGCACTGAGTTTTGTGTATGTTATCCAAGTCCAGTTACTACCACACATTGGGTTCCGGTTATCCGGCCCCTCTCGGCTTATTAATCCACTTGATCTCTGTCCAGGAGTTGCAACTAGTTTCTGGCGTTTGTAGGTAGTGCTATTTGTCTACAGGTGGTGTCCGACGGGACGGGCTTGGGACAGACTAGGCACCGTGGCACGGTGTACCAAGTGACACCCGGGTGGTGGGCTTGGGAACCCTGCACACATCGTTTGGGGCCGTGAGCGACACCCTGGCCGTATCTCCTTGCGGATGGAACCCGAATAGGCGATAAACCTGGACTAGAGACTTGTGTGGTTAGTCAGGTCGTGGCCGACTCCCTCGCCCGGCTTCCGCTTGAAGGTTGCCGAGGTACATGACATGTACAGGGCTATAAGTGGCGAGAGCGTGTGTGAAGTACACCCCTGCAGGGTTAACATTATCTATTAGAATAGCCGTTTTCCTCGGATATGGAAACTTGGAGGACTTATGTAGTACATAGACAACTTGAAGTGGATACTCTAAAATCCGCAAGATAAGCGTGAGTGCTATGGATGGCCTTCTCGTAGGGAGACGAGAACGGATCCATAGTGGAGTATTGATATGGTGAATATGTGGACTAGTGTGCGTCTTCTCACCTCAAAGAAGTTTCTGACACTCATAGTATAGATTAGCCACTGAGTCAAAGCTGGCTTGCTGCTGTTAAAACTCCACCACCCCCTTTGTTGATAATGTTGCATATGTAGATAGTTTTGATGTAAGACTTGTTGAGTACCTTTGTACTCACGTTTGCTTATTTATGTTTTGCAGTTGGTTACACAAAGTGAATTCGACGAGTAGCTTTTATCCCAACTACGATCTTGTACCCTTGGGAGGGTCGTCTTTAGTCAGGCTTCTTAGTCTTTTCCTTTTGTAATTGTCTGTACTCAGACATGTAATGCTTCCTTTGCTTGTATGCTCTGAATGATGGGTCATGAGACCCTTGTTTGTATTGAATGCTATGTGGCTCTTCTGGGCCTTTATCTATATGAGTTTGAGTTATGTTGTGATGCCATGTTGTACAACACATACTTGCATGTTATGCGTACGTGTAACGTGTATTGCTATGTGTGGGATCCGACAACCTAGTTGTTTACCTCTGGTAGCCTCTCTTATGGGGAAATGTAGTCTTGTTCTTCCATGAGCCATAGTAGTCC
This sequence comes from Triticum urartu, assembly GCF_056163025.1. Taxonomy (NCBI): domain Eukaryota; kingdom Viridiplantae; phylum Streptophyta; class Magnoliopsida; order Poales; family Poaceae; genus Triticum; species Triticum urartu. The sequence goes on from NC_141874.1 coordinate 306,215,935, forward strand.
GCTACAGCCCGGTTCACCGGAGTCCTACTAGCCCAGCACTACTGCTCCGGAACACTTGACTGGCCGGCATGTGATTCACTTTGTTCCCGTGTCTGTCCCTTCGGGGAAATGTCACGCGGTGACATCTGGAGTCCTGCCTAGCCTGCTACAGCCGGGGTTCCCGGAGTCCTGTTAGTGCAGTGCTACAGCCCGGATTCATATGCTGTTGACCGACATGCTCGAGGTTGATTCATGTATGCCTATCCCTGTAAGTTAGTGCTATTTTGGGTTCACGACTAGTCATGTCGGCCCGGGTTATCTGTCATATGGATGCTAGCGACACTATCATATATGTGAGCCAAAAGTCGCAAACGGTCCTGGGCCAGGTAAGGTGGCACCCATGGGAATACCGTGCGTGAGGCCGCAAAGTGATATGAAGTATTACATGCTAGATCGGTGTGACTTAGGATCGGGGTCCCAACATAGAGCAACATCACAATGCCTCCAAAAGAAAAGAGAGAATGGAATGGAATGAACGGAGGAGAGAACAATATCTTCTATCTCGAATGAGCTTGAAAAAGCATCTTTAGCGGAAGGTTTGAACGGAGTTGTTGGAAAACCAACAACGAAAAGAGTAAGCTTGTTGTTGGCCTATGGAAAACATCTCGAAATCAAGAGGTGAAATTCTGCCACCAATGGAAACCATAGATTGGATTGATATGAACAAGAAGACGAGAAACTTATTCCACCAGGAGGATAAATGAAGAACTTGTGTCATTTATAGGCACCATAAATAGCAACAATCCTTTAGGGAAGGCTTTAGGTGAAATATAATCCAAGATAACTCCAAAGAAGAGATTGATGGATTAAAAATACCTCATTCTTAACAACATGTGAATCATGAAACATGAACTAAAATTATCAAGAATGACATAATACCACCTCAAAAGATGAGATAGAAGGAATTGCACATCGGAATGCAAGATGAAGAAAAAAACTTGAGCTCCTCTGAAAAGAATCTCGATGAACACTTTGAAAAAGGAATTAAATCCTTGATGAACCGTCATGTAGAACATCCATGAAGAACTTCGGTAACAAAAGGATAACGAGAAGAAAGGGAGGTTGAAAACACAAGGTGAAACCTTGCAATGATTTAGATGAAGCTTTGCGATGAGATAAAGTGGAAACTTGGAACTCCGGAAAAGAAAGATGAGCAAAAGAAAACAAGAATTTTGATGAACCTCCGGGATAAGGAATTAATCACTTGGATGAAACAATAATAAGAATTACATTATGCTTATCCTTCACCAAGTAAATTGATGACAATCAACGGATTTGACATATTACTTATTCTCGTAGAAAAAATTAAGAGAGATATAACATAAACTAGGAAGGTCTCCAATGAACCACCGGTAGGATTGAAGCAACAAATGAAATGATATGATAAACGAAGGAAAAGAATCCTGAATGAACCACCATAAGAATTAAAAATGAACGAAGGAAAGATAAGGAAACACCGGGTAAAATTTTCAAATGAACGAAGATGCTTGAGAGAAATTAGATACAAGAGGACGAATAGATCAAGAACTTGATAGAGAATATTTGAATGATGCATCGGTAAGATTTGGAGAAAGAGAGCTGAAAGCTAAGAATGAATACTTCTGAGATGATGGGCTCCAGATGGGTGAAAAGAATTTTCATGATCAAAATAATTATGAGAGGATGGCAACAAACTAGAGCCATGAATATCTGAGAGAACGAATAGGATATGGAGGTAAAACTCTTCTTCGGTCTTCAAAATCTGAGAATGACGACGAGAAACACCACCATGAATTATTTAGACGCTCCGGAAGAATCAAAAGCGAAGAGATTGAGCCAACGATGAAAAGAATTAGAAAGATCTTGGAGAAATACATATGACCGATGATGAATCATTCTTACATCAAACTTCGAAAATAAATTTGAGGATAGCTCCGGGAAAATAAGAAGAGCCAGGTAAGATCCTGGGAAAAGACCTGTGGGTTAGGGCCCACTCAAAAGAAACACCGTTGAAATGATTTGAAAGAGAGATTGCGCCGGTTGAGTTTAAATGGCTTGAATGAGAAAACATCCTCAAAAGATCTAGAATGAAAGAGAATAAACACTAGCATCTTCTGAGATATCTTCAGCACTCCGGAACAATTGAATAGCGAGAGGTGAAAGATTAAGAGGTGCACCGGCAAGAAAAAGCATTTGAAACGAGGAAAGGATATGGTCAACACCAAAAGTTTGAATTCGACCCACCGGAGAAGAAAATAATGAAGAATGATGAACGAGAAGCTCCATTAGAATCTTCATGAGAAACACCGAGTAAGAACATTGAAAGACAAGAATGAAGAGTCTTCGCATCCATAAGATGGATACTTGATAGAGAAATCTGAGTCCTTGAAGAAAACAAGGGAGGGAAGGCGGGAAAACAAAGGCAACTTGGGAAGGATGAAATAAACACCATTGGAAAGAAGTAATAATTGATCTTGCGGATGTTGAAATGATCGGATCCACTTGAAGAGGAGCACACCGGTTGAGAAGAAATTGAAATGACAAACTCGATGATCGAGAAGGATTAGTATTCACATAGAAATATGAGAACACCTCTTAGGAAAGGTATGGAATCAACATTTGACTTTGAAGCAACTCGAATAGCACAACTCAAAACAAAACAAAACAAAGGATTGACTTGCAGAATAAGGCGGAACAAACATATGATAGAGATTTCGTCCGAAGTTTTCGTGGTGGGGCCTACAAGGGCTCGATCGTACAGCACCATCATGTACAAGGCAGTGCACATGACATACGAAGCGTCCCCGAGTCGACATAGCCAAGGACTCTTTAAGACACAACGAGACCACTGTAAAACCAACCGTGGATAGGCGGACCACTAGACGAACCCCAATATCATATCATACATCTGTCGGAAAGATATCCTAAGAGCTACTTGAATTCCCACTTATAAACTCCCGAAATTTTCCGTTTATGCAATCAGGTGTTGGGGATACAGGGGAAGCATAATATCTCACCCAAAATTAGCAAAACCTACATCCAGCTGTATCCATCCTTCAACACATAACCAAGAAACCTTCGGAAATCGTTTACCTCAACCTTCGAAAAGCATCCGTTATATGAGTTATGGCCATACTCCTGAACTCCCACCCAAGTACTGGGTGGCGTCGAGGTTATCTCACCAACAACTGCATAAAAGAGATTTTCGATGTCGGCGAACTCAGGTATTCCAGAACTGCAATGATAAAATTGTGACGACAACACCTCGGAGCTCAACTCCCCGGGACACTGCCACAACCCCTAAATGACAGGAGGCACCAAGAACAATGTTCTCGTCACAAATCGATCGGAACGATTCCAAGATACCCGCGTGATCCTAAAAAAATTAGTGAAATTTGAGAAGAGAAGAGTCAAAACTCTACGTCAGGAGGCCTCACCAGAGCGACGAAGGGACTGAGGAGTAAAAAGAATCCTACTCTCTGATATATATAATCCTAAAAGACTCAAAACATTTTTCTAGATTCAACAACGCCAGCAATTCGATCAAGCAGGGGGCTCCTAAGGTCGGGGAAGGCTCTGATTACCAACTTGTCACACCCTTGATGCGGCTATATCTCCCACGTGTCGAAGCACGGCTTAGACGCATAACCACATTGAAAGCAATGTCGCAAGTGAGGTAATGTTCACACAACCCATGTAATACATAAGGGAAAGAGATACATAGTTGGCTTACAATCGCCACTTCACACAATACATGAATAAAGCATTACATCATCCAAATACACTCAAGGTCCGACTATGGAACCAAAATAAAAGAAGACTACCCCAAATGCTACACAGATCCCCGATCGTACCAACTGGGCTCCACTACTGATCAACTAGAACGAAACAACACAAAGGACAAGATCTTCCTCGAGCTCCTCCTTGATCTTGGTTGCGTCACCGGCACGGTATCATCGGCACCCGCAAACTGGTTTTGGAAGTATCTATGAGCCACGGGGACTCAGCAATCTTACACCCTCGCGATCAAGACTATTTAAGCTTATAGGTAAGGTAATGGTATGAGGTGGAGCTGCAGCAAGCGACTAGCATATATGGTGGCTAACATACGCAAATGAGACCGAGAAGAGAAGGCAAAGCACGGTCCAACAACTATGATCAAGAAGTGATCCTAGAACAACCTACGTCAAGCATTACTCCAACATCGTGCTCACTTCCTGGACTCCGCCGAGAAGAGACCATCACAGTTACACACGCGGTTGATGCATTTTATTTAAGATTAAGTTTCAGGTTTTCTACAACCGGACATTAACAAATTCCTATGTGCCCATAACCGCGGGCACGGCTTTCGAAAGTTCAAATCCCTACAGGGGTGTCCCAACTTGGCCCATCACAAGCTCTCACGGTCAACGAAGGATATTCCTTCTCCCAAGACAATCCGATCAGACTCGGCATCCCGGTTACAAGACATCCTCGACAATGGTAAAACAAGTCCAGCAACACCGCCCGAATGTGCCGACAAATCCCGATAGGACCTGCACATATCTCGTTCTCAGGGCACACTCAGATGAGCGCACCATACAACTAAAATCAAACCTCGAGTTTCCCCGAGGGGGCGCTGTACAGGGCTCTAGTTTGGACCAACACTCAGAGGAGCACTGGCCCGGGGGGGTTAAAATAATGATGACCCTTGAGTCTGCAGAACCCAAGGGAAAGAAAAGGCTAGGTGGTGAATGGTAAAACCAATGTTGGGCATTGATGGAGGAGTTTTATTCAAGGCAAACTGTCAAGGGGTTCCCATTATAACCCAACCGTGTAAGGAACGCAAAATCCGGGAACATAACACCGATATGACGGAAACTAGGGCGGCAAGAGTGGAACAAAACACCATGCATAAGGCCGAGCCTTCCACCCTTTACCAAGTGTATATATGCATTAAATAAATAAGAGATATTGTGATATCCCAACAAAATATCCATGGTTCCAACAAGGAACAAACTCCAATCTTCACCTGCAACTAACAACGCTATAAGAGGGGCTGAGCAAAGCGGTAACATAGCCAAACAACGGTTTGCTAGGACAAGGTGGGTTAGAGGCTTGTCTTAACAATATGGGAGGCATGATAAGCAAGTGGTAGGTATCGCAGCATAGGCATAGCAAAAGAACGAGCAACTAGCAAGCAAAGATAGAAGTGATTTTGAGGGTATGGTCATCTTGCCTGAAATCCCGCAAGGAAGAAGAACGAGTCCATGAAGAAGACAAATGGACGAAGTTGAACGGTTCCTCACAAACGCAAATTTATCGGAACCGACCCGAAGAAGCAACACCGGAAAGAATCACACAACATAGTAAACAACCAACACATGAACATGACATGATACGCGGGATGCGGTATGTGATGCATATGCATGATTTGGAAAGGAATAGTTGAACCTGGCCTCAACTTGGAAATACAAGAGTGCCACTGGAAAGGTGAGTTGATTTCGGTCGAAATCGATATAAAGATCACAGGAATCAGATGCACGGTTTGGAAATGGCAAGCAAAACAAATATAGCATCGGTCTGCGATAAACAGCAAGTAGCCTTCTAAATGCATCAGGATAAAATATGCTACAGCATGCCAACATGGCAACAAAATACATGGCAGGGATCCACTCATGATGCTTGACAAAAGATGAACACTGAACTACGGCTAATTCACTCATTAACAGGTTCAAACAAGCATGGCAAAAGTGCAAATGATGACAGGTTTCAGACTAAGTGAAAGAACAAGACAGGAATTTATCATCAGGAAGCAAAGTTTAGAGCAAGATAATACATGCTACAGGAACATATCATGGCAAAGCAAGGCATGGCATGAAGCTACTCTAAGCATATAACAAAAATCCCTTAGTGACCTTGAGCCAAAAGGGATCAGAAAATACAATTGCAAGCATGTTAACATAGCAAAAACATAAACAGATTCAGACTTGGTGAAAAACTGGAGCATGCAAAACAGATTAACAAGTAGGCATGTTTACGAGCTCGATGCACTCACTACAGAGCATGGCATGACAAACTAAGCATACACCCATCAAGAAGACATGGCATAGAAACTAGACATGGCAAGAACAATAACATAGCATGCACGGATCAATAGCAATATCCTCGGCAAAATCGCTAAACATGTCAACAATATGCCAGGATCATTTAATAGCAAAAGTAGAGCTCGATTGACTGAAGCTACGGTGCTCCACAAATGCAAACAAAGACATGGATGGATAGAGCACCACAATATTAACAAAATATCCTTACTGATCATCCTCAAAAGAGGCACGGAGCACTAGGAAACAACATGAACATATGGCATAAGACAAAAACAGGACAAGGACTTAGTGAAATTCTAAGTCCCTGAAATCAACATCATTGAGTAAGCTACTTTGAATGCTTGTGCTAGTCACCACAAAGATCACAAAAATACATGGCATACACCCCTGTAAAGATGGCATGGCATATAACAAAACACATGTAGAGCTCAGGATCATAACAGGCACACATTAATCAAGGAAAAAATGACAAAATGCCATTTGCTGAAACAGATCTGACATAATCATCACATAGCCCTCTTCCAACAGCATTTCGGGCATCAAGATTAACTCAAATGAAAATGATGCAATAAGATGAAATCATGTACTCGTCGAGGCGAACATTTTGATATGCTACACGCACGAATCGGAGCTACGGATGCAGAGTTATGGCATGACAAAGATAGCAAAAATATTAGGGTTTCGAGGAGAAAAGTCAACCGAGATATTTTTCAGATCTGAGATCCAGATCACACGCCTCCCGAGGATGACCTTGAGCTCGCCAGAAATGGTGTCACGGTGGTCGGAGGTGGACTTGGCGCCGCAGTGGGGGGCTCGCCGGAGCCGAAGTACGGCGAGGTGGCCGCGGCGGAGGGCCGCGTTCAGCAGGGAGCGGGTGGCGTGGCTCGGCCGGCCGGCTTGGGCGCGGGGCACGCGGTCGAGCGGCTCGGGCCCGGAGGACCAAATCCGGGTCTCGGCAGGCCGAGCACGGTGCGGCGCGGAGGTGGGAGGTGGCGGCACCAGATGGCGCGCAGCGAGTGGCTGAGGCGAGCGGCGCGATGACGTGTCAACCCCTGGTTAGCCGGGGCGACGTGGCGGCGGGGCGGACGTGTCCTCTAGCGAGACGGACATGTCCGGCGGCGCGAGGGAGAAGAAGGTTAGGGTTTCATCCGCGAAAATTTCGGGGAAGGCCACATATTTATAGGTAGAGGGAGCTAGGAGAGTCCAAATGAGGTGCGGTTTGCGGCCACGCGGTCGTGATCGAACGACCGAGATGATAGAGGGGGTTTTGGGCCACTTTGGAGGGGTGTTGGGCTGCAACACACACGAGGCCTTTTTGCTTCCTCGGTTAACCGTTGGAGTATCAAACGAAGTCCAAATGGCACGAAACTTGACAGGCGGTTTACTGGTAGTAAACCAAGGCCGCATGACAAGTCTCGGTCCAATCCGAAAACGTTTAACACCCGCACACGAAAAGAGGTAGAAAAGGACACCGGGTGACATAGGAGCGCCGGATTGCAAAACGGACAACGGGGAAAATGCTCGGATGCATGAGACGAACATGTGTGCAAATGAAATTCACATGATGACATGATATGCAATGCATGACACGCAAGCAATGACAAGGCAACAACAGCGAATAATTGGAGGACACCTGGCACATCGGTCTCAGGGCGTTACATCCCGTCTCATCTTTGGCCAAAAGAAATGTGTAGCAAGTATATCCTCCGTCTTCTTGACGCCAAAGTGTCCCATTAATCCTCCTCCATGCGCCTCCTGCAATAACAAAAGACAAACGGAGCTAGCTGGAATGCATAGCTTGTTAGCATGAAACACAAATCCATCGTTAAGAACGAACTTGTTCCAAGTTCTCCCTTCCTTAGAATTCTGCAATACATCTTTAAATTCAGCATCATGCACATATTGATCTTTGATGGTCTCCAAACCAAATATTTTAAAGTCAAGTTGTGAAAGCATAGTATAACGACGAGACAATGCATCAGCAATAAGATTTCTTTACCCTTGTGTTTAATGAAATAAGGGAAAGCCTCAATGAATTAAACCCATTTAGCATGTCTACGGTTCAATTTTGCTTGACTTTTAATGTGTTCCAAAGATTCATGATCAGAATGTATAACAAATTCCTTTGGCCACAAATAATGTTGCCATGTTTCTAAGGTCTGAACAAGAGCATATAATTCTTTATTATAAGTAGAATAGTTCATACTAGGCCCACTCAATTTTTCAGAAAAGTATGCAACAGGTTTGCCATCTTGTAATAACACACCTCCTAATCCAATTCCACTAGCATCACATTCAAGCTCAAAAGTCTTATTAAAATCAGGAAGTTGGAGTAAAGGAGCATGTGTCAACTTATCTTTCAATACCGTGAAGGATTCTTCCTGTGTGGTACCCCAAACAAAAGGCACATCCTTCTTTGTAAGCTCGTTGAGAGGTGCAGCAATGGTGCTGAAATCTCTCACAAAACGCCTATAGAAACCAGCGAGGCCAAGGAAACTCCTCACTTGTGTGACCGTTTTGGGCCGCGGCCAGCTCTCAATAGCTTCAATCTTGGCTTTATCAACTTCAATTCCCTGTGGAGTAACAACATAGCCAAGAAAAGATACTCGGTCGGTGCAAAAGGTGCACTTTCCAAGGTTACCAAACAAACGTGCATCACGTAGAGCAATAAAAACAGCACGTAAATGTTCCAAATGTTCCTCCAAAGATTTGCTATAAATCAGTATGTCATCAAAGTAAACTACCACAAATCATCCAATGAAAGCACGTAAAACTTCGTTCATTAACCTCATGAAAGTACTAGGTGCATTAGTTAACCCAAAAGGCATGACTAACCACTCATATAATCCAAACTTAGTTTTAAATGTTGTTTTCCATTCATCTCCCAATTTCATACGAATTTCATGGTATCCACTATGCAAATCAACTTTGGAGAATATTGTAGAGCCAATCAATTCATCAAGCATATCATCTAGCCTAGGAATAGGATGACGATAACGAATAGTAATATTATTAATGCCTCTACAGTCAACGCACATACGCGACGTACCATCCTTTTTCGGCACTAAAATGATAGGAACAACACAAGGACTAAGGGATTCGCGTATATAACCTTTGTCGAGCAGTTCTTGTACTTGACGCATAATCTCCTTCCTCTCCTCTGGATTGGTACGGTATGGTTCATGGTTGGGTAATGATGCAAATGAAGAAGTCTAGGTCGTTGGATGAGAAGGAATACATGTGGCTTGATGACATTTTATATTTAATTTGATACGGCTCTAGCAGAACATTCAGTTGATCAAACCATAGATTTCATTCAGTCTGACTCCGACTTTATATTCATATGACGATCGATCTAAAATAAATGTAAATGATAAACTTCGGATTTTAAGTATGGCAATCCGAACTTTTTTCATGGCAAATTTAGATTATGCGGTGGCGGCGGCGGCATCTTGCGGTGGGAAGTGGCTCCTCTACTGTGCTCTGTGTGTCATCGGGCCACTGAACAACGGCGACGGCGACGGCAATGGTGGTGTCTTGCGCCGTTGTTGGCTTACTCCTAGACGTTGGCCCTAACTTCAAGGAAGGCCACAATGTTCTGGACTTCGGTCTCCAGGAGTGAGTCAACTGGCGGTAGGAGGCGACTGGCGTTGGTGCAAGGAATCGGTCAACGGCGGCCATCCATGCCATTGAGGGGGGCACTAGTACCCGCGCGGGGACAGGACCTTGCAACTGATGCGGCGGAGACATTCGTGTGCACGAGAACCAGCACTGGCGCACACGTTAGTGGACGCGCAGGCGCTGGCAGGTGCACGTGCATTGGCACGGGCGTGCACGTAAGTGCATGCATAGGCGCATGTGTTGGCAGGTGCACGGGCGCGTGAAAGTCGGTGAGGACCTCGTGGAACCCCGTGGCATCAAGCTCGGCGACAATGCATGGCTCCCAGCCCATCAATGCCACGGGGATGGGCGCTGGCACAGTCTGGGCGATGGGAGCTGGAACGGGAGCGGGAACAGGCGTGGCATCTTCCCGCGAGGCCGGTTCAAGCTCGTCCCAAAGCGCCTTATGTTCTTGAGACTCCGGCTGGGTGTATTCCTCAGGAAACTGGAAGACTAAGGGAAGACCATCGTGATGCGACATGGCATACGGTTAGGTCAGGCTGGTTGGAGGTAGATGACAGGAGAATCAGAGAGGAAGAGAGAAGATTGTAGCGATACCGGGTAGTGCGGGGTTGATTTTAAATTGCGGCGCCGGCGACATTAAAAGTGGGAGCAGTTGGGACAAAGGTGGGCGGCGGAGCCTGGTCAAAGGGCTCGCCTCCCGGTGAGCCTGCGCGGCGGTCTGCTAGCACGCCTTCCTGTCAGCCGGCGCAGCGGTCTTCTCGCACGCCCCCCGTCGACCCACACGCTTGCTCGGACGGCACCTGCCAATGAGAAGCAGGACTCGTGGTGGCACGTAAACACCCATGGTTTCAATAGTGAAAGCGTTCGCCTTAATGTGACAGGTCTTTATTCCAAAATACCTTGGCTCTTCATTTGTGCAACTTCTCATAAGCAGCTTGTCTCAAATTGAAGAAAAAAATTACATAGGAATATTTGTGCCATATCACGTGACCATGCTCAGTTTCATGAATTTTTGGTCACTTTTGGATTTTCTGAAATTTAAAATCCAGGATTCGAAACAATATCATAACCTGCATCATGCAATAAATTTTCAAGTGATACATCTTTCCTGTTGTAATTCTTAAGAAAGGATTTTGTCAAACATTTTTCTTAGTTAGACTTCAGACAAGTTATATATGTAGAGTAAAAGGATAATCTCTCTGTACCAGTGCATTGCCTGATATATTAACTCCAGTACTAGGCACGAACAAAAGGGCTCAATTATGTGCTCATCATGGTGTAGCAGTAGTACTAGGCAATGCAGTTGATGGGTGACCTTGGGGTGCGGCGACCAAGGGAATCGAACCGTGCTCAGCACGGTAGGTAACGTTGTCTAGTTACTAAAGCATCCCTCCATTGTTCATCGATAGTCATTATGAACCGAGGACATGAGGGGAATTTCCTAGGGCTGGAATTCTAGCCACCAAATATTTCGAATCGAAATGTGGAGGTTCGACTAGATGGGGTTGGCTAATGTGCGTACCACACACGCCACCAGAAGGACACGAGCCTAGTTTTTTTTTCAGGATCAACACGAGCCAAGGTCTGGGTGATACGTCGTTGGGTCCTACCATTCGAGAATATGAAAGGAATCTTTTAAATTGCCGAACAAATCTATGTGTATTACAATGCCCGTATTTTCCTTGCGAATAGTAATATCAATGTGGTAATTGATTTATGACGAGTTCTTGAATTAGATTGAGTTTGTGATATAGTGATCTCAACATGGATTTCACATTTCATGGTATCCCTAGTAAGTTTTTCATTGCAAATTCAAATTTAAAAGATGAACAGTATGGTGGTGAGAAATCTTTGTATGTATCAAGCATATGACCACACACACACACGAACACAACAACAATCCAATAAGTACAGTGCATCTATTTTTCGAAAGGCAAATTTTTCCCTACAACAAAGGAATATATTTTATTTAACTATCATGGTAGTTGAAACAACATGGAGAAGGTTCCTCCAACTCAATCCCAATTAAAGTAATCATTAACCCAACAAATTAATTTAGAGTGATGAGATCAAATCTATAATTCAAGTACCAGATAATCAAGATGTCCATAAACGGGGGCACGACTAACCATGATTAGTTTATACACTCTGCAGAGGTTTGCACACTTTTCCCCACAAGACTCGATGTCCTCCGTTGGATTTCTCGCACTACAAGGTGTTTGAGAAATGGATGACCGAGACATAGTCTTTTAGAAGCATTAACTCTTTACTCTGGGTGGACCGTTACACCTACTTTCCCCTACATCTGCTAGCCCACCACTGAAAGAGGTCACACAACATACTTAACTATGCCAGAGCCCATAATGGCTTGTGGCTGCACAAGGAAGTTTCTAGCATGAATAATCTTATGATCCTTTTGAGCCTAGGTGGCGGACCATAGGATGATGACACGGGTACTCCAGGGTATCCTAGGACAACACTGGATTCTCCAGGTGCCCACAAGCAATCCACCCAGATGTGTATTAAAGTTGCCACCTTAAGTTGAACCATTAATTAACAATCTCACATCTATCATGGATACACTCAAACCCAATCCACGTGTACGAGCATAGCATAGCAATATAAGCATAACGTAGAAGTAAATCCCAAGGGTTTGATAATAAAAGGGCAATAGGTTCCTACCTCATCAACTACTTCCCAAACCCACATGTTAAGAGATCCTACTCATGCAATGTGTGAGGGCTGTAACTAATGCATAAAACTGGGTAATCAAGGGGGTATGATCAAAGTGTTACTTGCCTTGCTGACGATCTGCAAATCCTAGAGACTCGTAGTAGCAAGCTTCGCACTCCGGGAATTCTATCACAAACAAACAATAGCATACATAAACAATAAAGGAACAGAAGACCTAGGCTCCCTCTAGGCGACCCCTAGGCGACCACCGCCGGTGGCCACTCCGGCCCCGGCGGCCACCCCTCCTTCCTCCGGCTGCCACTCCGACGCCGGTGGCCACTTCCTCACTGCCACTTGTCACCCTGAGGGTGGCAGCCACCAACCTTTCTCCGATTACTTTGCGGGAAGTGTTGCTCCTAGGATGGCCATGGACCCTCCTGCACTCAGCTTTGCTCGAGGTAAAGATTTCCAGCTATCCATGCAGCAAAAGTTTGGTCACCCTGTGGTGTTTTCGCCTGGTTTTCGTCAACGTGAATTGTCTTTGGTGGTTTCCTTCTGCCGTGCTCGTTTCCGGTTGGATTGTCACATGGTTAGTATCATGTTGCAATCATGTTTTGGTGGCTATCTGCAAGGTTTCCGTGTGCTTCATCTCAAAGAAAGAACGTTCAAATTTTCTGTTGCCTCAAAAGAAGTGGGTTTTGAGATCTATAACCATGGCCGGATAGTTGAGAAGGATTTTGAGTTAGTCTTCAATCTTTGGGGTTTTGGTGGACCTAATTGGTTACGTGAAGAACAACTTTACTACCGTGAGGATGAAGCTTCTTGGACTAGAGTTGTCAATGGATCGCGTCCGTGATCTGTCGCCAGGAGAATCTCCGGCGAGCAACCCCGACAGTCAGTTTTTGCTCGATTAGCAGATATTTTGACCACTAGCAATAATGTGGTCACAGACTTTAATGTGCCCTCAATGCCCAATATTATCACCTCGGGAGAGGATCACCCAGCGACTGCTGCGGGCGGGAATCTGGGTCGTTCAAATTCTTCGTTTCAATGCTATTTGTGTGGCAAGATGGGCCACTTTGCTCGGGAGTGTCGCGGCACTCGCCTTCCTGGGCTCTACTCTTCTCTCAGGTTTGATACTTTCCCCGGCCCACCTATTGAGGCCTGGGACCTGGATGCGGTCCACGATTGGTTCAAGTCCGTTGGCCCGGCCCGTGACCCTTCGCGAGTTTCCTCTTTTCACGAGCTATGTTTGGGATCTTTTCCTAATTTTCAGCCTCGTCCTACTCTTGCCCCCTCAACTTCTCCGCTCTGCTCCTCTGTTTTAACACTCTGCCCAAACTCCACTACCACCTCCTTGAGCTTGCCTGTGCCGGCGAGTGGTCATGCTGCGGCTTCGATGGCCAACATCCCGATTGACCTGCGTCCTTTCGTGCCCCATGGCTTCGACATTCAGCAAGTCCCTGGCCGCAATGGAGTGGCTCGGGTGGTGCTGCCGCAGCGTCCTCGTCGTCATGAAGATTGGGCGATTGCGACCATCCATCCACTCCCCGCCGATGCTCCATTCCACAATGTAAGAGATGTTCTTGAGGAATTTATTGTTGAGCATAGGCAGTTGGGGTTGAGGGACGTCCAGCGTTGCCCATTCGGAGAGGCCAATGTTTGGCTCACGAGGGTTAGGGATAGGGATAAATTGGTGCTTGATAGTCCTCATGAGTTTGGTGATGTGTTCATTACTTTTGTGAAGCATGATGAGGGCAGAAATCATAGGAGGGTTCATTTCAAAAGAACTGTTTGGTTGCTTCTGACGGGAGTTCCATTTGATTTCCATAATACTGAAGATTTAGCTTGCGCTGTCAGTAAGTTCGGCCGCATGATTTCATGGGACAAGGAGGATGATCATATGGGGCGTATTGTAGTCAAGGCTCGAGTTATGAACCTAGATATCATTCCTAAAAGTATGCGCTGGTCTGAAGGAGATGAATTCGAGGAGGATGGCTGGTCTTCCTCCATTGAAGTGCTGGCAAGTGAGCTCCTTGGTGGAGGTCCTGCAGATGAGGATCCTATCCCTCCAGCCAATGTGGACCCACACCCTCTCCCTGAAGATGCTGAGCCTGCTCATGTTTTTCATGATGATGCTGCCAACAATAATGATATGGATGCTCAGGTTGCAGAGAATTGGGATAACTGGGAAGAGATTCAGCAGAATGAACAGAATGCTGTCCTTCAGGATCTCTTAGATGCTGTGCAGCAGGAAGAATTGGCCTGGGCAGATGGAGAAGAGTTGCATCCTGCACCAAGTAACAGCAGTTTATCTTCTGACATGTCTTTCTCTGAGGGAGATAACATAAATATGCTTAGGGCCCCTGTTGTAGTGGAGGTTTTCCCTCCTAGGGAGGCAGTGCCTGCTATTCTTCCCCCCTGCCTTGGTGCTTGCCAATGGACTGCAGAACATCATCCAAGCCTATCGGTCAGATGATGAGGAACCCCCTTTATTGCAAGAGAACATCCAGGTTGCTGCCATGGTTGATGTTGTTCTGCCTGATCAAGTACAGGTTGTTGCAGAGCAATTGCAACATGTTTCTCCCAACAGTGATGGAGCTCATGCCACTGATGGTGTTTCTGCATCTTCTCATATGGATCCTTCACAACATGTGCTGCTGGAAGTTGCATTGGAGGCTAGCTTGGTCTCTGATCCACCTCTAGAGTTTGTGTCATTAGATGGACAAGCTAATCCTTCACTTGCCACTGGACCTTCTTCTGAAGTTCTGGCCAGCAGCCTTAAACATGTTAATACTGCTAGGGGAAGCCTGCAGCCAGTGGAAAACATTGAGGATCTTCAGTCTGGGATACAAGGTAATTGGGTTACTCAAATAAATGAACATTTTAGCATGGCACCTTCTCTTCTTGGTTTGAAACGTATTCAGATGGCTGCTGCTGCTTCTAATGCTCCTTCTGTCTCTGAAGAAGGCATGCTACTGTGGGAACATCACTATAAAGACCAATCATTGGAAAACAGGAGCTCTTTCTCAGCCAACATTCCTGTAAGTTGGTTCAACTTTATTGTTCACTTGCTTCTGTCCCCTGATAAGTTTGCCTGGACTGTTACTATGCTAAAATCTGGAATGTGGGAACTGTTCACTGTTGTGGAAAATATGGATCAAGCCTTTCTGTTTCATATACCTGACAAGTGTCCTACATCTCATGCACCAATTTGTCAGGCCATGGAGGATGGGGTCAAGGGCAAAGAAAATATTGGTGGGGCTGCCAATATGCAGGATGAGGAGTCCCAGGCTCTGTTGCAGCCTTTTGGTCAAGATAATCTGAGGAAGAGAAGGAGTGTAAAGACTCCACTAGTGGAAACAGAGGTAAGGAGAAGTGATAGAATTAAGAATGATAATGCTGGTTACAAGAGCAACTCCTGCTCTAATAATAATTGTCTACCTTGCAATGCTGTCCCTCCCACCATACATAAATTAGTTGTTAAAAACCTCACTGCCTCTTTCTGTAAGGTTGCTGAGGGGGAGCTGGAGGGCAAGCTGGCCAAGAAGCCCAAGAGAAGGCAAGAGGTTGTTTTGGACAAGGTGCCCTTGGCCAAAGGAGAAGAACATACCTCCAACCAATCATAATGTTTAGGTCCCTTACTTGGAGTACTGTATGGAGGGTGTATGTTTGTACCCTCACTCCTAGTTTGATGCTGCTTTTGGTTGATGTGAGATTTGGATGTTGGAACTTTATGAACCCTATAGATCTGGTGAAGTGCTACCCTATTAATACCTCTTTGCTATATGAGTGGATGCCATACTGGGTGTGTGTTTTGCTGTGGATCTAGCTTTTGCCCAACTCTCTTTTATGTGTGAAGGATCAAGTGCCGGTACTTGACCTCTAGTACAGAAAACTTATGTGTTTCCATGAATGACACAAACAGAAGCTGGAATATTCTCAACTCGAACATTAGAGGTATAAATTTTGAGGACAAATGGTTGGCCTTGAGGCAGAAAATTGATGAGAGTGACTGCAACATCTTGTCTCTTCAGGAAACCAAGAGGGAGATTTTTGATGCAGCTTACTTAAAAAAATTGCCCTTCCAGACTTAATAAATTTTCCTTCCTACCCTCTGTTGGAGCATCTGGGGGTCTCCTTGTGGCTTGGAATGGCTCTCAGTTTTCTGGAGAAGTCATTGCACAAAATAGGTTTTCACTTTCAGTACAGTTTACCAGTCTGCTCTCCAATCAGTCTTGGATCATCTCTAATATTTATGGGCCTTGTGATACACAAGACAAAATTGAGTTTATTAACTAGTTCCTGAATATTCACATGCCTGATAATGTTGATTGGATTTTAATGGGTGATTTCAACCTTATGAGAGCACCATCAGATAGGAACAAACCTGGGGGAGATGTCAATGATATGCTTATGTTCAATGAGGCTATAAGTAATCAAGGCTTAATTGAATTACCTTTGCATGGCAGAAAGTTTAGTTGGAGCAATATGCAACATGATCCTCTGCTGGTAAAACTGGATTGGTTTTTCACTTCTGCCTCTTGGATGACTACCTTCCCAAACACAATGGTGCTACCCCTTGCAAAACCTATTTCAGATCATCTGCCCTGTGTTATTAAAGTTGGTACTTCTATCCCAAAGGCAAAAGTTGTCAAATTTGAAAACTACTGGCTCCAACATTCTGACTTTAAACAGATAGTTGCAAATGCTTGGAATATCCCAGTTGGCAATCTTGATGTTGTTAAAACCTTGAATGCTAAGTTTAAAAACTTAAGAAGAGCTTTGAAGCTGTGGGCAAAAACCTTGTCCTGTCTGAAAACTCAAATTGCAAAGCTGAATGAGTTCATTTTCCTGTGGGACCTCTTTGAAGAATTTAGAGAGTTGGACATTCATGAATGGAATTACAGGGCTATTCTTAAAGAGCATCTGCTTATTCTTTTGAGGAACCAAAAGATTTATTGGAAACAAAGAGGAAAAATCAAGGGGGTGAAGTTTGGAGATGAGAACACAAAGTTTTTCCACACTAAAGGTTCAATTAATTATAGGCATAATCATATTGCTGTTCTCCAAAATGATGACCAAGTTGAAATATCTGATCATGCTGGGAAAGCTGCAATTCTTTTAGACACTTATAGAAAAAGAATGGGCACATCCCAAAATACCACAATGCATTTTGATTTGGCTTCCTTGTTTGGGCAAAGACAACACTCAGATATCTTTGATAATCTTGAACTGCCTTTTACTGAAGAGGAAATTGATGATGTGGTCAAAAACCTTCCAACAGACAAATCACCAGGCCCAGATGGTTTTAACAATGAATTTCTCAGGTCTTGCTGGGACATTATTAAGGGAGATATGCTCAAATTCATATATGATTTCCATGCAGGGCAAATTTCTCTTGAGAGCTTAAATACTTCATACATTACTCTCATTCCTAAGGGAAGTACTCCCTTGACAGCAAATGATTTTAGACCAATCTCTCTATTAAACTGTTGTCTGAAGATTATCACTAAATTGCTGGCTAATAGGTTGCAGAAAGTGATTCTGAAGTTGGTACATATCAACCAATATGGTTTTCTGAAGGAAAGATCAATACATGATTGTTTGGGCTGGGCATATGAATATCTACACCAATGTCATAAGTCTAAAGATGAGATTATTGTGCTTAAACTGGACTTTGACAAGGCTTTTGACACAATTGACACCAGGCAATACTGGATATTTTAAAGGCCAAAGGTTTTGGGGACAGATGGATTTCATGGATCAAAATGCTCTTCACTTCTGCCTCATCTGCTATCTTGCTAAATGGTGTCCCTGGAAAAAAAGTTTTATTGCCTTAGAGGTGTGAGGCAGGGGACCCTCTATCCCCTCTTCTGTTTGTGCTTGCTGCTGATCTCCTTCAGTCAACTCTCAACAAAGCAACGCACATGGGATTGTTATCTGCTCCCCTACAAGTGGAGTCATGCCCTGATTTTCCAATTGTCTAGTATGTAGATGACACCCTGGTTATTCTACAAGCAGATGCAAAGCAACTACATTGTCTTAAAGCCCTCCTCAATACTTTTGCAGATGCCACTGGACTTAGGGTAAACTACAAAAAAATCCAGTATGATTCCAATAAATGTGCCAGAAGAAAAGATGGAGATTTTGGTAAATACTTTTCATTGCAAGAAGGAATCTTTTCCAATCCAGTATTTGGGAACACCTTTAGGCCTTCATAAGCCTACTGTTGAGCAATGTTTTCCTCTTGTCACAAGACTGCAAAAGAAACTTATGGGTTTGTCCTCATTTATGACAATGGCTGGAAGATTGTTGTTGGTGAAATATGTCCTCAATTCTTTGTTGATATATCTCATGGGATGCCTTGATGTGCCAGTCACAATCAAAACCCAGGCCATAAAGTACTTGAGACACTGCCTGTGGAGAGGCCCTGATCTGGAGGACCACAGACCTGCCATGGTGGCATGGAGCACTGTGTGTAGACCCAAAAATCAAGGAGGATTGGGTGTCATGGATATCTTTATCCAGAATAAGGCTCTGCTGCTTAAGAATCTGCACAAGTTCTATAACAGACACAAAACCCCCTGGGTAAACTTGATCTAGGAATCATATTACAACAATGATACACTACCTGGTAATAACTGGATTGGATCATTTTGGTGGAAGGCAAATCTTAAGCTCATTGATAACTATAAGTCCTTGGCCAGATGCAACATAGGGGATGGCAAGAGTGCCTTCTTTTGGACTGATCTGTGGCACTCTAATTGTCTACAAGACATGTTCCCTCATTTATTCTCTTTTGTGAAGAACAAGAATGCTACTGTCCAGAGCATTCTCCAAGTAGAATACTTAGAGGATCTATTCCACCTACCCCTGACTGTGCAAGCTTTCCAGGAATTTGAGGCTATGGAAGACATTTGTATTGATCTAAGGGCTTCTGATACACTAGATTGCCCTGACACTTGGAGCTACATTTGGGGAAATGAGCACTTCTCAGTGGCTAAGGCCTACAAAGTCATGATGGGAGTCAAAATTGTGCCATAACAGTTCAACTGGATCTGGAATTCCTCTTGTCAACCAAAACACAAGGTGTTTTTTTGGAGATTGCTGCATGACAGGCTCAATACCAGAAACCTTTTGAGAAGGAAAACTTTCCATTTGGCCAACTACAATTGTGCTGTCAACAATTGTCCACAGGAAGAAACTCTTCACCATCTTTTCTGGACCTGTCCTTTTGCAGCTCAATGCTGGGACTTGATTTGCCCTTCAAGACAGGAAAATGTATCAATCCTGGAAGCTTTTCTTGATCTCAAACAGAAGCTACATGTACCTTTTTTCATGGAAATAATCATCCTTGCTTCCTGGGCTATCTGGATCTCAAGGAACAATTTGATCTTCCAAGCAGTTCAACCTAGCATTCAGAGGTGGAAAGCTATTTTCCTGGAGGAGCTCAATCTTCTAAGATTTAGAATTAAGAAGAGTTATGCTGTAGTTTATTGTTCCTGGCTTGACAATCTTGTGCTGTAATCCTAGACCATAGTTTTTTCTTTTCTTTCTGTTGCTTTGCTCGTTGGCTTATCTCAAGCCTTTTGTATAGTGGAACCTTTGTTGTTTCTGTTTTTAATTAAATAAAAATTGCAGTGGGGTTTTGCCCTACTGTGTACAGTCAAAAAAAATAAAGAAAAGATGCATGGGTAAATCTCAAATAAGAAGATCTAACCAGAAAATTCAACTGAAGAACTCCGGTTTGCAAAAAGAATCAAATCAAACGGAGCAACGAAACTCAAACTACGAAAGAAACAAGATCTGATTAGTAATCTGGGCTAAAGTCAAATTTTACAGTACCAAAATCTTGTGTATGTTGGTTAAACAGAAAGAGGGCTTCGAGACGAAGATCTAGACGCTTGTTTCACCTGATTCAGATAAACGAGCGAAAAGATATACTGTAACGAAGATTAGGGCAGAAATCGCGATAAAAAATAATCGCAGAAAAACCCTAGAAAATAAAACATGACAAACAGGCTAACGAATGAACGTTCATTGTCTGCGGCTAACTGACGAACAGCGTTCGTTAAAATAAACGTACGGATGAACGTTCGCTATTTGACCGAACCAAAAAAACGAAACAAAACCGATCTTATAACAAAAAAAGAGATCTAGGGTTTCGAACGAAAAAAGAAACAAGCGGCTTTCTAACGAAAACCAGCAGCGGCGGGCGGCTACCTCAGCAAGGTCCGGCGGGGTCAGCGGCGGCTCCGGCGGGGTTGGCAGCGGTGGCGGCGAGCGGATCCGGCGGCGGGGCGGCGGAACGGGGCAGTGACGGCATGGCGGGGCAGCATGGAAATCGAGGTGGGGCGCGGCGGCTGGCTAGGGTTTCAGCGGTTGGTCTGGCGGGTCGGGTGGGCTGGTGAGGCGGCTTATAAAAGCCGGCCGAGTCGGAGTCCAGGTCGGACTCGGCCTGGTTAGGTCGGTAACTTTTTTTATATATATAAATCCTGACGTGGAACAAAAAATAAAAGAAATACTAAACGACTCCAAAAATCCCTAAATAAACTTTCACGGTCCTCTAATAATATTCCGGTCAAAGTGAACATTTCTTTGGGCCTCCAATGCAATTTTCAAAAACGCATATTTTTCCTAATTCCAATAAAATAACGAAAAAAATCCAAAATAAAATATTTATTTGGTTTTAATATTTTCATCCAAATTCCATTTATTTTGGAGAAGTCATATTATCTCCTCTCATATTTTTTAATATGAAATATTTTCGGAGAGGAAAATTAAAACCAAAGTGATCCTTGTTTCGATATTTGGGAAAATTCAAATATGTGAACTATGAAATCTCCAACTGTCTCTGAGGGTCCTTGAGTTGCTTAGAATTTCGAGGATCGCATAAATGAAAATGCAATAATACGATATGCATGAATGACCTACGTATAACATTCCAAATGTAAAATTTGGGATGTTACAAACCTACCCCCCTTAAGATGAATCTCGTCCTCGAGATTCGGGTTGGCTAGAAAATAGGTGTGGGTGGTCTTTGAGTAGATCATCCTCTCGTTCCCAAGTGGCTTCATCCTCGGTATGGTGGCTCCACTGAACTTTGGAAAATTGGATAGCTTTGCTACGAGTAACTCGGCTGGCAAACTCGAGAATCTTGACTGGTTTCTCCTCATAGGTCAGATCACTATCCAACTGAATTGCTTCCAGGGGCACCGTATCTCTCAGAAGGATATCGTCCATCTCAGCATGGCACTTCCTCAACTGGGAAACGTGAAACACATCATGAACTCCTAACAGTCCTTCGGGTAACTCCAACTTGTAGGCAACCTCTCCCATACGTTCTAAAACTCGGTATGGTCCTACAAATCTCGGGGCTAACTTTCCCTTAACTCCAAAACATTTAACTCCTCACAGAGGTGACACTCGCAGATATGCTCTGTCCCCGATTTCATAGACTAGCTCCTTGCATTTTGAATCTGGATAACTCTTCTGTCAGGACTGAGCTGACTTCAGTCTATCTCGAATCAGCTTAACCTTCTCTTCAGATTCCTTAATCAAATCCAGTCCAAACAACTGGCGGTCTCCAACTTCATCCCACATCAACGGTGTTCTGCACCTTCTTCCATACAGGGCTTCGAATGGTGCCATCTTCAAACTGGCATGGTAGCTGTTGTTGTATAAGAACTCCGCGTAGGGCAAGTTGTCATCCCAACTAGATCCATAGTCTAACGCACAAGATCTCAACATGTCCTCCAGAATCTGATTGACTCTCTCGGTCTGTCCATCTGTCCGCGGGTGAAAAGTTGTGCTGAACTCCAGCCTGGTACCCAAAGTCTAGTGCAGCTGGTGCCAAAACTTTGAAGTAAACTGTGTTCCTCTATCTGATACGATGGTCCTCGAAACTTCGTGTAGACATACGATGCTGGTCATATATATCTTGGCCAATTTCGCACTTGTATAAGTGGTTTTCACTGGGATAAAGTGAGCTACTTTGGTCAAGCAGTCCACTAATACCTAGATAGAACCATATCCCGATCGGGTCCTGGGTAATCCGGTGATAAAATCCATGACAAGCTTGTCCCACTTCCATTCGGGTATCGGCATAGGTTGCAGTAATCCTGCTGGCTTCTGATGTTCTGCTTTCACTCTCTGACATACATCACATATGGCTACATACTCGGCAATATCCTTCTTCATTTCATTCCACCAGAAACGCTCCTTCAAATCTACATCTTGGTGTTTCCGGGATGTATCGAGTATGGTGAGTCATGAGCCCCCTGTAGTATCAACTTCCTAATCTCTGCATTATTGGGCACATATAAACAGTCTTCAAACCACAAGGTGTCGCGCTCATCCTCATGAAAACCTTTGGCTTTTCCTTCACTCATCTTCTCCTTTATCTCGGCAATTTCTTTGTCATCCTTTTGAGCTTCTCGAATCTTTTCCAATAATGTTGACTAAACCTCCAATGCTGCAACGAAACCCCTAGGAACTATGTCCAAACGAAGCTCCCTGAGATCTTCTGCTAACTCCTTGGGCATTCCTCCGCTCACGAGGGTATTGACATAGCTTTTCCGGATCAAAGCATCGGCTACGACATTGGCCTTGGCTGGATGATAGTGCAATTTCATATCATAATCCTTTATAAGATCCAACCATCTCCTCTGCCTGAGGTTGAGCTCCTTCTGAGTAAAAATGTACTTCAAACTCTTATGATCCGTGTACACATCGCAATGGTTTCCAATCAGAAAATGTCTCCAGGTCTTGAGTGCATGCACTACGGCTGCTAGCTCCAAATCATGCATGGCATAATTCAACTCATGCGGTCGAAGTTGTCGTGAGGCATATGAAACCACTCTTCCGTCTTGCATAAGTACTCCTCCAAGTCCTAAGCAAGAGGCGTCGCAATACACTTGGAAATCCTTGCGTATATCCAGCAGAATCAACACTGGGGCTGTAGTCAAACGTTTATTCAACTCCTGGAAACTTGCTTCACATTCTTCAGTCTCATGGAACTTGGTGTCTTTCGTCAACAATGTTGTCATAGGCTTCGCAATATTGGAGAAATTCTCGATAAATCTCCGGTAGTATCCTGCGAGTCCAAGGAAACTGCAGATCTCTCCAACTGAAGTGGGTGCCAACCACTCTGTGACAGACTGGACCTTGGTGGGGTCCATTGTTATACCTTCTCCTGATATAACATGTCCTAGAAAACCAACTTCCTTCAACCAAAACTCACATTTGCTGAACTTGGCATATAACTGATGTTCCCTGAGCTTCTCGAGAACTAAACACAAATGTTCCTTGTGTTCCTCTTCATTCTTCAAGTATACCAAGATATCATCAATGAACACCATGACAAAACTTTTCCAAGAACTCCATGAACACTTTGTTCATCATACTCATGAAATAGGCAGGGGCGTTACTCAGTCCAAATGACATAACCGTATACTCGTATAACCCGTACCTCGTGGTGAAAGCTGTTTTAGGTATATCCTTTTCTTGGATCTTCAGCTGGTGATATCCTGATTGCAAATCAATCTTCTAAAACACTTTAGCTCCTTGCAACTGATCAAACAAATCATTGATCATCGGCAGTGGGTACTTGTTCTTGATCATCACTTCATTCAACGCACGATAATCAACAACCATTCTTAACGATCGATCCTTATTTTCGACCAAGAGCACTGGGGCTCCCCATGGTGATGAACTTCGTCGAATGTAACCTTTCTCCAACAACTCCTTAATCTACTTCTTAATCTCTTCCAGATCATTCGCGGGCATCCAGTACAGTCTCTTTGATATCGGTCCGGTGCCTGGCAACAGCTCTATCAAAAACACAATACCACGATCTGGCGGCATGCCTGGTAGATCCTCTGGAAATACATCCGGGTAATCCCTCACTACAAGCACTTCCTCCTGAACAACTCCTGAGAGAGAATTTGCTTGGGTCCTCTTCGACGCATGCCGAGATACATACTTGATCCTTTTTCCCTCCGGGGTAGTGAGCAAAATTGACTTACTGGTGCAATCGATGTTTCCCCCATACATCAATATCCAATCCATGCCTAGTATCACATCCAATCCTTGTGACTCCAAAATAATTAGGTCTGAGGGGAAGACACGGCTTCCAATGGTCAATGGCATCTGAAAACATCCTTGACTTGCCATATACTCCGCTCCTCGTGAGCTTACTAACATAGGTGTCCTAAGTACTTTAGTGGGAAACTTATACTTATCCGCGAAACCCCTTGATTTTTATGAATGTGATGCACCAGTATCAAAAAGAACAACTGCAGTAAATGACTTAACCAAAAACATACCGATAACTGCATCAGGCTATTCTTCAACCTCCTCCATGTTCACGTGGTTCACTTGTCCCCTATTTAAAGGGTTGGGCTTCTTCCTAGAGCTTCCACTTCCATTCCCATTCTTCGCTTCAGAACACTCGGTGGCATAGCGTCCAGTCTTCGCGCACTTGAAACAAGTAATGTGACTTAGGTCCTTCTTGGCGGGCGTTGCTGGATTAGAGCGGTTCTGATTGCTTCCTGCTCCATTCCCATTTCCATTCCTAGGGCCGTTGTGGTTATGCGGAATTCCTCCATTATGGTTATGGCCTCCATGGTTATGGGTAAATCCTCTCGGGTTTGGGGTGAGATGGGGTTTCTGCTGAGCTCTTGAATTGTACTTCCCTTGTTCATATTTCCTCTTGCGGCTCTCAATCTGTTGTTGCTTTCCTTCAATCATAAGAGCCTTGTCTACCAACTCCTGATAGTTGTTGAATGTCACCACCATCAACTGCATGCTCATCTCATCATTCAGCCCTTCCAAAAACTTCTCCTGCTTCGCGGCATCGGTGGCCACGTCATCTGGGGCATAATGAGATAACTTGCTAAACTCCTCCACATACTGCCCCACAGTACGATTGCCCTAGCGTAAGTCGCGAAACTCATGCTTCTTCATGCTCATAGCTCCAGTTCAGACATGGGCTGTGCAGAAAGCTTGCTGAAACTGCTCCCAAGTGACATTGGCTATAGGAAAAGTGGCTGTGTAATTCTCCAACTATGCGGTTGCGGGTCCATCCAATTGATGTGCGGCAAAACGCACCTTCTCTGCATCTATGCAACCGGCAGTGGTTAACTCCCTTCCAATCCTACGTAGCCAATCATCCGCAACTATGGGCTCGGTGCTACTGGAAAACACCGGTGGTTGTAACCTCAGAAAACGGGCTAAGTTGTCAACTGGTGGTGGTGGCGGTGGGTTGTTGTTGTTATTGTTGTTTTTGTTGCCCTGATTCTGAACTAGCAATTGCATCAGTGTATTCTGATACTGGATCAACTGAGTGAGCTCCGGTGGGAAGGAAAATCCGGGGTCACGTCTCAGAGGCATCCGATGGGTTTAGAGGGGACAGATTATAATAGAATGAGGTCTAAGGAGAAAGCACTACCCATATGCACATGAGACAAACACAAGCATATCATATCACTCAATCAATCAAGCAAGGGCATACAATCGATCTAACTATCGTTATAGTGCTCGGACTACTAATATTTACATGGGGGAATACTACTAATAGTATGGTGGTCTACTAGAAATTTTGATCGGTGGAAGACTCCATGATATCCGCTCCAGCTTCGTCTTCATAGTCATCATCACTACTATCAGGGTCGGAGTTGGTGTCGTCGATGATGATGTAGTCTTCAAAACGAATCTCCTTTGGTTCATCGTCTTCTCCTCCTGGCACGGGGTCTCCCATGAAAACTCCTAGCTTCCTTGTCATGTCATCATTCCTCTCCACAAGTATCATCATTTCCTCCTCATATCCATCATGAGTTGACTAAAGCACCTCTTCTAGCTCTGTGATCCTAGTCATCGCCTTCTTCAAATCTATCATGCTTGCGCACATCTAGTTCTCCTGGCGACGAATGTGATGCTTTAATTCCTCGATGAATGCTGCAATGGACCTGTCCTTCCTGGTGTTGATCATCTCCCATTGCTTATCTTGGCGCCCACATATCTGGTAGATAGTGTCCTTATGCTCCTTGTGGTAAACTTCGCCGATGCGTCCTATGGCAATGTGGGCTGCCATGCTCTTTCCTAGACTCCAGGTGGGTGCATCAAAGGAAAACTCTATGGGTTTAGTGACAGGCGTGAACGTCCTTCCAGGAACTTGAACTCAAATCATCCATCGCTCCTCTTCTGGTAAAGTGGCGGTGTAGGTCCCGATGAAGCTTAGTATTCCGATGTTCAGGTACTTAGTGACTTCCTTCAAGTGTCGTCCAAAAGGTGTGTCTTCATCCGGTTGTGCAAACTTGTTCCTTGAGTCCGCCATCCTAAAGAGTAGAAAAGGGAGAGAAGTCAGAAATGAGTAGAGAAGAGTGACCTATGGCTTTTCTTAGTGGTCGTGTCCTACATTCAGCGTGTGCTCTGATACCATCTTGTAGCGACCCGACCTCAGACGGTCAAGTCTATGTGCTTCAGTGTCATCCCTGGATCGGCAATGCTAACACACAGTACTTCGAATGATTTATAACAGAGTAGCAATCATACAATTATTACAACGAATGTTTCAAAAGAGAACTTATTACAATAAATATGGCTTAAGGCCATCTAAATATGATAACAGCGGAAGGCTTGGAAGATAAAGCGAGTCCATCAACTCCAATGGCATAGCTGAGTGCATGACAAATGACCTACGTCATCTTACTTGTCGTCTGAAAAGTCTGCAACATGATACGTTGCACCCCGAGAATGGGTCAGCACATGGAATATACTGGCAATATAACACAGTAGAGCAATGAACAGATAAATGCTATCACTACATGCAATATGGCTGGTGGAGGCTCTAAGGTTATATTGTTTTTGTGAAAGGCCAATTTTTCCCTACAACAAAGGAATATATTTTATTTAACTATCATGGTAGTTGAAACAACATTGAGAAGGTTCCTCCACCTCAATACCAATTAAAGTAATCATTAACCCAACAAATTAATTTAGAGTGATGAGATCAAATCAATAATTCAAGCACCAGATACTCAAGATGTCCATAACCGGGGACACGGCTAACCATGATTAGTTTATACACTCTGCAGAGGTTTGCGCACTTTTCCCCACAAGACTCGATCTCCTCCGTTGGATTTCTCACACTACAAGGTGTTTGAGAAACCGATGACCGAGACACAGTCTTTCAGAAGCATTAACTCTTTACTCTGGGTGGACCGTTACACCTACTTTCCCCTACATCTGCTAGCCCACCACTTAAAGAGGTCACACAACATACTCAACTATGCCAGAGCCCATAATGGCTTGTGGCTGCACACGGAAGTTTCTAGCATGAATAATCTTATGATCCCTTTGAGCCTGGGTGGCGGACCGTAGGATGATCACATGGGTACTCCGGGATATCCTAAGACAACACTGGATTCTCCAGGTGCCCATAAGCAATCCACCCAGATGTGTATTAAAGTTGCCACCTTAAGTTGAACCATTAATTAACAATCTCCAATCTGTCATGGATACACTCCAACTCAATCCACGTCTATGAGCATATCATAGCAATATAAGCATAACGTAGAAGTAACTCCCAAGGGTTTGATAATAAAAGGGTAATAGGTTCCTACCTCATCAACTACTTCCCAAACCCACATGTTAAGAGATCCTACTCATGCAATGTGTGAGGGTTGTAACTAATGCATAAAACTAGGTAATCAAGGGGGTATGATCAAAGTGTTACTTGCCTTGCTGACGATCTGCAAATCCTAGAGACTCATAGTAGCATGCTTCGCACTCCGGGAATTCTACCGCAAACAAACAATAGCATACATAAACAATCAAGAAAAGATGCACGGGTAAATCTCAAATAAGAAGATCTAACCAGAAAGTTCAGCTGAAGAACTCCGGTTTGCAAAAAGAATCAAATCAAACGGAGCAACGAAACTCAAACTACGAAAGAAACAAGATCCGATTACTAATATGGGCTAAAGTCAAATTTTACAGTACCAAAATCTTGTGTAAGTTGGTTAAACAGAAAGAGGGCTGTGAGACGAAGATCTAGGCGCTTGTTTCACCCGATTCGGATAAACGGGCGAAAAGATATACTTATCAGGAACACATATAGGTGAAGTAGCAAAAGCAGGGTCGGGTTTCATTATAACTCTAAGTGATTCTTTGTTCCATTTAATTAATAACCTCTTAAGCTCATATCTATCTTTGCAAGCAAAAATAGTGGCAGAAGATTCCGTATCAAAAAGATAGCCCTCAGGAATAACAGGCATATTTTCATCATCACTATCATCATCGTATTCAGATTCAATAATTTCTTTTGCTCTAGCCCTAGCAATTTGTTCAAATTCACTAAGGGGCATAGTAGTATCAGGCATAGACGCAGTTTCATCATAAGTATCATGCATAGCAAAAGTGGCATCATCAATAACATGCGACATATCAGAACAAATAGCAGAAGCAGATGTAGGTGTCGCAAACTTACTCATAACAGAAGGTGAATCAAGTGCAGAGCTAGATGGCAGTTCCTTACCTCCCCTCGTAGTTGAGGGATAGATCTTGGTTTTTGGATCTCTCAAGTTCTTCATAGTGTCCAACAGATATAAATCCCAAGTGACTCAAAGAATAGAGCTATGCTCCCCGGCAACGGCGCCAGAAATTAGTCTTGATAACCCACAAGTATAGGGGATCGCAATAGCTTTCAAGGGTAGAGTATTCAACCCAAATTTATTGATTCGACACAAGAGGAGCCAAAGAATATTCTCAAGTATTAGCAGCTGAGTTGTCAATTCAACCACACCTGGAAACTTAGTATCTGCAACAAAGTGTTTAGTAGCAAAGTAATATGATAGTGGTGGTAGCAGCAACAAAAGTAAAGACAGCAAAAGTAATGTTTTTGGTATTTTGTAGTGATTGTCACAGTAGCAGGGGGAAAGTAAATAAGCGAGGACCAGTATATGGAAAACTCGTCGGCACCGGATCAGTGATGGATAATTATGCCGGATGCGGTTCATCATGTAACAGTCATAACCTAGGGTGACACAAAATTAGCTCCAATTCATCAATGTAATGTAGGCATGTATTCCGTATATAGTCATACATGCTTATGGAAAAGAACTTGCATGACATCTTTTGTCCTACCCTCCTGTGGCAGCGGGGTCCTATTGGAAACTAAGGGATATTAAGTCCTCCTTTTAATAGAGAACCGGAACAAAGCATTAGCACATAGTGAATACATGAACTCCTCAAACTATGGTCATCACCGGGAGTGGTCCCGATTATTGTCACTTTGGGGTTGCTGGATCATAACACATAGTAGGTGACTATAGACATGCAAGATAGGATCAAGAACTCACATATATTCATGAAAACATAATAGGTTCAGATCTGAAATCATGGCACTCGGGCCCTAGTGACAAGCATTAAGCATAGAAGTCATAGCAACATAAATCTCAGAACATAATGGATACTAGGGATCAAATCCGAACAAAACTAACAAGATTACATGATAAATCTCATCCAACCCATCACCGTCTAGCAAGCCTACGATGGAATTACTCACGCATGGCGGTGATCATCATGAAATTGGTGATGGAGGATGGTTGATGATGACGACGGCGACGAATCCCCCTCTCCGGAGCCCCGAACGGACTCCAGATCAGCCCTCCCGAGAGGTTTTAGGGCTTGGCGGCGGCTCCGTATCGTAAAACATGATGATTTCTTCTCTCTGGTTTTTTCCTCATCCAAACTCAATATATGGAGGTGGAGTTGGAGTCGGAGACACAACAGGGGGCCCACGAGGTAGGGGGCGCGCATAAGTTATGAAGAAAGCAATAGCAACAAACTAAACGATCAAGTGCTAAGCTAACAGAATGGGTCAAGTCAATCACATCATTCTTCTAATGATGTGATCCCATTAATCAAATGACAACTCATGTCTATGGTTAGGAAACATAACCATCTTCGATCAACGAGCTAGTCAAGTAGAGGCATACTAGTGACACTCTGTTTGTCTATGTATTCACACATGTATTATGTTTCCGGTTAATACAATTCTTGCATGAATAATAAACATTCATCGTGATATAAGGAAATAAATAATAACTTTATTATTGCCTCTAGGGCATATTTCCTTCACCATTCACCTTGGGTGTATGACCATTGAAGGTTTTACTCATGTAAACAGAACAACAATTATTCTCTGACTTTAAATGAATAACCGTATTGCAATAAACATGATCAAATCATATTCATGCTTAAAGAAAACACCAAATAACATTTATTTAGGTTCAACACTAGTCCCAAAAGTATAGGGAGTGTGCGATGATGATCATATCAATCTTGGAACCACTTCCGACATACATCGTCACTTTACCCTTAACTAGTCTTTGTTCATTCTGCAACTCCCGTTTCGAGTTACTAATCTTCCCAACTGAACTAGTATCAAATACGGAGGGGTTGCTATAAACACTAGTAAAGTACACATCAATAATATATATATCAAATATACCTTTGTTCACTTTGCCATCCTTCTTATCTGCCAAATACTTGGGGCAATTCTGCTTCCAGTGACCAGTCCCTTTGCAGTTGAAGCACTTAGTCTCAGGCTTAGGTCTAGACTTGGGCTTCTTCACTTGAGCAGCAACTTGCTTGCTGTTCTTCTTGAAGTTCCCCTTCTTCCCTTTGCCCTTTTCTTGAAACTAGTGGTCTTGTCAACCATCAACACTTGATGCTTTTCTTGATTTCTACCTTCACCGATTTCAGCATCACGAAGAGCTTGGGAATTGTTTCGTTATCCCTTGCATATTATAGTTCATCACGAAGTTCTAGTAACTTGGTGATAGTGACTAGAGAATTCTTTCAATCACTATCTTATCTGGAAGATTAACTCCCACTTGATTCAAGTGATTGTAGCACTCAGACATTCTGAGCACATGCTCACTAGCTGAGCTATTCTTCTCCATCTTGTAGGCAAAGTGCTTGTCAAAGGTCTCATACCTTTCGACATGGGCATGAGTCTGAAATACTAATTTCAACTCTTGGAACATCTCATATGCTCCGTGGCGTTCAAAACGTCTTTGAATCCCCGATTCTAAGCCATAAAGCATGGTGCACTAAACTATCAAGTAGTCATCATATCGAGCTCGCCAAACGTTCATAACGTTTGCATCTGCTCCTACAATTGGTCTATCACCTAGCGGTGCATCAAGGACATAATTCTTCTGTGCAACAATGAGGATAATCCTCAGATCACGGATCCAATCCGCATCATTGCTACTAACATCTTTCAACTTAGTTTTTCTCTAGGTACATATCAAAAATAAATGGGGAGCTACATCGCGAGCTATAGATCCAACATGGTTATGCAAATACTATCAGGAATAAGTTCATGATAAATTAAAGTTCAATTAATCATATTACTTAAGAACTCCCACTTAGACAGACATCCCTCTAATCATCTAAGTGATCACGTGATCAAGATCAACTAAACCATGTTCGATCGTCATGTGAGATAGAGTAGTTTTCAATGGTGAACATAACTATGTTGATCATATCTACTATATGATTCACACTCGACCTTTCGGTCTCAGTGTTCCGAGGCCATATCTGCATATGCTAGGCTCGTCAACTTTAACCCGAGAAAGTATTCTGCGTGTGCAAAACTGGCTTGCACGCGTTGTATGTGAACGTAGAGCTTATCACACCCGATCATCATGTGGTGTCTCGGCACAACAAACTTTCGCAATGGTGGATACTCAGGGAGAACACTTATACCTTGAAATTTAGTGAGAGATCATCTTATAATGCTACCGTCGATCTAAGCAAAATAAGATGCATAAAAGTAAACATCACATGCAATGAATATAAGTGATATGATATGGCCATCATCATCTTGTGCCTGTGATCTCCATCTCCAAAGCACCGTCATGATCACCATCTTCACTGGCTTGACACCTTGATCTCCATCGAAGCATCATTGTCGTCACGCCAACTATTGCCTCCACAACTATCGCTACTGCTTAGTGATAAAGTAAAGTAATTACATGGCGATTGCATTTCATACAATAAAGCGACAACCATATGGCTCCTGCCAATTGCCGATAACTGTGTTACAGAACATGATCATCTCATACAATAAAAATTAGCATCATGTCTTGACTATATCACATCACAACATGCCCTGCAAAAACAAGTTAGACGTCCTCTACTTTGTTGTTGAATGTTTTACGTGGCTGCTATGAGCTGAGCAAGAACTGTTCTTACCTACGAATCAAAAACCACAACGCGGTATAGTGATTGCTTTTTGATCTTCAGAAAGAACCATGTTCATTGAATCCGATTCAACTAAAGCTGGAGAAACAGACACCCACTAGCCACCTGTGAGTGAAGCACGTCGGTAGAACCAGTCTCGCGTAAGCGTACGCGTAATGTCAATCTGGGCCGCTTCATCCAACAATGCCGCTGAATCAAGAATCAACTAGAGACGGCAAGCAATATGTATATACCCATGCTCAAAACTCCTTTGTGTTGTATTCGTGCATATGACATCTACGCATAAACCTGGCTCGGATGCCATAGTTGGGAATGTAGTAATTTCAAAAAAAATCCTACACATACGCAAGATCATGGTGATGCATAGCAACGAGAGGGGAGAGTATCGTCCACGTACCCTCGTAGACCGTAAGCGAAAGCATTATGAGAACGCGGTTGATGTAGTCGTAAGTCTTCACGATCCGACCGATCCAAGTACCGAACGCACGGCACCTCCAAGTTCAGCACACGTTCAGCTCGATGACGTCCCACGAACTCCGATCCAGCAGAGCTTCACGGGAGATTTCTGTCAGCACGACGGCGTGATGACGATGATGATGTTTCTATCGACGCAGGGATTCGCCTAAGCACCGCTATGATATGATCGAGGTGGATTATGGTGGAGGGGGGCACCGCACACGGCTCGAAACAATCAACTTGTGTGTCTTGGGGTGCCCCCTGCCCCCGTATATAAAGGAGCAAGGGGAAATGCCGGCCGGCCCTAGCATAGCGCGCCAGGAGTAGTCCTACTCCCACCGGGAGTAGGACCCCCCCCCTTCCCTAGTTGGACTAGGAGAGAAGGAAGGGGAGCGAGGGAGGAAGGAAAGGGGGGCGCCGCCCCCCCTCCTAGTCCAATTCGGACCAGAGGGAGAGGGGGCGCGTGGCCTGCCCTGGTCTCCTCTCTCTCTCCACTATGGCCCAATAAGGCCCATATATTTACTGGGGGTTCCGATGACGTCTCGATACTTCGGTAAAATCCCGATTTCACCCGGAACTATTCCGATGTCCAAATATAGGCTTCCAATATATCGATATTTATGTCTCGACCATTTGAAGACTCCTCGTCATGTCCGTGATCATATCCGGGACTCCGAACTACCTTTGGTACATCAAAACACATAAACTCATATTACCGATCGTCACCGAACTTTAAGCGTGCGGACCCTACGGGTTTGAGAACTATGCAGACATGACCGAGACTCGTCTCCGGTCAATAACCAATAGCGGAACCTGGATGCTCATATTGGTTCCTACATATTCTACGAAGATCTTTATCGGTCAAACCGCATAACAACATACGTTGTTCCCTTTGTCATCGGTATGTTACTTGCCCGAGATTCGATCATCGGTATCTCAATACCTGGTTTAATCTCGTTACCGGCAAGTCTCTTTACTTGTTCCGTAATACATCATCCCACAACTAACTCATTAGTTGCATTGCTTGCAAGGCTTATAGTGATGTGCATTACTGAGAGGGCCCAGAGATACCTCTCCGACAATCGGAGTAACAAATCCTAATCTCGATCTATGCCAACTCAACAAGTACCATCGGAGACACCTGTAGAGCACCTTTATAATCACCCAGTTACGTTGTGACATTTGGTAGCACACAAAGTGTTCCTATGGTATTTGGGAGTTGCATAATCTCATAGTCAGAGGAACATGTATAAGTCATGAAGAAAGTAGTAGCAACAAACTAAACGATCATCGTGCTAAGCTAACGGAATGGGTCAAGTCAATCACATCATTCTCTAGTGATGTGATCCCGTTAATCAAATGACAACTCATGTCTATGGCTAGTAAACTTAACCGTCTTTGATTCAATGAGCTACTCAAGTAGAGGCATACTAGTGACACTTTGTTTGTCTATGTATTCACAAATGTACTAAGTTCCCAGTTAATATAATTTTAGCATGAATAATGAACATTTATCATGATATAAGGAAATAATTAATAACTTTATTATTGCCTCTAGGGCATATTTCCTTCAACCACACCTTAGATGCTTTGTTGATACAAGCACTTCAGAGCCGTTGGATTTGCGATCCAACAACTCCTCGGTGGTTCGAATGTTTTCTTGTAGAAAAGCCCCCAAAGAGTTCGGCCACTGCTTACAAGCAGAAATACCGCTTAGATGTCATTGGATCTCAGATCAAACGACCTCGAAGCTCGTATCACCGTAACATCCAAGCTGCGAGAGCACCTGATGTTTTCTCGCACGGGAGAATATGATGTGCTCCCGCACCGTAGATTCTATGGTGATACAAGTTCACGGAGATCTAACAGCTCATAGTAGGAAGTTTGAATGTTTTTGCAATATACACCTGAGAGAGTTTGGGAATTGCGTAGAAAGTACAAGTACTACGCATGTGGTATCTGATCATAGATCATACGACCTAGATGCTCGTATCACCGCAACGGCTAATTAAGCTACGGGGAGCACCGAATATGAGCAACGAGGAGCCGTTGGATCCAAGATGCAGCGGCACACACGAGGTCTAAATGTCTTATTTGCAAAAAAACCTTGGAGAGTTTGGAAACTGTGCATAATTACAAAGACTACTCCCAAGCCATTGGATCTCAGTTCCAATGATGTAAAAACTCGTATCACCATAGCATCTACGCTGCGGGGTGGATGTGATATTCTATGCCACTGTCATTTTTGTTCGTGAAATTGCAAAATACGTGTAAATCGTGTCGTTACTTGTCTAACGCACAAAGTGTTTGTTCAAAAAAACCATCCTGCACTGAAATATCGGAACAACACACGGGGCTCCCACTTGTCAATGATCAAATTTGGACCTAAAACTAACAAATCTGAAAGACGAGATTCGAACTGGCAACCTGGACTACAAACCATAAGTCGATAGCCTGAAACAACAATGGTTGTTGGCTTTGTCCCATAACTTGATTTTATACAGTATTACGTTGAGTAGAGTAGAGGCAGTGCCTCATCAACACGTGCATGACCGTTGACTCACTTACTGGTGTGTCCCAGGTCTGCAATCTCTCTCTTCTCTCCATCGCCTAACCTTTAGACGCACGGGCACACACGAAGAGCGGCGCTAGCTTGCCATGGTGTTATTATAACTAAAAAAAGCTTGGAAAATAGAAGAATTGCCTAGAACAAGAGACGTTGTGGCTGGTCGAGATGGATCTAACCACACCTATCCTCCGTGCCACGTTATCATGATGAAGTTGTATGGCTAGTGGGGTGTTTTCAACAGATTGGCTGGGTCCCGAGGTCGAACCAGAGGTACCACATCTGAAATAGTATATTTTTACACGCACATTTTTCCTCTATGCCGAGACGTAGCACACCCTACCACGCGGTTTCAGGGTCCTCCCGGGTGGTGCACGCATATATTCTTCCTTGCCGAGATGTGGGATGCCCTACCGCGCATTTTTAGGTCCTCCTCGGTCGTAGTGCCGAAGCAAGTAAATGAGTCGTCAAATCACAAAAGACCACCTTTCCCGCTGAGTACATCAGTGAAGCACGGTGGCTAGCTAGTTGAGCTAGTGCGACCAATTAGCTAGGCCACCACCACATTTGTTTTTCACCCCTTTTTTTATCTCCTTGCCGGTAGGTAAATTTAAATATCCACCGCGGTGTTGCTCTGGTGTTTGGGTGCAGCAGGATTTTTTATTTTTTGATTGACAGGAGCAGGCACGGCAGGATTTTTAATTTTTTTTATTGACGGGAGCAGGCGTGGCAGCAATTAGTCATGATGACTCTTCCTGTAAAACCCATTGCTCCCTGATGTGAGAATTCGTCGACTGGTGTTTTCCCATGGTGAAAACCAAAAGATTCCCCGCTTCTCGGCTGGCTCCCTCCGCCTTCCCGTAGATTGCATTGCCTTTCAGCCGTTTCACCCTCTTTGCTTCCTCTCCCCATTGCTTCTACCTGGTGCCATGGCGGCGCAGCAGATCACAGAGTCTGAGGTGTGGCCCCTGACACAGGGGCTCCAGGCCAAGGGTGCGGAGCTCAGGGCCAAAGTCGTGGAGCTCCGTGAGCTCAAGGAGGAGAGGAGTGTCGTGCTCCTCCGTTATGTGCGGGAGTTCATGGAGCTTCAAAAGCGGCAAGCATCCACCACAAAGATGCTCGAGGCATCGGCGGCGTTGCTGAAGAAAGCAGGAAATACGATAGGCTGTCAGGGGAGCCGGCTGGAGCGCGAGCGGGCCGATCATGACGAGGTCCAGGATCGCCTCAGCCACTTGGTGGACCAATTTGCCATGCGCCGTCATGCCAGCGCAACCATGCCGGCCGTCGTGCTAAACCCGTTCGACCACCCCGTCGACTTCAACGAGTTGTGGCTTCCTAACCTGGTCTCCTTCTTCACCTATATCTCTGAGGAGCTGAGTCGTCTCCGCGCGATGGTGGGGGTGGAGCTAGACAAGGAGGGGTTGCGGGCTGCCGCCGCTGTTGCCGGGCGAATCCTCTCAGGGCTTCGTCACCGGAATCCATTCGTGCCATTGGACGCCGTCTTTGACGAGCTGGCTCCCGTCGACCGGGACTGGGCTCTGCGGGCGGTTGCACCCTGCATCACCAACGTCGTGCGCCTCGAGAAGTAGAGGGACTTCGGTGGTGTTTAGGCGTCCTCTGCATGGGCATGTCCATGTCTCGGCACAACATGACCGTTGGATCAAACTCAGACGATGCAGATCAGTCACTATAGCACAAAGCATGTGGTGTGTTTGCTTGCATTCTCATCTCAATATAGTTGTTCCCTCTTCGTGTATTTGTGTTAACCTACTAGTGTGGACTCATGCACCCTTCATGCACTCTGCCAAACACCCAAAAGTGGGCCGAGAAGGGAACTTTTGCTCCCATCCGATGCACCCTTCATACACCTTGCCTAACACTGATTCATGCTTCATATGGTTCATGTTTCGTGGAGTACTGTAGCACCGTACTCTCGATGCGTTGTAGACCTAGTTCTATTAACATTGATCTCAGCGTTCATTCTCGACCGGACAGTCGAAAAAGCAGTACAATGTTACATTATTGTTCATATAGTTGACATGCGCGCAACATCATTTGTTATCGTCATATCTTACTACACTAGCAACAGGATTATGTAGTACTGAGGTATGAACCACTGCACATGCCTAGTAGTAGGAGCACTGTGTATGTTCAAGTGGTGGCCATGTTTCGCACTCCTCCGTCATAAGAGTGGAAACGCTTGCTGTAATCATTTTTTTTCTTCAGAAAAAACAGTGGACACGCTCTACCGTGCGGATCCTCCTCGGCGGTCATCGGGAACCTTGCTACTCACTTTTGCTTACGTGTGGGACAGCCAGCATCGGGGTCCATCAGCCATGCACTAAATTACTCCGTAGTAGAGTGCCCAACTGCACAGTAGACTACCATGATTGAAGCGCCGCAGTAATGCCCAATGAGTCGTCAAATCACAAAACCCCTCCTTTCCAACAGTAAGTTGGATGCAAGAAGCAACCATGATTTCACTCTTCTCTCTCAGCTTCCTCTCTTGAAGAAAACCCCCACTCACTTGTCCCTCATCTTGTTCCTCATTTCTTCAAGAAAACCCCGACCTGCTTCTGCCATTGTTCTTCTCTCCCAAAGAAGGAAAGGTGAGCGCATCAATGGTGTTGATTCTGGCCAAGGCCCGGTCTTGCAACCGCAAGACTGATCCTATAACTCCCTCTTTGTTCTTCTTTTGGGTTTGTGATTATGGTTTCTTTTCTTTCATATCTATTGTCAGTTTCTTGATGGACGCTGGAGCACCAGGCGAAGTGATGTCTATGGCTCTGGCCAAAACTGTCGAGGCTCATGGTACGAAGAAGCGCAAGCACCCCGCTAAGACTACTACAGACATGCTCAAAGCCATCGCCTTGTCCAAGCCCCCCTCTGTGGGATCCCTCATTAAGCAAGTCTAGGTAATATCTCTTCTTGACGATCTTTTTCTCGATCTTGATCATGTTTTTTCATCTAACACACAGTACTAGTACTAGTAGTACAACTTTCTGGGTGTTCTTGCATGTGATTTTTGTGTGCCAAATGACGGTTCTAAATTCCTCTTTTGACCAAAACATGCGAGAGGATGACACTGATTTCTTATAGATTACTTTCAACTACTTAATGAACATCAATGCTACCTTTGAAGAGGGTATATTTGCCCTAGTAAGTTGTGTTATGGATATTGCAAGTAATCCCTCTACTCTCATGCCTTTGAAGACATGTTCTAGTGTATTTGTTCACTCATTTCTGTGC
Source organism: Triticum urartu (assembly GCF_056163025.1). Taxonomy (NCBI): domain Eukaryota; kingdom Viridiplantae; phylum Streptophyta; class Magnoliopsida; order Poales; family Poaceae; genus Triticum; species Triticum urartu. Next base: position 306,254,887 of record NC_141874.1, read on the forward strand.
GTATATGTAGTCACATATGGAGTGAAATATCGAAAATCATCTTATATTTCTGAACAGAGATAGTAATAAAATATTTGGTTTCTCTTTTAATTAGAACCAGGTCCACGGTGGAGATGAAGTTCTCAAAGTCATGTCGTGTGAACTGGAAGACCTAAGGATGAGTGCTACTACTAAACTATCCAACTATTGCGTCCTTGTCGCCACGTGTCCTGAACTAGTGTTTTCCTGTAGCATTGTTGTCAGGCGTGTTCTCGAGGCTGTACTTGACCACAACAATTTCCTGGCTGTGCCTTCGATTACGAAGGGTGTGGTTTTTGTAAAGCTTCCTGACAAATCTGATGCGGTCTGTCTTCATCGTCATGTTTATGAGTGGAAAGACCACTCTGTTAGGTTCTCCAAGGTTGACGAGATGGTGCTGGTGCTGGTAGACATCTCTCATGAAGTCCATGGCCTAGTCAGTTATGCGGGGTTCATCCCATAGGTCAGTGGCAAGAAATAGTCTGCAGAGTTTAATTAGTGCAACTTTGCTTGTGTGTAGTAAGTACTCTTGTTCAGTACTTGATTTGTGTTTGTGAACCGTGTATTGTTTAGTATTGCCGCTTTTGGTGTGTGGTGAGTCCTAAGAAGAGTCTATGTTAATGTCTATCCACTCAATTCAGTCTGTATATTTTGAAGTATCCAGATCATATTTTTTGTGAGGACGGTTTATCAATTATGGTTACACTCCAATATATGTATGCATTGTAGGGTTTATCGCACCCACCAGGATTTCCAATCCCATGGATGTTCGGTCCATACGATTTGTCATGACTTTTGGATTGTCCTACTTGTGGGAGTAGGCGGGGGGCCTACATGCGACGCGTAGTTGGACGATCAATCTTCTGTATAGTACTTCAACATAGTGATTTCCTAGTAAGGATTCACTCATGTCACATCAAGTAAATCTTATTGATTTACTATCTAAATCTTATTGATTTAGGGCCTGTTTGGATTCACTCCGCTCGGCAACTTCACTCCCGGAGCAGGCGGAGCGACGCCGAACGGATCGACTCTGCAGAGCGGCCAAAGCGGAGCAGAGCAGTTTGCAGTGTATTTCTTCGGAGTTGACAAAACGAGGCTCCGCGCGCTCCACCTCGACCCCTCGTACCGACTTGCATTCGAAGTTGAGAACTATTTACCCACCAATGCCACAACTTACCGGTTCGGAGGGAAAAAAGAGTCCCGATGCCCCTTTTCCAGCGCTGGCAGAGAACCCAGTTCAGCTGAAAAATGGAGCTGACAACTGAACGTATTCCCAGGTTCTGAATATGCTAGTAGAGTTGGGAGTTGAGAAGTGAGGAGTAGAGTTGAGAATCTGGAGTAGTGGAGGGTTGCCGAACAGGCTCTTAATGTCATGTTTTCTTTCTTTTGCTGTAGTTTTATGATGCAGGTTTTTCCATGTGACATTCATCACAGAATAAAATGTTTGGTTTGCTCTACGATGGCTATTTTTGCAGGTTTCACTTCTTATGTCGTGTCAGTAACGAAGGCACTGTCAATCACTTATATTACTGGAAAAAATTGGATCAGTCTGTCGTCTGAGTACAAGCTGAATCCCTGTGATGAACTGCAATTTGGTTTAACAAACATGCCACAATTAGTCCTTCTCGCATTTAAAAGAAATGAAGAAAAAGACTAGATCGCAGTCATGGAGCCTAGTCAAGTTAGAAAGTTGAGCATAGCAGACCAGACATGATCACAGCTGTCTCGCACATCGGTACCACCTTCAGCAACGGATCGAGCACCGGCAGTTGCTCTAGCACTGACAGCGGTAGCAACTCAGTCTGATCCAGCTGAGGTTTGGGCACCGACCGCATCAGCGGATCAGGCTGATCTACCAGAGGATCGGGCATCGACACCAGCACCTGCTCCGACACCGGCTCTAGCTCTACAGGGAGCACCATCTCCAGCAGCACCAACGGCACTACCAGTTGCACCGGCACGGGCACCAGCAACGGCTTCGGCACCTGCACCAACACTTGCACTTGCATCTGCTCCGGCCCATGTAGCGGCAACGGAACCAGCAGTTGCACCGATAACAGACTGGGCTGCAGTTCGCACTTCATATGCCAAAGTCCTTCCAAAAATCGACATGTCCACCTTCTTGGTAAGCATTGGCCGCCCAAATGCTTCGTTGTTTTTTCTTTTCATGTTGTTTCACATGATTCACGGTGTTGATCTAACTGTTTTTGTATGACTTCTTGTTTGGAAACAAAGAATTCCTAGAGCAATGAGGGAGTTGTTCAACAATCTGGGCGACCGTGGCCAAGTTTCTCTTACCATGCACAGCCTTGGTGTGAATGAACCTTCTCAATATACCATAAGCAGAGAGGATGGTTGCATGATGATTGATGCTAAAGTATGGGCAAGGTTCAAATCTAAATCATATCTTGCGGTAGGGGATGATGTCAAAATCGAACTTTCTCGGCAAGGAGAGCTGGTTCAAATCAACTTTGAAATACTTTGGTAGCAGCACGCAACTGCTGAACTGATCTATCCTCTGAGATATTTTGATGTAATAATATAGCATGGTGAAACAAGTGTCATGTGTGTATAAGTAGTACGACAGTATTATTTATCACATGGTATATCGTTGATAGAATTGCAACTCTGATTGTTGGTTAGGAACTATCATTCAATTTCATTCCAATAGTTGATGTGCTTTATTCAATTTTGTGTATTCGCCTTGCAACAGCATCTAAAACCAGTGTCGTACCGATCGCTCGCAATATGAAAAGCAGCGAGGTAGAGCACATGGGCCCCCAAACATGCAGGCCCATCGGACTGTGGCCCAAAGTCCAGAACCGTGAGCCTGTCTGGGTATTTGATACGTCCATTTTGCATCATGCTTTTATATTGATATTTATTGCATTATAGGATGTTATTACACATTATGTCACAATACTTATGCCTATTTCTCTTATTTTACAAGGTTTACACGAAGAGGGAGAATGCCGGAAGCTGGAATTCTGGGCTGGAAAAGGAGAAAATATTAGAGACCTATTCTGCACAACTCCAAAAGTCCTGAAACTCCATGGAAGTCAGCTTTGGAATATATATAAAATATTGGACGAAGAAAGCACCAGAGGGGGGCCACCCACCATCCATGAGGGAGGGGGCGCGCCCTACCCCCGGGGGGCTCCCCCTATCTCGTGGGCCCCCTGGCAGGCCTCCGGTGCCCATCTTTGGCTATATGAAGTCTTTCGCCCTGCAAAAAAGCATAAGCAAGCTTTCGGGATGTAGCACCGCCTCCATGAGGCAGAACCTTGGCAGAACCAATATAGGGCTTCGGTGGAGCTGTTTTGCCGGGGAAGCATCCCTCCGGGAGGGGGAAATCATCACCATCGTCATCACCGTCGATCCTCTCATCGGGAGGGGGTAAATCTCCATCAACATATTCACCAGCACCATCTCATCTCAAACCCTAGTTCATATCTTGTATCAAATCTTTGTCTCAAAACCTCATATTGGTACATGTGGGTTGCTAGTAGTGTTGATTACTCCTTGTAGTTGATGCTAGTTGGTTTATTTGGTGGAAGATCATATGTTCAAATCCGTTATGCATATTAACAGCCCTCTGATTATGAACATGAATATGATTTTGGAGTAGTTACGTTTGTTCCTGAGGACATGGGAGAAGTCTTGATATAAGTAGTCATGTGAATTTGGTATTCGTTTGATATTTTGATGAGATGTATGTTGTCTTTCCTCTAGTGGTGTCATGTGAATGTCGACTACATGACACTTCACCATTATTTGGGCCTAGGGGAAGGAATTGGGAAGTAATAAGTAGATGATGGGTTGCTAGAGTGATAGAAGCTTACACCCTAGTTTATGCGTTGCTTCGTAAGGGGCTGATTTGGATCCATATGTTTCATGCGATGGTTAGGTTTACCTTAATACTTCTTTTGTAGTTGTGGATGCTTGCAAGAGGGGTTAATCATAAGTGGGATACTTGTCCAAGTAAGGGCAGTACCCAAGCACCGGTTCACCCACATATCAAATAATCAAAGTAACGAACGCGAATCATATGAGCATGATGAAAACTAGCTTGACGATAATTCCCATGTGTCCTCGGGAGCATTTTCCTTTATATAAGAGTTTGTCCGGGCTTGTCCTTTGCTACAAAAAGGATTGGGCCAGCTTGCTGCACCTTGTTTACTTTTGTTACTTGTTACCTGTTACAAATTACCTTATCACAAAACTATCTGTTACCGATAATTTCAGTGCTTGCAGAGAATACCTTACTAAAAACCGCTTGTCATTTCCTTCTGCTCCTCATTGGGTTCGACACTCTTACTTATCGAAAGGACTACGATAGATCCCTATACTTGTGGGTCATCAAGACTCTTTTCTGGCGCCATTGCCGGGGAGTGAAGCTCCTTTGGTAAGTGGAATTTGGTAAGGAAAGATTTATATAGTGTGCTGAAATTTACTGTCACTTGTTACTATGGAAAGTAATCCCTTGAGGGGCTTGTTCGGGGTATCTTCACCCCGACAAGTAGAGCAAAGAGTTGCTTCTAAACCTACAGAACCTACTGGATTTTTTTTTACTTTGAAATTCCTTCGAGTATGATAGAAAAACTGCTAGCTAACCCTTTTACAGGAGATGGAACATTGCATCCCGATTTGCACCTAATCTATGTAGATGAAGTTTGTGGATTATTTAAGCTTGCAGGTATGCCCGAGGATGTTATGAATAAGAAGGTCTTACCTCTATCTTTGAAGGGAAAGGCATTTACATGGTTTAGGCTATGTGATGATATTGGATCGTGGAACTACAATCGATTGAAATTGGAATTTCATCAGAAGTTTTATCCTATGCATCTGGTTTATCGTGATCATAATTATATATATAATATTTGGCCTCGCGAAGAAGAAAGCATCGCTTAAGCTTGGGGGAGGCTTAAGTCAATGTTATATTCATGCACCAATCACGAGCTCTCAAGAGAAATTATTATTCAAAAATTTTATGCTCGGCTTTCTCTTAATAATCGCTCCATGCTCGATACTTCTTGTACTGGTTCTTTTATGATGAAGACTATTGAATTCAGATGGGATTTATTGGAAATAATTAAATGCAACTCTGAAGATTTGGAACTCGACGAAGGTAAGGAGTCAGGTATAACACCTAAGTTTGATTGTGTTAAATCTTTTATGGATATTGATGCTTTTCGTGAATTTAGCACTAAATATGGACTTGACTCTAAGATAGTAGCTTCTTTCTGTGAATCATTTGCTACTCATGTTGATCTCCCTAAGGATAAGTGGCTTAAATATCATCCTCCCACTGAAGTAAAATTAGTAGAACCTATTAAAGCTGAAGAAAATACTATCACTTATAATGTTGATCCTATTGTTCCTATCGCTTATTTTGAGAAACCACCTTTTCCTGTTAGAATAAAGGATCATGCTAAAGCCTCAACTGTGGTTCATAAGAGTAATACTAGAACACCTACACCCTCTGAGCAAATTAAAGTTGAACCTAGTATTGCTATGGTTAAAGATCTCTTGGTTGATAATATTGATGGGCATGTTATTTACTTCTGTGATGAAGCTGCTAGAATTGCTAGACCCGATACTAAAAATAAACATAGACCTATTGTAGGCATGCATGTTATTTCTGTTAAAATTGGAGATCATTGCTATCATGGCTTATGTGATATGGGTGCTAGTGTCAGTGAAATACCTCATTCCTTATACAAAGAAATTATGCATGATATTGCACCTGCTGAGATAGAAGGTATTGAAGTTACAATTAAGCTTGCCAATAGAGATACTATTTCACCAATTGGGATTGTTAGAGATGTTAAGGTCTTGTGTGGGAAAGTTAAATATCCTACTAATTTTCTTGTTCTTGGTTCCCCACAAGATGACTTTTGTCCCATTATATTTGGTAGACCCTTCTTGAATACTGCTAATGCTAAGATAGACTGCAAAAAGGATATTGTTTCTATTGGTTTAGGGGATATGTCTCATGATTTTAATTTTGCAAAATTTCATAGACAACCCCATGATAAAGAATTGCCTAGTAAAGATGAAATTATTGGTCTTGCTTCTATTGCCGTGCCTCCCATTGATCCTTTAGAACAATATTTGCTAGACTATGAAAATGATATGTTTATGAATGATCCGCTTATGAGGGTATTCGCATAACTCTTTCGGCTCAAAGCGTCCGCTACGACATTGGCCTTGCTTGAATGATAGTGCAACTTCATATCATAATCCTTTATAAGCTCCAACCATCTCCTTTGCCTGAGATTCATCTCCTTCTGTGTGAAAATGTACTTCAAACTGTTATGATCCGTGTACACATCACATTGATTTCTAATAAGGAAGTGTCTCCAAGTCTTAAGTGCATGAACTACAGTTGCTAACTCCAAATCAAGCGTGGCATAATTCAACACATGTGGTCGAACATGATGTGAGGCGTATGAAACCACTCTTCCGTCTTGCATAAGTACACCTCCAAGTCCTAGGCGAGAAGCATCGCAATACACTTGGAAATCCTTGCGTATATCTGGCAGAATCAACACTGGGGCTGTAACCAAACGTTTCTTTAGCTCCTGAAAACTTGCCTCACAATCATCTGTCCATTTGAACTTGGTGTCCTTCTTCAACAACTCCGTCATAGGCTTCGCAATCTTGGAAAAATTCTCAACTACGGATCTCTCGTACTGAGGTCGGTGCTAGCCAATCATTGACTGACTTAACCTTGATGGGGTCTACTGCTATACCTTCTCCTGATATAACATGTCCAAGGAATCCAACTTACTTCAACCAGAACTCACATTTGTTGAACTTAGCATACAACTGATGTTCCCTGAGCTTCTCGAGAACTAAACGCAAATGCTCCTTGTGTTCCTCTTCATTCTTCGAGTATACCAAAATATCATCAATGAACACCACTACAAACTTATCCAGAAAATCCATGAACACCTTATTCATCATACTCATGAAATAGGCTGGGGCATTAGTTAACCCAAATAATATAACAGTATACTCATATAGCCCGTACCTTGTGATGAAGGCTGTCTTAGGTATATCCTGTTCTCGGATATTCAGCTGCTGGTATCCTGATCACAGATCGATCTTGGAGAATACTTTAGCTCCTTGCAGCTAGTCAAACAAATCATTGATCATCGGCAGTGGGTACTTGTTCTTGATCATTACTTCATTCAATGCACGATAATCAACAACCATTCTCAAAGATCCATCCTTCTTCTCAACCAAGAGCACTGGGGCTCCCCATGGTGATGAACTTCATCGAATGTATCTTTTCTCCAATAACTCCTTAATCTACTTCTTAATCTCCTCCAGATCATTTGTGGGCATCCGATATGGTCTCTTCGATATTGGTCCGGTGCCTGGCAACAACTCTATCAAAAACTCAATGTCTCGATCCGGCGGCATTCCTGGTAGTTCCTCTGGAAATACATCCGGGTAATCCTTCACTACAGGCACTTCTTCCTGAACAACTCCTGAGAGGGAATTTACTTGGGTCCTCCTAGGCGCATGCCTAGATACATACTTAATCCTTTTTCCCTTCGGGGTGGTGAGCAGAATTGACTTACTGGCGCAATCGATGTTTCCTCCATACATCGATAGCCAATCCATTCCTAGTATCACATCCAATCCTTGTGACTCCAGGATTATTAAGTCCGAGGGGAAAACATGCCTACCTATGGTCAATGGCACCTGAAAACATCCTTGGCTTGCCTTATACTCCGCTCTGGCGAGCTGATACGTCTCCAACGTATCTATAATTTTTGATTTCTCCATGCTATATTCTCTACTGGTTTGGACATTATTGGGCTTTATTATCCACTTTTATATTTTTTTTGGGACTAACCTATTAACCGGAGGCCTAGCCCAGAATTGTTGTTTTTTGCCTGATTTAGGGTTTCGCAGAAAAGGAATATCAAACGGAGTCCAAACGGAATGAAACCTTCTGGAACGTGATTTTCTCAACGAACAAGGCCCGGGAAACTTGGACCCTATGTCAAGAAAGGAAACAGGAGGCCACGAGGTAGGGGGGTGCGCCCACCCCCAGTAGGCGCGCCCTCCACCCTCGTGGCCCCCCTGTTGCTCCACCGACGTACTCCTTCCTCCTATATATACCTACGTACCCCCAAACGATCAGATACGGAGCCAAAACCCTAATTCCACCACCGCAACTTTCTGTATCCACGAGATCCCATCTTGGGGCTTGTTTCGGAGCTCCGCCAGAGGGGGCATCGATCACGGTGGGCTTCTACATCAACACCATAGCCTCTCCGATGAAGTGTGAGTAGTTTACCTCAGACCTACGGGTCCATCGTTATTAGCTAGATGGCTTCTTCTCTCTTTTTGGATCTCAATACAACATTCTCCCCCTCTCTTGTGGAGAACTATTCGATGTAATCTTCTTTTTGCGGTGTGTTTGTTGAGACCGATGAATTGTGGGTTTATGATCAAGTCTATCTATGAATAATATTTGAATCTTCTCTGAATTCTTTTATGTATGATGGGTTATCTTTGCAAGTCTCTTCGAATTATTAGTTTGGTTTGGCCTACTAGATTGATCTTTCTTGCAATGCGAGAAGTGCTTAGCTTTGGGTTCAATCTTGCGGTGTCCTTTCCCAGTGACAGTAGGGGCAGCAAGGCACGTATTGTATTGTTGCCATCTAGGATAACAAGATGGGGTTTTCTTCATATTGCATGAGTCTATCCCTCTACATCATGTCATATTGCTTAAGGTGTTACTCTGTTTTTAACTTAATACTCTAGATGCATGCTGGATAGCGGTCGATGAGTGGAGTAATAGTGGTAGATGCAGGTAGGAGTCAGTCTACTTGTCTCGGACGTGATGCCTATATACATGATCATACCTAGATATTCTCATAACTATGCTCAATTCTGTCAATTGCTCAACAGTAATTTGTTCACCCACCGTAGAATACTTATGCTCTCAAAAGAAGCCACTAGTGAAACCTATGGCCCCCGGGTATATCTTTATCATATTGATCTCCTACTAAGTTACTTCCTTTGCTATTTACTTTGCCTTTATTTTACTTTGCATCTTTATCATAAAAATACCAAAAATATTATCTTATCATATCTATTAGATCTCACTCTCGTAAGTGGCCTTATAGGGATTGACAACCCCTATTTGCATTGGTTGCGAGGATTTATTTGTTTTGTGCAGGTACGAGGGACTCACGCGTAGCCTCCTACTGGATTGATACCTTGGTTCTCAAAAACTGAGGGAAATACTTACGCTACTTTGTTGCATCATCCCTTCCTCTTCGGGGAAAACCAACGCAGTGCTCAAGAGGTAGCACGAGCTTAGTAACATAGGTGTCCTAATAACTTTGGTGGGCAAGTTATATTTATTCACAAATCCCCTTGATATGTATGAATGCGATGCACCAGTATCAAAAAGAACGATTGCAGTAAATGACTTAACCAAAAACTTACCTATAACTGCATCTGGCTGCTCTTCAACCTCCTCCACGTTCACGTGGTTCACTTGTCCCCTGTTGAAAGGGTTGGGCTTCTTCCTAGAGCTTCCATTGCCATTTCCATTCTATGCTTCAGGACACTCATTGTCATAGTGTCCAGTCTTCCCGCACTTGAAACAAGTAATGTGACTTTGGTCCTTCTTGGCGGGTGTGGCTGGGTTAGAGCGGTTCTGATTGCTACCTGCTCCATTCCCATTTCCATTCTTGGAGCCAGTGTGGTTATGCGAACTTCCTCCATTGTGTGTGTGGCCCCCATGGTTATGGGTATATCCTCCCGAGTGCGGGGTAAAATGAGGCTTCTCTGAGAAACTAAATTGTACTTCCCTTGTACATACTTCCTTTTGTGGCTCTCAATCTACTGCTGCTTCCCTTCAATCATAAGAGCCTTGTCTACAAACTCCTGGTAGTTGTTAAATGTTGCCACCATTAACTACATACTCATCTCATCATTCAGCCCTTCCATAAACTTCTCCTGCTTCGCGACATCTATGGCCACATCATCTAGGGCATAGCGGGCTAACTTACTAAACTCATCCACGTACTGCCCCACAGTATGGTTTCCCTGGCATAAGTTGCGAAACTCACGCTTCTTCATGCTCATAGCCCCAGTTGAGACATGTGCAGTGCGGAATGCTTGCTGAAACTTCTCCCAAGTGACATTGGCTATGGGGAAAGTGGCTATGTAATTCTCCCACCATGAGGCTGCGGGTCCATCCAATTGATGTGCGGCAAAACGCACCTTCTAAGCATCTGTGCAACCTGCGGTGATCAACTCCGTTCCAATCCTATGGAGCCAGTCATCAGCAACTATTGGCTCGGTGGTATTGGAAAACACCGGCGGTTGTAACCTTAGAAAACGAGCTAAGTTGTCAACTTGAGGTGGTGGCGGTGGGTTGTTGTTGTTGCCTTGGTTCTGGACTAGAAACTGCATCAGGGTATTCTGATGTTGGATCAATTGAGTGAGCTCCGGTAGGAAGACAAATCCGGGGTCACGTCTCGGAGGCATCTAATGGGTTTAGAGGGGAGATATTAGAATAGAGTGAGGTCTAGTGAGAAGGCACTACCCATATGCACATGAGACAAACACATTCGTATCACACCACTCAATTCAAACAAGGGCATACAAACGATCTAACTACCGTTACAAAAGTGCTCGGCCTACTGCTATACACATGGGGGAATACTACTGATAATATGGTGGTCATCTAGAAATTTTGATCGATGGAAGACTCCATGATATCCACTCCAGCTTCGTCTTCATAGTCATCATCACTACTATCGGGGTCGGAGTCGGTGTCGTAGATGATGATGTAGTCTTCAGAACGAATGTCCCTAGGATGGTCTTCATCTCCTCCTGGCGCCGGGTCTCGCATGAATACTCCTAGCTTCCTTGTTAGGTCGTCTTTCTTTTCTACTAGTATTGTGATTTCCTCCTCATATCCATCAAGTGTAGACTTGAGCTCCTCTTCCAGATCCATGTTCCTAGTCATCAACTTCTTTAGGTCTGTCATGCTTGCGCACATTTGGTTCTCCTGGCGATGAATGTGCTGGTTTAACTCCTGGATGAAAGCTGCAATGGACCTATCCCTCATGGTGCTGATCATCTCCGATTGCTCATCTCGGCGCCCACATATCTGGTAGATGGTGTCCTCAAGATCCTTCTGATAAACTTTGCTGATGCATCCCACGGCGATGTGGGCTTCCATTCTCTTTCCTAGACTCCAGTTTGGTGCATCAAAGCAAAACTCTATGGGTTCAGTAACTGGTGTAAATGTCCTTCCTGGAACTTGAACTCGAATCATCCAATGCTCCTCTTCTGGTAAAGTGGCGGTGTAGGTCACGGTGAAGCTTGGTATTCCGATGTTCAGGTACCTAGTGACTTCCTTCAAGTGTCATCCAAAAGGTGTGTCTTCATCCGGTTGTGCAAACTTGTTCCTTAGGTCCGCCATCCTATAGAGTGGAAAAAGGGAGAGGAGTCAAAAATGAGTAGAGAAGAGTGACCTATGGCTTCTCTTGGTGGTCGTGTCCTACAATCAGCATGTGCTCCGATACCATCTTGTAGCGATCCGACCTCAGATGGTCAAATCTCTGTGCCTAAGTGTCATCCCTGGATCGGTAATGCTGACACACATTGTACTTCGAAGGATTTATAACAGAGTAGCAATCACACACTTATTACATCAAATGTCTCACAAGAAAACTTAATACAATAATATGGATTGAGGCCATCTAAATAACAATAACAGCGGAAGGCTTAGAAGATAAAGTGAGTCCATCAACTCCAATGACATAGTTGAGTGCACGCCAAACGACCTAGCGCACCTTACTCTTCGCCTGAAAAGTCTGCAACGTGATATGTTGCAGCCTGAAACGGGTCAGCACATGGAATATGCGGGCAAGATAACACAATAGAGCAATGAACAAGTAAATGATATCACTACATGCATATATGGCTGGTGGAGGCTGTATGGTTATAATGTTTATGTGAAAAGCCAATTTTTCCCTACAACAAAGGAATATATTTTGTTTAACTATAATGGTAGTTGATAAACATTGAGAATGGTAACCCCATCTCAATCCCAATGAATAGTAGTTAATAACCCAACAAATTAATTTAGAGTGATGAGATCAACATGATAATTCAAGAAGCAAATACTCAAGATGTCCATAATCGGGGACACGGCTAACCATGATTAGTTTGTACACTCTGTAGAGGTTTGCGCACTTTTCCCCACAAGACTCGATCTCCTCCACTGGACTTCTCGCACTACATGGTGTTTGAGAAACGGATGACCGAGACACAGTCTTTCAGAAGTATTAACTCTTTACTCTGGGTAGACAGTTACACCTACTTTCCCCTACAACTGCTAGCCTACCACTGAAAGAGGTCATGCAACATACTCAACTATGCTAGAGCCCATAATAGCTTGTGGCTTCACACGGAAGTTTCTAGCATGAATAATCTTATGATCCCTTTAAGCTTGGGTGGCGAACCAAAGGACAACACTGGTATATCCCCAGGTGCCCGCAACCAATCCACCCAGATGTGTATTTAAGTAGCCACCTTAAGTTAACCATTATTTAACAATCTCACATCTGTCATGGATCACTCAAACCAAACCACGTCTACGAGCATAGCATAGAAATATAAGCATAACGTAGAAGTAACTCCCAAGGGTTTGATAATAAATGGGCACTAGGTTCTACCTCATCATCTACTTCCCGATAACCACAAGTTAAAAGATCCTACTCATGCAATGTTTGAGGATTGTAGCTAATGCATAAAAACTAGGTAATGAAGAAGTATGATCAAAGTGTTACTTGCTTGATGATGATCCACAAACCCTAGAGACTCGTAGTAGCACGCTTCGCACTCCGGAAATTCTATCGCAAACAAACATTAGCATACATAAGCACTCAATCAAAGATGCAAGGGTAAAACTCAAATAAGAAGATCCAATCTGAAAGTTCAACTGAAGAGCTTCGATTTGCAAAAAGAATCGATCAAATCGGAGCTACGGAACTGAAACTACGATCAAAATAACTTCGAATTGAAATCTGCTTGAAACCAAATTTTAAATTTGTCAAAACCAAGTTCAAGTTCATTAACCGGGAAGAGGGGCTCGAGATGAAGATTTTCGCATTGGTTTCACTTGATTTGGACTAACGGTAAAAAAGTTGCGAGCGTTTAAAGATCAGCGGCTAATCTGCGATAAAATCACGGATAGGACCCTGGCCGAAAATAAACATAAAAATATATCGGACGAACTTCCACTAACAGAGACTAACGAACGAATTCATTCGTTAAAGTTCATAGATTAGAGCTAACCGAAGAAAACCGAGAAAACCGAACCGATCTAAAATAAAAAAACCGATCTAGGGTTTACAAGAAAAAACGACGGCGGCTTTGCGGGTTTTTATCGGTTCTTGGGCGAAAACTGGCGGCGGCGGCGCAGGTCAACGGGGCGGCGAGGCGAGCCGAGGCGGCGGTGGTGTGGCAGAAGCAGCAGCGCGCGGGGTGGCGGGCAGCGGCAGCGAGCGGCGCAGGCAGCGGAGGTGGTGGTGCAGGACGGGGGAGAGAGGGCGGCTAGGCGGCGGTACTTATAGGAGGTCGGGGAGTGGCCGACTTGGGGAGGGGGTCGGGCGGCACGGCGGAGCGAGCTCGGACTCCTTCGGGAGTCCGGCGACGGCATGGCGTCGCGCGGAGGGAAGGTGGCGGCGACTGGGCTTCGACCGGGCTCAGCTCGGGCTGGCCCAAAACTTTTTTTAAAAATAAATTCCGCCGAAAAGGAAAAATCCTAAATAAATATTAAAAAATTGCATCAAAGGAAAACTCTATGGGTTCAGTAACTGGCGTAAATGTCCTTCTTGGAACTTGAACTTGAATCATCCAACGCTCCTCTTTGGTAAACTGGCGGTGTAGGTCCTGGTGAAGCTTGGTATTCCGATGTTCAGGTACCTAGTGACTTCCTTCAAGTGTCGTCCAAAACATGTGTCTTCATCCGGTTATGCAAACTTTTTCCTTAGGTCCGCCATCCTATAGAGTGGAAAAAGGGAGACGAGTCAGAAATGAGTAGAGTAGAGTGACCTATGGCTTATCTTGGTGGTCGTGTCCTACAATCAGTGTGTGCTCTGATACCATCTTGTAGCGATCCGACTTCAGATGTTCAAATCTCTGTGCATAAGTGTCATCCCTGGATCGGTAATGCTGACACACACAGTACTTCGAAGGATTTATAACAGAGTAGCAATCAGACACTTATTACATCGAATGTCTCACAAGAGAACTTAATACAATAGTATGGCTTAAGGTCATCTAAATAAGATAACAGCGGAAGGCTTGGAAGATAAAGTGAGTCCATCAACTCCAAAGGCATAGCTGAGTGCACGATAAACGACCTAGCGCACCTTACTCTTCCTCTGAAAAGTCTGCAATGTGATATGTTGCAGCCCGAAACGGTTCAGCACATGGAATATGCTGGCAAGATAACACAATAGAGCAATGAACAAGTAAATGCTATCACTACATGCATATATGGCTGGTGGAGGCTCTATGGTTATAATGTTTTTGCGAAAAGCCATTTTTTCCTACAACAAAGGAATATATTTGTTTAACTATCATGGTAGTTGATAAACATTGAGAATTGTAACCCCATCTCAATCCTAATTAAACAATAGTTAACAACCCAACAAATTAATTTAGAGTGATGAGGTCAACATGATAATTCAAGAACCAGATATTCAAAATGTCCATAACCGGGGACACGGCTAACCATGATTAGTTTGTACACTCTGCAGAGGTTTGCGTACTTTTGCCCACAAGACTCGATCTCCTCCGCTGGATTTCTCGCACTACATGGTGTTTGAGAAACCGATGACTGAGACACAGTCTTTCAGAAGCATTAACACTTTACTCTGGGTAGATAGTTACACCTACTTTCCCCTACATCTGCTAGCCTACCACTAAAAGAGGTCGTGCAACATACTCAACTATGCTAGAGCCTATAATAGCTTGTGGCTGCACACGGAAGTTTCTAGCATGAATAATCTTATGATCCCTTTGAGCCTGGGTGGCGAACCAAAGGACAACACTGGTATATCCCCAGGTGCCCACAACCAATCCACCCAGATGTGTATTTAAGTATCCACCTTAAGTTAACCATTAATTAACAATCTCACATTTGTCATGGATCACTCAAAACAAAACACGTCTACGAGCATAGCATAGCAATATAAGCATAACGTAGAAGTAACTCCTAAAGGTTTGATAATAAAAGGGCAATATGTTCTACCTCATCATCTACTACCCAATACCCACAAGTTAAAAGATCCTACTCATGCAATGTTTGAGGATTGTAGCTAATGCATAAAAATTGGGTAACAAAGATGTATGATCAAAGTGTTACTTGCCTTGCTGACGATCCTCGAACCCTAGAGACTCGTAGTAGCACGCTTCGCACTCTGAAAATTCTATTGCAAACAAACAATAGCATACATAAGCACTCAAACATAGATGCAAGGGTAAAACTCAAATAAGAAGATCCAATTTGAAAGCTCAACTGAAGAGCTTCGATTTGCAAAAAGAGTCGATCAAATCGGAGCAACGTAACTAAAACTACGATCAAAAGAACTTCGAATTCAAATCTGCTTGAAACCAGATTTTATATTTGTCAAAACCATGTTCAAGTTGATTAACCAAAAAGAGGGGCTCGAGACGAAGATTTTGGCGTTGGTTTCACTGAGTTTGGACTAACGGTTAAAAAGTTGCGAGGGTTTGAAGATCATGCGATAAAATCATGGATAGGTCCCTGGTCAAAAATAAAAATAAAAATAAAAATCTATTGGACGAACGTCCGCTAATAGAGACTAACGAACGAATTCATTTGTTAAAACAAATTAACGAACGAATGTTCGTAGATTAGAGCTAACCGAAGAAAACCGATCCAATCTAAAATATAAAAAAACGATCTAGGGTTTACAAGAAAAACAATGGCGGCTTTGCGGGTTATTACCGATTCTTGGGCGAAAACCGTGTGGTGGCGGCATCGCGGAATCCGGCGGTGACGTGACGCGGGCCAGTGGGGCGACGAGGCGGCGGTGCAGCGCGGCGAGGGCGGAGGAGTAGTGGCGCGCGGGCGTTGGAACATCAGCGTGCGGGCAGCGGCGAGCGGCGTAGGCGGCGGGCAGCGTAGGCGGCGATGGTGGTGGTGCGGGATGGTGGAGAGAGGGCAGCGGGGCGGCGGTACTTATAGGAGGTCGGGGGGTGGCCTACTTGGGGAGGGGGTCGGGCGGCGCGGCGGGGCGAGCTCGGACTCCTTCGGGAGTCCGGCGACGGCACGGCGTCGCGCGGTGGGAAGGTGGCGGCGACTGGGCTTCGGCCCGGCTCGGCTCGGGCCGGCCCAAAACTTTTTTAAAAATAAATTCCGCCAAAAAGGAAAAATACTAAATAAATATAAAAAATTGCATCAAAGGAAAACTCTATGGATCAGTAACTGGCGTAAATGTCCTTCCTGGAACTTGAACTTGAATCATCCAACGCTCCTCTTCTGGTAAACTGGCAGTGTAGGTCCTGGTGAAGCTTGGTATTCCGATGTTCAGGTACCAAGTGACTTCCTTCAAGTGTCGTCCAAAAGGTGTGTCTTCATCTGGTTGTGCAAACTTGTTACTTAGGTCCACCATCCTATAGAGTGGAAAAAGGGAGAAGAGTCAGAAATGAGTAGAGTAGAGTGGCCTATGGCTTATCTTGGTGGTCGTGTCCTACAATCAGCGTGTGCTCTGATACCATCTTGTAGCGATCTGACTTCAGATGGTCAAATCTCTGTGCATAAGTGTCATCCCTGGATCAGAAATGCTCGCACACACAGTACATCGAAGGATTTATAACAGAGTAGAAATCAGACACTTATTACATCGAATGTCTCACAAGAGAACTTAATATTATAATATGACTTAAGGCCATCTAAATAAGATAACAGCGGAAGGCTTGGAAGATAAAGTGAGTCCATCAACTCCAAAGGCATAGCTGAGTGCACGATAAACGACCTAGCGCACCATACTCTTCGTCTGAAAAGTCTGCAACGTGATATGTTGCAGCCCGAAACGGGTCAGCACATGGAATATGCTGGCAAGATAACACAATAGAGCAATGAACAAGTAAATGCTATCACTACATGCATATATGGCTGGTGGAGGCTCTATGGTTATAATGTTTTCGCGGAAAGCCATTTTTTCTATAACAAAGGAATATATTTTGTTTAAATATCATGGTAGTTGATAACCATTGAGAATGGTAGCCCCATCTCAATCCCAATTAAACAATAGTTAACAACCCAACAAATTAATTTAGAGTGATGAGATCAACTTGATAATTCAAGAACCAGATACTCAAGATGTCCATAACTGGGAACACGGCTAACCATGATTAGTTTGTACACTCTGCAGAGGTTTACGCACTTTTCCCCACAAGACTCGATCTCCTCCGTTGGATTTCTTGCACTACATGGTGTTTGAGAAACGGATGACCGAGACACAATCTTTCAGAAGCATTAACACTTTTCTCTGGGTAGACAGTTACACCTACTTTCCCCTACATCTGCTAGCCTACCATTGAAAGAGGTCATGCAACATACTCAACTATGCTAGAGCCTATAATAGCTTCTGGCTGCACACGGAAGTTTCTAGCATGAATAATCTTATGATCCCTTTGAGCCTGGGTGGCGAACCAAAGGACAACACTGGTATATCCCAAGGTGCCCGCAACCAATCCACCCAGATGTGTATTTAAGTAGCCACCTTAAGTTAACCATTAATTAACAATCTCACATCTGTCATGAATCACTCAAAAAAAACCACGTCTACGAGCATAGCATAGCAATATACGCATAACGTAGAAGTAACTCCCAAGGGTTTGGTAATAAAAGGGAAATAGGTTCTACCTCATCATCTACTTCCCAATACCCACAAGTTAAAACATCCTACTCATGCAATGTTTGAGGATTGTAGCTAATGCATAAAAACTGGGTAATGAAGAAGTATGATCAAAGTGTTACTTGCCTTGCTGACGATCTGCAAACCCTAGAGACTCGCGGTAGCACGCTTCATACTCTGGAAATTCTATCACAAACAAACAATAGCATACATAAGTACTCAAGCATAGATGCAAGGGTAAAACACAAATAAGAAAGATCCAATCTGAAAGCTCAACTAAAGAGCTTCGATTTGCAAAAAGAATCGATCAAATCGGAGCTATGAAACTAAAACTACGATCAAAAGAACTTCGAATTCAAATCTGCTTGAAACCAGATTTTATATTTGTTAAAACCTTGTTCAAGTTGATTAACCAGAAAGAGGGGCTCAAGACGAAGATTTTGGCGTTGGTTTAACTGAATTTGGACTAACGGTTAAAAAGTTGCGAGGGTTTGAAGATCAGGGGCTAATCTATGATAAAATAGTGGATAGGTCCCTGGTCGAAAATAAAAAGAAAAAGAAAAATCTATCGGATGAATGTCTGCTAACAGAGACTAACGAACGAATTCATTCGTTAAAACGAATTAACGAACGAATGTTCGTATATTAGAGCTAACCGAAGAAAACCGATCTGATCTAAAATAAAAAAACCGATCTAGGGTTTTCAAGAACAAACGGCGGCGGCTTTGCCCGTTTTTACCAATTCTTGGGCAAAAACCGGCGGCAGCGGCGCGGCGTGGGCCAGCAGGGCGGCGAGGCGGCGGTGCGGCATTGCGATGGCGGAGGAGTAGCAGCGCGCGGGCGGCAGAACATCAGCGTATATGGCTGGTGGAGGCTCTATGGTTCTAATGTTTTTGCGAAAAGCCAATTTTTTCCTACAACAAAGGAATATATTTTGTTTAACTATCATGGTAGTTGATAAACATTGAGAATGGTAACCCCATCTCAATCCCAATTAAACAATAGTTAACAACCCAACAAATTAATTTAGAGTGATGAGATCAACATGATAATTCAAGAACCTCAAGACCCAAATAATCAAGATGTCCATAACCGGGGACACGGCTAACCTTGATTACTTTGTACACTCTCCAGAGGTTTGCGCACTTTTCCCCACAAGACTCGATCTCCTCTGCTGGATTTCTCGCACTACATGGTGTTGGAGAAATGATGACCAAGACACGGTCTTTCAGAAGCATTAACACTTTACTCTGGGTAGAAAGTTACACCTACTTTCTGTTGGAAATATTCCCTAGAGGCAATAATAAAAGTATTATTATTATATTTCTTTGTTCATGATAATTGTCTTTATTCATGCTATAACTGTATTATCCGGAAATCGTAATACACGTGTGAATAATAGACGCCAACATGTCCCTAGTAAGCCTCTAGTTGACTAGCTCGTTGATCAACAGATAGTCATGGTTTCCTGACTATGGACATTGGATGTCATTGATAACGGGATCACATCATTAGGAGAATGATGTGATGGACAAGACCCATTCCTAAGCATAGCACAAGATCGTGTAGTTCGTTTGCTAGAGCTTTTCCAATGTCAAGTATCTTTTCCTTTGACCATGAGATCGTGTAACTCCCGGATACCGTAGGAGTGCTTTGGGTGTACCAAACGTCACAACGTAACTGGGTGACTATGAAGGTGCGCTACAGGTATCTCCGAAAGTGTCTGTTGGGTTGACACGGATCGAGACTGGGATTTGTCACTCCGTATGACGGAGAGGTATCACTGGGCCCACTCGGTAATGCATCATCATAATGAGCTCAAAGTGACCAAGTGTCTGGTCACGGGATCATGCATTACTGTACGAGTAAAGTGACTTGACGGTAACGAGATTGAACGAGGTATTGGGATACCGACGATCGAATCTCGGGCAAGTAACATACCGATTGACAAAGGGAATTGTATACGGGGTTGCTTAAATCCTCGACATCGTGGTTCATCCGATGAGATCATCGTGGAGTATGTGGGAGCCAACATGGGTATCCAGATCCCGCTGTTGGTTATTGACTGGAGAGTCGTCTCGGTCATGTCTACATATCTCCCGAACCCCTAGGGTCTACACACTTAAGGTTCGGTGACGCTAGGGTTGTAGGGATATGTATATGCAGTAACCCGAATGTTGTTCGGAGTCCCGGATAAGATCCCGGACGTCACGAGGAGTCCTGGAATGATCCGGAGGTAAAGATTTATATATGGGAAGTCCTGTTTCGGCCATCGGGACAAGTTTCGGGGTCATCGGTATTGTACCGGGACCACCGGAAGGGTCCCGGGGGTCCACCGGGTGGGGCCACCTGTCCCGGGGGGCCACATGGGCTGTAGGGGGTGCGCCTTGGCCTACATGGGCCAAGGGCACCAGCCCCAAGAGGCCCATGCACCTAGGGTTTCAAGGGGGAAGAGTCCTAGGAGGGGAAGGCACCTCCTAGGTGCCTTGGGGGGAGGGAAACCTCCCTTGGCCGCCGCCCCACCCAAGGAGATTGGATCTCCTAGGGCCGGCGCCCCCCCCCCTTGGCCCTCCTATATATAGTGAGGGAAGGAGGGCTTTTCTCCCACGCCTTTGGTTGCCTCCTTCTCCCTCTCCAACACCTCCTCCTCCTCCATAGCGCTTGGCGAAGCCCTGACGGAGTACTGCAGCTCCATCACCACCACGCCATTGTGCTGCTGCTGGAGCCATCTTCCTCAACCTCTCCTTCCCTCTTGCTGGATCAAGAAGAAGGAGACGTTACGCTGACCGTACGTGTGTTGAACACGGAGGTGCCGTCCGTTCGGCGCTAGGATCTCCGGTGATTTGGATCATGTCGAGTACGCCTTCCTCATCCCCGTTCTTTGAACGCTTCCGCGCGTGATCTACAAAGGTATGTAGATGCAATCCAATCACTCGTTGCTAGATGAACTCCTAGATGGTTTGGTGAAACCGTAGGAAAATTTTGTTTTCTGCAACGTTCCCAAACAGTGGCATCATGAGCTAGGTCTATGCGTAGTTCTTCTTGCACGAGTAGAACACAATTTGTTGTGGGCGTAGATGTTGTCAACTTTCTTGCCGCTACTAGTATTATCCTGCTTCAACGGTATTGTGGGATGAAGCGGCCCGGACCAACCTTACACGTATGCTTACGTGAGACCGGTTCCACCGACTAACATGCACAAGTTGCATAAGGTGGCTGGCGGGTGTCTGTCTCTCCTACTTTAGTTGGAGCGGATTCGATGAAAAGGGTCCTTATGAAGGGTAAATAGAAGTTGACAAATCACGTTGTGGATTTCACATAGGTAAGAAAACGTTCTTGCTAGAACCCTACTTCAGCCACGTAAAACTTGCAACAACAATTAGAGGACGTCTAACTTGTTTTTGCAGCAAGTGCTTTGTGATATGATATGGCCAAAGTTTTGATGAATGATGAATGATCTATATGTGATGTATGAGTTGTTCATGCTATTGTAATAGGAATAACGACTTGCATGTCGATGAGTATGACAACCGGCAGGAGCCATAGGAGTTGTCTTTATTTTTTGTATGACCTGCGTGTCATTGAGAAACGCCATGTAAATTACTTTACTTTATTGCTAAACGCGTTAGCCATAGTAGTAGAAGTAATAGTTGGCGAGCAACTTCATGGAGACACAATGATAGAGATCATGATGATGGAGATCATGGTGTCATGCTGGTGACAAGATGATCATGGAGCCCCAAGATGGAGATCAAAGGATCTATGTGATATTGGCCATATCATGTCATTATTATTATTTGATTGCATTTGATGTTTATCATGTTTTGCATCTTGTTTACTTAGAACGACGGTACTAAATAAGATGACCCCTTACAACAATTTCAAGAAGTGTTCTCCCCTAACTGTGCACCGTTGCTAAAGTTCGTCGTTTCGAAGCACCACGTGATGATCGGGTGTGATAGATCCTTACGTTCACGTACAACGGGTGTAAGACAGTTTTACACATGCAAAAACACTTAGGGTTAACTTGACGAGCCTAGCATGTACAGACATGGCCTCGGAACACAGAGACCGAAAGGTCGAACATGAGTCGTATGGAAGATACGATCAACATGAAGATGTTCATCGATGATGACTAGTCCGTCTCACGTGATGATCGGACACGGCCTAGTCGACTCGGATCGTGTAACACTTAGATGACTAGAGGGATGTCTAATCTAAGTAGGAGTTCATTAATAATTTGATCAGATGAACTTAATTATCATGAACTTAGTCTAAATCCTTTGCAAATATGTCTTGTAGATCAAATGGCCAACGTAGTCCTCAACTTCAACACGTTCCTAGAGAAAACCAAGCTGAAAGACGATGGCAGCAACTATACGGACTGGGTCCGGAACCTGAGGATCATCCTCATAGCTGCCAAGAAAGATTATGTCCTGCAAGCACCGCTAGGTGATCCACCTGTCCCACAGAACCAAGACGTTATGAACGCTTGGCAGACACGTGCTGATGACTACTCCCTCATTCAGTGCGGCATGCTTTACAGCTTAGAGCCGGGGCTCCAAAAGCATTTTGAGAGACATGGAGCATATGAGATGTTCGAAGAGCTGAAAATGGTTTTCCAAGCTCATGCCCGGGTCGAGAGATATGAAGTCTCCGACAAATTATTCAGCTGTAAGATGGAGGAAAATAGTTCTGTCAGTGAGCACATACTCACTATGTCTGGGTTACATAACCGCTTGACTCAGCTGGGAGTTAATCTCCCGGATGATGCGGTCATTGACAGAATCCTCCAGTCGCTTCCACCAAGCTACAAGAGCTTTGTGATGAACTTCAATATGCAGGGGATGGAAAAGACCATTCCTGAAGTATTTGCTATGCTGAAATTAGCAGAGGTGGAAGTCAAGAAGGAACATCAAGTGTTGATGGTGAATAAAACCACTAAGTTCAATAAGGGCAAGGGTAAAAAGAACTTCAAGAAGGACGGCAAGGAAGTTGCCGCGCCCGGCAAGCAAACTACCAGGAAGAAGTCAAAGAAAGGACCCAAGCCTGAGACGGAGTGCTTTTATTGCAAAGGGAAGGGTCACTGGAAGCGGAACTGCCCCAAATACTTAGCGGACAAGAAGGCCGGCAACACCAAAGGTATATTTGATATACATGTAATTGATGTGTACCTTACCATTACTTGTAGTAACTCCTTGGTATTTGATACCGGTGTCGTTGCTCATATTTGTAACTCACAGCAGGAGCTGCGGAATAAACGGAGACTGGCGAAGGACGAGGTGACGATGCGCGTCGGGAATGGTTCCAAGGTCGATGTGATCGCCGTCGGCACGCTACCTCTACATTTACCTACGGGATTACTAATAAACCTCAATAATTGTTATTTAGTGCCAAGTTTGAGCATGAACATTGTATCAGGATCTCGTTTAATACGAGATGGCTACTCATTTAAATCCGAGAATAATGGTTGTTCTATTTATATGAGAGATATGTTTTATGGTCATGCTCTGATGTTCAATGGTTTATTCTTAATGAATCTCAAACGTAATATTACACATATTCATAGTGTGAATACAAAAAGATGTAAGGTTGATAATGATAGTCCCACATACTTGTGGCACTGCCGCCTTGGTCACATAGGTGTCAAACGCATGAAGAAGCTCCATGCTGATGGACCTTTAGAGTCTCTTGATTATGAATCATTTGACACGTGCGAACCATGCCTCATGGGTAAAATGACCAAGACTCTGTTCTCAGGAACAATGGAGCGAGCAACCAACTTATTGGAAATCATACATACTGATGTGTGCGGTCCAATGAGTGTTGAGGCTCGCGGTGGCTATCATTATGTTCTCACCCTCACTGATGACTTGAGTAGATAAGGGTATATCTACTTAATGAAACACAAGTCTGAAACCTTTGAAAAGTTCAAGGAATTTTAGAGTGAGGTTGAGAATCAACGTGACAGGAAAATCAAGTTTCTACGATCAGATCGTGGAGGAGAATACTTGAGTCACGAATTTGGCACACACTTAAGAAAATGTGGAATCGTTTCACAACTCACGCCGCCTGGAACACCTCAGCGTAACGGTGTGTCCGAACGTCGTAATCGCACTCTATTGGATATGGTGCGGTCTATGATGTCTCTTACCGATTTACCGCTACCATTTTGGGGATACGCTCTAAAGACAGCTACATTCACTTTAAATAGGGCTCCGTCTAAATCCGTTGAGACGACACCGTATGAATTATGGTTTGGCAAGAAACCTAAGCTGTCGTTTCTAAAAGTTTAGGAATGCGGATGCTTATGTCAAGAAACTTCAATCTGAGAAGCTCGAACCCAAGTCGGAAAAATGCGTCTTCATAGGATACCCTAAGGAAACCATTGGGTATACCTTCTACCTAAGATCCGAAGGCAAGATCTTTGTTGCCAAGAACGGACTCTTTCTAGAGAAAGAGTTTCTCTCGAAAGAAGTAAGTGGGAGGAAAGTGGAACTTGATGAAGTATTACCTCTTGAACCGGAGAGTAGCGCAGCTCAAGAAAATGTTTCTGTGGTGCCTCCACCGGTTGGAGAGGAGGTTAATGATGATGATCATGAAACTTCAGATCAAGTTACTACTGAGCTTCGTAGGTCCACAAGGACACGTTCCGCACCAGAGTGGTACGGCAACCCTGTCCTGGAAATCATGTTGTTAGACAACGGTGAACCTTCGAACTATGAAGAAGCGATGGCAGGCCCAGATTCCAACAAATGGCTTAAAGCCATGAAATCCGAGATAGGATCCATGTATGAAAACAAAGTGTGGACTTTGACAAACTTGCCCGATGATCGGCGAGCGATAGAAAACAAATGGATCTTTAAAAAGAAGACGGACATGGATGGTCATGTTACCATCTATAAAGCTCGACTTGTCGCTAAGGGTTATCGGCAAGTTCAAGGGGTTGACTACGATGAGACGTTCTCTCCCGTAGCGAAGCTGAAGTCCGTCCGAATCATGTTAGCAATTGCCGCATACTATGATTATGAGATATGGCAAATGGACGTCAAAACGGCATTCCTTAATGGTTATCTTAAGGAAGAACTGTATATGATGCAGCCGGAAGGTTTTGTCGACCCTAAGAATGCTAACAAGGTATGCAAGCTCCAGCGATCCATTTATGGGCTGGTGCAAGCATCTCGGAGTTGGAACATTCGCTTTGATGAGATGATCAAAGCGTTTGGCTTTATGCAGACTTATGGAGAAGCCTGCGTTTACAAGAAAGTGAGTGGGAGCTCTGTAGCATTTCTCATATTATATGTAGATGACATATTTTTGATGGGAAATGATATAGAACTCTTGGACAGCATTAAGGCCTACTTGAATAAGAGTTTTTCAATGAAGGACCTTGGAGAAGCTGCTTATATATTAGGCATCAAGATCTATAGGGATAGATCGAGACGCCTCATAGGTCTTTCACAAAGCACATACCTTGATAAGATTTTGAAGAAGTTCAAAATGGATCAGTCCAAGAAAGGGTTCTTGCCTGTTTTGCAAGGTGTGAGATTGAGCTCGGCTCAATGCCCGACCACGGCAAAAGATAAAGAAGAGATGAGTGTCATCCCCTATGCTTCAGCCATAGGATCTATTATGTATGCCATGTTGTGTACCAGACCTGATGTAAACCTTGCCGTAAGTTTGGTAGGCAGGTACCAAAGTAATCCCGGCAAGGAACACTGGACAGTGGTCAAGAATATCCTGAAGTACCTGAAAAGGACAAAGGACATGTTTCTCGTTTATGGAGGTGACGAAGAGCTCGTCGTAAAGGGTTACGTCGACGCTAGCTTCGACACAGATCTGGATGACTCTAGGTCACAAACCGGATACGTGTATATGTTGAATGGTGGAGCAGTAAGCTGGTGCAGCTGCAAGCAGAGCGTCGTGGCGGGATCTACATGTGAAGCGGAGTACATGGCAGCCTCGGAGGCAGCGCATGAAGCAATTTGGGTGAAGGAGTTCATCACCGACCTAGGAGTCATACCCAATGCGTCGGGACCGATCAAACTCTTCTGTGACAACACTGGAGCTATTGCACTCGCCAAGGAGCCCAGGTTTCACAAGAAGAACAGGCACATCAAGCGTCGCTTCAACTCCATTCGTGAAAATGTTCAAGATGGAGACATAGAAATTTGCAAAGTGCATACGGATCTGAATGTCGCAGATCCATTGACTAAACCTCTCTCGCGAGCAAAACATGATCAACACCAGTACTCTATGGGTGTTCGATTCATCACAATGTAACTAGATTATTGACTCTAGTGCAAGTGGGAGACTGTTGGAAATATGCCCTAGAGGCAATAATAAAAGTATTATTATTATATTTCTTGGTTCATGATAATTGTCTTTATTCATGCTATAACTGTATTATCCGGAAATCGTAATACACGTGTGAATAATAGACGCCAACATGTCCCTAGTAAGCCTCTAGTTGACTAGCTCGTTGATCAACAGATAGTCATGGTTTCCTGACTATGGACATAGGATGTCATTGATAACGGGATCACATCATTAGGAGAATGATGTGATGGACAAGACCCATTCCTAAGCATAGCACAAGATCGTGTAGTTCGTTTGCTAGAGCTTTTCCAATGTCAAGTATCTTTTCCTTTGACCATGAGATCGTGTAACTCCCGGATACCGTAGGAGTGCTTTGGGTGTACCAAACGTCACAATGTAACTGGGTGACTATAAAGGTGCGCTACAGGTATCTCCGAAAGTGTCTGTTGGGTTGACACGGATCGAGACTGGGATTTGTCACTCCGTATGACGGAGAGGTATCACTGGGCCCACTCGGTAATGCATCATCATAATGAGCTCAAAGTGACCAAGTGTCTGGTCACGGGATCATGCATTACGGTACGAGTAAAGTGACTTGCCGGTAACGAGATTGAACGAGGTATTGGGATACCGACGATTGAATCTCGGGCAAGTAACATACCGATTGACAAAGGGAATTGTATACGGGGTTGCTTAAATCCTCGACATCGTGGTTCATCCGATGAGATCATCGTGGAGTATGTGGGAGCCAACATGGGTATCTAGATCCCGCTGTTGGTTATTGACCGGAGAGTCGTCTCGGTCATGTCTACATATCTCCCGAACCCCTAGGGTCTACACACTTAAGGTTCGGTGACGCTAGGGTTGTAGGGATATTTATATGCAGTAACCCGAATGTTGTTCAGAGTCCCGGATAAGATCCCGGACGTCACGAGGAGTTCCGGAATGATCCGGAGGTAAAGATTTATATATGGGAAGTCCTGTTTCGGCCATCGGGACAAGTTTCGGGGTCATCGGTATTGTACCGGGACCACCGGAAGGGTCCCGGGGGTCCACCGGGTGGGGCCACCTGTCCCGGGGGGCCACATGGGCTGTAGGGGGTGCGCCTTGGCCTACATGGGCCAAGGGCACCAGCCCCAAGAGGCCCATGCGCCTAGGGTTTCAAGGGGGAAGAGTCCTAGGAGGGGAAGGCACCTCCTAGGTGCCTTGGGGGGAGGGAAACCTCCCTTGGCCGCCGCCCCACCCAAGGAGATTGGATCTCCTAGGGCCGGCGCCCCCCCCTTGGCCCTCCTATATATAGTGAGGGAAGGAGGGCTTTTCTCCCACGCCTTTGGCTGCCTCCTTCTCCCTCTCCAACACCTCCTCCTCCTCCATAGCGCTTGGCGAAGCCCTGACGGAGTACTGCAGCTCCATCACCACCACGCCGTCGTGCTGCTGCTGGAGCCATCTTCCTCAACCTCTCCTTCCCTCTTGCTGGATCAAGAAGAAGGAGACGTTACGCTGACCGTACGTGTGTTGAACACGGAGGTGCCGTCCGTTCGGCGCTAGGATCTCTGGTGATTTGGATCACGTCGAGTATGCCTTCCCCATCCCCGTTCTGTGAACGCTTCCGCACGTGATCTACAAAGGTATGTAGATGCAATCCAATCACTCGTTGCTAGATGAACTCCTAGATGGATCTTGGTGAAACCGTAGGAAAATTTTGTTTTCTGCAACGTTCCCCAACACTTTCCCCTACATCTGCTAGCCTACCACTGAAAGAGGTCAAGCAACATACTCAACTATGCTAGAACCTATAATAGCTTGTGGCTGCACACTGAAGTTTCTAGCATGAATAATATTATGATCCCTTTGAGCATGGGTGGCGAACCAAAGGAAAACACTGGTATATCCCCAGGTGCCCGCAACCAATCCACCCAGATGTGTATTTAAGTAGCCACCTTAAGTTGACCATTAATTAACAATCTCACATCTGTCATGGACCACTCAAAAAAACCACATCTACGAGCATAGCATAGCAATATAAGCATAACGTAGAAGTAACCCCCAAGGGTTTGATAATAAAAGGGCAATAGGTTCTACCTCATCATCTACTTCCCAATACCCACAAGTTAAAATATCCTACTCATGCAATGTTTGAGGATTGTAGCTAATGCATAAAAACTGGGTAATGAAGAAGTATAATCAAAGTGTTACTTGCCTTGCTGACGATCCGCAAACCCTAGAGACTCGTAGTAGCACACTTCGCACTCCGAAAATTTTATGACAAACAAACAATAGCATACATGAGCACTCAAGCATAGATGCAAGGGTAAACTCAAATAAGAATATCCAATCTGAAAGCTCAACTGAAGAGCTTCGATTTGCAAAAAGAATCGATCAAATCGGAGCTACGGAACTAAAACTACGATCAAAAGAATTTCGAATTCAAATCTTCATGAAACCAGATTTTATATTTGTCAAAACCATGTCCAAGTTGATTAACCAGAAAGAGGGGCTCGAGACGAAGATTTTGGCATTGGTTTCACTGAATTTGGACTAACGGTTAAAAAGTTGCGAGGGTTTGACGATGAGGGGCTAATCTGCGATAAAATCGCGGATAGGTCCCTGGTCGAAAATAAAAATAAAAATCTATCGGACGAACGTCCGCTAACAAAGACTAATGAACGAATTCATTCATTAAAATGAATTAATGAACGAATGTTCGTAGATGAGAGCTAACCGAAGAAAACCGATCCGATCTAAAAAAACCAATCTAGTGTTTACAAGAAAAAACGGCGGCGGCTTTGCGGGTTTTTACCGACTCTTGGGCGAAAACCGGCGGCGACGTCGTGGAATCCGGTGGCGGTGCGGCGCGGGCTAGCGGGCGGCGAGGGCAGAGGCGTAGCGGTGCGCGAGCGGCGGAACATCAGCGTGCAGGTAGCGGCGAGCGGCGCAGGCGGCGGGTGGCGTAGGCGGCGGTGGTGGTGGTGTGTGACGGTGGAGAGAGGGCAGCGGGGCGGCGGTACTTATAGGAGGTTGGGGTGGCCAACTTGGGGAGGGGGTCGGGCGGCGCGCTGGGGCGAGCTCGGACTCCTTCGGGAGTCCAGCGACGGCACGGCGTCGCGCGGCGGGAAGGTGGCGGCAACTGTGCTTCGGCCTGGCTCGTCTCGGGCCGGCCCTAAACTTTTTTTAAAAATTAAATTCTGCCGAAAAGAAAAAATCCTAAACAAATATAAAAAATTGCATCGAAGGAAAACTCTATGGGTTCAGTAACTGGCGTAAATCTCCTTCCTGGAACTTGAACTTGAATCGTCCAACGCTCCTCTTGTGGTAAACTGGCGGTGTACGTCCTGGTGAAGCTTGGTATTCCGATGTTCAGGTACCTAGTGACTTCCTTCAAGTGTCGTCCAAAAGGTGTGTCTTCATCCGGTTGTGCAAACTTATTCCTTAGGTCCGCCATCCTATAGAGTTGAAAAACGGAGACGAGTCAGAAATGAGTAAAGTAGAGTGACCTATGACTTATCTTGGTGGTCGTGTCCTACAATTAGCGTGTGCTCTGATACCATCTTGTAGCGATCCGACTTTAGATGGTCAAATATCCGTGCATAAGTGTCATCCCTGGATCGGTAATGCTGACACACACAGTACTTCAAAGGATTTATAACAGAGTAGCAATCAGACACTTATTACATCGAATGTCTCACAAGAGAACTTAATACAATAATATGACTTAAGGCCATCTAAATAAGTTAACAGCGGAAGGCTTGGAAGATAAAGTGAGTCCATCAACTCCAAAGGCATAGCTGAGTGCACGATAAATGACCTAGCGCACCTTACTCTTCGTCTGAAAAGTCTGGAACATGATATGTTGCAGCCCGAAACGGGTCAGCACAAGGAATATGCTAACAAGATAACACAATAGAGCAATGAACAAGTAAATGCTATCACTACATGCATATATGGCTGGTGGAGGCTCTATGGTTATAATGTTTTTTGCGAAAAGCCAATTTTTTCCTACAACAAAGGAATATATTTTGTTTAACTATCGTGGTAGTTGATAAACATTGAGAATGGTAATCCCATCTCAATCCAAATTAAACAATAGTTAACAACCCAACAAATTAATTTAGAGTAATGAGATCAACATGATAATTGAAGAACCTCAAGAACCAAATACTCAAGATGTCCATAACCGGAGACACGGCTAACCATGATTAGTTTGTACACTTTGCAGAGGTTTGCGCACTTTTCCCCACAAGACTCGATCTCCTCCGCTGGATTTCTCGCATTACATGGTGTTTGAGAAACGGATGACCGAGACACAGTCTTTCAGAAGCATTAATACTTTACTCTGGGTAGACAGTTACACCTACTTTCCCCTACATCTGCTAGCCTACCACTGAAAGAGGTCATGCAACATACTCAACTATGCTAGAGCCTATAATAGCTTTTGGCTGCACACGGAAGTTTCTAGCATGAATAATCTTATGATCCCTTTGAGCCTGGGTGGCGAACCAAAGGAAAACACTGGTATATCCCCAGGTTCCTGCAACCAATCCACCTAGATGTGTGATACGTCCATTTTGCATCATGTTTTTATATCGATATTTATTGCATTATGGGTTGTTATTACACATTATGTCACAATACTTATGCCTATTCTCTCTTATTTTACAAGGT
The DNA here is from genome assembly GCF_056163025.1 of Triticum urartu. Taxonomy (NCBI): domain Eukaryota; kingdom Viridiplantae; phylum Streptophyta; class Magnoliopsida; order Poales; family Poaceae; genus Triticum; species Triticum urartu. The sequence goes on from NC_141874.1 coordinate 306,285,837, forward strand.
TTACATAAAGAGGGAGAACGCCGGCAACTGGGATTCTGGGCTGGAAAAAGAGCAAATATTAGAGACCTATTCTGCACAGCTCCAAAAGTCCTGAAACTTCACGGAAGATGTTTTCCAAATATATAAAAAATACTGAGAGCAAGAACTTCACGAGGAGGCCACACCCTGCCCACGAGGTTGGGGGGCGCGCCCTACCCCCTGGGCGCGCCCCCCTACCACATGGGCCCCCTGGTGGCCCTCCGGTGACCATCTTCTGCTATATGGAGTCTTTCGATGGGAAAAAATCATAAGCCATCTTCTCGGACGAAACTCCGCCGCCACGAGGCGAAACCAATCTAGGATTCTCGCAGAGCTGTTCTGCCAGGGAAACTTCCCTCCCGAAGGGGGAAATCATCGCCATCATCATCACCAACGCTCCTCTCATCGGGAGAGGGCAATCTCCATCAACATCTTCATTAGCACCATCTCATCCCAAAACCCTAGTTCATCTCTTGTATCCAATTCTTGTCTCCAAGTCCGAGATTGGTGCTAGTAGGTTGCTAGTAGTGTTAGTTACTCCTTGTAGTTGATGCTAGTTGGTTTAATTGGTGGAAGATCATATGTTCAGATCCTATATGCATATTAATACACCTCTAATTATGGACATGTTTATGATTTGTGAGTAGTTACTTTTGTTCCTGAGGACATGGGAGAAGTCTTGCTATTAGTAGTCATGTGAATTTGGTATTCGTTCGATATTTTGATGAGATGTATGTTGTCTCTCCTCTAGTGGTGTTATGTGAACGTCGACTACATGACACTTCACCATTATTTCGGCCTAGAGGAAGGCATTGGGAAGTAATAAGTAGATGATGGGTTGCTAGAGTGACAGAAGCTTAAACCCTAGTTTATGCGTTGCTTCGTAAGGGGCCGATTTTGATCCATATGTTTCATGTTATGGTTAGGTTTACCTTAATACTTTTGTTGTAGTTGCGGATGCTTTCAATAGAGGTTAATCATAAGTGGGATGCTTGTCCAAGTAAGGACAGTACCCAAGCACCGGTCGACCCACATACCAAATTATCAAAGTACCGAACGCGAATCATATGAAGGTGATGAAAACTAGCTTGACGATATTCCCATGTGTCCTCGGGAGCGCTTTACATCTTATAAGAGTTTTTCCAGGCTTGTCCTTTGCTACAAAAAGGATTGGTCCACCTTGCTACACCTTATTTACTTTTGTTACTTGTTGCTTGTTACAAATTATCCTATCACAAAACTATCTGTTACCACTTATTTCAGTACTAGCAGAGAATACCTTGCTAGAAACCGCTTATCATTTCCTTCTGCTCCTCGTTGGAGTGAAGCGCCTTTGGTAGGTCGAATTTGGTAAGGAAAAATTTATATAGTGTGCTGAAATTTACTGTCACTTGTTACCATGGAAAGTAATCCTCTGAGGGGCTTGTTCGGGGTATCTTCACCCCGACCAGTAGAGCAAAGAGTTGCTCCTCAACCTACTGAACTTACTGAAAATGAATATGAAAAATGAAAATGCTTGCTTTGAAGTTCCTTCGGGTATGATAGAAAAACTGCTAGCTAATCCTTTTTTGGGAGATGGAACAAAACATCCTGATGAACATTTGATATATGTGGATGAAGTTTGTGGATTATTTAAGCTTGCAGGTGTATCTAGAGATGTTGTTAAGAAGAAGGTCTTTCCCTTATCTTTGAGGGGAGATGCATCGACATGGTATAGGCTATGTGATGATATGAGGTCTTGGAATTACAAACGATTGAAATTGGAATTTCATCAGAAGTTTTATCCTATGCATCTTGTTCATCGTGATCGCAATTATATATATAATTTTTGGCCTCGCGAAGGAGAAAGCGTCACTCAAGCTTGGGGAGGCTTAAGTCAATGTTATATTCATGCCCCAATCATGAGCTCTAAAGAGAAATGATTATTCAAAATTTTTATGCTCGGCTTTCTGATAACAATCACACCATGCTTGATACTTCTTGTGCTGGCTCTTTTATGATGAATACTATTGAATTCAATTGGGATTTATTGGAAAGAATTAAACGCAACTCTGAAGATTGGGACCTCGACAATGGTAAGGAGTCAGGTATGACACCTAGTTTTGATTGTGTTAAATCTTTTATGGATACCGATATTTTTCGTAAATTTAGCACTTAATATGGACTTGACTCTGAGATAGTAGCTTCTTTCTATGAATCTTTTGCTTCTTATGTTGATCTCCCCAAGGATAAGTGGTTTAAATATCATCCTCCCATAGAACTAAAAGTAGCTGCACCTATTAAAGTTGAAGAAAAGATTAACAGTTATAATGACCCTATTGTTCCTACTTCTTATGTTGAGAAACCACCTTTTCCTGTTAGGATAAAGGATCATGCTAAAGCTTCAACTGTGGTTCGTAAAAGCAATATTAAAACATATACACCTAATATTGCTATTGTTAAAGACCTCTTGTCTGATAATATAGATGGGCATGTTATTTATTTCTGTAATGAAACTGCTAGAATTGCTAAACCCCGTGATAAAGATAAACCTAGGCCTGTGGTAGGCATGCCTATTATTTCTGTTAAAATAGGAGATCATTGTTATCATGGCTTATGTGATATGGGTGCTAGTGCTAGTGTAATACCTTATTCTTTATACCAAGAAGTTATGCATGATATTGCACCTGCAGAGATGGAAGATATTGATGTCATAATTAAACTTGCCAATATAGATACTATTTCACCAATGGGAATTGTTAGAGATGTTGAAGTCTTGTGTGGGAAAACTAAATATCCTGCTGATTTTCTTGTTCTTGGTTCCCCACAAGATAGCTTTTGTCCCATTATATTTGGTAGACCCTTGTTAAACACTGTTAATGCTACCATAGATTACAAAAGAGATGTTGTTACTATCGGTTTAGATGATATGACTCATGAATTTAATTTTTCTAAATTTAGTAGACAACATCGTGAAGAAGAATTACCTAGTAAGGATGAAATTATTGGTCTTGCTTCTATTGCCATAACTCATAGTGATCCTTTAGAACAATATTTGCTAGACCATGAAAATGATATGTTTATGAATGGAAGAAGGGAATTAGATGAAGTATTCTTTAAACAGGAACCTATTATGAAAAATAATTTACCTGTTGAAATCCTAGGGGATCCTCCTCCACCCAAAGGTGATCCCGTGTTTGAGCTTAAACCGTTACCTGATACTCTTAAATATGCTTATCTTGATGAGAAAAAGATATATCATGTTATTATTAGTGCTAACCTTTCAGAACATGAAGAAGAGAGATTATTGAAAACTCTGAAGAAGCACCGTGCTGCTATTGGGTATAATCTTGATGATCTTAAGGGCATTAGTCCCACTCTATGTCAACATAAAATTAATTTGGAAGAAGATGCTAAACCAGTTCGTGATCATCAACGCCGGCTGAATCCTAAAATGAAAGAAGTGGTAAGAAAGGAGATACTAAAGCTCCTTGAGGCAGGTATAATTTATCCCATTGTTGATAGTCAGTGGGTAAGCCCTGTCCATTGTGTCCCTAAGAAGGTAGGTATTACTGTTGTTCCTAATGATAAATATGAATTGATTCCTCAAAGAATTATTACAGGTTATAGGATGGTAATTGATTTCCACAAATTAAATAAGGCTACTAAAAAGGATCATTACCCCTTACCTTTTATCGATCAAATTCTAGAAAGATTGTCCAAACATACACATTTTTGCTTTCTAGATGGTTATTCTGGTTTCTCTCAAATACCTGTGTCAGTCAAAGATCAATCAAAGACTACTTTTACATGCCCTTTTGGTACTTTTTCTTATAGACGTATGCCTTTTGGTTTATGTAATGCACCTGCTACCTTTCAAAGATGCATGCTGGCTATATTCTCTGACTTTTGTGAAAAGATTTGTGAGGTTTTCATGGACGAATTTTCCATCTATGGATCTTCTTTTGATGATCGCTGGAGCAACCTTGATTGAGTGTTGAAGAGATGTGAAGAAACTAATCTTGTCTTGAATTGGGAAAAGTGCCACTTTATGGTTAATGAAGGTATTGTCTTGGGGCATAAAGTTTCTGAAAGAGGTATTGAAGTTGATAAGGCCAAGGTTGATGCTATTGAAAAGATGCCATGTCCCAAGGACATCAAAGGTATAAGAAGTTTCCTTGGTCATGCCGGTTTTTATAGGAGGTTCATTAAGGACTTCTCAAAAATCTCTCGGCCTCTGACTAATTTATTACAAAAAGATATACCATTTGTTTTTGATGATGATTGTGTAGAAGCATTTGAAATACTTAGGAAAGCATTGATCTCTGCACCTATTGTTCAGCCACCTGATTGGAATTTACCCTTTGAAATTATGTGTGATGCTAGTGATTATGCTGTAGGTGTTGTTCTAGGACAAAGAGTTGATAAGAAACTAAATGTTATTCAATATGCTAGTAAAACTTTAGACAATGCTCAAAGAAATTATGCTACTACTGAAAAAGAATTCTTAGCAGTTTTATTTGCTTGTGATAAGTTTTGACCTTATATTGTTGATTCTAAAGTAACTATTCACACTAATCATGCTGCTATTAAATATCTTATGGAAAAGAAAGATGCTAAACCTAGACTTATTAGATGGGTTCTCTTGCTACAAGAATTTGATTTGCATATTGTTGATAGAAAAGGAGCTGAGAACCCCATTGCAGACAACTTGTCTAGGTTAGAAAATGTGCTTGATGACCCACTACCTATTGATGATAGCTTTCCTGATGAGCAATTAAATGTCATAAATGCTTCTCATGCTGCTCCATGGTATGATGATTATGCTAATTACATTGTTGCTAAGTTTATACCACCTAGTTTCACATACCAGCAAAAGAAAAAGTTCTTCTATGATTTGAGGCATTACTTTTGGGATGACCCACATCTTTATAAAGAAGGAGTAGATGGTCTTATTAGACATTGTGTGCCTGAGCATGAACAGGAACATATCCTACGCAAGTGTCACTCCGAAGCTTATGGAGGACACCATGCTGGAGATAGAACTGCACATAAGGTACTGCAATCTGGTTTTTATTGGCCTACTCTCTTCTAGGATGCACGTAAGTTTGTCTTATCTTGTGATGAATGTCAAAGAATTGGTAATATTAGTAGACGTCAAGAAATGCCTATGAATTATTCACTTGTTATTGAACCATTTGATGTTTGGGGCTTTGACTATATGGGACCTTTTCCTTCCTCTAATGGTTATACACACATTTTAGTTGATGTTGATTACGTTACTAAGTGGGTAGAAGCTATTCCAACTAGTAGTGCTGATCATAACACTTCTATTAAAATGCTTAAAGAAGTTATTTTTCCAAGATTTGGAGTCCCTAGATATTTAATGACTGATGGTGGTTCACATTTTATTCATGGTGCTTTCAGTAAAATGCTTGCTAAATATGATGTTAATCATAGAATTGCATCTCCTTATCACCCTCAGTCTAGTGGTCAAGTAGAATTGAGTAATAGAGAACTCAAATTAATTTTGCAAAAGACCGTTAATAGGTCTAGAAAGAATAGGTCCAAGAAACTTGATGATGCATTATGAGCCTATAGAACTGCATATAAAAATCCTATGGGTATGTCTCCGTATAAAATGGTCTATGGAAAAGCATGCCACTTACCTCTCAAACTAGAACACAAGGCTTATTGGGCTATTAAAGAACTTAATTATGATTTAAACTTGCACGTGAGAAGAGGTTATTTGGTATTAGCTCACTTGATGAATGGAGAATCCAAGCCTATGAAAATGCCAAGTTGTTTAAAGAAAAAGTTAAAAGATGGCATGACAAAAGGATACAAAAGCGTGAGTTTAATGTAGGTGATTATGTATTGCTATACAACTCTCATTTAAGATTTTTTTGCAGGAAAACTTCTTTCTAAACAGGAAGGTCCTTACGTTATCGAGGAGGTCTACCATTCCGGTGCCATAAAAATCAACAACTTCGAAGGCACAAATCCGAAGGTGGTGAAGGAAAATATATTAAAGAATCAAACACTATATCTCAGGTAATCCCATAAATGTTGAAACCAATGTTATTGAAACCGTAACCCTGGAGGAATACATAAGGGACACTTTCCGGAACGTTTCAGACTCCGAAAAGGAAATTGGTATGTGGTACGGTAAGTAAACCGACTCCAAAACAGTTTTTAAGGCAATATTTCTCCGTTTTGGAATATTCAGAAAATAGAAAAATAAGCATCAGTCCGAGAAGGACACGAGGGTGGAGGGCGCGCCCTACCCCCTGGGCACCTCATGTGCTCTCCGGACTCTGTTTTCGTACACGACACGTATTTTGGTCGATAAAAATTCATTATATAACCTCCCGGGGGTTTTGACTCCCGTATCACACAAAAATCGCATGTCTTTGTTTTGAGCTGTTTTTCTAACAGATTATCATGGTGTCTCCAAGTGCTCCCAAGGACAAGTTCTTTGAGAAGGTCATCAACCCTTACCTCGCGGAGGTGCAGTGACACCCTCAAACCATTGAGATGCGTGATGGGTTGCTGCACATCCATGATGCTGAGGGACCGAAGGGGACCGGAAGCGTGGAGACGAGGCTCGAGGCAATGGAGCAACAAGTTTTCAAGTGTCAGGGGATGGTGGGGCGTGGACTCAACTCCAACCACATGATGATCGCAGAATTCACCAACAAACACAAGTTGGATGCCGACAACATCAGGGAGACCATCTTCAAGCTTCACGAGAAAATTGAGCACCTTCAAGCTCAAATCTATGACCTGCAAAACCAAAACTGTGAGTATGAATATATATTCAAAGGGATGAGTTTGGCTGCAGATTTGAGGATCCCGGAGACTCGGTCATCTTTCTATGATGGTGAGCCTATGCCTTGGAAGAAGGACGACAAGCCTACGCCATCAAAAAAATCACCACCATATCCACCAACAAAGAAGAATTGAGTATCTGGTATGGGCACTCCACTTGGAAACTGCCAAGCTTGGGGGAGTGCCCCGGTATCGTATCACCATCACTTTATCTTTACCGTTTTTCTTAGTTCGACCCTTTTGGTAATATCTTGATCTAGTAGAATAAAATTTCTTAGTATGATTTAGTTGTGAGTTTGCTTTATTGTCCTTCTATGTAATCGCGTCCGTGAGCTATATAATAGAGATTAGTGTTGAGTCCAGGGCTTGATTATTTTGCCATGATCCTAAGTGAATAAAATAAAAGAGAAATAAATAAAAAGAAACGAAGAGATCATGTGAATCTTATGGAGAGTAATGAGCTCACATAGAAAGAGTATGATGAATAAAAGTTGTTGAGGGTTGACAAACACAGTTTTGGTCATCGTTGCAATTAATAGGAAGTAATAAAGAAAGAGAGGTCTTCACATATAAATATACTATCTTGGACATCTTTTATGATTGTGAGCACTCATTAAAATATGACACGCTAAAGAGTTGACATTGGACAAGGAAGACAACGTAATGGGTTATGTTTTCTTACATCTGAGATAAATTATATTGTCTTGGATCTTCCAACATGATGAGCTTGCCTTTCCCCCTCATGCTAGCCAAATTCATTGCACCAAGTAGAGATACTACTTGTGCTTCCAAACACCCTTAAACCAATCTTGCCATAAGAGTCCACCATATCTACCTATGGATTGAGTAAGATCCATCAAGTAAGTTGTCATCGGTGCAAGCAATAAAAAAATTGCTCTCTAAATATGTTTGGTTGATTGGTGTGGAGGAGATAAGCTTTATACGATCGTGTGATATGGAAGTAATAAAAGCGACAGACTGCATAATAAAGGTCCATATCACAAGGGGCAATATAAAGTGATGTTCTCTCGCATTAAGATTTTGTGCATCCAACCATAAAAGCGCATGACAACCTCTACTTCCCTATGCGAAGGGCCTATCTTTTACTTTTATCTCCTACCTTGCATAAGAGTCATGGTGATTTTCACCCTTCCTTTTTACACTTTATCCTTTGGCAAGCACAATATGTTGGAAAGATCCTGGTATATATGGCTAATTGGATGTGAGTTTTCATGAACTATTACTGTTGACATTACCCTTGAGGTAAAACGTTGGGAGGCAAAACTATAAGCCCCTATCTTTCTCTGTGTCCGATTAAAACTCCATACCCATAAGTATTGCGTGAGTGTCAGCAATTGTGAAAGATTATATGATAGTTGAGTATGTGGACTTGCTGAAAAGCTCTTATACATTGACTCTTTCCTATGTTATGATAAATTAAAATTGATTCAATGACTAAGATTGTAGTTTGTTAGTTTTCAATGAAGTTTACGATTCATACTTGATATTGTGATTGAATTATTACTCTAGCATTAGAGATCATATGACAAGAATTATACAAGTTGCTGTTCTAAAAATGATCATGATGCCCTGATGTCCGTATTTTATTTTTATCGACACCTCTATCTCTAAACATGTGGACATGTTTTTCGATTTCGTCTTTTCGCTTGAGGACAAGCGAGGTCTAAGCTTGGGGGAGTTGATACGTCTATTTTGCATCATGTTTTTATATCGATATTTATTGCATTATGGGTTGTTATTACACATTATGTCACAATACTTATGCCTATTCTCCCTTATTTTACAAGGTTTACATAAAGAGGGAGAATGCCGGCAGCTGGGATTCTGGGCTTGAAAAAGAGCAAATATTAGAGACCTATTCTGCACAGCTCCAAAAGTCCTGAAACTTCACGGAAGATGTTTTCCAAATATATAAAAAATACTGAGAGCAAGAACTTCACCAGGGGGCCACACCCTGCCCACGAGGGTGGGGGGCACGCCCTACCCCCTGGGCGCGCCCCCTACCACATGGGCCCCCTGGTGGCCCTCCGGTGACCATCTTCTGCTATATGAAGTCTTTCGATGGGAAAAAATCATAAGCCATCTTCTCGGACGAAACTCCGCCGCCACGAGGCGAAACCTTGGCGGAACCAATCTAGGGCTCTGGTGAAGCTGTTCTGCCGGGGAAACTTCACTCCCGGAGGGGGAAATCATCGCCATCATCATCACCAACGCTCCTCTCATCGGGAGAGGGCAATATCCATCAACATCTTCATCAGCACAATCTCATCTCAAAACCCTAGTTCATCTCTTGTATCCATTTCTTGAATCCAAGTCCGAGATTGGTGCTAGTAGGTTGCTATTAGTGTTAATTACTCCTTGTAGTTGATGCTAGTTGGTTTAATTGGTGGAAGATCATATGTTCAGATCCTATATGCATATTAATACCCCTCTGATTATGAACATGTTTATGCTTTGTGAGTAGTTACTTTTGTTCCTGGGGACATGGGAGAAGTCTTGCTATTAGTAGTCATGTGAATTTGGTATTTGTTTGATATTTTGATGAGATGTATGTTGTCTCTCCTCTAGTGGTGTTATGTGAACGTCAACTACATGACACTTCACCATTATTTGGGCCTAGAGGAAGGCATTGGGAAGTAATAAGTAGATGATGGGTTTCTAGAGTGACAGAAGCTTAAACCCTAGTTTATGCGTTGCTTCGTAAGGGGCTGATTTGGATCCATATGTTTCATGCTATGGTTAGATTTACCTTAATAATTTTGTTGTAGTTGCGGATGCTTGCAATAGAGGTTAATCATAAGTAGGATGCTTGTCCAAGTAAGGGCAGTACCCAAGCACCGGTCCACCCACATACCAAATTATCAAAGTACCGAACGCGATTCATATGAACGTGATGAAAACTAGCTTGATGATATTCCCATGTGTCCTCGGGAGCACTTTACATCTTATAAGAGTTTGTCCAGGCTTGTCCTTTGCTACAAAAAGGATTGGGCCACCTTGCTGCACCTTATTTACTTTTGTTACTTGTTGCTCGTTACAAATTATCCTATCACAAAACTATCTGTCACCACTTATTTCAGTACTTGTAGAGAATACCTTGCTGGAAACCGCTTATCATTTCCTTCTGCTCCTCATTGGGTTCGACACTCTTACTTATCGAAAGGACTACGATAGATCCCCTATACTTGTGGGTCATCAATGTGTATTTAAGTAGCCACCTTAAGTTAACCAGTAATTAACAATCTCACATCTGTCATGCATCACTCAAAACAAACCACGTCTATGAGCATAGCATAGCAATATAAGCATAACATAGAAGTAACTCCCAAGGGTTTGAGAATAAAAGTGCAATAGGTTCTACCTCATCATCTACTTCCCAATACCCACAAGTTAAAAGATCCTACTCATGCAATGTTGGAGGATTGTAGCTAATGCATAAAAACTAGGTAATGAAGAAGTATGATCGAAGTGTTACTTGCCTTGCTGACGATCCGCAAACCTAGAGACTCGTAGTAGCACACTTCGCACTCTGGAAATTCTATCGCAAACAAATAATAGCATACATAAGCACTCAAGCATAGATGCAAGGGTAAAACTCAAATAAGAAGATCCAATCTGAAAGCTCAACTGAAGAGCTTCAATTTGCAAAAAGAATCGATCAAATCGGAGCTACGGAACTAAAACTACGATCAAAAGAACTTCGAATTCAAATCTGCTTGAAACCAGATTTTATATTTATTAAAACCATATTCGAGTTGCTTAACTAGAAAGAGGGGCTCGAGACGAAGATTTTGGCGTTGGTTTCACTGAATTTGGACTAACGGATAAAAAGTTGCGAGGGTTTGAAGATCGGGGGCTAATCTGCGATAAAATCGCAGATACGTCCCTGGTCGAAAATAAAAATAAAAAGAAAAATCTATCGGATGAACGTCCGCTAACAGAGACTAACGAACGAATTCATTCGTTAAAACGAATTAACGAACGAATGTTCATAGATTAGAGCTAACCGAAGAAAACCGATCCATTCTAAAATAAAAAACGATCTAGGGTTTACAAGAAAAAAGGCAGTGGCTTTGCGGGTTTTAACCGATTCTTGGGCGAAAACCGGTGGCGGCGTCGCGGAATCCGGCGGCGGCGCGGGCCAGCGGGGCGGCGAGGGCGGAGGAGTAGTGGCGCGCGGGCGGCGGAACATTAGCGTGCAGGCGGCAGCGAGCGGCGTAGGCAGCGGCAGTGGTGGTGCGGGACGGTGGAGAGAGGGCAGCGGGGCGGCGGTACTTATAGGAGGTCGGGGGTGGCCGCCTTGGGGAGGGGGTCAGGCGGCGCGGCGGGGCAAGCTCGAACTCCTTCGGGAGTCCGACGACGGCACGGCGTCGCGCGGCGGGAAGGTGGCGGTGACTGGGCTTCGGCCCGGCTCGGCTCGGGCCTGCCCAAAACTTTTTTTAAAAATAAATTCTGCCGAAAAGGAAAAATCCTAAATAAATATAAAAAATTTGCATCAAAGGAAAACTCTATGGGTTCAGTAACTGGCGTAAATGTAACATCCCAAATTCTCAATTTGGAATGTTATACATAGATCATCCATGCATATCATGTTTTATTGCTTTTCCGTTCTGTAATCCTCGAAATCTTAAGCAGCTCAAGGACCCTCGGAGAGAGTTGGGGATTTCCCGGTCTTCATATTTGATTCTTTTATCAAATAATGAAAATAGGATTTGATTTTAATTATTTCTCTCCGAAAAATTAATCACATTAAAAATTAAAGAGAGGAGATAATATGACTTCTCCAAAATAAATGAAATATTGGAGGAAAAATATTAAAATTATTAAATTGATTATTATTTGATTTCATTCAGATTTTATTTGCATTAGAAAAATTGCATGTTTTTCAAAATTGCATTTTAGGGCCAAGAAAATGTTCATCTTGTTCTAAATATTTTATTTAGACAGTGAAAAATTGTTTTGGCATTTTTTTAGGTTTTATTTATTTTTTTAGGATTTTATTTTGGTCGGCGATGTTTTTTTTAAAAAAAAGGGTTCCGCGCCGACTGGGCCTAAGGCCCAGCCGCCGCCGCCGCCACTCAGACCGGAGTCCGAGTTGGACTCCGCCTCCGCCGCGCCTTGCCCCCTCCTCCAAGTCGCCGCCCCCGCCCCCTTTATATACGCCGCCACCCCACCACCACCGCCAAGCCCCGCCGCCTAGCGCAGCCGCCGCCGCCCGCGCTTGCCGCCACCGCCGCCAAGCCCCGCCGCCCCGCACCCTGCCTCGTCGGACCTCTCGCCGGAGGTATCCGCCAGATCCGAGCAGTCGGTTTTAAAAAAACCGTTTGGTTTATTTTTAAACCCTAGTTTTCGTTTTTTTTATTAATAGATCGGTTTTTCTCCGGTTTATTATTTTAGCGAGCGTTCGCTCGTTCGTTCGTTTTAACGAACGGTTCCTCGCCCATTAGAAACAACTAATGAACGCTCGTTCGTTAGTCTGTTCGTGAGTTTTCTTTTATCGGATTTATTCCGCGATTTTTCTAGTCGTGATTTCTGATCCGATCTTAGTTTTTGTGTATCTTTTCGCTCGTTTAACGGAATCATGCGATTCAAGCGCCTGGAGTTTCGTCTCGAAATCCTCTTTCCGTTTAACCAACTCAAACAAGTTTTTGCTACTGTAAAATTTGACCTAGTTTCAGATTAGTAAACGAAGCTTCTTTCTTTCACCGTTTGAGTTTCGTTGCTCCATTTGATTTGATTCCTTTCACGAACCGGAGTTCTTAATTTGAACTTTCTGGTCAACCTCTCTTATTTGAGTTTTTCTTGTGCATCGTTGCTTGTTACTTATGTATGTTATTGTTTGCTTGCGTTTGAATTCCCGGAGTGCGAAGCGTGTTACTACGAGTCTCTAGGATTCGTGGATCGTCAATAAGGCAAGTAACACTTTGATCATATCCCATTATTACCCAGTTTTTATGAATTAGTTCCAATCCTCAAACATTGCATGATTAGGATGTCATTAACTTGTGGGTTGGGAAGTAGTTGCTGAGGTAGAACCTATTGCCCTGTTATATTCAAACCCTTGGACTTACTTCTATGTTTTGCCTATATTGCTATGCTATGCTTGTAGATGTGGTATGGGTTTGAGTGAAATTCATGACAGATGTGAGATTGTTAATTAATGGTTCAACTTAAGGTGGCAACTTAATCAAACAACTGGGTGGATTGAGGCACCTGGGGAACCCAGTGTTGTCTGTTTTTTTTTTGGAAATCCTGGGGTACCCGTGTGATCTTCCTATGGACCGCCACCCAGGCTCAAAGGGAACTGAGATGATTCATGCTAGAAAATTCCGTATGCAGCCACAAGCTATTATGGGCTCTAGCATAGTTGAGTAAGTTACGTGAAGCTACAGGAGGTAGTGGGTTTTGTAGGTTTGGTATGGTCTACCCAGAGTAGAGAGTTAACGTTTCTGAAAGACTATGTCTCGGTCATCCGTTTCTCAAACACCATGTAGTGCGAGAAATCCAACGGAGGCGATCGAGTCTTGTGGGGAAAAGTGTGCAAACCTGTGCAGAGTGTACAATCTAATCATGGTTAGCCGTGTCCCCGGTTATGGACAATTCTTGAGTATCTAGTACTTGGGTTATCACATGTATCTCACCATGCTTAATTAATACTGTTGGGTTGTTAATCACTTTAATTGGGATTGAGTTGGGGATACCTTCTCAATGATGTTTCAACCACCATGATAGTAAAATTAAAATCTTTTCCGTTGTTGTAGGGAAAAATTGGCTTTTCGCAAAACTACAACCATACAGCTTTCCACCAGCCATATATGCATGTAGTGATAGCATTATTTTGTTTCTACGCTACTGTGTTATATTGCTAGCATATTCCATGTGCTGACCCGTTTTCGGGCTGCAACGTATTATGTTGCAGACTTTTCGGACAAGGAGTAAGGTTCGTTAGGTCATTGCCGTGCAGCTCAGCTATGCCATTGGAGTTGATGGACTCACCTTATCTTCCAAGCCTTCCGCTGTTATGGCATTAGATGGCCTTAAGCCATATTATTGTAATAAGTTCTCTTTGGAGACATTCGATGTAATAGTGTGTGATTGCTACTCTGTTATAAATCCTTCGAATACTGTGTGTGTCAGCATTACCGATCTAGGGATGACACTGAAGCATAGAGACTTGACCATCTGAGGTCAGGTCGCTACAAGATGGTATCAGAGCACACGCTGAGTGTAGGACACGACCACTAAGATAAACCCTAGGTCACACTTCTCTTCTCGTTTTTGACTCCTCTCCATTTTCTACTCTTTAGGATGACGGAGATGAAGAACAAGTTTGCACAACCGGATGAAGACACACCTTTTGGACGCCACTTCAAGGAAGTCACTAGGTACTTGAACATTGGAATACCAAGCTTCACCGGGACGTACAACGCCACTTTACCTGAAGCGGAGCGCTGGATGATTCAAGTACAAGTTCCAGGAAGGACGTTCTTGCCAACTTCTAAACCCATAGAATTTTCCTTCGACGCACCAACCTGGAGTTTAGGAAAGAGTATGGCAGCTCACATCACCATGGGACGCATTGGAGAAGTTTACAACAGGGAGCTTAAGGACACTATTTACCAAATATGTGGGCACCGAGACGAGCAATGGGAAGTAATCAACACCAGGAAGGATAGATCCATTGCAGCTTTCATCCAGGAGTTAAACCAACACATTCGACGTCAGGAGAACCAGATGTGTGCGGACATGATGGACTTGAAGAAGGCGAAGACTAGGATCATCGAGCTGGAAGAAGAACTCAAGTTTACCCGCGATGGATATGAGGAGGAAATCAAGACCCTACTTGAGAAGAATGACGACTTAGTCAAGAAGATCGGAGTATTCATGGGAGGACCAGCACCAATAGAAGAATAAGAAGAACCCAAGGAAATACGCCCCGAGGACTACATCATCATCGACGACACCGACTCCGACCCTAGTGATGATGACTTTGAAGACGAAGCTGGAGCAGACATCATGGAGTCTTCCACCGATCAAAATTTCTAGATGACTACCATATATTAGTAGTATTTCCCCCATGTATATAGTAGTAGTGAGCACTTTTGCGATAGTTCTAGACCGTTTGTATGCCCTTGCTTGATTGATTGAGTGAAATGATTGTGTTTGTCTCATGTGCATATGGGTTGTGTTCTCTCATTAGACCTCTTCTATTCTAAATCTCTCCCATCTAAACCCATCAGATGCCTCCGAGACGTGACACCGGCTTTGCCTTCCCGCCGGAGCTCACCCAGTTGATCCAGCAGCAGAATGCCTTGATGCAATTGCTAGTTCAGAACCAGGGCAACAACAACAACAACAACCCACCGCCAATGGACAACCTAGCCCGTTTTCTAAGGTTACAGCCGCCGGTGTTTTCCAGTAGCACCGAGCCTATAGTTGCTGATGATTGGCTACACCGTATTGGAAGGGAGTTGACCACCGCAGGTTGCACAGATGCTGAGAGAGTGCACTTTGCCGCACATCAATTGGATGGACCAGCAGCCTCATGGTGGGAGAATTACACGGCCACTTTTCTATAGCCAATGTCACTTGGGACCAGTTTTAGCAAGCTTTCCGCACAGCCCATGTCTCCACTGGAGCTATGCAAATGAAGAAGCGGGAGTTCCACAACTTACGCCAGGGGAACCGTACTGTGGCTCAGTACGTGGATGAGTTTAGCAAGTTATCTCGCTACACCCCTGATGATGTGGCCACAGATGCCATGAAGCAGGAGAAGTTTATGGAAGGGCTAAATGATGAGATGAGCATGCAGTTGATGGTAGCAACCTTCAACCACTACCAGGAGTTGGTAGATAAGGCTCTTATGATTGAAGGGAAACAGCAGCAGATTGAGAGCCGCAAGAGAATGTATGGACAAGGGAAGTATAACTCAGGAGCTTAGTAGAAGCCTCGCCTAACCCCGAACACGGGAGGACTTGTCCACAACCATGGAGGTCAGAACCACACTGGAGGAGGATCACATAACCACAGTGGTGCTAAGAATGGGAATGGGAACGGAGCTAACAACAAACAGAACCGCTCCAACCCGTCCACTCCCGCCAAAAGAGACTTAAGTCAGGTTACCTGCTTTAAGTGCGGGAAGACAGGGCACTATGCCAATGATTGCCCCGAAGGAAGGAATGGAAACAGAAATGGAAGCACTGGGAAGCCCAATCCATTCAACAAGGGACAATTGAACCACGTTAACGTGGAGGAGGTTGAAGAGCAGCCGGACGCGGTAATAGGTAAGTTTTTGGTTAAGTCATTTACCGCTCTTGTTCTTTTCGATACTGGTGCATCGCATTCATACATATCAAGGGGATTCGTGGATAAGTTTAAACTACCAACCCAAACCCTTAGGACCCCTCTTTTAGTGAGTTCACGCCGGAGCAGAGTATATGGCTAGCCGATGGTGTGACCAGATACCCTTAACCATTGGTACACATGTTTTTTCGTCCGGCCTAATTATCTTGGAGTCACAAGGATTGGATGTGATATTGAGTATGAACTGGATCTCAAAGTTTGGAGGAAGCATTGACTGTGCTAGTAAGTCGATTTATCTCACCACCCCAGAAGGAAAAAGGATTAAGTATGTGTCTAGGCATGTGCCTAGGAGGATTCAAGTGAATGCCCTTACGGGAGTTGTTCAGGAGGAAGTGCCTGTAGTGAAGGATTACCCGGATGTTTTCCCAAAGGAGTTACCAGGCATGCCACCGGACAGAGATATTGAGTTTTTGATAGAGCTGTTACCAGGAACAGGACCAATATCCAAGAGACCCTATTGGATGCTCGCAAATGATCTGGAAGAAATTAAGAAACAGATCAAGGAGTTATTGGAGAAAGGATACATCTGAAGAAGTTCATCACCTTGGGGAGCCCCAGTACTTTTGGTTGAGAAGAAGGATAAATCCCTAAGGATGGTTGTTGATTATCGAGCCTTGAATGAAGTGACGATAAAGAACAATACCCACTACCGATGATCAACGATCTGTTTGATCAGTTGCAAGGAGCTAAAGTGTTCTCAAAGATCGATTTACGATCAGGGTATCATCAGTTGAAGATACGAGAGAAGGACATACCAAAGACGGCGTTCACAAAGCGATATGGATTATACGAGTAGACGGTCATGTCGTTTGGACTGACTAACGCCCCTACCTATTTCATGAGCATGATGAACAAGGTGTTCATGGAGTATTTGGACAAGTTTGTTGTGGTGTTTATTGATGATATCATGGTATACTCGAAGAACGGGGAGGAGCACAAAGAGCATTTGCGTTTAGTTCTCGAGAAGCTCAGGGAACACCAGTTGTATGCTAAGTTTAGCAAATGCGAGTTTTGGCTGAAGGAAGTCGGATTCCTTGGACATGTTATATCAGGAGAAGGTATAGCAGTAGACCCCAGCAAGGTTCAGTCAGTCACTGAATGGTTGGCACCACCTCAGTTAGTGAGATCCACAGTTTTCTTTGACTCGCAGGATACTACCGGAGATTCATTGAGAATTTTTCCAAGATTGCAAAACCAATGACTAAACTGTTGAAGAAGGATACCAAGTTTAAATGGACAGAAGATTGTGAAGCAAGTTTCCAGGAGTTGAAGAAACGTTTGACTACAGCCCCAGTGCTAGTACTGCCAGATATACATAAGGAGTTCCAAGTGTATTGTGACGCCTCTCGCTTAGGACTTGGATGTGTGCTTATGCAGGACAGAAGAGTTGTTTCGTATGCCTCACGATAACTAAAACCTCATGAGTTGTATTATGCTACGCATGATTTGGAGCTAGCAGCCATAGTGCATGCGTTGAAGACTTGGAGACATTACCTTATTGGAAACTGTTGTGATGTGTACACGGATCACAAGAGTTTGAAGTACATCTTCACCCAGAAGGAGCTGAACCTTAGGTAGAAGAGATGGTTGGAGCTTATACAGGATTATGACATGAAGCTACACTATCATCCAGGAAAGGCCAATGTCGTAGCACACGCATTGAGTCGGAAGAGTTATGCTAATATCCTTGAAAGTAAAGGACTGCCGAAGGAATTAGCAAAGGACATCATGGAACTTCGGTTAGAGATTGTACCTAGAAGGTTCATTACCACAATGGAGGTTCAGTCGACATTGCTGGACAAGATTCGGGAAGCTCAGAATGATGATAAAGATATTGCCGAGATAAAGGAGAAGATGGGCAAAGGAAAGGCCAAAGGTTTTCGTGAGGATGAGCACGATACCCTATGGTTTGAGGACCGAGTTTATGTGCCCAACAACCAGGAGATCAGGAAGTTAATACTTCAAGAGGCCCATGACTCACCATACTCGATACACCCTGGAAACACCAAGAGATGTATTTGGATTTGAAGGAACGTTTCTGGTGGACTGGTATGAAGAAGGATATTTCCGAGTATGTAGCCGTATGTGATGTATGTCAGAGAGTTAAGGCAGAACATCAGAAGCCAGCAGGACTGTTACAGCCTATGCCAATACCCGAATGGAAGTGGGATAAACTTGGCATGGACTTTATCACCGTATTACCCAGGACTAAAGCAGGATATGATTCCATATGGGTAGTAGTTGATCGTTTGACCAAAGTAGCTCACTTCATCCCAGTGAAAACTACCTATACAAGTGCAAAGTTGGCCAAGATCTATATGTCCAGGATCGTATGTCTGCATGGAGTTCCGAGGACCATCGTATCGGATCGAGGAACACAGTTTACTTCAAAGTTTTGGCAGCAATTACACCAGACTTTGGGAACGAGATTGGAGTTCAGTACAGCGTTTCACCCGTAGACAGATGGACAGACTGAGAGAGTCAATCAAATTTTGGAGGACATGTTGAGAGCCTGTGCGCTAGATTATGGATCTAGTTGGGATGACAATTTTCCGTATGCAGAGTTCTCATACAACAATAGCTACCAAGCCAGTTTGAAGATGGCACTGTTTGAAGCCCTGTATGGACGCAGGTGCAGAACACCGTTGATGTGGGATGAGGTAGGAGACCGACCGTTGTTTGGACCAGACTTGATTAAAGAATCTGAGGAGAAGGTAAAACTGATCCGAGACCGACTGAAGATGCTCAGTCTAGGAAGAAGAGTTACGCAGACTCAAAACACAAGGAGGTAACCTACGAAATTGGAGATAGAGCATATCTGCGAGTATCGCCCTTGCGAGGAGTGAAACGTTTTAGAGTTAAAGGAAAGTTAGCCCCGAGATTTGTAGGACCGTATCGCATTTTGGAATGGATGGGAGAAGTCGCCTACAAGTTGGAGTTACCTGAGGGATTGTCAGGAGTCCACGATGTGTTCCACGTTTCACAGCTGAAGAAGTGTCATGCTGAGATGGCGGAAATACCATTAAGAGATACAGTACCCTTGGAGGCGATTCAGTTGGACAGTGATTTGACTTACGAGGAGAAGCCAGTTAAGATTCTTGAGTTTGCCAGCAGAGTCACCCGCAGTAAGGTTATCAAGTTTTGGAAAGTTCAGTGGAGCCACCATACCGAGGATGAAGCTACCTGGGAACGAGAGGATGATCTCCGCAAGGACCACCCATACCTATTTTCTAGCCAACCCGAATCTCGAGGGCGAGATTCATCTTAAGGGGGGTAGGTTTGTAACATCCCAAATTTTCAATTTGGAATGTTATACATAGATCATCCATGCATATCATGTTTTATTTCTTTTCCGTTCCGTAATCCTCGAAATCTTAAGCAGCTCAAGGACCCTCGGAGAGAGTTGGGGGTTTCCCGGTCTTCATATTTGATTCTTTTATCAAATAATGAAAAGAGGATTTGATTTTAATTATTTCTCTCCGAAAAAATATTTCACATTAAAAATTAAAGAGAGGAGATAATATGACTTCTCCAAAATAAATGAAATATTGGAGGAAAAATATTAAAATCATTAAATTTATTTTTATTTGACTTTATTCGGATTTTATTTGCATTAGAAAAATTGCATGTTTTTCAAAATTGCATTTTAGGGCCAAGAAAATGTCATCTTGTTCTAAATATTTTATTTAGACGGTGAAAAATTGTTTTGGCATTTTTTAGGTTTTATTTATTTTTTTAGGATTTTATTTCGGTCGGCGAAGTTTTTTTTTAAAAAGGGTTCCGCGCCGACTGGGCCTAAGGCCCAGCCGCGCCAGGCTGCCACCGCCGCCGCCACTCGGACCGGAGTCCGAGTTGGACTCCGCCTCCGCCGCGCCTTGCCCCCTCCTCCAAGTCGTCGCCCCCGCCCCCTTTATATACGCCGCCATCCCACCACCACCACCGCCGCCGCCGCCAAGCCCCGCCGCCTAGCGTAGCCGCCACCGCCAAGCCCCGCCGCCCCGCGAGCCGCTGCCCCGCACCCTGCCTCGCCGGACCTCTCGCCGGAGGTGTCCGCCGGATAACGTTCGGTTTATTTTTTTTCGAAACCTTAGTTTTCGTTTTTTTATTATTATTAATAGATCGGTTTTTCTCCGGTTTATTATTTTGGTGAGCATTCGCTCGTTCGTTTGTTTTAACGAATGGTTCCTCGCCCGTTAGAAACAACTAACGAACGCTCGTTCGTTAGTCTGTTCGTGAGTTTTCTTTTATTGGATTTATTCCGTGATTTTTCTGGTCGCGATTTCTGACCCGATCTTAGTTTCTGTTTATCTTTTCGCTTGTTTAACAGAATCAGACGATTCAAGCGCCTGGAGTTTCGTCTCGAAATCCTCTTTCCGTTTAACCAACTCAAACAAGTTTTTGCTACTGTAAAATTTGACATGGTTTCAGATTAGTAAACGAAGCTTCTTTCTTTCGTCGTTTGAGTTTCGTTGCTTCGTTTGATTTGATTCTTTTCGCGAACCGGAGTTCTTAATTTGAACTTTCTGGTCAACCTCTCTTATTTGAGTTTTTCTTGTGCATCGTTGCTTGTTACTTATGTATGTTATTGTTTGCTTGCGATAGAATTCCCGGAGTGCGAAGCGTGTTACTACGAGTGTCTAGGATTCGCGGATCATCAACAAGGCAAGTAACACTTTGAGCATATCCCATTATTACCCAATTTTTATGCATTAGTTCCAATCCTCAAACATTGCATGATTAGGATGTCATTAACTTGTGGGTTGGAAGTAGTTGCTAAGGTAAAACCTATTGCCCTGTTATATTCAAACCCTTGGGAGTTACTTCTACGTTTTGCCTATATTGCTATGCTATGCTCATAGACGTGGTATGGGTTTGAGTGAAATTCATGACAGATGTGAGATTGTTAATTAACGGTTCAACTTAACGTGGCAACTTAATCAAACAACTGGGTGGACTGAGGCACCTGGGGAACCCGGTGTTGTCTTTTTTTTTGGAAATCCCGGGGTACCCGTGTGATCTTCCTATGGACCGCCACCCAGGCTCAAAGGGAACTGAGATGATTCATGCTAGAAACTTCCGTGTGCATCCACAAGCTATTATGGGCTCTAGCATAGTTGAGTAAGTTACGTGAAGCTCTTGAAGAGGTAGATCAGCAGGTAGTGGGTTTTGTAGGTTTGGTATGGTCTACCTGGAGTAGAGAGTTAACGTTTCTGAAAGATTGTGCCTCGGTCATCCGTTTCTCAAACACCATGTAGTGCGAGAATTCCAACGGAGGCGATCGAGTCTTATGGGGAAAAGTGCGCAAACCTCTGCAGAGTGTACAATCTAATCATGGTTAGCCGTGTCCCCGGTTATGGACAATTCTTGAGTATCTAGTACTTGGGTTATCACATGTATCTCACCATGCTTAATTAATACTGTTGGGTTGTTAATCAATTTAATTGGGATTGAGTTGGGGATACCTTCTCAATGATGTTTCAACCACCATGGTAGTAAAACTAAAATATATTCCGTTGTTGTAGGGAAAAATTGGCTTTTCGCAAAACTACAACCATATAGCTTTCCACCAGCCATAGATCCATGTAGTGATAGCATTATTCTGTTTCTGCTCTACTGTGTTATATTGCCAGCATATTCCATGTGCTGTGCCGTTTTCGGGCTGCAACGTATTATGTTGCAGACTTTTCAGACGAGGAGTAAGGTTCGTTAGGTCATTGCCGTGCAGCTCAGCTATGCCGTTGGAGTTGATGGACTCACCTTATCTTCCAAGCCTTCCGCTGTTATCGCATTAGATGGCCTTAAGCCATATTATTGTAAAAAGTTCTCTTTGGAGACATTCGATGTAATAGTGTGTGATTGCTACTCTGTTATAAATCCTTCAAGTACTGTGTGTGTCAGCATTACCGATCTAGGGATGACACTGAAGCACAAAGACTTGACCATCTGAGGTCGGGTCGCTACAGTAAATGTCCTTCCTGGAACTTGAACTTGAATCATACAACGCTCCTCTTCTGGTAAACTGGCGGTTTAGGTCCTGGTGAAGCTTGGTATTCCGATGTTCAGGTACCTAGTGACTTCCTTCAAGTGTCGTCCAAAAGGTGTGTCTTCATCCGGTTGTGCAAACTTGTTCCATAGGTCCGCCATCCTATAGAGTGGAAAAAGGGAGACGAGTCAGAAATGAGTAGAGTAGAGTGACCTATGGCTTAGTGGTCGTGTCCTACAATCAGCATGTGCTCTGATACCACCTTGTAGCGATCCGACTTCAGATGGTCAAGTCTCTGTGCATAAGTGTCATCCTTGGATCGGTAATGCTGACACACAGAGTACTTCGAAGGATTTATAACAGAGTAGCAATCAGACATTTATTACATCGAATGTCTCACAAGAGAACTTAATACAATAATATGGCTTTAGGCCATCTAAATAAGAAAACAACGGAAGGCTTGGAAGATAAAGTGAGTCCATCAACTCCAAAGACATAGCTGAGTGCACGATAGACGACCTAGCGCACCTTACTCTTCATTTGAAAAGTCTGTAACGTGATATGTTGCAGCCCGAAATGGGTCAGCACATGGAATATGCTGGCAAGATAAAACAATAGAGCAATGAATAAGTAAATGCTATCACTACACGCATATATGGCTGGTGGAGGCTCTATGGTTATAATGTTTTTGCGAAAAGCCAATTCTTTTCCTACAACAAAGGAATATATTTTGTTTAACTATCATGGTAGTTGATAAACATTGAGAATGGTAACCCCATCTCAATCCCAATTAAACAATAGTTAACAACCCAAAAAATTAATTTAGAGTGATGAGATCAACATGATAATTCAAGAACCAGATACTCAAGATGTACATAACCGCGAACACGGCTAACCATGATTAGTTTGTACACTCTGCAGAGGTTTGTGCACTTTTCCCCACATGACTCGATCTCCTCCGCTGGATTTCTCGCACTACATGGTGTTTGAGAAACGGATGACCGAGACACAGTATTTCAGAAGCATTAACACTTTACTCTGGGTAGACAGTTACACCTACTTTCCCCAACATCTTCTAGCCTACCACTAAAAAAGGTCATGCAACATACTCAACTATGCTAGAGCCTATAATAGCTTGTGGCTGCACACGGAAGTTTCTAGCATGAATAATGTTATGATCCCTTTGAGCCTAGGTGGCGAACCAAAGGACAACACTGGTATATCCCCAGTTGCCCGGAACCAATCCACCCAGATGTGTATTTATGTAGCCACCTTAAGTTAACCATTAATTAACAATCTCACATCTGTCATGGATCACTCAAAACAAACCACGTCTACGAGCATAGCATAGCAATGTAAGCATAACGTAGAAGTAACTCCCAAGGGTTTGATAATAAAAGGGCAATAGGTTCTACCTCATCATCTACTTCCCAATACCCATAAGTTAAAAGATCCTAATCATGCAATGTTTGAGGATTGTAGCTAATGCATAAAAACTGGGTAATGAAGAAGTATGATCAAAGTGTTACTTGCCTTGCTGACGATCCGCAAACCCTAGAGACTCGTAGTAGCACGGTTCGCACTCTGGAAATTCTATCGCAAACAAACAATAGCATACATAAGCACTCAAGCATAGATGCAAGTGTAAAACTCAAATAAGAAGATCCAATCTGAAAACTCAACTGAAGAGCTTCAACTTGCAAAAAGAATCGATCAAATCGGAGCTACGGAACTAAAACTACGATCAAAAGAACTTCGAATTCAAATCTGCTTGAAACCAGATTTTATATTTATTAAAACCATGTTCAAGTTGATTAACCAGAAAGATGGGCTCGAGATGAATATTTTGGCGTTTGTTTCACTGAATTAGGACTAACGGTTAAAAATTTGCGAGGGTTTGAAGATCAGGGCTAATCTGCGATAAAATCGCGGATAGGTCCCTGGTCGAAAATAAAAACAAAAATAAAAATCTATAGGACGAACGTCCGCTAACAGAGACTAATGAACGAATTCATTCGTTAAAATGAATTAACGGACGAATGTTCGTAGATTAGAGCTAACCGAAGAAAATCGATCTGATCTAAAATAAAAAAAACTGATCTAGGGTTTACAAGAAAAAACGGCGGCGGCTTTGCGGGTTTTTACCGATTCTTGGGCGAAAACCGGCGGCGGCGGCAGCGGCGTGGAATTCGGCGGCGGCGCGACGCGGGCCAGCGGGGCGGCGGTGCGGTACGGCGAGGGCGGAGGAGTAGCGGCGCGCGGGCGGCGGAACATCAGCGTGCGGGCGGCGGCGAGCGACACAGGCGGCGGGCAGCGTAGGCGGCGGCGGTGGTGGTGCGGGACGGTTGAGAGAGGGCAGCGGGACGGCGGTACTTATAAGAGGTCGGGGGTGGCCGACTTGGGGAGGGGGTCGGGCGGCGCGGCGGGGCGAGCTCGGACTCCTTTGGGAGTCCGGCGACGGCATGGCGTCGCGTGGCGGGAAGATGGCGGCGACTGGGCTTCGGCCCGGCTCGGCTCAGGCCGGCCCAAAACTTTTTTATAAAATAAATTCCGTCGAAAAGGAAAAATAAAAAATAAACATAAAAAAATTGCATCAAAGGAAAACTCTATGGGTTTAGTAACTGGCGTAAATGTCCTTCCTGGAACTTGAACTTGAATCATCCAACGCTCCTCTTCTGGTAAACTGGCGGTGTAGGTCCTGGTGAAGCTTGGTATTCCGATGTTCAGGTACCAAGTGACTTCCTTCAAGTGTCATCCAAAAGGTGTGTCTTCATCCGGTTGTGCAAACTTGTTCCTTACGTCAGCCATCCTATAGAGTGGAAAAAGGGAGACGAGTCAGAAATGAGTAGAGTAGAGTGACGTATGGCTTATCTTGGTGGTCGTGTCCTACAATCAGCGTGTGCTCTAATACCATCTTGTAGCGATCCGACTTCAGATGGTCAAATCTCTATGGATAAGTGTCATCCTTGGATCGGTAATGCTGACACACACAGTACTTCGAAGGATTTATAATAGAGTAGCAATCAGACACTTATTACATCGAATGTCTCACAAGAGAACTTAATACAATAATATGGCTTAAGGCCATCTAAATAAGATAACAACGGAAGGCTTGGAAGATAAAGTGAGTCCATCAACTCCAAAGGCATAGTTGAGTGCATGATAAACAACCTAGCGCACCTTACTCTTCGTCTGAAAAGTCTGCAATGTGATATGTTGCAGCCCAAAACGGGTTAGCACATGGAATATGCTGGCAAGATAACACAATAGAGCAATGAACAAGTAAATGCTATCACTACATGCATATATGGCTGGTGGAGGCTCCATGTTTATAATATTTTTGCGAAAAGCCAATTTTTTCCTACAACAAAGGAATATATTTTGTTTAACTATCATGGTAGTTGATAAACATTGAGAATGGTAACCCCATCTCAATCCCAATTAAACAATAGTTAACAACCCAACAAATTAATTTAGAGTGATGAGATCAACATGATAATTCAAGAACCAGATACTCAAGATGTCCATAACTGGGGACACGGCTAACCATGATTAGTTTGTACACTCTGCAGAGGTTTGCACACTTTTCCCCACAAGACTCGATCTCCTCCGCTGGATTTCTCGCACTACATGTTGTTTGATAAACGGATGACCGAGACACAGTCTTTCAGAAGCATTACACTTTGCTCTGGGTAGACAGTTACAGCTACTTTCTCCTACATCTGCTAGCCTACCACAGAAAGAGGTCTTGCAACATACTCAACTATGCTAGAGCCTATAATAGCTTGTGGCTGCACACAGAAGTTTCCAGCATGAATAATCTTATGATCCCTTTGAGCCTGGGTGGCGAACCAAAGGACAACACTGGTATATCCCCAGGTGCCCGCAACCAATCCACCCAGATGTGTATTTAAGTAGCCACCTTAAGTTAACCATTAATTAATAATCTCACATCTGTCATGGATCACTCAAAACAAACCATGTCTACGAGCATAGCATAGCAATATAAGCATAACGTAGAAGTAACCCCCAAGGGTTTGATAATAAAAGGGCAATAGGTTCTACCTCATCATCTACTTCCCAATACCCACAAGTTAAAAGATCCTACTCATGCAATGTTGGAGGATTGTAGCTAATGCATAAAAATTGGGTAATGAAGAAGTATGATCAAAGTGTTACTTGCCTTGCTGACGATCCGCAAACCCTAGAGACTCGTAGTAGCACGTTTCGCACTCCAGAAATTCTATCGCGAACAAAAAATAGCATACATAAGCACTCAAGCATAGATCCAAGGGTAAAACTAAAATAAGAATATCCAATCTGAAAGCTCAACTGAAGATCTTTGATTTGCAAAAAGAATCGATCAAATCGGAGCTACGGAACTAAAACTACGATCAAAAGAACTTCGAATTCAAATCTTCTTGAAACCAGATTTTATATTTGTCAAAACCATGTTCAAGTTGATTAACCAGAAAGAGGGGCTCAAGAAGAAGATTTTGGCATTGGTTTCATTGAATTTGGACTAACGGTTAAAAAGTTGCGAGGGTTTGAAGATCAGGGGCTAATCTACGATAAAATCATTGATAGGTCCCTGGTCGAAAATAAAAATAAAAATAAAAATCTATCGAATGAACGTACGCCAACAGAGACTAACGAACGAATTCATTCCTTAAAACGAATTAACGAATGAATGTTCGTAGATTAGAACTAACCGAAGAAAACCGATCCGATCTAAATTAAAAAAACGATCTAGGGTTTACAAGAAAAAACAGCGGCGGCTTTTCGGGTTTTTACCGATTCTTGGGCAAAAACCGGCGGCGGCGTCATGGAATCTGGCGGTAGCATGGCGCGGCCAGCGGGGCGGCGAGGCGACGGTGCGGCACGGCGAGGGCGGAGGAGTAGCGGCCCGCGGGCGGCGGAACATCAGCATGCGGGCGGTGGCAGGCGGCGTAGGCGGCGGTGGTGGTGGTGTGGGACGGTGGTGAGAGGGCAGCGGGGCGGCGGTACTTATAGGAGGTCGGGGGGTGGCCGACTTGGGGAGGGGGTCGAGTGGCGCGGCGGGGCAAGCTCGGACTCCTTTGGGAGTCCGGCGATGGCACGGCGTCGCGCGGCGGGAAGGTGGCGGCGACTGCGCTTCGGCCCGGCTCGGCTCGGGCCGGCCCAAAACTTTTTTTAAAAATAAATTCCGCCGAAAAGGAAAAAATCCTAAATAAATATAAAAAAATTGCATCAAAGAAAAACTCTATGGGTTCAGTAACTAGTGTAAATGTCCTTCCTGGAACTTGAACTTGAATCATCCAGCGCTCCTCTTCTGGTAAACTGGCGGTGTAGGTCCTCGTGAAGCTCGGTATTCCGATGTTCAGGTACCTAGTGACTTCCTTCAAGTGTCGTCCAGATGGTGTGTCTTCATCCGGTTGTGCAAACTTGTTCCTTAGGTCCGCCATCCTATAGAGTGGAAAAGGGGAGACGAGTCAGAAATGAGTTGAGTAGAGTGACCTATGGCTTATCTTGGTGGTCATGTCCAACAATCAGCGTCTGCTCTGATACCATCTTTGTAACACCCTCGATGCGACTATAGCTCCCACGTGTCGAGGCACGACTTAGAGACATAATCGCATTGAAGGCATATGTCGCAAGTTAGGCAATCTTCACAACATCCCATGTAATATGATAATGAAAGGGAGATAACATAGTTGGCTTACACTCGCCATGTCAATCAAGTACATAAATAACATTACATCATCCATACACTCAAGGCCCGACTACGGCGCCAAAATAAAAGAGAACCCAACATGCGACAACGGTCCCGTTCACCCCCAACTGGGCACCACTACTGATCATCGGGAAAGGAAACATAGTATCGTTGAGAGTCTTCGTCGAACTCCCACTTGAGCTCATACGCGTCTCCTGGAGCGGAATCATCAGGCCCTGCATCTTGTGTAATGGTAATTTGTGAGCCACAGGGACTCAGCAATCTTGCACCCTCGCGATCAAGACTATTTGAGCTTATAGGTATAGCAAGGTAAAATAGGAGTGGAGCTGCAGCAAGCGACTAGCAAGTATGGTGGCTAACTTATTCGCAAAAGAGAGCGAGAAGAGGAGGCAAAGCACGAGCGAGAAACTAGAGAGCAACCTGCGCAAACATTACTCCAACACCGTGTCCACTTCCCGGACTCTGCCGAGAAGAGGCCATCACGGTAACACACTCGGTTGATTCATTTTAGTTAATTTAAGGTTCAAGTTATCTACAACCGGACATTAACAAATTCCCATCTCCTCATAACTGCGGGCACGGCTTTCGAAAGTTCAAATCCCTGCAGGGGAGTCCCAACTTAGCCCATGACAAGCTCTCACGGTCAACAAAGGAATAGACCTCCTCCCAAGACGTTCCGATCAGACTCGGTATCTCGGTAACTCAAGACACTTCGACAGGTTAAAACAAGACCAGCAACACCGCCCGAATGTGCCGACAAATCCCGATAGGAGCTGCACATATCTCTTTCTCAGGGCACACTCAGATAAGCAATCCGTAAAACTAAAACCAGCCCTCGATTTTCCCCGAGGTGGCGCTGCAAGGGGCTCTAGTTTGGACCAACACTCAGAGGAGCACTGGCCCGGGGGGGGGGGTTAAAATAAGATGACCCTTGAGTCTGCAGAACCCAAGGGAAAGAAAAGGCTAGGTGGTAAATGGTAAGACCAATGTTGGGCATTGCTGGAAAAGCTTTAATCAAGGCGAAATATCAAGGGGTTCCCATTATAACCCAACCGCGTAAGGAACGCAAAAATCCGGGAACATAACACCGATATGACGGAAACTAGGGCGGCAAGAGTGGAACAAAACACTAGGCGAGAGGCCGAGCCTTCCACCCCTTTACCAAGTATATAGGTGCATTAAGATAACATGGCAATATAATGATATCCCAACAAGTAAATAAAAGATGTTCCAATAAGGAATGGCCTCCAATCTTCACCTGCAACTAGCAACGCTATAAGAGGGGCTGAGCAAAGCGGTAACATAGCCAATCAACGGTTTGCTAGGACAAAGGTGGGTTAGAGGTTTGACATGGCAATTTGGGAGGCTTGCAAGCAAGTGGTAGGCATCGTAGCAATGGCATAGCAAAAGAGCGAGCAAACTAGCATAGCAAAGATAGTAGTGATTTCGAGGGTATGATCATCTTGCCTGCACAGTTATCAGAGTTGACTGGATCCTTGAAAGCAAACTCAACGGGCTCCTCGTTAGCGAACTCGTCTCCCGGCTCTACCCAAACAAGACAAACAAGCAACAAGGATACAATCAACCACGTGCAAGACCAAGCAATATGATGAAATGATGATATGCTATGCGGGATGCGATGCGGGATGCAAAATGCAACATATGACAGGAAATGCATGAACCTAGCCTCAACTTGGAATTCCAAGTGTGCCACTAGAAATATGAGATGAAATCGCTTGAAAACGATATAAAGAACGCCGGAATCGGAGTTACGGTTTGGAAATGGCAAGCGATTCAAAAATGACACCGGTCTGCGATTTACAGCAAGTAGGCATCTAAATGCAACGAAATGAACATGCTACAGCACCCAAACATGACAACAAAATATATGGCAGGGATGCACACAAGATTCTTAACAAAAGTCTAGCACTGATCTATGGCCAAATCATCCATTAACAGGTTCAAACAAGCATGGAAAAAACGCAAACGGAAAACAGATTTCAGACAGTGAAATTAACACTTGTCTGGAATTTCAGATCATATAGCCCTCTTCGGAGCAACAAAACTACATGCTACAGGACCTGAACATGACAAAGTAAAGCATGGCATGGAGCTACCCAAAGAGCTTAACAAAAGTCCCTTAGTGACCTTGAGCCAAAAGGGATCACAAAATATACTAACAAGCACACGAACATAGCAAAAACATAATCAGTTTTCATACTTAGTGAAAACTGGGACATGCTGAAACATAACTCACGAAGGCATGTTTACAAGCTCGATGCACTCACCACGGTGCAAGTCATGGCAAGACAACTATACATACCTTAAGAAGGCACAAAATTCAAGCTAGACATGGCAAGAACAATGGCATATCATGCACAGAACAAATACAATAACATCGGCAAAATCGCAAACAAGTTGACGATCTGCCCAGATTCACAATGAAGCAAAAGTAGAGCTCGATTGACTCAAACTAGGGTGCTCCATAATTGCAAACAAAGACACGGACGGATAGATAACTACAATATTAACAAAACTCCCTTACTGATCATCCTCAAAAGAGGCACGGATCACTAGGAAACAACATGAACATATGGCATCGTGAGATAAACAATACCAGGACTTAGTGAAATCACTAAGTCCCTGAAAACAGAATTAGCAAGTGCACCACTTTGCAAGCTTGCACAAGTCACCACACACATCCTAAAAATACATGGGTTGCACCTCTAGAAAGATGACAAAACCCTTAACAAAACATATGTAGAACTCACGGGCATATCATGCACACATTAATCATGGCAAAAAATGACAAAAGTGCAAAACGGAGTAATAGATCTGACAATTAACTCAAGTAGCCCTCTTCTAACAGCATTTCGGGCATCAAGATGAGCTCAAATGAAAATGATGCAATGGAACGAAATGATGTACTCTCTGAGGTGAACATTTTGATATGCTATATGCCCAAATCAGAGCTACGGATGCAAAGTTACGGAGTCTCGAACAGGGGCATATGGATCAATAATTTCAGGACTTAGCAAAAAAAACAACCTCGCGAAAATTAGGGTTTACTGTAGCCGTCTCGGATCCGATCTGGATCGGGGCGCATGGAGCCCGAGGATCGCCGGCGAGCGAAGAAGCAGCGGGGAGGCGCGGGTCCGGTCGGTGGGGGCGGCGGCTGGCGGCGCCGGGCCCGGCTCCGGTCGCCGGAGTCCCGCGGCGGGGCGGCGAGCTCCGGGCGGAGGCGGCTCCGGGCGACGGGCGTTGGTGCAGCGGCGGGGCACGGCGGGGTCCGGCCGGCGGCGAACTCCGGCCGGCGAGGCGGCGGGGAGGGGAAGAGGCGGCGGGGCGGGCGCCTCAGGCCCGGCTCGGCGGCGCGGAGGGCCGCGCGTGGGCCTCGCGGGCCTGGCGCGGTCGGCGGCGAAGCGGTCCCCCGAGGGACAGGTGGCGCGATGCGGTTGGGCGGCAGTGGCGGCGGACGTTGTCCGGCTCCGCCCGGACACGTCCGGAGCGGCGGATCTGGGATTTTTTTTAGGGTTAGGGGGGAGAGGATCCGCGAATTGGAATGGGGGGTGTATATATAGGCATAGGGGGAGCTAGGAGAGTCCACATGAGATGCGGTTTTCGGCCACGCAATCGTGATCGAACGCTCTAGAACATGGAGCAGAGTTTGGTGGGTTTTGGGCCAAATTGGAGGGGTGTTGGGCTGCAACACACCCGAGGCCTTTTCGGTCCCTCGGTTAACCGTTGGAGTATCAAACGAAGTCCAAATGACACGAAACTTGACAGGCGGTCT
This sequence comes from Triticum urartu, assembly GCF_056163025.1. NCBI lineage: Eukaryota > Viridiplantae > Streptophyta > Magnoliopsida > Poales > Poaceae > Triticum > Triticum urartu. The sequence continues at coordinate 306,317,538 of NC_141874.1, forward strand.
ACCGGTAGTAAACCTAGGCCGCTTGGCAAGTCTCGGTCCAATCCGGAAATGTTTAATCCCCACACACGAAAGAAAGCTAGACATGACCATCGGAGGAGAACGAAGCGCCGGAATGCAAAACGAACAACGGGGAACATGCTCGAATGCATGAGATGAACACGTATGCAAATGCAATGCACATGATGACATGATATGAGATGCATGACAAGGACAACAACACACGGAGACAAAAACCCGAACCCAAGGAAAAAATAACTTAACGCCGGAAACGGCAAGAGTTGGAGTACAAATTGGGAAAGTTACATCCGGGGTGTTACCATCTTGTAGCGATCCGACTTCAGATGGTCAAATCTCTGTGCATAAGTGTCATCCCTGGATCGGTAATGCTGACACACACAGTACTTCGAAGGATTTATAACAGAGTAGTGCTACCTCTTGAGCACTGCGTTGGATTTCTCCGAAGAGGAAGGGATGATGCAGCAAAGTAGCGTAAGTATTTCCCTCAGTTTTTGAGAACCAAGGTATCAATCCAGTAGGAGGCTACGCGTGAGTCCCTCGTACCTACAAAAAACAAATAAATCCTCGCAACCAACGCAAATAGGGTTGTCAATCCCTATAAGGCCACTTACGAGAGTGAGATATGATGGATATGATAAGATAATATTTTTGGTATTTTTATGATAGAAGATGCAAAGTAAAATAAAGGCAAAGTAAATAGCAAAGAAAATAACTAAGTAGTAGGAGATCAATATGATAAAGATAGATCTGGGGGCCATAGGTTTCAGTAGTGGCTTCTCTCGGGAGCATAAGTATTCTACGATGGGTGAACAAATTACTGTTGAGCAATTGACAGAATTGAGCATAGTTATGAGAATGTCTAGGTATGATCATGTATATAGGCATCACATCCGAGACAAGTAGACCGACTCCTGCCTGCATCTACTACTATTACTCCACTCATCGACCGCTATCCAGCATGCATCTAGAGTATTAAGTTAAAAACAGAGTAAAGCCTTAAGCAAGATGACATGATGTAGAGTGATAGACTCATGCAATATGAAGAAAACCCCATCTTGTTATCCTCGATGGCAACAATACAATACGTGCCTTGCTGCCCCTACTGTCACTGGGAAAGGACACCGCAAGATTGAACCCAAAGCTAAGCACTTCTCCCATTGCAAGAAAGATCAATCTAGTAGGCCAAACCAAACTGATAATTCGAAGAGACTTGCAAAGATAACCAATCATACATAAAAGAATTCAGAGAACATTCAAATATTATTCATAGATAGACTTGATCATAAACCCACAATTCATCGGTCTCAACAAACACACCGCAAAAAGAAGATTACATCGAATAGTTCTCCACAAGAGAGGGGGAGAACGTTGTATTGAAATCCAAAAAGAGAGAAGAAACCATCTAGCTACTAACTATGGACCCGTAGGTCTGAGGTAAACTACTCACACTTCATCGGAGAGGCTATGGTGTTGATGTAGAAGCCCTCCGTGATTGATGCCCCCTCCGGCGGAGCTCCGGAACAGGCCCCAAAATGGGATCTCGTGGATAAAGAAAGTTACGGCGGTGGAATTAGGGTTTTGGCTCCGTATCTGATCGTTTGGGGGTACGTAGGTGTATATAGGAGGAAGGAGTACGTCGGTGGAGCAACAGGGGGCCCACGACGGTGGAGAGCGCGCCTAGGGTAGGCAGGCGCACCCCCTACCTCGTGGCCTCCTCTTTTCTTTCTTGGCGTAGGGTCCAAGTCTCCCAGGTCTTGTTCGTTGAGAAAATCACGTTCCCGAAGGTTTCATTCCGTTTGGACTCCGTTTGATATTCTTTTTCTTCGAAACCCTAAAACAGGCAAAAAAACAGCAATTCTAGGTTGGGCCTCCGGTTAATAGGTTAGTCCCAAAAATAATATAAAAGTGGATAATAAAGCCCAATAATGTCCAAAACAGTAGATAATATAGCATGGAGCAATCAAAAATTGTAGAAACGTTGGAGACGTATCAAGCATCCCCAAGCTTAATTCCAGCTCGTCCTCGAGTAGATAAATGATAAAAACAGAATTTTTGATGCGGAGTGCTACTTGGCATAATTTTAATGTAATTCTTATTAATTGTGGTATGAATATTCAGATCTGAAAGATTCAACACAAAAGTTCCTATTGACATAAAAATAATGATACTTCAAGCATACTAACTAAGCAATTATGTCTTCTCAAAATAACATGGCTAAAGAAAGTTATGCCTACAAAATCATATAGTCTGGCTATGCTCTATCTTCATCACACAAAATATTTAAATCATGCACAACCCCGATGACAAGCCAAGCAATTGTTTCATACTTTTGACATTCTCAAAACTTTTTCAATTTTCACGCAATACATGAGCGTGAGCCATGGATATAGCACTATAGGTGGAACAGAGTGGTGGTTGTGCAGAAGACAAAAAGGGAGAAGATAGTCTCACATAAACTATGCGTATCAACGGGCTATGGAGATGCCCATAAATAGATATCAATGTGAGTGAGTAGGGATTTCCATGCAACGAATGCACTAGAGCTATAAGTATATGAAAGCTCAAAAAGAAACTAAGTGGGTGTGCATCCAACTTGCTTGATCATGAAGACCTAGGGCATTTTGAGGAAGCCCATCATTGGAATATACAAGCCAAGTTCTATATTGAAAGATTCCCACTAGTATAAGAAAGTGATAACATGAGAGACTCTCTACTATGAAGATCATGGTGCTACTTTGAAGCACAAGTGTGGTAAAAGGATAGTAACATTGTCCCTTCTCTCTTTTTCTCTCATTTTTTTATTTGGGCATTTTCTCTTCTTTTTTATGGCCTCTTTTTTTCTCTTTTTTTTTATTTTTCGTCCGGAGTCTCATCCCGACTTGTGGGGGAATCATAGTCTCCATCATCCTTTCCTCACTGGGACAATGCTCTAATAATGATGATCATCACACTTTTATTTTTCTTACAACTCAACAATTACAACTCGATGCTTAGAACAAAATATGACTCTATATGAATGCCTCCGGCGGTGTACCGGGATATGCAATGACTCATGAGTGACATGTATGAAAGAATTATGAATGGTGGCTTTGCCATAAATACGATGTCAACTACATGATCATGCTAAGCAATATGACAATGATGGAGTGTGTCATAATAAACGGAACGGTGGAAAGTTGCATGGAAATATATCTCGGAATGGCTATGGAAATGCCATAATAGGTAGGTATGGTGGCTGTTTTGAGGAAGGTATATGGTAGGTGTATGATACCGGCGAAAGGTGCGCGGTATTAGAGTGGCTAGGAAAGGTGGAAGGGTGAGAGTGCGTATAATCCATGGACTCAACATTAGTCATAAAGAACTCATATACTTATTGCAAAAATCTACAAGTTATCAAAGCAAAGTATTACACGCATGCTCCTAGGGGGATAGATTGGTAGGAAAAGACCATCGCTCGTCCCCGACCGCCACTCATAAGGAAGGCAATCAAAAAATAAATCATGCTCCGACTTCATCACATAACGGTTCACCATACGTGCATGCTACGGGAATCACAAGCTTCAACACAAGTATTCTTCAAATTCGCAACTACTCAACTAGCACAACTTTAATATCACCATCTTCATATCTCAAAACAATTATCAAGTATCAAACTTATCATAGTATTCAACACACTCATAAGAGAATTTTTTTTATTCTTGAATACCTAGTATATTAGGATTTAAAGCAAATTATCATGCTATTAAGACTCTCAAAATAATCTAAGTGAAGTATGAGAGATCAATAGTTTCTATACAACAAATCCACCACTGTGCTCTAAAAGATATAAGTGAAGTACTATAGCAAAATTATATAACTCAAAAGATATAAGCGAAGCACATAGAGTATTCTAACAAATTATAAATCATGTATGGCTCTCTCAAAAGGTGTGTACAGAAAGGATGATTGTGGTAAACTAACAAGAAAAGACTCAAATAATACAAGACGCTCCAAGCAAAACACATATCATGTGGCGAATAAAAATATAGCTCCAAGTAAAGTTACCGATAGAAGTAGACGAAAGAGGGGATGCCTTTCGGGGCATCCCCAAGCTTTGGATTTTAGGTGTCCTTAGATTATATTGGGGGTGCCATGGGCATCCCCAAGATTAGGCTCTTGCCACTCCTTGTTCCACAATCCATCAAATCTTTACCCAAAACTTGAAAACTTCACAACACAAAACTTAAAGTAGAAAATCTCTTGAGCTCCGTTAGCGAAAGAAAATAAAAGACCACTTCAAGGTACTATAATGAACTCATTCTTTATTTATATTGGTGTTATACCTACTGTATTCCAACTCCTCTATGGTTTATAAACTATTTTACTAGCCATAGATTCATCAAAATAAGCAAACAACACACGAAAAACAGAATCTCTCAAAAACAGAATAGTCTATAGTAATCTGTAGCTAGCGCCAGATCTCGAACCCCAAAAATTCTAAAATAAATTGCTGGACATGAGGAATTTACCTATTAATCATCTGCAAAAATAATTAACTAAATATCACTTTCCAAATAAAAATGGCAGTAGTTCTCGTGATCGCTAAAGTTTCTGTTTTTTACAGCAAGTTCAACAAGACTTTCCCCAAGTCTTCCCAACGGTTCTACTTGGCACAAACACTAATTAAACACAAAAAACACAACCAAAACAGAGGCTAGATAAATTATTTATTACTAAACAGGATCAAAAAGCAAGTAATAAAAATAAAATTGGGTTGCCTCCCAACAAGCGCTAACGTTTAACGCCCCTAACTAGGCATAACAAGCAAGGATAGATCTAGGTATTGCCATCTTTGGTAGGCAATCCATAAGTGTCTCTCATAATAGATTCATAAGGTAATTTAATTTTCTTTCTAGGAAAGTGTCCCATGCCTTTCCTTAATGGAAATTGGAATCTAATATTTCCTTCCTTCATATCAATAATTGCACCAATCGTTCTATGGAAAGGTCTACCAAGAATAATAGGACATGAAGGATTGCAATCTATGTCATGAACAATAAAATCTACGGACACATAATTCCTATTTGCAACAATAAGAACATCATTAATTTTTCCCATAGGTTTCTTAATAGTGGAATCCGCAAGGTGCAAATTTAGAGAGCAATCATCAAAATCACGGAAACCTAACAAATCACACAAACTCTTTGGAATTGAGGAAACACTAGCACCCAAATCACATAAAGCATAGCATTCATGATATTTAATTTTAATTTTAATAGTTGGTTCCCACTCATCATAAAGTTTTCTAGGGATATAAACTTCCAATTCAAGTTTTTCTTCATAAGATTGCACCAAGGCATCAACGATATGTTTAGTAAACGCTTTATTTTGACTATAAGCGTGAGAATAATTTAGCATGGATTGCAACAAGGAAATACAATCAATCAAAGAGCAATTTTCATAGTTAAATTCCTTGAAATCCATAATAGTGGATTTAGCAACATCTAGGGTTTTAATTTCTTCAATCCCACTTTTATCAAATTCAGCATCAAGATCAACAAATTCTGAATTCTTAGAACGCCTTCTAGGTAAAGGTGGATCATATTCAGTCCCATCATTATCAATATTCATATTGCAAAACAAAGATTTAATAAGGGACACATCAATAACTTTTAGATCTTCATCTTTATTTTCATAGGAACTAGAAGAACACGCTCTTATAAAGGCATCTTTCTTAGCACGCATCCTAGCGGTTCTTTCTTTGCACTCATCAATGGAAATTCTCATGGATTTGAGAGACTCATTGATATCATGCTTAGGTGGAATAGATCTAAGTTCCAAAGAATCAACATCAAGAGCAATTCTATCAACGCTCCTAGCCAAATCATCAATCTTAAGCATTTTTTCTTGAATCATAGCATTAAAATTCTTTTGTGAAGTAATAAATTCTTTAATATTAGATTCAAAATCAGAGGGTATCTTATTATAATTTCCATAAGAATTGTTGTAGTAATTACCATAATTATTAGAGGGATTACTAGGATAAGGCCTAAGATTGAAATTTCCTCTATACGCATTGTTACCAAAATTGTTCCTACCAAAAAAATTCACATACATAGATTCATTATTATTCTCAATCAAAGTAGACAAGGGAATATAATTAGGATCAGAAGAAACACTCTTATTAGAAAATAATTTCATAAGTTCATCCATCTTTCCACTCAAAACATTAATTTCTTCTATCACATGCACCTTTTTATTAGTAGATCTTTCAGTATGCCATTGATAATAATTAACCATAATATTATCTAGGAGTTTAGTAGCTTCTCCTAAAGTGATTTCCATAAAAGTGCGTCCCGCAGCCGAATCTAAAAGATTTCTAGAGGCAAAATTCAATCCGGCATAAAAATTTTGTATAATCATCCACAAATTTAAACCATGAGTAGGGAAATTACGTATCATTAGTTTCATTCTCTCCCAAGCTTGTGCAACATGTTCATGATCAAGTTGCTTAAAATTCATAATATCGTTTCCAAGAGAGATGATCTTAGCAGGAGGAAAATACTTAGAGAAAAAATTATCTTTGCACTTGTTCCATGAATCAATACTATTTTTAGGCAAAGACAAAAACCAAGCTTTAGCACGATCTCTAAGCAAAAAAGGAAATAGCTTCAATTTAACAATATCATTATCCACATCTTTCTTCTTTTGCATGTCACACAAATCAATGAAGCTATTTAGATGGGTAGCGGCATCTTCACTAGGAAGGCCGGAAAACGGATCTTTCATGACAAGATTTAGCAAAGCAGTATTAATTTCACAAGATTCAGCATCGGTAAGAGGAGCAATCAGAGTGCTAATAAAATCATTGTTGTTGGTATTGGTGAAGTCACAAAATTTAGTATTATCTTGAGCCATCGTGACAAGCAAGCAAACTAACACACAAGCAAACAGAAAGAAAGCGGGCAAAAAGAGGCAAATAGGGAAAGAGAGGGAGGATAGAGGGAGAGAGGGGGGGCGAATAAAACGGCAAGGGTGAAGTGGGGGAGAGGAAAACGAGAGGCAAATGGCAAATAATGTATTGCGGGAGATAAGGGTATGTGATGGGTACTTGGTATGTTGACTTTTGCGTAGACCTCCCCGACAACAGTGCCAGAAATCCTTCTTGCTACCTCTTGAGCACTGTGTTGGTTTTCCCCGAAGAGGAAGGGATGATGCAACAAAGTAGCGTAAGTATTTCCCTCAGTTTTTGAGAACCAAGGTATCAATCTAGTAGGAGGCTACGCTCGAGTCCCTCGTACCTGCACAAAACAAATAATCCTCGCAACCAACGAAAATAGGGGTTGTCAATCCCTATAAGGCCAGTTACGAGAGTGAGATCTGATAGATATGATAAGATAATATTTTTGGTATTTTTATCATAAAATATGCAAAGTAAAATAAAGCCAAAGTAAATAGCAAGGGAAATAACTAAGTAGTAGGAGATCAATATGATAAAGATAGACCCGGGGGCCATAGTTTCACTAGTGGCTTCTCTCGAGAGCATAAGTATTCTACGGTGGGTGAACAAATTACTGTTGAGCAATTGACAGAACTGAGCATAGTTATGAGAATATCTAGGTATGATCATATATATAGGCATCACGTCCGAGACAAGTAGACCGACTCCTGGCTGCATCTACTACTATTACTCCACTCTTCGACCGCTATGCAGCATGCTTCTAGAGTATTAAGTTAAAAACAGAGTAACGCCTTAAGCAAGATGACATGATGTAGAGGGATAGACTCATGCAATATGAAGAAAAGCCCATCTTGTTATCCTCGATGGCAACAATACAATACGTGCCTTGCTGCCCCTACTGTCACTGGGAAAGGACACCGCGAGATTGAACCCAAAGCTAAGCACTTCTCCCATTGCAAGAAAGATCAATCTAGTAGGCCAAACCAAACTGATAATTCGAAGAGACTTGCAAAGATAACCAATCATACATAAAAGAATTCAAAGAAGATTCAAATATTATTCATAGATAGACTTGATCATAAACCCACAATTCATCGGTCTCAACAAACACACCGCAAAAAGAAGATTAAATCGAATAGTTCTCCACAAGAGAGGGGGAGAACGTTGTATTGAGATCCAAAAAGAGAGAAGAAGCCATCTAGCTACTAACTATGGACCCGTAGGTCTGAGGTCAACTACTCACACTTCATTGGAGAGGCTATGGTGTTGATGTAGAAGCCCTCCGTTATTGATGCCCCATCCGGCGGAGCTCCGGAACAGGCCCCAAAATGGGATCTCGGGGATACAGAAAGTTACGGCGGTGGAATTAGGGTTTTGGCTCCGTATCTGATCGTTTGGGGGTACGTAGGTATATATAGGAGGAAGGAGTACGTCAGTGGAGCAACAGGGGGCCCACGAGGGTGGAGGGCGCGCCTAGGGTAGGTAGGCGCGCCCCCCTACCTCGTGGCCTCCTCTTTTCTTTCTTGACGTAGGGTCCAAGTCTCCAGGGTCTTGTTCTTTGAGAAAATCACGTTCCCGAAGGTTTCATTCCGTTTGATATTCCTTTTCATCGAAACCCTAAAACAGGCAAAAAACAACAATTCTGGGTTGGGCCTCCGGTTAATAGGTTAGTCCCGAAAATAATAAAAAAGTGGATAATAAAGCCCAATAATGTCCAAAACAATAGATAATATAGCATGGAGCAATCAGAAATTATAGATACGTTGGAGACGTATCAAGTAGCAATCAGACACTTATTACATCGAATGTCTCACAAGAGAACTTAATACAATAATATGGCTTAAGGCCATCTAAATAAGATAACAACGAAAGGCTTGGAAGATAAAGTGAGTCCATCAACTCCAAAGGCATAGCTGAGTTCATGATAAACGACCTAGCGCTCCTTACTCTTCGTCTGAAAAGTCTACAACGTGATATGTTGCAGCCCGAAACGTGTCAGCACATGGAATATGCTGGCAAGATAACACAATAGAGCAATGAACAAGTAAATGCTATCACTACATGCATATATGGCTGGTGGCGGCTCTATGGTTATAATGTTTTTTCCGAAAAGCCAATTTTTTCCTACAACAAAGGAATATATTTTGTTTAACTATCAAGGTACTTGATAAACATTGAGAATGGTAACCCCATCTCAATCCCAATTAAACAATAGTTAACAACCAAACAAATTAATTTAGAGTGATGAGATCAACATGATAATTCAAGAACTAGATACTCAAGATGTCCATAATCGGGGACACAGCTAACCATGATTAGTTTGTACACTCTGCAGAGGTTTGTGCACTTTTCCTCACAAGACTCGTTCTCCTCCGTTGGATTTCTCGCACTACATGGTGTTTGAGAAACGGATGACCGAGACACAGTCTTTCAGAACCATTAACACTTTACTCTGGGTAGACAGTTACACTTATTTTCCCCTACATCTGCTAGCCTACCACTGAAAGAGGTCATGCAACATACTCAACTATGCTAGAGCCTATAATAGCTTGTGGCCGCACACGGAAGTTTCTAGCATGAATAATCTTATGATCCCTTTGAGCCTGGGTGGCGAACCAAAGGACAACACTGGTATATCCCCGGGTGCCCGCAACCAATCCACCCAGATGTGTATTTAAGTAGCCACCTTAAGTTAACCATTAATTAACAATCTCACATCTGTCATGGATCACTCAAGACAAACCACGTCTACGAGCATAGCATAGCAATATAAGCATAACGTAGAAGTAACTCCCAAGGGTTTGATAATAAAAGGGCAATAGGTTCTACCTCGTCATCTACTTCCCAATACCCACAAGTAAAAAGATCCTACTAATGCAATGTTTGAGGATTGTAGCTAATGCATAAAACTGGGTAATGAAGAAGCATGATCAAAGTGTTACTTGCCTTGCTGACGATCTGCAAACCCTAGAGACTCGTATAGCATGGTTCGCACTCCGGAAATTCTATTGCAAACAAACAATAGCATACATAAGCACTAAAGCATAGATGCAAGGGTAAAACTCAAATAAGAATATTCAATCTGAAAGCTCAACTGAAGAGCTTCGATTTGCAAAAAGAATCGATCAAATCGGAGCTACGGAACTAAAACTACGATCAAAAGAACTTCGAATTCAAATCTGCGTGAAACCAGATTTTATATTTGTCAAAACCATGTTCAAGTTCATTAACCAGAAAGAGGGGCTCGAGACGAAGGTTTTGGCATTGGTTTCACTGAATTTGGACTAATGGTTAAAAAGTTGCAAGGGTTTGAAGATCAGGGTCTAATCTGTGATAATATCACGGATAGGTCCCTGGTCGAAAATAAAAATAAAAAGAAAAATCTATCGGACGAACGTCCGCTAACAGAGACTAACGAACGAATTCATTCATTTAAACGAATTAACGGACGAATGTTCGTAGATTAGAGCTAACCGAAGAAAACCGATCCAATCTAAAATAAAAAAACCGATCTAGGGTTTACAAGAAAAAAGGCGGCGGCTTTGCGGGTTTTTATCGATTCTTGGGTGAAAACCGGCGGCGGCGGCGCGGCGCGGGCTAGCGGGGCGGCGAGGCGGCGGTGCGGTGCGGCGAGGGCGGAGGAGTAGCGGCGCGTGGGTGGCGGAACATCAGCGTGCGGGCGGCAGCGAGCGGCGCAGTCGGCGGGCGGCGTAGGCGACGGCGGTGGTGGTGCGGTACGGTGGAGAGAGGGCAGCGGGGCAGCAGTACTTATAGGAGGTCGGGGGGTGGCCGACATGGGGAGAGTGTCGGGCGGCGCGGCGGGGCGGGGCGAGCTCGGACTCCTTCGGGAGTCCGGCGACGGCACAGCGTCGCGCGGCGGGAAGGTAGCGGCGACTGGGCTTCGGCCCGGCTTGGCTCGGGCCGGCCCAAAACTTTTTTAAAAAGTAAATTCCGTCGAAAAGGAAAAATCCTAAATAAATATAAAAGATGAATCAAAGGAAAACTCTATGGGTTTAGTAACTGGCGTAAATGTCCTTCCTGAAACTTGAACTTGAATCATCCAACGATCCTCTTCTGGTAAATTGGCGGTGTAGGTCCTGGTGAAGCTGGGTATTCCGATGTTCAGGTACCTAGTGACTTCCTTCAAGTGTCATCCAAAAGGTGTGTCTTCATCCGGTTGTGGAAACTTGTTCCTTAGGTCCGCCATCCTATAGAGTGGAAAAAGGGAGGCGAGTCATAAATGAGTAGAGTAGAGTGACCTATGGCTTATCTTGGTGGTCGTGTCCTACAATCAGTGTGTGCTCTGATACCATGTTGTAGCGATCCGACTTCAGATGGTCAAATCTCTATGCATAAGTGTTATTCCTGGATCGGTAATGCTGACACACACAGTACTTCGACGGATTTATAACAGAATAGCAATCAGACACTTATTACATCGAATGTCTCACAAGAGAATTTAATACAATAATATGGCTTAAGGCCATCTAAATAAGATAACAATGGAAGGCTTGGAAGATAAAGTGAGTCCATCAACTCCAAAGGCATAGCTGAGTGCACGATAAATAACCTAGCGCACCTTACTCTTCGTCTAAAAAGTCTGCAACGTGATATGTTGGCAAGATAACACAATGGAGCAATGAACAAGTAAATGCTATCACTACATGCATATATGGCTGGTGGAGGCTCTATGGTTATAATGTTTTTGCGAAAAGCCAATTTTTTCCTACAACAAAGGAATATATTTTGTCTAACTATCATGGTAGTTGATAAACATTGATAACGGTAACCCCATCTCAATCCCAATTAAACAATAGTTAACAAACCAACAAATTAATTTAGATTGATGAGATCAACATGATAATTCAAGAACCAGATACTCAAGATGTCCATAACCGGGGACACGGCTACCATGATTAGTTTGTACACTCTGTAGAGGTTTGCACACTTTTCCCCACAAGACTCGATCGCCTCCGCTAGATTTCTCGCACTAAATGGTGTTTGAGAAACGGATGACCGAGACACAGTCTTTGTAGCGACCCGACCCGAATGGATCAAGTCTCTGTGCTTAAGTGTCATCCCTGGATCGGTATGCTGACACACAGTACTCGAGGATTTATAACAGAGGTAAATCACATGTATAAAGTAACATAAATACTATTACCTCAATCCAAAATAGCGGAAGTAACAAGGTTGTGGATTCCCATCAACACCAACGGCAAAGTTGAGTGTAGAAATCGTAACCCTAACGTATCTCTTACTCGTCGTAAGATAATCCTGCAACATGAGACGTTGCAGCCACAGAGGGTCAGTATATTGAATGTACTGGCAAATTCACACCATAGAGAATGATGAATAAAGGCTATCACTACATGCATATTTGGCTGGTGGAAAAGCTCTATGGTTATAAGGTTTTTGCGAAAAGCCAATTTTTCCCTACTGCAAAGGAATAAATTTTATTTAACTATCATGGTGGTTGTTAAACATTGAGAATGGTTGACAGCATTCTCAATCCCAATTAAGTAACATCATTAAACCCAACAATATTCATTTAAAGTAATGTGATGAGATCAACAGGATAATCCAAGAACTAGATACTCAAGATGTCCATAACCGGGGACACGGCTAATCATGATTAGTTTATTACACTCTGCAGAGGTTTGCGCACTTTTCCCCACAAGACTCGATCTCCTCCGTTGGATTTCTCGCACTACATGGTGTTTGAGAAACGGATGACCGAGACATAGTCTTTCAGAAGCGTTTGCACCTTACGATGGGTAGACCGTACCACCTACAACCCCTACATCTGCTAGTCTACCACTGTAAGAGTTCACACAACTTAATCAACTATGCTAGAGCCCATAATAGCTTGTGGCTGCACATGGAAGTTTCTAGCATGAATAATCTTATGATCCCTTTGAGCCTGGGTGGCAGACTGTAGGATGATCACACGGTATATCCCCCGGATCTCCTAGGACAACACTGGTATATCCCCGGGTGTCCGGGCAAGTCCACTGGTATATCCCCAGGGTGCCCCTAGCAATCCACCCAGATGTGTATTAAAGTTGCCACCTTAAGTTGAACCATTAATTAACAATCTCACATCTGTCATGAAATACTCTCAAACCCAATCCACGTCTACGAGCATAGCATGGCAATGTAAGCATAACATAATAGTAACTCCCAAGGTTTGAATGCAGGGCAATAGGTTCCTACCTCATCAACTACTTCCCAACCCACAATTTAATTAGATCCTAATCATGCAATGTTTGAGGATTGAAAGTAATGCATAAAAACTGGGTACGAAAGGGGTATGATCAAAGTGTGAACTTGCCTTGCTGATGATCCGCGAAACCTAGAGATTCGAAGTAACAAGCGGCGCACACCGGGTATTCTACCGCAGACAAACAAAGAAGCATACAATAAGTACTCATCTAATGCACAGGTAAAACTCAAATAAGAGATCTAACCAGAAGGTTCAACTTAAGAACTCCGGTTGGCAAAAGAAAAATCAAATCGAACGAAGCAACGAAAGACGAACGGTGAAAGAAAACAACTTCATTCTACTAATCTGGATCTAGGGCAAATTTTACAGTAGCAAAATCTCGTTTAAGTTGGTTAAACGGTTAGAGGGTTTTGAGACGAAACTCTAGGCGCTTGAATCGCCTGATTCCGATAAACGAGCGAAAAGTTATACTAAAACGAAAATCGGATCAGGAATCGTGTTCAGAAAAATCGCGGATTTAATCCGAGAAAAAGAAAAACGACGAACGCCAATTTTTTTCTTTTTTTTCTTTTTTTCGGCATGAAAAACGAGGCACGACGAACCTCGGGCGGTGGAATCGTCGGCGGCGGTGGCGGCGCCGGCGGCGCGCGCGGATCGATGCGGGGCTGATGGGCTGGGGCGGCTCGGGGCGGCGCTATTTAAAGGCTGCCCCCGGGAGGTGTCCCGCTCGGGTACGGCCCGAAGTCGGTTTTTTTTTAATTATTCTGCTTGGAAGAAAAATAAAAATAAATACTAAACGGACTCCAAAAATTCCGAAATAAATTTTCACGGGCTTCTAAAATCAAGCCGCACAAGGTGAACATTTATTTGGGCCCTATATGCAATTTTGAAAAACGCACATTTTTCCTAAATTCAAAATAAAACACCGAAAAACTCCAAAATAAAATCTTATTTGATTTTATTATTAAATCCTCAATATTTCTTTATTTTGGGAAAGTCATTTTATTCCCTCTCTCATATTTTTGTAATAGAAATAATTGATGATAAAATAAATAAAATCAAATGATCCTATTCTCAAAATTGGAGGGAACTCAAATATGAAAATAACGAAATCCCCAACTCTCTCCGTGGGTCATTGACTTGCGTAGAATTTCTAGGATCAACCAAAATGCAAAATGAAAGTTTGGGAAACTCCTTTTATTCTCTCTCATTTAACTTTCAAAAAGTTTCGAATTTCACTCACTTTCAGTCAATCAATCAAACAATTAATCAAATCTATCTAATTATTATAACATTCCAAAATTTAGAATTTTGGGATGTTACAGTCTTTCAGAAGCATTAACACTTTACTTTGGGTAGACAGTTACACCTACTTTCCCCTACATCTGCTAGACTACCACTGAAAGAGGTCATGCAACATACTCAACTATGCTAGAGCCTATAATAGCTTGTGGCTGCACACGGAAGTTTCTAGCATGAATAATCTTATGATCCCTTTGAGCCTGGGTGGCGAACCAAAGGACAACACTGGTATATCCCCAGGTGCCCGCAACCAATCCACCCAGATGTATATTTAAGTAGCCACCTTAAGTTAACCATTAATTAACAATCTCACATTTGTCATGGATCACTCAAACCAAACCACGTCTACGAGCATAGCATAGCAATATAAGCCTAACGTAGAAGTAACTCCCAAGGGTTTGATAATAAAAGGGCAATAGGTTCTACCTCATCATCTACTTCCCAATACCCACAAGTTAAAAGATACTACTCATGCAATGTTTGAGGATTGTAGCTAATGCATAAAAGCTGGGTAATGAAGAAGTATGATCAAAGTGGTACTTGCCTTGTTGACGATCCGCAAACCCTAGAGACTGGTAGTAGCACGCTTCGCACTCCAGAAATTCTATCGCAAATGAACAATAGCATACATAAGCACTCAAGCATAGATGCAAGGGTAAAACTCAAAAAAGAATATCCAATCTGAAAGCTCAACTGAAGAGCTTCAATTTGCAAAAAGAATCGATCAAATCGGAGCTACGGAACTAAAACTACGATCAAAAGAACTTCAAATTCAAATCTGCTTTAAACTAGATTTTATATTTTTCAAAACCATGTTCAAGTTAATTAACCAGAAAGAGGGGCTCGAGATGAAGATTTTGGCGTTGGTTTCACTGAATTTGGACTAACGGTTAAAAAGTTGCGAGGGTTTGAAGATCAGGGGCTAATCTGCGATAAAATCGTGGATAGGTCCCTGGTCAAAAATAAAAATAAAAAGAAAAATCTATCGGACGAACGTCCGCTAACAGAGACTAACGAACGAGTTCTTTCGATAAAACGAATTAACGAACGAATGTTCGTAGATTAGAGCTAACCGAAGAATACCGATCTGATCTAAAATAAAAAAACCGATCTAGGGTTTACAAGAAAAAACGGCGGCGGCTTTGCAGGTTTTTAACGATTCTCGGGCGAAAACCGGCGGCGGCGGCGTCGCGAAATCCGGCGGCGGTGCGGCGCGGGCCAGCGGGGCAGCGAGGCGGCGGTGCGGCGTGCCGAGGGTGGAGGAGCAGCGGCGCGCGGGCGGCGGAACATTGGCGTGTGGGCGGCGGCGAGCGGCGCAGGCGGCGGGCAGCGTAGGCGGCGGTGGTGGTGGTGCGGGACGATGGAGAGAGGGCAACGGGGCGGCGGTACTTATAGGAGGTCGGGGGAGGCCGACTTGGGGAGGGGGTCGGGCGACGCAGCGGGGCGAGCTCGGACTCCTTCGGGAGTCCGGCGACGGCACGGCGTCGCGCGGCGGGAAGGTGGCGGCGACTGGGCTTCGGCCCGGCTCGGCTCGGGCCGGCCTAAAACTTTTTTTTTAAATAAATTCCGCCAAAAAGAAAAATCTTAAATTAATATTTAAAAAAATCTAAAAATGCCAAAAAAATTACCATCTAAATAAAATGTTTGGAACATAGTGAACATTTTTCTGGCCTAAAAATGCAATTTTAAAAAATGCATATTTTTCTAATTCAAATAAAATATTTATTTGATTTTGACATTTTTCCTCCAATATTTATTTTATTTTGGAGAAGTCATTTTATCTCCTCTCATTTATTTTGATATTGAAAATGTTTCGGAGAGAAAAAATTAAAACCAAAATGATCCGCTTTTCAAAATTTGAGAAAAATTCAAATATGAAAATAGTGAAATCCCCAACTCTCTGTGTGGGTCCTTGAGTTGCTCACGATTTCTAGGATCGAAAACGAGATGCAAATAAAATATGATATGCATATGATGACCTATGTATAACATTCCAAATTGAAAATTTGGGATGTTACAAACCTACGCCCCTTAAGATGAATCTCGCCCTCGAGATTCGGGTTGGCTAGAAAATAGGTGATGCGGAACATCCTATGGACATCACCATATCAAGATTCCGTTCGACGAGTGACACGTGCGGCATCTACTTCACATACACAAAGGTGAATCATCTCCTTTACACGTGCTCATTTGACCCCTTCAAGGATGGTATACTACTTGACACTTCTCCCTTGTGCATGCATAGGTATTATCGAAACGCTACAGATGACGTGGAGGAGTGCAAGCGCCAAGGAACACCTACCCCATCCGCGAGGGAAGCGTGGAAGCGAAGAAAGAAGAAGAAGGAGCTGCGGAGTCAACAGCAACCGGACGACCGGAAGCCACCGGACGTCCGACACTCTACAGCGCCCAGACAACCGACGTCCACCGGACGTCCGACGCGACCATGCCTGGACCAGCCAGGAGATCTACAGCGGCCGGACGACTGACAACCTCCGGACGACCGGTAATATTAATGGAAGTCCGACGACACCGGATGTCTGGTGCCTCTTCAACAGAACAGTTTCAGCAGACGTCCGACGACCCGCGGACGACCGGTCCGTCCCGAGCCTCCGGACATCTGATCCCCACCGGACATCCGATACCTGCCTGTGTGCAGCCGAGCCTTTGGACTTGTATCTCTCTCCCACTTACCCCTTCATGGCTTAGACTATAAATAGACCACCTCCACCTCATTTCTAGGGTTAACGTTGTGATAGCTCATATTAGAGATAGAGCCTCGCTCATCCATACGGATCTACTTCACGAGAGAGACCGCGACCTCTACGGAGAAGATCCACCTTGGATTCAAGACCCCTCACGGGAAGATCCCCTCGTGGATTCAAGACCTCCTCACGGAGAAGAGCCGGTTCCCTCTTGTATCGTCCTTTGTTGACTTTGGATCGTGTATCTCTCTTTGTGTTTCGAGGATCTAGCACATGTCTGATCATTCTTGTTGGTTTGAGTGATTCTCTCATGTTTCCCCTCGTGTTCTTCGTGTTCTTTGCGGTATCCTCTCCTTTTGTGAAAGATCGGCCATCTAGGGTTCCACCATACATCATCTTGGTATCTAGAGCCACGTTGATCACGATTTCGTAGCCTCCCCGTTGTGTTTCTAGCCTTGTTTTGTTGATTTTATCCCTAATTCGAAATATCCCCACAAAAATAGCCCCAAATTAGTTTTTTGTGATTTGTTGGTGTGATGAAATTTTGTTGGATTAGATCCGTGGATTTTCTTGGTTTCGAGTGGATCTAACATCTCCCCATGTTTCCCCATCTTTCATCCACGAAATCTCCTCAATTTTGACGAAGAGAACCAAGGGCGAGGGATGAAGAGAACCATTTTCCTGCTCGTTTAACGAGGCGGGCCATTAGGCAAAGTTCTCGTCCATCGGTGGCTACCGAAATGTCATCAACCATAGTAACAGGGTCTTTACTGACAGAGTTGTACATTGAGGTGCTTACGTAAGCAGGAAATTATTCTACTAAGATAAGTTAGTTTATCGGAAAGGTTAAATAAAAAATGGAAAGGAAAATATGATTAGTATATTAATCAGAACAATGGAAAGGAAAATGTGTTTAAACACATTTATCAGGAGTATATCCTTCCCAAGGACAAGCAGAGGATGATATCCATGACAGGATAGTAAGTAGGTAACCAATTAGGTAAAGGGAAAGAAATTTCATGACATTACCCATACAGCGGTGTTTGGATAATTGATAAAGGAAATTTAGTATCACGCTTCAAATGTTCTTATTGGAGATCGGATTACCACAGACATGCTTCGAGATAGCGTTGACATGGTTTCAAGCAAAGGTCAGACTTTGGATACACCAAGGATCCATCAGAAACAACTTAGAAAATAAGTCATACAATTTTAGCAGGGAAAAGATGAGGGTGTGGCCGACGGGCTCAGTAGCAATCCATCGACATGTCAAAAAGGATGTATTCCCAAAACTAATATGATCAAGTTTGTGTTGGGCGGAAGACAAGAATGTTGTTGATGCTGACACAAATCATCGAGAGGCAAGGATGGTATTTCTAGCCATGAATTCAATTGACATCTCTGAAGAAGCCAAAGTGTGACGGTGATCAAGACAAAGTTTGTCGAGAGACTCTATGAAGATGCCCTCGAGCAGAAAAGGGAGGATAAAGTGAAAGGCTATGAGAACCACGGATTCGTCACAAGCTCAAAGTCAAGCTTGTTATTCCAGGTGAAATGATAAGATGAGGAAGATCGACGTAAGCTTAGCTCATCGTTGGAAGTTGCTCCGGGCATAAGGACTAGGTAGCACAGTTAAAATGTTGTAACGATAAAATATAGCCGTTCAGGCTAGGAATGATGTGATGGGGCATAAGGCTTCCCAGTATCAAGTACTAGGTGTAATGCCAGAAGGTAAATCAGAGTACAAGTTGGACGGGGGAAATGATTTGCAGAGGATAAGTAATTTTAACTTACCTAGTAAATGAGATCAAGGAGGAAATATGGTCGAGACCATAACTGCAAGGGATCCAATTTACGATACTAGAAGAATTATTCAAATGATTAAATATCCTTGCAAGAAACTTTCATGATAAGTTCCACACCGTGTCCGTGGGCATGAACACAAAGGTTCAGGGTCGACTCCCACTTCTGCAATGCATAACCTTTCATTTTTTTTCTCACTCTTGATGAAGCTGTAGTATTGAAATTTTATCTGATGAAAAGCCAGTAGAGTATAACCCGCATAACTTTCGAGTTCACACAGATTAGGGAAGGCATAGTTTCAACCCATCGGGGAACATATATCATAAATTCCAAGAATAAATAACACAAGCTCGGTAGTAGAGCATGATTGAGAAAGTGGAGGAAACAATTTACCAAAAGCATTATGTATCCGAGGAAAGTCTCACAAGCTTATTGAATATGAAGGACGTTGTCGGATAAAATCTGAAAAAAGGGGGTTTGGTGGTCCACAAGGGATCTGATGTGAGCATCAGTACTCAACCAGAGGAAGAAAGAATGCAAGGAGATCAGATTATAGAAACAACTGACTAACTCAAAGCTCAATTGCAAAGGAATTATGAATTCCAAGACAAGGGATCAGAAGCAATGCTCTGATTAGGGATGGATAGATAGAATAGCCTTAGGGGTACAATCGATGGCGATTTGATTGATCGAGATTCAGCACATGTTAAAATGACGTATAAGCCGGAAGGATGAATTCTAGGATCTGATTGAGGATTGCAAGCATTCGCAACATATTGTATCAACGGACTCAAAATGATAATGACAAAGGCTGACAATAAGATTACTAGACTTATGGTATTAACCATAATGCAAGCAAGCAAGAAATTCAAGAACAATTGGCTATTGAGGATTTTCACAAGAATGAATGCTATTACGAAGACTTTTGTGAAGTACAAGAATCAACTGAGGATGAGCGGATACTCGATAAGTGCACAAAGTTATCCGTAGGGGTATTCAGATGACAAGGAACTGCAAGGAAGTAAGCTCAAAGGATTCTCGGAAAAAGGAGAGCAGTTCAGGACATCTTGTAATAACAAGATCAATGGGTTAGAATGTAAGATTGGCAAGGGTGTGTAGCTATCCATAAGGATATTTCGGTGGTAGGGAATTGCAAAGGAAATAGGCACAAAGTCTCGAGAGAATATCGTAGAGTATCTTCAGAATCTTCGGATGCAGAAGGCGATCATCTGAAATAAGGGGCTCTCTGGGTGCCGGTGTCAAAACCGGCGGATCTCGGGTAGGGGGTCCCGAACTATGTGCCTAGGCCGGATGGTAACAGGAGGCAGGGGACACGATGTTTTACCCAGGTTCGGGCCCTCTTAATGGAGGTAAAACCCTACGTCTTGCTTGATTGATATTGATGATGTGGGTAGTACAAGAGTAGATCTACCACGAGATCAGAGAGGCTAAACCCTAGAAGCTAGCCTATGGTATGATTGTTTGTTATGGTTGTTGTCCTACGGACTAAAACCCTTCGGTTTATATAGACACCAGAGAGGGTTAGGGTTACACAAGGTCGGTTACAAAGGAGGAGATATCCATATCCGTATTGCCTAGCTTGCCTTCCACGCCAAGTAGAGTCCCATCCGGACACGAGACGAAGTCTTTAATCTTGTATCTTCATAGTCTAACAGTCCGGCCAATGGAGATAGTCCGGCTATCCGGAGACCCCCTAGTCCAGGACTCCCTCAGTAGCCCCTGAACTAGGCTTCAATGACGATGAGTCCGGCGCGCAGTATTGTCTTCGGCATTGCAAGGCGGGTTCCTTCTCCGAATACATCACAGAAGAATTTGAATATGAGGATAGTGTCCGACCCTGCAAAATAAGTTCCACATACCGCCGTAGAGAGAATAATATTTTCGCAGATCTAATTTGCTAGCTTTTTATGGCAGCATGATGTTACGTCATGGCCCGGTGATTATTCGAACCGTTTCTTTTAACCAGCCCCGCACATAACGCGAGGCAGTTTTTCGACACATTTTGTCAAAGCAGAGACCATGTCCCCTTATTACGGGATTCTCATCAACACGGGCGTGGGTAACCCAACCGTGCCATCAATTGCGGAGCTTGGGGGATAAGCGAGTTTTACCAGGCAAGTGGGGACGCTTAGTTTCGTCCGCCCATATAAAGGGATAAGGATCCACCTTTCTATCCACGCCTTCTTCCTCCCTTACCCATCCGTTTTTGCACACTCGAGCTCTAGCGCCCAAGTCCGCACTTCCCACCTTGACCTTCTCGAATCATGTCCGGAGCGGGAGGCAGGTGGATGGTCTCCTCCGTCACAGAGGGAGACATCAAGAAACTGAGGAGAGCCGGATACCTGCCCGACGACATCACGCACCGGCTCCCAGATGAGGGGCAGCTCATCCCCACCCCCAGGCCCCATGAGAGGGTAGTATTCTTCACCCATTTCCTCCACGGACTGGGATTCCCTCTCCACCCCTTTGTCCGGGGGCTCATGTTTTATTACGGCCTGGATTTCCACGATCTAGCCCCGAACTTCATCCTCAACATCTCGGTGTTTATCGTCGTGTGCGAGGCCTTCCTCCGCATCAAGCCCCACTTCGGCTTATGGCTGAAGACCTTCAATGTCAAGCCGGAGGTGGTGGGCGGCCGCCAGGCGGAGTGCGGAGGCGCCATGGTGGGCAAGATGCCCAACGTAACATGGCTCGAGGGCTCCTTTGTGGAAACCATAAAGGGGTGGCAATCGGGGTGGTTCTATATCACCGACCCACGCGACCCTGCATGGGCAGCGGCCCCCGAGTTCCGATCTGGCATCCCCACGCGGCTCACCTCCTGGAAAGAGAAGGGCCTGTCCTGGGGTAGTTCAAAAGAGCTGACCGGACTCCAAACATGTATTCAAAACATGGTGGACAAGAAGCTCAAGCTTGTCAACATAGTCCAAGTTATGCTCATCCGCCGGATACTCCCGTGCCAACAACGGGAGTTGAACTTGTGGGAGTTCAATCCGGCGCAGCACCGAACTCTGAACAGGCTCTTTGACACGACTCATGAAGACGCCTGGAGGGTGTTGTTCAAAAGTGTTGAGGTCCCCCCCCCTATTACTGAGGATCATGGATTCAGCGCGAAGCACCAAGCCAGTGCGGTAAGCTGCTTTACCTTTCACAGGATACTTATATTTTTATATAGATTGACTCTATGCGGGATCTAAACTCCCGTACCTTTGACAGGACTGGCAGAAGATGGCCGGGTAGATCGACTATCCGGCTCCTTTGCCCGAAGGCCCCGCAGACGCTCTTCTGGCGAAGATGTTGACTCCGGCCCCTTATACGGTGCCGGAGAAGACCAAGAAGGCCAAGGGAACCCAAAAGAGTTCCCGACGCCAGGCGTCGTCGGACTCACCGTCTGATGACTCTGCGGCGCACTCTTCCCCCGAAGACGAGGAAGAAGAATAAGAAGATGCTCCCTACCGACTGGGGGAGACAAGAAAAGGAAGGCCGCCCCAACCGGGGAGGCCGGAGGGTCCATGAAGGGAAGGACTCTCCTTCCGGACGGTTCCACCGCCGCCGACGAAGGCGAAGACGAGTGGTTGCCCAGGGTCAAGCCCCCGGGGAGATCGTAAGTATTCGGATACCAGAGTAACTCATAGGATTCCTTTGTCGCACTGCTTTCCCTAGCGCCGAACGCAATTATGCAGGCCGCCACGCGCCAGTATCGATGTATCATCGGACGGCTCCTTGGGCTTGTCGGACATGGATAGCGATAAAGTCCCAACCGCCACCTCCCCTCATCCTGCTGACGACGCCGAGGTGTTGTCTCAAGAGGCACCGGATCGAGGGGAGACAGTCGCGGAGGCGCCTCAAGGCGACCTTCCGGACTCCGGGAACTGAGGGGACGGGGCCCCTGAGAGCTCCGAGTTCGGCCCTCAGCCGAACACCGCACCGGAACCTCCAGCGGTTCCATGCTCGGGCAGGCGGCCTCCTTCTAAGAGGGGCAAGACGCTTGTGCCGGTGACCTCTGTCCATCCAGAGGCGCCGGACAATCTGTTGGAAGCGCTTCGCAGCGCTTCCATCAACGAGGAGCACCGCACTATCATGAGTGCGGTGATCCAGAAGGTTCAGTCCGCCAAGAGCGGATTGACTGAAGCTTGTGCCAGCCTTCTAACAGGCTTCGAGGTAAGTGTTTTAAAATGTAGTAGAAATATTACCGCATAGACAGTAGCCCCTGATGCTTTGTTCGGTGTTCACAAAGAATAGCCAAACAGAGGATCAAATAATATCGCATGAGTCCAATATAAGTATGTCAATATGCATATGCAGGCTTCGATGCTGGCGTCCGCTGCACTAACTGCGGAGGTCGCCGTACTGAAGAAGGACCTCGAAGGGTCCAGGAAAGAGCTCGGCCTTGCCAAGAGGCAGCTCGAGGAGAACAAGGGTAAGTAATACCCTGTCTTATGTATATATATAAAAGAGGACGTGATTGCAAAATGACAGGATCATCGTATGTTTGCCAGGGGCCACGACCGAGGTGGTAACCCTGAAGCAAGCGCTAACCAAGGCCGAAGATACAGCGGTCAAGGAGCGCACCGAGCGAGAGAAGCACGAGGCTCGGGTGGGCGAGGTGCAGCAAGAGCTCCAGGCTCTTGTGGCGAAGCACGAGGCGTTGGAGCTTGACTCCAAGACGCGGGAGTATGAGCTTGCCGTGGCCCTCGAGAGTGTAAAAAGTGCCAAGGCCGAAGCCCAAAAGGCCCTCCAAGAGATCGACGCGATGAAGAAGATAGCGGCGGGTAAGGCTTTCTATATGCAAACCAAGCATGTAAAAGTAAATTACCGATTACTTACCCGGATCCGGAGCTCTTCAGGAGCATTCGCAGATTTGCCCCGCAGTGTGTCCGATGCCGCACAATTTTACCGGGCTGAGGACGGAAGCTCGACGGAGAAGCTGTTCTGGTCTCAGTATGCTGAGGCCGAACATCCGGTGCCAATGAGCGACGAGATGAAGCAGATGGTCGAGCTACATAAGGCGGCCGATCAGGCCATGAAGAGCTTTATAGTCCGGCTGTGGCCTGGCGACGCCCTTCCAAACAGCTTCTTCGGCCTGGTGAGGCGGCTTGTGGATGCCTGCCCGCGGCTAGAGGTCGTCAAGCGATCTGTCTGCATTGAAGGTGCACGCCGGGCTTTCGCCCGTGTGAAATTGCAGTGGGTCAAGCGAGATGCCATGAAGCTGATCAAGGACGGGGCCGTCAGAGGGCAAGGAGCACCGTCACCCCGAGATGTGCTATGAGGGTGTTCTGCCGGGTGCCCGTCTCATCGCAGACGAGTGTTCAAAAGATGTAATATTTGAATGAGACTTGCTCGTTTTATCCTGTATGTATGAAAACTTGTTTCATATGCGCTATGCAACGCTTGTTGGAATTTAAAATATTACCTTCTGTTTGGCTGTTTATCCAATCTGAGAGATGGCTAGTCCTCGGCTTCTGCCCCCATGCCACGAGTGATGGGGTGTTCGGGATGAACCTGAGCACTCTTGGTCCCATGTTTGGGTCCTTCAAGGGAGTTGCTCAGCACAACGAACAAGGCAACCGGACTAATAATGCTTTATCACTCTCACTTAGCCATAGAATTCTATAATTTTAAATTTCGGTGAAGCCCCTGGTATTCGGAAGGCCGAATTCGGGGCGCGATACACGCCTGTAAGCCGGACAGGGCCGGGCCCTCGCCCTAAGCGGCATAAGTCTTTAGGGACTCGAAAAACCTCGCCGAACAGCGACCAGTCTCTCGCCTTATCATGACAGCAGTTTTAGCTTTCTCTACTGAGGTGCTAAGCCCGGTAGAACCGGGGCACAATCGCAGTAGTTCTCCTAGCGCTGCCTTAGCCGATAGAGCGGAACGTAAGGTACCAAAACATAGGAGTCGGGCAAACCCAACATTTGACCAAAGACATGATTCGGAGCTGATGCATATAATGCTATAAGTTCGGGGTGCCGCACTTGTGAAAGTGTTCGGACTTTTCACACCGCATTGTGGGGTACATAAGCCCCTGGTGTATTGGTCGTACCATAGTGTACGGTTGCAAGGCGTCATTAATGAACACATAGATATATATATATAACAGGAATGCAATAATAGCCGTAATGTCATGCATTGTTTATTAAAAAATTGCGTTAAAGTAGAGTGATATAGATAGTGCGATAAGCAAAGAGTAGGACTATGTCCCTTCCAAGGGCAAGCTGAGGAATGATGTTAAATTGAATATTTCACTCGTTACTGTAATCGACATGGGAATTCCGTGGTATAACGTAGTTGTCTGCCTCCTTGCTTGCTGCATCATGTGTTCGGCAATAGTGCTGCCGGACAGTGTTTCCAGAGATTAAGGTCCTGAAAGGAAAAGAAAAATAACCGAACGGGAAGCCCATAGTGCGGTTTAGGCCGCGTCTTGGGGCATGCCGCAGTTGTGCCCCCTCCCCACCTATGCCCATGGTAAATGCGTAATTATGTACGCGCGGCACGAGTTTCGCCGCTGGGCTGGGATTGGGGTGGCCGCCGCATTGCTACGCGAGTTCAGATCGCGCCAGGCGGTCTATTTGCCGATTCCCCCGAGTGCGCTTGAAGGTGTCCGGGCTGTGAAGCACCGAACTGGTTGATTGCCTTAAGAGGCTGCTTTGCATTTTTGCTGCGAGGGTTGCGGTGTGCTCCTCTGTTCGGAGAGAGTGCTCTGTGTTTCCATTGACTGTAATAACTCCGCGAGGTCCTGGCATCTTGAGCTTGAGGTATGCTTAATGCGGTACCGCATTGAATCTAGCAAATGCGGTTCGCCCGAGCAGCGCGTGATAACCACTGTGGAACGAGACTATATCGAAGATTAACTCTTCGCTTCGGAAGTTATCCGGGGATCCGAAGACCACTTCCAGTGTAATTGAGCCTGTGCAATGGGCCTCTACACCTGGAATGACGCCCTTAAAGGTCTTTTTTGTGGGTTTGATCCTTGAGGGGTCTATACCCATTTTGCGCACTGTGTCCTGATAAAGCGGGTCCAGGCTGCTGCCGCCGTCCATAAGGACTCAAGTGAGGTGAAATCCGTCGATGATTGGGTCTAGGACCAGTGCGGCGAATCCTCCATGACGGATACTAGTGGGGTGGTCCCTACGATCGAAGGTGATCGGACAGGAGGGCCAAGGGTTGAACTTTGGGGCGACTGGCTCCAACGCATATACGTCCCTGAGCGCATGCTTCCGCTCCCTCTTGGGGATGTGGGTTGTGTATATCATGTTCACCGTCCGCACTTGCGGGGGAAACCTCTTCTGTCCTCCAGTGTGCGGCTGCCGGGGCTCCTCCTCGTCATCGCTATGCGGCCCCTTGTCCTTGTTTTCGGCAATTAACTTGCCGGCCTGCTTGAACACCCAACAATCCCTGTTGGTGTGATTGGCTGGCTTGTCTGGGGTGCCGTGTATTTGACACGAGCGATCGAGTATACGGTCCAAGCTGGACTGACCCGGCGTGCTTTGTTTGAATGGCTTTTTCCGCTGACCGGGTTTAGAGCCTTCGAATCCGGCATTGACTGTCGTATCCTCGGTATTTTCGCTGTTAATGTGCCGCTTATGCTTGTTGCGACGTGACCTGCTATTGCCGTCCTTGGTATCTGAGGTACCATGGTTCTTTGATATGTTATTACTGCGAGCCAGCCAACTGTCTTCTCCCACACAAAAGCGGGTCATGAGCGTTGTGAGAGCTGCCATAGATTTTGGCTTTTCCTGACCAAGGTGCCGGGCTAGCCACTCGTCTCGGATGTTGTGCTTGAAAACTGCTAAGGCCTCCGCATCCGGATAGTCGACGATTTGATTTTTCTTTGTAAGGAACCGAGTCCAGAATTGCCTGGCCGACTCTTCTGGCTGCTGAATTATGTGGCTCAAATCATCGGCGGCTGGTGGTCGCACATAAGTGCCCTGAAAGTTGTTGAGGAATGCGGCTTCCAGATCTTCCCAACAGCTAATGGAGTCCGCTGGCAAGCTGTGCACTGGTCCTTTGAGCTTTAGTTGGATGTATTTGATGGCGTGTAAGTCATCGCCGCGGGCCATGTGGATGTGGAGGAGGAAGTCCTCAATCCATACTGCGGGATCTGTTGTACCGTCGTATGATTCAATATTTACAGGTTTGAAACCTTCTGGGAATTGATGTTCCATTACTTCGTCTGTGAAGCATAAGGGGTGTGCGGCGCCTCTGTATTGGGCTATTTCGCGACGCAGCTCGAATGGGTCTTGCCCGCTGTGTTCGGCCCAGCCGGATTTGCTTTTACTGTATCCGGCGTGACGTTTGTCGTCTCGTAGAGTGGTGCACCCTTGTGATCTGTAGATCCATCTTGAATGCTTTGCCTTGTCCTCCAATATGTCTTGCAGGTCTGGCGTATCTCCCCATGCCTTTTTATTTGAATGGCGTTGGGGTGGAGGCTGAGATTTTGGCTGGAATGCCTCTCTATCGCGGCCATGAGGTGGCCGATCAGCCGTATCATACGCTTCTTCCTCCAGTCGGGGTAGTAACCTGCGCCTTGGGTAACTCTTGGAGGGGCGCTCGAGTTTATATTCCTAGGCCGCGAGGACTTGGGTCCATTTGTCAGCTAGCAGATCTTGATCAGCTTGAAGCTGCTGCTGCTTTTTATTTGGGCTATTTGTCGTGGCCATAAGCCGGTGCTTGAAGCACTCTTGTTCGAAGGGATCCTCTGGTACGGCGAATTCATCGTCGCCGAGGCTTGCCTCGTCTTCGGAGGGGGGCATGTGATTGTCATCCTCCTCCTCTCCGTCTGCCGCTCTCTCAGGAGAGCTGGCTCCTCCATCCTCCTGCTCTAAATCTTGCTGGAGGGGTTTGTTGTTTTCTTCGGCACTATCCGGAGTGTTATTATCTCCTGTGCCTGTATCACCACTTTTGCTTTGGCGGGACTTAGAGCGGCGCCGCTGACGTCAGCGTTTGGGTTGCTTCTTGGAGGGGTCATCCTCCGCTATCCCGTCGCCATTGCCTTCTTTGGTGTATCCACCATGTATATGTCATATGACGAGGTGGCTTTCCAGTGCCCTATAGGTGCTGGTTCATGTTCGTCTCCTACATCGTCGTCCATACCGTCGATGTCTTCGAAGTCGAAGTCGAGCATGTCGGTTAAATCATCGATAGTGGCTACGAAGTGGGTGGTGGGCGGGCGTCGAATTTCTTCGTCGTCCGCATCCCAATCCTATTGGCCATAATCCGGCCAGGGCTCTCCTGACAAAGAGAGAGACCTTAGTGAATTCAGAATGTTGCCGAAGGGCGAGTGCTGAAAGATATCCGTGGCGGTGAATTCCATGATCGGCGCCCAATCGGATTCGATTGGCAGGGGCGCGGATGGTTCGGAGTTCGGAAAAGAGTCCGACACCTTGGAGTCACGGGCTGCGCAGAGGGTTAGGCTGGTGTTCGGCTCGATCGCCGTTGAGACTGCAGCCCCTGAGGCGGTGTCTAACCACCCGTCCTCGACTGGCGCAGTTGGCTCCGAGCTAAGGGTCGGAGCTGATGCGGGCGCAGCCTCTGGGGTACTGTTCGGCGGCAGAGCTAGGTCATACCCATCGCGACAGTGCGGCGCGCCCGGCTGTGGCTTGAATCCGTCGAAGATCATGTCTCCGCCGATGTCGGTTGTGTAGTTCAAACTTCCAAATCTGACCTGACGGCCAGGGGCATAGCTTTCAATCTTCTCCAGATGGCCAAGCGAATTAGCCTGCAGTGCAAAGCCGCAGAATACGAAGATCTGTCCGGGGAGAAAAGTCTCACCCTGGACCGCATCGCTATCGATGATAGTAGGAGTCATCAAGCCTAACGGCGACGACACAGAGGAACTCTCAATGAAAGCACCAATGTCGGTGTCAAAACCGGCGGATCTCGGGTAGGGGGACCCGAACTGTGCGTCTAGGCCAGATGGTAACAGGAGCCAGGGGATAAGATGTTCTACCCAGGTTCTGGCCCTCTTAATGGAGGTAAAACCCTATGTCCTGCTTGATCTACCACAAGATTAGAGAGGCTGAACCCTAGAAGCTAGCCTATGGTATGATTGTATGTTATGGTTGTTGTCCTACGGACTAAAACCCTTCGGTTTATATAGACACCGGAGAGGGTTAGGGTTACACAAGGTCGGTTACAAAGGAGGACATATCCATATCCGTATTGCCTAGCTTGCCTTCCACGCCAAGTAGAGTCCATCCGGACACGAGACAAAGTCTTCAATCTTGTATCTTCATAGTCTAACAGTCCGGCCAATGGAGATAGTCCGGCTGTCCGGAGACCTCCTAATCTAGGACTCCCTCACCGGGTAGATGTGATCACGATATCCTAATGTTTGAGTTAGTAAAACCATTTAACCCGAATAGAAGAGAGATCAGAGTCCCAGAGTATAGACGAGGAATAAGATATCCTAATACCACTCAATTGGCGACGTGGGCCCGTAAGACACACAGCCAAGTTAGTAAAATGGTTTTCGGTTTCTAGACTCAACTTTGGCCAAGGAGTTGGAAAGGGGGGTCCTACAGGCAGTCGGCTCTGATACCAACTTGTGACGCCCTCGATTCAATAGTACACTAATCATACACGCAAATGTGTACGATCAAGATTGAGGACTCACGGGAAGATATCATAACACAACTCTAGACACAAATTAAAATAATACAAACTTTATATTACACGCCAGGGGCCTCGAGGGCTTGAATACATAAGCTCGAATACACCAGAGTCAGCGGAAGCAACAATATCTGAGTACAGACATAAGTTAGAAAAGTTTGCCTTAAGAAGGCTAGCACAAAAGCAACATCGATCGAAAAGGCAAGGCCTCATGCCTGGGAGCCTCCTAACTACTCCAAGTCGTCAGCGGCCGTCACGTAGTAGTAGGCACCCTCGGGGTAGCAGTAGTCTTCAGTGGTCTCGTCTGGCTCCTGTGATCCATCATCTGGTCGCAACAATCGGGTATGCGGGAAAAAGAAGTAGCAAAGCAACCGTGAGTACTC
Organism: Triticum urartu; assembly: GCF_056163025.1. Classification (NCBI taxonomy): domain Eukaryota; kingdom Viridiplantae; phylum Streptophyta; class Magnoliopsida; order Poales; family Poaceae; genus Triticum; species Triticum urartu. Next base: position 306,347,544 of record NC_141874.1, read on the forward strand.
ATCCAGAGTACTCGCAAGACTTACATCAGATCTAAACTAAGTATGCATCTGTATCAAAGGAAATGGGCTGTATCTATGGACTAAACTGCAGAATGCCAGAAGAGAAGGGGAAAGCCTAGCCTATCGAAGACTAGCATCTTCTGGAAACCACCATCTTGCAGCAACAGGAGGGAGTAGAGTAGCATAAAGTAAAGTAGTGGAAGTGTTATCAACCTCGGCCAGAGATCCTTTCTAGACTCACTCCGAGAAAGCACTCCCAGAGCCATACTATCCAGTTATCATCTCATATCCATGTCTCATCACCATGTCTCATCTCAAGTATCCAGTTCTAGTTGTATCGATTGGGATACAACTCTAAGTGTCTGTTACCATAGGACAGGCTATTGATAGATGTTTTCTTCCCTGCAGGGGTGCACCAACTTACCCACCACGCTCGATTAAATCTGGCCGGACACACTTTCCTGGGTCATGCCCGGCCTCGGCCAAACAATACACCGCAACACGACCTAGGCTTAATAGAGAGGACACCACGCTGGACTAAACCTATGCCCCCAGGGGTTATGGGCCATCTCCCCGGGGACTCCTGCATGTTGCGTACGTGGCCGGTGAGCAGACCTAGCTACCTACTTCAACAAGGCAGGAGCTTATGCAGTCCAACCCGGCGCGCGCCCCTCAGTCGCTGGCGTCTATTAAGCTTCGGCTGATGTATACGACGCAGAATGCCCATACTATGCCCACGTGATGGTTAGTGCTATCAGGCCAAAGGCCCCTCGGATCAAATATCCAAATCATAGTGGATTAGGAATGTGTGGTAACGAGCAGAGACTCGAGATCGATGTGACCCCGTCGCCCCGTCTCGAGTACTTGCGGCAAGGGCTAAGAATGCCCGCCACGCCTCGTAAGTATCTCGCGGGCACCTTCCAGGTCAACCCGACTCCACATCACTCGCTATTAAGCTCGCGCGGGCACCCCTTAGGGCCGACCCGTCTTTAGTTACATGGTTCAGTGTAAAGTCATAGTAACCATAGTAACTGTGTGTCCAAACATCAAGGGGAAAACCCGAGGAATCACCCCTGGCGAATTCCTCTCGATGTAATCATCAAGGTGAACGTAAGAGGGACCACCCTCAAGGTTCACACTTGAGGGGTTGCACGACAGAGTCGTATCGGAAGTGGTTAAGGAGGAAATCACCCTCGATGACCACGACCGGATAGCTACACTACAGAGATCTCATTAGGAGTGATGTATGAGGTTCCACCCTCGGCACTCGATGGTAACTCTGCAAAGTCGTACAACTAGGGGGTGATGTGCAGTGTCGGGGCCTGGACGTCGATCACGTTGATCGAGTCATCGAACATAAAGCGAGGCAACTGGGACAAGGTGGGGTCACTGATGGATCTCTAACCAACCTATACTAAGCAGTTTAGGATAAGTAGGTAAGGTATGAAAGCAGGTAACAAAAACAGGCTATGTATCAGAGTAAGATCATATAGAAAGCAGTAGCAGTTCTAATGCAAGCATGAGAGGGAAAGAAATGGGCGATATCGGAATGCTCAAGGGGGGTTTGCTTGCCTGGTTGCTCTGGCAAGGAGGGGTCGTCGCCGACGTAGTCGATCACAGGGGCAACATCGGTCTCGGGGTCTACAGGAGAGAATAGGGGGAAGAAACTGTAAATACAGAGCAAACAATGCATCACAAGGCATAAGATGACGATAGGCAGAGCTAGGGTTGTCCTAACGTAGTACTACACGTTGTAGGCGGAGGGGATAAACATCCGAGGATGAATCCCCGGAGTTAGACGAATTCCGGACAGATGAAAGAGAGGGGACGGTTGCAGGTTTGCTATGCTAGGGACGTGTGGCGGACGAACAGGTTGAGTATCCGGATTCGTCTCGTCGTTCTGAGCAACTTTCATGTACAAAGTTTTTCCATCCGAGCTACCATTTATTTTATATTAACTTTAAAAGATTTAAACCGTTTTTAGGATTTATTTAATTATTTTAAATCCAACATTATCCAGAACAGTGCATGCTGATGTCAGCATGACGTCAGCAATCAACAGAGGTGTTGACTAGTCAAATGACGTGTGGGACCCACATGTCATTGTCTATTTAGCCTAATTAGGGTTTAACTAATCTAATTACTATTTAGTTAATTAACACTAGTTAATTAGGTTAATTAAACATTAATTAATTAAGTTGATTTAATTAATTAATATGTATTTTTCTATCAATTACTATATTTTTTAAAAACTTTTAAACTTCACTTTTTATATTAAACGTTCTGGGGCCGGCCCCACTGTCATAGGCCCTGGAGGCCTTATCGGGCACACGGGCGCGGGTGGGCGCCGCCCGAATTGTCCCGGGCGTGGGCACCAGGCGGAGGTCGCCAGGGCGAGGCCGTGGCCTCGGCAAGGCTTGCCGGCCGGCCGCAGCGGCAAGGGCGGACGCAAGGCGATGAGCGGGACTGCAGGCGGCGGCCACGGGAAGGCTGGGCGAGGCGCGGGATGGCGCGCGGCCAGCGGGCAGAGGCGGGGCGGGACGGACGGCGGGCGTGGTCGGGCGGAGCCGGTGAGGGCGCGGCGCGCGGGCCTGGCGATGCGGTGGGGTGAGGCCGCGGTAGCAGGTGCGGCGGCCGGAGCAGTGCCGTGCGGAAGGCGTGGCCGGCAGCGGCGCTTGGCGCAGGCGAGCAGCGCGCAGGTGAGCAGGGCGGGGGCGCACAGGCCGGCGTGTGAGGCGGGCTACGGGACAGAGCGCGAGTGGAGGCGCTGGTGGAATGGGCTGCAGGGCGTGGTGGTGTGCGCGTGCGGTGCAAGGCACGCGACGCGAGCGGGGCGTGGTGGCTGTGCAGGGCAGAGCGGGGCGCGGCCGAGCGCGGCGCGTGGAGGCGGCAGGAGGAGCAAGCAGCAGCGCAGCAGGAGGAAGAGCAGTAGCGGCAGCTGCAGGGCCGCGGTGCGGTGCAAACGAGCACGGCACGCGCGCACGCATGGACGAGCGGCCGGAGCGGACGACGAGTGTGGGGAGATGAGAAGAGGTTGGGGCCTCACCGGGGTTGTAGGGTGCGGGGCAGTGGGGCGCGGGGAGGAGGTCGGGGACAACATGTGATGGGGAGGCAGTCCGGCGAGGTGGCTCCGGCGTCGAGCGGCGGGGCGGCGTCGTGCGTCGAGGGCGCGGTCGCCGCGGGAACAGGGGGCGACGGGATCGTGGTCGTTCCTGATCCAGATCGATGGGGGAGTAGAAGGGGAACGTGGGTGCGGGACTGGGTGCGGGAACCGCTAGGGTTTGGGTCGGGGTGGCCTTGTAGGCCAGAGAGGGGGCCGACTCGGCCGGCCGGTTGGCTAGCTGGGTCGATCGGTCCAGCGGGGGGGGGGGGGTTGTTTTATGTTTTCTTTTTTTTTCTTTTTTTACAGAAGAATTTTGTAGATAAATGAGCTGCCAAATGTATTTTGTAAAAAGTGAAACTTGGTCACACAGATATAATGCCTTATCCAGTACCGCCACAAAAAGTTTGGGGCCATCAGGAGTTGTCCAAGCATTTTTAGAAAATGAAAAGGACATCTTAAATAATTAGGGACCAGATAATAAATTCCCAAAGGCAATTTAGGACTTTCCAAAAATGTTGGTTTCAACATGACAAATATCTAGGGATTATTTACCATAGGATGAACTATTTTATTTGCATGACAGAAGAAGCAAATATTTGACATGCAATTTAAATTTGAATTTGAAGCAGATTTTGGACAAGTGGCATTTTGGCATGATGATCATGATGACATGACCTTCATTAGGGGGAGATTACTGTGGAGCGATGTTGGGGATGTTACAAATCTCCTCCACTACAAGAAATCTCGTCCCGAGATTTAAGTGGGGAAGTAAAGAGTAACTTCGAGAGAACTGACCCTTATAGGGTTAACTATCTGGTGAGAAATTCAGGGAATGAGGCAGAAGTATCTCTCAAGTTGAAACTTAATAAACACCGAGAGCAAAGTATGAAGGTACAATAGGAAGTTTCAAGCGAATGGACAAACTATTGATACCTGAACAGAGTGTGAGAAAGGGGTTCAGAGCATCGGGAATAGATCATCTCTTGGAAGGTGGCTCATGACATGATACGAAGCCAAACGCAAGAATATTCCGGGATCAAAGATATACATGAGAGTCAGGTTTCGATCATGTGGAACTGTGGGTTATGGGCCCACCATGTGGGTTAAAAGTAGAAAGAGCGGTGACATGTTACATGGTTATGATAGTAAGGCATGTCAGAGTGTAACCTATCAGTTATGTCGGCAACAATGTCGGTACCAAGGGCGAGGGACGAAGAGAACCATTTTCCTGCTCGTTGAACGAGGCGGGCCATTAGGCAAAGTTATCGTCCATCGGTGGCTACCGGAATGTCATCAACCATACTAACAGGGTCTTTACTGACATAGTTGTACATTGAGGTGCTTACGTAAGCAGGAAATTATCTCTACTGAGGTAAGTTAGTTTACCGGAAAGGTTAAACTAAAATGGAAAGGAAAATATGATTAGTATATTAATCAGATCAATGGAAAGGAAAATGTGTTTAAAAATATTTATCAGGAGTATATCCTTCCCAAGGACAAGCAGAGGATGATATCCATGACAGGATAGTAAGTAGATAACCAATTAGGTAAAGGGAAAGAAATTTCATGACATTACCCATACAACGGTGTTTGGATAATTGATAAAGGAAATTTAGTGTCGCGCTTCAAATGTTTTTATTGGAGATCGGATTACCACAGACATGCTTCGAGATAGCGTTGACATGCTTTCAAGCAAAGGTCAGACTTTGGATAGACCAAGGATCCATCGGAAACAACTTAGAAAATAAGTCATACAATTTTAGTAGGGAAAAGATGAGGGTGTGGCCGACGGGCTCAGTAGCAATCCATCGACATGTCAAAAAGGATGTATTCCCAAAATTAATATGATCAAGTTTGTGTTGGGGGGAAGACAAGAATGTTGTTGATGCTGACACAAATCATCGAGAGGCAAGGATGGTATTTCTAGCCATGAATTCAATTGACATCTCTGAAGAAGCCAAAGCGTGACAGTGATCAAGACAAAGTTTGTCGAGAGACTCTATGAAGATGCCCTCGAGCAGAAAAGGGAGGATGAAGTGAAAGGCTATGAGAACCACGGATTCGTCACAAGCTCAAAGTCAAGCTTGTTGTTCAAGGTGAAATGATAAGATGAGGAAGATCGACGTCAGCTTAGCTCATCGTCGGAAGTTGCTCCGGGCATAAGGACCAGGTAGCACAGTTAAAATGTTGTAATGATAAAATATAGCCGTTCAGGCTAGGAATGATGTGATGGGGTATAAGGCTTCCCAATATCAAGTACTAGGTGTAATGCCAGAAGGTAAATGAGAGTAGAGGTTGGACGGGGGAAATGATTTGCAGAGGATAAGTAATTTTAACTTACCTAGTAAATGAGATCAAGGAGGAAATATGGTCGAGACCATAACTGCAGGGGATCCAATTTACGATACCGGAAGAATTATTCAAATGATTAAATATCCTTGCAAGAAGCTTTCGTGATAAGTTCCACACCGTGTCCGTGGGCATGAACACAAAGGTTCAGGATCGACTCCCACTTCTGCAAGGCATAACCTTTCATTTTATTTCTCGCTCTTGATGAAGCTGTAGTATTGAAATTTTGTCTGACAAAAAGCCAGTAGAGTATAACCCGCATAACTTTCGAGTTCACACAGATTAGGGAAGGCATAGTTTCAACCCATCGGGGAACATATATCATAAATTCCAAGAATAAGTAACACAAGCTTGGTAGTAGAGCATGATTGAGAAAGCATAGGATACAATTTACCAATAGCATTATGTATCCGAGGAAAGGATCACAAGCTTATTGAATATGAAGGACACTGTCAGATAAAATCCGAAAAAGGGGGGTTTGGTGGTCCACAAGGGATCTAATGTGAGCATCAGTACTCAACCAGAGGAAGAAAGAATGCAAGGAGATCAGATTATAGAAACAACTGACTAACTCAAAGCTCAATTGCAAAGGAATTATGAATTCCAAGACAAGGCATCAGAAGCAATGCTCTGATTAGCGATGGATAGGTAGAATAGCCTTAGGGGTACAATTGATGGCGATTTGATTGATCGAGATTCAGCACATGTTAAAATGATGTCTAAGCCGGAAGGATGAATTCTAGGATTTGATTGAGGATTGCAAGCATTCGCAACATATTGTATCAACGGACTCAAAATGATAATGACAAAGGCTGACAATAAGATTACTAGACTTATGGTATTAACCATAATGCAAGCAAGCAAGAAATTCAAGAACAATAGGCTGCTGAGGATTTTCACAAGAACGAATGGTATTACGAAGACTTTTGTGAAGTACAAGAATCAACTGAGGATGAGCGAATACTCGATAAGTGCGCAAAGTTATCCGTAGGGGTATTCAGATGACAAGGAACTGCAAGGAAGTAAGCTCAAAGGATTCTCGGAAAAAGGAGAGCATTTCAGGACATCTTGTAATAACAAGATCAATGGGTTAGAATGTAAGATTGGCAAGGGTGTGTAGCTATCCATAAGGATATTTCGGTGGTAGGGAAATGCAAAGGCAATAGGCACAAAGTCTCGAGAGAATATCGTAGAGTATCTTCGGAATCTTCGGATGCAGTAGGCGATCATCTGAAATAAGGGACTCTCTGGGCAGATATGATCACAAGATCCTAATGTTCGAGTTAGTAAAACCATTTAACCCGAATAGAAGAGAGATCAGAGTCCCAGAGTATAGACGAGGAATAAAAGATCCTAATACCACTCAATTGGCGACATGGGCCCGTAAGACACACAGCCAAGTTAGTAAAACGGTTTTCGGTTTCTAGACTCAACTTCGGCCAAGGAGTTGGAAAGGGGGGTCCTACAGGCAGTCGGCTCTGATACCAACTTGTGACGCCCTCGATTCAATCATACACTAATCATACACGGAAATGTGTACGATCAAGATCAAGGACTCATGGGAAGATATCACAATACAACTCTAGACACAAACTAAAATAATACAAGCTTTATATTACAAGCCAGGGGCCTCGAGGGCTCGAATACATAAGCTCGAATACACCAGAGTCAGCGGAAGCAACAATATCTGAGTACAGACATAAGTTAGACAAGTTTGCCTTAAGAAGGCTAGCACAAAAGCAACATCGATCGAAAAGGCAAGGCCTCCTGCCTGGCAGCCTCCTAACTACTCCAAGTCGTCAGCGACCGTCACGTAGTAGTAGGCACCCTCGGGGTAGCAGTAGTCTTCAGTGGTGTCATCTGGCGCCTGGGATCCATCATCTGGTCGCAACAATCAGATATGGGGGAAAAAGAAGTAGCAAAGCAACCATGAGTTCTCATACAAAGTACTCGCAAGACTTACATCAGATCTAAACTAAGTATGCATATGTATCAAAGGAAATGGGTTGTATCTGTGGACTAAACTGCAGAATGCCAGAAGAGAAGGGGAAAGCCTAGCCTATTGAAGACTAGCATCTTCTGGAAACCACCATCTTGTAGCAACAAGAGGGAGTAGAGTAGCATAAGGTAAACTAGTGGAAGTGTTATCAACCTCGGCCAGAGATCATTTCTCGACTCCCTGCGAGAAAGCAATCCCAGAGCCATATTATCCAGTTATCATCTCATATCCAAGTCTCATCACCATGTCTCATCTCAAGTATCCAGTTCTAGTTGTATCGATCGGGATACAACTCCAAGTGTCCGTTACCGTAGGACAGGCTATCGATAGATGTTTTCTTCCCTGCAGGGGTGCACCAACTTACCCACCATGCTCGATTAACTCTGGCCAGACACACTTCCCTGGGTCATGCCCGGCCTCAGCCAAACAATACGCCGCAACCCAACCTAGGCTTAATAGAGAGGCCAGCACGCCGGACTAAACCTATGCCCCTAGGGGTCATGGGCCATCTCCCCGGGGACTCCTGCACGTTGCGTACGCGGCCGGTGAGTAGACCTAGCTACCTCCTTCAACAAGGCAGGAGCTTACGCAGTCCAACCCGGCGCGCGCCGCTCAGTCGCTGGCGTCTATTAAGCTTCGGCTGATGTATATGACGCAGAACGCCATACTATGCCCACGTGATGGTTAGTGCTATCAGGCCAGAGGCCCCTCTGATCAAATATCCAAATCGTAGTGGATTAGGAACGCGCGGTAATGAGCAGAGACTCACAATCAATGTGACCCCCGTTGCCCTGTCTCGAGTACTTGCGGCAAGGGCTAAGAATGCCCGGCCACGCCTCGTAAGTATCTCGCGGGCACCTTCCAGGTGAACCCGACTCCACATCACTCGCTATTAAGCTCGCGCAGGCACCCCTCAGGGCCGACCCGTCTTTAGTAACATGGTTCAGTGTAAAGTCATAGTAACCATAGTAACTGTGTGTCCAAACATCAAGGGGAAAACCCGAGGAATCACCATCGGTGAATTCCACTCAATGTAATCATCAACGTGAACGTAAGAGGGACCACCCTCGAGGTTCACACTTGAGGGGTTGCACGACAGAGTCGTATCGGAAGTGGTTAAGGAGGAAATCACCCTCGATGACCACGACCGGATAGCTACCCTACAGAGATCTCATTAGGAGTGATGTATGAGGTTCCACCCTCGGCACTCGATGGTAACTCTGCAGAGTCGTACAACTAGGGGGTGATGTGCGGTGTCGGGGTCTAGATGTCGATCACGTTGATCGAGTCATCGAACATAAAGCGAGGCAACTGGGACAAGGTGGGGTCACTGATGGATCTCTAACCAACATATACTAAGCAGTTTAGGATAAGCAGGTAAGGTATGAAAGCAGCTAACAAAAACAGTCTATGCATCAGAGTAGGATCATATAGAAAGCAGTAGCAGTTCTAATGCAAGCATGAGAGGGAAAGAAATGGGCGATATCGGAATGCTCAAGGGGGGTTTGCTTGCCTGGTTGCTCTGGCAAGGAGGGGTCGTCGTCGACGTAGTCGATCACAGGGGGAACATCGGTCTCAGGGTCTACCGGAGAGAAGAGGGGGAAGAAACAGTAAATATAGAGCAAATAATGCATCACAAGGCATAACATAACGATAGGCAGAGCTAGGGTTGTTCTAACGTAGTACTACACGTTGCAGACGGAGGGGATAAACATCCGAGGATGAATCCCCGGTGTTAGACGAATTCCAGACAGATGAAAGAGAGGGGACGGTTGCAGGTTTGCTATGCGAGGGACGTGTGGCGGACGAACGGGTTGCGTATCCGGATTCGTCTCGTCGTTCTGAGCAACTTTCATGTACAAAGTTTTTCCATCCGAGCTACGGTTTATTTTATATTAACTTTAAAAGATTTGAACCGTTTTTAGGATTTATTTAATTAATTTAAATCCAACATTATCCAAAACAGTGCATGCTGACGTCAGCATGACGTTAGCAGTCAACAGAGGTGTTGACTGGTCAACTGACGTGTGGGACCCACATGTCATTGTCTGTTTAGCCTAATTAGGGTTTAACTAATCTAATTACTGTTTAGTTAATTAACACTAGTTAATTAGGTTAATTAAACATTAATTAATTAAGTTGATTTAATTAATTAATATGTATTTTTCTATCAATTACTATATTTTTTAAAAACTTTTAAACTTCACTTTTTATATTAAACGTTCTGGGGCCGGCCCCACTGTCATAGGCCCTGGAGGCCTTATCGGGCACACAGGCGTGGGTGGGCGCCCCCCGAATTGTCCAGGGCGCGGGCACCAGGCGGAGGACGCAGGGCGGTGAGCAGGACTGCAGGCGGCGGCCACGGGAAGGCTGTGCAAGGCGCGGGATGGCGCGCGGCCAGCGGGCAGAGGCGGGGCGGGACGGACGGCGGGCGTGGTCGGGCGGAGCCGATGAGGGCGCGGCGCGCGGGCCTGGCGATGCGGTGGTGTGAGGCCGCGGTAGCAGGTGCGGCGGCCGGAGCAGTGCCGTGCGGAAGGCGTGGCCGGCAGCGGCGCTTGGCGCGGGCGAGCAGCGCCGCAGGTGAGCGGGGCGGGGGCGAACAGGCAGGCGCGTGAGGCGAGCTGCGGGACAAAGCGCGAGTGGAGGCGCTGCAGGAATGGGCTGCGGGGCGTGGTGGTGTGCGCGTGCGGTGCAAGGCACGCGACGCGAGCGGGGCGTGGTGGCCGTCCAGGGCAGAGCGGGGCGCGGCCGAGTGCGGTGCGCGGAGGTGGCAGGTGGAGCAAGCAGCAGCGCAGCAGGAGGAAGAGCAGCAGCGGCAGCTGCAGGGCCGTGGCGCGGTGCAGACGAGCACGGTGCGTGCGCACACATGGACGAGCGGCCGGAGCGGACGACGAGTGTGGGGAGAGGAGGAGAGGTCGGGGCCTCACCGGGGTTGTAGGGTGCGGGGCAGTGGGGCGTGGGGAGGAGGTCAGGGACGACATGTGATGGGGATGCAGTCCGGCGAGGTGGCTCCGGCGTCGAGCGGCGGGGCGGCATCGTGCGTCGAGGGCGCGGTCGCCGCAGGAACAGGGGGCGGCGGGATCGGGGTCGTTCCCAATCCAGATCGGTGTGGAGGAGAAGGGGAACGTGGGTGCGGGAGTGGGTGCGGGAACCGCTAGGGTTTGGGTCGGGGTGGCCTTGTAGTCTAGAGAGGGGGCCGACTGGGCCGGTCGATCCAGCAGGGGGGGTTGTTGTCTTTTTTCTGTTTTATTTTATTTTCTTTTTTTTACAGAAGAATGTTGTAGATAAATGAGCTGCCAAATGTATTTTGTAAAAAGTGAAACTTGGTCACACAGATATAATGCCTTATCCAGCACTGCCACAAAAAGTTTGGGGCCATCAAGAGTTGTCCAACCATTTTTAGAAAATGAAAAGGACATCTTAAATAATGATGGACCAGATAATAAATTCCCAAAGGCAATTTAGGACTTTCCAAAAATGTTGGTTTCAACATGACAAATATCTGGGGATTATTTGCCATAGGATGAACTATTTTATTTGCATGACAGAAGAAGCAAATATTTGACATGCAATTTAAATTTGAATCTGAAGCAGATTTTGGACAAGTGGCATTTTGGCATGATGATCATGATAACATGATCTTCATTAGGGGGAGATTACTGTGGTGCGATATTGGGGATGTTACACGCTCCACGGCTTCCAGTGCCAGCGTCTCCTCGCGCTGTCGGACCTCCTCTTCCTCCGCAGGCGTCCCCCTCATCGACGCAAGGGTGGCCCCACGCGCCTCGACCTGCTGCTCAAGGGACGCGCTCCAGGCCTGGAGCTCCCACGCGCGCTCCTTCGCAGCCTCGCGGCGGCGATCAGCCTCGTGAGCTTCTTCCAAAGCTCGTGAGCGGGCCTCATTGGCAATCTTGAGGGACGCCTCAGCCTTCACGTTCTCGAGGTCGTGATGATAACGGCCAAGGTTGATGGCCACTGGCAGCTTGCGCCGCTCCTCCACCAACCGAAGACCTTCAGCCTCAAGACGCGAGTCGACACCAGCAAGCTCTTCACCAAGGCGGTTCATCCCGCCCATCGCCTCATGGAAGAGCTTGTGGCGGACCACACTATGCCCGTGCTCGAGCACGAACGCTCGGCCCACCTCCTCCTCCACCTCAGGGGCTGCGGGTGGAGCATCAAGTGGCGCACCAACTCCCTGTTGGGGGCTGGGGGCTGGCATGGCCCCAGGCGCCAGCAGACCCTCGCGAGGGGCCCGAACCGAACAAGGCCCGCTGCTTGAAGAAGACTCCAGGATCGAGGCTAGCCAGCTACCAACCGTGACAAAGGGAGGAGCCATTGGCACGCCTGCTGCGCTCCGAGCAAGGCCGCGAAGAAAGGACGACGAAGGCGCAAGCTCGGGGCGCCTCGATGACGAACCAACTCCCGTGGCTGACCCCACGCCGTGGGCAGCGTCCGAGCCTGTAGCGCTGGAGCTTGGTGAGTGCGATGGGACGAGAGGGAGATGCTTCTCCGGAGATTTCGCGGCCTTAGCAGAAGGGGACCTGAGGGGACAATCGTTAGGAAAGGAAGGCGGCACATAGAAGATCACCAAGATAAAGTACTTACTTGTCGATAGCAATGTACTTCCGTCGCTTCAACGACCCGAAGATGTTGCTGCCGCTGGGGGATCCCTTCCTCTTGCGGAGCTCCTCGAAGTCAACACCAAGGCGACCAAAGCGCTGGACGTGATGGCCGGCGCGTGGCGGAGCCGAAGAAGAACCAAGAGGGATAGCCTCAGGGGAGCCCGGCTGTGGCGAACAGCCCGGCTTTTTCTCGCTGCGACCTCCCGAGGCCCCTGGAGCCTCGGCCTCGGGAGCTGCATGCCGCATCTCATCAGCGACCGACGCCTCGGGAGGGGCGTCGCGAGCTCCCGAGGACGACACCCCAGGATCACCGCTCGACATGTGCTCCTCAACATCTGAGCAGCCGGCCACCGTCGCCGCTCTCTCCCCTACATCGTCACCTGGGGCGAGCTCGGCACCGGCGGCAAAGAATGGGACCACGATGATGGGATTCTCGCGGGGCCCCACCAAGCCAATTGGGCACAGCCCCACTCATCAAAGGAAGGCATGTTCGCGGCAAAGGTGACCTTGTTCTCGCAGCGGTACAACATGCAGCTTTTCTTGGGCATCTCGTCCGGCAGAGGGACACCAGATAGGACCGTGAGCACCGTTTGCCACGCAGCGAGAGGGAGCCCCTCCTCCTAAACCCTCATATTGTCCTATCTGCTGAGCAATTCCCACATTGGGCGAGAATGGCGCTGAAGCGGAGCAACCCGACGCATGACGAACTCCCTCACCACCATGGGCGCAGTCACACAAGGGTCCTTCAACCACTGCAGCCTGGCCCAGACAGGGGCAAGAAAGGGGCTCGTGAGCTTCTAATGGCCCCAGCCGGAGTTTGGAATGGCAGGCCCCACCGGAGCTTGGAGCAGAGGGTTGAGCACGCCGGCATCAACAAACACCCATCGCGTGTGGAACTCGCTGGCGGATGAAGGGAGCTCGAAGTCAATCCCCATGCTTGCTGTTGCAGCCATGGCCTGGAAGCCCACACACCCTGAGCTCTGCCGGGCACCGGTGAGATGCAGCAAGAAGAAGTGGCAGAAGAGTGCTACGGAGGGGGTGATGCCCACCATGGCATCACACACGAAAGCGAAAACGGCAAGAAGGGTCACAGATTGAGGGTCGAGATGGAGCATGAGGATCTGATAGTGCTCGAGCACCGCGTTGAAGAAGGCGGAGAAGGGAGGAAGCAGGCCAGCCCAGAGGGTGTCAATGAAGATCGGAACCTCGGTGACTACCCAAGCCATGCTGGAGCGAAACGCAGGCCAGGCCGGCGTCTCTCCCCACTCGTTGAAGCTGGAGGTGAGCATGGGGTCCCATGGCCTCGTCGTTGAGCACCCGAGGCCGGCCGACCGTCGACTCGAAGGATGGAGGTGCAGTTGGCAAGGACAGAGGTTTCTTCCCCTTTTCGGCTTGCTTCGGCGCCATGGCGGTGAAGCGGGCGGAGCGCAAGTTGGATTGGGAAGGCGGAGCAGGACATCGAAGGAGCAGGGAGATTGGAAGAGCTGGGCGCGGAGAGGGAAGAATAACCGTGCAAGAAGCGGGGCCGCATAGCCAAGCGGATTCAAAGGCAGCGTGGGGAAGCGGAGACGCCCACGTCCAATCAACCTCCACATGTCAACCGAGGCCGCAGGCTTTTGGGGCCCGCGGTGCTCCGAACTTGACCCTTGGTTTCGCCGTGAAGCCAAGCCCGTGCGCACCTTGGGAATGGGGGCTACTATCGGTGTTCTGGGAACGGGGGTCCCCAGACTTGCCTGCCTGCGGCCCGCGGCGTGGCTGAGCCAGCAGGCCGTACGACCCATCTTCACCAACAAAGCATCCAAGACCCTTGCGAGGGTCCAAGCCTCACGAGGCTGACGATGCAAGACCTCCTCCCGAGCGGCCTAGTCAGGTAGGCTCACGAGGAGCAGAGATATCAAGGCGAGGCGAGCCTCACGAGGCTCTCGTGACGTGAGCCATGACGATCGACACCAGGCGGGCGCCAGCGCGCGCAGCGTCCTTGTTTCCCCTTTGGTGCAAAGGAGGCAAGCACAGCCGCGGGGTACCGAGGCCTCAGACAAAGGTTGCCATTTCGGTGCAACAAGACCAAGACCATGGACTGCAAGACGGAGGTCATCGTGGAGCCCAAGACAGCGTCACCACCAGAGCTTTGTGCAGGCGAAGACTACTTTTGTCGGGATGGCTCGTATTAGCTGTCCCCCTTCAAATTAGCCCGCCATTGTTGGCTCCCTTCTCGCTCGATATTTGGGAAGAGGACCAGGGCCTCTATAAATAGGAATAGCCACCACCATAGTAGAGAGGGGAGATGGGGTAGAGATCTCGTCAGACCCAGAGACACACCACAAGTTCATACGCACAAGAACACCTCAACCTCAGGAGGCTGTTCTTCCCCTTGCACTGTTCTTCATCAGCCCAAGAGGCAATCCACCACCACCACACTAGAGTAGGGTATTACACCACAATGGTGGCCCGAACCAGTATAAACCCCGTGTCTTTCTTTGTTGTGAGTTCGTCGAGTTCAACCGCAAGATCTTAGCGAGCTAGAGCGTAGATCGGTAGGAGGGAAAGACTTCGTGCGCACCCAAGTGTTTGAACTTTAAGGGTTATCCGGAGCCCCGCATCCGACAATAAGCATGTCAAATTTTTGTGGAGTGCATAGAGTTTGCAAGTACACACCAAATAGGGAAGATAGATTTTGCAAGAGGCATAAGTATTTAGAAACTAAATGGTTGCAAGAAAGGCTAGATGTTTGTGCTGAAAATTTAAATTTTCTTAGCCATCCTTGTGAACTTTGCAATGAACGTGGTCATTTAAATATCCAATGCAAATTGTTTCATGATCGAATCATGTCCAAAAATTGTGATGACTTGATTTCCCTTGCGCATCATAATGAACTTAGTTTGCTTGTGGGTTATGAAGAAATGAAACGTATAACTAAGGATCTTCCAAAATTTTCCTTAATAAAGTTCTTGATTTTGATCTAGAGGAAATTTATATGTATTGTTAGTCATATTCTTCATGATGCTCTCTTTATGTTACAATTCTTATCTTTTATGTGAGCATCATTGAAATCATCATGCCTAGCTAGGGGCGTTAAACGATATAGCTTGTTGGGAGGCAACCCAATTTTATTTTTGTTCTTTGCTTTTTTTTCCTATTTAGTAATAAATAAATCATCTATCCTCTGTTATGATTGTGTTTTTTATGTTTTAATTAGTGTTTGTGCCAAGTAAAGCCTTTAGGATCTTCTTGGGTGATTATTATTTGATCTTGCTGATAAAAACAGTAAGTATGCGCTCACGAAAATAATTTTCATTCTTTACCAGAGAGTGATAAAATACCAATTCCAACGGCAGTATATCAATATACAAATTGCCTAGGACTTCCTAATTTCTCAGGATTTTTGTAGTTACAGAAGTATTCGAGAGTTATAGATTACTACAGACTGTTCTGTTTTTGGAAGATTCTGTTTTCGATGCATAGTTTGCTTGTTTTCTAGTTTTTATGGATTAAATTGCTTAATATAAATTGTAGAAATGATATGGTACAATAGTCATCATGTTATAAAAATTATGAATCTTGTATTGACAGTACCTATGTGGTGATTTGCTTTCTTATACAAACGGAGCTTATGAGTTTTCTGTTGAGTTTTGTGTTGTGAAGTTTTCAAGTTATTGGGTAAAGATTCGATGGACTATGGAATAAGGAGTTGCAAAAGCCTAAGCTTGGGGATGCCCAAGGCACCCCAAGGTAATATTCAAAGACAACCAAGACCCTAAGCTTGGGGATGCCCCGGATGGCATCCCCCTCTTTCGTCTTCGTTCATCGGTAACTTTACTTGGAGCTATATTTTTATTCACCACATGATATGTGTTTTGCTTGGTGCGTCATTTTATTTTTATTTTTTGCTTGCTTTTTGAATAAAATACCAAGATCTGAAATTCTTAAATGTTAGAGAGTCTTCACATAGTTGCATAATTATTCGACTACTCATTGATCTTCACTTATATCTTTTGGAGTAGTTTGTCATTTGCTCTAGTACTTCACTTATATCTTTTTAGAGCACTGCGGTGGTTTTATTTTGAAGAAATTAATGAACTCTCATGCTCCACTTATATTATTTTGAGAGTCTTAAACTACATGGTAATTTACTTTGGTTATGAATTTAGTACTAATATGATGGGCATCCAAGATGGGTATAATAAAAACTTTCATATAGAGTGCACTGAATACTATGAGAAGTTTGGTACTTGATGATTGTTTTGAGATATGAAGATGATGATATTAGAGTCATGCTAGTTGAGTAGTTGTGAATTTGAGAGATACTCGTGTTAAACTTTGTGATTCCCGTAGCATGCATGTATGGTGAACCTTTATGTGATGAAGTCAGAGCATGATTTATTTTTTGATTGTCTTCCTTATGAGTGGCGGTCGGGGACGAGTGATGGTATTTTCCTACCAATCTATCCCCCTAGGAGCATGCGCGTAGTACTTTTTTGATAACTAATAGATTTTTTCAATAAGTATGTGAGTCCTTTATGACTAATGTTGAGTCCATGAATTATACGCACTCACACCCTTCCACCATTGCTAGCCTCTCTTGTGCCACGCAACTTTCCCTGGTACCATACACCCACCATTACCTGCCTCAAAACAGCCACCATACCTACCTATTATGGCATTTCCATAGCCATTATAAGATATATTGCCATGCAACTTTCCACCGTTCTGTTTATTATGACACGCTTCATCATTGTCATATTGATTTGCATGATCATGTAGTTGACATTGTACTTGTGGCAAAGCCACCTTCATAATTCTTTCATACATATCACTCTTGATTCATTGCACATCCCGGTACACCACCGGAGGCATTCACATATTTTGTTCTAAGTATTGAGTTGTAAGTGAATAAAAGTGTGATGACCATCATTATTAGAGCATTGTCCCATGTGAGGAAAGGATGATGGAGTCTATGATTCCCCCACAAGTCGGGATGAGACTCCGGACGAAAAATAAAAAAAGAGAAAAAAGAGGCCATAAAAAAGAGAATGCCAAAAAAACAAAAAAAACAAAAAAATGAGAGAAAAAGAGAGAAGGGGCAATGCTACTATCCTTTTACCACACTTGTGCTTCAAAGTAGCACCATGATCTCCATGATAGAGAGTCTCTTATGTTGTCACTTTCATATACTTGTGGGAATTTTTCATTATAGAACTTGGCTTGTATATTCCAATGATGGGCTTCCTCAAAGTGCCCTAGGTCTTCGTGAGCAAGCAAGTTGGATGCACACCCACTTAGTTTCCTTTTGAGCTTTCATACACTTATAGCTCTAGTGCATCCGTTGCATGGCAATCCCTACTCACTCACATTGATATATATTAATGGGCATCTCCATAGCCTGTTGATATGCCAAGTTAATGTGAGACTATCTTCTCCTTTTTTTTCTCCACAACCACCATTCTATTCCACCTATAGTGCTATGTGCATGGCTCACGCTCATGTATTGCGTGAGGATTGAAAAAGTTTGAGAACATCAAATGTATGAAACAATTGCTTGGCCTGTCATCGGGGTTGTGCATGATTTAAATATTTTGTGTGATGAAGATAGAGCATAGCCAAACTATATGACTTTGTAGGGATAGCTTTCTTTGGCCATGTTATTTTGAGAAGACATGATTGCTTTGTTAGTATGCTTGAAGTATTATTATTTTTATGTCAATATTAAACTTTTTTCTTGAATCTTATGGATATAGATACTCATGCCACAATAAAGAATATTACATTTATAATTATGTTATGTAGCATTCCACATCAAAAATTCTATTTTTATCGTTTGCCTACTTGAGGATGAGCAGGAATTAAGCTTGGGGATGCTTGATACGTCTCCAACATATCTATAATTTTTGATTGTTCCGTGCTATTATATTATCCACCTAGGATGTTTTATATGCATTTATATGCTATTTTATACGATTTTTGGGACTAACCTATTAACCTAGAGCCCAGTGCCAGTGCCAGTTTTTGTTTTTCCTTGTTTTTTTTATACAGAAAAGGAATACCAAATGGATTCCAATTGACGTGCCAATTTTTGATGATTTTTTATGGACCAAAAGAAGCCCCTGGAGTAAAAGAGTTGGGCCAGAAGAGTCCCGGGCCGTCCACGAGGGTGGGGCGTGCCCTACCCCGCCCCCCCCCCTCGGCACACCGCCCTATCTCGTGGATGACCCGGGGACCCCCCTGACTTGTTCCCGACGCCAAAAATTCCTATAAATACTGAAACCTCCAGAAAATAACCTAGATCAGGAGTTCCGCCGCCGCAAGCCTTTGTAGCCACCGAAAACCAATCTAGACCTGTTCGGCACCCTGCCGGAGGGGGGAATCCCTCTCCCGTGGCCATCTTCATCATCCCGATGCTCTCCATGACGAGGAGGGAGTAGTTCACCCTCGGGGCTGAGGGTATGTACCAGTAGCTATGTGTTTGATATCTGTCTCTCTCTCTCTCTCGTGTTCTAGATTCGGCACGATCTTGATGTATCACGAGCTTTGCTATTATAGTTGGATCTTATGATGTTTCTCCCCCTCTATCTCCTTGTGATGAATTGAGTTTTCCCTTTGAAGTTATCTTATTCGATTGAGTCTTTAAGGATTTGAGAACACTTGATGTATGTCTTGCATGTGCTTATCTGTGGTGACAATGGGATATTCATGTGATCCACTTGATGTATGTTTTGGTGATCAAGTTGTGAGTTCCGTGACCTCGTGAACTTATGCATAGGGGTTGGCACATGTTTTCGACTTGACTCTCCAGTAGAAACTTTGGGGCACTATTTGAAGTTCTTTGTGTTGGTTGAATAGATGAATCTGAGAATGTGTGATGCATATCGTATAATCATACCCATGGATACTTGAGGTGACATTGGAGTATCTCGATGACATTAGGGTTTTGGTTGATTTGTGTCTTAATGTGTTATTCTAGTACGAACTCTAGGATAGATTGAATGGAAAGAATAGCTTCGTGTTATTTTACTACGAACTCTTGAATAGATCGATCAGAAAGAATAACTTTGAGGTGGTTTTGTACTCTACAATAATCTCTTCGTTTGTTCTCCGCTATTAGTGACTTTGGAGTGACTCTTTGTTGCATGTTGAGGGATAGTTATATGATCCTACTATGTTATTATTGTCGAGAGAACTTGCACTAGTGAAAGTATGAACCCTAGGCCTTGTTTCAACGCATTGCAATACTGTTTGTGCTCACTTTTATCATTAGTTACCTTGCTGTTTTTTATATTTTCAGATTACAAAAACCTATATCTACCATCCATATTTCACTTGTATCACCATCTCTTCGCCGAACTAGTGCACCTATACAATTTACCATTGTATTGGGTGTGTTGGGGACACAAAGAGACTCTTTGTTATTTGGTTGCAGGGTTGCTTGAGAGAGACCATCTTCATCCTACGCCTCCCACGGATTGATAAACCTTAGGTCGAGGGAAATTTGCTACTGTCCTACAAACCTCTGCACTTGGAGGCCCAACAACGTCTACAAGAAGAGGGTTGTGTAGTAGACATCATGGTGTGTGGGCCTTGTCCTGGGGCTTGGCGGCCTCACCCTTGGTTAACTGTAGGGAAAGTAGCACTGTTCAAGGCGTGCTTTGTATGGTTGAACCTGTATAAGTAGTCATACTGCTTTCAGCTATGGTTGTTAAGTGCCCCTACTGGTTTTAGTTAAGGTTGTTAAGTACTCCTACTGCTTTTACAGTATGTCATGTTTCTTCAGTCCTGTCTTACTCCAGCCGCCAAAACCAAACCAGCGCCAGCGTGGCCGCCTGCTTCCGCCTCCCATGACTGGCTATGCCTCAGCGCACGCATCGCCACCCCACTGTCTCCTAAATCATTAACGCCGACGTCCGAGGCCTCGCCGTCGTCCTCCGTGCGCTATGGTGCGCTCGCCGCGGCGCCACCCTCTCGCATTGTCAACATGGTCAACAAACAACAGGAATCGGCAAAAGTGCGTGGAGAGGATGACAGTAGGGGCCCACCATGTCAGCGTATGGAAAAAGAAAATGCTTCCTCCTAGTGGTTTCATGACATATGGGACCCATGACATTGTCAGCGTATATAGTCAATAGACAAGAGAATAGCACAAGATCGGCTGACACGTAGGACGTAGCTGCTCAAGCAATATTTTTTTTGTTGCTGTTGAGACGGAGCAAGGTTTCAACTGGGTTGTGGCCCGTCTAGCACAGGCTTATATTTTATGTTCACCATATGACCAGCCCAGCTAATTTTTCTTTGTGAAAATAAGCCCGGTTTATTTTTTCTAAAGAATACCCAATCCAGGCCTACTTATTTTCCTACGCCCTGATGGGCTGCAACTCTTTCAAGACGCCTACAAATATTGAAAATAATATGAAATGGGTTGTAAATATGAAAACAGATGGCAAATTGGCAATTACTTTATAATTTCTGATTTTTTTTCACATTTTCAGATTCCTATTTCACTGGGCTTTAACCTAATTTAAATATATCTTCAAAGTACTTCAAATCTGGCTCGACATTTTGGTATTTAAAATAGTTTGGAACCCACAGAAATATGCAAAATTTCATTTAAATTTATAACCCTGGCCCTGGCCAACAAAAAAACGGATTGCGATAAATTGCATAAGAAGTTGCAATGAGCTATATATAAATTATTAAAAAATAGGGAATGGTCTGACTTGTGGGCCTATTAAGTTGACGCATATGCAAGATTTTTTTACTTATTATATACATCAACAAACGATTCTAGCAGATGTAACCGTTGGATGTCAATCCAACGACCGTTGTGTTTCTTCAATCTCTGATCTTCTTGCTCCAGCCGCCAAATCCAGCGCCGGCGGGACCGCCTGCTCCCGCCTCCCGTGGCCGGTTGTGCTGCCGCGCAGGCCTCACCACCCCCTACTACTCCCACCGCTGACCAGGCCATCCCTCTACTCACCCACATCCCTCCACTATTGTGGCTTCGCCGCCTCTAGGTCATTCCTTTCCCGGGTCTCGTCGTCGTCCATCGCGTTGGTGTTCTCGGTACGGCGTGGTCAACATTGTCAAAAATGACAACATCGGAAGAGGGATGTACATGGGGAGGCTGACAGTTGGGACCCACATGGTCCATGGCCACAGGCAAGCAAGTACCTCCTTATTACGCCAAAAAGAATGAATACTCCCGCTGACAGCTCGGACCCACCAGCTATATCTTCGCACTCAAGGAAGTGCCTCCTTATTACGCACAAAAAAATGAGTACTCCCTTTGCAAGCTGGGACCCACCATAGTGGGAGGCTGACTTGTGGGCCTACTAAGTTGACGTGGATGGAGGGCTTTGTCAACTTAGTCAACAAACGATTCTATCACCAGTGACCGTTGGATTGTTAACATCCAACGGTCGTCCTGCTTCTTCAACCTCTGATTTTCTTGCTCTAGCCGTCCAAACCACCGCGTGCTCTTGCCTCCCATGGCCAGTTGTACTGTCGCGGAGGCCTCACCGCCCCCTACTACTCCCACCACTGAGCAGGCCCTGCGGCGATGGCAGCTGAACCAGTGAACCCTCGTACTCCTCTCCGTGTGGGCATCCACTGCCATGTCTTCCTTGGCTCCACGTCGTCCCCTTCCTAGGCCTCACCGTCGTACACCGCCTTGGTGCTCTCGGCGCGGCGTGGTCAATGTGGTCAATGAACTACTTCCATCGGAAGAGTAATGTATGTGGAGAGTCTGATAGCTGGGTCCACGGCCATAGCAAGGAAGTGCCTCCTTATTATGCAAAAAATAATGATACCTCCACCTGACAGTAGGGACCCACCGGACGGGCCATCGTATTTTGCAAAAAAACGTTCCCCCTGACTGCTGGGACCCATCAGCTACATCTTCGCATGCAAGGAAGTGCGTCCATATTACGGGCAAAAAAATGATTCGCCCCCTGACTGCTGAGACTGATAGAGGCGAAGGTGTCCTGATGTTTCGATGAGATCGTGGCTATCATTTTCTGTGGGAGTCGACCTTGACGATCCGACTACGAACGTGTGAGACGTTGCACCTTAGCAATCGCTAAACCAACTTCTTAGGGGTTATTAACCATGTCGGAGCACGATCAACCTGACCACGAGGGTCTGTTTCCTGCGAGCAAACGAAGAACAAGCAAGGAACTGAGATTGCAATATGGATATTGCGAATATAAGAGGAAAACTTTATTAATGAAGCTGGGGTTCTGTGACGCCTTTGTCTGGTCGTTGAACACAAGCGAAGTACGCGAAGTTGCAGCTATGGAGAACTTTTAATGTAAACAAAACCCAAAGTCTAAACGATGCCCTAAGGGTTGTATATATGGAGGAAGAGGGGGGAATTTCGTGGCCCTTGGAGGAGGGGTCTGAAACCAACCCTAACTCTTGTTTCCCCACACATACGAACTCTAAAAACAGCCTATACTTAAGTATTTCGTAAGTACATGGGCCTGGCTCAATAATAAGGTGACGCAACACCTATAATAGCCTCTGGACGAAATTTATGAAGTGGCATCTTGTATATTTCGTCCAAGACTTCATGCACTCCTTATGGTGGCTTCAAAGTCCTGAAATCATCACTTGTAACTCCGTTCTTGTTGCCCTTGCGCATGCCATCATCTCCATGTTTGGTCTTGCTCCAGTGTTCATCCCTCTTATCCATGCCAGGCCCTTCATTTGTAAGTAAAACAAATGTATCCAACTTAGGCAGCATCATATTCTCATGAACATTAGAATCATCACCAAGAAACGAAAGTACCTGATAATTTAATTGGCGTGCGCGAGCTCTAGTAATTGGTCCAGTATGTATAGCAGCAGGGGATGTGGGTGTAACAATGGTATTGATGTCCTCATCATCCTCCCCTTGTTGAAATGAAGTCGTCCTCGATGGAAGCTCATATTCCTCACCCAAATAAGGCTTCAACTCTGCAATGTTAAAAGTGGGACTAACCCCAAAATCTGCATGCAAGTCAAGTTTATATGCATTATCATTTATTTTCTCTAACACCTTAAAAGGACCATCAGCACGTGGCATTAGCTTTGATTTACGCAAATCAGGAAATCTATCCTTACGCAAATGTAACCAAACAAGATCTCCAGGTGCAAACACAACATGTTTACTACCCTTATCTCTGTCGGATTTAGGGTTCCGGCAAACCCTTGAGGTTCGAACACAGGGGTGCGCACGAAGATCTCTCCACCTCTAGCTCACACCCTTACCGCAATCTCCAGCTTTAGCGCGTCGAACCTGCAGAACAAGGGACACAAGATTTATACTAGTTCGGGTCACCGATGTGGTGTAATACCCTACTCTAGTGTGGTGTGGTGGATTGCCTCTGGGGCTGAGGATGAATAGTTACAAGGGAAGAACAGCCTCCTGAGGAGAGGTGTTCTTGTGCTTGGTGAGTTGATACTGTAGAGGATCGTCCCTCTTTTAAGGTGGTGGCTAGTCCTATTTATAGAGGCCTGGGTCCTCTCCCCAAATATTAGGCGGCAAGGGATCCCACAACGGCCAGTTTGAAGGGGGCAGCTAGTACCAGCTATCCTGACAAAAGATGGTCTTCGCCTGCCAAAGGCTCTGGTGGTGGCACCGTCCTGGGCTCCACGATGACCTCCGTCCTGCTGGTCTTGGTCTCGTTGCATCGATATGGAAACATTTTCCTGATGCCTCAGGACTCTGCGCCTGCGCTTGCCTCTTTAGCACCAAAGAGGGAATGAGGACACTGCGCGTGCTGGCGCCCGCCTGGCCTTGGTCGTTATGGCTTGCGTCACAGGAACCTTGCGAGGTTCCCCTTGCCTTGATCTCTCCGCCCCTCGCGAGCCAGCCTAGTGAGGCCGCCCCCGAGGAGGTCTTGCATCGTCCGCCTCGTGAGGCTTGTGAAGGAAATATGCCCTAGAGGCAATAATAAAGTTATTATTTATTTCCTTATATCATGATAAATGTTTATTATTCATGCTAGAATTGTATTAACCGGAAACATGATACATGTGTGAATACATAGACAAAAAGAGTGTCACTAGTATGCCTCTACTTGACTAGCTCGTTGATCAAAGATGGTTATCTTTCCTAGCCATATACATGAGTTGTCATTTGATTAACGGGATCACATCATTAGTAGAATGACGTTATTGACTTGACCCATTCCGTTAGCTTAGCACATGATCGTTTACTATGTTGCTATTGCTTTCTTCATGACTTATACACGTTGCTATGACTATGAGATTATGCAACTCCCGTTTACCGGAGGAACACTTTGTGTGCTACCAAACGTCACAACGTAATTGGGTTATTATAAAGGTGCTCTACAGGTGTCTCCGAAGGTACTTGTTGGGATGGCGTATTTCGAGATTAGGATTTGTCACTCCGATTGTCGGAGAGGTATCTCTGGGCCCTCTCAGTAATGCACATCACTATAAGCCTTGCAAGCAATGTGACTAATGAGTTAGTTGTGGGAAGATGCATTACGGAATGAGTAAAGAGACTTGCCGCTAATGAGATTGAACTAGGCATTGAGATACCGACGATCGAATCTCGGGCAAGTAACATACCGATGACAAAGGGAACAACGTATGTTGTTATGCGGTTTGATCGATAAAGATCTTCGTAGAATATGTAGGAGCCAATATGATCATCCCGGTTCCTCTATTGGTTATTGACCGGAGACATGTCTCGGTCATCTCTACATAGTTCTCGAACCCGTAGGGTCCGCACGCTTAAAGTTTGGTGACGATCGGTATTATGAGTTTTTGTGTTTTGATGTATCGAAGGTAGTTCGGAGTCTCGGATATGATCACCGACATGACGAGGAGTCTCGAAATGGTCGAGACGTAAAGATCGATATATTGGACGGCTATATTCGGACACCGGAAGTGTTCTGAGTGGTTTCATATAAAAACTGGAGTACCGGGGGGTTACCGGAACCCCCCGGGGAGTTAATTGGGCCTCATGGGCCTTAGTGGGAGAAGAGGAGGGGTGGCCAGGGCAGCCGCGCGCCCCCTCCCCCTCTAGTTCGAATTGGACAAGGAGGGGGCGGCGCCCCCCTTTTTCCTTCTCCTCTCTCCCTTCCTTCCCTCTCCTACTCCAACAAGGAAAAGGAGGAGTCCTACTCCCGGTGGGAGTAGGACTCCCCCCTGGCGCGCCCTCCTCCTGGCCGGACACCTCCCCCCTTCCTCCTTTATATACGGGGGCATGAGGCACCCTAGTACACATAAGTTGATCTGTTGATCTATTCCAGCCGTGTGCGGTGCCCCCCTCCACCATATTCCACCTCGGTTATATCGTAGCGGTGCTTAGGAGAAGCCCTGCGTCGGTAGCAACATCATCATCATCATCACGCCGTCGTGCTGACGGAACTCTCCCATGAAGCTCTGCTGGATCGGAGTTCGCGGGACGTCATCGAGCTGAACGTGTGCTGAGCACGGAGGTGCCGTACGTTCGGTACTTGGATCGGTCGGATCGTGAAGACGTACGACTACATCAACCACGTTGTGCTAACGCTTCCGCTTTCGGTCTACGAGGGTACATGGACACACTCTCCCCTCTCATTGCTATGCATCACCATAATCCTGAGTGTGCGTAGGAAAATTTTGAAATTACTATGTTCCCAAATAGCTTGGCCCCTCGCGAGGGTCTTCAGTGTTTGCTGGTGAAGATGGGTCGTATAGGGCCGCCGGTGCAGCCATGTCGTGGGCCACAGGCAGGCAAGTCTAGGGACCCCCGTTCCCAGGAAACCGATAGTAGCCCCCGGGCCCAAGGCGCGCTCGGCCTTGGCTTCAAGGCGAAGCCAAGGGGCAAGTGCGGAGCGCCGCGGGCCCCAACAGCCTGCGGCCTCGGTTGACGCATGGCGGTTGATTGGACGGGGGTGTCTCCGCTTCCCCACGCTGCCTCGGCAACTGCCCGACTTGACGAGTCCCTGCTACATGCAGAAAAAAGGTCATTATTACCTTAGATCGTCGAGGCCGACGGTTGGCCTCCTCTTGGCTACAAATGGGAAGGGGGAGCGGAGCCCCCGTCGCCCATCTCTTCCTTCGCTCCTCCTGCTTCTTCTTCCTTACTTCCTTGCTAGCAGCGACACTCATGGCGCCGGCGAAGAGGTTCTCGGCCGCAGAGAAGGGCAAGGCCCGCCAGGAGGGGCCGGCGAAGAGGTTCTTAGTCACAGAGAAGGGAAAGGCCTGCCTAGAGGGGCCCGGCTCTCCGCCACCCAAGAGGGGGCGTGGTTGCCCGCGCAAGCACGCCGCGACCCCCACTGTGGCCCCTCGCGGCAGCGGCGGCGCCTCCCCGCGCAGCGGGAGTCGCCCTGGTTGTGGCAATCCCATTGATGAAGTGATGCGCGCCATGGTTGCACGGCCTCCTCGGCCGCACTTCCATTCGGCAAGGGTGATGCCGGAGTTCATCGTGTGGTCGGAGACCCGGCTGGCACCTGGCTTCAGCTCCCGCGCTTCTTTGCCGGTGAACTGTCAGCCACGGGTCCAGGCGGTCTCCGGCTACAGGCGGACGGTTGCTGCCGGAGGACTTTGTGGGTCGCGGTGGAAGTCTCCGCCGCGGGCAACATAGCCCTGGCCCGTGGCTGGCAGACATTTTCCCGCGCACGCGGCCTGGGTAGGTGGTGTGCCCTCCACTTCAAGGACGACGGCGACGTGACCCTCTATGGAGGGTGTTTGGGGAAGAAGGTCGCCGCGTCAGGTGCTGCCCCGAGGACAACAACGGCGACGAGGTGCTTGGCCTCGGTGATCGTCTTAATGAGGAGGAAGGTGGCTTCGTCCTTGGCGCTGGCCGCGACTCGTCCACCTACGGCGGCTCCTCCTCCAGCGACAGCTCCAGCAGCGGCGGTTATGACCAGCCGCCACGCGTCGTGCCCGTTTCAAGGGTGGTAGCGGGTCGTCTCGTCGCCGCGCTCCAGTGGAGCGCGATGAGGGGTCCGGCTGAGCCCAGGGGAGCGCCATGGGTCCGTCCTCGCGAGCTGCTACGGGGGCACGTGCCACCTTTGTTTTGTTCTTTCCTTCCTGCATTTAAGAAGAAACAAGTATGGGCCCTGCAGGGGCATGTAATGAACCATGATTTCCAAGTCGTTGTGTTATGTTTATCGTCCCTGCGTCGTGTTACGGTACTAGCGTTTTATGCAGGCGTGTAGAGATAACTTAGGTTGATGTGCCTGAAGTAGTTTCCACCTCGTGCGGCACGCATTTCCCAGTGCCTGGCGAGTCCTCCTTTGCTCGGAAGGTGTCTAGGAACTGCAAAAATTCATTAGGAAACTCTTATTCTTCCGAATCCTGGTCGCAGGCGCCACCGGCCATGACCCAGCGCTTTGTATCGCGGTACCTGAGGGGCACGGATTCAGAGAGGTGTGCCAGCTTGCGGGCTCGGGCGAGGGTGCCTCGCGAAGAACTGGAAAAACGCTCACGAGGGCACCTGTCCAGCCCCCTCCCGAGGCATGCGAGGGAGAGCACGGACCAAAACAAAGATCCAAGGAAGCACAAAGGAAAAAAGGCGATCGAACCAAGAGGACAAGAAAAGCCAGAATGCAAACTTCCATTAAGAAAAAAGGGGCAAGCCAACTACGGAAAGCAAATGAAAAGCCGCGTCCGGCACCTAGTCTAGTCTTCTCACCAGCGCGGAGCTAAGTGCTACCACTAAGACGTGGGAGGGAGCCCCCGAGGCCCAAGGGCGGCACTCCTGAGACTCTTGGGCATGTACAGCCCCACTCATTCTTCCCTGGAGAGCACCCGCCTCAGGACGAGATCGCCCACCTCGAGCGTCCTAGAGCGGATGATGCGATAGTGGTACCGTCGCAGCGCTTGCTGGTACCTTGCCGCTCGGAGCGAGGATTCACATCAGCGTTCCTCCCCCAGCACAAGGTCCATCCCCCGCACGGTGTCTTGCTGCGTCTCATTGAACGCCAGGACCTGCGCAAAGCGATGCTTGACCTCGTGAGGGAGAACCACTTCTGCTCCGTAGACGAGGAAGAACGGGGTCTCGCATGTTGGCTTGGTTGCGGTGGTGCGGACGGACCACAACACAGACTGGAGCTCATCGTGCCAGCCCTTGCCGCAGGCCTCAAGCTTATTCTTGAAGGTCCTGGTCTTGAGGCCCCTGAGGACATCCGCGTTCGTGCGTTCGGCTTGACCGTTGCTCCTCGGGTGTGCCACTGAAGCATAGCAGATCTGCGTTCCAAGGTTAGCACAGTATGCCTTGAAAACATAGCTAGTGAACTGCGAGCCATTGTCAGTAATGATGCAATTAGGGACCCCAAACCGGCGTACGACACCCTTGATGAACTTGACCGCAGACCCGGCAGGGATGGTGCGGACGTCTTTTACCTTCGCCCATTTGGTGAACTTGTCGATGGCGACGTAGAGGTAGCGGTAGCCCCCAGGCGCTCGAGGGAATGGGCCTAAGATATCCAACCCCCAGACTGCGAACGGCCACGGGAGCGGGATGGTCTGGAGGCCCTGAGCTGGCTGATGGATCTGCTTGGCATGGAATTGGCAGGCCTCGCAGGACTTCACCAGCTCGGTTGCGTCGTTGAGGGCCGTAGGCCAGTAGAACCCGCTGCGGAACGCCTTGCCGACGAGGGCCCGTGATGACGAGTGGTGCCCGCAGTCTCCGCCATGTATGCCAGCCAGTAGCTCGTTCCCCTGTTCCCTGGAGATGCATCATAAGGAAACATCATTTGGCCGCTTTCTGTATAACTCACCGTCCTGGATGCAGTATGTCGTAGCCTGTAGGGCCACGCGCTTTGCGTCTGCCTCCTTCTCCGGCAGCGTCCCTTGCGTCAGGTATTCCTTGAGCTCTTTGGTCCAGCACCCCTCCTGAGGCTCGAGTGCCAGGAGTAGGCATGCTCCCGAGGTCAGGCCGCGGGCGAGGGCTCACGAGGCAGGTGGTTGGGGGAGTTCCTCCCGAGGCGGCGCCGGCCCCGGGAGCGGAGGTGCTACCGACGGCTTGAAGAGCCGCTCCTCAAAGATGTCAGGATCTTGGGGTTGTCGCTTGGACCCCCTCTTGGCGATGTCGTTGGCCTCCTTGTTGGTGCCACGGGGTATGTGCTACAGCTCTAGACCCAGGAAATGCTTTTCCACTTTGCGTAACTCTGCGAGGTATGCCTCCATGTGCTCGTCCCTCGGCTCGTATACCTTGTTGAAGAAGTTGATGAGGAGCTGTGAGTCGCCCTTGATGGTGAGGCGCTTCACCCCTAGGGCTACCGCGGCCTTGAGGCCAGCAATGAGGCCTTTGTACTCTGCGATGTTGTTGGAGACCTTATCGCCCTGCTTGAAGCAGAGTTGCACGGCGTAGTAGATCTTGTCCTGAGTAGGCGCCCCCGCACCCTGGCGTGCGAACACGCCATCGAAATACATGACCCATCCATCTGGTGCTTCACTTCCTGCCGAGAGGGATCGGTCCTCGCCTGCTTCAAACCCTGGGGCGTCGGTCCATTCTGCCACGAAGTCAGCGAGCGCAGTCGCCTTGATGACCCTAGTTGTGCTGAACTCTAGCTGGAATGCTTGCAGCTTGATGTTCCATTCGGCAACTCTTCCAGCAGCGTTGGGGGTCATGAGTACCCTCTTCAGCGGGTAGGCCGAGATGACCTTGATTGGGTGACCTTGGAAGTAGTGCTGCAGCTTGCGTGAGGCCACCAGAAGCACGAGTAAGAGCTTCTGAGGCATGGGGAACCATGCCCTTGCATCCCGCAGTACCGTGCTGACGAAATACACCGGGTGCTCGATGAGGGCAGGAACGTCGATAGAGCTTGTGCCTCTCGGTAGTTGGGGCGTCTCCTGAGATGATGGGACCTCAAGGGCCTGATTGCCTGTTGGGGCCTCTGTCAGCTCGTGAACGCCACCCTGCTGTGCCTGGTCACCCGTTGGCATTGCTTCAGCCCTCGCGGTGCCCTCCGGGTACTGCATCGCCTCGGCTGGTGGCGTGGCGTGGCGCGGCAGCCCCCTAGCATGGCGCTCCTCCCGGACTGCCACTAGAGCTGCGCTGGTGGAGTAGGGAATGGCGGCAAGGTAAAGCACCAGGGGCTCGAGAGGGCAAGGCGCCACCATCACCGGAGGGCTGGTCAGGTATCTCTTGAGGTCTTGAAACACTTGGTCGGCTTCTAGGGTCCACTCGAACGGGCCCTTCTTCTTCATCAGCTTGAAGAACGGCAGGGCGCGCTCTCCCAGCTTGGAGATGAAGCGCCCCAGCGAGGTCATGCAGCATGCAAGCTTCTGCATCTCCTTAAGAGTTTGCGGTGGGCTCATGTCTTCTATCGCCTTGACCTTCTCTGGATTGGCCTCGATCCCCCTGTGGGATACGAGGAAGCCTAGCAGCTTGCCGGAAGGGACACCAAACATGCACTTCTTCAGGTTGAGCCACAAGTCCACCTGGAGCAAACTCGCGAAGGTCTCCTCCAGGTCCTAAATCAAAGTTCTTGCCTCCCGAGATTTTACCACAATGTCGTCGACGTAGGCTTCAGCGTTCCTCCTGAGTTGCTAACCCAAGGAGATGTGCATCATCCGTTGGAAGGTCATTCCTGCATTGCGAAACCCGAACGGCATGCAAGTGTAGCAGTACACCCCACACAGGGTGAGGAAGGTCGTCTTCTCCACATCCTCCACCGCCATCTTGATCTGGTGATAACCAGAAAACGCGTCCAGGAAGCACAGTAGGTCGCATTCGGCGGTGGATTCAACAATCTGATCGATGCACGGGAGCGGGAACGGGTCTTGGGGACAAGCCTTGTTGAGGTTGGTGAAGTCAACACACATGCGCTCCTTCCCGCCTTTCTTCGGTATGATGACAAGGTTTGCCAACCACTCGGGGTACCGAACCTCGCGAATGACACACGCTGCCTCCAGCTTGCGGGTTTCCTGGACGATGAAGGACTACTTCTCCGTGCATTGTCGCCATGCCTTCTGCTTCACTGGGCGCACATTGGGGCACACCCTTAAGTGATGCTCGATCACCCCTCTTGGGACCCCCACTAGCTGCTTGGGTTCCCAGGCGAACACATCCTTGTTCGCATGCAAGAACCTCACCGGTGCCTCTTCTTGATTTGGGTCGAGGTTGGCGCCTATCGTGAAGGTGGCTCCTGAGGACCCATCTTGCTCGACAGGCACCTACTTGGTTTCGGCCCGATCTTGAGTGAACAACTGCTTCTTCTTTGCTGGTGCGGCCTCCTTAGCCCCTGGGGTGGCCTTGTTGCCCGGTCGTGCCACCGTAGCGGTTTTGAGGGCGCACTTGAGCGCCGCTAGAGCCTCCTTGGTATCCCCAACTATGGTGAGGACGTCTTTGATCCCGGGCATCTTCATGAGGTTGTATGCTGGATGGGTCGCCACCATGAACTGAGCCAGAGCCAGGTATCCGAGGATGGCATTGTACGGGAGGCCGATGCGGGCGATGTCGAAGTCGATCAGCTCAGTGCGGTAGTTGTCACGGGTGCCAAAGGTCAGAGGGAGGCGGATCTGCCCCAAGGGGCTAGTGGAGCCGCCGCCGACCCCGGAGAAGGGCTTGCCGGGTCGGAGTCATTGGAGTGGTACATGAAGAAGGCTGAAGGCCTCCACAGAGAGCACGTTGAGACCGGCGCCGCCTTCGATGAGGGTCTTGGTGACAGCTACGCTGCAGATGGTGGGCGTGCACAGCATTGGGAGCACGCCCGAGCCGACGGTGGTGGCGGGGTGATCCCCCGCGTCGAAGGTAAGGTCGGCCTTGGGCGCCGCCCAACCCGGGGGAGCTCCTTGGCGCGCGGGGACGGCACCAATCAGGTGAAAGAACGGCTTGGGGTGACGGTCCGAGGGTGGAGCTTGCGAGCCGCCGAGGAGGGCCGCGACGGCGAGGGGCGCCGGGGCCGTGAAGCGCGCATCGAAGTGACCACGCAGCTCCTCCTAGGAGGTCACCGAAGATCCCGGCAGGCTGAGCAGCCAGGCACGTGGCGTGCCGGCCAGGGCCAGGGGAACCGGTTGGCCATGACCTGGTCATCGCCTCCGGCTTCGAGGACGGCCTTCTCATACGCCTGCAAGAAGGCCACCGGTTCTGTCGCGCCATCGTAGCGAGGTGGCATCTCTGGCTTGAACTTGCGCAGCCACCGCACCTGCCGCAAGGTGTAGGTGAAGGCTCGGACGCCCATGGCGCATCCACAGGCACACGCCGGCCTAACCAGAGGGGTGGCGTCCGTCATGAAGCTAGACGAAGCAAGCGGAGAGGTGGAGCTTCGGCGCACCCCTACCTGGCGCGGCAAATGTTGGATTTCGGGTTCCGGCAAAACCCTTGAGGTTCGAACACTGGGGTGCGCATGAAGATCTCTCCCCCTCTAGCTCACACCCTCACCGCAATCTCCAGTCTTAGCGCGTTGAACCCGCAGAACAAGGGACACAAGATTTATACTGGTTCGGGCCACCGATGTGGTGTAATACCCTACTCCAGTGTGGTGTGGTGGATTGCCTCTAGGGCTGAGGATGAACAGTTACAAGGGATGAACAGCCTCCTGAGGAGAGGTGCTCTTGTGCTTGATGAGTTGATGCTATAGAGGATCGTCCCTCTTTTAAGGTGGTGGCTAGTCCTATTTATAGAGGCCCGGGTCCTCTCCCCAAATATTTGGCGGGGAAGGATCCCACGACGGCCAGTTTGAAGGGGGGTAGCTACTACAAGCTATCCTGACAAAAGATGGTCTTCGCCTGCCAAAGGCTCTGGTGGTGACGCCGTCCTGGGCTCCACGGTGACCTCCATCCTGCCGTCCTGCTGGTCTTGGTCTCGTTGCACCGATATGGAAACCTTTGCTTGATGCATCGGGACTCCCCGCCTGTGCTTGCCTCTTTAGCACCAAAGAGGAAACGAGGACACTGCGTGTGCTGACCGCCTGACGCCCACCTAGCCTTGGTCGTCATGGCTTGCGTCACAGGAACCTCGCGAGGTTCCCCTTGCCTTGATCTCTCCGCCCCTCGTGAGCCAGCCTGGTGAGGCCGCCCCTGAGGAGGTCTTGTGCCGTCCGCCTCGCGAGGCTTGGCCCCTCGCGAGCGTCTTGAGTGTTTTCTGGTGAAGATGGGTCGTACAGGGCCACTGGTGGAGCCACGCCGTGGGCCACAGGCAGGGAAGTCTGGCGACCCCCATTCCCAGGACGCCGACAATCTCCAGCAAGTTTATATTTAGCATTCATACGCTCAATGTTTTCCTTAGTTAACTCATGCAATTTTTAAGATTAATTCAGCATGTTGTTTAGCATCAAAATTAACCTTCTCCAAAGATCGAAGAGGCAACAAATCAATGGATGCACGAGGTAGGAAACCATACACAATTTCAAAAGGGCACATCTTAGTAGTAGAATGCAATGAACGATTATAAGAAAATTCAATATGAGGCAAGCATTCTTCCCACGTTTTCTTATTATTCTCCAAAACAGCCCTAAGCATAGTAGACAATGTTCTATTGACTACTTCAGTTTGACCATCAGTTTGGGGGTGACAAGTAGTACTAAAAAGCAGTTTAGTCCCCAACTTAGCCCATAAACATCTCCAAAAGTGGCTAAGAAATTTAGTATCACGATCTGAAACAATAGTATTTAGCACACCACGCAAGCGATTAGTTTCACGAAAGAACAAATCAGCAACATTAACAGCATCATCGCTTTTATGACATGGTATAAAGTGTGCCATTTTCGAGAATATATCCACGACAACAAATATGCCATCCCTCCCCTTCTTTGTTCGAGGTAAACCTAAAATAAATTGCATAGATATATCCTCCCAAGGAACATTAGGTATAGGCAAAGGCATATGTAAACCATGAGGATTGAGTTGTGACTTAGCTTTTTGACATGTAGTGCAGCGAGCAACAAAACGCTCAACATCTCATCTCATCTTTAGCCAAAAGAAATGTGTAGCAAGTATGTCCTCTGTCTTCTTCATGCCAAAGTGTCCCATTAATCCTCCTCGATGCACCTCCTACAACAACAAAAGACGAATGGAGCTAGCTGGAATGCATAGCTTGTTAGCACGAAACACAAATCCATCATTAACGTCGAACTTGTTCCATGTTCTTCCTTCTTTACAATTCTGCATTACATCTTTAAAATCAGCATCATGCACATATTGATATTTGATGATCTCCAAACCAAATATTTTGAAGTCAAGTTGTGAAAGCATAGTATAGCGACGAGACAATGCATCAGCAATAACATTTTCTTTACCCTTCTTGTGTTTAATTACATAAGGTAAAGTCTCAATGAATTCAACCCATTAAGCATGTCTACGATGCAGTTTAGCTTGACTTTTAATATGTTTCAAGGATTCATGATTAGAATGTATAACAAATTCTTTGGGACATAAATAATGTTGCCATGTCTCTAAATTCCGAACAAGAGCATATAATTCTTTATCATAAGTAAAATAATTCAGACTAGGCCCACTCAATTTTTCAAAAAAAATATGCAACAGGTTTGCCATCTTGTAATAACACACCTCCTAATCCAATTCCACTAGCATCGCATTCAAGCTCAAAAGTCGTATTAAAATCAGGAAGTTGGAGTAAAGGAGCATGTGTCAACTTATCTTTCAATACCATGAAGGCTTCTTCCTTTGGGTACCCCAAACAAAAGGCACATCTTTCTTTGTAAGCTCGTTGAGAGGTGCAACAATGGTGCTGAAATCTCTCACAGAACGCCTATAGAAACCAGGGAGGCCAAGGAAACTCCTCACTTGTGTGACCATTTTGGGCTGCGGCCAACTCTCAATAGCTTCTTGGCTTTATCAACATCAATTCCCTGTGGAGTAACAACATAGCCAAGAAAAGATACTCGGTCGGTGCAAAAGGTGCACTTCCCAAGGTTACCAAACAAATGTGCATCACGTAGAGCAATAAAAACAACACGTAAATGTTCCAAATGTTTCTCCAAATATTTGCTATAAATCAGTATATCATCAAAATAGACTACCACAAATCGTCCAATGAAAGCACGTAAAACTTCGTTCATTAATCTCATGAAAGTACTAGGTGCATTAGTTAACCCAAAAGGCATGACTAACCACTCATATAAACCAAACTTAGTTTTAAATGCCGTTTTCCATTCATCTCCCAATTTCATACGAATTTGATGGTATCCACTACGCAAATCAACTTTGGAGAATATTGTAGAGCCACTCAATTCATCAAGCATATCATCTAGCCTAGGAATAGGATGACGATAACGAATAGTAATATTATTAATGCCTCTACAATCAACACACATACGCGATGTGCCATCCTTTTTTTGCACTAGAATAATAGGAACAGCACAAGGACTAAGGGATTCGCATATATAACCTTTGTCGATAAGCTTCTGGACTTGACGCATAATCTCCTTCGTCTCCTCTAGATTGGTACGATATGTTGCATGGTTCGGTAGAGAAGCACCAGGAATTAAGTCAATCTAGTGCTCAATCCCTCGAATAGGTGGTAATCCCGGTGGCATGTCTTGTGGAAAGACGTCAGCGAACTCCTGCAAAATGTTAGTGGCAGTAGGAGGCAAAGAGGAAGGCACGTCCTCGAATGAATATAATGCCTCTTTGCACACAAAACATAGCAAACAGATTTGCTGAAATCTAGATCATCAATATCAGATTTGGTGGCAAGTAAACATGCACTTTTCAATTTAATTTCAGAAGCAAAACTAGATGGCTTCTTATTAGGCTTCATTTGTTGCTCAAATTCTTTTGCCACAATCTGATTTTCACTCTTGTTTTGCTCCTGTTTTGCTTTATTAGCTCTATTAATATCATCTTTCAAAATGGAATCAGGAGTCATAGGAAGCAAAGTAATATGTTTATCCTTATGAACAAGAGTATACTGATTGTTTCTACCATGGTGTACAGAATTTTTATCAAATTGCTATGGTCTACCAAGTAATAAGGAACATGCTTGCATGGGTACCACATCACAATCATCATAATCAGTATATGTAGAGATACTAAAATGCACATGAACAATATGTGTTACCTTAACTTTTCCGCTGTTATTGAACCATTGGATATAATAAGGATGTGGATGTGGTCTTGTGGTGAGAGATAGCTTCTCCACCATCTCCATGCTAGCCAAGTTATTGCAGCTCCCTCCATCTATGATGACGCGAACAGAATGTTCCTTCACAACTCCCTTTGTATGGAACAAATTATGCCTCTGATTTTGCTCAGCTTGTGTGACCTGCACACTCAAAACACATTGAGCAACTAAACATTCATACATGTCAGCATCTTCAGGAGCCATGTACTGCGTATCATGTTCAGAATCATCTCCACCGTGTTCTTCACGTGTAATAAGAGCCAAAGTCTCATAATCATAGTCACTAGCGGACTCATACCCACCATCCTCGGTAGCAATCATCACACGCTGAGATTTGCATTCTCTCGCAAAATGTCCTCTTCCCTTACAACGACGACAAATAATATCACTTGTGTGCCCTGTTGATGCCATGGAAGAAGAAGAACTCTATGCAGGCTCGATAGATGTGCTCTTGGCAGATAATGGTGGTTGTGCCTGCTTCCTTGTATCACGACTGGAGGTAACAACTGATGGAGGTGTCGGTGCAATAGAATGTGTGGAAGTAGAGGGTGCACACGGTGTCTATGATGAAGGTTGACCTGCAGAAAAGTTAGTCCGCGCCAATGCCTGTCGATCCTGCACTTCACACTGAGCTTTACAAGCAAGATGGAATAAACGAGTGATATTATTATACTCCTTATACTCTAGAATGGTCTGAATCTCTTAATCCACCCATAAAACGTGCAAGCATAACTTCATTCTCCTCAACAATACCACATCTAATCATGCCAGTTTGTAATTCCTGATAATATTCTTCTACAGAATTTTTTCCTTGTCTTAAGCGCTGCAATTTTTGAAGTAATTCATGTTGATAATATGGTGGAACCCAACAAGTACGCATAGCAGTTTTCAAAGCAGCCCAAGTGGCTGGAATAGGATATAATCTACAATGTTCATACAACCATACACATGCAAAACTAGTGAAAGCACAAGCAGCAGCAGCAGCAACACGTCTCTCCTCGGGATATTGTAAACATGTAAAATGTTGTTCAGTTTCTAACTCCCAAGTAAGATATATATATCAGGAACATATCTACCATCAAATGGTGGAATATTCAATTTCAGTTTAGGAAGATGGTGATGATCTCGTACTTGAGCTGGTAATGCAGCCCTACCATTGCGATTATTTGCATGTGGACGACCTGGTGCTGGTGGTTGCACGTAGTTCTGATTTTGATCAACCTCATCCTCGTAATCGCCTGCATAATCGTCCTCCTCAGCGGCAGCAGCAGGAGCCACAGAAGCATCAACAGGAGGTGCAGCGGCACCAAAAGTTTGACCAGGCTCAATGGGAACGTGCAGTTCTTGTCCCACTTAATTTGGAAGGCGTCCTTGTTGTTGTTGTAGAGGTGCGATAGGTGCAGCCGGCGGTGGTTGCGGAAGACGCGCGAGAAATTCGTTAAACTTGTTATTGAGCTTTGTTTCGAACGTATTCTCAATTCCATCTATCTTCTCCATGGCCTCTTCAAATTTGTTTAGCACATCTTGCACCTGTCCACTCATCATTTGCTGAAATTTATCATGTAGCTCTTTGTCCGTCATGTTCTCCCAATCAGTCTCATCGGCTTGTGATCTGCCATGGTTAGCAGCAATAGAAACACACAAGAATATGATCCTACAAACTACTAGGAAGTGGTGGTGGTGGTGGTGGTGTATCACAAATCCGGCAAGCGAATCTCAAATTCTTACCAGTTCTTGCCCAGCAGCAGGTGGTGATCGACAACCGTTGTAGTCAAAACTCTCAAAGATTGGATAGAGCGGTTGCCAGGTGGTGTCAAACGCACGATGTAGATGTATGTGGAGCTGGGAAGGCTTATGATATGGTAGAAAAAATGTTAGCAATAATCAATTCAGAGATGCAAAGTTGAATAAACGCTCAACGACGGTACTGTGCTAGTCCTAGGCTACAGTGTACTAGAGACGTGAGCCTAGAACACGAACAAAATCACGACGCGGCACGTAAACAAGGGAGGAGCACTCTCTGATTTTTTTTCCTTTTTTCACTTTTTTGCACTTTTTTCCACTCTTTTTTTGCTTCGCAACAAATTTTTTTCGAAAAAGTTTGCAAATGGTCTAAAAACTGCCTAGCCAGAATTTTCCAGACTTCGTTTTTATTTAAACTGGAACTATTTTTCTACTGCGGGTAACATGGAAGTTCGGGAATCCTACTTTGTCACGACTCAGAGTATGTCGTGATCTGGAAATGAAAAACAAAGCACCAAATACTGGACTCGGACTGGTGGCAAAGATGAATCTGGTGGAACTCGGACTAGTGGTTGTATATGCCGATGGTATATGTGGGCTCGGATTGGTGGTGGTATATGGAGATGGTATATGTGGACTCGGATTGGTGGTTGTATATGGCGATGGTATATGTGGACTCGGATTGGTGGTTGTATATGGCAGCGGTGATGTATATGGTGGGGTGGTGGTGGTATATGGTAATGATGATGACGATGGTGCGGCGGCGGCGTGACAACCTGTGAACAGAACTCGAAACTCTAAGGGACTAGATGCTAAGACCAACAAGTCGACACAATGATGCAACCGCAAATTCAACAAAGCAAAACTCTGAAAAGACTATGCAAAGGCTCAGATTGGTTCGGATATGATGACCTAACCCTAATTTTTTTGGCTTTTTCATGAGATATAGGTATGAAGAACAGACTCGACCTAAACTACGAAAAATTGTAAAATCTCACCAAGCAACCTGGAAATCTGATACCACTTGATAGAGGCGAAGGTGTCCCGATGTATTGATGAGATGGTGGCTATCGTTTTCTGTGGGAGTCGACCTTGACAATCCGACTACGAACGTGTAAGACGTCACGCCTTAGCAATCGCTAAACCAACTTCCGAGGGGTTATTGACCATGCTGGAGCATGATCAACCTGACCACGTGGGTCTATTTCCTGCGAGCAAACAAAGAACAAGAAAGAAACTGAGATTGCAATCTGGATATTGCGAATATAAGAGGAAAGCTTTATTAATGAAGGTGGGGTTCTCTGACGCCTTTGTCTGGTCGTTCAACACAAACGAAGTGCATGAAGTTGAAGCTATGGCGAAATTTTAATCTAAACAAAACCCAATGTCTAAATGACGCCCTAAGGGCTGTATATATGGAGGAAGAGGGGGGAATTTCGTGGCCCTTGGAGGAGGGGTCTGAAACCAACCCCAACTCTTGTTTCCCCACACATACGGACTCTAAAAATAGCCTATACTTAAGTATTTCGAAATTACATGGGCCTGGCCCAATAATAAGGTGACGCAGCACCTATAATAGCCTCTGGATGAAATTTATGAAGTGGCATCTTGTATATTTCTTCCAAGGCTTCATGCACTCCTTATGGTGGCTTCAAAGTCTTGAAATCATCACTTGTAACTCCGTTCTTGTTCCCCTTGCGCATGCCATCATCTCCATGTTTGGTCTTGCTCCAGTGTTCATCCCTCTTATCCATGCCAGGCCCTTCATTTGTAAGCAAAACAAATGTATCCAACTTAGACAGCATCATATTCTCATGAACATTGGAATCATTACCAAGAAACCAAAGTACCTGATAATTTAATTGGCATGCGCGAGCTCTAGTAATTGGTCCAGTATGTATAGCAGCAGGGGCTGTGGGTGTAACAATGGTATTGATGTCCTCATCAGGGACCCACCAGCTACATCTATGCGCTCAAGGAAGTGCCTGACAGTTGGGACCCACCTGGTCGAAGCGTACGTAGCGTTGTCATTCTGGTCGCGAACGTGTACGTACATACTAGTCGATTGGTATGTCTGCAGGCTGCAGCGATGAATCGTGGCCGTGTAAGGAAGGGCACATGTCATAGTAGAGGCGCGCACGTGTCGTAGTAGAGGCGCACACGTAGCATGTCACGCAGTGCCATTAATATCGTGTACACGTACATACAGCGGCCAGGATGCAATAAAGTAAATACGGCCACGTACGTACATACGGGCGGGTCTTGAACGCCTACTCGCGCATATGTACGGCCAGGGCTCGTCTACATGGCTGGGTCAGAACGGAGAAACTGCATCGTCGTCGTGTTCATCGGGAGCCAACCGGCTTGGACAAAACATCCGATCAAAATGAGGCCTGGCGTACCGCATAATGGAGGAAATGGCCTTGCGTTCGACCTGCCACGGTCGAAACGGGATCCTATTCATCGGGAGGGGTCTGGCGTACCGCAAAATGCAGGAAACGGACTTTTCTTGGACCTCCTATGGTCGAAACGGGGTCATGTTGATCGAAAGGGGTGTGGCTGAAGGAAATATGCCCTAGAGGCAATAATAAAGTTATTGTTTATTTCCTTATATCATGAAAAATGTTTATTATTCATGCTAGAATTGTATTAACCGGAAACATAATACATGTGTGAATAAATAGACAAATAGAGTGTCACTAGTATGCCTCTACTTGACTAGCTCGTTGATCAAAGATGGTTATGTTTCCTAACCATAGACATGAGTTGTCATTTGATTACCGTGATCACATCATTAGGAGAATGATGTGATTGACTTGACCCATTCCGTTAGCATAGCACTTTATCGTTTAGTTTGTTGCTATTGCTTTCTTCATGACTTATACATGTTCCTATGACTATGAGATTATGCAACTCCCGTTTACCGGAGGAACACTTTGTGTGCTACCAAACGTCACAACGTAACTGGGTGATTATAAAGGTGCTCTACAGGTGTCTCCGAAGGTACTTGTGGGGTTGGCGTATTTCGAGATTAGGATTTGTCACTCCGATTGTCGGAGAGGTATCTCTGGGCTCTCTCAGTAATGCACATCACTTAAGCCTTGCAAGCATTGCAACTAATGAGTTAGTTGCGGGATGATTTGTTGGGGAACGTAGTAATTTCAAAAAAATTCCTACGCACACGCAAGATCATGGTGATGCATAGCAACGAGGGGAGAGTGTGATGTACGTACCCTTGTAGACCGACAGCGGAAGCGTTATAACAACGCGGTTGATGTAGTCGTACGTCTTCACGCCCCGACCGATCAAGCACCGAAACTACGGCACCTCCGAGTTCTAGCACACGTTCAGCTCGATGACGATCCCCGGACTCCGATCCAGCAAAGTGTCGGGGAAGAGTTCCGTCAGCACGACGGCGTAGTGACGATCTTGATGTTCTACCGTCGCAGGGCTTCTCCTAAGCACCACTACAATATTATCGAGGATTATGGTGGAAGGGGGCACCGCACACGGCTAAGAAAACGATCACAAGGATCAACTTGTGTGTCTAGGGGTGCCCCCTGTCTCCGTATATAAAGGAGCCAAGGAGGGGTGCGGCTGGCCCTAGTAGGAGGCGCGCAGGAGGAGTCCTACTCCTACCGGGAGTAGGACTCCCCTCCCTTTCCTTGTCCAAGTAGGAGAGGGGGAAGGAAGGGAGAGAAGAGAGGAAGGAAAGGGGGGGCACCGCCCCTCCCTCCTTGTCCAATTCGGACTAGGGGAGAGGGGGTGCGCAGCCTGCCCTGGCTGCCTCTCCTCTTCTCCACTTTAGGCCCATTAACCCCCCGGGGGGTTCCGGTAACCCCCGGGTACTCCGGTTTTATCCGAAACTTCCCCGGAACACTTCCGGTGTCCGAATATAGCCGTCCAATATATCAATCTTTATGTCTCGACCATTTCGAGACTCCTCGTCATGTCCCCGATCTCATCCAGGACTCCGAACTCCTTCGGTACATCAAAACTCATAAACTCATAATATAACTATCATCGAAACCTCAAGCGTGCGGACCCTACGGGTTCGAGAACAATGTAGACATGACCGAGACACGTCTCAGGTCAATAACTAATAGCGGAACCTGGATGCTCATATTGGCTCCTACATATTCTACGAACATCTTTATCGGTCAGACCACATAACAACATACGTTGTTCCCTTTGTCATCGGTATGTTACTTGCCCGAGATTCGATCGTTGGTATCTCAATACCTAGTTCAATCTCGTTACCGGCCAGTCTCTTTACTTGTTCCATAATACATCATCTCGCAACTAACTCATTAGTTGCAATGCTTGCAAGGCTTATGTAATGTGCATTATCGAGAGGGCCCAGAGATACCTCTCCGACAATCGGAGTGACAAATCCTAATCTCGAAATACGCCAACCCAACATGTACCTTTGGAGACACCTGTAGAGCTCCTTTATAATCACCCAGTTACGTTGTGACGTTTGGTAGCACACAAAGTGTTCCTCCGGTAAACGGGAGTTGCATAATCTCATAGTCATAGGAACATGTATAAGTCATGAAGAAAGCAATAGCAACATACTAAACGATCAAGTGCTAAGCTAACATAATGGGTCAAGTCAATCACATCATTCTCCTAATGATGTGATCCCGTTAATCAAATGACAACTCTTTGTATATGGCTAGGAAACACAACCATCTTTGATCAACGAGCTAGTCAAGTAGAGGCATACTAGTGACACTCTATTTGTCTATGTATTCACACATGTATTATGTTTCCGGTTAATACAATTCTAGCATGAATAATAAACATTTATCATGAAATAAGGAAATAAATAATAACTTTATTATTGCCTCTAGGGCATATTTCTTTCAGTCTCCCACTTGCACTAGAGTCAATAATCTAGTTCACATCGCCATGTGATTCAACACTAATAGTTCACATCACCATGTGATTAACACCCATAGTTCACATCGTCATGTGACCTACACCCAAAAGGTTTACTAGAGTCAGTAATCTAGTTCACATCGCTTATGTGATTAACACCCAAAGAGTACTAAGGTGTGATTATGTTTTGCTTGTGAGATAATTTTAGTCAACGGGTCTGTCACATACAGATCCGTAAGTATTTTGCAAATTCTATGTCTACAATGCTCTGTACAGAGCTACTCTAGCTAATTGCTCCCACTTTCAATATGTGTCTAGATCGAGACTTAGAGTCATCCAGATCTGTGTCAAAACTTGCATCGACGTAATTTTTTACGACGAACCTTTTGTCACCTCCATAATCGAGAAATATTTCCTTATTCCACTAAGGATAATTTTGACCGCTGTCTAGTGATCTACTCTTAAATCACTATTGTCCGCCCTTGCTTAACACAGTGTAGGGGATACAATAGATCTGGTACATAGCATGGCATACTTTATAGAACCTATGGCTAAGGCATAGGGAATGACTTTCATTCTCTTTCTATCTTCTGCCGTGGTCGGGCTTTGAGTCTTACTCAATTTCACACCTTGTAACAC
The DNA here is from genome assembly GCF_056163025.1 of Triticum urartu. NCBI lineage: Eukaryota > Viridiplantae > Streptophyta > Magnoliopsida > Poales > Poaceae > Triticum > Triticum urartu. The sequence goes on from NC_141874.1 coordinate 306,390,905, forward strand.
AGCCAAGAACTCTTTTCTTTGACTGTTCCATTTTGAACTACTTCAAAATATTGTCAAGGTATGTACTCATTGAAAAAACTTATCAAGCGTCTTGATCTATCTCTATAGATCTTGATGCTTAATATGTAAGCAGCTTCGCTGAGGTCTTTCTTTGAAAAACTTCTTTCAAACACTCCTTTATGCTTTGCAGAATAATTCGACATTATTTCCGATCAATAATATGTCATTCACATATACTTGTCAGAAATGCTGTAGTGCTCCCACTCACTTTCTTGTAAATACAGGCTTCACCACAAGTCTGTATAAAACTATATACTTTGATCATCTCATCAAAGCGCATATTCCAACTCCGAGATGCTTGCACCAGTCCACAGATGGATCGCTGGAGCTTGCATATTTTGTTAACACTTTTAGGATTGACAAAACCTTCTGGTTGCATCATATACAACTCTTCTTTAAGAAATCCATTAAGGAATGCAGCTTTGTTTATCCATTTGCCAGATTTCATAAAATGCGGTAATTGCTAACATGATTCGGACAGACTTAAGCATAGATACGAGTGAGAAACTCTCATCATAGTCAACATCTTGAACTTGTCGAAAACCTTTTTGCGACAATTCTAGCTTTGTAGGTAGTAACACTACTATCAGCGTCCATCTTCCTATTGAATATCCATTTATTTTCAATTGCTTGCCGATCATCGGGCAAGTCAACCAAAGTCCATACTTTGTTTTCATACATGGATCCCATCTTAGATTTCATGGCTTCAAGCCATTTTGCGGAATCTGGGCTCACCATTGCTTCTTCATAGTTCGTAGGTTCATCATGATCTAGTAGCATGATTTCCAGAACAGGATTACCGTACCACTCTAGTGCGGATCTTACTCTGGTTGATCTACGAGGTTCAGTAATAACTTGATCTGAAGTTTCATGATCATCATCATTAACTTCCTCACTAATTGGTGTAGGTGTCACACAAAACGTTTTCTGTGATGAACTACTTTCCAATAAGGGAGCAGGTACAGTTACCTCATCAAGTTCTACTTTCCTCCCACTCACTTCTTTCGAGAGAAACTCCTTCTCTAGAAAGTTTCTGAATTTAGCAACAAAAGTCTTGCCTTCGGATCTGTGATAGAAGGTGTATCCAATTGTTTCCTTTAGATATCCTATGAAGACACATTTCTCCGATTTGGGTTCGAGCTTATCAGGTTGAAGCTTTTTTACATAAGCATCGCAGCCCCAAACTTTAAGAAACGACAACTTTGGTTTCTTGCCAAACCATAGTTCATAAGGCGTCGTCTCAACGGATTTCGGTGGTGCCCTATTTAATGTGAATGCAGCTGTCTCTAATGCATAACCCCAAAACTTTAGTGGTAAATCGGTAAGAAACATCATAGATTGCACTATATCCAATAAAGTACGGTTATGATGTTCGGACACACCATTATGCTGTGGTGTTCCAGGTGGCATGAATTTGTGAAACTATTCCACATTGTTTTAATTGAAGACCAAACTCGTAACTCAAATATTCATCTCCGCGATCAGATTGTGGAAACCTTGTCTTCTTGTCACGATGATTTTCCACTTCACTCTGAAATTCTTTGAACTGTTCAAATGTTTCAGACTTATGTTTCATCAAGCAGATATACCCATATCTACTTAAATCATCTGTGAGGGTCAGAAAATAACGATACCCGCCGCGAGCTTCAACATTCATCGGACCACATACATCTGTATGTATGATTTCCAACAAATCCGTTGCTCTCTCCATAATACCGGAGAATGGTGTTTTTAGTCATCTTGCCCATAAGACATGGTTCGCAAGCAACAAGTGATTCATAATCAAGTGATTCCAAAATCCCATCAGCATGGAGTTTCTTCATGCGCTTTACACCAATATGACCTAAACGGCAGTGCCACAAATAAGTTGCACTATCATTATTAACTTTGCATCTTTTGGTTTCATTATTATGAATATGTGTATCACTACGATCGAGATCCAATGAACCATTTTCATTGGGTGTGTAACCATATAAGGTTTTATTCATGTAAACAGAACAACAATTTATTCTCTTACTTAAATGAATAACCGTATTACAATAAACATGATCAAATCATATTCATGCTCAACGCAAACACCAAATAACACTTATTTAGGTTCAACACTAATCCCGAAAGTATAGGGAGTGTGCGATGATGATCATATCAATCTTGGAACCACTTCCAACACACATCGTCACTTCACCCTTAACTAGTCTCTGTTTATTCTGCAACTCCCGATTCAAGTTACTAATCATAGTAACTGAACTAGTATCAAATACTGAGGGGTTGCTATAAACACTAGTAAAGTACACATCAATAACATGTATATCAAATATACTTATGTTCACTTTGCCATCCTTCTTATCCGCCAAATACTTGGGGTAGTTCCGCTTCCAGTGACCAGTCCCTTTGCAGTAGAAGAACTTAGTCTCAGGCTTAGGACCAGACTTGGGCTTCTTCACTTGAGCAGCAACTTGCTTGCTGTTCTTCTTGAAGTTCCCCTTTTTTCCTTTGCCCTTTTCTTGAAACTAGTGATCTTGTCAACCATCAACACTTGATGCTCTTTCTTGATTTCTACCTTCATCGATTTCATCATCATGAAAAGCTTAGGAGTCATTTTCGTCATTCCTTGCATACTATAGTTCATCACGAAGTTCTACTAACTTGGTGATGGTGACTAGAGAATTCTGTCAATCACTATCTTATCTGGAAGATTAACTCCCACTTGATTCAAGCGATTGTAGTATCCAGACAATCTGAGCACATGCTCACTAGTTGAGCGATTCTCCTCCATCTTTTAGCTATATAACTTGTTGGAAACTTCATATCTCTCAATTCGGGTATTTTCTTGAAATATTAACTTCAACTCCTGGAACATCTCATATGGTACATGACGTTCAAAACGTCTTTGAAGTCCCGATTCTAAGCCGTTAAGCATGGTGCACTAAACTATCAAGTAGTCATCATATTGAGCTAGCCAAACGTTCATAACTTCTGCATCTGCTCCTGCAATAGGTCTGTCACCTAGCGGTGCATCAAGGACATAATTCTTCTATGCAGCAATGAGGATAAACCTCAGATCATGGATCCAATCCGCATCATTGCTACTAACATCTTTCAACACAATTTTCTCTAGGAACATATCAAAATAAACATATGAAAGCAACAACGCGAGCTATTGATCTACAACATAGATATGCTAATACTACCAGGACTAAGTTCATGATAAATTAAAGTTCAATTAATCATATTACTTAAGAACTCCCACTTAGATAGACATCCCTCTAATCCTCTAAGTGATCACGTGATCCAAATCAACTAAACCATGTCCGATCATCACGTGAGATGGAGTAGTTTTCAATGGTGAACATCACTATGTTGATCATATCTACTATATGATTCACGTTCGACCTTTCGGTCTCCGTGTTCCGAGGCCATATCTGTATATGCTAGGCTCGTCAAGTTAACCGGAGTATTCCGCGTGTGCAACTGTTTTGCACCCGTTGTATTTGAACGTAGAGCCTATCACACCCGATCATCACGTGGTGTCTCAGCACGAAGAACTTTCGCAATGGTGCATACTCAGGGAGAACACTTCTTGATCATTAGTGAGAGATCATCTTAAAATGCTACCGTCAAACTAAGCAAAAATAAGATGTATAAAAGATAAACATCATATGCAATCAAAATATGTGACATGATATGGCCATCATCATCTTGCGCCTTTGATCTCCATCTCCAAAGTACCGTCATGATCTATATCGTCACCGGCATGACACCATGATCTCCATCATCTTGATCTATATCAATGCGTCGTCACATGGTCGTCTCGCCAACAATTGCTCTTGCAACTATTGCTATCGCATAGCGATAAAGTAAAGCAATTATTTGGCGCTTGCATCTTATGCAATAGAGAGACAACCATAAGGATTTTGCCAGTTGCCAATAACTTCAACAAAACATGATCATCTCATACAACAACTTTTATATCATCACGTCTTGACCATATCACATCACAACATGCCCTGCAAAAACAAGTTAGACGTCCTCTACTTTGTTGTTGCAAGTTTTACGTGGCTGCTACGGGCTGAGCAAGAACCAATCTTACCTACGCATCAAAACCACAACGATAGTTTGTCAAGTTGGTGCTGTTTTAACTTTCGCAAGGACCGGGCGTAGCCACACTCGGTTCAACTAAAGTTGGAGAAACTGACACCCGCTAGCCACATGTGTGCAAAGAACGTCGGTAGAACCAGTCTCGCGTAAGCGTACACGTAATGTCGGTCCGGGCTGCTTCATCCAACAATACTGCCGAACCAAAGTATGACATGCTGGTAAGCAGTATGACTTATATCGCCCACAACTCACTTGTGTTCTACTCGTGCATATAACATCAACACATAAAACCTGTTTCTGATGCCACTGTTGGGGAACATAGTAATTTCAAAAAAATTCCTACGCACACGCAAGATCATGGTGATGCATAGCAACGAGGGGAGAGTGTGATCTACGTACCCTTGTAGACCGACAGCGGAAGCGTTGTAACAACGCGGTTGATGTAGTCGTAAGTCTTCACGGCCCGACCGATCAAGCACCGAAACTACGGCACCTCCGAGTTCTAGCACACGTTCAGCTCGATGACGATCCCCGGACTCCGATCCAGCAAAGTGTCGGGGAAGAGTTCCGTCAGCACAACGGCGTGGTGACGATCTTGATGTTCTACCGTCGCAGGGCTTCGCCTAAGCACCACTACAATATTATCGAGGATTATGGTGGAAGGGGGCACCGCACACGGCTAAGAAAACGATCACGAGGATCAACTTGTGTGTCTACGGGTTCCCCCTGTCTCCGTATATAAAGGAGCCAAGGAGGGGTGCGGCCGGCCCTAGTAGGAGGCTCGCAGGAGGAGTCCTACTCCTACCGGGAGTAGGACTCCCCTCCCTTTCCTTGTCCAACTAGGAGAGGGGGAAGGAAGGGAGAGAAGAGAGGAAGGAAAGGGGGGCGCCGCCCCTCCCTCCTTGTCCAATTCGGACTAGGGGGAGAGGGGCGCGCAGCCTGCCCTGGCTGCCTCTCCTCTTCTCCACTTTAGGCCCATGAGGCCCATTAACCCCCCGGGGGGTTCCGGTAACCCCCCGGTACTCCGATTTTATCCGAAACTTCCCCGGAACACTTCTGGTGTCCGAATATAGCTGTCCAATATATCAATCTTTATGTCTCGACCATTTCGAGAATCCTCGTCATGTCCCCGATCTCATCCGGGACTCCGAACTCCTTCGGTACATCAAAACTCATAAACTCATAATATATCTGTCATCAAAACCTTAAGCGTGCGGACCCTACGGGTTCGAGAACAATGTAGACATGACCGAGACACGTCTCCGGTCAATAACCAATAGAGGAACCTGGATGCTCATATTGGCTCCTACATATTCTACGAAGATCTTTATCAGTCAGACCGCATAACAACATACGTTGTTCCCTTTATCATCGGTATGTTACTTGCCCGAGATTCGATTATCGGTATCTCAATACCTAGTTCAATCTCATTACCGGCAAGTCTCTTTACTCGTTCCGTAATACATCATCTCGCAACTAACTCATTAGTTGCAATGCTTGCAAGGCTTATGTAATGTGCATTACCGAGAGGACCCAAAGATACCTCTCCGACAATCGGAGTGAAAAATCCTAATATCGAAATACGCCAACCCAACATGTACCTTTGGAGACACCTGTAGAGCTCCTTTATAATCACCCAGTTACGTTGTGACGTTTGGTAGCACACAAAGTGTTCCTCCGGTAAATGGGAGTGGCATAATCTCATAGTCATAGGAACATGTATAAGTCATGAAGAAAGCAATAGCAACATACTAAACGATCAAGTGCTAAGCTAACGTAATGGGTCAAGTCAATCACATCATTCTCCTAATGATGTGATCCCATTAATCAAATGACAACTCTTTATCTATGGCTAGGAAACACAACCATCTTTGATCAACGAGCTAGTCAAGTAGAGGCATACTAGTGACACTCTGTTTGTCTATGTATTCACACATGTATTATGTTTCCGGTTAATACAATTCTAGCATGAATAATAAACATTTATCATGAAATAAGGAAATAAATAATAACTTTATTATTGCCTCTAGGGCATATTTCCTTCATGATGTATTACGGAACGAGTAAAGAGACTTGCCAGTAACGAGATTGAACTAGGTATTGAGATACCGACGATCGAATCTCGGGCAAGTAACATACCGATGACAAAGGGAACAACGTATGTTGTTATGCGGTCTGACCGATAAAGATCTTCGTAGAATATGTAGGAGCCAATATGAGCATCCAGGTTCCGCTATTGTTTAATGACCGGAGACGTGTCTCGGTCATGTCTACATAGTTCTCGAACCCGTAGGGTCCGCACGCTTAAAGTTTGATGACAGTTATATTACGAGTTTATGTGTTTTGATGTACCAAAGGAGTTCGGAGTCCCGGATGAGATATGGTACATGACGAGGAGTCTCGAAATGGTCGAGACGTAAAGATCGATATATTGGATGACTATATTCGGACATCGGAAAGGTTCCGAGTGATTCGGGTATTTTCGGGAGTACCGGGGAGTTACGGGAATTCGTATTGGGCCTTAATGGGCCATACGGGAAAGGAGAGAAAGGCCTCAAAGGGTGGCCACACCCCTCCCCATGGGCTTGTCCGAATTGGACTAGGGAGGGGGGCGCCCCCTTCCTTCCTTCTCCTTTTCCCTTCCCTTTCCTTCCTTCCTACTCCTACTACTTGGAAGGGCTCCTAGTTCTACTAGGAAAGGGGGAATCCTACTCCCGGTGGGAGTAGGACTCCCCTAGGGCGCGCCATAGAGAGGGCCGGCCCTCCCCCTCCTCCACTCCTTTATATACGAGGGCAGGGGGCACCCCAAAGACACAATAATTGATCTCTTGGTCTCTTAGCCGTGTGCGGTGCCCCCTTCCACCATAATCCACCTCGATCATATCGTAGCGGTGCTTAGGCAAAGCCCTGCGACGGTAGAACATCATCATCGTCACCACGCCGTCGTGCTAACGGAACTCTCCCGTGAAGCTCTACTGGATTGGAGTTCGCGGGACGTCATCGAGCTGAACGTGTGCTGAACTCGGAGGTGCCGTGCGTTCGGTACTTGGATCGGTCGGATCGTGAAGACGTACGACTACATCAACCGCGTTGTGCTAATGCTTCCGCTTTCGGTCTACGAGGGTACGTGGACAACACTCTCCCCTCTCATTGCTATGCATCACCATGATCTTGCGTGTGCGTAGGAAATTTTTGAAATTACTATGTTACCCAACAGTGGCATCCGAGCTTGGTTTTATGCGTTGATGTAATATGCATGAGTTGAACACAAGTGAGTTGTGGGCGATATAAGTCATACTGCTTACCACCATGTCACACTTTGGTTCGGTGGTATTGTTGGGTGAAGCGGCCCGGACCGACATTACGCGTACGCTTACGCGAGACTGGTTTTACCGCCGTGCTATGCACACAGGTGACTAGCGGGTGTCAGTTTCTCCAATTTTAGTTGAATCGAGTGTGGCTACGCCCGGTCCTTGTGAAGGTTAAAACAGCACCAACTTGACAAACTATCGTTGTGGTTTTGATGCGTAGGTAAGAACGGTTCTTGCTAATCCCGTAGCAGCCACGTAAAACTTGCAACAACAAAGTAGAGGACGTCTAACTTGTTTTTGCAGGGCATGTTGTGATGTGATATGGTCAAGACATGATGCTAAATTTTATTGTATGAGATGATCATGTTTTGTAACCGAGTTATCGGCAACTGGCAGGAGCCATATGGTTGTCGCTTTATTGTATGCAATGCAATCGCGCTGTAATGCTTTACTTTATCACTAAGTGGTAGCGATAGTCGTGGAAGCATAAGATTGGCGAGACGACAACGATGCTACGATGGAGATCAAGGTGTCGCGCCGGTGACGATGGTGATCATGACGTTACTTTGGATATGGATATCACAAGTACAAGATGATGATGGCCATATCATATCACTTATACTGATTGCATGTGATGTTTATCTTTTATGCATCTTATCTTGCTTTGTTTGACGGTAGCATTATAAGATGATCTCTCACTAAATTTCAAGATAAAAGTGTTCTCCCTGAGTATGCACCATTGCCAAAGTTCGTCGTGCCCAGACACCACGTGATGATCGGGTGTGATAAGCTCTACGTCCATCTACAACGGGTGCAAGCCAGTTTTGCACACGCAGAATACTCAGGTTAAACTTGACGAGCCTAGCATATGCAGATATGGCCTCGGAACACTGAGACCAAAAGGTCGAGCGTGAATCATATAGTAGATATGATCAACATAATGATGTTCACCATTGAAAGCTATTCCATTTCACGTGATGATCGGTTATGGTTTAGTTGATCTGGATCACGTGATCACTTAGATGATTAGAGGGATGTCTATCTAAGTGGGAGTTCTTAAGTAATATGATTAATTGAACTTTAATTTATCATGAACTTAGTCCTGGTAGTATTAGCATATCTATGTTGTAGATCAATAGCTCGCGTTGTTGTTTTCATATGTTTATTTTGATATGTTCCTAGAGAAAACTAAGTTGAAAAATGTTAGTAGCAATGATGCGGATTGGATCGGTGATCTGAGGTTTATCCTCATTGTTGCACAGAAGAATTATGTCCTTAATGCACCGCTAGGTGACAGACCTATTGCAGGAGCAGATGTAGACGTCATGAACGTTTGGCTAGCTCAATATGATGACTACTTGATAGTTTAGTGCACCATGCTTAACAGCTTAGAATCGGTACTTCAAAGACGTTTTGAACGTCATGGATCATATGGATGTTCCAGGAGTTGAAGTTAATATTTCAAGCAAATACCCGAGTTGGGAGATATGAAGTCTCCAACAAGTTCTATAGCTAAAAGATGGAGGAGAATAGCTCAAGCAGTGAGCATGTGCTCAGATTGTCTGGGTACGACAATCGCTTGAATCAAGTGGGAGTTAATCTTCCAGATAAAATAGTGATTGACAGAATTCTCTAGTCACCATCACCAAGTTAGTAGAACTTCGTGATGAACTATAATATGCAAGGGATAACGGAAACGATTCCCAAGCTCTTCGCGATGCTTAAATCGACGAAGGTAGAAATCAAGAAAAGCATCAGGTGTTGATGGTAAACAAAACCACTAGTTTCAAGTAAAGGGACAATGGGAAGAAAGGGGAACTTCAAGAAGAACGGCAATCAAGTTGCTGCTCAAGAGAAAATCCCAAGTCTGGACCGAAGCCTGAAACTGAGTGCTTCTACTGTAAGGGACTGGTCATTGGAAGCAGAACAACCCCAAGTATTTGGCGTATAAGAAGGATGGCAAAGTGAACAAAGGTATATTTGATATACAGATTATTGATGTGTATTTTACTAGTGTTCGTAGCAACCCCTCGGTTTTTGATACTGGTTCAGTTGTTAAGAGTAGTAACTTGAAATGGGAGTTGCAGAATGAACAGAGACTAGTTAAGGGTGAAGTGATGATGTGTGTTGGAAGTGGTTCCAAGATTGATATGATCATCATCGCACACTCCCTATACTTTCGGGATTAGTGTTGAACCTAAATAAGTGTTATTTGGTGTTTGCGTTGAGCATGAATATGATTTGATCATGTTTATTGCAATATGGTTATTCATTTAAGTAAGACAATAAATTGTTGTTCTGTTTACATGAATAAAACCTTCTATAGTCATACACCCAATGAAAATGGCTTGTTGGATCTCGATTGTGGTGATACACATTCTCATAATATTGAAGCCAAAAGATGCAAAGTTAATAATGATAGTGCAACTTATTTGTGGCACTGCCGTTTAGGTCATATTGGTGTAAAGCGCATGAAGAAAATCCATGCTGATGGGCTTTTGGAATCACTTGATTATGAATCAGTTGATGCTTGCGAACCGTGCCTCATGGGAAAGATGACTAAGACTCCGTTCTCCGGAACAATGGAGAAAGCAACTGACTTATTGGAAATAATACATACTGATGTATGCAGTCCGATGAATGTTGAGGCTCGCGGCGGGTATCGTTATTTTCTGACCTTCACAGATGATTTGAGCAGATATGGGTATATCTACTTGATGAAACATAAGTCTGAAACATTTGAAAAGTTCAAAACTTCAGAGTGAAGTGGAAAATCATCGTGACAAGAAAATAAAGTTTCTACGATCTGATCGCAGAGACAAATATTTGAGTTACGAGTTTGGTCTTCAATTAAAACAATGTGGCATAGTTTCACAAAATCGTGCCACCTAGAACACCACAGCATAATGGTGTGTCCGAACGTCATAACCGTACTATTATTGGATATAGTGCAATCTATGATGTTTCTTACCGATTAACCACTATAGTTTTGAGGTTATGCATTAGAGACAGCTACATTCACGTTAAATAGGGCACCATCTAAATCCGTTGAGATGACACCGTATGAACTATGGTTTGGCAAGAAACCTAAGCTGTCGTTTCTTAAAGTTTGAGGTTGCAATGCTTATGTGAAAAAGTTTCAACCTGATAAGCTCAAACCCAAATCGGAGAAGTGCGTCTTCATAGGATACCCAAAAGAAAATGTTGGGTACACCTTCTATCACAGATCCGAAGGCAAGATATTCATTGCTGAAAATGGATCCTTTCTAGAGAAGGAGTTTCTCTCGAAAGAAGTGAGTGGGTGAAAAGTAGAACTTGATGAGGTAACTGTACCTGCTCCCTTATTGGAAAGTAGTTCATCACAGAAATATGTTCCTGTGACTACTACACCAATTAGTGAGAAAGCTAATGATGATGATCATGTAACTTCAGATCAAGTTACTACCGAACCTCGTAGGTAAACCAGAGTGAGATTCGCACCAGAGTGGTATGGTAATCCTGTTCTAGAGGTCATGTTACTTGACCATGACGAGCCTACAAACTATGAGGAAGCGATGATGAGCCCAGATTCTGCGAAATGGCTTGAGGCCATGAAATCTGAGATGAGATCCATGTATGAGAACAAAGTATGGACTTTGATTGACTTGGCCAATGATCGGCGAGACATTGAGATTAAATGGATCTTCAAGAGGAAGACGGACGCTGATATTAGTGTTACTATCTACAAAGCTAGAATTGTCGCAAAAAGGTTTTCGACAAGTTCAAGGTGTTGACTACGATGAGAGTTTCTCACTCGTATCTATGCTTAAGTCTGTCCGAATCATGTTAGCAATTGCCGCATTTTATGAAATCTGGAAAATGGATAAACAAAACTGCATTCCTTAATGGATTTATTAAAGAAGATTTGTATATGATGCAACCAGAAGGTTTTGTCAATCCTAAAGGTACTAACAAAATATGCAAGCTCCAGCGATCCATCTATGGACTGGTGCAAGCATCTCGGAGTTGGAATATACGCTTTGATAAGTTGATCAAAGCATATAGTTTTATACAGACTTGCGGTGAAGCTTGTATTTACAAGAAAGTGAGTGGGAGCACTACAACATTTCTGATAAGTATATGTGAATGACATATTGTTGATCGGAGATAATGTAGAATTATTCTGCAAAGCATAAAGGAATGTTTGAAAGGAGTTTTTCAAAGAAAGACCTCGGTGAAGCTGCTTACATATTGAGCATCAAGATCTATAGAGATAGATCAAGACACTTGATAAGTTTTTCAATGAGTACATACCTTGACAAGATTTTGAAGTAGTTCAAAATGGAACAGTCAAAGAAGGAGTTCTTGCATGTGTTACAAGGTGTGAAGTTGAGTAAGACTAAAAACCCGACCATGGCAGAAGATAGAGAGAAAATGAAAGTCATTCCCTATGCCTCAGCCATAGGTTCTATAAAGTATGCCATGCTGTGTACCAGACCTATTGTATACCCTACCCTGAGTTTGGCAAGGGAGTACAATAATGATATAGGAGTAGATCACTACACAGCGGTCAAAATTATCCTTAGTGGAATAAGGATATGTTTCTCAATTATGGAGGTGACAAAAAGGTTCGTCGTAAAGGGTTACATCGATGCAAATTTTGACATTGATCCAGATGACTCTAAATCTCAATCTGGATACATAATGAAAGTGGGAGCAATTAGCTAGAGTAGCTCCGTGCAGAGTATTGTTGACATAGGAATTTGCAAAATACTTACGGATATAAATGTGGCAGACCTGTTGACTAAACTTCTCTCACAAGCAAAACATGATCACACCTTAGTACTCTTTGGGTGTTAATCACATAGCGATGTGAACTAGATTATTGACTCTAGTAAACCCTTTGGGTGTTGGTCACATGTCGATGTGAACTATGGGTGTTAATCACATGGTGATGTGAACTACTGGTATTAAATCACATGGCGATGTGAACTAGATTATTGACTCTAGTGCAAGTGGGAGACTGAAGGAAATATACTATAGAGGCAATAATAAAGTTATTGTTTATTTCCTTATATCATGATAAATGTTTATTATTCATGCTAGAATTGTATTAACCGGAAACATAATACATGTGTGAATACATAGACAAACAGAGTGTCACTAGTATGCCTCTACTTGACTAGCTCGTTGATCAAGATGGTTATGTTTCCTAACCATAGACATGAGTTGTCATTTGATTAACGGGATCACATCATTAGGAGAATGATCTGATTGACTTGACCCATTCCGTTAGCATAGCACTTGATCGTTTAGTTTGTTGCTATTGCATTCTTCATGACTTATACATGTTCCTATGACTATGAGATTATGCAACTCCCGTTTACCGGAGGAACACTTTGTGTGCTACCAAACGTCACAATGTAACTGGGTGATTATAAAGGTGCTCTACAGGTGTCTCTGAAGGTACTTGTTGGGTTGGCGTATTTCGAGATTAGGATTTGTCACTCCGATTGTCGGAGAGGTATCTCTGGGCCCTCTCGGTAATGCACATCACTTAAGCCTTGCAAGAATTGCAACTAATGAGTTAGTTGCGGGATGATGTATTACGGAACGATTAAAGAGACTTGCCAGTAACTATATTGAACTAGGTATTGAGATACCGACGATCGAATCTCGGGCAAGTAACATACCGATTACAAAGGGAACAACGTATGTTGTTATGCGGTCTGACCGATAAAGATCTTCGTAGAATATGTAGGAGCCAATATGAGCATCCAGGTTCCGCTATTGGTTATTGACCGGAGACGTGTCTCGGTCATGTCTACATAGTTCTCGAACCCATAGGGTCCGCACGCTTAAAGTTCGATGACGGTTATATTATGAGTTTATGTGTTTTGATGTACCGAAATAGTTCGGAGTCCCGGATGAGATCGGGGACATGACGAGGAGTCTCGAAATGGTCGAGACGTAAAGATCGATATATTGGACGACTATATTCGGACATCGGAAAGGTTCCGAGTGATTCGGGTATTTTCGGGAGTACCGGGGAGTTACGGGAATTCTTATTGGGCCTTAATGGGCCATACAGGAAAGGAGAGAAAGGCCTCAAAGGGTGGCCGCACCCTTCCCCATGGGCTGGTCCGAATTGGACTAGGGAGGGGGGGCGCCCCCTTCCTTCCTTCTCCTTTTCCCTTCCCTTTCCTTCCCTCCTACTCCTACTACTTGGAAGGGCTCCTAGTTCTACTAGGAAAGGGGGAATCCTACTCCCGGTGGGAGTAGGACTCCCCTAGGGCGCGCCATGGAGAGGGCCGGCCCTCCCCCTCCTCCACTCCTTTATATACGAGGGCAGGGGGCACCCCAAAGACACAACAATTGATCTCTTGATCTCTTAGCCGTGTGCGGTGCCCCCTTCCACCATAATCCACCTCGATCATATCGTAGCGGTGCTTAGGCGAAGCCCTGCGACGGTAGAACATCATCATCATCATCATGCCGTCGTGCTGACGGAACTCTCCCGTGAAGCTCTACTGGATTGGAGTTCGCGGGACGTCATCGAGCTGAACATGTGCTGAACTCGGAGGTGTCATGCGTTCAGTACTTGGATCGGTCGGATCGTGAAGACGTATGACTACATCAACCACGTTGTGCTAATGCTTCCGCTTTCGGTCTACGAGGGTACATGGACAACACTCTCCCCTCTCGTTGCCATGCATCACCATGATCTTGCGTGTGCGTAGGAATTTTTTTGAAATTACTACGTTACCCAACAGTGGCGTACCGCAAAACGGAGGAAACGGACTTGTGTTGGAGCGCTACGGTCGAAACGGGGGTCCTGTTCATCGGGAGGGGTGTGGCGTACCGCAAAACGGGACTCCACGGGATACTGTTCATCTCCACCGTCGACCTCCTCCAGCCTCCACGGACGACTGTTCATCCACCGTCGACCTCCTCTAGACTCCACCTGCCATTGTTCATCCACGGGCTCCTATTCTTGCAGCCTCCACCGCTCCTCCATCGGCTACTGTTCAACCAGCCCTCTCCACGGGGTCCTGTTCAACCACCCCTCCACGGGCTACTGTTCATCCAGCCCTCAACTGGCTACTGTTCAACCAGCCTCCATGAGGTCCTGTTCATCCAGCCCTCCACGGGGTCCTGTTCATCCAACCCCAACCGGCTCGATCGGGGTCCTGTTCATCCAACCCCAACCGGCTCGATCGGGGTCCTGTTCATCCAGTGGCAACAGCCTGTACTACCATGAGGTCCTGTTCATCCAACCCCCCACCGAGAACTGTTCATCCACCCCCCCCCCCAACAACACTCACTATTCATCCAGAGGCAGTATCGATCGGCTTCAGTTAGCAGCAGTAGCAAAGAAATCGCTCGATCGGGTTCGGTTAACAGCCATCGATCGGTCGCTCGGGTTCAGTAACGTGTAGCCTGCAGTGCAATCGCTCGGGTTTAGTAGGCGAACGCCTCGCTTGGGTTTAGTTAGAGCCCAATGCCTCGCACCCCCGCGTGTATGTGTACGAGAGAAACATGCATCGCTCGGCCCCCGACCACCCACCGTAACCGCGAACTCCCCGATATTATCCTCACCCTCGCTTCTACCACAGTTTTTTCATCATGGACGGCCCAAAGAATGTCATGCAGCTGCGTCTTCGGCCCGCCCAGGACGAAAAGCCCATTTTCTGTCATGATTTTTTGTCATAGAAGTAGGAGCCCACCACATCTATGATGATACCGGGTTTTATCACAATTATCGTCACAGAAGTGTCATAAGCATGACAGGAAAAAAATCGTTCGACCCAAAATGTCATGGATGTGTCTTTTTTTGTACTGATAGTACCTTTCAGATAACGCATAATTCTTTAAATAGCATGCCAATGTACACCACCCAGTTTGGAAACAAACAAGCTCAGTTTGCTCACAGCAAACACGATATTAGGCCTCGTTGCGCTCACTAGATACATGAGTGAACCAATGATTTGAGAGTATCTCAATTGATCCTTAGTCGTGCCTTCGAACTTTGAAATCAACACACTAGGATCATATGGTGTTTGAGATGGTTCGTAGTCCGAATATCCAAAACGACTCAACACCTTCTCAACATAATGGGATTGCATAAGTGTGATCCCACCCTCATCACTTCTCAATAGCTTGATGTTCAAGATAACATCAGCCACCCCAAGGTCCTTCATCTCAAAGTTCTGAGATAAAAATGACTTACATCCTCAATCACTTTGAGGTTGGTTCCAAATATCAGTATGTCATCAACATACAACACAGTATAACTCCTTCGCACCCACCATGATGATAGTATACACATTTGTCAAATTCATTAACAACAAAGCCAACAGATGTCAGAGTAGTATTAAACTTCTCATTACATTTCTTAGGTGCTTGTCTTAAGCCATATAAAGATTCCGGCAACCTACACACCTTTCCTTCCTGACCATCTATCATAAAGCCATCTGGCTGTTGCATGTAGATTTCCTTGTCTAACTCTTTATTTAGGAAAGTCATCTTAACATCCTTCTAGTGGACGAGAAGACCATGCGAGGCCGCCAATGAGAGTAACACTTGAATGGTGGTCAGTCTGGCCACAGGTGAATAAGTATCAAAGAAATATTCCTCTTCTTTCTAGGCATGACACTTGGCCACACGACCAACCTTGTACTTCTCAATCGTACCGTCGGGCCTAAGCTTCTTTTTGAACACCCAATTACATCCCAATGGTTTGCAGCCATAGGGGCATTCAGTAATTTCCCATGTCCTGTTAGCCATGATGGAATCCATCTCTCTACGGACCGCATACAATAATCAGCTTCTGGAGAGGCACACACTTCTAAAATAGAAGTGGGAGTATCATCCATTAGGTACATGAGGAAATCATCACCAAAGGTCTTAGTAGTCCTTTGTCTCTTGCCCCTACAAAGGGTTTCCTCGTCATCCTCCTGAGGATTTTCATCATGTATTTGTTCATAATATTCCATAGGAATGGCATGCTCAGGAGTCTCCTCAGATTCCTATCTAGAAGTGCTTTGCATATCTCTCATAGGAAAAATATCCTCGAAGAATGTAGCATCCTTAGACCCCATAATTGTACCGACCTTCTGGTCAGGTACCTCAGATTTCACTACTAGAAGTCTATAACAAATGCTATTCTTAGAATAGCCTAAATTAACGCAGTCCATGGTCTTTGGTCCAAGCTTACGCTTTTTGGGGATTGGCACATTGACTTTCGCTAAACAGCTCCAAGTACGCATGTATGAGAGTGTTGTCCTTCTCTTCGCTCATTTCTCATAGGGAGTGATCTCATTGTCCTTTGTCATAACTTTATTCAGGACATGACATGATGTCAATATAGCCTCCCCCATAATGCCTTGGATAAACCTGATGTATCTAACATGGCATTAACCAAATCAATTAGAGTATGGTTTTCCGCTCGGCAACCCTGTTTGACTAGGGTGAATAGGGAGGCGTCCTCTCATGAATAATGTTGTGTTCCACACAAAAGGAATCAAACTCACTCGAGAAGTACTCTCCACCACGATCTGACCAGACTCGTTTAATTTTGTTTTCAAGTTGATTCTCAACTTCTTCCTTACAGATTTGAAAGTAGTGTAGAGCCCCATCTTTAGTATTTAACAGATATACATAACAATATCTAGTGGAATCATCTATCAATGTCATGAAATATTTATTTCCAGCTTTAGTCAACACACCATTCATCTCACAAAGATCAAAATGTATGAGTTCTAATGCCGCTGAGTGTCTCTCCTCCGCAACCTTGTGAGGCTTTGCGAGGTTGCTTAGCTTGCACACACGAAAGACACTTAGAACCTTTGGCTAAAGTGAAACTCGGGATTAAATTCAACTTATCTATCCGTGTCATAACACCAAAACTAATGTGAAAAAGACATGAATGCCAAACTTTAGATTCATTAACACTCGAATGAATATTGTTCACAACTTTATTACAAAAATCTGTGAGGGAAAGGCAGAACATCCCTCCGCACTCATAGCCTTTTCCAACAAAGAGTCCATATTTTGCAACTAATTTATTAGATTCGAAGACCAATTTAAACCCTTCCCTACATAGACGGGAGCCACTAAAGAGGGTTCTTGATGGCGGGGACATGCTGCGCGTTCTTCAACTGAACAATCCTTCCCGAAGTAAACTTCAAATCGACTATGCCAACACCATGAACAGAAGCACTTGTGCCATTCCCAATCAATACGGACCTGTGGCTGTGACCTGGTAAGAAGAAAACAATGAAATGTCAGCACACACATGAACACTTGCACTTGTGTCCACCCACCAATCGGTGGACTGAAACACTGAAATACAGTAAATAAATTACCGTACCCAAATGGAGCATTCTCATTGTTGCCCACAATCATGTTGGCTGACTAGGAGTCCTGCCCTGGCTTCTTATACTTATTTGGGCACTTGTTGGTCCAATGTTCCTCCGAAGCACAAGTGAAGAAACCATCTTCCTTCTTGTTCTTCTTGAAGGTCTTCTTACCCTTATTCTTGAAGTCCGTATTCTGTTAGACATCGTTATTTCTCTTGGTCTTGTGAGAATTGAAGTTCCTATGGTGCTCCATGTTGGCGACAGAAGTTCCATCGGCCCCTTTTACGTGCGAGTCATTTGCCCTCGAATTCTGCTCAACACTCACATGGCCAATGACATCCTTTATTAAGAATTCACACATCTGATGTTTCAGAGTGGTAGCAAAGTTTCTCCATGAGTTAGGGACCTTAGCGATTATACATCGCACGACAAACTTGCCCGGTAAATCGCACTTAAGAAGCTCAAGCCCCTTAGTGATGCATACTATCTCATGAGGCTGTTCCAATTCTCGACCATTTTGTAATTGTGGAACTGCTCTATAAAATACATCTCGCTCCCAACATCGGTGGCATCGAACTTAGATTCGAGTGCCTCCCGCAAGTCCTTGGCAACCCGCACATGTAAATATGCGTCAACCAACTTATCTCCGATCACGCTCAGAATTGTTCAAAGAAACACGACAGTGGCTTCCTTGAATGTCTTTTCCTGTTCAGGAGCAATCGTTCCCGTGGAAGTGACACCGGTGATCCAAAACACGTTCATAACCGTGAGTCATAAGGTGGTTTTGGTCTGCCAATGCTTAAAGTATGTACCGGTAAACTTATCCAGTTTCAGTGGAGCAGCAAAGCCACTAGCCAAAAATGCCTACACAAATTAGATTTTTTTTTTATTGCTGAGTAAATAGTCAATTTTTTGATTAATTTAATCCAGGAAATAATCATGAATATGGCACTGACAGAGTTAATAACATATTAATTGCGATCTAAATAAGCGTGTAATACACATATAGTAGAAACATCTATGCACATAGCTAGAACGGACAAGACAGAAAAAACAAGAGTGGGATAAACATGTTATACCCTTCGGTTGGCCAGTTGGTTGTAGCAGCACTAGTGGCGGCGGCCTCCTCGGCCGTCTTTTGGTCAGCGACATCCTTCTCGACAGCGGCTCTCTCGGCGTCGACAGATATGGTGACGATGCAGCGGACATGGAAGAAGAGGAAGTAGCCGACCAAAGGCAAGCAGTCGGCGTAGTCGCTCCCTAAAAACCTATTCGCCCTCTCCCATATAGGATACGAAGGAGCCCACCCCAAATTTCAACCAACTTATATTAAGGGAGTATCATTTAATATGGCAGAATATCATATCATAATACTCAGTAATCTTTTTTCTAGTTTAATTATGTGTCGTCTGAGAAAAATGTCTAATTGCCACACTTTCTGAGGTACTCCCATTTTTTTCTAGTTTGATAGTATAGCCAATTGTCGGCTATATGATCTTGCCACATCATCAATAGCCACTCTTATAGCCGGCAAGTACAATAGATACATATAAAATTGTACTACTTCATTAATACATGACCCACCTCTCACTCTAACATAGTACCTAGGAGCGTGTGTTGCAGTTGGCTTTTATTCTGTAGCCGACTCCTTTTCTCTCTCCTCCATGTCAGTAGGAAAACAATACTTTAATCCTTATAGCCTACTAAGATTATTGTACTTGCTCTTAGTGTCGCTATTCGTAGCTTTGCCAAATTTACTATTTTGACCTTTTTATCAAACTTTAGCATGATTTGACCCTGTTTTGAAATCTTTTTTCGAATCTGGCCCTTTTTCTACCGCCATTGTCTTTGGCGGTAGGTTTACATTGCCTACCGCCAAAATCAATGACGGTAGGCTTTCATCAACGTTTAAACGGACATTTGCTGACTGCGCAAACCCTACCGCCATAAGCGATGGCGGTAGCTAGTTATAGCTTACCGCCAGCCATAGTGGCAGTAGACAACCGTGTGTGCAAGTGTGTGTGTCGTTGCATGCATGCATGTTCATACAGAGGCCATGCTTCACTTACCACTAACTATTGATATGCATGTGTGTTCATACGCACGCGGGTAAGTAGCCCCAGTAAAGCACTAATGCATACATAGACTACATATTAGAATATGTACATCGACCGGCCGCACATACATACTTATATGAATACCCATATAGCTATATAGCCAGCCAATGAGATGAGTACCAGATATAGATCTCAGTTTAACCTTTAAACTAAGTATACTTATCATATATTTGCTTGCATGTTCTTATTTCATAAATCATCATTTATCACAAAATAATTAGTAATATCACCATCTAGGTTATCATAAGAATAGTCATTTGGATAATTAGTCGGACTGACTGATGTCTACTACACAACCTTCTTCTTGTAGATGTTGTTGGGCCTCCAAGTGTAGAGGTTTGTAGGACAGTAGCAAATTTCCCTCAAGTGGGTGACCTAAGGTTTATCAATCCGTAGGAGGCGTAGGATGAAGATGGTCTCTCTCAAGCAACCCTGCAACCAAATAACAAAGAGTCTCTTGTGTCCCCAACACATCCAATACAATGGTAAATTGTATAGGTGCACTAGTTCGGCGAAGAGATGGTGATACAAGTGGTATATGGATGGTAGATAATAGTTTTTGTAATCTGAAAATATAAAAATAGCAAGGTAACTAATGATAAAAGTGAGCGTAAACGGTATTGCAATGCATTGAAACAAGGCCTAGGGTTCATACTTTCACTAGTGCAAGTTCCCTCAACAATAATAACATAATTGGATCACATAACTATCCCTCAAAATGCAACAAAGAGTCACTCCAAAGTCACTAATAGCGGAGAACGAACGAAGAGATTATGGTAGGGTACGAAACCACCTCAAAGTTATTCTTTCCAATCAATCCGTTGGGCTATTCCTATAGGTGTCACAAACAGCCCTAGAGTTCGTACTAGAATAACACCTTAAGACACAAATCAACCAAAACCCTAATGTCACCTAGATACTCCAATGTCACCTCAAGTATCCGTGGGTATGATTATACGATATGCATCACACAATCTCAGATTCATCTATTCAACCAACACATAGAACCTCAAAGAGTGCCCCAAAGTTTCTACCGGAGAATCACGACGAAAACGTGTGCCAACCCCTATGCATAGGTTCATGGGCGGAACCCGCAAGTTGATCACCAAAACATACATCAAGTGAATCACGTGGTATCCCATTGTCACCACAGATACGCACGGCAAGACATACATCAAGTGTTCTCAAATCTTTAAGGACTCAATCCGATAAGATAACTTCAAAGGGGAAACTCAATCCATTACAAGAGAGTAGAGGGGGGAAGAAACATCATAGGATCCAAATATAATAGCAAAGCTCGCGATACATCAAGATCGTATCACCACAAGAACACGAGAGAGAGAGATCAAACATATAGCTACTGGTACATACCCTCGGCCCCGAGGGAGAACTACTCCCTCCTCATCATGGAGAGCGCCGGGATGATGAAGATGGCCACCGGAGAGGGATTTCCCCCTCCGGCAGGGTGCCGGAATGGGTCTAGATTGGCTTTCGGTGGCTAGGAGGCTTCTGGCGGCGGAACTCCCGATCTATTGTGCTCTCTGATGTTTTTAGGGTATATGGAGATATATAGGCGGAAGAAGTACGTCAGGGGGGCCACGAGGGGCCCACGAGGGTGGAGGGCGCGCCCAGGAGGTGGGCGTGCCCCCCTACCTCGTGGCCTCCTCAAAGCTTCCCTTACATGCACTTCAAGTCTTCTGGGCTTCTTTCCTTCCAAAAATGGGTTCCGTGAAGTTTCAGGTCAAGTGGACTCCGTTTGCTTTTCCTTTTCTTCGAAACCCTAAAACAAGGTCAAAATAGAAACTGGCACTGGGCTCTGGGTTAATAGGTTAGTCCCAAAAATGATATAGAAGTGTATAATAAAGCCCATAAACATCCAAAACAGAAGATAATATAGCATGGAGCAATCAAAAATTATAGATACGTTGGAGACGTATCAGCATCCCCAAGCGTAATTCTTGCTCGTCCTCGAGTAGGTAAATGATAAAAACAGAATTTTTGATGTGGAGTGCTACTTGGCATAATTTCAGTGTAATTCTTCTTAATTGTGGCATGAATATTCAGATCCGAAAGATCCAAGACAAAAGTTCATATTGACATAACAATAATAATACTTCAAGCATACTAACTAAGCAATCATGTCTTCTCAAAATAACATGGCCAAAGAAAGTTCATCCCTACAAAATCATATGGTTTAGTCATGTTTGATTTTCGTCACACAAGAATGCTCTCATCATGCACAACCCCGATGACAAGCCAAGCAATTGTTTCATACTTTAGTAATCTCAAACCTATAAACTTTCATGCAATATATGAGTGCGAGCCATGGATATAGCACTATGGGTGGAATAGAATAATGAGGGGGTTATGTGGAGAAGACAAAAAAGGAGAAAGTCTCACATCAACGAGGCTAATCAATGAGCTATGGAGATGCCCATCGATTGATGTTAATGCAAGGAGTAGGGATTGCCATGCACGGGTGCACTAGAGCTATAAATGTATGAAAGCTCAACAAAAGAAACTAAGTGGGTGTGCATCCAACTTGCTTGCTCATGAAGACCTAGGGCACTTGAGGAGGCCCATTGTTGGAATATACAAACCAAGTTCTACAATGAAAAATTCCCACTAGTATATGAAAGTGACAAAACAAGAGACTCTCTATCATGAAGATCATGGTGCTACTTTGAAGCACAAGTGTGGCAAAGGATAGTAGCATTGTCCCTTCTCTCTTTTTCTCTCATTTTCATTTTTTGGGGCCTTCTCCTTTTTTATGGCCTTTCTCTTCTTCTTTTTTTGGGCCTTCTCTTTTTTTATGGCCTTTCTCTTTTTTTTATTCCTCACTTGGGACAATGCTCTAGAAAATGATGATCATCACACTTCTATTTATTTACAACTCAATGATTACAACTCGATACTAGAACAAAAGATGACTCTATATGAATGCCTCCGGTGGTGTACCGGGATATGCAATGACTCATGAGTGACATGTATGAAACAATTATGAATGGTGGCTTTGCCACAAATACGATGTCAACTACATGATCATGCAAAGCAATATGACAATGATGAATGTGTCATGATAAACGGAATGGTGGAAAGTTGCATGGCAATATATC
This sequence comes from Triticum urartu, assembly GCF_056163025.1. Lineage (NCBI taxonomy): Eukaryota > Viridiplantae > Streptophyta > Magnoliopsida > Poales > Poaceae > Triticum > Triticum urartu. The sequence goes on from NC_141874.1 coordinate 306,413,947, forward strand.
TCGGAATGGCTATGGAAATGCCATAATAGGTAGGTATGGTGGCTGTTTTGAGGAAGATATAAGGAGGTTTATGTGTGAAAGAGTGTATCATATCACGGGGTTTGGATGCACCGGCGAAGTTTGTGCCAACTCTCAATGTGAGAAAGGGCAATGCATGGTACCGAAGAGGCTAGCAAGGATGGAAGGGTGAGAGTGCGTATAATCCATGGACTCAAAATTAGTCATAAAGAACTCACATACTTATTGCAAAAATCTACAAGTCATCAAAAACCTCGATACTGCGCGCATGCTCCTAGGGGGGATAGATTGGTAGGAAAAGACCATCGCTCGTCCCCGACCGCCACTCATAAGTAAGACAATCAAATAACACCTCATGTTTCAAATTTGTTACATAACGTTTACCATATGTGCATGCTACGGGACTTGCAAACTTCAACACAAGTATTTCTCAAATTCACAACAACTCAACTAACACGACTTTGATATTATTACCTCCATATCTCAAAACAATCATCAAGCATCAAACTTCTCTTAGTATTCAAAACACTCATGAGGAAATTTTACTAATCTTGGATACCTAGCATATTAGGATTTTAAGCAAATTACCATGCTATTTAAGACTCTCAAAATAATCTAAGTGAAGCATGAGAGTTCATCTATTTCTTCAAAATAAAAACTACCACCATGCTCTAAAAGATATAAGTGAAGCACTAGAGCAAATGACAAACTACTCCGAAAGATATAAGTGAAGATCAATGAGTAGTCGAATAATTATGCAACTATGTGAAGACTCTCTCTCATTTAATAATTTAAGATCTTGATAATTTATTCAAAAAGCAAGCAAAGCAAAATAAAATGATATCTAAGAATAGCAAACATCATGTGAAGAAGCAAAAACTTAGGATCAACCGATACTAACCGATAGTTGTTGAAGAAGAAAGGTGGGATGCCAACCGGGGCATCCCCAAGCTTAGACACTTGAGAATTATTGAAATATTATCTTGGGATGCCTTGGGAATCCCCAAGATTGAGCTTTTGTGTCTCCTTAATTCCTCTCATATCACGGTCTCCCTAAATCTCAAAAGCTTCATCCACACAAAACTCAACAAGTACTTGTGAGATAAGTTAGTATAACACATTGCAAAAACCTTATCATATGCTACTGTAGCAAATCACTAAAATTATTATTAAAAATTTCATACTAAATGCCTCTGCATATTTAATAGTCCTATCCTCAAATAGAATCATTAAAGAAGCAAACATATGCAAACAATGCGAACATAACAGCAATCTGCCTAAACAGGACAGTCTGTAAAGAATACAGCAACATCCATACTTACCTAGCTCCAAAAATTATGAAAGAAAATTACCACTATATTAAATTTATCAGAGCTTAATATGCAAAATGTTTCAACATTTTATCACATTCTGACTTTTCTAGGGAATTATTTCAACAGCTGTAAACTTTCTGTTTTCAAACAGCAACATGTGGACTTCTAAAATAGGCATAGTAAAGGCTATCAATGCCATTTTTATTGAAATAAAAGATGCGAAACATTGTTCTAAATAACAGCAAGCAAATCTTAACAAAATAAATTGACGCTCCAAGCAAAACACATATCATGTGGTAAATAAAAATATACCTCCAAGTAAAGTTACCGATGAACGAAGACGAAAGAGGGGATGCCTTCCGGGGCATCCCCAAGCTTAGGATTTTGGCTATCCTTGAATATTACCTTGGGGTGCCTTGGGCATCCTCAAGCTTAGGCTCTTGCCACTCCTTATTCCATAGTCCATCGAATCCTTACACAAAACTTGAAAACTTCACAACACAAAACTTAAAGTAGAAAACTCGTGAGCTCCGTTAGTATAAGAAAATAAATCACCACTTCAAGGTACTGTAATGAACTCATTATTTATTTATATTAGTGTTAAACATACTGTATTCCAACTTATCTATGGTTTATAAACTATTTTACTAGCCATAGATTCATCAAAATAAATAAACAACACATAGAAAACAGAATCTGTCAAAAACAGAACAGTCTGTAGTAATATGGATCAAACGTATACTTCTGTAACTCATAAAATTCTCAAATAAATTGCTGGACGTGAGGAATTTATCTATTAATCAGCTTCAAAAATAATTAACTAAATATCACTCTCCAAATAAAAATGGCAGCAATTCTCGTGAGTGCTAAAGTTTCTGTTTTTTACAGCAAGATCAACAAGACTTTCCCCAAGTCTTCCCAACGGTTCTACTTGGCACAAACACTAATTAAAAGCATAAAACCACATCTAAACAGAGGCTAGATTAATTATTTATTACTAAACAGAAACAAAAAGCAAGGAACAAAAATAAAATTGGGTTGCCTCCCAACAAGCGCTATCGTTTAACGCCCCTAGCTAGGCATGATGATTTCAATGATGCTCACATAAAGGATAAGAATTGTAATATAAAGAGAGCATCATGAAGAATATGACTAGCACATTTAAGTCTAAACCAATTCCTATGCATAGGGATTTTGTGAGCAAACAACTTGTGGGAACAATAATCAACTAGGATAGGAGGGCAAAACAAGCACAACTTCAAAACTTTAAGCACATAGACAGGAAACTTGATATTATTGCAATTCCTACAAGCATGTGTTCCTCCCTCATAATAATTTTCAGTAGCATCATGAATGAATTAAACAATATAACCAGCACCTAGAGAATTCTTTTCATGGTCTACAAGCATGCAAAATTTACTACTCTCCACATAAGCAAAATTCTTCTCATCAATAGTAGTGGGAGCAAACTCAACGAAATAACTATCATGGGATTGAAAATTGAAATCAAGATGACAAGTTTCATTGTTATCATTATTCTTTAAAGCATACGTGTCATCACAATAATCATCATAGATAGGAGGCATGCTTTCATCATAATAAATTTGCTCATCAAAACTTGGGGGACAAAATATATCATCTTCATCAAACATAGCTTCCCCAAGCTTGTGGCTTTGCATATCATTAGCATCATGGATATTCAATAATTTCATACTAACAACATTGCAATCATGCTCATCATTCAAAGATTTAGTGCCAAACATTTTATAGATTTCTTCTTCTAGCACTTGAGCACAATTTTCCTTTCCATCATACTTACGAAAGATATTAAAAAGGTGAAGCGTATGAGACAACACTACAAGAAATATATCAACTTGTGACCACCACTATTGGTCACTGAATGGTCAAAAATTTCCATTTGTGACCTTTTTGTGACCAAAAACATAAGGTCAAAAGCTGGCCGGCATAAACTGACTATAGCGACCTTTCTTCTGGAATGGTCGAAGATGTTTATGACCAAAATACGTCTACTGTGGCGTTTTGGTCACTAGCAACCTCCCCAGGCCACGTAGGCATCCAGCGTGGCAATCTGACGTGGCACAAGATTCAGCCCGGTCCAATTCGATTTTCTACATGGGCCTAGCCCAACAATTCGGCCTTTTTAATGTATTTTTTCTATCAATTTTTGATCAGCTTCATGGGCCAAGCCCAACATTGCAGCCTTTTTTATTGTTGGGTTGTGGCCTTTTTGTCTAGACGAATTTAGTTTTTCTTTTTTTCCCAAAAGAAGGGTCCACTAGTCAGACAAGTGGGTCCACTAGTCAGATGTGTCCCAATTGTTAGGTTCTGGTAACAGGTTTCCATTTGTCAGATAAGTGGGTCCCATCTATCAGACTCATATTCTTCATATTTCAAGCAGTATTTAGATTGGCAGAGACAAAAACACACACAATACTTAAACAAGAGCAACCAGATCACATAATACAAGCTCCATCCGTGCCATTACAAAGGGCCATGTATAATACAATACTTTACAAGCTCTACAAGTGTAATATAGTACTACTTCACAAGCTCCTGGACTCGCTGGACTCTCTCATATTTCTATGCAACTTCAACAGGACAAAAACTTCGATAGTCAGGGCTGGAACCATAGTCAGATGAACAACACGCCGGACTCGCTCGACGGCGATAGTAAGGGCTGAGACCAAACAAAACAGCTACATGGCTTCATCTGTCATCCTGTTACATGAATCAGAGAAGAATGAGAAAAACTGGGGCAAATATATTATGAACAGACCATTCAAGAAAAGGACATGTATTTAGAATGATAACACAAATTCAGCTAGTACCATGCTTTTTGTTGTTGAGCTAGTTAAAATGAGATAGTAGTTCATATAAGAAATAGAGACACAATATGAATATGCATGGCACATATGCAGGTTGTGCAAAAAACTGCACTACAACACATTACGCCTAAAACAAAATACCATTCTACTATCAAGACCATACATTCAACTGGCAAGATCTAACAATACTCGTCAGCACACGCATACTAACATCACAAAGGCAGGAGAGAATAAAGGGAACCAAGGAAGATACCTGTGGATGATAGTGTCCACGATGATCTGGATTGAGTTAGCATTGATGAGGAAGAGGATGGTGTCCATGGTGTGCTTTAGATGCACACAGCCATGAGCTTCTTGCCGATGTTGCATCCGTTCGCTCGATGATGGGTACCAATAAATCCAAGTAGAACAAAACCACCAACATTAACCCACAGCTTCAAGTACAAGCAAGTATATATCAAGTGACAGTGAAAACAAGTTGAGAAAAACACTGTAAATATCTATTTCATGTCATGCAATAGTCAAACCGAATAAACCTATGCATATGAAGGTGAAATATTACAAAGAAAGCACTCATCAGGTAGCATGCATACAAAATCTCTGTGTTGGCAGTAGTAAATACTCTCTGTGTTAGCAGTAGTAAAATTCATATATCAGTATATATTCAGAATTCCACCAACGGCAGCTTTACTAATATCTCTTTACTAGAGTGTAAACACCAGCACACTAATTTCATCTCGAAGGGTAGTTTTGCAGCAGCAACAAGCATTAAAACAAGCTACTCTTGTTACTATAGTGCAGTTCAATACTATAGTTCAGTACCATATGCCTACAATCAGACACAAGCTTTAGTACAGTCAAAGTGTAATTACAAATAGGATTAAGAATCAAACTTGTTACTCATGGGATCATGGCACAGAGCGTTCAGTAAAGAGTATAACACAAGCTACACTTATAAACACATGCTTCAGTTCAGTGCAGAAATAAACAAGCCTCAGATTGTGAGCAGCAGTGTTAGATTATTTGCCTTCAGAGTTCTTCTTCTCCCACCTCCCCATCCTGCACAAAGCCACCCTCCACCTGACCAAATCAAGCTTTCAGTTCAACATTCAGCTACACAGAGAGGAGACAAATCGATCCGAGACGAACAAGGTAATAGGATACATTACCTCCTGCCGTCCACGGGGACGCCCTCATAGTGGCACACGCCTTGTCAAATGGGATGAGGTCCCCGACAAACTCCGGGACGACGTCCTCACTGGTGTTGGCCTTGGCAGCCACCATCCAAGTCGGGCGCATCTGTTAAATGAAAGACACTTGAATAGAAGTCTAGGAGCTAGAATCAGAATCTACATTGAACTAGATAGGAAACTAATTCAACGGCCCATAACACAGAATTGTCAAGTCACAAGCAGTTCCAACGGAGACGCACGCAAGGTACATTTAACTCTGGAATGCGGCACGAGATAAACAAGACGAGCAGAAGCTCTAGTAGCATGGCATCGTAACTGAAGAAGCTAATGCGCAGCATGCCAATTGCCAAGGAGATGCATCAGTTAGTTAATTAGCTGCAAGTTTTAGTCAGAGTCTGAAATCCCCTAAAACTTGCAATCGATAAGCCAAAGCCACCTATGCACATGCTAGTGAGAAGCAGCAGCAACAGCGGACCCATCTGAACCTTCACAAAATCTCAACATCTTCACAAAATGGCACATAAACTAGTCGCTGCAATTCACAAAATAAAGGAATTAACAAAAAAAAGCAAGTAATGACATCAATTTTCTATTCTTTATACAGCTACCAATCAACTCTGAACCAACTCTTGCAGGATTTCAAAAGGGGCCATGAGTATTAAGCAAGATTTACGAAACAATTTGGGTGCACAAGAAAATCAATGAAAGGATCTCTGAACATTGGTGTTCATGTCTGCACTACAATAGCACCATCTGAGATGAAATTTTGCACAAGAGCAGGATCATTGAACACAATCAAGAATAAATGGCATTAATGTGCCAGATAACAACACAATCAATAGCGCATCTATCTCAAACTGCCAAGCCTTCACTAGTTAACCCAGGGACAGACCTAACGAAATTTCTGAAAATAAACTAGTGTTGGTAACATGTGAGATGCAGAGGGTGGTAACGGAGGAAGTGGAGAATAGGGTCACGTCGACGTCTGCCGGAGAAGGGGTACGAGAACTAGCTCGCGGTGGAAACGAAGAGGAGAAAGGGCCTCTGGCGGCTGGTCCTGGCGCTCGGTGTGCTCGGGCGAAACCCGTCTAGGTCCCGCCGGAGATGCGCCGTTGTCGACGACCACCGCAGCAGCAAGCTCCAGTGTGGTGTGGTGTGCCGCGCCACACCGATCCGGCTGGCCTCCATCGCGCAGGTGGATCCCGATGCGGCTGGCCTCCATCGCACAGGTGGGTGCGGATCCGGCACCGCCATCGCCAGAACTGGTGCGCCCCATCCATCCATCCATGGGTGGGCGTGGGTGGGTGGATCCGTGGAAGAGGGGGTTTCCATGGGTGAATGGACGAGACGAGGAGGGAGGTCGGTCGGTGGCGGGGGTGGGGATGGGGAGGACGAGGAGACGAGGTCACCGATGGGGGTGGAGATCGACGGCGGCGGTGGAGATTGGAGAGGAATCGGGGGTTGGGGAAGGGGAGCAGTTTGTGGGCAGCTCCGCGAGGCTCGGCCGCCGGGGCCCGGTCGTCGGCGAAGCTGAGGAAGGGGTCGTCGTGGAAGGGCGCGAGGGCCGGGGACAGTGGTGAGGTGGGTTGGTTCGGGCCGTAGATCGAGATCGAGATCTGAGGAAGGGAGAGGGCGGCGGCTGTGGGTGCGTAGGGGAGAGAGGGGAGCGAGAGGACGAGTGGTGCGGGTTGTGTTAGGGTTAGTTGGGTGTAACACCCTCGATGCGACTATATCTCCCACGTGTCGAGGCACGACTTAGAGGCATAATCGCATTGAAGGCATATGTCACAAGTTAGGCAATCTTCACAACATCCCATGTAATATGAATAATAAAGGGGACATAACATAGTTGGCTTACACTCGCCACGTCAATCAAGTACATTAATAACATTACATCATCCAAACACTCATGGCCCGACTACGGCGCCAAAATAAAAGATAACCCAACATGCGACAACGGTCCCGTTCACCCCCAACTAGGCACCACTACTGATCATCGGGAAAGGAAACATAGTAACGTTGAGAGTCCTCGTCGAACTCCCACTTGAGCTCATACGTGTCTCCTGGAGCGGAATCATTAGGCCCTGCATCTGGTGTAATAGTAATCTGTGAGCCACAGGGACTCGGCAATCTCGCACCCTCGCGATTAGACTATTTAAGCTTATAGGTATGTCAAGGTAAATAAGTGGAGCTGCAGCACGCGACTAGCAAATATGGTGGCTAACTTATTCGCAAAAGAGAGTGAGAAGAGGAGGCAAAGCGCGAGCAAGAAACTAGAGAGCAACCTGCGCAAACATTACTCCAACACCGTGTCCACTTCCCGGACTCCGCCGAGAAGAGGCCATCATGGTAACACACTCAGTTGATTCATTTTAATTAAGTTAAGGTTCAAGTTATCTACAACCGGACATTAACAAATTCCCATCTGCCCATAACTGCGGGCACGGCTTTCGAAAGTTCAACCCCTGCAGGGGAGTCCCAACTCATCCCATGACAAGCTCTCACGGTCAACGAAGGAATAGACCTCCTCCCAAGACGTTCCGATCAGACTCGGTATCTCGGTTATTCAAGACACTTCGACAGGTTAAAACAAGACCAGCAACACCGCCTGAATGTGCCGACAAATCCCGATAGGAGCTGCACATATCTCTTTCTCAGGGCACACTCAGATTGTCCTAGGTACGGGTAGGCCAGCCCAGAGTTGCCCCTGGTGGCCACCGGTAGCTGACAGGTGGACCAACACTCAGAGGAGCACTGGCCCGGGGGGGTTAAAATAAAGATGACCCTTGAGTCTGCAGAACCCAAGGGAAAGAAAAGGCTAGGTGGCGAATGGTAAAACCAATGTTGGGCATTTCTGGAAAAGCTTTAATCAAGGCGAAATATCAAGGGGTTCCCATTATAACCCAACCGCGTAAGGAACGAAAAATCCGGGAACATAACACCGATATGACGGAAACTAGGGCGGCAAGAGTGGAACAAAACACTAGGCGAGAGGCCAAGCCTTCCACCCTTTACCAAGTATATAGATGCATTAAGATAACATGGCAATATAATGATATCCCAACAAGTAAATAAATGTTCCAACAAGGAATGGCCTTCGAGCTTCACCTGCAACTAGCAACGCTATAAGAGGGGCTGAGCAAAGCGGTAACATAGCCAATCAACAGTTTGCTAGGACATGGTGGGTTAGAGGTTTGACATGGCAATTTGGGAGGCTTGAAAGCAAGTGGTAGGCATCGTAGCAATGGCATAGCAAAAGAGCGAGCAAACTAGCATAGCAAAGATAGTAGTGATTTCGAGGGTATGATCATCTTGCCTGCACAGTTGTTAGAGTTGACTGGATCCTCGAAAGCAAACTCAATGGGCTCCTCGCTAGCGAACTCGTCTCCTGGCTCTACCCAAACAAGACAAACAAGCAACAAGGATACAATCAACCACGTGCAAGGATCAAGCAATATGATGCAATGATGATATGCTATGCGGGATGCGATGTGGGATGCAAAATGCAAGATATGACAGGGAATGCATGAACCTGGCCTCAACTTGGAAATCCAAGTGTGCCACTGGAAAGGTGAGATGAAATCAATTGAAAACGATATAAAGAACGTCGGAATCGGAGTTACGGTTTGGAAATGGCAAGCGATTCAAAAATGGCACTGGTCTGCGATTTACAGCAAGTAGGCATCTAAATGCAATGAAATGAACATGATACAGCACCCAGACATGACAACAAAATACATGGAAGGGATGCATTCAAGATGCTTAACAAAATTCTAGCACTAAGCTACGGCCAATTCATCCATTAACAGGTTCAAACAAGCATGGCAAAAATGTATATGGCAAACAGATCTCAGACTTAGTGAAATTAACACTTGTCTGGAATTTCAGATCAGGTAGCCCTCTTCGGAGCAACAAAACTACATGCTACAGGACCTGAACATGGCAAAGTAAAGCATGACATGGAGATACTCAAAAAGCTTAACAAAATTCCCTTAGTGACCTTGAGCCAAAAGGGATCAGAAAATACAATTGCAAGCATGTGAACATAGCAAAAACATAAACAGTTTTCAGACTTAGTGAAAACTGGCACATGCTGAAATATAACTCAAGTAGGCATGTTTACGAGCTCGATGCACTCACTACGGTGCAAGTCATGGCAAGACAATCATACACCCAATAAGAAGGCACAAAATTCAAGCTAGGCATGGCAAGAACAATAGTATAGCATGCACAGATCAACTACAACATCATCGGCAAAATTGCAAACAAGTTGACAATCAGCCCAGATTCACAAAGTAGCAAAAGTAGAGCTCGATTGACTCAAGCTAGGGTGCTCCATAATTGCAAACAAAGGCATGGATGGATAGAGCACTACAATAATAACAAAACATCCTTACTGATCATCCTCAAAAGAGGCACGGATCCATAGGAAACAATATGAACATATGGCATCATGAGATAAACAGCTCCAGGACTTGGTGAAATTACTAAGTCCCTGAAAACAGAATTAGCAAGTGCACCACTTTGCAAGCTTGCACAAGACACCACACACATCACAAAAATACATGGGTTTCACCTCTGGAAAGATGACAAAACCCTTAACAAAACACATGTAGAGCATCAGGGCATATCATGCACACATTAATCATGGCAAAAATGACAAAAACCTAAATGGAGTAGCAGATCTGACAATTAACTCAAGTAGCCCTCTTCTAACAGCATTTCGGGCATCAAGATGAACTCAAATGAAAATGATGCAATGGAATGAAATGATGTACTCTCTGAGATAAACATTTTGATATGCTATATGCATGAATCGGAGCCATGGATGCAAAGTTACGGGGCTAGGAAGAAGGGCACATGGATCTGGAATTCCTGGGACTTGGAGGAAAAATCAACCCGCGAGAAAAGTCAACTCAGGACACGGAAGCCGACGCGGTGGCGTGGCTCGCCGGAGAAGTCGAGGACGGCGGCGACCGGGGTAGGGGGCGCCGGATCCGGCTCTCCCGCGGCCGGATCTGGCCGGAGGCGAGGCGGGGAGGCGGCGGAGCGGCCGGAGGGCGCGGTGGCCGCGGCGGTCCGGTGCGGTGGCGGGACGCGCCGGCGAGCAAGGTGGCGGCGGCTCCGGCCGGCGAGCAAGGCGGCGGGGTCGAGGTGCGGGCGAGGGAGCCGGGCGGCGGCGGCGCGCGGGCCGGGAGGGCCGCGGTCGGGCTCCTCGGGCCGGAGCGGTGGGAGGCGGCGGCGTGGACACGTGGCGGGCGACGGTTGGTTGGGGCGCGGCGGTGGACGCGTCCGGCCCGAATCGGACGTGTCCGTCGGCGGGAGGTGCAGTTTTTAGGGTTTCGGAGAGGGAGATCCGGATTTCGGGGAAGGGGTCTTTAAATAGACATAGAGGGAGCTAGGAGAGTCCAAATGAGGTGTGGTTTTCGGCCACGCGATCTTGATCGAACGCTCTAGATGATGGAGAAGACTTTGGTGGGTTTGGGGCCAAATTGGAGGGGTGTTGGGCTGCAACACACACAAGGCCTTTTCGGTCCCTCGGTTAACCGTTGGAGTATCAAACGAAGTCCAAATGGTACGAAACTTGACAGGCGGTCTACCGGTAGTAAACCAAGGCCGCTTGGCAAGTCTCGGTCCAATCCGGAAATGTTTAATCCCCACACACGAAAGAAAGCTAGAAATGACCACCGGAGGAGAACGAAGCGCCGGAAAGCAAAATGGACAACGGGGAAAATGCTCGAATGCATGAGACGAACACGTTTGCAAATGCAATGCACATGATGGCATGATATGAGATGCATGACAACGACAACAACACACAGAGACAAAACCCGAACCCGAGAAAATAAAATAACTTAACGCCGGAAACGGCAAGAGTTGGAGTACAAATTGGGAAAGTTACATCTGGGGTGTTACAACACTCCACCACTACGAAAGGATCTCGTCCCGAGATCTAGGACTGAAAGAACGCCGGGTACTCAGAACGAAGGTGATCCTCGCGTTCCCAGGTAGCTTCATGGCCGGAATGGTGTGACCACTTGACTTTGAGAAATTTGATTGACTTGTTGCGAGTCTTGCGTTCAGTCTCTTCAAGAATAGCAACTGGGTGCTCATGATAAGAGAGATCTTCTTGGAGCTCAATGTCCTCGAAGTTGACGGTGCGGTCACGAGTCTTGAAGCACTTTTGAAGCTGAGAGACATGGAACACGTCATGAACATTTGCAAAGTTTGAAGGAAGCTCGAGTTGATAGGCGAGGTCGCCTCTCTTGCTGACAATCTTGAAAGGTCCCACGTATCTGGGGGCAAGCTTCCCTTTGATACCGAAGCGACGAGTACCTTTCATAGGAGAGACGCGGAGGTAAACATGATCTCCGATATCGAAAGCCAAATCACGGTGCTTACTATCATAGTAGCTCTTCTGGCGGGATTGGGCTGCTTTGAGGTTATCACGAATGACTTTGCACATTTCTTCTGCCTCTGTGATTAAGTCATTACCCAAAAGCTGACGTTCACCGGTTTCAGACCAGTTGAGAGGGGTACGGCACTTCCTGCCATACAGAATTTCAAATGGGGCCTTGCCCGAACTTGCTTGAAAATTGTTGTTGTAGGAGAATTCAGCATAAGGAAGACAATCCTCCCACTTCATGCCGAAGGAGATCACACAAGCCCTGAGCATATCTTCAAGAATCTGGTTGACACGCTCGACTTGACCGCTAGTTTGAGCATGGAAAGCTGTGCTGAAGCGGATGTTGGTGCCCATGGCCTTCTGAAAAGAATCCCAAAACTTGGATGTAAAGATGCTGCCACGGACTGAAGATATCACTTGTGGAATACCGTGCAGAGAGACAATACAAGAGGTATAGAGTTCTGCCAATTGAGCTGCAGTGATCGACTCTTTGATAGGCAGAAAGTGAGCCACTTTGGTGAGTTTGTCGATGACAACGAATATAGCATCATTGCCACGCTTGGATTTTGGAAACCCAGTCACGAAGTCCATTTCAATGTGGTCAAACTTCCATTCTGGAATGGCAAGAGGTTGGAGGAGACCTGCCGGCCTTTGGTGTTCTGCCTTCACTCTTCTGCAGACATCACATTCATTCACGAATTGAGCAATCTCGCGCTTCATTCGAGTCCACCAATAAGCCTGCTTAAGGTCCTGATACATCTTCGTGCTCCCAGGGTGGATGGAAAGGAGAGAATTGTGAGCCTCGTTCAAGATCACTTTACGGAGGTCACCTTTGGGTACAACAATACGATCCTCGAAGAAGAGAGTATCCTTGTCATCAAGGCGGTAGCACTTGCACTTGGACTGACTCTTGGCAATCCCAATCTTCACCTTTTTCACCATAGCATCAAGAAGCTGGGCTTGGCGAATCTGGTCTTCCAAGGTAGGAGAGACTAGAAGGTTGGCGAGGAAACCTTGAGGAACAACTTGCAGGTTAAGTTTGCGAAAAGCTTCACAAAGCTCGGGTTGATAAGGCTTGAGAATCAGACTGTTGCAGTAAGCTTTCCTACTTAATGCGTCAGCAATCACATTAGCCTTGCCTGGAGTATACTCAATATTCGGATTATACTCTTGAATCATTTCGACCCATCGAGTTTGCCTGAGGTTGAGATTAGGCTGAGTGAAGATGTACTTGAGACTCTTGTGATCAGTGAAAATGTCCACTTTTCTTCCCAATAGAAGATGTCTCCAAGTCAAAAGAGCATGCACAACTGCCACCAACTCGAGATCGTGAGTGGGGTAGTTCTTCTCATTAGGCTTCAACTGGCGAGAGGTATAAGCAACAACTTTCTTCTCTTGCATCAAAACTACGCCAAGACCTTGGAGAGAGGCATCACAAAAGACCTCGTACGGCTTGGATTCATCATGCGGAGTGAGAACTGGAGCAGTGATCAATTTCTCTTTCAAAGTGTTGAAAGCAATATCACACTCCGGAGACCAAACGTACTTGACGTGCTTCTGGAGAAGATTAGAGAGAGGCTTCGCGATCTTAGAAAAGTTCTCAACGAATCTTCGGCAGTAGCTTGCGAGACCGAGGAAGCTACGGAGTTGCTTCACGTTCTGAGGAGGTTCCCAATTCACAATTGCAGACACCTTCTCAGGATTCACGGCAATACCCTTGGCAGAGATGATATGACCAAGATAAAGCACCTCATCAAGCCAAAATTCACACTTGGAGAACTTGGCGTGGAACTTGTGTTCCCTGAGCTTATCGAGTACCAAACGCAAGTGCTTGGCATGATCTTCCTTGTTCTTGGAGAAAACCAGAATGTCGTCGAGATAGACCAAAACGAAGTCATTGGTGTAGGCGTTGAAGATGAAGTTCATCATGCGAGAGAACGTCAGAGGAGCGTTGACGAGGCCAAAAGACATGACAGTGTATTCATATGAACCAAAGCTTGTCCTGAAAGCCGTCTTGGGAATATCTTGCTCACGGATTCGAATCTGATGATAACCCATACGGAGATCAAGCTTGGAGAATACTTGGGCACCTTTGAGTTGTTCGAACAGCTCATTGATGTTGGGAAGTGGGTATTTATTCTTGATGGTCTTCTTGTTCACTGGACGGTAATCAACACAAAGTCGGTCCGTTCCATCCTTCTTCTTCACAAAAAGAACACCACAACCCCACGGAGAAGAACTAGGCCGGATGAGACCCATTTTCTCTTGGATATCGAGTTGCTTCTTCAGCTCCTTCAACTCTTCAGGTCCGAGCTTATAAGGATGTTTGCACACAGGTTCCGTGCCAGGCTCAAGATCAATAACGAATTCAACTGGCCGATGCGGAGGCATTCCTGGAAGCTCTTCTGGAAAGACGTCTTGATATTCGCAAACGACTGGAATTTGAGAGATGGCATCGAGTTCACCCTTCTCATTGAGAGAAAACAGACGGATGTTATTATCCCGAGCGGCAAAGACAATTACATCCTCAGACGAATGAGTCAATTGAATCTGCCTGGCTGCACAATCAAGCTGAGCCTTGTGCTTAGAAAGCCAATCCATTTCGAGAATAAGATCAATATCTGAGTCACCAAGAACATTTGGAGAGGACAAGAACTTATAGTCACCCAAAGTGATTGTAACATCCAGAACGCATACTCGAGATGTCATTTGACGGGCCGGAGAGACAATAGCCAACGGTTTCGGCAACACTTGAGTAACAAAATCATGCTTAGATGCAAAAGGTCTCGAGATGAACCAATGCGATGCACCCGTGTCAAAAAGAACTTTTACAGGAATATCATTAACAGGAAGGTTACCCATGATCACATCTGACGAGTCCTCTGCCTGAGCTGCGTTCATCAAGTTGACCTTGGCATGCTTGGGGTTATACTTGACCATAACTGTACTTGCCGATCTGACAGGAGGAGGAGGAGGAAGACGCCTCTGGTTGAAACACTTGTTGGCATAGTGACCCTTCTGTTGGCACTTGTTGCACGTGACCTCTGAAAGCGGACGGTGATACGGAGCACTCGATCTTGGAGCTTGAGACGAAGTCTTGTTCTGAAAGCCAGGGTTGGGTGGGTGGGAAGACCCACTGCCACCTTTGCTCTTCTGCTGATACGGCTGACAGAACGGAGGAGGAGGAAGCCAAAACTTCTGCTGCTTGGCCACTTGAGTAGAGGAAGAAGGAGTAACATCTCTGGCTCGCTTCTTGGAAGCATCACACCTCAACTGAGCAGCCTCTTGCTTCAGTGCCATGTTGTAGAACTCATCGTATCTCAAGGGCTCAAAGAGGACAAGAGCTAGCTGAATTTCTTCTCTGAGACCACCCCTGAACTGATATATCATGCTCTTCTCATCAGGGACGTCCTGCTTGGCAAAGCGGGCGAGCTTCTGGAACAACTTGTTGTAGTCATAGACAGACAAAGAGCCTTGCTTCAGATTGCGGAATTCCTCACGCTTACTTTCAACCACGCTCTGAGGAATATGATGAGCTCTGAAATCTCGACGAAAATCATCCCAAGTGATAACACGTCCACCTCTGGAGTCCTTGTACTGCTGGAACCATTCTGCAGCTTGATCTTTGAGTTGGAAGGAAGCGAACTTAACAAAGTCCTCAGGCCTGACGTTACTACACTCGAAATGCTTACACAGATCCACTAGCCAATCGTCAGCATCGGTTGCCTCAACACAATTGCTGAAAGTCTTTGGCCCGTTAGCAAGGAACCGGTTGAGTGAAGCAAAGTGATTCTGATTGCTGCCTTGATTCCCTTGGTTGCCTTGATTGCGCTCTTGAAGAATTTGCATGATTAGCTATGTGTTTGCATTGGTTGCGGCCATCACAGCTTGCCATGCCTCCGGGGGAGGTGGAGGTGGTGGCGGATCAGGATTCGGAGTCGTGCGCGTTGGAGGAGCCATCCTGAAGAGGTTGACCACCATTAGCACAAAGACAGACAAATATTGAAGCTGGATCCAACGGAATGAAAATTGCAACATATAGTCTTCACATCCGAACAAAATGAACGAATGCATTCCTCTTGAAATGGTCACATATCCATAAATTGAGAAGCCACGTAGAATTAAGGTAGAGAAATAATTCAACAAGGTACGGATCCAGAATGAATAATCGGTAAGAAATCCCAATCTCAAACCAATATCCGTGGAAGAAGAACTAGAGCTACAAGAATTCCCACCTATGAAACTCCCGAACCTTTCCGGTTATGCAATCAGGTGTTGGGGATACAGGGGAAGCATAATATCTCACCCAAACTAGCAAATCCTACATCCAGCTGTATCCATCCTTCAACACATAACCAAGAAACCTTCGGAAACCCTCTACCTCAACCTTCGAAAAGCATCCGTTATACAAGTTATGGCGATACTCCCGAACTCCCGCCCCAGTACCGGGTGGCGTCGAGGTTATCTCACCAACGAACTGCATAAAAGAGATTTTCGATGTTGGCGTACTAAACTCAGGTATTCCAGAACTGCAACGATAAAATTATGATGACAACACCTCAGAGCTCAACTCCCCGGCACACTTCCACTAAACCCCTGACAGGAGGCACCAAGACAATGTTCTCATCATAAAACCATCGGAACGATTCCAAGATACCCGCGTGATCCTAAAAAAAATTTAGTGAAATTTGAGAAGAGAAGAGTCAAAACTCTACGTCAGGATGCCTTACCAGAGCGATGAGGAGACTGGGAAGTAAAAAGAATTCCTAAACTCTCCGATATATAATTCCTAAATGACTTAAAACATTTTTCTAGACACAACTCGGCCGCTAAAAACGATCAAGCAATGGGGCTCCTAAGGTCGGGGAAAGCTCTGATTACCAACTTGTAACACCCTTGATGTGACTATATCTCCCACGTGTCAAGGCACGACTTAGAGGCATAATCGCATTGAATGCATATGTCGCAAGTTAGGCAATCTTCACAACATCCCATGTAATATGAATAATAAAGGGGAGATAACATAGTTGGCTTACACTCGCCACGTCAATCAAGTACATAAATAACATTACATCATCCAAACACTCATGGCCCGACTACGGCGCCAAAATAAAAGATAACCCAACATGCGACAACGGTCCCGTTCACCCCCAACTAGGCACCACTACTGATCATCGGGAAAGGAAACATAGTAACATTGAGAGTCCTCGTCGAACTCCCACTTGACCTCATACGCGTCTCCTGGAGCGGAATCATCAGGCCCTGCATCTGGTGTAATAGTAATCTGTGAGCCACAGGGACTCAGCAATCTTGCACCCTCGCGATCAAGACTATTTAAGCTTATAGGTATGGCAAGGTAAATATGTGGAGCTGTAGCACGCGACTAGCAAATATGGTGGCTAACTTATTCGCAAAAGAGAGCGAGAAGAGGAGGCAAAGCGCGAGCGAGAAACTAGAGAGCAACCTGCGCAAACATTACTCCAACACCGTGTCCACTTCCCGGACTCCGCCGAGAAGAGGCCATCACGGTAACACACTCAGTTGATTCATTTTAATTAAGTTAAGGTTCAAGTTATCTACAACCGGACATTAACAAATTACCATCTGCCCATAACCGCGGGCACGGCTTTCGAAAGTTCAATCCCTGCAGGGGAGTCCCAACTCAGCCCATGACAAGCTCTCACGGTCAACAAAGGAATAGACCTCCTCCCAAGACGTTCCGATCAGACTCGGTATCTCGGTTATTCAAGACACTTCGACAGGTTAAAACAAGACCAGCAACACCGCCCGAATGTGCCGACAAATCCCAATAGGAGCTGCACATATCTCTTTCTCAGGGCACACTCAGATTGTCCTAGGTACGGGTAGGCCAGCCCAGAGTTGCCCCTGGTGGCCACCGGTAGCTGACAGGTGGACCAACACTCAGAGGAGCACTGGCCCGGGGGGGTTAAAATAAAAATGACCCTTGAGTCTGCAGAACCCAAGGGAAAGAAAAGGCTAGGTGGCGAATGGTAAAACCAATGTTGGGCATTGCTGGAAAAGCTTTAATGAAGGCGAAATATCAAGGGGTTCCCATTATAACCCAACCGCATAAGGAACGCAAAATCCGGGAATATAACACCGATATGACGGAAACTAGGGCGGCAAGAGTGGAACAAAACACTAGGCGAGAGGCCGAGCCTTCCACCCTTTACCAAGTATATAGATGCATTAAGATAACATGGCAATATAATGATATCCCAACAAGTAAATAAATGTTCCAACAAGGAATGGCCTTCGAGCTTCACCTGCAACTAGCAACGCTATAAGAGGGGCTAAGCAAAGCGGTAACATAGCCAATCAACGGTTTGCTAGGACATGGTGGGTTAGAGGTTTGACATGGAAATTTGGGAGGCTTGAAAGCAAGTGGTAGGCATCGTAGCAATGGCATAGCAAAAGAGCGAGCAAACTAGCATAGCAAAGATAGTAGTGATTTCGAGGGTATGATCATCTTGCCTTCACAGTTGTCAGAGTTGACTGGATCCTCAAAAGCAAACTCAATGGGCTCCTCGCTAGCAAACTCGTATCCCGGCTCTACCCAAACAAGACAAACAAGCAACAAGGATACAATCAACCACGTGCAAGGATCAAGCAATATGATGCAATGATGATATGCTATGGGGGATGCGATGCGGGATGCAAAATGTAAGATATGACAGGGAATGCATGAACCTGGCCTCAACTTAGAAATCCAAGTGTGTCACTGGAAAGATGAGATGAAATCGATTGAAAACGATATAAAGAACGCCGGAATCGGAGTTACGGTTTGGAAATGGCAAGCGATTCAAAAATGGCACCGGTCTGTGATTTACAGCAAGTAGGCATCTAAATGCAATGAAATGAACATGATACAGCACCCAGACATGACAACAAAATACATGGTAGGGATGCATTAAAGATGCTTAACAAAAGTCTAGCACTGAGCTACGGCCAATTCATCCATTAACAGGTTCAAACAAGCATGGCAAAAATGCATATGGCAAATAGATCTCAGACTTAGTGAAATTAACACTTGTCTGGAATTTCAGATCAGGTAGCCCTCTTCGGAGCAACAAAACTACATGCTACAGGACCTGAACATGGAAAAGTAAAGCATGACATGGATATACTCAAAGAGCTTAACAAAAGTCCCTTAGTGACCTTGAGCCAAAAGGGATCAGAAAATACAATTGCAAGCATGTGAACATAGCAAAAACATAAACAGTTTTCAGACTTAGTGAAAACTGGCACATGCTGAAATATAACTCAAGTGGGCATGTTTACGAGCTCGATGCACTCACTACGGTGGAAGTCATGGCAAGACAATCATACACCCAACAAGAAGGCACAAAATTCAAGCTAGGCATGGCAAGAACAATAGCATAGCATGCACAGATCAACTACAACATCATCGGCAAAATTGCAAACAAGTTGACAATCTGCCCAGATTCACAAAGTAGCAAAAGTAGAGCTTGATTGACTCAAGATAGGGTGCTCCATAATTGCAAACAAAGGCATGGATGGATAGAGCACTACAATAATAACAAAACATCCTTACTGATCATCCTCAAAAGAGGCATGGATCCATAGGAAACAACATGAACATATGGCATCATGAGATAAATTGCTCCAGGACTTGGTGAAATTACTAAGTCCCTGAAAACAGAATTAGCAAGTGCACCACTTTGCAAGCTTGCACAAGACACCACAGACATCACAAAAATAAATGGGTTGCACCTCTGGAAAGATGACAAAACCCTTAACAAAACACATGTAGAGCATCAGGGCATATCATGCACACATTAATCATGGCAAAAATGACAAAAACCTAAATGGAGTAGCAGATCTGACAATTAACTCAAGTAGCCCTCTTCTAACAGCATTTCGGGCATCAAGATGAACTCAAATGAAAATAATGCAATGGAATGAAATGATGTACTCTCTGAGATGAACATTTTGATATGCTATATGCATGAATCGGAGCTACGGATGCAAAGTTACGGGGCTAGAAAGAAGGGCACATGGATCTGGAATTCCTGGGACTTAGAGGGAAAATCAACCCACGAGAAAAGTCAACTTGGGACACGGAAGCCGAGGCGGTGGCACGGCTCGCCGGAGAAGTCGAGGACGGCGGCGGCCGGGGTAGGGGGTGCTGGATCCGGCTCTCCCGCGGCCGGATCTGGCCGGAGGCGAGGCTGGGAGGCGGCGGAGCGGCCGGAGAGCGCGGTGGCCGCGGCGGTCCGGTGCGGTGGCGGGATGCGCCGGCGAGCAAGGTGGCGGCGGCTCCGGCCGGCGAGCAAGGCGGCGGGGTCGAGGCGCGGGCGAGGGAGCCGGGCGGCGGCGACGCGCGGGCCGGGAGGGCCGCGGTCGGGCTCCCCGGGCCGGAGCGGTGGGAGGCGGCGGCGTGGACACGTGGCGGGCGGCGGTTGGTTGGGGCGCGGCGGCGGACACGTCCGTCCCGAATCGGATGTGTCCGTTGGCGGGAGGTGCAGTTTTTAGGGTTTCGGAGAGGGAGATCCGGATTTCGGGGAAGGGGTCTTTAAATAGACATAGAGGGAGCTAGGAGAGTCCAAATGAGGTGCGGTTTTCGGCCACGCGATCGTGATCGAACGCTCTAGGTGATGGAGAAGACTTTGGTGGGTTTTGGGCCAAATTGGAGGGGTGTTGGGCTGCAACACACACGAGGCCTTTTCGGTCCCTTGGTTAACCGTTGGAGTATCAAACGAAGTCCAAATGGTACGAAACTTGACAGGCGGTCTACCGGTATTAAACCAAGGCCGCTTGGCAAGTCTCGGTCCAATACGGAAATGTTTAATCCCCACACATGAAAGAAAGCTAGAAATGACCACCGGAGGAGAACGAAGCGCCGGAAAGCAAAATGGACAACGGGGAAAATGCTCGAATGCATGAGACGAACACGTATGCAAATGCAATGCACATGATGACATGATATGAGATGCATGACAACGACAACAACACACGGAGACAAAACCCGAACCCGAGAAAATAAAATAACTTAACGCCGGAAACGGCAAGAGTTGGAGTACAAATTGGGAAAGTTACATCTGGGGTGTTACATTGGGTGAGACGGTGAGGGGGTCAAGTCCGCCGTTGGATCCGGGACGATCGGACGGTTTAGATCGTCTACGGTAGGGTGATCCAGGGGAGACGTCCTTATTGGTTGGAGACTACCAACAATATTTAAAATATAGTCTCTAAGTGCTAAAAACAAAGGGGTTTATGAAACAACTACCAACAATATTTTGCAAAATGGAACCATTAAAATTTTCACTCAAGTTATACCACATTTTATGGATGATAACCAACTTGTATGCATTTTCTTTGGACGAAAAAACCATTTTCAATTTTTCGAGTGCCCAAAAGGAGGTTTTTTATGAAGGACCTCCAAAATAATTGTTGCAAAATTGGACCAAATCATTTTTATAAAATACTAGGACATATTTAATGCACAATTGACAAAATGGTTGGGTGTAAAAAGTTATGATCCAACTCTCGTGAAAAAGACAAATTTTCGTCGATTTAGTTGGAAGCGGGGCAAATTTGAACTGCAGGTGCCTCATAGTTTGCTATTTATTTTTTCCAAAAATCATTTCTAGGTACATAAGTATCTATTTAATCAGAGAAACACCAAAAAAATTCCGAGATTCAACCACTAGCTAGGAACGGTCATTCCCGCCGTTTTGACCGCATTTTGAAACGGGCATAAAAAATTTAAAAAAATTCAAAAAATTGGGAAACCTTTGCATTGTGTCATTATATGTGGCCAAGTTCCCAGGAAAAATAACAAACTTGTAATACGGCAATTATTTTAAAGAAGTGTTCTCAGAAACGAGCTACCACGTGTGGAGATCAATGGCTTTCAAGCCAAATGATCAATCTTATGGCCACATTCATGGCATAGTTTGTTCAAATGATCTCATATTGTGCACAAGGGTGCATATTGGAATGGCAAACAATGTTGCCTAAGGAAGTTTTCATTTTCTTTGGACGAAAAAACCATTTTCCATTTTTTGAGTGCCCAAAAGGAGGTTTTTTTGTGAAGGACCTCCCAAATAATTGTTGCAAAATTGGACCAAATCATTTTTCTAAAATACTAGGCCATATTTAATGCACAATTGACAAAATGGTTGGGTGTACAAAGTTTTGATCCACCTCTCGTGAAAAAGACAAATTTCCACCGATTCAGTAGGAAGCGGGTCAAATTTGAACTGCAGCTGCATCATAATTTGCTATTTATTTTTTACAAAAATCATTTCTAGGTACATAAGTACCTATTTAATCAGAGAAACACCAAAAAAATCCAAGATTCAACCACTAGCTAGGAACGGTCATTCCCGCCGTTTTGACCGCATTTTGAAACGGGCATAAAAAATTCAAAAAAAATCAAAAAATTGGGAAACCTTCGCATTGTGTCATTATATGTGGCCAAGTTCACAGGAAAAATAACAAACTTGTAATACGGCAATTATTTTAAAAAAGTGTTCTCAGAAACGAGCTATCACGTGTGGAGATCAATGGCTTTCAAGCCAAATGATCAATCTTATGGCCACATTCATGGCATAGTTTGTTCAAATGATCTCATATTGTGCACAAGGGTGCATATTGGAATGGCAAACAATGTTGCCTAAGGAAGTTTTCATTTTCGTTGGACGAAAAAACCATTTTCCATTTTTCGAGTGCCCGAAAGGAGGTTTTTTTGTGAAGGAACTACCAAATAATTGTTGCAAAATTGGACCAAATCATTTTTATAAAATACTAGGCCATATTTAATGCACAATTGACAAAATGGTTGGGTGTAAAATGTTTTGATCCACCTCTCGTGAAAAAGACAAATTTCCGCTGATTCAGTTGGAAGCGGGTCAAATTTGAACTGCGGCTGCCTCATAGTTTGCTATTTATTTTTCCAAAAATCATTTCTAGTTACATAAGGACCTATTTAATCATAAATACATGGTTTGGTGGCGATACGTCGAGGTTTGGGCGGTGGCCGAGGGCCCCAACTCTAGAGCGCGTAAACTCGCATGCCCGTCGCGTGGTCACCGCGTGACCGTAATGTTGCCGTGTGTTCTGGGCGGCCTAGGCATGTCTAGTGGGTTGGGCACTCCCCAGGTTGGTGCTAGGAAGAAAATTACAACATAAGATTCCCATGAGGAGACCGATCGATGCTCAAACATGAATTAGCAGCCAAGTGTTTGATTAGAGGTACCGGAAATGCACATGGCCAATGGGCTTGAGTTTTGGCTGAGGATGATCATCTACTAAGGAGAATGTCTTCACAAATTTTTAGCTCAAAATGAGGATCCTAGGTGGTACTTGCTTTGCAAAGTACCACGCTGGACAAAAATATGAATGTTGAAGCTGGGCTCAAAATAATGAATGGAGTGAGCTGAAATTTTGTGGAGGATGGTTATTTGGGCATAGGAAAGCATTGTAGAAAATTGATACCATTTGGACATGCCAAAGTAGTACTTCCTTCACAATGCTCTTCTATGGACAGAAACTTGGGAAAACTAGTGAGAGAGATTGGATGAATGAAATGAGCTCAAAATTGGTGTAGGTAAGTTACTTAGGTATGGTCATGCGCTAGTAAATTTTCAGATCATTTGGGTAAGCCTAGCTAGTACTTACTTCACAAAGCTTCTCTTGAGGTAGAAACTTTGGAAATTTCCCGAGAAAGATTTACTAGGAAAATTGAGCTGAATATTATCATGTGGCAATGATTTGGGTATGGAAGAGTGCCCGAAAAGTTTTAGGGTAATAGGAGGGGTCTATATAACACTTGCTTTGCAACGTGCCAATTTGGCCATAAAATATAAATTGAACCTGGGCTCACATAGATGATTTGACTGAGATGCAATTTGGAGGAGGGTGATAATTTGGGCATATGAAGGAACTGTATAAATTTCATGTCATTTAGAGATATAAAAAAGGTACTTCCTTCACAATGCTTCTAGGTGGACAAAAACTTTGGAAATTTACCGAGGAAGATTTGCTAGGCAAATGGAGCTGAATTTTGTCATGCGGTAATGATTTGGATAGGAAAGAGTGCCCAAAAATTCCGAGGGCAATCAAGAATATATAAATAGCACTTCCTTCATAAAGTGTTGTTGTGAACAGAATAGGAAAATGAATATTGTTGAATTAGTTTTGAACTAGGCAAGGAAGGATTTTTACATATTTGATGAAGATATGCCCCAGAGAATTTATGAGATTTTTTTGGGAATTTTGGGAATGATAGAAATATAGGTTGCTTCACAACCTAGGGCAAAAACTGCCACATGGACATGACACATAGGCAAAACTGATGAGATGGCGCCTAGTCATCACAACCCACCACAATCTACAAGGCTATGACCATCTATATTGGTCATTTACAACTAGAAATAAGGCAGCGGACTAGCACTGTTTGCTTTGTGACCATTTCGTGTAAGGAAATTACGACCTTTCTGACCAAAATGGTCGCAATGGTTTAGGGTTTGGAGCCCCCTGAACAGCTTTTGACCAATTGGTCTAAAATGGTCATAAATTTATGACCAATTCTTCGAGGGTCACTCACAGAAGGTCATAAGTTGACATATTTCTTGTAGTGCAAACTCAATTCCATTTTTTTATAATTTTCTTTTATAAACTAAAGTAGTGATAAAACAAGAAACTAAAAGACTCGATTGCAAGATCTAAAGATATACCTTCAAGCACTCACCTCCCCGGCAACGGCACCAGAAAAGAGCTTGATGTCTACTACACAACCTTCTTCTTGTAGACGTTGTTGGGCCTCCAAGTGCAGAGGTTTGTAGGACAGTAGCAAATTTCCCTCAAGTGGATGACCTAAGGTTTATCAATCCGTAGGAGGCATAGGATGAAGATGGTCTCTCTCAAGCAACCCTGCAACCAAATAACAAAGAGTCTCTTGTGTCCCCAACACACCCAATACAATGGTAAATTGTATAGGTGCACTAGTTCGGCGAAGAGATGGTGATACAAGTGGTATATGGATGGTAGATAATAGTTTTTGTAATCTGAAAAATATAAAAATAGCAAGGTAACTAATGATAAAAGTGAGCGTAAACGGTATTGCAATGCGTTGAAACAAGGCCTAGGGTTCATACTTTCACTAGTGCAAGTTCCCTCAACAATAATAACATAATTGGATCACATAACTATCCCTCAACATGCAACAAAGAGTCACTCCAAAGTCACTAATAGCGGAGAACGAACGAAGAGATTATGGTAGGGTACGAAACCACCTCAAAGTTATTCTTTCCGATCAATCCGTTGGGCTATTCCTATAGGTGTCACAAACAGCCCTAGAGTTCGTACTAGAATAACACTTTAAGACACAAATCAACCAAAACCCTAATGTCACCTAGATACTCCAATGTCACCTCAAGTGTCCATGGGTATGATTATACGATATGCATCACACAATCTCAGATTCATCTATTCAACCAACACATAGAACCTCAAAGAGTGCCCCAAAGTTTCTATCGGAGAATCACGACGAAAACGTGTGCCAACCCCTATGCATAGGTTCATGGGCGGAACCCGCAAGTTGATCACCAAAACATACATCGAGTGAATCACGTGGTATCCCATTGTCACCACAGATACGCACGCAAGACATACATCAAGTGTTCTCAAATCTTTAAGGACTCAATCCGATAAGATAACTTCAAAGGGGAAACTCAATCCATTACAAGACAGTAGAGGGGGGAAGAAACATCATAGGATCCAAATATAATAGCAAAGCTCGCGATACATCAAGATCGTATCACCTCAAGAACACGAGAGAGAGAGAGATCAAACATATAGCTACTGGTACATACCCTCAGCCCGGAGGGAGAACTACTCCCTCCTCATCATGGAGAGCACCGGGATGATGAAGATGGCCACCGGAGAGGGATTGCCCCCTTCGGCAGGGTGCCGGAACGGGTCTAGATTGGCTTTCGGTGGCTACGGAGGCTTCTGGCGGCGGAACTCCCGATCTATTGTGCTCTCTGATGTTTTTAGGGTATATGGAGATATATAGGCAGAAGAAGTACGTCAGGGGGGCCACGAGGGGCCCACGAGGGTGGAGGGCGCGCCCAGGGGGTGGGCATGCCCCCCTACCTCGTGGCCTCCTCAAAGCTTCCCTTACATGCACTTCAAGTCTTCTGGGCTTATTTCCTTCCAAAAATGGGTTCCGTGAAGTTTCAGGTCAATTGGGCTCCGTTTGGTTTTCCTTTTCTTCGAAACCCTAAAGCAAGGTAAAAACAGAAACTGGCACTGGGCTCTGGGTTAATAGGTTAGTCCCAAAAATGATATAAAAGTGTATAATAAAGCCCATAAACATCAAAAACAGAAGATAATATAGCGTGGAGCAATCAAAAATTATAGATACGTTGGAGACGTATCACTGACAACCAGGTCCCACACAAAGTCGCCCAGAATCCAATGGTCTGATGCGTCTCCTCCGTCGGACTGATGGCGCCGCGTGTTGGCGCTCCTGTGCGCCTGTGTAAGGCCCCTAGCCCAGCTACTTAAGGTGAACGCTGGCACCGACATCCTACCCATCCACATTTTCCACTAGTAGAAAACAGGGCTTTGGTTCGAGCCTGCCAAGCCCATTAGTCCTGGTTCAGTCAAGAACCGAGAGGCATACGTCCCGATTCGTGCGCCCAGGGGCCCGGCCAGGCCTCGGGAGGAATTTGTCCCGGTTTATGTGGACCCATTTATCCCGGTTCTAGGCACGAACCGAGACCAATGGGCCTCGATCCTGGCCCACAGCCATCGGTTCCGGTTCGTGCCCAGAACCGGGACAAAAGGGGGGCATTTAGTCCCGGTTCCAGCCACAAACCAGGAAAATGAGTTGCCTATATATACCCCCTCGCCGGCCAGCAGAGCAGTCCACACTGCTTTGCTTTTTTGGCCGGTGAGGGGAGGGCATTTGGGTGCTCTAGCTCATCTCCTACGCACATGAGGTGTTCGATGAAATTCCCGAGCCACGCAGTTAAGTTTTCTCCTCTCGAAGCTCGACCTCCGAGCTCCATTTTTCCCAAGATTTGTCTAGGTTTAGCGGTCCATCACACCCCGTCCCCGTCTTCACCGCGGTCGATCGCCCACGCCGATCTCGTCGCCGGCACCACTGTGGTGAGCATCTTGTTCTTATCTTCTTTCTGATTTTTTTACTTTAGATAGATACTTGTATGATTTTCTTACTTTAGATAGATACTTGTCTGGTTTTCTTACTTTTGACACACATAATTATATATAATGCACGCAGATGAACCGATAATGGATGTATGGTAACAGACACACCTCCGAGCACATTAAGGGCGTGCATAATTTTCTCGAAGTGGCTGAGGAAAACAAGCAGAATGGTTTTATGTGTTTTCCATGCCCTATATGTGGGAATACGAAGTCTTACTCTAACCAGAAAATCATTCACACCCACCTGCTTTATAAGGGTTTCATGCCACACTATAATGTTTGGACGAAGCATGGAAAAATAGGGGTTATGATGGAAGACAACGAAGAAGAAGAGGACGATGACAACTATGTGCCCCCTGAATACGGTGATGCTGCAATGGGGGGAGCTGCTAAAGATCAAGAGGAACCAGACGATGTGCCCGATGATCCTGCCAGGAGGGAAGCTGCTGAAGATCAAGAGGAACCATACGATGTGCCCGATGATGATGATCTCCGCCAGGTCATTGTCGATGCAAGGACGCAATACGAAAGTCAAAAGGAGAAGCTGAAGTTCGATTGCATGTTAGAGGATCACAAAAAAGGGTTGTACTCCAATTGTGAAGATGGCAACACAAAGCTCGGTACCGTACTGGAATTGCTGCAGTGGAAGGCAGAGAATGTTGTGCCTGACAAAGGATTTGAGAAGCTACTGGAAATATTGAAGAAGAAGCTTACAAAGGATAATGAATTGCCCGACAGTACGTACGTAGCAAAGAAGGTCGTATGCCCTCTAGGATTGGAGGTGCAGAAGATACATGCATGCCCTAATGACTGCATCCTCTACCGCGGTGCATACGAGGATTTAAACGCATGCCCGGTATGCGGTGCATTGCGGTATAAGATCAGACGGGATGGCCCAGGTGATGTTGAAGGCGAGCCCCGCGGGAAGAGGGTTCCTGCGAAGGTGATGTGGTATGCTCCTATAATACCACGGTTGAAACGACTGTTCAGAAATGAAGAGCATGCCAAGTTGATGTGATGGCACAGTGAGGACCGTAAGAAAGACGGGAAGTTGAGAGCACCCGTTGACGGGTCGTAGTGGGGAAAATCAGAGAGAGTACTGGGCTGAGTTTGCACGTGACCCAAGGAATGTATGGTTTGGTTTAAGCGCGGATGGCATTAATCCTTTCGGGGAGCAGAGCAGCAATCACAGCACCTGGCCCGTGACTCTGTGTATGTATAACCTTCCTCCTTGGATGTGCATGAAGCGGAAGTTCATTATGATGCCAGTTCTCATCCAAGGCCCTAAGCAACCCGGCAACGACATTGATGTGTACCTAAGGCCATTAGTTAAAGAATTTTTACAGCCATGGAATGGAAACGGTGTACGTGTGTGGGATGAGCACAAACAGGAGGAATTTAACCTGCACGTGTTGTTGTTTGTAACCATCAACGATTGGTCCGCTCTCAGTAACCTTTCAGGACAGACAAACAAGGGATACCTCGCATGCACGCACTGTTTAGCTGACACTGAAAGTATATACCTGGACAAATGCAGGAAGACAGTGTACCTGGGCCATCGTCGATTTCTTCCGACCAACCATCAATGTCCAAAGAAAGGCAAGCATTTCAAAGGCGAGACATATCACCAGAAGAAGCCCGCCATGCGTACCGGTGATCACGTACTTTCTATGGTCAATGATTTACACGTAATCTTTGGAAAGGGTCCCGGCAGACTAGCTGTTCCGAATGACGCTGAGGGACGCGCACCCATGTGGAAGAAGAAATATATATTTTGGGACCTACCCTACTGGAAAGACCTAGAGGTCCGCTCTTCAATCGACGTGATGCACGTGACGAAGAACCTTTGCATGAACCTGCTAGGCTTATTGGGCGTGTATGGGAAGACAAAATATACAACTGAGGCACGGGAGGACCTGCAACGTTTGCACGAAAAAGACGGCATGCCTCCAAAGCAGTATGAAGGTCCTGCCAGCTACGCTCTTACCAAAGAAGAGAAGGAAATCTTCTTTGAATGCCTTCTTAGTATGAAGGTCCTGACTGGCTTCTCGTCGAATATAAAGGGAATAATAAATATGCCAAAGAAAAAGTTCCAGAACCTAAAGTCTCATGACTGCCACGTGATTATGACGTAACTGCTTCTGGTTGCATTGAGGGGGCTTCTACCGGAAAATGTCCGATTAGCCATTGTGAAGCTATGTGCATTCCTCAACGCAATCTCTCAGAAGGTGATCGATCCAGAAATCATACCAAGGCTAAGGAGTGATGTGGTGCAATGTCTTGTCAGTTTCGAGCTGGTGTTCCCACCATCCTTCTTCAATATCATGACGCACGTCCTAGTTCATCTAGTTGACGAGATTGTCATTCTGGGCCCCGTATTTCTACACAATATGTACCCCTTTGAGAGGTTCATGGGAGTCCTAAACAAATATGTTTGTAACCATGCTAGGCCAGAAGGAAGCATCTCCATGGGCCATCAAACAGAGGATGTCATTGGGTTTTGTGTTGACTTCATTCCTGGCCTTAAGAAGATAGGTCTCCCTAAATCGTGGTATGAGGGGAGACTAACTGGAAAAGGCACGCTTGGAGGGGACTCAATAATATGCAGGGACGGATATTCTTGGTATCAAGCACACTACACAGTTCTATAGAACTCTACCTTGGTGACCCCGTATGTCGATGAACACAAGAACAGTCTGCGCTCCAAACATCCGGAGCAGTGCGAGTGGGAGTGGAGGGCAAGATAGACATGTCCAAAGATTTTGAAAAGTTTCATGAAATTCCTCCCTTCAAAGTCAAGGCTGACCCATGCATCCTGATAAATGATGAAGATTATCCATGGTTACGGCGCAATAAGAAAAGGACACAAGCGAAGAAAAAATGAGGACTTTCTCTCCACAACTATTATGATGATACCATGCCAACTTTCAACCTTTTCGTAATTCATTTGAAATGCCTGTTGTAACTGTAAGTGCATCTAGTGCCACCCCTAGTTGGTTTTGGAGTATTGACGACAAACCTAGTTGAGGGACTAATGTGTTTGTGAGAATTGCAGGAAAACACAGGTAGAAGTCCCTCATTGATTCGGTTTCACTACCAGAGATGACCCCTAAAAATGTATGAAGACATTGAAGACAAAGGTGGTATATGAAGATATTTACATTGAAGACTATGACAAAAGAAGACACGTTATGAAGCCTATGGAGCTCGAAGACTTAGATCTTTCGTAGTTTCTTTTATTTTGTGTTGAGTCATAGGAACCACCGTACTGTTAAGTGGGGTCCAGGAGAACCAGTCAGAATGACTGAAGTGATGCCTAAATCAAAAACCTATGTCTTCGAGTGAAGACAATGAGAGCAAATCTTGTCCAGAGCCGGACAAGTCAGCTTTGCTTGCAGCCCAAGTAAAGTTGCCATGAGAGTTTGAAATCTGACCGTTGAGACACGTGTCAGTTCCTTAGTGACCCAGGGTCATTTCGGACAAATCAGGTCGGGTTGCCAAGTGGCTATAAATAGCCCACCCCCACAACCATAAACGGTTGGCTGCTTAGATTTCAGTGCACGGCTTTTGTCGTTTGAGAGCAACCCACCTCGAAGCCTTTGAGAGAAAATTCCTAGTGAGGAGAAAAGCCCTAACCACCCAGAGCCAGAGTAAATTGGGCATCACTTAAGTCTTCTTGTCTGTGTGATCTGAAGACTTATTACACTTGAGGACTGTGAATCCTCCAGACGGTTAGGCGTCGCGTTCAGAGCATCCAAGAGACATTGTGGATTGCCAGTGAACGAAGTCTGTGAAGGTTTGGGAGTCTACCTTGAAGACTTACCAGAGTGATTGGGCGAGGACTAAGTGACCTTAGCTCAAGGAGATTACGGTGAGGACTTGGTGTCCTGAACTGTGTGTTCAGGACTGGGTGTCCGGGACTGTGTGTCCTAAGGTTTAAATACCTAGCCGCTCCAACCAGACGTACAGTTGTCACAGCAACTGGAACTGGTCCAACATATCATTGTCTTCAACGAGTCACTGGTTTCATCTTCACTTCCTTCTCTTGTTGTTACTCATTGTGAAGTCATTGCGTGCTTGCTTTATCATTTGTCTTCACAACGTGAATGCATGATCTGTTTGGCTTCATAACTTCTTCCTACTTGATCCTTATTACACTGAAGTTGTTTGTCACTGTGCTTTCACTCTATTGAATACATGACCATGGCTGGCCTAGTGTAATCTAACTTCCGCTGCATAGTAATAGGCATAATCTTCACTGTTTGTCTTCATAACTCCCAAGTTTTGAAGACTTTCATAAAAATCGCCTATTCACCCCCCTCTAGTCGATATAACGCACTTTCAATTGGTATCAGAGCAAGGTGCTCCCTTGTTCTGTGTGATTCGGTTTAACCACCTGGAGTTTTAGCTATGTCGAGTGCAGGGATAATCAAAGTCTCCGCTGCTTGCCTCGTCTTCGATGGAACTGAATATCCCTACTGGAAGAATAAGATGCGCATGCATCTTGAAGCCATTGATGTCGACCTATGGTATGTCGTCGAGAACGGCGTTCCCAAGGCTGGAGAAGGTGTCACTGCTGCTGATGTCAAGAAATTCGTTCAACTGGACTCTACTGCCAAGAATATCATCTGTGGTCATCTGACCAAAGGACAGTATGGCCGTGTGAGTGCCTTGAAGACATCCAAACTGGTCTGCGACTGGCTCTCCAAAGTTAATGAAGGCATCTCAACCCAGAGAGATCAAAGAATCAGTGTCCTTCGCAATCTCTTCAACCGCTTCAAGCGAAATGACAATGAGAATGTCCAGCACACATTTGACAGACTCACTGACATCACAAACGAGCTTCAAGCCCTCGGTGCCACTGAGATCACCAAACATGAAATTGTCAAGACGCTGCTGAGATCACTTGATAGTTTGTTTGACATCCTGGCCCTGATGATTCAAGAACGTCCTGATTTCAAGACACTCGATCCGTCTGACATACTTGAGAGGCTCAACACACATGAGTTTCAGCTTTCTGAGAAAAGAGATATCTACGGTCCAAACTATGGGCGAACTCGCGCCTTGAAGGCAAAAGCTGTCTCCTCATCTGAAGAAGAATCTGACTGCAGTTCTGATGATTCTGAAGACATTGGAAGAGAACTTGCAATGCTAGTGAAGAAGTTCCAAAAATTCACCAAGAAGAAAGGATTCAGAAAATCTTCACGATCAAGCTCAAGGAATGATGAAGCTTCTGCTCATGACTACAAGAAGAAAACATGTCACAAGTGCAAGAAAACTGGACACTTCATCTCTGAGTGTCCACAGTGGGACAATGAGAACAGAAGGAAGAAGAAGAGAAAGGAATATGATTCTGACGACAAGAAGAAGAAGAAATACTCAAAGTCTTCTTCCAAGTCTTCATCAAAGTCTTCATCACAGAAGAAGAGCTCATCTGGCAAGGCACGTGCGTTTGTTGGAAAGGAGATGGATTCAGAGGAGGAGTCCGCATCTGAAGAGGCAGAGGTGGAGTCTGAGGAGGAGTCTGATTCTGGCATTGCGAGTCTGGCTACAGCATACGTCGCCAAGTCCATCATCAACACTGAAGATAATGACTGCATCACCGACACCGACGCAAAATGACAAGAACGACTCCACTCCTACCTACTGCTTCATGGCACGCGGTGCCAAGGTAAACACACGCACTACTCGCTATGAAACATCTAGTGACGATGACTCTGAATGTGATTCAAAACCTAGCTACAAAACACTTGCTAAAATTGCAACTGAACAACAGAAAGCTATGGAACATATTCAAAAACTGTTAGACAGAAGCGACGATCTGTTGGGTGCTGAAATGACTCGTTCTGAATCCTTAATTGAAGACATAAAAAATCTTCACGTTAAGTATCAGGAACTTGAAGATCGTCTTGAGACTCTCTCAACTACTCATGAAAAGCTTTCCTATGATTATCTTCAAAAGAAGCAAGATCTTGAGAAGTTGAGAGCGGATCATGAAGATCTTCAAAAGGAAAATGAGTCACTTCGAGCCGAACAGATCAGTTCCGCTCAGGAAGGATTTGAACCACCATGCCTTAAATGCATTGAGCGTGATAATGCTACTTCTGTTGCTGAATGTTCCACTGCTACTGCTGGTGCAATATCTTCAACTGTTGAAATGGTAACTAACCCCTCTGCTGAGGATACCACTGCTATTGCTGATGAGAATGCTAGGTTGAAGACATTGCTTGAAACAGGGATGTACAAGTCTGAAAGGGCATCAGACACTATGTGATGTCCTTAAGAAGCAGATTCTGAACCGAAACCCTAGGAAAGAGGGTGTTGGGTTCGTGAGGAAAATTAATGCAGATGGCTCTTACTGGAAACCTGAGCAGTATCCCAAAACCACATGGGTTGCTGCAAAGGAATCCTCAGCAGATCCATCCAATCTATCTGGCTTCACTTGTGCTAACCCCATTATCATTGATGAATCCTTTGATGCAAACTACAAACTGTTTAAGAGTCAGAATGGTGAAGTATTTGCCAGGTACATTGGTACTAACTGCAGGAATGGACCGCCTTTGAAGAAGATCTGGGTTCCGAAAACATGTCTGGAAAATCTTCCTGTGAATGTCTTCTTGACACCTCACTTGAAGAAGACAAACCTCAGACCAAAGGCTTCATATGGTCCAAAGGCTTCATACAGACAGAGGACTCACCTGAGTCGCACTAACGCAAATATTTTGCAGGGAAACTATACTCAGGCATATGAATATGAGAGCGGTTCATCGAATCGTGTTCATGTGACCAAAAATTATTCTGCTTATTCCTATGAGTATTATTGTCCACCTGCTAGACTGTTTGTTAAGGCTTCAAAGCCAAAATTCTCAGATGCTGCACTTAGACTTATTGCTTCTAAGCCACCCTTGAAGATGTGGGTGGTTAAGAAAGCTTAACTCTCTTTTGCAGGGAAAGGTCTCCAGCAGAAAAACAAAATCTTCTGATGCTATTGCTGGGGACCTTAAAAATCTTGTAGGGCGCAAGATAAAATGCCCGAATGGCATCATTATGTACTTTGCTCCTGAATCGCATGCTACTCTCCCTATTAGTCCTAATCTGGATCTAAGTTTTCATAACCCACTGGTTCGTCAAATGTTTATGCTTCACAATTCTCTTCGTGAAGCCTATCCCCCTAACTGCACTGTAGGGTACGACACCAGCGACTTCAAAGTCTTCAGAATGGATTATTGACAGTGGGTGTACAAATCACATGACTGGCAGAAGAAGCCTTCTTATGGACTCAACTTTACGTCCATCCGACAAGAGCCACATCACATTTGCTGACACTGGTAAAAGTAAGGTATTGGGTCTAGGTAGAGTTGCAATCTCAAAGGATCAACACATGGATAAAGTCATGCTTGTTGAATCCCTTAGCTTCAACTTAATGTCTGTCTCAATGCTTTGCGATCTGAATATGATTGTAATGTTTGGAAAATATCGCTGCCTGGTGCTAATGGAATCTGACAAATCTCTAGTGTTTGAGGGTATCGGAAAGGTGATTTGTACGTGGTAGATTTCTCAGCAGGACCACAACTTGCGGTATGCCTTCTTGCAAAAGCTTCAGAATGCTGGCTTTGGCATCGGAGGCTTGGGCATGCTGGCATGAGGAATCTCCACACCCTTGCGAAGAAGAAGCATGTCATAGGCATCGAGGGCATCAAGTTCAAGAAAGATCATTTATGCGGTGCCTGTGAAGCAGGGAAGATGACAAGGGCAAAACATCCTTCGAAGACAATCATGACTACTACACAACCCTTCGAACTGCTCCACATGGATCTTTTCGGTCCCACTCACTACTCAACTTTTACCACTACTGCTTGCCTCTATGGCTTTGTCATTGTTGATGATTACTCTAGATATACTTGGGTACACATAATCCTTTACAAGATTGAAGTGCAGGATGTCTTCAGACGCTTCGCCAATCGAGCTATGAACAATTTTGGCACCAAGATAAAGCACATTAGAAGTGACAATGGCACTGAATTCAAGAACACTGGCCTTGATACATATCTGGATACCTTGGGCATCACACATGAATTCTCAGCTCCGTACACGCCACAGCAGAATGGCGTCGTCGAACGCAAGAACAGAACACTCATTGAGATGGCCAGAACAATGCTAGATGAATACAAGACTCCAAGAAAATTCTGGACTGAAGCCATTGACACTGCATGCCATACAATCAATCGTGTTTATCTTCACAAGCTTCTGAACAAGACATCTTATGAACTCCTAACTGGCAAGAAGCCAAATGTCAGTTACTTCAGAGTATTTGGTGCAAGATGCTGGATCAAGGACCCACACCATACCTCAAAGTTTGCACCAAAAGCACATGAGGGATTCATGCTTGGATATGGAAAGGATTCACACTCCTACAGAGTCTTCAATCTCTTCCACTACAAAGTGGTTGAAACTGTGGATGTGCGGTTCGATGAAACCAATGGATCACAAAGAGAGCAATTGCCAAATGTGCTAGATGAAGTTCCAGCTAGTGAATCAATCAAGCTTATGGGAACTGGAGAGATTGTACCTTCTGAAGCTCATCTTGAAGAAGAACTTATCATCTCAGCACCTGATCAACATGAAGACAATGCTCAGCATGAAGACATTCCTCCAAACAACAACGCAGATCAGCAAGAGCAAAGTCTTCGCCCTATACATCCTCGTGTTGCAAATGAAGTACAGATTGACAGAATACTTGACAGCATCAATGCACCTGGTCCACTCACTCGTTCAAGGGCAACTCAGCTAGCAAACTTCTGTGGGCATTTTGCATTCGTCTCAATATCAGAACCCAAGAAAGTTGAAGAAGCCTTCATGGAACATGAATGGATTCAAGCTATGCAAGAAGAGCTTCAACAGTTTGAGCTGAATAATGTATGGGAACTGGTTAAGCGTCCTGATCCACGGAAGCACAACATAATAGGCACCAAATGGATATACCGCAACAAGCAAGATGAGCATGGTCAAGTTATCAGAAACAAAGCTCGTCTCGTTGCTCAAGGATATATTCAAGTGGAGGGCATTGACTTCGATGAAACATTTGCTCCTGTGGCTAGGCTTGAAGCCATACGCATACTGCTGGCCTATGCAAATCATCATAACATACTTCTATATCAAATGGATGTGAAAAGTGCCTTTCTCAATGGCAAGATTGAAGAAGAAGTGTATGTTGCACAACCACCTGGTTTTGAAAATCCAAAACATCCTGATATGGTATACAAGCTCAACAAGGCACTGTATGGCCTCAAACAAGCCCCTAGGGCCTGGTATGATACACTCAAGTACTTTCTGAAGAGCAACGGCTTCATACCTGGTTCCCTGGATCCCACTCTTTTCACGAAGACATACGATGGTGAACTGTTTGTGTGCCAAATATATGTGGATGACATTATCTTCGGCTGCACCAATCATAAGTATAGTGAAGAGTTTGGATATATGATGCAAGAGCAATATTAGATGTCCATGATGGGGGAGCTGAAGTTCTTTCTTGGTCTTCAAATCCGACAACAGCGCAATGGCATCTTCATATCTCAAGAGAAGTATCTCAAAGATTGCCTGAAGAAGTTCGGTATGCAAGACTGCAAAGGCTTCACAACACCAATGCTAGCCAAACATCATCTAGGTCCTGACGATAATGGTAAAGAGTTCGATCAAAAGGTATACCGCTCCATGATTGGGTCTTTGCTTTATTTATGTGCATCTAGGCTAGATATCATGCTTAGTGTTTGCATGTGTGCTCGATTTCAAGCGACACCAAAGGAGTCGCATCACTTAGCTGTGAAGCGAATTCTTCGATATTTGGCTCACACCCCAACTCTAGGATTATGGTATCCAAAGGGCTCAGAGTTTGATTTGGTTGGATTTTCGGATGCTGATTATGCTGGTGACAAAGTTGATCGCAAGTCTACATCAGGCACATGTCACTTTCTGGGACGATCACTTGTATGTTGGTCTTCAAAGAAGCAGAACTGTGTATCTCTCTCCACTGCTGAATCTGAATACATTGCTGCTGGATCTTGCTGCGCTCAGCTTCTGTGGATGAAGCAAACACTCAAGGATTATGGCATTCATCTGAAGCAAGTGCCACTTTACTGCGACAACGAAAGCGCCATCAAGATTGCCAACAACCCAGTTCAGCACTCGAAGACTAAGCACATTGAAATTCTCCATCACTTTCTCAGAGATCATGTTGTGAAGGAAGACATTGATATCATACACGTCAACACTGAAGAGCAATTGGCAGATATCTTCACCAAGCCCTTGGATGAGAAGAGGTTTTGCAAGTTACGGTGTGAGCTAAATATCTTGGAATCCTCAAATGTCCTGTGATCAGGCACACATCCTAACACTTATGCATATTGATGATTTAGATGTGCAACACACGAAGTAACGTATATCTTCAATCAATGAAGACATACATTCTAAGTGTGAATACATTAATGTGGAATTTGACTTCGGAGCGCCACGATAATTGTGCGCTGTGTCTGGGTCTAATACTTCCTATACGGTGGGTAACGCCACCACCAAACGTTCTATTTTGAAGTGTTTCACTCATGGCGTCACCTCGCAATGTCTTCACATTTGGTTTGGCTTCAATCTCAATATGTCTTCATGATTATCTTCACTGCGTTGATTATATATATATATATACTGGTGTTCTGTCCTCTACAGCATTCACTTATAGCTATGTCTTCTTGTTTGAATCTTTTGAACTAAGTGAATGTGATCGGACCCTAACCTCTCCATGCTTTCTACCTCAAACTCTATCTCTCCAAGTCGTATGCATTCTATTGAAACTGTCGAATGTCTTCTCTGCATCCTTGTCAGCAGAAGACACAGAGACAAACTTTAAAACCGTTTTCAAATGCTCATTCATCCACAAGAAATCCAGAGAAGTAGGAACGACACCCGACAATCAAGGGGTGCGTGGGATGTGGAACTGCCCCCAAAATACCGCATGATGGCCACGTGCTGTTCAGATGCGAATCGCCGGGGGCACCTGAGTAATAGCGCGCCTCTATCCCTATAAATACACGATTCACTGCGGTCATTATCTCTTCTTCCACCCTCGCACGAACCCTAGCGCCACCGCTAGCTCTCAACGACACCGGCGACGAAGCGCTTCACTGCCGCAACCTCTCCGACGCCGTTTTCACGCCGACAGCGGACATCACTCTCTCCGCCGTCGCCGTATGTGTTTTCCATCGCCAAGTTAGGGCACGGAGGATCGAACTGCTCGGCCTCAACTCCCACTTCGTCTAGCAGTTCCAAGTGTGGTAAATAAAACCTCTTTTTACAGCCTCTCTTGATCCTATAGTTCAGTCACTTTCTGCCATAAGAAGTTTTTGCTCTCACAAGTTACATCTCTCTCAGTCTGCATCTCATAACCTGCCTAGAATATTCACTTGTGCATTACGAAGTAGTTAGATTCCTCACTTGTACTGATCTGTGGGTTCGTACAAATCTGGAACCAACTTCTTATCTATGAGTGAATGTCTTCGCACGATGAGGTCAATGTCTTCTAAACCAGTTTATCTTCAAAATCTTCTGAGAATGCATATGACCTCTTCTCCTTCCCTCGCACCTTAATGCTGTCACAGGTACATGTCCGTGGGAGAATCCTTTGGTTCTCATAGTCTGCATTCATTTGCAGAGTACTTGCAGCATCACATCAACTCTCCTGAAGCCAGCTCTTGTTGGTCAAGCAAAAGGAAGCCTTTGAAGACTTTGAACATCTTGAAGCCTTCCAAGTTAAGATTCATGGCTTCAGAAACAGCAGCAAGGAAGGGAGGCAGACAGAGACGTGGTGCAACGTCCAAAGATCTGCCTGATGAATTGGCAGAGATGTACAAAACTGATCCTGAAGAAAGCTATGGTCAGCGCAAGACACGAATCCAATGGATTCGAAGATATTGGGCAGAGCAATGGTTTCAATACCGCTTCGTCACTCAGGAGTATGCCGAAAAGTGCGCCATCAAGAGACCGTGGGGAGACGTATTATACAAAAATCTCGTACCCAGGTCCAGAGACGAAGCCATTGCTCAAGGCTTCTATCCATGCATGGTGAGAGGACCACAGCCAGCTGAAGCACATCCGTCATCACTTCTCTGGTGTCGCGATGACAATCTGTTCAAGCGTAACTTCCAATTTGCTCAGAACTCTGCAAAGCAAAACAAGAAGAAGCTGGGATTAGACTTCAACCCTGGTCCCTCTGAACCAAGGGCAGATGGCACATGCGACGCCGATCCCAATATCATCGGGCCGTATGACAATCTTGCAGGCCTCATCACCCGCATCCTAGTCCAAGGGACTGCCGTGAATGACCCTCCAGCAGATACTGAGTCTGATGACGCCCCTGCTGCGCCGAAGCCAAAGCAGAAGAAGCCAAAAGCTTCAAAGCCAGCCGCTTCTCCCAAAATCTCAAGAGCGAAGCCATTGGCAACTGCACCTCCTGAAGCCAGTGTGCAGTCTGAAGACTTATCACGAGTCTCCAAGCCTCAAGAAGCCAAGAAGCCTCAGCCGCACACAGGCAAAGAGCTCACAGCTGCTGCCATTCTGCGCTGCGAAACCATTGATCTATCAAGCGATGAAGATCTTGGAGATGACGCTCTTGAGCAGCTCATCAAGAGCAAGGAGGAGGCTGAAATCTTCAACAATCTGCCTCTGTTTGATGTCGCCATCATCCACAACTTCATCGATGAATGGTTTGCCTCACCAGACATCAGCTTCGATGATCTGCAGCTGCCCATAGGCCTCAGCGTTGCCTTTCAAGGAGCAATTGCTTCAGAACTTGCAATAGCCCAGCGCATTGTTGAACTGAAGCAGAAAATTGGTTTTGAAAAGGCTCAGTTCAAGAAGCACGTGGCCAAGCTCAGCGTGCAAGAAGTGAAAAACTTCAAGATCATGATGCACGAGCTGAAAGAGAACTTTCTGAAGACGCGTGCTGAAGCTCAAGGCTCGCGAGAGCGCATGAAGAATCTGGCTGATCGCTGCGTGCAGGCCTACAATGAGGCCGAGAAGCGCAAGGCACTTGGGCGTCCCGGCATTGACCCCAGGGTGGCCGCGAAGAAGAAAAAGAAGCCTGCTGTGCCTGAACCAGAGGCGCCAAGGTCAGAAACTGCTCCGATTGTCTTCCCCACTGCAACGACTGGCTCGAAGCCAAAGAATCGATCAACCGCCTCAGAGCTCAAGAAGACACGGACTACAGAGGCTGAAGCTAGGAAGAGGAAACACTCTGAAGCCTCTCCTTCTGACCCCACCATCAAAAAGCGCAAGACCAAGAAATCTCGGGCTGCTCCCACAGAGCCCTTGATAGTTGAACCCCTCTCCGTCCACTATCCTGACGCAGATCGTCAGTTAACAGTGCATGAGCCTGCTTTCATAGAGGCTTCGCATGCTGAAGACATTCCAGCAGCCGACCCCAACGCTGCTGAAGACATTGGTCTCCAAGACAATGTCCAAGGTGATGCAGCCCTTCCTCAGCTTGAGACAAGTGAACTGATCAGCATTGGTCGTCCATTAACGCCAATCACACAAGATGCATCGTGGGCAGATCGCCCACAGGAGGAAGATAATGAGCCCCAGCCCACTGCAACTCCACCGGCGTCGCCTACATTCCGTAGGCTTCGCAAAGGGCCAAGGGCTCAGGCTGACGACATTCCGGCTGCATCAGCCGAAGAGCATGCAGAAATACCACAAGCTCCAACTCCCCCGCACCAACAAGAAGCAGTTCTCCAGGAGAACGTGCCTGAGTTCGTCCCTCCCACTACACGTGTGGAGGCTGCAAATGTTGAGGCTGCCACAAACAACGCCGAAGCAAATGTGGAGCCCTCCCCAACAACAGCTTCAGAAGACACTGAAGCTACTGCTCCTGAATCTTCTGTGCCTGAGTCTGCTGCCGGTCCCCAATTCAATTATCATGTTGCGTACAGGCCCCAGGTCTAGAAGCCGATCCCACGACTGCCAAGGTTCCCAGGTCCTGCATTAGCTCCTGGCTCCTTCAACATCAACAGCTTCAGGGCAGACAACACGTTTTTCAACAGCTCCAAGAACCCTTATTCAAGGGAACGGATTGTATCAGATAGGTTCTGGAGCTATCAACAGCGCAGCTATTATTCATGCATCCTGTACAACCAATGCCGCATCTTTCCTCACAAGTGCCTTGAGGTTGAAGCTGTTGCTGGCCTGCCTAGCCTAGAAGACGCACTGGATTGCTTCAAGCAAGTGGGTCTGCTGCCGTTTATCACCGATGAAGAGCACTGGAATGAAGAGCTTCTGCTCCAGTTCTATGCCACCCTGCATATCAAAGGCTACAACAGAGATCCGAAGACTTGGGTCCTGGAGTGGATGACCGGCAATGTCCATCATGAAGCCAATGCTTTCGATATCATTGAGCTTACCGGCCTTCCCACTCCTGGCGAATTCTTTGAAGAAGGCTGCCAACCCCATGCTGAAGCAATTGAGAGCATATTTCAGCGTCCTGAGCCAAATATGAGTCAGATGCTCTCAATGATGAAGCCATTGCCTCAGGATGCACCCTATCCAACTGAGTTCTTCGTTGAAGACTTAGAGTACCTGCCCAGAACCATATATCACATCGTCAGGCGGACTCTATGGCCCATTAAGGGGCACTCTCCATATGCCAAGGTTGAAGGTGCAATGAAGACTCTCATCTTCTGTATTCTGCATGGCAAATGCTTCAACGCACAGGATCTCTTTATACGCCAACTAGCAGCATCCGGCTCAGATCTCTTTGGTTTGAAGATATATGCTCCTTGGGTTATGAGGCTGATCAAGATTCACTCTGCAACTTCATATCAGCCCTCAGCCCGCAACCATCGGATCTTCTTGCCAGATGTGGACACCTCTGCTGAAGCAATATACCCTGAGCCTGCCAAGCAACCAATAAGTCTTCAGAATGCCGAACACCAGAGCTTCACGCAGAATGTTGAAGGTGTTGAAGCCATGTCCAGGGTCTATCCGATGGCTGGCACTACACGTGCACCAGCATCAACTGAAGCCACAGATAGCACAAACGCTCCAAGACCCAAGAAGCGTGCTCGAGTCCTCACTGACCGAGAGCTTCTTGTGGCCCTTCACCAAAAGCAAGATAGGCATCACGACTGGCTGAAACGTCAGATGAAGAGCCTCTTGGTGGATGTCAATCGTCTTCGAAACCTGGCCACCAAGAATGCCTTCGTTACGCATGAAACTTGTCGTCGTACGTGGAAAGGGCTCTCAATGATCTGCACTGAAGCTGAACTTGAAGAGGATGGCTTCACAGAGCGCTTCAAATTTGACACCACACCTCCTAGGAGAGCTGTGATGCGCAATACACCGTCACTTGAAGACTCTAAGTATTCCTCATCTGCTGCCACCGTCACTGCGAGGATCATTGATGACGATGATGATGCTACTTCACCACCACCTGCTTCAGCACCTCAAAGCTCAGCACCGCCAAACAACTCCACCGACCCTGCTGCGCCTGGGAACGCGTAGAAAACTCTATGTCTTCAAACCTTTTTGGTCATTCCTGACAAAAGAGGGAGAAGCATATGATGTTTATAGTCTTCAAGCGGGTCAATATGGGCGGGTGCCTTGTTTTGTTATACTTGCTTCGTGTTTGCAACTCTTGTTTTGCTTCATTTGGTTCTTTTGAGTTGTAAACACGAAAACTCGATGGTCATCTGCTACCTGTTTTACCACTCCTTTTGCGAAGATAAATTCCGCACTCATCTCATTCTGCAGACGTCCATTTTCCATTATGCATGTCATTATCTTCATATACTTTCACATGCATAGTGGATTGTCATCATAAGCTGAAGCTGATCTCCACAAGTACAACCTGCCATGTGCATTTGCATTCCAAAAGCAAATTAACTTATATGCACATCTTCAGGGGGAGCACTTGCAACTTATGATGACAATTCCTTTACAGACTTCACAATTTATATTCCCCGTTGAAAACTTCAACTAGTTTGTCATCAATCACCAAAAAGGGGGAGAT
Source organism: Triticum urartu (assembly GCF_056163025.1). Taxonomy (NCBI): domain Eukaryota; kingdom Viridiplantae; phylum Streptophyta; class Magnoliopsida; order Poales; family Poaceae; genus Triticum; species Triticum urartu. The sequence continues at coordinate 306,456,996 of NC_141874.1, forward strand.
TGTAAGTGCATCTAGTGCCACCCCTAGTTGGTTTTGGAGTATTGACGACAAACCTAGTTGAGGGACTAATGTGTTTGTGAGAATTATAGGAAAACACAGGTAGAAGTCCCTCATTGATTCGGTTTCACTACCAGAGATGACCCCTAAAAATGTATGAAGACATTGAAGACAAAGGTGGTATATGAAGATATTTACATTGAAGACTATGACAAAAGAAGACACGTTATGAAGCCTATGGAGCTCGAAGACTTAGATCTTTCGTAGTTTCTTTTATTTTGTGTTGAGTCATAGGAACCACCGTACTGTTAAGTGGGGTCCAAGAGAACCAGTCAGAATGACTGAAGTGATGCCTAAATCAAAAACCTATGTCTTCGAGTGAAGACAATGAGAGCAAATCTTGTCCAGAGCCGGACAAGTCAGCTTTGCTTGCAGCCCAAGTAAAGTTGCCATGAGAGTTCGAAATCTGACCGTTGAGACACGTGTCAGTTCCTTAGTGACCCAGGGTCATTTCGGACAAATCAGGTCGGGTTGCCAAGTGGCTATAAATAGCCCACCCCCACAACCATAAACGGTTGGCTGCTTAGATTTCAGTGCACGGCTTTTGTCGTTTGAGAGCAACCCACCTCGAAGCCTTTGAGAGAAAATTCCTAGTGAGGAGAAAAGCCCTAACCACCCAGAGCCAGAGTAAATTGGGCATCACTTAAGTCTTCTTGTCTGTGTGATCTGAAGACTTATTACACTTGAGGACTGTGAATCCTCCAGACGGTTAGGCGTCGCGTTCAGAGCATCCAAGAGACATTGTGGATTGCCAGTGAACGAAGTCTGTGAAGGTTTGGGAGTCTACCTTGAAGACTTACCAGAGTGATTGGGCGAGGACTAAGTGACCTTAGCTCAAGGAGATTACGGTGAGGACTTGGTGTCCTGAATTGTGTGTTCAGGACTGGGTGTCCGGGACTGTGTGTCCTAAGGTTTAAATACCTAGCCGCTCCAACCAGACGTACAGTTGTCACAGCAACTGGAACTGGTCCAACATATCATTGTCTTCAACGAGTCACTGGTTTCATCTTCACTTCCTTCTCTTGCTGTTACTCATTGTGAAGTCATTGCGTGCTTGCTTTATCATTTGTCTTCACAACGTGAATGCATGATCTGTTTGGCTTCATAACTTCTTCCTACTTGATCCTTATTACACTGAAGCTGTTTGTCACTGTGCTTTCACTCTATTGAATACATGACCATGGCTGGCCTAGTGTAATCTAACTTCCGCTGCATAGTAATAGGCATAATCTTCACTGTCTGTCTTCATAACTCCCAAGTTTTGAAGACTTTCATAAAAATCGCCTATTCACCCCCCCTCTAGTCGATATAACGCACTTTCAGTAACAGACAAGTTTCTGTATGAAATCCTGATACTTCGAAAGAGATTGCCCATTTTGTACACGAAGTGCATCCAGTTTTTGTCGTAACCCTCTCAACTTTCTTGCACATGCTATGTGGATGAAATGATGATACCATGCCAACTTTCAACCTTTTCAGAGTTCATTTAAAATTCTTTTCAATTTCAGGGTCTTATAGCTCAAAATAATCAGTAAATGCATGAAAAATAACAAATGAAGTCAGAAAGGGTTGAAAATTGATGATGTGACTTTGAATGGTGCATTTTGAACACACAAAAAGTCAGGAGTTCACAGAATTTTCATAAAGAACTTTTTTGTTACAAACTTTAATAGCAAAAATAATTATCATAAAATAAAATAAATAAGTAATTAGAAAAAAAATATAAACTTTAATAAAATATATAAGTAGAAATAAAATAAAATAAAATAAACTTTAATAACATAAATAAAATTTATGAAACTAAAATTATCAAAGTATTTTCTGTTCAAAACATTATAAGCAACCTCTAGTATTATTGAAACTAAAATTATATAAAATTGATGCAACTAAAATTATCAAACTATTTTATGTTCAAAATCATTAAAAGCAAAAAGAATTTTCATAAAGAACTTTTTTTTGTTAGAAACTTTAATAGCAAAAAGAATTATCATAAATATTTCTTTTGTTAGAAACTAAAATAACGAAGACTGTTTTTGAATATAATGATAAAACACAGTAATATTAAATAGCAGGAAAAAGAATCACTCCAAATTCTATTTTTATAGTAAAGTTAATCACAAACTAGTGATTCACACAAATTTCAAAGAATTCAAATTTAAACTATTCAAATTGGAAAATTAATGACACTAACAGAAAGTTTATAATTTTTATTACCTAAACCAAAAAGAATAATTGAAAAAACTAGTAAGTATTTTGCTGTAAGTAGAAAAAAAATAGAATAAATAAAAGAAAAAACTGGAAAAAAAATATAAAAAATGCCGCCTACTAGGCCACCACGGCCTGCATACGACCAGAAACCCACTAGTTGGGCCAGGATGCAGGCCCGTAGTAGGCCCAGTAGGCCCACAAGCATAGAGAGTGGATTTAGGCCTGTAAGCCTACAGTAGAGAGGAGCTCGAAGTGGTCGGCTCGGCAGGGCTTATAAACCACTCCGAGCCCCTCTCGGCTAGCGAGGTGGGACTAAACATCCCACCACATCGCGGCAATTCCAGTACACGACCTTTGGTCCCGGTTGGTGGCACCAACCGGGACGAAAGGGGTGCATTGGTCCTGGTTCATAGCACCAACCGGGACCAATGCCCCCCTTTAGTCCCAGTTGGTGCCACCAACCGGGATCAAAGGCCTCTACTTCCCGCCCTTTGGGCTGCTGAAAAGAGACCTTTGGTCCCGGTTGGTGTCACCAACCGAGACTAAAGGGTATCATTGGTCCCGGTTGGTTCCATGAACCGGGACCAATGCTTCGACTATATAAGAAACACTTGTGAAAATTTCCAGTTTTCATCGTCAGTTGCCCCCCGCCCGACGCCGCCAGGCTGCCCACGCCACCGTCCGCCGCCCACATCGTCGCCCGTCGCCGTCGCCCTCCCCCCCCCCCCCCGCCGTCGTCGTCGCCCTCTGCCGCCCACGTCGTCGCCCCACGTCGCCGTCATCGTCGCCCTCCGCCCCCCGCCGTCGTCGCCATCACCCTCCGCCGCCCCCGAGCCGCCCCCCGTCGCCGTCGTCGTCGCCCTCCGCCCCTCGTCGTCGTCGCTGTCGCCCTCCGCCGCCCCCGCCGTCGCCCTTGTCTGCAGCCCCCGATGTGAGCCGCCGCCACGGCTCTGTTCATTTTTTCCATATAATTTGTATTGTTTTTTGTTCATTGCATTTTTTCATATATATATATAATGTATATATGTATGTGGTAGCTATATGATGAATGGATGTGGCTATGTATGTATGAATATAATGTTCATAGCATTTTTTGTTTATATATGTTTTTTCATATATGTACTAATTTTTTATTTAGGTTGTTAGTAGATATCGATTTTAGGTTAGTGCATTTTAGGTTAGTGTAGAGGAGAAAGTAAAATAAGGAAAAGGAAGAAAAGATGAAGAAGGAAAGAAGTAAGAAGAAGAATAAAAAGAAGGAGATGAAGAAGGAGAAGAAGAGGAGAGGAAGAAGAGGAAAAAAGAGGAGAAATAAATAAGAAGAGGAAAAAAGAAGAAGAAGAAAGAGGAGAAGAAGAAAAATAGAAAATCTTCTTCTCCTCTATTCCTTTCTTCTTCTTCTTCTTCTCTTTTTTTTCTTCTTCTTTTTCTTCGATCTTCTCCTCTATTAATCCTTTCTTCTTCTCCTTTTTTCTTCTTCTGGACACCGCGGAGCTGGTTAATTAGTAGTTGAACTAATTAAACCAGTTTATTTATAGTAAATGCTTAATTAGTAGTTGAACTAGTTGATTTAATAAAACTACTTTATTTATAGTAAGTGCTTAATTAGTAGTTGAACTAGTTAATTTAATAAAACTACTTTATTTTACTATATATAGAAGTAGTTTATTTTTAGTAAGTACTACTTTATTTTATTTATAGTAAGTGCTTAGTAGTTGAACTAGTTGATTTAATAAAAACTACTTTATTTTACTATAGAAGTAGTTTATTTTTAGCAAGAAAAATAATAGAAATAGTTTAAATTTTTAGTTCAAGCAATTATTCCCGCATCGGCGTCGACGATGCCTATCCCGCATCCTCGTCGTCGACTCGGCGGAGGAGGACGGCTTGATCAGAGGGGCCATGTCCGGGATTGGGCTCCGCCGGGCTAGTATTGGGAGGTGCTACCTTCCGGGGGCGTAGGTTGGTGAGGAGCCATCCCGTCTTGACCCGGTCCTTGTTTGGTGGCGGTCGCGTGGGCCAGTGACGGTGCCGAGGCTTCCGGACACTGCGGAGGTGGTACGTCACCGTGTCAGCAAGGAGGACGAGCACGTCCGTCACTACATGGTTGCGTTGGAGGGCAGGTTCGACAATACCTGGCAGGTTCTTCAAGGATCTCACTGGACCTATGATCCTGTGATGGTTCCTTATTTTTGGGTGTCTACCGCCCGCGCCGATACCCATCGGGCACTACAGTTCTAGCTGTATTAGCGATGCTATATGTATGATAGTATTCGAGGAGTATTAGTGATAATATTCGACGATGTATGGACGCAAAATATGATGTAGTTTTGCTTATAATTGAATGCATGCTAATTTGAATACTACTTTATTTTACGATTTGGTTTTGCTTATTGAATGCTCAAATTGGAAAATTACTCCTACTTTGAATGCTAAAATTGGAGAGCACTATGCAAGGCGTATGCATTTGATTACTTGATAGCTTATAGGGTTTTTGATTTTACAGAAATCTAGGAGCCCCCTCCATCATCCACGCCGTCGTCCCCGTCACCGACCCCCCTCCGACCTCGAGGTGAGACAAGCCAAATCTCCATGTCAATATGAGTCCTATAATATGAGTCCTCGGGTTGACTTTAAGTCTGTCGAGTCTCCACCATATATGGGGGTAGCTTCTCCTTCATTCCTATGTTGAGAGTTTTCAAGAAAAGACTAGACAGACCGATAGTCAACCCGTGATGAATAATAATGATCTAACTTAGGTTTTTAGTACATATTTTTAATTGTATACGTTTAATATTTGAATTATGAACATAGGAAATGCCGTACTCGGACGACGAATTCTCCGGGGGAGTGCGGCTGGTGCCACAACGACCGAGGTCTGTGCGACAGGCCTCACCTGGACGAAGATCGGCGCTTCAGCATTAAGCTGGAGGAGACCTTCGATGTTGAAACGATACGCAACGACGACAAGTGTTATTTTTTTTATAATTAAGCGCGACTTCAAATATTTCAATGTGTACTTTTCATCTTTTACAATTCGACTAGCTTATCCCATGCCATGCAAGACGCTATGTCTTGGAGAGGATGGGTTTTGAAGACCATGAAAGTTTCAAAACAAAGAAAATTCACCTAAGGGCCCATCATGGTGTGGATTTGAAGTAAAGTTGTACAATTCTGAGAACGTAACCCATTTTGATTGCAAAAAATGGGAAGCACTTTGCAAGATGTATGGTTTTGATGAGGGTATGCTTGTCACCACAGATCTTGGCGATCCTGAAATCGAGCAAGATAATATGGACATTTGGGTCCTTGTTGATACGCCTCCAATTCTACCACTATGTGAGTTTCTCAAACATAGTTATTAGCTAATTTATATTGTTTATTTCAAAATAGTTGACATCTTATTTCCATTGACAGCTTATTTTCATTCTTCAAAGAATGTGCGGAAGATGGTAGACAAAACCCACTACACCGATGGCTCCGAACTAATTTATCAGGAGAAAAATCATCTGGTCGGATTTTGTACTGATATTGAGAATTACAATATCTACAATCAAACTCCTCAACATTATGGTCAATACGTGCCACTAGTGCACGTGTTGAACTACGGTAACTACCATGGAGATACCCTGGTAAGATTTTTTACTATTACGACATTCGTGCATCTTTTGCATACTTCTAAAACTAGTACATCATTGCTAACTATGAAGTTATTACTATGTTTTTCAACAGATGATCCCAGAGAATTGTGTGCCTCATTTGATGTATCAGAAAGGTAGCCTTAATGTTTTGAACATACAGCCAGGTCATCCTACGAATCTCAACTGTCCATACCAGATTTCTAAAAGAAATGGAGACATGCAAATCAAAGGATGGAGAAAATGTATGGACAGTCGTAAGGAGGTTCTTGGAAACAAAAAGAAGCGAAGCGCAAGAATTGGAGACAGGATAATCTCCATTCTCCATAATGGAGAGTCGGGGTCTATATTGTTTTATGCTATTTTACCTTAAAGAGGGTATTTAGGTCCTACCTAATACTGATGATCATGTGCTAAGAACAATTAAGTAGGGTTGGTTCGATGACTAGGAGGATGATGATTGTATGACTTGTTATTAATAACGAGTACATGCATGATGATGATTAGTAGACTTGTTATTATATATGATCGCAAGTTGTATGATGATGATTAGTAGACTTGTTATTATATATGATGATGCATGATGCGAGCATGAAGAGTTATTATATATCAGCGGGTGAAATGAATATGGATTAGATTGAAGTGAAGGCAACATAAATGTAGTGCATGTCGAAAGTAGTACAATCTAAACTTGATCAAGTTAGGATTAGTATTACTTTCGACATGCACCACATGTTGCCTTCACTTCAATCTAAGCCATGTTTAGGCACAGCAGTAGCGTTGGTAAACCAAGCACTGAGATATAAGAGAGGACACTTCTCTCTATTAGCTAGCTAATAACAACCTAAATTAACCCCCAAAACCTCTAAACCAGCCCCTTTCAAAAAAAAACCTCAACTCACCTTTTGGTCCCGGTTGATGTCACCAACCGGGACCAAAGCCCCCCCAGCCTGGGCTGGCCGCAGCGGCCACATGGAGCCCCATCTGTCCCGGTTCGTGTAAGAACCGGGACTAAAGGCCAAAGGCATTAGTAACGATCTTTTAGTCCCGGTTCCAAAATCGGGACAGAAGGCCCTTACGAACCGGGACAAATGGCCATTTTTCTACTAGTGTTCTCCCCTTCCGTCCACCTCCACATTTCACTCGTCGCCGCTCGACGGCCGCCACCACAATCAAGAAGTCACGCCACCACGCTGATGGGTTAGGAGCTACCCTTATCTAACACCGATGCGCCGGTTGTAACTCCTTGAGTAGATCCGGGTAAGGCCGAAGCCCAGATCACCATGGGCCTACCTCCCAATGCGGCGGATCCGGAGGAAGAGGAGGACACTGTTTGCGACTGCACCCGGTCGCGTCCGCGGGCCGTTTGTGAGGCCAGATTTAGTGTTCGCGGTTGCAAATGCTCTTATATGTACACGCACATACATTTTAATCATGGAAGTATATGTAGTACTACATGCATGCACTAGTTGATTTATTGATTAGCTTGCAAGTACATGCATGTCAAAGGTGTTTACTTTTTTACAATAGCTACATGTCAATCGCCTAAATTTTAAATTTGGGTCAATCGATTTTGGTTGAAGAAAGAACGGCTGGAGGAGAGGAAGAAGCTCGCTGGGCCCCATTATCTATCCTAGGGTAGAGGGTGGGAGCGGTGGTGTGGGGCTTCACTGAAGAAAAAACTCGACGCGGGGGGCCTAGAGGGATGGCCGAGGGCGGCGAATGACCAGTGGGAGGGTGGTTCCGGGGAGGGCGGCGAGGCGGTGCGGGAGCGCCGCCGACTGCGGGTGGTGGTGGCCGGCGGTTCGGCCAGTGGAACGCTGGGAGGAGGAAGAAGAAGGGCCACGGGCTGTTAGATCTCCATCCGACGTCTAGCATGAATTAACCGACCCGATTTGGAAAATGGGTCGATTTACCTATAACCACTTCCACTTTTTACTAAGTTTGGATTGCTTTATTTTTCTGGGATTACATACAAATACTTGTACTTGTTGAAGGCCAAGTCTGCAACAAATAAAAATGCATATCCAAATAACCGCACAAGCTGGCCACATACGCATACATTCCGAATACCCGTGTATGGAGGAGATGAAAATATTACATATGTATCTACGGCCGACCGGTGTACGTATTTAGATACATAGTATGTGCATGCATTGCTGCTTACATAGTGAGGCTACGTGCGTGCACACAACAAGGTGATGGAGTGCTCTGTATTGCATGCATACAACGACATACACTTGTAATCGATGAAAGTCTACCGCCACTACGCCTGCCGGTAAGCCACAGCTAGCTACCGCCACCGGCTATGGCGGTAGGCTTCGCGCAGTTAGCAAACGTCTGTTTAAACGTAGAACAAAGCCTCCTGTCATTGATTTTGGCGGTAGGTAGTGTAAACCTACCGCCAAGAACGATGACGGTAGAAAAAGGATCAAATTCAAAAAAGATTTCAAAACAGGATCAAATCATGCTAAAGTTTGACAGAAGGGTCAGAACAGTGAATTTGGCCGCCAAAGCTAAGTGACCAATACCTCCCTAACACATCATCTGTAAGGGACAGGTTGGGGATCATTCGATCTACTACGATCACTACTAGGGAAAACCTTATACACAGAAGTTTATCAGTAGCGTGGTTTAAAAATGGACGCTACTGCTAATTAGTAGTAGCGAGGGGTGTAAAAACCACGCTACTATTAAGTTGATAGTAGTAGCGAGGGATATAAACCCGCGCTGCTACTAAATGGTCTCCAACAATGCCCTCGGATAGGCTATAGTAGTAGCGAGGGGTATAAAACCAGCGCTACTACTAAGTAAGTAGTAGTAGCACAGGTAAAACCCCCATGCTACTACTAAGCGTGTCCACCGGGCCCGATCCACACTCCCACCCCACCAACCGTCCCACACCACCCACCCCTCGTCTGTCTAAAAAAACCACACAACCTGATCCAGATCCCCAACCTCCTCTCCTCTCCCAACCCACTCGCCGCCGGCCTCCCTTCCACCTCCTCTTCTCCGTCCGTCCGCCCCCATGCCCCCCGCCGCATGCGCCACGCCGGCGGCCGCGCGCCCGCCGCTCCCCGTCTCGCGCCGCTGCCCGCCCCCGCCCCCCTCCCCCGCGCACGTGCCCGCCCGCCGCGGCGCCAACTCCTCCTCCGCTACGGCATACCACTGCACCGCGGCCTCCTCCCCCGCGGCATCAGCGTCGGCGTGGGACTGGAGCCGGCGGCGTGAGGAGCTGGAGCCCGAGCGGGAGTAGTTGGAGCCGCATCTGGATGTCGTCGTGATGAGGAGCTGGAGCCTCATCTGGACGCCGCCATGAGCTGGACTTCCCCGACCATGACGACGCCGACGCCGTGAGGTTTGTTGTTGCTTGAGCTTGCTCTAATGAATGGATTCTTCTTGTACTTCAGCTTGACTGTACTCCAGAGGCTGGATGAATGATGGAGTAGGATTAGTTAGTGGATGCGTTAGTGAGGCTGGATGGAGTAGGATTAGTTAGTGGATGCGTTAGTGAGGCTGGATGGAGTAGGATTAGTTAGTGGATGCGTTAGTGAGGCTGGATGGAGTAGGATTAGTTAGTGGATCAGATCCAGATTAGTTAGTGGATGTATTAGGAGTAAAATTCAGTAAGATGTGTACTGTCTCAAAATCTAAGAAGTCCACCTCTGAAATTCAGTAAGATTTGTACTGTACTCTGATCTCTGAAGTTAATGGATGGAGTATTTGAACTCTGAAATTTGTACTGTCTCAAAATTTAGTAAGATTTGTACTGTACTTGAGCTCTGAAATTCAGTAAGATTTGTACTGTCTCAGAATTCAGTATTTGTACTCGTTAAAGTATTGCAGTAGCTGATGCAAGCTGATTTAGGAGTACATCACTTAAAGTAAAGAATGTGCAAGTTTACTGTCAAGTTTCTGGAGTTCCTGTAGTAGCCCTACTGTCAATTTCCTGTTAACTTGCTACCCCTGTCAATTTCCTGGAGTTCCTGGAGTAGAGTAGTGCACTGCTCTTGTTTGAGCTTTTCAGTTAATTAAAATTTGGTGTATACTGCTTGCTTGCATCAGTAGTGCACTACTCTTCTTGCTTGCACTTGTTTGCACTTGGAGCGCGCGCACACACACAAGGGTAGCTTCAGGTTCTCTCCTGGCCATGGAGCCATGGGCTGTGAATATTAAGCATGAAACAGGGGTCTCCTTTCCTCTTAAGCAAAGTAAGTACTCCATTATGATGCAAATTGTTGGAGTACCTTTCTAAAATTTTGAAAAAGAATCAAGACCTACAGTTTTACCCCATTTGGCATTCTTTCTGTATACACACATTTGGCATTCTTCTACTCTTATCATATTGGCATATTTATGTACTCCATTTTGGCATTTTGGCATTCTTCCGTATACACACATTCTGAATTTTGGCATTTGGGAGTGTTGATATACAGTTTTACAGGGAGTATTTTGCACTGAAAATTCTGCCAAATTCAGTAGCAAGTCTGTACACCGTACAATAATTTGAACAAATACTAATGGAGTATCGCTTGAATCATTGGCAACAAATATCTTGAATTACTCTTGTCTTGAATTATTTGCAGCAAATACTCCATCAGTGCATCTATTGAATCACTGGAGTATCTCTGAATTGTAATACTGATGGAGTACTCTTGTCATCAAATTATCAGTTCAAATTTTGTGACATCTCTGAATTATACTCAGGTTGAGGAGATGAACCTGTATTGTATCTTATTTAATATTTTTGTCATGGCAAAAAAACAATCAAACTGATGTTATAGTTTCTGAATTCACAATGGATACATGGCAGCTGCTACATGCAAATAAGTGAAAGATGTGCACTTCAGAAGAAAAAAACTGATGTTATGGTTTCTGAATTCATAATGGATGTCATGTGTCTTGGACTTTAGAAATAGGTAATTAGAAATGATTACATTTACATCCAAGTCTATAGGGATTTCACATTTGGTGATCCATTAAGTGAGCTTTCGACGCCATCGTGCAACACGTGTGGTTTTGGTTCGATTCTGACCAACTGCGTTTTGTTACATGCAACTTACGAGAAGTACAAGGACTAGGGGATGATCTATCTGCATATGATTAGTCCTTGATTTTGAGTTATGATATGTTATGCTAACAATTTTATGGGACTACAGGTTTTGAGATCTTTGCTTTCCCATGCAACCAGTTTGGTGGGCAGGAACTTGGCATTGATAAGGAAATTGTTCATATTGCTTGCATGCCGAGTATCTGATTTCTGACAAGGTAAATGTGTGCCTGATACTTCCTCCTTTTTGGGGTGTCTCTGTTTCAAGCTGAAAGAAATGATTGCTTTAGTGTAAAATGTACACTATGACTGCTTCCATAACAGTTACTATATTTAACTGAGGAAAACCGATCCAGCATGTCTTATCTATTCATTGCTACTTTGTATGTGCCTTATGATATGTCCTCGTGTATGTCTGGACTGAAATATGATTGTCTTGGTCCTTATATTATTTTTTATGATCTTAGTCAGCCTCTTTCGCACCCATTGTGTCGAGGACCAATGCCAGTATGTTGATTTTGATGTCATTTGATTTGTGAGTAAATAGAAGTTAACCTGATTATGTGGTTGCATGATTTGCCTGATTCTGTGTTTCTTTTGGGCTTTATGTTTTTCTATGCACTTGTCAAATCTATATGCGTTCTTATATAACTATTCTCTACACTTTTCACTACTAGGAAATAGCTTATAGCTTCAATTGTGCATTACGGCTTAAATAAGAATCTCTGGAAAAAAAGTTGCACATTGGCATCTACATTTACCGCATTGTTTTTTCATGCCATTCTTCTAAAGAATCTGAAGTTTCTGAACCTTTGTTTGTAATGCTGCAGGGTTCTGGTAGCGATGATGACGGTCGTCGAGAGGTTCGTGGACTGGACGGTGTCGTGGCTGCCGACGTACAGAGAAGCGAAGCTGCTGCTCGTTCTCTACCTCTGTCACCCCAGCACACGGGTAAGCAGTCGATCAGACACCCCGAGCCCGAGAGATGATCAACATTCAGATATATTTGATTCGATATGTGGCCAATTCTGAATCTGAATCTTAATGATGTTTGGGTTGCAGAGTGCGGGGAGCGGGGCACGTGTACGATGGCTTCCTCCGTCCGCTGGTGGCGAGGCACAAGGACGACATAGACCGGTCCAGTTGGAGCTGAGGGCCAGAGTGAGGACGTGACTGCGTCGCAACTCAAGGCGGAGGTTGTCGTTAGTCAGGTGTGGCTCTTCGAGGCTATCCAATGTGTTTCGTCGCAGCTGCAGGCCGCGAGATCAGGCCGGGCAGGCGCCGCACATTGATGAGTGGTCCAATTTTCAGATCGGGCCATAACAACTTACGTAGGTAGTTGCTTATGTAACTGTGAGATAGAATGGAATTATACATGAGTTGCTGCTACAAGGAGGAATGTAGTTGCTTATGTAACTGTGCAATAGAATGAAATTATACATGAGTTGCTGCTACAATGAGGAACTGGAGAAGATACAACAACTGTGTGATAGAATGAATTTGGTTGATTTTTTTTAATTCCTAATAAGTTAGTAGTGGCGTGGGGTTAAAATGGTGCGCTACTAGTATTTAGGATACTAGTAGCGTTGGGACTATAGACACGCTACTACTATTTCATTAGTAGTAGCGCGGTTCATAATAGCAGTAGCGCGGATTGAACCCTCGCTGCTACTAACAAAGTTAGTAGTAGCGCGGGTTCGACCCACGCTACTACTAATTTTTAGCTGTAGCGCGATACTAGTAGCGCGAGTACCCGCGCTACTAGTAGCCATTTTACCCGCGCTGCTAGTAGCCTTTTCCCTAGTAGTGGATCTCTCACTAGTTTGGGATACAAGCTTCGATGCGAATTTGATTACAGGAACAGAGGGAAACAAGGTAGGGGAAGAACGGAGGAAAGGGAAGGAGGTAGCTGCCGCCGGTTCGTTCGGTGATCCCTTGGATGGTTTGCTCCTTGCCTTCGATCTGGTACTTGTAGCTGCAGCGCCGGGGTAGTGGGCGGGCCAGGTCCATGAGCGGCCCAGTGGGCAAGCCCATGTGCGTACATGCTAGGAGGGCTCCTAATATTCCCCCTCCTTAAAATTCGGCTTGCCCCCAAGCCGAAACCACCAAGGGCCGTCTGGATCCCACTGCACTCGATGTTCCTTGACTACCTTGAAGTAGTGGTGGTAGCCGAAATCGGGGTTGACTTGAATGACAGGGTTGTAGTGGCCGTGGCCGGTGGCGGCCCAATCAAATGAGATGCCAAAGTTGTCGTTGTCGAAGCCGGGGCAGTTGTGGTCGACGGAGCCTTGCAGGAAGCCGGCAGTGACAGCGATGACACCTCACCCTCCTTGAAGAATAGTTTGTCGAGTCCATTTCAATAACAGCCACAATGCAATTCATCCAGGATCCTAAGGTGTTACCAGCTGGTAGATGCCCCAGTGAGGCCCCAACAACTCGATAGCATAAAAGAGATGATAATCCGAATGGGGCTCATAGGACTGATGTCCAGCTTGATACACATCAACTGTACTGGGCTCAACGCTTGTTCCCCTGCACTAATGAGTATCCAGATTCAAACGTGCTAGGACAGAGCAAGCTTCCAAGTAATCCACCCAGGTAAGTAATAGGACGTTCTGAACAGAACAAATGTTGCTTCTATGTCTGAAAGAAGAAGTGACAGTAACAACTGGATTATTTGAACCATGTTTCTTCATCTTCCACAGCAGTGCAAACTTCTCCAAATAAATTTCACAGTGGTCAAGACCATAGGTAAGGTATTCAACACTTACTAGTTGTTGCACCATATATGATATACAAGGTTGTACGCTTTTGTAGGTCACCTGCACCCCATGTATTGCTTCTGAACACCTCAATGTAATGTTGATAAGATTCAGATAGGCCATACAACCTGCATTTGTATGCAATGTGCCAATAGAAGATGTTTCCCGAGTCACTGTCCGACTGCCACTATGACAAGCTTGAAAATGTATCTAGGACATATGTCGACTTCCGCTGGCAAAGTCTATGAAATATAGTACCTTTGTGCATTTAAGCAAGGAAAAACTACCCAACTATGAATGCACAGGACAACGTGAAGAATCAGACAGTGCACCGCAGTTTCCTTGCAACGGCAGATGTAGCATCTCAAACAGTGGCTTCAACATGGTCAGCACATAGCTTGGAGATGATGTTGTAGTGATAGTTTGCATTCTTACGAAAAGAAGGATGCACTTATCATAATCTTCAGGAGGTTTGGCAGGTGGTCTAGGGACACAGAGCCTTCTTGTTGCCTGCATTCCCACTCCCTTAGAAGTTGCTTGCACGGTGGTAATCTTTCTCTTCATAATTCCCTCTCCCCTCAAGTAAATAATTGCAGTATGGTGGCAGTCAGACCAAATTGAACATAGCTCCTCAAGATAGTCCACTTCAGATCAAAACTTAATTTCCCTTCGACTCAAAAATGATCAATTCACTGACATTCTCCTGGGCAAGCATGGCCCTGTGCAATTTCTCATACCCTGGAATAATAGATACAACAACATGTTTGTCATAGTTAAATATCCATTGTTCAGATATGCTAGCTAGAGGAATTGGTGATAGTCTGTAGGAAGGCCATGGTTGCGGGTTGACGGAAGGGGCTAAAAAATATGCAATATTCCGAACTTCACAAGCACACCACAATTTTCATTTTGATCTGGTCAACGCCACAACTCATAATCAATGTCAGCAGGAGATAGTAAAACCAAGCACCGCGTCATCATTGCTCGACAATCGTAGGCAAACTATTGTAGCTTCAGCTGAACATTTTGACTGAACCCAAACCTCGGATGTACATCTCGAGCACGAAATGCAGAAAAGGCCTTCTTAGAGGAAGATAGTTTCAACTGCACACACGGGAGATACAACACTGACATGCTCAAAACCTATACTGCTCGGCAATTGCATGACAATGATGGCCACAGATGCTTCAGCTGTGTTGTCTCTTGACTGAACTCGAATTGTGGTTATGCCTTTGTTTGGAGCTCATGGTCCGCGCCTGGTATGTCATAACCTTGTAGCTTAGTTGAAATAGATAACCTCCATTCCTGCTCAGGCTGACATGGTTTCCGCTGAACAATTTGTAGATACCTCCAGGATTCTCTCGCGAGCTTTGGATCACCAGAAAATTTCTTCTGTATGCAGTGTCCATGATGATTGCCCACAAGATCTCCAACATGACATGATTCCATTGGAAAGCTACTACTAGTCAAACCCATGTCAAGCACTTGGGCAAACTGAAATGGATGTGCCCTGAATGTCCATGTATGAAGACCATGAACAGAAGTAGTCACCGAGAGGTTCCAATGGGCAACACTAGAATGATAGACCTCTGATGGCACATCGATTGTAAACGAAGGCCACAGAATGGGTCGAGTCTCCATTCCCTCTGCAATATGAGTTGCTCGCAATGATGGCCATGACATCGGCCGTGCCCCAGGTCCTTGTGGCTTGTGTGTGGCGATAAGTCCAAGTCATGCTTTCGAAACGACTGAATCGAATTGACAGCTTTTGTAGCAGGACAAACGAGGTTGGCGACGAGCTCACACGTGGCTGCTGGGAGTAGCGATGTCGTCGTGACTGGAGACGGGAACGAAGTTGTGACACCTTAGATGTAACTTTCCTTAATTATAACTCCGACTCTTGCCATTTTCGGCTTTATGTTATGAGATTCCCTTCATGGTTGGGTTTTCATTTTTGTTTTGCATTTTGTTCATGTCATGCATTTCATATCATGTCATCATGTGTGTCGCATTTGCATTTGTGTTCGTCTCATGCATCCGAGCTTTTTCCCCGTTGTCCGTTTCGCAATCCGACACTCCCACACGCACTCGGCGCACCCCTCTTGTCTCTTTTCGTGAGCGGTAGTAAAATGTTCTCGGAATGGGCCGAGATTTTCCAAGTGGCCTTGGTACATCATTGGTAGACCGCCTATCAAATTTCGTTCCATTTGGAGGCCGTTTGATGCCCCTGGTTGCAATTATGGAGTGCTCTAGCATGTCATTTGCTCTACTTTCGCCATAAATTATTCCTAGCAGATTGTTAACATGTTAATCAATATTGTCATGGTTGTTTCTAGTGATCCATGCATCCTATGAACTTGCTCTTGCCATGGTTAGCTTCATGACCATGCCATCTTGCTATTTGTATGCTTATTTTGTCATTTAATGCTTTGTGGTGAGTGGCATGAGCTTGCAAAGTTGCTATCATGAATCTGTTTATGCCATGCTCTGTTTTTCTTCTAAGTATGAATCTGTTTATAAAACTTGCTATGTTTACATGGGTGCCATCATATCTTCTGTGCCTTTTTGGCTCATGTTCAGTAACACTACAAAAAAAACACATCCGTGACATTTTGGGCCGAACGAAAAAAAATTTGTCATACATATGACACTTCTATGACGATAATTGTGACAAAACCCGGTATCATCATAGATGTGGTGGGCTCCTACTTCTATGACAAAAATCATGACAAAAAATGGGCTTTTCGTCCTGGCCGGGCCGGAGACGCAGCTGCATGACATTCTTTGGGCCGTCCATGACGGAAAAAACCGTGGTAGAAGCGAGGGCGAGGAAAATTTCGGGGAGTTCCCGGTTACGGTGGGAGGTCGGGGGCTGAGCGATGCGCGCTTCTCTCGTACACGTACGTGTGTGTGTGCGAGGCATTGGATCTAACTGAACCCGAGCGAGGCGTTGGGCTCTAACTGAACCCGAGCGAATGCACTGCAGGCTACGCGTTACTGAACCCGAGCGATCGATCGATGGCTGTTAACTGAACCCGATCGAGCGATTCCTTCGCTACTGCTGCTAACTGAAACCGATCGATGCTGCCTCTGGGTGAACAATGAGCGTTGCGGGGGGGTGGATGAACAGTTCCCGGTGGGGGTGGATGAACAGGACCCCGTGGTGTTGCCTCTGGATGAACAGGACCCCGATCGATCGAGCCGGTTGGGGCTGGATGAACAGGACCCTGTGGAGGGTTAGATGAACAGGACCACCCCGTGGAGGGCAGGATGAACAGTAGACGGTGGAGGGCAGGATGAACAGTAGCCCGTGGAGGGGTGGTTGAACAGGAGCCCGTGGAGAGGGCGGTGGAGGCTGGATGAACAGGAGCCCGTGGATGAACAGTCGTAGGTGGAGGCTGGAGGAGGTCGACGGTGGATGAACAGTAGCTCGTGGAGGCTGGAGGAGGTCGACGGTGGAGATGAACAGTATCCCGTGGAGTCCTGTTTTGCGGTACGCCACACCCCTCCCGATGAACAGGACCCCCGTTTCGACCGTAGCGCTCCAACACAAGTCCATTTCGTCCGTTTTGCGGTACGCCACACCCCTCCCGATCAATAGGACCCCCGTTTCGACCGTAGGAGGTCTGTTTCCTCCGTTTTGCGGTATGCCAGACCCCTCCCGATCAACGGGATCCCGTTTCGAACGTGGCCGGTTGAACACAAGGCCGTTTCCTCCGTTCTGCGGTACGCCAGGCCTCGTTTCCATCGCCTGTTCCGTCCAAGCCCTCCCAATGAACACAACGCATTCCGTTGCCTCCCCATGAACACGACGCATTCCGTTGCCTCCCCATGAACACGACGCATTCCGTTGCCTCCCCATGAACACGACGACGATGTTGTTTCTCCGTTTCGACCCAGCCATGTACACGAGCCCTGGCCGTACGTATGCGCGAGTAGGCGTTCGAGACCCCGCCCGTATGTACACATACGTGGCCGTATTTTCTTTCTTGCACCCTGGCCGCTATACGTACGTGTACATGCTACGTGCGCGCCTCTACTATGACACGTGCACGCCTCTACATCGACCAGTATATATGTACGTACACGTTCGCGACCAGAATGACAACGCTATGTACGCTTCGACCAGGTGGGTCCCGACTGTCAGGCACTTCCTTGCGTGCGAAGATGTAGCTGGTGGGTCCTAGCAGTCAGGGGAAACGATTTTTTTGCAAATACTGGTGGCCCGTCTGGTGGGTCCCCGCTGACAGGTGGAGGAATAATTATTTTGCGCGTAATAAGGAGGCACTTCCTTGTTGCGGCCGTGGACCCAGCTGTCAGCGTCTCCACGCACAGTACTCTTCCGATGGAAGTCGGTCATTGGCCACATTGACCATGCCACACCGAGAGCACCACGGCGGTGGACGATGGCGAGGCCTAGGAAGGGGACGACGCGGAGCCAGGGAAGGCGCGACAGTGGAAGCCCGCGCGGAGAGGAGTACGAGGGTTCACTGGTTCGGCTGCGGTGTCAGGCTGCCATCACCGCAGGGTCTGGCCAATGGTGGGAATAGTAGGGGGCGGTGAGGCCTCTGCGGCAGCATGGCCGGCCACGGGAGGTAGGAGCATGTGGCACGACCGGCGCTGCTTTGGGCGGCTGGAGCAAGAAGACCAGAGGTTGAAGAAGCACTACGGCCGTTGGATGGACATCGTACGGTCACTGGAGCTAGAATCGTTCATATTGACTAAGTTGACAAAGCCCTTCGTCCCCGTCAACTTAGTAGGCCCACAAGTCAGCCTCCCACCAAGGTGGGTCCCAGCTAGCCGGGGGAGTATTCATTTTTTTTGTGCGTAATAAGGAGGCACTTCCAGTGGGTCCGAGCTGACAGCGGGGGGAACATTTTTTTCACGAAATACGGTGGCCCGTCCGGTGGGTCCCAGCAGTCAGGGGATACGATTTCTTTCGCAAAATACTGGTGGCCCGTTTGGTGGGTCCCCGCTGTCAGGTGGAGGAATAATTTCTTTGCGCGTAATAAGGAGGCACTTCCTTGCTACGGCCGTGGACCCAGCTGTCAGCGTCTCCACGCACAGTACTCTTTCGATGGAAGTCGGTCGTTGACCATATTGACCACGCTGCACCGAGAGCACCACAGCGGTGGACAACGGCGAGGCCTAGGAAGGGGACGACGCGGAGCCATGGAAGACGCGGCAGTGGAAGCCCGCGTGGAGAGGAGTACGAGGGTTCACTGGTTCGGCTGCGGTGTGAGGCTGTCGTCGCCGCAGGGCCTGGCCAGCGGTGGGAATAGTAGGGGGCGGTGAGGCCTCCGCGGCAGCACAGCCGGCCATGGGAGGCAGGAGCATGCGGCACGACTGGCGCTGCTTTGGGAGGCTGGAGCAAGAAGACCAGAGGTTGAAGAAGCACTACGGCCATTGGATGGACATCGTACGGTCACTGGAGCTAGAATTGTTCATATTGACTAAGTTGACAAAGCCCTTCGTCCCCGTCAACTTAGTAGGCCCACAAGTCAGCCTCCCACCAAGGTGGGTCCCAGCTAGCCGGGGGAGTATTCATTTTTTTTGTGCGTAATAAGGAGGCACTTCCAGTGGGTCCGAGCTGACAGCGGGGGGAACATTTTTTTCACGAAATACGGTGGCCCGTCCGGTGGGTCCCAGCAGTCAGGGGATACGATTTCTTTCGCAAAATACTGGTGGCCCGTCCGGTGGGTCCCCGCTGTCAGGTGGAGGAATAATTATTTTCCGCGTAATAAGGAGGCACTTCCTTGAGGATGCCGTGGACCCAGCTATCAGCCTCTCCACGTACAGTACTCTTCCGATGGAAGTCGGTCGTTGACCACATTGACCACGCCGCGCCGAGAGCACCACGGCGGTGGACGACGGCGAGGCATAGGAAGGGGACGACGCGGAGCAGGGGAAGACGCGGCAGTGGATGCCCACGCGGAGAGGAGTACGAGCGTTCACTGGTTCGGCTGCGGTGTGAGGCTGCCATCGCCGTAGAATAACAGGGGTGTGGGTGAGTAGAGGGATGCCCTGGCCAGCGGTGGGAGTAGTAGGGTGCGCTGAGGCCTGCGCGGCAGCATAGCCGGCCACGGGAGGCGGGAGTAGGCGGTCCCGCCGGCGCTGCTTTGGCGGCTGGAGCAAGAAGATCAGATATTGAAGAAACACGACGGCCGTTGGATTGACATCCAACGGTTACGTCTGCTAGAATCGTTTGTTGACGTATATAATAACTAAAAAAATCTTGCATACGCGTCAACTAAACAGGCCCACAGGTCCGACCACTCCCTCTTTTTTTGATAATTTATATATAGCTCATGGCAACTTCTTATGCAATTTATTGCAGTCGTTTTTTTGGTTGGCCAGGGCCAATTTCGCATATTTCTGTGGGTTCCAAACTATTTTTCATACCGAAATGTCCAGCCAGATTTAAAGTACTTTGAAGATATATTTAAATTAGGTTAATGCCCAGTGAAATAGGAATCTGAAAATGTAATAAAAATCAGAAATTATAAAGTAATTGCCAATTTGTCATCTGTTTTTATATTTACAACCCATTTCATATTACTTTCAAGATTTGCAGGCGTCTTGAAAGAGTTGCAGCCCATCAGGGCGTAGAAGAATAAGTAGGCCTCGATTGGGTATTCTTCAGAAAAAATAAACTGGGCTCATTTTCACAAAGAAAAAATAGCTGGGTTGGTCACATGGTGAACATAAAATATAAGCCTGGGCTAGACGGGCCACAGCCCAGTTCAAACCCTGCTCCGTCTCAACAATACCAAACAAAAAAAATACTGCTCGAGTAGCTACGTCCCAGGTGTCAACCTATCTTGTGTTGTTCTCTTGTCTATTGACTATATACGCTCACAATGTCGTGGGTCCCAGATGTCAGGAAAACACTAGGAGGAAGCATTTTATTTTTCCATACACTGACGTGGTGGGCCCCTACTGTCATCCTCTCCATGTACTTCTGTCGATTCCTGTTGTTTGTTGACCATGTTGACAACGTGAGAGGGCGGTGCCACGGCAAGCGCACCAAAGCGCGTGGAGGACGTCGGCGTTAACGATTTAGGAGACGGTGGGGTGGCAATGCGTGCGCTGAGGCGCAGCCAGCTGTGGGAGGTGGAAGCAAGCGGCCCTGCCGGCGCTGGTTTGGTTTTGGCGGCTAGAGGAAGACAGGACTGAAGAAACACGACAAACTGTAAAAGCAGCAGGAGTACTTAACAACCTTAACTGAAACCAGCAGGGGCACTTAACAACCAAAGCTGAAAGCAGTATGAGTACTTATACAGGTTCAACCGTACAAAGCACGCCTCGAACAGTGCTACTTTGCCTACAGTTAACCAAGGGTGAGGCTGCCAAGCCCCAGGACAAGGCCTAGGCACCACCCCGCGCATCCACAACCTTCTGAAAGCGGCTTCATCTCGCAACATGGTCAATAAACAGGATATTCGCTTTAGAGCCATGGAAAAGCATGAACATAATCTTTTCTCCTATTCTCCAAGATGGACGGGCCTTCATTATTTGAGACCACCCATGAATAAGTATCTTTTCACCTCCAAGGGGAATTGAGTAGGTCGACATAAACATCATTATGTGACCAAGCGCAAGTCTGACCCGACCATGGTCAGGCATCTGTATAGGAACAATAGAACTCGGCAGTTCCTGTTTCAAGAAGATCACAGCTGTAAAACTGTGTATAAGCAATAGTTTATGAACAAAATATATAACAGAAAACAGCTCGTACCATAAGTTTCTCGACACAGTTGGACCTGTTCAATGAGTGCAGCAGTGGCGCACATATCCCACGTGGTCTTCCACCATTGAAACGCCCCACAAGGACCTCAAGACGATCAATAAAGTGTAGGAACTTGTGGATGTCGATCCAGTCAACTTCAGTGCCATTAGTAACAGCCGAGTTATTATAGAGTAACAAACGAGCAGACTGCTTAACTCTGAAAAAACCTACATGTGCCACCAATTATAAGAAAATATTAGTTAGAAGTAGCATCTTCGTGAGAGATTCATTGCTACTTCTAAAGTTAAATTGTGATTAGTTAGACAGAATAGGTGGATTAAGAAGTAATCGAGGCAACAAGCAAGAACCAGATACAAAACTAACATGGATGAACAATTGGAACGACGTCAGGGTGGAAGATCGCAGTGAAGATGAGACCAGGTTCTGCTATTTCCATCAACATCCGTGCGCCAACTTTCAGTCTATAACACTTGAGAAAGTTTATCCAAGTTCGGCCATAAAAAAGCAGCGATCTTCTTGGTTCATGAACCCAACTCGGAACTTATATCCATGGCTTGTCTTCACTGTGACCATTAAACTAGTGTATTCAGTTATGGCAAGGCCGAGCATCTTGAGTACATGTGTTCTAGCAGAGCAAATAATACACTGCAGGAAAAATAATATGAGAACACAGCATGTTCAAAAAAACCCCACCCTCCCGGATAGAAAAGAGGATTCTAGGAACATACTGTGCGCGTTTCAAAATGTTGTGTTAGGATGAGAAGGAACAAGTGTGGCGTCTCGCCGAGGGCACAGAAACCTGTAGGGTACTCGCACTTTGGGCACTGCAAATGAAAGACACTGGATTCGGTAGGAAGAAAAATGCATCAACGACAGCGGCTGCCATCCTAGGATTACCTGCGACCAAGGGACTTGGGTTTATCGGGGATGGATGAAGAATTCGTACCTGGTTCTCCATGAGAAAACCCTATGCAATCGTCGAGAGGGGGTTTTCTCTGAACAAGCAGACGAGGGAGAAGGGGATTCAGGCCCAGTGAAATATTGCCGCTTCGTCCGTCCAGCTTACTGCTAAACGCTGGAAAGGGGGTTGTGATTTGACGGCTCATTGGGCATTACTATGGCGCTATGACCGGGGTGTGTCTACCGTGAAGTTGTTCACTCTAATTTGTGCATATGGCATGTGGACCCCGTTGCCGGTTGCCCCACATATCAGCGAAAGGAAGTAGAAAGACATGAGTAACTAGTTACACATAAATATATTTTTTGACATAGAGATACTCCCTCTGTAAAGAAGTATACAAATCTTTTATATCACAGGCTCACCTTGTCGAGAAATATACTCCCTCTGCAACGCACGGGCATTATGGGGGTTTAGCTGAGAATATAATACTCAGATTTTTTTTGTGGGATAAAAGCTGCTTTACTGAAGATTAACAGTCATAGGTATACAAATAATTTCGGGGGTTCCTGTGAGCCAAAGATGGCATCCACAGGGCAAAGAAGTAGCAGCTTTTGCGAGCACATGCGCTTCAACATTACACTCACGTTTTTCATGTATGATCTCCATGGTTTGGAACATATTCTTCTTCATCTTGATCTTGTCCATAATAACTTTGTTAGGCCCCAAGTATGCCTCTCCGATATGCTTGACTATTGCTGAACAATCGGTGCTAATCTGAACTTGTTGCAGGTTTAAGTCAAGATCCAGAGATAGCCCCTCGCAACATGCCATTGCCTCTAGGATCTCTGGATCAGTAACACTTTCGCACACCAGTGCCGATGCTCCAAGGAAGAAGCCTGTATGATCCCGGCTCACAACTGCCAGGGCTCCCCTTTCACCATTGCGAGATAATGCAGCATCAACATTCATCGTCGCCCAACCCACAGTAGGAGGATGCCACCTCTGCACTGAGCTAGTGCTTCTTGAAACCAGGTTCTGGACTTTGGGCCGCAGGCCGACCCTGCATGTTTGGGGGCCCATGTGTTCTACCTCAATGCTTTTCATATTGCAAGCGACCGGTACAGCGCTGGTTTTAGATGCTGTCGCAAGGCGAATACACAAAATTGAATAAAGCACGGCAGCTGTTGGAATGAAATCGAACGACAGTTCCTAACCAGCAATCAGATTTGCAATTCTATCAACGATATACCATGTGATAAATAATACTATCGTACTACTTATACACACAGGACACTTGTTTCACCATGCCAGATTAGTACATCAAAATCTCTCGGAGGATAGATCAGTTAGGCAGTTGCGTGCTGCTACTGAAGAATTTCAAAGTTGATTTGGACCAGCTCTCCTTGACGAGAAAGTTCGATTTTGACATCATCCCCTACCGCAAGATATGATTTAGATTTGAACCTTGACCATCCTTTAGCATCAATCATCATGCGACCATCCTTTGTACTTACGATATATTGAGCAGGTTCATTCACACCAAGGCTGCGCATGGTAAGAGAAACTTGTCCGCGGTCACCCGGATTGTTGAACGAATCCCTTGTTGCTCTAGGAATTCTCTGTTTGCAAACAAGAAGACATACCCAAACAGTTAGATCAACACAGTGAATCATGTGAAACAACATGGAAAGAAAAAAGAATGAAGCACTTGGGCGGCCAATGCTTACCAAGAAGGTGGACATGTCGGTTTTTGTAAGGACTTTGGTATATGAAGTGTGAACTGCAGCCCAGTCTATTGCCGGTGCAACTGCACGGGCCGAAGCAGATGCAAGTGCAAGTGTTGGTGCAGGTGCCAAAGCCGCTGCTGCTGTCGGAGATGGTGCTCCTTGTAAAGCTGGTGCCGGTGTCGGAGCAGGTGCTGGTGTCCATGCCCGATCCTCCGGTAGATCAGACTGATCCGCTGATGCGGTCGTTGCCCAATCCTCAGTTGGATCAGACTGAGCTGTTGCCGCTGTCAGTGCTAGAGCAACTGTCGGTGCTCGATCTGTGCGACACAGCGGCGATCGTGTCTGGTCTGCTATGATCAGCTTTCTAACTTGACTAGGATCCGTGACCGTGATCCAGTTTTTTTCTTCATTTCTTTTAAACACGAGAAGGACTAATTGTGGCATTTTTGTTAAACCAAACTGCTGTTCATCATAGGGATTCAACTTGTACTCAGACAACAGACTGATCCAATTTTTTCCAGTAATAAAATGGACAGTGCCTTCGTTACTGACACGGCATAAGAAGTGAAACCTGCAAAAATAGCCATCGTAGAGCAAACCAAATGGTTTATTCTGTGATGAATGTCACATGGCAAAACCCGCATCGTAAAATTGCAGGAAAAGAAAGAAAACATGACATTAAATCAATAAGATTTACTTGATGTGACACGAGTGAATCCTTACCAGGAAATCACTATGTTGAAGTACTAAATAGAAGATTGATCGTCCAACTACGCGTGGCATGCAGGGGCCCTGCCTACTCCCACAAGCAGGACAGTCCAAAGGTCATGACAAATCGTATGGACCGAACATCCATGGGGCTGGAAATCCTGGTGGGTGCGATAAACCCTGCAATGCATACAGATATTGGAGTGTAACCATAATTGATAGACCGTCCTCACAAAAAATATGATATGGATACTTCAAAATATACAGACTGAATTGAGTGGACAGACATTAACATAGACCGTTCTCAGGACTGACCACACACCAAAAGCGGCAGTACTAATAAACAATACAGGGTTCACAAACACAAATCAAGTACTGAACAATAGTACTTACTATAGACAAGCAAAGTTGCACTAACTAAACTCTGCAGACTATTTTTTGCCACCGACCTACGGGATGAATCCCGCATAACTGACTAGGCCATGGACTTCGTGTGAGATGTCTACTTGCACCATCACCATCTTGTCAACCTTGGAGAACCTAACAGAGTGGTCTTTCCACTCATAAACATGATGATGAAGACAGGATGTATCAGATTTGTAGGGAAGCTTTACAAGAACCACACCCTTCGTAATCGAAGGCACAGCCAGGAAATTGTTGTGGTCAAGTACAACCTCGAGAACACGCCTGACAACAATGCTACAGGAAAACACTAGTTCAGGACACGTGGCGACAAGGACACAGCAGCTGGATAGTTCAGCAGTATAACTCATCATCAGGTCTTCCAGTTCACACGACATGACTTTGAGAACTTCATCTCCACCGCGGACCTGGTTCTAATTCAAACAGAAACCATATTTTATTACTACCTCCGTTCAGAAATATAAGATGATTTTCGATATTATACTCCATATATGACTACATATACGCACAGAAATGAGTGAACAAAGACACTAGAACATGTCTTCAAAGGCATGAGAGCAGAGGGATTACATGCAATATCCATAACACAAGTTACTGAGGCAAATATACCCTCTTAAAAGGTAGCATTGATGTTCATAAAGTACTCCCTCCGTCCCAAAATTCTTGTCTTAGATTTGTCTAGATACGGATGTATCAAGTCACATTTTAGTATTAGATACATCCGTACACTACTAGGAAAAAGGCTACTAGCAGCGCGGGTAAAATGGCTACTAGCAGCAAGGGTACCCGCGCTACTAGTATCGCGCTACAGCTAATAGTTAGTAGTAGCGTGGGTGCACCCGCGCTACTACTAAAAAGTTAGTAGTAGCGCTGGTGCACACCCGCGCTACTACTATTTGAACCCACGCTACTACTATCAAAATAGTAGTAGCGCTTCTAGTATACTAGGCGCTACTACTATGCTAGATAGTAGTAGCGTGTAGTTTTGCCTAGCGCTACTACTAACAAACTATAAATTAAAAAAATAAAAATTACGTGCATTATTCATAGATAGAAATCAGGGACACGTCCAGTGCAAAATAAATTAAACACACACAACCGAAGGTGGCTACCTTCCCTAGTGTTCCACCACCAGCCTAAACAGACCACTTCTCTACATTTATCTACCAAGGCTCGGAGTTCAGACGCTGGAGGACCCAAATCCTCCCTCACCCCGAAACATGGCGTCGAGGTCCTCCACCTTGGTGACATCCGGCATCATGATCACATGGACGATCATCCGTGCGGCGCGATCACATGGACGCCCACCAGGTTGTCGTAGTCAGTGTCAATCACCCCTACGACCACATCGGGAAAGTGAAAACTTGTTAGTACGCATCAGAGTTCAAATCCGGTAGGGTATTTTCTTTCTTTTTAGCACATGCACATGCATCAATAGTAACAGCCGGAGGCTAGTCCTTACTTTTTGCACGAGACATGAAAAAGGCCAGGTCCCCTCTTTGTTGCACGAATGAATCAAAGGAAGACACTGCCACAAGACATGAAGAAGGCCGGGTCCCCTCCTTTTATAAATAGCTCAAGTGCCTGAACTTGCAAGGAATCTTAATACAATGAACTCATAGTAATGCATAATAACAAGAAAAAGGAAAAAAATCATGAATCCTAAAGAAAAAGATCATTATGTGAGTCAAGATAATGTGGGCAACAGTATTCATTAATAAGAAAAATGGGCTGAGATTTCTCAAGTGACATTTGTCTCACCAACAATGATTAATGACGAGGCATGTAAGATTTACCTACGCAGCATCAGCATACCCTCTGGTCCTTGCAAGAACTTGAAGACCAAGGTTCTAGCTTTCTCCCCACTAACTAGCACAAGTGCAGCGGCACCGTCGCTGTACATTAACCCAAGATCTGCTTTTCATAGGAATAGTAAAAGCTCTACTTAACCCAAGATCTGCAATTTTCAGTATCATCTTCTCCTTGTCAACCAATAGATTTTGGGGCTTTAAATCCCTATGATATCAAAGAGGAACAATCGTAAATCACACTAGCAACAATTGCAATATGTTGTATGGGCTGATAAATACAGCAACATAAATCAGAAAACAAAGGTCTAACCGATGAAGGACACCATGGCCATGGCAGTGTGCAATTCCTTTGCATAACTGATACAAAAAAACTCTACAAGAATGTAAAGAAAGTTGTCTATTAGCCCGAAACAGGCCTATCAAAATTAAACTGGACTCTGGCATCTGCTATCCAATGAAAATTAATGGTAGCATCCTCAAAATAAAGGCATGAAGATGAATTGATTCCAAAGCTAACAACAAATTAATCTGTACTTGAGTGTATGCAAAATAGAGAACGCAGCAGCGGTCAACATTGAGTTTCAACCATTATACTAGCACTACTTAGTTCCTAATTTAGTCTCCTGCAACTAGGCTAGAGTAGTAGAGTTTGCATATTTTTTGACGAATTCAAACCAGCTACAAATTTATAGTGTAGTTCGCTCTGATTGCATATCAATGTTCTGCACGTTTCCGATGCAAAACTCAGAGTCCAGAATGGGCATATATGAGGAAGTGCCAAGTCCTCAGATCGATGGATAGGAGACTCAGCCGACGTAGCATCGGCAGAAAGCCAAGTGAGCAGGGCAAGGGCAAATCAGCCTCAAAACTAATTAAAATCGCTACCTTGACGACCTGAGTTGGGAGCGGCTTAGGGGCAGGCCCACGGCAGTAGGCCTTGAACCTGTACATATCCTTGCAACTTGACTCAAAAATAAAAGCAGGGCAGCTTAATTTCAGTCGCCACAACCAAATTTTTCAAAAATTTGCCACCCTTTTCTTCTACATCGTAGCGCAGAAATCTACTGATGTGTATGCGCATGCTTGACAATTTTTGAATAAACTGAGTACAAGCATACAATCTCCTAGTATAATCAGTACACCCACGCGAGATCCAAAGCTATGAACAGAGGACAGCCACATCTAGAACATGACAGATCACTCAGGAAACTCCCTAGAATTCTGTGAAATTTGTGCAACCGTGGACAGAGTACACGCCCAGAGGGCGGGCAGCGGGGTAGATCTCGGCTCAGCTTACCCGGTCGAGCTCCCGGAGGAGGGAGAGGCCGGCGACGGCTAAGTAGGCGAGGGTGAGGTGGTTGACCTCCTGCATGGCGTAGCCGTCGGGGAGCTCGGATGACATGACCTCCAAGAACGCCGCGTGGCGCGCGCGCGCGAACCCGGCCGGCTCCTCCTCCTGGTCCCCCATCTCTGGCGGTCGTCAGTCGTGGAAAGTGAAGGCCTCTCTCTCTCCTGGTCGCCACCGATTGGTCTGACCGGTGCAGGGGCATGAATCTTGGCGCGCTTGGGACTTTGGGAGGGGGCTGAGATGAGGCGACGGTCCCTCGGGGCCGCCACGCCGCCCCACCTCCATGCCGCGGGAGGGAGCAGTCCGGGCTGGCCGTCGCGATGGGCCTTGTCGGCTGGGCGGTGGAGGATCCCGGCATGGATCGGAGAAAGGGAGAGATCCCGTCGGCAGAGGAGATGAGAGGAGGTGGAGGGGATGTGAATCAGGGGTGGGTGGGGTGCGGGAGTGGGTGGACTGGGATGGTTGACGGGCTAGGGGATGGACTGAAAGGCTAGCGGTAGCGCAGGGTATCTCACCGGCGCTACAGATATCCACTTAGCAATAGCGATGGTTTAAAACCCACACTACTACTACGTATGTCCGCCGGGCACGGTCGAGAATATTTACTAATAGCGTGTTATTTTTTGCCATGCGCTACTAGTAAATAGTACTAGTAGCATGGGTCATTATAGCGTGTTACTAGTAAATAGTAGTAGCATGGGTAAATAAAGAGCGCTACTAGTAAGCGTCTATGTATAAGCTTTTCCCTAGTAGTGGTATCTAGACAAATCTAAGACAAGAAATTTGGGACAGAGGGAGTAGTTG
Organism: Triticum urartu; assembly: GCF_056163025.1. Classification (NCBI taxonomy): domain Eukaryota; kingdom Viridiplantae; phylum Streptophyta; class Magnoliopsida; order Poales; family Poaceae; genus Triticum; species Triticum urartu. The sequence continues at coordinate 306,486,183 of NC_141874.1, forward strand.
AAAGTAATCTATAAGAAATCAGTGTCAACCTCTCGCATGTTTTGGTCAAAAGAGGAATTTAAAACCATCATTTGGCACACAAAAATCACATGCAAGATCACCCAGAAAGTTGTACTACTAGTGCTAGTACTGCATGTTAGATGAAAAAACACGATCAAGATCGAGAAAAAGATCGTCAAGAAGAGATATTGCCTGGACTTGCTTAATGAGGGATCCCGGAGACGGGGGCTTGGACAGGGTGATGGCTTTGAGCTTGTCTGCGGTAGTCTCAGCGGGGTGCTTGCGCTTCTTCATACCATGAGCCTCGACGGTTTTGGCCGGAGCCATAGACATCACTTCGGCCGGTGCTCCAGCTTCCATCAAGAAACTGTCAAATATAAATAAAAGAAAAGAAACCATAATCACAAACCCAAAAGAAGAAAAGAGAGGGAGTTATAGGATCAGTCTCAGGGTTGCAAGACCGGGCCTTGGCCAGAATCAACACCATTGATGCGCTGACCTTTCCTTCTTTCGGAGAGAAGAACAATGGCAGAAGCAGGTCGGGGTTTTCTTGAAGAAATGAGGAACAAGATGAGGCAGAAGCGAGGGTTGGGTAGAGAGGAAGCTGAGAGAGAAGAGTGAAATGATGGTTGCTTCGTCCGTCCAACTTACTACTGGAAAGGAGGGGGCTTTGTGATTTGACGGCTCATTGGGCATTACTGCGGCGCTTCGATCGGGGTAGTCTACCGTCACTCTACTACGGAGTAATTTAGTGCATGGCTGGTGGACCCCGATGCTGGCTGTCCCACACGTCGGCGAAAGTGAGTAATTTAGTGGATGGCTGGAGGAGGATCTGCACGGTAGAGCGTGTCCACTGTTTTTCAGAAGAAAAAAATGATTACAGCAAGCGTTTCCACTCTTACGACGGAGGAGTGCGAAACACAGCAGCCACTTGAACATACAAAGTGCTCCTACTACTAGGCATGTGCAGTGGTTCATACGTCAGTACTACACAATCTTGTTGCTAGTGTAGTAAGATATGACGATAACAAATGATGTTGTGCGCATGTCAACTACTCCTATATGTAACATAGTACCGCTTTTTCGACTGTCCGGTCGAGAAAGGACGGTGAGATCAATGTTAACAGAACTAGGTCCACAGCGCACGGAGAGTATGGTGCTACAGTACTCCACGAAACATGAACCATATGAAGCACGAATAGTGTTAGGCAGGGTGTATGAAGGGTGCACGGGATGGGAGCAAAAGTTCCCTTCTCGACCCACTTTTGGGTGTTTGGTAGAGTGCATGAAGGGTGCATGAGTCCACACTAGTAGGTTGACAAAAATACACGAAGAGGAAACAACTATATTGAGATGAGAACGCAACCAAACACACCCACACTCTTTGTGCTACAGTGACTGATCTGCACCGTCTGAGTTTGATCCAATGGTCATGTTGCGCCGAGACATGGACATGCCCATGCAGAGGGCGCCTAAACACCGCCGAAGTCCCTCTGCTTCTCGAGGCGCACGACATTGGTGATGCAGGGTGCAACCGCCCGTAGAGCCCGCTCCCGGTCGACGGGAGCCAGCTCGTCAAAGACGGCATCCAATGGCACGAATGGATTCCGATGACGGAGCCCTGAAAGGATTCGCCCAGCAACGGCGACGGCAGCCCGCAACCCCTCCTTGTCCAGCTCAGCCCCCACCATCGCGCGGAGACGGCTCAGCTCCTCGGAGATATAGGTGAAGAAGGACACCAGGTCAGGAAGCCGCGGCTCGTTGAAGTCGACCGGGTGGTCGAACGGGTTTAGCCCGACGGCTGGCATCGTCGCGCTGGCACGACGGTAGGCATCGCGCAGCCGCAACACGTGCGTGGCAACTTGGTTCACCAAGTGGCTGAGGCAATCCTGGACCTCATCACGATCGGCCCGCTCGCGCTCCAGCCGGCTCCCCTGATGGCCTATCATATCTCCCGCTTTCTGCAGCAACGCCACCGACGCCTCGAGCATCTTTGTGGTGGATGCCTGCCACTTTTGAAGCTCCGTGAACTCCCGCACATAACGGAGGAGCATGGCACTCCTCTCCTCCTTGAGCTCATGGAGCTCCACGTCCTTGGCCCTGAGCTCTGCATCCTTGGCATGGAGCTCCTGTGTCAGGAGCCTCACCTAGGATTCCGTGATCTGCTGCGCTGCCATGGCACCAGGTAGAAGCAATGGGGAGAGGAAGCAAAGGGGGCGAAACGGCTGAAAGGCAATGCAATCTACGGGAAGGCAGAGGGAGCGGGGAATCTTTTGGTTTTCACCATGGTAAAACACCAGTCGATGACTTCTCACATCAGGGAGCAGTGGGTACAAGCGGAGTCATTGTGACTAATTGCTGCCACACCTGCTCCCATCAATCAAAAAATTAAAAATCCTGCTGCGCCTACTCCCGTCAATCAAAAAATTAAAAATCCTGCCGCACCCAAACACCAGAGCAACGCCGCGGTGGATATTTAAATTTACCTGCCGGCAAGTAGATAAAAAAAGGGGTGAAAAAACAAATGTGGCGGCGGCCTAGCTAATCGGTCGAACTAGCCAAACTAGCTAGCCGCCGTGCTTCACTGATGTACTCGGCGGGAAAGGTGGTCTTTCGTGATTTGACGACTCATTTACTTGCTTCGGCGCTACGACCGAGGAGGACCTAGAAAACGCGCGGTAGGGCGTCCCACGTCAGGAAGAATATATGTGTGCACCACCCGGGAGGACCCCGAAACCGCGCGGTAGGGTGTGCCACGTCTCGGCACGGAGGAAAAATGTGCGTGTAAAAATATACTGTATCAGACGTAGTACCTATGGTTCAACCTCGGGACCCAGCCAGTCGGTTGAAAACACCCCACTAGCCACACAGCTTCATCATGCAAACATGGCACGGAGGATAGATGTGGTTAGCTCCGTCTCGACCAGCCACAACGTCTCTTGTTCTAGGTGATTCTTCTATTTTCCAAGTTATTTTAGTTGTAATAACACCACGGCAAGCTAGCGCCGCTCTTCGTGTGTGCCCGTGCAAAGGTTAGACGATGGAGAGAAGAGAGATTGAGATCGCAGACCTGGAACCCACCAGTAAGTGAGATAACAGTCATGCACGTGTTGACGAGGCACTCCCTCTACTCTACTCAATGCAAGTACTATATAAAATCAAGTTATGGGACAAAGCCAACAACCGCTCATTTTTTCAGGCTATCGACTTACGCTTTGTAGTCCAGGTTGCCAGTTTGAATCTCGTCTTTCAGATTTGTTAGTTTTAGGTCCAAATTTGATTAATGACAAGTGGGACCCCCATGTGTTGTTCCGATATTTCAGTGTAGGATGGGTTTTTTGAACAAACACTTTGCGCGGTTAGACAAGTAACGGCACGAGTTACACGTTTTTTGCAAGTTTACGAACAAAAATGACAGCGGCATAGAATATCACATCCACCCCGCAGCTTAGATACTATGGTGATACGAGTTTTTACACCGTTGGAAGTGAGATCCAATGGCTTGGGAGTAGTCTTTGTAATTATGCGCAATTTCCAAACTCTCCAAAGATTTTTTTGCAAATAAAACATTCAGGCCTCGTGTGTGCTACTGCATCTTCGATCCAACGGCTCCCCGGTGCTCATATTAGGTGCTCCCCGTAGCTTAATTACCTGCTACGGTGATTGGAGTAGTTGTGAGTCGAATGCTACGAAAATATAATCTAAACCGACCGGAATAAATGCCTAGACAAATTAATCCAAGGTTGGAGTGCCTCTCGCAATGTAAATAGCTCCGGCTTTGCGAGGGATGGAGAGGTAGTAGCTTCAACGCGTGGAAGATACGGTGTGAGAAAGCGAGGTCAATCGAGAGACATATAGATAGAGAGACAAAGTGAGTGTGGTCCGACATTCATTGAACAAATATATATGCTCTAGAGAGATATTGTCCGATTGAGCTTTTTGGCAAGGGTGAGGGCTGTAAGATAGAGCTTGAGAGATGATCCAGTCACAGATGTGTAGATATATTTTGTGCGTGGGAGGAAGCAAGGTCAACCGATCACATAGGGTCGCCGTGCGATCGAAAGAGTGAGACAGGTTGGAGAGAGTGACCTAGATAGACGATGTGCGTGAGAGAGTATACAATGTGAATAGGTCGAATTGGGCTCAAACATGGTGATATATCGTTTTTGTCCGAGAAAGATCGAGGTCAATCGAGACATACGGAGAGAGAGAGAGAGAGAGAGATTGAGTGAGTGTGGCCCACCATGAGGTTGAAAGAGTGGTGGCGGCTTGGATGGACTGACCTAGATAGATAATCTGCGTGAGAGAGTATAGAGTGTGTCGATCGAGGCCCAAACAGGGAGATATATCTTTTGTGTGTGAAAGAAAACAAGGTTAAATGAGACTCAGATAAAGAGAGCGAGATTGAGCGAGTGTGGCCCGCCGTGCGGAAGAAAGAGTGAGACAGTCTCGAGGGAGTGACCTAGATATACAACGTGCATGTGTGCGTATGCACGAGAGGTTGGGGGGTTAGATAGGCAATGCATGTATTTAGCACGAGAGGGTGAGAGGGAGAGGGGGGAGAGAGATAGAGAGCTCGGCATGGGGTGCAATGGCGGGTGTGTGAGGTAAATACATTTGGTAACAGAGTGGAAAAAGGGGTTGTGTAGGTGAGAGACTTAGAGATCGAAACATGGAGAGAAAGAATGAGCGTGTGTTGGAAACTAATAGCTTCCTAAGGTGGTTAGGAGAGGAAGATTGACCGATACAGGAAGTATGTAGCGTTTGTGCGGGGGAGGGGGCTAAAAACAACATTTGAATGTACATAGTATGAGACTTAATATCGATGTTTCAATTCGGTGTACATTGTAAGATTTGAACCGAGGACCAGGCATACGGGTAATTATTTCGAATTCGTGCCATACTAAGTTTCGAAAAGTTGACATTGACTCAGTTTGTTGTGCTATTTTGTAGGTCATATGTTTGAATCCATCCAAAAGTTTTCTCACTACCATGGTGTTCATCATATACATATGAATTTGTATTAAAAAAGTAGCATGGATACGGTGAAATGCGAAATCCACGTTAGAATTGGAGATCGCTACGTGACACACACTCTAATTCAAATAACTAACTACGTGACACACACTCTAATTCAAATAACTAATTATGTGACACTCACTCTAATCCACGTTAGGGTGGGTACCGTTTCGATTTTTTTCAAATAACTCCTCATTAATTAATTTATAGTACTCCCTCTGTTCACTTTTATAAGACCTTGAAGACATTTCAGACAATGTGCAAAACAGTTCATTTTAAGTTGTCTGAAACGACTTACAAAAGTGAACGGATGGAGTATCTCATGTCGAATGACTAATTATTGCAAGGAAAACACGCGCGTAGTAATACATACAGATTCGTTTGCAAATGAAAGAAGATTCGTTTGCATTCTCAAATGTAGGGGCACCAGGCAAACCAGGGTCGTGTCGGGGTGGAAGCTGCTTCGGTGCCTTAAAGCCAATTGCCTTTGGGTCACTAACATGTGGGCCAGCCACCTGTTGGGCCCATATGTCATGGACACAAAGGCAGGTGCCTTAAGGCACCGAAGCATAGTCCTGTCGGGGTGGTCGCGTGTGTCGGACGGACGCGTAGCACCCAGCCACCCACCCCCCTACCCTCCCCCCCAAAAAAAGGACGACGACAATATAAGTTGGCGCTTCCACGTTTCGGATTGAAATATCTGGCGGCCCCAATTCCAGCCCTGCAAAATCTCTCTTCTCCACCATACCCTTCCGCGCCCAGATTGCTCAAATCCCTAATTCGCCGCCAACCCTTGAATCGCCCCTCGTCTCGTCTCTTTCCCCACCGTTCCCCACCTCTGTGCCAGACGATGACGACGACAAAGACGACGGTTGCGCTTCACCACCGCACCGGAGCTACCTCATCTATGCCCTCCTCCACCGCACCGGGTGGTCCACCGACAACATCGGCCGCCGCAACCGACATGCCTCACAGATACCGAGTTCCACCGCATCAGGTGCGCTTCACCGACGCCGTCTCCCGGCTCACCGGGGCTACTTCACCGAGCACATCGTCGCACCTCTGCCCCCCGAGGCCATTGGGGCTTCACCAACGGTCTCGTCCACCGCATTGTAGCGCTCCGCTGCCACTCAAGATCTGCATCCGTGCGCGGCCAGCCAACGCCAGCGCATCACCCTCAACGGCTCTGAAGTGACCCGCACTCTAGCTAGGCGAGCTAGCCCAAACGCCGGCCTGAACTAGGTATCCACACATCACTCCCTTGTGCAATGTTCCGACGATGTTTGGATATCCTTTCACTGCTCTCTTAGCTTACACGCCTATGCAACTCTGACCTTAACTCTTATTTCTTCTGGAGATATCATCTGAAACAAGCAAATCCATATTTTAGCGAAGCATGACGGCACTACGGGATCTGGTACACATCCTGCACACCCGTATAACCTTGTAAGTATCTGTCCTCCGGTACAACATCAAGGTCGATTCCTCTTATTTGATCAACCATTCGCGGTGTCAAAAATGCAGAGGGGTATGCAAGGAGCACAAGGCCTGCACATCCAAGCAAGTGGTAACATGGACTTGTACATGGAACATCCCAAGCGCAAGCAGAGCTGCAGTGAGCCTGTACAACGAGCTAGCATAAGTCCCTGCATTTCATTTAATTCGTACTGGCATTCGTGTATGATTTGTGTGTAGTGGCTGATCCACGAATTCAAGTTACCAGGGGCGAACATTTAACTTAAAAAATACGAAGGCACTTGCACTCCGGAGATCAACATAACTTGAGAAATGTGAAGCTACATGCACTTTGAAAACCAGCTAATGATCCAAAGTAGTTCAGATTATAAACACTAAATGATGCAAGCACCAAAAAACACAAAATGCAACATGGTGTACAAGGACTACAAACATGGTCTGTACCTGCTTGAATTATTCATTCTCTGGCTGAAAATATCGAAGTGTAATTGCACGTATAACCAGTGCGCAAACTGCATATCAATATATCTATCCTGCACAAGTATGCCAATAGTTTAAAACAACAGATTAGAAAAGTATTTATGCTATGTTGTCATGATACGGGGACTTTCTGATAGATGGTCTCGACGTTTCCTCAAGCTATGAAAATGCACTATAATTTGCTTGTCATCAATGTCTGCAAATCTCTGTCTCTCTCAACATAGTAGATCATCATTAGACACTAAATCCTTCAATGAGCTTGCAAAATGCTTGCATTAGAACCCTCATTAGACACTATATGTTCATCACCAGGAGCATGTAAAATGTTTGCATCAAATCCTTCATTAGCAGTCTGTTCATTAGACACTTCAGGCTCAAGAACAACATGAGCTTATATGTTTGCACCGGAAACTTGATTAGATACATCAGATTCAGTCAGTCCAGTATTGATTGGGGGAGTTATAAAATAAGTAGAAATTGGTTTCATTTTCTCATAGATTCCCTACATACAAGCAGTTTTACAACACCGTCAGGTTTAACTATTGTCCAGAAATTGAAGAGTTGAATTAGATATAATCAGGGATGTGATGTACCTGCTCGTTGCGCATGCTACTCTTGCAAGTTGCGACTGTCCGTTTGCGCAAGCTCGATGCCATGCCCGTGCTGCCGCCACTGCCTCCCACGCAGGCTACACCCAGGGTTGGAACTTCATCTTCTTGTCCTTCCATTCGCTTGAAGACGCGAGGAAGTGCTGTGTCGGTCTGTCCAGCGGCGGCTAGGTTAGGAGCGAACCAGACTGGAGGCTAGAGCGAATGAATTGGGATTTTTCCTGCTGTCGATCGATATGGGAGGCGCTCGTTTGGGCCGCAAGCCTGCTATAGGGCCTGCCTTGCACTTATGTTATTGGCCCATCCAAATTGAAACATTTTTCTTCATTTTTTACATTGCCTGCTCATGCGTTGGGACGAGCAAAACTAGCATGGGCCAACCTGGATGACTCAAACTAGGTGCACACTTTCCAGCCACCTGAGGCGGCCGCCCATACCAGCCCCTATGGTGGCGTCGCCCCTTTTTGCGTGTATGATTGGATAGTGAAAAATATTCCAGTGGCGCTTTTGATTTACCCACAGAATGGTTGAATTGCTTGTTTCTATGAACTGAGTTCGCCAATAATGTGAAGGATGCCAGTCTTTTCATCCTATTGTAGATTGCTTAGATCTCGATATGCCAAAAGTAATCGCATAAAATATACAGTAAAAGCCAGTGTGATGTGTTTGGCTACAACTAGTCTGACTACACGTCCTCATATAACATATCAAGGACGCACCATCTTACCAGATTAACCATTCGACTTACCCATGCAGTGTGGGAAGAAAGAAGTATTGGGACTGCGTATCCAAGCAATTGATGCCATGGAGTCCTTCGTACAACCTTGTAAGCGAAAAAGAAGTTGCAGTGTGCCTGTACAAAGAACTAGCGTAAGTTCAGTTACCTGCTTCTCGGAATTTTAGTTAGCCACTTATTGCAAAATTGTTCAATTACGTTGCTTGGCTTAATTTAGTTTGCTACTGATTACATAATGCACAGCCTATTAATCATATTGTAGACTGGGCCTATCTATGTTTTTGATACTTACTGTTAAGAATTACCTGTTTTCCTTAACTTAAATATCTACTTGTTTGTTTAACTGCTTTGTTGCTGCAACAACGGGTTACAATGATGTTAATAACTACTTTTCAGCATCCAAATGAAACTCTTTAATTCCTTGTTTGTTTAACTGGTTTGCTGTTATAACTCCCAGTTGAGATGTTTTGCTAACTTCAACTTTTCTGAATCCAATCGGAACTTTAATGGCAAAACAGGTTAGCCCAAGATCAAAGAGCGAGGTCCCCATGGACGTTGCATCATCCCACAGCAGTGGCACTGGCCCAATCGTGCATTATGAATTGCCAACTGCTGATGCTCTAGAGGCTAAACTAGTGGTAGAAAGAGATTCTGCTTCTGCACTTAGAGATGAAGTTGACATGTTGAGGAAGCAAACAACACAATCACAAGCAGTACTCAAGACAACCATTAAATATTTGGTGGATTTCAAAACGAAGCAAGCTGAGACTGACCAGATTGTTAAGGTCCTGAAGGAAAAAAAGGAAATTAAATTCCTACTTGGTAAATCATAGGTGAAATGTTCTTTCCATAGTTGAATAATCTTTGTGTTGTTTGTTCATGTAATCAATCAAACCATTTGTTTTAGAGATCATGTAATAATTGTTTTTTTGTTTTTTTGTTTGTAATTTTATTTGAGCACAAGTCTGTATTAATTGGTAAGACTCGGAGACATTTCATTTGGATTGCTGTGCCAGACCTACAAATATGCCAATTGGGCTGAATGTGCATTCAGCAATAGTAGTATAGATGGACCATAAGTGGCACGCATCGGAAAGGGCCAAGATGCTGGCTAAAAAAAGGATGCTGTTGTAGACAAAAAAAGTACAGCGGCCTGGCTTATGTATGTTAGTTGATATTATTGATCCATATACTCTATAAGTGTTTATATGTCTGTTAGTTCCGTACATTCTTGGTTGATTGACTCGGTCTTTGAATCTTGATACATCGCTTGTGTACATATCTAAATGGGAGTACACATTATGCTGCGTGTGAAATTTGAGTTGGACATGAAGTGTTCCAAATATTCGAATTCACCTTAAACTGGATTCTAGTTTCTGAATTTGAGTATCGGCATTTGTAAACCATATTCATATATGACAGTGGAATACATCTTTGTCGTCCTTTTGAAGATATATAAAAACACATAGAATGATTTATAAAGATTCATATAAGAATACAAAATGGATTCGAATTTAGTTGCCAGGGTGAACGTGGATGCTTATTGTCCCAAAATTCGAAAGAAACAGCAAAATGTCCACTCCCACATCGGCTGCCCGAGCCAAGTGTTTGGGAGATGGAAATTACTGTCTACCCATTACACAGACAATCCATCGGCCCGATTTCCACTGCTCTATATAGGGGTAGGTTAGTAACTTCAATTAGACGTGACCTGACCGCCTCTGAGCCCATTCCGACACGGTGGGCGTCAAACATGGGCAGCAAAACTCATTTGATTCAAGCTCGTCCGAAAGACCTCTATTTCTCCCTCCATTCCCCATTCATACACGGTGGGCGGAAAAACACCCTCTCCTCGTCCGAAATAGATGTAGGCTAATATTTTAAATAGGGACAGATGTGTAACTTCCATCAGACGTGACACAACCGCCCTACCTGTCAGCCACGTTCATACACCATGGGCGCGAACCGTGGGTGGCAAAACACCCTCTCCTCACCCGAAATAGTTACCGGCAAATATTTTGGAGATGTGAGATTACCGTCCTATCCCCAACCGACGAGACGTCCAAATTTGAAACGGGGGATAAGTTCGTAATTTTCCCATATTTCAGATAGGCGCGTCCCATAAACATGGTTCCCCGTACCTCTCCCTCCATTTTCCCATTCATACACCGTCCGCGCTAGAACACCCCATTCCCACACCAGCCTCCGTCTGCCACCCCATCCATCGCCGCCGTCCTCCACCACATCCATCGCCACCGTCCTCCACCATGCCGGAGCACCTACCAAGACCGCGTCGTCCACTTCTAGAGATGGACGTTTCTCATCCACGGCGACGGACCAATAGCCTTGCATCGCGTCCTCTCTCTTCATCGGCGCCATCGTCCTCTTTGTCCGGGCCGCTCACACGACCTTCTCTTCCACCGCAACGGGACTTATCCCCCGATGCACCCGTCTACCGTCACAGATCTGCTTCAACGCCACCGACAGCCATCGCACCCCCGATGCCTACACGGCGCCGCAAGAGAGGTGGTACTTCATATCTCCTCAACTTTTTGATCTCAACCAGAAAATAGATCTTAACTTGGTTACTCTGCCTTCTTTTCAGCTCTTAGAATTTAGTTCTTAGTTCGAAGCAAACAATGGATGCTAAATATCATTTCTCTGGTTTGCAGCTTCAAATCTGCCATGGCACAGCCATAATACGGTTTAATTGATCATGCTTAGGGTTTAATTGATCTTGTTGGTTTCGTGGTGGTTTCTTTAATAGAAATCAGAGGGGAAACCCTCTTTTGCTAAAAAAATATATGTTTAGAGTTCCCCCTTTTATGATCACTATACGATCAGAATACATGCTTCGTGTCATAATAACACTGCTCTACCCATCAAGCTAAACAAGCTTAGTTGTTCAAATACGAATCTGATATTATTAAAATAGAGTTGTTTAATTGGTCAGCTAAATGTTCCTAAATTAGTTTCGAAAATGCATGTTCGCCGCTCGGGTGTGTATCTCTGTGTGTGGTCTGGTCAGCACGGTTGGGGAGGTGAACTTTGCATATGCAGGGGTTTATAGGGAGACACTCTCCGAGTTGAAACCGCAATGCATTCCATAGATAATATGACTACTTTTCATGTTTTCATGAATCTCAGATTCTGAACAACATCATAATGATTATGAGCTTGCGCGCATGAAAAGAATAAAGCAGAACAATGCCATGGCTGTCAAACTTGGCATTAATGGACTGAAATCAAGTCTGAATGCAATGCAATGCAAACACTCTCCACCTACAGATTCATGCTCAGAATATGATCCTAACAATGATTCTGAGCTAGAGGGAGACCTAAGTCAATGTAGCTCCCTAGTGGAGGAGTCAGAGGAAGATGCCCTATCTTATTCACCTATCAAGGTACTTGCTCTAACTTTCAAAGGTTACATTGCTCGCACATATCTTGCAACTGATGCTTTGCATTGCTTCTATTTTGTTGAACTGCCGTTAGCTTAGTTTACACATCGTGTATGTGAATACGCCCTGCCTATCCATTTTCAGTACATATTCCAGCTGTCATCATACCATATTTATCCATTCAAATGTTGTTCTTGTGTATCAGACGTTCAAAAGGAAGAGGGTGATTGCTGATCGTGGAGGAGCATAAGCAAAGTATTTGGAAAAGGTAGTGGCACCTGATAAATCAAATAGCCCATTAGGTGTAGTTGCAATATCACCTGACCCACAAAATACCCCAACTCTAGCAGACTCTAGCCCTACTACACTGGTCATTTCTGATCCCCCAACTTAGCAGACCCCAACTGCAGCAAACAGTATGATTATGCCAGTTGACATAGCACCAGCTATACGACGCAAAACCCCCATTCCAGCAAAGAGTACACCAAATCCAGTTGCCAAATCCATTTTTGAACCAGAGAGAGCCCCAATTGCAGCAAATAGGACCCCTGTTCCATTTCTTCCCAGTTTAGAAGACGAAGCTTATGTTGTTGTCACGAACTTTGTGCGCATCTTTCCTTCATGGAAAGATTATACCGCAGACACAGAAAAATTTCCAGTCTTCCTCCGCAACTTACGTGTAAGTAATGTACTAATGTTATTCATGGTCATTACTACATATGTTTCTGCTAACAAAAGACACAAGAATTCATTCCTTTAAATAGGCGAGGCGTAAACTGGATTGTGATGATGAGCAAGGGTTGGTTGCACTTTTCAAGCACTCATTGATGAAGTATCGTTCCTACCTAAGGCAAGCGCACTTCAATGGCAAGCCTCTGAACGAAATTTTTGTAAAGTCTCCGGTGCTACATTTATCCGACGGTGACTGGAATAATCTTGTTACACATTGGTCTCGGCTGCAGCGTAAGGTACTGTCTATGATATCACATCACAATTTGAACTACATTTCTACATTTGCCTTAATGTCTCACTTGTACGAAAACTATTAGCAGAAGAACATTCGTTCTCAAGGGACCACAGAATCTTGCAACTATACTACACACTGCATTGCTCTTGTGAGTACCTCTTGCCCTGTATGACCATACTTACTTTCATAGTTGTTTGATTATGTAGCATCACTGCACATGTTAGCCTCGTTATCGTCCATTTGGTGGACATTATAAGATCCGTATGGACTCTTACATAAATTTAGAATCAACCCAATGCTTTTGAAGAGGTTTAGCTCTGCAGTCCTCTTGTAAGGACTAAACATGGTCTATCATTGTACTTACATTCACAGCTACTCCCTCCGTCCCATAATATAAGAACCTTTTGTACAGTACACCAGTGTTCAAAACACTTGTATTATGGGAAGAGGGATTGGTTCATTTTGTAGCATTCTGCATCTTATCTCCCCCGCCCACCATTTACTAAAAAAGATCAGATCTATATTTAATCTTACCAACAAGTAGAATACACAGACAATGCCAGTGCAGAAGTGTAGCCCATTGCTCTTGTCAGTACATTTTTTCCTGTCACGCTTGTACTTCCAGGGATTGGTAGTTGATTATGTAGCATCAATCTGCATCTTATGTTCATTATCCTCTATCCCTTCCAGTATTATCATATCTATAATTACTCTCTACAAAATGTAGAGTACAGGCAATGCTTATGAAGAAGATTCTGTGCTGAAATTCTTGAGTTATCCTTCCCTTGCCATGGAGAAGGGCATTATAAAGCCAGTGTTAACTGTTAATGTAAGTCAGTCCTTCTAAAGCCTTTATCCTCAACTGTTGTTTAATTTGCTCATACTCCCTATCGTTTACTGCTGTTTAGTTTGCTATTTCTACCAAAATGCATGTTTGTAAGAACCGTAAGTTCTAAGTTTTACTTGTAAAACCAAATTCCTTATTCATACCATGCACATTACTTAATACTCCCTATATGTATGCTTGTTTTTGTGGATCTATAATCCAGTGTGTGGTGAAGCAGCCCACGTTTGCACCTTGTCATCTCCTGTTTTATCTTACTGATGTGGCTGATGATATGAACAACATGCCATGCACATTATCCAAAATAGATACAATGATTTTCTTTACCCTTCATCTATGCTTGTTATGTTGACATGGTAACCAGTAGTGTGGTGAAGCTCCCCGCATTATGAACAATGCCAAATTATGCTATTGATATTTTGAACATACTATTTATTTTCTAATTTGAAATTGGATAGAATTGATAGAGCAGTTATCATATTTGTTTATACACGTGCAAAACCTATCATCTCTCTGCTTTGTTTCAGGGTGATATGCCTGATGGAATGCACAAGTCTGCTGAAGGTTGTGAGACAAACCCAACATATATTGCAACAAAGAAGGCAAAACATCTTGAAGATAGCGAGACAACCCCAAAGTCTTGTCTTGATGTAGTGTTCAAGTTACTTGAGACTAACAGTCAGACAAGCTCACAGAATTCGTTGTCTGAATAAGTTCAACTTCTCCAGTCCCAAGTTCTAGCAGAAAGGCATTCAGCAACTCAACTTCGACTTGAAGTCCTATCTCTAAGAAAGATTGCGGAGAACACCAATGAGAACCTCATCGCTAAACAGCTACACCTGGAAGCTATGACCGACATGCTAGGCCGGTCTCACAGCCTTGCTCAGCAGCTTGCGCAGCAGTTCCCCCGCAAGGCTAACCTTTCTTGAACTGTCTTGGAAGTGGTCTTGGTTCAGTATTATTGTGTTACGCTGCAATGGTGCCCAATTTTTGTAATCTGCTTCTTCGTTGCGCTTTATGATCACTGGTGGCGAACTTTGATGCCCAGTGGATGTAATATACCTTAAATCCTTTATTGTGTAGTGTAGGTTTATTCTTAGTTACTATGCCGTAATTTCTTTATTGTATAGAGTAGGTTTGTTCTTAATTCCTACTAGTTACGCAGCAGCCCGAAATGAACCCCGACCCATGATTGTGTGAATCAAATCATGGGCTTTTAATAGGCCAAAATTGTCTGGGTCCTTGTTTGGCCCAATTAGATATCGGCTGCGAGCAGGCCGGATGCAAACCGGGCCGTAGCTAGGCCCAACTATATGACGGGCTTTTAACAAGCCGAAATTAATATAGGGCTGAAATGTTAAACGGGCCCTTAACAGGCCAAAACTAATATCAGGCCGAATTACTAAGTGGGCCTTTAGCAAGTGGGCCCAAAAGCATAGTGTCCAGTTGACGGGCCGAATCTGATATGGGCCATAATTGAGCCCAAAGCCTCTTAAAGGGCCGGACCTGATCTGGGCCGTAATTTGGCCCAGAACATGGTAGGCTTTTAACAGGCCGGATCTCATATGGGCCACTATTAGGCCCGGAGCGTGGCAGGCCATTAATGGACCGGATCAAATATGGGCCGGCATTTGGCCCAAAACATGGCATCCAGTTAATGGGCCGGCCTACTAGGGTCCTCAAAATCTTGTGGGCCTATAGCTGGGCCGACCCATTAATGTCGGCGAAATCTCGTGGGCCTTTAGCTGGGCCAGCCCATTATGACCCGCAAGAATCTTGTGGGCCTTTACATAGGCCGGCCCATTATGGCACACAAAAATCTTGTGGGCCTTTACCTGGGCCGGCCCATTATGGCCCGCAAAATCTTGTGGGCCTTTAGCTGGGCCAGCCCATTATGGTCCGCAAAATCTTGTGGGCCTTTAGCTGGGCCAGCCCATTATGGTCCGCAAAATCTCGTGGGCCTTTAGCTGGGCCGGCCCATTATGGTCCGCAAAATCTTGTGGGCCTTTAGTTGGGCCGGCCAATTTAAACTTGTTGGGTCGTGCCACGTGTCGACGTATCATAGGCGCCTTCTGTCCAGTGAGTGGATGACATCTGTCCCGACGATGAGCCGACACGTGTTTCCTCTAGCCAATGATGATTTTACACGTGGAAAATCCCCATTGGTCGGGGCTGTTAACGGGTTATAGGATCCAAAACCCGACCCGATAGCTTAATGGCGTTCCGTTACGGTGGATGCCACGTGTCGGTCACCCTTGACGAAAGCACTTCTGTGACGCGCGATTTATCGTCATGGAAGTGGACACTTCCGTGATGATAATTTTGGTAATGTCATGGAACACTTCTACGACAGCACAGGTATGACTATCTTGACTCTGTCATAAATTTGTCATGGATGTACATGCATGACAAAAAAAGCGACCTACTTTGACAAACACGTATCATCACGGAAGTGTATTTTTTTGTAGTGTAAGGGAATTTTGATCTATGCATTTAGTAGAAGCATGACATGCCTTTGTTTGCTATGATATGTCCCTGTAGCATGTTGTTTGCTAGCTTTAAACTATGCTTCCTGATGTTATTTTTGACATGTTAGTATTTTCACCAAGTCTGTGAAGCTGATATCTTTTGCACTTTTGCCATGCTCGTTTGAACATGTTCTAGTGGGATCTAGCCATAGCTCAGTGTTCATGTTTTGTCAAGAATCTCTTGTACATCACTTTCATATGCTTTGTTGCTATGTTGGAGTGCAGTAGCTTAGTTTCTTGTTGCATTCTAAGTGCTATCATGTTGTTAATCGAAGATTTGCGTCATTCTTGTGTTGCTTGTCATTTGCAAACCGTGCATCCGTTTCCGGTGATCTTTATATTGATTTCAACCGAAATCATCTCATCTTTATAGCGGCATACTTGGTTTGCCAAGTTGATGCCTTGATATTTCTTTCCCTTCCTGAGCACGCATATGCATTGCCTATCATATCTTGCATATCATGCCATGTATTGCATCATGTTCCTTGTGCATTGCATCGCGATTGATTGTTGTTTCATTGCTTGTGTTCTTGCCTTGGGTAGAGCCAGGAGACGAGTATGTGAACGAGGAACCTGTTGAGTACGCTAACGAGGATCAAGCTTTCGACAACTCTGAGAACTTTGCAGGCAAGATGACCATACCCTCGATACCACTTCTATCTTTGCTTTGCTAGTTGTTCGTTCTATCGCTATGTCGCGCTACCTACCACTTGTTATATCATGCCTCCCATATTGCCATGTCAAGCCTCTAACCCACCTTCCTAGAAAACCGTTGTTTGGCTATGTTACCGCTTTTGCTCAGCCCCTCTTATAGCGTTGCTAGTTGCAGGTGAAGTTGAAGTTTGTTCCATGTTGGAACATGGATATGTTGGGTTATCATAACATCTCTTATTTTAATTAATGCATCTGTTAAAGGGTGGAAGGCTCGGCCTTTTGCCTGGTGTTTTGTTCCACTCTTGTTGCCTTAGTTTCTGTCATACCGGTGTTATGTTCCTTGATTTTGCGTTCCTTACGCCGCTCGGTGTTATGGGAACCCCTTGAAAGTTCGCCTTGAATAAAACTCCTCCAACAAGGCCCAGCCTTGGTTTTAATATTTGCCACCTAAGCCTTTTCCCTTGGGTTCCGCGGACTCGAGGGTCATCTTTTTAACCCCCGGGCCAGTGCTCTTTGAGTGTTGGTCCAAAACAGAGCCACTTGCGGTGCCGCCCCTAGGCAACTTGGGGTATCTTTGGTTGCCGTACGTAGTGTTCATCCGGTGTGCCTTGAGAATGAGATACGTGCGACTCCTATCGAGATTTGTCGGCACATCGGGCGGCATTGCTGGTCTTGTTTTGCCATTGTCAAAATGTCTTGTAACCGGGATTCCGAGACTGATCGGGTCTTTCCGGGAGAAGGAATATCCTTCGTTGACCATGAGAGCTTGTGATGGGCTAAGTTGGGACACCCGTGCAGGGTATAAACTTTCGAGAGCCGTGCCCGCGGTTATGTGGCTGGCGGGAATTTGTTAATATGCGGTTGTAGAGAACTTGACACATGACTTAATTAAAATGTATCAACCGTGTGTGTTGTCGTGATGGTCTCTTTTTGGCGGAGTCTGGGAAGTGAACACGGCCTTGTGTTATGCTTGAACGTAAGTAGTTTTTCAGGATCACTTCTTGATCACTTCTAGCTTCTCGACCATGTGTTGCTTCTCTTCTCGCTCTGCTTTGCGTATGTTAGCCACCATATATGCTTAATGCTTGCTGCAGCTCCACCTCACTACCTTCTCCTACCCATAAGCTTAAATAGTCTTGATCTCGCGGGTGTGAGTTTGCCGAGTCCTCGTGACTCACGGATACTTCCAAATAGTTGCAGGTGCCGAGGAGACTAGTGCAGGTGATGTCACCAAACTCAAGTGGGAGATCGACGAGGATCTGGGTTGTTACTATGTTTCATTTCCCGATGATCAGTAGTGGAGCCCGGTTGGGACGATCGGGGATCTAGCATTTGGGGTTTATCTTCCTTTTCTGTTGGATTTGGCCGTAGTCGGTCTTTGAGTGTATTTGGATGATGTATGAATTATTTATGTATTGTGTGAAGTGGCGATTGTAAGCCAACTCTTTATCCCTTTCTTATTCAATACATGGGATTGTGTGAAGATTACCCCTCTTGCGACAAAACTATCATGCGGCTATGCCTCTAAGTCGTGCCCCGGCACGTGGGAGATATAGCCGCACTGTGGGTGTTATAAGTTGGTAATCAGAGCCTTCCCCGACTTAGGAGCCCCCCTGCTTGATCGAATCACTGACGTTGTTGAGTCTAGAACAAAATGTTTTGAGTCTTAGGATTATATATATCGGAGAGTAGGATTCTTTTTACTCCTCAGTCCCTTCGTCGATCTAGTGAGGCCTCCTGACGTAGAAGTTTTGACTTTTCTCTCCTCAAATTTCACGATTTTTATTTAGGATCACACGGGTATCTTGGAATCGTTCTGATAGTCTTGTGACGAGAACATTGTTCTTGGTGCCTCCTGACATTTAGGGGTTGTGGCAGTGTCCCGGGGAGTTGAGCTCCGAGGTGTTTTCGTCACAATTTTATCGTTACAGTTCTGGAATACATGAGTTCGCCGACATCAAAAATCTCTTTTATGCAGTTGTTGGTGAGATAACCTCGACGCCACCCAGTACTGGGCGGGAGTTCGGGAGTATTGCCATAAGTCGTATAACAGATGCTTTTTGAAGGTTGACGTACATGATTTCCGAAGGTTTCTTGGTTATGTGTTGAAGGATGGATACAGCTGGACGAAGGAATTGTTAGTTTTGGGTGAGATATTATGCTTCCCCTGTATCCCCAACACCTGATTACATAACTGGAATGTTTCGGGAGTTTTATAGGTGGGAATTCAAGTAGCTCTAGTATTTCCTCCCGCGGATATTTGGTTTGTGATTGGGTAATCCTTACCACTTATTTGGCTGTCATCCTCTTCAAGATGGCTACTCCAACGCGTCAGAATCCTGACCGCAATGATGGGGATCAGTCGAACCCTCCGCCAGCACCTCCACCTCCGGAGGCATGGAAAGCTGTCATGCCAGCCACCAACGCCAACACTCAGATGCTTTTGCAACTCTTGAAAGAGCGCAACCAAGGTCGAGGCAACCAAGGAAATCAAGGCCAAGGGAATTCCAACAATCAGCCTCAGTTTGCTACCCTCAACCAGTTCCTCGCAAACCAGCCGAAGTCTTTCAGCAAATGTGTCGAGGCCATAGATGCCGACGATTGGCTCGTGGACATGCAAGCATTTTGAATGTAGCAATGTCAGGCCTGAGGACTTTGTCAAGTTTGCTTCATTTCAACTCAAGGACCAAGCTGCTGAGTGGTTTCAACAATACAGAGATTCCAGAGGAGGTTGTGTGATTACCTGAGATGATTTCCGCCGAGACTTCAAAGCTCATCACATCCCACCAAGTGTTGCTGAGAGTAAGCATGAGGAGTTCTGCAATCTCAAGCAAGGCAGCATGTTCGTGTATCAATACAATATCCAGTTTCAGAAACTTGCTCGCTTCGCTAAACAAGACATTCCTAATGGCCTCAGAGAAGATCTGCATTTAGCTCTCGTGCTTCTTGAGCCGACTAAGTTCGATCAATTCTATAACATGGCACTAAAGCAAGAAGATGCTCAGCTCAAGTGTGAGGCTTCTAAGAAGAGAGTCAGGGATGCAGTTCAGTCTTCTTCCTCACAAGTGGCAGCTAAGAAACAGAAGTTCTGGTTGCCTCCTCCTCCGTTTCGTCATCCCTACCAGCAGAAGAGCAAAGGTGGCAATGGATCTTCCCACCCACCCAAACCAGATTATCAGAACAAAGCTCAATCTCAAGCTCCAAGGTCAAGTGCTCCTTATCATCGTCCGCTCTCAGAGGTGACTTGCAACAAGTGTCAGCTGAAAGGGCACTATGCAAACAAGTGCTTCAACCAAAAGCGCCTTCCGCCTCCTCCTCCTATGAGATCTTCAAGCAATGCAGTGGTCAAGCATAAGTCCAAGTTTGCAAAGGTGAACATGATGAACGCAGCTCAAGCAGAGGATTCTTCAGAAGTGATCATGGGTAACCTTTCAATTAACTCCTTTCCTGCAAAAGTATTGTTTGATACTGGTGCATCGCTTTCTTTCATTTCAAGACCTTTTGTTGCCAAGCATGAGTTTGTGACCAAAAAGATTCCTTTCCCGTTGAAGATTGTGTCCCCGGGTAAGCAAATGACTTCTAATAATTGCATCCCGGACGTTTCTATCAAGATGGGTAACTATAAGTTTCTGTCTTCTCCAAATTTTCTTGGTGACTCGGATATTGATCTAATTCTCGGGATGGACTGGCTTTCTAAGCACAAGGCTCAGCTTGATTGTGCTGCCAGGCAGATTCAATTGACACATTCTTCTGAGGATATGATCATCTATGCCACTCGTGACGAAACCATTCGAATATTTTCTCTCAATGAGAACGGTGAGTTGAATGCCATCTCTCAAATACTAGTCGTTTGTGAATATCAAGACATCTTTCTAGAAGAGCTTCCGGGAATGCCTCCTCACTGGCCAGTTGAATTCGTTATCGATCTTAAGCCTAGTATGGAACCCATTTGTAAGCGTCCTTACAAGCTTGGACCAGAGGAGTTGAAGGAATTGAAGAAACAGCTCGATGAACAAGAGTGTATGGGTCTGATCAGACCGAGTTCATATCCATGGGGTTGTGGTGTTCTTTTTGTCCGGAAGAAGGATGGAACGGACCGACGCGTCGACTACAGTGCATTGAACAAGAAGATAATTAAGAACAAGTATCCACTTCCCAACATCAATGATCTATTCGAGCAACTTAAAGGTGCTAAAGTATTCTCCAAGCTTGACCTCCGTATGGGTTATCATCAGATTCGCATTCATGAACAAGATATCCCTAAAGCAGCATTCAGAACAAGCTATGGTTCTTATGAATATACAGTCATGTCTTTCAGCCTTGTCAATACTCCTCCAACGTTCTCTCGCATGATGAACTTCATCTTCAACCCTTACACAAATGATTTTGTCCTGGTGTATCTCGGTAATATCTTGGTATTCTCCAAGAATAAGGAGGATCATGCCAAGCATTTGAGATTGGTGCTCGACAAGCTCAGAGAGCATCAATTCTATGCGAAGTTTTCCAAGTGTGAGTTCTGGCTTGATGAGGTTCTCTACCTTGGTCATATCATCTCCGCCAAGGGCATCGCTGTTAATCCCGAGAAGGTTTCTGCAATTGTGAATTGGGAACCTCCTCAGAATGTCAAGCAGCTCCGCAGTTTTCTTGTACTTGCAAGCTATTGTCGAAGATTTGTTGAGAATTTCTCTAAGATTGCAAAGCCTCTTTCCAACCTCCTCCAGAAGCATGTCAAGTATGTCTGGACACCTGAATGTGACGTTGCTTTCAACAACCTCAAAGAGAAGCTAGTCACGGCTCCTGTCTTGACTCCTCCTGATGAATCCAAGCCATTTGAAGTTTTCTGTGATGCTTCCTTGCAAGGTCTCGGCGTTGTGTTAATGCAAGAGAAGAAAGTTGTGGCTTATACCTCTCGTCAATTGAAGCCCAATGAAAGGAACTACCCCACTCACGATCTTGAGTTGGCGGTAGTTGTCCATGCATTATTAACGTGGAGACATCTCTTGTTGGGAAGGAAAGTGGACATTTTCACAGATCATAAGAGCCTCAAGTACATCTTCACTCAACCCAACCTCAACCTCAGGTAGACTCGATGGGTCGAAATGATTCAAGAGTACAATCTGAGTATTGAATATACTCCAGGCAAGGCCAATGTCATTGCAGATGCTTTGAGCAGGAAGGCTTACTGCAACAGCTTAATTCTCAAGCCCTTCCAACCGGACCTTTGTGAAGCTTTCCGCAAACTGAACCTCCAAGTTGTTCCTCAAGGCTTTCTTGCCAATCTTCAAGTCTCTCCTACTTTGGAAGATCAAATTCGTGAGGCACAACTCATGGATACCATGGTGAAGAAGGTGAAACATGGGATTGCCAAGAGCCAACCCAAATACAAGTGCTACCGCATTGATGACAAAGACACTCTATTCGTCGAGGACCGGATTGTGGTTCCTAAAGGTGATCTAAGGAAAGTCATTATGAATGAAGCGCACAATTCCCTTCTATCCATTCATCCTGGAAGTACGAAGATGTACCATGACCTCAAGTAGTTGTATTGGTGGACTCGAATGAAGCGAGAGATTGCTCAATTCGTGAATGAATGTGATGTCTGCAGAAGGGTGAAAGCAGAACACCAACGACCAACCTCTTGCTATTCTAGAGTGGAAGTTTGACCATATCGAGATGGACTTCGTTACTGGATTTCCCTAGTCCAAGCGTGGAAATGATGTTATTTTCGTTGTCATTGACAAGCTTACAAAAGTGGCTCATTTCCTTCCAATCAAAGAATCTATATCAGCAGCTCAGCTGGCAGAGCTATACACCTCCAGGATTGTCTCCTTGCACGGTATTCCGCAATTGATCTCTTCAGACCGCGGAAGCATTTTCACTTCTAAGTTCTGGGACTCCTTCCAGAAGGCCATGGGCACCAACTTTCTCTTCAGCACATCTTTCCATTCTCAAACTAGTAGCCAAGTCGAGCGAGTCAATCAAATCCTCGAAGATATGCTCAGGGCTTGTGTCATCTCTTTCGGTATGAAGTGTTAAGATTGTCTTCCTTATGCCGAGTTCTCCTACAACAACAGCTTCCAAGCGAGTTCGAGCAAGGCCCCATTCAAAATTCTCTATGGCAGAAAGTGTCGTACTCCTCTCAATTGGTCAGAGACTGGTGAATGCCAACTTCTTGGCAACGACTTGATCATAGAAGCTGAAGAAATGTGTAAAGTCATCCGTGAAAATCTCAAAGCCGCGCAATCGCGCCAGAAGAGTTACTATGATAGCAAGCACTGTGACTTGGCTTTCGAGATCGGAGACCATGTCTACCTCCGCGTCTCTCCAATGATGATAGAGGCAAAGGTGTCCCGTCTTTCGATGAGATGGTGGCTATCGTTCTGGAGGAAGTTGACTTTGATAATCGGACTACGAACGTGCGAGGACGTCGCGCCTTAGCAATCGCTAAACCAACTCCGAGAGGTTATTGACCATGTCGGAGCACGATCAACCTGATCACGAAGGTCTGTTTCCTGCATGCAAACGAAGAACAAACAAGAAACTAAGATTGGAATCTGGATGTTGCGAATATAAGAGGAAAGCTTTATTGATCAAGGTGGGGTTCTGTGACGCCTTTGTCTGGTTGTTGAACACTAACGAAGTACGCGAAGTTGCAGCTATGGCGAACTTTAATCTAAACAAAACCCGAAGTCTAAATGACGCCCTAAGGGCTGTATATATGGAGGAAGAGGGGGGGAATTTCGTGGCCCTTGGAGAAGGGGTCCGAAACCAACCCTAACTCTTGTTTCCCCACACATACAGACTCTAAAAAGAGCCTATACTTAAGTATTTTGAAAATACATGGGCCTGGCCCAATAATAAGGTGACGCAACACCTAGAATAACCTCTGGACGAAATTTATGCAGTGGCATCTTGTATATTTCGTCCAAGGCTTCATGCACTCCTTATGGTGGCTTCAAAGTCCTGAAATCATCACTTGTAACTCCGTTCTTGATCCCCTTGCGCATGCCATCATCTCCATGCTTGGTCTTGCTCCAGTGTTCATCCCTCTTATCCATGCATTTGTAAGCAAAACAAATGTATCCAATTTAGGCAGCATCATATCACTACTAGGGAAAACCCTAGTAGTAGCGCGGGTTTTGAGGCTATCAGTAGCGCGGGCAGCCGCGCTACCAATAAGGCGCTACAGCTAACTGCTAGTAGTAGCGCGGTCTGTACCCGCGCTACTACTATGGACTGTATCAACATCGCGTTTCCGGAACGCGCTACTATTAATTAGCTGTAGCAATTTTCTGGCCCCGCGCTACTGCTATATCTTTCATCATTTCCCCCTGGCTTCCTACCCTGTTTTAGCTTCAATAAGCAACAATTTCCAGATACTAGGTACTACTAGATATCAATTTCATAAAGCATTATATGTACTAGGTAGTACTCCCTCGGTTCCAAATTACTCGTCGTGGTTTTAGTTCAAATTTGAACTAAAACCACGACGAGTAATTTGGAACGGAGGGAGTACTAGATAATAATTTCATATATACTCAACATGCATCCTCAAGCAGTACAAGGTGATATCGACGACGATCATCATATGTAGTTCTAGATAATATCGACGACGATCATCTTATGTAGTTCTACATGATATCGATGACGATCATCATATGTAGTTCTAGATGATATAGCCACACACACACACACATGTAGTTCTAGATGATATCGACGACGATCATCATCCTCAAGCCTGGGCGATGGGTGTTCCTGATAGTAATTAGGATGGTCTGTCCAACACGAAGATTCTTGCCAACGAGGAATCTCTTCCACCCAACCGAGTTTAAGTGTGTGCGACCATCTGTGTCCATGCGGTAAGTACAGGTGGTGACGGAGCCCCTTGCGGTAAGGCGTAGTCCAGCTGAGCCTTCTTCATCAGGCTCGATACCACAACTCACAGATAGATTCTTTGGCAATTCCTGAATAAGAAAAACATATCAATTAATAAATATCCTCGCACATACTCTTGCAAGTATATTTCTATTAAGTCTAGATTTCTACACTATCAAAAGACACAGTACTACGCATTTGTACTAACTAATCATGAATTCTACTAATAAGTATATATAGATTATCTACACTATTAATAGTTCCTTGGATTCTACACTAATAAGAGCATGTGATCATACTCTACACTAAAGCATATCATCGACTAGATTCCACAAAGCATATCATTGGACTCTACACTAAGCATATCATCGGATTCACTAAGCATATCATCGATTAATTTGCATTTGTAAGTATAACAATAAAGCATATATATATATCATCAAATTACTACAGGCAGTACATATAACATACCATTTCATGCCGATCGACCATGGTACTTGTCAGGCGGGTCACGAATGGCACCCCGACAAAGTCATCACGTGGCGGAATTATGTCCCATAGGTTGCACACCTCCTCCTCGCTCAGCCTCATTCTTTGAGCTATGATGGCTTCATGAAGTGGGTTCTCATCATCTTCATCGAGTGGGTCCTCATTATCTTCATCATCTTCGTCATCTTCCACTAGGTTGAGATAAATGACAGCCAACTTGGGTCTTTCTGCTCTGAAGGAGAAGCTGATCAACTCACCACTAGTAAGACGCATGTGGGAAAGGAAACGGGCCCATCCATCTCCTCCAATCTGTGACATATTGCGTCCTTTCTCGACCTCCATAGTGTACGCCCCCCCAGGAGCCTCAAATGTCATAGTGTCTCCTGTCAGCTTGTTGAATTTCAATCTCACATTGCATGGGACGATCTATGTAAAAAAACCAAAATGACACAATGCAGTAATGCCAACACTAAAAATAAAATAGTTGTTACATTTCATCTAATTTCTTACCGCCGCATGACGAAAACTCGGCTGGAAGTAGATGTCGAACAGCTTGTCAGTTGCAAGGCTGCTGGCGCACCTTGACTTGCATAGTCGACATAGTGGTGGTGGTGGCGCCATTTTCTAAATCAACTAAATCAACTAGCCTACTAAATCAAAATGTTCTAAATCAACTAAATCAACTAGCCTACTAAATCAATTAAATCAACTAGCCTACTAAATCAACTAAATCAAGATGTTCTAAATCAACTAAATCAACTACATACTAAATCAACTAAATTAAAATGTTCTAAATCAACTAAATCAACTAGCCTACTAAATCAAAATGTAGCAGGGAGGAGGGGTTGTGGATGGAGGAGGGAGGAGGGAGAAGGAGGGGCGACTCGAGGAGGGAGAAGGGAGTAGGACGGAGGGGGAAGACGGAGCGAGGAGGGGCCAGCCGGCGGCGAGTGGAGGGAGGACGAAGGAGGAAGGCGGAGCGAGGAGGGACCGGCCAGCGGAGACTAGAGGGAGGACGGAGGAGGAGGCCGGTACCAAGTCCAGCAAGGAGGAGGAGGTGGCGGCGGCGCAGATTGGAGGAGGGGCGACGGGGAAGGACCGGCGTGGGGGGTTGAGGGGGAGATCGAGTGAGTGTGAGTGTGAGTGGATCAGATAGATCGGAGAGGGGGGAGATGGAATGGCTTAGCAGTAGCGCGCTATAGCAAAAGGTGCTACTGCTAAACGACCTAGCAGTAGCGCCTTTCACAAAGAGCGCGCTACTACTATGTCTCAGCATGTAAAAATAGACATCAAAAATACATTGGTCATCAATGATCTTTTTGTGTACAATCTGATTTGTCAATATGAGTCCTCACCAGTTTAGGAACTGGTGAAGACTCATATTGCAGCCACAAATTCTACACATAGAGTTCAGTGAAGACCAAGTGGTTGTGAAAGTTTGAGAAGTAACATATTTAAGGTGGTACAAACTCTCTTCACAAAGCGAGGTGGGACTAATTTTTTAGTAAACTTAGCAGTAGCGGTTATTGTGTAAATGCGCTACTGCTATGGTCCCTAGCAGTAGCGCTCTTCATATTAGCGTGCTACAGCTAGAACTAGCCTCGCGGCGGCGTCGTGGCAATTATAGCAGTAGTGCGTCTTATAGTGGGCGCGCTACTGATACATTTATTTCAGCAGCGAGGTTTGTGGGCGCGCGCTACTGCTAGTTAGCAGCAGTGCCTTATTTTAAAGCGCGCTGCTGGTAAGATTCTATGTATAGGCTTTTCCCTAGTAGTGTATTCTCATGAACATTAGAATCATTACCAAGAAACGAAAGTACCTGATAATTTAATTGGCGTGTGCGAGCTCTAGTAATTGGTCCAGTATGTATAGCAGCAGGGGATGTGGATGTAACAATGGTATTCATGCCCTCATCATCCTCCCCTTTTTGAAATGAAGTCGTCCTCGACGGAAGCTCATCTTCCTCACCCAAATAAGGCTTCAAATCTGCAATGTTAAAAGTGGGACTAACCCCAAAATCTGCAGGCAGCTCAAGTTTATATGCATTATCATTTATTTTCTCTAACACCTTAAAAGGACCATAAGCACGAGGCATTAGCTTTGATTTGCGCAAATTAGGAAATCTATCCTTACGCAAATGTAACCAAACAAGATCTCCAGGTGCAAACACAACATGTTTCCTACCCTTATCTCCAGCAAGTTTATATTTAACATTCATATGCTCAATGTTTTCCTTAGTTAACTCATGCATTTTTAAAATCAATTCAACACGTTCTTTAGCATCAAAATTAACCTTCTCCGAAGATGGTAGAGGCAACAAATCAACGGGTGCATGAGGTAGGAAACCATACACAATTTCAAAAGGGCACATCTTAGTAGTAGAATGCAATGAACGATTATAAGCAAATTCAATATGAGGCAAGCATTCTTCCCACATTTTCTTATTATTCTTCAAAACAGCCCTAAGCATAGTAGACAATGTTCTATTGACTACTTCAGTTTGTCCATCAGTTTGGGGGTGACAAGTAGTACTAAAAAGCAGTTTAGTCCCCAACTTAGCCCATGAACATCTCCAAAAGTGGCTAAGAAGTTTAGTAGCACGATCTAAAATAATAGTATTTGGCACACCATGCAAGCGAATAATTTCACGAAAGAACAAATCAGCAACATTAACAGCATCATCACTTTTATGACATGGTATAAAGTGTGCCATTTTTGAAAATCTATCCACGACAACAAAAGGCTTCTTCTTGTGCCATTAACAGCATCATCACTTTCAATACCGTGAAGGCTTCTTCTTGTGCGTTACCCCAAACAAAAGGCACATCCTTCTTTGTAAGCTCGTTGAGAGGTGCAGCAATGGTGCTGAAATCTCTCACAAAACGCCTATAGAAACCAGCGAGGCCAAGGAAACTCCTCACTTGTGTGACCGTTTTGGGCTGCAGCCAACTCTCAATAGCTTCAATCTTGGCTTTATCAACTTCAACTCCCTGCGGAGTAACAACATAGCCAAGAAAAGAAACTCGGTCGGTGCAGAAGGTGCACTTCCCAAGGTTACCAAACAAACGCTCATCACGTAGAGCAATAAAAACAACACGTAAATGTTCCAAATGTTCCTCCAAAGATTTGTTATAAATCAATATGTCATCAAAGTAAACTACCACAAATCATCCAATGAAAGCACCTAAAACTTCATTCATTAATCTCATGAAAGTACTAGGTGCATTAGTTAACCCAAAAGGCATGACTAACCACTCATATAATCCAAACTTAGTTTTAAATCTTGTTTTCCATTCATCTCCCAATTTCATACGAATTTGATGGTATCCACTACGCAAATCAACTTTGGAGAATATTGTAGAGCCACTCAATTCATCAAGCATATCATCTAGCCTAGGAATAGGATGACAATAACGAATAGTAATATTATTAATGCCTCTACAATCAACGCACATACGCGACGTACCATCCTTTTTCGGCACTAAAATGATAGGAATAGCACAAGGACTAAGGGATTCGCGTATATAACCTTTGTCGAGCAGCTCCTGTACTTGACGCATAATCTCCTTCGTCTCCTCTGGATTGGTACGGTATGGTGCATGGTTGGGTAATGATGCACCAGGAATTAAGTCAATTTGATGCTCAATCCCTCGAATAGGTGGTAATCCCGGTGGCACGTCTTGTGGAAAGACGTCAGTGAACTCCTGCAAAATGTTAGTGACAACAGGAGGCAAAGAGGAAGGCGCATCCTCTAATGAAAACAATGCCTCTTTGCACACAAAAGCATAGCAAACAGATTTGCTGAAATCTAGATCATCAATCAGATTTGGTGGCAAGTAAACATGCACTTTTCAATTTAATTTCAGAAGCAACATTAGATGGTTTATTATTAGGCTTCATTTGTTGCTCAAATTCTTTTGCCACAATATGATTTTCACTCTTATTTTTCTCCTGTTTTGCTTTATTAGCTCTATTAATATCATCTTTCAAAATGGAATGAGGAGTCATAGGAAGCAAAGTAATATTTTTGTCCTTATGAACAAGAGTATACGGATTGTTTCTACCACGGTGTACAGAATTTTTATCAAATTGCCATGGTCTACCAAGTAATAAGGAACATGCTTGCATAGGTACCACATCACAATCAACATAATCAGCATATGTAGAGATACTAAAATGCACATGAACCGTACATGTTACCTTAACCTTTCCGCTGTTGTTGAACCATTTGATGTAGTAAGGATGTGGTCTTGTGGTGAGAGATAGCTTCTCCACCATCTCCATGCTAGCCAAGTTGTTGCAGCTCCCTCCATCTATGATGACGCGAACAGAACGTTCCTTCACGACTCCCTTTGTATGGAACAAATTATGCCTCTGATTTTGCTCAACTTGTGTAACCTCCACACTCAAAACACGTTGAGCAACTAAACATTCATACCTGTCAGCATCTTTAGCAGCCATGTATTGCGTCTCATGATCAGAATCATCTCCACCGTGTTCTTCATGTGTAATAAGAGCCAAAGTCTCCTCATCATAGTCACTAGCGGACTCATACCCACCATCCTCAGTAGCAATCATCACACGCTGAGATTTGCATTCTCTCGCAAAATGTCCTCTTCCCTTACAACGATGACAAATAATATCACTTGTGTGCCCTGTTGATGCCATGGAAGAAGAAGAACTCTGCGCAGGCCCGACAGGTGTGCTCTTAGCAGATAGTGGTGGTTGTGCCTGCTTTCTTGTATCACGGCTGGAGGTGGCACCTGATAGAGGTGCTGGTGCAGTGGAAGTAGAGGATGCACATGGTGTCCATGATGAAGATCGACCTGCAAAAAAGTTAGTTCGCGCCAATGCCTATTGATCCTGCACTTCACGTTCAGCTTTACAAGCAAGATGGAATAAACGAGTGATATTATTATACTCCTTATACTCTAGAATGGTCTGAATCTTATTTAATCCACCCATAAAATGTGCAAGCGTAGCTTCATTCTCCTCAACAATACCACATCTGATCATGCCAATTTGTAATTCCTGATAATATTCTTCTATAGAATTTTTTCCTTGTTTTAAACGCTGCAATTTTTGAATTAATTCACGTTGATAATATGGTGGAACCCAACGAGTACGCATAGCAGTTTTCAAAGCAGCCCAAGTAGCTGGAATAGGATATAATCTACAATGTTCATACCACCAAACACATGCAAAGCTAGTGAAAGCACAAACAGCAGCAGGAACACGTATCTCCTCAGGATATTGTAAACATGTAAATCGTTGTTCAGTTTCTAACTCCCAAGTAAGATATATATCAGGAACATATCTACCCTCAAATAGTGGAATATTCAATTTCAGTTTAGGGAGATGGTCATGATCTCGTACCTGAGGGGGAGACCTACTATTGCCATTATTTGCATGTGGACGACCTGGTGGTTGTGGTGCTGGTGGTTGCACGTAGTTCTGATTTTGATCAACCTCATCCTCGTAATCTCCCGCATAATCATCCTCCTCCGCATCAGCATCAGGAGCCACAGAAATATCAATAGCAACACCAACAGTTTGGCCAGGCGCAAGAGGGAGACGGCTCGCTCGGCGGAGGGTTGTTTCGTGATGTGGAGGTAGTCGTTGTTGTTGTTATATAGGTGTGTTAGGTGCAGCCGGTGGTGGTGGTGGAAGACACGCGAGCAATTCATTAAACTTGTCATCGAGCTATGTTTTGAACGTCTTCTCCATGCCATCTATCTTCTCCATGGCCTCTTCAAATCTGTTTAGCACATCTTGCACATGTCCACTCATCATTTGCTGAAATTTATCATGCAACTCCTTATTCATCATGTTCTCCCAGTCAGTCTCGTCGACTTATGATCCTGCCATGGTTAGCATAAATAGAACACACAATAATATGATCCTACAGACTACTAACAAGAGGTGGTGGTGGGTGTCACAAATCCTTCAAGCAAATCTCAAATTCTTACCAGTTCTTACCCAACAGCAGGCGGTGATCGGCAACTGTCATAGTCAAAACTCTCAAAGCTTGGATAGAGTGATTACCAGGGAGAGTCAAATGCATGACGTAGATGTATGTGGAGCTAGGAAGGCTTATAATATGGTAGAAAAAAGGGTCAGCAATAATCAATTCAGAGATGCAAAGTTGAATAAACATTGAACGGCGGTATTGTGCTGGTCCTAGGCTCGACCGTGCTAGAGACGCGAGCCTAGAACACTACCAAAATCACGACGCTGCACGTATACAAGGGAGGAGCACGCTCTGATTTTTTTTCCTTTTTTCACTTTTTTGCACTTTTTTTCCTCTTTTTTTGCTCCGCAACAATTTTTTTTGAAAAAGTCTACAAATGGTCTAAAAACTGCCTAGCCAGAATTTTCCAGACTTAGTTTTTTTAAACTGGAACTATTTTTCTACTGCGGATAGCACGGAAGTTGGGGAGTCCTACTCTGTCAAGACGCGGAGTATGGAGTGATCTGGAAATCCAAAACGAAGCAACAAATACTGGACTCGGACTAGGACTGGTGGCGGAGATGAATCTGATGGAAACTCGGACTGGTGGCGAATATATGTAGGGCGGTGGAACACGGACTGGTGGCGAATCTGTGATGGAGGTGGTCTTGGATTATCGTGATGGCGGTGGATATGTGGTATATGGCAGCGGTGATGACGATGGTGGTATATGGCAGCCGTGACGATGATGGTGGTATATGGCAGCGGTGATGATGATGATGCGGCGGCGGCGTGATTACTTGTGAAAAGAACTCGAAACTCTAAAGGACTATACACTAAGACCAACAACTAGACACGACGATGCAACCGCAAATTCAACAATGCAAAACCCTAAAAAGATTATGCAAAGGCTCAGATTGGTTCGGATATGATGAACTAACCCTAATTTTTTGTGGCTTTTTTGTGGACTGTAGGTATGAAGAATAGACTCGATCTAAACCACGAAAAACTGTAAAATCTCACCGAGCAACCTGGAAATCTGATACCACTTGATAGAGGCAAAGGTGTCCCGTCTTTTGATGAGATGGTGGCTATCGTTCTGGAGAAAGTCGACTTTGACGATCCGACTATGAACGTGCGAGGACGTCGCGCCTTAGCAATCGCTAAACCAACTCCGAGAGGTTATTGACCACGCCGGAGCACGATCAACCTGACCACGAAGGTCTATTTCCTGCATGCAAACGAAGAACAAGCAAGAAACTAAGATTGCAATCTGGATATTGCGAATATAAGAGGAAAGCTTTATTGATCAAGGTGGGGTTCTGTGACGCTTTTGTCTGGTTGTTGAACACAAACGAAGTACGTGAAGTTGCAGCTATGGCGAACTTTAATATAAACAAAACCCGAAGTCTAAATGACGTCCTAAGGGCTGTATATATGGAGGAAGAGGGGGGAATTTCGTGGCCCTTGGAGGAGGGGCCCGAAACCAACCCTAACTCTTATTTCCCCACACATACAGACTCTAAAAAGAGCCTATACTTAAGTATTTCGAAAATACATGGGCATGGCCCAATAATAAGGTGACGCAGCACCTAGAATAACCTCTAGACAAAATTTATGCAGTGGCATCTTGTATATTTCGTCCAAGGCTTCATGCACTCCTTATGGTGGCTTCAAAGTCTTGAAATCATCACTTGTAACTCCATTCTTGATCCCCTTGCGCATGCCATCATCTCCATGCTTGGTCTTGCTCCAATGTTCATCCCTCTTATCCATGCATTTGTAAGCAAAACAAATGTATCCAATTTAGGCAGCATCATATTCTCATGAACACTAGAATCATTACCAAGAAACAAAAGTAACTGATAATTTAATTGGCGTGCGCGCGCTCTAGTAATTGGTCCAGTATGTATAGCAGCAGGGGCTGTGGGTGTAACAATGGTATTCATGTCCTCATCAAATGAAGGCACTCGTCGCTTCGGTATCAAAGAAAGCTTGCCCCTAGATACATGGGTCCT
Source organism: Triticum urartu (assembly GCF_056163025.1). Classification (NCBI taxonomy): domain Eukaryota; kingdom Viridiplantae; phylum Streptophyta; class Magnoliopsida; order Poales; family Poaceae; genus Triticum; species Triticum urartu. The sequence continues at coordinate 306,519,228 of NC_141874.1, forward strand.
TTCAAGATCATTGGCAAAAGAGGCGACCTCGCCTATCAACTTGAGCTTCCGTCCAACTTCGCAAATGTGCACGATGTGTTTCACGTGTCACAGCTTCGCAAGTGCTTCAAGACTCCTGAGCGCACTATCAACTTCGAAGAGATTGATCTCCAAGAAGACTTGTCTTATCATGAGCATCTTGTTGCTATTCTTGAAGAAACCGAGCGCAAGACTCGCAACAAGTCAATCAAATTCCTAAAAGTGAAGTGGTCACACCATTCCGACCGAGAAGCCACCTGGGAGCGTGAGGATCACCTCCGTTCCGAATATCCGGAGTTCTTTCAGTCCTAGATCTCAGGACGAGATCCTCTTGTAGTGGTGGAGTGTTGTAACACCCGGATGTAACTTTCCTTAATTATAACTCCGACTCTTGCCATTTTTGGCTTTATGTTATGAGATTCCCTTCGTGGTTGGGTTTTTATTTTACTTTTGCATTTTGTTCATGTCATGCATTTCATATCATGTCATCATGTGCATCGCATTTGCATTCGTGTTCGTCTCATGCATCCGAGTTTTTTCCCCGTTGTCCGTTTCGCAATCCGACACTCCCACACGCACCCGCCGCACCCCTCTTGTCTCTTTTCGTGAGAGGGAGTAAAACGTTCTCGGAATGGGTCTAGATTTGCCAAGTGGCCTTGGTACATCACCGGTAGACCACCTGTCAAATTTCATTCCATTTGGAGGCCGTTTGATGCCCCAACGGTTAACCGGGTAACCGCAAAAGCCTCTTTTGTGTTGCAGCCCAACACCCCTCCAAAACAGCCCAATAACCCATCTAAACCATCTCCATGTTCTCCGCCATCGGATCACGATCGTGTGGGCGAAAACCACACCTCATTTGGACACTCCTACCTCCATCTACCTATATATATGTGCACCCCCTCCAAAATCACGGTTCGAAAACCCTAAAATTCATCCCCGCCGCCACCGGACACGTCCGCCCCTCGCCGGACGAAGTCGCCGCCGCCCCGCGCCAATCGCCTCCCGCCACGTGGCCCCCGGATCCGCCACCGCCACCGCGGCCTGCCAGGCCCGTCGCGGGCCCGCGGTAGCCGCCGCCGCTTGCGCGCCTCCCCGAGCACCCCGCTCCTCCGCGCGCCGCCTACCGGACTCCGCCGCTCCCCGCGCTGGCCCACCGCCGCCCAAGCTCGCGTTGCCCGGGTGGATCCGCCACGCCGCCGCGTTCCCCGGCGTGCCGCCACCTCCTCCGACCGGATCCGGGCGCCCCCTCGCCGGATCCGCCCTCCCCGCAGCTCCGGCGAGCGTCCACGCCTCCGGCCGCCCTGTTCCTCCACTATTCCAGCGAGAAGCCCCGACGAGCCTCGAAGTCCGTGCAAACCCTAGATCTGGAGATTTCGGAGGTTGTTTTCCACTGTCTTTTACCCCCTGATATTTTTATGCCCTTGTTCATCATGATGTATGCCGGCGACCGTAGCTCCAAATCATTCATATGACATGTCGAAATGTTTGTCTTGTTGAGCTCTTCATGTTAGCAGTATTTCCATGCATGTTACTCTCAGTTATGATGCCAGTTTCATTGTTGCAAGAGTGCTATAAAATGTTAACTCATGGTTCTTAGCAGAACATGGTGATTTGTCATTTTTGTTGCATTTGATGTGTGCATTCTATGAGCATGAGGTCTACATGTGTTTTGAACTACAACATGCCATCTTTACAGAGGTGAAAGTCTTGTATTTTTGTGATCTATGTGGTGACTAGCACAAGCATGCAAAGGAGGCTCCATAATGTTGTTGTTTTCAGGCACTTAGGATTTTACTGTCTTTTCCTGCTGTTATTTTGATGCCATGTAAACTTGATGCTACCATGAGATCCACACTTATTTTGAGATACTTCAGTAAGGATGTTTTGAACATGTGGTTATGCTATATCCATTCATGACCCTAGTTGCAATTATGGAGTGCTCTAGAATGTCATTTGCTTGCTCTACTTTTTCTATAAATTATTCCTAGTAGATTGTTAACATGTTAATCAATATTGCCATGGTTGTTGATAGTGATCCATGCATCCTATGAACTTGATCTTGCCATGGTTAGCTTTATGAGCATGTCATCTTGCTATTGGTATGCTTATTTTGTCATTTAATGCTTTGTGGTGAGTGGCATGAGCTTGCAAAGTTGTTATCATGAATCTGTTTATGCTATGCTATGTTTTTCTTCTAAGTCTGAATCTGTTTATAAACTTGCTATGTTTACATGGGTGCCATCATATCTTCTGTGCATTTTTGGCTCATATTCAGTAAGGAAGTTTTAATCTATGCATTTAGTAGAAACATGCTATGCCTTTTGTTGCGATTATATATCCCTGTAGCATGTTGTTTGCTAGCTCCAAACTATGCTTCCTGATGTTGTTTTTGACATGTTAGTATTTTCACTAAGTCTGTGAAGCCGATATCTTTTGCACTTTTCCCATGCTTGTTTGAACCTGTTCTATTGGGATCTAGCCGTAGCTCAGTGTTCATGTTTTGTCAAGAATCTCTTGTGCATCACTGTCATATGCATTTTTGCAATGTTGGAGTGCAGTAGCTTAGTCTCTTGTTGCACTCTAAGTGCTATCATGCTGTTAATCGCAGATTTGCGTCATTCTTGTGTTGCTTGTCATTTGCAAACCATGCATCTGTTTTCGGTGATCTTTATATCGATTTCAACCAAAATCATCTCATCTTTCCAGCGGCATACTTGGTTTGCCAAGTTGATGCATTGATCTTTCTTTCCCTTCCGGAGCACGCATATGCATCGCATATCATATCTTGCATATCATGCCATGTATTGCATCATGTTGCTTGTGCATTGCACCGTGATTGATTGTTGTTCCATTGCTTGTGTTCTTGCCTTGGTTAGAGCCGGGAGACGAGTACGTCAACGAGGAACCTGTTGAGTACGCTAACGAGGATCAAGCTTTCGACAACTCTGAGAACTTTGCAGGCAAGATGACCATACCCTCGATATCACTTCTATCTTTGCTTTGCTAGTTGTTCGTTCTATCGCTATGTCGTGCTACCTACCACTTGTTATATTATGCCTCCCATATTGCCATGTCAAGCCTCTAACCCACCTTCCCAACAAACCGTTGTTTGGCTATGTTACCGCTTTTGCTCAGCCCCTCTTATAGCGTTGCTAGTTGCATGTGAAGTTGAAGTTTGTTCCATGTTGGAACATGGATATGTTGGGTTATCACAATATATTTTATTTTAATTAATGCATCTGGTAAAGGGTGGAAGGCTTGGCCTTTTGCTTGGTGTTTTGTTCCACTCTTGCCACCTTAGTTTCCGTCATACCGGTGTTATGTTCCTTGATTTTGCGTTCCTTACGCCGTTCGGTGTTATGGGAACCCCTTGACAGTTCGCCTTGAATAAAACTCCTCCAGCAAGGCCCAACCCTGGTTTTAACATTTGCTACCTAAGCCTTTTCCCTTGGGTTCCGCGAACTCATGGGTCATCTTTATTTTAACCCCCGGGCCAGTGCTCCTCTGAGTGTTGGTCCAAAACATAGCCACTTGCGGTGCCGTCCCTAGGTAACTTGGGGTATCTTCGATTGTCGTACGTAGTGTTCAACCGGTGTGCCCCGAGAACGAGATATGTGCGACTCCTATCGGGATTTGTCGGCACATCGGGCAGCTTTGCTGGTCTTGTTTTACCATTGTCGAAATGTCTTGTAACCGGGATTCCGAGACTGATCGGATCTTTCCGGGAGAAGGAATATCCTTCGTTAACCGTGAGAGCTTGTGATGGACTAAGTTGGTACACCCCTGCAGGGTATAAACTTTGAAGAGCCGTGCCCGCGGTTATGTGGCAGACGAGAATTTGTTAATATCCGGTTGTAGAGAACTTGACACATGACTTAATTAAAATGCATCAACCGCGTGTGTTGCCGTGATGGTCTCTTTTCGGCGGAGTCCGGGAAGTGAACACGGCCTTGTGTTATGCTTGAACGTAAGTAGTTTTTCAGGATCACTTCTTGATCACTTCTAACTTCTCGACCGTGCGTTGCTTCTCTTCTCGCTCTGCTTTGCGTATGTTAGCCACCATATATGCTTAGTGCTTGCTGCAGCTCCACCTCACTACCTTCTCCTACCCATAAGCTTAAATAGTCTTGATCTCGCGGGTTTGAGATTGCTGAGTCCTCGTGACTCATGGATACTTCCAAACAGTTGCATGTGCCAAGGAGACTAGTGCAGGTGATGCCATCGAACTCAAGTGGGAGTTCGACGAGGATCTGGGTCGTTACTACATTTCGTTTCCTGATGATCAGTAGTGGAGCTCAGTTGGGACAATCGGGATCTAGCATTTAGGGTTTATCTTCCTTTTCTGTTGGATTTGGCCGTAGTCGGTCTTTGGGTGTATCTGGATGATGTATGAATTATTTATGTATTGTGTGAAGTGGCGATTGTAAGCCAACTCTTTATCCCTTTCTTATTCAGTACATGGGATTGTGTGAAGATTACCCCTCTTGCGACAAAACTACCATGCGACTATGCCTCTAAGTCGTGCCCCGACACGTGGGATATATAGCCGCATTGTGGGTGTTACATAAGTGGCGCCAACTTGGTTGGAACATTTCATCGAACAGGTGAAAGGCGCCATGCCGATGTAGACAGGGGACACACTGCGGGGAATAGCAAGGACCTCATGGACCTTGTTGGTGGAGAAGGATACGCTTGAGGGAACGACAAGCTCAAGGGCGACGTTTGGAGTGGCCGCCACGAGTGTGTACTTGTCCGGTCCTGCAACAGCGACGCCGCAGGTGCTGCTCGCGAAGGACTTGGGGTGATGGAACCTGGACGTGGAGCGGCGGGTTGATGTTGGCCATCACAGGAATGTTGAGGGCGCCGAACTTGTCACTGAGGTCGACGACAGACTCGTGGTAGACGGTGGTGACCTTGTCGATGCTGTCGGTGGTGGCGACCTGGTGTGAGCATTCCGTCGAACAAGTGAGATGCGCCACTGCGCTACAGGTAGGGGGCGCATCGTGTATGACCTCGACAACCTCCTGGGCCTTGCCTGTGGAGTAGGAGACACTGGGGATAGGCGTCGACGCGTCGTTTGTGCTCTCCGGCGAGGTGGCGGACGATGGTGGGTTTTGGACATGGATGCCCAGTTTCTCAGCGAGGGACCTTATGGTGTTGGTGTAGGCGTCAAGGGCTGGCGTCAAGCCGCTGGAGATACTCCTGGATGGACGGATCCATGGCTGATTCCCTCAGATGGTGGCAGTGAAAATAAATTGTGAAAGAATTTGGGGAAGGGTGGTGCCTGGCTCTGAATACCAGATGTAAGGAAGAGATTGGGGATCACTCGATCTACTACGATCTTTCATTAGTTTGGGATACAAGCTTTGATTACATACGAATTTGATTACATGAACGGAGGGAAACAAGGTAGGGGAAGAACGGAGGAAAGGGAAGGAGGTAGCCGCCGCCGGTTCGTTCGGTGATCCCCTGGATGGTTTGCTCCTTGCCTTCGATCTGGTACTTGTAGCTGCAGCGATGGGGTAGTGGGCGGGCCAGGTCCATGAGCGGCCCAGTGGGCGGGCCAGGTCCATGAGCGGCCCAGTGGGCAAGCCCATATGCGTACATGCTAGGATGGCTCCTAACATCATCCGAGTACGCTCAGTTTTTGTTCCCATCGACGCTGAAGCCATCCTGGCAATACCACTTTGCACAAGGAGTATGGGCGATTTCTGGGCTTGGAGCGGAGAGAGAAGAGGGAATTTTTATGTAAAATCTACGTATAGACTGATTATGCAAACCAAGATCACCAGGGGAAACTGGATTGAGGAAACCGAGGGCTCTTCTGGGGCTGACCAGGAGGGCAAGGAGTGGTCTGCACTTTGGAAAACGGAGGTCCCGTCAAAGGTGAGGACGTTCCTGTGGCGGTTAGCCCGGAGCTCTATCCCAACTGCAGACCTGCTTGAGCATAGACACATGGCAACCTCAGCATCATGCAGATTATGTGGAGCGAGGGATTCATGGCGGCATGCCCTCATCAATTGTTCCATGGCCAGAAGTTCGTGGGCACTGTCTGATGAAGACCTTGTTGATCAGATGATCCAGTTTGACTGCGACAACGCGAAGGAATGGATATTCAAAATAAATGCGGTACTGCCGGATGACCATTTTGTACGTATGGTGATCACCCTCTGGGTGGTCTGGAGCGCGTGAAGAAAGGCGATCTATGAGGACATATTCCAGAGCCCTATGTCAACGCATATGTTCATCCAAGCGCAGCTAAACGACCTCCAAATCATCAAGAAGCCGGAGCAGAGGACCGTAAATGCAAGAACAGAGAGACCCATGAGTTGGCAGCCACCACTGGGAGATTGTGCAAAAATAAATGTTGATGCAGCTACAAGGGGCACGGCAAAAGCAGGGTCGGCCGTCGCAGTATGCAGGGACAAAGACATGCGTTTTTTTGGGGCCTCTGCCTAAGGGTATTCATGGTCCTACTACCTTAGAAGCTTTGGCGGTCAGAGAGTCGTTGGCGCTAGCAGAGGACCTGAACTTAAACTCCATCCATGTGGCGTCTGACTACAGGGTAGTGATCGACGACATCAAGCAAAAGCATGGAGCAAGTTATGGTGCAATCATACATGAAATCATAGATCATGCCATTAGTTTCAATACTTGTATTTTTGTTCATGAATTTAGGAGCTCGAACTTCGAGGCTCACGGTCTTACGAAGCACGCATTGCAGTTAGGGCTTGGCCGCCATGTCTGGTTAGACATTTAGCGAACTTCCATTCGTCTTTATAAACATTATGACGGTTTAAATAAAAAGCTTCGTGGAGTGTCAAAAAAATCTGAGGCGATAGTGGCGGCCACGCCGAGGCCGAGCCACGTCGTCCTCCGCGCACCCACCGAACCGATCAACGAACATTCTTTCCTTCCCACTGACACCGCATCGCTCCCTGGAAACACTCACTGACATGTTGCCGAAGCCACGATCGGCCCTACTGCGCAGGCGCAGCGAGGCTTCACGCCAAGTCGTCAGGCGCAGCGAGGCTTCACGGCATTCTATTCTCTCTCTCTCTTCCCCTTCCTTGCTTCCTGTCGGTTCGTGTTCGTCCGTATCCTTTTTGCGTGCGTACAAATATATACTGGCCAAATTTCTCGGAAAGGAGCCCCTTCCCTTCCCCGCTTCAATTCCCACCTCCGACCAACCGATTCTTATCCAGTTTCTGCTTCTGCCGATTCGATTCAATTCAATTCGGCCCTTCCTTGCCCGATTGGATTTGGATTCGATCCGCTGTTGCTGGTTCGAGCTTCCAGCGGGGGACCTGGAATCTGGTGGATCTGATTTGGTTTCTCCGCTCCGCTTCACCGGCCCGCAGCAAATCGGTCGCTACTCCGCGGATTAGCCTCTCTTAGTTTTCCTTCTGCTTTCCTACCATTTCGATACGCTCGTCCGGATCTTTGGATGATTCCAATCGATTTCGCACCAAAACCGCCGATTTTTCACCCCAAGGACAGCGATTCCTCCTCGTAGCTGTGGCGGTGGATCCATGGCTGGGGAGAAGTCGCCTCGCGCTTTCTCCATGGAAGAGTTACCGGGCCACCTCATCGGGGAGGTACTGAGCTCCGGCAGGCTCGCCGCTGGTGACCTCGCCAGGCTTGAGGGTACCTGCCGCGCCCTCCGTCCTCTCGCTGAGCAAGCCGCCTCGCGGTTATGCGCAGCGCGCATGGCCTGCTCCGTCATTGGGCCTGCGGCTCGTGGGGAGCTCCTCGCAAGATGTGGCGGTAGCTGGAAGAAGGTGCTGAGGTTCCTGCAGTCAGTGGAGCAATCCTTCGACACCGTACATACCTCGTCCGGCAACGTGAGGACCCTTTCTCTCATTTACTACTGATATAACATAGGGAAAATGCAACCTTTTTGGGGGGTAGAGATGTTGGTCGTAATGATTGGGTTCACTGGGTTTACATTTACACATATGGGAATTGGGATAAATTAGAGATACATTCGGTCATGCATGGCTCAAGGTATTCTGAGTAACCAAAGTAGGAAAAGAGCACACACCCACATTTGGCTTAAAGTGGGACGCATCATATTCATCATAAGACAGTGAACAGTAAAAACTAATTCATGATGAGAAACTTAGTAACCTTTCTGTCGTATGCACTCCTATGGCATATAATGCTACCATGGACATGACATGAAATCAGATGCAATCATTTCGAAATGATTTATTATGATGGCCTCTTGGTAAATTCTGTTGCCAATTCGTTCTACTCCCTCTGTTCCAAAATAGATGATTCAACTTTATACTAACTTTAATACAAAGTTGGGTCATCTATTTTGGAACGGAGGGAGTATGTTTTAAGGTTTCTTACATTTTAAGCATGCATGTGCAACACACGTATAACTCTAGGAAAAAATTGAGCCATCCATCTTGCATCAAGAGAACCCTTGTACTTTGGACAACACACATCTAATAGTTTACTCGTGCCATTCTCCAACCCTGTCACGCTCTATTTCCAAGCATATTTTCTTCCATTTCATATCAAACAAACATTTTGAGAAACATTGTGATATGGTTGTTCACTCCAGCCAGTGACATGACATGGGTCGACTTTGCTCTTCCCTAGCATATACTAATAAGCATTGTAATCGTTTATAGGGTTTTCCCATGTATGAACTCACAAATAATCAGCCAGAGCCCATGTCCACTTGAAAGGTAACCACAACCCTCCTGTGGGCACTTGAAAGGTGTATCCACGTTTGGAATGCTCTGGTGGCAAGCATATCAAGATACTCATGGAAAGAAGTTTGGCTTTTTCCTTGACCTGACCATATCCCACAAGTATCCAGAATGTTTGCCACATGACTGACCATGCACATGTTCTTGTGGACAAGACTGTTCGGGCTTTTTGTTGAATTTCATGCGTATTAGGTTGTTTTGGAGGGGGGCAGAAGTGTTCTTCTGGGCTTGCTACTTTTACGTAGAAAAATGTAGCCTTCTTCCTTGCGGAGTTAATAATATGTTGAACTTGTTGTGATTGACACTTTTTGGTATGTTTGCCAATAAGTAAATGAATTAGCTAGGAAGTTATTTCTTTTTTGTCTACAACTTGTTTTGTTATTTTTTATTGGCAGTGGCTTCTTTAGTATGGCACTGAAATGGTTGTAATTTTCTGATATTAGAAAATCATGTCCAAATTGGCTTCTTATCTATGTGAACATGTTGTATTGTTTCCAGATGCAAGTAGCGACAGGGAGATATCACACGCTCTTAGTCCATGACTCTTCGGTCTATTCTTGTGGGTCCAGTTTGTGTGGTGTGCTAGGACATGGTCCTGATACTACACAGTGTGTGGCATTCAGTCGGGTTTCCTTCCCGTCGCTTGCCCGTGTTGTTAATATATCCGCCTTTCACAACCATGCTGCTTTCGTTACAGAGTCTGGGGAGGTAACTGCATGGACACTACATATTTCTTAATGATATAATTTTGTTACTTTTGACTTACTGTTTAAAGTTAATTCTCTAAGCAGGTGTTCACCTGTGGAGATAATTCATCAGCTTGCTGCGGTCATGGGGATGTGGGGCGAACTATATTTCGGCCAACCCAAATACTAGCCCTTAAAGGAATTTCCTGCAAGCAGGTAAATCTTGTTATGTTGGTCAGCCGTCAAATGTGGAGTCTTATCACTTAATTAGAGCCCTAGTTGATTAAGCAACTTTGTTAGGAAAGAGTCCGTGTAAAGATCATATTAGAGTTTGAATAGATTTGCCAGCTTGTTGGTCAAGTATCATCTACCATATAAAGGGGCGACTCAATGAAGGGGAGAAGAATATTGTTGTTTACTTTTCAGTAATTAGGGTTGTGTCTAGTAGGTCCTTTCAATTTGGTATCAGATCTATCTGCAATGGCAGGCGAAGAAATCTAGATCGAGGTTGTGGAGCAGATGAAGATCATCAGGAAGCAATTGGAGACCTTCACACGGCAATGAGTGAGGACCAGGCGCCCCTCGCTGCGCTGGTGCAGCACGTGATGACGCTCGAGCAACATTCGCCGGCCCTGCCCCTGCTACCAGATTCCGCGACTGCAGCAGCCGCCCGCGCCGCCGCCTCCGTGTCCTTGGTTCTCCTCCCCAGCAATGACGCGCTCCTGGTGCTTCCCCTCACCAACAGCACCTCTGCCCCCCCTCGCAGCTGCCCCCTAATATCAAATCCCATCCTATTTCCCTCCCAATTTTGCCGCCCACCTACCAGTAGCAGCCCTACCATGAACAGCTTTACAGCAGCAGCTGCCGCAGAGCGCCGCTGCCTTCCCGTCTCCACCTGCCAACCAATTTCATACACTGTTATGGCCACGCCCCCCTCCACAATCCATCCATGGGTCCCGCCCATCACCTCTCGTCCGCTCCTGCCTAACCATCACGCAGGCTCAGGTTCTGGTTCCAGCGTGCCTGCCTTCCACAAGCTTGACATCCCAGCATATGATGGCTCAGTTGATCCTCCTGGTTGGCTCAATAGGTGCGAGCAGTTTTTTCATGGACAGCGCAAGGAAGATGACGACAAGGTCTGGACTGCAGCCTACCACCTCAGCAGTGACGGTCAATTCGGGTACTTGCAGCTCGAGCGTGATTTCGGCATGCCAACATGTTCAGTTAGGGCTGTCACTTCGTGCAAATCCCTTGGGCGAGTTTGCGCGTCTGCCATTCACTTCCTTGTTCGTAGACTACTCCAGCAGATTTCTAGTGCTCATGTGTCACAACAATGAGCCCTTGACAACCTACGGCTTCTTCGATGCCGCAGAAGATTGATGTTCCTCTTCTAGTTCTTACTTCTTAGTCATGCGCCATCAACATGTCTGCAGGATCTTGAAAATCAGCTTCACATGTATATATCCCTTTTGGTTTGCTAAACCACCTGATCCCTGTCTTTCACCCTTGGTACTAACTCTGATTTCAGTTACATGTTAAATCAACATGTTGGTTGTCATATGTGGGATTTGTGTAATTTTTGTTACTGATTATTATTTCCATGTGCATGTGCTATTTTCAAATTGTTCCATTGATTTATCAAATTGCTTAGCTCTTGTTCCAAGTGCTCAATTTCAGTTCCCCTTTTCTTTGTGATGCACAGCCCTAGTTTCATGTTATCTTGTTGTTTTCACAGGTTGCTACTGGTCTAAGTTTCACTGTGATACTTACGAGGAAGGGGCTAGTGTATACATGTGGAAGTAACACACATGGCCAGCTTGGTCATGGTGACACTACAGACAGGGCTGCTCCAAAGATTGTTGAATTATTCAAAGGTCCCAGTCCAGTGGTGCAGGTTGCAGCTGGTGCAAGCTATACATTTGCTGTGACTGATGATGGGACAGTTTATTCTTTTGGGTCTTGTACTAACTTCTGTCTTGGACATGGGGATCAGCACAATGAACTTCTTCCACGTGCAATCCAATCATTTAAGAGGAGGAACATTCTTGTTGTCCGTGTATCCGCTGGAGATGAGCATGCTGTAGCTCTTGATGCGCTGGGATATGTGAGTATATTGTTCAATGGACTTTCAACTATGTTTTTTGACTTCTATACACTCCAGACAGAAGTAAAAGTCGGATTTTTCTCTCCAGGTCTATACATGGGGTAGAGGCTACTGTGGAGCATTAGGTCATGGTGATGAAAATGATAAAACTAGCCCAGAATTGATTGCCGGCCTGAAGGGTCAAGTTGCTGTACAGGTCCGTTGAATTTGTTTACACAACACTTTCCTCCTGACTTCACTAAAGCATAGAAGAATATATTTTTTGTACTTGATTTGATCAAATTATCTAGCTGGGAAAAAGTAGTGTTATGCATTTTTCTGGAAGAAGGTCCAAAGCGATATCGGACTGAGGTTGCCTGTTGCAACTACTTAACTCATCCCACGTGTTAAAAAAGGAAGAGCTATGCAGGAAATACCTGGCCTGGTACCTCTCGGTTCCACCCCCCCCCCCCCCCCACCCCACCCTGTTGTCTGACCATTCAATGGTCTGGAGATATGTGCAACATTTAGTACACCAAGTTGTATTCCTCACATATTCCCCTTTTTTGATATTGAATATTCCTTTTTAATTGCGCCTTGGGCCCTTGCTCATAATGTATTTGTTGACGTATGATTGTCGAAACCAGGGTTCAGTGGAGACCCCCTTTTAGTTGTTCGGCCAGGGGCTAAAAACAATCCCAAAGTTCTAGGCTGCACGCATCAGTGTTTGGTACTTGATGGAGGCAGCAGCCCTAGTCAGGGCGCTAGAGCCAGTCAAAAAGTAGTTCATGGAAGCAGTAGCCCGGGTCAGGGTGTCAGAGCCATAGTCAAAAAGTGGCATTGTATTGTCGTGCCAGTCTGATCAGCTGCCCCTCTTATCGTGCGGGGTATCGCGATACCGCCTTGCGACAGCATCATCATTCCCCTAGAATACATAGCGTGCAGCGGGATACGGTCGATAGCCTGCTTCGCATTAAATGTGCCGCGGGCAAATTCACTTTTACCCAACCCAACCGCTTGAGCCCAGGGTAGCCACGCTTGGAGGCTTTGGCCGTGCTCGGTAGCCTGGTGGTGCTCAAATACATCGAGGTGCCACCGCTCATTTAGCTGTGCGAGGTGTTATGCTCGGGGCATTTCTTCAACTCTTGTGAATGATTTATGATTTGCTTGATTGGCTGATAGCATAACTCGGAGCATTTCTTCAACTCTTATAAATGATTAATGATTTGCTTGATTGGCTCGTAGCATAACTGGACGAGGCCAAGCTTCAACATATTTTTGGGAGGCCCATTTTGGTGTGCTCGGGAGGGGGGGGGGGGCTGTTTTTGAGTACACTGACAATATTTACCACCGTGCATGGCAATATACACCAACCTCCATCTACTTTTTAGACTACTCATAGTGGGAGTAATAATATAGTAACATGCATGCTACATAGGCAAAAAAGATGACGTGGCAAGTAATTAAAGAGGAGAGACAAATGGATTAACATAAGAGCATGGTTAATAGTATAGCCAACAACCGACTATATAAAGTTGCCATGTCACATATAGTCAACCTAATTGCCAACATGTATAGTAGCTAGTTGCTAAGTAGTAGTCCCTCCGTCCCAAAATAAGTGTCTCAACTTCTCAACTTTGTACTACTAAGGTTGAGACACTTATTTTGGGACGACGGGAGTACTATTTTTTAATGCATGGCCCACTTCACACTCTCACATTGTTTCTTGGAGTCTGTGTTGCAGCCGGCTGTTAATCTACAGCCTGCTTCACTTCTCTCTCTTCTCTCTCATCCAACTCAGCAGAAATATAATAATTTAATCCTTGCAGCCTGCTGACTGTACTTGCTCTAAGAGAATGGTTAATAGTATAGCCAGCTGATGGCTATATGACTTCGCCATGTCATCTATAGCCAATCTTATAGCCGGCAAGTATAATAGTTACACATAAAGTTGTGCTACTTATTAATACATGTCCCACTTCCCACTCTCACATAGTGCCTAGGAGCACGTGCTGCAGCTGGCTCTTATTCTGTAGCCAGCTCCTCTTCTCTCCTCTTCTCTTCCCTCCATGTCATCAGGAAAATAATATTTTAATTCTTATAGCCTGCTTACATAAGCTTATTGTACTTGCTCTAATGTGTTACCATCACATAGCGCTTCCCAATGAAAAATGATTACAAAAGTAATAAATGAAGGTCTCTATGTTATCACACACATGATACTACCCACTATGGAAGTACCCCCTACGTTCACAAATATAAGATGTTTTGGATATTTCAATATGGAGTACATACAGATAGAAATGAATGAACAAACACAGTAAAACGCATCTATATACATTTGATTCAGAAAGAAGTTAGAGCACCTTATATTTGTGAACAGAGGCAGTACTAACATATAGACTAGTAACATATGCATATTACTAGTGTAAGTTATTCACCACTATGACCAGCCTTAGGGTATTTGCAAAGTGGACCCTTAAATCACCCACATACATTCGCTGTCCTGATGCAGTTTGCCTTCCAACGCCGCCCCGCATCGGTCCGCGGATCAGTCCACTTGTCAAACCGCTGCCATGTAGGACCACGAGTCTCCGACACCCTCGGCCCACCCAACCCCGCGTCTCCATCTCTTGCGGGGCTTTGCGGGAGTCCGGACCGCTGCCATGTAGGACTCTGAGTCTCCGACACCCTCGGGCCACCCAACCCCGCGTCTCCATCCCATCCCTCTTTCTCTACATCCGCTTCCTCCCTCGCCGCCGCCGCCGCTGCTCTACACCCCTGACGGCGGCCAAGCCCTCTCTGGACCTCCGCGACCTCCGCCGCTCCTGTCGCTTTGCCTATGACGTTGGTCCACAACTCTCGTCCGTTTGCCGCACAGGTATCATCTGCCCCTACGGGGGTCACCACACCCGGCAAGTGTTTGGTGAAATACCCATGCTAAAGTTTTTGCCTGTTTGAGGATTCAAGAGTACTTATACGAGCACTCGTTGAGTTGTCTGACGAGAAGGATTATGCGGATGAAACGGCGATGATGCAAGCGGTCCTTGCAGACGCAGAGCGTGCGGAAGAGCATGTTCTCAATTTCAAGGGATCGATCAAGGAGACAAGGATCATCAAGCATTGAACTGGAATAGGGCACGGGGCCATTTGGTGCCGATGGACGACTACTTTGCCCCTGATGCCTTATTCGCGAACAATTTTCGCCGGCGCTTTCAGGATGCGAAAAAATGTCTTTGATCCCCTCTACAATGGTGTCCGGTCCTACAATGATTACTTCATCTTGAGGAAGGATCCCGTAGGAAGAATTGGATTCTCTGGTTACCAGAGGTGCATGGCTGCATTGCAGATGCTTGTATATGGCACAGCCGCAGATTCATGGGACGAGTACCTCCGGATGTCTGAGAGCACATGTGGAGATGCCATGGTCAGATTTGTATTGCGGCGGTCGAGGTGTTTGGACCTTAGTACTTGAGAGAACCAACTGTCGCCGACACGGAAAGGATCTTGGCAATGTTGGAAGCAAGAGGGTGGCCAGGTTTGCTCTGATCTCTTGATTGCATGCACTGGAGGTGGAAGAATTGCTCAAAAACTCTACAAATGGAAGAATTGCCCAAAGCCCTACAAGGGCAATTTGAGAGCCATGTTAAGAAGCCCACCATCATTCTTGAAGCAGTTGCATCACATGACCTCTGGATTTGGCACACTTTCTTTGGCATGTCCGGGTCTCACAATGACATCAATGTGCTGTAGCGGTCTCCATTGTTTGCTAGTTTGACTGAAGGGCAAGCTCCTCCTTGCAACTATACAGTCAATGGGCATCAGTACAATGACCATGGGTTACTATCTGATCGACGGTATCAATCCTCCGTGGACTACGTTAGTCAAGACCATCTATGTTGCAGTTGGTTAGAAAAGAGCTCACTTTGCCCAAAGACAAGGAGTTAGAAAGGATGTGGGGAGGGCATCTGGAGTGCTCCAAGCCGGTTTTGCAGTGTTCGTGGACCTGCTAAACAATGGGATCAGGAGACCTTGTGGGAGGTGATGACATGCTGCATGATCATGCACAAAGATGATCGTGGAGGATGAGGTGAAGATGTTGAAGATGTTGCCGGAGGTCTGGAATTTGAGAACATGGGTGATCCTATCCAACTTTCAGATCAGAATCCGGCCATGTTTGATGAGTTTATTCAAATGCATCAACAAATTCGGCATCGAGCAACTCATGAGCAGCTCAAGGAGATTTGATTGAGCATCTGTGAGTGGTTAAATGGACAACTCGAGCATCTGATCGAGTTGAATTCAAGTTTTAACTATTTTATTTGAAAACTTAGTTGGATTGTACTCCCTCTGTAAACTAATATAAGATCAGTGATCTAAAAGATCTTATATTAGTTTATAGAGGGGGTAATATTTAAATTAAAAGTACTGTTGCATTTGAATATTTTCATTCATCAAAGATTTGATATTCTTTTATTTTGAGCTTGCGGACTTACCGGCCCATTTTTGGGGGCGGCGTTGGAGATGCCCTTAGCTTCTTTCGCAGAAGAACCACAATACTGCATTTAATGAGAGAAGGTCGAACATTGTACTTAAAAGTAGCAGGAACCAAAGCAACAACTACTAGTAGCAGACCTCAATTAGTGTTCATATTTTGTTTTAACACTAATTTAGACTACAGAACAATCACAAATAAAGTTGAATCTATTTGAATTTCTTTCTAGTCATATTACTACTAATAAGTTTAATAGTGTACCATTCATAAGTCTATGTTGAAAGTAGAAAATGGTTCCAAAAATTTACATTTCTGGAACCAACAATTTTTTTGAGTTTTGAATCTCGCAATATAGGTCTTTTCCAATTCGTCTTCTAGTCAGGAGAGTGATGTTTGAAATTTGCTACATAATCCATATTTAGTTAATCATTGAGGAAACCATTTAGTGAAACATCTAGTCAGGAGAGTGATGTTTGAAATTTGCTACATAATCCATATTTAGTTAATCATTGAGGAAACCATTTAGTGAAACATCAAAACTATTGGAGCATCTGCACCAATTCATTTAATGGATGTTTGACTGTATGGACAAGTTTCAGCATCTTCTCCTTATCCTATCTGTCGGGAATCCATTAGTTGCAACAAGAGCCCTGCTGGGGAGTAATTGTTTGTCAGATGTATTCCCTTTCGTATTTGTATATAACTGTCCAGGTATTGAATTATGTCTTACTTCATGCACGAATCAGAAAGTATCTCAGTGCTGTCCAGATTTCATGGGCGGCATTTACCAGCCGGTTCCGAACGTGCCCGTCCAGTGCTATGCTTGGCTTAAAGTTCATGTAAAGCATGAGACTGAAGTTGCATGTTCTAATGAAAATGTCGTTATCTTCCCATACTTTTACCAGCATAATTACACAAGTTTCATATGTAAAAGCTTTTGTGTTCGTGAATTTGGACAGGTATGTGCAAGAAAGAGAAAGACCTTTGTTCTCACTGATGAAGGCTCAGTTTTTGCATTTGGATGGATGGGCTTTGGGAGTTTAGGGTTTCCTGACCGCGGATCATCTGACAAAGTGATGCAGCCTCGCGTTCTCGACAGCCTGTCTGGTCATTATGTCTCTCAAATAAGCACTGGACTATACCATACTGTTGCAGTGACAAATAAAGGTATCGTGTTTGGTTTTGGAGACAATGAGCGGGCGCAACTTGGGCAGGAATTCATTCGTGGGTGTTTGAGACCTACAGAGATAATGTTTGACAAAAGTAGTATTGAGGATATAGCCATTGCAGCGCCTAGTGGGTAAGTTCAATGCCAAGATTGCCATTATACAAAAGTGGCGATTGCAGCCCCTGTCGGGTATATTCAAGGCTGAGATTACCATCTTATAGTCAATAATAATGAGCATATGTTTTCATCTCCTTAACTGTATTTTGTACTTAGATTTTTCAGTGTTCTGTGAGAATTTGAGTAAACAAGAGATGTGCAGAAATGGAAAGTGTTGTAGTTAAAAGAGCATATAGTAAAGTAATTTGGCAAATGTATTAAATACTTGAACATGGTATGATTTTGTATATAAAATTGTTGGTGTGATTAACGTTTCCCATTTTATTTCTTTCCTTTTGTTTGGCTCTATCTACTGTTTGAAGCCTTTCTCTTTTTTTTTGAAACATTGCTTGATAGCTTGATTCTCTTGCCTGTACTGCTTACAATGATTTGTTATCTTCTGTTTACTATTTACCGATTGATGTGTACGTTGGTGTGTGGTAACGAAAGAAGTGCGTGATATTGTGTACACTACAAGGGAAGATATGACATGAAATTGCCATGTTTTTGTGGCTTAAAGGAGGAATTTGTGCAAAAATGCTGTTTGGAGGCCGAGCTCCATGTAGCTCGCTATCCTGGTCGTCAGGAATTGCATCCTGCTGCTGCAGCGTGGCATTAATGTTATGTATTCGAGCTCACAGCTATACGCCCCCACACCGTATTATGTATTTTTCTACAGTAGCATCCCATGTCGTCCAGAGCTCGCTGGCAGGCTGGCATGTCATGTGTTCGAGCTCACAGCTATACGCCCCACACCGTATTATGTATTTTTCTACAGTACCAGAGCTCGCTGGCAGGCTGGCAGTGCTAGCGAGCTCACACACACTGATGAAAATGGGCATGCGCGGGCTCTCATGTTCACAGCCGGTGTAGCCAGCCAACTGGAATCCAAACGTTGGGGTTTACGATCTGACCGTTTTGGGAATCCGGCTGCTTGGAAATCATCTATTTATACCGCAGAAGAACAGGAGCAGCTGTGTCCATTTCAGCACAGCCAAAGCTTTTGACTCTTCTGAACCTCTCCCCATAACCGTAGTCATGGCGTCTTCTTATTCCTCGGCTCGTTTTAGAGACTGTTTCTACAGTATTAACAAAGGGCGACATAGCCAAATGCATACCACCGGTAAACAACACTGAAATTAAGTTTTTTCAGACTTTAGCCAGGTTGCTGCATGTGTTCCTGTGCCCTGTTAACCCACATTTTGAGCAGCAAGGAGATTTCCTAGGTGCCTTTGGCACATCCCCCGAGCAAGGCATGTTGTGCTCTTGTGTCCCTGAACTCCGCATACATAACATAATCTACTCTTTGATGGTTCCTCGTATGGAGCTTTGTCGCGGCTAGTCGTGGCCTTGTGGGTACGCCCAGCCGGTCGTTTCCTTGACGGCGTCGGGAACACATCGGATGCTTGCAAAATGGTGCTTAAACTCAGTTCGGCCAAAGTGCTGCTTGTTACCAACGCTAGAGCCGGCTGAATCAGTAGCCAACTCTATATCAGACAAACCAAGCCCATCCCTCATGGCGGCAACTGGCTCGACCAACACTTTGACATCTCGCATTTTCTCCATAGCAAGTGCACATGCTTCCACATTGCTGTCGCCTAACTTACCGGCATCAAGCGCTAGCAGGTACAAAGTGTTGCGTTGATGAGAAGAATACTTCAGCGTTCCATGATCCTTCTGGCAGCGCAGATACTCTGGCAGTAGTATATCTCTTGCATCTCTAGTCCATTGCCTGAGCACATGCTTCGCAGGGAGCTCATGCAATTTCAGGTGTATCACGACCTGAACATTAGCAGTCAAAAAACACATCAATTTTCTAGTGACTTTTATCCATGCCCATCTAGAGAAAGTGATTGTAAGTAAGGAAGAGGATCTGGGGCGCCTACCTTAAGTGCATGGCTGCAAACCATTCCATAGTGCTCGAATGTCCACACTCGCACCCGAACTCATCAGCCGACTCGCTCACGGAAATCACAAACTCATTCTTGCACCACTTTTCCCTCGACTGAAATTTGATGTGCCTAGCAATGTACTCCAAATGTGGCTTGACTTCTACTAGATCATACAACCCACGTTCATACAGGGCTTCACCAAAATTTTCAAACATTGTCGTGGTATAAACCTGCGATGCATGTACCTCTTTTGGGATATTTTGCTTCAGGACAACCCCTCCCTGCAAATGACAACCACATCAAAATGAAATCAGTTTCGATAAGCATCTTCTTATTGTAATGACAACAATGCAACATCACCCAAATACACGGAGACATATTCGAACTTACTAGTTTTGTCCTTTTTTCCTGGTAACTTTCTTCTGAGTCACGGTCAAATTGCATTTTTCTCATACTGCCTGATGAACAAGTGCATGGGGCACCCTGGTGGTACATACCCTTTCAGTAGGTGGTTTGCACTCTCGCTTCTCTGCCTACACAATCTCCTGCATGCATTTTTTCCGGTGTACATTCAGACGGCCTTCCAGGAATACATATTGTAAAACTCGTAGCCTTCTTCGACAGAATCAAAACTAGTCCCAATCGATGGATTGACAACATTTTCAGATTTTTTATCGACATATGCATGGACAGAAGCTTCAAGGGCAGGCATCCTTGAAGGGCTCGGCTCCCTCTCATCCTTTGCCTTCCCAACTCTGACCCTGCAAACAATGGCACACCAAGCAGTCAGTAATCAAGTTCAATGAGGAACAACAAATTAAGTGGTGACGATAGTTTTTACTGCCCAATACATGAAACGAGGGATGGATACGGTGCTCCAATACACTTGGTGTTATACATCAAAAATCAACGAATAGTCGTGGGAACATAATTACCGAACATATATATGTGGCTATAAAATCATCAGGAACAGATTCAGAAAATCTTCATTTCAACAAACAAAAAAGGCAGATGGCGGCGTCCATCCAGTGTGCAAAAATCATCCATTTTTATGAACAGATGCATTAGCCATGACATAACATCTATTTTCTTTTTAATGTAAATATGATTATTCCTAGCGCGCTGCCCTCCCATGTTGCTACTACAATATCGTTTACTTTTTCAGGTTTTTGCAATACTCATACTGGTGACTAATTTCAGTTTGGATGAACAACATTTGGAACAAAACTATCAGCAAAAATTGAGAAGCATATATTTGAGGAAAAATCACCAACAAAAAGCGAAACAGTTTCATGGTGATAAATAACAAAATCACCTCCTGGTCCAAGAAGATTGATTTGCATTGGTTACTCCCACACCCTCCTCATCTGCACCCTGGTCCGCGGCATCAGACGCAATATTTGAATCACCTATCTCGCAGGAATCACCCATCCCTTCGCCTCCAAGATCATATGAGCCGCACACCCCCCTCCCAGTGCGCACTGTTTCACCAATATCCTCGGCCCCTTCGTAATCCATGCGGCTTCCAGCTGGTCCTATCGGCACAGAAGAAATCAGGTCCTCCTACGCATCGCCAATTCCACTCGTGTCGCCCTCAGCCAATTGTGCGCCGGCAACTAGATCTCTTAAGACAACTCCGGCATCGAAACGCAGTACAAGCCTGCACAGAGAAACGGGAACCACCCAGATCTGAGTTTAGAAGAACAAGATGGGAGGAAACTTGAATCCAGATCGACTTCTAGCTCCAATCCAAACCCACTAGCAGGAAACTAGGCGAGAAATAGGAATTTTTTTAGAAGATTACCCTGCTCCAGATTCCTCGAAGAAGAACTCCATGTCATCCATGGCGAGAATCGACAATCACCCAGGTGCGGTATGTATGTTCTGCTTCTTGGTCGACTACCCAAGCACGACCACGCACCGCTTAATGAGAGTCGATGTCATTGAACGGGCCCAGTAGATACATTTATTTCCCATACCACAAACACTTGCGACAACCCGTCTAGTGGGCCAAATTTAACGCCGCCCAGACGGAACAGCTGTTCTCGCGAGGTAGCTGCGAAATCGTAGGCCCACGTAGAAATCCTGAACAGGAGCAGGCGGCACTGCTGTATATCTACCAAAATAGAAGTCATATATATAGTAAAAAGGGCAGAGACCACGCATCACGACGCCAGAACTAGCGACGGAGATAGCAGCCTCCATGCAACTCGTCCGCCAAAACGCCCTTCTCGAATTTGTGCTACTAGTTGCTGGAGCAACCCATATTATCTCTCAATTTTCTTTGGTGATCTCTAAAAAATATAAAATAATTCATGCATGTGAAAAATTCCATCCAATAACATCATTTGTGACCTAGATAAAAAGTAGACAAATTTTCATCATGTGCAGATGTATGTCAGCAAACACAAAGCAGTAACGCCCAAAATTTTGTGGATGATGAGTAGATGGTAAGATATGGATGTATGGGTGGATCCCTATTCTTTATTATTATTATTATTATTAGAGAGAAAAAGAGTTTATAGATCAAGCACCAAACATATATGCTTTATATAATTTAGTTACCTCATAAGGCCCTGATCGAAGCCACACAACAATGCACTTTCTCTTTCTGTAAAGATTAGGGTTGTGGGAAACTGATCGACACCCTAATACGGGTGTGGCACTTTTGTATATATAGGGGTATATCGTGTGTACAAATACAATATACAGTTATGTACAGAAGCTATGTATAAATACAGTCTAACATCCTTCCTCAATCTTAACCGTGGCTTGAAGTACATAGCAAGTTAAGATTGTGTCTTCAATCTTCGAACTGAGGCTGTGGAAGTGGCTTCGTGAAGATGTCAGCAAGTTCCCCTTTGAAAGAGATAAACTTGATACGAAGAAGCTTCTGCGTGACACGTTCCCTCATAAAATGATAGTCAACTTCAATGTGCTTGGTTCAAGCATGAAAGACTGGATTGGATGAAAGATAGGTCGCACCAATATTGTCACACGAAAGGACTGGTGGTTGATCTTGAGATACTCCCAACTCTCTCAACAGAGTCTGTACCCAGATAAGCTCAGCTGTGGCATTAGCAACTGCCTTATACTCTGCTTTAGTGCTATTGCGAGAAACTATGGCTTGCTTGCAAGCTGTTAGAATAAATCCGAGGCCACAAGCAATCACATGAGATACGACACCGAGATTTGTTAACGAGGTTCACCATCATGGCTACATCCCCGGGGCCCGACTACGGGCGCTCCTCCCCATGACACCACTACAATACCGCACCCCGGCCGCCCGGGCGCCGGCACACGCCGTCGGCTCCCTCGCGTGCCTGTGCTATTATGTTGACATAAGTTACATCGTCTGTCTACCCCCGATATATATGAGAGGCTCAGGATACAAGTGTCCTATTAAGACACAACTCCTACCTTGTCAACACACAGTCCAAAACCAAGTCCAACTGTAACCTACCTTGTACAATAATATTCGACACAACTCTAACAAACTCCACCTTGGTGAATATTCTTCACCACCTTGAATTCATCCATGCGTCGAACCTCCATGTACATTGGACTTGAGATACGCCATGAGCACCACTGCTACTCCCAGACTCCATGTGACTCCACCTACAACTGACTCCATGTGACTCCACCTACAACTGTAGTCCCTTCTCATCTTCACAGTCAACACTCGAGCAAAATTAAGTTCCTCATTACTCTACTTTGTGCTCCCAACTTTTGGAGAATCCATTCTACGCCATCACACACCGACCATTGTCTGTGTGAAAGTGAACAACTCACATATTGGACGCCACATATAATAGTTATCTGAACTCAACGTCATTGCTCTTTCTTGACTGCTTGTCTGAAACTTGGAGGAATTTCACCGTTGCCCTGTGTCACCCCAAGTCAAATTCACAGTTGTCTCATCATTTTTTCCCGGATAGTCTCTGACATGTCCCATAGCTATAGCACTCCGCCTTCTTCTGTACTTGTCATCCGCACTTTGCCATGTGCACTGAACACCACATAATACACGGCGATGTACTCTCTCAACTTTTAACAATTTCAGACTTTTTGCCACTTTCTCAGATTCTCCACGGTCAACTCCTGTCCATCAACTAGCACCGATAGACCCAGTCACCAACTAGCACCCCTGCACACTTTGTCTAACCACATGTCTCACCATTAGTGCCTTGGTCTGTCGTTGTGTCACGTGCTTACCGCACGCCTCGCCGCTATCACCGCGTCAAGCCTCTGCTGTCCTGGTCGAGTCTCCGGGGTAGCTAGCTCACACTGCCTCAACCCCCACTGCAGAGAACCATCGATCATCACCGACCAATGCCGAGTATCACATCTCCATCATACCACGGGTACCCAATCAGATCCACGTGTCTCTCGCTATCCCGCTGAAATAGGCTTCGACTCTCCGTTGACTTACGCCGTAGCCCCTCCATCAGCTTAGAGTGAAGTCACCCATCAGACTCCAACTCCACCTTCAACCTGACTCCATGGTGGTTGTACGTGACACCCTGTGCCCCGTCAACTTCAAGCTCTCCCATGTGCACCGTCTTGAATCAACCTTGCACCATAGTCTTGTCAAAGCCGCACAAGCCCTCAGGCCTGCACCACGTGTTTCCACGCCCTAGAAGCTGGCCACCATCAGCATCACGCTCCTATGTCATCGTCGCTAAAATCACCGCCATCTTCTGCTTTGACCGACATTCTCATCGATCCGTCAGACACTCCAGTCCGACCTAGCCAAAACTATCCGACTGCAAACATACCCCACCCTGCGTCGTGTTCGCCGGCACATCTCCATGCATTGGTTGACGCCTTGTATTGGTATGTATGATCCTGCCATGACGCGCTCCAGGCTCCTTCGAATCTTATAGGCATGTCGCCAGCCTCAGTTTCCATTTGACTGCCCGCTGAACAACATTGCTGCCATGCCACTATCTTTGACCAGTTTACCAAGCAAAGAACCCCCCAAGAAGTCCCTGGTAGTCTTGTCAACGTGTAGATGTAGCAAAGTATATTCCAATTAACTCTGTAAGATGTGGGAATCACGTGTTGTATTCCTGAGGTGCAAACACATGTATATATGATGTACAAGAGTAAGCCACGACCTCAACTATACAAGGCAACTAGGAGGTGGGCCCAATACACAAATATGCACAACACATATACTCAACACCCTCCCCCCCGTAGTCGAAGCGGCACCGCGACTGACGCAAAGACTAGACCGAAACTCCTCAAATGACGCCGTAGGCAAGCCTTTGGTCATGATATCTGCAAATTGTTGGGAAGTAGGGACGTGTAAAACACGAATATGGCCAAGAGCCACCTGTTCCCGAACAAAATGAATATCCAACTCAATATGCTTGGTCCGTCGATGATGCACTGGGTTAGCGGAGAGGTAGACCACCGAGACGTTGTCGCAGTAGACCAACATAGCACGGTCAACAGGGCAAGAGAGCTCCTGAAGCAGCTGGCGAAGCCATGAACACTCGGCGACAGCGTTGGCCACCACACGATACTCAGCCTCAGCACGGGAACAAGAGACCGTAGGCTGCCGCTTGGATGACCACGAGATAAGTGAGGGTCCAAGGTAGACACAATAGCCCGAAGTGGAGCGCCGAGTGTCAGGGCAGCCCGCCCAGTCTGCATCTGAGTAGGCGGCGAGGACGGTGTCGGTGGAGGCGTGAAGCGTGACACCAAGATCCATAGTGCCACAGTCATAGCGGAGAATTCGCTTGACGGCAGGCCAGTGAACGTTTCGAGGAGCATGCATATGAAGACACACCTGCTGCACAACATATTAGATCTCCGGTCGAGTCAGAGTGAGGTACTGGAGAGCACCAACGATAGATCGATAGAAAGCAGCATTCGAAGCAGGAGAACCATCCGTTGCAGAAAGCTTGGCCTTCGTATCAACAGGCGTAGCGGCAGGCTTGCAGTTAAGCATGCCGGCGCGCTCCAGGAGCTCGTGAGCGTACTTTCGCTGATGAAGGAAGAAGCCATCCGGACAGCGCACCACCTCGACACCGAGGAAGTAGTGCAAAGGACCCAAGTCCTTGATGACGAACTCAGCGCGAAAACGAGCCGTGAGCTGACTGAGGAGACCAGCCGTACATGCTGTCAGTATGACGTCGTTGACATAGAGCAGCAAGTAGGCAATGTTACAGCCCTGATTATAGAAAAAGAGTGAGGCATCCGAGCGGGTAGAGCGGAACCCAAGCTGGTGGAGAAATGCCGCGATGCACTGGTACCAAGCGCGCGGAGCCTGCTTGAGTCTGTACAAGGACCGCGAAAGCAGGCACACGTGGTCGGGAAGCGCCGGGTCAATAAACCCGGTGGGCTGCTGAAGGAAATATGCCCTAGAGGCAATAATAAAGTTATTATTTATTTCCTTATTTCATGATAAATGTTTATTATTCATGCTAGAATTGTATTAACCGGAAACATAATACATGTGTGAATACATAGACAAACAGAGTGTCACTAGTATGCCTCTACTTGACTAGCTCGTTAATCAAAGATGGTTATGTTTCCTAACCATAGACAAATAGTTGTTATTAGATTAACGAGATCATATTATTAGGAGAATGATGTGATTGACTTGACCCATTCTGTTAGCTTATCACTCGATCGTTTAGTATGTTGCTATTGCTTTCTTCATGACTTATACATGTTCCTATGACTATGAGATTATGCAACTCCCATTTACCGGAGGAACACTTTGTGTGCTACCAAATGTCACAACGTAACTGGGTGATTATAAAGGAGCTCTACAGGTGTCTCCAAAGGTACATGTTGGGTTGGCGTATTTCGAGATTAGGATTTGACACTCCGATTGTCGGAGAGGTATCTCTGGGCCCTCTCGGTAATGCACATCACATAAGCCTTGCAAGCATTGCAACTAATGAGTTAGTTGCGAGATGATGTATTACGAAACGAGTAAAGAGACTTGCCGGAAACGAGATTGAACTAGGTATTGAGATACCGACGATCGAATCTCGGGCAAGTAACATACCGATGACAAAGGGAACAAAGTATGTTGTTATGCGGTCTGACCGATAAAGATCTTCGTAGAATATGTGGGAGCCAATATGAGCATCCAGGTTCCGCTATTGGTTATTGACCGGAGACATGTCTCGGTCATGTCTACATTGTTCTCGAACCCGTAGGGTCAGCACGCTTAACATTATGATGACAGTTTCATTATGAGTTTATATATTTTGATGTACCGAAGTTTGTTCGAAGTCCCGGATGTGATCACGGACATGACGAGGAGTCTCGAAATGGTCGAGACATGAAGATTGATATATTGGACGGCTATATTCGGACACCGGAAGTGTTCCGGGTGATTTAGGAGAAAACCGGAGTGCCGGAGGGTTACCGGAACCCCCCGGGAGAAGTAATCGGCCTTATGGGCCCTAGTGGAGAGAGAGGGGCGGCCAGGGTGGGTCGCACGCCCCCTCCCCCTCTGGTCCGAATTGGACTAGGAGAGGGGGGCGGCGCCCCCCTTTCCTTCTCCCTCTCCCCCTTCCTTTCCCCCTCCTAGTAGGAGTAGGAAAGAGGGGAGTCCTACTCCTACTAGGAGGAGGACTCCTCCTCCTTGGCGCGCCCTAGGGCCGGCCGGCCTCCCCCCTTGCTCCTTTATATATGGGGGTAGGGGGGCACCTCTAGACACACAAGTTGATCCTCGTGATCGTTTTCTTAGCCGTGTGCGGTGCCCCCTTCCACCATACTCCTCGATAATATTGTAGCGGTGCTTAGGCGAAGCCCTGCGACGGTAGAACATCAAGATCGTCACCACGCCGTCGTGCTGACGGAACTCTTCCCCGACACTTTGCTGGATCGGAGTCCGGGGATCGTCATCGAGCTGAACGTGTGCTAAAACTCGGAGGTGCCGTAGTTTCGGTGCTTGATCGGTCGAGCCGTGAAGACGTACGACTACATCAACCGCGTTGTCATAACGCTCCCGCTTTCGGTCTACGAGGGTACGTAGATGTAACACCCCGGATGTAACTTTCCCAATTTGTACTCCAACTCTTGCCGTTTCCGGCATTAAGTTATATTTATTTCTCGGGTTCGGGTCTTTGTCTCCGTTTGTTGTTGTCTTTGTCATGCATCTCATATCATGTCATCATGTGCATTGCATTTGCATACGTGTTCATCTCATGCATCCGAGCATTTTCCCCGTTGTCCGTTTTGCATTCCAGCGCTTCGTTCTCCTCCGGTGGTCATTTCTAGCTTTCTTTCGTGTGTGGGGATTAAAAATTTCCGGATTGGTCCGAGACTTGCCAAGCGGCCTTGGTTTACTATCGGTAGACCACCTGTCAAGTTTCGTACCATTTGGACTTCGTTTGATACTCCAACGGTTAACCGAGGGAGCGAAAAGGCCTCGTGTGTGTTGCAGCCCAACACCCCTCCAATTTGGCCCAAAACCCACCAAACTCTGCTCCATGACCTAGAGCGTTCGATCACGATCGCGTGGCCGAAAACTGCACCTCATTTGGACTCTCCTAACTCCTCCTATGCCTATAAATAGCCCCCCGTTTTCGGATCTCTCTCCCTCTCCGAAACCCTAGAAAAAAAACAGATCCCGCCGCCGCCGGACGTGTCCGCGCCAGGCCGGACAACGTCCGCCGCCCCGCCGCCCTCTCAGCACGTGCCACGTGGCACCCCGGCGAACCGCCGCCGCCCGAGGCCCGCAAGCCCGCCGCGGGCCCTCCCCGGCCCGAAGCCGCCTCGCCGCCGTCGCCCTCCACTCCGGCGCCGCGCCGCCGCGGCCCGCCCCGCCGGCCGCCGTCGCCACCTCGTCACCGGGCCGCCGCATCCGCCGTCGCCGCCCCGAGCCGCCGCGGAGCTCGCCGGCGTCACCCGGCCCGCAGCCGGCCCCGGCCCCGGCCACCGCGGCCCCCGGCGCCGCCGCCCCGGCCACCGGACGTCGCCCCCGCCGACCGCCATCCTCGTCTTCGCCGGAGTCGCCTCGGGAGGCGCGCCCCGACCCGGTTGCTACAGTGATCCGAAACCCTAGATCCAGATCTGGGTAGTTTTTTTCACCAAGTCCTCAGAATTTTTACTCCATATGCCCATGTTCGCGGCTCCGTAACTTTGCATCCGTAGCTCCGATTCATGCATATAACATATCAAAATGTTCATCTCAGAGAGTACATCATTTCATTCCATAGCACCATTTTCATTTGAGTTCGTCTTGATGCCCGAAATACTGTTAGAAGAGGGCTTCGTGAGTTAATTGTCAGATCTGCTAGTTCATCTTAGACTTTTGTCATTTTTGCCATGATTATTGTGTGCATGCTATGCCTGTGAGTCCTTCATATGTTTTGTTAAGGATTTTGTCTTCTTTCCAGAGGTGGAACCCATGCATTTTTGTGATGTGTGTGGTGACTTGTGCAAGCTTGCAAAGTGAGGCACCCGGTAAATCTGTTTTCAGGGACTTAGTAGTTTTCACTGTCTGGAATTATTTAGTTCATGATGCCCTATGTTCGTGTTGTTTCCTAGTGATCCGTGCCTCTTTTGAGGATGATCAGTAAAGGAGTTTTGTTAATCTTGTTATGCTCTATCCATCCATGTCTTTTTTTTGCAATTATGGAGCACCCTAGCTTGAGTCAATCGAGCTCTACTTTTGCTTCATGGTGAATCTGGGCAGATCGTCAACTCGTTTGCGATTTTGCCGGCATTGTTGTGGTTGATCCGTGCATGCTATGCCATTGTTCTTGCCATGTCTAGCTTGTATTTTGTGCCTTATTAATGTATGTATGCTTGCCTTGCCATGACTTACACCGTAGTGAGTGCATCAAGCTCGTTTACATGCCTTCGTGAGTTATATTTCAGCATGTCTCAGTTTTCACTAAGTCTGAAAACTGATTGTGTTTTAGCTATGTCGTGTACCCGTTAGTATATTTTGTGAACCCTTTTGGCCCCAGGTCACTTTGGGTCTTTTGTTAAGCTTGTTGAGTATCTCCATGCCATGTTCTTACTTATCTTAATCAGGTCATGTATCATGTTGTTTTGCTGCTCCGAAGAGGGCTTCGTGATCTGAAATTTCAGACAAGTGTTAATTTCACCAAGTCTGGAATCTGTTTTGCATTTGCATTTTTGCCATGCTTGTTTGAACCTCATAATGGATGAATTGGCCGTGGCTCAGTGCTAGTCTTTTGTTAAGCATCTTGTGTGCATCCCTTCCATGTATTTTGTTGTCATGTTTGGTGGCTGTAGCATGTTCATTTCATTGCATTTAGATGCCTACTTGCTGTAAATTGCAGACCAGTGTCATTCTTAAAACGCTTGCCATTTCCAAACTGTAACTCCGATTCCAATGATCTTTATATCGTTTTCAAGCGATTTCATCCCCTCTTTCCAGTGGCACACTTGGTTTTCCAAGTTGAGTCCAGGTTCATTGTAGCGACCTGACCCGAATGGATCACGTCTACTGTGCTACGGTGTCATCCCTGGATCAGTAATACTGACACCACACAGTACATCGAGGTTTTATAGCAGAGTTGCAATCACACACTTATTACATTGATGGCTGAAAAAGAACTTATTACAATAAATATGGCTGAAGGCCATCTAATATCGATAACAGCGGAAGACTCGAAAGATAAATGGGTCCATCAACTCCAGCGGCATCACTGAGTATAGGGCCACGACCTAAAAGCTCTTTACTCGTCGTCTAAAAAGTCTGCAACATGAGAAGTTGCAGCCCGAAAACGGGTCAGCACATGGAATATGCTGGCAAAGTAACACATAGAGAGTAATGGAATGAATCAGCTATACTATATGCACATATGGCTGGTGGAAAGCTCTATGGTTACAGTTTTGCGTAAAGCCAATTTTTCCCTACTGCAAAGGAATAAGTTTATTTAACTATCATGGTGGTTGTGAAACATTGAGAATGGTTGACAGCATTCTCAATCCCAATTAAAAATAATTAAAACCCAACAACATTAATTAGAAGTAACATGTTGAGATTCACAATGATATTCAAGTACTAGATACTCAAGATGTCCATAACCGGGGACACGGCTAATCATGATTAGTTTGTACACTCTGCAGAGGTTTGCGCACTTTTCCCCACAAGACTCGATCGCCTCCGTTTGATTTCTCGCACTACATGATGTTTGAGAAGACGGATGACCGAGACACAGTCTTTCAGAAGCGCTAGCACCTTACATGTGGGGTAGACCGTACCACCTACAACCCCTACATCTGCTAGTCCACCCCGTAAGAGTTCGCACAACTTAGTCAACTATGCCAGAGCCCATAATGGCTTGTGGCTGCACAAGGAAGTTTCTAGCATGAAAGATCTTATGATCCCTTTGAGCCTGGGTGGCGGTCCAAAAAAAACAGGCAAGTCCTGATAGACATCAGGTGCCTCAATCCACCCAGATGTGTGTTTAAGTTGCCACCTTAGATAAACCATTAAAATTATCAACTCACATCTGTCATGGATATCACTCACCCAATCCACGTCTACTAGCATAGCATGGCATAATAATAAGCAAACGTAGAAGTAACTCCCAAAGGTTTCATAGTAATACAGGTAATAGGTACTACCTCATCTACTTCCCATCCCACAATTTAATTAGATCCTAATCATGCAATGTGTGAGGATTGATCTAATGCAATAAAACATGGGTTGTAGAAAAGGTATGATCAAAGTGTTACTTGCCTTGCTGATGATCTGCGAGTCCTAGGGTTTCGAAGTAACAAGCGGCGCAATCCGGGTAATCTATCGCAGACAAACAACAAGCATACAATAAGTACTCATCTAATGCACAGGTAAAACTCGAACAAGAGAACGAACCAGAAGGTTCAATTTAAGAACTCCGGTCGAGAAGAAAGAAAGAACCGAACAAAGAAACCAAAACAAACGGCGAAAGAGAACAACTCGGTTCTAGCAAGTTGAAACTAGGTCAAATTTTACCGGGGCAAAAACTTGTTCAAGTTGATTAGACGGAACGGCGGTTTCGAGACGAAACTCCAGGCGCTTGAATCACCTGATTCCGATAAACGAGCGAAAAGAAAAACTAGAAAGAAGATCAGATCTGAGATCGCGATCGCGGAGTAAATCCGACGAAAAGAAAAAGAAGAACGGTTAAACGAACGGACGTCGTTAACCTAGAAAAAATCCGGTGATCACGTTCGTTAGGACGAACGGTCCGGCGGACGGTCCAAAGACAACTAAATCGGAGAAGAAAACGAATCCGATCTAGGGTTTCGGAGAAGAAAAACCGAACGAAAAACCGATCTAGAAAACCGGAACGGTTTAGAGAAGAAAAGAATCGGAACGATTAGAAGAAAACGATCCGATGAAAAGAATAGATGTAGCGCGGGGCTACCTCCGGTGAGGGGCTCCGGCGGCGTGGGTGTGGGGCGGCGGCGGCAAGGTGCGGCGGCGGCGCGGGTGTGGGGTGGTGCGGCGGCGCGGCGTGGGGTGGTGCTCTAGGCTTTGGGTTTGATGATTTAGAGGGGGGGGGGTGCTTGGGTATTTATATTGGGGAGGGGAGGGGTTTACTTGGGGTAGAGGGCAAGGAATTAGACTAGGAATAGGAATAGAAAAGAGGAAAGGAAAAGATCTAGAAATAGAAAAGGAATATACGGAAGTAGGACCAAAGTCCTACTAGGATTCGGTACAGGAGAGAGGCGGCGGCGGCCGGCTCCCTGGCGCCTGGCGCTAGGCGCGCGGTGGCCTTCGGCCCGGCTGGGCCTTGGCCTGGCCGGCCTGCTCCAGTTTTTTTTTTGTTTTTTTTAAATAGTTTCCGCGCGCAGAAGAAAAAAAAAGAGATCTAAACGAACTCCGAAAAATCTAAAGTAAATTTTCCCCGACTCCTAAAAATGAGCCGAACAAAATGAACTTTTCTCCGGACCTAAAATGCAATTTTCGAAAACGCGCATTTTTTCCTATCCTAATAAAATGCAAATAAAACTCCGGCAAACAAAATTGATCTATTTATTAAATCTTCATTTTCCTAAATTTTGGGAAAGTCATATTATTCCCTCTCTCATATTTTGACACCGGAAAATTTATTGAAGATAAAACAAATAAATCAAACGATCCTCTTTTCAAAATTTGAGAAACTCTCAAATATGAAAATAACGAAATCCCCAACTCTCTCCGGAGGTCCTTGAGTTGCGTGAATTTTCTAGGATCGGCCAAGATGCAAGAAAATATGTTATGCATGATGGTCTAGTGTATAACATTCCAAATTGAAAATTTGGGATGTTACAAACCTACCCCCCTTAAGATGAATCTCGCCCTCGAGATTCGGGTTGGCTAGAAAATAGGTGAGGGTGATCCTTGAGCAAATCTTCTTCTCTCTCCCAGGTGGCTTCATCCTCTGAATGGTGGTTCCACTGAACTTTGCAAAACTTGATAACCTTGCTGCGGGTAACTCTGCTGGCATAATCGAGAATCTTGACTGGCTTCTCCTCATATGTTAAGTCGTCCTTCAACTGAATTGCTTCAAGTGGCACGGTATCTCTTAGCGGTACCTCCGCCATCTCGGCGTGACATCTCTTCAGCTGAGAAACATGGAATACATCATGAACTCCTGACAGTCCCTCTGGTAATTCCAACTTATACGCGACTTCTCCCATACGTTTCAAGATCTTAAATGGTCCAACGAAACGCGGTGCTAATTTTCCCTTAACTCCAAAGCGCTTAACTCCTCGAAGTGGGGATACTCGAAGATAAACTCTATCTCCGGTTTCGTAAACTATCTCCTTGCGTTTAGAATCTGCGTAGCTCTTCTGCCTGGACTGGGCTACCTTGAGCCTATCGCGAATCAACTTAACTTTCTGTTAGACTCCTTAATCAAATCCGGTCCAAAGAATTGTCGGTCTCCAACTTCGTTCCATGACAACGGTGTCCTGCACCTCCTTCCGTATAAAGCTTCGAAAGGGGCCATCTTCAAACTGGTTTGGTAACTGTTGTTATAAGAAAACTCCGCATACGGCAAGTTTTCGTCCCAACTTGATCCATAATCTAGTGCACAAGCTCTCAGCATATCTTCCAAAATCTGATTGACTCTCTCGGTCTGTCCATCTGTCTGTGGGTGAAAAGCTGTGCTGAACTCTAGTCTGGTTCCCAAAGTTTCATGCAACTGATTCCAAAACTTTGAGGTAAATTGGGTTCCTCTATCTGATACGATGCTCCTCGGAACTCCATGCAAACATACGATCCTTGTCATGTATATCTTTGCCAACTTAGCACTGGTGTAAGTGGTCTTTACTGGGATGAAATGTGCTACCTTCGTCAAACGATCAACTACTACCCATATCGAGTCATACCCTGCTTTCGTCCTGGGTAGTCCTGTGATAAAATCCATGCCTATCTTATCCCACTTCCATTCGGGTATCGGCAATGGTTGTAATAATCCTGCTGGCTTCTGATGCTCCGCCTTTACTCTCTGACATACGTCACAAACTGCTACATATGCTGCAATATCCTTCTTCATTCCGGTCCACCAGAATGTTTCTTTCAAATCCAAATACATCTTGGTATTCCCTGGGTGAATCGAATACGGTGAATCATGTGCCTCCTGCAAAATCAACTTCCTGATCTCCGGGTCATTGGGCACATAAACACGGTCCTCAAACCATAGGGTATCGTGCTCATCCTCACGAAATCCCTTTGCTTTTCCTTTGCTAAGTTTCTCCTTTATAGCAGCAATCTCTTTGTCAGATTTCTGAGCTTCTCTGATTTTATCCATCAATGTTGACTTAATCTCCAATGCTGCTACATAGCCTCTCGGAACTATCTCTAAACTTAGTTCACGAAGGTTTTCTGCTAACTCCTTGGGTATACTTCCCGTCATTATCGTATTGACATGGCTCTTACGGCTCAATGCGTCAGCTACTACATTAGCTTTTCCGGGATGGTAATGTAATCTCATGTCATAATCCTTGATGAGCTCCAACCATCTCCTTTGTCTGAGGTTCAACTCCTTCTGCGTGAAAATGTACTTCAAACTCTTATGATCCGTGTACACCTCACAATGATTTCCAATGAGGAAATGTCTCCACGTCTTCAATGCATGCACTACGGCTGCTAACTCCAAATCATGCGTGGCATAATTCAACTCATGAGGCTTCAGTTGTCGTGAAGCATACGAAACCACTCTTCCTTCCTGCATAAGCACTGCTCCAAGTCCTCGACGTGAAGCGTCGCAATACAGCTCATAATCCTTGGTCTGATCTGGCAATATCAACACTGGTGAGGTAACCAATCGTTTCTTCAACTCCTGAAAACTAGCCTCACACTCCTCAGTCCATTTGAACTTAGTATCCTTCTTCAACAACTCCGTCATAGGCTTCGCAATCCTTGAAAAATTCTCAATAAATCTCCGGTAGTACCCTGCGAGTCTAAGAAAACTCCGGATCTCTCCAACTGTTGTTGGTGCTTCCCATTCGGTTACGGTCTCAACCTTTGTGGGGTCAACTGCTATACCTTCTCCAGATATAACGTGTCCGAGGAATCCAACTTCCTTCAACCAAAACTCACATTTGCTGAATTTGGCATATAACTGATGTTCCCTTAGTTTCTCCAAAACCAAACGCAAATGTTCCTTATGTTCCTCTTCATTCTTTGAATAAACCAGGATGTCATCAATGAACACTACGACGAACTTATCCAAAAACTCCATAAACACTTTGTTCATCAGGTTCATAAAATAGGCAGGCGCGTTAGTCAATCCAAATGACATAACGGTATACTCATACAATCCGTATCTCGTGGTAAAAGCTGTCTTAGGTATGTCCTGCTCTCGAATCTTCAATTGGTGGTACCCTGATCGCAAATCAATCTTGAAAAACACTTTAGCTCCTTGCAAACAATCAAACAGATCATTAATCATTGGCAGTGGGTACTTGTTCTTGATGGTTACTTCATTCAATCCCCGATAATCTACAACCATCCTTAATGATCCATCCTTCTTTTCCACTAGAAGTACGGGTGATCCCCAAGGTGAAGAACTTGGGCGAATGTAACCTTTATCCAATAACTCCTTAATCTGATTCTTAATTTCCACCAAATCCTTTGCTGGCATCCTATATGGTCGCTTCGATATTGGGCCTGTACCTGGCAATAACTCAATCAAAAACTCAATGTCTCTATCCGGTGGCATGCCTGGCAATTCCTCAGGAAATACATCAGGAAAATCCTTTACCACCGGTACTTCTTCTTGCACAACTCCTGTTAGGCAATTCACTTGTGTCCTTTTTGGTACATGCCGGGATACATACTTGATCCTTCTCCCTTCTGGTGTAGTAAGCAAAATTGACTTACTAGCACACTCAATATTCCCTTCATACTTTGATAACCAATCCATGCCTAATATCACATCCAATCCTTGAGATTCCAATACTATTAGGACTGAGGGAAACACATAGTTACCAATCCTTAATGGTAACCGATCACACCATCGTCTAGCCTTAAACTCCGCTCCTGGTGAGCTTACTAACATGGGTGACCTAAGGGCTTGGGTTGGCAGGTTATACTTATCCACGAATCCCCTTGATATGTATGAATGCGATGCACCAGTATCAAAAAGAACGAGTGCAGTAAATGACTTAACCAAAAACTTACCGATTACTGCATCGGGCTGATCTTCAACCTCCTCCACATTAACGTGGTTCACCTGTCCCCTATTGAAAGGGTTCGGCTTCTTCCCAGAGCTTCCATTGCCATTTCCATTCTGGCCTTCAGGACATTCATTGGCATAATGTCCGGTCTTCGAACACTTGAAATAGGTGACTTGGCTCAGGTCTCTCTTGGTTGGGGTCGATGGGGTGGTACGGTTCTGGCCGTTGCTTCCTCCATTCCCATTACCATTCTTGTGGCCATTATGGTTGTGCGAGCTACCTCCTCCATGGGTATGCTGAAACTGAAATCCCGGTTTAGGGGTAAAACGGGGCTTCTGCTGGGCTCCAGAGTTATACTTCCCCTGTCCATACTTCCTCTTACGGCTCTCCATCTGCTGTTGCTTCCCTTCAATCATGATGGCACGATCTACCAACTCCTGGTAGTTGTTGAAACTTGCTACCATCAACTTCATGCTTAGTTCATCATTCAGTCCTTCCAGAAACTTCTCCTGCTTAGCTGCATCCGTAGCAACGTCATCTGGGGCATAACGGGCTAGCTTACTAAACTCCTCCACATACTGGCCAACAGTCCTTCCTCCTTGGCGTAAGTTGCGAAACTCACGCTTCTTTATGGCCATAGCTCCTGCTGAAACATGGGCAGTGCGGAAAGCTTGCTGAAACTGATCCCATGTGACAGTGTCAACTGGGTAAGTGGCTGTGAAATTCTCCCACCATGCTGCCGCGGGTCCGTCTAGCTGGTGAGCGGCAAACTTCACTTTCTCACCATCCGTGCATCCTGCAGTGGTCAACTCCCTTCTTATCTTGCGGAGCCAATCGTCTACTACTATCGGCTCGGTGCTACTGGAAAACACCGGCGGATTCAGCCTAAGAAAACGGGCTAAGTGGTCAACAGGTGGTGGTGGTGGTGGGTTGTTGTTGTTGTTCTGTTGGTTTTGAACTAACATCTGCATCAATTGATTCTGCTGCTGGATCAACTGAGTGAGCTCCGGTGGAAATCCATTGTCACGTCTTGGAGGCATCTGAGGGTTTAGAAAAGACGAGAATTAAGAATAGAGGGGGTCTAAAGGGAAAACACTACCCATATGCACATGAGGCAAATGCACACAAAATCACTTCAATCAATCAATCAAGGGCTTACAAACGGTCTAAAACTATCGCAAAAGTGCTCGACTATAATGTTTTACATGGGGGAAATACTACTACTATCTGGCGGTCATCTAGAAATTTGAACCGGTGGAAGACTCCATGATATCTGCTCCAGCTTCGTCTTCAAAGTCGGGTTCACTTGGATCCGAATCGGTGTCGTCGATGATGATGTAGTTGTCCGGACATGCGACGTACTCATCTTCCTCCTGGGATGCTAACTTCCTCTTGAGTTCTTCAATCTCCTGCTTAAGATCGTTATTGTGCCTTGCTAGAGCTACGATCTCGTCCATGTAGTCCTTGCGTGTAGACTTCAGTTCTCCTTCTAGCTCGATGATCCTTGCCCTTGCATTCTTCAACTCCATCATATCATTGCACATCTGGTTCTCGTGGCGTCGAATGTGCTGGTTTAACTCCTGGATGAATGCTGCAATGGATCTATCCTTCTTGGTGCTGACTAACTCCCATTGTTCATCCCGGCGTCCGCAAATCTGGTAGATAGTGTCCTTGAGGTCTTCTTGGTAAACTTCTCCAATGCGTCCTATGGTGATATGGGCTGCCATGCTCCTTCCAAGACTCCAGGTTGGTGCATTGAAAACACTATCTATGGGCTTCGTGATTGGCGCGAATGTCCTTCCCGGAACGTGAGCTTGAATCTTCCAGCGCTCCTCTTCAGGCAGAGTGGCGTTGAAGGTTCCCGTGAAGCCTGGTAATCCAATGTTCAGGTACTTGGTGACTTCCTTCAGGTGAAATCCAAATGGTGTGCCTTCATCCGGTTGAGCGTACTTAATCTTCGCGTCCTTCATCCTAATAGAGTAGAAAAGATGAGGAGTTAGAAAATGAGGAGAGAATAGTGATCTATGGCTTTAACTTAGTGGTCGTGTCCTACAGTCAGCGTGTGCTCTGATACCATCTCTGTAGCGACCTGACCCGAATGGATCACGTCTACTGTGCTACGGTGTCATCCCTGGATCAGTAATGCTGACACCAAACAGTACATCGAGGTTTTATAGCAGAGTTGCAATCACACACTTATTACATCGATGGCTCAAAAAGAACTTATTACAATAAATATGGCTGAAGGCCATCTAATATCGATAACAGCGGAAGACTCGAAAGATAAATGGGTCCATCAACTCCAGCGGCATCACTGAGTATAGGGCCACGACCTAAAAGCTCTTTACTCGTCGTCTGAAAAGTCTGCAACATGAGAAGTTGCAGCCCGAAAACGGGTCAGCACATGGAATATGCTGGCAAAGTAACACATAGAGAGTAATGGAATGAATCAGCTATACTATATGCACATATGGCTGGTGGAAAGCTCTATGGTTACAGTTTTGCGTAAAGCCAATTTTTCCCTACTGCAAAGGAATAAGTTTATTTAACTATCATGGTGGTTGTGAAACATTGAGAATGGTTGACAGCATTCTCAATCCCAATTAAAAATAATTAAAACCCAACAACATTAATTAGAAGTAACATGTTGAGATTCACAATGATATTCAAGTACTAGATACTCAAGATGTCCATAACCGGGGACACGGCTAATCATGATTAGTTTGTACACTCTGCAGAGGTTTGCGCACTTTTCCCCACAAGACTCGATCGCCTCCGTTTGATTTCTCGCACTACATGATGTTTGAGAAGACGGATGACCGAGACACAGTCTTTCAGAAGCGCTAGCACCTTACATGTGGGGTAGACCGTACCACCTACAACCCCTACATCTGCTAGTCCACCCCGTAAGAGTTCGCACAACTTAGTCAACTATGCCAGAGCCCATAATGGCTTGTGGCTGCACAAGGAAGTTTCTAGCATGAAAGATCTTATGATCCCTTTGAGCCTGGGTGGCGGTCCCAAAAAAAAAACAGGCAAGTCCTGATAGACATCAGGTGCCTCAATCCACCCAGATGTGTGTTTAAGTTGCCACCTTAGATAAACCATTAAAATTATCAACTCACATCTGTCATGGATATCACTCACCCAATCCACGTCTACTAGCATAGCATGGCATAATAATAAGAAAACGTAGAAGTAACTCCCAAAGGTTTCATAGTAATACAGGTAATAGGTACTACCTCATCTACTTCCCATCCCACAATTTAATTAGATCCTAATCATGCAATGTGTGAGGATTGATCTAATGCAATAAAACATGGGTTGTAGAAAAGGTATGATCAAAGTGTTACTTGCCTTGCTGATGATCTGCGAGTCCTAGGGTTTCGAAGTAACAAGCGGCGCAATCCGGGTAATCTATCGCAGACAAACAACAAGCATACAATAAGTACTCATCTAATGCACAGGTAAAACTCGAACAAGAGAACGAACCAGAAGGTTCAATTTAAGAACTCCGGTCGAGAAGAAAGAAAGAACCGAACAAAGAAACCAAAACAAACGGCGAAAGAGAACAACTCGGTTCTAGCAAGTTGAAACTAGGTCAAATTTTACCGGGGCAAAAACTTGTTCAAGTTGATTAGACGGAACGGCGGTTTCGAGACGAAACTCCAGGCGCTTGAATCACCTGATTCCGATAAACGAGCGAAAAGAAAAACTAGAAAGAAGATCAGATCTGAGATCGCGATCGCGGAGTAAATCCGACGAAAAGAAAAAGAAGAACGGTTAAACGAATGGACGTCGTTAACCTAGAAAAAATCCGGTGATCACGTTCGTTAGGACGAACGGTCCGGCGGACGGTCCAAAGACAACTAAATCGGAGAAGAAAACGAATCCGATCTAGGGTTTCGGAGAAG
The DNA here is from genome assembly GCF_056163025.1 of Triticum urartu. NCBI lineage: Eukaryota > Viridiplantae > Streptophyta > Magnoliopsida > Poales > Poaceae > Triticum > Triticum urartu. Next base: position 306,558,977 of record NC_141874.1, read on the forward strand.
AAAAACCGAACGAAAAACCGATCTAGAAAACCGGAACGGTTTAGAGAAGAAAAGAATCGGAACGATTAGAAGAAAACGATCCGATGAAAAGAATAGATGTAGCGCGGGGCTACCTCCGGTGAGGGGCTCCGGCGGCGTGGGCGTGGGGCGGCGGCGGCAAGGTGCGGCGGCGGCGCGGGTGTGGGGTGGTGCGGCGGCGCGGCGTGGGGTGGTGCTCTAGGCTTTGGGTTTGATGATTTAGAGGGGGGGGGTGCTTGGGTATTTATATTGGGGAGGGGAGGGGTTTACTTGGGGTAGAGGGCAAGGAATTAGACTAGGAATAGGAATAGAAAAGAGGAAAGGAAAAGATCTAGAAATAGAAAAGGAATATACGGAAGTAGGACCAAAGTCCTACTAGGATTCGGTACAGGAGAGAGGCGGCGGCGGCCGGCTCCCTGGCGCCTGGCGCTAGGCGCGCGGTGGCCTGGGGCGCGGTGGCCTTCGGCCCGGCTGGGCCTTGGCCTGGCCGGCCTGCTCCAGTTTTTTTTTGTTTTTTTTAAATAGTTTCCGCGCGCAGAAGAAAAAAAACAAAAAGAGATCTAAACAAACTCCGAAAAATCTAAAGTAAATTTTCCCCGACTCCTAAAAATGAGCCGAACAAAATGAACTTTTCTCCGGACCTAAAATGCAATTTTCGAAAACGCGCATTTTTCCCTATCCAAATAAAATGCAAATAAAACTCCGGCAAACAAAATTGATCTATTTATTAAATCTTCATTTTCCTAAATTTTGGGAAAATCATATTATTCCCTCTCTCATATTTTGACACCGGAAAATTTATTGAAGATAAAACAAATAAATCAAACGATCCTCTTTTCAAAATTTGAGAAACTCTCAAATATGAAAATAACGAAATCCCCAACTCTCTCCGGAGGTCCATGAGTTGCGTGAAATTTCTAGGATCGGCCAAGATGCAAGAAAATATGTTATGCATGATGGTCTAGTGTATAACATTCCAAATTGAAAATTTGGGATGTTACATTCATGCATTTCCTGTCATATCTTGCATTTTGCATCCCGCATCGCATCCCGCATAGCATGTCATCATTGCATCTTATTGTTTGAGCTTGCATGTGGTTGATTGTATCCTTGTTGCTTGTTTGTCTTGTTTGGGTAGATCCGGGAGACGAGTTCGCTAACAAGGAGCCCGTTGAGTTTGCTTTTGAGGATCCAGTCAAGTCTGACAACTGTGCAGGCAAGATGATCATACCCTCGAAATCACTACTATCTTTGCTATGCTAGTTTGCTCGCTCTTTTGCTATGCCATTGCTACGATGCCTACCACTTGCTTGCAAGCCTCCCAAATTGCCATGTCAAACCTCTAACCCACCATTGTCCTAGCAAACCGTTGATTGGCTATGTTACTGCTTTGCTCAGCCCCTTTTATAGCATTGCTAGTTGCAGGTGAAGATCGGAGGCCGTTCCTTATTGGAACATCTTTTATTTACTTGTTGGGATATCATTATGTTGTCTTGCTATCTTAATGCATCTATATACTTGGTAAAGGTTGGAAGGCTCGGCCTCTCGCCTAGTGTTTTGTTCCACTCTTGCCGCCCTAGTTTCCGTCATATCGGTGTTATGTTCCCGGATTTTGCGTTCCTTACGCGGTTGGGTTATAATGGAAACCCCTTGATAGTTCGCCTTGATTAAAGCTTTTCCAGCAATGCCCAACCTTGGTCTTACCATTTGCCACCTAGCCTCTTTTTCCCTCGGGTTTCCGGAGCCCGCGGGTCATCTTATTTAAACCCCCCCGGGCCAGTGCTCCTCTGAGTGTTGGTCCAAACTAGAGTCCTGTGCAGCGCCCCCTCGGGGAAACTCGAGGTTTGGTTTTAGTTGTATGGAGCGCTCATCTGAGTGTGCCCTGAGAAAGAGATATGTGCAGCTCCTATCGGGATTTGTCGGCACATTCGGGCGGTGTTGCTTGTCTTGTTTTAACCTGTCGAAGTGTCTTGAGTTACCAAGATACTGAGTCTGATCGGAACGTCTTGGGAGGAGGTCTATTCCTTCGTTGACCGTGAGAGCTTGTCATGGGCTAAGTTGGGACTCCCCTGCAGGGATTGAACTTTCGAAAGCCGTGCCCGTGGTTATGGGCAGATGGGAATTTGTTAATGTCCGGTTGTAGATAACTTGAACCTTAAATGATTAAAATGAATCAATTGAGTGCGTTACCGTGATGGCCTCTTCTCGGCGGAGTCCGGGAAGTGGACACGGTCTTGGAGTAATGTTTGCGCAGGTTGTTCTCTAGCTTCTCGCTCGTGCCTTGCCTCCTCTTCTCGCTCTCTTTTGCGAATAAGTTAGCCACCATACTTGCTAGTCGCTTGCTGCAGCTCCACTCATATATTTGCTTAACCTTCCTATGAGCTTAAATAGTCTTGATCGCGAGGGTGCGAGATTGCTGAGTCCCTGTGGCTCACAGATTCCTACTATACCAGATGCAGGTCCAGGTGATTCCGCTCCAGGTGACGCGTATGAGCTCAAGTGGGAGTTCGACGAAGACTCTCAACGATACTACGTTTCCTTTCCCGATGATCAGTAGTGGTGCCCAGTTGGGGGTGATTGGGACCGTGTCGCATGTTGGGTTCTCTTTTACTTTGGCGCCGTAGTCGGGCCATGAGTGTTTGGGTGATGTATGTTATTTATGTACTTTGATGTGACATGGCGAGTGTAAGCCAACTATGTATCTCCCCTTTTATTCTATATATTGCATGGGATGTTTGTGATGATTGCCTAACTTGCGACATTGCTTTCAATGCGGTTATGTCTCTAAGTCGTGCCTCGACACGTGGGAGCTATAGCCGCATCGAGGGCGTTACAGTAGACAACACTCTCCCCTCGCGTTGCTATGCATCACCATGATCTTGCATGTGCGTAGGAAAATTTTAAAATTACTACGTTCCCCAACAGTGGCATCCGAGCCTAGGTTTTGTGTGTTGATGTTGTGCACGAGTAGAACACAAGTGAGTTGTGGGCGATATAAGTCATACTACTTACCAGCATGTCATACTTTGGTTCGGCGGTATTGTTGGATGAAGCAGCCCGGACCGACATTACGCGTACGCTTACGCGAGACTGGTTCTACCGACGTGCTTTGCACACAGGTGGCTGGCGGGTGTCAGTTTCTCCAACTTTAGTTGAACCGAGTATGGCTACGCCCGGTCCTTGCGAAGGTTAAAACAACACCAACTTGACAAACTATCATTGTGTTTTTGATGCGTAGGTAAGATTGGTTCTTGCTTAAGCCCGTAGCAGCCACGTAAAACTTGCAACAAACAAAGTAGAGGACGTCTAACTTGTTTTTGCAGGGCATGTTGTGATGTGATATGGTCAAGACATGATGCTAAATTTTACTGTATGAGATGATCATGTTTTGTAACTGAGTTATCGGCAACTGGCAGGAGCCATATGGTTGTCGCTTTATTGTATGCAATGCAATTGCGCTGTAATGCTTTACTTTATCACTAAGCGGTAGCGATAGTCGTGGAAGCATAAGATTGGCGAGACGACAACGATGCTACGATGGAGATCAAGGTGTCGCGCCGGTGACGATGGTGATCATGTCGGTGCTTCGAAGATGGAGATCGCAAGCACAAGATGATGATGGCCATATCATATCACTTATATTGATTGCATGTGATGTTTATCTTTTATGCATCTTATCTTGCTTTGATTGACGGTAGCATTTTAAGATGATCTCTCACTAATTATCAAGAAGTGTTCTCCTTGAGTATGCACCGTTGTGAAAGTTCTTCGTGCTGAGACACCACGTGATGATCGGGTGTGATAGGGTCTACATTCAAATACAACGGGTGCAAAATAGTTGCACATGCGGAATACTTAGGTTATACTTGACGAGCCAAGCATATACAGATATGGCCTCGGAACACGGAGACCGAAAGGTCGAGATGAAGGAAATATGCCCTAGAGGCAATAATAAAGTTATTATTTATTTCTTTATATCATGATAAAAGTTTATTATTCATGCTAGAATTGTATTAACCGGAAACATAATACATGTGTGAATACATAGACAAACAGAGTGTCACTAGTATGCCTCTACTAGACTAGCTTGTTAATCAAAGATGGTTATGTTTCCTAACCATGGACAAAGAGTTGTCATTTGATTAACAGGATCACATCATTAGTTGAATGATCTGATTGACATGACCCATTCCATTAGCTTAGCACCCGATCGTTTAGTATGTTGCTATTGCTTTCTTCATGACTTATACATGTTCCTATGACTATGAGATTATGCAACTCCCGTTTGCCAGAGGAACACTTTGTGTGCTACCAAACGTCACAACGTAACTGGGTGATTATAAAGGAGCTCTACAGGTGTCTCCAAAGGTACATGTTGGGTTGGCGTATTTCGAGATTAGGATTTGTCACTCGGATTGTCGGAGAGGTATCTCTGGGCCCTCTCGGTAATGCACATCACTTAAGCCTTGCAAGCATTGCAACTAATGAGTTAGTTGCGGGATGATGTATTACAGAACGAGTAAAGAGACTTGCCGGTAACGAGATTGAACTAGGTATGGGATACCGACGATCGAATCTCGGGCAAGTAACATACCGATGACAAAGGGAACAACGTATGTTGTTATGCGGTCTGACCGATAAAAGATCTTCGTAGAATATGTAGGAGCCAATATGAGCATCCAGGTTCCGCTATTGGTTATTGACCGGAGACGTGTCTCGGTCATGTCTACATTGTTCTCGAACCCGTAGGGTCCGCACGCTTAAGGTTACGATGACAGTTATATTATGAGTTTATACATTTTGATGTACCAAAGGTTGTTCGGAGTCCCGGATGTGATCACGGACATGACGAGGAGTCTCGAAATGGTCGAGACATAAAGATTGATATATTGGAAGCCTATGTTTGGATATCGGAAGTGTTCCGGGTGAAGTCGGGATTTTACCGGAGTACCGGGAGGTTACCGGAACCCCCCGGGAGCTATATGGGCCTAAGTGGGCCTTAGTGGAAAAGATAAAGGGCAGCCCTAGATGGGCCGCGCGCCCCTCCCCTCCCTTGGTCCGAATAGGACAAGGAGAGGGGGCCGCCCCCCCTCTCTCTTTTCCCCCCTCTGCGAATCCTATTCCAACTAGGATTGGGGGGGGGGGGAATCCTACTCCCAGAGGGAGTAGGACTCCTCCTGGCGCGCCTCTCCTAGGCCGGCCGCACCCCCCCCTTGAGCCTTTATATACGGAGGCAGGGGCACCCCAGAGAAACACAAGTTGATCCACGTGATCATAGTCTTAGCCGTGTGCGGTGCCCCCTTCCACCATAGTCCTCGATAATATTGTAGCGGTGCTTAGGCGAAGCCCTGCGACAGTAGTACATCAAGATCGTCACCACGCCGTCGTGCTGACGGAACTCTTCCCCGACACTTTGCTGGATCGGAGTCCGGGGATCGTCATCGAGCTGAACGTGTGCTAGAACTCGGAGGTGCCGTAGTTTCGGTGCTTGATCGGTCGGGCCGTGAAGACGTACGACTACATCAACCAAACGCTTCCGTTGTCGATCTACAAGGGTACGTAGATCATACTCTCCCCTCTCGTTGCTATGCATCACCATGATCTTGCGTGAGCGTAGGAATTTTTTTGAAATTACTACGAAACCCATAAGTGGCATCCGAGCCTAGGTTTTATATGTTGATGTTATATGCACGAGTAGAACACAAGTGAGTTGTGGGCGATATAAGTCATACTGCTTACCAGCATGTCATACTTTTGTTCGGCGGTATTGTTGGACGAAGCGGCCCAGACCGACATTACGCGTACGCTTACGCGAGACCGGTTCTCCCGACGTGCTTTGCACATAGGTGGCTTGCGGGTGACAGTTTCTCCAACTTTAGTTGAACTGAGTATGGCTACGCCCGGTCCTTGCGAAGGTTAAAACAGCACCAACTTGACAAACTATCGTTGTGGTTTTTGATACGTAGGTAAGATTGGTTCTTGCTTAAGCCCGTAGCAGCCACGTAAAACATGCAACAACAAAGTAGAGGACGTCTAACTTGTTTTTGCAGGGCATGTTGTGATGTGATATGGTCAAGACATGATGCTAAATTTTATTGTATGAGATGATCATGTTTTGTAACCAAGTTATCGGCAACTGGCAGGAGCCATATGGTTGTCGCTTTATTGTATGAAATACAATCGCGCTGTAATGCTTTACTTTATCACTAAGCGGTAGCGATAGTCGTGGAAGCATAAGATTGGCGAGACGACAGCGATGCTACGATGGAGATCTAGGTGTCGCGCCGGTGACGATGGTGATCATGACGGTGCTTCGGAGATGGAGATCACAAGCACAAGATGACGATGGCCATATCATATCACTTATATTGATTGCATGTGATGTTTATCTTTTATGCATCTTATCTTGCTTTGATTGACGGTAGCATTATAAGATGATCTCTCACTAAATTATCAAGAAGTGTTCTCCCTGAGTATGCACCGTTGTGAAAGTTCTTCGTGCTGAGACACCACGTGATGATCGGGTGTGATAGGCTCTACGTTCAAATACAACGGGTGCAAAACAGTTGCACACGCGGAATACTCAGGTTATACTTGACGAGCCAAGCATATACAGATATGGCCTCGGAACACGGAGACCGAAAGGTCGAGCGTGAATCATATAGTAGATATGATCAACATAGTGATGTTCACCAATGAAACTACTCCATCTCACGTGATGATCGGACATGGTTTAGTTGATTTGGATCACGTAATCACTTAGAGGATTAGAGGGATATCTATCTAAGTGGGAGTTCTTTAAGTAATATGATTAATTGAACCTAAATTTATCATGAACTTAGTACCTAATAGTATCTTGCTTGTTTATGTATGATTGTAGATAAATGGCCCGTGCTGTTGTTCCGTTGAATTTTAATGCGTTCCTTGAGAAAGCAAAGTTGAAAGATGATGGTAGCAATTACACGGACTGGGTCCGTAACTTGAGGATTATCCTCATTGCTGCACAGAAGAATTACGTCCTGGAAGCACCGCTGGGTGCCAGGCCTGCTGCTGGAGCAACACCAGATGTTGTGAACATCTGGTAGAGAAAAGCTGATGACTACTCGATAGTTCAGTGTGCCATGCTTTACGGCTTAGAACCGGGACTTCAACGACGTTTTGAACGTCATGGAGCATATGAGATGTTCCAGGAGTTGAAGTTAATATTTCAAGCAAATGCCCGGATTGAGAGATATGAAGTCTCCAATAAGTTCTATAGCTGCAAGATGGAGGAGAACAGTTCTGTCAGTGAGCATATACCCAAAATGTCTGGGTATAATAATCACTTGATTCAAATGGGTGTTAATCTTCCAGATGATTGCGTCATTGACAGAATTCTCCAATCACTGCCACCAAGCTACAAGAGCTTCGTGATGAACTATAATATGCAAGGGATGAATAAGACTATTCCTGAGCTCTTCGCAATGCTGAAAGCTGCGGAGGTAGAAATCAAAAAGGAGCATCAAGTGTTGATGGTCAACAAGACCACTAATTTCAAGAAAAAGGGCAAAGGGAAGAAGAAGGGGAACTTCAAGAAGAACAGCAAGCAAGTTGCTGCTCAAGAGAAGAAACCCAAGTCTGGACCTAAGCCTGAAACTGAGTGCTTCTACTGCAAGCAGACTGGTCACTGGAAGCGGAACTGCCCCAAGTATTTGGCGGATAAGAAGGATGGCAAGGTGAACAAAGGTATATGTGATATACATGTTATTGATGTGTACCTTACTAATGCTCGCAGTAGTACCTGCGTATTTGATACTGGTTCTGTTGCTAATATTTGCAACTCGAAACAGGGACTATGGATTAAGCGAAGATTGGCTAAGGACGAGGTGACGATGCGCGTGGGAAACGGTTCCAAAGTCGATGTGATCGCAGTCGGCACGCTACCTCTACATCTACCTTCGGGATTAATATTAGACCTAAATAATTGTTATTTGGTGCCAGCGTTAAGCATGAACATTATATCTGGATCTTGTTTGATGCGAGACGGTTATTCATTTAAATCAGAGAATAATGGTTGTTTTATTTATATGAGTAAAATCTTTTATGGTCATGCACCCTTGAAGAGTGGTCTATTCTTATTAAATCTCGATAGTAGTAACACACATATTCATAATGTTGAAACCAAAAGATGCAGAGTTGATAATGATAGTGCAACTTATTTGTGGCACTGCCGTTTAGGTCATATCGGTGTAAAGCGCATGAAGAAACTCCATACTGATGGACTTTTGGAACCACTTGATTATGAATCACTTGGTACTTGCGAACCGTGCCTCATGGGCAAGATGACTAAAACACCGTTCTCCGGTACTATGGAGAGAGCAATAGATTTGTTGGAAATCATACATACAGATGTATGTGGTCCGATGAATATTGAGGCTCGTGGCGGATATCATTATTTTCTCACCTTCACAGATGACTTAAGCAGATATGGGTATATCTACTTAATGAAACATAAGTCTGAGACATTTGAAAAGTTCAAAGAATTTCAGAGTGAAGTTGAAAATCATCATAACAAGAAAATAAAGTTTCTACGATCTGATCGTGGAGGAGAATATTTGAGTTACGAGTTTGGTGTACATTTGAAACAATGCGGAATAGTTTCGCAACTCACGCCACCCGGAACACCACAGCGTAATGGTGTGTCCGAACGTCGTAATCGTACTTTACTAGATATGGTGTGATCTATGATGTCTCTTACTGATTTACCGCTATCGTTTTGGGGTTATGCTTTGGAGACGGCCGCATTCACGTTAAATAGGGCACCATCAAAATCCGTTGAGACGACGCCTTATGAACTATGGTTTGGCAAGAAACCAAAGTTGTCGTTTCTGAAAGTTTGGGGCTGCGATGCTTATGTGAAAAAGCTTCAACCTGATAAGCTCGAACCCAAATCGGAGAAATGTGTCTTCATAGGATATCCAAAGGAGACTATTGGATACACCTTCTATCACAGATCCGAAGGCAAGACTTTTGTTGCTAAATTCGGAAACTTTCTAGAGAAGGAGTTTCTCTCGAAAGAAGTGAGTGGGAGGAAAGTAGAACTTGACAAGGTAACTGTACCTGCTCCCTTATTGGAAAGTAGTGCATCACAGAAAACTGTTCCTGTGACACCTACACCAATTAGTGAGGAAGCTAATGATAATGATCATGAAACTTCAGAACAAGATACTGCTGAACCTCGTAGATCAACCAGAGTAAGATCCGCACCAGAGTGGTACGGTAATCCTGTTCTGGAAGTCATGCTACTAGATCATGATGAACCTACGAACTATGAAGAAGCGATGGTGAGCCCAGATTCCACGAAATGGCTTGAAGCCATGAAATCTGAGATGGGATCCATGTATGAGAACAAAGTGTGGACTTTGGTTGACTTGCCCAATGATCGGCAAGCAATTGAGAATAAATGGATCTTCAAGAAGAAGACTGACGCCGACGGTAATATTACTATGTACAAAGCTCGACTTGTCGAAAAAGGGTTTCGACAAGTTCAAGGGATTGACTACGATGAGACCTTCTCACCCGTAGCGATGCTTAAGTCTGTCCGAATCATGTTAGCAATTGCCGCATTTTATGATTATGAAATTTGGCAAATGGATGTCAAAATTGCATTCCTGAATGGATTTCTGGAAGAAGAGTTGTATATGATGCAACCGGAGGGTTTTGTCAATCCAAAGGGAAATAACAAAGAGTGCAAGCTCCAGCGATCCATTTATGGACTGGTGCAAGCCTCTCGGAGTTGGAATAAACACGTTGATAGTGTGATCAAAGCATTTGGTTTTATACAGACTTTTGGAGAAGCCTGTATTTGCAAGAAAGTGAGTGGGAGCTCTGTAGCATTTCTGATATTATATGTGGATGACATATTACTGATCGGAAATGATATAGAATTTCTGGATAGCATAAAGGGATACTTGAATAAAAGTTTTTCAATGAAAGACCTCGGTGAAGCTGCTTACATATTAGGCATAAAGATCTATAGAGATAGATCAAGACGTTTAATTGGACTTTCACAAAGCACATACCTTGACAAGATTTTGAAGAAGTTCAAAATGGATCAAGCAAAGAAAGGGTTCTTGCCTGTGTTACAAGGTGTGAAGTTGAGTCGGACTCAATGCCCGACCACTGCAGAAGATAGAGAGAAGATGAAAGATGTTCCCTATGCTTCGGCCATAGGCTCTATCATGTATGCAATGCTGTGTACCAGACCTGATGTGTGCCTTGCTATAAGTCTAGCAGGGAGGTACCAAAGTAATCCAGGAGTGGATCACTGGACAGCGGTCAAGAACATCCTGAAGTACCTGAAAAGGACTAAGGATATGTTTCTCGTATATGGAGGTGACAAAGAGCTCATTGTAAACGGTTACGTTGATGCAAGCTTTGACACTGATCCGGACGATTCTAAATCGCAAACCGGATATGTGTTTACATTAAACGGTGGAGCTGTCAGTTGGTGCAGTTCTAAACAAAGCGTCATGGCGGGATCTACGTGTGAAGCGGAATACATAGCTGCTTCGGAAGCAGCAAATAAAGGAGTCTGGATGAAGGAGTTCATATCCGATCTAGGTGTTGTACCTAGTGCATCGGGTCCAATGAAAATCTTTTGTGACAATACTGGTGCAATTGCCTTGGCGAAGGAATCCAGATTTCACAAGAGAACCAAGCACATCAAGAGATGCTTCAATTCCATCCAGGATCTAGTCCAGGTGGGAGACAAAGAGATTTGCAAGATACATACGGATCTGAATGTTGCAGACCCGTTGACTAAGCCTCTTCCACGAGCAAAACATGATCAGCACCAAGGCTCCATGGGTGTTAGAATCATTACTGCGTAATCTAGATTATTGACTCTAGTGCAAGTGGGAGACTGAAGGAAATATGCCCTAGAGGCAATAATAAAGTTATTATTTATTTCTTTATATCATGATAAAAGTTTATTATTCATGCTAGAATTGTATTAACCGGAAACATAATACATGTGTGAATACATAGACAAACAGAGTGTCACTAGTATGCCTCTACTAGACAAGCTTGTTAATCAAAGATGGTTATGTTTCCTAACCATGGACAAAGAGTTGTCATTTGATTAACAGGATCACATCATTAGTTGAATGATCTGATTGACATGACCCATTCCATTAGCTTAGCACCCGATCGTTTAGTATGTTGCTATTGCTTTCTTCATGACTTATACATGTTCCTATGACTATGAGATTATGCAACTCCCGTTTGCCAGAGGAACACTTTGTGTGCTACCAAACGTCACAACGTAACTGGGTGATTATAAAGGAGCTCTACAGGTGTCTCCAAAGGTACATGTTGGGTTGGCGTATTTCGAGATTAGGATTTGTCACTCCGATTGTCGGAGAGGTATCTCTAGGCCCTCTCGGTAATGCACATCACTTAAGCCTTGCAAGCATTGCAACTAATGAGTTAGTTGTGGGATGATGTATTACAGAATGATTAAAGAGACTTGCCGGTAACGAGATTGAACTAGGTATGGGATACCGACGATCGAATCTCGGGCAAGTAACATACCGATGACAAAGGGAACAACGTATGTTGTTATGCGGTCTGACCGATAAAAGATCTTCGTAGAATATGTAGGAGCCAATATGAGCATCCAGGTTCCGCTATTGGTTATTGACCGGAGACGTGTCTCGGTCATGTCTACATTGTTCTCGAACCCGTAGGGTCCGCACGCTTAAGGTTACGATGACAGTTATATTATGAGTTTATACATTTTGATGTACCGAAGGTTGTTCGGAGTCCCGGATGTGATCACGAACATGACGAGGAGTCTCGAAATGGTCGAGACATAAAGATTGATATATTGGAAGCCTATGTTTGGATATCGGAAGTGTTCCGGGTGAAATCGGAATTTTACCGGAGTACCGGGAGGTTACCGGAACCCCCCGGGAGCTATATGGTCCTAAGTGGGCCTTAGTGGAAAAGAGAAGGGGCAGCCCTAGATGGGCCGCGCACCCCTCCCCTCCCTTGGTCCGAATAGGACAAGGAGAGGGGGCCGGCCCCCCTCTCTCTTTTCCCCTCTCCGCGAATCCTATTCCAACTAGGATTGGGGGGGGGGAATCCTACTCCCAGAGGGAGTAGGACTCCTCCTGGCGCGCCTCTCCTAGGCCGGCCGCACCCCCCCCCTTGAGCCTTTATATACGGAGGCAGGGGCACCCCAGAGAAACACAAGTTGATCCACGTGATCATAGTCTTAGCCGTGTGCGGTGCCCCCTTCCACCATAGTCCTCGGTAATATTGTAGCGGTGCTTAGGCGAAGCCCTGCGACAGTAGTACATCAAGATCGTCACCACGCCGTCGTGCTGACGGAACTCTTCCCCGACACTTTGCTGGGTCGGAGTCCGGGGATCGTCATCGAGCTGAACGTGTGCTAGAACTCGGAGGTGCCGTAGTTTCGGTGCTTGATCGGTCGGGCCGTGAAGACGTACGACTACATCAACCAAACGCTTCCGTTGTCGATCTACAAGGGTACGTAGATCATACTCTCCCCTCTCGTTGCTATGCATCACCATGATCTTGCGTGAGGGTAGGAAATTTTTTGAAATTACTACGAAACCCATCACGAGCGTGAATCATATAGTAGATATGATCAACATAGTGATGTTCACCAATGAAACTACTCCATCTCACGTGATGATCGGACATGGTTTAGTTGATTTGGATCACGTGATCACTTAGAGGATTAGAGGGATGTCTATCTAAGTGGGAGTTCTTAAGTAATATGATTAATTGAACTTTAATTTATCATGAACTTAGTCCTGGTAGTATTAGCATATCTATGTAGTAGATCAATAGCTCACGTTGTTGCTTTCATATGTTTATTTTGATATGTTCCTAGAGAAAATTGTGTTGAAAGATGTTAGTAGCAATGATGCGGATTGGATCCGTGATCTGAGGTTTATCCTCATTGCTGCATAGAAGAATTATGTCCTTGATGCACCGCTAGGTGATGGACCTATTGCAGGAGAAGATGCAGACGTTATGAATGCTTGGCTAGCTCAATATGATGACTACTTGATAGTTTAGTGCACCATGCTTAACGGCTTAGAATCGGAACTTCAAAGACGTCTTGAACGTCATGGACCATATGAGATGTTCCAGGAGTTGAAGTTAATATTTCAAGCAAATACCCGAGTTGAGAGATATGAAGTCTCCAACAAGTTCTATAGCTAAAAGATGGAGGAGAATCGCTCAACTAGTGAGCATGTGCTCAGATTGTCTGGGTACTACAATCGCTTGAATCAAGTGGGAGTTAATCTTCCAGATAAAATAGTGACTGACAGAATTCTCTAGTCACCATCACCAAGTTAGTAGAACTTCGTGATGAACTATGATATGCAAGGGATAACGGAAACGATTCCCAAGCTCTTCGTAATGCTGAAATTGACGAAGGTAGAAATCGAGAAAAACACCAAGTGTTGATGATAGACAAGACCACTAGTTTCAAGAAAAGGGCAAAGAAAAAAGGGGAACTTCAAGAAGAACAGCAAGCAAGTTGCTGCTCAAGTGAAGAAGCCCAAGTCTGGTCCTAGGCCTGAGACTAAGTGCTTCTACTGCAAAGGAACTGGTCACTGGAAGCGGAACTACCCCAAGTGATTGGCGGATAAGAAGGATGGCAAAGTGAGTGAGGGAGTCCTGGATTAGGGGGTGTTCGGGTAGCTGGACTATACCTTCAGCCGGACTCCTGGACTATGAAGATACAAGATTGAAGACTTCGTCCCGTGTCCGGATGGGACTTTCCTTGGCGTGGAAGGCAAGCTTGGCGATGCGGATATTCAAGATCTCCTACCATTGTAACCGACTCTATGTAACCCTAACCCTATCCGGTGTCTATATAAACCGGAGGGTTGTAGTCCATAGGCAATCAACTCCATACACAACAATCATACCATAGGCTAGCTTCTAGGGTTTAGCCTCCTTGATCTCGTGGTCGATCTACTCTTGTACTACCCATATCATCAATATTAATCAAGCAGGACGTAGGGTTTTACCTCCATCAAGAGGGCCCGAACCTGGGTAAAACATCGTGTTCCCTGCCTCCTGTTACCATCCGGCCTAGACGCACAGTTCGGGACCCACTACCCGAGATCCGCTGGTTTTGACACCGACATTGGTGCTTTCATTGAGAGTTCCTCTGTGTTGTCGCCTTTAGGCCCGATGGCTCCTTTGATCATCAACAACGATGCGGTTCAGGGTGAGACTTTGCTCCCCGGACAGATCTTCGTCTTCGGCGGCTTCACTCTGCGGGCCAATTCGCTCGGCCACCTGGAGTAGATCGAAAGCTGCGCCCCTGGCCATCAAGTCAGGTTTGGAATCTTAAACTACATGGCTGACATCCGCAGAGACTTGATCTTCGACGGGCTCGAGCCACGGCCAAGTGCGCCGCACTATCTCGAGGGGCATGATCTAGCTCTGCCCCCGGACAGTGTCCTGGAGGCCGCACACGCATCGGTTCCGACCCCTAACTCGGAGCCCATTGCGCCAATCAAGGATGAGCGGTTGGACGTCACCTCGGGGGCTGCGATCCCGAAAGCGATCGAGCCGAACGCTAGCCCCGCACTCTGCACGACCCGTGACTCCGAGGATCCGGACTCCTCCTCGGACTCCGAACCCCCCGCGCCCCTGCCAATCAAATCCGATTGGGCGCCGATAATGGAGTTCACCGCCGCAGACATCTTTCAGCATTCGCCTTTTGGCGACATCCTGAATTCTCTTAAGTCTCTCTCTTTATCAGGAGAACCCTGGCCGGACTACGGTCAGCGAGGGTGGGATACGGACGATGAGGAAATTCAAAGCCCACCCACCACCCACTTTGTAGCCACTGTCGACGATCTAACCGACATGCTTGACTTCAACTCCGAAGACATCTACGGCATGGACGACGATGTAGGAGACGAACAGGAACCAGCACCTGTAGGGCGCTGGAAGGCCACCTCGTCATATGACATATATATGGTGGATACTCCAAAAGATGGAGATGGCGATGGAATAGTGGGGGATGACGCCCCCAAGAAACAGCCAAAGCGCTGGTGTCAGCGGCGCCGCTCTAAATCCCGCCAAAGCAAAAACGGTGATTCCGGCACGGGAGATAATACTACCCCGAATAGCACCGAAGAACACCCACCTCAGCAAGATTCGGCACAGGAAGATGGAGAAGCTAGCCCTCATGAGAGAGCAGCAGACCGAGAGGTCGAGGATGATAACTATACGCCTCCCTCCAAAGATGAGGCAAGCCTCGATGACGACGAATTCATCATACCATCAGACCCCGCCGAACAAGAGCGTTTTAAACGCAGGCTTTTAGCCACGGCAAGCAGCCTCAAGAAAAAGCAGCAATAGCTTAGAGCTGCCCAAGATTTGCTAGCTGACAGATGGACTGAAGTCCTTGCGGCCGAAGAGTATGAACTCGAACGCCCCTCCAAGAGTTACCCGAAGCGCAGGCCGCTACCCCGATCAGAGGAGGAAGCACCTACATCACCAACGCATGACATGGCAGACCGGCCACCTCGCGGCCGCGACAGAGAGGCCTCTCGGCCCTCCACCCAACCCATGCCCCGACGCCGCTCAACTAAGGCACGGGAAAATGCGCCCGACCTGCGAGACATACTGGAGGATAAGGCAAGACAAACAAGATCGATCTATGGATCGCGCAGGCGCCCTACGGCATGTGACAATGATCTTCACGCCGGATACAACAAATCCGGCTGGGCCGAACACAACAGACGTAGCTCTTCCGAGCTGCGTCGTGATATAGCCCAGTACAGAAGCGCCGCACACCCGCTATGCTTCACGAATGAAGTAATGGATCATAAAATCCCAGAGGGTTTCAAGCCCGTAAACATCGAATCATACGATGGCACAACAGATCCGGCGGTATGGATCGAGGATTATCTCCTTCACATACACATGGCACGCGGCGATGATCTACACGCCATCAAATACCTCCCGCTCAAACTTAAAGGACCGGCCCGGCATTGGCTTAACAGCTTGCCAGCAGACTCAATCGGTTCTTGGGAGGACCTGGAAGCCGCATTCCTCGACAACTTCCAGGGCACTTACGTGCGACCGCCGGATGCCGACGACTTAAGCCACATAATTCAGCAGCCAGAGGAATCAGCCAGACAATTCTGGACACGGTTCCTAACAAAGAAAAACCGGATAGTCGACTGTCCGGACGCAGAGGCCCTACCAGCCTTCAAGCATAACATCCGCGACGAGTGGCTTGCCCAGCACCTGGGACAGGAAAAGCCGAAATCCATGGCAGCCCTCACGACACTCATGATCCGCTTTTGCGCAGGAGAAGACAGCTGGCTAGCTTGCAGTAACAACTTATCAAAGAACCCTGGTAATTCAGATACCAAGGACAAAAGTGGTAGGACACGTCGGAATAAGCAAAAACGCCGCGTTAACAGCGACAGCAATGAAGACACGGCAGTCAATGCTGGATTCAAAGGCTATAAATCCGGGCAGCGGAAAAAGCCACTCAAAAAGAATACTCAGGGCCCGTCCAGTTTGGACCGAATACTCGATCGCTTGTGCTAGATACATGGCACCCCCGAAAGGCCAGCCAATCACACTAACAGGGATTGTTGGGTGTTCAAGCAGGCAGGAAAGTTAAGGGCCGAAAACAGAGACAAGGGGCGGCACAGTGACGACGAGGAGCCCAAGCCGCCGAACAAAAATGGACAGAAGGGCTTTCCCCCACAAGTGCGGACGGTGAACATGATATACGCAACCCACATTCCCAAGCGGGAACGGAAGTGTGCGCTACGGGACGTATACACGTTAGAGCCAGTCGCCCCAAAGTTCAACCCATGGTCCTCCTGCCCGATCACTTTTGATCTAAGGGACCATCCACTAGAATCCGTCATGGCGGCTTCGCCGCATTGGTTCTCGACCCAATCATCGACTGATTTCATCTCACAAGAGTCCTCATGGACGGCGGCAGTAGCCTGAACCTGCTTTATCAGGATACAGTGCAGAAAATGGGCATAGATCCCTCAAGGATTAAGCCCACAAGAACGACCTTTAAAGGCGTTATACTAGGTGTAGAAGCCAAATGTACAGGCTCAGTAATACTTGACGTGGTCTTCAGATCCCCGGACAATTTCTGAAGC
The DNA here is from genome assembly GCF_056163025.1 of Triticum urartu. Taxonomy (NCBI): domain Eukaryota; kingdom Viridiplantae; phylum Streptophyta; class Magnoliopsida; order Poales; family Poaceae; genus Triticum; species Triticum urartu. Next base: position 306,576,178 of record NC_141874.1, read on the forward strand.
GAAGAGTTAATCTTCGATATAGTCCCGTTTCGCAGTGGCTATCAGGCCCTGCTCGGACGAACCGCATTCGCAAAGTTCAATGCGGTGCCGCACTACGCATATCTCAAGCTCAAGATGCCAGGCCCTCGAGGAGTAATTACGGTCGAAGGAAACACCGAACGCTCCCTCCGTACGGAGGAGCATACGGCGGCTCTCGCAGCGGAGGTACAAAGTAGCCTTCTCAGGCAATTCTCCAGTTCGGCCATTAAAAAGCCAGACACTGCCAAGCGCGCCCGGAGTAACCCACAGCAGGACCGCCTGGCACACTCTGAGCAAGCGTAGCAATGCGGCCCCAACCCCAGCTTTCGCGACATAGCGAAACCAGTACCTCGCGTACATAACTACGCCCTTGAAATACCATGGGCACAGGGGAAGGGGCACAATAACGGCATGCCCAAAATACGGCTTAAAACGTACTAGGGGCTGCCGGATTCTTTTTTTAATTTTTTCTTACTTTCAGGATTCCATACTTCGGATGACCTGTTCGGCAATTCGACTGCCGCATAAACGACGCAAGATCCAGGGAGGCAGACAAGTCATGCCGCATTATGGAACTCCCAGGTGGTCTCTGTTACGAGCGGTATACCTGTTTTAAATACAATTCCGCGGCCTGCCCCTAGTCAGGACATACTGAATAGTCCAATATCTTTTGCTTACCGCATTTGTGTCGTTCGGCTTTGATAAATAGCCTCTCTATAAACAATGCTTAGCTTCTTGTCTATTTTTTGCATTATCTTCTTTTCACATTTATGTTTATTAAATGACATGATTGCACCCATACACCATGGTACGGCAAACACGCCAGGGGCTTCAGTACCCCTCATTATGGTGTGAGAAGTCCGTACACTTTCACAAGTGCGGCACCCCGAACTTATAGCACTATATGCATCGGCTCCGAATCATGATTTGGGTCAATAGTTGGGTTTGCCCGGCTCCTATGTTTTGGTGCCTTACGTTCCGCTATATCGGCTAAGGTAGCACTAGGAGAACCACTGCGATTGTGCCCCGGTTCAGCTGGGTTAAGCACCTCAGTGGAGAAAGCTAAAACTGACTGTCATGATGTGGCGAGAGACCGGTCGCTGTTCGAGAGGTTTTTCGAGTCCCTAAAGGCTTATGCCGCTTTGAGCGAGGAGCTGGCTTTGTCCGGCCAAGGCGTGGATAGCGCCCCGAACTCGGTCTTTTGAACTAGGGGCTTCGCCGAAATTTAAAATTATAGAGTTCTATGGCTAAGTGAGAGTGTTCAAGCATTATAGTCCGATTGCCTGGTTCTTGTGCTGAGCGCCTCCCTCGAAGGACCCAACTATGGGAAAAAGAGCGCTCAGGTTTATCCCGAACACCCCAGCACTAGTGGCACGGGGGCAGAAGCCGACGACTGGCCATCTCTCAATTTTTGATAAACGGCCGCACAGAAAGTAATATTTTAAATTCAAGCATTGCTTAGCGCATATGAACAAGTTTTCAGCGCACAGGATAACACGAGCGAGTTCATTCAAAAATTACATCCTTGGTACATTCATCCGCCACAAGGCGGGCACCAGTAAGAACATCCTTGTAATAGTTCTCGGGCTTGCGATGCTCCTTCCCCGGCGGCGGCCCGTCCTTCACAAGCTTCTCACCGTCCAGCTTACCCCAATGCACCTTTGCACGGGCAAGGGCCCTACGGGCACCTTCGATGCAGACGGAGCGCTTGATGACCTCGAGCCTTGGACAAGCCTCCACCAGCCGCCGCACTAGTCCGAAGTAGCTCCCAGGCAGGGCCTCTCTAGGCCACAGCCGAACTATGAAGCCCTTCAGGGCCTGTTCGGCCGCCTTGTGGAGCTCGACCAGCTGCTTCAGCTGGTCGCTCAAGGGCACAGGGTGTCTGGCCTCAGCGTACTGAGACCAGAACACCTTCTCCGTCGAGCTGCCTTCCTCGGCTCGGTAGAATGCGGCGGCATCGGATACGCTGCGGGGAAGATCTGCGAATGCCCCTGGAGAGCTCCGGATTCGGGTAAGTAACAAGTAGTTTACTTTTATATGTCTGCTTTGCATATAGAATGCCTTACCCGCCGCTATCTTTTTCACCGCATCCAATTCCTGGAGGGCCTTCTGGGCTTTGGCCTTGGCAGATTTGGCAGTTTTAAGGGCCGCAGCAAGCTCGGACGCTCGCGTCTTCGAGTCGAGCTCCAAACTCTCATGTTTTTGCATGAGAACCTGAAGCTCTTGCCGCACCTCGCCGACCTGCGCCTCAAATTTCTCCCGCTCGGCGCGCTCTGTGGCCGCTTTCTTCTCGGCCTCGGACAGTGCTTGCTTGAGGGTCGCCACCTTAGTTGTGGCCCCTACAATAAGCAGTATACTCATGTCATTTTTTGCAATTGCGCCTTCCCATAGGCATTTTTCTATAAGGTATCTCTTACCTTCTTTCTCCTCGAGCTGCCGTTTGGCAAGGCCGAGCTCTTGCTCGGTCCGCTCGAGGCCCTGCTTCAGGGCACCCACCTCTGCAGTCAGTGCGGCGGTGGCCAGCAGCGAAGCCTGCATACGTATATTGACTCCTTTTTAGTTAGACTCCTGCGATATTTACTAGATCCTCTATTCGGCTTTTCTTTCCGAACGCCAAACAGAGCATCAGGGGCTACTGTCTATACGGTAATATTTTTACATATTTTTACTTACCTCGAAGCCTGTTAGAAGGCTAGCACAAGCTTCAGTCAGTCCGCCCTTGGCGGACTGAACCTTCTGGATCACCGTACTCATAATAGTACGGTGCCCCTCATCGATGGAGGCGCCGTCAAGCACCTCCAGCAGATTGTCCAACACCTCTGGTTGGACGGAGGCCGCCGGCTCAGAAGGCTTGCTCCTCTTGAAAGGAGTTTGCCTACCGCGGTCCGAAACTGTGGAATATTCCGGCGCGGTGTCCGGCACAAAGCCGGACTTGGAGCCCTGGGGGGCCTTATCCCCTTCACTCCTGGAGTCCGGGAGGTTGCCTTGCGGCTCCTCCGGGAACACCTCCTCCTGCCCCGGAGCTTGTCGCGACGCCACTTCAGCGTCGTCTGCAGTGCGGTGGGGGGGGGAGACATCGGGCGGAACTGAGTTCACGTCCGATGAGTCCAGGGAGCCGCCCGACGATTCGTCGAATTTGGCCCGGGGCGGACTGCATAATTACATTCTACATTACGGAAAGCTATGCAACAAAGGAACATCATGAGTTATTCTGATATCCAAACTTACGATTTTGCCGGACGCTTGGCCCTGTTTGGCCACTCCTCTTTGCCCCCTTCGGCGTTGGGGGCGTAGTCCGGCGGAGGGGTCTTCCTTTTCCTAGACCCCTCGGCCTCCCCCGTTGGGGCGACCTTCCTCTTCTCTCCTCCCTCCGCTGGGGGGGGGGATTTTTCTTCCTCCTCCTCCTCGTTTTCACGGGAAGAGGGCGTCTCGGACTCGTCGGATGATGAGTCCGACACCACCATGTTACGGGCACTCTTTCGAGTCCCCGTGGTCTTCTTCTTCTTGGCCTTCTTCTCCGGCACCACATAAGGCGCCGGAACCAGCAGCTTCACTAGTAGAGCTGGGGCTGGGTCTTCGGGCAGCGGAGCCGGACAGTTAATCGGTCCGGATATTGCTCGACAAGCCTGTCAAAGGTAAGGGAGTTTAGATCCCGCATAAAGTCAAACTATGAAAAAAGCTTAACATCCTGTAAAAGGTGAAGATAGCTTACCTCGCTAGCGTGACACTGCGAGCTGTATCCGCGGTCCTCGGAAGGGGATGCGGGAGCCTCGGCGCCCTTGAATAGCACCTTCCAGGCATCTTCGTACGTCGTGTTGAAGAGCCTGCCAAGGGTTTGGTGCTGCGCCGGGTCGAACTCCCACAGATTAAAATCCCGTTGTTGGCACGGGAGGATCCGGCGGACGAGCATAACCTGGATTACATTAACAAGCCGGATTGGCTTGTTCACCAGGGACTGGATGCATGTTTGCAATCCGGTCACCTCTTTTTCGTCACCCCACGACAGGCCCGTCTCTTTCTAGGACATAAGCCGCGTGGGGGGTCCGGATCGGAACTCGGGGGCTGCGATCCAGTTCGGATCGCGTGGCTCGGTGATGTAAAACCACCCGGATTGCCACCCCTTTAGGGTCTCCACAAAAGAGCCCTCGAACCATAGGACGTTGGCCATCTTGCCCGCCATGGCGCCTCCGCAATCCGCCTGGCTGCTGGGCACCACCTTGGGCTTGACGTTGAAGGTCTTGAGCCAGAGGCCGAAATGAGGGAGGACGCGGAGGAAAGCCTCGCACACGACGATAAACACCGAGATGTTGAGGATGAAGTTCGGGGCCAGATCGTGGAAATCCATGCCGTAGTAGAACATGAGCCCCCGGACAAATGGGTGGAGTGGAAAACCCAGTCCGCAGAGGAAGTGGGGAAGAAATACTACCCTCTCATGGGGCCTTGGGGTGGGGAGAAGCTGCCCCTTTTCGGGAAGCCGGTGCGCGATGTCCTTAGACAGGTATACGGCCTTCCTTAGCTTCTTGACTTGGCCCTCCGTAGCGGAGGAGACCATCCACTTGCCTCCTGCTCTGGACATTGCTGGAGAAGGTTGAGGTGGGAAGTGCGGGCTTGGGCGCTGGAGCTCGAGTGCGCAGGAGATGGATAGGCAAAGGAGGAAGAAGGCGTAGGTAAAAAGGTGGATCCTTGCCCCCTTATATGGGCGGATGCAGTTGTGCGTCCCCACCTGCCTAGTAAAACTTGCTTGCCTCCCAAGCGCCGTGATAAGTGGCGCAGTTGGATTACCCACGTCCGTATTGATGGAGAATCCCATAAAAGGGGGGTACACGATCTCTGCTTTGACAAGACGTGCCAAGGAAACTGCCTCGCAAAACACGCTGGGGTGGAAAAGTGAAAACGATTCGAGTGAAGGACTTGGCTGTAGTGTGATGACGCACTACGGAATACGTCAGCAGATTTGATTTGTGTTAATATTATTCTCTCTATGGCAATATGTGGAAGCTTATTTTGCAGAGCCGGACACTACTCTTGGTGTTTACAATCTTCTATGAAGGACTTGGAGGAGGAACCCGCCTTGCAATGCCGAAGACAATTTGCGCGCCAGACTCGTCGTCATTGAAAGCCTGGTTCAGGGGCTACTGAGGGAGTCCTGGATTAGGGGGTGTTCGGGTAGCCGGACTATACCTTCAGCCGGACTCCTGGACTATGAAGATACAAGATTGAAGACTTCGTCCCGTGTCCGGATGGGACTTTCCTTGGCGTGGAAGGCAAGCTTGGCGATGCGGACATTCAAGATCTCCTACCACTGTAACCGACTCTATGTAACCATAACCCTATCCGGTGTCTATATAAACCGGAGGGTTGTAGTCCGTAGGCAATCAACTCCATACACAACAATCATACCATAGGCTAGCTTCTAGGGTTTAGCCTCCTTGATCTCGTGGTAGATCTACTCTTGTACTACCCATATCATCAATATTAATCAAGCAGGACGTAGGGTTTTACCTCCATCAAGAGGGCCCGAACCTGGGTAAAACATCGTGTTCCCTGCCTCCTGTTACCATCCGGCCTAGACGCACAGTTCGGGACCCACTACCCGAGATCCGCCGGTTTTGACACCGACAGTGAGCATAAGTATATTTGATATACATGTTATTGATGTGTACTTTACTAGTGTTTATAGCAACCCCTCAGTATTTGATACTAGTTCAGTTGCTAAGATTAGTAACTCGAAACGGGAGTTGCAGAATAAACAGAGACTAGTTAAGGGTGAAGTGACGATGTGTGTTGGAAGTGGTTCCAAGATTGATATGATCATCATCGCACACTCCCTACACTTTCGGGATTAGTGTTGAACCTAAATAAGTGTTATTTGGTGTTTACGTTGAGCATGAATATGATTTGATCATGTTTATTGTAATACGGTTATTCATTTAAGTAAGAGAATAAATTGTTGTTCTGTTTACATGAATAAAACCTTATATGGTTACACACCCAATGAAAATGGTTCATTGGATCTCGATCGTAGTGATACACATATTCATAATATTGAAACCAAAAGATGCAAAGTTAATAATGATAGTGCAACTTATTTGTGGCACTGCCGTTTAGGCCATATTGGTGTAAAGCGCATGAAGAAACTCCATGCTGATGGGATTTTGGAATCACTTGATTATGAATCACTTGGTGCTTGCGAACCATGTCTTATGGGCAAGATGACTAAAAACACCGTTCTCCGGTACTATGGAGAGAGCAACAGATTTGTTGGAAATCATACATACAGATGTATGTGGTCTGATGAATGTTGAAGCTCGCGGCGGGTATCGTTATTTTCTGACCTTCACAGATGATTTAAGTAGATATGGGTATATCTACTTGATGAAACATAAGTCTGAAACATTTGAACAGTTCAAAGAATTTTAGAGTGAAGTGGAAAATCATCGTGACAAGAAGATAAGGTTTCCACGATCTGATTGCGGAGATGAATATTTGAGTTACGAGTTTGGTCTTCAATTAAAACAATGTGGAATAGTTTCACAAATTCATGCCACCTGGAACACCACAGCATAATGGTGTGTCCGAACTTCATAACCGTACTTTATTAGATATAGTGCAATCTATGATGTTTCTTACCGATTTACCACTAAAGTTTTGGGGTTATGCATTAGAGACAACTGCATTCACGTTAAATAGGGCACCATCAAAATCCGTTGGGACGACGCCTTATGAACCGTGGTTTGGCAAGAAACCAAAGTTGTCGTTTCTGAAAGTTTGGGGCTGCAATGCTTATGTGAAAAAGCTTCAACCTGATAAGCTCGAACCCAAATCGGAGAAATGTGTCTTCATAGGATATCCAAAGGAAACTATTGGATACACCTTCTATCACAAATCCGAAGGCAAGACTTTTGTTGCTAAATTCGGAAATTTTCTTGAGAAGGAGTTTCTCTCGAAAGAAGTGAGTGGGAGGAAAGTAGAACTTAATGAGGTAACTATACCTACTCCCTTATTGGAAAGTAGTTCATCACAGAAATCTGTTCCTGTGACTACTACACCAATTAGTGAGGAAGCTAACGATGATGATCATGTAACTTCAGATCAAGTTACTACCGAACCTCGTAGGTAAACCAGAGTGAGATCCGCACGAGAGTGGTACGGTAATCCTATTCTGGAGGTCATGTTACTTGACCATGACGAACCTACGAACTATGAGGAAGCGATGATGAGCCCAGATTCCGCGAAATGGTTTGAGGCCATGAAATCTGAGATATGATCCATGTATGAGAACAAAGTATGGACTTCGATGGATTTGCCCGTTGATCGGCAAGCCATAGAAAATAAATGGATCTTCAAGAGGAAGACGGGCGCTGATAGTAGTGTTACTATCTACAAAGCTAGAATTGTCGCAAAAGGTTTTCGAAAAGTTCAAGGGATTGACTACGATGAGACCTTCTCACCCGTAGCGATGCTTATGTCTGTCCGAATCATGTTAGCAATTGCCGCATTTTATGAAATCTGGCAAATGGATAAACAAAACTGCATTCCTTAATGGATTTATTAAAGAAGAAGTTGTATACGATACAACTAGAAGGTTTTGTCGATCCTAAAGGTGTTAACTAAATATGCAAGCTCCAGCGATCCATCTATGGACTGGTGCAAGCATCTCGGAGTTGGAATATACGCTTTGATAAGTTGATCAAAGCATATAGTTTTATACAGACTTGCGGTGAAGCCTGTATTTACAAGAAAGTGAGTGGGAGCACTACAACATTCCTGATAAGCATATGTGAATGACATATTGTTGATCAGAAATAATGTAGAATTATTCTGCAAAGCATAAAGGAGTGTTTGAAAGGATTTTTTCAAAGAAAACCTCAGTGAAGCTGCTTACATATTGAGCATCAAGATCTATAGAGATAGATCAAGACGCTTGATAAGTTTTTTCAATGAGTACATACCTTGACAAGATTTTGAAGTAGTTCAAAATGGAACAGTCAAAGAAAGAGTTCTTGCCTGTGTTACAAGGTGTGAAATTGAGTAAGACTCAAAACCCGACCACAAGCAGAAGATAGAAAGAGAATGAAAGTCATTCCCTATGCCTCAGCCATAGGTTCTATAATGTATGCTATGTTGTATACCAAATCTATTGTATACCCTACACTGATGTTGGCAAGGAAGTACAATAGTGATCTAGGAGTAGATCACTGGATAGCGGTCAAAATTATCCTTAGTGGAATAAGGATATGTTTCTCGATTATGGAGGTGACAAAAGGTTCGTCGTAAAGGGTTACATCGATGCGAACTTTGACACTGATCCAGATGATTCTAAGTCTCAATCTGGATGCATATTGAAAGTGGGAGCAATTAGCTAGAGTAGCTCCGTGCAGAGAATTGTTGACATAGAAATTTGCAAAATACATACGGATCTGAATATGGCAGACCCGTTGACTAAACTTCTCTCACAGGCAAAACATGATCACACCTTAGTACTCTTTGGGTGTTAATCACATAGCGATGTGAACTAGATTATTGACTCTAGTAAACCCTTTAAGTGTTGGTCACATAATGATGTGAACTATTGGTGTTAAATCACATAGCGATGTGAACTAGATTATTGACTCTAGTAAACCCTCTGAGTGTTGGTCACATAATGATGTGAACTATTGGTGTTAAATCACATAGCAATGTGAACTAGATTATTGACTCTAGTGCAAGTGGGAGACTGAAGGAAATATGCCCTACAGGCAATAACAAAGTTATTATTTATTTCCTTATTTCATGATAAATGTTTATTATTCATGCTAGAATTGTATTAACCGGAAATATAATACATGTGTGAATACATAGACAAACAGAGTGTCACTAGTATGCCTCTACTTGACTAGCTCGTTAATCAAAGATGGTTATGTTTCCTAACCATAGACAAAGAGTTGTTATTAGATTAACGGGATCACATCATTAGGAGAATGATGTGATTGACTTGACCCATTCCGTTAGCTTAGCACTCGATCGTTTAGTATGTTGCTATTGCTTTCTTCATGACTTATACATGTTCCTATGACTATGAGATTATGCAACTCCCATTTACCGGAGGAACACTTTGTGTGCTACCAAACGTCACAACGTAACTGGGTGATTATAAAGGAGCTCTACAGGTGTCTCCAAAGGTATATGTTGGGTTGGCGTATTTCGAGATTAGGATTTGTCACTCCGATTGTCGGAGAGGTATCTCTGGGCCCTCTCGGTAATGCACATCACATAAGCCTTGCAAGCATTGCAACTAATGAGTTAGTTGCGAGATGATGTATTACAGAACGAGTAAAGAGACTTGCCGGTAACAAGATTGAACTAGGTATTGAGATACCGACGATCGAATCTCGGGCAAGTAACATACCGATGACAAAGGGAACAAAGTATGTTGTTATGCGGTCTGACCGATAAAGATCTTCGTAGAATATGTGGGAGCCAATATGAGCATCCAGGTTCCGCTATTGGTTATTGACCGGAGACATGTCTCTGTCATGTCTACATTGTTCTCGAACCCGTACGGTCCGCACGCTTAACGTTATGATGACAGTTTCATTATGAGTTTATATATTTTGATGTACCGAAGTTTGTTCGGAGTCCCGGATGTGATCACGGACATGACGAGGAGTCTCGAAATGGTCGAGACATAAAGATCGATATATTGGACGGCTATATTCGGACACCGGAAGTGTTCCGGGTGATTTCGGAGAAAACCGGAGTGCCGGAGGGTTACCGGAACCCCCCGAAGTAATGGGCCTTATGGGCCCTAGTGGAGAGAGAGAGGGGCGGCCAGGGTGGGCCGCGCGCCCCCCTTTCCTTCTCCCTCTACCCCTTCCTTTCCCCCTCCTAGTAGGAGTAGGAAAGAGGGGAGTCCTACTCCTACTAGGAGGAGGACTCCTCCTTGGCGCGCCCTAGGGCCGGACGGCCTCCCCCCTTGCTCCTTTATATACGGGGGCAGGGGGGCACCTCTAGACACACAAGTTGATCCTCGTGATCGTTTTCTTAGCCGTGTGCGGTGCCCCCTTCCACCATACTCCTCGATAATATTGTAGCGGTGCTTAGGCGAAGCCCTGCGATGGTAGAACATCAAGATCGTCACCACGCCGTCGTGCTGACGGAACTCTTCCCCGACACTTTGCTGGATCGGAGTCCGGGGATCGTCATCGAGCTGAACGTGTGCTAAAACTCGGAGGTGCCGTAGTTTTGATGCTTGATCGGTCGGGCCGTGAAGACGTACGACTACATCAATCGCGTTGTCATAACGCTTCCGCTTTCGGTCTACGAGGGTACGTAGACAACACTCTCCCCTCTCGTTGCTATGCATCACCATGATCTTGCGCGTGCGTAGGAAAATTTTAAAATTACTATGTTCCCCAACAGCTGCTGGCAGAATACCTGCTCCTCGAAGTGACCATGGAGGAAGGCGTTGGAGACGTCCATCTGGTGCACCGACCAAGCACAGGATACCACAAGGTGGAGAACCATGCGTATTGTGCCGGGCTTGATGACCGAAGCGAAGGTGTCAGTGAAGTCGATGCCAACATGCTATCGGAAGCCACGAACGACCCAGCGCACTTTATAGCGATCAAGGGTACCATCAGGACGAAGCTTGTGCTTGAAGACCCACTTCTCGCTAATCACGTTGGCGTGCCGGGGACGGGGAACAAGCTTCCATGTCCGGTTGCGCAACAGAGCGTCAAACTCCTCTTGCATCGCAGCCATCTAGAGCGGGTCACGAAGAGCAGCTCGAACGAAGGAGACAACGACGACGACTCAGAGGTGGGCGCCGCATGGACATGGTCATCCGTGGCGTAGCGCGAGATCGGGCGGAAAACGCCCGTACGGGTGCGGGTGACCGGACCGACCAGAGGCGCCGGGGGGGGGGCGCCGAGGGGGCCACAGGCGCCAACGTCAGGAGCGCCAACGCTGCGGCTGTAGGAGGTGCCGCATGCGGGGGGCACGCCTCAAAGCTAGGGGCGGGCCAAGAGAGGCGTGCGAGCGCCCTGGGAGGGGCGTCAAGGAGCCCGCGTCACTGGTGGCGGGAGGAACAACCGGGGGTACCTGCTGAAACGGAAACACATGCTCATCAAAGTAAACGTGCCAGGAAGTGAACACATGGTGGGAAGCGGGATCGTAGCACCGATATCCCGTGGAGTTAGAGGGGTAGCCGATGAAGATGCAAGCGACAGAACGAGGTGCGAGTTTGTGAGGTGCGGAGTCGGCAGTACTAGGATAGCAAAGGTACCCGAAAATACGCAAGCCATCATAAGATGGGGGCGTACTGAAGAGAAGATGGTGAGGGGCATAGTTCCACCGTGGGCGGCAGGGACGAAGGTTAAGGAGAAGTGAAGCAATAGCGAGTGCGTCCGGCCAGAAACGAGACAGCACATTAGCATGGAACAGGAGCGTGCGAACGCAGTCGTTCAGAGTGCGAAGGACGCGTTCGGCTCGACCGTTCTGCTGTGAAGTATACAGGCATGTGAGATGAAAAACTATGCCGTGGTGCGATAGAAAAGTGCGGAAAGCAAGGTTGTCGAACTCTTTTCCATTGTCAGTATGAAGAGCAAGGATGAGACACCCAAACTGCGTGCTGACATAGGAGTGAAAAGCCGTCAAAGTGGAGAGTGCATCTGACTTTTGTCATAAAGGAAACGTCCACACATAGTGAGAATAATCATCAAGGAGAACCAGATAATATAAATAGACCGAATTACTAGGAACTGGAGAGGTCCACACATTGCTATGAATCAACTGAAAAGGAAACAAAGCTATGGTGCTGGAGTTATTAAACGGGAGACAAACATGTTTGCCGACACGGCAAGCATGACATGTGTGATCCTCTATCTTATTACAACTGAAACTGAAACTCCTAAGAATATGACGAAGTGTGACGGGGTTGGGATGATCCAAACGAGCGTGCCAGATATTGACGTCGGCGGAGAGAGTAACCGGTGCGGTGGTGGAGGTGGACGGCAGATGCACCGGATAGAGCTCGTCGAGGCTGTCACATCGGTGAAGTACCATCCTGGTGCGAGCGTCCTTGACACAAAAACCAAGCTTGTCAAATTCAACAGTAACATGATTTTCACAAGTTAAACAGCGAACGGAAACAAGGTTCTTAATAAGATGAGGTGATACAAGTATGTTAAACACAGTAATAGGCATGGAATTAGAAGGAAAAGAAGTGTGCTCGACATGTGTGATAGGGAGTGTGGAACCGTCGCCAACAATGATGCAGCGGTCGGTGGTGACGGGAGTGAAGGAGGCAAGATTACCAGGATCAGCAAACATGTTAGCCATAGCCCCGGTGTCCATGTACCAATCACCGCCTCCAATGTTGTTGTTCGGCGTAGGCGCGGTGTGCAGCACGGCGAGGAGCACCGGCTCCCAAGGCACCGGCGGCAGGGCCGGCGAGGGCGACAGGGCCGCAGGGAGACCGTAGGCGCCGCTCAGCTGCGGCAGTGGGTATCCTCCATACGGCTACGGAGCCGCGTAGTATGCCTGGTGCGCCGGCGGGCGCGGCACGGGAAGGGTCGGTGCAGGAGCCCGTGGAACCGGCATGGTGTAGGCATGAACAACACCGGTCCATGGGTTGTAGCCGAAGGTCCATGGAGGGGGCACTTGGAACTGCTGCTGCTAATGGGGCTGGCCGGCGCCCTGCGGCTTCTGCTGACCGCCGCGGCAACCTCCACCGCGCCGGCCCTCGCGGCGCTATTCAGCGGGAGGGTGATAACCCACAAGTATAGGGGATTGCAACATTTTTCGAGGGTAGAGTATTCAACCCAAATTTATTGATTCGACACAAGGGGAGCCAAAGAATATTCTCAAGTATTAGCAGCTGAGTTGTCAATTCAACCACACCTGGAAAATTAATATCTGCAGCAAAGTATTTAGTAGCAAAGTAATATGATAGTAGCGGTAACGGTAGCAAAAGTAATAGTTTTGGTTTTATAGTGATTATAACAGTAGCAACAGAAAAAGTAAATAAGCAAAGAACAATATGTGAAAAGCTCGTAGGCAATGGACCAGTGATGGATAATTATGTCGGATGCGATTCCTCATGCAATAGTTATAACATAGGGTGACACAGAACTAGCTCTAGTTCATCAATGTAATGTAGGCATGTATTCCAAATATAGTCATACGTGCTTATGGAAAAGAACTTGCATGACATCTTTTGTCCTACCCTCCCGTGGCAGCGGGGTCCTATTGGAAACTAAGGGATATTAAGGACTCCTTTTAATAGAGTACCAGACCAAATCATTAACACTTAGTGAATACATGAACTCCTCAAACTACGGTCATCACCGGTAAGTATCCCGATTATTTTCACTTCGGGGTTAACGGATCATAACACATAATAGGTGACTATAGACTTGCAAGATAGGATCAAGAACTCACATATATTCATGAAAACATAATAGGTTCAGATCTGAAATCATGGCACTCGGGCCCTAGTGACAAGCATTAAGCATAGCAAAGTCATAGCAACATCAATCTCAGAACATAATGGATACTAGGGATCAAACCCTAACAAAACTAACTCGGTTAAAAGATAAATCTCATCCAACCCATCACCGTCCATCAATCCTATGATGGAAATACTCACGCACGGCGGTGAGCATAATAAAATTGGTGATGGAGGAAGGTTGATGATGACGATGGCGACGGATTCCCCTCTCCGGAGCCCCGAACGGACTCCAAATCAGCCCACTCGAGAGAGATTAGGGCTTGGCGGCGGCTCCGTATTGTAAAATGCGATGAATCCTTCTCTCCGATTTTCTCCCCGAACGTGAATATATGGAGTTGGAGTTGAGGTCGGTGGAGCACCAGTGGGACCACGAGGCAGGGGGCGCGCCCCCACCCTCGTGGACAGGGTGTGGGCCCCTGGCCTTGATTCTTTCGCCAGTATTTTTTATAAATTCCAAAAATATTCTCCGTTGATTTTCAGGTCATTCCAAGAACTTTTATTTCTGCACAAAAATAACACCATGGCAATTCCGCTGAAAACCGCGTCAGTCCGGGTTAGTTCCATTCAAATCATGCAATTTAGAGTCCAAAACAAGGGGAAAAGTGTTTGGAAAAGTAGATACGATGGAGACGTATCAACTCCCCCAAGCTTAAACCTTTGCTAGTCCTCAAGCAATTCAGTTGATAAACTGAAAGTGATAAAGAAAAACTTTTACAAACTCTGTTCGCTCTTGTTGTTGTAAATATGTAAAGCCAGCATTCAAGTTTTCAAAAAAGATTATGAACTAACCATATTCACAATTACATTTAGGTCTCATGTTTACTCATATCAATGATATAATCAACTAGCGAGCAATAATAGTAAATCTCGGATGACAACACTTTCTCAAAACAATCATAATATGATATAACAAGATGGTATCTCGCTAGCCCTTTCTGAGACTGCAAAACATAAATGCAGAGCACCCCTGAAGATCAAGGGCTGTCTGGAAATTGTAATTCATGGTAAAGGAGATCCAGTCAAGCCATATTCAATGTAAACTAACAATAATACATGCAAATGACAGCGGTGCACTCCAACTGGTGCTTTTTAATAAGAGGATGATGACTCAGCATAAAAGTAAATAGATAGGCCCTTCTCAGAGGGAAGCAGAGATTTGTAGAGGTGCCAGAGCTCGATTTTGAAATAGAGATGAATAATATTTTGAGAGGTATACTTTCATTGTCAACATAACAACCGAGAGATCTCGATATCTTCCGTGCTACACACATTATAGGCGGTTCCCAAGCAGAATGGTAAAATTTATACTCCCGCACCACCAACAAGCATCAATCCATGGCTTGCTCGAAACAACGGGTGCCTCCAACTAACAACAATCCTGGGGGTGTTTTGTTTGCAATTATTTTGATTTGATTTGAGCATGGGACTGGGCATCCCTGTGACCAGCCATTTTCTCGTGAGTGAGGAGCGGAGTCCACTCCTCTTGAGAATAACCTTGCTAGCATGGAAGATAGAGATAACCCTAGTTGATACATGAGCTATTCGAGTATACAAAACATAATTTAATTTGAAGGTTTAGAGTTTGGCACATACAAATTTACTTGGAATGGCAGGTAGATACCACATATAGGAAGGAATGGTGGACTCATGTGGAATAACTTTTGGGGTTTATGGAGTTGGATGCACAAGCAGTATTCCCGCTTAGTACAAGTGAAGGCTAGAAAGAGACTGGGAAGCGACCAGCTAGAGAGCGACAACAGTCATGAACATGCATTAAAATTAAACAACACTGAATGCAAGCATGAGTAGGATATAGTTCACCATGAATATAAATATCATGGAGGCTATGTTGATTTTGTTTCAACTACATGCGTGAACATGTGCCAAGTCAAGCCACTCGAATCGTTCAAAGGAGGATACCACCCTATCATACCACATCACAACCATTTTAATAGCATGTTGGCACACAAGGTAAACCATTATAAACTCCTAGCAAATTAAGCATGGCATGAGAAACTATAATCTCTAATTGTCATTGCAAACATGTTTCATTCATAATAGGCTGAATCAGGAACGATGAACTAATCATATTTACAAAAACAAGAGAGGTCGAGTTCATACCAGCTTCTCTCATCTCAATCAGTTCATCATATATCTTATTATTGCCTTTCACTTGCACAACCGAACAATGTTGATAATAATAGTGCACGTGCATTGGACTAAGCTGGAATCTGCAAGCATTCAATTCAAGGGAGAAGACAAGGTAATACCGGCTCTTTGTTAGATTAACAATAATGCATAAGAGAGCCACTCAACATTTTCATCAAGTTCTTCTCCTCTCGACCCCCAAAGAAAAGAAAGGAAACAAAACTATTTACACGGGAAAGCTCCCAACAAGAAAAAGAAGAACAAGAAATCTTTTTGGGGTTTGTTTTAGTTATTACTACTACAGGCATGGAAAGTAAACTAGCTAGAAGCTACAACTAAGTTTTTTTTTCTTAAGGGTTTTCAAACACACAAGAAGAAAGCTTAAAACAGAAAATAAACTAGCATGGATGATACAATGAAAAAGTATGAGCACCGACAACTGGCATGAGTGTGTGAACATGAATGTAATGTGGGTGAGAGATATGTACTCCCCCAAGCTTAGGCTTTTGGCCTAAGTTGGTCTATGGCCATGGATCAAAGCTTCCCTCTCTAGTGTACTGAGGAGGGTCCTCGGGTTGCCACTGGTTGGCGATCTCCTCCGGATCCCACTGATGAACAGACTGACGGTGGGGATCAGATAGTGGCTCCGGCTCTGGAGCTGATGTCAGGCTCTGGTATGCCTGAACGGCCTCTGAAAAAACAAGGTACGTGCCTGAAAATATGTTGAACAAGGAGGGAGCAGGCAAGGTAATAGTCTTAAAGTAATTCTTATCAAATATTAGTCTATAGTTAAGCAGCTTTTTCTTATTCTTAACAATAAAATCATGTGCTACCATACTCTTATAATCTAGAAAAACATGAGGCAACAACTTTTCCTCTTTCTCATAGTGCCTAATAGGTATGTTAAAGTGTGCAGCAAGGCGCGAGGCGAAGATGCCTCCCAAGACGGGACCCTTTGTATGGTTCAGATTTAACCGTTTAGCAACAATAGCGCCTAAACTAAAAGTGGTATCACGAAACAAAGCATGGCGCAAAATGACAATATCAGGGGCACTAAGATTTCCACAGTTCCCGTGACCAATTAAGCATCTACTAGCAAATATTGCGAAGTAGCGTAGGACAGGAAAATGTATGCTAGTAATTCTTGCATCGAAAACCTTTCTCGTTTCCCCTACAACAATCATATCAATGAATCCCTCCACATCATTATGATGTGGTTCCTCTATGCTGCCCTCAAAGGGTATCCTACAAACCCGGCAAAAATCATAAAGTGACATCTCCTTATGCTCATCATATAAATAGAATTCTACCAAAGGTGGCAATCTTCTAGCATGGAAATGAAAATTTTGCACAAAATATTGGTGAGTAAGAGATGCTGTTCACACTGGTCATGAAGGAAGTCAGTGAGGCCTGCATTCTCAGCGAAATAATAAAAATCTTCATAAATCCCGGCTTCTCTCAAGAACTCATGACAAGGCCATTCACACGGCCATACCTCCGCAGTACGAGGGAGATTATACTTGGGCTTCTTATTCTCTTCACTTTGCTTATCCTTCGAGCTTCGGCTCGATGAGCCCCTCAAAAATCTCTTCATCTTTTTCTGAAAATTTCTGAAATTTTTAGTAACTTAAAATAAAAGTGAACCAAACTCAACAAAATTGATAGCAACTACTCCTACAAGTGCCTAGAGGCTATATCATGCATTAAAACTACTTTTGACCACATAAATTTGACATGCAAGCTCAAGAACATGGTCACCTAAGCAACAAAAATTTGCAATAAATAAAGCACTAGAACAAAAACTAATTGGACCATTGGAGGAGTCACATACCGAACAACAATCCCCCAAAGCAGTTTTGTGAATGGGGCTTTGAGCAAGGAGATCGAAAATGGCAGCAAGATGAGCTAGAACACGGGTTTGAGCTGGTGGATGATTTTTTCTGGAGGAAGACGAAGTGTGTGGGTGCAAGAATAAGTGGAGGGGACCCATGTGGGGTCCACGAGGCAGGGGGCGCGCCCAGGGGGGTGGGCGCGCCCTCCACCCTCGTGGGCACATGGTGGGCCCCCCTGGTGTGTTCTCAGTGCCAATAATTCTCAAATATTTTGGAAAAAACATATTAAATTTTCAGGGCATTTGGAGAACTTTTATTTTCGGGATATTTTTTATTGCAAGGATAATTCAGAAAACAGTCAGAAAATACTATTTTTACTTTATTTAATATAAATAACAGAAAGTAAAAAGAGGGTACAAAAGGTTGTGCTTTCTAACTTCATCCATCTCATGCTCATCAAAAGGAATCCACTAACAAGTTTGATCAAGTCTTGTTAACAAACTCATTCCGAATTGCATGAAACCGGAGAAATTTCGAATAACACTAGGTTACCTCAACTGGGATATGCACATCCCCAACAATAAGAATATCATATTTCTTCTTGACAGTAGAAAGAGGAAATTCAAAACTCCAATAGTAATTGTTGAGATTTTTCCAATAGAATTGAGACTATGGACTTGAGGTTGTTTCCTCGGAAAGTGTATCGTATGCTCATTACCATTAACATGAAAAGTGACATTGCCTTTGTTGCAATCAATAACAGCCCCTGCAGTATTCAAAAAGGGTCTACCAAGGATAATCGACATACTATCGTCCTCGGGAATATCAAGAATAACAAAGTCCGTTAAAATAGTAACGTTTGCAACCACAACAGGCACATTCTCACAAATACTGACAGGAATAGCAGTTGATTTATCAGCCATTTGCAAAGATATTTCAGTATGTGTCAACTTATTCAAATAAAGTCTACGATATAAAGAGAGAGGCATAACACTAACACTGGCTCCAAGATCACATAGAGCAGTTTTAACATAGTTTCTTTTAATGGAGCATGGTATAGTTGGTACTCCTGGATCTCCTAGTTTCTTAGGTATTCCACCTTAAAAGTATAATTAGCAAGCATGGTGGAAATTTCAGCTTCCGGTATCTTTTTTTTATTAGTAACAATATCTTTCATGTACTTAGCATAAGGATTCATTTTAAGCATATCAGTCAAACGCATACGCAAAAAGATAGGTCTAATCATTTTAGCAAAGCGCTCAAAATCCTTATCATTCTTTTTCTTGGATGGTTTAGGAGGAAAAGGCATGGGTTTCTGTAACACCCACGATGCGGCTATATCTCCCATGTGTCGGAGCATGACTTAGAGGCATAACCGCATAGTAGGCATGTCGCAAGAGGGGTAATCTTTACACATCCCATGTACTGAATAAGAGAGGGATAAAGAGTTGGCTTACAATCGCCACTTCACACAACACATAAATATAGGGGATACAGGGGAATCATAATATCTCACCAAAAACTAGCAAAGCCTACATCCAGCTGTATCCATCCTTCAACACATAACGAAGAAACCTTCGGAAATCATTTACCTCAACCTTCGAAAAGCATCCGTTATACGAGTTATGGCAATACTCCTGAACTCCTGCCCCAGTACTGGGTGGCGTCGAGGTTATCTCACCAACAACTGCATAAAGGAGATTTTTGATGTCGGCGAAACTCAGGTATTCTAGAACTGCAACGATAAAATTGTGACGACAACACCTTGGAGCTCAACTCCCCGGGACACTGCCACAACCCCTAAATGTCAAGAGGCACCAAGAACAATGTTCTCGTCACAAAACCATCAGAACGATTCCAAAATTGCCGCGTGATCCTAAAAAAACATTTCGTGAAATTTGAGGAGAGAAGAGTCAAAACTGTACGTCAGGAGGCCTCACCAGAGCGACGAAGGGACTGAGGAGTAAAAAGAATCCTACTCTCCAATATATATAATCCTATAAGACTCAAAACATTTTTCTAGACTCAACAACGCCAGCAATTCGACCAAGCAGGGGGCTCCTAAGTCGGGGAAGGCTCTGATTACCAACTTGTAACAGCCACGATGCGGCTATATCTCCCACGTGTCGGAGCACGACTTAGAGGCATAACCGCATAGTAGGCATGTCGCAAGAGGGGTAATCTTTACACATCCCATGTACTGAATAAGAGAGGGATAAAGAGTTGGCTTACAATCGCCACTTCACACAACACATAAATATAGCATTACATCATCCAGAATACAATCAAGGTCCGAGTACAGAACCAAATAAAGAAACACAACCCCTAATGCAACAGATCCCCGATCGCCCCAACTGGGCTCCACTACTGACCGAAAGGAAACGAAACAACCCAACGAACATGATCTTCATCGGGCTCCCACTCGAGCTGGGTTGCGTCACCTGCACTGGTATCATCGGCACCTGCAACTGGTTTTGGAAGTAATTTGTGAGTCACGGGGACTCAGCAATCTCACACCCTCGCGATCAAGACTATTTAAGCTTATGGGTAGGAAAAGGTAGTGAGGTGGAGTTGCAGCAAGCACTAGCATATATGGTGGCTAACTTACGCAAATGAGAGCGAGAAGAGAAGCAAAGCACGGTCGTGAACTAGAAGTGATCAAGAAGTGATCCTGAAACTACTTACGTTCAAGCATATCACAAGAACTTGTTCACTTCCCGGACTCCGCTGGAAAGAGACCATCACGGCTACACACGCGGTTGATGTATTTTAATTAAGTTAAGTGTCAGGTTCCCTACAACCGGATATTAAAAAATTCCCATCTGCCCATAACCGCGGGCACGACTTTCGAAAGTTCAAAACCCTGCAGGGGTGTCCCAACTTAGCCCATCACAAGCTCTCACGGTCAACGAAGGATATTCCTTCTCCTAGGAAGACCCGATCAGACTCGGAATCCCAGTTACAAGACATTTCGACAATGGTAAAACAAGACCAGCAAGACCGCCCGATGCGCCAACATGCTGATAGGAGCGGCACATATCTCGGTCTCAGGGCAACACCGGATGAACACTACGTACAGCTAAAACCAACCCTCAAATTTCACCGAGGTGGCGCCGTAAGTGGCTCTGTTTCGGACCAACACTTAGACAAGTACTGGCCGGGGGGGGGGGGGGGGTTAAAATAAAGATGACCCTTGAGTCTGCAGAATCCAAGGGAAGGTGATAGGTTGTTGGTGCAAATGTAAAACCAAGGTTGGGCCTTGCTGGAGGAGTTTTATTCAAGCCGAACTGTCAAGGGGTTCCCATTATAACCCAACCGCGTAAGGAACGCAAAATCAAGGAACATAACACCGGTATGACGGATACTAGGGCGGCAAGAGTGGAACAAAACACCAGGCATAAGGCCGAGCCTTCCACCCTATATCAAGTGTATAGGTGCATTAAAGTAAATAAGATATATTGTGATATCCCAACAATAACCATGTTCCAACATGGAACAAACTCCATCTTCACCTGCAACTACCAACGCTATAAGAGGGGCTGAGCTAAGCGGTAACATAGCCAAACAACAGTTTGCTAGGACAAGGTGGGTTAGAGGCTTGACATAGCAATATGGGAGGCATGACATAGCAAGTGGTAGGTATCGCGGCATAGCAATAGAGCGAGCAACTAGCAAGCAAAGATAGAAGTGATTTCGAGGGTATGGTCATCTTGCCTGAAATTCCGCAAGGAAGAAGAATGAGTCCATGAAGAAGACAAACGAATGTAGTCGAACGGATCCTCAAAACTCCGGAACGAAACCGAAGCTAACGCGAGAAGCAACCCGGAAAGAAGCAAACAACATAATAAACAACCAACACATAAACATGGCATGATGCACAACCAAGCATGATGCATGTCCGGTTTAAATATGCATGGCATGGCAAAGTGCAACAAACAATTCTACAAATTAAGTGGAGCTCAATATGCAACTCTGTTGCATATTGACGATACACCATGTGACTTATTTAGTTCTCTCTCGCTTAGGTACTCAACAATATTAAATGTTGGTTTAGCATGGAAAGAGGTGAAGCATAACAAAACTATACTATCTAAACAATTTAAATGGGGCCGGATATAACAAGCAACAAATCCGGTAATCCCCATATGCATTAGCAATTTAAGGCAAACAACAATTTAAACCATTTTAATTGTTGTTATCATGATGCGGATGACATGTTCAAGTGTTATGCAAAATTTATGAAAATGTTGATAAGAGCATTTTATGAAGCATTTGTCATCGTGGCGGAAATGAAAGGGGTGCCACGGCAACGGCAACGGAAAATGGTGCCACGGCAACATTCCAGTTCCGGTAGCTCACGGAGATACCGGTGCAAAAGGAAAAGTGACGGGAGCGTGACATGCGATAGAAGGTGGGGTGATCCCGGTTGCCGAGTTCCCACGGGTGGACGGCATGGCAACGAGGAGGACCATGCAAGCGACAATTTCAAACACGGTGCAAACGCGGGGTTCATCTCATTCAACACACATGCAATCATTCTCGGACGGGCGTCTCGGGGTTATACCTTCGAAGCGTACGTTTAGAAGCGGATCGGTTCGTAGAGGAAGTAGTCGTTCACGGGTCATCGAGGGAAGTAGTGGTTCATGTCTGTAGATGTTCGGGGTCACGACACGGAACTTGACGTCCACGGGGTCTTCAATGATGGTCGTGGTACATGTTTCATAGATGTTCGGGCGGTGGTAGTGGGACACGTTTTCCTGTAGATGTTTGGGTCAACGAGCGGGTACTTGGCGCAACATAGGACTCCGGGGTCGTCGGGTACACATTCATGTTGTAGCCGTACACATCGATGGTCTTATCGATACCTCGTCAATGTTCGAGATCCACCTTGGCGATACGAAGGGGTACTTGGCGTCATGGTACTTGGGTCTTCGGACTTGCCGGTCTCCGTTCTTGCGACTGTAGTGGTACAAGGTCATCGTGGGAAGTAGTCGTACTCGCGAACTTGTCGGATACACATCGATGGTAGTGGAACTTCACGGATCCGTGGTCTCCGGGCGTAATGGTACTTGGCGAATCCCGAAATGTTCTTGATGATCCAAAATGGCACAAGTGAGAAGCACATCCACGGAGTCTTCCGACTTGGGCTCCGGGTACAGGGTTTGACGAGCCCAGGGAGACGATGGAGAAAGTCAACAGCGTAGCATCAACAACCAACGAGGCCACGCGCATGACTTGGGGCTCCCCGAACCCATGAAAACGGCCGGTAGGAGGCCGATGCTAGTGGAGGCAGGGCCACGCCGAGGGCGAAGGTGGCCGGGCGAGCTCGACGGAGGTCTTCCGCGGTCGGACGAAGCAGCAGCAAGGCACGACAGCACGCGCGAAGCTGCAGAAGCGCAGGTTAGGCGGCACGCGAGAAGAGCAGTGGCAGCAGGGCACGATTGAGCTTGGGACGCCGGCGGCAGCCTCAGTAAGGAGAAGCGGGGCGCAATGGAGACGAACCAGGAGGGAAGAAGAGGGGCGCATCGGGGGTGGCAGAGGACGTTTTGCGGTGGCCTTGGCGATCCCGGAGATGGCAGCAGCAATGCAAAGGAGTGGCGGACGGAGCAGAGCTAGGCGCCGGCGAGCTCGAGATGGTGGCGGGGCTGAGGCGCCTGCGCGCATGGGGATGGGTTGAGGAGCTTGGGCACAGGGCTTGCCGTGACTGCACGCGCGATAGAGCTTCGCCCCGACAGCGCCATGAAGAAGGAACGGTGATGAGGCGCGGTTCCGGCGACGATGGAGAGCTCGATTGGAGGCGGAGCGCGGAGCGACAACGGCGACAGGGAGGCGCGAACCATGGGGATCAGGCACGCGGGACTCTCAAGGCGTGTGGTGTGAGTGGTGGCGCGAGGGAAGGAGAAGGAGACGAGCGAGATGAAGGGTTTGATGGGGGGAGGGTGAGGGGATCGAGCGGGTCTCTCTGGCGGCGGGGTGGAGATGAGGGAGAGGGAGAGAGCGATGCGGGAGTGCTAGGGTCGCTCGGGCCTAGGGTTAGGATTATATGGGCCGGCGCGAGACGTTGTAAGGCCCAGGAGAAGCAGCGAGCTGGTTGTTTGGGCAAGTTGCAGCTGGGCTGGGAGGCCCAGCTAGGCTCTTCTCTCTCCTATATCCTTCTCTTTACATTAACAGAGAACTAAGAGAAAGGAGAAGAGAGAAGAGAAGGTTAGAGGAAGAATTTGGGCATGTGGTTAATTTTCTTGGACTCACAAAAATATGCTTGGTCCGAGAAAATTAGAAAAGTCAGATCGAATGATAAGAATTCAAACTCATTTGAATTTAATTCAAATGGGTTTGAACTAGGAAGAGGTTTTAGGAGTATCCAAAAATGTTGAGAATTTGGTAGAGCTCCGAAAAAATGATGAAAGAATAAAAGGCAAGGTTAGAGAGTCAACACTTGAAGAAGAAATGGCCAAGGGATTTAATATGCAAGTGTGTTAAGGTGAATTCCAAAAGAATGGAAATATTTATAATAGCTCCCTAATATCGGGAGGATATGTTATAAAGAGAATCACCATGTGAATTCCCTCGGTTTAAATGGAACGAAGATCCATGCAATTTATTTAGTTGAGTTTTAAAACGGGTTGCATGATGACATGATGCAATGCACATGATGCAACGAATCAAAACAAATCACACGATGAAACCCGGAAACCCTGGAAGGCATCTGAAGCTCCGATCTTGGGGCGTCAGAACACTCCACCACTACGAGAGGATCTCGTCCTGAGATCTAGGATGGCACCAGAGGGAAAACGGAAGAGGAAGAGGAGAGGTAAAACTAAGTTGCTTCTTTGACAAACGAGTGAAACCATGAACCTTGCGAGGTTAACCAATTTCGAGAAATGAATATAGTGGAGATGAACAAAGTTGAAAACACTCCGTTAGAAAAGAGGAACAAGGAAGAACAAATTCGGGCAGCACTCCGGTTGAAAAGGGAGGTATAACTTGATAAGATGAGAGAACTTGAATGAAGGACACGACACTCCGGTTGAAACAAGATAGAGAAAGAATAAGAATAATATAATTTGGACAACACTCCGGTACAAAAGAGAAGGAAACTTGATAAGATGAAAAGAGATTGAAGGAATGACACAACAGTCCGGTTGAATGGATAAGCAAAGGAAAGAACATAGTCTTCACACTTCAAAATTATCAGCAACGAAAGGATAAGATTATTGTGGGCTTATGGAAAACATCCCAAAATTATGAGGTGAAATTCTGCCACTAACGGAAAACAATAGATTGGATTGAGAGCTAGAAAAGAATAGAAAGCTTCTTCCACCAAGGTGATAAGGATAAAATTTGGATCATAGATAATCACCACAAAGAGCAACATTCACAATGGAAGGCTTTAGGTGAAATTTATACCAAGATAACTCCATGGAAGAAAGTGATGGGTTTAAATACCTCATTCTTGTGAAAGAAGAATGATATATTACCACCTCAAAAGATAAGGAAGAACAATTTGCACTCCGGATTGAAAAATGAAGAAAACTTGAGCTCCTCTGAAAAGAATCTCAATGAACACTTCGAGAAGGAATTAAATCCTTTATGAACCATCATGTAGAGCCTCCATGAAGAACTCCGGTAACAAAAAAATAACGAAGGAAAGAGAATTTGAAAACACAAGGTGAAGCCTTGCGATGATTTGGATGGATCTTCGTGGTGACATACTTGAAAGAGCTTGGAACTCCGGGAAAAGAAAAGATAAAGCATCTCAAACCGAGAATGTGATATGATGAACCACTCCGAAAAGAAGAAATTAGAATGCTTGGATGAAACAAGAATAAGAACTACATTATGCGTATCCTTCACCAATTAAATTGATGACAAGCAACGGATTTGGCATACTACTTATTCTCGTAGAAAGGATTAAGAGAGATATAGCGCAAACTTGGGAAGGTATTGATGGAACCACCGGTGGGATTGAAACAACGAATAAATTGATATGATAAAGAAGGAAGAGAAATCTTGAACGAACCACCATAAGAATTGAAGAAGAGAGTAGAAAAGGCACAAATTACCGGGTAGAATTGGAAAAATGAATGAAGATACTTGAGGGAATTTGATACATGAGAACGAATAGATCACGAACTGATTAGAGAATATTTGAATGATGCACCAGTAAGATTTTGAGAACAATAGCTGAAAGCTGAGAATGAATAATTATGAGATGATGGGCTCCGGAGAATCAAACTGAAAAGACTCTTGAATTGCTCCGGATGGGTGAAAAGACTTCTCACAATCGAAAACAATTATGAGAGGATGGCATCAAGCTAGAACCATGAATCTTGAAGAGAATGGAGCAAGATTGAGAGAGAAAATCTTCTTCGTCTTCAAAATCCGAGAATGACGACGAGAAACACCGTCATGAATTGTTGAGGCACTCCGGAATAAGAATAATATAAAGGTTGAATCAACAATGAAATGGATTTGAAAGATCTTGGAGAAACACAAATGACTGATGATAATTCATTCTTACGTCAACTTGGAGAAGAATTTGAGAGTAACTCCGGGGAGATTAGAATAGTTAGGTAAGATCCTGGGGAAAAGACCTGTGGGTTAGGCCCACTCAAAAGATACACCTTTGGATGAGATTGCTTGAAAAGAGAGATTGCACCGGTTGAATTAAATGGCTTGAATGAGATAACAACCTCGAAATAGGTTGAACGGATCTTGGATGACAAGACGAGCCTTCTGAGATATCTTCAGCACTCCGGAACAATAGAATAGCAAGAGTAGATGATTAAGAGGTGCACTGGCATGAGAACACATTTGAAACAAGGAAAAAAAGGATATGATCAACAAAACTTGACTTGAATCCACCGGAGAAGAAAAAGAACGAATAATGATGAGCTTGAAGCTCCGTTAGTAACTTTCTAAGAATCACCGGATAAGAAGATTGACGGAAAAGAATGGAGAGACTTCACATCCATAAGATGGATACTCGAATAAGAAATATGAGTCCTTGAAGAAAAAGGGTGGGAGCGCGAAAACAAAGGCAACTTGGGATGGATGAAACAAACAACGTTGAGAAGACTTGAGTTGATCTTGCGGATGTTGAAAAAGATCGGATCCACTTGAAGAGAGAACACGGCGGTTGAAAAAGAATTAACATGACAAACTCGATGATCAAGAAGGATTAGTACTCCCATAGGAATATGAGAACACCACTTAGGAAAGGTATGGAATCAACATTTGACTTCGAAGCAACTCGAATACCACAACTGAAAAAAATAAAACAAAGGATTGGCTTGCAGAATAAGCCGGAAACAAACATATGAAAGATCCCATATTGTATCATGTGTCTGTTGGAAAAAATTCCTACGAGCTACTTGAATTCCCACTTATAAACTCCCTAAACTTTCTAGTTATGCAATCAGGTGTTGGGGATACAGGGGAAGCATAATATCTCACCCAAAACTAGCAAATCCTACATCCAGCTGTATCCATCCTTCAACACATAACCAAGAAACCTTCGGAAATCATTTACCTCAACCTTCGAAAAGCATCCGTTATACGAGTTATGGCAATACTCCCGAACTCCCACCCCAGTACTGGGTGGCGTCGAGGTTATCTCACCAACAACTGCATAAAGGAGATTTTCTATGTCGGCGAAACTCAGGTATTCCAGAACTGCAATGATAAAATTGTGACGACAACACCTCGGAGCTCAACTCCCCGGGACACTGCCACAACCCCTAAATGTCAGGAGGCACCAAGAACAATGTTCTCGTCACAAAACCATCAGAAGGATTCCAAAATAGCCGTGTGATCCTAAAAAAACATTTCGCGAAATTTGAGGAGAGAAGAGTCAAAACTGTACGTCAGGAGGCCTCACCAGAGCGACGAAGGGACCGAGGAGTAAAAAGAATCCTACTCCCCGATATATATAATCCTATAAGACTCAAAACATTTTTCTAGACTCAACAACGCCAGCAATTCGATCAAGCAGGGGGCTCCTAAGTCGGGGAAGGCTCTGATTACCAACTTGTAACAGCCACGATGCGGCTATATCTCCCACGTGTCGGAGCATGACTTAGAGGCATAACCGCATAGTAGGCATGTCGCAAGAGGGGTAATCTTTACACATCCCATGTACTGAATAAGAGAGGGATAAAGAGTTGGCTTACAATCGCCACTTCACACAACACATAAATATAGCATTACATCATCCAGAATACAATCAAGGTCCGAGTACAGAACCAAATAAAGAAACACAACCCCTAATGCAACAGATCCCCGATCGCCCCAACTGGGCTCCACTACTGACCGAAAGGAAACGAAACAACCCAACGAACATGATCTTCATCGGGCTCCCACTCGAGCTGGGTTGCGTCACCTGCACTGGTATCATCGGCACCTGCAACTGGTTTTGGAAGTAATTTGTGAGTCACGGGGACTCAGCAATCTCACACCCTCGCGATCAAGACTATTTAAGCTTATGGGTAGGAAAAGGTAGTGAGGTGGAGTTGCAGCAAGCACTAGCATATATGGTGGCTAACTTACGCAAATGAGAGCGAGAAGAGAAGCAAAGCACGGTCGTGAACTAGAAGTGATCAAGAAGTGATCCTGAAACTACTTACGTTCAAGCATATCACAAGAACTTGTTCACTTCCCGGACTCCGCTGGAAAGAGACCATCACGGCTACACACGCGGTTGATGTATTTTAATTAAGTTAAGTGTCAGGTTCCCTACAACCGGATATTAAAAAATTCCCATCTGCCCATAACCGCGGGCACGACTTTCGAAAGTTCAAAACCCTGCAGGGGTGTCCCAACTTAGCCCATCACAAGCTCTCACGGTCAACGAAGGATATTCCTTCTCCTAGGAAGACCCGATCAGACTCGGAATCCCAGTTACAAGACATTTCGACAATGGTAAAACAAGACCAGCAAGACCGCCCGATGCGCCGACATGCTGATAGGAGCGGCACA
Organism: Triticum urartu; assembly: GCF_056163025.1. NCBI lineage: Eukaryota > Viridiplantae > Streptophyta > Magnoliopsida > Poales > Poaceae > Triticum > Triticum urartu. The sequence continues at coordinate 306,604,645 of NC_141874.1, forward strand.
TATCTCGGTCTCAGGGCAACACCGGATGAACACTACGTACAGCTAAAACCAACCCTCAAATTTCACCGAGGTGGCGCCGTAAGTGGCTCTGTTTCGGACCAACACTTAGACAAGTACTGGCCCGGGGGGGGGGGTTAAAATAAAGATGACCCTTGAGTCTGCAGAATCCAAGGGAAGGTGATAGGTTGTTGGTGCAAATGTAAAACCAAGGTTGGGCCTTGTTGGAGGAGTTTTATTCAAGCCGAACTGTCAAGGGGTTCCCATTATAACCCAACCGCGTAAGGAACGCAAAATCAAGGAACATAACACCGGTATGACGGATACTAGGGCGGCAAGAGTGGAACAAAACACCAGGCATAAGGCCGAGCCTTCCACCCTATATCAAGTATATACGTGCATTAAAGTAAATAAGATATATTGTGATATCCCAACAATAACCATGTTCCAACATGGAACAAACTCCATCTTCACCTGCAACTACCAACGCTATAAGAGGGGCTGAGCAAAGCGGTAACATAGCCAAACAACGGTTTGCTAGGACAAGGTGGGTTAGAGGCTTGACAAGGCAATATGGGAGGCATGACATAGCAAGTGGTAGGTATCGCGGCATAGCAATAGAGCGAGCAACTAGCAAGCAAAGATAGAAGTGATTTCGAGGGTATGGTCATCTTGCCTGAAATTCCGCAAGGAAGAAGAACGAGTCCATGAAGAAGACAAACGGACGTAGTCGAACGGATCCTCAAAACTCCGGAACGAAACCGAAGCTAACACAAGAAACAACCCGGAAAGAAGCAAACAACATAATAAACAACCAACACATAAACATGGCATGATGCACAACCAAGCATGATGCATGTCCGGTTTAAATATGCATGGAATGGCAAAGTGCAACAAACAATTCTACAAATTAAGTGGAGCTCAATATGCAACTCAGTTGCATATTGACGATACACCATGTGACTTATTTAGTTCTCTCTCGCTTAGGTACTCAACAATATTAAATGTTGGTTTAGCATGGAAAGAGGTGAAGCATAACAAAACTATACTATCTAAACAATTTAAATGGGGCCGGATATAACAAGCAACAAATCCGGTAATCCCCATATGCATTAGCAATTTAAGGCAAACAACAATTTAAACCATTTTAATTGTTGTTATCATGATGCGGATGACATGTTCAAGTGTTATGCAAAATTTATGAAAATGTTGATAAGAGCATTTTATGAAGCATTTGTCATCGTGGCGGAAATGAAAGGGGTGCCACGGCAACGGCAACGGAAAATGGTGCCACGGCAACATTCCAGTTCCGGTAGCTCACGGAGATACCGGTGCAAAAGGAAAAGTGACGGGAGCGTGACATGCGATAGAAGGTGGGGTGATCCCGGTTGCCGAGTTCCCACGGGTGGACGGCATGGCAACGAGGAGGACCATGCAAGCGACAATTTCAAACACGGTGCAAACGCGGGGTTCATCTCATTCAACACACATGCAATCATTCTCGGACGGGCGTATCGGGGTTATACCTTCGAAGCGTACGTTTAGAAGCGGATCGGTTCGTAGAGGAAGTAGTCGTTCACGGGTCATCGAGGGAAGTAGTGGTTCATGTCTGTAGATGTTCGGGGTCACGACACGGAACTTGACGTCCACGGGGTCTTCAATGATGGTCGTGGTACATGTTTCATAGACGTTCGGGCGGTGGTAGTGGGACACGTTTTCCTGTAGATGTTTGGGTCAACGAGCGGGTACTTGGCGCAACATAGGACTCCGGGGTCGTCGGGTACACATTCATGTTGTAGCCGTACACATCGATGGTCTTATCGATACCTCGTCAACGTTCGAGATCCACCTTGGCGATACGAAGGGGTACTTGGCGTCATGGTACTTGGGTCTTCAGACTTGCCGGTCTCGGTTCTTGCGACGGTAGTGGTACAAGGTCGTCGTGGGAAGTAGTCGTACTCCCGAACTTGTTGGATACACGGCGACGGTAGTGGAACTTCACGGATCCGTGGTCTCTGGGCGTAATGGTACTTGGCGAATCCCGAAACGTTCTTGATGATCCAAAATGGCACAAGTGAGAAGCACATCCACGGAGTCTTCTGACTTGGGCTCTGGGTACAGGGTTTGACGAGCCCAGGGAGACAATGGAGAAAGTCAACAGCGTAGCATCAACAACCAACGAGGCCACGCACATGACTTGGGGCTCCCCGAACCCATGAAAACGGCCGACAGGAGGCGGATGCTAGTGGAGGCAGGGCCACGCCGAGGGCGAAGGTGGCCGGGCGAGCTCGACGGAGGTCTTCCGCGGTCGGACGAAGCAGCAGCAAGGCACGACAGCACGCGCGAAGCTACAGCAGCACATGTCAGGCGGCACGCGAGAAGAGCAGTGGCAGCAGGGCACGATTGAGCTTGGGACGCCGGCGGCAGCCTCAGTAAGGAGAAGCGGGGCACAATGGAGACGAACCAGGAGGGAAGAAGAGGGGCGCATCGGGGGTGGCAGAGGACGTTTTGCGGTGGCCTTGGCGATCCTGGAGATGGCAGCAGCAATGCAAAGGAGTGGCGGACGGAGCAGAGCTAGGCGCCGGCGAGCTCGAGACGGTGGCGGGGCTTAGGCGCCTGCGCGCGTGGGGACGAGTTGAGGAGTTCGGGCACAAGGATACGGTGGTGTGTAGGGTCTTTCAAATCAATCAGGAAAGCGTGAGCTGAGAAGGAACACGGCTTTCCGCGCCTTGACAAGTGGATCTACCAAGAATAGCTTTTTCAGCCGTTACTTATTATATAATAGCTCGATCCGCTCACGCATGTGATTGATTTCTCCCCTCTCTTTCGAAAATCTTCCATTCGAACAGGAAGATTCCCTTCTCGCTGTGTATCCAGAACCTGAGGATGATGAGGATCTATAAAGGTTCTTTGATCGAGCTCTCGCTTCGGCTTCTTTTGTTGCCGAAGACCAGGACCCGTCTTATTTGCTGAAAACCTGTCTGTTTAGGGACTCTTTCCTTTCAATGGACATACTTGCCTGGAACTGATTCTACCTTGAGAGCGCTTCCCTCTTTTCTGATTCCTTCCCTTTGACCACCGAAAATACAACTTCTAATAGCCATTTCTATTTTATAGATGTTTCAAACAAGTGATTTTACACTTTGATCCTTCCTGTCTTTCCCCGATAGAGGAGTTTGACCCTTCCACTTCTGCCTTTGCCCTTTGTACTTCTTCCCGCAATTGAGATCCCTGTTAAGGAAGAATATCTCGCTCGTGCTTTTTTTGCGAGGAAATCGCTCTACTTTTTCCAGCGATGAGTGATTGAGTAAGGTCTAATTCAATCTGTGTTATGACCTACCTTTTTTGATTGAAGTAAACGAGAGCTTTACTTCTTCTTTTCAAACCCTAAGGTTTGAGCTCGTCCTCGGGTCGGATTCGGATCCTTTTCTCTCTTTTGAAATTCCATAGATATAGATGTCTCGACTGCCGAATCCGAATCCTTAGAACAACTCGATTCCGTTGATTCACTGTCCATTTGTCCTTCAACCGGATTAATGGTCAACGACTTTGACAGCCTTTCCTTCACACAAGGTTTTTAATCCATCTCCCCCGCTTAGGGCAGTAAGGGGAAGTAGCGATATTCCGATTCCTTCGTGGGGAATCAACGAAGGCAGCCGCTCCAGCAGCTTTAGTACTTAAGTTAACGCCCTAGCCCTTATCCCGCGATGAGAAGGTAGATGCGGTAAGCCAACTCCTATCCTTCTTGTGGAAAGGGCATTCAATGCCATCTTCATTCCCTTGCTTCGAGGAGCAGGTCGAATAGTCAAAGAAGGGGATGGCTAATTCCAGGAATAGAGTAGCATTCTCAAGCACTACCCTCCGTTTTTTTTCCAGTCCATATAAAACAGTCAATCTACCAGCAGCAGAGGCTGCAGATACATGTCCACCACCTGTTTATCTACTACCATAAGCGGGAGCAGTTGCAGGTAAAGAGTGTTGTGAGGGCTTTCATTTGCGCGTTAAGGGCAGTTTCTGTTATAGCACTAGAAATCTGTGCCGTTAGTCGAATGCTCGGAATGAAAGAATGACTATTTCCTTGCTGGAACATAATGACAACCGCAGGAATTCGGAATAAGACATGTTAAGTTTCTCCTCTTTCTGTCTAATGACTACTACGACATGCCTAGACTATAACATTCCTACGGAGTGCTGCCCATAGATTACGGAACACTTGGCATATGTTGATTGAGTCCCGGGTATAGCTCCCTCACTCGCTCTACTTTGAATCACGAATTAGCGTATGAAAAGCAGCGATCTTTCTCTATTTCTTCCTCTTCCACCAAAACAAACAAGTTGTTTTCGGGCGTCAGGCAAACTTAGTTCTTCGTTCCTCCGGTAATTGGATTGATATATAAGGATTGGGGTTGTCACCCGTATGCTTCTTATCTTTGGCTTCGAACAAGGGGAGTCCTTTCAAGCTTCATCAAATCCATGGCACAAGGTCTGTTTTTCATTATAGAATCGAGCAAGAATCGGATTGTGAATTAGGATTGTATGCAAGAAGGGATTCGGAAACAGGAAAGCGAGTCAAGTAATCCGAATACGTAGCCACTCTCATTCTAATGCTTATATCCAGAACTAGTTCACCGAACAAAGGGACAGAACTACTGACTAAACTGTAGCGAGCTAATACCTAAACTTGAACTCTGAAATAGCACTCATTCATTCAATTATTTGAAGCTAAGGTGCGGGAAAAGAATACATAAGGTTAGATATGAACTAGTTGACTGTTCGATTGAGGGACTACGATGCATTTTACTCATGTTTTTATTCCATTCCAGGATTCATTCATATTCGACCATAATGAGACTCAATAACGAAACTAGGGCCCTTGCTTTCCCAACTGGAGCAGGAAACTTCCAACCAAATAGGAGGGACCCGGAAGAAGAGATAAATGACAACTATCTCTAGAGAATTGAAAAGAGGTGTGCGAACTATGTTATTGAATCGGCCATGAAAACCTAAAATGAAGGAATAGGGGGTCTGGGATAAGCATGTATTGGAGGCGGGTTTCCCAATAAGTCAATAGCTATCCTTCGCTATCTGGGGCTAGCTCACTCTATGAGATAAGTTTCATGTATGGTTCGAAGCAGTTAACTCCCTTTTAAGGAGCGATCGATCAGCCCCGACCATGACCGGTCTAGAATCTCTCTCATTGAGCTTCTCTTTTGCGCCTGCTTTCTTCTTGATTTATTGCAGCAGCTAGTCTCCCTTTTCCAAATTCGATTATAAGTGAAGTGAGTTATGTTTCAAGAAATTCCATCCATTTCATCGCCCAGAATAATACCCAGTCCTGCCAATCTCTACGACAATCTCTGGTTTAGTTTAGTTGATCTTTTTCTATTATGAAAAGCAAGGAAACACTAGTAATGGTGGAAACAGAACTTAGAAATCTAAGGCTGAAGGCTAGTTTCATTAACGAGTCTCACCTATTTCTTACTTCCCCTACCAGCCCTACCTACGTCACCTTTCATATGGAACAGGCATGCTTTAGTGATGGGGCTAGCCGCTTTCACAAGAAATCAAACCAAACAAAGACACTTAGCATAGGAGTAGATTAGGGCATCTAGTGCTCTGTTCATCGTCTGAGGACTCTAAGGTGCCAAGGGAAATAGCTCCATCCCATTGGATATCCCTAGCCTTGGTGGATCAGTGCAGTGAGAAAAAACTCTTCCATTCTATCTATGGTAGATAAAGGAGCTTCAAAGCCGTAGCCATCCTCATGGCCTTTTCACTCTACAGCCGTTGCACTTTTTTTATTAAATGAAATAGTTCGTTTTCTCGCTCTTAACTCGAAAGTACTAACTAAATAGGGGCACGGAGAAATAAAGAAGTGTGGGGGAGAAGCAGCCGAGCTCATTCCCTTCCATTCCTGCTCTATAGTAGGGGTTATGTCCCCCTTTCCTAGTGAGAGCAATACGCAATGCTGCTACGAATAGAGATAGTGCCCTATCCACTGCAAAACGGTACTCTGCTTCAACCACACGGTATGGCTCCCTCATTTCAAACCAAGCTGTAGACCGAGTAGGAAACAGCTAAAGGTTCCGGTCCAAAGGTAAGAAGATCCGTTGGTTGGAAATCCGTATCAATTGTTACTGGTTCTCCCGTTCTTGGTACTGTGTCATGTGACTCTAAAGCCCCAACTAGGCTAGATCGAGATCTTGGTCCTTGCTAGGCTTACTCGCGTAAATAACCCCCATGTCTTAGGTGTTCTCGGGGGTAAGCGAGTCAGTACAATCGGTTGCACAACCGTCCAGTCCATATCATAATTGTCATAATCAATCATATCAGTAGGTGGCATACTTGCCTGCTCAAGTCCATCTACTATGGATGTGGGCTTGGACCAAGCCATCCCCAAACACTGAACCGGATCTTGAAAACGGGACTGAACTGAATCCGACTTCTTGGTAGCCCAGTGGCTTTTGGTCCCCATCGGAAAGTGCTGAATGGATTGCTCCTTGCCCAACGACAAAAAGAAAGAAATTTAGGAGAGGATTGATAGGTTTAAGCATTCAGGGCTGGTCGCTCTTATGGATACCTGTGAGCTAGAGTCGGGAATCGAAAAGGAGACAACGGAAGCCGTACAGATCTAGTTGGGAATGCTGTTCATGCAGTGGAGAGCGTAAATGACCGGCCCTTGAGGCGCGAGTAGACTTATCATATAGAAAGGAAAGAGATAAGCGGAGGGAGGATGGTTTGATGATAGCCAAGATCTCCATCTCATTTGTCACTCTCGTATTCTTAATAGGAATCGGCAAGCAGATACAACCACTAGGCCATTGCCATTCGACTAGTCTATCAGAGTATCCTACGAAGTCAGGTCCAGTAGGTGCAGGATGCGCTAAGCCATTCGATCTTCCTGCTGGTGGTCCACCATAGAGCTCCTATGTAGCCGTTTGTTTTCTCGCTTAACTAATTTGTATGAGGCGATACAGCTGAGATCAGCCAACGGTTCGAGCACTTAGCACAATGTGCCACTTAACCGGACGAGCGCAAGACCGGGTCTACCTACCTTATGACATTTATGAAAAACGAACGTTGTATTAAGGGGTTTCTATCAGTTAGTAACAAAGCCGGCAGTATCCTTGAATTCAGGGGTCAGCTACGGGAGGTATGTCTCCATGTGTGCCGAAGAAGCGTCTATCATTATACGCTGTTTATCCAATCCAAAACTGATTCGTTTAGTTGGTAGAACCCACGCCAATATCATATTGACTCTCTCTCGTCCAATAAGAGTTTCCGAGAGTTACTTTATTCAAATTCTCTCCTTTCCAAAGCTCCACAAGGGGGTAAATAAGGGGGAAGAGGAGTTCATAGAGAAAAAACAAATGCAAAATAAGGATTTCCTTACTGTGTTTTGTAATCTTCCTATTTTAGAGAAAGGTATTCTCCTTTTTTTTGCTGTTTTAGTTCTGTTAGCTTGCATTTGGCAAGTAAAAAGCTATTTGAAGAAGATTGATGCCGCGTACGTTTCGGCGCTCTCTGATTTCGCGGAGCGAAATCGAATTCAAGCTCAAAAAGCGGGCTATGTGGCTCTGCACGATTTGTCATTCTCATGGTTGAGGGGGGTGGGTGGCGGAGGACGGCTTGCGGTGGCTTTGGTGATCCCGGAGATGGCAGCAGCAATGCAAAGGAGTGGAGGCCAGAGCAGAGCTAGGCACCGGCGAGGTCGAGACGGTGGCGGGGCTTAGGCGCCTGCGCGTGTGGGGACGAGTTGAGGAGTTCGGGCACAAGGCTTCCCTTGACTGCACGCGCGACAGAGCTTCGCCACGATAGCGCCATGAAGAAGGAACGGTGACGAGGCGCGGTTCCGGCGACGATGGAGAGCTCGGTTGGAGGTGGAGCGCGGAGCGACAATGGCGACAGGGAGGCGCGAACCATGGGGATCGGGCGCGCGGGACTCTCAAGGCGTGTGGTGTGAGTGGTGGCGCAAGGGAAGGAGGAGACGAGCGAGAGGAAGGGTTCGATGGGGAGAGGGCGAGGGGATCGAGCGGGTCTCTCTGGCGGCGGGGTAGAGATGAGGGAGAGGGAGAGAGAGATGCGGGAGTGCTAGGGTCGCTCAGGCCTAGGGTTAGGATTAGATGGGCCGGCGCGGGACGTTGTAAGGCGAGCTGGTTGTTTGGGCAAGTTGCAGCTGGGCTGGGAGGCCCAGCTAGGCTCTTCTCTCTCCTATATCCTTCTCTTTACATTAACATAGAAATAAGAGAAAGGAGAAGAGAGAAGAGAAGGTTAGAGGAAGAATTTGGGCATGTGGTTAATTTTCTTGGACTCACAAAAATATGCTTGGTCCGAGAAAATTAGAAAAATCCAGATCGAATGATAAGAATTCAAACTCATTTGAATTTAATTCAAATGGGTTTGAACTAGGACGAGGTTTTAAGAGTATCCAAAAATGTTGAGAATTTGGTAGAGCTCCAGAAAAATGAAGAAAGAATAAAAGGCAAGGTTAGAGAGTCAACACTTGAAGAAGAAAAGGCCAAGTGATTTAATATGCAAGTGTGTTAAGGTGAATTCCAAAAGAATGGAAATATTTATAATAGCTCCCTAATATCGTGAGGATATGTTATAAAGAGAATCACCATGTGAATTCCCACGGTTTAAATGGACCGAAGATCCATGCAATTTATTTAGTTGAGTTTTAAAATGGGTTGCATGATGACATGATGCAATGCACATGACACAACGAACCAAAACAAATCACACGATGAAACCCGGAAACCCTGGAAGGCATCTAAAGCTCCGGTCTTGGGGCGTCACAGTTTCTGAACCCATGGTTCTCTTTCCTTACTGTGCTTCCTAGCAACAAAGTCTCTCTTATCATAACGTTGATTCTTTGATTGTGGGTTATCAGGATCAACGGCAGGTTCAATCTCATCATCATTATCATTGCTATGTTGAGCATCAACATGAACATCATCATTAACATTATCACTAGGTTCATGTTCATTACCAGATTGTGTTTCAGCATCTGAAATAGAAATATCATTGGGATTCTCAGGTGTGTTAACAACAGGTTCACTAGAAGCATGTAAAGTCCTATCATTTTTCTTTTTCTTCTTCTTAGAAGAACTAGGTGCATCAATATTAGTTCTCTGAGAATCTTGCTGAATTCTCTTAGGGTGGCCCTCAGGATACAAAGGTTCCTGAGTCATTTTACCCCGTATAGTCACAACTCTAACAACATTATCATTTTCTTATTATTTAATTCATTGAGCAAATAATTCTGAGCCTTAAGTACTTGTTCTACTTGAGTGGTAACCATAGAAGCATGTTTACTAATAAGTTTAAGTTCACCTTTAACTCTAGACATATAATCACTCAAGTGTTCAAGCATATCAGCATTTCGTTTCAATTGTCTACCAACATAATCATTGAAGTTTTCTTGTTTAACAATAAAATTATCAAACTCATCTAAGCATTGGCTAGCAGACTTATAACGAGGAATATTACCTTCATCAACTCTATAAAGAGAATTTACCTTTACTACCTATGTTGGGTTATCAAGACCATGTATTTCTTCAATAGGTGGTAAATTCTTAACATCTTCAGCTTTAATACCCTTTTCTTTCATAGATTTATTTGCCTCTTGCATATCTTCAGGACTGAGAAATAGAATACCCCTTTTCTTCAGAGTTGGATTAGGAGGTGGTTCAGGAAGTGTCCAATCATTTTCATTACTCAACATATTATTCAATAGCAATTCAGTTTGATCAACTGTTCTTTCCCTGAAAACACAACCAGCACAACAATCCAGGTGGTCTCTGGAAGCATCAGTTAGTCCATTATATAAGATATCAAGTATTTTCAATTTTCTTGAGAGGATGATCAGGCAAAGCATTAAGTAATCGGAGAAGCCTCCCCCAAGCTTATGGGATACTATCTTCTTCAATTTGCACAAAATTATATATTTCCCTTAAGGCAGCTTATTTCTTATGAGCAGGGAAATATTTAGCAGAGAAGTAATAAATCATATCCTGGGGACTACGCACACAAAAAGGATCAAGAGAATTAAACCATGTTTTAGCATCACCCTTTAATGAGAACGGAAACAACTTAAGGATAAAGTAATATCGAGTTTTCTCATCATGAGTAAACAGGGTGGCTATATCATTTAATTTAGTAAGACGTGCCACAATTGTTTCAGATTCATAGCCATAGAAAGGATCAGATTCAACCAAAGTAATTAACTCAGGATCGACAGAGAAATCATAATCCTTATCAAAAATAAAGATAGGTGAAGTAGCAAAAGCAGGGTCATATTTCATTCTAGCATTCAAAGAATTTTCTTTAAGCTTAGCTAATAATTTCTTAAGATCATATCTATCATTGCAAGCTAAGAAGTCTCTAGCAGTTTCTTCATCCATAACATAACCCTCAGGCACAACAGGCAATTAATATCTAGGGGGAGAATCTTCATCATCACTTTCATCAATATTATCAGTTTCAATAATTTCATTCTCTCTAACCCTAGCAAGTTGTTCATCAAAAAATTCACCTAGTGGCACAGTATTATCAAACATAGAAGTAGTTTCATCATAAGTATCATGCAAAGCAGAAGTGGCATCATCAATAACATGCGACATATCAGAATGAATAGAAGGAGTAGGTGTCACAAGTTTACTCAAAACAGAAGGTGAATCAAGTGCAGAGCTAGATGGCAGTTCCTTACCTCCCCTCGTAGTTGAGGGAAAAATCTTGGTTCTTTTATCTTTCAAGTTCTTCATAGTGATTAGCAGATATAAATCCCAAGTGACTCAAAGAATAGAGCTATGCTCCCTGGCAACAACGCCAGAAAATAGTCTTGATAACCCACAAGTATAGGGGATCGCAATAGTTTTCGAGGGTAGAATATTCAACCCAAATTTATTGATTCGACACAAGGGGAGCCAAAGAATATTCTCAAGTATTAGAAGTTGAGTTCTCAATTCAACCACACCTGGAAACTTAATATCTGCAGCAAAGTATTTAGTAGCAAAGTAATATGATAGTAGCGGTAACGTTAGCAAAAGTAATAGTTTTGGTTTTATAGTGATTATAACAGTAGCAATAGAAAAGTAAATAAGCGAAGAACAATATGTGAAAAGCTCGTAGGCAATGGACCAGTGATGGATAATCACGTCGGATGCGATTCCTCATGCAATAGTTATAACATAGGGTGACACAGAACTAGCTCCAGTTCATCAATGTAATGTAGGCATGTATTCCGAATATAGTCATACGTGCTTACGGAAAAGAACATGCATGACATCTTTTGTCCTACCCTCCCGTGGCAGTGGGGTCCTATTGGAAACTAAGGGATATTAAGGCCTCCATTTAATAGAGTACCAGACCAAAACATTAACACTTAGTGAATACATGAACTCCTCAAACTACGGTCATCACCGGTAAGTATCCCGATTATTGTCACTTCGGGGTTAATGGATCATAACACATAATAGGTGACTATAGACTTGCAAGATAGGATCAAGAACTCACGTATATTCATGAAAACATAATAGGTTCAGATCTGAAATCATGGCACTCGGGCCCTAGTGACAAGCATTAAGCATAGCAAAGTCATAGCAACATCAATCTCAGAACATAATGATTACTAGGGATCAAACCCTAACAAAACTAACTCGATTACATGATAAATCTCATCCAACCCATCACCGTCCAGCAAGCCTACGATGGAATTACTCACGCATGGCGGTGAGCATCATGAAATTGGTGATGGAGGAAGGTTGATGATGACGATGGCGGCGGACTCCCCTCTCCGAAGCCCCGAACGGACTCCAGACCAGCCCTCCCGAGAGATATTAGGGCTTGGTGGCGTCTTCGTATTGTAAAACGTGATGAATCCTTCTCTCCGATTGTTTTCTCCCCGAACATGAATATATGGAGTTGGAGTTGAGGTCGGTGGAGCACCAGGGGGTCCAGGAGGCAGGGGGCGCGCCCAGGGGTAGGCGCGCCCCCACCCTCGTGGACAGGTTGTGGGCCCCTGGCCTTGATTCTTTCACCAGTATTTTTATATATTCCAAAAATATTCTCCGTTGATTTTCACGTCATTCCAAGAACTTTTATTTCTGCACAAAAATAACACCATGGCAATTCTGTTGAAAAAAGCGTCAGTCCGGGTTAGTTCCATTCAAATCATGCAAGTTAGAGTCCAAAACAAGGGCAAAAGTGTTTGGAAAAGTAGATAGCATGGAGACGTATCAGAGGGGCGAGAGGCCCATAGGGCAGTGGGAGCAACCCTGGCTGCTGGGTGGCCGGGTACGGCGGTGGCGCCGGGAACGACGCCGGATGGCGCTGCGGCGGGAGCGCGGCCAGGGTAGGGGTGGCGCTGAGGAGCCGCCGTGGGTTGTGCCGACAGCGAGGGTGGTGTGGATTGCCCGCGCCTTCACCTGCTTCATCCGCTGCTCCTCCAAGCGGAGGTGCGCAACGAACTTGGCGAAGGACGGGTTGGGGATTGAGGCTGAGGTTCGCCGCGGTGTTGCCGAAGTCCTCGTTGAGCCTGGCGGTGAGCGTGCTGAGGAAGAGGTCATCCTTGATTTTTGTGCTAATATCACGGAGCTCGTCAGCGAGAGTCTTCAGGCGGCGACAATAGTCGTCGACGAAGGTGTTGTCCTGGTGACACCCAAAAAACTCTTGCTGCAAAAACGCGACGCTAGAGCCGATTGTCGGTGGAGAGCCCGCTCATCTTGGTCCACACGGCGCAGGAATCATCACCGTCCTGCACGACCACCTGGAAGAGGTCCGGCGAGATGGTGAGGAAGAACCATCGGATGATCGTAGTGTCGATGGTGGACCAGTCATGAAACTCGAGGACGAGGCTGGAGTTGACGGTGCCATCCATGTGGTCGATGAGGTGATACTCCCGGAACACGGGGAAAAAATACGCCTTCCACGTGTAGTAGGAGGAGTTCGCCTGCGAGAGACAAACCGACACCTGCTCGAAGATGTTGAGGTTGCGAATGTCGTTCACATCGGGAGGATTGGCGCCGATGAACGGGTTGGAGTTGGTGGACGCAGAAGACGTGACGAATGACATGGCGAGATGAAGTGGCTCGGCGGCAGCAGCAGCTTCGGGCGACGGCAGGCGAGCGATGCGGCTGGCGAGTTTGGCAGCAGGCAGGCGATGTGGGGCTGGTGGGTTGGCAGCAAGCGGGGGATGGGCTGGCAGGCGAGGCAGTGGCCGGGCGTGCGGCTGGGCGGCGGCGTGGTGGCGGCCGCGACGTGCGGCTGGGCGATGGTAGCGGAAGGCGGGTTTAGAACCTAAAAACTGATATCATGTATGATGTGGGAATCACGTGTTGTATTCCTTAGATGCAAACATACGTATATATGATGTACATGAGTAGGCCACGACTTCAACTATACAAGGCAACTAGGAGATGAGCCTAACACACAAATATGCACAACACATATACTCAACAAACTCAACTCTACGACCTAACACCCGTGACTCACCTAACTATTTTCTTATTCTTTCTTTAATGCATATCAACCTAGTAGAATAGCCGGCAATTTCCATGTCCAATACACTATACAATTCCTCGAAACCGACCCCTTTTTGCCCAAACAAATCTCGGGTGCATCATCTTTTGCACTTCCGGCATCAGTCACGCATGCACGCACAAGCACCCCATGAGGCCCTCGCTTGCATCGCTTGCACTTCACGAGCCAGTCGTAGGCTCTCCGTAAGGCCACATAGTCTGTCCACCAGCGTAAAAGGGCCCTAACCCATCAGCTGAGCCACACACGCTAGCTGCTCACGTGGCCGCTCCTACATTGCGCCTGCCTAGGGTTGCCACCGCTCGCGTCTGCCGCACCACTTGACTCGCTAGCGACTCTGCACCGCCGCTGCTTTCGATCTTGCAAAACTCCCGAGTCCCGGTGCTGCACTTTGGCTGCTGCGTGCGTACGATCTACTGAATCAATCCGCTGCAGTAGCCTGGTCCGATCCGACCAGCCGCCTCGCCCTGTGCTGCTTGCACGTGTTCCGATCGGACGCAACCGATCTCGCCAAAATCCCGCACAGAATACGCGCACCGGCTGCAAAACGCATCTTGCCAAGACTCCGCCTACTTCCGATTGCTTCTAATCCAGTGTAGAATTTTCTCGCCAAGCATCCACCGACGACGATCCATCTCTACGTATTCTGCACTGCCTCTAGATCAACAACCACAATCTCAAATCAAATCTTGCTCATGATACCACTTGTTAGAATAAATCCGAGGCCATCGTTGATCTACCGAGAATCAAACAATCACACGAGGCACAACACCGATATTTGTTAACGAGGTTCACCATCATGGCTACATCCCCAGAGCCTGACTACGGACGCTCCTCCCCATAACAACACTACAATACCGCACCCCGGCCGCCCAGGCGCCGACACATGCCGTCGGCTCCCCCGTGTGCCTGTGCTATTATGTTCACATAGGCTACATCATGTGTTTACCCCCGATATATATGAGAGGCCTAGGATACAAGCGTCCTATTAGGACACAACTCCTACCTTGTCAACACACAGTCCAAAACCAAGTCCAACCGTAACCTACCTTGTACAATAATATTCGACACAACTCTAACACGAGCACTCCAGGCGATCAAGTTGGGACCAAAGAAGACCACATAGCCCCTCGTTGATCGCTTGTCATCCAGGCTGCCAGCCCAATCCGCATCATAGAACGCCAAGAGCTCACACGACGAAGCAGACCGAAGATGCAGGCCATATGATGTAGTATGAGAGAGGTAACACAGTATATGCATCACAGCCGTCCAGTGGGCTCCGGGGAGCATGAAGATACTAGCACACATGATTAACCGCATAGGAGATGTCCGGCCGTGTGATAGTCAAGTATTGCAAGCCACATACTATGCTGCGGTACTCAGTAGCATCATCAGAAGGAAGCAACGCACCATCCAGAGCCAAGAACTGACCAGTTGCACACATAGGAGTGGTAGCATGCTTGCATTGTAACATACCATCACATCACCGCAGGTCCAAGGAATACTTATGCTGAGTGAGAGTCAGTCCAGCAGATGACCATGAGACCTCCAGGCCAAGGAAGTAATCTAGAGCACAGATCCTTGACAGCAAAATGACCACTCAGAGCAGACATCAAACGATCAGCAGCAGTCACTAAGGAGCTGATAAGAATAATGTCATCAACATAGACCAACAGATACATAGTGACCTCAGGGCGATGGAACATGAACAAAGACATATCAGCAGTGGATGGAACAAATCCATAATGTCGAAGAACCGATCCAAGTTGTGCATGCCATGCATGAGGAGCCAGCTTAAGTCCATAGAGTGCCTTAACAAGACGACACAAATGACATGGAGGAGTAGGATCAACAAACCCTGGAGGTTGCCGCATGTAAACCTCTTCCTCCAAGACACCATGAAGAAAAGCATTCTGAACATCAAGCTGACGCAGAGACCACCCTTTGGCAACAACTAAGGACGGAAGCAGACGAATAGTGGTAGGTTGGACAACTGGACTGAAGGTATCCTTGTAATCAAGGCCATACCTCTGTTTGAAACCTTTAGCCACAAGCCGTGCTTTATATCTCTCGATAGAACCATCAGCATGCTTCTTGACCTTGAACACCCACTTGGAGTCAGTAATGTTGACACTAGAGACAAGAGGAACCAGACGCCATGTATCGTTCCTCTGTAGCGCCTGAAACTCCCGTTCCATGGCACTATGCCAGTGAGGAATCCGAAGAGCCATCTGAAAATGCAGAGGCTGAGCAATGAGGTCAGCATCCGCCTGTGCCACCCATGCAGCGATCCATGCAACCGTGCCATCAGTGTGTCCGCGTGGGCAAAACATACCGTTCTGACTGCGTGTATGAGCACGCAGAACAACAATAGGTGGCGGAGGCGGTGTCGGAGACAAAGTTGAGGAAGATGGTGACGACGACGCGGACCACTCACTAGGCTCAAAGGCCGCATGCACCGGTGACAATGACGCGTCTGCAGCGCGGGAGACTACACATATGTCGAGGGAGAGGCGGCCGATGCGGGCGATGCAGACGAGCGGGACGACCTGGCTGGGCCAGGCGTTCGACATGGTGAGGACGACCCATGCAGGGCCGAAGGGGCGGAGGACGGCTTGGCCGATGCTAGTGTTGGGCCAGGCCCACGCGGGGCCGAAGAGGCGGAGGCCGGCTCGGCCGACGCTGGCACTAGGCCAGGTGGCGAGGAGCCAGGTAGAGGTGGGGAGGCGCCACGATCGAGGGTGCATGCCCCATGCACCCGATCGATGTCGCGGGGACACCCACCACCCGGTGCCGGAGTGACCATAGGCGACAGATCATCTAGGAGCTCAAGGCGCGCTCCTTTACCAATACCAGCACCATGGTTAGGTAGCGACAAGGGAGTATATGCAGCATCTACAAATTGACTAGGCAAAGGTAAAACAGATTGCTCAGGTGCATCGGGAGTGGTGGAAGTGACCGGAAGTGTGGAAAAAGGAAACACATTCTCATCAAATACCAAATCACGGGAAATGTAGACACGGTTAGAGGGGAAGTGAAGACGCTTGTACCCTTTGTGAAGAGAACTATAGCCAAGAAAAAGGCACTGTTTAGACCGAAACTCCAACTTGTGTTTGTAATATGGACAAAGATGTGGCCAACACGCACATCCAAAGACCTTGAGAAACGTATAATCAGGAGTTTCATTTAGCAAGAGTTCAAGTGATGTTTTCATATGACGAAGTCGTGTAGGAAGCCTGTTAATGAGAAAATTGGTGATGGAAAAAGCATCACCCCAAAACTGAAAAGGAACGGAGGCATGAGCAAGCAAGGTGAGACCAGTCTCAAAGATATGACGGTGCTTGCGTTCAGCTACACCATTTTGCTGACGTGTATGAGGACAAGACACATGATGCGTAATTCCAAGCTTATTAAAAGAAGTGTTGAGGTGGTGGCACTCACCCCCCAATCGGATTGAACATGAATAATCTTATGATCGAGCAGACGCTCAACATGCGCTTGGAATTACAAGAAAACATCTAACACACCAGACTTGCGCTTGAGAAGATAAAGCCAAGTAAATCGATTGTAAGCATCAATAAAACTGACATAGTAATTATGACCACTAATAGAGGTTTGGGCATGGCACCATACATCCAAAAACACAATCTCAAGCGGTTTATTGACTACACGACTCGACTCAGAAAAAGGAAGTTGATGACTCTTGCCTTTCTGACATGCATCGCAAACTGGAGTAGCAATTTTATTGGACACAACTAGAAGCTCATGATGATGAATGACATGGCAGGCAATGGGAGTGACAGGATGACCAAGGCACTCATGCCAATGTGACGAAGACACACGAACACCGGTGAAAGCACAAGGAGCTGGTGGCACATCAAGTGCATAAAGACCATTGCCTAGTCGACCTCTAAGGAGTGCATCCCTCATGTCTCGGTCCTTAGCAAAAAAATGGGAAGGATGAAATTCAGCAAAAACAACATTGTCACAAGTAAGTTTAGGAACTGACAAGAAACTACGTGAAGCCAAGGGAACTCGAAGGACATTGAGGAGACATAATTGTTTGGATCGATGAGTAAGAAGTGAAGCCTGACCAATATGTGAGATGCGCATACCTTGCCCATTAGCAGTGCGAACCTGATCATGGCCACGATACGGCTCCTGCATAGAGAGCTTGCCCATCTCACTCGTCAGGTGATTGGTAGCTCCCGTATCCATGTACCAAGATGCATCAACTAGATAGGAAGGAGTATGGCCCTGCTCATGACTCGCTAGGGGAGCCTACTCCTCATTGCCTTTGCCATTGTTCCCAATACCCAAAAAATCCTGCTTGAAGTGATGATGGAAATGGGAATCAAGGTGACCGTCGAGGCCACATAGGTGACATGGAACCTGAGGACCACATGAAGGGCAGCATGCACGTACTCGGCCGCCCGCGGAGGTAGTGGAGTTCCACGGGTTTGGCTGAGACGTCGGTAGTTTGCCACCAGCCGGTGGCTTGTAGGGTTTGACCTTGCCATGCGTCGTGGCGTTGGCGGAAGGGAAACTAGGCGTAGAGCGGTGAGCCTTGATACGCTATTCCGTGGCAAGAAGACGCACATACAACTCACACGGCTAAATGGGAGTGTCATGGCCATTGATATTGTCTACCAAATTATCATAGTCATCATCCAGTCCATTGAGAACATAGGAGGTGAACTCCTCCGGACCAAGAGCCTTGCCAATGGAGGCAAGTGTCTTCCATACCCGTCACCTTGTTGAAGTAGTCAGTGACGGTGAGGTCATTAAGCTTCACCTCTCCAAGCGCAGTGCGAATAGCATGGGCACGCGCCTAGGACTGCGAAGTGAAACTGGTATGAAGGGCCGTCCACGCATCCCGAGACATAGCAGCAAAGATGACCAGTGATGAGACTCCCTCCGTGAGAGAGGACTGGATAGCAGAGAGGATGGCTTGATCCCGGGCCACCCAAGCATGTACGCCGGATGATATGGTGGAGGGAATGGCAGTGTGCCATTAATATAACTCTCCAAATAGGGACTGCGAAGAAGCATCAATACTTGAGCACGCCACGACAGGTAGTTATCCATCGTGAGCTTCACCGGGATAAGGTGCGCAAAGTAAAACGACACAGTATCCATGACATGATCTGAAGGCGGCATTGGCACATAGAAGCCCGAAGGCGAAGTAACCCTCGGCAGTACTAAAGAAGCCGCCAACTCCATCTAGGGACCGCCGTAGGGCGCCCCATACGATGAAGACACACCATGAGTCACCGGGGCCTACAGGTAGGCACCGTACGCCGATGGTGCAGAGACGCCATAGGGCGCCAGTGGTGCTGCTAGGACACCATGTGGCGACAGGTAGGTCAGCCACGGGTTGGCCGCAGTGGCACCATGGGCTGGCGGCTGTGAAGGAGCACCGTAGGGCAGAGGGTACCCTGGCCAAGGGTGTGCCACGACAACCTCGTTAGCCGGCGGCGGTGCAGGGGCCGTGCCATGGGGCGATGACGGGGCAGCGGCATCATAGATGGGTGGCGGTGCTGGGGCGTCATAGGAGACCTACGACGACTGTCCGTGAAGGGGAGGCGCAATATCACGTGACGGCAATCCCGTGGAGGCACCGGCCATGGATGCCACTGGACGGGAGGACAAAAAACGGGGCGACGGCGGCGGCTGGGACAACAACGGGGGCGATCGGGGCAGTAGCAACAGCGGAAGACATCAATCGATCTAGTCTGATACCATGTAAAGATTACGGTTGTGGGAAACTGCTCGGCACCCTAATACGGTGTCTCTCTCTTATATATATAGGGGTACACGGTGTGTACAAATACAATATATAGTTACGTATAGAAGCTATGTACTGAAATTTCTAAATAATGACTCATATAGTTTTGCTCTCTCTAATGTGCTTGATTACAAACTCTCTTCCTAAAGATGTGTTTTGATTTCATGAACATGCAAAGATATATCATCACCGGCAGCTTGTATCATGTGTGCCAATTGAAGGCAAGTTGGACTGCACCACATGGGGTTACGGCATTCACTGGATAGCTCGAGGTAATCCATCCATGCATGCAGGGTGCTCAGATTCCAACTACAAGGAACACTGCCGCAACTCTCGGTATGATGAGAATATGGGCGCCCCAAAGCACACGACATCGGAGGCGAGGGACACCACATTTTAGAGTTCGTCCAGGGGCTAAACAATCATGATAATTTCCGTATGCATGACGATGTAATGCAATGATGCGATGATTTTTTACCGGGCCACTGAGAGGTGTAACACCCTACCCTACAAAAAGAAGACACATCCGTGACATTTTGGGCCAAACGAATTTTTTTCTGTCATGCTTATGACACTTCTATGACGATAATTGTGACAAAACCCGGTATCATCATAGATGTGGTGGGCTCCTACTTCTATGACAAAACATCATGACAAAAAATGGACTTTTTGTCCTAGGCGGGCCGGAGACGCAGCTGCATGACATTTTTTGGGCCGTTCATGACGGAAAAAACCGTGGTAGAAGCGAGGGCAAGGAAAATATCGGGGAGTTCCCGGTTACGGTGGGTGGTCGGGGCCGAGCGATGCATGGAGGGATTGCGCGTTTCTTTCGTACACGTACACGCATGGGTGCGAGGCGTTGGGTTCTAACTGAACCCGAGCGAGGCATTCACCTACTGAACCCGAGCGATTGCACCGCTACGCGTTACTGAACCCGAGCGATCGATCGATCCCTGGCTGTTAACTGAACCCGATTGAGCGATTCCTTCGCTACTGCTGCTAACTAAAGCCGATCGTCCTGCTGCCTCTTGATGAACAGTGAGCGTTGTTGGGGGTTGGATGAATAGTTCTCGGTGGGGGTTGGATGAACAAGACCCCATGGTAGTAGAGGCCGTTGTCGCTGGATGAACAAGACCCCGATCGAGCCAGTTGGGGATGAATGAACAGGACCCCGTGGAGGGCTAGTTGAATAGTAGCCGGCGGAGGGCTGGATGAACATTAGCCCGTGGAGGGGTGGTTGAACAGTAGCCGGTGGAGGAGCGGTGGAGGCTGGATGAACAGGAGTCCGTGGATGAACAGTAGCTGGTGGAGGCAGGAGGGAGATGCCGTGGATGAACAGTCGCAGGTGGAGGCTGGAGGAGGTCGACGGTGGATGAACATTAGCCCATGGAGGCTGGAGCAAGGCAGTGGATGGTTGATGAAAAGTAGCCCATGGAGTCCCGTTTTGCGGTACGCCACACCCCTGCTGATGAACAGGACCCCCGTTTCGACCGTAGGAGGTCGAAGAGAAGTCTGTTTCCTCCATTTTGCGATACGCCACACCCTTCCCGATCAACAGGACCCTGTTTTGACCATAGGAGGTCAAAGAGAAGTATTTTCCTTCGTTTTGCGGTACACCGGACCCCTCCTAGTGAACAGGATCCCGTTTCGACCGTAGGCGGTCAAACACAAGTCCGCTTCCTCCGTTTTGCGGTACGCTAGGCCGAAACATTCTGTACAAGCCGGTTGGCTCCCGAAGAACACGACATATTTCGTTGCCTCCCGATGAACATGACGACGCAGTTTTTCTTTTCTGACCCAGCCGGTTGGCTGCCGATGAACAGGACGATGTCACTGCTCTCCGCTGCCTCTCCATGTACACGAGCCCTGGCCGTATGTATGCGCGAGTAGGCGTTCAAGACCGCGCCCGTATGTATGTACGTGGTCGTATTTACTTTTTTGCACCCTGGCTGTATGTACGCGTACATGATATTGACGGAACTGCGTGACATGCCACGTTCGCGCCTCTACTATGACACGTGCCCTTCCTTACTCGGCCACGGTTCATCGCTGCACCCTGCAGACAAACCGATCGACCAGTATGTACGTACACGTTCACGACCAAAATGACAACGCTACGTATGCTTCAACCAGGTGGGTCCCGACTGTCAGGGAGGATAAGGAGGCACTTCCTTGCGTGCGAAGATGTAGTTGGTGGGTCCCAGCTGTCAGGGGGAGAATCATTTTTTTTCTCGTAATATGGACGCACTTCCTTGCATGCGAAGATGTAGATGGTGGGTCCTAGCAGTCAGGGGGAAACATTTTTTTCGCAAAATAGGTGGCCCACCCGGTGGGTCCCTGCTGTCAGGTGGCGGAATCATTTTTGTACGTGTAATAAGGTTGCACTTCCTTGCTGTGGCCATGGACCCAGCTGTCAGCCTCTTCACGTACAATACTCTTCCGATGGAAGTTGTTCCTTGACCACATTGACCACGCCGCGCTGAGAGCACCAAGGAGGTGGACGATGGCGAGGCCTAGGAAGGGGTCGACGCGGAGCCGGGGAAGACGCGGTAGTGGATCCCCACAAGGAGAGGAGTACGAGGGTTGACTGGTTCGGCTACGATGTGAGGCTGCCGTCGTCGCAGAATAATAGGGGGTGTGGGTGAGTAGAGGGATGGCCTAGCCAGTGGTGGGAGTAATAATGGGCGGTGAGGCCTCCGCAGCAGCACAGACGGCCATGGGAGGCAGGAGCACGCGATGGTTTGGACGGCTGGAGCAAGAAAATCAGAGGTTGAAGAAGTAGGACGACCATTGGATGTTAACAATCCAATGGTCATTGGTGATAGAATCGTTTGTTGACTAAGTTGACAACACCCTCCGTACGCGTCAACATAGTAGGGCCACAAGTCAGCCTCCAAATCTAGTGGGCCCCAGCTGCCATGTGGAGCACTCGTTATTTTTTGCTTAATAAGGAGGCACTTCCTTCCGTGCCAAGATATAGTTGGTGGGTCCCAGCTGTCATTGGGAGGATTCATTCTTTTTGGTGTAATAAGGAGGTACTTGCTTGCGTGCAGCCATGGACCATGTGGGTCCCAACTGTCAGCATCTCCATGTACATCCCTCTTCCGATGTTGTGGTTTGTTGATAACATTGACCACGCCATGCCAAGAACACCAGCGCGATGGACGACGGCGAGACCCAGGAAGGGAATGACCCGGAGGCGGCGAAGCCATAACAGTGGATGGATGTGGGTGAGTAGAGGGATGGCCTAGCCAGCGGTGGGACTAGTAGGGGGCGGTGAGGCCTGCGCGCCTGCGCAGACGGCCACGGGAGGCGGGAACACGCGGCCCCGCCAGCGCTGGATTTGGCGGCTGGAGCAAGAAGATCAGAGATTGAAGAAGCACGAGGGCCGTTGGATTGACATCCAACGGTTACATCTGCTAGAATCGTTTGTTGACGTATATAATAAGTAAAAAAACTTGCATACACGTCAACTTGAATAGGCCCACAAGTCAGACCATTACCTATTTTTTAATAATTTACAGCTCATTGCAACTTCTCATGCAATTTATTACAGTATGTTTTTTTGTTGGCCAGAGCCAGGTGTAGCGACCTGACCTCAGACGGTCAAGTCTCTATGCTTAAGTGTCATCCCTGGATCGGTATGCTGACACACACAGTACTCGAGGATTTATAATAGAGGTAAATCACATGAATAAAATAACGTAAATACTATTACCTTAATCCAAAATAGTCGAAGTAACAACAAGGTTGTGGATTCCCATCAACACCAACGACAAAGTTGAGTGTAGAAATCGTAACCCTAACGTATCACTTACTCGTCGTAAGAATCCTGCAACATGAGACGTTGCAGCCACAAAGGGTCAGTACATTGAATGTACTGGCAAATTCACACCATAGGATAATGATGAATAATAACTATCACTACATGCATATATGGCTGGTGGAGGCTCTATGGTTATAATGTTTTTTTGCGAAAAGCCAATTTTTCCCTACTGCAAAGGAATATAATTTGTTTAACTACAAAGTTGGTTGAAAATATTGAGAATGTTCCTCCAACTTAATCCCAAATTAACATCAATAACCCAACAATTTAGTTGATTCTTTTTGCAAATCGAAGCTCTTAACCTAAACTTTCTGATAAGGCCAAATTCACTTAATTTTGGTACTGTTAGAAATTGTTTTATGTTGCAAGAGTAAATTGCTTGTTTTCGAAGTTTTCCGAGATGTTTTCTTCGATTCTTTTGCATGATTGCTTATGTGTGGTTAATATTGTGTGACGCCCCTAGACCGGAGCTTCAGATGCCTTCCTTGGTTTTCCGAGTTTCATCGGGTAATTTGTTTTGTCTGTTGCATTCATCTTTGCATCATGTGCATTGCATCATGTCATCATGCCATCATGACATTTTTTAACTCAACTAAATAAATGGCATGGATCTTTGATCCATTTAAATCAAGGGAATTCACATGGTGAGTTCTCTTTATAACATACCCTTCGATATTTAGGGAGCTATTATAAAATATTCCATTAATTTGGAATTATCCATAACACACTCGCAAAAATACCAATGCCTTTGTTATCACAACTCTTGGTCTCTAACTTTGCCATATATCCTTTTGTCATTTTTAGGAGCTCCACCTAAATTTTCAACACTTTTGGGCACTCCAAAAACCTCGTCCCAGTTCAAACCCATTTGAATTAAATTCAAATGAGTTTGAATTCTTTTTGTTCGATCTGGCTTCTTCTATTTTTCTCGGAACGAGCATATTTTTGTGAGTTCGGGAAAATTATCCCCATGCCAAAATCTTTTTCTAACCCTCTATTTCCTTTTCTTCTCTCTAATTGATTTTTTCTGTTAAAGAAAATTAGAGGGAGAGAGAAGAGTGCCAGCCCACTGCTTCGGCCCATCTGCGCCTAGACTACAACAACCAACCGGGCCTCCCGCGCCGGCCCATTGGCCCAGCCGACACCTAACCCTAGCTAGCCCAGCACCCGACCGCACTCATCTCCCTCTCGTTCCCGCAGCGCTGCCGTATCCCGCGGTTATGGGCAGATGGGCATTTGTTAATGTCCGGTTGTAGAGAACTTGACACTTAAATTAAAATGCATCAACCGCGTGTGTAGCCGTGATGGTCTCTTCTCGGCGGAGTCCGGGAAGTGAACACGGTTCTTGTGTTATGCTTGAAAGTAAGTAGTTTTAGGATCACTTCTTGATCACTTCTAGTTCACGACCGTGCTTTGCTTCTCTTCTCGCTCTCATTTGCGTAAGTTAGCCACCACATATGCTAGTGCTCGCTGCAGCTCCAACTCACTACCTTTTCCTACCCAAAAGCTTAAATAGTCTTGATCTCGCGGGTGTGAGATTGCTGAGTCCTCGTGACTCACAGATACTTCCAAAGCAGTTGCAGGTGCCGATAATACTAGTGCAGGTGACGCAACCCAGCTCAAGTGGGAGCTCGATGAAGTTCGTGTTTGTTGTGTTGTTTCGTTTCCAGTTGATCAGTAGTGGAGCCCAGTCGGGGCAATCGGGGATCTAGCATTAGGGGTTGTCTTTCTTTATTTGGTTCCGTAGTCGGACCTTGATTGTATTCTGGATGATGTAATGCTATATTTATGTATTGTGTGAAGTGGCGGTTGTAAGCCAACTCTTTATCCCTTTCTTATTCAGTACATGGGATGTGTAAAGATTACCCCTCTTGCGACATGCCTACTATGCGGTTATGCCTCTAAGTCGTGCTCCGACACGTGGGAGATATAGCTGCATTGTGGGTGTTACAAGTTGGTAATCAGAGCCTTCCCCGACTTAGGAGCCCCCTTCTTGATCGAATCATTGGCGTTGTTGAGTCTAGAATAAAATGTTTTGAGTCTTAGGATTATATATATCGGGGAGTAGTATTCTTTTAACTCCTCAGTCCCTTCGTAGCTCTGGTGAGGCATCCTGACGTAGAGTTTTGATCCTTCTCTTCTCAAATTTCACTAATTTTTTTTTATTATCACGCGGGTATCTTGGAATCGTTCAGATGGTTTTGTGACGAGAACATTGTTCTTGGCGCCTCCTGACATTTAGGGGTTGTGGCAGTGTCCCGGGGAGTTGAGCTCCGAGGTGTTGTCGTCATAATTTTATCATTGCAGTTCTGGAATACCTGAGTTTCGCCGACATCGAAAATCTCTTTTATGTAGTTGTTGGTGAGATAATCTCGACGCCATCCAGTACTGGGGCAGGAGTTCGGGAGTATTACCATAACTCGTATAACAGATGCTTTTCGAAGGTTGAGGTAAATGATTTCCGAAGGTTTCTTGGTTATGTGTTGAAGGACGGATACAATTGGATGTAGGATTTGCTAGTTTTTGGTGAGATATTATGCTTCCCCTGTATCCCCAACACCTGATTGCATATCCAGAAACTTTCGGGAGTTGATAAGTGGGAATTCAAGTAGCTCCTAGAATATCTTTTCAACAGACACATGATACGATATGGGATCTATCATATGTTTGTTCCGGCTTATTTTGCAAGCCAATCCTTAGTTTTGTTTTGATTGTGGTATTCGAGTTGCTTCGAAGTCAAGTGTTGATTCCATACCTTTCCTAAGCGGTGTTCTCATGTTCCTATGTGAATACTAATCCTTCTCGATCATCGAGTTTGCCATGTCAATCCTTGTCAACCGGTGTGCTTCTCTTCATGTGGATTCGATCATTCCTACATTCACGAGATCAATTCTCAGTTCTTTGCAACGTTGTTTGTTTCATCCGTCCTCAAGTTGCCTTTGTTTTCCCGCCCTCCCACCCTTTTTCTTCAAGGACTCAGATTTCTTAATCAAGTATCCATCTTATGGATGTGAAGACTCTTCATTCTTGTCTTTCAATGTTTTACCCCGCGGTTCTCATGAAGATGCTCTACAAGTTCATCATTGTTTGTTCTCTTTCTTCTCCGGTGGTTTCAATTCAAGCTTTGTCGATCATATCTTTTCCTCGTTTCAAATGCTTTCTCATGCCGGTGCACCTCTTAATCGTTCATTTCTCTCTATTCATATCCGATCTGCTGAAGATTTCTCAGAAGATTCGTTTCCATTCTCAATCCGTTCAAGTTATTTTGAGGTTGTTATCTCATTCTGTCCATTTAATTCAACCGGTTCAATCTCTCTTCAAATCATTTCAACGGTGTTTCTCTTGAGTGGGCCCTAACCCACAGGACTTTTCCCAGGATCTTACCCGACTCTTCTAATTTTTCCCGGAGTTACTCTCAAATTCTTCTCCAAGTTTGACGTAAGAATGAATTATCATCAACCATATGTCTTCCTCCAAGATCTTTCAAATTCTTTCATCGTTGGCTCAACCACTTTGCTTTTGATTCTCCCAGAGTGTCTAAACAATTCATGGTGGTGTTTATCGTCGTCATTCTCAGATTTTGAAGACCGAAAAAGAGTTTCTCTTAAATCTTGCTCCAGTCTCTTCAAGATTCATGGTTCTAGCTTGCTGCCATCCCCTCATAATTGTCTCCGATTGTGAAAATTCTTTTCACCAATCCGGAGCAGTTCAGGAATCTTTTCAGTTTGATTCTCCGAAGGTCATCATTTCGGGTTTATTCATTCTCAGCTTTCAGCTCTCATTCTCCAAATCTTACCGGTGCTTTGTTCAAGTATCCCCTAATCAGTTCATGATCTCTTCATTCACTTGTATCTAAATCCTAGCAAGTATCTTCATTCTTTTTCCAATTCTTCCCCATGAATTGTGCCTGTCCTACGTTCATTTTCAATTCTTTCGGTGGTTCGTTCAAGAGTTCTCTTCCTTGGTTATCACATCAATTTATTCGTTGTTTCAATCCTACCGGTGGTTCGTTGAAGGCCTCTTCAAGTTGGCGCTATATCTATCTTAATCCTTTCTACGAGAATAAGTAGTATGCAAAAACCCGTTGCTTGTCATCAATTTAAATTGGTGAAGGATAAGCATAATGTAATTCTTATTCTTGTTTCATCGAGTATATTCAACTCCTTATTCTGGAGGCTAATCACATTCTCATTTTCAATTGTTCATCTTTCTTTTCATGAGTTCCAAGTTTTCTCGGTTATATCATTTCAAAGCTTCATCTAATCATTGCAAGGCCTCAATCTTATTCTTTTCATCCTTTTATTACCGGAGTTCTTCATGAAGGCTCAACATGGTGGCTCATCAAGGATTCCTTTCATTCTTCAGTTGTTCTTCAAGATTTCTCTCGAAGTTATGATCCGCCAAGCTATACTCTCAAATAAAGATGGTGCTCAACACATGTCTTGTTTTGAGGAGTTCAAGCATTCTTCATATTGCATTCCGAAGTGCAATTCTTTCTACCTTATCATTTGAGGTGGTGTTATGTCATTGTTGATAATTTTCCTTCGTGTGTCACGATTTCAACAGTTCTCAAGAATGAGATAGTTAAACCCATCAATTTCTTCGAGCATGAGCTCTTCTCAATCCATCAATCTCTTCATTGGAATTATCTTGGGTTATATTTCACCTAAAGCCTTCCCTAAGGATTGTTTCTATTTATGGTGATTATAAATGACCCAAGTTCTTCATTTATCCTCCAAGTGAAATAAGTTTCTCGTCTCCTTGTTGATATCAATCCAATCTTTTGTTTTCATAGTGGCAGAATTTCGCGTCAATTTTTGAGATGCTTTTCATAAGCCCACTATAAGCTTTTTCATTTCATTGTCGGTTTTCCAACAATTCTGTTATAACCTGCTTGGAAGGGTGCTCTCCGAGCTCATTTGTGGCACAAGTTGGCATTTTCTTCTACATTCTTTTATTCCAATGAGCTATCTTCTATTCTTTCTTCCGGAGGCATTGTGATGTTGCTCTCTTCGACCCATCATCTTGTTTTGTCAAGATCATGTTCAATTCCTTGCACTTACAGTCGGAGTGCTGTCCAAATTATATCATTCTTATTCCTTCTCTATCTTGTTTAAAACAGAGTGTTGTGGCTATCATTTCCCTTCTAACCGGACTCTCATCCAAGTTCCTTCATTTTGCCAAGTTCATATGCTATGCCTTCCATTTCCAACCAGAGTGTTGTCGTAATTGATCTTTATCGTTCCTTGTACATCTCATTTCATCCGGAGTGCTTGCATGTACTTTTTGCCTTTGTGATACTTTTCTTATGTCTTTCAACCTACAAGGTTCTAATAATGTACCTTGTTCCTCTTTTGTAGTGGAGTGTTTTCAACTTTGTTCGTCTTCGTTGTATTCTTTCTTTCAATTTGTTCAACCTCGCAAGGTTCTTTGGTTTAACTCATTGCTCAAGGAAGCAACTTAGTTTTACCTCTTCCCCTTCCTCTTCCGTTTTCTCCGGTGCCATCCCTAGGATCTCGGGTCGAGATCCTCTTTTAGTGGTGGAGTGTTGTGACGCCCCGAGACCATTGTGCCAGGTGTCTTCCACTTATTCACCGACGTTGCCTTGTCTTTTGCTTGCATGTCACATCTTGCCATGTCATCATCTGCATTGTATCATCATGTTTTCAAAACTTGCATTTGTCCGGGTTCCCCAGTTCCTTCCGTTGTCCGTTCTGAGCCAAGACACACTTGCACGCGCCCGCGGCTTATCCAAAATATTATTTTATAAGTGGGCAAGAAAATGTTCTTGGAATGGGACGAGATTTGGCGTGCGGTCTTGTTTTGTTGTACGTGGGCCGCCTGCCAAGTTTCATCGCGTACGGAGTCCGTTCGATGCCCCAACGGATAACTATAGCGACAATATAGTCGGTCTAACGTTGGACATTTTCGGTCTCTGAAACTGCAGTCGGGCCTCTCTCTCTCCTCTCTTCTCAGCCATTTGCCTTCTGCACAGCCCACCTGTAGCCCACCTACCCCTCCTCGCATCCGAAGTCGTCCGATCGAGATCTAATGGTCCGAAAATGGACTAGTTCCCCTAACCCTAGACCCCTACCCTATTTAAGCAGCCCCCTTGCCATTTTTGGGCTTCTCTAGCCCTTCCCCTACCTCATAGCCGCAGCCAAACCCTCCCCTTCCTCGGATCCGGCACCGCCACCTCGCTCCCAACACTTGGCAACCAACCATTGGCCAGCCTCCCCCGCGTACTGCCTCCCAGCCAATCCCGGCGCGCCACACGTTCCCCCCTGCGCCCCACTTCACCGCGGCCCGCGGAGCCCGCTGCTGTCCCGCGCCGGGCCAGATCTGGGCCTGGACAAGCCCATCTCCGTCCGATGCGCCGCCGCTGCTCCTCCGCAGGCGCTCGATCCAATCTGGATCGAGGCAACTGCCCCCGCATCTGCGCCGCACCCTGTTAGCTTCGCCGACGGCCACCGGAGACCTCGTCGCCGTCAAGCTGTACCGAAGAACCTCCCAAGTGATCCCGCTCCCTCTCCTCTTCTTGTTTTCCCCTCACGCTCCCTCTCACCCGATCCTTCATCCCACAGGATCTCCTGTCGTCGCCACGTCTCAGGCAACCCTCGTCGGCGCCTGCCTCTACTGTTGGGGATATTACTACCAGTGTGACCCGCCCAGGAGGGGCCGGGTCAGCCCTAATGCCGGGTTACATAATAAGCCCAATATACATTCAAGATGATAGTTCATTAAACATATAGAAAGCCTAAGGGCCTAGGGCCGGCTTAAGGCCCGTTGTTGTAAACCGCCATATGGACGGCAAATACTTGTACAGAAAGGTATGTAAAGAAGGTCACCGAGCCGGACACGATTATGAGCCGGCCGGGACTCCGTAGGCCACCTGGCGTCAACCGTGTATATAAGGGGACGACCCGGTGGCGGTTTAAGGCAAGAAACAGTCGATAACCAAGCCGGCGAGTTAAGCCTCTTGGTAGTCGAAACCCCAGCAATACCAATCCCAACTAGACGTAGGCTTTTACCTTCATCGTAAGGGGACGAACTAGTATAAAACTCTCTCATGTCCTTTGTCCCGATTAACCCCTTTAAGCTTCCTAGTGCGATGGCCCTACGACTAAGTCCTTGCTCTAGGACATCTGCCGTGTCAACTCCACGACAGTTGGCGCCCACCGTGGGGCTAGCGCACGGTGGATTTGAGTTCTTGAAGGAGAACTTCAAAGGGCTCAAGGGATACGCTGTGGGCCGGATGACCAAGAGTCGTCGTGACAAACTCTACATCGACGACGAAGGCTGGGGCCCTGAGGCCGGCTCAATCGAGTACGGGTACCGGGTCCCCTTCGGCGGAATTCACGTCTTCATCGGCCGGATCGGCGAGTCAGGCCCTGAGCAGGACGACCACACCAACCTCATCGAAACGGCTTAGCGCGTCGGGTCCACCCGTGTTCAATCTGTTGTGAAGCGTGCCTTCGTAGGCTGCGCCCATGGCGGTGAATACTCCGACGGATCGATGGAAGGCAGGGAGACGGCCATCTGCTCTGATACTGCATCATCAACAGGTGAGACAGACTCGTTGTATCAACTGCAAGACGGCATACTCGGGGGCTGTTCTGATGGCCGGCGAATTGGGCCGGAGTCTTTATGGCAGGGACACAGCCCAGGCAGAACTCCACCGCAGTGACAGCGGTTGCCACCGGGTCGGCAGCTGCCGGGTCAGGAGACGCCGCGCGCCCCCGGCTCAGATTCTCATGGACCTCATGGATAAACTGACGACTTTGTTAACTGCTGCGGTAGAGCTCGTGGATAAAGCCCAGCATGATGCGGAAGTGGCGCGCGTGCGGGAGGAGATGATGCAAGCTAAGGAAAATCTAGCCGCGAAGGAAACCCGGATGGCAGCAGAACGAGCAGCTTTGGATGCCCGTGCTCAGCAGCTTCAAGCAGAAACCTTTCGGCTCTCGGTGGATCTTAATGCATCAAATGAGGTCATGAGGAGGAGGCGTCAGAAAACTCAGTCGCGTCTGCCTCTAATGCTGGATCCGAGGAATCTATTCCATACACCCGGAGCAGGAGGGAGTAACCCGCCGGAGGCAAACCGGGTCATGACGCCCGGTGCACCAGCTCAACCACGCACCATGGAGCCGCCGCACATGAATACAGCTCCTCCTCATTATATATCAACACCCCCGGGTCACTTCTCCAACCCCATGGAGAACCTCATTGCGGCGTTGGCTCGTTTGGCAGCTCTCCCAATGGAAGGCGACTCGCCATCAGCAATTGAAACCCGGAGGGTAAGAGAACTATTTCAGAGAGCTTTGGCCCAGCAGGATGCATACTCCTACAGTCGAGACATGATTCATTCAACTCCTCACCCAAGCCGGAGCCCGAGTTACAGTAGGCACATGGAATCTGCAGAGATCTCAAGTAATGCTCAACGCCACAACCGGCCATATAGGCATGAGCTGGTGCGGGATGGTGCCCTTAACTTGGCGGATTAGGAGAGGATTCGTCAAGAGGCGGAATGGGCGGCTCAGATAGTCGCAGAGTAGGCGGCTCACCAAACCTTTCCGGCTTATCCAGCAACCTCGGTTGAGGCAGGAGTGGCTACAAGAACCGGAGGTGTACCTTGCCTGGTCCCAGCCATACGCAATGAGAGGTTGCCCAAGGATTTCAAGGGACCTCGTAAGGTACCTAACTACACGGCTGACTTACAGCCGGGGGCTTGGATTGAGAGTTATGAGATGGCTATGGAGCTGTTAGAGGTTAGTGATGCTGCAATGGCCAAGTACTTTACCATGATGTTGGATGGAACGGCTCGGACCTGGTTGAAAGGATTACCATCCAATTCCATCGGCTCATGGGCAGAGTTGAAGGCACGGTTCATCCAGAACTTTAAAGACACATGTAAGTAGCCAATGTCGATTGTGGACCTGACCAATTGAAAGCAAGAGGATGGAGAGTCTACAACCCATTGGGTGCGCTGGGTCAAGGATATAATACATTCATTTGATAAAATGGACGCCGGCTCAGCAGTTTTGATGTTGGAGAAAAATTGCCATTTTGAACCTCTGAAGAAGAAGTTGGGGCGGCTTAAACGTGACTGACGGTGTCCTAGACTAGGCGGTACTCACCACGTCATCTCCCGATCTATTAGGTTGGGCCGAGGACCCCCATGGCCGTATACTCATGGGCCAGTTTGGACAGCTTCCGCATACATGGAAGATTCCACAAGACTTGGTGATCAAGACAAGGACTCCACCCCACCGGCGTATTCGGCTAGGACTCTTGTTATCTTAGGCCTCTGGTGCATTATATAAACCAAGGCCAGGCTAGTCGATAGATCATATACAATAATCATATCATAGGCTAGCTTCTAGGGTTTAGCCTCTCTGATCTCGTGGTAGATCTACTCTTGTACTACCCATATCATCAATATTAATCAAGCAGGACATAGGGTTTTACCTCCATCAAGAGGGCCTGAACCTGGGTAAAACTTCGTGTCCCCTGCCTCCAGTTACCATCAGCCTTAGATGCACAGTTTGGGACCCCCTACCCGAGATCCGCCGGTTTTGACACCGACATTGGTGCTTTCATTGAGAGTTCCGCTGTGTGATCGGCAAAAGGATCGATGGCTCCTCTGCAGGTCAACTGCGATGCCGGCTCGACTGGTCACCTTGGCTCGACCGAGGACCATGCTCCATCTCCGATCGTCATGTTCGGACGAGGGCCTTCATCAACATCAACTCTGATCTCTATCAATATCAAGGAGGAATCATCCATGGAGCTCGGGGGCTCAACGTCAACATTGCCCTCGGGCGACCGTGCTGTTTTTCCGAACAGCAAACTTGTATCTGCTGCCACCACCTCTTAGAGTATCCCTTTGACGATCCCTTTGGTGGAATTGTGCGGAATTGAGTTTACAACAGCCATGCAAAATTTCGTCGAGTTTCGATGGAGTAATCTCCGACAATCTACGATATACCGGAGCCCTGTCAAATTTGGACGGGAATCTGGACGAGTTTAGGGCGTGGTCACGAGAGCTTAGCTCGGAGGTCCTTTGGAAGATCCAACCGTTAATCTACTTCGGAATTCCCATATCTACCACCCCTCCAAATTTCAGCTCGATCCGACGGTTCAAACTCTGAGAACCTTCCGATGAGTGGATCAATTTTCGGATCCGTTTTCTGCGCGAATACGGATCCGACCCGAATTCATGTTTCTTTATGAACGTGACATTGGACAACCTTTTTAGAGGAATTCTCTTCTAGAGTATTGTGCATTGTTTTTAAACACGCGCCTATAAAATTTTAAGCCTCCCCTGAGGTCGCCTTCATCATCATGCTGGTGTCAAACCAGTCCGGCGATATTGCTCTAAGGCTGCCGACCTGCGCTAGACACGTCGTCACTTTGTTGAGCCGAGCTCAACTTCTTTGGATCATCATCTCGGCAAGCCGAACAAGAGTCCGGCATTGCGAAGGATAAATCATCACCAACATCGCTGCCCCACGGATTACACGGAGCGGGCATACCAGCATCGCCGCACGGTCACTTCATCAAGCCGGCATCGACCACGTCACGAGCTACATCGGCAGGGACGCACTATTGCTTCTTCAAGCTGGTGGCCATCACGCCGACCTACTTCGACTCATCAGCTGACATCGAGGCTTCGACATCTCAGCTGGACCGGGGGCTTTGCCGTCTCTTCATCAACCTACTCCGGAGACTTCGGCGTCACTAGCCGACCAACTCCGTCACGTTAGCTGGACCGAAGGCTTTGCCTCGGCGAGCCAACCTTTGCCAGCATTGCCATACCGTCGCTTTATCGCCCATCAGGCAATGGGTGTGCGGATCGAGTCCCAACTTTGGGAATCACCTTCTTCGGATTGCTACAACAAATAAACCAGGTGCTATTAATCCTAGTATTTTTTGCTTGTTTGGGTTTATTTTTCCCAAGGAATTATTACTTTGGTTTGTCCATCATCTGTACACATGTCTATCAAATGATGACCACATTAACGATGGTCGCGTGGTGGTTCGGTCAGTTTCCGTACATTGTCCGGCGAACGCCGCATCCGGAACTCGGACCGACCTGTGAATTCAGGCTTTGCCACGCCTTTGCCGCATCACGCCGACGCCCTGCATCGACATTGACTTCGGCGCCAGGCCATATTTCTTTTATTACTCACTTTGCATAAATTATTTATTATGCAACGATTTTTTTAATTATTATTATTACTATTATCTCCGGTTTGCACTATTTTTTGTGCACAGGAAAATAATCCGGGGACTTCGTCGTCACTCTGCCGGTCTGCATTGACCGTGCTATGTCACCACTTTGGCCTGTCGAGCTCTCCACTCCGCCACCTCCGGACCGGCTTGGGGGATGGAACCTTGTCCCGCATCAAGCTCGGACCACATCATCAATGCCGAACACATTAACCATCTAAGTCGCTTTCATGCTCAAAGTTTTAATTTTTAACTTGTGTTCGGCTCGACCTAGCATTATACTTTTTTGGAAAAAAGTTGCTTGTAAAAAATTTCCTTGTCCAAACTTTGTTTGTGACACACATATTCAAATACCCCGTTTATTTGGGGGCTTCCTTTATGAAGCTTTTCCTCTTGCATATGATTATACTTGTACGGCTTCGTTCCTTGTTCATCTATTACGCCACAATATGCACCATATTGACTTAAGCGATTTGCAAGCTGGGTTGCCTGGCTCCTGTGCTTACCCCTACGTCCCCGATTGTTCGGCTAGGGAGTAAAGGGAGCACCTCTGCGATTGTCACGACCGGGTCCTCCGAGCTCTGACCTCAGACTGGGTGAAGCCGAAAGCTAGCGCTCTTATTGTTTTCAATAATGGTCGGCACACAGCGGAACTCGTGAGTACAAAAAATCTATTGCACAAGTATCATTGTAATATTTAGTGTCGGTGTCAAAACCGGCAGATCTCGGGTAGGGGTCCCGAACTATGCGTCTAGGCGGATGGTAACAGGAGACAAGGGACACGATGTTTTTACCCAGGTTCGGGCCCTCTCGATGGAGGTAAAACCCTACTCCTGCTTGATTAATATTGATGATATGGGTAGTACAAGAGTAGATCTACCACGAGATCAAGGAGGCTAAACCCTAGAAGCTAGCCTATGGTATGATTGTTGTATGATGAAGTTGTCCTACGGACTAGAACCCTCCGGTTTATATAGACACCGGATAGGGTTAGGGTTACACAGAGTTGGTTACAATGGTAGGAGATCTTGAATATCTGCATCGCCAAGCTTGCCTTCCACGCCAAGGAAAGTCCCATCCGGACACGGGACGAAGTCTTCAATCTTGTATCTTCATAGTCCTGGAGTCCGGCTGAAGGTATAGTCCGGCTATCCGAACACCCCCTAATCCAGGACTCCCTCAGTAGCCCCCGAACCAGGCTTCAATGACGACGAGTCCGGCGCGCAGATTGTCTTCGGCATTGCAAGGCGGGTTCTTCTCCAAATTCTGTGTTCCTGTAGGAATAATGTCCGATTTTTGTAATGTAGCGCTCCTTGGCTTCCACGCGCAATAATGGCCGTCTTCCACGTGTCAAACGAATGCGAAAAGCTGGGGAATTTTTACATCCACACCCCTAGCCGCATAAACGAGCCGCCTATTTAACGGGATGGGGATTCAGATCCAAACCACACCTTCTCCTCTCCGTGAGTAATCATCAGAGCGCCTCCAGCAAAGGTCCATTCCAACATGGCCAGCCGTCGCAGCTCCTCCCCTCGCCCTTCCAGTCCTAAACCCGGAGACTGGGAGAGTTGCTCCGTCCCGCACAGCGAGTTAGTGTCGCTTCAGGCCAAGGGATTTCTCCCTCAGGCTTATATGGTCCCGGTCCGAGCCGGACTCGCCACCTATAATGGCGGAAAACAAGCGGAGAGCACCCCCAATCCCTCTAAGGGAGAGCGGGTGTGCTTCGTCCCTTATCTAGTAAGGGGACTGGGATTTCCAGTTCATCCGTTTATTCTGGAGTTCTACGACCTCCAGCTGCACAATCTCATGCCCGCCTCTATATTGCACATCGCGGGCTTCGTCGCCCTTTGCGAGCTATTTTAGGGTGTTGAGGCTCATTTCGCGCTATGGAAGAGGATATTCTGCCTGGTGCCCCGTTCTCAAGAGGGGTCTATATATCAAGTGGGCGGAGCCGAAGTGTGGCGCATCGCCGGGACCGGATACCTATCCGGGACCCCAAAGAAGGCGTCCGAGGACTGGCCTTCGGAATGGTTTTATATAGATGATGTCCCGCTACCGGACCCTATCCGGGTCGGTCTCCCTGAGTTCAGCAATGCTCCATTAAAGAAACGCTTGAGCTGGCGTCCGCGGAGCTCTCAAAGAGAAAGCGACAGAGACGTCCTTTACCTGATGGGCCAGATAAGACTATTGGCTCATTCCGGACTAACCATGATTGGAGTCATGGCCGCATGCATCATGCGGGGGGTGCAGCCTCTTCAATATAGAGGCCACCCCATGTGGGATTTTAACAGGGAGGATGACGCCACCCGTTACGGTCGTAAGGGGCCAGCCTCAGCTGCCGCTCTAGTAAAGATCTTATCCTCTTTGTACAAGGGAGAAGAGGAGGAATTCCGCCGCGTCAACCCGCAGGGCGGATTTACTATGTACAACCCTCCAAGTTGGGTAAGTGGACAATTGTGCTTGCCCGTTCATTTTATATTCCCATGATTAAATATATAGTCTAACGGCTTCAACGCAGGAACTGCGTCAGGAGGTAAAGGATATAAACAGCCGTCCTCCACAGCCCGAGGATCCAGAATGGTCCCTCGATCCGGACTCCGAAGAGGATCCGGACATATCGGTGGAGCTTATTGACGGGGTGTTCCATCAGCTAAGCAAGGACAATACCTTGGTGGCCATTACGACTGATCACCCAGGGTTAATCCCGGCCTCCCAGGTGACAAAGACCGGAGCCTCATCCCCTTGAGAAGGATTCCATTCTCACGTAATTTAGTTTTTCTGACGACAACCGCGTTTTGCAGGGGAGATTTCCGAGGCGGGAGGCAGAACCTACGGCGGCTAGCCAACGAGGGGCTGCAGGGCCCCGTGGGGTAAAAAGGAATGTGGTCCCGACTGAGATGCCGGCGCAAAGGTATAGCGCACCCTCTTTTTCCCTGGTGTTATTCCTTCAGGGCATATTAACGTTCGTGCTATCTTCAGGATGAAGAAACCTCGCCGGACTATATCCAGAGAGGTTGCCAATCGCGCCTCCACCAGCCAGGCTCCAACGTCTGGCCCGGAAGCAGAGGCGAGCACAAGGCGCGCACCGGACGCTCCTCCGACAGAGGATGTAGACAGGCTTTCTGCCACGAATTCTGAGGTGGAGAGTGCCATGAACCACAGGCGTCGCCGGACAGTTCTTCGCGATGCTTGTTTCTCCCAAGAGGCGTTAGATGCCTTCAATTCGGGAGATGCGTACCTCCGTGCCGCTCAAAATGGTTTAGCCAGAGCCACAGAGCAGTATGTAAAAGACATACGGGTAAGAAAATTTTGGTCAAATATAATATATATATATATACCAGTAGCCCCCGAGACTTGAAACAGTTAGAGTAACTGATTTAAGGATCATTTGTTATGCAGGTTCTTACAGAGAAGAATACCGTACTGTCCCAGGAGCTAGAAGAGTGCAAAGCCCAACTGGAGGCCGCACTAGCCGCGGCAGGGGAGCCCAAAGAGACCCCCTCTGGTAAGATACACTTCGAAAGATTAGTATTTTGCAGCGTGGGTGCAAATCTGACATATCATATTGTAGATGGCGTCGGACTCGATCCGGAGAGACAACAACTCTTACGCCGGCTAAAGGCCGGTGAGAGTACGCTGACAAAGGTGAGGCGAGAGAAGAATGATCTTCAGGATGCCAACACCAAGCTGGACGTTGAACTTAGAGATGTTCGTGGCCAGCTATCGGACTCCACTAAGGAGAATCAGCGGCTTCGACGGGGCATATTTAGTAAGTGCTTACGCGAATCTTTTGAAAAAAGAGTTCGGCGAGGAAGTCGACTAACAGAGTAATGTCTGTAGGTATGCTAACGGGTCGTCCTGCAGAGGAGATGCCCAGTTCTGTGGGTGACCTTCTTCCCGAGCTATTGCAACTGCACGAGCGAGTTCGGCAGGCAATGCGAGGCGTTGCCCAAGCCTTATGGCCGTCCCACTCCATGCCCGAGGGCCTTGGAGAGCTTGCGGAGAAGCTTAAGGGATCTCGGCGGCGCTTCCGGTTGTGGAAGATATCAGCCTGCCGGCAAGGTGCTAGGGAGGCCTGGGCCATGGTGAAGACCCGGTTTACGAGGTCTGACCCAAACCACATGTCCGAAGTCGGACCTATGGGGCCTGATGGGAAGGAGATCCCTGTAAGCTTAGTATACGGCCAAGTAGAATTGGCCGCAAAGTATTCCCAACAGGACTGTAAATTAGACAGCCTGTTAGATGGTATAGAAGAGGAATACAATCAGTCAGAGTGACTATGTAATTGTTAATTGACATGTGTAATGCCTTCTAGCCGGATTGTAGATCGTTTGTCATTGCCGACCTTTTCGCTTCTACCTCGGGACCTGACGGTCCGGAGTGTGTCCGAATACCCTACCGGTTATGTACGAACCGGGGTATGCATGGAGACCAGGCGTAGGGGTCATTAGTGCTTTATCAGACAAGTGCCCAACTAGTTATGTTATATTACATGGTTAGTAAGAAACATCTTCCAGAGAGAATAGTTCCGTTAGGGGTTCCTTTCTCTGGGAGGCATGCCCTAAAGTGCATGTCCGGACTGCAAATGCAGGAAAATCATCTGGGGGCATGTATATAAATAAGTAAAAAAGGTTGTCTTTTAGTTCACCGACCGAATATTCCCTTAAGAACGCTAGCTTTCGGCTTCACCCAGTCTGAGGTACACATCCGGCTGATCCGGCAGTAACAATCGCAGAGGTGCTCCCTTTACCGCCTAGCTGAACAATCGGGAACGTAGGGGTAAGCACAGGAGCCAGGCAACCTAGCTTGGCCAAAACTTAAGTCATATCGATGCATATAATGGTGAAGAAAAGGTACATGCAGAAGTTTGACGCATGTGTTGGGCGTGAAGCCCATATAAATAAGCTTCTGTTAAAGAAGCCCCCAGGTTTAATGAGCGCGGGTAGCGCGTCACTTAATGAGCCTTTAAGGGCTATAAGAGAAAAGAGGGGAAGGAGAGAACTGTAAGACAGAAAATGTAAAAAATGGACAGAGGAAGGAGACAAACACAGAGTCCGGCGCTAGGCATAGAATCTTCGGAGACGGGCGGCGTTCCATGGGTTCGGCTCGAGTCGGTTATCCGACGCATCTCGCAGGCGGTACGCTCCACCAGTCAGGACTTGGTCGATTATGAATGGACCTTCCCACTTGGGCTTGAGTTTGTCCTTTTTCTTATCCGGCAGGCGTAGAACTAGTTCGCCAACATTGTAATTTTTGGCCCATACTTCTCTGCTTTGATATCTTCGAGCCTGCTGCTGATAAAATGCGGAACGGGCTTTTGCCACGTCACGCTCCTCCTCCAAGGCATCCAAGTTGTCCTGCCGATCGAGCTCGGCTTCTCTTTCTTCGTACATGCGCACTCGAGGTGAGTCATGAATTATGTCGCAGGGCAGAACTGCTTCTGCGCCGTACACCATAAAGAATGGTGTGTATCCGGTGGTGCGATTCAGCGTGGTCCGTAGTCCCCAGAGTACGGAGTCGATCTCCTCTACCCAGTGCGTGTTAGATTCCTTGAGGGACCGCACTAGTCTGGGTTTAATGCCGCTCATGATAAGACCATTTGCATGTTCGACCTGGCCGTTAGTTTGTGGGTGATAGACGGAAGCATAGTCGAGCTTGATGCCCATGTTTTTGCACCAAAGTTTTACCTCGTCGGAGGTGAAGTTTGTGCCATTATCAGTGATGATGCTGTGGGGAACGCCGTAACGGTGTACAACCCCGGATATGAAGTCTATCACAGGTCCGGATTCAGCCGTCTTAACAGGCTTAGCTTCTATCCATTTGGTGAACTTATCCACCATGACCAGTAAGTATTTTTTCTTGTGGGTTACGCCTTTAAGGGGTCCAACCATGTCAAGCCCCCAGACCACGAAGGGCCAAGTGATGGGGATAGTTCGGAGGGCGGTGGGTGGCATATGGCTTTGGTTTGCAAAAAGCTGGCAACCGACGCATCGTTGGACCAAGTCCTGAGCGTCTGCTTGGGCCGTCGGCCAGTAAAAGCCCGTACGGAAAGCCTTGCTTACAAGGGACCGAGCTGCAGCGTGGTGGCCACCGAGTCCGGCATGAATTTCAGCCAGCAAGTTCCGCCCTTCCTCTTCGGAGATGCACCTTTGAAGGACTCCGGTAGTGCTTGTCTTATAAAGCTCTCCCTCGTGGACTTTATAGGCTTTAGATCGCCGCACTTTGCAGCGTGCCTCGTTTTGGTCCTCTGGGAGTTCCTGCCTAGTAAGGTAGGCTAGGAACGGTTCTGTCCACAGGGCGATGACCGCCATTATTACGTGGGCTGAAGGTGTAATTTCGGTGACAGGGCCTCCAATTATGTCAAATTGTTCGGCGTCGAGTGGTGCGGTTAGGTCCGGGCTGTTATCTGCGGGTTCCCCCTCCCATGCTATGGATGGCTTGAACGGTCTTTCTAAAAAGATGTTGGGGGGGACCGCATCGGGTTTTGCTCCAATGCGTGCCAGGACGTCCGCTGCCTGATTGTTTTCTCGGGCTATATGATGAAACTCCAACCCTTCGAACCGAGCTAACATTTTTAGGACGGCGTTGCGGTAAGCTGCCATTTTTGGATCCTTGGCGTCGAAGTCTCCATTTATTTGGGATATCGCGAGGTTTGAGTCCCCGCGTACCTCTAGCATTGAATGCCCATGGATACTGCCATCCGGAGACCATGTAGGAGGGCCTCATATTCGGATGCATTGTTGGAGTCCGTGTACATGATCTGGAGCACATATTGAACTGTGTCTCCTGTGGGGGACGTCAAGACGACGCCAGCCCCTAGTCCAGCCAACATTTTGGAGCCGTCGAAATGCATGATCCAGTTTGAATATGTGTCGTACTCTTTAGGGAGCTCGGCCTCCGTCCATTCTGCGACGAAGTCGGCCAAAACTTGCGATTTAATAGCTCGCCGTGGCTTATAGGTTATATCGAATGGGAGGAGCTCGATGGCCCATTTTGCGATCCGGCCCATTGCGTCGCGGTTGTTGATAATATCGTTGAGTGGTACTTCCGAGGCTACTGTTATGGAACACTCTTGAAAGTAATGTCGTAGCTTCCGGGATGCCATGAATACCGCGTATGCAATCTTTTGATAATGCGGGTACCGTGATTTGCATGGAGTGAGGACAGTGGACACGTAGTAGACCGGCCTTTGAAGGGGGAGTTTGTGTCCGTCCGTTTCTCGCTCGACGACGAGTACTGCGCTGACAACTTGATGGGTTGCTGCAATGTACAATAGCATTGGTTCGCCGGTGTTTGGCGCGGCCAGGACTGGGTTTGTTGACAATATGGCTTTTATTTCATCAAGTCCGGCTGTGGCAGCATCCGTCCACTCGAAGTGTTCGGTGCGCCGAAGGAGGCGATAAAGGGGCAGTGCCTTTTCTCCCAAGCGAGAGATAAAGCGGCTTAGAGTCGCCACACAGCTGGTTAATTTTTGTATTTGTTTGAGGTCCTTTGGGATATCTAGTTGCGAAAAAGCTCGGATCTTGGCCGGATTTGCTTCAATTCCTCTACCGGATACAATGAAGCCCAAAAGCTTTCCGGCTGGAACGCCGAAGACGCATTTTTCCGGGTTGAGCTTGATGTCGTA
This sequence comes from Triticum urartu, assembly GCF_056163025.1. Taxonomy (NCBI): domain Eukaryota; kingdom Viridiplantae; phylum Streptophyta; class Magnoliopsida; order Poales; family Poaceae; genus Triticum; species Triticum urartu. The sequence continues at coordinate 306,646,651 of NC_141874.1, forward strand.
TTTTCGGAGGTTGTCGAATGTTAGCCTCAAGTCGTCTACTAGAGATTCGACATGTCTTGTTTTGACGACCACATCATCCACGTATGCCTCCACTGTCTTGCCGATCTGGTTTGCCAGACATGTCTGAATCATGCGCTGATATGTTGCGCCGGCGTTTTTCAGCCCGAAGGGCATTGTGTTGAAGCAGAATGGGCTGTATGGTGTGATGAATGCTGTTGCGGCTTGGTCTGATTCTGCCATCTTAATTTGATGGTAACTGAAGTATGCGTCGAGGAAACACAACGAATCGTGTCCTGCGGTGGCATCGATAATTTGATCGATACGGGGGAGGGGGAAGGGATCCTTTGGGAAAGCCTTGTTAAGGTCTTTAAAATCGACACACAGGCGCCAGGATTTGTCCTTCTTTGGTACCATCACCAAGTTTGCTAGCCAGTCCGGATGTTTTATGTCTCTAATGAATCCGGCCTCCAATAGCTTGGCTAGCTCCTCTCCCATAGCATGTCTCTTGGGTTCGGAAAAACGCCGAAGGGCTTGTTTGACAGATTTGAATCCTTTTAGGATATTTAAGCTGTGTTCGGCCAGCCTGCGTGGGATTCCTGGCATGTCTGAAGGGTGCCAGGCGAAGATGTCCCAATTTTCACGTAGAAATTCTCGCAGTGTGGTGTCCATATCAGGGTTTAATCGTGCCTCAATGGATGCTATTTTATTGGGGTCCGTTGGATGGACCTGGAACTTGATTATTTCGTCTGCTGGCTTAAAGGATGTGGACTTGGATCTCTTGTCGAGTATCACATCATCCCTGTTAACTGTGGAGCGAGCGCAGTCAGTTCCTCAGCTGCTAAGGCTTCGGATAGTGCCTCCAGGGCTAATGCGGCTGTCTTGTTTTCGGCGCGGAGTGCTATGTCCGGATCACTAGCGAGAGTGATAATACCGTTCGGCCCGGGCATCTTGAGCTTCATGTACCCGTAATGGGGTATTGCTTGGAAAATTGTAAATGCTTCCCGCCCTAGTAGGGCGTGATATCCGCTGCTGAACAGGGCCACCTGAAATGTGACCTCTTCGGATCTGTAATTATCCGGCGTGCCGAACACCACATCTAGTGTGATTTTTCCTGTGCAGCGCGCTTCCCAACTGGGGATTATTCCTCTAAAGGTTGTGCTGCTTTGCTCAACGCGGCTCCAGTCTAGTCCCATTTTTTGAAGAGTTTCCTCATAAATGAGGTTCAATCCGCTGCCTCCATCCATGAGTACCTTGGTGAGGCGAAAGCCGTCCACTATCGGACTGAGGACCAATGCGGCTGGTGCTCGGGATGTTCGGAATTTAGGTTCATCACTTGCGTTGAAGGTAATAGTCGTGTCGCTCCATGGGTTTATTGTTGCTACTTGATAGACTTCGGCAAGGCTGCGGAGTGTTCTTTTTCACGTATTATTTGATGCGAAGGTCTCGAAGACCGTGAGAACGGTACTGGTGTCTCCGGGGTGGTTTTCTGTGGCCTCCAAAATTAAGAGGTCCTCGCCAATTTTGGCCACTTGCCGGAGTATCCAACATGCTCTAAGGCTGTGAGTTGGTGTGGCGTCCTCTGTACTGTGAATTTTACAGGGTCCATCAAGCCATCTTTCCAGTACGGTTCCATGCTCTATAGAGGGTTTTGGTTTTTTGGTGTTTAACCGGGTGTCTTATGATGATGCACCCTCTTAGTTCGGACGGGATTGCTATTCAAGGCCGGATTATCCCAAAATTTTATTTCGGTTTTCCAGGCACTTTCCATCGCATAGTACTTTTGTACTATGGACGCCAAGTCAGCGAAGCGTGTAATATCATGACGACTTATGGCGTTAAGGATTCCCTCGTCCATGCAATTACTGTAGAAGATTGATATTGCGTCTCCCTCACGACAATCCTTTATCCTGTTCATAACCAGGAGGAATTTGGCTCAGTAATGATGTACTGTTTCCTCGGGCTTTTGCCTGATTTGGGAAAGATCGCCTATGTTCGGGTGGGCGGGTGGCGTTGATTCTGAAACCTCGCCCAATCTAAGATTCAGAGGCCGAAGAGCTTCCGAACTCCGAGGCCGGATTCTTGGATGTTGTCCAATGAGTCTAGCCCGTTGCCTGATTTTAAGCTCAGGTCTCGAGTTACATCCTCCCCTCCGCGGGTATCCGGCTTGGAGGGGTCAGGAATTCATACGTAACTAGTCCTTAAAATAGATGAAGGGTCGCCGCACTGCGCCTCTACCACGGCGACGTGGTGGGTGGCCTGGGGAGAGTTAATTTCTCTTAGATCGGGTTTAAGCCCAACCTGGTCGTAATCCGTAGTGACCCCCAGGGCGGCGATGCAATCCAAGAGCTCATTTACGGAAGAGAGCTCCATTGGATCTAACTGCTCGGCGAGTTCCGAGCTGACGTGAAGATTGCTTTTGATGACCCGAGAGGTCATCGTCGGCGCAACAGCCGAACAGGCGGTCATAAGAAAACCGCCGAGCTAGAGAGTTTGGCCGACAACCAAAGCTCCCTTAGCAACGGTGCCGTCTTTAAAGACGGGAAGAGGCATCCTTCCTGATTGCGACGACACAGAGGAACTCTCAATGAAAGCACCAATGTCGGTGTCAAAACCGGCGGATCTCGGGTAGGGGGTCCCGAACTGTGCGTCTAGGCGGATGGTAATAGGAGACAAGGGACACGATGTTTTTACCCAGGTTCGGGCCCTCTCGATGGAGGTAAAACCCAACTCCTGCTTGATCAATATTGATGATATGGGTAGTACAAGAGTAGATCTACCATGAGATCAAGGAGGCTAAACCCTAGAAGCTAGCCTATGGTATGATTGTTGTATGATGAAGTTGTCCTACGGACTAGAACCCTCTGGTTTATATAGACACCGGATAGGGTTAGGGTTACACAGAGTCGGTTACAATGGTAGGAGATCTTGAATATCCGCATCGCCAAGCTTGCCTTCCATGCCAAGGAAAGTCCCATCCGGACACGGGACGAAGTCTTCAATCTTGTATCTTCATAGTCCTGGAGTCCGGCTGAAGGTATAGTCCGGCTATCCGAACACCCCCTAATCTAGGACTCCCTCAATGAGCACTGAAGAAAGGTATCGGTGGGGGTACTATTTTCTTCAAAGATGCTTCTTACACTTCATCTGTAATATAGCATAAGTTCCCTGAGTGTGCTTTGTCTGTTACAGCCTTATGGCCCGGTTGCCTGGTTATCGGAAACACTGTCGATATTCTCGACAGGTGGAATACATAACACTTTTCGGTCCTTGACCGAAGGGGGAGAAGACGACGGTCGGTTAAGACGCGTTTAAAGTTCGGGTGAACAAAGATATGATATTAGTACTTCGGTACATACAATCATTATACATAAAATTCTTTTACCCAAGTCACTTGGGGCTCTTAAATTTATATGAGCCGTTTTATAATAAGTGTTCTTCTTCTTAGTCATTGCAAAGTTTTTATTACTATTATTATTTATCACTCCTTTTTTCGACACGAGCGTGTGGTCACTAGCCGGGGAGCCTAATTTGTCTCTCAAAGCCGCTAGAGTTTAGTTTGCTAAACTGACCTAATGAGAAGTACTCTGCCCTCAGGATAGGAGGTTGAAGCCGTAGGCTGACCCGCTTGAAGTCTTGAGATAGGATGTGTCATGTTAAAGCACGACATAAGCACTTTTTTTTCTCTAAGGCCAATTTTCGGATTGGCACCGAACACTTGTTCTTGTTTGGACGTCATGTTTTTACTGACGTTTTTTTGGTTTTCCAAGCTTATGGCACTTTCAAACTATTTGTGTGTTTTTAGCACAAGTCTCGCAGTGCAACGCCGGACACCTTTAGAGATTCGGCAAAAATATCCTCGGATGTTGCTATATATGCATCGGTTTCGAATTGTGTCTTCGGTCAATAGTTGGGTTGCCCGGCTCCTGCACTTGCTTCCTACTTTCCGCTTTGTTCGGCTAGCCGTGCAAAGGGAGAACCACTGCGATTGTGCTTCCAGCTCACATGGTTAAGCACCTCAGTGGAGAAAGCCGAAAACTGACTGTCACAATAAGCGTAAACTGGTCAGCGATCCGATGACTGTGTTAAATGACGGGCCATTCATAACAATGGCCGAAGTGTTTACGGCTTGACCTCGACTGTCGCCGAACACTACCGGGGGCTATTAACTGGCCTCCCAAACTAAATCCTCGATATTTTGCTCTTACATTAGAGCTGAGGTTTCATGATCATGCTTAGCATGACAACCCAAAGGAAGGAACCGATAGTGGGACTATTTTCTTTGGAAGACATTTCTTATGCTAAACAGCAAATATAACATATCTCTCTGCGTACCTTTGTTTATAAAACCATATGGCCAGATTGCCTTGTTTGTCGTAAATCTATGCCCTCATAAAGGCTTTATAAAGTAGGACGAACACTCCTCGGCTAATGGCCAAGGAGGTGGAAGCCGATGGTCGGTCAACAAAGTTTTGTACAACGCGGATCCGAGCATTAATGATGTAAAGTACTTGGATACGTAGAGTCATTACACATAATTTGTGATTTTACTATGGATATCGATCCTTAATTCGGCCACCGGTGCCCGCATTAAGGCTCGGGGGCTACTGGGCTTCGGGCTTATTATTTACAAATATTAAAGGGGCACATCGATCCCTGATCTGGTGTTGCCACCCGACCAGTGTCTCGGGGGCTACTGCATTGCCTATCCAATGCAGAAAATTTTATGTGCAATATTGTTTCCGAGGAGATTTTGATCCTCAGGTTGGTCGGCCGCACCCAACCTGACTCTCGAGGACTGAGCACGCCGCTTTTTGTGTCCCGAAGTATTCTATCGAGCTAGGACTTGATCCTCAGGCCGATTTTGCAAACCAACCTGAGTCTCAGTGGCTACTTGGATCAGCGGTCTTACATCATCCTTCAGGTGCATCTCAGGTTTTAGACTGATACACACTTTGAGGGCTACTGGCTGTATATCTCGGCAGAGAATAAATTACAGCAATAAAAAATATTGACAAAAAATTGGCCCACAGTCAGGGTGGTGCACCACCTCGGAAGCAGTCCGGCATAAAGCTCGGGCGCTAGTGGCTGGCTCCATAGAGGGCATTTCCGGCATTAAGCTCGGCTAAACTCCTTCAACTTTTTTGGACCAAGATGATCTATGACATCTTGGATATAGTCCGGCATTAGATCTTGGACACAGTTCGGCGTTGGAGCTCGGAAGCAGTCCGACATTGGTGTTCGGCTGCAAAAGATACCTCGAATGCAGTCCGGCGTTGGAGCTCGGACGCAAGAGGACACTGCCTCCCGGGAACAACTTCAAACCCGAGGTGTGGCATAAAAATAACAAGGCATTGATAAAGGCCGGAAACTTAAAGGGGCTCCTCGGATACCCGACGTGTAAACTCATCGAATGCATTTCGGCGATCCTCAAGATCGAAGATGGGAAGATTTGTTGAACTAGTTTTGAAGACCGACAACCGAAGATGAAGAGCAGTTCGGAAGAATCGAGGAGCGTCCCTAACTTGAAGACCGGTTCAGGGGGCTACTGACGGTGTCCTGGACTAGGGGGTACTCACCACGTCGTCTCCCGATCTGTTAGATTGGGCCGAGGACCCCCATGGCCGTATACTCATGGGCCAGTTTGGACAGCTGCCGCATACATGGAAGATTCCACAAGACTTGGTGATCAAGACAAGGACTCCACCCCACCGGCGTATTCGGCTAGGACTCTTGTTATCCTAGGCCTCTGGTGCATTATATAAACCGAGGCTAGGCTAGTCGATAGATCATATACAACAATCATACCATAGGCTAGCTTCTAGGGTTTAGCCTCTCTGATCTCGTGGTAGATCTACTCTTGTACTACCCATATCATCAATATTAATCAAGCAGGACGTAGGGTTTTACCTCCATCAAGAGGGCCCAAACCTGGGTAAAACTTCGTGTCCCCTGCTTCCTGTTACCATCAGCCTTAGACGCATAGTTCGGGACCCCCTACCCGAGATCCACCGGTTTTGGCACCGACAGTGACTGTAATGACATGGGAACGTTGATGGTGGCTCTTGTCAAGTATGCTGATTCTGATACCACCAAAGACCCGACATCTGATGAAGAAAAGGCAACGAAGGGAAAGAAGAATGACAGTGGCAAGGGTCACCAGCATAACCCGGCAAATCAAGGAGGTAATAAGCGTAAGGATGATGAGTTTGTTGCTAATACTAATGCGCAGGGTGGTAATCAGCGGTGCAAGGGAAGACAACCCCCTCGATCGGGCGGGTCAGGCCCCACCCTTGAGCAGTTGTTGAATGAACCTTGTCCAAGACACGGCACCCGGGAGAAGCCAGCCACCCACTTGTGGAAGGATTGCACGATCATGAAAGCGTTTAAAAATTCAAATGCATTTGACGGGGGACATGGCCCAGGTGGAGGCCCGGGTGGAGGCGGCTTTCAGGGCCCGGGCGCCGGTTCAAGCGGAGGAGGCTTTCACGGTCAGGGTCATCCTGGTCACCAAGGAGGATATAATCAGCAACACGGCCAAGGGAATCAACAGCAACAACAATCCGGCTATCAGAGCAACCCAAAGCAGTTGAGTAGCGGACAATATCATGTCTTTACTACCAGTTTATGTAAGAGAGACCAGAAACTCCACAAGAGGGCCATCAATGCCGTTGAACCGGCAATTCCACGTTATCTACGTTGGTCGAAGCAGCCTATCGTGTGGAGCAGAGAGGATCACCCGCCCCGGATTGATAATCCGGGTCACTTGGCTTCGGTAGTGGCACCTCAAGTTGGTGGGTACAAGTTTACTAAGGTACTCATGGATGGAGGCAGCAGCATCAACATCCTTTATTATGAGACGTTCCGCCGGATGGGATTGACGGATAAAAATCTTAAACAATCCAATACTGTTTTTCATGGTGTGGTACCTGGTAAGTTGGCATACCCAGTTGGTAAGATTGAGTTGGAGGTAGCCTTTGGGGATGAGTATGACTCCAGAGAAGAAAAATTAACCTTTGAAGTGTTTAAGATCAAAAGCCCATATCATGCTCTGTTTGGACGGCCGGCTTATGCCAAGTTCATGGCTCGGCCGTGTTACAAGTATTTGCAGCTCAAGATGCCGGGTTACAAGGGCACTATTACAGTCCATGGGAGCCGGAAGATAGCCTTAGAATGTGAAGAGGGGGATGCTGCCTATGCTGAATCTGTTTGTGCAACAGAGGAGTTGAAATTCTACAAGGATCATGTTGACCCGGCGGACATGACATCATTAAAGAAACCAACGACAGAGCATGAGCCGGAGTTAGAATTCAAATCAGCTGATGACACTAAGATGGTTGACTTTGTGCCTGGCGATTCATCCAAACAGTTCATCATCAGCGCAAACTTGGATCCGAAATAGGAAAGCGCGTTCATTGAGTTCATCCATGAGAACCGGGACATCTTTGCATGGAAACCTTCAGACATGCCGGGTGTCCCGAGGGAACTCGCTGAGCACACTCTTAATATCGATCCAAAGTTCAAAACTGTCAGATAGTTTCTTCGGCGGTTCAATGAAGAAAGGCGCAAGGCCATCAGAGAAGAGATGGCCCGGCTCTTGGCGGCCGGGTTCATTGTGGAGGTCTTCCACCCAGAATGGTTAGCTAACCCGGTGCTCGTGCTCAAAAAGAATGGCACCTGGCGTATGTGTGTGGATTACACAGATTTAAACAAGGCCTGTCCGGCTGATCCTTTTGCTCTTCCTCGTATTGATCAGATCATTGATGCTACGGCGGGTTGCACACGGTTGAGTTTCTTAGATGCTTACTCCGGATATCATCAGATTAAGATGGCAGTCAAGGATCAAGAGAAGACAACGTTTATAAGTCCTTTTGGGGCTTTCTGCTATGTGTCTATGCCTTTTGGGCTCAAGAGTGCTCAGGCGACTTACCAACGGTGTGTGCAGAATTGTCTTCATGATCAAATTGGGCGCAATGTTCATGCCTATGTGGATGATATAGTGGTGAAGTCCAGGGAAGAGGAAACCTTGGTCACAGACCTGAAAGAGACTTTTGATAATCTTTGGGTTTACAAGATGATGCTTAACCCGGCCAAGTGTGTTTTTGGAGTGCCAGCCGGCAAGCTCTTGGGTTTTCTGGTGTCTAACCGAGGTATTGAAGCTAACCCGGAGAAGATCAAGGCAATTACATCTCTGGCCAAACCAACCTGCATCAATGATGTTCAACGACTGGCGGGTCGTGTGGCTGCTTTGAGCTGGTTCATAAGCCGGTTAGGGGAAAAGGCTATGCCTCTGTATCAGTTGATGAAGAAAACGGATGTGTTTGTTTGGAGCAATGCTGCGAACGCCGCTTTTGAGGATCTGAAGGCACAATTGGCTGAGCCGCAGGTCCTAGCTGCTCCAATTGAGAAAGAGCCGCTATTGTTATACGTAGCTGCCAACTCACGAGCTGTTAGTGTGGCTATGGTGGTAGAGCGCAAGGAGGCTGGCAAAGAGCATCCGGTTCAGCGGCCGGTTTATTATGTCAGTGAAGTGCTAATTGATTCTAAGCAACGATATCCACATCGGCAGAAGCTTGTTTATGGGGTGTTCATGGCAAGCCGGAAGCTTATGCATTACTTTCAGGGACATCCAATCACTGTAGTTAGCTCTGCTCCTTTGGGAGACATTATTCAAAACAGAGAAGCTACAGGGCGAGTTGCCAAGTGGGCAATTGAGCTTGGGTCTCATGGGCTGAAGTATGTTCCACGCACTGCGATTAAGTCTCAAGCCCTGGTTGACTTCATCAATGACTGGACAGAGATGCAGATGCCAAAAGAAAAGCCGGACAACACATATTGGACTATTCATTTTGATGGGTCCAGGCAATTGGAAGGCTCGGGGGCTGGAGTTGTATTAACTTCCCCACGAGGTGATAAATTTTGTTATGTGTTATGATTGATGTTTCCGTGCACTAACAACGCAGCAGAGTATGAAGCATTGCTCCATGGTCTTCGAGTGGCAAAGAAGATGAGCTTGAGCCGGGTCAGATGTCTTGGTGATTCAGATCTAGTGGCTCAGCAGGTGTCTGGCAAGTGGGATTCCAAAGACCCTCTCATGGCGGCTTATCGCCGAGAGGTCGATGCTGTTGCAGGATATTTTAAAGGTTATCAGGTGGAACACATTGACCGTCAAAAAACGAAGCAGTTGATGCTTTGAGCCGCCTGGGGTCTCAACGTAAGCCGGTACCACCCAACACCTTTTTAGATGTTTTGCATAACCCCTCTGTCAAGTTGCCCATAGAAGAAGATTTAGCTGTTCCTGACCCGGAGGCGCAGTTGGTGGCGGCTCTTCATGTCATCCCAGATTGGATGGTGCCGTTCTTGGCTTACATGACCCGGGGAGAATTGCCAGCGGATGAGACCCTGGCTTGACAGATAACCCGGCGGTCTAAGTCCATGACGATTTCAGATGGAGAGTTATTTCATCGCAGTGTTTCCAGAGCGTTTCAACGGTGTGTTTCCCCCGAAGAAGGTCAAGAAATCCTTCATGAAATCCATGAAGGCGATTGTGGTCGTCACGCCGGGTCAAAATCTTTAGTGGCCAAGGCGTTTCGTCACGGTTTTTACTGGTTGACGGCCCACACTGATGCAGAAGATCTGGTCAATAGATGTGATGGATGTCAGAAATTCGCACGACGAGCGCATGTGCTGGCTCAAGAGCTCCGGATGATTCCAATCACTTGGCCGTTTGTAGTCTGGGGGCTTGACATGGTGGGACCTTTCAAAAGGTCTAAGGATAAGAAGACACATCTCTTGGTGGCTGTTGATAAGTTCACTAAATGGGTTGAGGCGGAGCCTGTGAGTAAGTGTGATGCAGCCACGGCGGTTCAGTTCATGAAAAAAGTAATCTTCCGTTTCGGTTTTCCACACAGTATTATCACAGACAATGGCACTAATCTATCCCAAGGGGCTATGGAAGAGTTTTGTCAGCGAGAGCACATCCTGCTTGATGTTTCTTCCGTAGCTCATCCTCAATCCAATGGTCAAGCGGAGAGAGCCAATCAGGAAATTCTGAAAGGGCTAAAACCCCGGCTTATGGTTCCTTTATAGCGAACGCCGGGTTGTTGGTTAGAGGAATTGCCTTCAGTGTTATGGAGTATCAATACTACACCCAACAGGTCTATGGGTTACACACCCTTCTTCATGGTTTACGGAGCAGAAGCAGTATTACCCAGTGACATCCGTCATGATTCGCCCCGTGTGGCGGCTTACGTTGAGGCTAACAATGAAAAAGCCAGACAGGATGCGCTTGACTTGTTGGATGAAGAAAGAGACTTAGCAGCAGCGCGGTAAGCAATTTATCAACATGACCTGCATCATTATCACAGCCGCCGGGTTAAGTCCAGGACTTTTCAGGAAGGCGACTTGGTGCTCCGGCTCGTCCGAGATCTTTCAGATGCACACAAGTTATCCCCACCTTGGGAAGGACCCTTTGTGGTCAGTAAAAATTTAAACAATGGGTCCTACTACCTCATTGACATTCGAGAGCATGCAGACTCACGTAAGTCGGAAGAGGAGACCCACCGGCCATGGAACATTGCTCAACTTCGGCCATATTACACCTGAGCCACCGGCTCTCAACATGTACATACGTTCACATTGTATATACGATGATAAGCAATAAAGTAAGACCATCGGTCTCTTTTCTTTTCAAAGACTATGCATCTTTGTTATTTTTTTATTCACAAATGACTATTAAGGAGCTGATCATATTTGAATCAAGTTTAACCTTTTTAGTCCAACTCATGATCGTATCCGAATCTAGCTGTAAATCTTATGGTCACTTGGGGGCTTCCTGTTCAAACATAGGTCGTATCCAAACCAAAGAGAACATAGCTGTCGTAACCCTCTTGATTGGCTCAAGGCCAAACTCACTTGGGGGCTTCTTGATCGTATCTGAATCATAGCTTAACCCCTTTTGAGTCCAACTTGGATCGTATTCGAATCAGGGTCGTTAAAAACCTCTCAAGGTCATTTGGGGGCTTCCTATTCAAACATAGGTCGTATTCGAACCAAAGAGAACATAGCTGTCGGTACCCTCTTGATCGGCGCAACGCCAAAGCCACTGGGGGCTATATGGTCGTATTCGAACCTTAGCTTAACCCCTTTGGTCCGGTTTACTGATCGTATTTGAATCAGGAACCCCCAACCTTTTGAATACAGAGTTCAAATTATGTTTATTATCTGTTGCTTGCCTTTGAGTTTTTGTTGTTTTCAATATTACAAATGAGATAGTCTGGTTTTCTTCGCCGGATTAATTATTGGACAACACAGCCGCCCGGGTTATTCAAGCCGGTGGTGCATGATTCCAAAGGTACGAGCTACTAAGGTATGATGATCATTGAGTGTTCAAGGAATATTAACTTTTTCATACACATTGAATTATCAATTCATAACCCGGGTTACTTAAGCCGACGATCTAAGGATCAATAAGGATAAGGTATGGTTTTTACTTATACGCGCTTACCTGCTACGTTAACTCAAGAGTTAGTATTAAACCTTATCCTTTATTTACATTTATCTCTGTTTTTTCTTATTGAGGTAAATTTATGGATTGTATATTAGGTGTTTAAACCTAGTTGGTTCTAAACCGCCTTGCCAGGTTTTTTCCTTATTTTCAAAGGAAAAGAGTTCAAACATTGTAGAGACAAGCATTAAATGATGCATAAGAAAGCATTAAACATTGGCATCTGGAAGCACAGATTCACGTAAAAGTGTTTTATGCACGATGGCATAAGCAAACATGCGGTGTTTTAAACAGCTAAGCTATTACAGGGCTTTATAAGCCCATGAAGATGATCACTGTCCCTCCCTCACCGGCTCACCATCTTGAGTCTGCTGGAAGTTGGATTTTGACCAATCAAAGTTGTTCATGGCGACAAATTCAGCTTCATCATCAATCAGGCCGACCGGGTCAATTTCCGGGGCAAATGTATCTTCTCTTACAGGTGGGATCAGATCGGCTACTTTGTATGAAGGAGTGGCCATCTTCTTATTTTCACTATCAAAACCCGGCTGGTACTTGTCCACATTGGTGTCCTGTCCAAGACTAGTTGCCTGAGGCCGGACTTCACGGACACAGGCTATGAAATCATCCTGACTAAAAGGAGACCCGTCTTCCTTCACGACATGATAGCCCCTTGCTACGTCCACCGGGTCTAGGTTTGGCACCCAAGCCTTGGAGCGGCTTAGGGCAGTCAAAGCTCCGGCTCGTGCACAGGAGCGTTTTACCTCTTGGAATCTAGCAGGAAGGATGGACAGCTTCTTCAGGACATCGCTAAGCCGGTTGGGTCCTTGATTTACCGGAGATATAGCGGCCAGAGCCCGTTGTGCACCAATGTACAATTGTTCAACCAAGGTGTATACGGCCTTCAGTTTAACCAACGGGTCTTGGCTCAGATTTTTGCTTCGCGGACCTGCATATATTTAACAGAGTCAGTGGGCGGTTTATACTCCGGTTTGGCATAAAATACACGAAAGGTCAAAACTAGGCAGCTTACCAAAGATAGCAGCGACCATCTGAGACACCCGGCCCTTTAAACCGTTCAGCTCGGTTGATATTTCTTTCAGGGTTGATTCGGCTATTTCAGCTCGCCGGGTCAGAAGTGTTTTCTCATCTTCCCAAGTTTTCTCTTTGGCAGCAAAGCTGGTCTTCAAATTCTCTCTTTCAAAAAGGCTTATTTGCAGTTTGGAGGTGGAAGACTTGAGTTCTGATTCCTGACTCGCTAGCCGGGTCTTTGCATCATTCAGTTGAGAGTTTAGTTCAGACAATGCATTCTGTGAAATATTCAGACAAGTCAAGACTTGGTTTTAAATTCCAGCATCCAAATTCAAGATTCAAGTCCCAAGTACTTTACGAATAAACCACTTGGCACTTGGGGGATAATGTATGCCAAATCAATTTTTTTATGGCTCTACCAGCATATTTGAAGTCCCAAGTCCTTTACAAAGTAACAACACTTGGCACTTGGGGGCTAATGTACGCAGTTCAGCAAGTTTATCAAGGATAAACCGGAATGTTAAGTACTTTACAGATGGTGTTCAATTCTGAAGTACTGATTCATTAAAGGTCAAATAAACCGGTCCTTGGGGACTATGGATGAAGTCTTGTTCTATCAATATCAGGTAAAGATTCAGAAGTAAAGGTCTCGGCCTATATTTTAAGTCTACAAGTTATTCCGTTCCTCTCATAATCTACAGACTTGGGGGCTGAAGGAATATTGGTAAACCGGAAACTACATACCTCATACTTCAATTGAAGCTGCTTGACCATTTCAATCTCAGAATCATGACTGGAGTGTACATGACTGAGATAGCCGGATAAGATATCATTGGCATTAAGACGGTCATAGTTGGCAACATCAAGACGAACCTTCCGCCTCTCCAAAGCTTCTTGCTTAGCTGTGCACCGTGCCAATACCGTCGGGTTCCCCGGCTCTACAAAGCGGCTCCTAGTAATTTGAACATCTTGAACACGGGGAGGCGGTGGGTCGGTTGAGCTTGATGGACCAGCTGTAGAAGGGTTAATAGTGGTCTTGACAAGGGATGGCTCTGGAGGATTTGCTTCATGGACAATAGGCGGATCTTCTGGGGCGATAGTTAATGGAGAAGGTGGCTTAGCCGGCTCAGATGCCAGTACTGGCGGGTCTTCCACTGGTTTGGTTGCCTTCGCTTTCTTGGACTTAGCCTGACCGCTAAAGAAAAATATTGCAGGATAGTCAGCATTAGGATAACAATTGATCAAACTCGGAAGAAAACATGATTTTTAATTACCCAGGTGCAGTCTTGAAAGCCGGAAATTGTGTTTGTGATGAGTCGCCTGAGGAACGAGACACCTCCTGAAAAGGTAAAAGAAAGGAGTTAAAAGAAATGCAAAGGAGCAGGATTCATTAAAACAAGGTAAGGACAGTAATAAGTAAACCTCATTCGGACGTTTCCGAGGGGTCTGTTTAGGGACGACAGCCGACTCATCTTCAATCTCAACTTCACGACGGCTTTCATGCTGCTGCTTTTTGAAATGAAAGTTGGGATCCAAGTGAGCTAAGGGGTTAGAAAACCTTACTTTACGGATCACTCGTCGAACTTTGTGTCTTGGTAAGGGCTCTGAGTCGGAGGAAATGATAGTTACCTCTGCTTCCCCGGCTTGACTAGCCCCAGTGTCATCCTGGTAAGGATCAGTATCAATAAGTTTGTTAAAAAATTGGCCAAGGGAATCAAGGGCTACCTCCGAGTCAGACGAGTCATCAAGTTTCATCAAATCTTCAACGGTGGTTTTCTTTTTCTTCTTCGTTCTCCGGGTCGATTTCTTGGCGTTCATGGCGGCAAGTTTCGCCTTCTTGGCAGCTTCATGGTCGTATTTCACTTTCCAAAAGTCATAATTGGCCTACAAAGACAAGAGGAAGGATCAGTGATAAACAATACGGCTGGACAGAAAACAAAGGAAAAAGATCAGAATGCCCTTACTTCTGGTACCGGGTTAAATTTACAGAAGGGACTTAACCCAACAACACTGCAATCTTCGTATTTCGCATTCACCAGAAGATTTGACATTGTGACAACATCTTCTTTGGTTAGTTGAGCCGGAGTATGACAGAGAGAGTCATCTGGATCTCCACCATATTCATACATCCACTTTGAACGATGGCTTAATGGAATAATCCGCCATGAGATCCAACAGTGGGTTAGATCGACTCCGGTTAAACCGTTCCCCAACAAACCATTGATTCTTCTGATAGATGGAATCAGTTTCTTGCGTTCAGCAACAGTAAGTTTATCTGGCAGGGCGAACTTGGTGTCAAGACGATCGGGGCGGTAACTCGATAGTGGCTTTTCATTGGCAGGTGAGATGTCCTGACAGTAAAACCAAGTCTGGTTCCAGTCCTTTGGGTGACTTGGTAAAACTATGAGAGGGAAAACTGCACCCTGCCGGTGTTGAATTGAGTTGCCTCCAAGTTCTAAACTAAGGCCATTGGTGCACTCATTTTGCCGGTTCAGATAAAAGTACTCTCTAAATAGTTCCACAGTCGGCTCTTGCTGAAGGTATACCTCACAGAGCACCTGGAAGTTACAGATATTGGATATGGAATTGGGCCCAATATCCTGAGGATGGAGTTTGAAGAAGTGAAGAACTTCTCTGAAATTTTTTGAGCCAGGCGGAGAGAAGCCCCGGTTCATGTGATCAGTAAAGACGATCACTTCAGCGTCTTTTGGATTGGGTCTTTCTTCTTCCGGGTCAGGAGCACGATAAGACATGATGTTTTTTGAAGGCAGAAATCCAATGAGGAAGAACTCTTTCAGACACTCCCCAGTTATGGTCGAGGGGACCCAATTGTAGATGGTGGGTGTCTTGACGGCATGATGAACAAGGGACTGGAAAAGGAAAAATAAAATGCCGGGTCAATTAACAGTTAAAGGTTGGAATTACAAAACAAGTAACGGCGGCTTAACTAAGGGCTAATGACATATAGGGAAAAGAAAGCCGGAGTGGTAAGCCGCCATGACTACCGATTTTTTCGGAAAGCAGATTGAGTTAAGTGTTGGCATAAACAAGTTTCACCAAGCTATCATTATCATTTTGGATCAAAAAGCTGTTTCAAAAAGGAAAATATTCTAGACCTAAAAACCGAGTACAGATGAGTTCGTCGCCTATAAAGAAGCGTCTATACAGGTAAAAGGGATCTACTGATATAAAAAAAAGGAATGCCAAACAGCTACCACGCGAGTTATATCTCTTCTTTGGATCAAAAGAAGTTGCGTAGAAGATCTACAAGATGATCCATGGCGAACATGTGAAGAACACTGAAGAACTCGCAAACCTAGAACAGATCTAGGTGCGTGAGAGAGAAGAAAACTTACAAGATGCAGGCCTGCCGTGAAGAGTCGCCGCGTTCTCTGGACAGACTCAGGGTGATGCAGCGGCCAAGCTTGACGACGGCAATGAGAGTTGCGGCGGCGGCGGAGCTCGAGCAGCGACGGAGGTTGCGAGAGGAAGAAGATGAGGAAGAAAGGAGAATTGGAAGGACCGGCTGAGTGCCTATTTATAAGGGCAGATGCGAACAGACGGGTGCGAGAATCAAGGGAGAACCCAATAATGGTTATCCAGCTATATATACGCCTCGATGCTCGAGAAGCATTAAAAGCCAAAGATCCGTTGGAAGATGACATCATGAAAGTTTTTTGTGTTTTCAAAAGATGACGTCAGGGGGGGTTACAAAGTTTTTTCAGGCAGAAGATGGATTTCATCTAAGTATTGAAGATTGACAAAGAACAAGGTTCAAAGTCAACTCGGGGCCTAATGTTGGGGATATTACTACCAGTGTGACCCGCCCAGGAGGGGCCGGGTCAGCCCTAATGGCGGTTTACATAAGAAGCCCAATATACAGTCAAGATGATAGTTTATTAAACATATAGAAAGCCTAAGGGCCTCGGGCCGGCTTAAGGCCCGTTGTTTTAAACCGCCATATGGACGGCAAATACTTGTATAGAAAGGTATTAAAGAAGGTCACCGAGCCTGACACGAGTATGAGCCGGCCGGGACTCCGTAGGCCACCTGGCGTCAACCCGTGTATATAAGGGGACGACCCGGTGGCGGTTTAAGGCAAGAAACAACCAAGTCGATAACCAAGCCGGCGAGTTAAGCCTCTTGGAAGTCGAAACCCCAGCAATACCAATCCCAACTAGACGTAGGCTTTTACCTTCATCATAAGGGGCCGAACTAGTATAAAACTCTCTCGTGTCCTTTGTCCCGATTAACCCCTTTAAGCTTCCTAGTGCGATGGCCCTACGACTAAGTCCTTGCTCTAGGACATCTGCTGTGTCAACTCCACGACATCTACCATTCCCCGCCGGATCTGGATGAGCTCCTCTGGTGCGGCCCGTCCCCGACGTCGTCTTCACTTCCCGTGTCAAGGCAACCTCGCTGGAGCCCTGCGCCATGGACGCGCCTGCCTACACGCACGTGTGCATGCGAGCACACACACAGCCACCGTGCGTTGACCGCACGTGGACCGCGCCCCTCCTCAAGGCCCAGCAATCGGCCTGCCAAGCCTCTTCCCGACCGGGCTGAAGCCCATGGTGAGGGCACCCCGCGCCCCTCCTTTTTTTCTTTCTTTCCCTCTTGTTGGGCCAGCCTGCTGTGTTTTGGCCCATAGACGTTTTTTTCCGTTCTGCGAATTTATCATTTTTTCCAGTGCATGAATTTTTACAGCAAATGCCATCATATTAAAATGCTCATAACTAAATGTCCATGCATCCAAATAAAACATGTTATATATGTTAAATGACTAGAATTTCATCTAGTTCCATAATATGCCACTTTCATCCATGTTTGAAATGTTAAAAATGTTGTTTGCTTTAATTTGCTTAAATGCCATGCTCAAATGATTTAATTCATAACTAAATAACCGTAGGTCCAAACCTAACAAACTTTATATGTAAATGGGGTAAAAAATGCATAGTTTTACATGGTGGCATTACTTTGCATGTTTAACAACTCTAAAATTGTGCTTAGGGCAGAACAGTACCAAATCTAAAATATGCATATGGGGATTTACCGGAATTGTTGTTCGTTGTTTCCGGACTCATTTAAACTTGACTAGATAGTTAGTTTAATTATACTTCACCTCTTGCCATGTTAATCAACATTTAATATTGTTGGGTACATAAATGAGATCGAACTAAATAACTTGAATGGGGTGTTTTCTTCAATATGCAACAGAGTTGCATATTGAGCTCCACTTAATTTGTTGGATTGTTTGTGCATTCTGCCATGCCATGCCTCACTAAACCGGTCATGCATCATACTTGTTTGTGCATCATGCCATGTTTATGTGATGGTTGTTTTACTATATTGTTTGCTTCTTTCCGGTGTTGCTTCTTCGGGTTAGTTCCGATAACGTCGCGTTTGTGAGGATCCATTCGACTACGTCCGTTTGTCTTCTTCATGGACTCGTTCTTCTTCCTTGCGGGATCTCAGGCAAGATGACCATACCCTCGAAATCACTTCTATCTTTGCTTGCTAGTTGCTCGCTCTATTGCTATGCCGCGATACCTACCACTTGCTTAATCGTGCCTCCCATATTGCCATGTCAAGCCTCTAACCCACCTTTCCTAGCAAACCGTTGTTTGGCTATGTTACCGCTTTTGCTCAGCCCCTCTTATAGCGTTGCTAGTTGCAGGTGAAGATGAAGTTTGTTCCATGTCGGAACATGGATATGTTGGGATATCACAATATCTCTTATTTAATTAATGCACCTATATACTTGGTAAAGGGTGGAAGGCTCGGCCTTATGCCTGGTGTTTTGTTCCACTCTTGCCGCCCTAGTTTCTATCATACCGATGTTATGTTCCTTGATTTTGGGTTCCTTACGCGGTTGGGTTATAATGGGAACCCCTTGACAGTTTGCTTTGAATAAAACTCCTCCAGCAAGGCCAACCCTTGGTTTTACGATTTGCCACCTAAGCCTTTTTCCCTCGGGTTCCGGAGCCCGAGGGTCAGCTTTATTTTAAACCCCCGGGCCAGTGCTCCTTTGAGTGTTGGTCCAAACTAGAGCACCGTGCAGGGCCGTCCCTTGGCAACTTGGGTTACGTTGGCTCCTGTACGCTTAGCTTATCCGGTGTGCCCTGAGAACGAGATATGTGCAGCTCCTATCGGGATTTGTCAGCACAACGGGTGGTCTTACTGGTCTTGTTTTACCATTGTCGAGATGTCTTGTAACCGGGATTCCGAGTCTGATCGGGTCGTCCTGGGAGAAGGAATATCCTTCGTTGACCATGAGAGCTTATGATGGGCTAAGTTGGGATACCCCTGCAGGGTTTTGAACTTTTGAAAGCCGTGCCCGCGGTTATGGGCATATGGGAATTTGTTAATGTCCGGTCGTAGAGAACTTGACACTTATCTGAATTAAAATGCATCAACCGCGTGTGTAGCCGTGATGGTCTCTTCTCGGTGTAGTCCGGGAAGTGAACACAATTCTTGTGTTATGCTTGAATGTAAGTAGGTTCTGGATCACTTCTAATTCACGACCGTGCTTTGCTTCTCTTCTTGCTCTCATTTGCGTTAGTTAGCCACCACATATGCTAGTGCTTCCTGCAGCTCCACCTCACTACCTTTTCCTACCCAAAAGCTTAAATAGTCTTGATCTCACGGGTGTGAGATTGCCGAGTCCTCGTGACTCACAGATACTTCCAAAGCAGCTGCCATGTTAATCAACATTTAATATTGTTGGGTACATAAACAAGATCAAACTAAATAACTTGAATGGGGTGTTTTCTTCAATATGCAACACTTAATTTGTAGGATTGTTTGTGCATTCTGCCATGCCATGCCTCATTAAACCGGTCATGCATCATACTTGTTTGTGCATCATGCCATGTTTATGTGATGGTTGTTTTACTATATTGTTTGCTTCTTTCCGGTGTTGCTTCTTTGGGTTAGTTCCGATAACGTCGCGTTTGTGAGGATCCGTTCGACTACGTCCGTTTGTCTTCTTCATGGATTCGTTCTTCTTCCTTGCGGGATCTCAGGCAAGATGACCATACCCTCGAAATCACTTCTATCTTTGCTTGCTAGTTGCTCGCTCTATTGCTATGCCGCAATAGCTACCACTTGCTTAATCGTGCCTCCCATATTGCCATGTCAAGCCTCTAACCCACCTTTCCTAGCAAACCGTTGTTTGGCTATGTTACCGCTTTTGCCCAGCCCCTCTTATAGCGTTGCTACTTGCAGGTGAAGATGAAGTTTGTTCCATGTCGGAACATGGATATGTTGGGATATCACAATATCTATTATTTAATTAATGCACCTATATACTTGGTAAAGGGTGGAAGGCTCGACCTTATGCCTGGTGTTTTGTTCCACTCTTGCCGCCCTAGTTTCCGTCATACCGGTGTTATGTTCCTTGATTTTGCGTTCCTTATGCGGTTGGGTTATAATGGGAACCCCTTGACAGTTTGCTTTGAATAAAACTCCTCTAGCAAGGCCCAACCTTGGTTTTACCATTTGCCACCTAAGCCTTTTCCCTCGGGTTTCCGGAGCCCGAGGGTCATCTTTATTTTAAACCCCCGGGCCAGTGCTTCTCTGAGTGTTGGTCCAAACTAGATCACCGTGCAGGGTCGTCCCTTGGCAACTTGGGTTACGTTGGCTCCTGTACGCTTAGCTTATCCGGTGTGCCCTGAGAATGAGATATGTGCAGCTCCTATCGAGATTTGTCGGCACAGCGGGTGGTCTTGCTGGTCTTGTTTTACCATTGTCGAGATGTCTTGTAACCGGGATTCCGAGTCTGATCAGGTCGTCCTGGGAGAACGAATATCCTTCGTTGACCGTGAGAGCTTGTGATGGGCTAAGTTGGGACACCCCTGCAGGGTTTTGAACTTTCGAAAGCCGTGCCCGCGGTTATGGGAAGATGGGAATTTGTTAATGTCCGGTTGTAGAGAACTTGACACTTATCTTAATTAAATTGCATCAACCGCGTGTGTAGCCGTGATGGTCTCTTCTCGGCGGAGTCCGGGAAGTGAACACGGTTCTTGTGTTATGCTTGAACGTAAGTAGTTTCAGGATCACTTCTTGATCACTTCTAGTTCACGACCGTGCTTTGCTTCTCTTCTCGCTCTCATTTTCATAAGTTAGCCACCACATATGCTAGTGCTTGCTGCAGCTCCACCTCACTACCTTTTCCTACCCAAAATCTTAAATAGTCTTGATCTCGCGGGTGTGAGATTGCTGAGTCCTCGTGACTCACAGATACTTTCAAAGCAGTTGCAGGTGCCGATGATACCAGTGCAGGTGACACAACCCAGCTCAAGTGGGAGCTCGATGAAGTTCGTGTTCGTTGTGTTGTTTCGTTTCCAGTTGATCAGTAGTGGATCCCAGTCGGGGCGATCGGGGATCTAGCATTAGGGGTTGTCTTTCTTTACTTGGTTCCGTAGTCGGACCTTGATTTCATTCTGGATGATGTAATGCTATATTTATGTATTGTGTGAAGTGGCGAATGTAAGCCAACTCTTTATCCCTTTCTTATTCAGTACATGGGATGTGTAAAGATTACCCCTCTTGCGACATGCCTACTATGCGGTTATGCCTCTAAGTTGTGCTCCGACACGTGGGAGATATAGCCGCATCGTGGGTGTTACACACTACAAGCTTATTCTTTTCGTTGTTGATTTTCCAACAACCCCGTTATAACCTTCTTGGAAGGGTGCTTTCCAAGCTCAATTGTGGAAGAAGTTGTACTTTCTTCTCCATTCTGTTATTCCAATGATCTATCATCTATTATTTCTTCCGGAGGCATTGTGATGTTGCTCTCTTCGACCCATCTTCTTGTTTTGTCAAGATCATGTTCAATTCCGTCCATTTGCAGTCGGAGTGCTGCCCAAATTATATCAATTTTATTCGTTCCCCATCTCGTTTTTACCGGAGTGCTTGCATGTACGTCTTGTCCATTGCAACCCTTTTCTTATGTCTTTCAACCTACAAGGTTTTGGTAAGGTTCCTTGTTCCTCTTTTCTAACGACGTGTTTTCAACTTTGTTCACCTTCGTTGTATTCTTTTTTTCAATTTGTTCAACCTCTCAAGGTTCTTTGGTTTCACTCATTTTTCAAAGAAGCAACTTAGTTTTACCTCTTCTCTTCCTCTTCCGTTTCCCTCTGGTGCCATCCTAGATCTCGGGACAAGATCCTCTTGTAGTGGTGGAGTGTTGTGACGTCCCTAGACCGGAGCTTAAGATGCCTTCCTTGGTTTTCCGAGTTTCGTCGGGTAATTTGTTTTGTCTATTGCATTCATCTTTGCATCATGTCATTTTTTAACTCAACTAAATAAATGGCATGGATCTTTGATCCATTTAAATCGAGGGAATTCACATGGTGAGTTCTCTTTATAACATACCCTCCCGATATTTAGGGAGCTATTATAAAATATTCCATTAATTTGGAATTATCCATAACACACTCGCAAAAATCCCAATGCCTTTGTTATCACAACTCTTGGTATCTAACTTTGCCATATATCCTTTCATCATTTTCCGGAGCTCCACCTAAATTTTCAACATTTTTGGGCACTCCAAAAACCTCGTCCCAGTTCAAACCCATTTGAATTAAATTCAAATGAGTTTGAATTCTTTTTGTTTGATCTGGCTTCTTCTATTTTTCTTGGAACGAGCATATTTTTGTGAGTTCGGGAAAATTATCCCAATGCCAAAATCTTTTTCTAACCCTCTCTTTCCTTTTCTTCTCTCTAATTGATTTTTTCTGTTAAAGAAAATTAGAGGGAGAGAGAAGAGTGCCAGCCCACTGCTTCGGCGCATCTGCGCCTAGACTGCGGCAACAAACCGGGCCTCCCGCGCCGGCCCATTGGCCCAGCCGACACCTAACCCTAGCTAGCCCAACACCCGACCGCACTCATCTTCCTCTCGTTCTCGCAGCACCGCCGTATCCCCTCGATCCCCATCGCTCTGTTGCCCGATCCCCTAGCGTTCCTCGCAGCACCACCTCCCCCATCCATCTCTTCTCCCTTCATCCTCCTCCTGCGCCGCACCACAGGCAGAGAGGAGCGAGCGCCGCCACCTCGTTCCTCATCCCTCTTCACCTCCTCGCCTCTCGTCGCATGGCCCGGCGCCAACGCAGCTGCTGCTTCGCCATCCTTCAGCTCATCATCGCTCCCTTGCCCATCTCCGGTGCCGCGCGGGTGGGCGCCACTGCCGGAGCTACTCCTTTCGCCGCATGCTAACCCGGAGCCATGCCGGTCTTCCCGTCCCCGCTCGCGCCAGGGGCCCAAGTCCTTCGCGCCGCGTCTCTCATGGCCTCGCAGCCCGGCCTCCCGTCCCGCTCCCAGAGCACCTCCTCTTCGTCGCCTCCCCGCCATGGCACCTCGCAGCAGCGCACCACGGCGCCCATCACCTGCGCCTCCCCGAGCAGGAACTCCGCCTTCACTGCGCCCGTGCTTCGCTGACCGGAGGCGTTGTCCTCGACCGTCGCCAGCACCTCTACCCCGCCTGCGTCCTTGACCTCCTCCCTCACGCGTTGTCAAGTTTCTGGAGCTGCTGCTGTTTTGCTTTTGCTGCTGCGTCTCCGGCCGTCCGCAGGCGACCACGCCCGGTGTCTGCGATGCCTGCTGCTACCGCTGTGTTTTCCCTTTCAAACGAACGAGCAACGCCTTCGGGGGTTTTCGCCAAGTTCTTTTCCATAGACCTCTCCAAGACCAAGATACGCCAAGAACCGTTCATGGTTTTCGTCAAGTTCGAGCACCGTTGAACGAGGGCCTTTGCCTTGCTCATTTTGGGATGCAGACAAGTTCCTTTTCGAAAGTACGTCTATATGATGACCTGACAAGTACCGTGACACCAAAGACCTTTGAATGCGCCAAGTCCTCAGCGAGACCCGTTTTCATCAAATTCGGCTACGCGGCTATGACCTCAGGTTTGGACCGCAAGCGGCAAGTACCTCACCGGCAAGACCAAACGGACGCTCGGACAACTACATACCGAAACACCAAGTCCCTCTTCAAAACATGTATGACTACCGTCGACTTCGGATTCGTCAAGTCCAACAACGACTGTGTACAACTATCGGCGACCCTGAACAACTACGAAACGTGAACCTCTACTTCCCCTTCAAACGTGCACCACTACCGCCGCCCGAACGTCTACAGAACATGTACCACGACCATCGCTGAAGACCCCGTGGACGTCAAGTTCTGTGTCGTGACCCCAAACATCTACGGACGTGAACCACTACTTCTCTCGACGCCCCGTGAACGACTACTTCCTCTACGAACCGATCCACTTCGAAACGCACGCTTCGAAGGTATAACCATCGATACGATGCCCGTGAACGAATGTTGAGTCATGTATGAGATGCTCGTGGTTGCACCGTGTTCGAGTTGTTCTTTGCGAGTTCCTTGTTGCCTTGTCATCGACATGTGGGAACCCGGTATCCGGGAGCACCCCATCATCTTGCATGTCACACTCACACCAACTTCCTTTTGCACCGGCATCCCCGTGAGCTACCGGATCATCGGAATGTTGTCGCGGCATCATTTTCCGTTTCGCCGCCGTGGCACCATTCCCCCCGTTGTTGCCGTGGCACCCTTTCATTCCGCCATGGTGACCAAATGCTTCATATCATGCTCTTATCAACATTTTCATAAAACTTGCATAAACTTGCACATGTCATTCGCATCATGATAATAACATTTAAAAAGTTTAAAATTGTTGTTGTATTAAATTGCTAATGCACATGAGGATTTACCGGAATTGTTGTGTGGTGTTTCCGGCCTCATTTAAAATTGCCTAAAATGTGTAGTTTACTTACGCTTCACCTCTTACCATGTTTAACAACATTTAATATTGTTGGGTACATAACCGGGAGAGAACTAAATAAGTGATGTGGTGTTTCGTCAATATGCAACTCGTTGCATACTGATCTCCACTTAATTTGTTGTATTGTTTGTGCACTTTGCCATGTCATGCATATTTAAACCGGACATGCATCATACTTGGTTGTGCATCATGCCATGTTATGCTTGGTTGTTTACTATGTTGCTTGCTTCTTTCCGGGTTGCTTCTCTCGTTAGCTTCAGTTTCGTTCCAGAGTTGTGAGGATCCGTTCGACTCCGTCCGTTTGTCTTCTTCATGGACTCGTTCTTCTTCCTTGCGGGATTTCAGGCAAGATGACCATACCCTCGAAATCACTTCTATCTTTGCTTGCTAGTTGCTCGCTCTATTGCTATGCCGCGATACCTACCACTTGCTATATCATGCCTCCCATTTTGCCATGTTCAGCCTCTAACCCACCTTTCCTAGCAAACGGTTGTTTGGCTATGTTACCGCTTTGCTCAGCCCCTCTTATAGCGTTGCTAGTTGCAGGTGAAGATGGAGTTGGTTCCATGTTGGAACATGTATATTGTTGGGATATCATTATTATATCTTGTTTACTTTAATGCATCTATATACTTGGTAAAGGGTGGAAGACTCGGCCTTATGCCTGGTGTTTTGTTCCACTCTTGCCGCCCTAGTTTCCGTCATACCGGTGTTATGTTCCTTGATTTTGCGTTCCTTACGCGGTTGGGTTATAATGGGAACCCCTTGACAGTTAGCTTTGAATAAAACTCCTCCAACAAGGCATAACCTTGGTTTTACCATTTGCCACCTAAGCCTTTTTCACTTGGGTTCTGCAGACTCAAGGGTCATCTTTATTTTAAACCCCCGGGCCAGTGCTCCTCCGAGTGTTGTCCAAACTGGGCGATGTCCGGCGCCCCCTGGGCAACCAGGGTCTATGCCAACCCGACGTCTTGCCCATCCGGTGTGCCCTGAGAACGAGATACATGCGACTCCTATCGGGATTTGTCGGCACATCGGGTGGCTTTGCTGGTCTTGTTTTACCATTGTCGAAATGTCTTGTAACCGGGATTTCGAGTCTGATCGGGTCTTCCTGGGAGAAGGAATATCCTTCGTTGACCGTGAGAGCTTGTGATGGGCTAAGTTGGGACACCCCTGCAGGGTTTTGAACTTTCGAAAGCCGTGCCCGCGGTTATGGGCATATGGGAATTTGTTAATGTCCGGTTGTAGAGAACTTGACACTTAACTTAATTTAAATGAATCAACCGTGTGTGTAGCCGTGATGGTCTCTTTTTGGCGGAGTCCGGGAAGTGAACACGGTCTCGTGTTATGCTTGAATGTAAGTAGTTTCAGGATCACTTCTAGTTCACGACCGTGCTTTGCTTCTCTTCTCGCTCTTATTTGCTTATGTTAGCCACCATATATGCTTAGTGCTTGCTGCAGCTCCACCTGATTACCCCTTTCCTACCCATAAGCTTAAATAGTCTTGATCTCGCGGGTGTGAGATTGCTGAGTCCTCTTGACTCACAGATACTTCCAAACAGCTGCAGGTGCCGATGATACCAGTGCAGGTGAAGCAACCCAGCTCAAGTGGGAGCTCGGTGAAGATTGTGTTCGTTGTGTTGTTTCGTTTCTGTTTGATCAGTAGTGGAGCCCAGTTGGGTCGGTCGGGGACCTAGCATTAGGGGTGGTCTTCTTTTATTTTGGTTCCGTAGTCGGACCTTGATTGTATTCTGAATGATGTAATGCTATATTTTTGTATTGTGTGAAGTGGCGAATGTAAGCCAACTCTTTATCCCTTTCTTATTCAGTACATGGGATGTGTAAAGATTACCCCTCTTGCGACATGCCTACTATGCGGTTATGCCTCTAAGTCGTGCTCCGACACATGGGATATATAGCCGCATCATGAGTGTTACATATTGCTTGCTTACGGTAGATTGACCGGAGTGTGACGAGTAGAACTATCAGGAGTTATGAGTGCGAATCATCTTCATCATCAGTACAAGGCAAGTAACACTTTGATCATACCTCTTTACTACCCAGTTTTATTGCATTAGATCAGTCCTCAAACAATTGCATGGTTAGGATCTAATTTAAATTGTGGGTTTTGGGAAGTAGATGAGGTAGTACCTACTCACCTGTTTATTATCAAACCTATGGGAGTTACTTTTACGTTGCTTATATTTGCTATGCTATGCTCGTAAACGTGGATTGGGTTTGAGAGTATCCATGACAGTGATGAGTTTGTTAATTAATGGTTCAACTTAAGGTGGCAACTTAAATACACATCTGGGTGGATTGCTTGTGGGCACGTGGAGAACCCAGTGTTGTCCTAGGATATCCCGGAGGACCCGTGTGATCATCCTACGGCCCGCCACCTAGACTCAAAGGGATCATAAGATTATTCATGCTAGAAACTTTCGTGTGCAGCCACAAGCTATTATGGGCTCTAGCATAGTTGAGTAAGTTGCGTGAAGCTCTTGAAGAGGTACACTAGCAGATATAGTGGGTTGTAGGTGGTATAGTCTACCCAGAGTAGAGAGTTAATGCTTCAGAAAGACTGTGTCTCGAATCTCCGACCATGGATGTATTCGAGTCTTGTGGGGAAAAGTGCGCAAACCTCTGCAGAGTGTATAAATTAATCATGGTTAGCCGTGTCCCCGGTTATGGACATCTTGAGTCTCTGGTACTTGGATTATCATATTGATCTCATCACGTTAATTAAATAATTTGTTGGGTTATTGATGTTAATTTGGGATTGAGTTGGAGGAACCTTCTCAATATTTTCAACCAACTTTGTAGTTAAACAAATTATATTCCTTTGCAGTAGGGAAAAATTGGCTTTTTGCAAAAAAAACATTATAACCATAAAGCCTCCACCAACCATATATGCATGTAGTGACAGTTATTATTCATCATTATCCTATGGTGTGAATTTGCCAGTACATTCAATGTACTGACCCTTTGTGGCTGCAATGTCTCATGTTGCGGGATTCTTATGACGAGTAAGTGATACGTTAGGGTTACGATTTCTACACTCAACTTTGCCGTTGGTGTTGATGGGAATCCACAACCTTGTTGTTACTTCCGCTATTATGGATTGAGGTAATAGTATTTACGTTATTTTATATATGTGATTTACCTCTGTTATAAATCCTTGACTACTGTGTGTGTCAGCATACCGATCTAGGGATGACACTTAAGCACAGAGAGTTGACCGTCTGAGGTCGGGTCGCTACACCAGGGTTAAAAATTTAAACAAAATTTCGCATATTTCTGTGGGGTCCAAACTATTTTTAATACTAAAATGCCGATCCAGATTTAAAGTACTTTAAAGATATATTTAAATTAGGTTAAAGCCGAGTGAAATTGGAATCTGAAGATGTGATTTTTTTAGAAATTATAAAGTAATTGCCAATTTGTCGTCCATTTTTTATATTTACAGCCCATTTCATATTAATTTCAATATTTGCAGCCGTCTTGAAAGAGTTGCAGCCCATCATGGCATAGAAAGATAAGCAGGCCTGGATTGGGTATTCTTCAGAAAAAATAAATTGGGTTCATTTTCTCAAAGAAAAAATAGCTGCTGGTCATGTGGTGAAGTAAAATATAAGCCTGGCTAGACGGGCCACAACCTAGTTGAAACCCTGCTTCGTCTCAACAATAACAAAAAAAATTCTACTCGAGCAGCTATGTCGCAGGTGTCAGCCGATCTTGTGTTGTTCTCTTGTTTATTGACTATATACGTTGACAATGTCGTGGGTCCCAGATGTCAGGAAACCACTAGGAGGAAGCATTTCTTATTCTATACGCTGACAATGGAGTATATATAACAAAAAATGAGGAACTTCCTTGCGTACGGCCATGGACAGGGTGGGCCCCCACTGTCATCCTCTCCACGTACAGTCCTCTCCCGATTCCTCTTGTTTGTTGACCATGTTGACAACGCGAGAGGGCCGCACCACGGCGAGCGCTCCAAAGAGCACGGAGGACAACGACGAGGCCTCGGACGTCGGTGTTAACGATTTAGGAGACGGTGGGGCGGCGATGCATGCACTGAGGCGCAGCCAGCCATTGGAGGCGGAAGCAGGTGGCCCCATCGGCACTGGTTTGGTTTTGGCGGCTGGAGGAAGACATGACTGAAGAAACACGACAGACTGTAAAAGCAGTAGGAGTACTTAACAACCTTAACTGAAAGCAGCAGGGGCACTTAACAACCATAGCTGAAAACTGTATGAGTACTTATACAGGTTCAACCGTACAAAGCACGCTTTGAACAGTGCTACTTTGCCTATAGTTAACCAAGGGTGAGGCCACCAAACCCCAGGACAAGGCCCAGGCGCCACCCTGCGCATCCACAACCTTCTGAAAGCAGCTTCATCTCGCAATGTGGTCAATAAATAGGATATTCTCTTTAGAGCCAAGATGGATGAGCCTTCATTATTTGAAACCACCCATGAATAAGTATCTTTTCAGCTCCAAGGGGAATGGAGTAGGTCGACATAAACATCATGTTATGACCAAGCGCAAGTCTGAGCCGACCATGGTCAGGCATCTGTATAGGAACAATACAACTGAGCAGTTTCTGTTTCAAGAAGATAACAACTGTAAAACTGTGTATAAGCAAGAGTTTATGAATAACATATATAACAGAAAACAGCTCATACCATAAGTTTCTCGACACAGTTGGACCTGTTCAATGTGTGCAGCAGCGGCACACATATCCCACATGGCCTTCCACCATTGAAACGCCCCACAAGGACCTCAAGACGATCAATAAAGTGTAGGAACTTGTGGATGTCGTCCCAGTAAAGTTTAGTGCCATCAGTAACAGTCGAGTTCTTATAGAATAACAAACAAGTAGCCTGCTTAACTTTGAAATAACCTACATGTGCCACCAATTATAAGAAATATTAGTTAGAAGTAGCATCTTCGTGAGAGAAGGGAATCATAAATTGTTGCTACTTCTAAAGTTAAATTGTGATTACTTAGACATAATAGGTGGATTAAGAAGTAATCGAGGCAACAAGCAAGAACCAGATACAAAACTAACATGGATGAACTACTGGAACGACATCGGGGTGGAAGATCATAGTGAAGATGACACCAGTTTCTGCTATTTCCATCAACATTCGTGCGCCAACTTTTAGTCCGTAACACTTGAGAAAGTTTATCCAAGTTCGTCCATAAAAAAACAGTGATCTTCTTGGTTCATGAACCCAACTCGGAACTTATATCCATGGCTTGTCTTCAATGTGACCATTAAACAGGTGTATTCAGTTATGGCAAGGCCAACCATCTTGAGTACATGTGTTCTGGCAGAGCAAGGAATGCACTGCAGGAAAATTAATATGGGAACACAATGTATTCACTATCCAAATCTAGAAATAATTTCCTCCTCCACTTCAGTGTTGACCATGGTACTAGTACCTTGTATCCAAATATAGAAAACCAAATTTCCAAATTAGTCGATGACATGTTCAAAAAACCCCACCCTCCCGGATAGAAAAGAGGATTCTAGGAACATAATGTGCGCATTTTAAAATCCTGTGTTAGGATGAGAAGGAACAAGTGTGGCGTCTCGCCGAGGGCACAGAAACCTATAGGGTCCTCACACTTTGGGCACTGTAGATGAAACACACTAGATTCAGTAGGAAGAAGAATGCATCAGTGGCAGTGACTACCATCCTAGGATTACCCGCGACCAAGGGACTTTGAATTATCGGGGATGGATGAAGAATTCGTACCTGGCTCTCCATGAGAAAACCCTATGCAATCGCCGAGAGGGGGTTTTCTCTGAACAAGCATATGAGGGAGAAGGGGATTCAGGTCCAGTGAAATAGTGCTGCTTCATTCATCCAGCTTACTGCTAAAGCTGGAAAGGTGATTTTTTTTGTGATTTGACAACTCATTGGGCATTACTGCGGCACTACGGCCGGGGTGAGTCTACCATGCAGTTGTGCACTCTAATTTGGTGCATGGCACATGGACCCCATTGCCGGATGCCCCACATATCAGCGAAAGGAAGTAGAAAGGCAGGAGTAACTAGTTACACATAAATATATTTTTGACAGAGAGATACTCCCTTTGTAAAGAAATATAAAAATCTTTTATATCACAACTTTATACATAAGAAAAATCAAGGGGAATATATAAAATAATATGGGGGTTCAGCTGAGAATATATACTCAGGAGGCTCATGGTTCTGGACTTTGGGCCATAGGCCCGTGGGCCTGCATGTTTGGGGGCCCATGTTTACTAACTCAGCGCATTTCATATTGCAAGCAATCGGTATGACGCTAGTTTTAGATGCTGTCGCAAGGCGAATACAGAAAATTGAATAAAGCATGACAGCTGTTAGAATGAAATCTAACAACAGTTCCTAACCAACAATCATAGTTGCAATTCTTTCACGATATCCTACGTGATAAATAATACTGTCGTACTACTTATACACACAGGACACTAGTTTCACCATGCCATATTATTACATCAAAATCTCTTGGAAGATAGATCCGTTCGACAGTTGTGTGCTGCTACTGAAGAATTTCAAAGTTGATTTAGACCAGCTCGCCTTGCCGAAAAAGTTCGATTTTGACATCATCCCCTACCGCAAGATTTGACTTAGATTTGAACCTTGACCATCCTTTAGCATCAATCATCATGCGACCATCCTTTGTACTTACGGTATATTGAGCAGGTTCATTCACACCAAGGCTGTGCATGGTAAGAGAAACTTGGCCACGGTCGCCCGGATTGTCGAACGACTGCCTCGTTGCTCTAGGAATTCTCTGTTTGCAAACAAGAAGACATACACAAACAGTTAGATCAACACAGTGAATCATGTGAAACAACATGGAAATAAAAAAGAACGAAGCACTTGGGCGGCCAATGCTTACCAAGAAGGTGGAGATGTCAATTTTTGTAAGGACTTTGGTATATGCAGTGCGAACTATAGCCCAGTATGTTGCCGGTGCAACTGCTAGTTCCATTGCCGCTTTACATGCTAGAGCAGATGCAAGTGCAACTTCAAGTGTTGGTGTAGGTGCCGGAGCCATTGCTGGTGCCCGTGCCGGTGCGATTGGTAGTGACCCTGTTGCCGCCAGAGATGGTGCTCCTTGTGGAGTTGGTGCCGGTGTCGGAGCAGGTGCTAGTGTCGATGCTTGATCCTTCGGTAGATCATCCTGATCCGCTGACGCGGCCGGTGCCCAATCCTCAGGTGGATCACATTGAGCTGCGGCCGCTGCGAGTGCTAGAGCAAGTGTCGTCGGAGAAGGTGCCGGTGCTCGATCCATTGCTCAAGGTGGTACCGATGTGCGAGACAACAATGATTGTCTCTAGTCTGCTATGATCAGCTTTCTAACTTGACTAGGCTCCGTGACCGTGATCCAGTCTTTTTCTGCATTTCTTTTAAATGCGAGCAGGACTAATTGTGGTGTGTTTGTTAAACCAAACTGCAGTTCATCATAGGGCTTCATATTGTACTCAGACAACAGACTGATCCAATTGTGTCCAGTAATATATGTGATGGACAGTGCCTTCGTTACTGACATGACATAAGAAGTGAAACCTGCAAAAATAACCATCATAGATCAAACCAAATGGTTTATTCGTGTCGCATGGCAAAACCTGCATCGTAAAATTGTAGCAAAAGTAAGAAAACATGAAATTAAATCAATAAGATTTAGACAGTAAATCAATAATATTTACTTGATGTGACACGAGTGAATCCTTACCAGGAAATCACTATGTTCAAGTTCTAAACAAAAGATTGATTGTCCAATTACGCGTGGTATGCAGGATAGTCCAAAGGTCATGACAAATCATATGGACCGAACATCCATGGGATTGGAAATCTTGGTGGGTGCAATAAACCCTGCAATGCATAGAGATATTGGAGTGTAACCATAATTGGTAAACTGTCCTCACAAAAAAGATGATCTGGGCACTTCAAAATATACAGACTGAATTGAGTGGACAGACATTAACATAGACTAGTCTAAGGACTCACCACACAACAAAAGCGGCAGTACTAAACAATACAGGGTTCACACACACAAATCAAGTACTCAACAATAGTACTTACTACACACAAGCAAAGTTGCACTAATTAAACTCTACAGACTATTTCTTGCCACCGGCCTACGGGATGAACCCCGCATAACTGACTAGGCCATGGACTTCGTGAGAGATGTCTACCAGCACCATCACCAGCTTGTCAACCTTGGAGAACCTAACAGAGTGGTCTTTCCACTCATAAACATGACGATGAAGACATACCGCATCAGAATTGTCCAGAAGCTTTACAAGAACCACACCCTTCGTAATCGAAGGCACAACCAGGAAACTGTTGTGGTGAAGTACACCCTCGAGACCACGCCTGACAACAATGCTACAGGAAAACACTAGTTTAGGACACGTGGCGACAAGGACACAACAGCTGGATAGTTTAGTAGTAGAACTCATCCTCAGGTCTTCCAGTTCACATGGCATGACTTTGAGAACTTCATCTCCACCTTGGACCTGGTTCTAATTCAAACATAAACAAAATATTTTATTACTACCTCCTTTTAGAATTATAAGATGATTTTCGATATTTTACTCCATATAATACTACATATATGCATAGAAATGAGTGAACAAAGGCACTAGAACATGTCTTCAAAGGCATGAGAGCAGAGGGATTACTTGGAATGTCCATAACACAAGTTACTGAGGCCAATATACTCTCTTCAAATGTAGCATTGATGTTCGTAAAGTAGTTGAAAGTAATCTATAAGAAATCAGTGTCAACCTCTCGCATGTTTTGATCAAAAGAGTAATTTAGAACCGTCGTTTGGCACACAAAAATCACATGCAAGATCACCCAGAAAGTTGTACTACTAGTACTGCATGTTAGATGAAAAAACACGATCACGATCGAGAAAAAGATCGTCAAGAAGAGATATTACCTCGAGGGATCCCGGAGAAGGGGCCTTGGACACGGCGATGGCCTTGAGCTCGTCTGTGGTAGTCTCAACGGGGTGCTTGCACTTGTTCGTACCCTCAGCCTCGACGGTTTTGGCCAGAGCCATAGACATCACTTCGACCTGTGCTCCAGGGTCCATCAAGAAACTGTCAAATAGAAATAAAAGAAAAGAAACCATAATCACAAACCCAAAAGAAGAACAGAGAGGGAGTTATAGGATCAGTCTCGGGGTTGCAAGATCGAGCCTTGGCCAAGATCAACACCATTGATGCACTCACCTTTCCTTCTTTGGGAGAGAAGAACAATGTCAGAAGCAGGTCGGGGTTTTCTTTAAGAAATGAGGAGCAAGATGAGGGA
Organism: Triticum urartu; assembly: GCF_056163025.1. Taxonomy (NCBI): domain Eukaryota; kingdom Viridiplantae; phylum Streptophyta; class Magnoliopsida; order Poales; family Poaceae; genus Triticum; species Triticum urartu. Next base: position 306,680,344 of record NC_141874.1, read on the forward strand.
GAAGCGAGTTGGGGTTTTCTTCAAGAGAGGAAGCTGAGGGAGAAGAGTGAAATTATGGTTTCTTCATCCGTCCAACTTATTGCTGGAAAGGTGGGGGTTTTGTGATTTGAGAGCTCATTGGGCATTACTGCAGCGCTTCGATCGGGGTAGTCTACCGTGAAGTTTGGCACTCTAGTACGGAGTAATTTAGTGCATGGCTAGTGGACCCCGATGCTGGCTGTCCCACAAGTCAGCGGAAGTGAGTAGCAAGGTTCCCAACGACCGTCGAGGAGGATCCGCATGGTAGAGCGTGTCCACTATTTCTGAAGAAAAAATGATTACAACAAGCGTTTCCACTCTTACGACGGAGGAGTGCGAAACACGGCTGCCACTTGAACTTACACAATGCTCCTACTACTAGGCATGTGCAGTGGTTCATACGTCAGTACTACATAATCTTGTTGCTACTTTAGTAAGATATGACGATAACAAATGATGTTGTGCACATGTCAACTATATGAATAGTAATGTAACATAGTACCCCTTATTTGTCTGTCCAGTCAAGAATGAACGGTGAGATCAATGTTAACAGAACTAGGTATACAGCGCATAGAGAGTACGGTGCTACAATACTCCATGGAACATGAACCATATGAAGCACGAATCAGTGTTAGGCAGGGTGTATGAAGGGTGCATGGGGTGGGAGCAAAAGTTCCCTTCTCGACCCAGTTTTGGGTGTTTGGCAGAGTGCATGAAGGGTGCATGAGTCCACACTAGTAGGTTAACACAAATACACTAGGAGCATGCATGAAGAGGGGTGCTAAGATGAGCATGCACGAAGAGGGGACAACTATATTGAGATGAGAATGCAACCAAACACTCCCACACAGTTTGTGCTACAGTGACTGATCTGCACCGTCTGAGTTTGATCCAACGGTCATGTTGCGCCGAGGCATGGACATGCCCATGTAGAGGACGCCTAGACACCACCAAACTCCCTCTGCTTCTCGAGGCGCATGACGTTGGTGATGCAGGGTGCCACCGCCCGCAGAGCCTGCTCCCGGTCGACGAGAGATAGCTTGTCAAAGACGGGATCCAATGGCAGGAATGGATTCCGATGACGGAGCCCTGAGAGGATTCGCCCAGCAATGGCAGTCCACAACCCCTCCTTGTCCAGCTCTGCCCCCACCATCGTGCGGAGACGACTCAGCTCCTCGGAGATATAGGTGAAAAAGGAGACCAGGTTAGGAAGCCGCAACTCGTTGAAGTCAATGGGGTGGTCGAACGGGTTTGGCCCGATGCCTGGTATGGTCGCGCTGGCACAACGGTAGGAATCACGCAGCCGCAACACATGCATGGCAAGATGGTCCACCAAGTGGCTGAGGCGATCCTGGACCACGTCACGATCGGCCCGCTCGCGCTCCAGCCAGCTCGCCTGACCGCCTATCATATCTCCCGCTTTCTGCAAGAACGCCATCGATTCCTCAAGCATCGTTGTGGTGGACGCCTGCCACTTTTGAAGCTCTATGAACTCCCGCATATAAAGGAGGAGCATGGCACTCCTCTCGTCCTTGAGCTCACAGAGCTCCACGTACTTGGCCCTGAGCTCCACATGGCCTGGAGCTCCTATGTTAGGCGCCTCACCTCAGACTCCGTGATCTGGTGCGCCGCCATGGAACCAGGTAGAAGCAATGGCGAGAGGAAGCAAAGGGCGCAAAACAGCTGAAGGGAAATGCAATATATGGGAAGGCAGAGGGAGCAGTGGGTTTTACAGGCGGAGTCATCGTGACTAATTGTTGCCGTGCCTGCTCCTGTCAATCAAAAATTAAAAATCCTGCCACGCCCGCCGCACCCAAAGACCAGAGCAACGCCGCGGTGGATATTTAAATTTACTTGTCGGCAAGGAGATAAAAAAGGGGTGAAAAACAAATGTGGCGGCGGCCTAGCTAATCGCTCACACTAGCCCAACTAGCTAGCCACCGTGCTTCACTGATGTACTCGGCGGGAAAGGTGGTCTTTCATGATTTGACGACTCATTTACTTGCTTCGGTGCTACGACCGAGGAGGACCCATGAAACGCGTGGTAGGGCATCCCACGTCTCGACAAGGAAGAAAAGAGGACCCCAAAACTGCGCGGTAGAGTGTCGCACGTCTCGGCACGGAGGAAAAATGTGCGTGTAAAAATGTATTGTATCAGACATACTACCTATGGTTCGACCTCGGGACCCGGCCAGCTGGTCGAAAACACCCCACTAGCCAAACAGGTTCATCATGCTAACGTGGCACGGAGAATAGGTGTGGTTAGCTCCGTCTCGATCAACCACAACATCTCTTGTTATAGGTGATTCTTCTATTTTCCAAGCTTTTTTAGTTATAATAACACCACGGCAAGCTAGGGCCACTCTTCATGTGTGCCCGTGCATCAAAAGGTTAGACAATGGAGAGGAGAGAGAGATCGCAGATCTGGGACCCAACAGTAAGTGAGTCAGCGGTCATGCACGTGTTGACGTCCCACTCCCTCTACTCTACTCAACGTAATACTGTATAAAATCAAGTTATGGGACAAATCCAACAACCGTTGTTGTTTCAGGCTATCGAGTTACAATTTGTAGTCCAGGTTGCCAGTTCGAATCTCGTCATTCCGATTTGTTAGCTTTAGGTCCAAATTTGATCAATGACAAGTGGGACCCCCACGTGTTGTTCGGATATTTCAGTGTAGGATGTTTTTTTTGAACAAACACTTTGCACGGTTAGACAAATAACGACACGAGTTACACATATTTTGCAAGTTTAGGAACAAAAATGACAGTGAAATAGAATATCACATCCACCCCGCAGCTTAGATGCTATGGTGATACGAGTTTTTACGTCGTTGGAACTGAGATCCAATGCTTGGGAGTAGTCTTTGTAATTATGCGCAATTTCCAAACTCTCCAAGTGTTTTTTGCAAATAAAATATTTAGGCCTCGTGTGTGCCGCTGCATCTTGGATCCAATGGCTCCCAGCTGCTCATATTAGGTGCTCCCCGTAGGTTAATTAGCCGCTAAGGTGATACGAGCATCTAGGTCGTATGATCTGTGATCATATGCCACATGCATAGTACTTGTACTTTCTGCGCAATTCCCAAACTCTCTCAAGCGTACATTGCAAAAACATTCAAAACTCCTACTGTGAGCCGTTAGATCTCCGGGAACTCATACCACCATAGAATCTACGATGCGGGAGCACCTCATATTCTCCCGTGCAAGAAAACATCAGGTGCTCTCGCAGCTTGGATGCTACGGTGATACGAGCTTCGAGGTCATTTGATCTGAGATCCAATGGCATCTGAGCAGTCTTTGTGCTTGTAAGCCGTGGCCGAACTCTTTGGGGGCTTTTCTGCAAAAAAACATTCGAACCACCGAGGAGTTGTTGGATCACAGATCCAACGACTCCGAAGAGCTTGTATCACCAAAGCATCCAAGGTGTGGTAGCACATGATATTCTTACATACAGGAGAATATGAGGTACTCCTACATCTTAGATGCTATGGTGATACGAGCTTTGAGGTCGTTGGATATGGGATCCAAGGGCATCTGAGTAGTTTTTGTACAAATTGTGTGCAATTCTCAAACTCATTAAGGTTTCCTGTAAAAATATTAAGACATACTGTGAGCTGCTATATCTCAGATCTACAAGCTCCAAGCAACTCGTATCAGCATATAACATCTAAGGTGTGGGGGCACATGATATTCTCTCGGGGAGGGGGGGGGTGCACAACCAATCGGTGTTTGGGAGGGTGGGGACAAATTTAATGTTCAAACAATATAATCTAAACAATCATAAATAGAGCTTCACAATTTATCTAAGGTCGAGGGGTTAACCCCCGACAATCTACATAACTCCGCCTAAACACAACATTTGCATGTATGTAGTACTAGACTTAATATTCATGTTTCAGTTTCTTGTTCATTTTAAATATTGAATTGAGGACCATGCATGTCTTACATTTTACTCCCTTCGTTCCTAAATACTCCCTTCGTCCCAAAATTCTTGTCTTAGATTTGTCTAGATACAAATGCATCTAACACTAAAACGTAACTAGATACATCCGTATTTAGACAAATCTAAGACAAGAATTTTGGGACGGAGGGAGTATTAGTCTTTTTAGAGATTTCAAATGGACTGCCACATATAGATGTATATAGACATATTTTAGAGTGTAGATTCACTCATTTTGCTCCGTATGTAGTCACTTCTTGAAATCTCCAAAAGACAAATATTTAGGAACAAGAGTGAGTATTTCTGAATTTGTGTCATACATGCATGGTTTGGAAAAATAGATGCACTATACTTACTGGATTGTTGTTGTATTCGCGCGTGTGTGTGTGTGTGTGCGTGTATGTGTGGTCATATTCTTGATACATACAAAGTTTTCTCACCATCATACCGTTCATCTTTTAAATTTGAATTTGCAATGAAAAACTTACTAGGGATACCATGAAATGTGAAATCCATGTTGAGATCACTATATCACAAACTCACTCTAATTCAAGAACTCGTCATAAATCAATTACCACATTGAGATTACTATTTGTAAGGAAACTACGGGCATTGTAATACATATAGATTCATTCGGAAATTTAAAAGATTCCTTTCATATTCTCGAATGGTAGCACCCAACGGCGTAGCAGCCAGACCCTGGCTCGTGTTGATCCTAAAAAACCCGGGCTCGTGTCCTTCTAGTGGTGTGCGTGGTACGCACATTAGCCAACCCCAACCAGTCGAGCCTCTGCGTTTCAAGTCGAAATATCTGGCGGCCTGAATTCCATCCCTAGGAAATTCCCCTCATGTCCCCAGTCCACAATGACTACCGATGAACAATGGAGGGATGATTTAGTAACTAGACAACGTTACCTACCGTGCCGAGCACGGTTCAATTCCCTCAGTCGCCGCTACCCAATGTCACCCATCAACTCCATTGCCTAGTACTAGTAGGAGTACTACAGCAGGATGAGCACAGAACTGAGCCCCGTTTGTTCGTGCCTAGTACTTGAGTTAATGTATCTGGCAATGCACTAGTAAAGAGGGATTATCTTTTTACTCTGCATATATAACTTGTCTGAAGTCTAACTAAGCAAAATGTTTGACCAAATCCTTTCTTAAGAAATATTGACATCTACAACACTAAAGATGTATTGCTTGAAAATTTATTGCACGATGCAGGTTATGATATTGTTTCAAATCATGGATTTTAAATTTCAGAAAATCCAAAAGTGACCAGAAATTCATGAAACCAAGCATGGTCTTGTGATATGGCACAAATATTTCTACTTAGTTTTTTTATTGAATTTGAGACAAGCTGCTTATGAGAAGTTGCACAAATGAAGAGCCAAGGTATTTTGGAACAAAGACCTATCATGTTAAGGCGAACGCTTTCACTATTCAAACCGTGTGCGTTTATGTGCCGCCACGAGTCCCGCTTCTCATCGGCAAGTGCCGTCCGAGCAAGCATGTGAGTCGATGGGAGGTGTGCAAGCAAACCGTTGCACCGGCTGATCAAGAGGCGTGCGAGCAGACCACTGCGCAAGCTCAACGGGAGGCGAGCCCTTTGACCAGGCTCTGCCGCCCACCTTCATCCCAACTGCCCCCACTTTTAATGGCACCGGCGCCATAGTTTAAAATCACCCTGCACTACCTGGTATCGCTACAATCTTATCTCTTCCTCTCCGATTATCCTATTGTCTACCTCCAACCAGCCTGACCTAACCGTACGTCATGCCGCATCACGATGGTGTGCCCTTAGTCTTCCAGTTTCCTGAGGAAGACACCCAACCAGAGTCTTAAGAACATAAGGCGCTTTGGGACGAGATTGAACTGGCCTCGCGGGAAGACGTCGCGCCTGTCCCCGCTCCCGTTTCGGCTCTCGTCGTCCCGACTGCGCCAGTGCCCATCCTCGTGCATTGATGGGCTGGGGGCTGCACATTGTCATCAAGCTTGATGCCACGGGGTTCCATGAGGTCCCCACGACTTCCACACGCCCGTGCACGTGCCAACGCATGCGCCTGTGCATGCACTGACGTGCGTGCACCCGTGCTGGTGCCCGTGCATACGAATGTCTCTGTCGCGCCTGTCCCCGCACGGGTGCTAGTGCCCTCTTAGCGGCATGGATGGCCGCCGCCGTCCGCTTCCTTGCACCAACGCCAGTTGCCTCCACCCACCAGTTGACTCGCTCCTGGAGACCGAAGTCTAGAACATTCTGGCCTTCCTTGAAGCTAGGGCCAACGTCCAGGAGGACGCCAACAACGGCGCAAGACGCTGCCGTCGCCGTCGCTGTCGGTCAGTGGCCCGATGACACACAGAGCACGGCAGAGGAGCCGCTTCCCACCGCAAGACACCCCCGCCGCCGCATAATCTAATTTTGCCATGAAAAAAGTTCGGATTGCCATGCTTAAAATCCGAATGTTTATCATTTCCGTTTATTTTAGATCGATCATCGTATGAATGTAAAGTCGGAGTCAGACTGAATGAAATCTATGGTTTGATCGATTCAATGTTTTGCTAGAGCCGTATCGAATTAAATATAAAATATGACCAAGCCACATGTATTCCTTCTCATCGCAAACATTTGATATTAAATACCACGTCAATTCCAAATATTTTCTTAGGGAAGTCAATTCCAAATACTTGTAGGGCGCGACCAGTCCCCTTGTTCGAGCACTAGGCGATACATCTATTTATCAACGCATTTAATTATTACGGAGTAGTAGATAAATAGTATTAGATAACTTGTCCATCACGGTCACTTTTGTTCCTAAACTTGTTACATGTATAATCTATATCTATACCATCTATACCAAAGGGGTAGATCCAATTAATCTCGGCCATCAAATCATGTCAATCCAACGACCTAGACTGCTTCAATGTCAAGCGCTCAACACATTTAGCGTGCAATTAATTTCATGCCAAAAATAGTGCTAATCACATAATAACACGCAAATAATATCCTACTTAATATCCGCATGCACTTAATATACTTTCAAATTTTTTGAGCATCAGTACAGACACAAGCGCTCATATACACGCGCATACACTCACCCTTATGAACGCACACACCCACACCCTACCCCTATGAGCACTCCGAGAGTACGAGCCGACATATCATCTTGAGATTTACGAAGTCACCGTAGGCGCCTCGTCGTTGATGGGAGCATCTCCTCCCACTGAAAGCGCATCGTCGGAAATCCCTAGGCGCCTCATTGTTGATGGGAGCGTCTCCTCCCACTGAAAACATTATATCAACAAGGGGAGGGGTACAAAAAATGTTGTTGTACTATGTTGCCTATTGACGTGCGGCTTGAAGGCCCTAGTCGCATGTTCGATCCTTGTCCTTTTTATTTTTAATTTATATATGGGTCCAAATTTGTTTCATGACAGGTGGGCCCCTCGGTGTCTAGTTTGTAGCACTTTAATCTGTGGGTCGAAATTTGTTCCATTACAGGTGGACTATCGGTGTGTTGTTTTGAATCTTACTTGTAATAATTAAAAAGAACAACAGAGTTTTTTGCAAAAATACCATGGTGCGACGTTGATGGTGAGAAAGGACGTGCGAGAGAGCGATGACCGAGCCAGAGGGAAATCAATTGGGGGAGGTGCGCGGGTTGCAATGGTGTTTGGAGTAGTTGTGGGCCAAATGCTATGAAAATATAATCTAAACCCACCAGAATAAATGCCTTCACAAATTAATCCAAGGTTGGGGTCCCCCTCACAATGTAAATAGCTCCAGCTCTGTGAGGGATGGAGAGGTAGCTTCAATCTGTGGAAGATACGCGTGAGAAAGCGAGGTCAATTGAGACACGGATAGATAGAGAGATAAAGTGAGTGTGGTCCAGCATTCATTGAAAAGATATATATGCTCTGAAGAGATATTGTCCAGTTGAGCTTTTGGGAAGGGTGAGGGCTGTAAGATAGATCTTGAGAGATGATCCAGTCACAGACATGTAGATATATTTTGTGCGTGGGAGGAAGCAAGGTCAGTCTATTACATATATAATGGGAGAGAGATTGAGCGAGTGTGGGTCGACGTGCGATCGAAAGAGTGAGACAGGTTGGAGAGAGTGACCTAGATAGACAATGTGCGTGAGAGAGTATACAATATGAGTATGTCGAATTGGGCTCAAACATGGAGATATATCATTTGTGTCCGAGAAAGAGCGTCTCGGTGTACAAAAATAGGGGCGCATCTTTGTACCCCTTTTCCTGTGCACGGGCAGTCAGAGCCGCGCCCACGGCCACACCAAGCAGAACGAGGGAGGTGAGCCAAGGTAAGATCAAATCCCAAGACAATCAAAGCAACGCCAAGGCCAAGACCACAAAGAGCGGAGGGACGAAGCAAGTTCCCCCGGCAAGACCCTTGCCGGATGGCCTCAGCGGCCCCGGCAAGACTCTTGCCGGGACAGCTCGCCCCGCACCAATAGAGCAGGCCACCCTTGAGCCCACGGCCCCTAGTGCCATCATCAGTGTGGGGACAGGGCCCGGGAAGGCACCCCTGTGGTGGCATGTAGATCTTTGTGAAGACATATTCAAGATCAGATTAGAAGATGATGATTCTCGGCAAGATCCTTGCCAAGGAAGGCCACCAGACCCCCGGCAAGATCCTTGCCGGGTACGACAACACACCCCGGCAAGGCCCTCGCCAAAGACGCTGGCAAGGCCACCGCCAAGCCCACGTCAACCAAGCTTCCACTGCCGTTCGCATGCATCTGCCAGCCCAACCAGCTGGGCGGGCGCCTGCGTGGCGACATGCAGATCCCAGGCCAACTCATCAAGCGCCTGCGTGGCTGCATGCGGAACTTCGTGAAGGCTCCACCACCGCGCCAACTCAGCTTCCTGCCTGCCTACATGGCACCGCACGCATCCCTGGCCGAGGCGTGTGACGAAGCGAGGAGGAGCGGCGACGGATGGGACGGGCCTTGCCCCCGTCCCCGATAAAGCAAGAGGACACCTAAGAGATACATTAAATGCAGCTTGTCCTGTAATACGAGGGATCACCTCGTGCCACTGTAGAACTTTCCACCTCCTGTGTGCCACTGTGGCAACCCCTTTTTCCTATAAAAGGAGGCCCGAGGCGATGAGGAGAGGGATTCGGCTCTTTCAAATCACACGCTGACCACAACTAGTTCGAGAGCTCAAGAACTCTCAGAAATACACCCACCAAAGCAGGACTAGGGTTTTATGCATCCTTGCGGCCTGAACCTGGGTAAACGATCCTTGTGCTGTCTACTAGCCCTGCTCTCCTCGCAACCCTGCGCCCCGACAACCGTAGTAGGGATTCTTGTGATCCCATAGGTGTCGTTCCACACCAACAGAGCAAGGTCAATCGAGACATAGAAAGAGAGAGAGAGATTGAGCGAGTGTGTCCCACCATGAGGTTGAAAGAGTGAGGGCGGCTTGGATGGACTGACATAGATAGGAAATCTGCATGAGAGAGTATAGAATGTGTCGATCGATGCCCGAATAGGGAGATTTATCATTTGTGTGTGAAAGAAAGCGAGGTTAATCAAGACTTAGATAAAGAGAGCGAGATTGAGCGAGTGTGGCCCACCGTGCGGAAGAAAGAGTGAGACAGTCTCGAGAGAGTGACCTAGATAGACAACATGCGTGTGTGCGCATGAGAGGGGGGAGGGGTCTAGATAGACAATGCATGTATCTAGCGAGAGAGGGTGGGAGGGAGAGAGAGAGAGCTTGGCATGGAGTGCAATGGTGGGTATGTGAGGTAGATACATTTGGTAACAAATGGAAAAAGGGGGTTGTGTAGTTGAGAGAGATAGAGATCGAAAACATGGAGAGAAAGAATGAAAGTGTGTTGGAAACCGATAGCTTCCTAAGGTGGTTAGGAGAGGAAGATTGATCGACACAGGAAGTGTGTAGCGTGTGTGCCGAGGGGGGGGCTGAAAACAACATTTGAATGTAGATATTACAAGACATGCTATCGGCGTTTCAATTTAGTGTACATTGTAAGATTTGAATTGAGGACCATGCATATGGCTTCCGTAATTATTTCAAATTAGTGCCATACTAGGTTTGGAAAAGTTGACATTGACTCGATTGTTGTGCTATTTTGTAGGTCATATGGTTGAATCCATCCAAAGTTTTCTCACTACCATGGTTTTCATCATATACATATGAATTTGTATTAAAAAAGTAGTGTGGATATTGTGAAATGTGAAATCCATGTTAGAATTGGAGATCACTATGTGACACACACTCTAATTCAAATAACTCCTCATTAATTAATTTATAGTATCCCGTTTCAAATTACTAATTATCTGCAAGGAAAACACGGGCATCGTAATAAATACAAATTTGTTTGCAAAAGAAGATTCATTTGCATTCTCATATGTAGGTGCACCAGGCAGACCAGGGTCGTGCCGTGGTGGTCGCGTGTGTCGTACGGACGCTAGCACCCAACCACCTACCCCCCCCCCTCCCAAAAAAAGAACGACTACAAAATAAGTTCGCGCTTCCACATTTCAGATTGAAATATCTTGCGGCCCCAATTCTAGCCCTGCAAAATCTCCCTTCTCCACTGACCCCTTTCGCCCCTAGAGCGCTCAAATCTCTAATTCTCTGCCAACCCAAGCAGAGTTCAAATCGCCCCTCGTCTCGTCTCTTTCCCCACCTTTGTGCCGGACGACGATGACGAAGACGACAGTCGTGCTTCACCACCGCACGAGAGCTACCTCATCTACGCCCTCGTCCACCGCACCGGGTGGTCCACCGACAACATCGGCTGCCACAACCGACATGCCTCACAGACGCCAACTTCCACCGCATCAGGTGCGCTTCACCGACGCCGTCTCCCACCTCACTATAACACCCACGATGCGGCTATATCTCCCATGTGTCGGAGCACGACTTAGAGGCATAACCGCATGGTAGGCATGTCGCAAGAGGGGTAATCTTTACACATCCCATGTACTAAATAAGAAAGGGATAAAGAGTTGGCTTACAATCGCCACTTCACACAATACATAAATATATCATACATCATACAAAATACAATCAAGGTCCAACTACGGAACCAAAATAAAAGAAGACAACCCCAAATGCTAGATCCCCGATCGTCCCAACTGGGCTCCACTACTGATCAAAAGGAAACGAAACAAAACAACGATCAAGGACTTCATCGAGCTCCCACTTGAGCCGGGTTGCGTCACCTGCACTGGTATCATCGGCACCTGCAACTATTTGGAAGTATCTGTGAGCCACGAGGACTCAGTAATCTCACACCTGCGAGATCAACACTACTTAAGTTTATGGGTAGGGAAAGGGTAGTGAGGTGGAGCTGTAGCAAGCACTAGCATATATGGTGGCTAACATACGCAAAAGAGAGCGAGAAGAGAAGCAAAGCACGATCGAGATGCTATAAATGATCAAGAAGTGATCCTAAAACTACTTACGTTCAAGCATAACATGAGACCGTGTTCTCTTCCCAGACTCCGCCAAAAAGAGAACATCACGGCTACACACTTGGTTGATTCATTTTAATTAAGTTAAGTGTCAAGTTTTCTACAAACGGACATTAACAAATTCCCATCTCCACATAACCGCGGGTACGGCTTTCGAAAGTTCAAAACCCTGCAGGGGTGTCCCAACCAAGCCCATCACAAGCTCTCACGGTCAACGAAGGATATTCCTTCTCCCAGGAAGACCCGATCAGACTCGGAATCCCGGTTACAAGACATTTCGACAATGGTAAAACAAGACCAGCAAAGCCACCCGAATGTGCCGACAAATCCCGATAGGAGCTCCACATATCTTGTTCTCAGGGCACACCGGATGAGCCAGTCGTCGGGTTGGTATAGACACCGGTTGCCCAGGGGGCACCGGATATCGCTTAAGTTGGACCAACACTTAGAGAAGCACTGGCCCGGGGGTTTAAAATAAAGATGGCCCTTGAGTCTGCAGAACCCAAGGGAAAAAGGCTTAGGTGGCAAATGGTAAAACCAAGATTGGGCCTTGCTGGAGGAGTTTTATTCAAAGCGAACTGTCAAGGGGTTCCCATAACACCCAACCGCGCAAGGAACACAAAATCAAGGAACATAACACCGGTATGACGGAAACTAGGGCGGCAAGAGTGGAACAAAACACCAGGCATAAGGCCGAGCCATCCACCCTTTACCAAGTATATAGATGCATTAATTAAATAAGAGATATTGTGATATCCCAACATATCCATGTTCCAACATGGAACAAACTTCAGCTTCACCTGCAACTAGCAACACTATAAGAGGGGCTGAGCCAAAGCGGTAACATAGCCAAACAACGGTTTGCTAGGAAAGGTGGGTTAGAGGCTTGACATGGCAATATGGGGGCATGATATAGCAGGTGGTAGGTATCGCGGCATAGCAATAGAGCGAACAACTAGCAAGCAAAGATAGAAGTGATTTCGAGGGTATGGTCATATTTCCTGCAAAATTCTTAGAATCGACGAAAGCTTGATCCTCGAAAACGTACTCAGCAGGTTCCTCGATCACGTACTCGTCTCCCGACTCTACCCAAAGCAAGAACACAATCAAAGGACCAACAATCAATCATGGTGCAATGCACAATCAACATGATGCAAAACATGGCATGATATGCGAGACATGATATGCAATGCATATGCGTGCTTCAGAAGGGAAAGAATGATCAAGGCATCAAACAGGTTCAAACAAGCATGGCAAAAGTGCAAAAGATATCAGCTTCACACACTTAGTGAAAATACTAACATGTCGGGAATTAACATCAGGAAGCCATGTTTAGAGCAAGCAAACAACATGCTACATGAACAGATCATAGCAAACAAAGGCATGGCATGAATCTACTAAATGCATATAACAAAAGTCCCTTACTGACCATGAGCCAAAAAGGATCAGAAGATATGATGGCACCCATGTAAACATAGCAAGATTCATTAACAGATTTAGACCAGGCAGAAAACTGAACATGGCATAAACAGAATTATGAAGGCATCTTTGTGAGCTCGATTCACTCAACACAAGGCATTGCATGATAAGATAAGCATAGCATCAGCAAGCTGGCATGTTCAAGAAGCTAACCAAGGCAAGAGCAAGTCCATAGCATGCATGGATCAACTACAACAACCATTGCAAAATTGATTAACATGTAAACAATCTGTCAGGAACATTTTATAGCAAAAGTAGAGCAATATTAAGACATGCTAGGGCACTCCATGATTGCATATAGGGGCATGGATGGATAGAGCACAACCATATGTCCAAATCATCCTTACTGAAGATACTCAAAAGAAGCATGGATCTCATTGTAGCGTAATGTTTACATGGCATAACAATAACAGCAGAACAAGGACTTAGCAAAATCCTAAGTCCTTGAAATCAGCGATATCACGAAGGCTACTTTGCATGCTTGTGCTAGTCACCACAATGATCACAAAAATACATGGCAAGAACCTCTGTAAAGATGGCATGGCATAGGTCAAAACACATGTAGAGCTCATGCCCATATGAAGTACACATCAAAAGTGACAAAAATGACAAATCCTGATACTTTGATAAGAATCAACACCTAACAATTTATAGCACTCTTGCATCAGTGATTTGGGAATCAAGATAGACACAAACAAGTATGGCACAATGTAACAAAATGAAGAGCAAATCATGACGGACATTTTCATATATCATGCGCATGAAACGGAGCTACGGTCATGGAGTTATGATGCAATGAACAGGGGCATACAATGTTGGAGAAAAGGGACTTAGTGGAATTTCAACCTCCGAGAACTTGGACGGGGTGATGCGGGATGGAGCGGTACGGCTCGGGGGCGATGCGTTTGGATCGGGGGGGGGGGGGTTGGTGGATCTGGTCCATCCTCCGGGATGTCGCCGGAGTCTCGGCGGAGACGGAGAAGGAGGATGCTCGAGCGGTTGGGGGCGGCACGAGGACGTCGAGGGCGGCGCTGGGCGGCGGAGGACGTCGGGGGTGGCGCGGAGTCCGGCGAGGTCCGAACTCCGGTGATGGCTGGAGTCCATGAAAGGTGGGGCGACGCAGGAGCTCCCGGGGCCGGCTCTGGAGGGCACACTACGCGCCGGCGGCGAGGAAGCCGGCGAGCGAAGGCGGCGGCGTCTCGGAGGCGGGGCGGCAGAGCAGCGTGCGGCGCGGTGGAGTAGGAGGCGCGACAAGCTTAGACGGCGGCAGCGCAGCTCGGCGCGCGGCGGAACAGCGGGCTCGGCGCTGGAGCTGGGCTCGTGCGGCGGAGCATAGGGCGGCGTGCGGCGCGCGGCTCGGCCCAGATCGGCCCGGGGCGGGCCGACCTTGGGCCCCGGCGCGGTGGAGGAGAGAGCGGCGCGGTGGGGAGGTGACGTGGTGACGTGAGAGTGGATGAGGAAGGCGGCGGTGCTAATGTGGCGGCCTCCGATTGGCAGGAGCGACATGGAGGGCGGACATGTTCGTCGGTGGAGGAAGAAACGTCCGACGGCGCTAGGGGGGCGGTGCTTGGGTTTGTACTGCGCGAAAATTCGGAGGGGATCACATATATATAGCTAGAGGGAGTTTGGAGTGTCCAAATGGAGTGTAGTTTTTGACCACGCGATCGTGATCCGATGACGGAGGACATGGGAGAGGTTTGGAAGGGTTATTGGGCTGTTTTGGAGGGGTGTTGGGCTGCAACACACACGCGGCCTTTACGGTTCCCCGGTTAACCATTGGAGTATCAAACGGACTCCAAATGACACGAAATTTGACAGGCAGTCTACCGGCGGTGTACCAAGGACACTTGGAAAATCTCAGTCCATTCCGAGAACGTCTAAGACCCGCACACGAAAAGAGGCAAAAGGGGCGCCGGAGGACGTGGGAGTGTCGGAATGCAAAACAGACAACGGGGAAAATGCTCGGATGCATGAGACGAACACGTATGCAAATGAGATGCACATGATGACATGATATGAAATGCATGACATGAACAAAATGCAAAATGAAGACAAGAACCCAACCACGAAGGGAATCTCACAACACCTCTCCGGAAAAGGCAAGAGTCGGAGTTACAAATATGGAAAGTTGTATCCGGGGCGTTACACTCACCAAGGCTACTTCACCGAGCACATCGTCGCACCTCCGCCCCCCGAGGCCGTTGGGGCTTCACCAACGGTCTCGTCCACCGCATCGTAGAGCTCCACTGCCACTCAAGATCTACATTCGTGCGCGACCAGCCAACGCCAGCGCATCACCCTCAGCGGCTCTGAAGTGACCTGCATTCTAGCTAGGTGAGCATGCCCAAACGCTGGCCCAAACTAGGTATCCACATATCACCCCCTTGTGCACTGTTCCGACGATGTTTGGATATCCTTTCACCGCTCTCATAGCTTACACACCTATGCAACTCTGACTTTAACTCTTATTTCTTCTGGAGATATCATCTGAAACAAGCAAAATCATTTTTTAGCGAAGCATGATGGCACTACGGGATCTGGTACACATCCTGCACACTGGTATAACCTTGTAAGTATATGTCCTCCGGTACAACAACAAGGTCGATTCCTCTTATTTGATCAACCATTCATTGTGTCAAAAATGCAGAGGGGGATACAAGGAGCACAAGGCCTGCACATCCAAGCAAGTGGTAACATGGACTTGTACATGGAACATCCCAAGTGCAAGCAGAGCTGCAGTGAGCCTGTACAACGAGCTAGCGTAAGTCCCTACGTTTCATTTAATTCGTACTGGCCTGCATGTATGATTTGTGAAGTGGAAGATCCATGAATTCAAGTTACCAGGCGCAAAAATTTAACTTAAAAATTACGAAGGCACTTGCACTTCGGAAATCAACATAACTTGAGAAAAGTGAAGCTACATGCACTTTGAAAACCAGCTAATGATCCAAAGTAGTTCTAGATTATAAAACACTAAATTATGAAAACACCAACAAACACAAAATGCAACATGGTGTACAAGGACTACTAACATGGTCTGTACCTGCTTGAATTATTCGTTCTTTGGCTGAAAATATCGAAGTGTAATTGCACCTATAACCAGTGCACAAACTGCATATCAATATATCTATCCTGCACAAGTATGCCAATATTTTCAAACAACAGATTAGAAAAGTATTTATGCTATGTTTTCATGATACGGGGACTTTTTGGTAGATGGCCTCGACGTTTCCTTAAGCCTTGAAAATGTACTATAATTTGCTTGTCATCAATGCCTGCAAATCTCTATGTCTCTCTCAACATAGCAGATCATCATTAGACACTAAATCCTTCAATGGGAGCTTGCAAAATGCTTGCATTAGATCCCTCATTAGACACTATATGTTCATCACCAGGAGCATGTAAAATGTTTGCATCAAATCCTCAATTAGCAGTCTGTTCATTAGACACTTCAGGATCAAGAACAACCTGAGCTTGTATGTTTGCACCGGAAACTTGATTAGATACATTAGGTTCAGTCAGTTCAGTATTGATTGGGGGAGTTATAAAATAAGCAGAAATTGGTTTCATTTTCTCATAGATTCCCTACATACAAGTAGTTTTACAACACCATCGGGTTTAACTATTGGCCAGAAAGTGAACAATTGAATTAGATATAATGAGGTATGTGATGTACCTGCTCATTGTGCATGCTGCTCTTGCAAGTTGCGACTGTCCGTTTGCGCAAGCTCGATGCCATGCCCGTGCTGCCCCCGCTGCCTCCCACACAGGCTACACCCAGAGTTGGATCTTCATCTTCTTGTGCTTCCATTCGCTTGAAGCCCGGCGACCAGCATCCAACGAGGGCGCGAGGAAGTGCCGTGTTGGTCTATCCAGCGGAGGCTAGGTTAGGAGCGAATGAGACTAGAGGCTGGAGCGAACAAATTGGGATTTTTCTTGCCGTCGATCGATATGGGAGGCGCCCGGTTGGGCCGCGAGCATGCTATAGGGCCTGCCTTGCACTTACATTATTGGCCCATCCAAATTGAACTTTTTTCTTCATTTTTTACATTGCCTACTTGTGTGTTGGGATGAACAAAACTAGCCTGGGCCAACCTGGATGACTCAAACTAGGTGCACACTTTCCAGCCACCCGAGGCGGCCACCCATACCAGCCCCTACGGTGGTGTCGCCCCCTTTTGCGTGTATGATTAGGGTAGTGAAAAATATTCCAGTGGCGCTTTTGATTTAACCACAGAATGGTTGAATTTCTTGTTTCTATGAACTGAGTTCGCCAATAATGTGAAGGATGCCAGTCTTTTCATCCTATTGTAGATTGCTTAGATCTCAATATGCCAAATATAATCACATGAAATATACAGTAAAAGCCAGTGTGATGTGTGTGGCTACAACTAGTCTGACAACCCGTCCTCATATAACATATCAAGGACACACCATCTTATCAGATTAACCATTCGACTTACTAATGCAGTGTGGGAAGAAAGAAGTATTGGGATTGCTTATCCAAGCAATTGATGCCATGGACTCCTTCGTAGAGCCTTGTAAGCGAAAAACAAGTTGCGGTGTGCCTGTACAAAGAGCTAGCGTAAGTTCAGTTACCTGCTTATCAGAATTTTAGTTTGCCACTTATTGCAAAATTGTTCAATTACGTTGCTTGGCTTATTTAGTTTGCTACTGATTACATAAGCCATAGCCTCCTAAGCCTATTATAGACTGCACCTATCTATGTGTTTGATACTTAATGTTAAGAATTACCTGTTTGCCTAAAATTAAATAGCTACTTAAGCACGCAGATAGCTGGTCATATGTAGTTCTAAGGTGTAGCAGAATTCATGTGTAATTTATGTTCTGATACCCTATTTGTTTAATTGGTTTGCTGTTATCACTTGTCGCACTAGTAATGTTTGCATGTTCATAGATAGACAACTGTCAGGTTTATATGAGGGATACCGTCTTTTTAACTTATATATATGTGTTGGAATCATTTTGCTTACATCAAAGAAATTTACATATGTCCGTGTTGCTGGTAAATGGTACTGACTTGTTACTTTAATACGCTGCCAAGAACTTGTTAGTTTACTAGTTCATGTGTAATTAAATACGTTGCCAAGACTGGTTAGTTTTACTAGTTTGATGTTAGTTTCTTATGGCTCTTGCAACACTTTATTTATGATTGCTAACATTCAAGTTTGCAGGATGCAACTGAAACTCCATTGGCGCAACAGGTATGTGTCGGCGTTCTGGGAACGGGGGTCCCCAGACTTGCCTGCCTGCGGCGTGGCTCAAAGGGGGGCCCAGCACAGCCCATCTTCACCAACACAGACCCAAGACCCTCGCGAGGGGCCAAGCCTTGCGGGGCGGATGACGCGGAGCTTCCTCAGGCACGGCCTCATCAGGCTGGCTCACAAGGAGGCGGAGAGATCAAGGCGGGGTACCTCAGGAGGTGCCCGTGACGCAAGCCATGATGACCGAAGGCGCCAGGCGGGTGCCAGCCCGCGCAGCGTCCTCCTTTCCTCTTTGGTGCAAAGGGAGCAAGCGCAGCCGTAGAGTACCGAGGCATCAGGCAAAGGTTGCCATTTTGGTGCAACAAGGCCAAGACCAGGAGGACTGCAAGACGGAGGTCATTGTGGAGCCCAAGACGGCGTCACCACCAGAGCTTTGTGCAGGCGAAGACTACTTTTATCAGGATAGCTAGTACTAGCTGCCCCCCTTCAAATTAGCCCGCCATTGTTGTCTCCCTTCCCGCTCGATATTTGGGAAGAGGACCAGGGCCTCTATAAATAGGACCAACCACCCACAGAACAAGAGGGACTGGGGAAGAGGAAAAAGATGAGAGAAGGAAAAGAGAAGGAAAGAGAGAGAGAGAGAAGGGCGACTGAACTCCTCCCAGCAGTTCATCGCCCCAGCCAAGAGCAGACCCTCGCGAGGCTGTTCTTCCTTGTATTGTTCATCATCATCAGCCCAAGAGGCAATCCACCACACCACACACTGGAGTAGGGTATTACACCACAACGGTGGCCCGAACCAGTATAAACCCTGTGTCATTCGTGTTGTTCTTTCCATAGCTTAGATCTTAGCGAGGCGGAGGGGTGCAGGTAGGTAGGAGGCGAAATCTCCGTGCGCACCCCAGTGTTCGAACCTCAAGGGTCTGCCGGGAGCCGAAATCTGACATTTGGCGCGTCAGGTAGGGGTGCGCCGGAATTCGTCTTCCACCGCCCCGTTCTCCTCCGACCATCGCGCCCATGTCTGACGCTCGTCAGGCCCGCGCCGAGCGCCGGGCCGCTCTCGCTTTTTGCGTCGCCCAGACGGCTCCTGTCGGCGGGCTTCCTCGCCATTCCCCGTCACCTGCCGTCAACGCCGCCACGGCCCGGCGGGGGACGAGCAGCAAGCATCGTCTCAGCATCCGTCCGTGCGGCAAGACGGCCGCACCGCTACTCCCTCGCTCACCCCAGCTGGTTCTTCGTCCCGCGCGCTCCTCGCAGCCATGGAGGCTCGAGCTGCGCTCATCGCGGCAAACAAGCTCCTGCGCTACCGTCCCGTCGACGATGTCTATGAAGAATGGCTCGACCATGTCGCCGAGCTCGTCCGCGCGGCAGGGGGCTCTCCTGCGCCGTTCGCTCCGCTGCACCGCACCCCGCCCCACGCGGGCGATGAAGCTCCGGCGGCGCCCCGGCCGCCTCCTCCACAAGAAGGCGCCATGGCTCCAAGGCGCGTGGCCCCTGGGCAGAACCCGCTCCGTCAGGTGCCAGCGCGGCAAGAGCAGAGCTGCCAAGAAGTCCCTCGCCCGCAAGAAGCTGCTCGGGCGCTCCCTGCTCCAGCACGTCACGACCCTGATCCTGCTCCCGCATGTCAAGACCCAGCTGCAGCGCGTGGGGACGTGTAAGACCAAGCTCTCCATCACCCAAGGCCTCCCGTGGCCACAGCAGGCTGCCGTGTCTTCACCACCGAGCTACACAGCGTCGCGTGGCCCAGCAAGTTCAAGCCGGACCTGCCTCCTCGTTACGACGGCACGGCTGACCCTGCGGAGTTCCTCCAGCTCTACGAGCCGGGCATCGAAGCTGCCAACGGAGACGAGAAGGTCATGGTGAACTGGTTTCCCATGGCGCTCAAGGACGGGGCCCGCACCTGGCTCCTGAACCTGGCTCCAGGCACGATCTCCTCCTGGGACGAGATGTGCACCCGCTTCATCGCCAACTTCCAAGGTACTCGCGACCGGCCACCCGCCGTGAGCGACATGCGCCGCATCAAGCAACAACCCGGGGAGACCTTGCAGAAGTACATCTAGCACTTCAACAACGCACGCCTCAAGATTCCCAAGGTGACTGAGGAGGCCATCATCTCAGCCTTCTCTGACGGCGTGCGCGATGTCAAGATGAAGGAGGAGCTGGCGATGCATGAAGACCTGTGCACTTCCTTGGAGCTGTTCAACTTGGCGACCAAGTGCGCCAGGGCTGAGGAAGGGCGTCTCTCCCTCCTCGAGCTGCCTGCCGCAGACCCAGAAGAGAAGAAGCCCAAGGCCAAGGACGTGAAGCGCAAGGGGGCTGCCGTGCTCGTGGCAGAACCAGACACCAAGCGGGGAAGAGATCAGCCCGAACCTTCCAAGGGCAGCCGGTACTGTGTGTACCACGACCTCCACACCCACAACACCAACAAATGTCAAGAGCTCCGAGCCGTGCGAGAAGGAAGGATCAGCCGTCGCCCCGACCGCGGTGACCGGGGCTACAGTCGAGGAGGAGGAAGGAACGCAGGACGCTGGGAAGACCGTGGCCCACGCCAAGGGTGGCATGATCAACCTCGCGAGGATCGCTGGCAAGACCCGCCTCGTGAGGGAGACTGGAGGGATCAGCCTCGCGAGGATCGCCCGCATGGCAACGCAGGCCTCCCTCCGCTGCCGCTGTAGCCAAGGAGAAACGAGGACCGCCACCAAGACGAGGGGGCTGGGGTCTTCCAGGAGCCGCGCGCGATCGCCTGCATACTGGGCAGGGCTCAGGCCCCAGCCTCTCAACGCATCTTCAAGCAGTTCGCCCGCGAAGTGAATGCAGTCCTCCCCAGGCTTGAAGCCACGCGCCCTCTCAGGTGGTCGGCGTGCGCCATCACGTTCAGCTCAGCAGATCAGCTCAAGTGTGCAGCTACAGCCGGAGTCCTCCCGATGCTTTGTTCCCCAATCATCGGCAACGTGGTGGTCACCAGGACCCTCATCGATGGCGGGGCAGGGCTCAACGTCCTGTCCATGGAAACATTCAACAATCTCCATGTGCCCTACAGCCAGCTTCAGCCAACCAAGCCCTTCTCCAGAATCACCGACGGCTCCACGGTCCCGATTGGGTAGGTCCGTCTCCCTGTCACCTTTGGGGCACGCGACAACTACCGCACCGAGCTCATCGACTTCGACGTCGCTCACATTCGCCTGCCGTACAACGCCATCCTTGGGTACCCGGTGCTGGCCAAGTTCATGGCCGTAACTCACCACGGCTACAACGTCCTCAAGATGCCAGGAAGTGGCGGAGTCATCACGATGCCCTGTGAAGAGAAGGACGCGGTGTGTTCCCTGGAACGAGCCTTTCAGGCCGCGTCACTGGAAGACCCGGATCACGGAAGCAGGAGGCTTCCCGAGACCGCCCCCAAGAAGAAGAAGACATTGTCCGGCCCGGCCCCTCAGGAGGCAGGCCCCGATGGGCCCGTGCCTGCCCAGGGGGAACCTCCTTCCGTCGCATAGGAAAGCGCGCCCGGTACCCTCCTCAGGCAGGGCTCGGGGCTCTCCCCTGGAGGGCCACCGACCTGGCTAGGATCACGAGGGAGGCGCTTGGGCACCACATGGAGGCGTGCTTCAAAGCACGTTTCCCTCAAGGAGTAAGGTAAGGAGAGCCAGACCCTCAGGAGTTCGTCAGCAAGGCCATTCAGGAGCTACAGGAGTCAAGGGTCATGAAAGGCGGCCGCCGTCTACCAGCAGTGGCTCCCCATCCAGGCGAGGGTGGTGGGCTGCGCGTCTGCATCAACATACCAGGGCTCAACTGAGTCGCCTCTCTAGAGCGCCTCTGGCCCTCGCGAGTGGGGCGCTGCGGATGTCCACCCCACAGCCGCGTTCGCATGCCTTACGGCTTGCCGAACGCGGCTGTCACGTACCAGCGCCTCATGAGGGGCATCATGGAGGCACAAGAGGCCAGGCGTTCCGCAGCCCTGGCGGAGATGGAGATGGCCCGCAGGGAGCCACCAGCGCCTCCGGAGCCT
Source organism: Triticum urartu (assembly GCF_056163025.1). NCBI lineage: Eukaryota > Viridiplantae > Streptophyta > Magnoliopsida > Poales > Poaceae > Triticum > Triticum urartu. Next base: position 306,702,480 of record NC_141874.1, read on the forward strand.
CCTGAGGCCCCTGGGCCCGGGGGCTCATGAAGATCGGCTTCGGCAGCCCATCGAGTCTGCTACACCAACACCCCTTCGTCCTCAACGTCATCAGGTGACATATTTCAAGTTTCACTTCCAGCTGGGAGCGCCCCCCCAGGGCTGCATTGTTCCCAAGCCGCGTGGGTCCGTCCCTGCGACATGTATCCCTTATATTTCATGTTGTTAGCTTACCTTGTTGGGGGCGCCCCTCGGGCTGCACAATCCCCAAGTCGCTCGGGCCAGACCCAGCGGCGTGTATCTCATTTGCAGTTATTTCTGGTTATGCGTCATACCCACAATGCTTGATTATTTGATGCCGGCCCACGGCACCTCTTCTTCTCCATGCCGACCGCTTGCACGTTAAAGGGGGGGTATCTGAGCATCGCGACTCAGGGATCCTACTAGCTCTCCAGCCCTCACCCTCTGGCCTTGTCCACGGCATCACGACCTGGCATACCAGCGACGGCTGAGACCAGCTCGAGGGCCGGGACCCGAGGACGTAGAGTGCCGGCATCTAACCAAATTTGCAGGGACACATCGCAAGATAAGGCCCAGTGCCAGGCGCAACCCGCCTAGAGGTAGGGCCCCATGAGTCCCGCGCTGGCCCACGGGTGCCCAGATACACCTCGCCAGGCCCTACCGTGCCAGCCATGTGTCAGGGCGGGGTTGTACACGCCCCGGGGGCTCCTCCCGGAGGGGGCCCCCCTCCCACGTACCAGTGGAAGCACCATGCTCCGTGCTGGCTGACGACACTGCCGAGGAGCGGCTATGCCCGTACACATACGGAAGCGCTATGCTCCACGCTGGTGATAAACAACTGAGGGTGGCCCCCGGGCCTCATCAACCTCAGGGAGCCCAGAGCTCAGTGTCCAGCCTCATCGTAACGCCTCCCCTCGGGAGTGCCGTGCGAGGGGGCTGGGCACGAGGGCTGCGCCTGGGTCACGCCCAGACGCACGCCGCCCAGCCAGGCCCCCCCGGGCCTGGTTTGTCGCGCGTCTCTCCCCGAGCGGAGCCAAGGTACGAAGGCCGTTTGAGCGTCAAGGGGGACTCGTGAGCATCGCGACTCAGGAGCCTAACTGGTCATGTAGCCCCTCACTCCTTAGTTCCGAAAGGCTAACGCTGGGTGAGGTATGCGCGCGGCCGGGCTCTGCAGACGTAGAATGGTAGATCCACCCACATCACACCTCCCCACTTGCTGTTCGTGCGCCAAGGGGGACTCCTGAGCATCGCGACTCAGGAGACTAACTTGTCACGTAGCCCCTCACTCCTTGGCCCCGTCCTGGTTTCCGGTCGGGACTAACGCTGGGTGAGGTATGCGCGGGGCCGGGCTCTTCCGGCGTAGAACATAAGCAAGTAGGAAGGAAAAGCGCAAATTTCAAGGAATTCAAAAGCAAATATTACAGTCCACACTGTTATCTCAATGCCAAACGCAAGTTTAAACGCCTCCCCGAGGCATGATACATGTGCAGGAATTAAAGGCAGGACAGGAGCCACAACGGAGTCACTTGTCGGCGGTGGAGCATCACGGAGTGGGTGCGCCTCATGGAGCAGTGGGGTCGGCAGCGCCTTGCTTCGGCTTGGTGCTGAAGGCCCGGAACTTCCCCAGCAGAACCTCCGCGCGACCCTTCACGGCCTCGGCAGCGGCAGTGGCACGCTCGCCGCTTACTGGCTCTAGCAGGCCGTCGAGGTCGACGTCGGGACCGCGAAGGTAGATGTGGGTGAGCACCCGCGTCAGTGCTGTAGAAGACAGGACATGCGCCTCGGCCTCCTCCGTGAGGCCAAGGCCAAGGGCGACATCTTCAAGAGCGCGAACCCGGAAGGGAAGTAGCTTGGCGGGGCCGTCCTCAGCGCCAGCCAGCGGGCTAGCCAGGCCGCTGTCGTAAAGCGTCCTCAGCGAGGAGCGAGCCTTCGCCTCCATCTCCGTGGAGGCCACGCGGTCCTCGGCAAGAACCAGTGCCTTGTCGTCCAGCTCGGCCTTCCTCGCGCCCAACTCCTGCTCCAGCGCGCCTAGGCGGTCGCGGCGCTTCCTGAGCTTGACCTCCCTCTCCTTGATGGCCGCCTCGCGAGCCTTCACACCTTCTTCCTGCTCTTGGCGAAGGCAGACCTCTTTCGTGAGCTGGTCCCGCAGGCCCTGCAGCTCGTCCTCCAGCGCCTTCCAGCGACCACGGAGGTCGACCACCTCCCCCAGGGCTGCGTCACGAGCAGCCTTCGCCTCAAGGACGACCTGCTTCTCCTCATCGCAAGTCATCGAGGCCTGGACCAGCGCCTTCTGAATCGAAGCGTCGAAGCGAACCCATCCGGAAGCCAACTCCAAGCGCCCGACCACCAAGCGAGGGTCGGCGCCAAGAAGATCCTGCCGCAATCGGTCCAGCTCAGCGACATCACGATCCAGAACGGCAGAAGGAGTCGAAGAGATAGCAGCCGGTGGAGTAGGAGGAGAAGGCGGCTGCGCGGCCACAACATCCTGAGGCGGAGTCTGCTGCGCCCCAACGGCTGTAGTGGCGGCGGCAGGCAAGGACACCTCGGGAGTCACTTGGGCCGTGGGGGCCGAGCTCGCCCCAGCCGGCTCAGCCAGGCCTCGCGAGGACGACCGGGCAGGAGAAGCCCGTGCATCGCGGTCACCCTCCTTCGCGTGCAGAAGCGCTGCCATGGATGGAACCTCAAGAGTCCCCTTCGACTTCTTTGCTGTGGGCGCCAGCCTGTCCAAGAGATGCAGATGTCAAGCCTCAGAAGCAGAATAAGAAATAAAGACAAGAATCAAACGCTTACGGGTCGTCGCCAGTGAGCTCGAGCGGCCTCTGGCCAAATTTGAAGCCTGAAAGTCAGCTGGAAGGGTCAACCTTGGGAAGCTTGGAAGCGGAAGGTGCGGTCCGCCTCGGGGCCGGGGCAGACCCGCGGGAGATCAGCCCGGTCCTGTCCTTCTTCGGGATCGGGGGCAAGCTCCCGCCGTCCTTCTCGTCGTCATCCTCGTCATCATCCACGTCGTCATCGCTCGGAGAGAGGTGGAGAACGTGGGACCTGTGCCGGGGGAGGGGAGCCCTCAACTCTCCGTCAGTCGCCTCAGAGTCAGGCCCTCTTTCCCACTCCCCTCCTTCCTCCTCTTCACTGGAGTCGTCGGAGGGCACGTCCACCGGTTCCTCGGGAGTTTCCATGGGCACGGGCCCATCCCCGTTGAAGACGGGCATGGATTCCACTACCTGCTCCCAGTCGTCGCGGAGGAACAAGGGCGTAGGAGCACCCTCCAACCTCGCCACATCGCCCCCGACCAGAGATTGGAGGACCGCAGCCAGATCTCCGTCGGCCAAGGCCGCGGGGATCGAATGGGGCCTCCACATCGGGGGTGAGTAGAGCCGAAGCGGAGCCAGCCGGTGCTTCAGGAATTCCCTCAGCAGCGACGTGCCGGTCAGCTTCGCCGCCGCCATGTTGGCCGGCCTCAGATCCGCATCCATCTTCTCCAACACCAGCTTCACGCGGGGGTCCGCGAGCTCCGCTCCACCCCAATCGCTGGAGCTCGTGGGCTGCTCTGTGGGCAAGATCAGCCGAGGGTGAATGCGCCCAGGATCCGCCAAGACCCACTTGCTCCCGAAGCCCTCAATCCTTTTCCCGGGGTTTGAGATGGCAATGGCGCCGCCGTACGCGATGAAGCTCGCGCACGCGGAAGCAGGACCGCGAGAGGTCCGGAGGTAGAAGTAGTGGCGCAGCAAGGCCACTGAGGGCTGCACCCCTACGTGAGCCTCGCAGTAATAGGCGAAGATTGCCAGGAGAAGGACGGCGTTGGGGTGGAGATGTAGAGCCTGTAGCTTGTAATGGCGGAGGACAGAGAAGAAGAACTCGGAGAAGGGAGGCACTAGGCCAACAGCAATGGCACTTACGAAGAACGGATAGAAGGTGTTCCCTTGACCCTCAGGGGTGGCGGAGCCGGCCTTGGACACCTTCGCCCCGTCGATGCCTCGCGCCGCCGCCATCCGGCGCAACCGGGCAAGGCTCGCCTCCGACACGTTCGGCGAGTCCAGGGCAGACGAGTACCAAGCTGCGGCCGGGGGTGACGAGGCGCCATGGCTTCCTAGGTCACGCGGTCGGAGTAGATCTGGAAACTTTGGAGGAAGGAAGGAGAGGCACAAGAAAGGGGATCTGAGCAGCAACTGGAGAAAGAAAAAAGCAAAGCCTAGGCAGATGCCGCTCCTTTATCAACTCGCACGGTTGCTGAGGCGCCCATGTCCAATCAACCGCCACACGGCGCCCAAGGCCGCAGGCTGTTAGGGCCCGCGGCGCTTCGCTCTTGACCTTCCGCCTCCCTGCACGGCCAAGTCCGGGCGTGCCTTGGGCCCGGGGGCTACTGTCGGCGTTCTGGGAATGGGGGTCCCTAGACTTGCCTGCCTGCGGCCTGCGGCGTGGCTCAAAGGGGGGCCCAGCACGACCCATCTTCACCAACACAGACCCAAGACCCTCGTGAGGGGCCAAGCCTCGCGGGGCGGACGACACGGAGCTTCCTCAGGCACGGCCTCATCAGGATGGCTCGCGAGGAGGTGGAGAGATCAAGGCGGGGTACCTCACGAGGTGCCCGTGACGCAAGCCATGACGACCGAAGGCGCCAGGTGGGTGCCAGCCCGCGCAGCGTCCTCCTTTCCTCTTTGGTGCAAAGGGAGCAAGCGCAGCCGCGGAGTACCGAGGCATCAGGCAAAGGTTGCCATTTCGGTGCAACAAGACCAAGACCAGGAGGACTACAAGATGGAGGTCATTGTGGAGCCCAAGACGGCGTCACCACCAGAGCTTTGTGCAGGCGAAGACTACTTTTGTCAGGTTAGCTAGTACTAGCTGTCCCCCTTCAAATTAGCCCGCCATTGTTGGCTCCCTTCCAGCTCGATATTTGGGAAGAGGACCAGGGCCTCTATAAATAGGACCAACCACCCACAGAACAAGAGGGACGGAGGAAGAGGAAAAAGACGAGAGAAGGAAAAGAGAAGGAAAGAGAGAGAGGGAGAAGGGCGACTGAACTCCTCCTAGCAGTTCATTGCCCCAGCCAAGAGCAGACCCTCGCGAGGCTGTTCTTCCTTGTATTGTTCATCATCATCAGCCCAAGAGGCAATCCACCACACCACACACTAGAGTAGGATATTACACCACAACGGTGGCCCGAACCAGTATAAACCCTATGTCATTCATGTTGTTCTTTCCATAGCTTAGATCTTGGCGAGGCGGAGGGGTGCAGGTAGGTAGGAGGCGAAATCTCCACGCACACCCCAGTGTTCGAACCTCAAGGGTCTGCCGGAACCCAAAATCCGACAGTATGTTTTCAGAAACTGCCTTGTTTACCTGGTTTGCTGCTGTAACTTGTTGCTGTAATCATCTTACCAACTTATAGTTTTCAGGATCCAATTGGAAGCCCAATTGCATAGCAGGTACACTTTCAAAAATATATTTGTGTAACAGGTTTGCTGCTGTAACTTGTTTCTCTAATCAAGTTACTGACTACTCAACTTTTCAGGATCCAAGAGAAACTCGAATGCCACAACAGGTTACTTCTGCAAAAATTGTTTGTTTAACTGCTTTGCTGCTGCAACCGGTTGCTCTAATCACGTTACTGGCTACTAAACTTTGCAGGATCCAAGAGAAACTCCAATGCCACAACAGGTACCTTGTGCAAAACTTGTTTGTTTAACTGCTTTGCTGCTGCAACCAGTTACAATGATGTTAATAACTACTTTGCTGCCACAACCTGTTACAACCAGTTACAATCTCTTCAATTCCTTGTTTATTTAATTGGTTTGCTGTTATAGCTCCCAATTGAGATGTTTTGCTGACTTCAACTTTTTGGAATCCAATCGGAACTTTAATGGCAAAACAGGCTAGCCTAAGATCAAGGAGCGAGGTCCCAATGGATGTTGTATCATCCTGCAGTAATGGCACTGACCCAATCGTGCATCACGAATTGCCAACTGCTGATGCTCTAGAGGCTAAACTATTGGTAGAAAGAGATTCTGCTTCTACACTTAGAGATGAAGTTGACATGTTGAGGAAGAAAACAACACAATCACAAGCAGTACTCAAGACAACCATTAAATATTTGGTGGGTTTCAGAATGAAGCAAGCTGAGACTGACCGCATTGTTAAGGTCCTGGAAAAAAGGAAATTAAATTCCCACCTGGTAAATCATAGGTGAAAAGTTCTTTCCATCGTTGAATAACCTTTGTGTTGTTTGTTCATGTAATCGATCAAACCATTTGTTTTAGAGATCATGTAATAATTGTTTTTTGTTTTTTGGTTTGTAATTTTTTTAGCACAAGTCTGTATTAATTGATAAGACTCTGAGACATTTCATTTTGATTGTTGTGCCAAACCTACAAATATGCCAATCGGGCTGAATGTGCATTTGGCAATAATAGTAGTATAGATGGTCCTCAAATGGCACGCATCTGAAAGGGCCAATATGTTGTACTAGCTTCGCTAAAAAAGGATGCTCTTCTAGCAAAAAAAGAACAACGACCTAGTTTATGTATGTTAGTTGATATTATTGATCCATATACTATATAAGTGTTTATATGTCTGTTAGTTTTGTACATTATTGGTTGATTGACTCGGTATTTGAATCTTGATACATCGCTTGTGTACATATCTAAATGGGAGTACACATTATGCTGTGTGTGACACTTGAGTTGGACATAAAGTGGTTTCAAATATTCGAATTCACCTTAAACTATATTCTATCTTCTGAATTCGAGTATCGGCATTTGTAAATCATATTCATATATGACACTGGAATACATCTTTGTCATGCTTTTGAAGATATATAAAAACACATGGAATGATTTATAAAGATTCATATAGGAATACAAAATGGATTTGAATTTAGTTGCCAAGGTAAACGTGGATGCTTATTGTCCCAAAATTCAAAAGAATCGGCAAAATGTCCACTCCCACGTCGGCTACCCGAAGCCAGTGTTTGGGAGATGGAAATTACTGTCTACCCCTTACGCGGACAATCCATTGACCCGATTTCCACTCCTCTCAATAGGGGTAGGTTAGTAACTTCAATTAGACGTGACATGACCACCTCCGAGCCCATTCCAACATGGTGGGCGCCAAACATGGGCGGCAAAACACATTTGATTCAAGCTCGTCCGAAAGACCTCTGTCTCTCCCACCATTTCCCATTCATACACGGTGGGCGGCAAAACAAACTCAACCTGGCCGAAATCAATGTAGGCAAATATTTTTAATAGGGGCAGATCTGTAACTTCACTCAGACATGACACAACCTCCCTACCTGTCAGCCCTGTTCATACACTATGGGCGCCAACTGTGGGTGCCCAAACACCCTCTCCTTGCCCAAATTTGCTCTGGGAAAATATTGGCGATATGTGAGATTACCGTCCTATCTCAAACCGACGAGACGTCCAAATCTTAACGGGGGCTAAGCTCGTAACTTTCCCATATTTCAGACAGGCGTGTCCCAAAAACATGGTTCCCCGTACCTCTCCCTCAATTTTCCCATTCATACACTGTCTGCGCTAGAACACCATCCCCAGAGCAGCCTCCTCCGTCCGCCACCCCATCCATCACTGCCGTCCTCCACCCCATCCATCGCCACCATCCTCCAGCATGCCGGAGCACCTACCAAGACAGCGTCGTCCTGCTAGAGATGGACGTTTCTCATCCACGGCTACGGAACAGGAGCCTTGCATCACGTCCTCTCGCTTCATCGGCGCTGTCGTCCTCTTTGCCGGGGCCGCTTACACGACCTTCTTGTCCATCGTAACGGGACTTATCCCCTGATGCACCCGTATACCGTCGCAGATCTGCTTCAACACCACCGATAGCCATCGCTCCCCCGATGCCTACACGACACCGCAAGAGAGGTAGTACTTCATATCTGCTCACTCTTTTGATGTCAACCAGAATAGATCGTATCTTGGCTACTGTACTTTCTTTTCAGCTCTTAGAATTTAGTTCTTAGTTCAAAGCAAACAATGGATGCTAAATAGCATTTATGTGGTTTGCAGCTTTAAATCTGCCATGGCACAGTCATAATATGGTTTAATTGATCCTACTTAGGGTTTAATTGAACATGTTGATTCCGTTGTGGTTTCTTTAATTGAAATCGGAGAGGAAACCCTCTTTTGCTTAAAAAATACATAGGGTTTCCCACTTTTATGATCACTATACGATGAGCATACGTGCTTCGTGACATAATAACACTAGTTGTTTGCTTCGAACTGCATAGGGTTTCCCTCTTTTGCTTAAAAAATGCATAGGGTTTCCCACTTCGGAAGCTTAATTGTTTAATATGAATATGATATTATTAAAACAGAGTCGTTTAATTGGTCAGTTAAATGTTCCTAATTTAGTTTCGAAAATGCATATACGCCACTCGGGTGTGTATCTACAGGGTGCCCACGGTGCGCCGCAGCCCACCCTGGGATTTTGGGTCAGCCCAGGCCCTGATTCCCCTCTGTTCTGCTGCGCTTCCGATCTCTACTTGCCCCTAGCCGCCTACCTCACCGGCGACTTGCCGTCCCAAGGAGATGCCAGACTAATAGGAGGTCAGGAGCCTCTCGCCCAACAGCATCACTGCTGCCCGGGCGCGCCGCCGTGCCTACCTTCCCAGTCTGTTCAGGGCTCAGGCATGCAGCAGCCACTAAGCCAACCTGTTTTATCTTGAGATACGTCCTCAACACTCAGCAGCCACTCCTCATCACCCACTTTCTAATTGATTCATTACTCATTAGGCAGGACTGTCATTAGGGTTTATTGTGTACTGAGTGCTACCTACACTTAATGGTTCAGATGTATTTCAGTGATCTTTAGTACTTGTAAAGTTCATAGGGTTTCAAAATTCTGGCCCTAGGAATAGATACTAGTCATTTTGGATTGTTCTTCATAGTGACATTGACCCAGATTACTACTGTAGGCCATGTTTGTTGGCAATTTTACTTGTCTTCCTTACTCATTCGATATGATATCCAATTATTCACGTCGATTAGTTGCAAACAATAAGTGCTAGGCCAACTTCTGGATTTAGATTTTGGACGGTCTCTTACTGCAGTTACAATTCTGCATACTTGTCCTAGTAAGCTCACAAGTAATGATTGATTCACTACATCTATGCTTGCCTTGTCATATTTGTTGTCAATATTCTTTTAGGGTGGACCACCCTGTTTCAAAATACTGGAACCGCATACATGAGTGAATAGTATTTCTCTGTGTGATCTCTTCCATCATGTGTGGGCAACGAACACTCCATTGTATAGAAATAAGTGTCATTTCCACCTTTTACATAGACTATGATCTTTTACATGGAATACAATCTGCCTACTTGCTTTGTGTCACACTACTAGCACTCCACCCTTGAAGCTAAACATTATGCCACTCATAATTCCTTAGTTTATTTGGTCAAATACGAATTTGATATGACTCTAATGTTCCTACTTTAGTTTTGAAATGTGTGTCTGCCTGTTATAGAGACATAAGAGGTTTGTATTTCTGTGTGCGGTCTGGCCAGCATGGTTGGGGGGGTGAACTTTGCATATGCAGGAGTTTATAGGGAGACACTCTTCAAGTTGAACCCAATTGCATTCCATAGATAATCTGACTACTTTTTATGTTTTCATGAATCTCAGATACTAAACAGCATCATAATGATTTGGAGCTTGCACGCATGAAAAGAATAAAGCAGAACGATGCCATGGCTGTCAAACTTGGCATTAAGGGGCTGAAATCAAGTCTGGGTGCAATGTAATGCAAACGCTCTCCACCTACAGATTCATGCTTAGAATATGATCGTAACAATGATTCTGAGCTAGAGGGAGACCTAAGTCAATGTAGCTCCCTAGCGGAGGAGTCAGAGACAGATGCCCTATCTTATTCACCCATCAAGGTGCTTGCTCTAACTTTCCAAGGTTATATTGGTCGCACATATCTTGCAACTGATGCTTTGCATTGCTTCTACTTTGTTGCACTACCATTAGCTTAGTTTACACATCGTGTATGTGAATACGCCATGCCTATTCATTTTCAGTACATATTCCATCTGTCATCACACCATATTTATCCATTCAAATGTTGTTCTTATGTATCAGACGTTCAAAAGGAGGAGGGTGGTTGCTAATCACGGAGGAGCACGAGCAAAGTATTTGGAAAAGGTAGTGACACCTAATAAATCAAATAGCCCATTAGGTGTACTTGCAATCACCCGACCCACAAAACACCGCCCCAACTCTAGCAGACTCTAGCCCTACTACACTGGTCATCTCTGATGCCCCCACTCAGCAGACCCCAACTGCAGCAAACAGTATGATGATGTCAGTTGACAAAGCACCAACTCTACGATGCAAAACCCCCATTCCAGCAAAGAATACACCAAATCCCTTTTCGAACGAGAGAGATCCCCAATTGCAGCAAATAGGACCCATGTTCCATTTCTTCCCAGTTTAGAGACGAAGCTTATATTGTTGTCAGGAACTTTGTGCGCATCTTTCCTTCATGGAAAGATTGTACCACAGACACAGAACAATTTCAAGTCTTCCTCTGCAACTTACGCATAAGTAATGTAGTAATGTCATTCATGGTAATTTGTAACGCCCTCGATGCGGCTCTATCTCCCACGTGTCAAAGCACGACTTAGAGGCATAACCGCATTGAAAGCAATGTCGCAAGTGAGGTAATCTTCACACAACCCATGTAATACATAAGGGAAAGAGATACATAGCTGGATTACAATCGCCACTTCACACAATACATGAATAAAGCATTACATCATCCAAATACAAACAAGGTCTGACTACGGAACCAAAATAAAAGAAGACTACCCCAAATGCTACACAGATCCCCGATCGTCCCAACTAGGCTCCACTACTGATCAACTGAAAAACAGAACAACATAACGAACACGGTCTTCATCGAGCTCCTCCTTGAGCTCGGTTGCGTCACCTACACGATTTCCTCGGCACCTGCAAAATGGTTTTGGAAGTACATAGTGTTCATCCGGTGTTGCCCTGAGAACGAGATATGTGCAGCTCCTATCAGGATGTCGGCGCATCGGGCGGTCTTGCTGGTCTTGTTTTACCATTGTCGAAATGTATTGTAACCGGGATTCCGAGCCTGATCGGGTCTTCCTGGGAGAAGGAATATCCTTCGTTGACCGTGAGAGCTTGTGATGGGCTAAGTTGGGACACCCCTGCAGGGTTTTGAACTTTCAAAAGCCGTGTCCGCGGTTATGGGCAGATGGGAATTTGTTAATGTCCGGTTGTAGAAAACCTGAAACCTTAACTCATTTAAAATGCATCAACCGCGTGTGTTACCGTGATGGTCTCTTTCCGGCGGTGTCCGGGAAGTGAACATGGTGTTGGAGTTATGCTTGACGTAGGTTGCTCTAGGATCACTTTTTTGATCATAGATTCTCGATCGTGCTTTTGCCTTCTCTTCTCGCTCTCATTTGCGTACGTTAGCCACCAAATGCGCTAGTCGCTTGCTGCAGCTCCACCTCATACCTTCTACCCTACCTATAAGCTTAAATAGTCTTGATCGCGAGGGTGTGAGATTGCTGTGTCCCCGTGACTCATAGATACTTCCAAAACCAGTTTGCAGGTGCCGAGGAAATCGTGCAGGTGACGCAACCGAGCTCAAGGAGGAGCTCGATGAAGATCGTGTTCGTTATGTTGTTCCGTTTTCAGTTGATCAGTAGTGGAGCCTAGTTGGGACGATCGGGGATCTGTGTAGCATTTGGGGTAGTCTTCTTTTATTTTGGTTCCGTAGTCAGACCTTGTTTGTATCTGGATGATGTCATGCTTTATTCATGTATTGTGTGAAGTGGCGATTGTAAGCCAACTATGTATCTCTTTCCCTTATGTATTACATGGGTTGTGTGAAGATTACCTCACTTGTGACATTGCTTTCAATGCGGTTATGCCTCTAAGTCGTGCTTCGACACGTGGGAGATATAGCCGCATCGAGGGTGTTACAAGTTGGTAATCAGAGCCTTCCCTGACTTAGGAGCCCCCTGCTTGATCGAATCGCTGGTGTTGTTGAGTCTAGAAAAATGTTTTGAGTCATTTAGGATTATATATATCGGAGAGTAGGATTCTTTTTACTCCTCAGTCCCTTCGTCGCTCTGGTGAGGCATCCTGACGAAGAGTTTTGACTCTTCTCTTCTCAAATTTCACTAACTTTTTTTAGGATCACGTGGGTATCTTGGAATCGTTCCGATGGTTTTGTGAAGAGAACATTATTCTTGGTGCCTCCTGACATTTAGGGGTTGTGGCAGTGTCCCAGGGAGTTGAGCTCCGAGGTGTTGTCGTCACAATTTTATCGTTGCAGTTCTGGAATACCTGAGTTTCGCCGACATCGAAAATCTCTTTTATGCAGTTGTTGGTGAGATAACTTCGACGCCACCTAGTACTGGGGCGGGAGTTCAGGAGTATTGCCATAACTCGTATAACGGATGCTTTTTGAAGGTTGAGGTAAACGATTTCCGAAGGTTTCTTGGTTATGTGTTGAAGGATGGATACAGCTGGATGTAGGATTTGCTAGTTTTGGGTGAGATATTATGCTTCCCCTGTATCCCCAACATCTGATTGCATAACCGAAAAGTTTCAGGAGTTTATAAGTGGGAATTCAAGTAGCTCTTAGGATATCTGTCCGACAGATGTATGATATGAAATTGGGGTTCGATGTCTAGTGGTCCGCCTATCCACAGTTGGTTTTACAGTGGTCTCATTGTGTCTTAAAGATTCCTTGGCTATGCCGACTCGGGGACGCTTCGTATGTCATGTGCACTGCCTTGTACATGATGGTGTTGTACGATCGAGCCCGTGTGGGCCCCACCATGAAAACTTCAGATGAAATCTCTATCATATGTTTGTTCCGGCTTATTTTGCAAGCCAATCCTTTGTTTTGTTTTTCAGTTGTGGTATTTGAGTTGCTTCGAAGCCAAATGTTGATTCCATACCTTTTCCTAAGCAGTGTTCTCATACTCCTATATGAATACTAATCCTTCATGGTCATCGAGATTGTCATGTCAATCCTTTTCAATCGGCGTGTTTTCTCTTCAAGTGGATCCGATCATTTCAACATCCGCAAGATCACCTCTTGGTTTTTCCAACGTTATTCGTTTCATCCATCCCAAATTGTCTTTGTTTTCCCGCCCTCCCTCCCTTTGTTTCTTCAAGGACTCAGATTTCTTGTTCAAGTATCCTTTTATTGATGGGAAGCCTCTCCATTCTTTTCCGTCAATGTTTATCTGATGATTCTCATGAAGATTCTAACGGAGCTTCAAGTTCATCATTCTTCATTCGTTTTCTACGGTGGATTCAATTTAAAATTTGTGGATCATATCCCTTTTCCCCGTTTCAAATACCTTCTCATGCCGGTGCTCATCATATTCATTCATTTCTCGCTATTCAATTATTCCGGAGTGCTGAAGATATCTCGGAAGGATCGTCTTTTCCTTCAAGATCCGTTCAAACCTATTCCGAGGTTGTTATCTCATTCAAGCCATTTTATTCAACCGGTGCTATCTATCTCTCTTCAAATCTTTTCAACGGTGTTTCTTTTGAGTGGGCCCTAACCCACAGGTCTTTTCCCAGGATCTTACCCAACACTTCTTATTTTTCCGGAGCTTCTCAAATTCTTTTCTAAAGTTTGACGTAAGAATGATTTATCATCAGTCAAATGTCTTTCTCCAAGATCTTTCAAATTTTTTTCATCGTTGGTTCAACATTTCTAATTTTCATCCCGGAGTATCTCAACAATTCATGGTGGTGTTTCTCATCGTCATTCTCTGCATTTGAAGACCGAAGAAGAGTTTTACCTCCATATCTTATCCGTTCTCTCAGAGATTCGTGGTTCTAGTTCAAGGCCATCCTCTCATAATTGTTTTGATTGTGAGAATTCCTTTCACCTATCTGGAGTCCATCAATTCAGGTTTATTCATTCTCAACTTTCAGCTATAGTTCTCCAAATCTTATCGGTGCTTTGTTCAAGTGATCTCTAATCAGTTCGTGATCCCTTCGTTCTCATTGTCTCAAGTATCTTCGTTCATTTCACAATTCTTACCCGGTAATTCATCCCTTTACTTCGTTCATTTTCAATACTACCGATGGTTCTTCCAAGATTCTTCTTCCTTCGTTCATCATATCAATGCATTCGTGCTTTCCAAATCCTACCGTTGGCTCGTTGAAGACTTCCTCAAGTTGATGCTATATCTATCTTAATCCTTTCTACGGGAATAGGTAGTATGCCAAATCCATGGTTTGTCATCTATTTAAATTGGTGAAGGATAAGCATAACATAATTCCTATTCTTGTTTCACCCAAATGATTAATTCGTTATTCCGGAGGTTCATTAAATTCCTGGTTTCAATTGTTTCATCTTCTTTTTTCCCCGGAGTTCCAACCTTTTTCAACTATTTCACCACGGAGATTCATTTAAATCGGTACAAGGATTCACCTGGTGTTTTCAACTTCTCTTTCTTTCCATTTGATCATTCTTTTGTTTAACGGAGTTCTTCATGAAGGTTCTACATGATGGTTCATCAAGGATTAAATTCCTTCTCGAAGTGTTCATTAACATTCTTTTCTAAGGAGCTTAAGTTTCTTCATCTTGCAAGCCGGAGTGCAATTCTTTCTTCCATATCATTGGAGGTGGTATTATGTCATTCTTGATAATTTGAGTTCATGTTTCATGATTCACAGGTTGTTAAGAATGGGGTTTTTAAATCCATCAACCTCTTCGTTGGAGTTATCTTGGGTTATATTTCACCTAAAGCCTTCCCTACGGATTGTTGCTTTATGGTGCTCATAAAGGATCCAAGTTCTTCTTTTATCCTCCCGGTGATATAGTTTCTCGTCTCCTTGTTCATATCAATCCAATTCTTTTCCCGTGAGTGGCAGGTTATCACCTCAAGTTTCGAGATGTTTTCTATAAGCCCACAACAAGCTTACTCTTTTCGTTGTTGGTTTTCCAACAATTCCGTTCGATCCTTCTCCTAAAGATGCCTTTTCAAGCTCTTTTGTGGCAGAAGTTGGCATTTTCTTCTCCATTCTCCTATTTCAATTATCTATCCTCTATTCTTTTGACCCGGAGGCATTGTGATGTTGCTCTTGTCAACCCATCATCCCGTTTTGTCAAAGATCATGTTCTTTTCATGCTTATCCATTTAACCGGAATGTTGTGCCCTTTTTGCTCAAGTTCTTTTCGCCTTATCAAGCCTTGCATCTCTTTTCAACCAGAGTGCTCTCTGAGATCTTTCTTACCCTTTGTTCCATTCATTCAGTAGTTCCGGAGGCAGTATGTTGTGATTTCATCAAGTATCTTCTCATCTTACCAAGTTCTTATTCATTTCCTTTTCTTTTCAATCGGAGTACTGCCCGAAGTTGTTCTTCCTTGTTCCTCTTTTCTAACGGAGTGTTTTCAACTTCGTTCATCTCCGTTGTATTCTTTTCGTGAAATGGCTTAACCTTTTCAAGGTTCTTTGGTCTCACTCGTTTGTCAAAGAAGCAACTTAGCTTTACCTCTCCTCTTTCACTTCCATTTCCCTCCGGTGCCATTCTAGATCTCGGGACGAGATCCTCTCGTAGTGGTGGAGTGTTGTAACGCCCCGAGACCGATGTGCCAGGTGTCTTCCAGTTATTCGCTGTTGTTGCCTTGTCATTTGTTTTGTCTGTTGCATCCATCTTTGCATCATGTGCATTGCATCATGTCATCATGCCATCATGTCTTTTCTTTTTCTTAACTCTCAACTAAATAAATTGCATGGATCTTCAGTCCATTTAAACCGAGGGAATTCACGTGGTGATTCTCTTTATAACATATCCTCCCGATATTATGGAGCTATATTAAATATTCCATTTTCGGAATCACCCATAAACACACGTGCAAAATAATTCCCATGTCTATTCCTCTTCGAGCTTGACCTCAAACCTTGCCATTTATTCTTTCATCATTTTCCGGAGCTCCACCTAAATTCTCAACATTTTTGGGCACTTTGAAAACCCAGTACCAGTTCAAACCTTTTGAATTAAATTCAAAGGAATTTGAATTTAATCCTTCAAACTTGACCTTTTCTGTTTTCCCGGACCGTGCACATTTTTCCGAGTCCGTGAAAATTACGCCGTGCCCAAATTCTTCCTCTAACCTTCTCCTCTCTCTTTTCCCTTCTCTTATTTCTTTGTTTTTTGTAAAGAGAAAGAGATGGGAGAGAGAAGAGCCCGACTGGGCCTCCCAGCCCAGCTGCAACCTGCCAAGCAGGCGCCATCCCCGCAGCCCACCTAGGCCTAGCGGCCTCTAAGGCCCAGCCACGCCCCACTGTTAACCCTAGCACCCCTGGCTCGACCGACCTCTCCCCCTCGTTCCCATCCACCGCCTCCACACATGCATCGCTCACCAGAGGAGGATTCCTGCGCCCGATCCCCCAGTGTCGCGCGCCCAGAGGTCGTCGTCCGTCTACCTCCTCCTTCATCCGCCTCGGCAAGCCGCCGCTGCGCCAAGTCCCCGCATCTCCGGCCGCTCCCCTGTAGTTCCTCCTCCACCTCGCGTCCCCATCGCCAAGTTCACGGTCACCGCAGCACCAACTTGCCTCCTCCTCCGCGTTCTGCGCATCCTGGACCTCCCCTACAAGCTCTCGCCGCCGCGTCGAGTCCCTGCTGCCGCCGCTGCTTCGCTTCTGCATGAGGATGATCCTCTGTTTTTGCCTCCCGCCAAGTTCGGGTGGTCCCTGTTCAAGCCGCCTATGACCCTTGCTTCTCCGTGGCTTCGTGTTGGACTGTCAAGACCGTCAAGAACACATGCGCCCGAACCACTACAAAGTTTTGCGCCAAGTACCTCTACTGCGTTCTTCGGAATCCTAAGAATGCAAAGTACCTCGACACCCGACGCCTAAAACGACTACCGATGTCGAAGACCCATGTACAAAAACCGTCAAGTTTGACTACCGTTGACCCCAAGTGACTCGGATTCGTCAAGTCCTTCTACGAAAACGTGTACCATTACCGTCTTCGAAGAACCGTGTAACGGAACCGTCAAGTTCGACTACGACTCGTGTACGACCACGCGGATTCGCCAAGTACCACGACATCTGGAGCCCCTTGGAAAACGTTAAGTTCGACTACTGTAGCGCCGAAGACCGTGGATGCTCGAAGGAGTACCGAACGAAACGCCAAGTACCACTATCGCCGAGTACGACTACTTCCACGATGATACGGGAACAACTACCGTCGACCCTCGAAGCCTCCATGGACGTCAAGTCCCTCGTCGTGATCCCGAACATCTACGGAAAATTGTGCTTCTAAGAACGTGAATGACTACCGCCGCCAAGATCACGAGTACCTCTACCGTCGTCATGTACCCCTACTTCCACTATGAACGTCCCGAGAACGTCTACTTCCTCTACTTGGCACCGAACGAGAACCGTCCCGTTTGCACACTTCGAAGGTATAACCCCGAGACGACCGTCCGAGAATGTTTGCATGTGTTGTATGAGATGCACCCGTTGTCTGCACCGTGTCCGAGTTTTCACTTGCTCGGTCCTCCTCTTTTGCCGCTAACCCGTGGGGACCCGGTATCCGGGAGCACCCCACCATCCTTGCATGACACGCTCCCATCACTTTTCCTTTTGCACCGGTATCCTCGTGAGCTACCGGAACCGATATGGTGCCGTGGCATCATTTTCGGATTCGTCGCCGTGGCACCCTTTCTTTCCGCCACGATGACAAATACTTCATAGTATGTTCATGTCAACCTTTTAAAAAATTGCATAAAACTTGCATGTGCCATTCGCATCATGATAACAACATTTAAAATGGTTAAAAGTGTTGTTTGCTTAAATTACTAATTGCACATGAGGTTTTACCGGAATTGTTGTTTGATGTTTCCGGCCTCATTTAAAATGCCTAACTATGTATTTTACTCATGTTTCACCTCTTGCCATGTTTAAACAACATTTAATATTGTTGAGTACCTAACCGGGAGAGAACTAAATAATTGATGTGGTGTTTCGTCAATATGCAACTCGTTGCATATTGAGCTCCACTTAACTTGTAGTTTTGTTTGTGCCCTTTGCCATGCCATGCATATTTAAACCGGACATGCATCATACTTGTTTGCGCATCATGCCATGTTATGTGATGGTTTGTTTACTATGTTGTTTGCTTCTTTCCGGGTTGCTTCTCGCGTTAGCTTGGGTTTCATTCCGGAGTTGTGAGGATCCGTTCGACTACGTCCGGTTGAGTTCTTCATGGACTCATTCTTCTTCCTTGCGGGATATCAGGCAAGATGACCATACCCTCGAAATCACTTCTATCTTTTCTTGCTAGATGCTTTCTCTTTTGCTATGCCTATGCTGCGATACCTACCACTTGCTTATCATGCCTCCCATATTGTTAAGCCAAGCCTCTAACCACCTTGTCCTAGCAAACTGTTGTTTGGCTATGTTACCGCTTTGCTCAGCCCCTCTTATAGCGTTGTTAGTTGCAGGTGAAGATTGGAGTCTGTTCCTTGTTGGAACATGGATATTTGTTGGGATATCACAATATCTCTTATTTATATTAATGCATCTATATACTTGGTAAAGGGTGGAAGGCTCGGCCTTATGCCTGGTGTTTTGTTCCATTCTTGCCGCCCTAGTTTCCGTCATATCGGTGTTATGTTCCCAGATTTTGCGTTCCTTACACGGTTGGGTTATAATGGGAACCCCTTGACAGTTCGCTTTGAATAAAACTCCTCCAGCAAGGCCCAACCTTGGTTTTACCATTTGCACTAACAACCTATCACCTTCCCTTGGGTTCTGCAGACTCAAGGGTCATCTTTATTTTAACCCCCCCAGGCCAGTGCTTGTCTAAGTGTTGGTCCGAAACAAAGCCACTTGCGGCGCCACCTCGGGGAAACTTGAGGGCTGGTTTTAGCTGTACGTAGTGTTCATCCGGTGTTGCCCTGAGAACGAGATATGTGCAGCTCCTATCAGGATGTCGATGCATTGGGCGGTCTTGCTGGTCTTGTTTTACCATTGTCGAAATGTCTTGTAACCGGGATTCCGAGCCTGATCGGGTCTTCCTGGGAGAAGGAACATCCTTCGTTGACCGTGAGAGCTTTTGATGGGCTAAGTTGGGACATCCCTGCAGGGTTTTGAACTTTCGAAAGCCGTGCCCGCGGTTATGGGCAGATGGGAATTTGTTAATGTCCGGTTGTAGAAAACCTGAAACCTTAACTCATTTAAAATGCATCAACCGCGTGTGTTACCATGACGGTCTCTTTCCGGCGGTGTCCGGGAAGTGAACACGTTGTTGGAGTTATGCTTGACGTAGGTTGCTCTAGGATCACTTCTTGATCATAGATTCTCGACCGTGCTTTTGCCTTCTCTTCTCGCTCTCATTTGCGTATGTTAGCCACCAAATACGCTAGTCGCTTGCTGCAGCTCCACCTCATACCTTCTACCCTACCTATAAGCTTAAATAGTCTTGATCACGTGGGTGTGAGATTGCTGAGTCCCTGTGACTCATAGATACTTCCAAAACCAGTTTGCAGGTGCCGAGGAAATCGTGCAGGTGATGCAACCGAGCTCAAGGAGGAGCTCGATGAAGACCGTGTTCGTTATGTTATTCCGTTTTTCAGTTGATCAGTAGTGGAGCCCAGTTGGGACGATCGGGGATCTGTATAGCATTTGGGGTAGTCTTCTTTTATTTTGGTTCCGTAGTCATACCTTGTTTGTATCTGGATGATGTAATGCTTTATTCATGTATTGTGTGAAGTGGCGATTGTAAGCCAACTATGTATCTCTTTCCCTTATGTATTACATGGGTTGTGTGAAGATTACCTCACTTGCGACATTGCTTTCAATGCGGTTATGCCTCTAAGTCGTGCTTCGACACGTGGGTGATATAGCCACGTCGAGGGCGTTACATAATTACTGCATATGTTTCTGCTGACATAAGACACAAGATTTCATTCTTTAAATCGGCGAGGACCAAACTGGATTGTCAAGACAAGCAAGGGTTGGTTGTGCTTTTCAAGCACTCATTGAGGAAGTATCATTCCTACCTAAGGCAAGCGCACTTCGATGGCAAGCCTCTAAATGAAATTTCTGTAAAGTCTTCGGTGCTACATTTATCAGATAGTGATTGGAATAATCTTGTTACACATTGGTCTTGTCTGCAGCGTAAGGTACTGTCTATGATATCACATCACAATTTGAACTACATTTCTGCATGTGCCTTAATGTCTCACTTGTATGAAAACTGTTTGCAGAAGAACATTCATTCTTATGGGACCACAGAATCTCGCAACTATACTGCACGCTGCATTGCTCTTGTGAGTACCTCTTGCCCTATATGACCATACTTACATTCATAATTGGTTGATTATGTAGCATCACTGCACATGTTAGCCTCGTTATCGTCCATTTGGTGGACATTATAATATTCATACAGACTCTTACATAAATTTAGAATCAACCCAATGCTTTTGACAAGGTTTAGCTCTACAGTCCTCTTGTAAGGACTGAACGTTGTCTATCACTATACTTACATTAACAACTACTCCCTCCATCCCATAATATAAGAACATTTTGTACAGTACACCAGTGTTCAAAACACTCTTATATTATGGGAAGAGGGATTGGTTCATTGTGTAGCATTCTGCATCTTATCTCCCTCGCCCACCATTTAGTAAAAAATATCAGATCTATATTTAATCTTACCGAAAAATTGAATACACAAACAATGCCAATGCAGAAGTGTAGCCCATTGCTCTTGTCAGTACATTTTGTCCTGTAATGCTTGTACTTTTAGGGCTTGGTAGTTGATTATGTAGCATAAATCTACATGTTATCTTCATTATCCTCTATCCCTTCTAGTATTATCATATCTATAATTACTCTCTACAAAATGTAGAGTACATGCAATGCTTATGAAGATTTTGTGCTGAAATTCTTGAGTTATCCTTCCCTTGACATGGAGAAGGGCATTATAAAGTCGGTGTTAACTGTTAATGTAAGTCAGTACTTTTTAATACCTTTATCCTCAACTACTATTTAATTTGCTCATACTCCCTATCGTTAACTGCTATTTAGTTAGCTGTTTCTATCAAAATGCATGTTCGCAAGAACCGTAAGTTCCAAGTTTTACTTGCAAAACCAAATTCGATATTCTTACCATGCACATTACTCAATACTCCCTATATGTATGCTTGTTTTTGTGGATCTATAATCCAGAGTGTGGGGAAGCAACCCACGTTTGCACCTTGTCATCTCCTGTTTTATCTTACTGATGTGGCTGATGATATGAACAACATGCCATGCACATTAACCAAAATAGATACAATGATTGTCTTTGCCCTTCATCTATGCTTGTTATGTTGACATGGTAATCCAGTTGTGTGGTTAAGCTCCCCACATTACGAACAATGCCAAATTATGCTATTGATATTTTGAACTTACTCTTCATTTTCTAATTTGAAATCAGATGGAATTGACAGCATAATTACCATCTTTGTTTATACACGTGCAAAACCTGTCATCTCTCTGCTTGTTTCAGGGTGATATGCCTGATGGAACGCACAAGTCTGCCGAAGGCTGTGAGACAAACCCAACATATATTGCAGCAAAGAAGGCAAAACATCTTGAAGATAGCGAGACAACCCCAAAGTCTTCTCTTGATGCAGTGTTCAAGTTACTTGAGAGTAGCAGTCAGACAAGCTCACAGAATTCGCTGTCTGAATCAGTTCAACTTCTTCAATCCCAGGTTCTAGCAGAAAGGCATTATGCAGGTCAACTTTGACTTGACGTCCTATCTCTAAGAAAGATTGTGGAGAACAGCAATGATAACCACATTACTAAACAACTACACCTGAAAGCTATGACCGACATGCTAGTTCGGTCTCACAACCTTGCTCAGCAGCTTGTGGAGTACTTCTCGCGCAAGGCTAACCTTTCTTGAACTGTCTTGGAAGTGGTCTTGGTTTAGTATTATTTTGTTACACTGCAATGGTGCCCATTTTTTGTAATCTGCTTCTTCGTTGCACTTTATAATCACTGGTGGCAAACTTCAATGCCTAGTGGATGTAATATACCATAAATCCTTTATTGTATAGTGTGGGTTTGTTCTAAGTTACTATGCCGTAATTTCTTTATTGTATAGAGTAGGTTTGTTCTTAATTCCTACTAGTTACTGCCATCATTCGCTATCTCAAAAAATGGAGAAAATCTGATGTAGTCGACCGGGCCAAAACATTCGCCTCTAACGGGCCTACTTTTTAGCGGGACACAATTGGGCCGGCCGACAACTTTCTTGGGCCTGAAAGGCCATTGGGGCCTTCACACTTTCCGATAGACCCACAACTTACACGGGCCTATATTCGGCCCAAAGCTTAGTTGGGCCTTTAGTGGACCCAACGCTTAGTTGGGCCCATGTAGCTTTGGGCCATTAACAGGCTGAATATTCTGCTGGCCTGTTAAGGTCCTGAAGAAATCATGGGCCTTTAGCATGCCGAAATGCATGTTGGGCCTCAATTTTCACTAGTCGTCGATGGGCCTTCAGCAGGCTGAAATGTAGACCATGCCTTTTTTGGCCCAGTATATAATGTGCCATTACCAGGCCGGAACATATCTCGGGCCTTAGTTGGCCCACTGATATCATGGGCCTTTAAGAGGTTGAAACCTTAGTAGAGGATCAACATGCCGAATTATACGACAGGCCTTTAACAGGCCCAAAGTCATCTTGGGCTGAACTGTTGCCACCTTTATGATGTGCCGTTAGAGGGACGGATGTCGCATCAGACCATATATGGCCCATGGGCAACATGGGCCATTCCCAGGCCGAAGGACACACCGGGCTGAAATGGGCCCATGTCTACATCGGGCCTCTAACAGGCCGAAATGTCACTGGGCCGTAATTGGGCCCAAATATTCAGTGAACAATTAACGGGCTAGATCTGGCTTCGGGTCATAAATGGGCCATGTTTAAACAGACCATTATTGGGTACCTGAGTAAATACTACGTGCCTTTGACTGGGCCGGCCTTTTTAACCTATATGGGCCTCTGTTGGGCCCTGCCACATGTTGATGTATCATAGGCCTGTCTCCTTCATTGGACGGACGACATCTGGCCCACCGAGGAGCAGACACGTATTTCCTCCAGCCAATGATGATTTTACACGTGGAAAATCCCCATTGGTCCGGGCTGTTAAAGGGTTATCGGATCCAAACCGGAACCCGATAGCTTAACGGTGACCTGTTACGGTGGATGCCACATGTCAGTTACCCTTGATGAAAGCACTTCCATTACGCGCCATTTATCATCATGGAAGTGGACACTTCCGTGATGATAATTTTGGTATTGTCAAGGAACACTTCTACGACAACACATGTATGACTATCTTGATTCTATCAATAAATCATCATGGATGTACATGCATGACAAAAAACGTGACCTACTGTGACAAACACGTATCATCATGAAAGTATATTTTTTTGTAGTGCTATGTCCTGCTGTCGATATTATCAAGTGTATTTGATTACAATGGATGAGCGAGGGTCTTTCGCTCCGAAGTGCTCAAGGAGGAAGAAAACGTGTTGCTCCTTGTTGGCGTGAGTAGATAAAGCCCAAGCTCTATGGTGTGTGAGAGAGTGAAGAGTCTGAACCCTTTTCTACGTGGCCAGGGACCTTCTTTTATACATGCAAGGGGCTACCAGAGTGGCTAGTATAGTTGTATACCTACCGCATTATATGCGGGTATATGTGTCACCTGGAGACTTCTCGGGAGGGCGAGACGCATGTCTTGTCACACCACATGCAGGTGCAATCATCTTTACAATGACATGTTGGAGGAGGGGTGTAATGTGCTTGGTGAAGAGGGGCGATGATTCACCAAAGCCTCCACTTAACTGCCACATAGTGGTATTCTCCGCGCTACAACTCACCCAATCCGCCATAGGTTGCGGCAGGCCTGCGATCTTGCCTTGCCATCGTAGGCCGTGGTAGAGGCAGCTGTGATGCATGTTGGTTACATCGGGTGGCGTTGACAGGTTGTTGTCGAGGCAGGAGCCGTTAACGGGGCGCTGATGCCGAATAAGCTATTGATGGGAGGAACCCGCACATAAGTTGCCGTAAAGGGGTCCTGACAACATGTCCTTGGTTACTCTCGTGAAGGTATCTTGGCCTTGATGTTTTTAATGATGTCAGACGACTCGTCTTCTAGGGTCTATGGTTATGGTCTTGTCAGTGAGTGTCTTCACAATGACTACATCTTGAGGAGAAGTGATGTAGAGCATCCTATGGTCATTCCCATGGACCTACCTACGTCTCCAGAAGTGCCAAGTGGACTGATGACACGAGCACGTGCAAGAGCTCTCGAAACCGAGGTGGCATCTCTCCTTAGTGATATTCTATATGACCCACGTGAGACATGGCTACTACCTAAAGCCAAAATGCTATGTGTGATTAGGTATGAAGAACACCCTCTCGGAGACATGGCTACTACCTAAAGCCGAAATGCTATGCGTGATTAGGTATGAAGAACACCCTCTCGGTGATGCTCGTGATGATGGACAAGTCCCCAAGTGCAGGGAAGAAGAGGACCGATGAAAGGAATTGGAGAAGTCCCCAGGACCTGGACATCCGGCCCCTGGAGCCTCAGTCACAGTCGTGGCCCAGTAGCCAGAGCTACAGGGCCTGGACATCCGGCCCGGCCCTGGACATCCAGGCCGACTACCCTGCATATCCGGCCCCAGCTCCGGGAATCCGACCCTCCTTCACAAAACGCCACCGAAACCGGCCGAAGCCAGCCCGGAGATCCGGCCCTCTCTGTCTGCGCATAGTAGCGGGCCGAGACCCATGTACCCCCTTCGCCCCTAGACTATATATAATCCTCCTCTACCTACGTTTTAGGGTTAGATTTGTGATAGCTCATTTTGGAGATAGATCTTTGCTCATCCACTTGTACCCCTACTCATTTGGAGATCAAGGCCTCCTAGGAGAAGATCCTCCAAGTGGATTCAAGACCCTGTCTAGGGAAGATCCTCTGCGGATTCAAGACCCCATTTCCTCATAGATTGGGAAAAACAAGCTACTGTGTATCCTCCTTTGTTGGATTTGGACCTCTGTATCCTCTCTATGTATGTGTATCTAGCGTATGTTTGATCGGATCTAGTTGATTTGTGTGTTTTCCTCTTGTGTGTTCTTTGTGTTCATCAGGAATTCCCCTCCAAATCACGAAAGATCACCCCCTAGGGTTCCACCCTACATCATCTTGGTATCATGAGCCATGGTTCATCACGAATTTGGAATCCCTACCCCCACTTTCTAGCCTAATTTTGTTTTGTTTTGTCCCCACAAAAATAGCCATACCAATTTCATTGTGATTTTTGGTGAGTTGATTTGTTGCATTTGATCCATGGATTTGATGTGTTACTAGTAAATCTAGCTCCCCCATCTTTTTCCCCAATTCCATCCATGAAATTCCACAAATTTTGTCGCGAAATTTTTGTTTCTCCACTTGTTCTTCGAGTTCATCCAGATTTGGCGCCCGGACATCCGGCCCATGCCCCCCCCCGGAAATCTAGCCTGACGACTGGACGTCCGGCGCTCGGTAGACAAAAACACCTCCATCACTTCTCATTTCACCCAATTTGCCAATTTTGACCGGGTTTCCACCATTGCTTTCGCATACCACCACCGCTTTCCGCAACCACCATAGTTTGTCCGCTACCACCTCTGACAATTTTGACACAAGTGGCTCTTCGGATGATGATGATCCTCCACCCCACACAGTAAGAAGTTGCTGCTGCTTCCTGCGAGCAAGTGAATATAACTACTTCAACAATCTTGCCTGATCGTCGGGTCCATACGGTTCCAATTGCACCACCGAAGAAGATCACGGCTAGGAAAACTCCACCTACCACTGTCACCATGAAAAGAGCATGTAAATACAACTCCTCATCCAGATGCCATCAATTTGAAGGATTTGGTAGTTGATGCTCCTATGAGTACTGCAAAGCCAGGCAAATGGATTCTCAAGCCCGAGTTGAAGAAAATCAAGGCGCGTACTACCAAGTGTAATGCTTCTCAAGCTACTGCTCCAAAGGAGAAGGCTGCTAAGTTTGCTCCGACATTAATTCAGCCGTTGGCTTCTAAACCTCCTTCCGAGTAAGTTCCATTCCGATCGGCTCTAGTTGCCCACTCTCATGCTCCTAACTACTATAATCATGTGTTCATCATGGAACAGCTTGACAAGTTTGTGGACAATCCATTCGACGGTGAAGTGGCTTCTCTGCCTATCCCTCATGAAGTTATAACACAAGCCACTTCTATTGTTCAAGAAATGAGAGAAGATGCAGTTGAAATCAACACTCTTTCTGCCGAACTAAGTGACCTTGATGGTCGAATGAAAACTGCTTCTTCAAAGTTTGTCATTAAAGCATTTGAAGACTCCTAGAAGGACATCAACAGTGCCATGACTCTCCTCTGTGACAGAAGGCTATGTTTTCACACGGATCTGGATGAAATTGTTCGCCAGATCTGTGATGAACATCAAGCAAAGGTTACCAGCTATAATGATCTGGTCAAAGGCCACATTGATCAAATTGCTCAGCAAAAGAAGAAGCAAAGAAAGAAGATTGCGCAGAAAAATGTACCTCATTCTATGATAGAAAAGTCACTAGAATGCCCCGAAGCCCAGTCTTGGAAAGAAAAATCTCTTGAGCCAGTTATTCCTTTGCAACCCCCAGTCAATGACTTGGTTGCTCCTCCCTCGCCAAGGCAAGCTGAATCAGTGCATGTGGCCTCCCCTGTTCAAGATGATATTCCATCCCAGCAAAATATTTCTGGGGAAGGTGAAATCCCTCGCTCCAAGCCCCAAGCTTCTCCGGCTCATGAAGCACCAAATGTCTCGGCCTCTCCAACTGTTCAGCAACAACAAATTCCAATGGAAGAACCTCAACCACCTCCAGTGCTTGATTCGGCCTTAGTGCCTATAATAACGGAATCTGCTCTGCCGCCTACTGCCTCTCCAGCTCCCACTTTTGTGCAACCAGCTCCATCTCACATTAATTTATCCGTCGACACATCGAAAAGAATGCAAGTTGTTGGTCTCTCCAAACAAAAATTAGTTTCTGCTCATCGTACTGACTCCCTTGTATATGGCGATGAATTTGTCTCACCAGAAGACGAATTCAATTATCCATTCTCTCGTGAAAAACTGCCTTTGTTCTCATCAGGAGCTGGCGCCAAAGGTCCTCTTTTCAATTGGAATACGCATCCCAATTTATTTCAAGCCAGTCCGTTAATGGGCCGCACACTTCTGAATCTCCTCGCTTCTGGACAAAGGAACATGCCTATTACTCTTGGGTTCTCTATGAGAGCAACAAGATATTTCCGCATGAATACCTGAACATCCCTGCTATGTGAAATATTGGCTCTTTCAATTAGTTCCTGCAAGATCTAGATGATTTCTGCCTCACCAAGATATTCGAATTCAAGCATCCTTGGAACAGAGAGATTATTCTTCAGTTCTATGCTACTCTATATATCTCTAGTGATGAATCCGACAACACAAAGTTGATTATGGAGTGGATGGCCGATGGAAACACATGAAATGCACCTCAATAGATCTTGTCCCACACTTCCATTGCCCTGGCTTTGAGCATGGTAACACTGAAATTCGGGTGCACAACATTGATGTTATATCAGATGAAACTTTTCGGTGCACTATGGATCCAGAAAAGATTCATGACTACACTTGTCCTCCCCGTCTAGAGCACTTAAGATTCGACAATCAAACACTATTTCATATGCCATCTTACACTATTTTCCCTCTAGCCAGGATGGATACAGATAAGTCCATCTTAGATGTTCTTTGCAATGCCATCTATGCAATCTCTGATAGGTATATCTTCGGTGTGAGGACATGTTTCTGCGTATTCTGAAGGATTTTGCACAACATCCTTTCCTCGTCAAAGTTTTCGCGCCATTGATAGGAAGTTATTGATCACGCTATGCGCACTGAGTATCTGGCGAAAGTAAGTCATAAAAGCTTCATTCCACCTGTTTGCGATACCCCGCAAATCATGGAAGATATTTCTTCAGGTAAAGTGCCCGCGTCAAGCCCTCATGATTATCAACGCGATCGACAGACGATGAGGACATCAATACCATTGTTACACCCACAACCCCTGCTGCTATACATACTGGACCAATCACTAGAGCTCGCACACCAATTAAATTATCAGGTACTTTCATTTCTTGGTAATGATTCTAATGTTCATGAGAATATGATGCTGCCTAAATTGGATACATTTGTTTTGCTTACAAATGAAGGGCCTGGTATGGATAAGAGGGATGAACACTGGAGCAAGACCAAGCATGGAGATGATGGCATGCACAAGGGGAACAAGTATGGAGTTACAAGTGATGATTTCAGGACTTTGAAGCCACCATAAGGAGTGCATGAAGCCTTGGATGAAATATACAAGATGCCACTTCATAAATTCCGTCCAGAGGCTATTCTAGGTGCTGGGTCACCTTATTATTGGGCCAGGCCCATGTAATTTCGAAATACTTAAGTATAGGCTGTTTTAGAGTCCGTATGTGTGGGGAAACAGGAGTTAGGGTTGGTTTTGGACCCATCCTCCAAGGGCCACGAAATTCAACCCTCTTCCTCCATATATACAGCCCTTAGGGCATCGTTTACACTTTGGGTTTTGTTTAGATTAAAAGTTCACCATAGCTGCAACTTCGCGTACTTCGTTTGTGTTCAACGACTAGACAAAGATGTCACAGAACCCCACCTTCATCATTAAAGATTTCATATTATATTCGCAATATCTATATTGCAATCTTAGTTTCTTGCCTGTTCTTCATTTGCTTGCAGGAAATAACCTTTGTGGTTAGGTTGGTCATGCTCTGGCATGGTCAATAACCTCTTGGAGTTGGTTTAGCAATTGCTAAGGCATGACGTCTTCACACGTTCGTAGTCGGATCGTCAGAGTTTAGTCCTCTGAAACGAAATTACCATCTCATAGAAAGACGGGACACCTTTGCCTCTATCAAGTGGTATCAGATTTCTAGGTTGCTCGATGAGATTTTACACACCTTTGCCTCTAACATTATGAACAGACAGCTACATGATAAATTTCAGCAAATGATGAGTGGACAGGTGCAAGATGTGCTAAAAAGATTTGAAGAGGCCATGGAGAAGATAGATGGCATTGAGAAGACGTTCGAAACAAAGCTCTATAACAAGTTTAACGAATTGCTAGCGCATCTTCCACCACCACCGCCGGCTGCACCTATCGCACCTCTACAACAACAACAACAACGCCACCTTCCAAATCAAGTGGGACGAGCACTGCGCCTTCCCCTTGAACCTGGTCAAACTTCTAGTGCCGTTGCACCTACTTTTGATGCTTCTGTGGCTCCTGCTGCTGCTGCTGAGGAGGAGGACGATTATGATAACCCACAAGTATAGGGGATCGCAATAGTTTTCGAGGGTATAGTATTCAACCCAAATTTATTGATTCGACACAAGGGGAGCCAAAGAATATTCTCAAGTATTTGGAGCTGAGTTGTCAATTCAACCACACCTGGAAACTTAATATCTGCAGCAAGGTATTTAGTAGCAAAGTAATATGATAGTAGTGGTAACGCTAGCAAAAAGTAACGGTAGCAAAAGTAATATTTTTGGGTTTTGTAGTGATTGTAACAGTAGCAGCGAAAAAGTAAATAAGCGAAGAACAATATATGGAAAAGCTCATAGGCATTGGATCAGTGATGGAGAATTATGCCAGATGCGATCGATCATGTAACAGTCATAACATAGGGTGACACAGAACTAGCTCAAGTTCATCAATGTAATGTAGGCATGTATTCTGAATATAGTCATACTTGCTTATGGAAAAGAACTTGCATGACATCTTTTGTCCTGCCCTCCCGTGGCAGTGAGGTCCTATTGGAAACTAAGGGATATTAAGGCCTCCTTTTAATAGATTACCGGACCAAAGCATTAACACATAGTGAATACATGAACTCCTCAAACTACGGTCATCACCGGTAGTGGTCCCGATTATTGTCACTTCAGGGTTAACGGATCATAACACATAATAGGTGACTATAGACTTGCAAGATAGGATCAAGAACTCTCATATATTGATGAAAACATGGCACTCGGGCCCTAGTGACAAGCATTAAGCATAGCAAAGTCATAGCAACATCAATCTCAGAACATAGTGGATACTAGGGATCAAACCCTAACAAAACTAACTCGATGACATGATAAATCTCATCCAACCCATCACCGTCCAACAAGCCTATGATGGAATTACTCACGCACGGCAGTGAGCATCATGAAATTGGTGATGGAGGAAGGTTGATGATGACGATGGCGACGAATTCCCCTCTCCGAAGCCCCGAACGGACTCCAGATCAGCCCTCCCGAGAGAGTTTAGGGATTTTGGCGGCTCCGTATCATAAAACGCGATGAATCCTTCTCTCTGATTTTTTTCTCCCCGAACACGAATACATGGAGTTGGAGTTGAGGTCGGTGGAGCGTCAGGGGCCCATGAGGCAGGGGGGCGCACCTAGGGGGGTAGGCGCGCCCCCACCCTCGTGGACAGGGTGTGGGCCCCTGATGTGGATTCTTCTTCCAGTATTTTTTATATATTCCAAAAATAATCTCCATTGATTTTCAGGTCATTCTGAGAACTTCTATTTCTGCACAAAAATAACACCATGGCAATTCTGCTGAAAACTGCGCCAGTCAAAGTTAGTTCCATTCAAATCATGCAAGTTAGAGTCCAAAACTAGGGAAAAAGTGTTTGGAAAAGTAGATACGACAGAGACGTATCAACTCCCCCAAGCTAAAACCTTTGCTTGTCCTCAAGCAATTCAGTTGATAAACTGAAAGTGACAAAGAAAAACTTTTGCAAACTCTGTTTTCTCTTGTTGTTGTAAATATGTAAAGCCAGCATTCAGGTTTTCAGCAAAGATTATGAACTAACCATATTCACAATAACACTTAGGTCTCATGTTTACTCATATCAATGGCATAATCAACTAGCGAGCAATAATAATAAATCTTGGATGACAACACTTTCTCAAAACAATCATAATATGATATAACAAGATGGTTTCTTGCTAGCCCTTTGTGAGACCGCAAAACATAAATGCAGAGCACCTTTAAAGATCAAGGACTGACTAGACATTGTAATTCATGGTAAAAGAGATCCAGTCAAGTCATACTCAATGTAAACTAACAGTAATGGATGCAAATGACATCGGTGCTCTCCAAATGGTGCTTTTTAATAAGAGGATGATGACTCAACATAAAAGTAAATAGATAGGCACTTTCTAGAGGGAAGCAGGGATTTGTAGAGGTGCCAGAGCTCGATTTTGAAATAGATATGAATAATATTTTGAGCGGTATACTTTCATTGTCAACATAACAACCAAGAGATCTCGATATCTTCCATGCTACACACATTATAGGCGGTTCCCAAACAAAATGGTAAAGTTTATACTCCCCCTCCATCAACAAGCATCAATCCATGGCTTACACGAAACAACGAGTGCCTCCAACTAACAAGAGTCCCGGGGGAGTTTTGTTTGCAGTTATTTTTGATTTGATTTGCATAAAGCATGGGACTGGGCATCCCGGTGACCAGCCATTTTCTCGTGAGTGAGGAGCGGAGTCCACTCCTCTTGAGAATAACCCGCCTAGCATGGAAGATACAGACAGCCCTAGTTGATACATGAGCTATTCGAGCATACAAAACAGAATGTTTATTTGAAGGTTTAGAGTTTGGCACATACAAATTTACTTGGAACGACAGGTAGATACCGTATATAGGTAGGTATGGTGGACTCATATGGAACAACTTTGGGGTTTATGGAGTTGGATACACAAGCAATATTCCCGCTTAGTACAAGTGAAGGCTAGAAAAAGACTGGGAAGCGATCAGCTAGAGAGCGACAACAGTCATGAACATGCATTAAAATTAATCAACACCGAATGCAAGCATGAGTAGGATATAATGCACCATGAACATAAATATCATAGAGGCTATGTTGATTTTGTTTCAACTACATGCATGAACATGTGCCAAGTCAAGCCACTCGAATTGTTCAAAAGAGGATACCACCCTATCATACCACATCACAACCATTTTAATAGCATGTTGGCACACAAGGAAAACCATTATAAGCTCCTAGCTAATTAATCATGGCATAAGCAACTACAATATCTAATTGTCATTGCAAACATGTTTGTTCATAATAGGCTGAATCAGGAACGATGAACTAATCATATTTACAAAAAAGAAGAGAGTTCGAGTTCATACCAGCTTTTCTCATCTCAATAAGTTCATCATATAATCATCATTATTGCCTTTCACTTGCATGACCGAATAGTGTGGATAATAATAATAGTGCACGTGCATTGGACTAAGCCGGAATCTGCAAGCATTCAATTCAAGAGAGAAGACAAGGTAATATGGCTCTTTGTTATATCAAAAATAATGCATATGAGAGCCACTTAACATTTTAATCATGGTCTTCTCCTCTCGACCCCCAAAGGAAAGAAAAGAAACAAAACTATTTACATGGGAAAGCTCCCAACAAGCAAAAGAAGAACGAGAAATCTTTTTGGGTTTTCTTTTAATTATTACTACTACATGCATGGAAAGTAAGCTAGCTAAAAATCTACAACTAATTTTTTTGGTTTTTTCTAAGGTTTATCAAACACACAAGAAGAAAGCATAAGAGGAAAATAAACTAGCATGTATATTACAATGAAAAAGTATGAGCACCGACAACTAGCATGAGTGTGTGAACAGGAATGTAATGTCGGTGAGAGATACGTACTCCCCCAAGCTTAGGCTTTTGGCCTAAGTTGGTCTACTGCCACGGCTGGCCTAGCGGATATCCAAAGTTGTAGTTGGGGTCGTACTGTGATGCAGCAGCTATTGCCTCATGAGCTGCCGCTTGGAGGCGAGCTGTCTCCGTCCTCCTCTTATACTCGTTCGCCTCCTCCCTGGATATAACACATCTCCCCTTTGCCTGAAAGTCAAAGAAAGCGGGAGCAGGGAGAGTGACATGATAGGTGCGTCGTCTGTCAAAGATTAGTCGGTACTGGAGGGACTGGTCGTTCCTCTCAACAAACTAATGACGAACCATAACATCATAATCTAGATAAGAAGGAGGCAACTCAATATCATCTCCACGTATGGGTATCTCAAGAAAGTTAGCTATACGAGTTGCATAAATTCCACCAAAGAAATCTCCACGAATACGATCATTATGCGACCTACGTGCAACAATAGCCCCCAAGTTGTATTGTTTATCTCCTAAAACAACGCTCCTGAGAACGCTAAGATCAGGTACACACATGTGACATGCTTCAACTTTACCGTTTATGCACCTTCCTATGAAGAGAGCAAAATAATGTATAGCGGGAAAATGAATGCTCCCTATGGTGGCTTGTGTTACATCTCTAGATTCCCCCACTGTAATACTAGCAAGAAAATCTCTAAGCTCAGATTTGCTAGGTTCATTAGCACTACCCCATTGTGGGAGTTTGCAGGCAGTATTAAAGTCCTCTAAATCCATGGTATAAGATTTATCATAAAGATCAAACAGGACAGTTTGTGAATTGTGCGAGGATGAAAATTTAAACCTTCTCACAAATGAATCAGTTAAATAGAGGTATTGCCGACACTTATCTGCCTCGAAGCTCTCCAGATCAACATTATGCACATATGCATCAAATTCCTCTTTAATTCCTGCTTGGACCATGAAATCCTCTGACGGCCATTCACAAGGACGCACTTGAGCGTCCCTCGGTGGTTCATCGTCCACATCACGTATCGCGGGTCTGGGTCCTTGCTTCCTTGAAGAACCACCTTGGTACATTTTCCTAAACATATTTCTTCCTTTGAAAAATTTCTGAAATTTTTAGTAACTCAAAATAAAAGTGAAGCAGACTCAACAATATTGATAGCAATTACTCCTACAAGTGCCTAGAAGCAATATCATGCATTAGAACTACTTTTGACCACATAAATTTGACATGCAAGCTCAAGAACAGGGTCACCTAAGCAGCAAAATTTGCAATGAATAAAGCATTAGAACAAAAACTAATTGGACCATCGGAGGAGTCACATACCAAAGAACAATCCCCAAAAGCAGTTTTGTGAATGGAGCTTTGAGCTAGGAGATCGAAAATGACAGCAAGATGAGCTAGAACTCGTGCTTGAGCTGGTTGGTGATTTTTTGGGAGAAAGGAGTGTGTGGTGGCTGGAATAAGTGGAGGGGGCCACCATGGGCCCATGAGGCAGAGGGCGCGCCTAGGGGGTGGGCGCGCCCTGGACACTCGTGGCCAGGTGCCTGCTCCCCCTGGTGTGTTCTCAGTGTCAGATATTCTCAAATATTCTAGAAAAAATCATATTTAATTTTGAGGGCATTTGGAGAACTTTTATTTCCGAGGTATTTTTTATTGCATGGATAATTCAGAAAACATACAGAAAATACTATTTTTGCTTTATTTAATATAAATAATAGAAAGTAAAAGGAGGGTACACAGAGTTGTGTTTTCTAACTTCATCCATCTCATGCTCATCAAAAGGAATCCACTAACAAGGTTGATCATGTCTTGTTAACAAACTCATTCCGAATCACATGAAACCAGGAGAAATTTGGAATAACACTAGGTTACCTCAATGAGGATATGCATGTTCCCAACAATAAGAATATCATATTTCTTCTTGACAGTAGGAAGAGGAAATTCAAAACCTCCAATAGTGATTGTTGAAATTTTTCCAATAGAATTGATATTGTGGACTTGAGGCTGTTTCCTCGGGAAGTGTACCGTATGCTCATTACCATTAACATGAAAAGTGACATTGCCTTTGGTGCAATCAATAACAGCCCCTGCAGTATTCAAAAAGGGTCTTCCAAGGATAATAGTCATACTATCATCCTCGGGAATATCAAGAATAACAAAGTCTGTTAAAATAGTAACGTTTGCAACCACAACAGGCACATCCTCACAAATACCGACAGGTATAGCAGTTGATTTATTAGCCATTTGCAAAGACATTTCAGTAGGTGTCAACTTATTCAAATCAAGTCTATGTTATAAAGAGAGAGGCACAACACTAACACCGGATCCAAGATCACATAAAGCAGTTTTAACATAGTTTCTTTTTAATGGAACATGGTATAGTTGGTACTCCTCGATCTCCAAGTTTCTTTGGTATTCCACCCTTAAAAGTATAATTAGCAAGAATGGTGGAAATTTCAGCTTCTAGTGTCTTTCTCTTATTTGTAACAATATCTTTCATATATTTAGCATAAGGATTCATTTTAAGCATATCGGTCAAACGCATACGCAAAAAGATAGGTCTAATCATTTCAGCAAAGCGCTCAAAATCCTCATCATCCTTTTTCTTGGATGGTTTAGGAGGAAAAGACATGGGTTTCTGAACCCATGGTTCTCTTTCTTTACCGTGCTCCCTAGCAACAAAGTCTCTCTTATCATAACATTGATTCTTTGATTGTGGGTTATCAACATCAACAACAGGTTCAATTTCTACATCATTATTATTTCTAGGTTGAGCATCAACATGAACATCATCATTAACATTATCACTAGGTTCATGTTCATTACCAGATTGTGTTTCATCATCAGAGATAGAAATATCATTAGGATTCTCAGGTGTGTCTACAACAGGTTCACTAGAATCATGCAAAGTCCTATCATTTTTCTTTTTCTTCCTCTTAGAAGGACTAGGTGCATCAACGTTAATTCTCTAAGAATCCTGCTCAATTCACTTAGGATGGCCCTTTGGATACAAGGGTTCTTGAGTCATTTTACCACCTCTAGTCATAACTCTAATAGCATTATCATTTTTCTTATTGTTTAATTCATTGAGCAAATCATTCTGAGCTTTATGCACTTGTTCTACTTGAGTGATAACCATAGAAGCATGTTTACTAATGAGTTTAAGTTCACCTTTAACTCTAGACATATAATCACCCAAGTGTTCAATCATATAAGCATTGCGTTTTAGTTGTCTACCAAAATAAGCATAGAAGTTTTCTTGTTTAACAATAAAATTATCAAACTCATCTAAGCATTGGCTAGCAGACTTATTACGAGGAATATCACCTTCATCAAATCTATAGAGAGAATTTACCTTTACTACTTGTGTCGGGTTACCGAGACCGTGTGTTTCTTCAATAGGTGATGAAGTAAGACCATGTATTTCTTCAACAGGTGGTAAATTCTTAACATCCTCGGCTTTAATACCTTTTTCTTTCATAGATTTCTTTGCCTCTTGCATATCTTCAGGACTGAGGAATAGAATACCCCTTTTCTTCGGAGTTGGCTTAGGAGTTGGTAGAGGAAGTGTCCAATTATTTTCATTAGCCAACATATTATTCAATAGAATTTCAGTTTGATCAACTGTTCTGTCCTTGAAAACACAACCAGCACAACTATCCAGGTGGTCTCTGGAAGCATCGGTTAGTCCATTATAAAAGATATCAAGTATTTTTTTTCTTGAGAGGATGATCAGGCAAAGCATTAAGTAATTGGAGAAGCCTCCCCCAAGATTGTGGGAGACTCTCTTCTTCAATTTGCACAAAATTATATATTTCCCTTAAATCAACTTGTTTCTGATGAGCAGGGAAATATTTAGTAGAGAAGTAGTAAATCATATCCTGGGGACTACGCACACAACCAGGATCAAGAGAATTAAACCATATCTTAGCATCATCATTTAATGAGAATGGAAATAATTTAAGGATATAATAATAGCGATTTTCTCATCATTAGTGAACAGGGTAGCTATATCATTTAATTTAGTAAGATGTGCCACAACAGTTTCAGATTCATATCCATAGAAAGGATCAGATTCAAGCAAAGTAATTATATCAGGATCAACAGAGAAATCATAATCCTTATCAGTAATAAAGATAGGTGAAGTAGCATAAGCAGGATCATATTTCATTCTAGCATTCAGAGATTTTTCTTTAAGTTTAGCTAATAGTTTCTTAAGATCAGATCTATCATTGCAGGCTAAGAAGTCTCTAGCAGTTTCTTCATCCATAACATAACCCTCAGGAACAACAGGCAATTCATATCTAGGGGGAGAATCTTCATCATCACTTTCATCAATATTATCAGTTTCCATAATTTCATTCTCTCTAGCCCTAGCAAGTTGTTCATCAAGAAATTCACCTAATGGCACAATAGTATCATGCATAGTAGTTTCATCATAAGTATCATGCAAAGCAGAAGTGGCATCATCAATAACATGCGACCTACTAGAATCAATAGCATGTGTAGGTGTCGCAAGTTTACTCAAAAAAGAAGGTGAATCAAGTCCAAAGCTAGATGGCAGTCCCTTACCTCCCCTCGTAGTTGAGGGAAAAATCTTGGTTCTTTGATCTTTCAAGTACTTCATAATGATAAGAAGATATAAATCCCAAGTGACTCAAAGAATAGAGCTATGCTCCCCGGCAACGGCGCCAGAAAATGTTCTTGATAACCCTCAAGTATAGTGGATTGCAACAGTTTTCGAGGGTAGAGTATTCAACCCAAATTTATTGATTCGATGCAAGGAGAGCCAAAGAATATTCCCAAGTATTTGCAGCTGAGTTGTCAATTCAACCAAACCTGGAAACTTAATATCTGCAGCAAGGTATTTAGTAGCAAAGTAATATGATAGTAGTGGTAACGGTAACAAAAAGTAACGATAGCAAAAGTAATATTTTTGGGTTTTGTAGTGATTGTGATAGTAGCAGCGGAAAAGTAAATAAGCGAAGAACAATATATGGAAAAGCTCGTAGGCATTGGATCGGTGATGGATAATTATGCCGGATGCGATCA
This sequence comes from Triticum urartu, assembly GCF_056163025.1. NCBI lineage: Eukaryota > Viridiplantae > Streptophyta > Magnoliopsida > Poales > Poaceae > Triticum > Triticum urartu. The sequence goes on from NC_141874.1 coordinate 306,740,364, forward strand.
ATCATGTAACAGTCATAACATAGGGTGACACAAAACTAGCTCTAGTTCATCAATGCAACGTAGGCATGTATTCCGAATATAGTTATACGTGCTTATGGAAAAGAACTTTCATGACATCTTTTGTCCTGCCCTCCCGTGGCAGCGGGGTCCTATTGGAAACTAAGGGATATTGAGGCCTCCTTTTAATAGAGTACTGGACCAAAGCATTAACACATAGTGAATACATGAACTCCTCAAACTACGGTCATCACCGGTAGTGGTCCCGATTATTGTCACTTCGGGGTTAACGGATCATAACACATAATATGTGACTATAGACTTGCAAGACAGGATCAAGAACTCTCATATATTGATGAAAACATAATAGGTTCAGATCTGAAATCATGGCACTCGGGCCCTAGTGACAAGCATTAAGCATAGCAAAGTCATAACAACATCAATCTCAAAACATAGTGGATACTAGGGATCAAACCCTAACAAAACTAACTCGATTACATGGTAAATCTCATCCAACCCATCACTGTCCAGCAAGCCTACGCTAGAATTACTCACGCACGGTGGTGAGCATCATGAAATTGGAGATGGAGGAAGGTTGATGATGACGATGGCGACGGATTCCCCTCTCCGGAGCCCCGAACGGACTCCAGATCAGCCCTCCCGAGAGAGATTAGGGCTTGGCGGCGGCTCCGTATCGTAAAACGCGATGAATCCTTGTCTTAGATTTTTTTTCTCCCCGAACACGAATATATGGAGTTGGAGTTGAGGTCGGTGGAGCGTCAGGGGGCCCACGAGGCAGGGGGTGCACCTAGGGGGGTAGGCGCGCCCCCACCCTCGTAGATAGGGTGTGGGCCCCCTGACGTGGATTCTTCTTCTAGTATTTTTTACATATTCCAAAAATAATTTTCATGTCATTCCGAGAACTTTTACTTCTGCAGAAAAATAACACCATGGCAATTCTGCTGAAAACAGCGTCAGTCCGGGTTAGTTCCATTCAAATCATGCAAGTTAGAGTCCAAAAGAAGGGCAAAAGTGTTTGGAAAAGTGGTTACGACGGAGACATATCATATTATGCAGGTGATTAAGAGGATGAGGTTGATCAAAATCAGAACTACGTGCAACCACCAGCACCAGGTCGTCCACAAGCAAATAATCACAATGGTAGGGTTGCATTACCAGCTCAGGTAGGAGATCATGACCATCTTCCTAAACTGAAATTGAATATTCCACCATTTGAGGGTAGATATGTTCCTGATATATATGTTAGTTGGGAGTTAGAAAGTGAACAACATTTTACATGTTTATAATATCCCGAGGAGAGACGTGTTGCTGTTGCTGTTTGTGCTTTCACTAGTTTTGCATGTGTACGGTGGTCTGAACATTGTAGATTATATCCTATTTGAGCTACTTGGGTTGCTTTGAAAACTGCTATGCATACTCATTAGGTTCCACCATACTATCAACGTGAATTAGTTAAAAAATTGCAGCGCTTAAGACAAGGAAAAAATTTCTGTAGAAGAATATTATCAGGAATTGCAAACAAGCATGATTAGATGTGGTATTGTTGAGGAGAATGAAGCTATGCTTGCCCATTTTATGGCTGGATTAAATAGAGAGATTCAGACCATTCTAGAGTATAAGGAGTATAATAATATCACTCATTTATTCCATCTTGCTTGTAAAGCTGAACGTGAAGTGCAGGATCGACAGGCATTGGCACGAACAAACTTTTCTACAGGTCGACCTTCATCATGGACACCGCGTGCATCTTCTATTTCCACTGCACCAGCACCTCCATCAGGTGCCACCTCTAGCCGTGATACAAGAAAGCAGGCACAACCATCACTATCTGCCAAGAGCACACCCGCCGGGCCTGCACAGAGCTCCTATTCTTCCATGGCATCAACAGGGCACACAAGTGATATTATTTGTCGTTGTTGTAAGGGAAGAGGTCATTATGCAAGAGAATGCAAATCTGAGCGTGTGATGATTGCTACTGAGGATGGTGGGTATGAGTCCGCTAGTGACTATGATGAGGAGACTTTGGCTATTATTACACGTGAAGAACACGATGGAGATGATTCTGAACATGAGACGCACTACATGGCTCCTGAAGATGCTGGCAGGTATGAATTTTTAGTTGCTCAACATGTTTTGAGTTTACAGTTCACACAAGCTGAGCATAATCAGAGGCATAATTTGTTTCATACAAATGGAGTTGTGAAGGAACGTTCTGTTTGCGTCATCATAGATGGAGGGAGCTGCAACAACTTGGCTAGCATGGAGATGGTGGAGAAGCAATCTCTCACCACAAGAGCACATCCACATCCTTACTACATCCAATGGTTCAACAACAACAGCAAGGTTAAGGTAACATGTAGTGTTCGTGTGCATTTTAGTATCTCTACATATGCTGATTATGTTGATTGTGATGTGGTACCCATGCAAGCATGTTCGTTATTACTTGGTAGACCATGGCAATTTGATAAAAATTCTGTACACCATGGTAGAAACAATCAGTATACACTTCTTCATAAGGATAAACATATTACTTTGCTTCCTATGTCTCCTGATTCCATTTTGAAAGATGATATTAATAGAGCTAATAAAGCAAAACATGAGAAAAATAAGAGTGAAAATCAGATTACGGCAAAAGAATTTGAGCAACAAATAAAGCCTAATAATAAACCATCTAGTGTTGCTTCTGAAATTAAATTGAAAAGCGCAAGTTTACTTGCCACCAAATCTGATATTGATGATCTAGATTTTAGCAAATCTATTTGCTATCTTTTGTGTGTAAAGAGGCATTATTTTCATTCGAGGACGTGCCTGCCTCTTTGGCTCCTGCTGTTACTAACATTTTGCAGGAGTTCGCTGACGTCTTTCCACAAGACGTGCCACCGGATTACCACCTATTAGAGGGATTGAGCATCTGATTGATTTCATTCTCGGTTCTTCGCTACCCAACCGTGCACCATACTGTACCAATCCAGAGGAGATGAAGGAGATTATGTGTCAAGTCTAGGAGCTGCTCGACAAAGGTTATATACGCGAATCCCATAGTCCTTGTGTTGTTCCTATTATTCTAGTGCCGGAAAAGGATGGTACATCGCGTATGTGTGTTGATTGTAGAGGCATTAATAATATTACTATTTGTTATCGTCATCCTATTCCTACGCTAGATGATATTCTTGATGAATGGAGTGGCTCTACAATATTCTCCAAAGTTGATTTGCGTAGTGGATACCATCAAATTCATATGAAATTGGGATATGAATGGAAAACGACATCTTAAACTAAGTTTGGTTTATATGAGTGGTTAGTCATGCCTTTTGGGTTAACTAATGCACCTAGTACTTTCATGAGATTAATGAACAAAGTTTTACGTGCTTTCATTGGATGATTTGTGGTAGTCTACTTTGATGTATACTGATTTATAGCAAATATTTGGAGGAACATTTGGAACATTTACGTGCTGTTTTTATTGCTTTACGTGATTTACGTTTGTTTGGTAACCTTGGGAAGTGCACCTTTTGCATTGACCGAGTATCTTTTCTTGGCTATGTTGTTACTCCACAGGGAATTGAAGTTGATAAAGCGAAGATTGAAGCTATTGAGAGTTGGTCGCAGCCCAAAACGGTCACACAAGTCAGGAGTTTCCTTGGCCTCGCTGGTTTCTATAGGCGTTTTGTGAGAGATTTCAGCACCATTGCTGCACCTCTCAACGAGCTTACAAAGAAGGATGTGCCTTTTGTTTGGGGTACCACACAGGAAGAAGCCTTCACAGTATTGAAAGATAAGTTGACACATGCTCCTTTACTCCAACTTCCTGATTTTAATAAGACTTTTGAGCTTGAATGCGATGCTAGTGGAATTGGATTAGGAGGTGTGTTATTACAAGATGGAAAACCTGTTGCATATTTTTATGAAAAATTGAGTGGGCCTAGTCTGAATTATTCTACTTATGATAAAGAATTATATGCTCTTGTTCGGACTTTAGAGACATGGCAACATTATTTATGGCCCAAAGAATTTGTTATACATTCTAATCATGAATCCTTGAAACATATTAAAAGTCAAGCTAAACTGAATCGTAGACATGTTAAATGGGTTGAATTCATTGAGACTTCCCTTATGTCATTAAACACAAGAAGGCTAAAGAAAATGTTATTGCTAATGCATTGTCTCGTCGCTATACTATGCTTTCACAACTTGACTTCAAAATATTTGGTATGGAGACCATCAAAGATCAATGTGTGCATGATGCTGACTTTAAAGATGTAATGCAGAATTGTAAAGAAGGAACAACATGGAACAAGTTCATCGTTAATGATGGATTTGTGTTCTGTGCTAACAAGCTATGCATTCCAGCTAGCTCCATTCATCTTTTGTTGTTGTAGGAGGCGCATGGAGGAGGATTAATGGGACACGTTGGCGTGAAGAAGACGGAGGACGTACTTGCTACACATTTCTTTTGGCCAAAGATGAGAAGGCATGTTGAGCGTTTTGTTGCTCGCTGAACTACATGTCAAAAAGCTAAGTCACGACTCAATCCTCATGGTTTATATATGCCTTTGCCTCTACCTAGTGTTCCTTGGGAGGATATATCTATGGACTTTGTTTTAGGTTGTAACATCCCAATTTTCAATTTGGATGTTATACATAGGTCATCATAAGCATATCATATTTTAATTGCATTTTTGTTTGTGATCCAAGAAATCTTAAGCAACTCAAGGACCCAAGGAGAGAGTTGGGGATTACATTTATTTTCACATTTGACTTTTTTTCAAATTTGAAAAGAGGGATCATTTTGATTTTAATATTTTTCTCCCCAATTATTTCCAATATTAAAAATAAAAGAGAGAAGATAATATGACTTCTTCAAAAGAGAGGAATATTGGAGGAAATTTTTTAAAATCAAATATATAATTTCTTTGGATTTTATTGGCTAATTTATTTGAATTAGAACATTATTCATTTTTTAAAATTGCATTATTACGCCAGAAAAATGTTCATTTTGTTCTAAATATTTTATTTAGATGGTGAAAATTGTTTTTTGCATTTTTAGAATTTTTTTATATTTTATTAGGATTTTTCTTCGGCGGAATTTTATTTAAAAAAAATAAAAATGTTCTTCTGCCCGACTGGGCCGAAGCCCAGCCGAGCCGGGCCGAAGCTCACCCAGCCCCGCCGCCTTCCTTGCCCGCTGCCGTGCGCCGCACGGACGCTGAGGGGGAGTCTGAGCCGGACTCCGCCCCCGCGCCGGCCCCCTCCCCAAGCCGCCCCCTGGCCTCTTAAATAGGCCGAGGCCCCCGCCGCCTCTACCCACCCCAAGCCACGGCACCACCGCCACCGAGCTGCGCCGCCGCCCGCGCCACCTGCTGCCCGCGCTGCCGCCGCCCCACCTCGCCGCCGCGCCGCCTCGCCGGAATCCCGTCACCGCCGGACCTCGCCGTTGTCGTGAACCGGTAGAAAACCGCCCTGGTTCGTCGGTTCGTTTCGATTTTTTTGGTTTTCGATCTAGATCGGTTATTATTTTAGGGTTAGGGTTTTCTCGGCTTTCTCGGGTTTTCTCGATCGGATCTAGTTAACGAACATTCACTCGAACGTCTTCGTTAGCGAACGCATTCGTCCTTTCATCCCTGATAGCGAACTTTCGTTCATTAGTCTTTTATTTTATTTTTTATTTTCGGACAGGGACCTATCCACGATTATTTTTATCACAGATTAGCCCTTGATCTTCAAACCCGCACAACTTTTTAACCATTCGTCCAAATCTAGTGAAACCAACGCCAAAATATTCGTCTCAAACCCCTCTTTCTAGTTAATCAACTTGAACATGGTTTTGACAAATTATCATTTGGTGGCAAGCACATTTGAATTTGAACTTCTTTTGACCGTAGTTTGAGTTTCGTAGCTCCGATGCAATTGATTCTTTTTGCAAATCGAAGCTCTTCTCTTGGACTTTTGATTTGGATATTTTCTCTTGAGTTTACCCTTGCATCTATCGTTTGAGTTCTTAGGTATGCTATTGTTTGTTTGCGATAGAGTTTCTGGAGTGCGAAGCGTGCTACTACGAGTCACTAGGGTTTTCAGATCGTCAGCAAGGCAAGTAACACTTTGATCATACCCTTTATTACCCAATTTTTATGCATTTGTTTCAACCCTCAAACATTGCATGAGTAGGATCTGCTTAACATGTGGGTATTGGGAAGTAGTTGATGAGATAGAACCTATTGTCCTTTATGCAAACCTTGGGAGTTACTTCTACGTTATGCTTACTGCTATGCTATGCTCATAGACGTGGTTTGGTTAGTGTATCCATGACAGATGGGAGATTGTTAAATAATGGTTAACTTAAGGTGGCTACTTTAATACACATCTGGGTGGATTGGTTGAGGCACCCTGGAGCACCCAGTGGCTGTCTGGGCACCTGGAGCAATCCAGCGCTGTCCTGGGATATCCCGGAGTACCCGTGTGATCATCCTATGGTTCGGCACTCAGGCTCAAAGGGATCATAAGGTTATTCATGCTAGAAACTTCCGTGTGCAGCCACATGCCATTATGGGCTCTGGCATAGTTGAGTAAGTTGTGGGAATCCTTTCCATGATGGGCTAGCAGATGTAGGGGATTGTAGGTGTACCGGCCTATCTATTGGTTAAGGGGTCCTCTTCGGAAAGACTGTGTCTTGGTCATCCGTTTCTCAAACATCATGAAGTGCGAGAAATACAATGGAGGAGATCGAGTCTTGTGGGGAAAGTGCGCAAACCTCTGCAGAGTGTACAAACTAATCATGGTTAGCCGTGTCCCCGGTTATGGACATCTTGAGTATATGGTTCTTGAATTATTGGTTCGATCTCATCACTCTTAATTAATTTTGTGGGCTGTTAATTACTGCTTAATTGGGATTGAGTTGGAGGAACCTTCTCAACATTTTATCAACCAACTTGATAGTTAAATAAAGTATATTCTTTTGCAGTATGGAAAAATTGGCTTTACGCAAATCATGATAACCATAGAGCCTCCACCAGCCATATATGCATGTAGGGATAGCAGTTATTTTGGTCATTGCTCTATAGTGTTATTTTGCCAGCATATTCCATGTGCTGACCCGTTTCGAGCTGCAAAGTATTATGTACAAACTTTTCAGACGAAGAGTAAGGTGCGCTAGGTCGTTGTCTTGCACTCAGCTATGCCATTGGAGTTGATGGACTCATTTTTGCCTTCGAAGCCTTCCGTTGTTATCACCATTAGATGGCCTTCAGCCATATTATTGTAATAGTACTCTCTTTGAGATATTCAATCTAATAAGTGTGTGATTGAACTTTGGTATAAATCCTTCAAGTACTGTGTGTGTCAGCATTACCGATCCAGGGATGACACTTATACAAAGAGATTTGACCGGTTGTGGTTGGATCGCTACAAGATGGTATCAAAGCACACGCTGATTGTAGGACGCAACCACTAAGATAAGCCATAGGTCACTCTTCCCTGCTCATTTCTAACTCTCCTACATTTTCCACTCTATAGATGGCGGACCCAAGGAACAAGTTTGCTCAACCAGAAGAAGACACTCCATTTGGACGACACTTGATGGAAGCCACTAGATACCTGAACATCGAAATACCAAGCTTCACCGGGACCTACACCGCCCCTTTACAAGAAGAAGAGCGCTGGACAATTCGAGTACATGTTCCAGGAAGGCGATCAAAATTATGGAAGATGAAGCTGGAGCAGATATTATGGAATCTTCTTCCGATCAAAATTTCTAGTCGACCACCATATTATCAGTAGTATACCCCCCATGTATATAGAATAGTTTGAGTATCTTGTAACGGTAGTTTAGATCGATTGTATGCCCTTGTTTGAATTGAGTGGTGTGATATGAATGTGTTTGTCTCATGTGCATATGGGTAGTGATTTTCCCCTTAGACCCCACTCAATTCTAATATCTCCCCTCTGAACCTATCAGATGCCTCCAAGATGTGACCCCAGATTTGTTTTCCCACCAGAGCTCACCCAGCCGATCCAGCAGTAGAATACCTTGACGCAGCGATTAGTCCAAAACTAGGGCAACAACAACAACAACCCACCTCCACCACCTCTAGTTGACAACTTAGCCCATTTTCTGAGGTTGAATCCGCCAGTGTTTTCCAGTAGCACCGAGCCGATTGTTGCTGATGACTAGGTATGCAGGATTGGAAGGGAGTTGACCACCGCAGGTTGCACAGATTCTGAGAAGGTGCGCTTTGCCGCACACCAACTAGATGGACCCGCAACCTCATGGTGGGAGAATTACACAGCCACTTTCCCTATAGCCAATGTCACTTGGGATCAATTTTAGCAAGCAGTCTGCACTGCACATGTGTCAACTGGAGCAATGATCATGAAGAAGCGTGAGTTTCACAACTTACGCCAGGGAAATCGTACTGTGGGGTAGTACGTGGAAGGAGCTGAATCTCAGGCAAAGGAGATGGTTGGAGCTTATAAATGATTATGATATGAAGTTGCACTATCACCCAGGAAAGGCCAATGTCGTAGCAGACACTTTGAGCTGAAAGAGTTATGCCAATATCCTTGTAACCGGAGGATTACCGCAAGAGTTAGTTGACGATCTCATGGAAATTTGTTTGGAGATAGTTCCAAGAGGTTTTTTGGCAACGATGGAGGTTCAGTCTATGTTATTGGGAAATATCCGAGAAGCTCAAAAGGATGATAAGGAAATTATGGAGATAAAGGAGAAGACGAGCAAAGAAAAAGCCAAAGGTTTTCGTGAGGATGAGCACGGGACTTTATGGTTTAAGGATCATGTATTTGTGCCCAATAATGCGGAGATAAGAAAGTTAATACTTCAGGAAGCTCATGACGCGCCATACTCAATACACCCCGAAAACACCAAGATGTATTTGGATTTGTAGGAGCGTTTCTGGTGGACAAGTATGAAGAAGGATATTGCCGAGTATGTAGCAGTCTGCAATGTATGTCAAAGAGTGAAGGTAGAACATCAGAAGCCAACCGGATTATTACAGCCCATGCTGATTCCCGAATGGAAGTGGGACAAGCTTGGCATGGATTTTATCACCAGATTACCCAGGCCCTGATCAGGATATGATTCTATCTGGGTAGTAGTTGCTCGCTTGACCAAGGTAGCGCACTTTATCCCTGTGAAAACCACTTATACGAGTGCGGAGTTGGCCAAGATATATATGACCAGGATCGTATGTCTACATGGAGTTCCAAGGACCATCGTATCAGATAGAGGAACACAGTTTACTTTGAAGTTTTGGAATCAGTTGCACCAGAATTTGGGTACCAGGCTAGAGTTCAGTACAGCCTTTCATCCGCAGACAGATGGACAGACCAAGAGAGTCAATCAGATTCTGGAGGACATGTTGAGAGCTTGTGCATTAGATTATGGATCTAGTTGAGACGATAATTTTCCCTAGGCAGAGTTCTCATACAATAATAGTTATCAAGCTAATTTGAATATTGCACCTTTTGAAGCTTTGTATGGAAGAAGGTGCAGGACACCATTAATGTGGTATGAAGTTGGAGACCGTTAGTTGTTTGGACCAGATTTAATCAAGGATTCCGAAGAGAAGGTCAAGTTGATTCAAGATAGACTGAAGGTAGCTCAGTCCAGGCAGAAGAGTTATGCGGATACAAAACGCAAGGAAGTAGTCTATGAAATCGGAGACAAAGCATATCTTCATGTGTCACCACTGCGAGGAGTAAAATGATTTGTAGTTAAGGGAAAGTTAGCCCTGAGATTTGTAGGACCATACCGAGTTCTAGAGCGTATGGGAGAAGTGGCCTACAAGTTGGAGTTACCTGAAGGACTGTTAGGAATTCATGATGTGTTTCACTTTTCCCAGTTGAAGAAGTGCCATGCAGAGATGGCTGATATTCCTCTAAGAGATACAGTGCCCCTGGAAGCAATTCAGTTGGGGAGTAATCTGACCTACAAGGAGAAGCCCGTCAAGATTCTCGAGTTTGCCAGCCGAGTTCCCAGCAGCAAGGTTATCAAGTTTTGCAAAGTTCAGTGGAGCCACCATACCGAGGATGAAGCCACCTGGGAACGAGAATAAGATCAATGGAAAGACCACCCACACCTATTTTCTAGCCAACTCGAATCTCGAGGGCGAGATTCATCTTAAGGGGGGTAGGTTTGTAGCATCCCAATTTTCAATTTGGATGTTATACATAGGTCATCATATGCATATTATATTTTAATTGCATTTTTGTTTGTGATCCTAGAAATCTTAAACAACTCAAGGACCCAAGGAGAGAGTTGGGGATTTCATTTATTTTCATATTTGACTTTTCCTCAAATTTGAAAAGAGGGATCATTTGATTTTAATATTTTCTCCCCAATTATTTCCAATATTAAAAATAAAAGAGAGCAGATAATATGACTTCTTCAAAAAGAGAGGAATATTGGAGCAAAATTTTTAAAATCAAATATATAATTTATTTGGATTTTATTTGCTAATTTATTTGAATTAGAAAAATATGCATTTTCGAAAATTGCATTATTAGGCCAGGAAAATGTTCACTTAGTTCTAAATATTTTATTTACACGATGAAAACTGTTTTTGGCATTTTTTAGATTTTTTTATATTTTATTAGGATTTTTTCTTCGGTGGAATTTTATTTAAAAAAAATATTCTTCCGCCCGACTGGGCCGAAGCCCAGCCCAGCCGAGCTGAAGCCCACCCAGCGCCGCCGCCTTCCTTCCCCGCCGCCGTGCGCCGCACGGACGGCGAGGGGAAGTCTCAGACAAACTCCGCCCCCGCACCGGCCCCCTCCCCTAGCCGCCGCCCCCGGCCTCTTAAATAGGCCGAGGCCCCCGCCGCCTCTCCCCACCCCGAGCTGCGCCACCGCCGCCGCTGAGCTGCGTCGTCGCCGCTGGCGTTGCTCGCCGCCGCCTCATGCCCGCGTTGCTGCCGCCGCCCCACCGCGCCGCTGCCGGAGCCGCCCCGCGCCGCCTCGCTAGAATCCCGTCACCACCGGACCTCGCCGTGGTCATGAACCGGTAGAAAACCGCCCCGGTTCGCCAGTTCGTTTCGTATTTTTTAGGTTTTCGATCTAGATCGGTTTTTATTTTAGGGTTCGGGTTTTCTCTGTTTTCTCCGTTTGTCCCGATCGGTTTTAGTTAACGAACGTTCACTCAAACGTCTTCGTTAGAGAATGCGTTCGTCCTTTCGTCCCTTATAGTGAGCGTTCGTTCGTTAGTCTTCTCCTTTATTTTTATTTTCGGCCAGGGACCTATCCACAATTTTTTATCGCAGATTAGCCCCTGATCTTCAAACCCCGGTTATGGACATCTTGAGTATCTGGTTCTTGAATTATTGGTTTGATCTCATCACTCTTAATTAGTTTTTTTGGGCTGTTAATTACTTCTTAATTGGGATTGAGTTGGAGGAACCTTCTCAATATTTTATCAACCAACTTGATAGTTAAATAAAATATATTCCTTTGGAGTGGGGAAAAATTGGCTTTATGCAAATCATGATAACCATAGAGCCTCCACCAGCCATATATGCATGTACGGATAGCAATTATTTTGTTCATTGCTCTACAGTGTTATTTTGCCAGCATATTCCATGTGCTGACCCGTTTCGGGATGCAACGTATTATGTTGCAGACTTTTCAGACGAATAGTAAGGTGCACTAGGTCGTTGTCTTGCACTCAGCTATGCCTTTTGGAGTTGATGGAATCATTTTTCCCTTCGAAGCCTTCCACTGTTATCTTCATTAGATGGCCTTCAGCCATATTATTGTAATAGTGCTCTCTTTGAGATATTCAATGTAATAAGTGTGTGATTGAACTCTGTTATAAATCCTTCAAGTACTATGTGTGTCAGCATTACAGATCCAAGGATGACAGTTATACACAGAGATTTGACCGGTTGAGGTCGGATTGCTACACAGGTTTACCTCGAACAAAGAAGGGCAGGGATAGCATATTTGTTTTCCTGGATAGATTCTCAAAAATGGCACACTTTATACCATGTCATAAAAGTGATGATGCTGTTAATGTTGCCGATTTTTTCTTTCATGAAATTATTTGATTGCATGGTGTGCCAAATAGTATTGTTTTAGATCGTGATACTAAATTTCTTAGCCACTTTTGGAGATGTTTATGGGCTAAGTTGGGGACTAAACTGCTTTTTAGTACTACTTGTGACCCCCAAACAGATGGTCAAACTGAAGTAGTCAATAGAACATTGTCTACTATGCTTAGGGCTGTTTTGAAGAATAATAATAAAATGTGGGAAGAATGCTTGCCTCATATTCAATTTGCATATAATCATTCGTTGCATTCTACTACTAAGATGTGCCCTTTTGAAATTATGTATGGTTTCCAACATCGTGCTCCCGTTGATTTGTTGCCTCTTCCATCTTCGGAGAAGGTTAATTTTGATGCTAAACAACATGCGGAATTGATCTTAAAAATGCATGAGTTAACTAAGGAAAACATTGAGCGTATGAATGCTAAATATAAACTTGCTGGAGATATGGGTAGAAAACATGCTGGGTTTGCACCTGGAGATCTTGTTTGGTTACATTTGCGTAAGGATAGATTTCCTGATTTGTGTAAATCAAAGCTAATGCCATGTGCCGACGGTCCTTTTAAGGTGGTAGAGAAAATAAATGATAATGCATATAAACTTGAGTTGCCTGCAGATTTTGGGGTTAGTCCCACTTTTAACATTGCAGATTTGAAGCCTTATTTCGGTGAGGAAGATGAGCTTCCATCGTGGATGACTTCATTTGAAGAAGGGGAGGATGATGAGGACATCAATACCATTGTTACACCCACAGCCCCAGCTGCTATACATACTGGACCAATTACTAGAGCTCGCGCACGCCAATTAAATTATTAGGTACTTTCTTTTCATGGTAATGATTCTAATGTTCATGAGAATATGATGCTGCCTAAATTGGATACATTTGTTTTGCTTATGAATGAAGGGCCTAGCATGGATAAGAGGGATGAACACTGGATCAATACCAAGCATGGAGATGATGTCATGCGCAAGGGGAACAAGAATGTAGTTACAAGTGAGGATTTCAAGACTTTGAAGCCACCATAAGGAGTGCATGAAGCCTTGGACGAAATATACAAGATGCCACTTCATAAATTTCGTCCAGATGCTATTCTAGGTGCTGCGTCACCTTATTATTGGGCCAGGACTATGTAATTTCGAAATACTTAAGTATATGCTGTTTTTTAGAGTCCGTATGTGTGGGGAAACAAGAGTTAGGGTTGGTTTCGGACCCTCCTCCAAGGGCCACAAAATTCCCCCCTCTTCCTCCATATATACAGCTCTTAGGGCAACGTTTAGACTTTGGGTTTTGTTTAGATTAAAAGTTTGCCATAGCTGCAACTTCGCGTACTTAGTTTGTGTTCAACGACCAGATAAAGACGTCACAGAACGCCACCTTCATCATTAAAGATTTCATCTTATGTTCGCAATATCCAGATTGCCATCTTAATTTCTTGCCTGTTCTTCATTTGCTTGCAGGAAATAGACCTTCTTCGTCAGGTTGATTGTGCTCCGGCGTGGTCAATAACCTCTCGGAGTTGGTTTAGCGATTGCTAAAGCGCAACGTCTTCGCACGTTCGTAGTAGGATAGTCAAAGTCTACTCCTCCGAAATGAAATCACCATGTCATCAAAAGACAGGACACCTTTACCTCTATCAACTGATTTAGCCTCAACCACCATCGCACCACGAAGTGAGTTTGCGTACTCAACAACTGCTGCTGCAACACATCACTGAGGATCGACGCAAAAAATAACATCTCGCCTCCGAGCTAAATGCTCTGCACAATCGAACCAAAATCATGCATTTGATTGCGGATGAAAACAAGAAAAGGCTCTGGAAATTGCTTTGCAAGTTCTTTTCCAAGAAACAACTCCTGAATGACAATCTCCAAGAGCTCTATGATTATATTGACAAAGGCTTAACTGGTGCGGATTTCCAAGATCAGAGTACTCCTCCTCTTCCTATTCGTGAGCCAACTACTGATCTTCTGCATCTCAAGCTTTGTGAACTGCTTGAAGAATCTAAAGCCACCTCACCGACCGAGAAACCTACCGAAGGAAATGTGCTATCCCGTGTTCCTCATGTGGCTTCCCCGAGTATGGCTTCGTCCTCTCAGCCCCAAGTTGTTATTCCTGAAGGAAAATCTGATGCTGCTGAAGACGAAGCCGACCCAGTCACTTCTGAAGACGAAATCACCTCGGACAGTTCTTCTGGAGATGCCACCGAGTGAACCAAGCTCTGTGTTCTTGCACTCATATTATTCGTCACCTTTTTTACACTAGTTGACAAAAAGGGGGAGACGTACATAGAGTCTCGATAGATTTGCTTTCTGTGTTTATTTGATTTGGTTTTGTGCAAGTTTGAAACTTCTGGTCTAAACTTATATACTCTAAGTTGTAAAACTTTTGTGTTGTAATATTAATAACCCCGCCTGTTGTGCTATTTCTCTCAAAGAATTTGTTTTGCAGGTGGAATTATTATCGGAAGTTATGAATGATTGCACTACGATCTCGATGGATTATATGTCATCAGTGCGAATCATTGACTCAAATTATTAAAATTTTCTCTGTATACTTCAATATTTGCAGGGGAATTAATCTCATATCTTTATCCCTGCATACATGTAGGGCCAGTCTATTTCATCATCGAGCAAAGTAACAGTTATTCACTCGTGTTGGAATTACTTATCACTTATCTATCTTTAGTTTGATGGTTATCTGTTTTGTCAACAACTATCCAAAAAGGGGGAGATTATTGGTGCAATAATTTTCCTCCTTATGTTTTGGAGTTTTTTGACATCAACAATATGTGACTTATGTGTTTGCTAGTGCAGACAGAGTAACATGTCCCTGGAATCAAGAGGAGTTCGATTCAAACGACGAAGATAATACCCTGCGTGGCAGTGAAGGTTATCATCGAAGATTATGATAACAAGAGTGACCCCTCAAAAATTGTTGACATGTAGCAATTGGTTCGGTGCCTGTTCGAAGGAAGTGACTACGACCAAGATTGAAGACGAAGTGAAGACGTAGCATTTATTTCATTGTTTCTTTCCTCTTTATTGAATCACAGGACCACCGTACTATTAAGAGGGGTGTAGTGTTCGAAGCTTTGATTCTCTGATGCTAAACCCAAATCCAATAGAAGTTGCGAGAGAAATCTCTTTATGTTCCGAGCAAATACTTGCCAGCAAGAGACTGTGATCTTCTTCGCCACGAGAGATTTGTCTCTGACCGAGGAGTTAGCATTACTTGGTCCTCAAGTAATGTTACCGTTGCTCTGAAAGTATTACCGTTGTGAACGTGTTGGTTGGCCATTGGCTGGACCGGTGTCCAAAATGGTCATTTCCCACCAGGGAAGCCTGCAGCTATAAATAGCCACACCATGCTGGCGTTGTCCGTTGGCTGCTTCGTTTGATTGTGAGAATATTGTTGAGCAACCTCCTCTCCTGAGTGATTTGAGTTTAAAATCCACCGAGAGAAAACCCCAGGGCCAAAAAATTAGATAGTGGTTCAGTTTCACTCAAATCTAAGTCCAGTACGCTCCGCCTATTACTCTTGAGAGCTGCAAACTCTGTAGACAGTTAGGTGTCAGTTTCTTCAGAGACCAAGAGTAATTGTGGTTCTCGAAGAATAAGTATGTAAAGATTTGGTGATCGTCTCAAGTATCTACCATGAGTGATCGACATTGGTTGACTAACCAATTGCCGAGGAGAATAAGGCGAAGAGAGTTTATCTTTCGTGTCAAGTCACAACCCCTCCAATCAGATGTAGTCCTCGACAGTGATCAACTATTTCTATCATGTGATTTGTCTCGATGTCACAGCCCTAGAATTGTTTGCAATAGTTGCATAAGAGAGCATCCATGCATCATGTCTAATTTCTGAAAGTTGAATTGAGTTTTGTTGAAACCCTTAGAAATCAGTTCAAAAATAACCAACTTTAAAAATCTTCTCAAATGAGTCCAATAAAATGTTCCTGTTATTCTATAAAATTATTGCCAAGAGCTAAAATTCAAACCAATATTTTTATGAGCTCAGAAACATTTATTTTGGCCATTTGAATTAATCCAATAATTATTTGCTTTGGATTTATATTTAATATATATTAAATATAACTTCAATAATTCTGGAAGTTTGTGAGTGGCTTTGTATATATTTTAGCAAGCCATATAATAACCTACAGAACTTATTAAAATGATTTAGTGGCTAAGACTAAATCAAAACATAGAGGACATAAATAGAAAACTGAAACAAAAGAGAAAGGAAAGACACTCACCTGGCGCTTACCCACAGCCCAAAGGCCTAGCACTGTGCAGCCCAGGAGCTGGCCCAGCCAACCACCGTCGTCGTCCTCCTGGGGCCAGTCGGCCAGGCGTGTGGCCGACGCGCGCGCACGGGCAGAGCGCCACGCCACCAGCTCGCCTGCCTGCCTCCCCTGCCAGCGCGACGCCGCGTTGCCTCTCTTTGGCGCCGCCTCGTCCTCCCTGGCCTATCCACTTCTCCTCTCCTCTCCTCTGCTCTCTCCCTCGCGGCTGCCCGAATGAGCCGGAGTGCGCCGATGAGCACCACCGCAGCCACCATGCTCCCCTCGCCACCCCGTGCTGTCCATTACCTCCGTCCCGACTTCCTTGACCTCCTCGACGAACCGCCGGACGCCCCACAGCGTTGTCATCTTCGACGTCTTCATCACCGGCCACCGGAGATCCCCCTCATCACCGCGCTCAGCTCCGGCCACCTCCGAGCTCGCCGTTTGCTCCGTTGCAACCTCTGTGAGCCCCTGAGTCGAAACCCCCTCTTCTCTGCTTCGTTTGCTCGCCATAGACGCTCCCCCCTTGCTCACTGTAGCACGCCGCCGCGCGAGCTCGACGCCGGCGTCACTTCGGTGACCATTTGGTCACATGCGGGTGCCTAACGCACTCACCACACCTCATAGCGCCTCGCTAGTGCATTCGTTTCCCCGCTAGCTCGCTGCAGTAGCAAAACCACCAACGGCCGAGCTCCGTCCGCCGCCCCGAGCTCACTTCCGACGAGCTCCGGCCACCCCAGCTCACCCTGCCTACTCCATCAGCTGCGCGCGAGCAGCAGCTCCTCGTAGAGCCTCCCCACGCCCAAAACCATCGCCTGTGGCCGATTTCCGAAGCCCTCCGCCATCTCTGGCCTCGCCGGTGATGAACCGCGGGTCAACTCCGGTGGGGTTGACCCCGTTTGACTGGGGTTTGACCCCCCTGAGTCTATGACATGTGGGGCTGGCCCTAACTAGATTAGTTAGGTGTTAGTTAGTGGTAATCACCACTGTTAGGTGTTAATCCCCTCGCTAAACTAACCCTGAGCCACTAACTAGTGGGCCCAGCCCTGCTGACATTTTTACTAGAATTAGTTTAACCCTAATTAACTCAGTTAACTAACTGAGTCACTGACTAGTGGGCCCCATTGGTCAGGTTTGACTTGGGTGGCGCCTGTTGACCTACTGACATCAGCATGACCTAATGCTGACGCAGTAATACATTTTCTGGATTTCTGAATAATTCAGAAATTATAGAAAATAACCAAACTTCTAAAAATCATAGAAAATAATCTATAACTCAGATTGAAAAGATTTATATATGAAAAATTATCAGAAAAATCCAAAGAATCTATTTATGCCATGATCATGCATGTTTGAACAAGTTAACCTCACTGAATAGGAAAAATGATGATTAGGGCAATTTATGAAATAACATTTGGAGTTGGAAATAGATCTTGTTTGAGTTCCACTTCAATTAAATTGGCTAGATATTGCATTAGATCAATTCAGTACCTTAATATGTCATATCATTCATTCACTCGTGCATTGCATTAATTGAATCTTGTTTATGTTCCCTTGCCGGTAATTGTCCCCTCTTAGTAGACGTGTTTCGACGATGAGTTCGACGACACCGATGAAGAGCTATACTATCTTCAGAAGTGCCAGGCAAGCAAACCCCCTTGTTCATTCTGATACAATCCCGCTCTCTCGCTCCTGCTCTCTTTTACTGCATTAGGACAACAATGATTCAACTGTTACATGTTGCGGTAGTTGAACCCCTTTCCTCTGCATGACCTTTCATAGCCACAGTAAATAGATGAAACCCACTAGCATGAGTAGGAGTTGTTTGAGCCCTGATGTGCCTACTCATTCATGCTTGTTTGTCATGCCTGCTATTGCCTAGAGTTGTGTCAGGTCTGATTCATTGGGGATGAATTGGAAAGTTGTGAACATGTCCTATTGTGTGTGAGATAAGTGCGTTGAACACGATTTGGTAAAGGTATCGATGAGAGGCCATGTAGGAGTACATGGTGGGTTGTTTCATTGGAACCGTCCTTAAGCACCAAGATCTGTATGTGTGATTTAAGAATCAGTTACTATCATGCATTGGGCCTGAAACCAATGCACCCTCTCAGCTTCTTAACCACCCTAGTCCTCGGTCCAGGAGTTGCAACTAGTTTCTGGTGTTTATAGGTTATGTGGTTGCGACCGTGCGTAGCGCTGACCCTAGGGGTGGGCTATGATGTGGTAGATACACCATGGGCGGGCATGCCGGGCGCCCGTTTGGTGCATCGGAACCCTGTACACATCGTCCGGGGCTGTATGTGGAATCCTCGGCCGGACTCCCTGCGGATAGAACCCGGATAGGCGATAAACCTGGACTAGAGACTTGAGTGTTTAGGTAGGCCGTGGCCGACACCCTCGTTGGGCTTCCGCTTGAAGGTTGCCGAGTACATGTCGTGTAAATGGCGGTAAGTGGTGAGAGCGTGTGTGAAGAAGTACACTCCTGCAGGGTTAACATCATCTATTCGAAAAGCCGCGTCCGCGGTAAAGGACTACTTGGTTGCCTATACAGTTCATAGATAAATTGAAGTGGATACTCTAAAACTCGCAAGATAAGCGTGAGTGCTATGGACGGTGTTCTCGTAGGGAGACGGGAGTAGATCCATAGTGGTGTATTGATATGGTGAATATGTGGACTCGTGTGCGCTACCTGAAAAGAGTTACTTGCAGTCGTAGTTCAGGTTAGCCACTGAGTCAAAGCTGGCTTGCTGTAGTTAAACTCCACTACCCCTTTGTTGATACCGATGCATATGTAGTTAGTTCTGATGTAAGTCTTGCTGGGTACATTTGTACTCACATTTGCTTAATTTATGTTTTTGCAGAGAGACTTCAGTCTCGCTAGTAGTTCCACGTGGACTTCGATGTTTAGCTTGTTACCTCAGCTACGATCTTATGCCCTCGGCAGGATCTGGTAGATAGTCAGGCTTCTTAGCTTTTTTCATTTGTAGATGTCTGTACTCAGACATGTTAAGCTTCCGCATGTTCTTTGATTTGTATGCTATGATTGTTGGGTCATGAGACCCATGTTTGTAATATCTCGCTCCTCGGAGCCTAATGAATAAATACTTGAGTCATAGAGTTATGTTGTGATGCCATGTTGTATTTACACATATCGAGCATATTGTGTGTATGATTGAAATGCTTGGTATGTGTGGGATCCGACAATCTAGATGTTTATCCTTGGCAGCCTCTCTTACGGGGAAATGTAGTCCAGTGCTCCCATGAGCCATATTTGTCCGCTACAGCCCAGTTCACCTGAGTCCTGCTAGCCCAGCACTACTGCTCAGGACACTTAACTGGCCGGCATGTGTTTCACTTCGTTCCTGTTTCTGTCCCTTTGGGGAAATGTCATGCGGTGACATCCGGAGTCCTACCTAGCCTGCTACAGCCCGGGTTCCCGGAGTCCTGTTAGCCCAGTGCTACAGCCCGGATTCACACACTGCTGACCGACATGCTGGATGTGATTCATGTATGCCTGTCCCCATAGATTGGTGCCGCTTTGGGTTCACGACTAGCCATGTCGGCCCGGGTTCTCTGTCATATGGATGCTAGCGACACTATCATATACGTGAGCCAAAAGGCGCAAACGGTCCCGGGCCATGGTAAGGCGACACCCGTGGGAATACCGTTTGTGAGGCCGCAAAGTGATATGAGGTGTTACCGGCTAGATAGATGTGACTTGGAATCGGGGTCCTGACAGCTTATGTATCAGAGCCTGACTGCATGTAGGATTACCAAGCCAAGCTGGTCGAAGTCGTGTCTAGAAATGCTTTAGTTATATAAGGGAATTGATTGTGGAAGGGAACGTAAGGTTCTTTTTACTCCTTTACCTTATGCCCTTCTAATCTGAGTCAACCTCTTCTTTTCTACGGGGTTAAGAAACTAGGCCTTCTCATCTATCTATCAGGATGACATGTTACTAATCCATAGACTTATAGGATTGATGGATTCATGTCTCAGTTCAGTTTCCAGTACTTCCGTGTGTTCTTAGTTGGCCTCGGAACCTTGATATTATGATGTTGAGTGGTTATGCCACAATTTTTGCAGGATGTCTCAATTTTTTTCAGCATTTTATAGCCGTTATGTTGTCCGAGTCATCCCAGGTCTCTAAATAGTCTGATGCAATTGCAAACCCCTTCCTCCTGTTCCTGATGTCCATTTGGGCCAGATTAATCACACTAATTGGTGAGTTGAGGTACTCTGTTGCCTCGACATATATGTTGGAGCTATTTTTATGACCCTAGGTGTTTTAAGGAGTCACCTAGTAATCTAGCCATGTTTTGTGTTCCCGGTGTGATGATTCTGGCCATCATTCTCGAAAGCATCCCATGATGCTACTTAATAGTAGGTATTCTATTCCTGGGTTTTGAACCGAGATTCACCCTACTTATATCATGCTGATAGTCTTTGCTCGTTCCTTTAGGTTATTAGTAACCTTGTAATAGTCCTCGAGGTTCGTGGTATCTCCTTCTTCCAAATACCATGAACTGCTTATGGCAGTAGTTCCTTGAACCAAAAGATCACAACCAGGGTGCTCTTGAGGAGTACTCCATTCATATTGTGACTCTGCCAGTTCTATCATTCTGCATGGGTTATCCGGAAGAAATTTGTTGAACTCATTTGACATACTAACCCATGAATCCACAACTCAGAAAGTTATATGTGCCTTGAGTTGTTCTCTTTAGTTCTATTCTGACCCCCGTCTATCATTTGATACTCAAGAGTATGCGTGCATTCGCTGTCGATGCCTATTATTCTTGTGGTCTGTCAAGCCATTCTATTCCGGAATGACTAGGAGAAACAAACTCCAGTACCTCATCCATATCCGGGATTGGGTCAAAGTAGTTGTGCTCTGCAGATCAAATCCCAATCCATCTTTTGTTCTATTCTACCTGGAGTATTACCGTCTTATGTCAAGAATGTCATGGGAATTGCACAACCTCTTATGAATTCTTGATGCAGTGATACCTCTCACCATCATTATTCATTCCTCGGTCCCGTGTTGTCGCAATCGGAATGCCGAAAAGTGAACTATGATGTGTGAAATCAATACTCCTAGCAACTGTGTTGCTTGGTAGTTAATGGACAATAATCTTGTCCTTAGTGTGTTGATTATTGAATCATCACCCTAAGGTTGATCGTGCTACCTAGTCCTTATTTCCGGTGCACTTTTCGATCAATGAGTTAGTATAGTGTCAATCCTTGCTTATTTGATCATATCGTCTTGCCCTGAAAAGCAAGATTGTTCTCGAGCTTAGTGACATATCGCTGATTTGTGATTTTCTGAAGATCTTCTCGGAAGTATTACCTGGTTGTCACCTGACCGCTATGTTGAGTTCGTGATCAAGTTGGTTTTCTTATAGATCACCCCTTCTCCAAGAATCTGTGTTGGATATCCCTGAGCTAGTTGGTTGAGCTAGACAACAACTTGGAGAGTTGGAAGGTAAAAGCTTTGCTTAACTTAGTTCATCTCTAAGGGATATCTTCTGTATGTGTGTGTTGAAGAAAGATGATATCTTCATCAATTGGTCCCCGTGATCAGTTGTAGGTCCTATTGTCTTACCCAATCTTTGATTTGAGTATGGGTTATCATCAAATCAAATCAGAACCAACGATGTTCATAATGCTGTCTTACTCGTGGTTGATCCCTCGAGCATACACCATTATATCTTTTGGGTCTGGCCAATGCTATCACTTGTTCACATAATTATGGAATTCCATCCCCATGGAAACCTGGATGAATTGTTGTTGAGCCCGTCAGCAACACTGCTACCTTCTCCATGATTGGTGTTGAACATCCACCTAGTATTGGAAACTTTATAAGCATTATCTTCGTGTTTCGTTCATGAAGCATATGTTCGGATGGAAGAAGTGACTTCCTCTAATTCACGTGCATATGATGCAATTTGCCACCGTGAATTTGAGAAAGTTTTTTTCGCTTCCTCTAGAATCATCCCAAGTTAGTCATGCATACATGCGAAGTATTCTGTGGTTTGGAGACTTGCAACCTTCATTCTATATGAATCCCTAGCACACCAAG
Source organism: Triticum urartu (assembly GCF_056163025.1). Taxonomy (NCBI): domain Eukaryota; kingdom Viridiplantae; phylum Streptophyta; class Magnoliopsida; order Poales; family Poaceae; genus Triticum; species Triticum urartu. Next base: position 306,762,805 of record NC_141874.1, read on the forward strand.
CCACTGATTGATTTGTTCAAGGAAAAGAAGTTCTTAAGTGCTAATCCTTAAGGATCCAAATGTACATGTGCAAGATTTCGCTCTCCGCAATGATGGTTCCCAATCAGAACTCCGTAGTGTTTTGTTTTAAGACTACTATGTGGTCATGCTTGTCTTGGACAACGTGCTCACATGTATGTAGCAGAACCAGCTTATGTTTTGGAGCTTGCTAACGTAGTTCGATTCCCGAGAATATCGCAACATCGTCTCGTCGGTTTGTGTTGCAAACTTTCTTTCTGGACATGTTGTCTGAAATATCCCATTACCTACCAGATCTGAATCTCAAGCAGATATGATGGTTGGAGCTATTCCAAGATTTATGATGTAGGTCCCGACAAGGTTGATGTTCTGGCCGACACACCTAGCCGGAAGATCTATCGTTGTAGTATCTTGATTGAGCTATTTGACCATCTTCTCCATGAGGATTTAGTGCAACTTATTCTAGAAGTTGTTCCTAAGGGGTCGTTGTTCTCTCGGTTTCCTCGATTATGCTAGAACCATTCAAACAGTGGAATCACTCTCTACTGTTGAGTTTATCCCCAGTTACTAGAATCATTCCCAACATTTGCATTTTGTTCCCAGCTTGCACCGTCATTGTGCCATTCTATCTTGGACTACCTTCTCGGTAATTCCTGGTCAGGATCATCTTGAAGAGTGGTACTACCATGGGTCCCATCCATTTCTGATGATACGCAAAATCATCCATCGCGTTGTCTTCAACAAGGTAGTCCACATCATCCATTCGAATCCGGATATGCCCTTCCTTTGAATTCCGCCAAATGATCGATTGTGATTGCCTTAGGCTGTTATAAAGAGTTTCAATGATCTTTGTATCAAAAGTAATTCTTTTTGCCACCTAAGGGAATAATTCGACGAGTCACCTCCTGCGAGGTGTCCCGTAATGGAATCATGGAAATTATTCCATCGCTATCTTGAAACCATTCACCATCCTCCCTAAGCGTGGAATAGTTCCCTACCAAATCGAACTTCACCATCCGCTACTATCCATCCATCTTGATGTATGTTTTGTGTCCCAACTCAAGAGATGTTTCAACGTCTCACTCCATGAGTTGATCCTGAGTGCTCGAACCTCAGGAAGATCGATTCTTCTAAAATTCTCCCTTTCTACTCGTTGTCATGTTGGATGTAGTTCTCAAAGCAAAGACGCCAAGATCAATATGATGCAATGGATCAATATATTCGAGAAGAGCAGTTGGGTCATGAGGATTGCATTAGATTTGTGTCCCCTCTGTCTTCTTACCGCACATCTTGAATCTCGGGACGAGATTCATGTTAGTGGGGGTGAGTTGTCACAGCCCTAGAATTTTTTGCAATAGTTGCATAAGAGAGCATCCATGCATCATGTCTAATTTTGAAAGTTGAATTGAGGTTTGTTGAAACCCTCAGAAATTAGTTAGAAAATAACAAACTTTAAAAATCTTCTCAAATGAGTCCAATAAAATGTTCCTCTTATTCTATAAAATTATTGGCAAGAGCTAAAATTCAAACCAATATTTTTATGAGCTCAGAAACATTTATTTTGGCCATTTGAATTAATCCAATAATTATTTGCTTTGGATTTATATTTAATATATATTAAATATAACTTCAATAATTCTGGAAGTTTGTGAGTGGCTTTGTATATATTTTAGCAAGCCATATAATAACCTACAGAATTTATTAAAATGATTTAGTGGCTAAGACTAAATCAAAACAGAGAGGAAATAAATAGAAAACTGAAACAAAAGAGAAAGGAAAGACACTCACCTGGCGCTTACCCACAGCCCAGAGGCCCAGCACTGTGCAGCCCAGGAGCTGGCCCAGCCCACCACCGCCGTCGTCCTCCTGGCGCTAGTCAGCCAGGAGTGTGGCCGACGCACGCGCACGGGCAGAGCGCCACACCACCAGCTCGCCTGCCTGCCTCCCCTGCCAGCGCGACGCCGCGTTGCCTCTCTTCAGCGCCGCCCCGTCCTCCCTGGCCTATCCACTTCTCCTCTCCTCTCCTTTGCTCTCTCCCTCGCGGTCGCCCGAACGAGCCGGAGTGCGCCGACGAGCACCACCGCAGCCACCATGCTCCCCTGGCCAACCCGTGCTGTCCATTACCTCCGTCGTGACTCCTTTGATCTCCTCAACGAACCGCACGCCGCCGGACGCCCCACAGCGTCGTCATCTTCAACGTCTTCATCACCGGCCATCGGAGATCCCCCTGGTCACCGCGCTCAGCTCCGGCCACCTCCGAGCTCGCCGTTCGCTCCGTTGCAACCTTTGTGAGCCCCTAAGTCGAAACCCCCTCTTCTCTGCTTCGTTTTCTCGCTGTAGACGTTGCCCCCTTGTTCACCGTAGCACGCCGCCGTGTGAGCTCGACGCCGGCGTCACTCCGGTGACCATTTGGTCACGCGTGGGAGCCTAACGCACTCACCGCACCTTGTAGTGCCTCGCTAGTGCATCTGTTTCCCCGCTAGCTCGCTGCAGCAGCAAAACCACCAACGGCCGAGCTCCGGTCGCCGCCCCGAGCTTGCTTCCAACGAGCTCCAGCCACCCCAGCTCACCCCGCCTATTCCATCAGCTGTGCGCGAGCAGCAGCTCTTCGTAGAGCCTCCCCATGCCCAAAACCATCGCCTGTGGGCGATTTCCAATGCCCTCCGCCGTCTCTGGCCTCGCCGGCGACGAACCGGGGTCAACTCAGGTGGGGTTGACCCCGTTTGACTGGGGTTTGACCCCCCTGAGTCTATGACATGTGGGGCCGGCCCTAACGAGATTAGTTAGGTGTTAGTTAGTGCTAATCACCACTGTTAGGTGTTAATCCCCTCGCTAAACTAACCCCGAGCCACTGACATGTGGGCCCAGCCCTGCTGACATTTTTACTAGAATTAGTTTAACCCTAATTAACTCAGTTAACTAACTGAGTCACTGACTAGTGGGCCCCACTGGTCAGGTTTGACTTGGGCGGCGCCTGTTGACCTGCTGACATCAGCATGACCTAATACTGACGTAGTAATACATTTTCTGGATTTATTAATAATTCAGAAATTCCAGAATATAACCAAAACTTCTAAAAATCATAGAAAATAATATATAACTCAGATTGAAAAGATTTATATATGAAAAAATATCAGAAAAATCCAAAGAATCTGTTTATGCCATGATCATGCATGTTTGAACAAGTTAACCTCACTGAATAGGACAAATGATGATTAGGGCAATTTATGAAATAACATTTGGAGTTGGAAATTGATCTTGTTTGAGTTCCACTTCAATTAAATTGGCTAGATATTGCATTAGGTAAATTCAGTACCTTAATATGTCATCTCATTCATTCGCTTGTGCATTGCATTAATTGAATGTTGTTTATGTTCCCTTGCCGGTAATTGTCCCCTCTTAGTAGACGTGTTTCGACGATGAGTTCGACGACACCGATGAAGAGCTATACTATCTTCAGAAGTGCCAGGCAAGCAAACCCCCTTGTTCATTCTGATACAATCCCGCTCTCTCGCTCCTGCTCTCTTTTACTGCATTAGGACAACAACGATTCAACTGTTACATGTTGCGGTAGTTGAACCCCTTTCCTCTGCATGACCTGTCATTGCCATAGTAAATAGATGAAACCCACTAGCATGAGTAGGAGTTGTTTGAGCCCTGATGTGCCTACTCATTCATGCTTGTTTGTCATGCCTGCTATTTCTTAGAGTTGTGTCAGGTCTGATTCATCGGGGATGAATTGGAAAGTTGTGAACATGTCCTACTATGTGTGAGCTAAGTGTGTTGAACACGATTTGGTAAAGGTATCGATGAGAGGCCATGTAGGAGTACATGGTGGGTTGTTTCATTGGAACCGTCCTTAAGCACCGAGATCTGTATGTGTGATTTAAGAATCAGTTACTACCATGCATTGGGCCCGAAACCAATGGACCCTCTCGGCTTCTTAACCACCCTAGTCCTCTGTCCAGGAGTTGCAACTAGTTTCTGGTGTTTATAGGTTATGTGTTGGCGGCCGTGTGTAGCGCTGACCCCAGGGGTGGGCTATGATGTGGTAGATACACCGTGGCCGGGCATGCCGGGCGCCCGTTTGGTGTCTTGGAACCCTGTACACATCGTCCGGGGCCGTATGTGCAAACCTCGGCCGGACTCCCTACGGATGGAACCTGGATAGGCGATAAACCTGGACTAGAGACTTGAGTGGTTAGGTAGGCCGTGGCCGACACCCTCGTTGGGCTTCCGCTTGAAGGTTGCCGAGTACATGTCGTGTAAACGACGGTAAGTGGTGAGAGCGTGTGTGAAGAAGTACACCCCTGCAGGGTTAACATCATCTATTCGAATAGCCGCGTCCGCGGTAAAGGAGTACTTGGTTGCCTATACAGTTCATAGATAACTTGAAGTGGATACTCTAAAACTCGCAAGATAAGCGTGAGTGCTATGGACGACATTCTCGTAGGGAGATGGGAGCGGATCCATAGTGGTGTATTGATATGGTGAATATGTGGACTCGTGTGCGCCACCTGAAAAGAGTTGCTTGCAGTCGTAGTTCAGGTTAGCCACTGAGTCAAAGCTGGCTTGCTGCAGTTAAACTCCACTACCCCTTTGTTGATACCGATGCATATGTAGTTAGTTCTAATGTAAGTCTTGCTGGGTACATTTGTACTCACGTTTGGTTAATATATGTTTTTGCAGAGAGACTTCAGTCTCGCTAGTAGTTCCACGTGGACTTCGACGTTTAGCTTGTTACCTCAGCTACGATCTTATGCCCTCGGTAGGATCTGGTAGATAGTCAGGCTTCTTAGCCTTTTTCGTTTGTAGATGTCTGTACTCAGACATGTTAAGCTTCCGCATGTGCTTTGATTTGTATGCTATGATTGTTGGGTCATGAGACCCATGTTTGTAATATCTCACTCCTCGGAGCCTAATGAATAAATACTTGAGTCGTAGAGTTATGTTGTGATGCCATGATGTATTTACACATATCGAGCATATTGTGTGTATGATTGAAATGCTTGGTATGTGTGGGATCCGACAATCTAGTTGTTTATCCTTGGCAACCTCTCTTATGGGGAAATGTAGTCCAGTGCTCCCATGAGCCATAGTAGTCCGCTACAGCCCGGTTCACCGGAGTCCTGCTAGCCCAGCACTACTGCTCAGGACACTTGACTGGCCAGCATGTGTTTCACTTTGTTCCTGTGTCTGTCCTTCAGGGAAATGTCACGCGGTGACATCCGGAGTCCTGCCTAGCCTGCTATAGCCCGGGTTCCCGGAGTCCTGTTAGCCCAGTGCTACAGCCCGGATTCACACGCTGCTGACCGACATGCTCGATGTGATTCATGTATGCCTGTCCCCATAGGTTGGTGCTGCTTTGGATTCATGACTAGCCATGTCGGCCCGGGTTCTTTGTCATATGGATGCTAGCGACACTATCATATACGTGAGCAAAAAGGCGCAAACGGTCCCGGGCCATGGTAAGGCGACACCTTTGGGAATACCGTGCGTGAGGCCGCGAAGTGATATGAGGTGTTACCGGCTAGATCGATGTGACATGGAATCGGGGTCCTGACACTCGATGCATGCCTTTAGTTTCCATTCGTTAGTTTGTATTCGCTCACCGTATACTGTTTAGATTTGCTCCGCTGCTGGGTTTCGAGAGTTTTGAGTTTATGGAAGGAAATTTAGAACTCCCATTCACCCCCCTCTGGTATACATACTTCGTTCCTACAATTGGTATTAGAGCAAGGTACTCCTTGATTCTGCTCATTTTGATCTGACAACCTTGGAGTTTAAGTATGTCTTCAGTGAGCTACAAGTGCACCTCAAGATTCCCGTCTTCGATGGGACGGACTATCCCTTCTGGAAATAGAAGATGAAGATGCATCTCCGAGCTATTGATGATGATATGTGGAGCATGGTGCAGAATGGATACATGATTGAAGTGCCCCTGGTCCCCGCCGATTACGAGAAGAAACACATTCAGATGGACACTCAAGCTAAAGATGAAATTGGTGTCCATCTCTCTCATGCTCAATTTCTTCGCTATCGTCAGTGTGAAACTACAAAGGACTTATGGGACATTCTCGAAAAGATAAATGAGGGTGTTTCAACTCAGAAAGAAGCTCGCATTGATACTCTTAGGGAAAAGTTAAATTGGTTCAAGAGAATCGGAAATGAAAGCTTCCAACAAACTTTCAATCGTCTGAGTGACGTTGCACACGAGCTGCAAGGTCTTGGTGCCAAAGACATCACTGATCACGAAGTTGTGAAGAAACTGCTCCGATCTCTTGACAACAAATTTGACACACTAGTTCTAATGATAAGGGAATGAGTTTATTTCCAAGTTCTCGACTCCGCCGATATCATGGAAAGGCTAAACACCCATGAGGAACAAGAAGAAGAAAAGAGAGATCTCTATGGCTCAAGTCACCGCAAAAGTCATGCTCTCAAGGTTGTGGTTGATTCTTCCTCAGAAGGAAATGCCAAGAAGATTCAGATGGCCCAAAAATGATCAACAAAGATCTCACATCAATCATGAAAATATTCCAGTGCCTTCAAAGGAAGAATGAGTTCCAGAAGAAAGGATCTAGCAACTCTGGCAGTTCAAAATCTTCAGCAAAACCTACTAGAGATTGCACCTGCTTCAAGTGCAAAAATCAAGGACATTTCATTTCGGATGGCCCTCTCTGGGAAGCTGAAATACGTGCCAGTTGAAGATATGATTCAGGAAAGTACCATGGAAAAGACAAGAGCAAGAACTATGACTCCGATGATGAGAAGAAAAGAAAGTAGTTCTTAAAGAAGAAGGACAACACCGCCTCCAAGTCTTCGTCAAGATCTTCCTCAAGGAATATTTCTAAGTCCTCCTCCAACCGCAAGAATACCTATCACATGGCCAAAGCATACATCGACAAACAAATGGACTCCAATGAAGAAGAGTCATCTGACTCCGAAGAAGCTAATGAATCTGATGAGGATTCTGACTCTGGCATGGCTGGTATAGCATGTGCCTCCTCCGCTGCAACAAACTTCTTCGGGAATCATTCAAGCGACGATGAATCTCCTACCTACTGCTTCATGGCCAGAGCTTCAAAAGAAAAGGCATCCTCCAAACATCACAAGGTTCATTCAGTCATCAATATTCTTTGGATTAGGATGACCAAGCTAAACTGATCAAAATTTCTAATATACAACAAAACTTTCTTGAGAAAATTGAGAAAACCCTCAGGAAATCTGAAGGGTTGTTGGTTGAGGAGGTGGAGAAAATCAGTCATTGATAGAAGAGCATTCCGCTCTCATGTCACGAGTGGAAGAACTATCAAATCGTCATGATTTTCTATCTAAGGAACACGAGAGATTGACTTATGATTACCTGAAAAGGAAACAGGAACTCGAGTCACTGAGAGAGGCTCATGAGAACTTGATCAGAGAAAATTCTCTCCTCACCCAACAACTCAAAGACAAACCTGAAGTGTTTGTACCACCTTGCTTAAAATGCCTTGAACGTAGAAATACTGAATCAAATGCCGAATCTTCTGTGAATGCTAACCCCTCATTTGAGGAAAATGATTTCGTGTCTGATGAGAATGCCAGGTTGAAGGATCTTATTCAGACATGAATGTTCAAGTCTCTCGAAGGGCATCAAACCCTTTGTGATGTTCTGAAGAAATCCATTCTTCAAAAAAATCCAAGGAAAGAAGGTATCCATTTCGAAAGGAAACTGAATGAAAATGGCTCCTACTGGGAACATGATCAATATCCTCGCACTGTGTGGGTGCCTGCCAAGAGAAAAATGCTCGATCCAGCTTTGCTTTCGGGATAGGACTCTCCTATCCCTGAATACTCTTATGATGATTCTCTGGATACCTATAAGCTGTTCAAATTTAATGACCATAATTCAAATTTGAACTACATCTACATGCAACGCCTAACCTAAACGCTTTGAAAGATCATATTTTTGTGTACTTGTGTGCGAGTTAAAAAAACATCAGACGATGTCAATACCTGGTGTTCGAAAAATAAAATGTAAAGATCTGGCAAGACAACCGGCCCCCACACGATTGGCACTCTATCTCACGGCTCAAGGTTTGGTAGGTGAATTGCGAGGATCATTAATCAAACACGGTTCTGCATTGGAAACCGTTGGCTATTATATTCACACACGGATTTTGGCTATTATGTTCACACACGGATTTTGGCTATTATGTTCACACATGGATTTTGCTGCGAGAATCATGTGTAATTCAAACTACAATACTCAAAAATTCCGGCGACCGACGTTTGTACTGTCCCCGTCGATCTATATTCCGACCACCAATAAATACCACCATGCTCACGTCGTCTCGCCTGCATTCTCATCTACATCCTCCCCTCCCTCGCCCTCTCTCTCTCTCAAATCTCTGCCATGGCGCCGCCGGTCTGCCCACGCGCCGACGAGGAGTCACCCCCCCCCCCCGAGGATGCTCACTCGATTAGCAGCGACGAGGACCCCTACGCGCCGCCTGACGAGGTTGCGCCGGATCCCCCCAACTTTGGATTGGTTTTGGGGCCAGTACAATCTTGATCTGTGGAAGTTCCTGCCACCGGTTGAGAAAACCAGGAAAGTGGCGTTCAAGAATGAGATGGCGGAGGAGGAAGCCAAGTACCAGGCGGCCCATGAAGCCTGTGATGCCGCCTGGAAAAAGGAGGTGGCGGAGCATTGGGGGCGGGCGTGTCGTCATGTCGAGGAGGTGTACGAAGACGGGTACTTTGTGAGGAAGGACATTGGCGCTGGGCGCCTCGTCGCTGCGTGGAGGTGGGCCGATAAGCTCCAGCGTGCCACTGACGAGGAGCTCCCGTGGGCGCCCAACGAAATGGAAAGATCGTTCGCGCGCGTCCGCCAGCAAGAGGCAGATCGATATGTCAAGCACTGCGAGGCGGAGGAGTCGGAGTACTGCCTCCGCACTGGGAAGATGCCGCGCACTAGGGAGCTGCTGGCGAGGGGCTGCCGAAATACTGGCCCCAGGAGGGATTATTAGTTTTAGTATTGTTCGTTTTCAATTTTAGGAATTGTACCTAGTAGTTAAGTATCATCACGTATATCTGATGACATTATATATATATATTCTGTGATAATCTAATGAACAATTAATATATATATATATATATTAATTATGAATTCCATTTTCTATCTGTTTTCGTATACTAATTTGAATCTAGCTGTTATCATCCACATGTATAGAATGGAAAGCGTACATACACACATTGAAACATAACATATAAGAATGGAAAACAGAGTACACACATTGAAACAGAGCAGTAAACAGAGCAATACTATGATTGCTGTGAATACAAAGCTATCCACGTCGAAACAACTTTTCAAAATAAAATGTGTCCATGAGACCATGACCAGCAGCCCTTGCCTAGGGTAGCTCTTCGCTCTGCCTGAACTCATGCAGGCGTTTGTCCAAGCGGTCAACACACTCACGGTACATCTGGAGCGCGATCTCGAGCTCCAAGTTGGCTATTTCATCGGAGATCACCATCTCGAGGATGCGACGGCCATGTTCCCCTACTGCGCCCAGGTGGACACCTAGGCCAAGGAGGTGGTCGAGCCTACGGATCAGCGCGTTGGCATCTAGTGGGCTGCGGACAAGGCGAACGGCGGCACCCATGCGAACGACGTGGCGGGCGTCTGGTGCAAGTACGGTGTGGCCGGCATCTGGTGCAAGTACGGCGCTGAGGGCCTCTTCCCACTCCTGGTGAGGAATGGGGGTATTGACGGGACGTCTACCTAGCTGCGACGCCGTGTCGACAGCAGGCAAGCACCGATGGATCCGCTCTTGCTGTGCGGCGTGCCGCGCCTCTCGCTCTGCGGCGCTCCAACGGTCTCGCCGTGTGGCAAGCCGCAACATATCGGCGCGGACGCACCTAGCTTGCTCTGCGGCGCGCCATCGATCATGTTGTGCGGCGAGCTGCAGCCTGTCGGCGCTGACATGCCTATCTTGATCTCCGGCGCTCAAGCGCCATGCGCCAAAGGTCTGCTCAACCCTGGCGATGACACGCATCACAGCGTCGTTCATCGCGTTGGCCGTGGCGCCTACTCGTTTTCCACGTCGACGAGGTTGATGCCAGAGGCTGTGCTTTGGTGGGTTGGCATGCTTGGAAAAGGTGGATGTGCTACAGGCTGCGCTTGTCACCTCCGTGCATCGCGCGCCCCCTATGCGCAATATAGCAAGGTGTCGGGAAACACGTGAGGAAATGGCGGGAAACGGTGGCGTGTTCATAAAACTCCATCAATTAATGGAAACTTAGCATCGAGCTAGCACAAGAAGTAGATGATGATCAAATGAAAACGGACCACACTAGGGATCCCGTCGGTGGTGAATTCATCAATCCCAAACAGTTGAATACTAGCAAGCGTTTGTCCACAACACACATGGCCTATTCCATCACAAATAGGTCGGATGGATCAATTGTATGCCATGTATCGCACATTGTCAAAAAGTAATGTTGTAGACCTTCTTTAACATGTGTTAAAAAATAAAAAAAATAAAAAAACAAGGACCTCGAGGTTAAATTTGCCATCACCTAATTTAACATTGACATAACTTCCCATCTAGTCACCCATCCGATGGCTGCTCCAGCTTGAGCACACTTAACTTGATAGTTTTCTTACATGAGCTACTGGTGGAACAGCTAGTCCTTGCTGATAGGAATGCCTCTTCGCATCCTTATGGCATATTCGGATGACTGCCCGTCCCACAATGGCCAATAGATGTTGTGTAGACATAGCATATCACATACGTCTTATTAGAAGCAATCGTCTGCATTATTATCGGTCTTCGCACACATTTCAGATTATAGACCTGTTTGCCGCGTATCACACACATCTTGTTATATTGAACCGTTTCTATTCTCTTTCCTAATCAAAAATAGTTCATCCGAGCTAACCGTATGTTGTACATCGCACACACCTTGATCAGGCTGTCCGTTTCTTTTGTGTTGCTCAATCACAAACAATTCATCCGAGTGAACCGTATGCTGTACATTGCACACACCTTCATCTGGCTGCCCGTTTCTTTTGTTCCCCCTCATCACAAACAGTTAATTGAACTAAACCGTATGCCCTTCATCACACATGCAACTAAAACCTGAACCGTGTTTGATGCATCCGTCATGGCAAACATTTTATACATTTCTGACGGTTTTCCTACACCACCGTTTGCGATCATTGCATCACACACAATTTCTCAAAGGGTCTCTGATCATAGTGTCACGTTAGCAGCATCCTGCAGTAGTATAGATTTCATAGATCTCAACAAGGCTTGCCGAAGGACCCATTTCCCTTGCCGCGCATTGCTCAGATTGTGGATTCCACTTCAGGTTGCGATTTGCTCTCCTTTCTGGATGCATACTCTGGATATCACCAAATCTTCATGTCCAAGGAAGACAAAGAGAAGACCTCATTCATCACCCCATGTGGTATGTACTATTTTATCCGCATGCCTTTCGGGTTAAAGAGTGTCGGGTCTACTTTTGCAAGGGCAATCCAGATTGGTTTTGTGCCACAGCTACATAGAAACATTGAAGCTTATATTGATGATATTGTGGTCAAGACCAATGACAGAGCAACCCTCATCTAGGACATGGAGGAGACATTTGCTAATCTATGCAATATCAATTTGAAGCTCAACCCGGAGAAGTGTGTGTTCGGCGTTCCCTCTAGCAAGCTACTTGGGTTCTTTGTATCCCATCCGGGGATGGAAGCCAACCCCGACAAGATCAAAGCACCAAGTATAGTTAAGGATATGAGGCGTTTGACAGGGTGCATTGCCGCGCTAAGCAGATTCATAGCCAAGTCTGCCGAGCACGCCCAGCCGTTCTTCAAAATCTTGAAGAAGGCAGGACCCATGAAGTGGACCCCAGAAGCAGATGCAGCTTTGCAAGTGTTGAAGGCCTACTTATCCTCTATGCCCACCTTGGTTGCCCCCAAACCACAAGAACCGTTGCTACTATACTTAGCGACAACCAATCAAGTGGTCAGTGCAGCCTTAGTGGCGCAACGGGAGGTGGAAGAAGCAGAAAGTGAGCAAGGCCCGACAGACCCATATAAGGATCAAGACAAAAATGAGCATGGCAACAATGGCAACCCCCAGGACCCGGCAAAGAAGAAAGTGGTGCAGCGCCCAGTGTACTTCGTCAGCTCCCTATTACAAGGCGCTAGATCAAGTTACTCTGGTGTGCAAAACTTAATCTTTGCTCTCATTATGTCCTCAAGGAAACTGCACCACCACTTCCAAGACCATGAGATCATGGTTGCCACTCACTTCCCGTTGCAAAGAATACTCCAAAACCCTGAGGCTACCGACAGAATAGTGGAGTGGGCTTTGGAGTTATCTAGTTTTGGTCTGAAGTTTGAGAGCACATCAACAATCCACAGTAGGGCGTTGGCAGAGTTTATTGCAGAATGGACGCCAACCCCTGATGAGAAAGTATCAGTAACGGTCATCCCCTGCAAGGAGGCGCCCCAAGAATGGATCATGTATTTCAATGGTGCATTTTCCCTACAAGGTGCAGGGGCTGGCATGCTTCTTGTCGCCTCGTCCAAGGAGCACTTGAACTATGTCGTCCAGATGCATTTTGCCCGGGAAGAGGCGACCAATAATACAACATAGTATGAAGGTCTCCTTGCCGGGCTCAGGATTGCCGCAGAATTGGGAATCAAGAAGCTGATCATTCGAGGAGGTTCACAGCTTGTGGTGAGACAAGTCAACAAGGATTACCAAAGTCCATTGTTGGAGGCATACGTTGAGGAAGTGAGAAGATTGGAGGAGCGCTTTGACAGATTGCAAACAGACCACGTACCCCGTGCGGAAAACAGCATAGCTGATCACCTGTCAAAGTGTGCTACGCAGAAGCTTCCTGTAGAACCATCTTACTAAGTCCTCCGTATCCCCAACAACAATGGCCCGGAAAAGGAGAAAGATGGACTCCGGTAAGCCTCTCTCGGTCGAGCCTTCGGTACCCTGTGGGGACCCTGCTGGAAACAACTCCTCATCACTTGCCAGACCGCACCCTCCAGCTGGACCTATGGTCCCTGCCAATGAGGAACGTGCCCCCGCAGTTGAGGAGGTGCCACTAGTCCTTGTTGCCGAGCCCTAGGCTCCAACTTGGGCAAGGCACATAGTCCATTTCCTCCAAACCGGAGAACTTCCTGATTACCAAGATGAAGCTGAAAGTGTATCCCGGAGGGCCAGTATGTATCAGTTTGTTGATGGAACTCTATATAGAAGGAGGCCTAATGGTGTGAAATTGAAGTGCATCTGCCGGGAAGAAGGAAAGGAACTGCTGGCTAAGATACACAAAGGCATGTGCGGCTCCCACATTGGATCAAGGGCATTAGTTGGGAAAGCATTCCGGCAAGGATTCTATTGGTCCACAGCCCTCCAAGATGCGGTTGAGCTAGTCACCAAATGTGAAGCCTGTCAGTTTCATTTCCAAAACACCCGCCTGCCTGCACAAGCTCTTCAGACAATCCCTTTGTCATGGCCGTTTTCGGTCTAGGGGCTTGATATCATCGGCCCTTTCCCCGGAGCCGCCGGGGGCTTTGAATTCTTGTTTGTTGCTATCGACAAGTTTACAAAGTGGCCGGAAGTAGCTGTCGTGAGAAAGGTGACTACCCAATCAACTATTAAGTTTTTGAAAGAATTGGTGTGCCATTTTGGAGTCCCGACAAGGATCATTACCCACAACGACACCCAGTTCACGAGCCGTGCCTTCATGCAATATGTTCATGCCCTCGGAAGCAAGCTCTCATTTGCCTCTATGGCACATCCCAGAAGCAATGGGCAAGCTGTAAAACCCCGGATATGATTCTTCCTAATATGTAATCCAACTCTTGCCGTTTCCGGCGTTAAGTTATTTTATTTCCTCGGGTTTGGGTTTTTGTCTCCGTATGTTGTTGTTGTCATGCATCTCATATCATTTCATCATGTGCATTGCATTTGCATACGTGTTCATCTCATGCATTCGAGCATTTTCCCCGTTGTCCGTTTTGCATTCCGGCGCTCCGTTCTCCTCCGGTGGTCATTTCTACCTTTCTTTCGTGTGTGGGGATTAAAAATTTCCGGATTGGACCGAGACTTGCCAAGCGTCCTTGGTTTACTACTGGTAGACCGCCTGTCAAGTTCCGTACCATTTGGACTTCGTTTGATACTCCAACGGTTAACCGAGGGATCGAAAAGGCCTCGTGTGTGTTGCAGCCCAACACCCCTCCAAGTTGGCCCAAAACCCACCAAAACCCTCTCCATCATCTAGAGCGTTCGATCACGATCGCGTGGCCAAAAACCGCACCTCATTTGGACTCTCCTAGCTCCCTCTATGCCTATTTAAAGTCACCCCCGAAAATCTCCTTCTCCTTCCCACGGAAAAAATCCCTAGATCCAAATCATCATCGCGCGCCGCCGGACAGAGCCGCCACCGACGGACACGTCCGGATCCGCCCCGCCGCCGCCACGTGGCGCTCCGCCACTCGCCCGCCGAGCCGCCCCACTTTGCCGGCCCGCTCGGCCCGGGGAGGGCTCCCGAGGCCCGCGCCTCGCCGCCGCAGCGCCCGGCTCGCCCCACCGCCTCTTCCCCGCGCCCGGTGACTGGAGCCGCCGCCCGCCATCTCCGGCCGCCGCCACCGGAGTTCCGCCGCCCCGAAGCCAAATTCGCCGCCACCCGGCCGCCGAGCGCCGCCCGCCGTCGTCCGCCGTCCCTCGTCATCCGCGCCGCCCCAAGACCGGCAAGTCCCTCTCCGGCGCTTCTCCTCTGTACTCCGGTGAGCTCCAAGCCGCTCGGGTGAACCTCGAAGTCCGTGCTCCGGCGAGATCCGATCTGGATCTGGAAACCCTAGGGTTGACCCCTTGTTTTTCTTCTAAGTCTTCAATTTATTTACCTATTTTCATCATGGTGTATCCTTGCATCCGTAGCTCCATTTTGGGCATATAGCATATCAAAATGTTCGTGTCAGAGAGCACATCATTTCATCTCATTGCATCATTTTCATTTGAGTTCATCTTGATGCCTGAAATGCTGTTGGAAGTATGCTAGTTGAGATAATTGTCAGATCTGCTGCTCCATTTAGATATTTGTCATTTTTGCCACGATTATTGTGTGCATGTTATGTCCAGGAGCTCTTCATGAGTTTTGTTATATGTTTTTCCATCTATCCAGAGGTGCAACCCATGTATTTTTGTGATGTGTGTCGTGACTAGCACAAGCTTGCAAAGTGGTGCACTTGTTAATGCTGATTTCAGGGACTTAGCATTTCCACTAAGTCCTTGATCTGTTTATTTCAATATGCCATATATTCATGTTGTTTCCTAGCGATCCGTGCCTCTTTTGAGGATGATTAGTAAGGATGTTTTGTTAATCTTGTAGTGCTCTATCCGTCCATGTCTTTGTTTGCCATTATGGAGCAACCTAGCTTGAGTCAATCGAGCTCTACTTTTGTCATTTCGCGAATCTGGGCAGATTGTCTACTTGTTAGCGATTTTGCCGATGATTTTGTGGTTGATCCGGGCATGCCATGTTATTGTTCTTGCCATGTATAGCTTGCATAATGTGTATTCTTGATGGGTGCATGCTTAGATTGTCATGACATGCTCTGTAGTGAGTGCATCGAGCTCGTAAACATGCCTACTTGATATCTGATTTTGCATGCTCCAGTTTTCACTAAGTCTGAGAACTGATTATGTTTTTGCCATGTTCACTTGCTTGCAAATGTATTTTCTGATCCCTTTTGGCTTAAGGTCACTAAGGGTCTTTTGTTAAGCTATTTGAGTAGCTCCATGCCATGCTTTACTTTGCCATGTTCAGGTCCTGTAGCATATAGTTTTGTTTCTCCAAAGAGTGCTATCTGATCTGAGATTCCAGCCAAGTGTTAATTTCACTAAGTCTGAAATCTGTTTACCAAATGCATTTTTGCCATGCTTGTTTGAACCTGTTAATGGATGAATTGGCTGTATCTCAATGATAGTATTTTGTTAAGCATCATGAATGGATTCCTGCCATGTATTTTGTTACCATGTTTGGGTGCTGTAGCATGTTCATCTTGTTGCATTTAGATGCCTACTTGCTGTAAATCGCAGACCGGTGCCATATTTGAATTGCTTGCCATTTCCAAACCGTAACTCCGATTCCGGTGTTCTTTATATCATTTTCAAGCGATTTCATCTCATCTTTCCAGTGGCACACTTTTATTTCCAAGTTGAGGCCAGGTTCATGCATCTCTTGTCAAATCTTGCATATGCATCCCGCATCGCATCCCGCATAGCATACCATCTTTGCATCATGTTGTTTGAGTTGTGCACATGGTTGATTGCGTTCCTTTTGCTTGTTTGTCTTGTTTGGGTAGAGCTGGGAGACGAGTTCACTAACGAGGAGCCCGTTGAGTTTGCTTTCGAGGATCCAGTCAACTCTGACAACGTTGCAGGCAAGATGATCATACCCTCGAAATCACTTCTATCTTTGCTTTGCTAGATGCTCGCTCTTTTGCTATGCCTATGCTACGATGCCTACCACTTGCTTATCATGCCTCCCAAATTGCCATGTCAAACCTCTAACCCACCATATCCTAGCAAACCGTTGATTGGCTATGTTACCGCTTTGCTCAGCCCCTCTTATAGCGTTGCTAGTTGCAGGTGAAGATTGGAGACTGTTCCTTGTTGGAACATTATTTACTTGTTGGGTTATCACTATATTATCTTGTTATCTTAATGCATCTATATACTTGGTAAAGGGTGGAAGGCTCAGCCTTTTGCCTAGTGTTTTGTTCCACTCTTGCCGCCCTAGTTTCCGTCATATCGGTGTTATGTTCCCAGATTTTGCGTTCCTTATGCGGTTGGTTTATAATGGGAACACCTTGATAGTTCACCTTGAATAAAGCTTTTCCAGCAATGCCCAACCATGGTTTTACCATTTGCCACCTAGCCTCTTTTTCCCTTGGGTTTCCGGAACCCGAGGGTCATCTTATTAAAGCCCCCCCGGGCCAGTGCTCCTCTGAGTGTTGGTCCAAACTAGAGTCCTGTGCAGCGCCCCCTCGGGGAAACTCGAGGTTTGGTTTTAGTTGTATGGAGAGCTCATCTGAGTGTGCCCTAAGACCAAGATATTTGCAGCTCCTATCAGGATTTGTCGGCGCATTCGGGCGGTGTTGCTAGATTGGTTTTAACTTGTCGAAGTGTCTTGTAGAACCGGGATGCCGAGCCTGATCAGAATGTCTCGGGAGAAGGTCTATTCCTTCGTTGACCATGAGAGCTTGTCATGGGCTAAGTTGGGACCCCCCTGCAGGGATTGAACTTTCGAAAGCCGTGCCTACTGTTATGGGCAGATTGGAATTTGTTAATGTCCGGTTGTAGATAACTTGAACCTTAACTTAATTAAAATGAATCAACTGTGTGAGTTACTGTGATGGTCTCTTCTCGGCGGAGTCCGGGAAGTGAACAAGGTGTTGGAGTAATGCTTGTTGCAGGTTGTTCTCTAGTTATTCGTTCGTGCTTTGCCTTCTCTTCTCGCTCTCTTTTGCGAACAGGGTAGCCACCATATATGCTAGTCGCTTGCTGCAGCTCCACATATATTACCTTGCATTTCCTATGAGCTTAAATAGTCTTGATCGCGATGGTACGAGATTGCTGAGTCCCTGTGGCTCACAGTTTATTTCCAAACCAGATGCTGGGCCAAACGACTCTGTTCCAGATGACGCGTTAGAGCTCAAGTGGGAGTTCGACGAGGACTCACGCTATTACTATGTTTCTTTCCCCGATGATCAGTAGTGGTGCCCAGTCGAGGTGATCGGGACTGTGTCGCATGTTGAGTTGGTCTTTTATTTTGGCACCGTAGTCGGGCCATGAGTGATTGGTTGATGTAATGCTATTTATGTACTTTGTGTGACGTGGCGAGTGTAAGCCAACTATGTTACTTATTCCCTTATTATGTATTACATGGATGTTGTGATGATTGCCTAACTTGCAACATTGCTTTCAATGCGGTTATGCCTCTAAGTCGTGCCTCGACACGTAGGAGATATAGCCGCATCGAGGGCGTTACAAGTTGGTAATCAGAGCCATCCCGACCTTAGGAGCCCCATTGATTGATCGTTATTAGCGGCCGAGTTGAGTCTAGAAAAATGTTTTGAGTCATTCAGGAATTATATATCGGAGAGTTTAGGAATTCTTTTTACTTCCCAGTCCCTTCATCGCTCTGGTAAGGCATCCTGACGTAGAGTTTTGACTATTCTCTCCTCAAATTTCACTAATTTTTTTTAGGATCACGCGGGTTTCTTGGAATCGTTCCGATGGTTTTGTGACGAGAACATTGTTCTTGGTGCCTCCTATTCCCGGGAGTTGAGCTCCGAGGTGTTGTCGTCATAATTTTATCGTTGCAGTTCTGGAATACCTGAGTTTAGTACGCCGACATCGAAAATCTCTTTTATGCAGTTCGTTGGTGAGATAACCTCGATGCCACCCAGTACTGGGGCGGGAGTTCGGGAGTATTGCCATAACTTGTATAACGGATGCTTTTCGAAGGTTGAGGTAGATGGTTTCCGAAGTTTTTCTCGGTTATGTGTTGAAGGATGGATACAACTGGATGTAGGATTTGCTAGATTTGGGTGAGATATTATGCTTCCCCTGTATCCCCAACACCTGATTGCATAACCAGAAAGGTTCGGGAGTTTCATAGGTGGGAATTCTTGTAGCTCTAGTTCTTCTTCCACGGATATTTGGTTTGAGATTGGGATTTCTTACCGAGTATTCGTTCTTGATCCGTACCTTGTTGATTTATTTCTCTACCTAAATTCTAAGTGGCTTCTCAATTTATGGATATGTGACCATTTCAAGTGGAATGCATTCGTTCATTTTGTTCGGATGTGAAGACTATACGTTGCAATTTTCACTCTGTTGGATTCAGCTTCAATATTTTTCTATCAATGTGCTAATGGATGTCATGTTGGAAATATGCCCTAGAGGCAATAATAAAAGCATTATTATTATATTTCTTTGTTCATGATAATTGTCTTTATTCATGCTATAACTGTATTATCCGGAAATCGTAATACACGTGTGAATACATAGACCATAATATGTCCCTAGTAAGCCTCTAGTTGACTAGCTCGTTGATCAACAGATAGTCATGGTTTCCTGGCTATGGACATTAGATGTCATTGATAACGGGATCACATCATTAGGAGAATGATGTGATGGACAAGACCCAATCCTAAGCATAGCACAAAGATCGTGTAGTTCGTTTGCTAGAGCTTTTCCAATGTCAAGTATCTTTTCCTTTGACCATGAGATCGTGTAACTCCCGGATACCGTAGGAGTGCTTTGGGTGTATCAAAAGTCACAACGTAACTGGGTGACTATAAAGGTGCACTACAGGTATCTCCGAAAGTGTCTGTTGGGTTGACACGGATCGAGACTGGGATTTGTCACTCCATATGACGGAGAGGTATCACTGGGCCCACTCGGTAAGGCATCATCATAATGAGCTCAAAGTGACCAAGTGTCTGGTCACGGGATCATGCATTACGGTACGAGTAAAGTGACTTGCCGGTAACGAGATTGAACAAGGTATTGGGATACAGACGATCGAATCTCGGGCAAGTAACATACCGATTGACAAAGGGAATTGCATACGGGGTTGCTTAAATCCTCGACATCGTGGTTCATCCGATGAGATCATCATGGAGCCTGTGGGAGCCAACATGGGTATCCAGATCCCGCTGTTGGTTATTGACCGGAGAGTCGTCTCGGTCATGTCTGCTTGTCTCCCGAACCCGTAGGGTCTACACACTTAAGGTTCAGTGACGCTAGGGTTGTGAAGATATGTATATGCAGTAACACGAATGTTGTTCGGAGTCCCGGATGAGATCCCGGACGTCACGAGGAGTTCCGGAATGGTCCGGAGGTAAAGAATCATATATAGGAAGTGCTGTTTCGGCCATCGGGACAAGTTTCGGGGTTATCGGTATTGTACCGGGACCACCAGAGGGGTCCCGGGGGCCCACCGGGTGGGGCCACCTGTCCCGGGGGGCCACATGGGCTGTAGGGGGTGCGCCTTGGCCTAGATGGGCCAAGGGCACCAGCCCCAAAAGCCCATGCGCCTAGGGTTCCACTTGAGGGAAGAGTCCCAATGGTGGAAGGCACCTCTAGGTGCCTTGGGGGGGAGGGAAACCTCCCCTTGGCTGCCGCACCTAGGAGATTGGATCTCCTAGGCTGGCGCACCACCCCCCTTGGCCCTCCTATATATAGTGGGGGAGAGGAGGGACTTCATACACCAGCCCCTGGCGCCTCCCTCTCTCCCCGTTACGTCTCTCTCTCGTAGTATAGGCGAAGCCCTGCTACTGTGACGCCCTGCATCCACCACCACGCCGTCGTGCTGCTGGATCTTCATCAACCTCTCCTTCCCCCTTGCTGGATCAAGAAGGAGGAGACGTCTCCCGTCCCGTACGTGTGTTGAACGCGGAGGTGCCGTCCGTTCGGCGCTTGGTCATCGGTGATTTGGATCACGTCGTGTTCGACTACATCATCACCGTTCTTTGAACGCTTCCGCACGCGATCTACAAAGGTATGTAGATGCATCTAATCACTCGTTGCTAGATGAACTCATAGATAGATCTTGGTGAAACCGTAGGAAATTTTTTGTTTTTCTGCAACGTTCTCCAACAGTGGCATCATGAGCTAGGTCTATGCGTAGTTCTCTTGCACGAGTAGAACACAATTTGTTGTGGGCGTAGATGTTGTCAACTTTCTTGCCGCTACTAGTCTTATCTTGCTTCAACGGTATTGTGGGATGAAGCGGCCCGGACCAACCTTACACATACGCTTACGTGAGACCGGTTCCACCGACTAACATGCACAAGTTGCATAAGGTGGCTGGCGGGTGTCTGTCTCTCCTACTTTAGTTGGAGCGGATTCGATGAACAGGGTCCTTATGAAGGGTAAATAGAAGTTGACAAATCAAGTTTTGGCTTTCACGTAGGTAAGAAAACGTTCTTGTTAGAACCCTACTTCAGCCACGTGAAACCTGCAACAACAATTAGAGGACATCTAACTTGTTTTTGCAGCAAGTGCTTTGTGATATGATATGGCCAAAGTTGTGATGAATGATGAATGATCTATATGTGATGTATGAGATGTTCATGCTATTGTAATAGGAATCACAACTTACGTGTCGATGAGTATGACGGTGACAGGATGATCATGGAGCCCCAAGATGGAGATCAAAGGAGCTATGTGATATTGGCCATATCATGTCACTATTATTATTTGATTGCATGTGATGTTTATCATGTTTTGCATCTTGTTTGCTTAGAACGACGGTAGTAAATAAGATGATCCCTCATAATAATTTCAAGAAAGTGTTCCCCCTAACTGTGCACCGTTGCTACAGTTCGTCGTTTCGAAGCACCATGTGATGATCGGGTGTGATAGATCCTTACGTTCACATACAACGGGTGTAAGACAGATTTACACACGCAATACACTTAGGTTGACTTGACGAGCCTAGCATGTGCATAGACATGGCCTCGGAACACAGAAGATCGAAAGGTCAAGCATGAGTCGTATAGAAGATACGATCAACATGAAGATGTTCACCGACGTTGACTAGTCCGTCTCACGTGATGATGGGACACGGCCTAGCCAACTCGGATCATGTTATACTTAGATGACTAGAAGAGGGATGTCTATCTAAGTGGGAGTTCATTATAATTTGATTAGATGAACTTAATTATCATGAACTTAGTCTAAAATATTTACAATATGTCTTGTAGATCAAATGGCCAACGTAGTCCTCAACTTCAACGCGTTCCTAGAGAAAACCAAGCTGAAAGACGATGGCAGCAACTATACGGACTGGGTCCGGAACCTGAGGATCATCCTCATAGCTGCCAAGAAAGATTATGTCCTACAAGCACCGCTAGGTGATCCACCCGTCCCACAGAACCAAGACGTTATGAACGCTTGGCAGACACGTGCCGATGACTACTCCCTCGTTCAGTGCGGCATGCTTTACAGCCTAGAGCTGGGGCTCCAAAAGCGTTTTGAGAGACATGGAGCATATGAGATGTTCGAAGAGCTGAAAATGGTTTTCCAAGCTCATGCCCGGGTCGAGAGATATGAAGTCTCCGACAAATTCTTCAGCTGTAAGATGGAGGAAAATAGTTCTGTCAGTGAGCACATACTCACTATGTCTGGGTTACATAACCGCTTGACTCAGCTGGGAGTTAATCTCCCGGATGATGCGGTCATTGACAGAATCCTCCAGTCGCTTCCACCAAGCTACAAGAGCTTTGTGATGAACTTCAATATGCAGGGGATGGAAAAGACCATTCCTGAAGTATTTGCAATGCTGAAATCAGCAGAGGTAGAAGTCAAGAAGGAACATCAAGTGTTGATGGTCAATAAAACCACTAAGTTCAAGAAGGGCAAGGGTAAAAAGAACTTTGAGAAGGACGGCAAGGAAGTTGCCGTGCCCGGCAAGCAAGCTGCTGGGAAGAAGAAGTCAAAGTATGGACCCAAGCCTGAGACGGAGTGCTTTTATTGCAAAGGGAAGGGTCACTGGAAGCGGAACTGCCCCAAATACTTAGCGGACAAGAAGGCCGGCAAAACAAAAGGTATATGTGATATACATGTAATTGATGTGTACCTTACCAGTACTCGTAGTAACTCCTGGGTATTTGATACCGGTGCCGTTGCTCATATTTGTAACTCACAGCAGGAGCTGCAGAATAAACAGAGACTGGCGAAGGACGAGGTGACGATGCGCGTCGGGAATGGTTCCAAGGTCGATGTGATCGCTGTCGGCACGCTACCTCTACATTTACCTACGGGATTAGTTATAAACCTCAATAATTGTTATTTAGTGCCAAATTTGAGCATGAACATTGTATCAGGATCTCGTTTAATGCGAGATGGCTACTCATTTAAATCTGAGAATAATGGTTGTTCTATTTATATGAGAGATATGTTTTATGGTCATGCTCCGATGGTCAATGGTTTATTCTTAATGAATCTCGAACGTAATATTACACATATTCATAGTGTGAATACCAAAAGATGTAAAGTTGATAACGATAGTCCCACATACTTGTGGCACTGCCGCCTTGGTCACATAGGTGTCAAACGCATGAAGAAGCTCCATGCAGATGGACTTTTAGAGTCTCTTGATTATGAATCATTTGACACGTGCGAATCATGCCTCATGGGTAAAATGACCAAGACTCCGTTCTCAGGAACAATGGAGCGAGCAACCAACTTATTGGAAATCATACATACTGATGTGTGCGGTCCAATGAGTGTTGAGGCTCGCGGTGGCTATCGTTATGTTCTCACCCTCACTGATGACTTAAGTAGATATGGGTATGTCTACTTAATGAAACACAAGTCTGAAACCTTTGAAAAGTTCAAGGAATTTCAGAGTGAAGTTGAGAATCAACGTGACAGGAAAATCAAGTTTCTACGATCAGATCGTGGAGGAGAATACTTGAGTCACGAATTTGGCACACACTTAAGAAAATGTGGAATAGTTTCACAACTCACACCGCCTGGAACACCTCAGCGTAATGGTGTTTCCGAACGTCGTAATCGCACTCTATTAGATATGGTGCGATCTATGATGTCTCTTGCCGATTTACCACTATCTTTTTGGGGCTATGCTTTAGAGACTGCCGCATTCACTTTAAATAGGGCACCGTCGAAATCCGTTGAGACGACACTGTTTGAATTATGGTTTGGGAAGAAACTTAAGCTGTCGTTTCTAAAAGTTTGGGGATGCGATGCTTATGTCAGGAAACTTCAACCTGAAAAGCTCGAACCCAAATCGGAAAAATGCGTCTTCATAGGATACCCTAAAGAAACCATTGGGTATATCTTCTACCTCAGATCCGAAGGCAAGATCTTTGTTGCCAAGAATGGATCCTTTCTAGAGAAAGAGTTTCTCTCGAAAGAAGTAAGTGGGAGGAAAGTAGAACTTGATGAAGTATTACCTCTTGAACCGGAAAATGGCGCAACTCAAGAAAATGTTCCTGAGGCGCCTGCACCGACTAGAGAGGAAGTTATTGATGATGATCAAGATACTTCTGATCAAGCTCCTACTGAAATTCGAAGGTCCACAAGGACACGTTCCGCACCAGAGTGGTACGGCAACCCTGTCTTGGAAATCATGTTGTTAGACAACGGTGAACCTTCGAACTATGAAGAAGCGATGGCGGGCCCGGATTCTGACAAATGGCTAGAAGCCATGAAATCCGAGATAGGATCCATGTATGAAAACGAAGTATGGACTTTGACTGACTTGCCCGTTGAACGGCGAGCCATAGAAAATAAATGGATCTTCAAGAAGAAGACAGACGCGGATGGTAATGTGACAATCGATAAAGCTTGGCTTGTCGCTAAGGGTTATCGACAAGTTCAAGGAATTGACTACGATGAGACTTTCTCACCGGTAGCGAAGCTAAAGTCCGTCCGAATCATGTTAGCAATTGCCGCATTCTACGATTATGAGATATGGCAAATGGACGTCAAAACGGCATTCCTTAATGGTTTCCTTAAGGAAGAGTTGTATATGATGCAGCCGGAAGGTTTTGTCGATCCTAAGAATGCTGACAAGGTGTGCAAGCTCCAACGCTCGATTTATGGGCTGGTGCAAGCATCTCGGAGTTGGAACATTCGCTTTGATGAGATGATCAAAGCGTTTGGGTTTACGCAGACTTATGGAGAAGCCTGCATTTACAAGAAAGTGAGTGGGAGCTCTGTAGCATTTCTCATACTATATGTAGATGACATACTTTTGATGGGAAGTGATATAGAACTCTTGACAGCATCAAGGCCTACTTGAATAAAAGTTTTTCAATGAAGGACCTTGGAGAAGCTGCTTATATATTAGGCATCAAGATCTATAGAGATAGATCAAGACACCTCATAGGTCTTTCACAAAGCACATACCTTGATAAGATTTTGAAGAAGTTCAAAATGGATCAGTCCAAGAAAGGGTTCTTGCCTGTTTTGCAAGGTGTGAGATTGAGCTCGGCTCAATGCCCGACCACGGCAAAAGATAAAGAAGAGATGAGTGTCATCCCCTATGCTTCAGCCATAGGATCTATTATGTATGCCATGCTGTGTACCAGACCTGATGTAAACCTTGCCGTAAGTTTGGTAGGAAGGTACCAAAGTAATCCCGGCAAGGAACACTGGACAGCGGTCAAGAATATCCTGAAGTACCTGAAAAGGACAAAGGACATGTTTCTCGTTTATGGAGGTGACGAAGAGCTCGTCGTAAAGGGTTACGTCGACGCTAGCTTCAACACAGATCTGGATGACTCTAAGTCACAAACCGGATACGTGTATATGTTGAATGGAGGAGCAGTGAGCTGGTGCAGCTGCAAGCAGAGCGTCGTGGCGGGATCTACATGTGAAGCGGAGTACATGGCAGCCTCGGAGGCAGCACATGAAGCAATATGGGTGAAGGAGTTCATCACCGACCTAGGAGTCATACCCAATGCATCGGGGCCAATCAAACTCTTTTGTGACAACACTGGAGCTATTGCACTTGCCAAGGAGCCCGGGTTTCACAAGAAGACAAGGCACATCAAGCGTCGCTTCAACTCCATTCGTGAAAATGTTCAAAATGGAGACATAGAGATTTGTAAAGTACATACGAACCTGAATGTAGCAGATCCGTTGACTAAACCTCTCCCTAGGGAAAAACATGATCAACACCAGAATTCCATGGGTGTTCGATTCATCACAATGTAACTAGATTATTGACTCTAGTGCAAGTGGGAGACTGTTGGAAATATGCCCTAGAGGCAATAATAAAAGAATTATTATTATATTTCTTTGTTCATGATAATTGTCTTTATTCATGCTATAACTGTATTATCCGGAAATCGTAGTACACGTGTGAATACATAGACCATAATATGTCCCTAGCAAGCCTCTAGATGACTAGCTCGTTGATCAACAGATAGTCATGGTTTCCTGGCTATGGACATTAGATGTCATTGATAACGGGATCACATCATTAGGAGAATGATGTGATGGACAAGACCCAATCCTAAGCATAGCACAAAGATCGTGTAGTTCGTTTGCTAGAGCTTTTCCAATGTCTAGTATCTTTTCCTTTGACCATGAGATCGTGTAACTCCCGGATACCGTAGGAGTGCTTTGGGTGTACCAAACTTCACAACGTAACTGGGTGACTATAAAGGTGCACTACAGGTATCTCCGAAAGTGTCTGTTGGGTTGACACGGATCGAGACTGGGATTTGTCACTCCATATGACGGAGAGGTATCACTGGGCCCACTCGGTAAGGCATCATCATAATGAGCTCAAAGTGACCAAGTGTCTGGTCACGGGATCATGCATTACGGTACGAGTAAAGTGACTTGCCGGTAACGAGATTGAACAAGGTATTGGGATACAGACGATCGAATCTCGGGCAAGTAACATACCGATTGACAAAGGGAATTGCATACGGGGTTGCTTAAATCCTCGACATCGTGGTTCATCCGATGATATCATCGTGGAGCCTGTGGGAGCCAACATGGGTATCCAGATCCCGCTGTTGGTTATTGACCGGAGAGTCGTCTCGGTCATGTCTGCTTGTCTCCCGAACCCGTAGGGTCTACACACTTAAGGTTCGGTGACGCTAGAGTTGTGAAGATATGTATATGCAGTAACCCGAATGTTGTTCGGAGTCCCGGATGAGATCCCGGACGTCACGAGGAGTTCCGGAATGGTCCGGAGGTAAAGAATTATATATAGGAAGTGCTGTTTCGGCCATCGGGACAAGTTTCGGGGTTATCGGTATTGTACCGGGACCACTGGAGGGGTCCCGGGGGCCCACCGGGTGGGGCCACCTGTCCCGGGGGGCCACATGGGCTGTAGGGGGTACGCCTTGGCCTAGATAGGCCAAGGGCACCAGCCCCAAAAGCCCATGCGCCTAGGGTTCCACTTGAGGGAAGAGTCCCAATGGTGGAAGGCACCTCTAGGTGCCTTGGGGGGGAGGGAAACCTCCCCTTGGCTGCCGCACCTAGGAGATTGGATCTCCTAGGCTGGCGCACCACCCCCCTTGGCCCTCCTATATATAGTGGGGGAGAGGAGGGACTTCATACACCAGCCCCTGGCGCCTCCCTCTCTCCCCGTCACGTCTCTCTCTCGTAGTATAGGCGAAGCCCTGCTACTGTGACGCCCTGCATCCACCACCACGCCGTCGTGCTGCTGGATCTTCATCAATCTCTCCTTCCCCCTTGCTGGATCAAGAAGGAGGAGACGTCTCCCGTCCCGTACGTGTGTTGAACGCGGAGGTGCCGTCCGTTCGGCGCTTGGTCATCGGTGATTTGGATCACGTCGTGTTCGACTATATCATCACCGTTCTTTGAACGCTTCCGCACGCGATCTACAAAGGTATGTAGATGCATCTAATCACTCGTTGCTAGATGAACTCATAGATAGATCTTGGTGAAACCGTAGGAAAATTTTTGTTTTTCTGCAACGTTCTCCAACATGTCAACCTCTTCAGGATGGCTCCTCCAACGCGCACGACTCCGAATCCTGATCCGCCACCACCTCCCCCTCCTCCGCAGGCATGGCAAGCTGTGATGGCCGCTACTAATGCAAACACGCAGTTGATCATGCAAATTCTTCAAGAGCGCAATCAAGCGAATGAAGGCAATCAAGGCAACAATCAGAATCACTTTGCTACACTCAACCAGTTCCTTGCTAATGGGCCAAAGACTTTCAGCAATTGTGTTGAGGCAACTGATGCTCACGATTGGCTTGTGGATCTGTGCAAGCATTTCGAGTGCAGTAACGTCAGGCCTAAGGACTTTGTCAAGTTCGCTTCCTTCCAACTCAATGACCAAGTTGTAGAATGGTTCCAGTAGTACAAGGATTCCAGAGGTGGACGTGTGATTACCTGGGATGAATTCCGTCAAGACTTCAAAGCTCATCATATCCCTCAGAGCGTGGTTGAAAGCAAGCGTGAGGAATTCCGCAACCTGAAGCAAGGCTCTTTGTCTGTCTATGACTACAACAAGTTGTTCCAGAAGCTCGCCCGTTTTGCTAAGCAGGACGTCCCTGACGAGAAGAGCATGATATATCAGTTCAGGGTGGTCTCAGAGAAGAAATCCAGCTAGCTCTTGTTCTCTTTGAGCCCTTGAGGTACGATGAGTTCTACAACATGGCATTGAAGTAAGAGGCTGCTCAACTGAGGTGTGATGCTTCCAAGAAGTGAGTCCAAGATGCTACTCTATCTTCCTCTACTCAAGTGGCCAAGCAGCAGAAGTATTGGCTTCCTCCTCCTCCGTTTCGTCAGCCGTATCAGAAGAGCAAAGGTGGCAGGGGATCTTCCCACCCACCCAGCCCTGGCTTTCAGAACAAGACTTCGTCTCAAGCTCCAAGATCGAGTGCTCCGTACCACCGTCCGCTTTTAGAGGTCATATGCAACAAGTGCCAACAGAAGGGTCACTATGCCAACAAATGCTTCAATCAGAGGCGCCTTCCTCCTCCTCCTCCTGTGAGATCGGCAAGTATAGCTGTGGTCAAGCATAACCCCAAGCACGCCAAGGTCAACTTGATGAATGCAGCTCAGGCAAAGGACTCATCAGATGTCATCATGGGTAACCTTCCTGTTAACGATGTTCCCGCAAAAGTTCTTTTTGACACTGGTGCATCGCATTGTTTCATTTCCAAACCTTTTGCATCGAAGTATGAGTGCGATTATCAGTATCTGCAAAATTCCTTGCAATTCGTGTCTCTGGGCAAGCAGATGACAGCTAATTTCTGCGTCCCGGATGTTACTATCACTTTGGGCGACTACAAATTTCTAGCTTCTCCTATTGTTCTGGGTGACTCGGATATTGATCTTATTCTCGGAATGGATTGGCTTTCTAAGTACAAGGCGCATCTTGATTGTGCAGCCAGGCAGATTCAATTGACTCATTCGTCTGAGGATGTAATTGTCTTTACCGCTCTTGATGATACCATCCGCCTGTTTTCTCTCAATGAGAAGGGTGAACTCGATGCCATCTCACAAATTCCAGTCGTTTGCGAATATCAAGACGTCTTTCCAGAAGAGCTTCCAGGAATGCCTCCGCACCGGCCAGTTGAATTCGTCATCGATCTTGAGCCTGGCACGGAACCTGTTTGCAAACGTCCTTACAAGCTCGGACCTGAAGAGTTGAAGGAACTGAAGAAGCAACTCGATATTCAAGAGAGAATGGGTCTCATCCGACCTAGTTCTTCTCCGTGGGGTTGTGGTGTTCTTTTTTTGAAGAAGAAGGATGGAACGGACCGACTTTGTGTTGATTACCGTCCATTGAACAAGAAGACTATCAAGAACAAATACCCACTTCCCAACATAAACGAGCTGTTCGAACAACTCAAAGGTGCCCAAGTATTCTCCAAGCTTGATCTCCGTATGGGTTATCATCAGATTCGAATCTGTTAACAAGATATTCCCAAGACGGCTTTCAGGACAAGCTATGGTTCTTATGAATACACTGTGATGTCTTTTGGCCTCGTCAATGCTCCTCCGACTTTCTCTCGCATGATGAACTTCATCTTCAACACTTACACCAATGACTTCGTTTTGGTCTATCTTGACGACATTCTAGTCTTTTCAAAGAACAAGGAAGATCATGCCAAGCACTTGCGTTTGGTGCTCGATAAGCTCAGGGAACATCAGTTCTATGCCAAGTTCTCCAAGTGCGAATTTTGGCTCGATGAGGTTCTTTATCTTGGTCATATCATCTCTGCCAAGGGCATTGCGGTGAATCCTGAGAAGGTGTCTGCAATTGTGAATTGGGAACCACCTCAGTACGTGAAGCAACTCCGTAGCTTCCTCGGTCTCGCAAGCTATTGTAGAAGGTTCGTGGAGAACTTTTCTAAGATCGCGAAGCCTCTCTCTAATCTTCTCCAGAAGCACGTCAAGTATGTCTGGTCTCCGGAGTGTGACATTGCTTTCAACACTTTGAAAGAGAAATTGGTCACTGCTCTAGTTCTGACTCCGCCTGATGAATCCAAACCGTATGAGGTCTTTTGTGATGCATCTCTCCAAGGTCTTGGTGCAGTTTTGATGCAAGAGAAGAAAGTTTTGGCCTATGCATCTCGCCAGTTGAAGCCCAATGAGAAGAACTACCCCACTCATGACCTCGAGTTGGCGGCAGTTGTGCATGCTCTTTTGACTTGGAGACATCTCTTATTGGGAAGAAATGTGGACATCTTCACTGACCACAAGAGTCTCAAGTACATCTTCACTAAGCCTAATCTCAACCTCAGGCAGACTCGATGGGTCGAAATGATTCAAGAGTATAATCCGAGTATCGAGTATACTCCAGGCAAGGCTAATGTGATTGCTGACACTTTGAGCAGGAAGGCTTATTGTAACAGCCTGATTCTCAAGCCTTATCAACCCGAGCTTTGTGAAGCTTTCCGCAAACTTAATCTACAAGTTGTTCCTCAAGGTTTCCTCGCCA
The DNA here is from genome assembly GCF_056163025.1 of Triticum urartu. NCBI lineage: Eukaryota > Viridiplantae > Streptophyta > Magnoliopsida > Poales > Poaceae > Triticum > Triticum urartu. The sequence continues at coordinate 306,793,320 of NC_141874.1, forward strand.
ACCTTCAAGTCTCTCCTACCTTGGAAGATCAGATTCGCGAGGCTCAACTTCTTGATGCTATGGTGAAGAAGGTGAAGATTGGGATTGCCAAGAGTCAACCCAAGTACAAGTGCTACCGCCTTGATGACAAGGATATTCTCTTCTTCGAGGATCGTATTGTCGTGCCCAAAGGTGACCTTTGTAAAGTGATCATGAACGAGGCTCACAATTCTCTCCTCTCCATCCACCCTGGGTGCACGAAGATGTATCAGGACCTCAAACAGGCTTATTGGTGGACTCGAATGAAGCGCGAGATTGCTCAGTTCGTGAATGAATGTGATGTCTACAGAAGAGTGAAGGCAGAACACCAAAGGCCAGCTGGTCTCCTCCAACCTCTTACCATGCCAGAATGGAAGTTTGACCACATTGAGATGGACTTCGTGACTGGGTTTCCAAAGTCCAAGCGTGGCAATGATGCTATATTCGTTGTTATCGACAAACTCACTAAAGTGGCTCACTTTCTGCCTATCAAAGAGTCTATCACGGCAGCTCAATTGGCGGAGCTGTATACCTCTCGAATTGTCTCGCTACATGGTATTCCTCAAGTGATCTCGTAAGACCGTGGCAGCATCTTTACCTCAAAGTTTTGGGATTCTTTTTAGAAGGCCATGGGCACCATCATCCGCTTCAGCACAGCTTTCCACCCTCAGACTAGCGGTCAAGTCGAGCGTGTCAATCAGATTCTTGAAGATATGCTCAGGGCTTGTGTGATCTCCTTCAGCATGAAGTGGGAGGATTGTCTTCCATATGCTGAATTTTCCTACAATAACAGTTTTCAAGCAAGTTCGAGCAAGGCCCCATTCGAAATTCTGTATGGCAGGAAGTGCCGTACCCCTCTCAACTGGTCCGAAACCGGTGAACGTCAGCTTCTGGGAAATGACTTAATCACAGAGGTAGAAGAGATGTGTAAAGTCATTCGTGATAACCTCAAAGCAGCCCAATCGCGCCTGAAGAGCTACTATGATAGTAAGCACCGTGATTTGGCTTTCGAGATCGGAGATCATGTGTACCTCCGCGTCTCTCCTATGAAAGGTACTCGTCGCTTCGGTATCAAAGGGAAGCTTGCCCCTAGATACGTGGGACCTTTCAAGATCGTCAGCAAGAGAGGCGACCTCGCCTATCAACTCGAGCTTCCTTCAAACTTTGCAAATGTGCATGACATGTTCCATGTCTCTCAGCTCAGAAAGTGCTTCAAGACTCCTGACCGCACCGTCAACTTTGAGGACATTGAGCTCCAAGAAGATTTCTCTTACCGTGAGCACCCCGTTGCTATTCTTGAAGAGACTGAACGCAAGACTCGCAACAAGTCAATCAAATTCCTCAAAGTCAAGTGGTCACACCATTGCGACCGTGAAGCCACCTGGGAACGCGAGGATCACCTACGTTCTGAGTACCCGGCGTTCTTTCAGTCCTAGATCTCGGGACGAGATCCCTTCGTAGTGGTGGAGTGTTGTAACACCCCGGATATGATTCTTCCTAATATGTAATCCAACTCTTGCCGTTTTCGGTGTTCAGTTATTTTATTTCCTAGGGTTTGGGATTTTGTCTCCATGTGTTGTTGTTGTTGTCATGCATCTCATATCATTTCATCATGTGAATTGCAATTGCATACGTGTTCATCTCATGCATTCGAGCATTTTCCCAGTTGTCCGTTTTGCATTCCGGCGCTCCGTTCTCCTCCGGTGGTCATTTCTACCTTTCTTTCGTGAGTGGGGATTAAACATTTCCGGATTGGACCGAGACTTGCCAAGCGGCCTTGGTTTACTACCGGTAGACCGCCTGTCAAGTTTCATACCATTTGGACTTCGTTTGATACTCCAACGGTTAACCGAGGGACCGAAAAGGCCTTGTGTGTGTTTCAGCCCAACATCCCTCCAAGTTGTCCCAAAACCCACCAAAACCCTCTCCATCATCTAGAGCGTTCGATCACGATCGCGTGGCCGAGAACCGCACCTCATTTGGACTCTCCTAGCTCCTTCTATGCCAATTTAAAGTCACCCCCGAAAATCTCCTTCTCCTTCCCTCGGAAAAAATCCCTAGATCCAAATCATCATCGTGTGCCGCCGGACAGAGCGGCCACCGACGGACACGTCCGGATCCGCCCCGCCACCGCCACGTGGCGCTCCGCCGAGCCTCCCCACTTCGCCGGCCCGCTCGGCCCGGGGAGGGCCCCCGAGGCCCGCGCCTCGCCGCCGCCGCGCCCGGCTCGCCCCACCGCCTCTTCCCCGCGCCTGGTGACCGGAGACGCCGCCCGCCATCTCCGGCCGCCGCCACCGGAGTTCCGCCGCCCCGCCGCCAAGTTCGCCGCCACCCGGCCGCCGAGCGCCGCCCGCCGTCGTCCGCCATCCCTCGTCATCCGCGCCGCCCCAAGACCGGCAAGTCCCTCTCCGGCGCTTCTCCTCTGTACTCCGGCGAGCTCCAAGCCGCTTGGGGGAACCTCGAAGTCCGTGCTCCGGCGAGATCCGATCTGGATCTGGAAACCCTAGGGTTGACCCCTTGTTTTTTTTCTTCTAAGTCGTCAGTTTATTTACCTATTTTCATCATGGTGTATCTTTGCATCCGTAGCTCCATTTTGGGCATATAGCATATCAAAATGTTCGTCTCAGAGAGCACATCATTTCATCTCATTGCATCATTTTCATTTGAGTTCATCTTGATGCCCGAAATGCTGTTGGAAGTATGCTATTTGAGATAATTGTCAGATCTGCTGCTCCATTTAGATATTTGTCATTTTTGCCATGATTATTGTGTGCATGTTATGCCCAGGAGCTCTTCCTGAGTTTTGTTATATGTTTTGCCATCTATCCAGAGGTGCAACCCATGTATTTTTGTGATGTGTGTGGTGACTAGCACAAGCTTGCAAACTGGTGCACCTGTTAATGCTGATTTCAGGGACTTAGCATTTCCACTAAGTCCTTGATCTGTTTATTTCAATATGCCATATGTTCATGTTGTTTCCTAGTGATCCGTGCCTCTTTTGAGGATGATCAGTAAGGATGTTTTGTTAATCTTGTAGTGCTCTATCCATCCATGGCTTTTTTTGAAATTATGGAGCACCCTAGCTTGAGTCAATCGAGCTCTACTTTTGTCATTTCGCGAATCTGGGCAGATTGTCTACTTGTTAGCGATTTTGCCGATGATTTTGTAGTTGATCCGGGCATGCCATGTTATTGTTCTTGCCATGTATAGCTTGCATAATGTGTATTATTGATGGGTACATGCTTAGATTGTCATGACATGCTCTGTAGTGAGTGCATCGAGCTCGTAAACATGCCTACTTGATATCTGATTTTGCATGCTCCAGTTTTCACTAAGTCTGAGAACTGATTATGTTTTTGCCATGTTCACATGCTTGCAAATGTATTTTCTGATCCCTTTTGGCTCAAGGTCACTAAGGGACTTTTGTTAAGCTCTTTGAGTAGCTCCATGCCATGCTTTACTTTGCCATGTTCAGGTCCTGTAGCATATAGTTTTGTTGCTCCAAAGAGTGCTATCTGATCTGAGATTCCAGCCAAGTGTTAATTTCACTAAGTCTGAAATCTGTTTACCAAATGCATTTTTGCCATGCTTGTTTGAACCTGTTAATGGATGAATTGGCCGTATCTCAGTGATAGTATTTTGTTAAGCATCATGAATGGATTCCTGCCATGTATTTCGTTGCCATGTTTGGGTGCTGTAGCATGTTCATCTTGTTGCATTTAGATGCCTACTTGCTGTAAATCGCAGACCGGTGCCATATTTGAATTGCTTGCCATTTCCAAACCGTAACTCCGATTCTGGTGTTCTTTATATCGTTTTCAAGCGATTTCATCTCATCTTTCCAGTGGCACATTTGGATTTCCAAGTTGAGGCCAGGTTCATGCATCTCTTGTCAAATCTTGCACATGCATCCCGCATCGCATCCCGCATAGCATACCATCGTTGCATCATGTTGTTTGAGTTGTGCACATGGTTGATTGCGTTCCTTTTGCTTGTTTGTCTTGTTTGGGTAGAGACGGGAGACGAGTTCGCTAACGAGGAGCCCGTTGAGTTTGCTTTCGAGGATCCAGTCAACTCTGACAACGTTGCAGGCAAGATGATCATACCCTCGAAATCACTTCTATCTTTGCTTTGCTAGATGCTCGCTCTTTTGCTATGCCTATGCTACGATGCCTACCACTTGCTTATCATGCCTCCCAAATTGCCATGTCAAACCTCTAACCCACCATGTCCTATCAAACCGTTGATTGGCTATGTTACCGCTTTGCTCAGCCCCTCTTATAGCGTTGTTAGTTGCAGGCGAAGATTGGAGATTGTTCCCTTTTGGAACATTATTTACTTGTTGGGTTATCACTATATTATCTTGTTATCTTAATGCATCTATATACTTGGTAAAGGGTGGAAGGCTCGGCCTTTTGCCTAGTGTTTTGTTCCACTCTTGCCGCCCTAGTTTCCGTCATATCGGTGTCATGTTCCCGGATTTTGCGTCCCTTACGCGGTTGGGTTATAATGGGAACCCCTTGATAGTTCGCCTTGAATAAAGCTTTGACAGCAATGCCCAACCTTGGTTTTACCATTTGCCACCTAGCCTCTTTTTCCCTTGGGTTTCCGGAGCCCGAGGGTGATCTTATTGAAACCCCCCCGGGCCAGTGCTCCTCTGAGTGTTGGTCCAAACTAGAGTCCTGTGCAGCGCCCCCTCGGGGAAACTCGAGGTTTGGTTTTAGTTGTATGGAGAGCTCATCTGAGTGTGCCCTAAGACCAAGATATTTGCAGCTCCTATCGGGATTTGTCGGCACATTCGGGCGGTGTTGCTGGATTGGTTTTAACTTGTCGAAGTGTCTTGTAGAACCGGGATGCCGAGCCTGATCGGAATGTCTCGGGAGAAGATCTATTCCTTCGTTGACCGTGAGAGCTTGTCATGGGCTAAGTTGGGAGCCCCTGCAGGGATTGAACTTTCGAAAGCCATGCCCACGGTTATGGGCAGATGGGAATTTGTTAATGTCCGGTTGTAGATAACTTGAACCTTAACTTAATTAAAATGAATCAACTGTGTGAGTTACCATGATGGTCTCTTCTCGGCGGAGTCCGGGAAGTGAACAAGGTGTTGGAGTAATGCTTGTCGCAGGTTGTTCTCTAGTTATTCGTTCGCGCTTTGCTTTCTCTTCTCGCTCTCTTTTGCGAATAGGGTAGCCACCATATATGCTAGTCGCTTGCTGCAGCTCCACATATATTACCTTGCCTTTCCTATGAGCTTAAATAGTCTTGATCGCGAGGGTGTAAGATTGCTGAGTCCTTGTGGCTCACAGTTTACTTCCAAACCAGATGTAGGGCCAGACGACTCTGTTCCAGATGACGCGTTAGAGCTCAAGTGGGAGTTCGACGAGGACTAACGCCGTTACTATGTTTCTTTCCCTGATGATCAGTTGTGGTGCCCAATCGGGGTGATCGGGACCGTGTCGCATGTTGGGTTGGTCTTTTATTTTGGCACCATAGTCGGGCCATGAGTGATTGGTTGATGTAATGCTATTTATGTACTTTGTGTGACATGGCGAGTGTAAGCCAACTATGTTACTTATTCCCTTATTATGTATTACATGGATGTTGTGATGATTGCCTAACTTGCGACATTGCTTTCAATGCGGTTATGCCTCTAAGTCGTGCCTCGACATGTAGGAGATATAGCCGCATCGAGGGCGTTACACAAGCTGAGAGGGCGAACGCTGAAGTGGTGCGAGGACTCAAGACAAGAACCTTTGATACGCTGCAGAAGCACGACAGGCGGTGGATCGATGAGCTGCCGATAGTTCTCTGGTCCCTCAGAATTACACCAAATCGAGCTACCGAGCAGACTCCCTTCTCCCTAGTCTATGGGGAAGAAGTAGTTATCCCCACTGAACTCATTTAATGGTCGCCTCGAGTGCTTGCGTACGCAGAAGTAGTGCAAGATCATCACCGGCGTGACGATGCTATGCTACTCGAGGAGAACCATCTTCGGGCTGCTATGCGTGTCACACTCTATCAGCAAGCCCTGCGTTGCTATCATAACCGCGGGGTTCATGCCCGGTTTTTTGAGGAAGGCGACCTTGTCCTTAGGCGCGTTCCGTTTGCCAAGGGTACAAACAAGTTGACGCCGAAATGGGAAGGCCCTTACCGGGTAGTTCGAGTCACCAGACCTGGTGCGGTCCATCTAGAGACCGGAGATGGCATTCAATTGCAAAACTCATGGAATATTGAGCATCGCCGCAAGTTCTACCTGTAAGGCGCGGCTGTCAAGCCCTGCCCGGTAGCCACCCTTTTGTACATGCCTTGCCTTAGTTGCATGTAACCCCTTGTACAAAGCCAGGTGCAGACCCCGAGTAACAGAGAGATAAACTAAGCGTTGGCGGCCCTCGATAGAGTTATATGCAGCACTGCATATGCATATAGATGAGGTCGCATCTTGCATCATCCCATCTGCATGAAGCTGCAGGTTCCTACCGTGAACTTGGCCTCTACCAGGAGTTAGGAAGATGGACCAACATTGGGATCTCCGACAAGCCAAATACATAAGTTCTACCTCTTGTCCATAAGTTTTCTATAATCTAAAATTGTGCATAAGAAAACGTCGTCGCTCTTTGAAACTTAGGTGCTCCCATCCCTGACTTGAATGTTGCTTCAGCCAGGATGGTCGCTGTGGCCTTTGGTGAAAAGAGATTGGCGGGTGGCTGGTCCCTTTATTTTTTGCCCGGTAGGATCAGTTTTCCGGCAACAAAATTAAGAGGGTACCGGCAGTATAGTCTGCCGGGGAAAACTCGTTTATTTAAAGTAAAGAGGTATTCCACCTCTGCACGGGCATACACATGCACGGGTTCCTGGCAAGGTTCTTCTTTTTCATTAATATGCTAATCATACAAGTACAAACCTTACAGGACACAGATATGGACACGAGAGATTACGTTATTTGAACTAAAATTTGGCAAGTTCCTACAGATTTAATATTGCAAAAAGGTAAGTGCCCCGTGATGCCTTTGGCCTTGTCCATATCCTTCAGGAAGAGGTCGAGCAGGCCAGGGGCGGACTCAGCTGGGTTTCGGCGCCTCCCCAGGATCAGGATTGCACCGCCCCTCAGCAAGGGGGAAGAAACCGGAGGGCACGCGTGGATGGTGACGTTGCGAGAGGACCAAATGGGGGACACGGAGTCATCGGCAAATACGACTCGTCGTAACGGTCATCCTCGTTCTTAATGCGTCGTGGGTTGCCGCCGCCATGCACGTCACTGCCACCCGAATACCTCAGCAAGACAGCTGGGCCGGACACCATGCTCTCTGGTTTATCCCACAAAGAGCAAGGTCGTGGCCCTGACATCAAAAACCACCGCGCATTTCAAAGACATGTATGGGAGCAAAAAGCCCTCCTGCGCGACAAGAGAATGACACCCAGGGGGAGTCAGGTCCGCCCTCGCCGGTGGCGAACCCTTTTTGTGACCTCTCCCCAGCGTTGTGAATGAAGGAAGAATGGGGAGCGACTGACTACCACGCCCCGTGCCTACCACAGGCTTTGGCATGGTGTCGTTCGCGTCCCTCCCACTAGGATCAAGGCCACGGGCGGCCCGGCGATGAATGCACCGAAGTCGCCACCTCCGGTGTTGTCACCGCGCCGCCCGAGCACCCCCCCCGGGTCTGTACGAAGCTACAAACTAGAGCCTGGGGCCTGGCCCCAAGATCCTCTCTCCAACATAACTAGCAAGAGGCAGAAGATAGAGGAGGAGAGATAAAAAGTTGGATGGCTCCACTCTCCCCTCACCCCTCCTTTTATAGGCAGGACGACGATAGGAGCTGCTCCCCCAACAAGCGACCACCGCCCTCCTCCGCCAATCCAAGAAGGCCGGGCCCTCGTCTTGATGCTCTCCCGCACCACGCGCCTCCGTTACCTACCCCGCATGATGCATGCAACATACGTGGCTAAGGATAAGAGCGTGGTGAGAAGAGTGAATTGGCAGTTTCTACCCCATGAGTTAAAGTCATTCATGGGCCATTACAAGGGTGGCCCCACCACCACTACTAGGGAAAAGCCTATACACAGAATCTTACCAGCAGCGCGCTTTAAAATCAGGCGCTGCTGCTAAGTAGCAGTAGCGCGGGTTTTTAACCCTCGCTACTACTAAGTTGATAGCAGTAGCGCTGGTTTTTTACCCTCGGTACTACTAAGCGGTCTCTACAGTGCCCCCCGGGACAGGCCATAGTAGTAGCGCGGGTTTTTAACCCTCGCTACTACTAAGTTGGTAGAAGTAGCGCCGGTTTTTACCCCTCGCTACTACTAAGCGGTCTCTACCGTGCCCCTGGGCCATGCCATAGTAGTAGCGAGGGTTATAAACCCGCGCTACTACTAAGTTTTTACCCCTCTCTACTACTAAGAGGTCTCAACCGTGCCCCTCCGGGACATGCCATAGTAGTAGCGAGGGGTAAAATCCCTCGCTACTACTAAAGGTCCCATTTTGAAACTCTACCCCCCCTGTGGATCGCCTTTTCGGTTTTGTAAAAAGCAAAAGCAAATGATAAAAACTTCAATAATTAAAATCCTTCGAGATGTAGTTATGTTACTACATCTACTAGTTAGGAAAATTTAAAAACTTAAATTTGGACATGTTTTGCAAAAAGTGTAGGGAAAATGTAAAACGGCTATAACTTTTGCATACGATGTTAGAAAAAAAACGTATAATATATCAAAATGTTTCAAAAATTAAAATCCTTCGAGATGTAGTTATGTTACTACATCTAATAGTTAGGAAAATTTAAAAACTTAAATTTGGACATGTTTTGCAAAAAGTGTAGGGAAAATGTAAAACGGCTATAACTTATGCATACGATGTCAGAAAAAAACGTATAATATATCAAAATGTTCAGCACGAAAATCCGCATACGATGGAGACCGCCTATGGCTTGTTTGCAAATTTTTAGAATCCTCAAATTCTAAAAGGAAAAAAAGTTATGCTCAAATTTAAGTTTTTTTAATTTTGGTCAAATCTGGTCAAACTGTGGTCAAACTACTGATTCAAGAAGTGTTAGTGTTACTAAATAATTATTCAAGAATATTAGTGTTACTAAATAATTATTTCATTTTTTTGGAATTTTGGTCAAATCTGGTCAAAACATGGTCAAACTTTGGTCAAAATGTGGTCAAACTCCTTATTCAAGAAATATTAGTGTTACTAAATAATTATTGTTTTTTAGAACAATAGTTTTAAACTCAAACAGCGAAATGTGTGACTTCATGCTCAAGCTAAACTCCCGAGGGTTAATAGGATTGACATCTTACTATTGTCAGGAAAACAACAAGTGCAGACTTGGAATCGAGGGAGAATAGAACCCGGAAGTTAAGCGTGCTCAGGCTGGAGTAGTGAGAGGATGGGTGACCGTCCGGGAAGTTAGATGATTTGGAATGATGAGGGGTGATTAGAGATTAAATTGAGCAGCGATGAGGCTGATTAGAGATTAGAGGTTAAAATAATTCAGAAATTTGAAAATTCGCGCAAAAAATTCGAAAAAAAAATCCGCGGGTTAGTAGTAGCGCGGGTTTTTACCCACGCTACTACTAACGCGTGTAGTAGTAGCGCGGGTGGCACCTGCGCTGCTGCTATACATTAGCTGTAGTGCCTTATTAGTAGCGCCGGCCCCCACTCTGCTAATAGGCCCAAAACCCGCGCTGCTGCTAGGCTTTTCCCTAGTAGTGCACGATTGGCTTTACACGGCACACGGGAAAACCGGAAACTGGCCCGGGCTCAAGGTTAATGAAGAAGCAAAGAAGACCCCAAGGGGCCACCCTCTTCTGCACTCCTGCCCATGCACTTATGAGGCCTACCCCGACGACGCTCAGCAGTGCATTCGGGGCATGCCCGGGGGCTTCTGTCGGTGCAACAAAACCTGGGTCCGTTGCCCATATTGTGCACAGGCATGGGAGCAAGTTTACGACACCAATATCAGGCCAAGATATAAGAGATCAAGATCTTCAAAGGACCAACATGCAGATCAAGAGGCCTAAGGCCAAGCCAGAGAAGTAAGAAACCACCAGGAGAAGAGCCTCCCTTGCCGGGAAGGTGAGCCTAGCAAGGATAGGGACGCCCCTGGAAGAAAACCTCCAAGACGTCCCGACAGGGCTTCCGGGACTCGCGGAGGCAGAGCCACCGCACCAAACCACTTCACCACAACGCACGTCGTCTATCGATGTGTTGTCAAGTCGCAAAGTGACCGAGTGGCAGCCATTTACCACATGGCAGCCTCTTTCTACTGGAAGTACCTACAGACGACACCCGTCCTGCGATGTATCGAGCAAGCAGGCACAAAGCTGGTGAAATAGCCCAACAAAGCTTGCCGGGCAAGCGATGATGTGACATTGAGCGGCACATTTAATGCGCTCTGTCAGCCTGTAGAGTTAGATATGATAGCACTGTTTGCTATTTTATCATTGCATAATGACTAATTTGCCATTGTGGTGACCCCTTAATCTATAAAAGGAGGCCCATGGCAACCATAGAAAAGGTTAGAAGGTCGAACACCCACACTTTCATACGCGCGTAGCCACTATCGCCCCGAGGCAACCCTGCCGGGCAAGTGTACTGCACTCCACCACCATTCTTCCACCACCAATCCACCAAAGTAGGAGTAGGGTTTTACACCTCGTGGCGGCCCGAACCTGGGTAAAATTGCACGCGTGATCTCTGCTATGCTGCCCCATGTTCCTCTGCTCTTTTGTGCAACGTGCCATCCCCCTGCCGAACCAGCAAGGGACCTCTGGTCCCATAGGTGGTCGTGGTATCCCGCGACCAAGTTCCATACTTTCGAGAGGGAAATCGCCAAGATTGAAGGGCAATCCAAATTTCCGTCCTAGTTTGTCATTCAGTTTTTTTCCAACGATCAACATACCGCCTCAAATGCAACGTGTTCAAATTTGACATTTTTCCAGGCTCATTTACCATATTTAGGGGATTATTTGCATTTTGTAGGCATTAATTCACGTAATTCAAATTCGAATTATCGGTGCATGAAAAGGTGCACAAGAATGGTCTGGAAAACCATGCTCGTGCTATTTAATACATTATCATCCCTTTTACAAGGAATGGGCAGATATGTGTGGCAATAGTCAACCATAAATGCGTCGTTTACTGGGTTAACAACTATACAAAAATGAAATACATGACGCCTGGTGTGGTTCCATGGTATGTGATGCGGAGCATCCTACGATCATCCCCATGTACACTACGACTACTCCCCACGCTCCAAGAGGAAATACGATGAGACCTCGACTATACGCTATTGGATGCAAGGTGAACTCGCTCCTCTCCGGACCGTCACTTTACACATGTGAGACATGGCTACTACCTCAAACATATGCGCTGTGCATGACCAGGAACCAAGAGGGAGACCATGGGCAAGACAACGAGTACACCAAGCGCGACGAGTAAGAGAAGGAGCTGCTCGGAAACTTCAGTCATCGGACGACCGGACGACGCTGGACGTCTGACGCCCGGACACGCTTCCAGCAAGAAGGGCCAGCCGACGGAAGCTACAACGGCCCGACGACCGACAAGTACCGGACGTCCGACCGTCTCCGAAAATCCGGCGCCACCTCAACCGAGCCAAAACACCGGAAGTCCGACCACCACCGGATGACCGGATGCCCGCGAACGACGGAACGACCGACCCCCCTCGGACGTCCGACACCACCTGTCTGCGCATCGTGTAATAGGCCCGGGGCCCATGTATCTCTTCGCCCCTCACTTACCCCTTCGTGGCCCTAGACTATATATACTCCTCCACCTCCACCCTTTGAGGTTTAGCAATGTGATAGCTCACATTAGAGATAGAGCTTTGCTCATCCCCTTGGTTACTTCTCCTTTGGAGCTCATGACCTCTTCAGAGAAGATTCCCCGCGCGAATTCAAGACCCCTTTACGGGAAGAACCCCCTCAAGACCTCCTCACAGAGAAGAACCGGTTACCTTTGTATCATCCCTTGTTGATCATGGATCTTGTATCTCCTTTTGTGTCTCGAGGATCTACATATGTGTGACTGTTTCATGTTGGCTTGAGTGATTCTCTTATGTTTCCCTTCGCGTTTTCCCCTTGTGTTCTTCGTGTTCATCGCGGGATCCGCTCCTTTCGTGAATGATCGGCCCTATAGGGTTCCATGCTACATCAGTATGGCCTCATCGTGCCCTGGTAAAAATTTGAGAATGTTTTCCTTATGTAGTCATGCACGCCTTTCATAAATCGAACCATCACCGAAGAAGTTCTATGGTTTTGAGGGGGAAATCACCATGATTTAAGGGGGATCCAAATTTCCTTTGTCCTTTGTCCATGAGTTTTTTTCTATAATGAACATACACCCTACAAATCACCATGTTCAAATTTGGCACTTTTCCAGGTTCATTTACCATATTTAGGGGATTATGTGCATTTCCTAGGCATTAATGCACATAATTAAAGTTCAAACAACTGGTGCTTGAAAGGGTGCACAAGAATGGCCTGGAAAACCATGCTCATGTCATTTAGTAAATTCTCATGCCTTTTACAAGGAATGGACAGATATTTTGGTGAAATGTGTGGCAATAGTCAACCACAAATGTTTGTTTATTGGGTTTTCAACTATTGAAAAAATGAAATAAATGCTTGAAAAACATGACGCCTAGCATGGTGCCATGGTATGACCTCACCATGCCCTGGTAAAAATTTGAGAAGGTTTGGCTTATGTCATCATGCACGCCCTTCATAAATCGAACCATCACCGAGGAAGTTCCATGATTTCCAGAGGAAAATCACCAAGATTGAAGGGGAATCCAAATTTCCGTCATAGTTTGTCATTCAGTTTTTTCCAACGATCAACATACCGCCTCAAATGCAACGTGCTCAAATTTGACATTTTTCCAGGCTCATTTACCATACTTAGGGGCTTATGTGCATTTTCTAGGCATTAATGCACTTAATTCAAATTCAAACAATCGGTGCATGAAAAGGCGCACAAGAACGGTGTGGAAAACCATGCTCGTGCTATTTAGTACATTCTCATGCCTTTTACATGGAATGGGAAGATATTTCAAGGAAATGTGTGGCAATAGTCAACCATAAACGCGTCGTTTACTGGGTTAACAACTACACAAAAAATGAAATACATGGTTGGAAAACATGACGCCTGGCGTGGTGCCCTAGTATGGCCTCACCATGCCCTGGTAAAAATTGGAGAATGTTTTCCTTATGTCATCATGCACGCCTTTCATAAATCGAACCATCACCGAGGAAGTTTCATGGTTTTGAGGGGGAAATCACCAAGATTGAAGGGGGGGTCCAAATTTCCTTTGTCCTTTGTCCATGAGTTTTTTTTCTATGATGAACATACACCCTACAAATCACCGCGTTCAAATTTGGCACCTTTACGGGTTGATTTACCATATTTAGGGGATTATGTGCATTTCCTAGGCATTAATGCACATAATTGGAGTTCAAACAATCGGTGCATCGAAGGGTGCACAAGAACGGCCTGGAAAATCATGCTCGTTCCATTTAGTAAATTTTCATGCCTTTTACAAGGAACGAACAAATATTTCGATGAAATGTGTGGCAATAGTCAACCACAAACGTTTGTTTATTGGGTTTTCAACTATTGAAAAAATGAAATAAATGCTTGAAAAACATGATGCCGGGCATGGTGCCATGGTATGACCTCACCATGCCCTGGTAAAAATTTGAGAAGGTTTGGCTTATGTCGTCATGCATGCCCTTCATAAATCGAACCATCACCGAGGAAGTTCCATGCTTTCAAGAGGGAAATCACCAAGATTTAAGGGGAATCCAAATTTTCTTCGTTCTTTGCCCTAGAGTTTTTTCTATGACGAACATACACCCTACAAATCACCGTGTTCAAATTTGGCATTTTTCCGGGCTCATTTACCTTATTGAGGGGATTATGTGCATTTTCTAGGCATTTAGCGCATATAAATCCGATCCAGCTACAGCTGCACGGGTGTGATATGAGGGACGTGGATTGCCGTTTGATCACGGTGCATCCTACAGTGCACACACGCGATCCGCGTGGCTGGGGTTCCACCAATCATAACACAACACACAATAGGCTCAGCGCACACTGTTTCCAAAAGCGACGGAGATGAACCGTGTGTGACAATGAACGAGCAAAATTGTAAGGGAAGCCAAATTTCCTTTGTCGTTTGTCGTTGAGCTCTTGAATACCACCGCACTGTACAGCTACCTGGCCCCTTCATCCCAGAGCTCTCTCCAAGCGTTGTTCATGGCACCGTGGCACACAGTAACTGGTAAGGAAGCGATGGCCTCCCGCCGCGCCATGTTCCTCGCCGCTCGCGATCGCACGCATGGTAAGGAAGCAATGGCATCTCACCGCGCCGAGTTCATCGCCGCCGGCGGCCACACAGTAATGTGGCCGGACTTTGAGGCTGCCATGGCCGAATGGGCGGTGGATCCAGAGGCTGCCAACACTACAAAAAAAGACACATCCGTGACATTTTGGGCCGAATGAATTTTTTTTCTGTCATACATATGACACTTCTATGACGATAATTGTGACAAAACCTGGTATCATCATAGATGTGGTGGGCTCCTACTTCTATGACAAAAAATCATGACAGAAAATGGGCTTTTCGTCCTGGGCGGGCCGGAGACGCAGCTGCATGACATTCTTTGGGCCGTCCATGACGGAAAAAACCGTGGTAGAAGCGAGGGGGAGGAAAATTTTGGGGAGTTCCCGGTTACGGTGGGACGTCAGGGGCCGAGCGATGCGCCTTTCTCTCGTACACGTACGCGCGTGTGTGCGAGGCGTTGGCTCTAACTGAACCCGAGCGAGGCGTTGGGCTCTAACTGAACCCGGGCGATCGCACTGCAGGCTACGCGTTACTGAACCCGAGCGATCGATCGATGGCTGTTAACCGAACCCAATCGGGCGATTCCTTGGCTACTGCTGCCAACTGAAGACGATCGATGGGATGAACAGTGAGCGTTGCGGGGGGGGGGGGGGGGGGTGGATGAACAGTGAGCGGTGCCGTTGCCTCTGGATGAACAGGACCCCGTGGTGTGGTGGAGGGCTGGATGAACAGTAGACGGTGGAGGGGTGCCCGTGGAGGGGTGGATGAACAGGACCCCGTGGTGTGGAGGGCAGGATGAACAGTAGATGGTGTAGGGGTGCCCGTGGAGGGGTGGTTGAATAGGACCCCGTGGTGTGGAGGGCTGGATGAACAGTAGACGGTGGAGGGGTGGTTGAACAATAGCCGGTGGAGTAGCACGCGGTGGAGGCTGGATGAACAGGAGCCCGTGGAGGCTGGACGAGGTCGACGGTGGATGAACAGTACCTCATGGAGGCTGGAGGGGGTCGACGGTGCAGATGAACAGTATCCCGTGGAGTCTCGTTTTGTGGTGCGCCAGACCCCTCCCGATGAACAGGACCCCCGTTTCGACCATAGCGCTCCAACACAAGTCTGTTTCCTCCGTTTTGCGGTACGCCAAACCCTTCCCGATCAACAGGACCCCCGTTTTGACCGTAGGAGGTCCGTTTCCTCCGTTTTGCGGTACGCCACACCCCTCCCGATCAACAGGACCCCCGTTTCGACCGTAGGAGGTCCGTTTCCTCCATTTTGCGGTACGCCACACCCCTCCCGATCAACAGGACCCCCGTTTCGACCGTAGGAGGTCCGTTTCCTCCGTTTTGCGGTACGCCACACCCCTCCGGATCAACAGGACACCCGTTTTGACTGTAGGAGGTCCGTTTCCTCCGTTTTGCGGTACGCCACACCCCTCCCGATCAACAGGACCCCCGTTTCGACCGTAGGAGGTCCGTT
The DNA here is from genome assembly GCF_056163025.1 of Triticum urartu. NCBI lineage: Eukaryota > Viridiplantae > Streptophyta > Magnoliopsida > Poales > Poaceae > Triticum > Triticum urartu. The sequence continues at coordinate 306,809,168 of NC_141874.1, forward strand.
TCCTCCGTTGTGCGGTACGCTAGGCCTCGTTTCCATCGCCTCTTCCGTCCAAGCCCTCTCGATGAACACGACCACACATTCTGTTCCGACCCATGAACACGACGACGACGCTGTTTCCCCGTTCCAACCCAGCCATGTACATGAGCCCTCGCCGTACGTATGCGCGAGTAGGCATTCGAAACCCCGCCCGTATGTACACATACGTGGCCGTATTTTCTTTCTTGCACCCTGGCCGTTGTACGTATGTGTACATGCTACGTGCGCGCCTCTACTACGACACGTGCGCGCCTCTACATCGACCAGTATGTACGTACACGTTCGCGACCAGAATGTCAACGCTACGTACGCTTCGACCAGGTGGGTCCCGACTGTCAGGCACTTCCTTGACTGCAAAGATGTAGCTGGTGGGTCCCAACAGTCAGGGGGTGAAATACGGTGGCCTGTCCGGTGGGTCCCCGCTGTCAGGTGGAGGAATAATTATTTTGCACATAATAAGGAGGCACTTCCTTGCTGCGGCCCTGGACCCAGCTGTCAGCCTCTCCACGTACAGTCCACGTCCGATGGAAGCCATTCCTTGACCACGTTAACCTCGACGCGCTGAGAGCACCAGGGCGGTGGACGACGGCGAGGCCTAGGAAGGGGACGGCGTGGAGCCGGGGAAGACACGGCAGTGGATGCCCACGTGTAGAGGAGTACGAGGGCACTGGTTCGCTACGGTGTGAGGCTGCCGTCACCGCAGAGTAATAGGGGGTGTGGGTGAGTAGAGGGATGGCCTGGCCAGCGGTGGGAGTAGTAGGGGGCGGTGAGGCCTCCGCCGCATCACAGTCAGCCACGGGAGGCAGGAGCACGAGGCACGACCGGCCCTGGTTTGGGCGGCTGGAGCAAGAAGACCAGAGGTTGAAGAAGCACGACGGCCGTTGGATGGACATTGTACGGTCACTGGAGCTAGAATCGTGCATATTGACTAAGTTGACAAAGCCCTCCGTCCCCGTCAACTTAGTAGGCCCACAAGTCATCCTGCCACTATACTGGGTCCCAGCTAATAGGGGGAGTATTCATTTTTTTGTGCGTAATAAGGAGGCACTTCCTTGTGTGCGAAGATATAGCTGGTTGGTCGGAGCTGTCAACGGCGGTAATGTTTTTTTCGCGAAATACAGAGGCCCTTTCGGTGGGTCCCAGATGTCAGGTGGAGGAATCATTATTTTGCGCGTAATAAGGAGGCATTTCCTTGCTTGCGGCCGTGGACCCAGCTGTCGGCCTCTCCACCTAAAGTCCACTTCAGATGCATGTCGGTCGTTGACCATGTTGACCAGGCCGTGCCAAGAGCACCAGTGCGGTGGATGACGGCGAGGCCTAGGAAGGGAAACGACATGGAGGAAGGGAAGACTCGGCAGTTGTTTCCCACGCGGAGGGGAGTACGACTGCACGAGGGTTTACTAGTTCGCCTGCCGTCACCGGAGAATAACAGCAGGTGTGGGTGAGTAGAGGGATGGCTAGGCCAGCGATGGGAGTACAGTGGGGTGGTGAGGCCTGCGCGGCAGCAGGAGCCGGCCGCGGGGAGGAGGGACCGGCCCTGGTTTGGGTGGCTGGAGCAGGAAGAGCAGAGATTGAAGAAGCACGACGGCCGTTGGATGGCCATCCAACAGTCACTGCTTGTGCGTCAACCTTTTTTTAGGAAAGCCTCAAATCTGTGGGAAACAGCATATAGCCCATCTGCCTTTATTTCTAATAATTTACAGCCCATTTGCTAATTATTAAGGTTTTTTTGGAGCCCATATTCTTTTTATTAGCATTACAGCCCATATTGTGGCCACGGTTAAAAAATTATACAAAATTTTGCATATTTCGGTGCAGTCCGAATTGTTTTTAATCCCAAAATTTCGAATCACATTCAAACTGATTTTAAAAATAAATGTATATCAATATAAAATCCAACAAATTCTCCACGCATAAAAATTAATGTAATTTCAAATCTCGAAATGAAAAAAAAGATATTTGAAACTAATTGCCGGTTTGATGTGTTTTAAAAATGTACAACCCATTTCTTATTAATGATGGGCCATTTTCTCGGCCAGCCAAATGAAAGCTCTCCTCCTCGTCTTGAAAGATTTGCAGCCCAACAGGCCTGACAAAGCGACTTACTTGGCAAATCACAAAAAACTGGGCTGTGGCCGTGGACCCAGCTGTCAGCCTCCACGTACAGTACTCTTCCGATGGAATGTCGTTGACCATGTTGACCACGCCACGCCGAGAGCACCAAGGTGGTGGACGATGGCGAGGCCTAGGAAGGGGATGATGCGGAGCCGGGGAAGACGCGGCAGTGGATGCCCACGCAGAGAGGAGTATGATGGTTCACTGGTTTGGCTGCGGTGTGAGGCTGCCTTCGCCGCAGGGCCTGGCTAGCGGTGGAGTAGTAGGGGCGATGAGGCCTCATCGGCAGCACAGCCGGCCACTGGAGGCAGGAGCAGGCGGTCTCGCCAGCGCTGGTTTGGGCGGCTGGTGCAAGAAGAGCAGCGATTGAAGAAGCAGCAGGACCGTTTGATTCAAATCCAATGGTTACTACTGCTAGAATCGTTTGTTGACTAAGTTGACAAGCCCTGTGTACGCGTCAACTTAGTAGGCCCACAGGTTAGCCTCCCAACCGGTGCGCCCCAAATGTCAGTGGGAGGAATCATTTTTTTTCGCGTAATAAGGAGGCAGTTGATTGCGTGCGGTCAGGCCAGCGGAGGGAGTAGGGTGGGCCGGGGAAGCCTGCGCGGCATCACAGCGGGCCACAAGAGGAAGGAGCAGGCAGTCCCGCCGGCACTAGTTTAGGCGGCTGGAGCAGGAAGATCAGAGATTAAAGAAGCACGTCGGCCGTTGGATGGACATCCAACACTAACTGCTGCTAGAATCATGTGTTCACTGACAAAGCCTTTCGTAAACAAGTCAGCCTCGAAATCCGTGGCGTGTACAGCCCATTTTCTATTATTTTTATAGTTTTTACTCATTTTCTAATTCATATGGAATTTATTGCAGCCCGTTTTCCATTTTTTTAAATTGCTGGGCATTTTCTAGTCAGTACCAGGGTCAAAAAATTAACTAAATATGTGGGAAATTTTGAAAATTCGCAAATTTTTGCTGGGGAACGAAATATTCTTAATGCAAAAATTAATAGCCATAGTAAAACAAATTCAAAAATAAATTAGTACTATGTCATGTTAAACCCAATGAAATACGTATAAGATATCAGTGAAGAATAAAAACAAAAAAAGAAACTTATATCCCATTTGCTATAAATTTTTTGGAATTTTCAACCCCTTTTGATACTACTTTTAATAGGCATTGACCATACTCTTAAGCCAGGTCGGAATGCATCCCTCCTCGTCTTGAAAGATTTGCATCCCAGTAATTCGGAGAAAACAAATAGGCCTAGCTTGGGTATTCTTCAAAAAGAAATACTGGGCTAGCTATTTTCCCAAAGAACTGGTGCATGAGCATTTAGCTTTATTTATTTACTTATTTATGTTTAGGGGACCATGAGCATGTACCTGGGCCGGATTCATATCAGAGCCTCCCTTCCAGTTAATTTTGGGCTTCTCTATTGGGCCTTCATCAGTGGGCTGCATGTTATCAACAAGTGGAAAATGTGTTCCGAGTTTCAAAAAAAAGTGTTCCATACGATAAATAGTATGCGCTACGTACGGTACGGGGCACTAAAGGATCGAACCATGCAAAGACTTCCAAAACATTGTGTTTGTCGTTCTAACAACACATTTATTCAACCAACAGACGAAATATACTACTGATTGTACATTGAAAACAACAGCAGCAGCAAACAGACGAAATATTCTACTGATTGTACACGTTCGCTTAGTAGGCCCACAAGTCAGTCACCAAATCTGACGGGTCCCAGCTGTCAACGGGATGAATAATTTTTTTCGCAAAACAAGGAGGCACTTCCTTCCGTGCGAAGATATAGCCGGTGGGTCCCAGCTGTCAGGTGGAGGAAACATTTTTTTCAGCTTAATAAGGAGGAACTTTCCTTGCGTGCGACCATGGACCTCGTGGGTCCCAGCCGTCAGACTCTCCATGTAAAGTCCTCTTCCAATGACTCTCGTTTTTGACCAGGCCGCACCGAACGCAGGAAGGCGGTGGACGACGGCGAGGCCCTGGACGGGAACGACTCGGAGATGGGAAAACGCGGCAGTGGAGTCGCAGATTGAGAGGAGGAGAAGGGTTATAACTGGTTCTGTTGCGGCGTGGGGCTGTAGTCTATGGAGAATAACAGGAGGTGTCGAGGGGTGGAGGGACAGCCTGGCCGGCGGTGGGGTAGCGCTTCACAGCGATGCGTGCTAAGCAGAGTCGCTAGCCGCCGGAGGCCGGACCGGGCGGTCCCGGCGACGCTGGAGGAAGAAGACGAGAGATTGAAGGTGCATGCCGGCCGTTGGATATAAATCCAATGGCTGTGGATGACAACAATCATTTGTTGACCAAGTTGACAACGCCCTGCGTAGGCTTCGACCTATTGGCCCACATGTCAGCCTGCAAAAATGTGGCATATATTTAACCCATGTTTTCTAGAATGTACAGTCCATTTGCTGGGCTGGGTGAACAAATAATTTCGCGTCAATCAGGCCCATTTATATTTTCTAAGAAATCCCAGCCCATTTGCACTTCCTTGAAATACACGTATTAGGTGGGCTCGTTATATATACGTATAATGTTATGTTAGAAGGAGCAATTAACATCAAAGAATAAACCGGAGAGGCACATTTTATATATATATAATTAAGAAATTAGCGAGTTATTGCTCAAAATAAAAATGAGCGCGTTATTATTAAATTGGTCCTTAAAATCTTCGCAATCACCAGGATTTTCCTTGCGTGTGAGTCAAAAACAACCAGGATTTTCCTTGCCCGTGAGTCAAAAACAACCAGGATTTTCCTTGCGTGTGAGTCAAAAACAACTAGGATTCTCCTTGCCAACTTCCGTTAAACATTTACTTTTATAAGTTGGGATGTATTTATAATGTATATATAAGTCTCTATAAAATATACGATAATAGTAATAATATAAATATATATAGTGTGGTTAGAAGGGAAAACATAAATTGGACACGACATTACTTTTATAAGAGACCTGCGTTTTATACCCCACAGTAGGCATACTAACAAGTTCACACACAAATACAACAGAAAAGGTAAACATTCATATCAAACTCAAGTTCACAGGACACGTTCATATCCATAGCCAACATTCACAATCAACAACTCAAAAGATTCATATATACACAAGCTCAGCATATCTATGCATCCAAATGTTTGATAGATCACACGACAATATTCCTACATAATTTACAAAAAGATTCAGATATACACATGTTCAGTATGTTTATGCATCCAAATGATTGAGATCACAGCCAATATGATCCATGGACGAACTTTAATTACCTAGGGTACGGACTGGTAAATGGTGTTCAATTGGAGGTACTTCTTGCTAAAATTAGTTCTTGTACGAGTAAACTTTCGAGTACATAAGAGGAAGCACAGACAATCTGAACTTTGCTTGTAGGTTTATCCTCAAATAGTGGCCTCGTGCCGAGGGAGGTTTGAGCAACTTGGCCACTACTTTGATCCAACCAGTTTACTGGCTCATCTTGGTCCTGTATCTCGCCAAAATTCTACATTGCAGACGAGAAAGGAGGCGGTTGAGGAAATGAACCACCCAAATTTTTTGTGCAGTTCAACTGAAATGGAGCATCCTTGGCATGCAGATTGATTAAGTGCCAGATGAATATAAGTGTCAACCAACTTGTCTGGAATCTTTAGACTCCATGCCATATAGTTCGCTACCATATGTGTCGATAACCAAAAGGCACAAGTTGGGACCAAAGACTAGACTGCATTTTTCTGGGCTATGCACCAAGAAATATTTTTGGCGTTCACTCTCCTAACACTTGGAGTTTGACAATTGGTTGATGCCGGTTAATACTCAAATGAATATAGGCACTTCTTGTCAACATCTGATCATTTTGTGAAGTTCTACTAAAATCACCCGATGTAATGATTTGCTTGCGAGTTCAGGCTCCAAATTACTCCTTTTTGAAATCGGCAAACAGTAGCACAATACCAAATTACCAATACATATGACAGGCACAATAATCAGGATAAAGACCAGTACCAACATGTGTGAGGTTGCATATCAATTACTATTTCCTTTGACTGGAAGCCAAGATAAGCCAAGCGACTGATAGCAAAGGAAGAAAGCATGCAGAGTTTAGCGACTGATAGGAAAGGACGGAAGCTATCGAGGCAATGAAGCACCCAAAGTTTTTGTGCAGTTCCACCAAAATCGAGCATCTCTGTTGGCACATATATTGAGAGAGTGAGATTACTGTAATAGTGGGACTAGTTTATGAAACATACACTAACAAATAGAAGCACCCTCATTATCTTAATGGGTAAAGTTAGCAACATAGTAGTCTTGCTTAAAGAGAGGTATTAGTTTATTTAATCAGTGCCAATTAGCTCAACTCAACACTCAAAGCATTGCCATTTATCATAGGTTGCAAAACTTTAACGTGCAAAGATAAAGGAGTTTCTCATGACAGTAGCACGATACAAATAGAGATGACATCAAACTAATATGGATGAAGGCCTTAGGCCCATACCAACCTGAGAAAAAAAGCTTATTCATGTAGTCCCACAAGAGATGATAAAGCACTCACTGGAATCACACAATAGTATATATTTTTGTGCACTTCAAATGTATGGTTGAAATCACTCTTGTTTACTAATGCTGAGATTATATCGAAAGATTATCAAGAACTTCTAGCAGAGTTAAAGCACTGGCTGGGATACAGTTCATTGTATTGTCTTGTGTAGTTCCATTTAATGTATGATTGGCACAACATGATCCCTGTTTGCACAAGTAGGAACAAGGTGAAACCTTCATTAGCTTAGTGAGAAAGGATAGGAAGACATTAGCATATTACTCAACTAGTAGCATCAAATTCATGATGGACAATACGCAAAACATTGCCTCATTGAACCAATGGCAATAAATTGACATGCAAAACAATAGCACTATTATGTCATGACACTAATAATATTCCCTCCCCGCTCCACCACATGATTCACCTCCATAGACAAACATACACACGTACATGATTTAGCATAGGGTCCTACTAAAGATTTGTTTAACTCCAATAGGAAAATTAGGCAGTAATAAATTAGTGGTACTTAAGTACTCCTAATTAATTAAGTTAGACAGCAGAAGTGGAATGGCTCCCCGGAGGATCGTCTCACATGTAAGGTAGTCGTTGCCGGAGCCCTTGAATGGCCTCGACTTGATGCCTCTAGCTTCAGCAAGATCGCCTTGGCACTATTTATTCTTCTTCTTCTTCCTCTTCATGCTCTGTTTCTCTTTCTCCTCACCAGTTGGTGAAACCAAGTACATGATTGGCCTTCTAATTCAGAATTGGTTTTGTCAGTGAGGGAGTACAAGTGTACTAGTAAAAAACAACATTATTTTCTCATGGCAGTCGGAAAATAGAGATGAACACATGCATTAAATATCATTCTTACCTAAAGGAAGGTTATGGCGCCAATATGGATGATGAGGATTGGAACACATATCTCCCTTTGTGCAGTTCCACCAAAATGAACCAACTGTTCCATTCTGACATTCCAGTTAAACATCACGAAAGTCACTTCTTTTAAGAAGAGTTTTGTGCAGTGCACCAAAAGGTCACAACAGCAACCAGGTGAATTGGATATCCCTGTTTGCATAAAAAGGCACAGAGGAAACAGTCAGAGTCTCAAACAATTACAGGCAAAAACATTTGGCTAAACTTGTCATGTCTTATAACAGTGGCATGGCTTCACTTTTACCAGGGACATTCGATTAAGAACAGGGCTGCGTTCGGTTCACAGGTTTGGTGCAGGATTTTCGTAGGAACATATTCCTACGGTATTCTTTCCCTTCCAACCGTTCGGAACACGGGAAAGGTGAATACTGTTTCATAGGAAGCTGGTCTGGTAGTACTGATTCCATAGGATTAGAAACATCCACGCGCTGCTCATTTTTTGGGCGAAAGCCCGAGGTAGGCGCTCGCTGCCATGCGTTAAACAGGTTGTTGTGCTGTGTTGCCAGAATAAAAAATCAACCTATGTGTGGTACGTGAGGTGAGGACAAGAGTAGTCACTCTACAGCTGAATAAACAAATAGCATCTCATACTGCCAAGCATGCTACACTAAAAAAGCAAATCTGTACATTTCATAGTCCATCCAAACACATTCTCTTGAGAGTTTCCTCCGGTTCGTTGTTCCATAGTTTTATACCTCCATTCCTTTCCTATTCCTCTATTTTCATCAAGACCTATGTTTTCTGCCCCTTTATTCCGTACGGAGCCTAAATATTTGGTATAAGGGCATGGGACAGTGGGTGCACCAGCAGTCCAGCACCATGTACGTAAACAGGGGCATAAAGTGGTGATTCATAGTTTGTTGCCCCGAGAAACAAAAATCCAAGAAACATATATGGGTTGGTCCCATTTTTGTTCACTCTAGCCACCTACTCCTATGTGTGGATAGCAAATCTAGTCCTGGTCATACCACTGTGTACAACGTTACCCCTGTATTTCCCTTTTCGACCAAGAGACCGGTTGGATGACCAGCCTGTACTACATTCACCCCCTTTCCTTCATGTTTGTACCAAGTCCGATGTACATACTAAATTCCCCCACCCCCACTTTATTTCTTGTTTGAACCAAGTAGTACAAGATTCGACTCCATGAAGTAGCTTTACCTCTAACAATAGAAGAAAAAAAATACGACGTTGGACCATCCAATCGAGAGGGGCTGAGAGGTAGAAAATGATGCACATGCAGCGACGTAGCAAGCTGGGGAAGTAGAGATAAGGCCGTTTCGAACGAAGATATACCTGAAGGTCGTCGGGATGTGGATAGGTGGGCGGCGGCAGGCCGGATCCGCCCACAGGCAACGACGAAGGGATCGAAGGACCTCCCGCGCCGGCGCTCGGCCAGAGATAACAGTGCGGCCGACAGTGGGTCTCCTTCCTCGCTGTCGACGACGGCCTAAACGCTGCCCGTCCTCCCCTTCACCGGCGGAGGGGGATACGTCCGGATCTGTAACCAGCGGTGAGGATAGAAAGCCAGTGTTTTTCGAAGGGAGAAAGACAGTGTTACTACCCCTATCATGTTTAGCTCTGGAGAGGATGAGAGTGTGTGAATAGAGCAACCCTAGCAAGCAAGCACGGAGGCTTCGGCCTATATATACGTAGTGAGAAACCCTAGCAAGCAAGCAACCCCTATCTTCATCAACTCGTACAAGACCGAGAAATTTGATTACTACAACGCCCTCTCCCTTGCGGACTGAGCTCCGGTGCCTTAACTGCACCTGCCTTTGGCTGCACGACAGGAGGGCCAACCACCTGTTGGGCCCACCTGTCATAGAAGCAAAGGCAGGAGCAGTAAGTAGAAGCTTTCGCTACACGCTATCCCTCCCGCACAAGGTGGAGGGACATGTAGCAGTGGATTCGATACTGTAGAAGTAGGAGTAACATCATTGTTCGTCTTCTCGAAGAGGCGAAGAGCCAAGCGCAACCCGAACGTGGCAGTTGCGAATGCTCACGTGGTGCGGTTCCTTGGAGTACTAGCCAGGCTCTTGCATGAGAAAAAATTGCTATTATTTAACAATTAAACTCAATTATCCATTGGTTGATACTCATTCTACATAGGTCCACGCGCTTAGCACCGTTTCCTCCTGGGGTCACCAATGTTTATTTGCTAATTAATAGCATTGCATGCAATGAACTAGCCATTGCAAGTCATTAAAAGCATGCACACCTCTCATCTCTTATTGGTTGATATGTCAAGAAACAAGAAACAAGGTAGAAGTTAATGCACCGCGCCTATGTGTTTTGGGACTACGTATTTGGTTTTCATAAGATGACTTACACACCTAGACGGAGGAAGTAGTATAGCCCTGTAAACCGGAAAGGAGTATTTGCCTTTCTAGAGATTTCAACAAGTGACTAGACTACACCGTGTGCAGTACTCCCTCTCTTCCTGTTTATAGGGCTCAAATCTCATGAACCAAGGCATTTTGTGACTGGAGAAATGTATCTCGTACTTTACAAAACTACCCTAATTAAACTCATGCATTAATTACGTAGTTCTCTTGTTTTCCTCTCCGCCTTGGTCGCGGTGCACAATATTGAGCACTCCTACTCCCTCCTTTCCGGTTTATAGGGCTTATCTCAAAATCTTAGTTTTTTCATTTTATAAGGCTCAATTTGGTTGTTCCCCATCACAAGTTCAGATTCCAAGGTGCATTAAATAATTGCGTGCAGGTATTAAGAGACAATTGACCAATGCATGTACTTTATGCATGCATCCATTGCAATTAATACATTGGAAAACATACATTTTTGAAGAAAGCAAGAGCATTAATTGGGTGCTTTTGCAAATTACAAAAAGGATTCCACCACTCACCATCTACCTTGGTGAAATTTTTGAATCGAGCCCTATAAACCGGAAAGGAGGGAGTATATGACTAGCCGCTCTATCTACATGCGGGACATTTCAAAGCATCCGGGCCCGCGTGCCATCCACCAAATCACAGCGAGGTGCTATAGTCGAGACTCACCTGTCACCCCGGTGTGGCCGTCATGACCCGTCATATCACAAAACGCACACCTTTACCAGCAGTGGTAAGGTGGCCTCCAAGTTGGACTGGACGAAGCAACCATCATTTCACTGGAATGCTCTTTCAAGCCCTTTCTTCCCTTTCTTGAAGAAAACCTCACTCTGGGCTACTCACTTCTGCCATTTTTCTTCTGTACCAACGAAGGAAAGGTGGGCAAATCAATTATGCTGCTATATTTTCATTCCAAGAATCTTCTTTTTGCGAAGCACCGACCGATTCTCACATCCTATTCTTTTCCCGTTTTCATTGCGATTGTGGCTTCCTTTCGATTGCTTCTGTTTTGTCAGTTCATTGATGGATCCTGGAGCACAAGGCAAAGAGTTGCTGGCGGACAACCCACTGGAGACAGCGATCTCCAAGAAGCGAGCACCGACCAACGAGTTGACCATGTTGGCGGGCCAACCCATGGAGACGAAGAACTCCAAGAAACAAGCACTGGCTCAAGAGTTGAGGACATTGGCGGACGAACTCCTCAAAGAAAGTTGGAAGAACAGCAATGGCCCCACCGTGCCTACCCCAGGAACTCTGATTGCCACCTATGTGAGGCTCAAGACTGAGTTTGAGGAGATAGTCACTGTTGAGAAGCAGTATTCCCCTGGCAAGGTGATGGCCCCCATCGAGGACGAGGAGATGGCCCCCGGAGGGATGAGATCCCCCGGTGAGCTGCACAAGGTAAAAAATAATGGCTTATTACCATAGTTGTGGTTTTTGATTATTTGCAATGTGCTTGCTAATATGTTAGGGTTGTGCAGGTGCCGGTGGACGTCCTTGATGATTCCGATGTCGTGGCCCGTCCTGTTGGCATCGCCCCGGAGATCGATTCCGATGTCGCTGTCCATCCTGTGGACATCGCCCCAGAGATCGATTCCGATGTCGCGGTCAGTCCTGCGGACACCGCCCCAGAAATCGATTCCCATGCCACTGTCCGTGCTGTGGTCATTGCCCGAGAGATCGATGACAAGAAATAGTTGGTCGCGCTAATCCTTCAGGGTAGTTTGCATTGCCCTGTGTTTAATTACCAAAACAATGCGTGTTATCAAACCATCTTAGGGCTAGTGCACTGTCTTGTGTGGGCGGATCTTGCTACTTTTTTTTGATAGTGAATCATGCGAACCCTCTCCGAGTTATGGAAACAGATGTATCCTCACCAGCTTTTGATGTAATATATGGCATGATTAGATGTAAGTTTGAACTATTTATCATATCAGCAGGGCTTGTTTGATGATTCTTGGTGTTAGTAGGCTAGCTACTGTGCGAGCTATAGTACTTGCAAAACACTCATCGAAGAGAAACGTTGGGGCTGATGAGCACGTGGTACGCTTATACTTATCCCTCGTTGATCGACTAATAGCCCTAGCTCCTAAAATTGTAGGCTTAGCGATCGATGACCTAGGCGGGCTAGTTTGGCCTAGTGGGTTTCAGTGATATGACGTGCAACACAATATCATAGCAGTGCAGAGACGTACTCCCTCCGTTCCAAAATAGATGACCTAGGCGGGCTAGTTTGGCCTAGTGGGTTTCAGTGATATGACGTGGTACAGTGCCGTCCAGTCTTCGCGTGTGTTTGCAGTATTGCGGGTACAGTAAGTTTTCTTGAAGAAGCGGAATTCAACAAAGTAATGATGGTTCCTTCTTCCGAACAACTTACAGTGGGAAAGGTTGGGCCTGCGATACGACCGGGGTAGACCAGGATAATTTTGTGCATGGCAGGTGCACCAGGATGGTCGATGTCCCACATGTTGGCGAATGAAAGTATTCTTTCCGATATAGAGGACGAGCAATGAGTATTCATTGTTTATTTTTGACAAAAGCTATTGTCTCCACTGTTACGACGGAGGAGTGTGAAACACGGCAGCCCAGTGAACTTGGCATGTGCACCACTCCCTCCTTCCTCATGTAATGCCCAGGTTACAGCTTTTTCTCACTTTCTCTCTATCTATTTCCTCTCAAATGTTTTTACCTTTCTTTTTTTAAGACACAATTGTTTTTTATGCCTTTTTTAGAATTATTTTTTTATACCTAGGAGCACGTGTAGAGACGGGCTCTTGTAGAGCCCACTCCTTGTCTTTGTCAATGCCTCTCTCTCCTCCACATAAGGAGTACTACTTGCTATGCATGCATGCGGTGGGCAGCTGGCGTCTTTAGGGGCCAGGGCAGTGAGAGCAGGCTCCGGAAGCGGTCCGGACTCTAGCATAATTTTGGTTTTTACAGTATTTCTTTCTCCATTGACAAGTAGGCCCGCGTAGATAGATAAAGAACACGAGCTGATGAGGCGCGTGCGGACTGTTTGACTGGTCAACCAGACAAATACGGAGCTATACACTGAGCCAGTGACCGTATAATCACCATATCTCGTATACAATGATCAAAGTGAGCTACCAAGACAAGTTCGATGACCGCCAATGCATTTTACTCGGTAATAAATGACCAGGATTGAAGGGGAATCCAAATTTGCTTCGTCTTCTCTCCTTGATCTCTTGACAAACCAATGCACTATACGGTTGTCCGGCCACTCCACCCCAGAGCTCTCACCAAGCGTCGTTCATGCCACAGCGCCGCACTCTAACCGGTAAGGCAGCGGTGCCATCCCGTCGCGCCGAGTTCCTCGCCACCCACGACCGCACACAAAATGGTAGGGAAGCGATGGCATCCCGCCGTGCCGAGTTCATCACCGCTCGTGACCTCACAACTATGTGGGAGGAATTTGAAGATGCCAAGGCCGAATGGGCGGTAGAGCAAGAGGCGGCCAAAGCCGCACAGATGGAGCGGAAAAGTCAGAAAGCACTCAAGAAAAGAGAGGCCCGCTGCCGCAAGAAAGAAAAGGACGCACGCGCTGCTGTGGAGAGGTCAGCGGAGATCCAAGCACGGTGGGGTGTCGCCGACAAAGCCGGGAAGGAGAACGACGGCGTCTGGCCAGCATGTGAGAAGTAGTAGTACTAGTAGTTAGTGTGTGTGTGTGAGAGAGAGAGTACGAGCATGTACCAGTACTACTAGTTACTACTGTAGTTTTTAGAGCAAATTACCATTACATTAGCCTAGACTAAATGGAAAAATTCCTATCCTAAGCATCAAATGGCATCTGTTTCTCTATAGGAATTGAGATGCATGTCATCTCACTTCCTATGATTTTCATATTACTATCCTATGAACGAAAGGAGGCTTCTGTCGTAGTAACTACTGTAGCTAGCAGTACTGCTGGTACAATAGTTTTCTTCAAGAAGCGGAATTCAACGAAGTCATGATGGTTCCTTCGTCCAAGCAACTTCAAAGTGGGAAGTGGGCCTGTGATTTGACGGCTCATTAGTCATTGTTACTGCAGCGCAACGACCTGGGTGACTCCCTTGGAGTTCTGCGTGCATGGCAAGTGGACCAGGATGGTCGACGTCCCACATGTTGGCGAACGGAGTAGTATTCTTTCCGATATCGAGGTATAGTATCACTGCTGATTGGTTCGCAAAAACAGTATCACTGCCGATTTATAACTAATTTTTATTTCTGATGAATGCTAGCATTTCAACTCTTATGACGAAGGGTGCCAAACACGGCATGTGCTTGATGTCCCACACGTCAGCGAAAGGAGTGGGACATGAACAGCGTGGTAGAGCCCAGTGTAAAAAAACAGCGTGGTAGAGCGTCTCCACTTCTTCCACTTCTGGGTCGGAGACCACACATAGTAGTACTTAGTGGTATGAACGATACAAAGTGCAACCTGGAGACAAAGACACGTTTTCCGCAAAAAATGGAGACAAAGACACGTCTAGTTGGAAGGTCTCGGGGCATACACGTAAACAAAGATAAAAGTTAATATGTGCCTCCAACTAATATAATAGTAGTAGAGTACTTAGGCACGTCCTCCATAACATCACCGTGCATTGCACGTACAACATTTAGTGGTAGTACGTAGTAAGAGACAAATGCCGCCCAAGAGTTCCCTTCTCGACCTACTTTTGGGTGTTTGGTAGAGTGTATGGAGGTGCATGAGTCCACACTAGTTTAGCACAAATACACTAGAAGCATGCATGAAGAGGGGTGTTGAGTTGAGCATGCCTGAAGAGGGAACAACTATGCTGAGACGAGAATGCAACCAAACACACCCTATATGCCACGCATGTTCATACGATTTGTGCCTTTCTACTTCACTTACTGCGCTACATTACTCAGGTTCGTACGTCCACTCCTGGGTACATGTTCATCTCGTAGTTCCAGTCCCACGTGTTCTTCATATAGATGGAACGGTCCTTGCATAACACGTGCACCTTGATGCTAGATGTCTCGCGTGTTGGCAAAAGGATGAACAAAGCTCACATAAAAAATAGAGTGGAAGAACATAGATTCCGGATGACCGAGAAGGAGCAAGGAACCTCGTGATGGAGCGTCTGCACTCATAATATTTAATATTATTCAGCGATATAAAATTAACCAATCATGTCCACAGTGGATTGGAAGAGTACAAAACACGGCAGCCAAGTGTAGTTACATCATACTAGTACATGGCTAACCCACGCTATCACCATATTTCTTGGCTTCCATGCGACACCTATCTCTAGTAATCCAGCAGCCTGTATCGCTTCTCCCTCCTTGTCTCTATCAAAGTGCGGCGGGCTGGTGTTTCTGCCGTCTATTGAGGTCGTTTAACTATCACATGTTAGCGACATGCCAAGAGCATTCTAAAAAAAATTCCTTTCACGTTCCGTTTTCAAAAAGAAAAAAATCCTTTCACGTACGAATTTGCCTGTATGCTTTGAGCAACTTGCATGTCCTATACTGCTCTTGTTTGATACTCTAACTTAGCTAGAGGTTAGACTAACTCATGACTAACCCTGAACTAACTGTAGCCAAAGAGGTGTTTGGGTGACAGGGTTATATTGACAATAAATGCACTTCATGGAGAGAGAAAAGTGATTTTTCAGTGGTCCCAATGAGAACTATCTCCAGTTTAAACCCTCATGGGTGGGATAGTTTTTTTGGTGGGCTCGGTGCAACTTGCTCCAATTTAAACCCTCATGCTTGGATAGTTTAGGGCTATTTGAGCCCCAACTAGCTCAAACTAACTCTAACCCATGGATCCAAACAGGGCCTATGGCCAGTCTCGACGCGGAGCAGTCGCGTGCACCGGGAAGCGGCGCTCTCTCGGCCGTCGCGCCACTTCAAAGCCGGCGCAAGTGAGAGGTCGCCTCCGCTCTGGCTGGGCATTAATGCGGCACTGACGCTCCAGGGCAACACTGACCATTTCACGCGGGAAGCGCGCGCTGCCAAGGGAGTATAGGTTTTGAATCGTTTCAGGTGTAGTACTGGTAGTTTGCAAAACTACTCAATTATTGCACTCGGTTTCCTAGGAAATTGTGGTAAAAAACGTTACTCCACAACCCGCTTCCCTTCTCCTTCCTCTTCCACCGCCCGCGCACATCCGTGGGAAGCAACCGGTCAACCCTTATATAGGAGTGCTAGCACAAAAAGATGCATGCACGGCCAATAAAATTTCCATATTAAAGCGCCGCTCTGGCGGGAGTATGGCGTATGTTGTTACCTTCGGCCGGCCCATGGCTACCAGGCGACGACGACCAGAGAAGAGGCGGCGGGAGGGAATGAATGCAGCTACTGTTTGGGTTCGCCTTCCGGCTTAAATAAATGCGCAACATCACGTGTACCCGCGGGTGCACAAATTGTAACATACGTGTCTGCTTAAGTGGGCGTCACGTAACTGGTGTGTGTGTGAGAGAGATTTTGAGAGACAGGGTGCGTATGTGCGACTCTACTCTTCGGACATGTACTCAACCTTTTGCATTGGGATATAAGTGTAATGGTATTTACTTTAGCTAGTGATTTACGTGGCCATGTTAACGTGGTTGTGTCAAAAAAAATGTCACTTCCTGCTTGTGATTTGCGTTATATAATTACAAGCAAGATTCTCGTGCATTGCACAGAACATCAATATGCATTTTTTTACAGAACACCTATTGTGATTGACCCATGCAGGAGTAATCCCATGTGTAAAAACTAATGATATCTCGAGAATTTTATCGGAAAACTGGTATCTCAAGAATGTCATCGAAAAAATGAAAGATGAGAGATATGGCGAGGAGGAGTGGAGCGTGGTGGTGACTGGTAGTCGGAATGGGCGGAGGCATTGGGATGGATGGCGCCAGCAGGCAGCAGTGGCCACCATGCATGCTAGATTGTTCCAGAGACTTATTCCTTTTTTAATTGCTGAGCAATGAGGTTGCGGGAGAAAATGATGTGGAGAGAGGTGCGGGTATCTTTTGTAAAATTATCATAGTTTGCTTTCTATCCTCAGATATAGATCATACGGTCTGTATTACAAGATGGCAGGCACACCATCACCACCAACTCGTTTTTTTATAAGGGTATAGATGATAAGTTTGTTGACTACTAAAGTAAAGTGGAATTTGTCCATGTTATGCAACTAAATAAAGCTGATTGTTCATCATATGGGTAAGGTTGGATGAAGGGTGGTAGGAACAAATGCTCCGCCTAGAGCATGTGTGTGTGAGATGGAGTCTTAGTGTGTGTGTGGGGTGTGTGTGTGTGTGTGAGAGAGAGAGAGCGAGAGAGATGGAGTCTTAGTTTGTGTGTGTGCGAGAGAGGGAGAGAGATGGAGGCTTAGTGTGTGTGGGGGGGCGTGCGTGCTTGCGTGTGTGTGTGTTTGTGTGTGTGTGTGAGAGAGAGAGATGGAGTCTTAGTGTGTGTGCGTGTTGGTGGGTGCATGCGTGTGTGTGTGTGTCGCGGGGTCCTCTGTGGCGGATGTAATTTAAGTGTCCATGGATTTCATCATAGAGAGGTGATGTGTATGGAAGAGGCCACCAACGATGGGGTGCGAGAGAGAAAATGCCCATAGAGAGGGAAGAGAAGGTGTGTGCGCGTGAGAGGAGTCGACCTCGAGAGAACGTGTTTGTTCGAGAGACACCGAGGAAGACTACTATATATCAATGGTGCATGTAGGCGGGAATTAAACTAATGGATGGTCTTATTGGTTTCAAGGATATAGGGGAAGAGTGACAGGCGGGGGGGGGGGGGGGAGCTAGAAGGAGATTGTTAAGTGTGATTGTGCGTTTTACCCATCCAGGCGGAAGTTATGTGCACAAAAGAGGAGAATGATTCGATGTGGCGTTAGGATTGAGGGTAATTAACTACGTATGGAGACATAGAGACCTTGAACGTGCATGTGTCAGAGGTATACATGTATACGTGGGATGTGTGTGTGCGCGCGCGCATGATCGAGATAAAAGAAAGAAGACATAAGTCATAAGATCAACGACATGGGAGAGACAGATCGGTATAACAATATGCATGCATGTGAGAATGCATGGAAGAGGACCCGACAATTGAGCATGTGTTTTTGTCTTTAAGAGATAGTGGCGTGGGCTGGAGCATGCATCTATGGCGAGTAGAGGGAGTGAGGCGCAACGATTGTGCAAAAGAGACCAACCTATAAATGCATATGTATGGAGAGACATATATAGTGTGGGTGATAGGAAGCAAGACTTCATGCAAGAAAGAAATGTTGACGGAGAAACTACAGATAGATACAGAGATGGAGATGCTAGCTAGAGGGACATCCGCTAGTTTGGGTGTTGGAGGTGACCGTCGGGTGGTTCAAAGGGTGAAGTTATATATGTGTGTGAGAGGGCACTTGACTGCATGTAGAGAGAAACATATGTCGTGTGCGTGATAGGAATCAAGAGTGAGGGCGAGAAAGAAGGTTGATGGAGAAACAGATAAATATAAAGATAAAGATGCTAGCTAGTGTGCGTTAGAGATAGGAGTATAGTGGATCAGAAGGCTGGGTTATGTGTGTGGGTGTTAGAGAGATAGAGAGAGGGTGCGTGTGAGTCACATACAAACAGATATCAGAGAGAAATGAAATCCAGAGAGACGGAGTTTTGTGTCTGTGAGAGAGAAAGATATTTCACAACGAGAGTGATAGCTAGAAAGACATATGAGGGAACGCAAGATATCTCTAGGGAGAGAGGGTGTGTGTGAGCGACATACAAGAGAACAATGGACAAATATGAGACCCTGGGAGACAGAGTTTGTGTTTGTGTGTGAGAAAGAGATATTGAAGAGGAAGAGTCGTAGGTTCTCATATCTAAGGAGCGAAAGACATCTCTGTATGAGGGGTGTGCGAGTGGCACACATGGGAATAGTAGAGAGAAATGAGACCGCGAGAGACAAAGTTTTGTGTTTGTGTGAGAGAAAGAGATTCCACATGGAGAATCCTAGTTAGAGACACATAGCAGGGAGCGAGATATACTTAGAGAGAGATAGAGTGATGAAGGTCGAGGGAGAGAGTACCGTCAGTGTGTTACGAAGATAAAAGATCATTGTCGACATACAGGTAGCACGAGAGATACCTGAGAGACGATGAACTTGTATAGGTCCAGAGAGATAGTCCTATATAAGCATGAGTGATAGCTATATGAGACGAATATCTGAATTAAAGGGGATTCAAATATTTAAAGTGGACATCACGACATTGATAATATCATAACGAAAATTGGTGTATCAAACATGCATATTCATTTGAATTTGGGCACACATGTAATGTTATATAGTTTATCAATATTGGTGATCCATAGATTCTTAAATTACAAACAATGCATGGTTTATATGCAATTAATGTCTAAACGGGATTACACTATATGTTGCGTGTGTGAAACACATTATACATGTTTGAGAAGTAAAAAAACCCGCATGAAACACACATTAATTGGAGACAGTTAGCGAGGAATGCATACATTGGATTTCAACATAAAGTGGTTTCAAATATTTGAAAATCCAAATTGATGGATACAACCTTATGAATCTGAGATCATGCCATTTGTAAACCATATATATGTATAAATGGTGTTGTGCTTTTGAAAGTATATATAAAAAATGATGTATATAGAATGTAATTCCAATTGAAAATGGATCCCGCCCGAAAAAAATAGAATACAAACGGGATTCGAATTGAGTTGGCACGGTAAATGTGCACTCTGCAAAATTTGAACGAAGTGGGGAAAGTCGCAGTAACCGCCCGAAACCAAAATCTGCGAGATGGAAATCACTACTGCCTATCCCTGCCACGCAAAGCCTATATGCTGGATTTCTATAGGTTTCAATAGGGGTAGGTTTGTAATTTCACCCAAACGTGACGTAACCGCCTCTCCCCGGATTCATACATGATGGGCGCCAAAACACAGTGTGTCCTCGGCCGAAATCGACTCCCTCCATGATTCATATTCATACACGGTGGGCGCCAAAAACAAACTCTTGTCGGCAAATATTCGGTGTATGCGAGATTACCGTCCTATCCCCAACCGACTGGTGTTGCTGTGATGTAGTAAAAATTTGAAACATGGGCTAAGTTTGTAAATTTCCTCGCATTTGAGACAAGCACGCCCTGAATACATGGTTCCCCCTTCCTCTCTACCTCCCTTTTCCCCATTCGTACTCCGTGGGCGCCAAAACACCCTCTCCACCCCACCCTCCTCCGTCCGCCGCCGTCCACCACCCCATCCACCGCCGTCCTCCTCCACCATGCCGGAGCTGATACCCCAATGCTGCCGTCCATTACGAGAGATCGACCTCTCTCATCCACGGCTTCGGACCGGGATCCTTGCATCCCGTCCTCTCGCTTCATCCCCGCCGTCATCCACCTTGCCGGCGCCGCTCCTACGACCGTCTCGTCCATCGCGCCCCGCCGCCACCGTCTACCCTCCTAGATCTGCTTCCATGCCGCCGACAGCCATCACTACCACAACACCGTCAAATTCTCAGCACATGTGTACATAGCACCACACCAGAGGCGGTACTGTTTCGTATCTGCTCAACTTATTTATCGCAGCAAGAAAATAGATCGCCACTGCTTTACTCTAATTTCTTGTCTTGGTTGCGAAGTTGCCTTTGTCCGGTTTGCACCTTCAGATTCCCCATGGCACGCTCAACACCATACTCGCAATGCTCATGGTTTTCCCCTTTTATATTCCACACTAGTTAAATCACAGTAGACTAAATTTCAAAATTGGGTCAGTCGATTTTTCAGAGCTCGCCGGAGTTCGCTGGTGCAATCGAAGGGGCTCGGGTGGGGACAGTGGTTTTGGGGGGCGGTGGTGGGGCCTTGTCGAACGAAAAAAACTTGACGCGGGTGGGGGCGGGGGTGGGGGTGGCAGAGGAACATAGGCGGTGGGGCCGGTGGTTCGGCCGGCGGCCCGTGCGGTGTTCTGTATGGGAAGCACAATATGTTCCTTGTCAGGAAGGGGAGCAGGGACATCTACTGTCTAACAGCTGATAGAGCTTGCCTGTACGTGATCGATAGGCTTTCAATTACTAGCGGCAATACAACACCGTAATTTCCAGCCAGTTCCACTTTCCCGATTTATATATCCTGGTTATGGTGTACCCCTGTTATGTACACTATGATCTGCCTAGTTGCTATGTGCTCTTGTTATCATGGTTTGGCAATAAACTCTCTATACAGTATATTATGAACCTATCATCTGCCAGCTATCCTTACTTTTGGAGCCTATTTTTTGTGTACTTGTGCCAGATTATATAAATGCACGCACCATATTATAGCACACATAAGCTCTCTCATCAGAATCCAGTGATAGCACACAAGTGTTTACAGGGGCGCCCCTATATTAGAATATCATCTGCATTACAAAGATAATCTCACAACTATTTATGTTTTCATGGTTCTCAGATATCATACGCAATTACAGTGAATATCAGAATCCGCGCATCAGAAGAATATTGTGGAACACTGCAATGACTTACAAAATTGGCACCAAGGCATTGAGTGCCATTCTGGAAGCAATGAAACTCGTACGCTCCCCACCTGTTGATTCTTGTTCAGAATATCATCCTAGTGACTATTCTAACCTCGAGGAGTCAAAGGCAGATGGCCTGTCCTATTCACCCATTAAGGTGCCTGTTCTAATTTGGCAAGGTTTTATTGATTGCGCGTATCTTGCATATGCTGTCTTGCATTTCTTCTACTTTGTTGCACCGCCATCTGCTTAGTTTACTCATCATATATGTCGAGATGCCATGCCCATCCATTATCAATACATATTCCATCTGTCATCGTACCATGTTTTTCCACTCAAATGCTTACATAAGTGTAGAATATATCCAATGCCAATGTTTTTATCAATTGTTCGCTCCAAATTATCTGATCTGTATGAATGGTTACATTAGTGTAGAATATATCCAATGCCAATGTTTTTTTAGCTCTGCATTGTTCTTGTAAGTACATGATGTCCTTTATCAGTGTACTTATAATGACAGGTAGGTGTTCATGTACCATCACTCTGCAGCTTATTTTCCTTTGCCCTCCATTTTCTACACATCAGATCTATATTTACTCTTACCATAAGGTTGGTACTGAAGAAGTTTAGCTGTGCATTGCTCTTGGCTGTACCTTTTGCCTGTATCGCTGCACTTACATTTATAGCTACTTGGTTATGTAGCATCACTCTTCATCTTATCTTAAATATTCTCCATTTTTTCGTATATTATCACATCTATATTTACTCTTAACAAAATGTAGAATAAATGCAATGCTTTTGAAGAAGATTCTGTGGTAAACTTCTTGAATTGCCCCCCCATCAGCATGTACAAGGCCTTTATAGAGCCTGTCTTCACCAATAATGTAAGTTTGTCCATCTCAAGCCTTCAAACTTTGTTGTATATATTTTGTTAGGCATGACTGCAACAGCTATTTATTTTTGGTGTTTGCATCAAATTGCTTGTTTAAAGTTTATTATATGTAGTTCATAAACAAAAGTTCGTCCTTTCTCAATTTAAGTTTTCAGTTGTACAACCAAGTTCCTTCTTCATACCATGTAAATTAAACTATACACAGCAAGTGATCTTCTTTTGCACTGCATGTATGCTTCTGTTCTTCATCTGTAATCCAGTGGTGTGGTGAACCTACCCACTACAACACACTGTCATATTCTGCAATGTCTTAACTATGAACAATGTCATATCATTCTACTATCATTTAAACTGTCTCTTTATTTGCCAATCTGAAATGGTATAAATTGACAGCACACTAACCATTGATACTTATGAGTTCTTGATCTGTAATCCAGTGGTGTCGTGAAGCTGCCATCTCCCTCACAATGTCATTTCCTGCCATGTCTTGACCTTAACAATACCATATTGTGTTAATGCAAATTTAAACTGTGTCACTTTATTCGTCAGTAAGAAATGTGATGAATTGTCAGCACTGATACTTTTATGTGCAAAACCTGTCATCTGTCTGCTTGTTTATCTTTCAGAGTGAGAAAGATATAAGTGTTGAACAAGCACAGTCTCATCATCTCAGCTGCTTGCGTTGTAGCTCCCCAGCAGGGCTAACCTTTCTTGAACTCTATTTAAGTGCTATCGGTTTTGTATATTATTTTGTCGGCGTGTTTATTTGCACTGGTGGCGATCTTTGATGCCCAGTGTATGTAATCTGCTGTCTGCTTGTGCTTTATTATCATAGTGGCAAACTTTGATGCCCAGTGGATGTAATATGCCATAATTTCTTTATTGTATAGTCTAGGTTTTTTCTTATTCACAATGCTGCAGTTATTTTACTGTATATATATATATCCTGTCTTCGCAGTAAACCGGCCAAACCGTAAAATTACGGTACATAATCGGGCCGTCATGCAATCACGATGTAGGTTGGGCCTGAAACGTGTCGATCATCTCACGGGCTGGCAGCAGCCCAAAATGAACCCCGGCCCATGATTGTGCGAATCAAATCACGGGCTTTTAACAGGCCGAAAAATTGTCTCGGTCCTTGTTTGGCCCAATCAGATATCGGCTGCGAGCAGGCCGGATGCAAACCGGGCCGTAGTTAGGCCCAACTATATGACGTGCTTTTAACATGCTGAAATTAATATTGGGCCGAAATGTTAAACAGGCCCTTAACAGGCCAAAACTAATATCAGGCCGAATTACTAAGTGGGCCTTTAGCAAGTGGGCCCAAAAGCATAGTGTCCAGTTGACGGGCCGAATCTGATACGGGCCATAATTGAGCCCAAAGCCTCTTAAAGGGCCGGACCTGATCTGGGCCGTAATTTGGCCCAGAACGTGGTAGGCCTTTAACGGGCCGGATCTCATATGGGCCACTATTAGGCCCGGAGCGTGGCAGGCCATTAATAGACCGGATCAAATATGGGCCGGCATTTGGCCCAAAACATGGCAGGCAGTTAATGGGCCGGCCTACTAGGGTCCACAAAATCTTGTGGGCATACAGCTGGGCCGACCCGTTAATGTCAGCGAAATCTCGTGGGCCTTTAGCTGTGCTGGCCCATTATGACCCGCAAGAATCTTGTGGGCTTTACCTGGGCCGGCCCATTATGGCACAAAAAAATCTTGTGGGCCTTTACCTAGGACGGCCCATTATGGTCCGCAAAATCTTGTGGGCCTTTAGCTGGGCCAGCGCATTATGGTCCACAAAATCTCATGGGCCTTTAGCTGGGCCAGCCCATTATGGTCCGCAAAATCTTGTGGACCTTCAGTTGGGCCGGCCCATTTAAACTTGATGGGCCGGTCCACATGTCAACATATCATAGGCGCGTCTCGCCCATTGGATGAGTTGACACGTGTCTCCTCCAGCCAATGATGATTTTACACGTGGAAAATCCCCATTGGTCGGGGCTGTTAACGGGTTATCGGATCCAAAACCCGACCCGATAGCTTAACGGCGTTCCATTACGGTGGATGCCACGTGTCGGTCACCCTTGACGAAAGCACTTCTGTGACGCGCGACTTATTGTCATGGAAGTGGACACTTCCGTGATGATAATTTTGGTAATGTCATGGAACACATCTACGACAGCACAGGTATGACTATCTTGATTCTGTCATAAATTTGTCATGGATGTACATGCATAACAAAAAAACGACCTACTGTGACAAACACATATCATCACGGAAGTGTATTTTTTTTGTAGTGCAAAGCCGCAAAAAAGAGTGTCAAAGGCAGAAAGTAGTCAAGAAAAGAGAGTCCGCCGCCGCATGGAAGAAGGGGCCTCATGCCGTTGTGAGGAGAGCTTGGCGGAGATTGAGGCACGGTGGGCTGCAAACTACAAGGCCGGAGAACGCCGGCATCTGGCCAGCATGCCCCGATGGCCGCATTCGAGAAGTAGTTTAAGTTTATAGTATTAGATAAAATTACCAGTAGTACTTTAAGTCGGTAAGAGCATCCTTTGAGGGTTTGAACGTTGATTAGCATGTGTTCCCGTGTATGTTTTTTTGCGTTAATCATTAGAAGATCACAAAACACACGGTTTCTGTGCCGTACCCGTCTGTGTTTTTTGTGTTAATGATCCATAAGTCAGTTACCTGTGCGATGTTTCCTAATAAACCAGGTGTACCATTGACTGAAAAAATCAACTACACGTGTACATTTTTTTTGGAGATGGGATCTACCAATATTCTATTTTTCTCGCACACGAGTATTTGACGTGCTTCATCTACGTTGTGTGTTTCCCCCGCCCAAGTTTCAAGTTTTGTAGTGATATTTTCATTAGGTGCGCGATGTCAGAATTTATTACTCCAACCACATCCCCACCCATCAAATTTCCTCAGTATCTCTCACCCCTCCCCCACGCCTCCCCCTACCGGCATCTCAAAACGCCACCGTCGCAACCACAGCTTCAGCCACATCTATGTTATGCTCAGATCCAGTCTGGTAACCCACCGATCTCTATCAAGGCCCGACCTGATTGCTTAAATGGCGCCTGCGAAACATCCGCATGCCTCCAAATCCCCACCGCCAGGAGCTGATGGCGGTCCATGGCACGATGGCCGCTATGCGTGTTGACCCGAAGGAACACCTCACCTCCACCGCTGTTGACATGTGCAGGCTATGGCCCAGATGAAGTGCCCAGCGACTACCCCCAGGACTTAACAGGTAAGATCTGACCAGCTAAATCTTACCAATACCACTTGCAACAGCTATGATTTGTACGGTTGATGTATTAAGCATGTTCTTGCCTTGTTTATTTCAGTACTGCACACTTTGTGATGTTCAAATATTAACTGTCCAGCTCAATTTCACCAATACCAGCAACAAACTTACAATACATGACTCCAGATATCACTAGAGATGCTGCCCATTTGCTATTTTTAGTGGGTGCTAACCCTGTTGTACTTAACATGTCTGTCCATGTACTTACGCAGGGTCATAACGGCCAATGCTGTTGTTTCCCATTGAGGTTAGCTGCATCCCATGTCTTACAGTATTTCACATCATTTGTGCAATTGCAGTTTAACTTCTACCGTTTACAGGTTGCCTGTAGGTACACATGTCAGTGGCACTGATCCACGCTTTGACCCGGAGGAACATCTCGCCTCCGCCGCCGCTGACTTTGGGCGGGCTCTGGCCAAGATGAAGTTCCCCGGCAACTACCTCTCAGGACTTACCAAGTATGTACTCACCAGTTCAATCTTACCAATATCAATTGCAATTAATGGCTATGTTCTGTACAGTCGATATATTATGCATGTTCTAGTAAACATGCTTAACATGTTTTAGCTACTTTCCCTACCTTTTTATAGACAACTGGGCCATTCTCTGCTCTGGCAGCACCTGCCTTGTGATGTTTAACTCTGCCAATTGCATTTTTATCAGTATCGGTTTCGATGGCTATTAAGCCTATTGCAACTAACAGTTAAATCCATTTTTAAACAGTTGTATTTCAATGGCTACAAACTTAGAAAACATGACTTAGGATGCTGTTATGCCTATTACAATTAACAGTTATATCCATTTTTAATCCATCCCTTTGCTACCATGCTACTCTCCGCAATGAAGATATACTAGAGATGTTGCCCATTTGCTATTTTTGGTGGATGACAACCCTGTTGTACTTAACATGCCTGTCCCTGTACTTATGCAAGGTCATAATGGCCGATGCTATTGTTTGCCATTGAGGTTAGCTGCATCCCATGTCTTACAGTATTTCACATCATTTGTGCAACTGCAGTTTGACTTGTACCATTTACTGGTTGCATGTAGGTACACATGTCAGTGGCACTGATCCACGCTTCGACCCGGAGCAACAGCTCGCCTCCGCCGCCGTTGACTTTGGGCGGGCTCTGGCCAAGATGAAGTGCCCCAACAACACCTCTCAGGACTTACCAAGTATGTAGTCACTAGTTCAATCTTACCAATACGAGTTGCAATTAATGGCTATGTTTTGTACAGTCGATGTATTAATCATGTTGTAGTAAACATGCCTAACACATTTTAGCTATTTTCCCTACTTGTTTATAGACAACTGGGCCATTATTTGCTCTGGCAGCACCTGTCTTGTGATGTTTAACTCTGCCAATTGCATTTTTATCAATACCGGTTTCAATGGCCATTAAGCCTTTTGCAATTAATAGTTGTATCCATTTTTAAAAAGTTCTATTTCAATGGCTACAAACATACAAAACATGAATTAGGATGTTGTTAAGCCTGTTGCAATTAACAGTTGTATCCATTTTTTAATCCGTCCCTTTGCTACCGTGCTACTCTTTCACAATGAAGATATCACTATAGATGTTGTCGTTTTATTACCATTTGCTATTTTTGGTGGATGTTAACCATGTTGTATTTAGCATTGGCTTTCCATGTACTTACACAGGGCTACAATGGGCGATGTTGTTGTTTGCCATAAAGGTTAGCTACATCCCATGTCTTATACACCATCCATTCCTAAATATAAGTATTTTTACAGATTCCAATATAGACTACATAAGGAGAAAAATGATTGAATCTAGATTCTAATCTAAAATATATCTATAATTCTATATACATCCATATGTAGTTCATCTTCAAATCTCTAAAAATACTTGTACTTAGGAATGTAGATAGTTGTATTTTACATCGTTTGTGCAATCTCAGTTTAGCTTCTAACATTTACTAGTTGCTTGTAGGTACATATATGAGCGGTAGTGATCCACGCTTCGATCCCTTTTGCATATGGGGCAATGATATTCATGAACAAGCGTCAAGTGAGGAAACTAAGAAAGATTGTTGGGCGAAAGAAATGGGTGATTGGAATTAAGCTCTTTATTTACACTTTCTCCAAGACAACAGTGAACTTTATGATGCTAAGTAATGTGTTGCCTTTCCCCCTGCCCACAACAAGTTACTCTATTAGACCTCAGTATCTGATATTTTTCTCTTTTCAGTGGTTTCCGAAGCTATTTACTGATGATTACCTTGAAAACTACATGATCGGAGTGGAGGCAACTAAGGTTAAAGTATATAATTCATGATACAATGATAATGCTCTAGAAGTCCTCCTAAAGGCGGTGAAGGATGGGCGGGCGATTGTCAGAAGGGGTTGGACAAAAGTGGTCCATGTCTATGGCATGCAGGAACGCTCATTATGGGCATTCTGCTTCTTCAACACCATCGACAGTCAAAATGATTTACACTTGTCTCTTCACCTTTACCGCCTTTAAATATTGTGGTTCATCATAGTTAATTGCTGTCTAATCCTGTAATCCCATAGTTACTGAACATATTGTACTGGCAATTTTATTTATGGATTCGTTCTTGAACCATTGTGCTGAGAATTTGAATTGCACGCTTCATATTTCAAAATTTCCAATTCAAATAATAAATTGCAGGAAAAATAAAAATATACAGGAGCGAATAAAAATAATGTGAACCTGGTTAGAAAGAAAACAATGTGTGCGATGAAAAAAAGAGAACAGACGGTTCTTTGACGTGAAACATTTGTGATGCTCGATGGACACACACACGGTTTCATATCATATGCGTGGGCGATTCATGGTAATACGACAAATGTTTCAAACCAGTGTCCGTGTGTGATAGGAATACCAATCGCACACAGTTTTGAAAATGGACACGTTGGTGTTAGTAGAGGCACCGCACACATTTTACACTCTTAAACCCAGTAAGATAACGTACCTATCACAAACATATCGGCAGATTAAATGTTGATGTCCACCTTTTCACACAACTATAGAGGAGTAATCGTTCGGGATGTCTCGCTGATCAGAAATGTAACATCGAGATGTAACGTGTGGGAATGGGGCAGCTTCTCATATTTTTATTCTATGGCGATCGTCAGTAGCCCCTCGCCCATCCCTGGCGGTTTCTAGGTCATGTGGGAGGGACCCTCCTATCGCCCACACTCACTTGGTGATGGTTCCAAATGCTGTCGCAGAAAGGGGTTAAAAACCGTTTGTTGTCATGTCAGTTGGCAAGCTTTGTGATCTAGGCATGGTAATTCTATTTTCTATATCCAAATACATCATCTTTATGGCCTTTGACAATTCCTTCATCTTTGAGGGAAATAGAAAGGGTGATTTATATATTGTGGATTCCTCAAAGGGTGCCTCAATCCAAACTTGTTTGCTTGCAAAAGAAACCGAAGGTTGGATGTGGCACCGAAGACTTGGTCATGTAGGTATGAGAATTTTGCAGACTCTCGTGAAGAAAAATCATCTCTGTGGCATTCCTGATGTAAAATTCAACAAGGATCGTCTCTGTGGTGCATGTGAGGCCGGCAAATTTCTCAAGAAGCATCATACATCAAAAACTATTGTCACCACAAAAAGACCTATGGAAATTCTTCATATGGATTTATTCATACCTTAGAACTATGCAAGTTTTGGAGTTAGTCATTATGGTCTAGTTATTGTTGATGGTTTCTCTTGTTACACGTGGGTATTCTTTCTCGAAGACAAAACCTGCACCCAAGACATCTTCAAAAGATTTGCCAAGAAGTCCCACCATGAATATGATGTGCAAATTAAGCATGTGAGAAGCGACAATGGTACTGAGTTAAAGAATACTCACATTGAAGATTTTCTCGACGATTATGGTATAACTCATGAGTTCTCTGCCGCATACACTCCCCAACAGAAAGGAGTTGTTGAGCGAAAGAATATAACTCTCATCAAAATGGCGAGAGCAATGATCAGTGAGTATAAAACTCCTATTCGCTTCAGGGCTGATGCTATTAACACTAATTTTCATGTTGTGAATCGTGTTTATCTTCACAAATTCCTTAAGAAAACTTCATGTGAGCTTATCACTGGCAAGAAACCAAATTTTTATTATTTACATGTTTTTGGTGCACCTTGCTACATTCGTGACATGAATCATAATTCCATGTTTGCACCTAAGGCACATGAAGGTTTTGTTCTTGGTTATGGCTTGAACTCGCATACTTATCATGTCTATTACTCTCACCATGAGAAAGTTATGGAGACGGTAAATGTGCAGTTTGATGAATCTAACGGCTCCGAAAACGAGCACCTGCCTAATGTGATAGATGAACCACCAGTTTCGGATGCTATTCGGAAAATGGCCATTGGGAGCATCAGGCCAGTTGAAGGAAATGTACCCAACTCTTCCAATGATGATGCCCCCATGACATGAAGCAGAACACACCAAGACACTGCCGAAGAAAATGCTACTCTGAACAAGAATGGCAATCGGAATGCAAATGCCAATCAGAAAGGCAATCCCAATGAAAATGGCGAACCAAATGCTCATCCAGATGCTGATGCTGAGGAAAATGAAAATGGTCATCAAGATGAAAATCCACACCCACGAGTGGCTAATCGAGTTGACCTTGCATTAATTCTCGAAGATCTCGAGAATCTATGTTATCGTCCCACAACTCGTTCTCGCAGATGTTTGGCTAACTACTATGGCTATTTCTCCTTTATCTCGTTGACAGAACCTACCAAGTATGAGGAAGCTACGAATGATCCCGATTGGATGAATGCCATGCAAGAAGAGTTGGTGCAATTCAAATTGAATGATGTATGGGAATTGGTTGACAAACCGAATTCTAAGAAGCACAATATCATCGGCACCAAATGGATATTCCAGAATAAGCAAGATGAAATGGCATCGTTGTGAGAAACAAAGCACGTCTTGTCGCTCAAGGGTATACACAGGTAGAAGGTATTGATTTTGGTGAAACATATGCTCATGTTGCTCGCCTTGAGGCAATTCGTAATCTTCTTGCATATGCGAACTACAATGATACCCTACTTTATCAAATGGATGTGAAAAGTGCTTCCCTTCATGGTGAAATTGATGAGGAAGTATATGTTAGGCAACCACCTAACTTTGAAAATCCTGAGTTCCCTAACAAAGTTTTCAGGTTGAAAAAGGCTCTATATAGGCTGAAGCAAGCCCCTAGAGCATGGTATCACACCCTAAAAAGGTTTCTGCTAGATAAAGGGTTCAAGCCAGGATTCACTAATCCTACTCTTTTTACTCGTGCTATTGATGGTGATCTATTCATGTGTCAAATTTATGTGGATGATATTATTTTTTGTTGTACTAACAATGCTTGCATCTTGGAGTCCGGGCAAATGATGTCCAAGATATATCAAATGTCTATGATGGGTGAACTTAAGTTGTTTCTCGGATTGCAAATTCGTCAACATGACAATGGAATTTTCATATCTCAGGAGAAATATCTGAGAGACTGTCTAAAGAAGTTGAAAATTCAAGATTCCAAACTGAAGGGCTACAAAACTCCAATGCCCATAAATGGTCAGCTGGCGTAGATGTGTACGGTAAAGATTATGATCAGAAAGCTTATCATTTGATGATGGGTTTTCTTATCTACTTATGTGCATCCAGACCGGACATTATGTTGAGTGTTTGTATGTGTGCTCGTTTTCAAGCTGCACCAAAAGAATCGCATCACCAAGCGGTCAAGCGCATTCTGAGATATTTGGCTCACACCCCCACCTTAGGTTTATGGTATCCTAAGGGAGAACTGTTTGATCTCATTGGATATTCAGACTCAGATTGGGCAGGTGACTGGGTTGAAAGGAAATCTACCTATGGGACATGTCATTTCCCCAGTAGATCTTTGGTATGTTGGTCTTCAAGGAAGCAGAATTGTGTCTATCTTTCTACGGCTGAGGATGAATATATTGCTGGTGGCGCGCGTTGCACTCAATTATTATGGATGAAGCAAACTCTGAAGGATTATGGCATCAAGGTCAAGAAGATTCCTTTATTTTGCGACAATGAGAGTGCGATTCAAATTGCACACAATCAAGTGCAACATTCTCGTACCAAGCATATTGCCATCAGACATCATTTTATTCGCGATCATGTTGCTCGAGAGGATATTGTTGTCAGTCACGTCAATACTGAAGACAATCTCACCGATATCTTCACCAAGCCTCTCGATGAGAAAAGATTCTATGCATTATAGTGTGAGCTCAATATCATAGATTTCGCAAACATGCAGTAAGCTGGACGCGGCACCCATACTTTCACTTCCACATCTTATAAGGAATGGGTGCACAACACTCGAAGAGTTTGAAAATTTTGACAAAGTGAAATTTTATTTCTAAGAGTGAGTACATTAACAAATAAGTAGATAAACCGGGTGCCATGATAATTGTGCGATACTCGGGGTCAAACAGTTCTTATACGGTGGGTCATGCCACCACAATTTCCCTTCGTTGAGTTGCCTTTTGATTGAAGAATTTTGTGTTAGTCCGAATGTGTTTCACTCATTGCTTTTCTCTCGTGTATTTGTGTTTCTTTGTCTGAGTGAAATACCCAGGACCCTGTTTTCCCTCTATTCTATCTCTTCCAGTCTATGTTGTTCCGTTATGAATGCTCAAGTTCATCTGGTAACGATACTTTATCTAGTGTCCTTGACCATGGTAAAGATTCGTTACAAACTTCATTCATTTTTGGCAAAAGCCGTCCAAATTTGGGGTTTCCCACCCAAGTCAGGACCATGATCTTTTATGACGGTTGCCACATGTTCTTCATCATCTGACAGTCTATCTGGCCCGTTGAATCGCAATAGTCGTTTGTCTGTGGCCGTCCAATCAGATTCACCGGATGCAGTTATTCCCCCTCGCATATAAATACCGCATCGCTATCTTTCCCAAATTCACCTCGTCTCTTCCCCATCGTCACTTTCCGAAACCCTACTTCTCTGCTCCACCTTGAGCTCGACGCCGTCAATCATCTTCACCGCTTTGCTGCCAAAAAGAGGTCAATGGAGTCCTTCCTAACTGTCGCGCATCATCTTCATCCCCGCGCTGCCGTAGTTGCTACACATCACCGAGTTAGGGTATGTGTAGTGCGAACTAATTCTTTGATTCTTCTTGTTTGACTTCGTCTACGGTAGAAATTACCTATATTTACCACATTTCTTAGATCTTCACTGATAGGTAACTTGTGCGGATGTGGTTTGTGGAAATCCCTCGCATCCAATTTTTTTAGATCTAGGGTTTGTGTTATGTCTAGTACGAACGGAATGCTTAGCACGTTAACTAGTATATTTTTTGAACCTACTAGTTCGTTCTACATGTTTCTTTCATCCAAAACATTTCTCAAATTATGCATCTAATTCTTCTTAAAAATGTTTGTCTTTTTCAAAAACTTCACTATGAGCATTCGTAACCCTGTCCCCATTTTCCCTCACATCTATTCTTATTCACAGGTATATGTAGTCAGTTGAGGATTCGACTCGACCAGTGAGCATGGCTGACCAAGAGGATGTTGTTCTAGGCACAATAGATGAAACCAAAGCTCTAAATGCCAAGGGCCCAACGGTAGACCCATCAACCAGCAAGTGCAAGAGATCTGAGCAAAATGCCGACAAGCAAGAAGAGAATGCTCCGAAGAAGAAGAAGGGTGGCAGATAGGCAATATCAAACACAACTGAACATATCTCCCATGATCATTACAATACTATTCCAGGAGAATCAGAGCAGCAGAGAGATAAGCGTCTGCAATGGATTCGACGCCATTGGGTGCGAAAATGGTTCAATTATGAATTTTTTCATCCTTGTTTTGCTCAGAACTTTGCATTTCATCCACCTTGGGTGACTGCCGACGGTAAATCTGAAGGTCGCTCTAAGTGCAAGCATGATCCCAATGCTGCTGGATCAAAGCGAAAGAGTGCACCAGAGAAGAATACGGATGAGCTAGCTGATGATGTTGCCACAAGTGTCTCTTCATATGATGGTGATCCTCTGCCCACACAGGAAGAAGTTGATGTTGCTTTTTTTGAAAAGAAATGCAAAGTCTGCATTACTACGTGGTCGAAGCTGACTCACTCACCACTAAAGCTTTTACATCAGCAGTTAAATTGTCTACATTTAGCTCATCATACAGGTTCATGGAACATCCTTTGTGTGCAAGTACATGAGCTCAATTATTACAATTCCTACTAGCAAAGCTAAAGGTGATCTGATAAAAGTTTTGGCTCAGGAAATCCTTGAGCTCCGCTAGCACTCTGCAGACAACCGATTGGTCTTGTTCGTCCTGCTCTGCCCCTTGTTTTAAAAGTATGGACAGTTTCAAAGCAGAGGGCAGTGATTCCCTTGGATGCATCCATCTTTGCACCATAAAGAGCAGCCAACACCCCTGCATGAAGAGGATTTGCAAGGTTCTCCAATCTTCCTGCTCTGCATGCTGCTGCTTCCAGCAAGCAAGTGAATATCATCACTTCAACGGTGTTGGCTGACCTTCGGGTCCATACAGTTCCAATTGCACCACCAAAGAATATCATGGTTAGGAAAACTCCACCTACCACTGTCACCATGAAAGAGCATGTAAATACTACTCCTCATCTAGATGCCATCAATTTGAAGGATTTAGTAGTTGATGCTCCTATGAGTACTGCAAAGCCAGGGGAACAGATTTTCAAGCCCGACTTGAAGAAAATCAAGGCGCCTACTATTGAGCGTAATGCTTGTCAAGCTACTGCTCCAAAGGAGAAGGCTGCTAAGTTTGCTCCGACATTAATTCAGCCATTAGCTTCTAAACCTCCTTTCGAGCAAGTTCAAGTGCAAAATGCTCCAGTTGCCCAGTTTGATGCTCCTCACTACTATAATCATGTGTTCATCAGGGAACATAATCATAAGTTTGTGGACAATCCATTCGATGGTGAAGTGGCCTCTCTGCCTATCCCTCCTGAAGTTATAACATATACCACTTCTGTTGTTCAAGAAATGAGAGAAGATGCAGTTGAAATTAACACATTCTACCGAACTAAATGACCTCGATGGTCGAATGAAAACTGCTTCTTCAAAGTTTGTCATTAAAGCACTCAAAGACTCCTACAAGGACATCAATCGTGCCATGACTCTGCTCTGCAACAAAATGTTGTACTTTCACAGGGATCTAGATGAAATTGTTTGCAAGATCTGTGATGAACATCAAGCAAAGGTTACCGGCTATAATGATTTGGTTAAAGTCCACATTGATCAAGTTACTTAGCAAAAGAAGAAGCAACGAAAGAATATTGCGCAGAAAAATGTACCTCATGCTAGGATAGAAAAGTCACCAGAATGCCCCGAAGCCCCGTCTCAGAAAGAAAAATATCCTAAGCCAGTTATTCCTTGGCAACCCCCAGTCAAAGACTCAGATGCCCCTCCCTCGCTAAGGAAAACTGAATTAGTGCCAAGGGCCCCCCTGTTCAAGCTGATATTCCATCCTAGCAAAATGTTTTTGAGGAAGGTGAAATCCCTTGCTCCGAGCCCTAAGCTTCTCCGGCTCATGAACCACCAAATGTCTCGGCCTCTCCAACAGTTTAGCAACAACAGATTCTAGTGGAAGAACCTCAACCGCCTCTAGTGGTTGATTCGACCTCAGTGCCTACAGTAATAGAATCTGCTTTGCTGCCTACTGCCTCTGCAGCTCCCACTTTTGTACCACCAGCTCCATCTCACATTAAGTTATCTCTTGACATAGCAACAATAGTGCAAGTTGTTGGTCCCTCCGAACAAAACTTAGTTTCTGCTCATCGCACTGACTCCATTGTATATGGCGATGAATTTCTCTCACCAGAAGACGAACTCAATTACCCATTCCCTCATGAAGAACTGCCTTTGTTCTTGGCAAGAGATGGCGCCAAAGGCTCTTTTCGATCATAATACGCATCCCAATTTCCTTCAAGCTACTCTGTATAATGGGCCACACACTTCTGAGTCGCCTCACTTACGGACAAAGGAACAAGCCACATATTACTCTCGGGTCCTCTGTGAGAGCAAGAAGATATTTCTGCATGAATACCTGAACATCCCTGCTACTCCCTCCTTCCATCTATATAGGGCCTAATGCGTTTTTCAAGACTTCCTTTGACTATTGATAAGATTAATGATATATGAGATGTATAATGTGAAAATTATATCATTGGAAGCTCCTTTCATGTACGAATTTGATGGTATGGTTTGTGTAACTTGCATGTCATATATTATTGCTCTAACACTTTGTCAAAGTTATCCTCAAAAAACGCATTAGGACCTATATGGATGGAAGGAGGGAGTATGCAAATATTGGCTGTTTCAATCAGTTGCTGCAAGATATGGATGATTTCTGCCTCACCGAGATAGTGGAATTCGAGCTTCCACAGAGGGATTATTGTTCAGTTCTATGCTACTCTATATATCTCTGGTGATGAATCGGACATCACAAAATGGATTATGGAGTGGATGACCAAAGGAAAAGGCATCCAATGCACGTCAACATATTTTGTCTCGCACTTCCATTTCCTTCGCTTTGAGCATGGTAACAATGAAATTTGGGTGCACAACATTGATGTTATATCAGATGAAACTTTTCGCTGCACTATGGATCCAGAAAAGATTTGTGACTACATTGGTCCTCCCCATCTAGAGCACTTAAGATTCGACAATCAGACACTCTTTCATATGCTCTCTTACACAATTTGCCCTCTGGCCCGGATGAATACAGATTAGTCCATCTCAGATGTTCTTCCCAATGCCATCTCTGCAATCTCTAGGAAGTATATCTCAGTGTTGAGGACATGTTTCTGCGTATTTTGAAGGATTCTGCACAACATCCTTTCCGCGTCAAAGTTTTCACGTCATGGATCCAAAAAGTTATTGATCCAGAAAGTATCTGGCAAAAGTAACTCATAAAATCTCCATTCCACCTGTTCACGATACCCTTCAAATAATGGAAGATATTTGTTCGGGTAAAGCGCCCGTGTCAAGCTCTCATGATTATCACAAGTAATTTGATGGGCCACTTCTCCCTCAACATGATCAACAAATTTCGCCTCAACCTCCATCCCTACTCGAAGTGATTTTGCATATTCAACAACTGTTGCTGCACCACATCGTCGAGGATCGACGCAAAAAAGAACATCTCACCTCCGAGCTAAATGCTCTCTACAATCGAACCAGAATCGTGCATCTGATTGGGGATGAGAACAAGAAGAGGCTTTGGAAATTGCTTTCCAAGTTCTTTTCCAAGAAACAACTCCCGAATGCCAATCTCCAAGAGCTCTACGATTATATTGACAAAGGCTGAACTGTTGCGTATTTCCAAGATCAGAGTATTCCTCCTCTTCCTAGTCGTGAGCCAATCACTGATCTTCTGCATCTCAAGCTTCGCAAACTGCTTGAAGAATCTGAAGCCACCTCACAGACTGAGAAACCTACCGAAGGAAATGTGCTATCCCATGTTCCTCATGTGGCTGCCCCCAATATGCCCTCGTCCTCTCAGCCCCAAGTTGTTATTCCTGAAGGAAAATCTGCTGCTGCTGAAGACGAAGCTGATCCAGTCACTTTCAAAGATGAAATCACCTTGGGCAGTTCTTCTGGACATGCCACCGAGTGAACCAAGTTTGCGTTTTTGCAATCATGTTATTGGTCACCTTTTTAACACTAGTTGACAAAAGGGGGAGAATTACATCGTGTCTCGATAGATTTGCTTTCTGTGTTTCTTTGGTTTGGTTTTGTGCAAGTTTGAAACTTCTGGTCTAAACTTATATACTCTAAGTTGTAAAACTTATGTGCTGTAATATTAATAACCCCGCCTGCTGCGCTATTTCTCTCAAATAATTTGTTTCGTAGGTGGAATTATTATCGAAAGTTATGAATGATTGCACTACGATCTTGATGGATTAGATGTCATCAGTGTGAATCATTGACTTGAATGATTGAAATTTCCTCTGTATACTTCAATATTTGCAGGAGAATTAATCCCATATCTTTATCCCTGCATACATTTAGGGGGAGTCTATTTCATCATCGAGCAAAGTAACACTTATTCACTCTTGTTGGAATTACTTATCACTTATGTATCTTCACTTTGATGATTATTTGTTTTGTCAATAACCGTCCAAAAAGGAGGAGATTGTTGGTGCAATAATTTGCCTCCTTATGTTTTGGAGTTTGTTGACATAAGAAATATGGGACTTATGTGTTGGTAGTGCACACAGAGTAATAGGTCCCTGGAATGAAGAGGAGTTCGATTCAAACAATGAAGATAATCCCCTGCGTGGTAGTGAAGGTTATCACCGAAGATTATGATAACAAGAGTGACCCCTCAAAAATTGCTGACGTGAAGGAATTGGTTCGTTGCCTGTTCGAAGGAAGTGGCTGCGACCAAGAAGATTGAATATGAAGTGAAGATGTAGCATTTATTTCATTGTTTCTTTCCTCTTTATTGAGTCATAGGACCACCGTACTATTAAGAGGTGTGTAGCATTCGAAGATTTTATTCTCTGATGCTAAACCCAAATCCTATGAAAATTGCGAGAGAAATCTCTTTGTGTTCCGAGCAAATACTTGTCAGCAAGAGACTGTGACCTTCTTCACTGTAGGAGATTTGTCTCTGACCGAGGAGTTAGCTTTACTTGGTCCTCAAGTAATGTTACCGTTGCTCATACAATCCGACCGTTCTGAACATGTCGGTTGGCCATTGGCTGGACCGCGTGTCCAAAATGGTCATTTCCCACTAGGGAAGGTTGCGGCTATAAATAGCCACCCATCGCCGTCTTTGTCCGGTGTTTGCTCCATTAGATTGTGAGAAGATTGTCTAACAACCCCATATCCTAAGTGATTTGAGTTTAAATTCCACTGAGAGAAAACCCCAAAGCCGAAAAAGTAGATAGTGGTTCAACATCACTCGAATCTAAGTCCAGTACACTTCGCCTCTTACTCTTCAAAGCTACAAACTCTCTAGACAGTTAGGTGCCAATTTCTTCAGAGACCAAGAGTAATTCTGGTTCCCGAAGAAGTCTATAAAGGTTTGCAGATCGTGTCAAGTATCTACCACGAGTGATCGACATTGGTTGATGAACCAATTGCCGAGGAGAAGAGGGCGAAGAGAGTTTATCTTCCGTGTTAAGTCATAGCCCCTCCAACCAGAGGTAGTCCTTATGCAGAAGGGCGAACTGGTGTACCAAATTCCTTGTCGCCATCAAGCATCACTGGTTACCTCTGCTCTCCTCTTTACATTCGAACGGTTTGTATCGTGTGATTTGTCTCGATGCATGTCCTTAGTTTCCATTTGTTAGTTTGTATTCACTCACTGTATACTGTTTATATTCGCTCCGCTGCTGGGTTATGAGAGTTTTGATTTTTGCGAAGAAAATTCAAAACTCCCATTAACCCCTTGTGGCTGAAATACTTCGTTCCTGCACTAGTGTCATACTTTATTCCCGCATACACAATTGCTATCTTGGTTCGAGCATTTTGCGGAAGTGGCCAAAAAAATAGATCAAAAGAGAAAGAGCCAAAAAATCATTTAAGCAAAAGAGATCAAAGAGCTTGTAAGCAAGAGACATAGCATCATACCGTATTCCATATAAAATTTGATCATCTTGGATCATCGTGAGAAAACTCACCAGAACATTATACATATATAGCATACTTGGGATAGAAGTCATTGCATCTTTGCTTTGTAGGTTGTGCAGAAGTCTCGTATTCGCCTATTGAGAAATCATGCTAGCGTCTCTCTAGTGTTGTGCAACAAGAGCATTTTTCTGTGGAATCCAGATTTTGAGCTCGTACCTTGGTCGCACAACCCCACTTATCTATCCCTGCGTGTCTTTCCAAGTACCCTATATAGCTGGTGTACTTGTTTCACTTGCATATTTGTGCATCTTTTGCAACATTATTGAATCTTGATAGCAATTGCATAAATTTTGTGCCACCATCCTCACAAAGCTACTCCAAAAAGCTTTATTTGTATAGGTGTCAAATTGACAAGATCCGGTACCAATTGTGCTATTTCCATAATACCTTATTAAGTGCACATTGATCCATCTTCAACATCCGATAAGGTATATTTGGTCTAGTCCTTTCCTATCTTCCACTCACATATTTGCTTGACATGATGGATATGCCAAGTACTTCTACCAACCCACTCTTCATCAAGCATGAAGAGGAACCGAACAACTACTTCACCAAGCAATACCTCTTCGGCATGCAAATATCTTTGCATCGAGCGAATGAAGCACTGAGCGGCCGCATCGATCTAATCGCTACCAACTTGGACAATCCGAGCTACGTACAAGAGACTACTTCAATAACAAGTTTTCTGTGCAAATGGAAGAGATCGACGCAAGGATGTCTACTCATATGGAGGAATTTCATGCCTTGTTGGTCAACTGTTCTTCTATGACATCATCATCATCAAGACGGCGCCACTCAAGCCGACATTCTTCGGAATCTTCATCAGATGCAAGTCTTCCACGAGCTTCTCTACATCGTTGCCAAGACCATGCAGATAATCAAGCTCCACGAAACCCATTTCATAGCAATGGTTTACAAGACCGCCTCTAGGAACATGAATGCCCTAGGCACCAAGAAAATGATCCCATGGAACAACAGCAAGCTCCAATCCGCCAAGAACAACAAGAAAACCGAGATGGTGACACCCTTCGACAAGAGCAACAACGCCGTGAGGAATAAGCCCTTGAAGCCCAACATGCTCTAGGTGAAGCAACCAAAAATGTGCAAGAGCACAAACTCCAAGTACGTCTACAAGAAGAGGCCCTTCGTTAAGAGCGATAAGAAGAAGTCACACGCCTTGAGGAGCGCCACAAGATGAGGAACCATTGTCGGGGAAAATATATAGGGGTATGTATTTTCCCCTGACTCGTGCACGGACAAGTCAAGGCCAAGACGGAGTACAAGAAACCAAGGTATCCAAAGAACCAACGTGCATAATCAAGACAAGTATCGAGCCAGAGAAGTAGGATACCATCAAGAGAAAGGCCTCCTTTGCCGGGAAGGCGAGCCTAGCAAAGGGCGAGGCATCGCCCAGAAGGAGACAACCAAGGCATCCGGGTAGGGCTTGTCGGTACTCACGAAGATGAGACCACCTCACCAACCACTCCACCACGACGCACGTCATCGATCAATGTGGTGTCAAGCCGCAAAGCGACTAAGTGGCAGCCATTCGCCACATGGCAGCCTCTCTCTATAGGGAAAACCCACAGATGACACCCGTCCTGCGACGTGTCGAACAAGCAGGCGGGGTGCTGGTAGAATGGTTTGGCAAGCCTTGCATGGCAACCAAGGATGCGACGTTGAGCGGTGCATTTAATGCGCCCTATTAGACTGCAGAGTTAGGTATGATAGCACTGTTTGCTATCTTATCAGTGCATAATGACTACTTTGCCACTGTGGTAACCCCTTGATCTATAAACGGAGGCCCATGGAAACCGTAGACAGGGTTAGAAGGTTGGATAACTCACACCCTCATACGCGTGTAGCTACTGCCACCCTGAGACAATCACTATCGGGCAGTGTACTATGCTCCACCAGCACCTTTCTACCATCAATCTACCAAAGAAGGAGTAGGGTTTTATGCCTCGCGGTGGCCCGAACCTGGGTAAAATTGTTGGCTAATGCAGTATTTCAAAAAAATTCCTACGATCACGCATGATCTATCTAGGAGATGCATAGCAACGAGAGGGGGAGAGTATGTCTACGTACCCTCGTAGACCGAAAGTGGAAGCGTTATGAAAAGCGGTCGATGTAGTCGAACGTCTTCGCGATCCAACCGATCAAGTACCGAACGCACGGCAACTCCGCGAGCTGCACACGTTCAGCTCGGTGACATCCCTCGTACTCTTGATCCAGCTGAGGCCGAGGGAGAGTATCGTCGGCACGACGGCATGCTGACGGTGATGAATTTACTGACGCAGGGTTTCGCCTAAGCACTACAACGATATGACCGAGGTGGAATTCTATGGAGGGGGCACCGCACATGGATAAACAATCAACTTGTGTGTCTATGGGGTGCCCCCTCCCCCGTATATAAAGGAGTGGAGGAGGGGAGGGTCGGCCCTCTCATGGCGCGCCCAAGGGGGAGGCCTACTCCTAGTAGGAGTAGGTTTCCCCCTTCCCTAGTTGGAGTAGGAGAAGAATGCAGAGGGAGAGGGAGAGAAGGAAACGGGGGCCGGCCCCCTCCCAATTGGGTTGGGCTTGGGGGGTGGGGGCGCCCCCACCTTGGACGGCTCCTCCTCTCTTCCACTAAGACCCAATAAGGCCCATTGACTCCCCGGGGGGTTCCGGTAACTCCCCGATACTCCGGTAAATGCCCGAACTCATCCAGAACCATTCAGATGTCCAAACATAGCCTTCCAATATATCGATCTTTATGTCTAGACTATTTCGAGACTCCTAGTCATGTTCCTGATCACATCTGGGACTCCGAACTACTTTCGGTACATGAAAACACATAAGCTCATAATACTGGTCGTCATCTAATGTTAAGGGTGCGGACCCTATGGGTTCGAGAACTATGTAGACATGATCGAGACTCACTTCCGGTCAATAACCAATAGTTGAAACTAGATGCTCATATTGGTTCCTACATATTCTACGAAGATCTTTATCGGTCAAAGCGCATAACAACACACGTTGTTCCCTTTATCATTGGTATGTTACTTGCCCGAGATTCGATTGTCCGTATCTCAATACTTAGTTCAATCTCGTTACCGGCAAGTCTCTTTACTCGTTTTGTAATGGAACATCCCGCAACTAACTCATTAGTCACATTGCTTACAAGGCTTATAGTTATGTGCATTACTAACAGGGCCCAGAGATACCTCTCTAACAATTGGAGTGACAAATCCTAATCTCGATCTATGCCAAAGCAACAAACACCATCGGAGACACATGTAGAGCATCTTTATAGTCACCCAGTTACATTATGACGTTTGATAGCACACTAAGTGTTCCTCTGGTATTTGGGAGTTGCATAATCTCATAGTCATA
Source organism: Triticum urartu (assembly GCF_056163025.1). NCBI lineage: Eukaryota > Viridiplantae > Streptophyta > Magnoliopsida > Poales > Poaceae > Triticum > Triticum urartu. Next base: position 306,851,912 of record NC_141874.1, read on the forward strand.
GGAACATGTATAAGCCATGGAGAAAGCAATAGCAATAAAGTAAACGATCATAGTGCTAAGCTAACGGATGGGTCAAGTCAATCACATCATTCTCTAATGATGTGATCCCGTTCATCAAATGACAACTCATGTCTATGGTTAGGAAACTTAACCATCTTTGATTAACAAGCTAGTTGAAAGCACAAGTGCTCCCTGGGTGGTTTTGGTAATTAATGTCAACATAGCTCTTGTTGGACTAATATTTTCATCTAGTATATTTATGACAAGTTCAACAGATGGAGTGGCGTGGACAAGAGGATATGGAACCCTTTCAAGATGCTAAAGACAAAGGATTGGCTCAAGATCAAAAGCTCAAGATTCTAAATTTTACTTTTAGTGATCCAACATCACATTGAGTCCATAGGAAAGCCAATACTATTAAAAGGGGACGAGGTGTTGCTTAATGGCTTGCTTGCTCAAAGTTCTTAGTGGTATGCTCCAAAGCCCTCAACCACTTTCTCATATCCACATATGTCCCAAACCAAAAAGGCAAACTCGGCCCCACCGAAACTTTGTATCCGGCGCCACAGAGTTATCTTGATATAGCCACTGCCACAAACCCTAATCAATTCGGTCTCACCGATGGGATGTCGGTCTCACCGAGATGGGCTTCCAAACTCTCTGTTACCTATTGCAATAATTTCGGTCCCACCGAGATATGCAATCGGTCCCACCAAGTTTGCTTGACCAACTCTCTATTTTGCTTATTACCAAAATCGGTCTCACCGAGTTTGCGTAATCGGTAAAACTGAGATGAGGTTTTACCCTAACCCTAGCACATCGGTCCCACCGAGTTGATCATATCGGTCCCACCGAAATTCCTAATGGTCACATTATGAACTAAATCGGTCTGACCGAGATTTCTGATTCGGTCCCACCGAATTTGGTGATTTTTGTGTAATGGTTAGATTTTGTGTGGAGGCTATATATACCCCTCCACCCACTCTTCATTCGTGAGAGAGCCATCAGAACATGCCTGCACTTCCAGCATACATTTTCTGAGAGAGAACCACCTACTCATGTGTTGAGGTCAAGATAATCCACTCCAACCACATAAATCTTGATCTCTAGCCTTCTCCAACTTGCTTTCCACTCAAATCATCTTTCCACCAAATCCAAATCAGTGAGAGAGAGTTAAGTGTTGGGGAGACTATCATTTGAAGCACAAGAGCAAGGAGTTCATCATCAACACACCATCTATTACCTTTTGGAGAGTGGTGTCTCCTAGATTGGTTAGGTGTCACTTGGGAGCCTCCGTCTAGATTGTGGAGTTGAACCAAGGAGTTTGTACGGGCAAGGAGATAGCCGACTTTGTGAAGATCTACCCTAGTGAGGCAAGTCCTTCGTGGGCGATGGCCATGGTGGGATAGACAAGGTTGCTTCTTCGTGGACAATTCGTGGGTGGAGCCCTCCGTGGACTCGCGCAACCGTTACCCTTCGTGGGTTGAAGTCTCCATCAACGTGGATGTATGATAGCACCACCTATCGGAAGCACACCGAAAATCTTTGTGTCTCCAATTGCGTTTGCACACTCCAATCCCATCCCTTTACTTTCTTGTAAATTTCATGCTTTACTTTCCGCTGCTCATATACTCTTGTCATGCTTGCTTGATATGTATTGTGAATGTTTAAACTTGTGCTAAAACTCCACCTTAACTTGAAGAAAATAAAAATTGTAACCTTTTCTTGTTAAGAGTCTATTCACCCCCCTCTAGACACCTCTTCTCGATCCTGTCAATTGGTATCAGAGCTTTGGTCTCCATAGCTTTGGTTTAAACACCTTTGGAGGAAGATGGATGAGTCAACATTGGGGAGTCTTAGACGTAGAGTGTCTATTCTTGATGGAGAGTACTTTCATGAGTGGAAAATTGAGATGCTTGAGATTTTCAATGAATATCATTTGAACAAGTATATTACTAGCCCTTGTGCACCTCATGTTGATCCTTGGCATCCTACCCTTGATGAGTCTATTGACATGATCCGTAATCTTAGAAATGTCAATTTAATCACTAGAGGATTGCCTAGAAATTTGTTTGATAGGTTGCCTACTCTTGATTGTGCTTACACCATATGGAGATTTCTTGAGGAACGATTTCCAAACTATTCCTTGCAAAACTTGGATGAAATTCTTCATAAATCTATTGCCTTGAGTAAGATGAGTTCCAATGATCCCATATTTGGTGATTGTCTATTTGAGCTTACTAATCTTACGAGTGCCAAAGGAGATGTTGGAATCATTAGCAATATCATCTCCGAAGCTATTAGAATTCATAGAGATGACTATTGTGATGACCATTTATCTAATGAATTGCCCTCTCTAGGAATTGATCCATCACAAGACAATGTTGAACATCGGTACTATGATGAGGATGATGATAGTGACTTTGATCTCGACGAGTCTATGAGACACTTTGGTATTATGGCAAATCTTCGCGGCTACATGCCTGGAGGAAAGGAATGGGTTCTTGATAGTGGGTGTACCGATCACATGACCAAAGACAAGGATATGTTTCGTGAGCTTGCTGAAAATGACGGCCCTCAAAAGTATGTCACTTTTGGTGAAAACTCAAAGGGTAAGGTGGTTGGCCTTGGTAAGGTGGCCATCTCACATGATAGCTCTATACAAAATGTTGTGCTCATGGAATCTCTTGGCTACAATTTACTTTCCGTATCTAGACTTGCTGACTTTGGTTTCAATGCGCTATTAACTGAAGTAGATTGCTGTAACGCCCCAGATATACTTTCCATATTTGTATCCAACTCTTGCCCTCTCCGGCGCTAAGTTATATTTATTTCTCGGGTTCGGGTCTTTGTCTCCGTGTGTTGTTTTTCTTTTTCGTGCATCTCTTATCATGTCATATCGTGCATTGCATTTGCATACACGTTCATCTCATGCATTCGAGCTTTTTCCCCGTTGTCCATTTTGCATTCCGGCGCTTCGTTCTCCTCCGGTGGCCATTTCTAGCTTTCTTTCGTGTGTGGGGTTCAAACATTGCCGGATTTGACCGAGACTTGTCATGCGGCCTTGGTTTACTACCGGTAGACCGCCCGTCAAGTTTCGGGTCATTTGGACTTCGTTTGATACTCCAACGGTTAACCGAGGGACCGAAAAGGCCTCGTGTGTGTTGCAGCCCAACACCCCCCAAATTTGTCCCAAAACCGACCAAACTCTGCCCCATGTCCTAGATCGTTCGATCACGATCGCGTGGGCGAAAACCGCACCTCATTTGAACTCTCCTAGCTCCACTTATGCCTATTTAAACACCCCTCCATTCGGATCTCAGATTTCTCCCCGTCCTCCTCCGAAAAAAAAAACAGATCTCCTTCCTCCGCCGCCGACGGACGTGTCCGGCCCGCGCCGGACAGCGTCCGCTCCACCCCGCCGCCACTCAGCCGCCGCCACGTGGCCCGGGGGACCGCTTCGCCGCCGCCGGCCCGCCAGGCCCGCGGGAAGCCCCCGCGGCCCAGCCGCCCCGCCACCGCTCGCCGCCCCTCCGCCGGCCTCCTCGCCGCCCGCGGCCGCCACCACCGACGCCCGGCCGGCGCCGCGCCCCTCCGCCGCCTCCTCGCCGCCTCCTCGTCGCCGGCAGCCGCCACGGCCACGGCCCCCTCGCCGGCGAGCTACAGGAGCTCCGGCGTGAACAGTACTCCGGCGCCGCCTCGGATCCGTGCGCTGGATCTAGATCTGGGGTTGACCCCCTCTCCCCCGAAACCCTAACTCCCATATTTTTATACATTCTTTGACTGCTCGTATCTCCGCAACCGTAGCTCCGTTTTGGGCATATGATACATCAAAATCTTTGCCTCGACATGTACATCATTTCATTCCATTGCATCATTTGCATTTGAGGTCATCTTGTTGTCCAAAATGCTGTTAGAAGGAGGCTTCGTGAGTTAAATTGCAGATCCGTTAGTTCATCATGCACTTTTGTCATTTTTGCCATGTTTAATTCGTGCATGATATGCCTGTGCCCCTTTGGGATGAATTGTTAAGCATTTTGTCTTGTTTCCAGAGGTGCCACCCATGCATTTTTAGGATGTGTGTGTTGTCTTGTGCAAGCTTGCGAAGAGAGGTACCTGAGATTGCTGATTTCATGGACTTAGTGATTTTCACTAAGTCTGGGATATTTTAGTTCATGATGCTATATGTCCAGCTTGTTTACTAGTGATCCGTGCCTCTTTTGAGGATGATCAGTAAGGGAGTTTTGATATTTATGTTATGCTCTATCCATCCATGTCTTTGTTTGCATATGTGGAGTGCTCTAGGTTGACTCAATCGAGCTCAACTTTTACTTCGTTGTTAATCTAGGCAGATCGTCAACTTGTTTGCGATTTTGCCGATGCTACCGTTAGTGTTCCATGCATGCTATGCCTTTGTTCTTGCCATGTGTAGCTAGAATATTGTGCCTTCTTGCTGGTTATATGCTCTCCTTGCCATGACTTGCACCGTAGTGAGTGCATCGAGCTCGTTTACATGCCTTCGTGAGTTAAATTTCTGCATGTCTCAGTTTTCACTAAGTCTGAAAACTGATTGTGTTCGAGGTATGTTCGTGAGCTCGGTAGAGTATTTTGTGAACCCTTTTGGCCCCAGGTCACTTTGGGTGTTTTGTTAAGCTTGTTGAGTAGCTCCATGCCATGTTATTACTTTTCATGTTCAGGTTTTGTATCATGTTGTTTTGCTGCTCCGAAGAGGGCTTCGTGATCTGAAATTTCAGGCTAGTGTTCATTTCACTAAGTCTGGAATCTGTTTTGCATATTCATTTTTTCCATGCTTGTTTGAACCTCTTAATGGATGAATTTGCCTATGGCTCAGTGCTAGTGTTTTGTTAACCATCTTGTTTACATCACTGCCATGTATTTTGTTTTCATGCTTGGTGGCTGTAGCATGTTCATTGCGTTGCATTTAGGAGCCTACTTGCTGTATATCGCAGATCGGTTCGTTTCGTAAAACGCTCGCCATTTCCAAACCGTAGCTCCGATTCCTATGATCTTTATATCGTTTTCAGGTGATTTCTTCCCCTCTATCCAGTGGCCCACTAGGTCATCCAAGTTGAGGCAAGGTTCATGCATTTTCTGTAACGTCTTGCATTTTGCATCCCGCATCGCATCCCGCATCGCATATCATCTTTGCATCTTATTGCTTGTCCTTGCACGTGGTTGAATGTATTCTTGTTGCTTGTTTGTGTTGTTGGGTAGAGCCAGGAGACGAGTTTTCTAACGAGGAGCCCGTTGAGTGTGCTTTTGAGGATCCAGTCAACTCTGACAGCTTTGCAGGCAAGATGATCATACCCTCGAAATCACTACTATCTTTGCTATGCTAGTTTGCTCGCTCTTTTGCTTTGCCACTGCTACGATGCCTACCACTTGCTTGTCAGCCTCCCAATTGCATGATTGAACCTCTAACCTACCATTGTCCTAGCAAACCGTTGATTCGCTATGTTACCGCTTTGCTCAGCCCTTCTTATAGCGTTGTTAGTTGCAGGTGAAGATTGGAGCCGTTCCTTGTTGGAACATTTATTTACTTGTTGGGATATCATTATATTGCTATGTTATCTTAATGCATCTATATACTTGGTAAAGGGTGGAAGGCTCGGCCTCTCGCCTAGTGTTTTGTTCCACTCTTGCCGCCCTAGTTTCCGTCATATCGGTGTTATGTTCCCGGATTGTTGCGTCCCTTACGCGGTTGGGCTATAATGGGAACCCCTTGATAGTTCGCCTTGATTAAAGCTTTTCCAGCAATGCCCAACATTGGTTTTATCATTTGCCGCCTACCCCCCTTTTCCCTTGGGTTTCCGGAGCCCGAGGGTCATCTTTATTTTAGCCCCCCACGGGCCAGTGCTCCTCTGCGTGTTGGTCCGAACTAGAGCCCTGTGCAGCGCCACCTCGGGGAAACTCAAGGGCTGGTTTTAGTTGTACGGATTGCTCATCTGAGTGTGCCCTAAGAAAGAGATATGTGTAGCTCCTATCGGGATTTGTCGGCACATTCGGGCGGTGTTGCTGGACTTGTTTTAACCTGTCGAATCATCTTGTTGTACCGAGATACCGAGTCTGATCGGTGTGTCTTGGGTGGAGGTCTATTCCTTCGTTGACCGTGAGAGCTTGTTATGGGCTAAGTTGGGACTCCCCTGCAGGGATTGATCTTTCGAAAGCCGTGCCCGCGGTTATGGGCAGATGGGAATTTGTTAATGTCCGGTTGTAGATAACTTTAACTAAACTTAATTAAAATGAATCAACCGTGTGTGTTACCGTGATGGCCCCTTCTCGGCGGAGTCCGGGAAGTGGACACGGTGTTGGAGTTATGCTTGCGCAGGATGTTCCTTTAGCTTCTCGCTCATGCTTCGCCTTCTCTTCTCGCTCTCATTTGCGTATAAGTTAGCCACCATATATGCTAGTCGCTTGCTGCAGCTCCACTTATATTGCCGTACCTGTCCTATAAGCTTAAATAGTCTTGATCGCGTGGGTGTGAGATTGCTGAGTCCCTGTGGCTCACAGATACTACAACTCCAGATGCAGGTCCAGGTGTTTCTGCTCCAGTTGACGATTACGAGCTCAAGTGGGAGTTCGACGAGGACTCTCAGCGATACTACATGTCTTTTCCGGATGATCAGTAGTGGTGCCTAGTTGGGGTTATCGATTCAGGGCCTTGTCGCATGTTGGGTGTCTTTTCTATTTTGGCACCGTAGTCGGGCCATGAGTGATTTGTATGATGGATGTTATTTATGTACTTTGATGTGACGTGGCGAGTGTAAGCCAACTATGTTCTTCCCCCTTTTATTATATATTACATGGGTTGTTGTAATGATTGCCTGACTTGCGACATTGCTTTCAATGCGGTTATGTCTCTAAGTCGTGCCTCGACACGTGGGAGCTATAGCCGCATCGAGGGCATTATAAGTTGGTAATCAGAGGCTTCCCCGACCTTAGGAGCCCCATTGCTTGATCGTTTTTAGCAGCCGAGTTGTGTCTAGAAAAATGTTTTGAGTCCTTAGGAATTATATATCGGAGAGCTTAGGAATTCTTTTTACTTCCCAGCCTCCTCATCGCTCTGGTAAGGCATCCTGACGTAGAGTTTTGACTCTTCTCTTCTCAAATTTCACAAAAAAAAATTTAGGATCACGCGAGTATCTTGGTTTTGTTCCGATGGTTTTGTGACGAGAACATTGTTCTTGGTGCCTCCTGTCTTTAGGGGTTGTGGCAGTGTCCCGGGGAGTTGAGCTCCGAGGTGTTGTCGTCACAATTTTATCGTTGCAATTCTGGTATACTTGAGATATGTGCGCGACATCGAAAATCTCCTTTATGCAGTTCGTTGGTGAGATAACCTCGACGCCACCCAGTACTGGGGCGAGAGTTTGGGAGTATCGCCATAACTTGTATAACGGATGCTTTTTGAAGGTTGAGATAGATGGTTTCCGAAGGTTTCTTGGTTATGTGTTGAAGGATGGATACAGCTGGATGTAGGATTGCTAGCTTGAGTGAGATATTATGCTCCCCTGTATCCCCAACACCTGATTGCATAACCGGGAAAATTTCGGGAATTTCATAGGTGGGAATTCAAGTAGCCTTAGGATATCTTTCCGACAGATGTATGATATGAAATTGGGGTTCGACGTCTAGTGGTTCGCCTATTCATGGTCGATTTTACAGTGGTCTCGTTGTGTCTTAAAGAGTCCTTGGCTATGCTGACTCGGGGATGCTTCGTATGTCATGTGCACTGCCTTGTACATGATGGTGCTGTACGATCGAGCCCATGTAGGTCCCACCACGAAAACTTCGGACGAAATTTCTATCATGTATTTGTTCCGGCTTATTCCGCAGGCCAACCCTCGGTTTTATTTCGAGTTGTGGCATTCGTTTTGCTTCGACGTCATATGTTGATTCCATCCCTCATTGTTGTACCCCTTCTACCTGATTCTTCGTGGCTTCGCAATTTAGGAATATGTGACCACTTCAAGAGAAGTGCATTCATTCATTTTGTTCGGATGTGAAGACTTTATGTTGCAATTTTCATTCCGTTGGATTCAGCTTCAATATTTGTCTATTTGTGTGCTAATGGTGGTCAACCTGTTCAGGATGGCTCCTCCAACGCGCACGACTCCGAATCCTGACCCGCCTCCACCTCCGCCTCCTCCGGAAGCATGGCAAGCTGTGATGGCCGCTACTAATGCAAACACACAGTTGATCATGCAAATCCTCCAAGAGCGCAATCAAGGCAGTCAAGGGAATCAAGGCTCACCTCGATTGTGCTGCCAGGCAGATTCAATTGACTCATTCGTCTGAGGATGTAATTGTCTTTGCCGCTCGGGATAATACCATCCGTCTGTTTTCTCTCAATGAGAAGGGTGAATTGGATGCCATCTCTCAAATTCCAGTCGTTTGCGAGTATCAAGACGTTTTTCCAGAAGAACTCCCAGGGATGCCTCCAAACCGGCCGGTTGAATTTGTTATTGAACTTGAGCCCGGTACGGAACCTGTGTGCAAACGTCCCTACAAGCTCGGCCCCGAAGAGTTGAAGGATTTGAAGAAACAACTCGATGAGCAAGAAAGATTGGGTCTCATCCGGCCTAGTACTTCTCCGTGGGGTTGTGGTGTTCTTTTTGTGAAGAAGAAGGATGGATTGAGTCAACTTTGTGTTGATTACCGTCCAGTGAACAAGAAGACCATCAAGAACAAATACCCACTTCCCAACATCAATGAGCTGTTCGAAAAACTCAAGGGTGCCCAAGTATTCTCCAAGCTTGATCTCCGTATGGGTTATCATCAGATTCATATTCGTGAGCAAGATATTTCCAAGACGGCGTTCAGGACAAGTTTTGGTTCATATGAATACACCGTCATGTCTTTTGGCCTCGCCAACGCTCCTCCGACGTTCTCTCGCATGATGAACTTCATCTTCAACCCCTACACCAATGACTTCGTTTTGGTCTATCTCGACGACATTCTGGTTTTCTCGAAGAACAAGGAAGATCATGCCAAGCACTTGCGTTTGGTTCTTGACAAGCTCAGGGAACATCAGTTCTACGCCAAGTTCTCCAAGTGTGAATTTTGGCTCGATGAAGTTCTTTATCTTGGTCATATCATCTCTGCCAAGGGCATTTCCGTGAATCCTGAGAAGGTGTCCGCAATTGTGAATTGGGAACCTCCTCAGAACGTGAAGCAACTCCGCAGTTTCCTCGGTCTCGCAAGCTATTGCAGAAGATTCGTTGAAAACTTTTCTAAGATTGCCAAGCCTCTCTCAAATCTCCTTCAGAAGCACGTCAAGTACGTTTGGTCTCCGGAGTGTGATATTGCTTTCAACACTTTGAAAGAGAAGTTGATCACTGCTCCAGTACTGACTCCGCCTGATGAAACCAAGCCGTACGAGATCTTTTGTGATGCCTCTCTCCAAGGTCTCGGTGCTGTACTGATGCAAGAGAAGAAAGTTGTTGCGTATACCTCTCGCCAGTTGAAGCCTAATGAGAAGAACTACCCCACTCATGATCTCGAGTTGGCGGCAGTTGTGCACGCTTTGTTGACTTGGAGACATCTTCTATTGGGAAGAAAAGTGGACATTTTCACTGATCACAAGAGTCTCAAGTACATCTTCACTCAGCCTAATCTCAACCTCAGGCAAACTCGATGGGTCGAAATGATTCAAGAGTAGAATCCGAGTATTGAGTATACTCCAGGCAAGGCTAATGTGATTGCTGACGCTTTGAGCAGAAAAGCATATTGCAACAGTCTGATTCTCAAGCCCTATCAACCCGAGCTTTGTGAAGCTTTCCGCAAGCTGAATCTTCAAATTGTTCCTCAAGGTTTCCTCGCCAACCTTCAAGTTTCTCCTACCTTGGAAGACCAGATTCGCCAAGCCCAGCTTCTTGATGCTATGGTGAAAAAGGTGAAGATTGGTATTGCAAAGAGTCAGTCCAAGTACAAGTGTTACCGACTTGATGACAAGGACACTCTCTTCTTTGAGGATCGAATTGTTGTGCCCAAAGGTGAACTTCGTAAAGTGATCATGAACGAGGCTCACAACTCTCTCCTCTCCATCCACCCTGGTAGTACGAAGATGTATCAGGATCTCAAGCAAGCTTATTGGTGAACTCGAATGAAGCGCGAGATCGCTCAATTCGTGAACGAGTGTGATGTCTGCAGAAGAGTGAAGGCAGAACACCAAAGGCCAGCAGGTCTCCTCCAACCTCTTTCCATTCCAGAATGGAAGTTTGACCACATTGAAATGGACTTCGTGACTGGGTTTCCAAAGTCCAAGCGTGGCAATGATGCTATATTCGTCGTCATCGACAAGCTCACTAAAGTGGCTCACTTTCTGCCTATCAAAGAGTCGATCACTGCAGCTCAATTGGCGGAACTCTATACCTCTCGCATTGTCTCTCTGCACGGTATTCCTCAAGTGATATCTTCAGACCGTGGCAGCATCTTTACCTCCAAGTTTTGGGATTCTTTTCAGAAAGCCATGGGCACCAGTATCCGCTTCAGCACTGCTTTCCATCCTCAAACGAGCGTGTCAACCAGATTCTCGAAGACATGCTCAGGGCTTGCGTAATTTCTTTCGGCATGAAGTGGGAGGACTGTCTTCCTTATGCTGAATTCTCATACAACAACAACTTTCAAGCAAGTTCGGGCAAGGCCCCCTTTGAAATTCTATATGGCAGGAAGTGCCGCACCCCTCTCAACTGGTCTGAAACCGGTGAACGTCAGCTGCTGGGTAATGACCTGATCACAGAGGCAGAAGAAATGTGCAAGGTCATTCGTGATAACCTCAAAGCAGCCCAATCCCGCCAGAAGAGCTACTATGATAGTAAGCACCGTGATCTGGCTTTCAAGATCGGAGATCACGTTTACCTCCTCGTCTCTCCTATGAAAGGTACTCGTCGCTTCGGTATCAAAGGGAAGCTTGCCGCCAGATATGTCGGGCCTTTCAAGATTGCTAGCAAGAGAGGCGACCTCGCCTATCAGCTCGAGCTTCCTTCAAACTTTGCCAATGTTCATGAAGTTTTCCATGTCTCCCAACTCCGAAAGTGCTTCAAGACGCCTGAACGCACCATCAACTTCGAGGACATTGAGCTCCAAGAAGATCTCTCTTACCGTGAGCACCCAGTTGCCATTCTTGAAGAGACTGAACGCAGAACTCGTAACAAGTCAATTAAATTTCTAAAAGTCAAGTGGTCTCACCATTCCGATCGTGAAGCTACCTGGGAACGCGAGGATCACCTCCGTTCTGAGTACCCGGAGTTCTTTTAGTCCTAGATCTCGGGACGAGATCTTTTCGTAGTGGTGGAGTGTTGTAACGCCCCAGATATACTTTCCATATTTGTATCCAACTCTTGCCGTCTCCGGCGCTAAGTTATATTTATTTCTCGGGTTCGGGTCTTTGTCTCCGTGTGTTGTTTTTCTTTTTCGTGCATCTCTTATCATGTCATCTCGTGCATTGCATTTGCATACATGTTCATCTCATGCATTCAAGCTTTTTCCCCATTGTCCGTTTTGCATTCCGGCGCTTCGTTCTCCTCCGGTGGCCATTTCTAGCTTTCTTTCGTGTGTGGAGTTCAAACATTTCCGGATTGGACCGAGACTTGTCATGCGGCCTTGGTTTACTACCGGTAGACCGCCCGTCAAGTTTCGGGTCATTTGGACTTCGTTTGATACTCCAATGGTTAACCGAGGGACCGAAAAGGCCTCGTGTGTGTTGCAGCCCAACACCCCCCAAATTTGTCCCAAAACCCACCAAACTCTGCCCCATGTCCTAGATCGTTCGATCACGATCGCGTGGGCGAAAACCGCACCTCATTTGAACTCTCCTAGCTCCACTTATGCCTATTTAAACACCCCTCCATTCGGATCTCAGATTTCTCCCCGTCCTCCTCCGAAAAAAAAACAGATCTCCTTCCTCCGCCGCCGACGGACGTGTCCGGCCCGCGCCGGACAGCGTCCGCTCCACCCCGCCGCCACTCAGCCGCCGCCACGTGGCCCGGGGGACCGCTTCGCCGCCGCCGGCCCGCCAGGCCCGCGGGAAGCCCCCGCGGCCCAGCCGCCCCGCCACCGCTCGCCGCCCCTCCGCCGGCCTCCTCGCCGCCCGCGGCCGCCACCACCGACGCCCAGCCGGCGCCGTGCCCCTCCGCCGCCTCCTCGCCGCCTCCTCGTCGCCGGCAGCCGCCACGGCCACGGCCCCCTCGACGGCGAGCTACAGGAGCTCCGGCATGAATAGTACTTCGGCGCCGCCTCGGGATCCGTGCGCTGGATCTAGATCTGGGGTTGACCCCCTCTCCCCCGAAACCCTAACTCCCAGATTTTTATGCATTCTTTGACTGCTTGTATCTCCGCAACCGTAGCTCCGTTTTGGGCATATTATATATCAAAATCTTCGACTCGACATGTACATCATTTCATTCCATTGCATCATTTGCATTTGAGGTCATCTTGCTGCCCAAAATGCTGTTAGAAGGAGGCTTCGTGAGTTAAATTGCAGATCCGTTAGTTCATCATGCACTTTTGTCATTTTTGCCATGTTTAATTCGTGCATGATATGCCTGTGCCCCTTTGGGATGAATTGTTAAGCATTTTGTCTTGTTTCCAGAGGTGCCACCCATGCATTTTTAGGATGTGTGTGTTGTCTTGTGCAAGCTTGCGAAGAGAGGTACCTGAGATTGCTGATTTCATGGACTTAGTGATTTTCACTAAGTCTGGGATATTTTAGTTCATGATGCTATATGTCCAGCTTGTTTCCTAGTGATCCGTGCCTCTTTTGAGGATGATCAGTAAGGGAGTTTTGATATTTATGTTATGCTCTATCCATCCATGTCTTTGTTTGCATATGTGGAGTGCTCAAGGTTGACTCAATCGAGCTCAACTTTTACTTCGTTGTTAATCTGGGCAGATCGTCAACTTGTTTGCGATTTTGCCGATGCTACCGTTAGTGTTCCATGCATGCTATGCCTTTTTTCTTGCCATGTGTAGCTAGCATATTGTGCCTTCTTGCTGGTTATATGCTCTCCTTGCCATGACTTGCACCGTAGTGAGTGCATCGAGCTCGTTTACATGCCTTCGTGAGTTAAATTTCTGCATGTCTCAGTTTTCACTAAGTCTGAAAACTGATTGTGTTCGAGCTATGTTCGTGAGCTCGGTAGAGTATTTTGTGAACCCTTTTGGCCCCAGGTCACTTTGGGTGTTTTGTTAAGATTGTTGAGTAGCTCCATGCCATGTTCTTACTTGTCATGTTCAGGTTTTGTATCATGTTGTTTTGCTGCTCCGAAGAGGGCTTCATGATCTGAAATTTCAGGCTAGTGTTAATTTCACTAAGTCTGGAATCTGTTTTGCATATTCATTTTTTCCATGCTTGTTTGAACCTCTTAATGGATGAATTTTCCTATGGCTCAGTGCTAGTGTTTTGTTAACCATCTTGTGTACATCACTTCCATGTATTTTGTTTTCATGTTTGGTGGCTGTAGCATGTTCATTGCGTTGCATTTAGGAGCCTACTTGCTGTATATCGCAGATCGGTTCGTTTCGTAAAACGCTCGCCATTTCCAAACCGTAGCTCCGATTCCTATGATCTTTATATCGTTTTCAGGTGATTTCTTCCCCTCTATCTAGTGGCCCACTTGGTCATCCAAGTTGAGGCCAGTTTCATGCATTTTCTGTAACGTCTTGCATTTTGCATCCCGCATCGCATATCATCTTTGCATCTTATTGCTTGTCCTTGCACGTGGTTGAATGTATTCTTGTTGCTTGTTTGTGTTGTTGGGTAGAGCCGGGAGACGAGTTTGCTAACGAGGAGCCCGTTGAGTGTGCTTTTGAGGATCCAGTCAACTCTGACAGCTTTGCAGGCAAGATGATCATACCCTCGAAATCACTACTATCTTTGCTATGCTAGTTTGCTCGCTCTTTTGCTTTGCCACTGCTACGATGCCTACCACTTGCTTGTCAGCCTCCCAATTGCATGATTGAACCTCTAACCTACCATTGTCCTAGCAAACCGTTGATTCGCTATGTTACCGCTTTGCTCAGCCCTTCTTATAGCGTTGTTAGTTGCAGGTGAAGATTGGAGCTGTTCCTTGTTGGAACATTTATTTACTTGTTGGGATATCATTATATTGCTATGTTATCTTAATGCATCTATATACTTGGTAAAGGGTGGAAGGCTCGGCCTCTCGCCTAGTGTTTTGTTCCACTCTTGCCGCCCTAGTTTCCGTCATATCGGTGTTATGTTCCCGGATTGTTGCGTCCCTTACGCGGTTGGGCTATAATGGGAACCCCTTGATAGTTCGCCTTGATTAAAGCTTTTCCAGCAATGCCCAACATTGGTTTTATCATTTGCCGCCTACCCCCCTTTTCCCTTGGGTTTCCGGAGCCCGAGGGTCATCTTTATTTTAGCCCCCCACGGGCCAGTGCTCCTCTGAGTGTTGGTCCGAACTAGAGCCCTGTGCAGCGCCACCTCGGGGAAACTCAAGGGCTGGTTTTAGTTGTACGGATTGCTCATCTGAGTGTGCCCTAAGAAAGAGATATGTGCAGCTCCTATCGGGATTTGTCGGCACATTCGGGCGGTGTTGCTGGACTTGTTTTAACCTTTCGAATCATCTTGTTGTACCGAGATACCGAGTCTGATCGGTGTGTCTTGGGTGGAGGTCTATTCCTTCGTTGACCGTGAGAGCTTGTTATGGGCTAAGTTGGGACTCCCCTGCAGGGATTGATCTTTCGAAAGTCGTGCCCGCGGTTATGGGCAGATGGGAATTTGTTAATGTCCGGTTGTAGATAACTTTAACTAAACTTAATTAAAATGAATCAACCGTGTGTGTTACCGTGATGGCCCCTTCTCGGCGGAGTCCGGGAAGTGGACACGGTGTTGAAGTTATGCTTGCGCAGGATGTTCCTTTAGCTTCTCGCTCGTGCTTCGCCTTCTCTTCTCGCTCTCATTTGCGTATAAGTTAGCCACCATATATGCTAGTCGCTTGCTGCAGCTCCACTTATATTGTCGTACCTGTCCTATAAGCTTAAATAGTCTTGATCGCGTGGGTGTGAGATTGCTGAGTCCCTGTGGCTCACAGATACTACAACTCCAGATGCAGGTCCAGGTGTTTCTGCTCCAGTTGACGATTACGAGCTCAAGTGGGAGTTCGACGAGGACTCTCAGTGATACTACGTGTCTTTTCCGGATGATCAGTAGTGGTGCCTAGTTGGGGTTATCGATTCAGGGCCTTGTCGCATGTTGGGTGTCTTTTCTATTTTGGCACCGTAGTCGGGCCATGAGTGATTTGTATGATGGATGTTATTTATGTACTTTGATGTGACGTGGCGAGTGTAAGCCAACTATGTTCTTCCCCCTTTTATTATATATTACATGGGTTGTTGTAATGATTGCCTGACTTGCGACATTGCTTTCAATGCGGTTATGTCTCTAAGTCGTGCCTTGACACGTGGGAGCTATAGCCACATCGAGGGCGTTACAATTGCCGAGTGCTTCATAGAGATAATCATAAAATGGTCTTTACCGATCCACGTAGAGGTTATCTATATATTGTTGATTTCACTAGAAAGGCTCAACCTACAACTTGCCTAATTGCTAAATCCTCAAAAGGTTGGTTGTGGCATAGAAGGTTAGGTCCTGTGGGCATGCGAAATCTTGATAAGCTTATTAAAGGTAATAATATCCTTGGAGTAAAAGATGTTATATTTGACAATGATAGATTATGCAGTGCTTGTCAAGCAGGAAAACAAGTCGGAGGAAGTCATCCCGTGAAGAACATCATGACCATGAGGATACCACTCGAGCTACTTCATATGGATCTTTTTGGTCCCAATGCCTACAAAAGTCTCGGTGGTAACTCGTTTGGTCTAGTCATAGTCGATGATTCAGGGAGTCCTGGACTAAGGGGTCCTCGGGTGTCCGACCTGTTAGCCATGGGCCAGACTGATGGGCTGTGAAGATACGAAGACTGAAGGCTACACCCGTGTACGGATAGGACTCTCCTTGACGTGGAAGGCAAGCTTGGCGACTAAATATGTAGATTCCTTTCTTTGTAACTGACCTTGTGTAAACCTAGATCCTCCCTGTGTCTATATAAACCGGAGGACTTAGTCCGGAAGAGGGACATTGTAACGCCCCGGATACAACTTTCCATATTTGTAACTCCGACTCTTGCCATTTTCAGCTATGCGATATGAGATTTTCCTTCGTGGTTGGGTTTTGTCTTTGTTTTGCATTTTGTTCATGTCATGCATTTCATATCATGTCATCATGTGCATCGCATTTGCATACGGGTTCGTCTCATGCATCCGAGAATCTTCCCCGTTGTCCATTTTGCAATCCTACACTCCTACATGCACCAGCGCACCCCTCTTGTCTCTTTTCATGAGCGGGTGTTAAACGTTCTCGGAATGGACCGAGATTTGCCAAGTGGCCTTTGTACACCACTGGTAGACCGCCTGTCAAATTTCGTCCCATTTGGAGTCCGTTTGATACTCCAACGGTTAACCGGGTAACCGCGAAGGCCTCTTGTGTGTTGCAGCCCAACACCCCTCCAAAACGGCCCAATAACCCATCTAAACGACTTCCATGTCCTCCGTCATCGGATCACGATCGTGTGGGCGAAAACTACACCTCATTTGGACACTCCTACCTCCTCCTACCTATATATATGTGATCCCCTCCGAATTTTCGCGCAGTACAAACCCTAGCATCTTCCACCTCGCGCCGCGGGATACATCCGTCCACGCCGGACATGTCCAGCCTCCACGCTGCTCCAGCCAATCCCGTGACGCCACCTCATCTCCGCCGCCGCCCTCAGCCTACCGCATCGCGCCACCTCACACTGCCGCCGTTCCACCACCGTGCGGCCCGCGGGACACAGATCCGTCCCGCGCGAGCCCGCGCGTCGCCGCCGCTCGACTGTCACGGCCCGAAGCCCCGCCGCCATCCCCGCAGGGTCCCACCGGCGACCAGCGCCGCATGCGTGCTCGCCGGAGCTTCGCCGTCCTCCATCGCCCCGGCTTCCGCACCACCGGGCGCCGCCCGTCGCCGCACCCTGTTCCGCCCGAGCCTCCCCGGCTCCCCGCGCCCGAGCTAGAGGCTCGCCCGAGGCACCGCCGCCCATGCTCGCCGCCTGCGCCGCCGCCACCGGACTCCGCTACCACCGCTCTGCCGCCCCGCATACTCACCGGTGTTGCTCCGCTGCGCATCTCGCCGTCCAGCGCCGCTCGCCGGGGCTTCGGCCTCGCCTCCCCGCCGCCGACCGTCACCGGATCTGGCCGGGGACGAGGCCCCAATGCCGGTCATCGCCTCCATCGTCTCCCCGCACCCCGAGGTTCGTCACCGGCGCCGATCTGCACGGCCACAACCTGGAACGGCCGCATCCCTCGAACCAAACATCACTTGCACCCGGATCCATCCATCTAGCACCGCAGTGTATAGTTTTCCGGAGGTTGAAATCCCACTAAGTCTTTTTTGCAACATGTTTTATGCCCTCTTCATTGCCTCATATCTCCATGACCGTAGCTCCGTTTCATGCATATGATATATCGAAATGTTCATTGTGAGATGCTCTTCATTTCATTCCATTGTGGCATGATTGTTTGAGTTCATCTTGATGCTCTAATCATTGAAGCAAGAGTTCTATAAAATGTTTACTGCTGCTACTTATCAGTTTAGGGTGATTTGTCATTTTTGTCACATTTGATGTGTGCTTCATATGGACATGAGCTCTACATGTGTTTTGATCTATGCCATGCCATCTTTACAGGGGTGCTTGCCATGTAATTTTTGTGATCAATGTGGTGACTAGCACAAGCATGCAAAGTAGCCTTCGTGATATTGTTGTTTTCAGGGACTTAGGATTTTGCTAAGTCCTTGTTCTGCTGTTATTTTTATGCCACGAAACTTGATGCTACAGTGAGATCCATGCTTGTTTTGAGTATCTTCGGTAAGGGTGTTTTGAACATATGGTTATGCTCTACTTATCCATGCCCCTGTTTGCAATTATGGAGTGCCCTAGCATGTCTTAATCTTGCTCTACATTTGCTATAAAATGTTCCTAGCAGATCATTTACATTTTAATCAATTTTGCCATGGTTGTTGTTAGTGATCCATGCATGCTATGAACTTGATCTTGCCATGGTTAGCTTCATGAACATGTCTTCTTTCTGTTAGTATGTTTATCGTATCATGCAATGCCTTGTGGTGAGTGATTTGAGCTCGCAAAGATGCCTTCATAATTCTGTTTATGCCATGCTCTGTTTTCTGCTAATTCTGAATCTGTTAATAAAACTTTCTATGTTTACATGGGTGCGATAATATTGTAACGCCCCGAGACCGATGTGCCAGGTGTCCTATGCTTATTCGCTGTTGTTGCATTGTCATTGCTTGCGTGTCATGCATTGCATATCATGTCATCATGTGCATTTCATTTGCATACATGTTCGTCTCATGCATCCGAGCATTTTCCCCGTTGTCCGTTTTGCAATCCGGCGCTCCTATCTCCTCCGGTGGTCCTTTCTACTTTTCTTTCGTGTGCGGGTGTTAAACATTTCCGACTTGGACCGAGACTTGTCAAGCGGCCTTGGTTTACTACCGGTAGACCGCCTGTCAAGTTTCGTACCATTTGGATTTCGTTTGACACCCCAACAGTTAACCGAGGGACCGAAAAGGCCTCGTGCGTGTTGCAGCCCAACACCCTTCCAATTTGGCCCAAAGCCCACCTAAACCTCCTCCATCCTCTCGGTCGTTCGATCACGATCGCGTGGCCGAAAACCACACCTCATTTGGACTCTCCTAGCTCCCTCTACCTATATAAACACCTCCCCCTCCGAAATTCGCGGTGCAAACCCTAGATCCCTCCCTCTCTTCGCGCGCCGGACAAAAACCTCGCCGGCGGACGTGTCCATTTCAACCTCCGGCCGCCCGCGCCCAATCGGAGCATGCCACGTGTACCCGGCCGGCCCCCTCCGCCGCGGCCCGCTTGGGCCCGCGTCCGGCCCTCTCCGCCTCCAACAGGGCCGCGCCCCGCGCCCGCTCGCGCCGCCGTCTCCTTCGGCACCGGCCGCCCGACGGCGCCGCGGCTCTCGCCGCCGTCTTCGCCAACCACCGCATGCCATCGTCGGACTTCGCCGCTCCGCCACGGCAAGCTCGCCGCTGGCGCCATCCTCCTCGTCACCGCACGCGCTCCGCCCCGCCGCCCGCGTCCTCCGCCGCCCCGGCCGCGCTCCGGTGAGAGCCTCCTCCGCCCGGAGCTCCAGCCGCCGCCCCTGCCTTCTCCGGCGCGGATCCGGCGAGATCCGCCGCCGCCTCGGTTCGCGCGCCGGATGAACCCTAGATCTGGAGGTCTATATTTTCACGAAGTCCCCGAGTTTTCCATGTTTCAAATGCCCATGTTCATCGCACCGTAACTTTGCATCCGTAGCTCCGTTTTGGCATATAGCATATCAAAATGTTCGTCTCAGAGAGCACATAATTTCATCTCATTGCATCATTTTCATTTGAGTTCATCTTGATGCCCGAAATGCTGTTAGAAGAATGCTATTTGAGATAATTGTCAGATCTGCTGCTCCAATTAGATATTTGTCATTTTTGCATGATTAATGTGTGCATGATATGCCCATGAGCTCTTCATTAGTTTTGTTATATGTTTTGCCATCTATCCAGAGGTGCAACCCATGTATTTTTGTGATGAGTGTGGTGACTAGCACAAGCTTGCAAAGTGGTGCATTTGTTAATGCTGATTTCAGGGACTTAGCAATTCCACTAAGTCCTTGATCTGTTTATTTCATTATGCAATATGTTCATGTTGTTTCTTAGTGATCCGTGCCTCTTTTGAGGATGATCATTAAGGATGATTTGTTAATCTTGTAGTGCTCTATCCATCCATGTCTTTGTTTGCAATTATGGGGCACCCTAGCTTGAGTCAATCGAGCTCTACTTTTGTCATTTCGCGAATCTGGGCAGATTGTCTACTTGTTAGCGATTTTGCCGATGATGTTGTAGTTGATCCGTGCATGCTATGTTATTGTTCTTGCCATGCCTAGCTTATATTTTGTGTATTCTTGATGGGTGTATGCTTAGTTTGTCATGCCATGCTCTGTAGTGAGTGCATCGAGCTCGTAAACATGCCTACTTGATATCTGATTTTGCATGCTCCAGTTTTTCACTAAGTCTGTGATCTGTTTATGCTTTTGCCATGTTCACATGCTTGCAATTGTATTTTTTGATCCCTTTTGGCACAAGGTCACTAAGGGACTTTTGTTAAGCACTTTGAGTAGCTCCATGCCATGCTTTACTTTGCCATGTTAAGTTCCTGTAGCATATAGTTTTCATGCTCCAAAGTGTGCTACCTGATCTGAAATTACAGACTAGTGTTAATTTCACTAAGTCTGAAATCTGTTTACCAATTGCGCTTTTGCCATGCTTGTTTGAACCTGTTAATGGATGAATTGGCCGTAGCTCAGTGTTCATCTTTTGTTAAGAATCATGAATGGATCCATGCCATGTATTTTGCTGCCATATTTGAGTGCTGTAGCATGTTCATCTTGTTGCATTTAGATGGCTACTTGCTGTAAATCTCAGAACATGGCCATATTTGTTTTGCTTGCCATTTCCAAACTGTGCCTCCGATTCCGGCGTTCTTTATATCGTTTTCAAGCGAAATCATCTCACCTTTCCAGTGGCACACTTGGATTTCCATGTTGAGGCCAGGTTCATTCATTCCCTTGCAAATCATGCATATGCATCGCATACCGCATCCCGCATATCATACCATGTTCATGTGTGGTTTGTTTACTATGTTGTGTGCTTCTTTCCGGTGTTTGCTTCTTCGGGTTGGTTCCGGTAATGTCGCGTTTGTGAGGACCCATTCAACTACGTCCGTTTGTCTTCTTCATGGACTCGCTCTTCTTCCTTGCGGATCTCAGGCAAGATGATCATACCCTCGAAATCACTTCTATCTTTGCTTGCTTACTTGCTCGCTCTTTTGCTATGCCTATGCTGCGATACCTACCACTTGCTTATCATGCCTCCCATATTATTGAACCAAGCCTCTAACCCACCTTGTCCTAGCAAACCGTTGTTTGGCTATGTTACCGCTTTGCTCAGCCCCCTCTTATAGCGTTGTTAGTTGTAGGTGAAGATTGAAGTTTGTTCCTTGTTGGAACATGGTGATGTTGTTCCTTGTTGGAACATGTTTACTTGTTGGTATATCACAATACCTCTTATTTAATTAATGCATCTATATACTTGGTAAAGGGTGGAAGGCTCGGCCTTATGCCTGGTGTTTTGTTCCACTCTTGCCGCCCTAGTTTCCGTCATATCGGTGTTATGTTCCTAGATTTTGCGTTCCTTACGCGGTTGGGTTATAATGGGAACCCCTTGATAGTTCGCCTTGAATAAAACTCCTTCAGCAATGCCTAACCTTGGTTTTACCATTTGCCACCTAGCCTTTTCTTTCCCTTGGGTTCTGCAGACTCAAGGGTCATCATTATTTTAACCCCCCCGGGCCAGTGCTCCTCTAAGTGTTGGTCCAAACTAGAGCCCCTTGCAGCGCCACCTCAGGGAAACTCGAGGGCTGGTTTTAGTTGTACGGACTGCTCATCTGAGTGTGCCCTGAGAACGAGATATGTGCAGCTCCTATCGGGATTTGTCGGCACATTCGGGCGGTGTTGCTGGACTTGTTTTACCATTGTCGAGGATGTCTTGTAACCGGGATTCCGAGCCTGATCGGGTCTTCCCGCTAGAAGGAATATCCTTCGTTGACCGTGAGAGCTTGTGATGGGCTAAGTTGGGACACCCTTGCAGGGATTGAACTTTTGAAAGCCATGCCCGCGGTTATGGGCAGATGGGAATTTGTTAACGTTCGGTTGTAGAAAAACTGAAGTTGACCTTAATTAAAAATGCATCAACCGCGTGTGTAACCGTGATGGTCTCTTTCCGGCGGAGTCCGGGAAGTGAACATGGTGTTGGAGTTATGTTTGACTTAGGTTGTTCTAGGATCACTTCTTGATCATAGTTTCTCGATCGTGCTTTGCCTTCTCTTCTCACTCTCATTTGCGTATGTTAGCCACCATATATGCTAGTCGCTTGCTGCAGCTCCACCTCATACCTTTACCTTACCCATAAGCTTAAATAGTTTTGATCCTGAGGGTGTGAGATTGCTGAGTCCCTGTGACTCACAGATACTTACAAAACCAGCTTGCAGGTGCCGATGAGTCCGTGCAAATGACGCAACCAAGCTCAGGAGGAGCTCGATGAAGATCTTGTACTTTGTGTTGTTTCGTTCTAGTTGATCAGTAGTGGAGCCCAGTTGGGGTCGATCGGGGACCTTGTCGCATTTGGGGTTCTTCTTTTATTTTGGTTCCGTAGTCGGACGTTGATTGTATCTGATTAATGTAATGCTTTATTCATGTATTCTGGTGAAGTGGCGATTGTAAGCCAACTATGTATCTTTTACCCTATTATATTACATGGGTTGTGTGAAGATTACCTCACTTGCGACATTGCTTTCAATGCGGTTATGCCTCTAAGTCGTGCTTCGACACGTGGGAGATATAGCCGCATCGAGGGCGTTACAAATATCTTCCGTGCCTTTTTGGCTCATGGTCAGTAAGGGACTTTTGTTCTATGCATTTAGTAGATTCATGCCATGCCTTGTATTGATATGATATGTTCCAGTAGCATGTTGTTTGCTTGCTCTAAACATGGCTTCCTGATGATATTTTTGGCATGTTAGTATTTTCACTAAGTCTGTGAAGTTGATATCTTTTGCACTATTGCCATGCTTGTTTGAACCTGCTCTTGTGTGATTTAGCCGTAGCTCAGTGTTCATGTTTTTTCAAGCATCTTGTGTACATCATTGCCCTATGCTTTATTGTTATGTTGGAGTGCAGTAGCTTAGTTTCTTGTTGCATTCTAGCTGGCATCGTGTTGTTAATCGCAGTTTTGCACCATCCTTGTTTTGCTTGCCATTTGCAAACCGTGCATCCGTTTCCAGTGATCTTTATATCGATTTCGACTGAAATCATCTCATCTTTCCAGCGGAATTCTTGGTTTGCCAAGTTGATGCCTTGATCAATCTTTTCCTTCCAGAGCACGCATATGCATTGCATATCATATCTTGCATATCATACCATGTTTTGCATTATGTTGATTGTGCATTGCACTGTGTTTGATTGTTGGTCCTTTGATTGTGTTATTGCTTTGGGTAGAGCCGGGAGACGAGTATGTGATCGAGGAACCTGTTGAGTGCCCTAACGAGGATCAAGCTTTACTCAACTCTGAGAACTTTGTAGGCAAGATGATCATACCCACGAAATCACATCTATCTTTGCTTGCTAGTTGTTCGCTCTTTTGCTTTGTCGCGCTACCTACTACTTGCTATGTCATGCCTCCCGTATTGCCATGTCAAGCCTCTATCCCACCTTTCCTAGCAAACCGTTGTTTGGCTATGTTACCGCTTTGCTCAGCCCCTCTTATAGCGTTGCTAGTTGCAGGTGAAGATGAAGTTTGTTCCTTGTTGGAACATGGATATTGTTGGGATATCATTATTATCTCTTGTGTACTTTAATGCATCTATATACTTGGTAAAGGGTGGAAGGCTCGGCCTTATGCCTAGTGTTTTGTTCCACTCTTGTCGCCCTAGTTTCCGTCATACCGGTGTTATGTTCCTTGATTTTGTGCTCCTTACGTGGTTGGGTGTTATGGGAACCCCTTGACAGTTCACTTTGAATAAAACTCCTCCAGGAAGACCCAACCTTGGTTTTACATTTGCCTAACAACCTATACCTTTCCCTTGGGTTTCGCGAGCCCGAGGGGCATCTTTATTTTAACCCCCCGGGCCAGTGCTTCTCTATGTGTTGGTCCGAACTTGGCGATGTCCGGCGCCCCCTGGGCAACTACGGTCTATGCCAACCCAACGTCTTGCCCATCCGGTGTGCCCTGAGAACGAGATATGTGCCGCTCGTATCGGGCTTTGTCGGCACATCAGGGCGGTCTTGCTGGTCTTGTTTTACCATTGTCGGAATATCTTGTAACCGGGATTCCGAGTCTGATCGGGTCTTCCTGGGAGAAGGAATATCCTTCGTTGACCGTGAGAGCTTGTGATGGGCTAAGTTGGGACACCCCTGCAGGGTTTGAATTTTCGAAAGCCATGCCCGCGGTTATGTGGCAGATGGGAATTTGTTAATATCTGGTTGTAGAGAACTTGACACTTAACTTAATTAAAATGCATCAACCGTGTGTGTAGCCATGATGGTCTCTTTCCGGCGGAGTCCGGGAAGTGAAAACGGTCCTTGTGTTATGCTTGAACGTAAGTAGTTTCAGGATCACTTCTTGATCACTTCTAGTTCACGGCTGTTGCGTTGCTTCTCTTCTCGCTCTTATTTGTGTAAGTTAGCCACCATATATGCTTAGTGCTTGCAGCAGCTCCACCTCACTACCCTTTCCTACCCATAAGCTTAAATAGTTTTGATCTCGCGGGTGTGAGATTGTTGAGTCCTCGTGACTCATAGATACTTCCAAACAGTTGCAGGTGCCGATGATACCAGTGCAGGTGACGCAACCCAGCTCAAGTGGGAGCTCGATGAATATATTGATCATTGTCTTGTTTCGTTTCCTATTGATCAGTAGTGGATCCTAGTTGGGACGATTGGGGATCTAGCATTTGGGGTGGTCTTTCTTTATTTTGGTCCCGTAGTCGGTCCTTGATTGTATTCTGGATGATGTATGGATTATTTATGTATTGTGTGAAGTGGCGATTGTAAGCCGACTTTTTATCCATTTCTTATTCAGGACGTGGGATGTGTAAAGATTAACCCTCTTGCGACAGACCTACCATGCGGCTATGCCTCTAAGTCGTACCCCGACACGTGGGAGATATAGCCGCATTATGGGTGTTACAAGTTGGTATTAGAGCCTTCCCCGACTTAGGAGCCCACTGCTTGATCGAATAGCTGACGTTGTTGAGTCTAGAACAAAATGTTTTGAGTCTTAGGATTATATATATATCGGAGAGTAGGATTCTTTTTACTCCTCAATCCCTTCGTTGTTCTGGTGAGGCCTCCTGGCGTAGAGTTTTGAGTCTTCTCTCCTCAAATTTCACGATTTTTTTAGGATCACGCAGGTATCTTGGAATCTTTCTGATGGTTTTGTGACGAGAACATTGTTCTTGGTGCCTCCTGACATTTAGGGGTTGTGGCAGTGTCCCGGGGAGTTGAGCTCCGAGGTGTTGTCGCCACAATTTTATCGTGCAGTTTTGGAATACCTGAGTTTTGCCGACATTGAAAATCTCTTTTATGTAGTTGTTGGTGAGATAACCTCGACGCCCCCCAGTACTGGGGCGGGAGTTCGGGAGTATTGCCATAACTCGTATAACGGATGCTTTTCGAAGGTTGAGATAAATGATTTCCGAAGGTTTCTTGGTTATGTGTTGAAGGATGGATACAGCTGGATGTAGGATTTGCTAGTTTTGGGTGAGATATTATGCTTCCCCTGTATCCCCATCACCTGATTGCATAACCAGAAAGTTTCCAGAGTTTATAAGTGGGAATTCAAGTAGCTCCTAGAATATCTTTCCAACAGACACATGATATGATATGGGATCTATCATACGTTTGTTTCGGCTTATTCTGCAAGCCAATCCTTTGTTTTGTCTTGAGTTGTGGTATTCGAGTTGCTTCGAAGTCAAATGTTGATTCCATGTCTCTTCTAAATGGTGTTCTCATATTTCTATGTGAATACTAATCCTTTTTGTTAATCGAGATTGTCATGTCAATCCTTTTCAACCGGCGTGTTTCTCTTCAAGTGGATCCGATCATTTAAACATCTGCAAGTCACCTCTCGATGTTTCCCAATGTTATTCGTTTCATCTGTCCATCTGTCCCCAAGTTGCCTTTGTTTTCCCACCCACCCACCCCTTTTTCTTAAAGGACTCGGAATTCTTAATCAAGTATCCATCTTATGGATGTGAAGTCTCTTCTTTCTTTTGTTTCAATGTTCTTATCCGGTGATTCTCACGAAGATACTAACGGAGCTTCAAGTTCGTCATTGTTCATTCTTTTCTTCTTTGATGGATTCAATTCAAGCATTGTCGATCATATCATTTCCTTGTTTCAAATGTCTTCTCTTGCCAGTGCACCTCCTAATCATTCACCTCTCACTATTCATTTGTTCCGGAGTGCGAAGATATCTCGGAAGATTAGTTGCCATTCTCAATCCGTTCAAGTTATTTCGAGGTTGTTATCTCATTCAAGTCATTTAAATCAATCGGTGCAATCTCCCTTTCAAGTATTCGTCTGAAGGTGTTTCTCATGAGTGGACCCTAACCCACAGGTTTTTTCCCAGGATCTTACCTAACTCTTATTTTTTCGAAGTTATTCTCAAATTCATTTCAAAGTTGACGTAAGAATGAATTGTCATCAGTCATATGGTTTTCTCCAAGATCTTTCAAATTCTTCTCATCATTTGGTTCAACCTTTCTAATTTTCATCCCGAAGATACTCAACAATTCCTGGTGGTGTTTCTCATCGTCATTCTCAACACTTGAATACCGAAGAACAGTTTCTCTCAAATCTTGGTCCGTTCTCTCGAAGATGCATAGTTCAAGCTTGATGCCATCCTCTCATAATTGTTTTTGATTGTTAGAATTCTTTTCACCTATCCAGAGCAAATTCAAGATTCTTTTCAGTTTGGCTCTCCAAAGGCCATCATTTCGGGTTTATTCATCCTTAGCTTTCAGCTATTGTTCTCTAAAATCTTACTGGTGCATCATTCAAATATTCGCTAATCAGCTCGGGATCTCTTCGTTCTCTTGTATCTAATTTCCCTCAAGTATCTTCATTCATTTTCCAATTCTTCCCGGTGAATTGTGCCTTTCCTACCTTCATTTTTAATTCTTACGGTGGTTCGTTCAATAATTCTCTTCCGTGTTATCGTATCAATTCATTCTTTCTTTCTTCCCAATCCTACCCGTGGTTCGTTGAAGACCTTCCCAAGTTTGCGCAATATCTATCTTAAATCATTTCTATGAGAATAAGTAGTATGCCAAATCCGTTGTTTGTCATCAATTTAAATTGGTGAAGGATACGCATAACATAATTCTTATTCTTGTTTCATCCAAGTGATTAATTGCTTATTCCGGAGGCTCATCAAATTCTCGATTTTATTGTTTCATCTTTTCTTTTCCCGGAGTTCCAAGCTCTCATCATCACGAAGATCCTTCTAAATCATTGCAAGACTTCAATATTACTCTTTTCATCCTTCACTTCTTTTGATCATTCTTTTATTACCGGAGTTCTTCATGGAGACTCTACATGGTGGTTCATCAAGGATTCCTTTCATTCTTCAATTGTTCTTCAAGATTTCTCTCGAAGTTAAGATCCTCCAAGCTATACTCTAATATAAACATGGTGTTCAACACATGTCTTGTTTTGAGGAGTTCAAGCTTTCTTCATCTTGCATTCTGAAGTGCAATTCTTTATACCTTATCTTTTGAGGTGGTGTTATGTCATTTTTGACAATTTCCCTTCGTTTTTCATGATTCGCAAGTTTTCACGGATGAGATAGTCAAACCCATGAATTTCTTCGAGCATGAGTTCTTCTCAATCCAACAATCACTTCGTTGGAGTTATCTTGGGTTATATTTCAACTAAAGCTTTCCCTAAGGATTGTTGCTATTTATGGTGCTTATAAATGACCCATGTTCTTCATTGATCCTCTCGGTGAAATAAGCTTCTCGTCTTGTTGATATCAATCCAATATTTTGTTTCCGTAGTGGCAGAATTCCGCCTCAATTTTGAGAAGTTTTCCATAAGCCCATTACAAGTTTATTCGTTTCATTGTTGGTTTTCCAACAACTCCGTTATAACCTTCTTGGAAGGGTGCTCTCCAAGCTCTTTTGTGGCAGAAGTGGACATTTTCTTCTCCATTCTTTCATTCCAATGATCTATCTTCTATTCTTTATTCCGGTGACATTGTCATGTTGCTCTTCTCTCTCATCATCTCAAGTTGTGAGGATCGTGTTCTTTTCGTGCTTATCCATTTAACCGGAGTGTTGTGTCCTCTTTTCAAGTTCTTTTTAACTTATCAAGTCTTGCATCTCTTTTCAACCGGAGCGCTATCCGAATTTGTTCTTCCTCATTCCTTTTTTCTAACAGAGTGTTTTCAAGTTTATTCATCTTCATTGTATTTTTTTCTCCAAGATGGTTTAACCTCTCAAGGTTCTTTGGTTTCACTCGTTTGTCAAAGAAGCAAATTAGTTTTACCTCTTCTCTTCCTCTCCCATTTCCCTCCGGTGCCATCCGAGATCTCGGGACGAGATCCTCTCGTAGTTGTGGAGTGTTGTAACGCTCCGGATACAACTTTCCATATTTGTAACTCCGACTCTTTCCATTTTCTGCTATGCGATATGAGATTTTCCTTCATGGTTGGGTTTTTGTCTTCATTTTGCATTTTGTTCATGTCATGCATTTCATATCATTTCATCATGTGCATCGCATTTGCATACGGGTCCGTCTCATGCATCCGAGCATCTTCCTCGTTGTCCGTTTTGCAATCCGACACTCCTACATGCACCGGCGCACCCCTTGAGGGAGTCCTGGATTAGGGGGTCTCCGGACAGCCGGACTATCTCCATTGGCCGGACTGTTAGACTATGAAGATACAAGATTGAAGACTTCGTCTCGTGTCCGGATGGGAATCTACTTAGCGTGGAAGGCAAGCTAGGCAGTACGGATATGGATATCTCCTCCTTTGTAACCGACCTTGTGTAACCCTAACCCTCTCCGGTGTCTATTTAAACCAAAGTGTTTTAGTCCGTAGGATGACAATCATAACATACAATCATACCATAGGCTAGCTTCTAGGGTTTAGCCTCTCTGATCTCGTGGTAGATCTACTCTTCTACTACCCATATCGTCAATATTAATCAAGCATGACGTAGGGTTTTACCTCCATCAAGAGGGCCCGAACCTGGGTAAAACATCGTGTCCCCTACCTCCTGTTACCATCCGGCCTAGACGCACAGTTCGGGACCCCCTACCTGAGATCCGCCGGTTTTGACACTGACATTGGTGCTTTCATTGAGAGTACATCTGTGTCATCGCCGTTAGGCTTCATGGCTCCTACTATCATCGATAGCGATGCGGTCCAGGGTGAGACTTTTCTCCCCGGACAGATCTTCGTATTCGGCGGCTTTGCACTACGGACTAATTCGCTTGGCCATCTGGAGCAGATTGAAAGCTATGCCCCTGGCCATCAGGTCAGATTTGGAAGTTTGAACTACACGGTCGACATCTGCGGAGACCTGATCTTCGACGGAGTCGAGCCACAGCCGGGCGCGCCGCACTGTCGCGATGGGTATGACCTAGCTCTGCCGCCGAATAGTACCCCAGAGGCCGCTGCACCAGCTCCAACCCTTAGCTCGGAGCCAGCTGTGCCAATCGAGGACAGGTGGTTAGACACCGCCTCAGGGGCTACAGTCTCAACGGCGATCGAGCCAAACACCAGCATAATCCTCTGCACAACCCGTGACTCCAAGGTGCCAAACTCTTTTTCTGACTCCGAACCGCCCGCGCCCCTTCCAATCGAATCCGATTGGGCGTCGATCATGGAATTCACCGCCGCAGATATCTTTCAGCACTCGCCCTTTGGGGACATTCTGAGTTCACTAAGGTCTCTCTCTTTGTCAGGAGAGCCCTGGCCGGATTATGGCCAATAGGATTGGGATGCGGATGACGACGAAATTCGACTCCCACCCACCACCCACTTCGTAGCCACTGTCGATGATTTAACCGACATGCTCGACTTCGACTCTGAAGACATCGACGGTATGGACGATGATGTAGGAGACGAACATGAACCAGCACCTATAGGGCACTGGAAAGCCACCTCGTCATATGACATATACATGGTGGATACACCCAATGAAGGCAATGGCGACGAGATAGTGGAGGATGACCCCTCCAAGAAGCAACCCAAGCACCGACGTCAGCGGCGCCGCTCTAAGTCCCGCCAAAGCAAAAGTGGTGATACCGGCACAGGAGATAATAATACTCCGGACAGTGCCGAAGACAACAACAATCCCCTCCAGAAAGATTTAGAGCAGGAGGATGAAGGAGCCAGCTCTCCTGAAAGAGCGGCAGATGGAGAGGAGGAGGATGACAATTACATCCCCCCCTCCGAAGACGAGGCAAGCCTCGACGACGATGAATTCGCCGTCCCAGAGGATCCCGTCGAACAAGAGCGCTTCAAGCGCCGGCTTATGGCCACGGCAAATAGCCTGAAGAAAAAGCAGCAGCAGCTTCAAGCTGATCAAGATCTGCTAGCTGACAAATGGACTAAAGTCCTTGCGGCCGAGGAATATAAACTCGAGCGCCTGAAGAAAAAGCAGCAGCAGCTTCAAGCTGATCAAGATCTGCTAGCTGACAAATGGACTAAAGTCCTTGCGGCCGAGGAATATAAACTCGAGCGCCCCTCCAAGAGTTACCCAAGGCCCAGGTTACTACCCTGAATGGAGGAAGAAGCGTATGACACGGCTGATCGGCCACCTCATGGCCGCGATAGAGAGGCATTCCAGCCAAAAGCTCAGCCTCCACCCCAACGCCATTCAAATAAAAAGGCATGGGGAGATACGCTAGACCTGCGAGACATATTGGAGGACAAGGCAAAGCATTCAAGATCGATCTACGGATCACGAGGGCGCACCACTCTGCGAGACGACAAACGTCACGCCGGATACAGTAAAAGCAAATCCGGCCGGGCCGAACACAGTGGGCAAGACCCATTCGAGCTGCGTCGAGATATAGCCCAATACAGAGGTGCCGCACACCCCTTATGCTTCACGGAAGAAGTAATGGAACATCAATTCCCAGAAGGTTTCAAACCTGTAAACATTGAATCATACGACGGCACAACAGATCCCACAGTATGGATTGAGGACTTCCTCCTCCACATCCACATGGCCCACGGTGATGACTTACATGCCATCAAATACCTCCCACTAAAGCTCAAAGGACCAGTGCGGCATTGGCTTAACAACTTGCCAGCGAACTCCATTAGCTGTTGGGAAGATCTGGAAGCCGCATTCCTCGACAACTTTCAGGGCACTTATGTGCGACCAACAGACACCGATGATTTGAGCCACATAATTCAGTAGCCAGAAGAGTCGGCCAGGCAATTCTGGACTCGACAGCTGGCTGGCTCACAGTAATAAGGTATCAAAGAACCATGGTACCTCAGATACCAAGGACGTCAATAGCAGGTCACGTCGCAACAAGCATAAGCGCCGCATTAACAGCGAAAATACTGAGGATACGATAGTCAATGCCGGATTCAAAGGCTCTAAACCCGGTCAGCGGATAAATCCATTCAAACAAAGTACACCGGGTCCGTCCAGCTTGGACCTTATACTCGATCGCTCGTGTCAAATACACGGCACCCCAGACAAGCCAGCCAATCACACCAACAGGGATTGTTGGGTGTTCAAGCAGGCCGGCAAGTTAATTGCCGAAAACAAGGATAAGGGGCCGCATAGCGATGACGAGGAGGAACCTCGGCAGCCGCACACTGGAGGATAGAAGAGGTCTCCCCCGCAAGTGCGGACGGTGAACATGATATACACAACCCACATCCCCAAGAGGGAGCGGAAGCGTGCGCTCAGGGACGTATATGCGTTGGAGCCAGTCGCCCCAAAGTTCAACCCGTGGTCCTCCTGCCCGATCACCTTCGATCGCAGGGACCACCCCACTATTATCCGTCATGGCGGATTTGCCGCACTGGTCCTAGACCCAATCATCGACGAATTTCACCTCACTCGAGTCCTTATGGACGGCGGCAGCAGCCTGAACCTACTTTATCAGGACACAGTGTGCAAAATGGGTATAGACCCCTCAAGGATCAAACCCACAAAAACGACCTTTAACGGCGTCATTCCAGGTGTAGAGGCCCATTGCACAGGCTCAATTACACTGGAAGTGGTCTTTGGATCCCCGGATAACCTCCGAAGCGAAGAGTTAATCTTCGATATAGTCCCGTTCCGCAGTGGTTATCACGCGCTGCTCGGGCGAACCGCATTTGCTAGATTCAATGCGGTACCGCATTATGCATACCTCAAGCTCAAGATGCCAGGATCTCGCGGAGTCATTACAGTCAATGGAAACACAGAGCGCTCCCTCCGAACAGAGGAGCACACCGCGGCCCTCGCAGCAGAAGCACAAAGCAGCCTCTCAAGGCAATCAACCAGTTCAGCGTTTCAAAGCTTGGACACCTTCAAGCGCGCTCGGGGCAATCGGCAAATTGACCACCTGGCGCGATCTGAGCTCGTGTAGCAATACGGTGGCCACCCCAATACCAGCCCAGCGGCGAAACTCGTGCCGCACGTACATAATTACGCATTAAAAATACCATGGGCCAGGTGGGGAGGGGGGCACAACTGCGGCACGCCCCAAGACGCAGCCTAAACCGCACTAGGGGCTTCCCGTTCGGTTATTTTTCTTTTTCTTTCAGGACCTTAATCTCTGGAAACACTGTCCGGCAGCACTATTGCCGAACACATGATGCAGCAACCAAGGAGGCAGACAACTACGTTATACCACGGAATTCCCAGGTTGATTATCGTAATGAGCGAAATATTCGATTTCATATCATTCCTCAGCTTGCCCTTGGAAGGGACATAGTCCTACTCTTTGCTTATCCACTATCTGTATCACTCCACTTTAACGCAATTTTTCAATAAACAATGCATGACATTATGACTATTATTGCATTCTTGTTATATATATCTATGTGTTCATTAATGACGCCTTGCAACCGTACACTCTGGTACGGCCAATACACCAGGGGCTTACGTACCCCACAATGCGGTGTGAAAACTCTGAACACTTTCACAAGTGCGGCACCCCGAACTTATAACATTATATGCATCAACTCCGAATCATGTCTTTGGTGAAATGTTGGGTTTGCCCGGCTCCTATGTTTTGGTACCTTACGTTCCGCTCTATCGGCTAAGGTAGCGCTAGGGGAACTACTGCGATTGTGCCCCAGTTCTGCCGGGCTGAGCACCACAGTAGAGAAAGCTAAAACTGACTGTCATGATAAGGCGAGAGACTGGTCGCTGTTCGGCGAGGTTTTTTTTGAGTCCCTAAAGACTTATGCCGCTTAGGGTGAGGGGCCGGCCCAGTCCGGCTTACAGGCGTGTATCACGCCCCGAATTCGGCCTTCCGAATACCAGGGGCTTTGCCGAAATTTAAAATTATAGAATTCTATGGCTAAGTGAGAGTGATAAAGCATTATTAGTCCGGTTGCCTTGTTCGTTGTGCTGAGCACCTCCCTCGAAGGACCCAAATATGGGAACAAGAGTGCTCAGGTTTATCCCAAACACCCCAGCACTCGTGGCATGGGGGCAGAAGCGGAGGACTAGCCATCTCTCAGATTGGATAAACAACCAAACAGAAGGTAATATTTTAAATTCAAACAAGCGTTGCATATCGCATATGAAACAAGTTTTCATACATACAGGATAAAATGAGCAAGTCTCATTCAAATATTACATCTTTTGAACACTCATCCGCGATAAGACGGGCAACGGCAGAACACCCTCGTAGTACATCTCGGGGTGGCGGTGCTCCTTGTCCTCCGGCGGCCCCTCCTTGATCAGCTTCACGGCGTCTAGCTTGACCCACTGCATTTTTACACGGGCGAAAGCCCGGCGTGCACCTTCAATGCAGACGGATCGCTTGACGACCTCCAGCCGTGGGCAGGTATCCACAAGCCGCCTCACCAGGCCGAAGAAGCTGTTCGGAAGGGCGTCGCCAGGCCACAGCCGGACTATAAAGCCCTTCATGGCCTGATCGGCCGCCTTATGTAGCTCGACCATCTGCTTCAGCTGGTCGCTCATCGGCACCGGATGTTCGGCCTCAGCATACTGAGACCAGAACAGCTTCTCCGTCGAGCTTCTGTCCTCGGCCTGGTAAAATTGTGCGGCATCGGAGACACTGCGGGGCAAATCTGTGAATGCTCCTGAAGAGCTCCGGATCCGGGTAAGTAATCAGTAATTTACTTTTACATGCTTGCTTTGCATATAGAAAGCCTTACCCACCGCTATCTTCTTCATCGCGTTGATCTTTTGGAGGGCCTTCTGGGCCTCAGCCTTGGCACTCTTTGCGCTCTCACGGGCCGCGACAAGCTCAGACTCTCGCCTCTTCAAGTCAAGCTCCAATGCCTCGTGCTTCGTCACGAGAGCCTGGAGCTCTTGTTGCACCTCGCCCACCTGAGCCTCGTGCTTCTCTCACTTGGTGCGCTCCTTGGCCGCTGTATCTTCGGCCTTGGTCAGTGCTTGCTTCAGGGTCGCCACCTCAGTCGTGGCCCCTGGCAAACATACAATGATCCTGTCATTTTGCAATCACATCCTTTTTTTATACATATCTATAGACGGTGTATTACTTACCCTTGTTCTCCTCGAGCTGCCTCTTAGCAAGGCCGAGCTCCTTCTTGGACCCCTCGAGGTCCTGCTTCAGTACGGCGATCTCTGCAGTTAGTGTGGCGGACGCCAGCAGCGAAGCCTGCATATGCATATTGACATACTTATATTAGACTCCTGCGATATTATTTGATCCTCTGTTCGGCTTTTCTTTGTGAACACCAAACAAAGCATCAGGGGCTACTATCTATGCGGTAATATTTCTACTACATTTTAAAACGCTTACCTCAAAGCCTGTTAAAAGGCTAGCACAGGCTTCAGTCAATCCGCTCTTGGCGGACTGAACCTTCTGGATCACCGCACTCATGATAGTGCGGTGCTCCTCATCGATGGAAGCGCTATGAAGCGCTTCCAGCAGATTGTCCGGTGCCTCTGGATGGACAGAGGTCACCGGCACAGGCGCCTGGCCCTTCTTAGAAGGAGACCGCCTGCCCGAGCCCGGAACCGCTGGAGGGTCCGACACGGTGTTCGGCTGAGGACCAAACCTGGAGCTCTCGGGGGCCCCGTCCCCTCGGCTTCCGGAGTCCGGAAGGTCACCTTGAGGCGCCTCCGGGACTGTCTCCCCTCGATCCGGTGCCTCTTGAGACAACACCTCGGCGTCATCAGCAGGATGATGGGAGGTGGAGGTCGGGACTGGATCGCTATCCATGTCCGACGAGCCCGGGGAGCCGTCCGATGATACCTCGATATTGGCTCGTGGCGGCCTGTGTAATTATGTTCGGCGATTAGGGAAAGCAGTGTGACCAAGGATTCTTATGGGTTACTTTGGTATCCGAATACTTACGATCTCCCCGGGGGCTTGGCCCTGGGCAACCACTCGTTGTCGCCTTCGTCGGCGGCGGTGGAGCTGTCCGGAAGGAGAGTCCTTCCCTTCTTGGACCCTTCGCCCCCCCCCCAAGTTGGGGCAACCTTCCTTTTTTTGTCTCCCCCAGTCGGTGGGGGAGCATCTTCTTCTTCTTCTTCTTCTTCTTCTTCTTCCTCGTCTTCGGGGGAAGAGTGCGCCGCAGAGTCATTGGACGGTGAGTCCGACGACGCCTGGCGTCGGGAACTCTTTCGAGCTCCCTTGGCCTTCTTGGTCTTCTCCAGCACCTTATAAGGGGCCGGAGTCAACATCTTCGCCAGAAGAGCGTCTGCGGGGCCTTCGGGCAAAGGAGCCGGATAGTCGATCTGTCCGGCCATCTTCTGCCAGTCCTGTCAAAGGTACGGGAGTTTAGATCCCGCATAGAGACAATCTATATAAAAGGTATCCTATGAAAGGTAAAGCAGCTTACCGCATTGGCTTGGCGCTTTGCGCTGAATCCGCGATCCTCAGTAATAGGGGGAGGGACCTCGACACTTTTGAACATCACCCTCCAGGCGTCTTCGCGAGTCGTGTCGAAGAGCCTATTCAGAGTACGGTGCTGCGCCGGATTGAACTCCCACAAGGTGAACTCCCGTTGTTGGCACGGGAGTATCAGGCGGATGAGCATAACTGGACTATGTTGACAAGCTTGAGCTTCTTGTCCACCATGTTTTGAATATATGTTTGGAGTCCGGTTAGCTCTTTGGAACTACCCCGGGACAGGCCCTTCTCTTTCCAGGAGGTGAGCCGCATGGGGATGCCAGATCGGAACTCGGGGGCCGCTACCCATGCGGGGTCACGCGGCTCGGTGATATAGAACCACCCCGATTGCCACCCCTTTATTGTCTCCACAAAGGAGCCCTCGAGCCATGTTATGTTGGGCATCTTGCCCACCATGTCGCTTCCGCACTCCGCCTGGCGGCCACCCACCACCTTCGGCTTGACATTGAAGGTCTTCAGCCATAAGCCGAAGTGGGGCTTGATGCGGAGGAAGGCCTCGCACACGATGATAAACGCCGAGATGTTGAGGACGAAGTTCGGGGCCAGATCATGGAAATCCGGGCCGTAATAAAACATGAGCCCCTGGACGAAGGTATGGAGAGGGAATCCCAGTCCGCGGAGGAAATGGGTGAGGAATACCACCCTCTCGTGGGGCCTGGGGGTGGGGATGAGCTGCCCCTCATCTGGGAGCCGGTACGCGACGTCGTCGGGCAGGTATCCGACTCTCCTTAGTTTCTTGATGTCTCCCTCCGTGACAGAGGAGACCATCCACTTGCCTCCCGCTCCAGACATGATTGGAGAAGGTCGAGGTGGGAAGTGCAGACTTGGGCGCTAGAGCTCGAGTGTGCGAAAACGGATGAGCAAAGGAGGAAGAAGGCGTGGATAGAAAGGTGAATCCTTATCCCTTTATATGGGCGGACGAAACTAAGCATCCCCACTTGCCTGGTAAAACTCGCTTATCCCCCAAGCGCCGCAATTGATGGCGCGGTTGAGTTACCCACGCCCGTATTGATGAGAATCCCGCAATAAGGGGACATGATCTCTAATTTGACAAGACGTGTCGAAAAACTGCATCGCGTTATGTGCGGGGCTGGTTAAAAGAAACGGTTCGAATAATCACCGGGCCATGAAGTAACGTCATGCTGCCAAAACAAGCCAGCAAATTAGATCTGCAAAAATATTATTCTCTCTATGGTGGAATGTGGAACTTATTTTGCAGGGTCGAACACTATCCTCGTATTCAAATTCTTTTGTGATGTATTCGGAGAAGGAACCCGCCTTGCAATGCCGAAGATAATACTGCGCGCCGGACTCATCGTCATTGAAGCCTGGTTCAGGGGCTACTGAGGGAGTCCTGGATTAGGGGTCTCCGGACAGCCGGACTATCTCCATTGGCCGGACTGTTAGACTATGAAGATACAAGATTGAAGACTTCGTCTCGTGTCCGGATGGGACTCTACTTGGCGTGGAAGGCAAGCTAGGTAGTACGGATATGGATATCTCCTCCTTTGTAACTGACCTTGTGTAACCCTAACCCTCTCCGGTGTCTATATAAACCGAAGGGTTTTAGTCCATAGGACGACAATCATAACATACAATCATACCATAGGCTAGCTTCTAGGGTTTAGCCTCTCTGATCTCGTGGTAGATCTACTCTTGTACAACCCATATCATCAATATTAATCAAGCAGGACGTAGGGTTTTACCTCCATCAAGAGGGCCCGAACCTGGGTAAAACATCGTGTCCCCTGCCTCCTGTTACCATCCGCCCTAGACGCACAGTTCGGGACACCCTACTCGAGATCCGTCGGTTTTGACACCGACACCCCTCTTGTCTCTTTTCATGAGCGGGTGGTAAACGTTCTCGGAATGAACCGAGATTTGCCAAGTGGCCTTGGTACACCATCGGTAGACCGCCTGTCAAATTTCGTCCCATTTGGAGTCTGTTTGATACTCCAACGGTTAACCGGGTAACCGCGAAGGCCTCTTGTGTGTTGCAGCCCAACACCCCTCCAAAACGGCCCAATAACCCATCTAAACCACTTCCATGTCCTCCGTCATCAGATCACGATTGTGTGGGCGAAAACTACACCTCATTTGGACACTCCTACCTCCTCCTACCTATATATATGTGATCCCCTCCGAATTTTCGCGCAGTACAAACCCTAGCGTCTTCCACCTCTCGCCGCCGGACACATCCGTCCGCGCCGGACATGTCCAGCCTCCACGCCGCTCCAGCCAATCCCGTGATGCCACGTCACCTCCGCCTCCGCCCTCAGCCTACCGCATTGCGCCACCTCACCCCGCCGCCGTTCCACCACCGTGCGGCCCGCGGGGCCAAGATCCGTCCCGCTCGAGCCCGCGCGCCGCCGCCGCTCGCCTGTCACGGCCCGAAGCCGCGCCTCCATCCCCGCAGGGTCCCGCCGGCGACCAGCGCCGCCTGCGTGCTCGCCGGAGCTTCCCCCGTCCTCCGTCGCCCCGGCTTCCGCGCCACCGGGCGTCGCCCGTCGCCGCACCCTGTTCCACCCGAGCCTCCCCGGCTCCCCGTGCCCGAGCCAGAGGCTCGCCGAGGCACCGCCGCCCGCACTGGCCGCCTGCATCGCCACAGAGAAGCCCGCCGCCACTAGACTCCGCTACCACCGCTCTGCCGCCCCGCTTCCTCACCGATGTTGCTCCGCCGCGCATCTCGCCGTCCAGCGCCGCTCACTGGGGCTTCGGCCTCGCCTCCCCGCCGCCGACCGTCGCCGGATCTAGCCGGGGACGAGGCCCCAGCGCCATCATCACCTCCATCATCGCCCCGCACCCCGAGGTTCGTCGCCGGCGCCGATCTGCACGGCCACAACCCAGAACGGCCACATCCCGCGAACCAAACAGCACTTGCACCCGGATACATCCATCCCGCATCGCGACGTCCAGTTTCCCAGAGGTTGAAATCACACTAAGTTTTTTCTGCAACATATTTTATGCCCTGTTCATTGCCTCATATCTCCTTGACTGTACCTCTGTTTCATGCATATGATATATCAAAATGTTCATTGTGAGATGCTCTGCATTTCATTCCATTATGGCATGTTTGTTTAAGTTAATCTTGATGCCCTAATCATTGATGCAAGAGTGCTATAAAATGTTTACTGCTGCTACTTATCAGTTTAGGGTGATTTGTCATTTTTGTCACATTTGATGTGTGCTTCATATGGGCATGAGCTCTACATGTGTTTTGATCTATGCCATGCCATCTTTACAGGGGTGCTTGCCATGTGTTTTTTGTGATCAATGTGGTGACTAGCACAAGCATGCAAATTTGGCTTCGTGATATTGCTGTTTTCAGGGACTTAGGATTTTGCTAAGTCCTTGTTCTGCTGTTATTTTTATGCCATGTAAACTTGATGCTACAGTGAGATCCATGCTTGTTTTGAGTATCTTCAGTAAGGGTGTTTTGAACATATGGTTATGCTCTATCCATCCATGCCCATGTTTGCAATTATGGAGTGCCCTAGCATGTCTTAATCTTGCTCTACTTTTGCTACAAAATGTTCCTGGCAGATTATTTACATGTTAATCAATTTTGCCATGGTTGTCATTAGTGAACCATGCATCCTATGAACTTGCTCTTGCCATTGTTTACTTCATGAACATGTCTTCTTGCCGTTAGTATGCTTATCTTGTCATGAAATGCCTTGTGGTGAGTGATTTGAGCTCCGAAACATGCCTTCATAATTATGTTTATGCCATGCGCTGTTTTCTGCAAAGTCTGAATCTATTAATAAAACTTGCTATGTTTACATGGGTGCCATCACATCTTCCGTGCCTTTTTGGCTCACGGTCAGTAAGGGACTTTTGTTCTATGCATATAGTAGATTCATGACATGCCTTGTATTGCTATGATAAGCATGTTGTTTGCTTGCTCTAAACATGGCTTCCTGATGTTATTTCTGGCATGTTAGTATTTTCACCTAGTCTGTGAAGCTGATATCTTTTGAAATTTTTCCATGCTTATTTGAACCTGCTCTTATGTGATTTAGCCGTAGCTCAGTGTTCATGTTTTATCAAGCATCTTGTGTAAATCACTGCGATATGCTTTGTTGTTATGTGGGAGTGCAATATCTTAGTTTATTGTTGCATTCTAGATGGCATCGTGTTGTTAATCGCAGTTTTGCACCGTCCTTGTTTTGCGTGCCATTTGCAAACCGTGCATCCGTTTCCGGTGATCTTTATATCAATTTTGACTCAAATCATCTCATCTTTCCAGCGGAATACTTGGTTTGCCAAGTTGATGCCTTGATCAATCTTTTCCTTCTGGAGCACGCATATGCATTGCATACCACATCTTGCATATCATGCCATGTTTTCCATCATGTTGATTGTGCATTGCACCGTGTTTGATTGTTGGTCCTTTGCTTGTGTTCTTGATTTGGGTAGATCCGGGAGACAAGTACGTGATCGAGGAACATGTTGAGTACTCTAACGAGGATCAAGTTTTATTCAACTTTGAGAACTTTGCAGGCAAGATGAGCATACCCTCGAAATCACTTCTATCTTTGCTTGCTAGTTGTTCGCTCTTTTGCTTTGCCGCGTTACCTACCACTTGCTATATCATGCCTCCCACATTTCCATGTCAAGCCTCTAACCCGCCTTTCCTAGCAAACCGTTGTTTGGCTATGTTACCGCTTTGCTCAGCCCCTCTTATAGCGTTGCTAGTTGCAGGTGAAGATGAAGTTTGTTCCTTGTTGGAACATGGATATTGTTGGGATATCGTTATTATCTCTTATTTACTTTAATGCATGTATATACTTGGTAAAGGGTGGAACGCTCGGCCTTATGCCTGGTGTTTTGTTCCACTCTTGCTGCCCTAGTTTCCGTCATACCGGTGTGATGTTCCTTGATTTTGCGTTCCTTACGCGGTTGGGTGTTATGGTAACCCCTTGACAATTTGCTTTGAATAAAACTCCTCCATCAAGGCCCAACCTTGGTTTTACATTTTCCTAACAACCTATACC
Source organism: Triticum urartu (assembly GCF_056163025.1). Taxonomy (NCBI): domain Eukaryota; kingdom Viridiplantae; phylum Streptophyta; class Magnoliopsida; order Poales; family Poaceae; genus Triticum; species Triticum urartu. The sequence goes on from NC_141874.1 coordinate 306,892,729, forward strand.
TTTCCCTTGGGTTTTCATGAGCCCGAGGGTCATCTTTATTTTAACCCCCCTCGGGCCAGTGCTTCTCTAAGTGTTGGTCCGAACTGGGCGATGTCCGGCGCCCCCTGGACAACCAGGATCTATGCCAACCCAACGTCTTGCCCATCCGGTGTGCCCCACGAACGAGATATGTGCAACTCCTATCGGGATTTGTCGGCACATCCGGGCGGTCTTGCTGGTCTTGTTTTACCATTGTCGAAATGTCTTGTAACCGGGATTCCGAGTCTGATTGGGTCTTCCTGGAAGAAGGAATATCCTTTGTTGACCATGAGAGCTTGTGATGGGCTAAGTTGGGACACCCCTACGGGGTTTGAACTTTCGAAAGTCGTGCCCGCGGTTATGTGGCAGATGGGAATTTGTAAATATCCGGTTGTAGAGAACTTGACACTTAACTTAATTAAAATGCATGAACCGCGTGTGTATCCGTGATGGTCTCTTTCCGGCGGAGTCCAGGAAGTGAACACGGTGCTTGTGTTATGCTTGAACGTAAGTAGTTTCAAGATCACTTCTTGATCACTTCTAGTTAACGACCGTTGCGTTGCTTCTCTTCTCGCTCTTATTTGCGTAAGTTAGCCACCATATATGCTTAGTGCTTGCTGCAGCTCCACCTCACTAACCTTTCCTACCCATAAGCTTAAATAGTCTTGATCTCGCGGGTGTGAGATTGTTGAGTCCTTGTGACTCACAGATACTTCCAAACAGTTCCAGGTGCCGATGATACCAGTGCAGGTGACGCAACCCAGCTCAAGTGGGAGCTCGATGAAGATCTTGATTGTTGTCTTGTTTCGTTTCCTGCTAATCAGTAGTGGAGCCGAGTTGGGACGATCGGGGATCTAGCATTTTGGGTGGTCTTTCTTTATTTTGGTTCCATAGTCGGTCCTTGATTGTATTCTAGATGATGTATGGATTATTTATGTATTGTGTGAAGTGTCGATTGTAAGACGACTCTTTATTCCTTTCTTATTCAGTACATGGGATGTGTAAAGATTACACCTCTTGGACAGACCTACCATGCGTCTATGCCTCTAAGTTGTGCCCCAACACGTGGGAGATATAGCCGCATTGTGGGTGTTACAGACATTATCATAACCACACAAGCTAGGCCTCTAGGGTTTAGCCATTACGATCTCGTGGTAGATCAACTCTTGTAATACTCATATTCATCAAGATCAATCAACCAAGACGTAGGGTATTACCTTGATACGTCCATTTTGCATCATGCTTTTATATCGATATTTATTGCATTATGGGCTGTTATTACACATTATGTCACAATACTTATGCCTATTCTCTCTTATTTTACAAGGTTTACATGAAGAGGGGGAATGCCGGCAGTTGGAATTCTGGGCTGGAAAAGGAGCTAATATTAGAGACCTATTCTGCACATCTCCAAAAGTCCTGAAACTCCATGGGAGCACTTTTCAGAATATATTGGGCGGAAGAAGTACCAGAGGGGGGCCACCCACCAGCCACAAGGGTGGGGGGCGCGCCCTACACCCCTGGGCATGCCCCCTGCCTCGTGGGCCCCCTAGTGGCCCTCCGATGCCCTTTTTTGGCTATATGGAGTCTTTCGTCCGAGGAAAAATCATAAGCAAGCTCATGGGACGAAACTCCGCCGCCACGAGGCGGAACCTTGGCAGAACCAATCTAGGGCTCCGGCAGAGCTGTTCTACCGGGGAAACTTCCCTCCGGGAGGGGGAAATCATCACCATCGTCATCACCAACGATCCTCTCATCGGGAGGGGGTCAATCTCCATCAACATCTTCACCAGCACCATCTCATCTCAAACCCTAGTTCATCTCTTGTATCCAATCTTTGTATCCAAACCTCAGATTGGTACCTGTGGGTTGCTAGTAGTGTTGATTACTCCTTGTAGTTGATGCTAGTTGGTTTACTTGGTGGAAGATCATATGTTCAGATGCATTATGCATATTAATACCCCTCTGATTATGAACATGAATATCCTTTCCGAGTATTTATGTTTGTTGCTGATGACATGGGAGAAGTCTTGCTATAAGTAGTCATGTGAATTTGGTATTCGTTCGATATTTTGATGAGATGTATGTTGTCATCCCTCTAGTGCTATCATGTGAACGTCGACTACATGACACTTCACCATTGTTTGGGCCTAGAGGGAGGCATTGGGAAGTAATAAGTAGATGATGGGTTGCTTGAGTGACAGAAGCTTAAACCCTAGTTTATGCGTTGCTTCGTAAGGGGCTGATTTGGATCCATATGTTTCATGCTATGGTTAGGTTTACCTTAATACTTATATTGTAGTTGAGGATGCTTGCAATGGGGGTTAATCATAAGTGGGATGCTTGTCCAAGTAAGTACAGTACCCAAGCACCAGTTCACCCACATATCAAATTATCAAAGTACCGAACGCGAATCATATGAACGTGATGAGAACTAGCTTGACGATAATTCCCATGTGTCCTCGGGAGCGCTTTCCTTCATATAAGAGTTTGTCCTGGCTTGACCTTTGCTACAAAAAGGATTGGGCCATCTTGCTGCACCTTATTTACTTTTATTACTTGCTACTCATTACAAATTACCTTATCACAAAACTATCTGTTACCGACAATTTCAGTGCTTGCAGAGAATACCATACTGAAAACTGCTTATCATTTCCTTGTGCTCCTTGTTGGGTTCGACACTCTTAATTATCAAAAAGCTACGATAGATACCCTACACTTGTGGGTCATCAAGACTCTTTTTTGGCGCCGTTGCCAGGGAGTGAAGCGCCTTTGGTAGGTGGAATTTGGTAAGGAAAACATTTATATAGTGTGCTGAAATTTACTGTAACTTGTTATTATGGAACATAATCCTTTGAGGGGTCTATTCGGGGTATCTTCACCTCGTCTGGAACCACAATTAGCTACCCCTCAACCTACTGAACCTACTGCAAATGTTTACATTGAAATTCCTTCGGGTATGATAGAGAAACTGCTAGCTAATCCTTTTGCAGGAGATGGAACATTGCATCCCGATTTACACTTAATCTATGTGGATGAAGTTTGTGGATTATTTATGCTTGCAGGTATGCCTGAGGATGTTATCAAGAAGAAGATCTTACCTTTATCTTTGAAGGGAGATGCATTGACATGGTATATGCTATGTGATGATATGGGATCATGGGACTATAAGCGATTGAAATTGGAATTTCACCAGAAGTTTTATCCTATGCATCTTGTTCATTGTGATCGTAATTATATATATAATTTTTGGAATTGCGAAGGAGAAAGCATCGCTCAAGCGTGGGGGAGGCTTATGTCAATGTTATATTCATGCCCCAATCATGAGCTCTCACGAGAAATGATTATTCAAAATTTTTATGCTTGGCTTTCTCTCAGTAATCGCTCAGTGCTCGATACTTCTTGTAATGGATCTTTTATGATGAAGACTATTGAATTCAAATGGCATTTATTGGAAAGAATTAAATGCAACTCTGAAGATTGGGACCTCGATGAAGGTAAGGAGTCAGGTATAACACCTAAGTTTGATTGTGTTAAATCTTTTATGGACACCGATGCTTTCCGTGAATTTAGCACTAAATATGGACTTGACTCTGAGATAGTAGCTTCCTTTTGTGAATCCTTTGCTACTCATGTTGATCTCCCTAAGGAGAAGTGGTTTAAATATAATCCTCCCATTGAAGTAAAAGTAGTTGCACCTATTAAAGGTGAAGAAAAGACTATCACTTATAATGATCCTGTTGTTCCTACTGCTTATGTTGAGAAACCACCTTTCCCTATTAGAATAAAGGAACATGCTAAAGTTTCAACTATAGTCAACAAAAGTAATATTAGGACACACAAACCCCCTGAGCAAGTTAAAGTTGAACCTAATATTGCTATGGTTAAAGATATCTTGTCCGATAATATTGATGGGCTTGTTATTTACTTCTGTGATGAGACTGCTAGAATTGCTAGACCCGATACTAAAAATAAACATAGGCCTGTTGTAGGCATGCCTATTATTTCTGTGAAAATAAGAGATCATTGCTATGATGGCTTATGTGATATGGGTGCTAGTGCAAGTGCAATACATAATTCCTTATACAAAGAAATTATGCATGATATTGCACCTGCTGAGATAGAAGATATCGATGTTACTATTAAGCTTGCTAATAGAGATACTATTTCACCAATTGGGATTGTTAGAGATGTTGAAGTCTTCTGTGGGAAGGTTAAATATCCTGCTGACTTTCTTGTTCTTGGTTCTCCACAAGATAGCTTTTGTCCCATTATATTTGGTAGACCCTTCTTGAATACTGTTAATGCTAAGATAGACTGCAATAATGATATTGTTTCTGTTGGTTTAAGGGATATGTCTCATGAGTTTAATTTTTCTAAGTTTCATAGACAACCCCGTGATGAGTAATTGCCTAGTAAAGATGAAATTATTGGTCTTGCTTCTATTGCCGTGCCTCCTACTAATCCTTTAGAACAATATTTACTAGACCATGAAAATGATCTGTTCATGAATGAAAGAAGGGAAATAGATGAAGTATTCTTTAAGAAGGGACCTATTCTGAAACACAACTTTCTTGTTGAAATCCTAGGGGATCCTCCTCCACCAATGGGTGATCCTGTGTTTGAGCTTAAACCATTGCCTGATACTCTTAAATATGCTTATCTTGATGAAAAGAAGATATATCCTGTTATTATTAGTGCTAACCTTTGAGAGCACGAAGAAGAGAGATTATTGAAAACTCTAAAGAAGCACCGTGCTGCTATTGGATATACTCTTGATGATCTTAAGGGCATTAGTCCCACTTTATGTCAACACAAAATAAATTTGGAGAAAGACGCTAAACCAGTTATTGATCACCAACGAAGGCTGGATCCTAAGATGAAAGAAGTGGTAAGAAAGGAAATATTAAAGCTCCTTGAAGCAGGTATAATTTATCCCGTTGCTGATAGTCAGTGGGTAAGTCCTGTCCATTGTGTCCCTAAGAAGGGAGGTATTACTGTCATTCCTAATGACAAAGATGAATTGATTCCGCAAAGAATTATTACAGGTTATAGGATGGTAATTGATTTCCGCAAATTGAATAAAGATACTAAAAAAGATCATTAACCTTTGCCTTTCATTGGTCAAATCCTAGAAAGATTATCCAAACATACACATTTTTGCTTTCTAGATGGTTACTCTGGCTGCTCTCAAATACCTGTGTCAGCTGATGCTCAAGCAAAGACCACTTTTACTTGCCCTTTCGGTACATTTGCTTATAGACGTATGCCTTTTGGTTTATGTAATGCACCTGCTACCTTTCAAAGATACATGATGGCTGTATTCACTGACTTTTGTGAAAAGATTTGTGAACTTTTCATGGATGATTTCTCTGTTTATGGATCATATTTTGATGATTGCTTGAGCAACCTTGATCGAGTTTTGCAGAGATCTGAAGAAACCATCCTTGCCTTGAATTGGGAGAAGTGCCACTTTATGGTTAATGAAGTTATTGTCTTGGGGCTTAAAATTTCTGAAAGAGGTATTGAAGTTGACAAAGCCAAGGTTGATGCTATTGAAAAGATGCCGTGTCCCAAGGACATCAAAGGTATAAGAAGTTTCCTTGGTCATGCCGGTTTTTATAGGACGTTCATTAAGGACTTCTCAAAAATTTCTCGGCCTCTGACTAACCTATTACAAAAAGATATTCCTTTTGTCTTTGATGATGATTGTGTAGAAGCATTTGAAATACTTAAGAAAGCTTTGATTTCTGCACCTATTGTTCAGCCACGCGATTGGAATTTACCCTTTGAAATTATGTGTGATGCTAGTGATTATGCTGTTGGGGCTGTTCTAGGACAAATAGTTGATAAGAAATTAAATGTTATTCAATATTCTAGTAAAACTCTAGAAAATGCCTAGAGAAATTATGCTACTACTGAAAAAGAATTTTTAGCAGTTGTATTTGCATGTGATAAGTTCAGACCTTATATTGTTGATTCTAAAGTAACTATCCACACTGATCATGCTGCTATTAAATATCTTATGGAAAATAAAGATGCTAAACCTAGACTTATTAGATGGGTTCTCCTGCTACAAGAATTTGATTTGCATATCATTGATAGAAAGGGAGCTGAGAACCCCGTTGCATACAACTTGTCTAGGTTAGAGAATGTTCTTGATGACCCACTACCTATTGATGATAGCTTTCCTGATGAACAATTAAAGGTCATAAATGCTTCTCGTACTGCTCCATGGTATGATGATTATGCTAATTATATTGTTGCTAAATTTATACCACCTAGTTTCACATACCAGCAAAAGAAAAAGCTCTTCTATGATTTAAGACATTACTTTTGGGATGACCCACATCTTTATAAAGAAGGAGTAGATGGTGTTATTAGACGTTGTGTACTTGAGCATGAACAGGAACAGATCCTATGCAAGTGTCACTCTGAAGCCTATGGAGGACACCATGCTGGAGATAGAACTACACATAAGGTATTGCAATCCAGTTTTTATTGGCCTACTCTCTTCGAGGATGCACGTAAGTTTGTCTTGTCTTGTGATGAATGTCAAAGAATTGGTAATATTAGTAGACGTCAAGAAATTCCTATGAATTATTCACTTGTTATTGAACCATTTGATGTTTGGGGCGTTGATTATATGGGACCTTTTCCTTCCGCTAATGGGTATACACATATTTTAGTTGTTGTTGATTACGTTACCAAGTGGGTAGAAGCTATTCCAACTAGTAGTGCTGATCATAACACCTCTATAAAGATGCCTAAAGAAGTTATTTTCCCGAGGTTTGGAATCCCTAGATACTTAATGACTGATGGTGGTTCACATTTTATTCATGGTGTCTTTCGTAAATTGCTTGCTAAGTATGATGTTAATCATAGAATTGCATCTCCATATCATCCACAGTCTAGTGGTCAACTAGAACTTAGCAATAGAGAGCTCAAATTAATTTTGCAAAAGACTGTTAATAGATCTAGAAAGAATTGGTCCAAGAAACTTGATGATGCTTTATGGGCCTATAGAGCTGCATATAAAAACCCTATGGGTATGTCTCTGTATAAAATGGTTCATGGAAAAGCATGTCACTTACCTCTTGAACTACAACATAAGGCATATTGGGCTATTAAAGAGCTCAATTATGATTTCAAACTTGTCGGTGAAAAGAGGTTATTTGACATTAGCTCACTTGATGAATGGAGAACCCAAGCCTATGAAAATGCCAAATTGTTTAAAGAAAAAGTTAAAAGATGGCATGACAAAAGGATACAAAAGCGTGAGTTTAATATATGTGATTATGTGTTGCTATACAACTCTCGTTTAAGATTTTTTGCAGGCAAACTTCTCTCTAAATGGGAAGGTCCTTACGTTATCGAGGAGGTCTATCGTTCCGGTGCCATAAAAATCGACAACTTCGAAGGCACAAATCCGAGGGTGGTGAATGGTCAAAGAATCAAACATTATATCTCAGGTAATCCCATTAATGTTGAAACTAATATTATTGAAATCATAACCCCGGAGGAATACATAAGAGACACTTTCCGGAATGTTTCAGACTCCGAAAAGGAATAGGTACGTGGTAGGGTAAGTAAACCGACTCCCAAACAGTTCTAATGGCAATTTTTCTCCGTTTTGGAATATTTAAGAAAATAGGAAAATAAGAAGCAAACCGGAAAGGACATGAGGCTTCCATGAGGGTGGAGGGTGTACCCTACCCTCCTGGGCGCGCCCCCTGCCTCATGGGCACCTCGTGTGCTCTCCGGACTCCGTTTTCTTCCACGATACTTCTTTTGGTCGGTAAAAATTCACTATATAATCTCCCGAAGGTTTTGACCACTGTATCATGCAAATATCTCTTGTCTTTGTTTCGAGCTGTCCTGCTGCAGATTGAGCAACATGTCGTCCCAGGATTCTGAAGGAGAAAGCTGCGTGGCTAATTACCTTGCAGATCCTAAAGTCTATGGGGATGCGGAGCATTGTGGTTGGACTAGGAAGAAGAAGAAGACTATGAACCTAAGGGAAAGGAGGAGACGAGCTTAGATGAAGATGAATTCCCATTACCACAACCTGGGGACATGCATGTGGAGTTCAAAAAGTGAAGCCTCCCGGATAGAGCAAAGAAACCTAAGATCGAGTTTATCCCTTTTCGCCTCTTGCAGGAAAACAAGCAGGAATTATGCAATAAGATACTAAGCCTGGAGCAGGAGATCGATGACCTGAGGGATCAAAATTCTGTCCTCGAGTGTAAGCCTGTGCCGTCAACAAAACCATCATCTTCTTCACCAACAAAGAAGAACTGAGTATCGCGTATGGGCACTCCCCTTGGCAAGTGCCAAGCTTGAGGGAGTGCCCGGTATCGTATCACCATCACTTTTATCTTTACCGTTTTTCTTAGTTCGATCATTTTGATAACATCTTGATCTAGCAGTATAAAGTTTTAGTATGATCTAGTCGTGAGTTTTGCTTTATGATCTTCTTATGTAATCGAGTCCGTGAGCTATATACAATAAAGATTAGTGTTGAGTCAAGGGATTGATTATTTTGCTATGATCTTGAGGGAATAAAATAAAAGAGAAGAAATAAAAAAAAATAAAGAGATCATATGGATCTTATGGAGAGTAATGAGCTCATATATAAAGAGTATGATGAATAAAAGTTGTTGAGAGTTGACAAACATAGTTTTGGTCACTGTTGCAATTAATAGGAAGTAATAAAGAAAGAGAGGTGTTCACATATAAATATACTATCTTGGACATGTTTTATAATTGTGTGCACTCATTAAAATATGACATGCTAAAGTGTTGACATTGGACAAGGAAGACAACGTAATGGGTTATGTTTTCTTACATCTGAGATAAATTATATTGTCATGGATCATCCAACATGTTGAGCTTGCCTTTCCCTCTCATGCTAGCCAATTTCTTTGCACCAAGTAGAGATACTACTTGTGCTTCCAAATACCCTTAAACAAAGTTTTGCCATGAGAGTCCACCATACCTACCTATGGATTGAGTAAGATCCTTCAAGTAAGTTTTCATCGGTGCATGCAATAAAAATTTCCTTCTAAATATGTATGACTTATTAATGTGGAGAAAATAAGCTTCATACGATCTTGTGATAGGGAAGAAATAAAAGTGACGGACTGCATAATAAAGGTCCAGATCACAAGTGGCACTATAAAGTGACGTTCTTTTGCATTAAGATTTTGTGCATCCAACCATAAAAGCACATGACAACCTATGCTTCCCTCTGCGAAGGGCCTATCTTTTACTTTTATCTTGTACCTTACATAAGAGTCATGGTGATCTTCACCTTTCCTTTTTACATTTTATGCTTTGGCAAGCAAAATGTGTTGGAAAGATCCGGATACATATAGCTAATTGGATGTGAGTCTGCATAAGCTATTATTGTTGACATTACCATTGACGTAAAACATTGGGAGGCAAAACTATAAGCCCCTATCTTTCTCTGTGTCCGATTAAAACTCCATACCCATAAATATTGCGTGAGTGCTACCAATTGTGAAAGACTAAATGATAGTTGAGTATGTGGACTTGCTGAAAAGCTCTTATATTGACTCTTTCCTATGTTATGATAAAATTGCAATTGCTTCAATGACTGAGATTAGAGTTTGTTAGTTTTCAATGAAGTTTATGATTCATACTTGAAATTGTGAGTGAATTGTTACTTTAGCATAAGAGATCATATGACAATATATATATATGTTGCTGTTCTAAGAATGATCATGATGCCCCCTCATGTCCGTATTTTATTTTTATCGACACCTCTATCTCTAAACATGTGGACATATTTTTCGATTTCGGCTTTCGCTTGAGGACAAGCGAGGTCTAAGCTTGGGGGAGTTGATACGTCCATTTTGCATCATGCTTTTATATCGATATTTATTGCATTATGGGCTGTTATTACACATTATGTCACAATACTTATGCCTATTCTCTCTTATTTTACGAGGTTTACATGAAGAGGGGGAATGCCGGCAGCTGGAATTCTGAGCTGGAAAAGGAGCAAATATTAGAACTATTATGCACATCTCCAAAAGCCCTAAAACTCCATGGGAGCACTTTTCAGAATATATAAAAAATATTGGGCGGAAGAAGTACCAGAGGGGGCCACCCACTAGCCACGAGGGTGGGGGCGCGCCCTACCCCATGGGCGCGCCCGCTGCCTCGTGGGCCCCCTGGTGGCCCTCGATGCCCTTTTTTTGGCTATATGGAGTATTTCGTCCGAGGAAAAATTATAAGCAAGCTCAAGGGATGAAACTCCGCCACCACGAGGCGGAACCTTGGCGGAACCAATCTAGGGCTCCGGCAGAGCTGTTCTACCGGGGAATCTTCACTCCGGGAGGGGGAAATCATCACCATCATCATCACCAATGATACTCTCATCGGGAGGGCGTCAATCTCCATCAATATCTTCACCAGCACCATCTCATCTCAAACCCTAGTTCATCTCTTGTATCCAATCTTTGTATCCAAACCTCAGATTGGTACCTGTGGGTTGCTAGTAGTGTTGATTACTCCTTGTAGTTGATGCTAGTTGGTTTACTTGGTGGAAGATCATATGTTCAGATGCATTATGCATATTAATACCCCTCTGATTATGAACATGAATATGCTTTGTGAGTAGTTACGTTTGTTCCTGAGGACATGGGGGATGTCTTGCTATAAGTAGTCATGTGAATTTGTTATTCGTTCGATATTTTGATGAGATGTATGTTGTCATCCCTCTAGTGGTGTCATGTGAACATCGACTACATGACACTTCGCCGCTGTTTGGGCCTAGAGGGATGCATTGGGAAGTAATAAGTAGATGATGGGTTGCTAGAGTGACAGAAGCTTAAACCCTAGTTTATGTGTTGCTTCGTAGCTGCTGATTTGGATCCATATGTTTCATGCTATGGTTAGGTTTACCTTAATACTTCTGTTGTAGTTGCGGATGCTTGAAATGGGGGTTAATCATAAGTGAGATGCTTGTCCAAGTAAGGACAGTACCCAAGCACTGGTTCACCCACATATCAAATTATCAAAGTACCGAATGTGAATCATATGAACGTGATGATAACTAGCTTGACGATAATTCCCATGTGTCCTCGGGAGCGCTTTCCTTCATATAAGAGTTTGTCCGGGCTTGTCATTTGCTACAAAAAGGATTGGGCCATCTTGCAGCACCTTATTTACTTTTATTACTTGCTACTCATTACAAATTACCTTATCACAAAAATATCTATTACCGGTAATTTCAGTGTTTGTAGAGAATACCTTACTGAAAACTGCTTATCATTTCCTTCTGCTCCTCATTGGGTTCAACTCTCTTACTTATCGAAAAGCTACAATAGATACCCTACACTAGTGGGTCATCATACCTCCATAGAGAGGGCCCGTACCTGGGTAAAACATGGTGTCCCCTGTCTCATGTTACCATCGACCTTAGATGCACAGTTCGGGACCCCCTACCCGAGATTCGCTGACTTTGACACCGACATTGGTGCTTTCATTGAGAGTTCCACTGTGCAGTCATAAAGAGGTGTGATGGCTCCTTCAACCATCTACAACGATACTGCCCAAGGGGGAGTTTTCCTCCCTGGACAGATCGTCGTGTTCGGCGGTTTCGCTCTGCGGGCCAACTCGCTTGGCCTTCTGGAGCAGATCGAAAGCTACGCCCCAAGCCATCAAGTCAGATTTGGGAGCTTGAACTATGTCGCAGACATCCATGGGCACTTGATCCTCGCCGGATTTGAGACCACGACAACCACTCCTGGCCACCCTGAGGGACATGACCTAAATCTGTCATCAGACTGCATCAAGGAGACACCTCCCGTAACCGCTCTGGCCTTAGATCCGGAGCAGGATGTGCCATCCAAGGATGGGAAGCTCAACCCCGCCACGGAGGCCACAGATTCCCCAGCGTTGGAGCCGCACATAGACTTGATCTCACACGACACCTGTGCCACCGGAACTCCGGACTCGTTTCTGGCCGTAAGTTCCGAATCATGTGAGCTCGCGGACTCCAAAATTGATCGTTTATCGATCTTTGAATTCTGCGCCGCAGACATCTTCCAGCACTCGCCTCTGGGCGACATGCTAAACTCGTTAAATAATCTGTCCTTGGCGGAGGACTCACAATCGAACTATATATGGTTCAGACTAGGGGCTGACGATGGAGAATTTTGCTCCCCACCCGCCATCCACTCCATAGCCACTATCGAGGACTCAACTGACATGCTTGATTATAGCTCCGAAGACTTCGACTGTATAGACGACGATGCCGAAGAAGAGCAGTGCCGAAACCCGCCACTCACCGGATGCGGGACGGTCACTTCTTCATACGATGTATACATGGTGGATACACCTAAAGAAACTAACGACGATGACAAAGAAGATCCAGTTGAGGATAAACCTCCTGAGACACAGCCCAGACGCCAGTGCCAGCGGCGCCACTCTAAGTCACGTTGTGCAAAAGATAGTAATACCGGCACTGGAGAAAACAACACCCCGGACAAAGCCGAAGACAATGAAGCCCCTGTTGGGACAACATCCAAACACGATGAACTGGAGGACGGGCACGATAGCCCACAGAAGCTGTTGGTTAAGCGCCGAATACAAGGGGAAGAAGCCACCCGGCGACGGCGGAGCAGAAGCAATTTCCCCCCGAAGCAAATATAATGAACATGGTACACATGGCACCGTCTCCAACAGGGGATGCATGGAGCGTTCTCTCCACGCAGAGGATCACACTACAGCTATCTCAGCCGAATTACACCACATACCTTGTCGGCCATCAAGCCACCGGTCTCCATTTAACATGACCGTTCAAATCCCATATAGAACTAGCAGTTCATCTCCCATAGTCCGCCTCATATACCTGGAAAACCTGTATGCGCATACATAGCTACGCACATAAAATACCTTGGGCAACGGTGGAAGCACAACACGGACAGACCTTAAAGTACTCCCATAACTTTCCTTTTTAATTATTTTTTCTTTTTTTCTTGTTTCCCTCCACAGGTGGCTCAATGGCTGGCCTCGGACTCTATCGAAGTCCGGGTTCATACACTCACCTAAGGGCTATTTCCGTAAAGGAGTCCCTCCACCGAGGACAAGCGGCGCAAACGTGCGAGAGGAGGTCCAAAATAACTTTTTGTAGACCGTACTGTCTAGTTCGAGCCTGTAAAGTGCCTTTTTCCTCCACCTTTGACCCCTGACATATCAAATAGCCGGGGTTGCGGCTTTGTTATCTATATACACGATTGGCACATCACTCAGATCCCAGTAAAAATAATCCACTTGTTTCTAAAAGGACCGAGTTTTGCCCCTATGGTTGTCTCAAACATACACCTCGGCATAACTTGCTAGGGGCTCGGTATGGGAACAAAGGAGTTGCCGACAAATTCGAATAGCTCTATAGCGTACTTTGGCGTTGCGAGTTTGGCCTTATATGCATCAGCTCCGAATCATGTCTTGGGTCAATAGTTGGGTTGCCTGGCTCCTATGCTTGCTATCCTACGTTCCGCTCTATCGGCTGGGGCAGTAAAGGGAGAACTACTGCAATTGTGCTTCCGGTTCACCTGGTTAAGCACCTTAGTAGAGAAAGCCGAAAACTGACTGTCATGATGTGCCGAGAGCTGGTCAACCACTCGATGACTTATCGGAATCTTTCATGATTCCCTCCATGTCAAACGAAGGACCTCTTTCTGGTCAAATATGTAAACACATCGCATGAATAAGCCGCATACATACCAGGGGCTATGTCATAGACACACCATAAAACTCTTATGGCTAAGTGAAAGTGTTAACGCCCTATAGTCTGGTTGCCTAGTTCGCCGCATTGACACCTCCTTCATGGACCAAGACGTTGGGTCAAGAGTGATCAGATGCTTTTTCGAACACCCCCGTACATCCTACGAGGGGGCTGAAGCCAACGACTGGAAGAATTTCAGATCATATACAAATGGCGGCACAGGAGGAACAAAAGCCTTTAGGCAAAATAAAAATATAGACTGATCATAACGATTGTCTTTTACAATTTGTAAATAGTTCACTCGAATATTATGCCTTTTGAACATTGACCCTCTATCAAGCGGGCATCCTCTAAGACGTCTTCAAAGTAATGCTCTGGTGCGTGATGGCCCTTACCCTTGGGTGGACCCTGCGCTGCAACATCGGCGGCCTTCATCTTCCCCAGTATGTCTTGACTCGGGTAAAGGCCATCCATGCACCTTCAATGCATGACGACCGCTTAACGACATCGATACGTGGCACCGCATCAGCAAGCCGCCGCACCAAGCTGAAATAGCTATTCGGAATCGGCTTAGTCGGCCACAACTGCAGTATGACGTTCTTCATGGTAGCGCCGAACATCCAGTGAAGCTCAGCCCATTGGGACATCTGTTTATTCAGCAGCAGAGGGCGTTTTGATGCGCCGAACTGTGACCAGAAAAGCTTCTCTGTTTCATATCCCTCTTGCGCTTAGTAAAACTGCGCCGCATCGGATGAACTCTTCAGCAAGTCCAAAAACACGTCTGGATAACTCCACACTTGGTTAAGCTGAGCATAATTCAGATTGCCGAACTTCATCTGTAATAAAAATGGCTTACCAGCCACAGTCTCCCCAGCTTGCCGGATCTCCTCATGGGCCACTCTGGATTCGGGTCGCGCTTCTTTCGCCTCTCGCAAGGCCTTGTCAAGCTAAGCCGCTTTGGGTTTATTCTCCTCCTCCAGGAATTCACATCGGCTCGTAGCATTTTCAGTTCGAGCGCCATTGAGGATATTTTCTTCTCATCTTGATGCCGAGCAGCTTGTTCGGCCTTTAACTCGGCTGATGCCTTTTCGGTAGCCACATTAGTAAACTGGGCCTGCTCCTTGGCCCGGGCCAGCTCTGCCCGAAGATTCTCAACGGCAGCGGCACCATCTGCGGCCATAAACATTCCAGTATGCAACTTTCAGCGTCACGCTTATATTACAAATACATATATGTAAGGATTGCTCTGAATACATACCTTGCGACTTGTCAAGACGCCTATTGTTAAGCGCGATATCAGCATCCGCCTCATCAATCTTGTGTTGCAAATTCATAATCTCTATAGTCCGAACATTTTCCGGGGAAGTTACAGCATGTGTTCCAATTAATCACATTACTTCCTGGGCATATCTTTTGATCCTCTGATCGCCTCCCTCGGGAAGCCAATTAGAGTCTTAGGGGCTACTATCTATATAGAGGTGTATTCTTGAATAATACACAATCGAATAGATCACGGTACAAACCTCAAAACCTCTTAGCAGGCCCATGAAGGCCTCATTCAATCCGCTTTTCGCGGCCAGGACCTTTTTGACCACCGTGACCATCAAGGTACGATGTTCCTCTGAGATGGACGCCTATCGCAGCATGTTCATCAATATATCCGGCGCCTCTAGGTCTCTGGAGACTGCCATAGGAGTATGGCCTCCCGTTGAAGGGATCCATTTATTCGTATCCGGTTGTAGACCGGAATGTTCGGGGCCTTTATTGTTGGTCCCCGTACCCTGGGCCATCGAAGTATCACCTTCGGGTTGTGTCTTCATCATCCCTCGCACCGCTTGATCGAGAGAGACCCTCCGCGATGACACCTCGAAGTCGTCTGCCCTGTTGGGCAAGGTGATTGGTGGAGATGTCTCACTTTCCATCATCTTCGGAAGAAGATCCCCGGGGAAGAGGATTGTTGAAGAAGACTGCGTGCCGAACTGCAAAAAACATATATTCTAGACGTTATAAGAAAGGGACGAGACGTGTTTAAAACACTCTTGTTCACTTATGATTTGGCATGAGGCTTGTCCTTGTCATGGGACTGCGTGATGACATTGTCCTCTGAGCCCGAGCCACCCTATGAAGGCATCTTGCCTTGCTTAGGAGCCATTTCCTTCCAATCTTCGGAGGCGGCCCTTTTCTTCCCATGGAGGGAAGAGACGTTGACTTCCCCTTCATTTTTGTCTTCGGGCAATGGAATCTTGATTCCTCCGGACGTGATGTCTGGCACACCTTCGGGATGGGGCCATCTTTGGTCCTCTCTGCCTTGACATCCTTCATAGGCATATGGTATGGTGCTGGGGCTAGCATTCTTATTAATACAGGATCCGCTGAACCCTTGGGAAGAGGGGTCGGACACCTAATCAACTCCGCTTTCTTTATCCATCCCTAGAAGGAGATGGTTTTCTCAGTAAAGTATTACGGCATACTTAAAAAAGGGGGGAGGTGTTCGGAATTCAAGTGCTTACTGGGGTATCTGGACGGTTACAGTCGAGGCCTGTGTCCTCAGTAGTGTCCGGCCAAAATTTTCGTTTTCCGAAAAACAACTGCCACATCCGTTTGTGCGTAATGCCAAAGAAGTGTTGAAGGGTTCATGGTCCTGTTGGATAGAACTCCCACATACGGAGAGGCCTACGTTGGCATGGAAAGATTCAGTGAATCGACATTACTTGAATCACACTGACCAGATTGATGTCCCTCTCGAGGAGGGTTTGGATGCGGCTTTGTAGAGTTTGCATTTCATCAACTGATCCGCAATCTAGCCCCTTGTTGGCCCATGATGCAAGTTGTGACGGTGGTCCAAGGCGAAACGTTAGTGCAGCTACCCACTTGGTGTTGTGGGGCTCCGTAACATAAAACCACTCCCGCTGCCATCGATTGGATGTTTCGGCAAAAGAGCCTTTTGGGCAAGGAGTGTTGGTGAGCAGGCTGACCACAGCATCGCTACACTCCGCCTGTTCCCCGTCGACTACCTTTGGTTTCACATTGAAGGTCTTGAGCCATAAGCCAAAGTGTGGGGGGACTCGGAGGAAGGCCTCGCACGTAATGATGAACGCTAAGACATGGAGGAAAGTGTCCAGGGCTAGATCGTGAAATTCTAGTCCATAATAGAACATTAGCCCCCGGATGAAGGGGTGAAGAGCGAGCCCTAGCCCTCGAAGGAAGTGTGAGATGAACATGACCCTCTCGCCAGATCTGGGGGTCGGGATAACCTGCCCTTGAGCAGGAAGCCTATGGTGGATTTCCGCGGTCAGGTATCTGGTCGCTCGAAGCTTCGCAATATCCTCCTCTGTAATGGAGGAAGCCACCCATCGGCCTTGAGGGCTGGGTCCGGACATGATGGGGAAGCTCGGAGCAACGACGTCGAAACCTTGGGTGCTAGAACTCGAGGTTGGAGAGGCTGAGGAGAAGTTTGGCATCAAAAAGGACAACCCTTGGTTCCTTTATATAAAGGCAGCGGGGATTAAACGCCTCCTCCTGAGCCTGAAAGCATGCCTATTCCTAAGGAATCTTTCCAATGGAACGGTTGGGTTACCTGCGCTCGTGTAAGTGCATCTAGTGCCACCCCTAGTTGGTTTTGGAGTATTGACGACAAACCTAGTTGAGGGACTAATGCGTTTGTGAGAATTGCAGGATAACACAGGTAGAAGTCCCTCATTGATTCGGTTTTCCTACCAGAGATGACCCCTAAAAATGTATGAAGACATTGAAGTCAAAGGTGGTAAGTGAAGACATTCACCTTGAAGACTATGACAAGAGAAGACATCACATGAAGACTATGGAGCGCAAAGACTTAGACATTTCGTAGTTCTTTTTCTTCCTTGTTGAGTCATAGGAACCAGCGTACTGTTAAGTGGGGTCCAAGAGAACCAGTCAGAATGACTAAAGTGATGCTTAACCAAAATCCTATGTCTTCGAGTGAAGACTATGAGAGCGAATCTTGTTCAGAGTTGGACAAGTCAGCTTTGCTTGTAGCCCAAGTAAAGTTGCCGTGTGTGTTTGAAATCTGACCGTTGGAACACATGTCAGTTCATTAGTGACCCAGGGTCATTTCGGACAAATCAGGTCGGGTTGCCTAGTGGCTATAAATAGCCCACCCCCTACAACCATAAACGGCTGGCTGCTCAGAGTTAAAGTACGGCTTTTGTCGTTTGAGAGCAACCCACCTCGAAGCCTTTGAGAGAGAATTCCTTGAGAGGATAAAGCCCTAACCACCCAGAGCCAAAGAGTGTTAGGCATCACTTAAGTCTTCTTGTCTGTGTGATCTAAAGACTTATTACACTTGAGGACTGTGAATCCTCCAGCCGGTTAGGCGTCGCGTTCTGAGCATCCAAGAGTCATTGTGGATCGCCGGTGAACTAAGTCTGTGAAGGTTTGGAAGTTTACCTTGAAGACTTACCAGAGTGATTGGGCGAGGTCTGTGTGACCTTGGATCAAGGGGAATGCGGAGAGGACTAAGTGTTCTGAGCTGCGTGCTCAGGACTAAGTGTCCGGGACTGAGTGTCCTCAGGTTTAAATACCTATCCGCCCCAACCAGACGTACAACTGTCACAGCAGTTGGAACTGGTCTACCAAACCTTTGTCTTCATCACGCACACTAGTTCTATCCTTCTCATCTCTTTATTTACAGTTGGCTCTTGTAAAGTCAGTGCCTATTTGCTTCATCTATTTGTCTTCACTGTGTACCTGATCCTTACTGCCTAGCTACTATTAGTCAGTGTGGTTTCACTTCATTGAATGCTTGACTATTGTCTGTCTAGTGTAGTCTATCTTCCGCTGCATGGAAATAGGTTCATTTCTATCATTTGTCTTTGAAACCTCCATGTTTTGAAGACTTTCATAAAAATTGCCTATTCACCCCCCTCTAGTCGATATAACACACTTTCAATTGGTATCAGAGCAAGGTACTCCCTTGCTCTGTGTGATTTTGGTTTAACCGCCTGGAGTTTCAGTTATGTCGACCACAGGTATGAAGACTATGTCATGCCCCATCTTTGACGGTCACGAGTATCCCAAGTGGAAGGCCATGATGAAGAAGCGCCTCATGGCAACAAACAGCGAGCTATGGACCGTCACTGAGATTGGTCTGACCGATC
Source organism: Triticum urartu (assembly GCF_056163025.1). Taxonomy (NCBI): domain Eukaryota; kingdom Viridiplantae; phylum Streptophyta; class Magnoliopsida; order Poales; family Poaceae; genus Triticum; species Triticum urartu. Next base: position 306,911,644 of record NC_141874.1, read on the forward strand.
TGGGCAAAATGGCGGAAGCTGATGACATTCGCAAGTACACTCTTCTCAACCTCACGGCGAAGGACGTCATCTGCTCCTGTCTATCTCAAAATCAGTTTAGGAATGTCATGCATCTCGATCATGCAAAGCTCATCTGGGACCGTCTCTCGGAGGTCTATGAGGGTCATCGAACTCGTCATGATCCTCGGTTCAAGGACTTTAAGGAGTCACTCAAAGCGATGGCTTTCGAACCAGAATCATCATCTTCTGCATCATGCCTTATGGCAAATGATGCTAAGGTAATTGAATGCTATCTATCTGAATCCAGTGATGATGAATCTGGTGATGAATTTGGACCCAGCTATGCAAAACTTTCTTCCCTTGTCACTAAACAATAGAAAGCTATGGAACATATTCAAAAACTGTTAGACAAAAGCGATGACCTGTTGGACGCTGAAATGACTCGATCTCAGTCCTTAATTGAAGACATAAAAATCTTCATATTAAGTATGAGGAGCTTGAAATTCATCATGAAACGCTCTCAACAACTCATGAAGAACTCGAGAAATTGAGAGCAGCTCATGAAGATCTTCGAAAGGAAAACGAGTCACTTCGCGCCAAAAAGATTAGTTCAGCTCAGGAAGGATTTGAACCACCATGTCTTAAATGCATTGAGCGTGATAACGCTACTCCTGTTGCTGAATGTTCTACTGCTTCTACTGTTGCAACTGGTTAAGCGTCCTGATCCTCGGAACCACAATATAATAGGCACCAAATGGATATATCGCAACAAGCAAGATGAGCATGGTCAAGTTGTCAGAAACAAAGCTCGTCTCGTTGTTCAAGGATACACTCAAGTTGAAGGGATTGACTTCGATGAAACATTTACTCCTATGGCTAGACTTGAAGCCATACGCATACTGCTGGCCTATGCAAATCATCACAACATACTTCTATATCAAATGGATGTGAAGAGCGCTTTTCTAGATGGCAAGATTGAAGAAGAAGTGTATGTTGCACAACCGCCTGGCTTTGAAGATCCAAAACATCCTGACATGGTATACAAGCTCAACAAGGCACTGTATGGCCTTAAACAAGCCCCTCGGGCTTGGTATGACACACTCAAAGACTTCCTGAAGAGCAAAGGCTTCAAATCTGGTTCCCTCGACCCCACTCTCTTCACGAAGACACATAATGGTGAACTGTTTGTATGCCAAATATATGTGGATGACATTATCTTCAGCTGCACCAATCAGAAATACAGTGAAGAGTTCGGATATATGGTGCAAGAGCAATATCAGATGTCCATGATGGGTGAGCTAGAGTTCTTCCTTGGTCTTCAAATACGTCAGCAACGCAACGGCATCTTTATATCCCAAGAGAAGTATCTCAAAGATTGCCTGAAGAAGTTTGGTATGCAAGACTGCAAAGGCTTCACGACGCCAATGCCAGCCAAACATCATCTGGGTCCCGACGAAAATGGTAAAGAGTTCGATCAAAAGGTATACCGCTCCATGATTGGTTCTTTACTTTATCTATGTGCATCTAGGCCAGATATTATGCTTAGTGTTTGCATGTGTGCTCGATTCCAAGCGGCACCAAAGGAATCGCATCACTTAGCTGTGAAGCGAATTCTTCGATATTTGGCTTACACCCCAACTCTAGGATTATGGTATCCAAAGGGCTCAGAATTTGATCTGGTTGGATTCTCGAATGCTGATTATGCTGGTTACAAGGTGGATCGCAAGTCTACATCAGGCACATGTCATTTTCTAGGACGATCACTTGTATGTTGGTCTTCAAAGAAGCAGAACTGTGTATCTCTCCACTTCTGAATCTGAATACATTGCTGCTGGATCTTGCTGCGCTCAGCTTCTGTGGATGAAGCAAACACTCAAAGACTATGGCATTCATCTGAAGCAAGTGCCACTCTACTGCGACAACGAAAGCGCCATCAAGATTGCCAACAACCCAGTTCAGCACTCGAGGACAAAGCACATTGAAATTCATCATCACTTTCTCAGAGATCATGTTGTGAAGGAAGATATTGATATCATGCACATCAACACTGAAGAGCAATTGGCAGATATCTTCACCAAGCCCTTGGATGAGAAGAGATTTTGCAAGTTACGGTGTGAGCTAAATATCTTGGAATCCTCAAATGTCCTGTGATCAGGCACACATCCTAACACTTATGCATATTGATGACTTAGATGTGCAACACACAAAGTAAAGTATATCTTCAATCATGAAGACATACATTCTAAGTGTGAATACATTAATCTGGAATTTGACTTCGGAGCACCACGATAATTGTGCGCCGTGTCTGGGTCTAATACTTCCTATACGGTGGGTAACGCCACCACAAAATTCGTCTGTTTGAAGTGTTTTACCCATGGTGTTACATTTGCTGTGTCTTCACATTTGGTTTGGCTTCAATCTCAACATGTCTTCATGATTATCTTCATTATGTTGATCATATATATATATATATATATATATACTAGTGTTCTGTCCTCTACAGCATTCACTTATAGCTATGTCTTCTTGTTGAATCTTTTGAACTAAGTGAATGTGATCGGACCCTAACCTCTCTATGCTTTCTATCTCAAACTCTATCTCTCCAAATCATATGCATTCTATTGAAACTGTTGAATATCTTCTCTGCGTCCTTGTCAGCAGAAGATACAGAGACAAACATTAAGTCCGTTTTCAATGCTAATTCCTTCACCTGAAACCCGGAGAAGTGGGAATGACCACCCGACAATCCAGGCGTGCGTGAGAACGTGGAACAACCTCCGATATGTTGCATGATGGCCACGTGTTCTTCAGATGCGAATCGCCAGGGGCACCTGTGTAATAACGCTGTGCCGTCCCTGTCCCTATAAATACACGCCTCACCAAAGTCATTATCCTTCTTCCATACTCGCACGAACCCTAGCGCCACCTCTCCGACGCCGTCTTCACGCCGGCCGCGGACATCGTCTTCCCTGCCGTCACCGTAGGTGTCCTCCATCGCCAAATTAGGGCACGGACAATCGAACTGCTCGGCCTCCTCTTCCACTCCGTCTAGCAGTTCTTTGTCTGGTAAATAAAACTTCCTTTTTACTGCCCCTTTGATCCTATAGATTCTTCACTTTCTACCACAAGTAGTTTCTGTTCACACAAGTTGGATCCACTTCATACTGCATCTCATATTATGCCTAGTATGTTCACTTATGCTTCACAAAGTAGTTTGATTCCTCACTTGTACTGATCTGTGGATTCATACAAATCTGGAACCAACTCCTTATCTATGAGTGAATGTCTTCGCACGATGAGGTCAATGTCTTCTAAACTGATTTATCTTCAAAATCTTCTGAGAATGCATATGACCTCTTCCCCTTCCCTCGCACCTTAATGCTGTCACAGGTACATGTCCGTGGGAGAATCCCTTGGTTCTCATAGTCTGCATTCATTTGCAGAATTCTTATAGCATTATATAAATTCTCCCAAAGCCAGTTCCTGTTTGTCCAGCAAACGAAAGCCTTTGAAGCCTTTCAACATATTGAAGCCATTCAGTTTAAAGTTCATGGCTGCAGAGAAATCAGCAAGGAAGGGTGGCAGAAAGCGTCGAGGTGAAACATCAAGAGATCTGCCCGATGACCTCTCAGAACTGTACAAGACAGATCCAGAAGAGGATTACAATCAGCGCAAGACACGAATCCAATGGATTCGACGATATTGGGCAGAACAGTGGTTCATGTACAGGTTTGTGACAAAGGAATATGCTGAGAAGAATGCCATCAAGCGACTATGGGGAGACATCCTATACAGAAATCTTCAACCCAGGTCCAAAGATGAAGCCATTGAACAAGGCGTCTATCCCTGCATGGTCCGTGGACCACAGCCTGCAGATGCTGACCCATCATCACTGCTATGGTGTCATGACGACAATCTGTTCAAGCGCAACTTCCAGTTTTCCCAGAATTCGGCGAAGTAGAACAAGAAGTCATTGGGACTAGATTTCAACCCTGGTCCCTCTGCTCCCCGTGCCAATGGCACCCGCGAAGCTGAACCCAATCTTGTTGGGCCCTTCTATAACTTGGAAGGTCTCATCACTCATATCATGGTTCAAGGGACAGCTGTGGATGAGCCTGCAGATGACGCTGAATCTGATGAAGCGTCTGCAGCGCCGAAGCCAAAAAAACTAAAGCAACCTAAAGTTTCAAAGCCTACCTCAGCACCAAAAATCTCACGGGCGAAGCCACTGGCCACTGCAACTCCTGAAGATAGTGTGCAGTCTGAAGATTTGTCATGCATCTCCAAGCCCTCGAGAGTCTAGATTCCTCTGCAACACACCAGCCAAGAACTGACTGTTGTTGCTATTCTGTGCAATGATGCCATTGATCTGTCCAGTGATGAAGATCTTGCAGATGACGCTCTTGAGCAACTGATCAAGAGCAAAGAAGAAGCAGAAATCTTCAATGATTTGCCTCTCTTTGACGTGGCAATCATCCACAACTTCATCGATGAGTGGTTTGACACGCCCAACCTCAGCTTTGAAGATCTGCAACTTCCAATTGGCCTCAGTGTCGCCTTCCATGGCGCCATTGCTTCAGAGCTAGCTCTAGCTCAGCGCATCGTTGAACTGAAGCAAAAGATCGACTTTGAGAAAGCTCGGTTCAATAAGCATATGGCCAAGCTCAGTGTGCAAGAGGTCAAAAACTTCAAGATCATGCTGCACAAGCTCAAAGAAGCATTTCTCAAGAAGCGTAAAGAAGCTCAAGGTTCTCGTGAGCGCATGAAGAGCCTGGCTGACAAGTGTGTGCAAGGCTACAACGAGGCTGAGAAGCGCAAGGCCCTTGGGCGTCCTGGGATCGATCCCAGGATGGCTGCAAAGAAGAAGAAGAAGCCCGCTATGGCCGAACCAGATGCACCAAGGCAGGAAGCACATCCCATTGTCTTCCCAACCAGCATGACTGGCTCGAAGCCAAAAGCCAGGTCTACCGCTTCAGAACTGAAGAAGACGAGGACTGCTGAGGCTGAAGCTAGAAAGAGGAAACATCCTGAAGCCTCTGCTGCTGCTCCCTCCGTGAAGAAGCGCAAGACCAAGAAGGATAGAGCCTTAGTTATTGAATCTATCTCCATGGTTCGCCCTGCCGCTGAACATCAAGAGCGCCAACTGACTGTCCATGAGCCTGCTTTCACAGAGGCTCATGAAGCTGAAGACATTCCAGCAGCTGATCCCACCGCTGCTGAAGACATTGGTCACCATGACAATGTTGATGATGATGTAGTTCTTCCTCTGATCGAGCACCAACAGGTATCACCGCCTGTGCTTACGCACAGCGAACTCATCAGCATTGGTCGTCCTCTGACGCCAATTGCTCAGGATGCATCATGGTCTGATCACCCACAACAACAAGTCACACCACCCCGGCAAGAAGAGGAAGATGACCTTGAGGCCCAGCCAACTCCATCTCCAAAGGCGTCGCCAGCGTTACGCAGGCTTCGCAAATGACCAAGGTCTCAAGTCTCCGAGTCTGAGGCTAAAACTGCTGAAGACATTCCGGCTGCATCAGCCGATGACACCCACGAAGAAGAACGTGTCCCTACTCCCCCAACTACTGACGAAGCTGTTCTCGAGGAGAATGTGTCTATGCCCGACCCTCCAGCTCATCAAGTGGAGATAGAAAATCTTGAGGCTGCCACCACCAACACCAATGAAGCCACTGACGCTGTCATGGCTGAAGCAAATGTGGAGCCTACACCAACCCAAGAACCAGAAGTCAGTGAAGCCAATGATGCTACTGCTTCTGTTCCTGCGCCTGCTGCTGGTCCTCAGTTTGACTATCATATTGAGCATAGGCCTCAGGTACAGAAGCCAATGCCAAGGTTGCTCAGGTTTCCAGGTCCTGCATCAGCACCTGGATCCTTTAATGTCAACGGCTTCAAAGCAGACAACACCTTCTTCAATAGCTCCAAGAACCCCTACTCAAGGGAACGAATATCTTCTGATCGGTTCTGGAGCTATCCGCAGCGAAGCTATTACTCCTGCATTCTGTACAATCAAGGTCGCATCTTCCCACATATGCGTCTTGACACTGAAGCAATAGCTGGTCTGCCCTATTTGGAAGAAGCTCTGGATTGCTTCAAAGAGGTTGGATTGTTGCCATTCGTCACCGACCAAGAGCACTGGAACGAAGAGTTGTTGCTCCAATTTTATGCCACACTTCACATACGTGATTACAACAGAGATCCGAAGACTTGGGTCCTGGAGTGGATGACAGGAAATGTTCATCATGAAGCCAAAGCCTTTGATATCATTGAGCTCACTGGTCTGCCCACTCCTGGAGATCTCTATGAACCCGGCTGTCAGCTTCACAGTGAAGCTATGGAGAGCATCTTTCAGAAGCCTGAACCGAACATGAGTCAGATGCTCAGTATGATGAAGCCTTTGCCACAAGATGCTGCATATCCTAAGGAGTTTTTTGTTGAAGACCTTGAGTATCTGCCAAGGACTATCTATCACATTATAAGGCAAACTCTCTGGCCCATCAAAGGACATTCTCCACATGCAAAGCTGGAAGGTGCAATGAAGACATTCGTCTTCTATATTCTTCATGGCAAATGCTTCAATGCACAATACTTCTTCATCCGCCAACTTGCTGCATCAGGATCTGATCTTTTTGGCTTGAAGTTCTATGCTCCATGGATAATGCGGCTGATTAAACTCCACTCAGCTATCTCATATCAGCCATCTGCCCGCAATCATCAGATCTTTCTGCCTGATGTGGATATGTCCGTTGAAGCCATTTATCCAGAGCCTGCCAAGGAACCTCTTAGTCTTCAGAATGCGGAGCATCAAAGTTTCACTTATAACATTGAAGGAGTTGAAGCAGTCACTCGTGTTTATCCTCTGGCTGGTACTACATGTGCACCTCGTCGTGCCCTTACTGAAGCCACTGAAAGCACTATTTCCCAACGACCCAAGAAGCGATCTCGTGTTCTCAATGACCGAGAGCTTCTGGTTGTTCTTCATCAGAAACAGGATAGGCATCATGACTGGCTGAAGCTCCAAATGCACAGCCTCTTGGTGGATGTCAACCGCATTCACAATCTTGCCACCAAGAATGCCTTTGTTGCCCATGAAACCTGTCGGCGTACATGGAAAGGGCTGACGTTTATGTGTTCTGACGATGATCTTCAAGAGGATGGCTTCTCTGAAAGTTTCAAGTTTGACTCCACACCTCCCCGAAGTACTGTGCTGCGACGAACTCCATCTCTTGAAGACTCTGAGTTCTCTTCCTCTGCGGTAATTGTGAATGCTAGAGTGATCAAGGACGAAGATGATGCCACTTCACCGCCCCCTACTTCTGCACACCTCGACACTGCCCCAAGTTCTTCTACACCGCCGAACACCACCGACGACCCTGCTGCTTCACCTACTCTTCATGGGAACGAGTAGATGCTCTATGTCTTCAAACCTTTTTGGTCCTTACTGACAAAAGAGGGAGAAGCATATGAGTTTGATAGTCTTCAAGAGGGTCCATATGGGCGGTTACTTTATGTTTTGCCTAGTGTTTACAACTCTCGCTTGATACATTTGGTTCTTTGAGTTGTAACACTTAAACTCGATGGTCGTCTGCTACTTATTTGCTATTTTGTGATGCGAGGATAAATCCCACATGTGCGACGATAAATTCCGCACTTAGATCATTTTGCAGATGTCCATTTTTCATTATGCATGTCATTATCTTCACATACCTTCATGCATGATGAATTGTCATCATAAGTTGAAGAGGATCTCCACAAGTACAACCTGCCATGTGCATTTGCATTCCAAAAGCAAATTACTTATATGCACATCTTCAGGGGGAGCCCTTGCAACTCATGAAGACAATTCCTTATCCTTTACAATTTCACATATTATATTCCCCGTTGAAAACTTCAACTAGTTTGTCATCAATCACCAAAAAGGGGGAGATTGTAAGTGCATCTAGTGCCACCCCTAGTTGGTTTTGGAGTATTGACAACAAACCTAGTTGAGGGACTAATGTGTTTGTGAGAATTGCAGGATAACACAGGTAGAAGTCCCTCATTGATTCGGTTTTCCTACCAGATATGACCCCTAAAAATGTATGAAGACATTGAAGTCAAAGGTGGTAAGTGAAGACATTCACCTTTAAGACTATGACAAGAGAAGACATCACATGAAGACTATGGAGCGCAAAGACTTAGACCTTTCGTAGTTCTTTTTCTTCCTTGTTGAGTCATAGGAACCAGCGTACTGTTAAGTGGGGTCCAAGAGAACCAGTCAGAATGACTGAAGTGATGCTTAACCAAAATCCTATGTCTTCGAGTGAAGACTATGAGAGCGAATCTTGTTCAGAGTTGGACAAGTCAGCTTTGCTTGTAGCCCAAGTAAAGTTGCCGTGTGTGTTTGAAATCTGACCGTTGGAACACATGTCAGTTCCTTAGTGACCCAGGGTCATTTCGGACAAATCAGGTCGGGTTGCCTAGTGGCTATAAATATCCCACCCCCTACAACCATAAATGGTTGGCTTCTCAGAGTTAAAGTACGGCTTTTGTCGTTTGAGAGCAACCCACCTCGAAGCCTTTGAGAGAGAATTCCTTGAGAGGATAAAGCCCTAACCACCCAGAGCCAAAGAGTTTTAGGCATCACTTAAGTCTTCTTGTCTGTGTGATCTGAAGACTTATTACACTTGAGGACTTTGAATCCTCCAGCCGGTTAGGCGTCGCGTTCTGAGCATCCAAGAGTCATTGTGGATCGCCGGTGAACGAAGTTTGTGAAGGTTTGGAAGTTTACCTTGAAGACTTACCAGAGTGATTGGGCGAGGTCTGTGTGACCTTAGCTCAAGGGGAATACGGAGAGGACTAAGTGTTCTGAGCTGCATGCTCAGGACTAAGTGTCCGGGACTGAGTGTCCTCAGGTTTAAATATCTATCCGCCCTAACCAGACGTACAACTGTCACAGCAGTTGGAACTGGTCTACCAAACCTTTGTCTTCGTCACGCACACTGGTTCTATCCTTCTCATCTCTTTATTTACAGTTGGCTCTTGTAAAGTCAGTGCCTATTTGCTTTATCTATTTGTCTTCACTGTGTACCTGATCCTTACTGCCTAGTTACTATTAGTCAGTGTGGTTTCACTTCATTGAATGCTTGACTATTGTCTGTCTAGTGTAGTCTATCTTCCGCTGCATGGAAATAGGTTCATTTCTATCATTTGTCTTCGAAACTTCCATGTTTTGAAGACTTTCATAAAAATCGCCTATTCACCCCCCTCTAGTCGATATAACACACTTTCAGCTCATGTTAATGAGAATCCCGTAATAAGGGGACACAATCTCTGCTTTGAACGAACATGCCAATAGCAACCGCGCCTTGAAACATGGACATGAAACGGTTCGAAAAACCGGGCAAGCGTGATGTCACATTGTAAAAAGTTTTCAGCAGATTAGACTCCTGGAATATTATATTCTCTCTACGGTTGTGTGTGGTGTATGTGTTATAGGTCTGGACACGTCGATACATCTAAAGACTATTTTGGAGTTCAGAAGAAGGAACTTGCCTTGCAATGTTGAAGATAGGCCTACGCGTCGGATACCTTGTCATTGAAGCCTGGTTCAGGGCTACTGAGGGAGTCCTGGACTAAGGGGTCCTCGGGCGTCCGGCCTGTTAGCCATGGGCCAGACTGATGGGCTGTGAAGATACGAAGACCGAAGGCTACAGCCGTGTCCGGATAGGACTCTCCTTCACATGGAAGGCAAACTTGGCGACTAAATATGTAGATTCCTTTCTTTGTAACCGACCTTGTGTAAACCTAGATCCTCCCGGTGTCTATATAAACCCGAGGACTTAGTCCGAAAGAGGGACATTATCATAACCGCACAAGCTAGGCCTCTAGGGTTTAGCCATTATGATCTCGTGGTAGATCAACTCTTGTAATACTCATATTCATCAAGATCAATCAAGCAGGACGTAGGGTATTACCTCCATAGAGAGGTCCCGAACCTGGGTAAAACATTGTGTCCCCTGTCTCCTGTTACCATCGACCTTAGATGCACAGTTCGGGACCCCCTACCTGAGATCCGCCGATTTTCACTCCGACAATGATTTTTCAAGATTTATGTGGGTGTTCTTTCTTGATGATAAATTGCAGGTCCAAAAGATCTTCAAAAATTTCGCTAGGAAAGCCCAAAATCAATTTGAAGTGAAGATCAATAAGGTTCGTAGCGACAATGGAACGGAGTTCAAGAACGCAAATGTGGATACCTTTCTTGAGGAAGAAGGGATTTCACACGAGTTATCGGCTACGTACACGCCTCAACAAAATGGAGTTGTTGAGAGGAAGAACCGAACTCTTATTGAGATGGCGAGAATGATGCTTGATGAGTACAAAATGCCAAAACACTTTTGGGGCGGAAGCAGTTGAGACGGCTTGTCATGCAACAAATCGCTTGTATCTTCACAAGCTACTCGGCAAGATGGCATATCAGCTCCTCACCAGTAACAAACCCCAAGTTATATACTTTCGAGTGTTTGTCTCATAGTGATACATTCTTGATAAGCATCGTCGTTCTAAATTTGCTCCTAAATCTCATGAGGGTTTCCTACTCAGTTATGGCTCAAACTCTCACACTTACCGTGTCTACAACAATTTCACCCGAAAGCTTGAAGAGACGGTAGATGTGAAGTTTGATGAATCTAACGGCTCGCAAGTAGAGCAATTGCCAATTGATGTAGGAGACAAAGACCCTTCGGGAGCAATCCAAGACTTGTCTATTGGCAAGATTCGTCCAACAGAGGTGAAGGAGAGTACCTCATCCGTCCAAGTGGAAGTTTCTACCTCATGACAAGGTGAACCAAGAGTTGACATGGAAGCATCCACAAGTGGGACACACCAAGATGAAGAAAACGAGGAAGTACAACAAGATGAACCTCATCAACCTCCTTCTCCACTAGATAAGAGAACGACAACACCAACAATGAAGAAGGTCAAGAAGAAGAACGAGATGAGGAAGAAGATGCTCCACCCTGACCCAAACAAAAGGTCCCACGAGTTCGAGCAAGAGTTTCATGAGACCATCCTATTGAACAATGTTGGCATTTGGTATCCTAAGAGGTCCTCTTTTGATCGAACTCGTGGGAGCTTTTGTTTGGTTTAAGAGGTCTTGTTTTGATCTTGTTGGCTACTCCGATTCAGACTATGCCGGAGACAAGGTTGATAGAAAGTCCACTTCGTGTACTTGTCAATTCCTTGATAGATCTCTCGTGTCTTGGTCCTCCAAGAAACAAAACCCGGTATCCTTATCCACCGCCGAAGCGGAATACATTGCCGCCGGTTCATGTTGTGCTCAATTACTTTGGATGACCCAAACTCTTAAAGATTATGGGATCTATGTGAAACATGTTCCATTGCTTTGTGACAATGAAAGTGCTATTAAGATTGCTCATAATCCCGTGCAACATTCTCGAACTAAGCATATTGAAGTTCGTCATCATTTCATTAGAGATCATGTTGCCAAAGGGGACACTGATCTTAGGCATGTTCGTACCGACAAGCAATTGGCGGATATATTCACCAAACCGCTTCATGAGAAAGTATTTTGCCGTTTGAGAGGTGAATTGAACATCATTGATGCTTCAAACTTGGAGTAGGAACTCCATTTGTATACATGCAAGGCATGAGCCTTTGACTAATTCTTGATGTTTCTCTGATGATGATGATCATATGTCTTGGATATATTTGTACCCTTGCATGCTATCTAACCCTTGTAGGTTCAATTCAGGCGACTGAAGGTCGAAGTGGGGTTTCTCGAGCAATAGTACCTCATCGCCCGAGAAGACATGAAGAGTGGGCGATTGCCAACATCCATCCACATCTGAATGAGGTATTTTTCCCAATGTCCGTGAGGTTTTGGAGGAGTTTCTTCAGGGCGTTGAGCAAGTTGGTTTTCGAGAAATCCATCCATGCCCTTTCTACTGCTTGGATGACTAGCTACCCAGATACCATTGCTCTTCCCATGGCGAAACCAATTTCTGATCATCTTCCTTGCATGATTAAAATTGGCAAAAATATTCAAAAATCTAAAGTGTTCAGATTTGAAAATTATTGGCTTAATCACAACTCCTTTAAACAAGTGGTTCGGGCTGCATGGAATATTCCAGTGGGACATACTGATTGTGCAAAGAAGATCAATGCAAAGCTCAAAAATGTCAGAAGAGCACTTAAGTTGTGGGCAAAAAACTTAGCTTGTCATAAGAAACAGATTGCAAAACTGAATGATTGTATCTTTCTATGGGACTTGATTGAGGAATACAGGGATCTATCAGTGTTTGAGAATAATTGCAGGAACATGTTAAAGGATTTTTTGCTAACTGTCCTCAATAATCAGAAGATCTATTGGAAATAGAGAGGTAAAATTAAATAAGTGTAGTTTGGAGATGAGAACACAAAATTCTTCCATACAAAATCTTATATTAATCACAGGCACAATAAAATTGCTATGCTGTTAAACAAGGATCAAGTTGAAGTAACAAATCATGCAGTAATGGCTACAATTTTATGGGAGGCTTTTAAAAATAGATTGGGACAATCCAATGGGCACTCCATGCATTTTGATCTAAATGATCTGTATGAAAACATAGTGGACCCACAAATATTTATTGATCTAGAAAAGCCTTTTACTCAAGAAGAAATAGAAGATGTGGTAAAAAAACATGCCAATAGATAAATCCCAAGGCCCAGATGGATTTAATAATTAGTTTATCAAAAGTTGTTGGGATATTATGAAGACTGATGTTACTGAGCTTATTATGGCCTTTCATGCTGGAAATGTAAATCTTGAGAGCATCAACACATCTTTCATAACTCTAATACCCAAAAAGGAAGTGCCACTCTCCCCAAATGACTTTAGGCCAATTTCTTTCTCAATGGAGTGCTGAAGATCATTACAAAATTACTGGCCAATAGATTGCAAAGAGTTATTCTGAAAATGGTGCATATTAATCAATATGGCTTCCTTAAAGACAGAGTGATTCAGGATTGCCTAGGATGGGCATATGTGTACATTCACCAATGACATAAGTCTTGGGAGGAAATCTTAGTAATTAAACTGGATTTTAAAAGGCATTTCAACATGCATCAATTATTGATATTTCTAGAGCCAAAGGCTTTGGAGAGAAATGGATATCATGGATGAAAGCTTTATTCACAACTACATCTTCATCTGTATTGCTGAATGGAGTACCTGGGAAAAGAATTTACATCAGAAGAGGAGTGAGATAGGGGGACTCTTACTCTCCTTTAATATTTGTGCTTGCTGCTGATCTGCTGCAATCTATTCTTAACAAAGCATGAGGTTAAACCTAATTACTGCACCACTTCAAGTCAGTTCTTGCCCTCACTTCCCAATTGTCCAATATCCAGATGACACTCTCGTGGTTATGCAAGCAGATTCTAGACAGTTGGTCTGTCTAAAGGCCTTACTCAATACTTTTGCTTCAGCAACAAGGCTCAAAGTGAATTACGCGAAGTCAATCATGGTTCCATTAAACATTCCTGAGGACATGATAAAACTATTTACAAACACACTTTAGTGTGCCAGAGGGCAATTCCGTTTTACTTACCTTGGCTTTCCATTGGGAATATATAAACCAACTGTAGAACAATGTCTCCCTCTTGTTAACAGGATTGCAAAGAGATTGGTAGGTATCTCTATTTTTCATGACTCAAGATGGAAAATTGCTCCTGGTCAAATCAGTGCTTACATCATTATCAGTCTTATTCATGTGTTGTCTGGACATCCCTATTACCATAAAGAAACAGATAATAAAATACTTGAGGCATTGTCTATGGAGAAGCCCTGACATGGAGGACCGCAGACCTGCATTGGTGGCCTGGCACACTGTCTGTCGACCCAAAGAACAGGGAGTATTAGGAGTTTTGGATATATATACACACAACAAAACCCTGCTCATGAAGAATCTTCACAAATTCTTCAACATACATGACATTCCTTGGGTCAACCTGATTTGGGAAACTTACTATAATGATGGGAAATTAATAGGAGACAACATGGTAGGATCATTCTGGTGGAAATCCAGCTTAGCTCTCATTGATCAGTACAAAGCTATTACTAGATGTAATGTGGGAGATGGTGTCGGTGCATTTTTTTGGATGATTTATGGCATCAGACAATACTCAAACACAAATTCCACCACTTATACTCCTTTGTGAGAAATCCACAGCTAAATATTCAACAAGTACTACAGACTGAATACTTACATGATCTTTTCTATCTCCCATTAACAATAGAAGCATATGAGGAATTTTTTCAAATGGAGGATATCTGCATCTCTATGAGGCAATCTGAATACTTGGACTCATTGGACACATGGAGCTACATTTGGGGGAATGAATTCTATTCATCCATCAAAGCATAGAAAATTTTAATCGGGCACAAGTAGACTCCCCCACACTTCAACTGGATTTGGCAGAGTTCATGCCAGCCAAAACACAAAGTGTTCTTCTGGCAACTACTTCATGACAGATTCAACACAAGAAATCTGCTTAGAAGAAAGAGTTTTGTGTTGGAGGCATATAACTCTGCAGTAAGAGGATGTCAACAGGAAGAAACATTACATCATCTTTTCTGGGGTTGTCCCTTTGTTCAACAATGCTGAGATTTTATATGTCCAACAAGAACACCAAATTTGTGTGTGTTAGAAGCATTTCAAGATCTTAAGGACAAACTAAATTACCCATTTTACATGGAGATCATCATTCTTGGAGCATGGGCCATCTGGATAACCAGAAATAATAAGATTTTCGAAAACATTGCATCATCATTCCAAGGATGGAAGTTCATTTTCATGGAGGAACTCAAGCTTTTAAAATTCATGATGAAGAAAAAGCATGAGAGGCAATTCTCTGTTTGGCTAGAAGCCCTGTTGTAGTTTTTCTTCTTTTGTAGGCTAGTTTTTTATTTCTTCTCTTCCTTTTTTCCTTTCTTTTTTTCATTCTCTTTCTTTCTTTTATTTTTTAGTTCCTTATTTTTCTAAAGGCTTATCTCAAGCCTTTTAGACTGCTTGTTCTTTGCTCTATAAATTTATAAAAATTGCAGTGGGGGTTTTACCCTACTGTTTATAGTAAAAAAATGAATCTAAATCCATGAGATTGCAACTCACTCACATCTTGAGCAATCTCTACATCACCAAGTCTCTACACAATGGTGGTTAAAGACAAGGAAGCATGAAACCCCTCAGCATATCCTTTGACAAATTCTATATATCGTATTTCATTTGGTATCAAATTTCATGATTGTCATGTTGGATACACAAGTGCTCTTCCTTGGAAGACTAACCCATGTAGGTAGATGAACTCAAACTACAAGTGGTGCTCCCAACAATTGATGCGCTTCATCAACCTTGAGCACCCCACGCAAGTTCAACTACATGATCAAGTTCAACACCACCACCCAAGGTATGTTATTCCATCTTAGAGAAGCTTTACTCCAAGTCATGGGTCAAAGCAGCTCAACAAGATGCGAATACATCAAAAGCTTAAATGAAAGTGGTAACCCCATTTTGAGCTTAAACGATGAGTATGACCTACGATCAAGTGTTCTCACTTGACTCCTTAGTCAAAATACTCTCACATAGGTGACCTTGTCACCGCCCAATTCTAGATGAAGTTCTCTAGTGTTTCTCTGAGTCTTTGCATTTTTTCTTTGCCTTTGTCCCTTGTATATTTATTCCCCTACTTTTATCAAAAAAACTTCATCTAGATTTTCTTTTCTCTATTTTGTTCTGCATATCTTGCATCCAATTGCAAATCCTTCAGTTAACTCCTTGCAAATCTTTCTGAGATCTTATTTGCCTAGTGAGCTGAGGTGACTATTGCTCTTTTTCTGTGTTGAACTCGGACACGCCGGTTTGTTACTTTCGGTCCAACCTAATTCTTTCGGTGCAACCGAAGAACACAACTCGTTGCCACCGATTTCACTGCAGAAAAGACAATTAGCCACTTGTTCCTGCATTTTTGTTCCAGCTCCACTCGATGATTCTTGTCCTCAACTAGCATCAGAATCTATATGCTGCTTTGCTCTGTGACTCAAGGACCAAACCTTTTTTTGACTCACACTCCAGAAGACCCCTTTTTGGAAATTGATGTCAAAGGGGTAGAGAGAGATCACATCAAAGCTTATTATCTTCAAAAGGGGGATAGAGAGAAAAAGGGAGAGAGAGGTAATCACTTCAAAGTCCCAGATGCTTGGTGTTCAAGAGGAGAGAAGTCACATGTCTTTAAGAGGGAAAGACATGTATATGTTATGTTTATGTTTATGATCTATTTTGCTCTGATTGTTTCCCTATGTTCTCCCATTATCCAATATAAGATTCAGGGGGAGAAAGACTGCTAGGGAAGGAAATCTTGAATTCATTGCATATCTTTTACCTTTGGGGACATGTCTATATCCAGTAGAGTACCCAGTACTCACACTCTACATGTCATCCCAATCTTGGTACTCTTGTGGTTCTTTTTTTTGCTCTGTCTAGTAGAGTATCTGTGTTATCTAACATTGTTTACTCAGGTTCATCTCTTCCTAAGCCAGCTCAAGACCACAAGGTCAGTATATGCATGACACTCATGTGCATGATGATTTCTTGCTGATTGAGGGAGTCCTGGATTAGGGGGTGTTCGGGTAGCTGGACTATACCTTCGGCCGGACTCCTGGACTATGAAGATACAAGATTGAAGACTTCGTCCCGTGTCCGGATGGGACTTTCCTTGGCGTGGAAGGCAAGCTTGGCGATGAGGATATTCAAGATCTCCCACCTTTGTAACCGACTCTGTGTAACCCTAACCCTATCCGGTGTGTATATAAACCAGAGGGTTATAGTCCGTAGGCAATCAACTCCATACACAACAATCATACCATAGGCTAGCTTCTAGGGTTTAGCCTCCTTGATCTCGTGGTAGATCTCCTCTTGTACTACCCATATCATCAATATTAATCAAGCAGGAGTAGGGTATTACCTCCATCGAGAGGGCCCGAACCTGGGTAAAACAAAGTGTCCCCTGTCTCCTGTTACCATCCGGCCTAGACACACAGTTCGGGACCCCCTACCCGAGATCCGCCGGTTTTGACACCGACATTGGTGCTTTCATTGAGAGTTCCTCTGTGCCGTCACAATCAGGAAGGATGCCTCTTCCCGTATTTAAAGACGGTGTCGTTGCTAAGGGAGCCTTGGCTGTTGGCTAGACCCTCCGGCTAGGTGGTTTCCTCACGACCACCTGTTCGGCTGTTGCACCGACGGTGACCTCTCGGGTCATCAAAAGCAACCTACATGTCAGCTCGGAGCTCGCCGAGCAGCTAGATCCAATGGAGCTCTCTTCCGTAAACGAGCTCTTGGATCGCATCGCCGCCCTGGGGGTCACTACGGATTACGACCAGGTTGGGCTTAAACCCGATCTAAGAGAAATTAACTCTCCCCAAGTCACCCACCACGTTGCCGTGGTAGAGGCGCAGTGCGGCGACCCTTCATCTATTTTAAGGACTAGCTACGTCCGAATTCCCAACTCCTCCAAGCCGGATACCCGCAGAGGGGAGGATGTAACTCAAGACCTGAGCCTAGGATCAGGCAACGGGCTAGATTCGTTGGACAACATCCAAGAATCCGAACTTTAGAGTTCGGAAACTCTTCGGCCTCCAGATCTTGAATTGGGTGAGGTTCCAGATTCAATGACACCCGCCCACCCAAACATAAGCGATCTCTCCCAAATCAGGTAGAGGCCCGAGGAAACAGTACATCATTACTGGGCCAGATTCCTCCTGGTTATGAACAGGATAAAGGATTGCCACGAGGAAGACGCAATCTCAATTTTCTGCAGTAATTACACGGACGAGGGAATCCTTAACGCCGTAAGTCGTCGTGATGTTACACGCTTCACGGACTTGGCGTCCATAGCACAAATATTGTGCGATGGAAAGCGCCTGGAAAACCGAAATGAAATTTTGGGATAATCCGGCCTTGAATAGTAATCCCGTCCGAACTAAGAGGGTGCATCATCATAGGACACCCGGGATAAACACCAAAAAGCCAAAACCCTCTACAGGGCATGGAACCGTACTGGAAAGGTGGCTTAATGGACCCTGTAGAATTCACAGTACAGAGGACGCCACACCAACTCACAGCCTTAGAGCATGTTGGATACTCCGGCAGGTGGCCAAAATTGGCGAGGACCTCTTAATTCTGGAGGCCGCAGAAAGCCAGCCTGAGGACGCCAGTACCGTTCTCACAGTCTTCGAGACTTTCGCATCAAACAATGTGCGAAAAAGAACACTCCGCAGCCTCGCCGAAGTCTATCAAGTTGCAACAATAAATCCATGGAGCGACACTGCCATTACCTTCAACGCTAGTGATGAACCTAAATTCCGGACAGCCCGAGCACCAGCCGCATTGGTCCTCAGTCCCATAGTGGACGGCTTTCACCTCACCATGGTGCTCATGGATGGAGGCAGCGGACTGAACCTCATTTACGAGGAAACCCTTCAAAAAATGGAAATAGACTGGAGCCGCGTCGAGCGAAGCAACACAACCTTTAGAGGAATAATCCCCAATCGGGAAGCGCGCTGCACAGGAGAAATCACACTTGATGTGGTGTTCGGCACGCCGGATAATTACAGGTCCGAAGAAGTCACGTTTCAAGTGGCCCCATTTAAGAGCGGACATCACGCTTTACTGGGACGGGAAGCATTCACAATCTTCCAAGCAATACCCCATTACGGGTACATGAAGCTTAAGATGCCCGGGCCGAACGGAATTATCACTCTAGCTAGTGATCCAGACGTTGCACTTCGCGCCGAAAACAAGACGGCCGCATTAGCCCTTGAGGCTCTATCCGAAGCCCTAGCGGCCGAGGAACTGACTGTGCTATGCTCCACGGTTAACAGGGATGATGTGATACTCGATAAGAGATCCAAATCCACATCCTTCAAGCCAGCTGACGAAATAGTCAAATTCCAGGTCCATCCAACGGACCCCAACAAAACAACTTCCATCGGGGCACGACTGAGCCCTGATGTAGACGCCGCACTGCGAAAGTTCCTACGAGAGAACTGGGACATTTTCGCCTAGCACCCTTCAGACATGCCAGGGATCCCATGCAAGCTGGCCGAACATAGCTTAAATATCCTTAAAGGATTCAAACGTGTCAAACAAGCCCTTCGGCGTTTTTCCGAACCCAAGAGACAGGCTATGGGAGAGGAGCTAGCCAAGCTATTGGAGGCCGGATTCATTAGAGACATAAAACATCCGGACTGGCTAGCAAACTTGGTGATGGTACCAAAGAAGGACAAATCCTGGCGCCTGTGTGTCGATTTTAAAGACCTCAACAAGGCTTGCCCAAAGGATCCCTTCCCCCTCCCCCGTATCGAACAAATTATCGATGCCACCGCAGGACACGACTCATTGTGTTTCCTCGACGCATACTCCAGTTACCATCAAATCAAGATGGCAGAATCAGACCAAGCTGCAGCAGCATTCATCACACCATACGACCCATTCTGCTTCAACACAATGCCCTTCGGGCTGAAAAACGCCGGCGCAACATATCAGCGCATGATCCAGACATGTCTGGCAAATCAGATCGGCAAAACAGTGGAGGCGTATGTGGATGATGTGGTCGTCAAATCAAGACATGTCGAATCTCTAATAGACGACTTGAGGCTTACATTCGATAACCTCTGAAAATACGACATCAAGCTCAACCCAGAAAAATGCGTCATCGGCGTTCCAGCCGGAAAGCTCTTGGGCTTCATTGTATCCGGTAGAGGAATTGAAGCTAATCCAGCCAAGATCCGAGCTTTGTCACAATTGGATATCCCAAAGGACCTCAAACAAATACAAAAATTAACCGGATGCATTTGAAACACTTAAGAAAGCATTGATAAGTCCTTAATGAACCCGCTTGGGAGAAAAGGCACTACCCCTCTATCGCCTCCTTTGGCGCACCGAACACTTCGAGTGGACGGAGGCCGCCATGGTCGGACTTGATGAAATAAAAGCCATATTGGCAACAAACCCAGTCCTGGCCGCGCCGAACACCGGCGAACCAATGTTATTGTACATTGCAGCAACACATCAAGTTGTCAGCGCAGTGCTCGTTGTCGAGCGGGAAACGGATGGACACAAATTCCCCCTTCAAAGGCCGGTCTACTACGTATCCACTGTCCTCACTCCATGCAAATCACGGTACCCGCATTATCAAAAGATTGCATACGCGGTATTCATGGCATCCCGGAAGCTATGACACTACTTTCAAGAGTGTTCCATAACAGTAGCCTCGGAAGTACCACTCAACGATATTATCAGCAACCGCGACGCAACGGGACGGATTGCAAAATGGGCCATCGAGCTCCTCCCGTTCGATATAACCTATAAGCCACGACGACCTATTAAATCGCAAGTTTTGGCCGACTTCGTCGCAGAATGGACGGAGGCCGAGCTCCCTAAAGAGTACGGCACATATTCAAACTGGATTATGCATTTCGATGGCTCCAAAATGTTGGCCGGACTGGGGGCTGGCGTCGTCCTTACGTCCCCCACAGGAGACACAGTCCAATATGTGCTCCAGATCATGTACATGGATTCCAACAATGCAGCCGAATATGAGGCCCTCCTACATGGTCTCCGGATAGCAGTATCCATGGGTATCCAGCGCCTAGAGGTACGCGGGGATTCAAACCTTGCGATATCCCAAATAAATGGAGACTTCGACGCCAAGGACCCAAAATGGCAGCTTACCGAAACGCCGTCCTAAAAATGTCAGCTCGGTTCGAAGGGCTGGAGTTTCACCATATAGCCCGAGAAAACAATCAAGCAGCGGACGTCCTGGCACGCATCGGAGCAAAACGCGATGCAGTCCCCCCCAACATCTTTTTGGAAAGATTGTTCAATCCATCCGTAACATGGGAGGGGGAACCCGTAAATAACAGCCCAGACCCAGCCTCACCACTCGACGCTGAACAATCTGACACAATTGGAGGCTCTGCCAATGAAATTACACCTTCAGCCCACGTAATAATGGTGGTCATCGCCCCGTGGACAGAACCATTCCTAGCCTACCTTACTAGGTAGGAACTCCCGGAGGACCAAAACGAGGCCCGCTGCATAGTGCGGCGATCTAAAGCCTATAGAGTCCATGAGGGAGAGCTTTATAAGAAAAGCACTACCGGAGTCCTTCAAAGGTGCATCTCCGAAGAGGAAGGGCGGAACCTTCTGGCTGAAATTCATGCCGGACTCGGTGGTCACCACGCCGCTGCTCGGTCCCTTGTTAGCAAGGCTTTCAGTACAGGCTTTTATTGGCCGACGGCCCGGGAAGACGCTCAGGACCTAGTCCAACGATGCACTGGTTGCCAACTTTTTGCCAACCAAAGCAATATGCCACCCACCGCACTCCAAACTATACCCATCACCTGGCCTTTTGCGGTCTGGGGGCTTGACATGGTCGGACCCCTTAAAGGTGGGACCGATAGGAAAAAATACTTACTGGTCATGGTGGATAAATTCACCAAATGGATAGAAGCCAAGCCTGTTAAAACGGCCGAATACGGACCTGTGATAGACTTCATATCCGGGGTTGTACACCATTATGGCGTCCCCCACAGCATCATAACCGATAATGGTACAAACTTTACCGCCGAAGGGGTAAAACTCTGGTGCAAAAACATGGGCATCAAGCTCGATTATGCTTCCGTCTATCACCCACAAACCAACGGCCAGGTCGAACGTGCAAATGGTCTTATCATGAGTGGCATTAAACCCAGACTGGTGCGGTCCCTCAAGGAATCTAACACGCACTGGGTAGAGGAGATCGACTCCGTACTATGGGGGCTGCGGACCACGCCAAATCGCACCACCGGATACACACCATTTTTTATGGTGTACGGCGCAGAGGCAGTTCTGCCCTGCAACATAATTCATGACTCACCTAGAGTGCACATGTACGAAGAAAGAGAAGCCGAGCTCGATCGGCAGGACAACTTGGACGCCCTGGAGGAGGAGCATGACGTGGCAAAAGCCCGTTCCGCATTTTATCAACAGCAGGCCCGAAGAT
Source organism: Triticum urartu (assembly GCF_056163025.1). Taxonomy (NCBI): domain Eukaryota; kingdom Viridiplantae; phylum Streptophyta; class Magnoliopsida; order Poales; family Poaceae; genus Triticum; species Triticum urartu. The sequence continues at coordinate 306,933,751 of NC_141874.1, forward strand.
ATCAAAGCAGAGAAGTACGGGCCAAAAATTACAATGTTGGCGAACTAGTTCTATGCCTGCCGGATAAGAAAAAGGAAAAACTCAAGCCCAAGTGGGAAGGTCCATTCATAATCGACCAAGTCTTGACTGGCGGGGCGTACCGCCTGCGAGATGCGTTGGATAACAGACTCGAGCCGAACCCATGGAACGCCGCCCGTCTCCGAAGATTCTATGCCTAGCGCCGGACTCTGTGTTCGTCTCCTTCCTCTGTCCATTTTTTGCATTTTTCTGTCTTACATTTCTCTCCTTCCCCTCTTTTCTTTTATAGCCCTTAAAGGCTCATCTAGTGATGCGCTGCTCGCGCTCATTAAACCTGGGGGCTTCTTTAACAGAAGCTTATTTATACGGGCTTTATGCCCAACACATGCGTGAAACTTCCGCATGTACCTTTTTCTTCACCATTATATGCATCGATATGACTTAAGTTTTGGCCAAGCTAGGTTGCCTGGCTCCTGTGCTTACCCCTACGTTCCCGATTGTTCAGCTAGGCGGTAAAGGGAGCACCTCTGCGATTGTTACTGCCGGGTCAGCCGGATGTGTACCTCAAACTGGGTGAAGCCGAAAGCTAGCGTTCTTAAGGGAATATTCGGTCGGTGAGATAAAAGATGATCTTTTTACTCATTTTATGCGCCCCCAGATGCTTTTTTCTGCGTCTTTTTACGCAGTCCGGACATGCACTTTAGGGCATGCCTCCCAGAGAAAGGAACCCCTAACGGAACTATTCTCTCTGGAAGATGTTTCTTACTAACCATGTAATATAACATAACTAGTTGGGCACTTGTCTGATAAAGGACTAATGACCCCTACGCCTGGTCTCCATGCATACCACGGTTCTTATATAACCGCTATGGTATTCGGACACACTCCGGACCGTCAGGTCCCGAGGTCGAAGCGAAAAGGTCGGCAACGACAAACGATCTACAATCCGGCTAGAAGGCATTACACATGTCAATTGAAAATTACATAGTCATTCTGACTGATTGTATTCCTCTTATATACTATCTAACAGGCTGTCTAATTTACAGTCCTGCTGGGAATACTTTGCGGCCAACTCTACTTAGCCGTATACCAAGCTCACAGGGATCTCTTTCCCGTCAGGCCCCACTGGTCCGACCTCGGCCATGTGGTTTGGGTCAGACTTTGTAAAACGGGTCTTCACCATGGCCCAGGCTTCCCTAGCGCCTTGTTGGCAGGCTGATATCTTCCACAACCGGAAGCGCCGCCGAGCTCCCTTCAGCTTCTCCGCAAGCTCTCGAAGGCCCTCGGGCATGGAGTGGGCAGGCCATAAGGCTTGGGTAACACCTCGCATCGCCTGCCAAATTCGCTCGTGCAGTTGCATGAGTTTGGGAAGAAGGTCACCCGTAGAACCGGGCATCTCCTCTGCAGGACGACCTGTGAGCATACCTACAGACATTACTCTGTTAGTCGACTTCTTCGCCGAACTCTTTTTTCAAAGTTCATTCAAGCACTTACTAAAAATGCCGCGTCGAAGCCGCTGATTCTCCTTCGTGGAGTCCGACAGCTGGCCACAAACATCTTTAAGTTCGACGTCCAGCTTGGTGTTGGCATCCTGAAGATCATTCTTCTCTCGCCTCACCCTTGTCAACATACTCTCACCGGCCTTTAGCTGGCGTAAGAGTTGTTGTTTGTCCGAATTGAGTCCGGCGCCATCTGCAATATGATTTGTCAGATTTACACCCACACCGCACAATACTAATATTTCGAAGTGTATCTTACCTGAGGGGGTCTCTTTGGACTCCCCTGCTGCGGCTAGTGCGGCCTCTAGTTGGGCCTCGCACTTTTCCAGCTCCTGGGACAGCACAGTATTCTTCTCTGTAAGAACCTGCATATTAAAAGATCCTTAAATCAGTTGCTCTAACTGTTTCAAGTCTCGGGGGCTACTGGTATATATATATTTGACCAAAATTTTCTTACCTGTATGTCTTTTACATACTGCTCTGTGGCTCTCGCTAAACCATTTTGAGCGGCACGGAGGTATGCATATCCCGAATTAAAGGCATCTAAAGCCTCTTGGGAGAAACAAGCGTCGCGTAGAACTGTCCGGCGACGCCTGTGGTTCATGGCACTCTCCACTTCAGAATTTGTGGCAGACAGCCTGTCCTCATCCTCTGTCGGAGGAGCATCCGGTACGCGCCTTGTGCTCGCCTCCGCTTCCTGGCCAGCCGTTGGAGCCTGGCTGGTGGAAGCGCGATTGGCAACCTCTCCGGATGTAGTCCGGCGAGGTCTCTTCGTTCTGAAGATAGCACGAACGTTAAATATGCCCTGACAGAATAACACCCGGGAAACAGAGGGTGCGCTATACCTTTGCGCCGGCATCTCAGTCCGGATTTCATTCCTTTTTGCCCCACGGGGCCCTGCGGCCCCTCGTTGGCTAGCTGCCGCAGGTTCGGCCTCCTGCCTCGGAAAACTCCCCTGCAAAACACGGTTGTCGTCAGAAACACCAGAATACGCGAGAGTGCAGTCTCTCTAAAGGGAATGAGACTCCGGTTTCTGTCACCTGGGAGGCCGGAATTAACCCTGGGTAATCAGCCATGATGGCTACCAAGGTATTGTCCTTGCTTAGCTGATGGAACACCCCGTCGATAAGATCCACCGATATGTCCGGATCCTCTTCGGAGTCCGGATTGAGGGACCGTTCTGGGTCCTCGGGCTGTGGAGGGCGGCTGCTTATGTCCTTTACCTCCTGTCGCAGTTCCTGCATTGAAGTTGTTAGACTACCTATCTAACCATGGGAGTATAAAACAAACGGGCAAGTGCAATTGTTCACTTACCCAACTTGGAGGATCGTACATACTGAATCCGGCCTGCGGATTGACGCGGAGGAATTCCTCCTTTTCTCCCTTATACAAAGAGGATAAGATCTTTACTAAGGCGGCGGCTGAGTCCGGCCCCTTACGACCGTAACGTGTGGCATCATCCTCCCCATTGAAATCCCACATGGGGTGGCCTCTATATTGAAGCGGCTGCACCCCCCGCATAATGCATGCGGCCATGACTCCAATCATGGTTAGTCCGGAATGAGCCAACAGTCTTATCCGGCCCATCAGGTAAAGGATGTCTCTGTCACTTTCTCTCTGAGAGCTCCGCGGACGCCAGCTCAAGCGTTTCTTCAATGGAGCACTGTTGAACTCAGGGAGACCGACCCGGATAGGGTCCGGTAGCGGGACGTCATCTATGTAAAACCATTCCGAAGGCCAGTCCTCGGACGCCTTCTTTGGGGTTCTGGATAGGTATCCGGTCCCGGCGATGCACCATACTTTGGCTCCGCCCACTTGATATATAGACCCCTTTTAAGAACAGGGCACCAGACAGAATAACCTCTTCCACAGCGCGAAATGAGCCTCAACGCCTAAAAATAGCTCGCAAAGGGCGACAAAACCCGCAATATGTAATACGGAGGCGGGCATGAGATTGTGCAGCTGGAGGCCGTAGAACTCCAGAAGCCCGCGAAGAAATGGATGAATTGGAAACCCCAGTCCTCTTATTAGATAGGGGACGAGGCACACCCGCTCTCCTTTAGAAGGATTGGGGTGCTCTCCGCTTGTTTTCCGCCATTATAGGTGGCGAGACCGGCTCGGACCGGGACCATGCATGCCTGAGGGAGGAATCCCTGGGACTGAAGTGACGCTAACTTGCTATGCGGGATGGTGCAACTCTCCCAGTCCCCGGGTTTGGGACCGGAAGGGCGAGGGGAGGAGCTGCGACAGCTGGTCATGTTGGAATGGACCTTTGCTAGAAGCGCGCTGATGATAACTCGTGGAAAGGAGAAGATGTGGTCTGGACCTAAATCCCCATCCCGTTAAATAGGCGGCTCGTTTATATGGCAAGGGGTGTGGATGTAGAAACGCCCCGGCTTTTCGCATTTGTTTGAACACGTGGAAGACGGCCATTATTGGGCATGGAAGCCGAGGAGGACTACATTACAAAAATCAGACATTATTCCCACAGGTACACAAGATTTGGAGAGGAACCCGCCTTGCAATGCCGAACAATCTGCGCGCCGGACTCATCGTCATTGAAGCGTGGTTCGGGGGCTACTGAGGGAGTCCTGGATTAGGGGGTGTTCGGGTAGCCGGACTATACCTTCGGCCGGACTCTCGGACTATGAAGATACAAGATTGAAGACTTCGTCCCGTGTCCAGATGGGACTTTCCTTAGCGTGGAAGGCAAGCTTGGCGATGCGGATATTCAAGATCTCCCACCTTTGTAACCGACTCTGTGTAACCCTAACCCTATCCGGTGTCTATATAAACCGGAGGGTTGTAGTCCGTAGGCAATCAACTCCATACACAACAATCATACCATAGGCTAGCTTCTAGGGTTTAGCCTCCTTGATCTCGTGGTAGATCTACTCTTGTACTACCCATATCATCAATATTAATCAAGCAGGAGTAGGGTATTACCTCCATCGAGAGGGCCCGAACCTGGGTAAAACAAAGTGTCCCCTGTCTCCTGTTACCATCCAGCCTAGACGCACAGTTCGGGACTCCCTACCCGAGATCCGCCGGTTTTGACACCGACACTGATGTACATATTGTTTGCAAGAAGGAATCATGAGCATGAAGTTACACTTCATATATTCATATCATTTGCCCTGATGTATATAGCCAACATACATGTAACACTTTGCCTGCTCTGTCATGATTATGCATTTACATACACTTACATTTCATATTGACATGATTGCATACATGTAGGGTGAGCCTATGCATGTTACATGTCTTTCCGAAGCTTTACTTTTTATCCTCTGTATCTTTATCTAAAGGGGGAGAATGAAAGCACAAGTGCTCCCTGGGTGGTTTTGGTAATTAATGTCAACATATCTCTTGTTGGACTAATGTTTTCATCTAGTATATTTCAGACAAGTTCAACAGATGGAATGGCGTGGACAAGAGGATATGGAACCCTTTCAAGATGCTAAAGACAAAGGATTGGCTCAAGCTCAAGACTCTACATTTTACTTTTAGTGATCCAAGATCACATTGAGTCCATAGGAAAGCAAATACTATTAAAAGGGGATGAGGTGTTGCTTAATGGCTTGCTTTCTCAAAGTGCTTAGTGATATGCTCCAAGGCCCTCAACCACTTTCTCATATCCACATATGTCCCAAACCAAAAATTCAAACTCGGCCCAACCGAAACTTTCTATCCGGCGCCACTGAGTTCTCTTGACATAGCCACTGCCACAAACCCTAATCAATTCGGTCGCACCGATGGGATCTCGGTCTCACCGAGATGGGCTTGCAAACTCTCTGTTACCTATTGCAATAATTTCGGTCCCACCGAGATATGCAATCAGTCCCACCGAGTTTGCTTGACCAACTCTCTGTTTTACTTATTACCAAAATCGATCTCACCGAGTTTGCGTAATCGGTCAAACCGAGATGAGGTTTTACCCTAACCCTAGCACATCGGTCCCATCGAGTTGATCATATCGGTCCCACCGAAATTCCTAACGGTCACATTATGAACTAAATCGGTCCGACCGAGTTTTCTGATTCGGTCCCACCGAGTTGATCATATCGGTCCCACCGAAATTCCTAACGGTCACATTATGAACTAAATCGGTCCAACCGAGTTTTCTGATTCGGTCCCACCGAGTTTGGTGATTTGTGTGTAATGGTTAGATTTTGTGTGGAGGCTATATATACCCCTCCACCCACTCTTCATTCGTGAGGAGAGCCATCAGAACATGCCTACACTTCCAGCATTCATTTTCTGAGAGAAAACCACCTACTCATGTGTTGAGGTCAAGATAATCCACTCCAACCACATAAGTCTTGATCTCTAGCCTTCTCCAACTTGCTTTCCACTCAAATCATATTTCCACCAAATCCAAATCAGTGAGAGAGAGTTGAGTGTTGGGGAGACTATCATTTGAAGCACAAGATCAAGGAGTTCATCATCAACACACTATCTATTACCTTTTGGAGAGTGGTGTCTCCTAGATTGGTTAGGTGTCACTTGTGAGCCTCCGTCAAGATTGTGGAGTTGAACCAAGGAGTTTTGTACGGGCAAGGAGATCGCCTACTTCGTGAATATCTACCCTAGTGAGGCAAGTCCATCGTGGGCGATGGCTATGGTGGGATAGACAAGGTTGCTTCTTCGTGGACCCTTCATGGGTGGAGAACTCCGTGGACTCACGCAACCGTTACCCTTCGTGGGTTGAAGTCTCCATAAACGTGGATGTACGGTAGCACCACCTATCAGAAACATGCAAAAAATCTCCGTGTCTCCAATTGCGTTTGCACACTCCAATCCCATCCCTTTACTTTCTTGCAAATTGCATGCTTTACTTTCCGCTGCTCATATACTCTTGTCATGCTTGCCTGATATGTATTGTGAATGTTTAAACTTGTGCTAAAACTCCACCTTAACTTGAAGAAAATAAAAACTGCAACTTTTTCTTGTTAAGAGTCTATTCACCCCCCTCTAGACACCTCTTCTCGATCCTTTCACTAGTCAAGTAGAGCCATACTAGTGACATTATGTTTGTCTATGTATTCACACATGTACTAAGTTTCCGGTTAATACAATTCTAGCATGAATAATAAGAATTTTTCATGATATAAGGAAATATAAATAACAACTTTATTATTGCCTCTAGGGCATAATTCCATCAAAAATTGCCTGTGTGGTCTCTGCCGTGCTGCCCCACGCTCGTCTGCTCTTTGTGCAACGCGACATCCCCCCTACCGAACCAGCAAGGGGCCTTCTGGTCCCATAGGTGGCCGTGGTTTCCCGCTACAGCTTTAGCGCGCCAGGTACGGGGATCGCTTGCGTGAACCTGAAGGCAGGTGTAGCGCGATTTGCCCATGGACGCCCGCTTGAATCCTCCAGCATTCGCGGCGCCCACGAAGATGCAGAAACAAAGCTGGGCCATCCCTGCACCATTTTATTGGTCTCCATGCCTCGCCATAGCCATGGTTATGGCGAAGATCACTACTGGTGGCAATATGCCTGCCCCAGCGACCCGTATGGCATACCCACCGTCGGGCGCCGTTTGGAGAAATGGCGCGAGATTTGCGGGCACGAGCTCCCTCCTTCCCGTCCTTTCCCTTCGTCAGTAGTCGAACTACTTTAGCCCCGGCCACATCGATGTCGATGATTACCGCGCAACACTCGGTCCAATATTTCCGATATTTTGGGCAATCCTGAGCGTAGTGCTAGTATGAGATCGTCAATTAATGCCCCGACAAGCGTACTTCGGCGAGGCTCCTTGCATCGGCACGACCCATGCAACGACAGCTGCCAGACTGACTCGGAAAGAAGGGAGAAAACAGGAGGGGGACCAGAAGAGCCCGACACTATGCCCCGACGCCCGCCAGCCACAAGAAACACGTGTCATCCCTTCCAGGAATGAAGAAACTACCTGATTGGCTTCCACCCTTCTGGGCGTCGCGAGCGCACCAAGCGCACGCGGCCCGGCAGAAGAGAAAGAAGCCTCAAATGAAAGCTGCGTCGACGTTATCACTTCTCGTTGATGCAAATTTGGATTTTTGCAGTCAATTATCCCATAACTCTGTTGAGTATTCGTATCGTGAAAACCCTCATGTGATCGAACCTTGGCTAGTTTCTTTGATCGCTCCATCGTCATGTCCTGAGCCACGCTCGTAGGTCGAGAGGCTGCATCGAGAGCTACCTAGGAAAAACCTGCCGGGACGCATCCACGCCAAAATGACTGTTAAGGGCCAGAACCTTACGACAATCATAGCAATGTGACACTGGTAGGCATCCAGGGCATACATAGGGATTGATCATACGAACACAAACATATAGGGCTCAAAGGGATAAACACGCATTTAAAATCTAGCTAGATATGTCAATTTCGCGCGAACACTAGAGGTACAATGACTAAACGCAAAATATATGCCATGTTTCATTACAGGGCAATGCAGACGTGACGGTGGCCCGATACTTAGTCCAATGGACGGGTTGGACAACTCAAACATGGAGAACCCTGTTGGCTCGGGGAGCAGCTTTCTCCTTGGCGGCTGCGATGTCGGCGCCCGCTGGCGGCTTCTTGAATATGTCATCAGGGTAAACGTATGGGTGGCGACATGCAATATTGGTCAAGATCATGAAGAGGGCGTCACGAGCAAGCCTCTGGGACTCAGTCACGAAGCGCTCGTCCCTCCCCTCTTCATGCACTTTAGCTTCTCGATCAGCTTGTTGAAGAAGTGTCCTAGCTTGACACTTGGGACCTCCTGCTTGCTGGCCAAGAAGACTGGGTGGTCCATGCCCATCGCCACAGCCTGGGCACGATGTCACTCGGCCATGTCAATTAGGCTCTTGATCTAGAGGTTAACCTGATCGACCTGATTCTTCAGTTTGTACTCCACATCCTGCTGGAGACACTTGGCAGTTTCCAAATCCTTGGACAACAACTATGCCGAGCGCTCCAATGTGTCGATCCTTGCCTTCATGTCCGATATGTTGCCGTTGGCAGTCTCAAGGCTCTTGGTTTTGGAGGAGAGCTACGACTGTACATCAGCCAAGTGAATCACCGCCTTCCATGCCCCCTCTTTGAGTGCCTCCACCTCCTTGGCGATCCCAGCGAGATCCTCGTTCAGCTTAGCCACCTGCCGCCGAGGTCAGTCTTGGCGGCGCACGCGGCAGCCAGATCTTCAGTAAGCTTCTCCAGTTGAGCAGTAGAGTCAGCAGCGAGGGTGTTCAGAGCAGCTCCATGCTTGTCCTCCAATTCCTTTGTGTGTTGTTGCACTAGATCCTCCAGACCTTCATCCTTGGCGCGGAGGGTGGCTTTGAGTTTCTCCTCCCAGAGGGAGATCTCTTGCTCTCTGGCGTCCAGAGATGTCTTCCGGTCTGCCAGGTGCACCTCCCCAGCCATGACATCCTCCCTCATCATCAGGAGCACCTCTTGTTGCCTCATGAGCACCTTGAACTGCTTGTTGTTCCACTTGCGCAGCTCCAGGCACTTGTCTTTCAGCTTCTAGTCCACCTTGTTGGCGGACTCACGCCGCTCCTTGAGCGCCTGCCACTTTTGGTTGTGCCGGGCCTGCATCTCCTTCACGCCCACCGCCATGGATTCCATGAAGGACAAATGCATCGCGAGGGTGGCTGAGTCAGCGGCCTCTCCAGCTCCCTGATAATGCGGAGCTAGGAGGCACTGAAGCTCTTCGTCGAGCTCCGCACTTGTTGTCGGGGACAGGCTGGGGGCTCCAGTTCCAGGTGGCGACAACACCATGGCCAGCGCACTTGAGGAGGGTGGCGGAGTCTCGGCGACGGTCCCAGAGGAGGGGGGTGGGTCTATAGTATGGAGGGGAATTTTCACATCAACGACCACCCCCTCTGCCGGGACATCTTCCGAAGAGCGCTCCACCACCGCTAGAGAGCCCTGTGCGCTCCCGGCAGCAAGGTCTTGCTCCTCCGCGGAAGCAATCTCAACACTCTCATCCGCAGCAGCACTTTCGATATCAGCCACCACCTCCAACAGTTTTGACTCTTCGTCTCGGGGGTTTGCGAATGAGAAGATTGGAAAGCGGCAAGGAAACATAAGTTCTAAGCAAATGGGAAAATCAGGAGAAAAAATCGGAGCAATATGGGAAAAAGGGGATCAGTGGAGTACCTGGAGGAGTCTACCGGGCGGGGACCTCAGTTTCCCCGGCAACATCTATTCCCGGGCCATGGACTTCGCCCTCTGTCTTGACTATCACGGCAGTCTACTACGCGACCTCTTCCGCAGGAGGTTCCGTGGAGATCCCCTCAACTCGAGCGGTGCAGGAAGCATGCCCCTCGTGGTAGGCTCGCCCTATGTTGCCTTGCCTCCACCTCCGGCCAAGGGAGCAGGAAGGCCATCCCCGTCGCCTCCGGCCGATGGGGCCAAATCTCCACCCCCAGGCTGAGGCCTGGACTGGGGTCTCGGCACGGGCTCCTCTACATCGCCCCCCGACAAGGCCGAGCTCTCTGCACCCATCAATGCCCCAAGACAGCAGAGCCTATCCCGGCAACGGTGGACGAGGGTTTCCTCCTCCTCCTCCTCCACTTCCCTTCCGGCAACAACAAAAAACAAGAGGTTAGTCAGTAAGAGCATTCAAGTATGCCTAAAGACGTCCGCACAAGGAGAGTCTTCCTTACTCTTCTACGATGAGCATGGATTTCAAGTTGAACTCCACGGGTGGTGGGGGCTCTCTTCCTCTCTTCGAAGGTGGAGGGATAGAACTCCCCAACAACTTCGGTGTCGGGCATGGCGCCGGGGGATCCGGAGGAGATGAGTTCTGTGAGGAGCTCGAGTCAAAGTGGGAGCTAGAATCCACCTGCACGTCCACTGATTGCTTGGCGGAGGAAGCCTTGGTCCAAGCAAGGCGGGGAGATTGACGACACGCAACCTCAACCGTAGTGGCCTTAGTGGTGGTCTTCTTCACCCTCTTGGGGGCTGGCTCTTGGTTGGAGGTTGCCGCCCCTCGGGGGGCGGCTCATTTGCGGGTGCGCTGGTCCAGGACCGGCTCGGGGGTTGAGGCCCAGCGGCAAGCTACTCCTCATCAAGCTCCACCACCCCGCCAACTTCCTCCCCCTCCTAGAGCTCTGTCGCTACCATGGCTAGGGTCTCTAGCCCGGCAAGATTATCCCTGACAAGTTCGTCCCCGGCAGCCCCTTACGTGGCCAGCGCCTCGCTACCACCATGGGAAGAACTTTCGTCCTCAACCTTCCCTTTGCCCTTCCCTGCCTTTGCGCCCTTCGCCGCCTCCGCTAGATGGGCGGCCTTGTGCTCCTAGACCCTCCTCAAATTGTACGCCACCTCCACAAAGGAGGTGCGTTTGTACATCCCAGTCTCAACCCTGGTAGACTTCTCAACCAGTGTGTTCGACCACTGGAGCTCTTCATCTAGGGTGGGTAGCTACCAGGTGCTCGCTATCCCTTCGGCATTATAGTCCGGCATCCACTTCAGTATCTGGTCCCGGGCAGAATTAATGTTCAGGGGGATGATGGTTGCGGGTGCTTGAATAATTCGAAGCGACCAAACAGTTGGTCGCACAGCCAGCCATAGCCATAAACTGACAAGTTTTTAGCCAACCCTGGGAGCAAGCTCATCCTGTTAGCAGCGTCCCTGTACTGCCAGGCGGGTCTGTCCTGCTCCTATAGCGATGAGATGTGGCGGAGAAGGAAATCTTCCCCCACATGCTCGATGGTTAGCCCGGCAGCCTTCAAACTGGTAATCCTATTGATTGCCGGGCGTAGCCTATCCTCGGTGAGGCTTTTGACGCTCCAATCCTTGTCGCGCTCAACACATTCCTTCCGTGCTTCATAGAACTTAGGGGCTTCTTTGAAAGTGCGTTAAGTCGACTAGAGGGGGGTGAATAGGCGATTTTTATGAACTCTTCACTGAGGAATTTCAGGGAGAGGAAAATCCTAAGAAAAGAACTACTTGCAGCAGAATAAGTAATAAGAAGTAAACATAACAGAACATAAGCATGGTCTTCATGATGAAATGAAAACAAGCACAGAGTACAGAAAGCGTAAACACATGATAAAACAGACTAAAGAAATTGAACTGAGGAAATTGAGAAAGTCGTCAGTTAAAGTCTTCAGACAGATATGAACAAGCACACAACATGGTAATGAGGAAATGGAAGGGTTGAGGAAACAGAACCAGTAGGCTTGGTGAAGACAATGATTTGGTAGATCAGTTCCAACTGTTGTGATAGTTGTACATCTGGTTAGGGCGGCTAGGTATTCAAACCTGTGGAAACACAGTCCCGGACACCCAGTCCTGAACATGCAGCTCAAGACACTTAGTCCTCACCGTATTCCCCTTGAGCTAAGATCACACAGACCTCACCCAATCACTCGTGGTAACTCTTCAGGTGACTTCCAAACGTTCACAGACTCGGTCACTTGGTGATCCACAATTTCCTCTTGGATGCTCAAGACCATGATGCCTAACCGTCTGGAAGATGCACAGTCTTCAAAGGTAACAAGCGTCGGATCCACGCAGGATCAATCTCTTCAGTGATGCTCAATCACTTTGGTTTTGTAGGTGTTTGGGTTTGGTTTTCCTCACTTGATGATTTTCGCTCAAAGTCCTCGGAGGAGGGGATGTTCTCAAATGACAAGTGTTAGTTTCTCTCGGAGCAGCCAACCAGCTAGTGGTTGTAGGGGGCGGCTATTTATATCCTAGGGAGCAGCCCGACATGATAAGACATAAATGTCCTTCAATGATATGACCGTTAGGTGGGAAGATATTTTGGGATAGCTGGTGCGTAGCACAGCAACGGTCGGAAATTTGACTATCAAATTCCTCAGGGCTATCATGTTCCTCACAGGCGAATTCCTAACTCCTTAGTCAGAACAAATTCCTCAGAGACCAAAAGAGCTTCATCTCTATCACTGAAGAAATTGACTGAACTGCATGACATTTCCAATGGCTTCACTCGAAGGGATTGATAGGTGTAGGATTTTGAGATGAGCATCACTTGGAAACTTTTACTTAGTATTTCCTCGACCCCCTTTAACAGTACGGTGTTACCTATGACTCATGAAATAGAAAATGAAACTACGAAAACAAAAGTTTTCACGCTTCATGTTCCTCGAATGAGTACCATGTCTTCACAGTCACACCAATTTCTTCACTTTGAAAGTCTTCAGAAAGTCTTCAGAAATCCAAAGTCTTCAATCGAAGAACTTCATTTTAGGGGTCGACTTTCTCTGTAAATATCAAACTCCTCATAGACTTATAGACACGTGTATACTCACAAATGCATCAGTCCCTTAACCTATAAGTCTTCAATACACCAAAATCACTAAGGGGCACTAGATGCACTTACAATCTCCCCCTTTTTGGTGATTGATGACAATATAGGTTAAGTTTTCAACGGGGATAAACATATGAAGTGTAAATACTGATATTGAGGAATTTGATTGCAAGATATAGAAGAACTCCCCCTGAAGATGTGCATAGTGAGGAATTTTCTTTTGAAGAAATGCACACTTGAAGAGTAGAATCATGGACATCTCCCCCTATATCTTGTAATTCATACACGCATTTAACATATAATATGAAGAATTTGAAATGCATGATGAAGTATGGTGACTGATGTAATTCAGCATGCGTGCACTAACATATATGAGGAATAAGCATGCAGAAGAACACATCAAAAGTATCAGACCACCATCGGGTTTTAAGTTTACAACTCGATCCAGCAAAGTATTCAAAAGAACGAGAGTTGTAACTTAGAAATAAAGCCCATATAAGTAGACCCACTTGAAGACTAACTCAAATTTTCCCCCTTTGTCATCGAATGACCAAAAAGGATGAAAAATGAGGACTAACGCCCCTGAAGAACATCATCACGAAGTCGGTGAAGGAGCACCAGCATTGTTGGGGTCGGTTGTTGAGGTAGGGCCTGCCGCAGTGGTGTCCAAGTATTCATGTTCATGAGTCGCGCGTGATGAAGAATATGAGCTGGCTACCAAGGAAGAAACTTTGGTATTCTTGAATTTCTTCGCTGCTGGCTGAGACCAGTCAAAGTCCTACTTGAAACCCATTTGCTTCAGATCATCTTCACCATATAGATGTGACAAAACAGCCCAGGTGCGACCGAAGACTTCATGGAGGTAATACTAGTTTTTCTTCACTACATTGTGTGTAGCAGTCAAGTTGTGAAGAATAGAACCAAACTGACGCTTAACCCATTTGTGGTTGCGATCGACCTTCTGGTGAACACTGAGGAGAAGGTCACAATCAGTCATCACCCTTGGAGCCATGCCTTGAGAATTTTGCTTTGAAGCATTTTGCGGCAGAGTCATGAGTGGCAGAGTCATCATTGGTGGAGTAGGATGCAGCTTTGCGGAACAGACCATCCAATGGACGAATGCCTTCATCAATAATTGTAGTAGCCTTGCGCTTTTCATCAGATAAGGAAAATGTCTGCTTGAGGACTTCTTTTGGGGGCAGGTAACTAACGTTATTCTGAAAATCAGCCTTGTAGTTGAGTGAAGACCTTGTTCCGAGGAATCTCATAATCTAAGGAGCATAAGGCTTCAACTCAAATGGAGAGAGTGCAACATTTGCCAGAGTCCTCATGAAGAAATCATGATAGTTGATAGGAATTCCACATATGATACTGAATAGCAGATTCTTCATGTTGCCAACAACTTCTTCGTCATTCAAATCGTGGCCTTTAATAGGACTCAATGTCTTCGTCAGAGTGCGATAGACAGTTCTAAGCACAAACAGAAATTCCTTCACGAGGAATTTGGTCCACGGGGCTTGATCGGGCTTCAGCGGCTTCATCAACACTTGCATGTAGTGAGCAGTAAGTTCAGGTTCATGCTATATGCAACGAGCGCCTTCAAGGGGAGGACTGACAGTTAGGGCATGAAGCAATTCAGAGGCCGGTGCTTTGAAGTGTTTATTCTCTGTCATCCAGTCCAATACCCAAGAGTTCACATCTCTAGCATCTCATGTGATGTGCAGCGTTGCATAGAACTGAAGAATTAGCTCTTCATTCCAATCAACAATATCAGTGCAAAAGTTGAGCAATCCAGAAACGCTTCCTTCTAAGACGAGCAGAGTCATAGGGGTTGTACTCTGTGAAGAATACATGCTTGTGGAAGAAGTCACCAGCCTTGAAATTTTGCTTCTTTGAGAAAGGATCCTTTGGCTTGGGCTGAGGAGTGTCAGTCAATTGCATCGCAACCTTAGGAACCGCAATCTCAAGATCCGCAGGCTGAGGAATTTCAGTTTCTTCTTCAGTGGCACCCTGGGTCTTCAATTCTTCAGCAACAATTTCATCAGCACTAGTGGCTGGAATCTCTTCAGGGATAAATGAAGTGGGGTGTGGTTATTCAGATCCCATTTGAACTTCAGTAGTCACTGGGGACTCAGGGATTTGTTGCAGAGGAGTGAACAAAGGAGAATTGGGGTGCTGACTTTCCCAAAAATCATCATTCATCACTAGCGTTGTGTACCCAATGTCCACATCCTCATATTCTCCATTCATTTCTTCAACGCCGGCCTATTCAACAGTAAATTGAGGCATGGGCGATGAGACAACTGGGGATGAAGGGATTGCATCCACTTCAATTTCTTCATCCAACTGCTCTAAAGAAGCAGCAGAAGGAATGTCTTGATCGGATCCGCTTGGGATCACGTATTCTTCATCAAAAGGAACGAGTTCTTTCGATGGCATGCTCGAGACTGGAACAACATCAATCGGATTTTCAAACGAGCTGGTCAATTTCTTCATCTTCTTCGTAGCAGAAGATTCTAATGAAGTTGATGCTTTCCATTTCTTCACAGCTGCACGCTCTGCAGCCTTGGTCTTCTCGCTCCTGATGCAGAAGGAAGAATTGGACTTGGTGTAGGTGCAGGAGGAGCAGAGGAAATTGGTTCCGTTTCTTCAGGCACAAATGATGGAGTTGCCCTGGCATGATCAGTTTCTTCAGGCACAGCGGTTTCAGCTTCAGCTGTCCTGACAGTTTCTTCAGGCGCAACACTAGTGGTTGCCCTGGCAGTTTCATCAGCGGCTAGAATGCAGTCATCAGCCCTGGTACTATCATTTTCTTCATCAGCCTGATTTTCATCATGGTGCTGGCATTTTCTTCAGGAGTCTGAGTAGATGATTCAGCCTGAGGAATTTCTTTTTGTGTTGGAGCTGCAACATTGGTAGTGAATTTTTCAGCTAAATTCACAAATCTGACCTTGGCTCCAAGCCAATCTGCACGGTACGCGTCAAATTCATCATTGAGATTTTTGATCTCCGTCTGAGCAGCAATGAGTTCCTCAGTGGTCATTTTCACGATGTTTTTCTTCAGAAGGCGCTCCTTCTTCTACTGCGCTTTCTTCAGCTGCCTGGCCTTCTCAAACTTCCATTTTTCTTCACCTATGAAGGCGGTCAGCATATGACTTTGGCCATAAGTCAACTTGAAGTCTGGCATAGGAGTGTTAGGGTCCTTCTACCATAGGTCAATGTACTCAAGGATCAACTTTGGATCCAGTAAGAGAGGAATTTCACTTCCTTTGTCTCTAGCGGTCGTCTGCTGTCTGTCTCTGATGATTTCTTCAAGTTGTTCATCATCAGCTTCGTCCTCAGAGGACGGTACTTGAAAGGCGACCTGCTTCTTTTGAGGACTTGGTCTAGTGCCTCGTCCAGCAGTGGCCTTGGTCTTCAGCAAAGTGGGGCCAGTTGAAGAATGCAAAGGAGCTGATGAACTTGCAGAGGCTCCTAAGGGAATAGAGATGCCTGTTGTCCTTTGGCATGAGGCGAGATGCGTAGGTGTTGAGGACTTTGAAGGAGGAGCTGAGGATTTTGCAACGTGAGGAACTGGAGCGCCTTGAGGAAATGGCCGTGAGGGCTTAGCAGAAGAGCTTGGCTGTGAGGGCATTGCAGAGGAGCTTGGCCATGAGGGCATTGAAGAAGAAGGGCACTGGGCTTGTGTGCAGGCTTCTTAGGCATGGCCTTCTTCGGCTTGCTAGTAGAGGCCTCAGTAGTGGCAGCAGCAGCAGCAGAGTCTTCATTGAATTTCCTCACCACCTCTTTTGCTACTCTGGCCAACTTAGGTTGACGCTTTGCCCATTCATCAGGATAGTCCTCACCGTGCTTCAGGCTAGTGGGATCAGCTTCTTGGCCAGGTGCCAATGGAGGTCTTGGGCAAGGAGGGTGAAGAGCAAATTTCTTCATATATTTTGGAGTGACATATCTATATTCTCGTGCCCATCTCCTCTCTATCCTTTGTATGCGCACCTTGCGCTGATTTTTGTCCTCATTTCCATGTGTGCCCTCATGAAGAGTGCAATAATCCTTGTAAATGTCATCAGGGATCTCAAAGGCTATGTTGACTTCCAGTTTCTTTCCTCCCTTCTGAGGTTTCTTTCCATCATCCATTTTCTTCAGCTAAGGATTTTGAAAAGTTGAATTCTCCGAAGAGATATGTTGTTTTTCTTCGAGGAATGCTACAAATAAGTTAAGTTGATGAGAACCTAGATATTCAGCAGCAGACATGTGTACCTGCAAACAGATTATAGGTGCAAAGAATTTGGAGAGATTAGAAGTTTTTGCAAAAAGAACAAGTTTGAGGAATTTGACCGGATATGTCTTAAGGAATTTCACTAAGCGTTCTTTGACTTAGGTTCCAGAGTTGTACAGATTTGAAAATCCACACAATTGAGGAATCTTGTAGAGAAATGATGGTTAGAGAAACAAATCAAGAATAGATGATATGTGAGGTGTTTAGTGTGTGATGATTTGAGGAATAAACATCTTTTGAAGATTTGAAGAAAACATCAGAATCAACATGGGCAGTAAAAGTAACTTTTAATTACCCTTGACGAAGAACACGACGAATTGTGAAGGGTAGATTTAGAAGCTCGTCAGTTCAGATCTTCCACGCCCTAACTTGGCTGAGGAAGACAGCTACGACGGCGGCGGAGTGAAGAAATCTGCAGCCGACGCAAGTACGGCAGCGATGAGGTCGAGGCAGTGAAGCTCTTCCTCAATGGCGATGATGGAAGTAGCGGCGGCGCTAGGGTTTGAGAGCTAAAGTGAGGGAGTGAGGTCGAGCGGAGTAAAAATGAAGTGAGGAAGGGTGGGGGGTATTTATAGCCGAAGTGAAAAACTGCTCGCCCGAGGATATTGGACCAACGTGACCCTGACCCTTCTCATTCACGTGACATGTGTCACCCACGTACAGAGAGGTGACGATCATGTGCAATCGTGGGTGAATAGATTAATATATCACGAAAAGGTGGAAAGGTTTGAGCGGCAAAGGCCGAAAATTCAGATAAGATAAGTTTAAGATTTCGTTCGCAAATTCTTCAGCTGACAAGGACACAATGAAGATTTTGAACGAGTTTCAAATAGAATGCACATGAAGAATTTGTGAATAGACTGGGTTGAGTTTAGCATAGAGGGGGAAGGGTCCGATCACATTCACTTAGCAGAACAAGCAACTTGAAGAAATAGCAATAAGTGAATGCTGTAGAGGACATAAACTCATATTTTTCTATATTGCCAATGAAGAACAACAATGGAAAGAGTGAAAGACATTGCAAAGTTGAAGAAAATGAACAACTGAGGAATTTCAAAAACTGAAATTGAAGATATTCAACTTTTGGTGGTGGCGTGACCCACCGTATAAGAATGATGATTTCAGACACCGCGTACAATTGTCGTAGGGTTCTGAGAATTAAATTTTTCGTCAATTTCTTCACACTTAGAGGGTTAGTCTTCATTGATTGAAGAAAAACATTACTTCGTGTGTTGCACATCTAAGTTATCAATTTTGCATAAGTGTTAGGATGTGTGTCCTTTTCAAAGGACATTCGAAGATTCTAAGATATATAGCTCACACCTCAACTTGCTAAATCTCTTCTCATCCAAGGGCTTTGTGAAGATATCGGCTAACTGTTCTTCAGTCTTTAGATGCTCAATAGCGATGTCGCCCTTTGAGGGAGTCCTGGATTAGGGGGTGTTCGGATAGCCGGACTATACCTTCAGCCGGACTCCAGGACTATGAAGATACAAGATTGAAGACTTCGTCCCATGTCCGGATGGGACTTTCCTTGGCGTGGAAGGCAAGCTTGGCGATGCGGATATTCAAGATCTCCTACCATTGTAACCGACTCTGTGTAACCCTAACCCTATCCGGTGTCTATATAAACCGGAGGGTTCTAGTCCGTAGGACAACTTCATCATACAACAATCATACCATAGGCTAGCTTCTAGGGTTTAGCCTCCTTGATCTCGTGGTAGATCTACTCTTGTACTACATATATCATCAATATTAATCAAGAAGGAGTAGGGTTTTACCTCCATCGAGAGGGCCCGAACCTGGGTAAAAACATCGTGTCCCATGTCTCCTGTTACCATCCGCCTAGACGCACAGTTCGGGACCCCCTACCTGAGATCCGCCAGTTTTGACACCGACATTGGTGCTTTCATTGAGAGTTCCTCTGTGTCGTCGCAATCAGGAAGGATGCCTCTTCCCGTCTTTAAAGACGGCACCGTTGCTAAGGGAGCTTTGGCTGTCATCCAAACTCTCCGGCTCGGCGGTATTCTTATGACCGCCTGTTCGGCTGTTGCGCCGACGATGACCTCTCGGGTCATCAAAAGCAATCTTCACGTCAGCTTGGAACTCGCCGAGTAGTTAGATCCAATGGAGCTCTCTTCCATAAACGAGCTCTTGGATCGCATCGCCGCCCTGGGGGCCACTATGGATTACGACCAGGTTGGGCTTAAACCCGATCTAAGAGAAATTAACTCTCCCCAGGCCACCCACCACGTCGCCGTGGTAGAGGTGCAGTGTGGCGACCCTTCATCTATTCTAAGGACTAGTTACGTCCAAATTCCTGACCCCTCCAAGCCGGATACCCGCGGAGGGGAGGATGTAACTCGAGACCTGAGCTTAAAATCAGGCAACGGGCTAGACTCATTGGACAACATCCAAGAATCCGGACCTCAAAGTTCAGAAGCTCTTCGGCCTCTGAATCTTAGATTGGGCGAGGTTTCAGAATCAATGCCACCCGCCCACCCGAACATAAGCGATCTTTCCCAAATCAGGCAAAAGCCCGAGGAAATAGTACATCATTACTGGGCCAGATTCCTCCTGGTTATGAACAAGATAAAGGATTGCCGTGAGGGGGACGCAATATCAATCTTCTGCAGTAATTGCACGGATGAGGGAATCCTTAACGCCATAAGTCGTCATGATATTACACGCTTCGCTGACTTGGCGTCCATAGTACAAAAGTACTATGCGATGGAAAGTGCCTGGAAAACCGAAATAAAATTTTGGGATAATCCGGCCTTGAATAGCAATCCCGTCCGAACTAAGAGGGTGCATCATCATAAGACACCCAGGTTAAACACCAAAAAACCAAAACCCTCTACAAAGCATGGAACCGTACTAGAAAGATGGCTTGATACTCCGGCAGGTGGCCAAAATTGGGGAGGACCTCTTAATTTTGGAGGCCACAGAAAACCACCCCGGAGACACCAGTACCGTTCTCACAGTCTTCGAGACCTTCGCATCAAATAATACGCGAAAAAGAACACTCCACAGCCTTGCCGAAGTCTATCAAGTAGCAACAATAAACCCATGGAGCGACACGGCTATTACCTTCAACGCAAGTGATGAACCTAAATTCTGAACAGCCCGAGCACCAGCCGCATTGGTCCTCAGTCCGATAGTGGACGGCTTTCGCCTCACCAAGGTACTCATGGATGGAGGCAGCGGATTGAACCTCATTTATAAGGAAACTCTTCAAAAAGGGGGACTAGACTGGAGCCGCGTTGAGCGAAGCAGCACAACCTTTAGAGGAATAATACCCAGTCGGGAAGCGCGCTGCACAGGAAAAATCACACTAGATGTGGTGTTCGGCACGCCGGATAATTACAGATCCGAAGAGGTCACATTTCAGGTGGCCCTGTTCAGCAGCGGATATCACGCCCTACTAGGGCGGGAAGCATTTACAATTTTCCAAGCAATACCCCATTACGGGTACATGAAGCTCAAGATGCCCGGGCCGAATGGTATTATCACTCTCGCTAGTGATCCGGACATAGCACTCCACGCCGAAAACAAGACAGCCGCATTAGCCCTAGAGGCACTATCCGAAGCCTTAGCAGCTAAGGAACTGGCTGCGCTGTGCTCCACAGTTAACAGGGATGATGTGATACTCGACAAGAGATCCAAGTCCACATCCTTTAAGCCAGCAGACGAAATAGTCAAGTTCCAGGTCCATCCAACGGACCCCAATAAAACAGGATCCATCGAGGCACGATTACACCCTGATATGGACGCCGCACTGCGACAATTTCTACGTGAAAATTGGGACATCTTCGCTTGGCACCCTTCAGACATGCCAGGAATCCCACGCAGGCTGGCCGAACACAGCTTAAATATCCTAAAAGGATTCAAACCTGTCAAACAAGCCCTTTGGCGTTTTCCCGAACCCAAGAGACAGGCTATGGGAGAGGAGCTAGCCAAGCTATTGGAGGCCGGATTCATTAGAGACATAAAACACCCGGACTGGCTAGTAAACTTGGTGATGGTACCAAAGAAGGACAAATCCTGGCGCCTGTGTGTCGATTTTAAAGACCTTAACAAGGCTTGCCCAAAGGATCCCTTCCCCCTCCCCCATATCGATCAAATTATCGATGCCACCGCAGGACACGATTCGTTGTGTTTCCTCGACGCATACTCCGGTTACCATCAAATTAAGATGGCAGAATCAGACCAAGCCGCAACAGCATTCATCACACCATACGGCCCATTCTGCTTCAACACAATGCCCTTCGGGCTGAAAAACGCCGGCGCAACATATCAGCGCATGATTCAGACATGCCTGGCAAACCAGATCGGCAAGACAGTGGAGGCGTACGTGGATGATGTGGTCGTCAAAACAAGACATGTCGAATCTCTAGTAGACGACTTGAGGCTAACATTCGACAACCTCCGAAAATACGACATCAAGCTCAACCCGGAAAAATGCGTCTTCGGCGTTCCAGCTGGAAAGCTTTAGGGCTTCATTATATCCGGTAGAGGAATTGAAGCAAATCCGGACAAGATCCGAGCTTTGTCGCAACTAGATATCCCAAAGGACCTCAAACAAATACAAAAATTAACCGGATGCGTCGCGGCTCTAAGCCGCTTTATCTCTCGCTTGGGAGAAAAGGCACTGCCCCTTTATCGCCTCCTTCGGCACACCGAACACTTCGAGTGGATGGATGCTGCCAAGGCCGGACTTGATGAAATAAAAGCCATATTGGCAACAAACCCAGTCCTGGCCGCGCCAAACACCGGCGAACCAATGCTATTGTACATTGCAGCAACCCATCAAGTTGTCAGCGCAGTACTCGTCGTCGAGCGGGAAACGGACGGACACAAACTCCTCCTTCAAAGGCCGGTCTACTACATGTCCACTGTCCTCACTCCATGCAAATCACGGTACCCGCATTATCAAAAGATTGCATACGCGGTATTCATGGCATCCCGGAAGCTACGGCATTACTTTCAAGAGTGTTCCATAACAGTAGCCTCGGAAGTACCACTCAACGATATTATCAACAACCGTGACGCAATGGGCCGGATCGCAAAATGGTCCATCAAGCTCCTCCCGTTCGATATAACCTATAAGCCACGGCGAGCTATTAAATCGCAAGTTTTGGCCGACTTCATCGCAGAATGGACGGAGGCCGAGCTCCCTAAAGAGTACGGCACATATTCAAACTGGATCATGCATTTCGATGGCTCCAAAATGTTGGCCGGACTAGGGGCTGGCGTCGTCTTGACGTCCCCCACAGGAGACACAGTTCAATATGTGCTCCAGATCATGTACACGGACTCCAACAATGCAGCCGAATATGAGTCCCTCCTACATGGTCTCCGGATGGCAGTATCCATGGGCATTCAATGCCTAGTGGTACGCGGGGACTCAAACCTCGCGATATCCCAAATAAACGGAGACTTCGACACCAAGGGTCCAAAAATGGCAGCTTACCGCAACACCGTCCTAAAAATGTCAGCTCGGTTCGAAGGGTTGGAGTTTCATCATATAGCCCGAGAAAACAATCAGGCAGCGGACGTCCTGGCACGCATTGGAGCAAAACGCGATGCAGTCCCCCCAACATCTTTTTAGAAAGACTGTTCAAGCCATCCGTAGCATGGGAGGGGGAACCCACAGATAACAGCCCGGTCCTAACCACACCACTCGACGCCGAACAATCTGACATAATTGGAGGCCCTGCCATCGAAATTACACCTTCAGCCCACGTAATAATGGCGGTCATCGCCGTGTGGACAGAACCGTTCCTAGCCTACCTTACTAGGCAGGAACTCACAGAGGACCAAAACGAGGCACGCTGCATAGTGCGGCGATCTAAAGCCTATAAAGTCCACGAGGGAGAGCTTTATAAGACAAGCACTACCAGAGTCCTTCAAAGGTGCATCTCCGAAGAGGAAGGGCAGAACTTGCTAGCTGAAATTCATGCCGGACTCAGTGGCCACCATGCTGCAGCTCGGTCCCTTGTAAGCAAGGCTTTCCGTACGGGCTTTTACTAGCCGACGGCCCGAGCAGACGCTCAGGACTTGGTCCAACGATGCGTCGGCTGCCAGCTTTTTGCAAACCAAAGCCATATGCCACCCACCGCCCTCCGAACTATCCCCATCACTTGGCCCTTCGCGGTCTGGGGGCTTGACATGGTTGGACCCCTTAAAGGCGGAACCCACAAGAAAAAAATACTTACTGGTCATGGTGGATAAGTTCACCAAATGGATAGAAGCTAAGCCTGTTAAGACGGCCGAATCTGGACCTGTGATAAACTTCATATCCGGGGTTGTACACCAGTACGGCGTCCCCCATAGCATCGTCACTGATAACGGCACAAACTTCACCTCCGACGAGGTAAAACTTTGGTGCAAAAACATGGGCATCAAGCTCGACTATGCTTCCGTCTATCACCCACAAACTAACGGCCAGGTCGAACATGCAAATGGTCTTATCATGAGCGGCATTAAACCTAGACTAGTGCGGTCCCTCAAGGAATCTAACACGCACTGGGTAGAGGAGCTCAACTCCGTACTCTGGGGACTGCGGACCACGCCAAATCGCACCATCGGATACACACCATTCTTTATGGTGTACGGCGCAGAGGTAGTTCTGCCCTGCGACATAATTCATGACTCACCTCGAGTGCGCATGTACGAAGAAAGAGAAGCCGAGGTCGATCGGCAGGACAACTTGGACGCCTTGGAGGAGGAGCGTGACGTGGCAAAAGCCCGTTCTGCATTTTATCAATAGCAGGCTCGAAGATATCAAAGCAAAGAAGTACGGGCCAAAAATTACAATGTTGGCGAACTAGTTCTACGCCTGCCGGATAAGAAAAAGGACAAACTCAAGCCCAAGTGGGAAGGTCCATTCATAATCGACCAAGTCCTGATTGGTGGAGCGTACCGCCTGCGAGATGCGTCGGATAACCGACTCGAGCTGAACCCATGGAACGCCGCCCGTCTCCGAAGATTCTATGCCTAGCGCCGGACTCTGTGTTTTTCTCCTTCCTCTGTCCATTTTTTACATTTTCCGTCTTACATTTCTCTCCTTCCCCTCTTTTCTCTTATAGCCCTTAAAGGCTCATTAAGTGACGCGCTACCCGCGCTCATTAAACCTGGGGGCTTCTTTAACAAAAGCTTATTTATATGGGCTTCACGCCCAACACATGCGTCAAACTTCCGCATGTACCTTTTCTTCACCATTATATGCATCGATATGACTTAAGTTTCGGCCAAGCTGGGTTGCCTGGCTCCTGTGCTTACCCCTACGTTCCCGATTGTTCGGCTAGGCGGCAAAGGGAGCACCTCTGCGATTGTTACTGCTGGATCAGCCGGATGTGTACCTCAGACTGGGTGAAGCCGAAAGCTAGCGTTCTTAAGGGAATATTCGGTCGGTGAACTAAAAGACAACCTTTTTTACTTATTTATATACATGCCCCCAGATGATTTTCCTGCATTTGCAGTCTGGACATGCACTTTAGGGCATGCCTCCCAGAGAAAGGAACCCCTAACGGAACTATTCTCTCTGGAAGATGTTTCTTACTAACCTTGTAATATAACATAACTAGTTGGGCACTTGTCTGATAAAGCACTAATGACCCCTACGCCTGGTCTCCATGCATACCCCGGTTCGTATATAACCGGTAGGGTATTCGGACACACCCCGGACTGTCAGGTCCTGAGGTAGAAGCGAAAAGGTCGGCAATGACAATGATCTACAATCCGGCTAGAAGGCATTACACATGTCAATTAACAATTACATAGTCACTCTAACTAATTGTATTCCTCTTCTATACCATCTAACAGGCTGTCTAATTTATAGTCCTCTAGGGAATACTTTGTGACCAATTCTACTTGGCCATATACTAAGCTTACAGGGATCTCCTTCCCATCAGGTCCCACAGGTCCGACTTCGGCCATGTGGTTTGGGTCAGACCTCGTAAACCGGGTCTTCACCATGGCCCAGGCCTCCCTAGCACCTTGCCGGCAGGCCGATATCTTCCACAACCGGAAGCGCCGCCGAGCTCCCTTAAGCTTCTCCGCAAGCTCTCCAAGGCCCTCGGGCATGGAGTGGGATGGCCATAAGGCTTGGGCAACGCCTCGCATTGCCTGCCGAACACGCTCGTGCAGTTGCAATAGCTCGGGAAGAAGGTCACCCGTAGAACCGGGCATCTCCTCTGCAGGACGACCTGTTAGCATACCTACAGACATTACTCTGTTAGTCGACTTCCTCGCTGAACTCTTTTTTCAAAAGATTCGCTTAAGCACTTACTAAATATGCCGCGTCGAAGCCGCTGATTCTCCTTAGTGGAGTCCGACAGCTGGCCACGAACATCTCTAAGTTCAACGTCCAGCTTGGTGTTGGCATCCTGAAGATCATTCTTCTCTCGCCTCACCTTTGTCAGCCTACTCTCACCGGCCTTTAGCCGGCGTAAGAGTTGTTGTCTCTCCGGATCGAGTCCGGCGCCATCTACAATATGATTTGTCAGATTTGCACCCACGCCGCAAAATACTATTCTTTCGAAGTGTATCTTACCAGAGGGGGTCTCTTTGGGCTCCCCTGTCGCGGCTAGTGCGGCCTCCAGTTGGGCTTTGCACTCTTCCAACTCCTAGGACAGTACGGTATTCTTCTCTGTAAGAACTTGCATAACAAATGATCCTTAAATCAGTTACTCTAACTGTTTCAAGTCTCGGGGGCTACTGGTATATATATATATATATATATATATTTGACCAAAATTTTCTTACCCGTATGTCTTTTACATACTGCTCCGTGGCTCTGGCTAAACCATTTTGAGCGGCACGGAGGTACGCATCTCCCGAATTGAAGGCATCTAACACCTCTTGGGAGAAACAAGCGTCGCGAAGAACTGTCCGGCGACGCCTGTGGTTCATGGCACTCTCCACCTCAGAATTCGTGGCAGAAAGCCTGTCCGCATCCTCTGTCGGAGGAGCATCCAGTGCGCGCCTTGTGCTCGCCTCCGCTTCCGGGCCAGACGTTGGAGCCTGGCTGGTGGAGGCGTGATTGGCAACCTCTCCGGATATAGTCCGGCGAGGTTTCTTCGTCCTGAAGATAGCACGAACGTTAATATGCCCTGAAGAAATAACACCAGGGAAATAGAGGGTGCGCTATACCTTTGCACCGGCATCTCAGTCCGGACCACATTCCTTTTTACCCCACGGGGCCCTGCGGCCCCTCGTTGGCTAGCCGCTGCAGGTTCGGCCTCCCGCCTCGGAAATCTCCCCTGCAAAACACGGTTGTCGTCAGAAAAACTGAAATACATGAGAATGGAATCCTTCTCAAGGGGATGAGGCTCCGGTCTCTGTCACCTGGGAGGCCGAGATTAACCCTGGGTAATCAGCTGTAATGGCCACCAAGGTATTGTCCTTGCTTAGCTGATGGAACACCCCGTCAATAAGCTCCACCGATATGTCCGGATCCTCTTCGGAGTCCGGATCGAGGGACCGTTGTGGATCCTCGGGCTGTGGAGGACGGCTGTTTATATCCTTTACCTCCTGACGCAGTTCCTGCGTTGAAGTCGTTAGACTATATACTTAATCATGGGAATATAAAACAAACGGGCAAGCACAATTGTCCACTTACCCAACTTGGAGGGTTGTACATAGTAAATCCGCCCTGCGGTTTTACGCGGCAGAATTCCTCCTCTTCTCCCTTGTACAAAGAGGATAAGATCTTTACTAGAGCGGCAGCTGAGGCTGGCCCCTTACGACCGTAACGGGTGGCGTCATCCTCCCCATTAAAATCCCACATGGGGTGGCCTCTATATTGAAGCGGCTGCGCCCCCCGCATGATGCATGCGGCCATGACTCCAATCATGGTTAGTCCGGAATGAGCCAATAGTCTTATCCGGCCCATCAGGTAAAGGACGTCTCTGTCGCTTTCTCTCTGAGAGCTCCGCGGACGCCAGCTCAAGCGTTTCTTTAATGGAGCATTGCTGAACTCAGGGAGACCGACCCGGATAGGGTCCAGTAGCGGGACATCATCTATATAAAACCATTCCGAAGGCCAGTCCTCGGACGCCTTCTTTGGGGTCCCAGATAGGTATCCGGTCCCGCCGATGCGCCACACTTCGGCTCCGCCCACTTGATATATAGACCCCTCTTGAGAACGGGGCACCAGGCAGAATATCCTCTTCCACAGCGCGAAATGAGCCTCAACACCCAAAAATAGCTCGCAAAGGGCGACGAAGCCCGCGATATGCAATATAGAGGCGGGCGTGAGATTGTGCAGCTGGAGGCCGTAGAACTCCAGAAGCCCATAGAGAAACGGATGAACTGGAAATCCCAGTCCCCTTACTACATAAGGGATGAAGCACACCCACTCTCCCTTAGAGGGATTGGGGGTGCTCTCCGCTTGTTTTCCACCATTATAGGTGGCGAGTCCGGCTCGGACCAGGACCATATAAGCCTGAGGGAGAAATCCCTTGGCCTGAAGCGACACTAACTCGCTGTGCGGGACGGAGCAACTCTCCCAGTCTTTGGGTTTAGGACTGGAAGGGCGAGGGGAGGAGCTACGACGGCTGGCCATTTTGGAATGGACCTTTGCTGGAGGCGCTCTGATGATTACTCACGGAGAGGAGAAGGTGTGGTTTGGATGTGAATCCCCATCCCGTTAAATAGGCGGCTCATTTATGCGGCTAGGGGTGTGGATGCAAAACGCCCCGGCTTTTCGCATTCGTTTAACACGTGGAAGACGACCATTATTGGGTGTGGAAGCCAAGGAGCGCTACATTACAAAAATTGGACATTATTCCTACAGGAACATAGAATTTGGAGAAGAATCCGCCTTGCAATGCCGAAGACAATCTGAGCGCCGGATTCATCGTCATTGAAGCCTGGTTCGGTGGCTACTGAGGGAGTCCTGGATTAGGGGGTGTTCGGATAGCCGGACTATACCTTCAGCCGTACTCCAGGACTATGAAGATACAAGATTGAAGACTTCGTCCCATGTCCGGATGGGACTTTCCTTGGCGTGGAAGGCAAGCTTGGCGATGCGGATATTCAAGATCTCCTACCATTGTAACTGACTCCGTGTAACCCTAACCCTATCCGGTGTCTATATAAACCGGAGGGTTCTAGTCCGTAGGATAACTTCATCATACAACAATCATACCATAGGCTAGCTTCTAGGGTTTAACCTCCTTGATCTCATGGTAGATCTACTCTTGTACTACATATATCATCAATATTAATCAAGAAGGAGTAGGGTTTTACCTCCATCGAGAGGGCCCGAACCTGGGTAAAAATATCGTGTCCCTTGTCTCCTGTTACCATCCGCCTAGACGCACAGTTCGGGACCCCCTACCCGAGATCCGCCGGTTTTGACACCGACACCCTTCAACACATGATCACGAAGAAAATGATGACGAATCTGAATGTGCTTTGTCTTCGAGTGCTGAACTGGGTTCTGAGCAATCTTGATGGCACTCTCATTGTCACAGTAGAGAGGCACATTCTTCATGTTGATGCCGTAATCCTTTAGGGTTTGCTTCATCCACAGCAATTGAGAACAGTAAGAACAAGCAACAAAATGTACTCAGCTTCAGCAGTAGACAGTGATACACAATTCTATTTCTTCGAGGACCAACATACCAAGGATCATTCGAGGAAATGGCATGTGCCTGATGTTGACTTGCAGTCCACACGGTCACCAGCATAGTCAGAGTCTGAATATCCAACGAGATCAATAGCCGAGCCCTTGGGATACCATAATCCAAGTGTTGGTGTGTGAGCTAGATATCAAAGAATATGCTTCACAGCCTTATGGTGTGATTCCTTCGGTGTAGCTTGAAATCGGGCACACATGCAAACACTAAGCATAATATCTGTCCTAGATGCACACAAATACAATAAAGAACCAATCATGGAGCGGTATACCTTTTGATCGAAGTCAATGCTATTTTAATCAGTGCATAGATGGCCATTTGTGGGCATAGGGATTTTGACTCCTTTGCAATCTTGCATGCCGAATTTCCTCAGTACATCCTTGAGGTATTTCTCCTGAGATATGAATATGCCATTGTGCTGTTGACAAATCTGAAGACCTAAGAAGAATTTCAATTCTCCCTTCATAGACATTTGATATTCTTCACTCATCATATAGGCAAATTCATCACTGTAACGTTGGTCAGTACAGCCGAAAATGATATCATCAACATATATTTGGCACACAAACAATTCACCATCATAAGATTTAGTGAAAAAAGTTGGGTCAAGTGAACCGGGTTTGAAGTCTTTCTTCATGAGTAATTCCTTCAAAGTATCATACCACGCCCGAGGGGCCTTCTTGAGGCCATAGAGGGCCTTATTGAGTCTGAAGACTTTGTCAAGATGCTTTGGATCTTCAAAACCTGGGGGTTGAGCAACATATACTTCTTCCTCAAGCTTACCATTGAGGAATGCACTTTTCACATCCATTTGATGTAAGATGATATCATGATAGTTAGCATAAGCAAGTAATATGTGAATAGCCTCAAGTCTAGCAACAGGTGCAAAAGTTTCATCGAAATCAGTTCCTTCAACCTGTGCGTAGCCTTGAGCTACAAGTCATGCCTTATTCCTCACCACAAGGCCATTTTCATCTTGCTTGTTGTGGTAGATCCACTTTGTGCCAATGATATTATGCTTGCGAGGATCTGGACATTTGACCAGTTCCCAGATGTTGTTGAGCTCAAATTGATGTATTTCCTCTTGCGTAGCTTGAATCCACTCACGCTCCAGAAATGCTTCATCTACCTTAGTGGGCTCTGTGATAGAGACGAAAGCAAAGTGCCCACAAGAGTTAGATAAATGTGAAGCTCTTGAGCGTGTGAGAGGACCTGGAATGTTGATGTCGCTGATAATTTTCTCAATCTGCACTTCATTTGCAACGCGAGGATGAGCTGGTTGTCGTTGAGGAATTTGATCAGCATTTTCCTCAGCACCATTTTCTTCAAGTGCATCAGCATGTCATTCTTCATGTTCTGGAACAACTTCTTCAAAAGATTCTTTGGTAGGAATGACATCCTCAGTAGCTTTGAACTTAATAGATTCCTTATGAGGTATTTCATCTATCACAGGAGGTAGGTGCTCTCTTTGCGAGCCATTAGTTTCATCGAACCGCACATCTACAGTTTCAACAACCTTTTGGTGATAGGTGTTGAAGACTCTGTAGGTGTGCGAGTCCTTACCATAACCAAGCATAAAACCTTCATGTGCTTTCGGTGCAAATTTAGAACTGCGATGAGGATCTCTAATCCAGCATTTAGCACCGAAGAATTCGAAATAACTCACATTGGGTTTCTTGTCAGTGAGGAGTTCATATGCAGTCTTCTTGAAGAATTTGTGAAGATATACCCTGTTGATGATGTGGCAAGAAGTATCAACTGCCTCAGGCCAGAAGCGTGTAGGAGTCTTGTACTCATCAAGCATAGTGCGAGCCATCTCAACAAGAGTCCTGTTCTTGCACTCCACGACGCCATTCTGCTGAGGAGTATATGGAGTAGATAACACATTAGTGATACCAAGTTCATCAAGATAGTCATCAAGACTAGTGTTCTTGAACTCAGTTCCATTGTCACTTCTGATGTGCTTGATCTTCACACCAAAGTTGGTTGAAGCCCTCGAGGAAAATTGTTTGAAGACTTCCTGCACTTCAGTTTTGTAAGTGATGATATGCACCCATGTATATCGAGAATAATCATCAACAATGACAAAGCCATATAAAGATGCAGCATTAGTAAATGTGGCATAGTGAGTAGGGCCAAAGAGATCCATGTGAAGCAATTCAAATGGACGATTGGTAGTCATGATGGTCTTTGAGGGATGCTTGGCCTTGGTCATCTTTCTGGCTTCACAAGCTCCACATAAATGGTCCTTGAGGAATTTGACACCCTCGATGCCAATGACATGCTTCTTCTTCGCGAGCGTGTGCAAGTTCCTCATCCCAGCATGACCAAGTCGTCGATGCCATAGCCAGCCTTCTGAAGCTTTTGCAAGTAGACATGTAGCAGGCTGTGGTCCTATAGAGAAATCAACAATATACAAATCTCCTCTCCTAAAGCCTTTGAAGACTTTGGAATTGTCAGCTTCCATGATCACAACATAATGATACTTACCAAAGACAACAACCATATCAAGATCACAAAGCATTGAGACGGACATGAGGTTGAACCCTAAGGACTTGGCAAGCATGACTTTGTCCATGTGTCAATCCTTTGAGATTGTAACCTTACCTAGACCCAATACCGTGCTTTTGCCTTTGTCGCCATAGGTGATATGCTTCAGATGCGATGGAGATAAGGGAGCATCCATCAATAGATTCTTGTCACCAGTCATGTGATTTGTACATCCACTATTGAGGACCCGCTCGGTGGCTATGGGTTGATCATCCTGCATATGAATTTGTGCAGCTTACGAACTCATATACTTCATCAGGGATGAATAT
The DNA here is from genome assembly GCF_056163025.1 of Triticum urartu. Lineage (NCBI taxonomy): Eukaryota > Viridiplantae > Streptophyta > Magnoliopsida > Poales > Poaceae > Triticum > Triticum urartu. The sequence continues at coordinate 306,965,263 of NC_141874.1, forward strand.
GATATCAATTTCATCAGAGCAAATTCATCAAGCAATAGAACAGATAAAGTAGTATGAGGACGTGAGAAATGAGAATTCATTTGTTCGTGATTAGCTTGCGTCCTTCCAAACATATTCAGGTCTCTAGCAAATTCTTCAGACGTTTAAGTTCGACTGGAGACCTGACCCTGCATAAGAGATCAGTTCTTTTTCTTCACCACCCACATCTAAAGGTACGGCAAAGAGTTCATCATTATGCGAGCTCCATAAGAGAAAGGTGGCATAGATGCCAATCCTCTTCATTTCACATATGAAGTGTTAGAGTAAGCATAAGAGTAAGCTGAGAAATTCTTCGAGGATTTATGAACATAATGATTTGATGAATAATGCACATATCCATAATCCTTAGATCTTCCCTGTAAAACAGAAGGGTTAGCACAATGATGTTCATATGAGGACTTTGATCCTTCTGAGGAATTTCATCCATGTGAGGAATTTGGTCTGTATGAGTACTTGGATCCATATGAAGAATTTGGTCCATATGAAGAATTTGATCTGGGGTTCCTATTGTTCACAGGTGGTTTCATGATGACATTCACCTGAAGATTTTCAAGGAACTTTTTGTGAACCCAGATTTTCTTCATAGGAGAACCGTTCCTGTAGTTAGTGCCAACATACCTAGCAAATACTTCACCATTCTGATTTTTGAACAGTTTATAGTTGGAGCCAGATGACACATCAGAAGAATATGAAGATTCACATGTAAAGCTAGATAAAGTGGATGGATCCACTAAAGGTCCCTTTGCAGCAACCCATGAGGTTTTGGGATACTGCTCATGTTTCCGGTAGGTCCCATCAGCATTGAGTTTCCTCTCAAAGGCAATACCCTCTTTCCTAGGGTTCCTATTGAGGATCTGCTTTTTAAGCGCATCACAAAAGAGCCTGATGCCCTTTGAGGCTTTTGTACATGCCTGTCATATACAATTCCTTCAGCCCTGCATCATCAGTGATACTAGCAATGTCCTCAGATGAAGAATTAGTGATAGCAGAGACACTTGAATAATTTAGAGCAATGGAAGCATTTGAGCATTCAGGTGAAGGATTAGCAGATTCACGTTCAATGCACTTCAAACATGGAGGAATAAATTCTTCTTGAGTAGTGCTGACTTGTTGAGAAATTAATGAATCACGCTCTTTCTGAAGATATTCATAACTCACTCTTAACTGCTCCAGATCTTGCTTTCTTTGAAGAAATTCATAAGAAAGCTTCTTATGATCAGATAAGAGAGTGTTATGGTGACCTTGAAGATTGTCAAACTTGGACTGAAGTCTCTGAAGATTTTCAGTCAAAATTTTAGTGCGATCTATTTCATCACCCAACATATCATCGCTTTTGTCTAGCATATTTTGAACCTTTTCAAGAGCCTTTTGTTGTTTAGTGTCAAGGGAAGCAAGTTTGACATAACTGGGTCCAAATTCATCACCAGATTCATCATCACTGGACTCAGATAAGTAGCATTCTGTTACCTTGGCACCTTTTGCCAGAAGGCATGGTGCAAAGGATGATGATTCTGGATTGAAAGTCATAGCCTTGAGAGATTCCATGAAGTCCTCGAACCAGGGTTCATGATGAGATCGATGAATTTCATAGACCATAGAGAGTCGGTCCCAGATGAGTTTCGCATGGCTGAGATGCATAACGTTCTTGAACTGATTTTGTGACAAGCCGGGGCAGATGATGTCCTTCGAAGTGAGGTTGAGAAGTGTGTACTTGCGAATGTCATTAGCCTACGCCATCTTGCATAGGTCAGTAAAACCAATCTCGGTGACGGTCCAGAGTTCGTTGTTCATCGCCATGAGGCACTTCTACATCATGGCCTTCCACTTGGGATAGTCATGTCCGTCAAAGATGGGGCATGTCACAGTCTTCATTCCTGTGGTGGACATAACTAAAACTCTAGGCGGTTAAACCAAAATCACACAGAACAAGGGAGTACCTTGCTCTGATACTAATTGAAAGTGCATTAAGTCGACTAGAGGGGGGTGAATAGGCAATTTAGATGAATTCTTCACTGAGGAATTTTAGGGAGAGGAAATTCCGAAGAGAAGAACTACTTGCGGCGGAATAAGTACTCAGAAGTAAACATAACAGAACATAAGCATGGTCTTCATGATGAAATGAAAACAAGCACAGAGTACAGAAGCGTAAACACAGGATAAAACAGGATGAAGACAAAAAGACTGAAAAAAATGAACTGAGGAAATTGAGAAAGTCTTCAGATAGATATGAACAAGCACACAACACGGTAATGAGGAAATGGAAGGGTTGAGGAAATAGAACCAATAGGCTTGGTGAAGAAAATGATTTCGTAGACCAGTTCCAACTGCTGTGATAGTTGTACGTCTGGTTAGGGCGGCTAGGTATTCAAACCTGTGGACACACAATCCCGGACACCTAGTCCTGAACACGCAGCTGAGGACACTTAGTCCTCACCGTATTCCCCTTGAGCTAAGGTCACACAGACCTTGCCCAATCACTCATGGTAAGTCTTTAGGTGGCTTCCAAACCTTCACAGACTCGGTCACTCGGCGATCCACAATTTCGTCTTGGATGCTCAAGACCATGACGCCTAACCGTCTGGAAGATGCACAGTCTTGAAATGTAACAACCGTCGGATCCACGCAGGATTAATCTCTTCAGTGATGCTCAATCACTTTGGGTTTGTAGGTGTTTGGGTTTGGGTTTTCCTCGCTTGATGATTTTCGCTCAAAGTCCTCGGAGGATGGGATGCTCTCAAATGACAAATGTTAGTTTCTCTCGGAGCAGCCAACTAGCTAGTGGTTGTAGGGGACGGCTATTTGTAGCCCAGGGAGCAGCCCGACATGATAGGACATAAATGCCCTTCAACGATATGACCATTAGGTTGGAAGATATTTTGGGACAGCCGGTGCGTAGCACAGCAACGGTGGTAAATTTGAGTATCAAATTACTCAGGGCTATCATGTACCTCACTGGCGAATTCCTAACTCCTCAGTCAGAACAAATTCCTCAGAGACCAGAAGAGTTTCCTCTCTGTCACTGAAGAAATTGACTGAACTGCATGAGATTTCCAATGGCTTCACTCGAAGGGATTGGTAGGTGTGGGATTTTGAGATGAGCATCACTTGGAAACTTTTCCTTAGTATTTCCTCAAACCCCTTTAATAGTACAGTGTTTCCTATGACTCAAGAAACAGAAAATGAAAGTACGAAAACAAAAGTCTTCACGCTTCATGTTCCTTGAATGAGTACCAAGTCTTCATGGTCACACCAATTTCTTCACTTTCAAAGTCTTCAGAAAGTCTTCAGAAGTCCAAAGTCTTCAGTCGAAGAACTTCATTTTTAGGGGTCGACTTTCTCTGTAAATATTAAACTCCTCATAGACATATAGACCTGTCTATACTCACAAACTTATTAGTCCCTTAGCCTATATGTCTTCAATACACCAAAATCACTAAGGGGAACTAGATGCACTTACATTCTTCATCTTGAATCCAACACCAATCCCCTCTCCACTCGTCCCACCTCTCATGCTGGTTCCCAGGGATGTACTCCCAGATCTTCGTCGCCACCCGCGGCATGCAGCTGATGTTTCCAAAGCGGTGACCCTTGTTCTCCACCCACGGCATGAAATAATGCTGGAACAAATCAACATTGGGCATAACTCCAACAAAATTCTCAGGAAAATGCGCGACAATAGCCATGGTCGCCATTGCCTTTGGCGTGAAGTCGAGGAGGTGGAATCCATAGATGTTCATGATTGCCTCAAAGAATTCGGAGAAGGGGGAACAGAGGCCACAAATGAAGTAAGCGCAGAAGAATCGATAAGAGTTCGGCGGACCTTCCTTCCCCTCCGCGAAGACTTTTGGTGCCTCGTGCCCATTCGGGGCGGGCTTCCCCCACAGATACCCATACCTCACCTGGAGGACTGAGCCGCTCAAGGTTGACGAGATGAAGACAACTTCTTCTCTCGGCTTCTTGTTCAGCTCCGTCGCCCTCTTGCTTCCCTCAGCGGCGGCTTCCTTTGTCGCGGCCATCTGCTTCCCCTTATCTGCGGGTTTCTTCCCCATTCCTACGATGGCAATGGCGAAGGGGAAGGGATTCGGTGGGAGGGGCAGCGGCAGACAGAAGGGCGAGAGGAGAAACTGTTGTTTGGCTTGCGGAGGAAGAAGATGGGGGAGCGGGGCAAGAGACAGGTAAAACATGTCGCTCCGCTTTTCCTTGGTCTAAAGGGGGGATGCGGGGCAAGGGCACGATGCTTTAGGAAGATACCATTTTACCTTAACTGCAACAGTCCCATGACGCGCAATAATTACGTAAAGTGGACGTTGGATTGACTGGTCGTCGAGGTAAACCGGCGTGCGCAACCCTCTCCTGCCACGTGTCCGTGCACTTTTTGGGGCCTAACCCAACGTGCCACGCGACACGTGTGGCTCAGGCCCGGGGGCTCATGTCAGGGAAAATATACAGGGGTATGCATTTTCCCCTGACTCGTGCACAAACAAGTCAAGGCCAAGACGGAGTACAAGAAACCAAGGTCTCCAAAGAACCAACATGCAGAATCAAGAAGACCAGGATCGAGCCAGAGAAGCAGGATACCATCAAGAGAAAGGTCTCCTTTGCCGGGCCGGCGAGCCCGACAAAGGGCGAGGCCACGCCCAGAAGGAGGCAACCAAGGCGTCCTGGCAGGGCTTGCTGGGACTCACAGAGACGAGACCACCTCACCAACCAGTCCACCACGACCCATGTTGTCGATCAATGCGGTGTCAAGCCGCAAAGTGACTAAGTGTCAGCCATTTGCCACATGGTATCCCCTCTCTATAGGGAAAACCCACAGATGACACCCGTCATGCGACGTGTCGAACGAGCAGGCGGGGAGCTGGCAGAATGGCCCGGGAAGCCTTGCCGGGTAACCAAGGATATGACGTTGAGCGGTGCATTTAATGAGCCCTGTCAGACCGTAGAGTTAGGTATGATAGCACTGTTTGCTATCTTATCAGTGCATAATGACTACTTTGCCACTGTGCTAACCCCTTGATCTATAAAAGGAGGCCCGTGGCAACCATAGATAGGTTTAGAAGGTTGGATAACTCACACCCTTATACGCGCATAGCAACTGCCTCCCTGAGGCAATCCCTACCGGACAAGTGTACTATGTGTTGGAGATATGCCCTAGAGGTAATCATGTATGATGATATTTCCTATGTGTTTATGAATAAAGATAGTTGGGGGAGTCCTGGATTAGGGGGTCTCCGGGCAGCCGGACTATATCCTTTGGCCGGTCTGTTGGACTATGAAGATACAAGATTGAAGACTTCGTCTCATCTCCGGATAGGACTCTAGTTGGCGTGGAAGGCAAGCTAGGCAATACGGATATGTATATCTCCTCCTTTGTAACCGACCTTGTGTAACCCTAGCCCCTCCGATGTCTATATAAACCGGAGGGTTTTAGTCCGTAGGACAACATACAATCATACCATAGGCTAGCTTCTAGGGTTTAGCCTCTTTGATCTCGTGGTAGATCAACTCTTGTACTACTCATATCATCAAGAACAATCAAGCAGGACGTAGGGTATTACCTCCATCAAGAGAGCCCGAACCTGGGTAAACATCGTGTCCCCTGCCTCCTGTTACCATCCTCCTTAGACGCATAGTTCGGGACCCCCTACCCGAGATCCACCGGTTTTGACACCGACATTGGTGCTTTCATTGAGAGTTCCACTGTGTCGTCATCATAAGGAGGATGGCTCGCCTCGTTATCAAGAACAACATCACCTCTGGGGGAATCCTGGCTGTAGGCCAAACTCTCCGACTAGGTGGCTTCGTCATCACCGCCCGCTCGGCCACGGCGCCGACGATGACTTCTCGGGTCATCGAAAATAGCCTCCACATCGGCTCGAAATTTGCAGAGCAGATGGATCCAATGGAGCTCTCCTCTTTGAACGAGCTCTTGGATCGCATCGCCGCTCTAGGAGTCACTATGGAGTACGATCGGATCGGGCTCAAACCCGAACAAAGGGAGATTAACTATCCGCCGGTCACCCATCAGATAGCGGTGGTGGAGGAGCAATGCGTTTATTCTCCCTCTATCCTAAGGACGAACTATGTCTGGATTGCCGAGCTCCCTGAGCCGGATACTCGCTCATGGGAGGACTCCGCCCTAACCCTGAATCCAGAATTAGGCTGCATACCGAACCCACAGGGCAACATCCCGGAGCCCGAACTTCCAAGATCGGAAACTCCCCTGCCCCGGGATCACAGATTGGGTCAAGGTCTGGACTTAAATCCACCCACCCACCAAGATACAAACGATCTTTCCCACATTAGGCAAGTGCCCCAAGAGACAGTACATCACTATTGGGCCAGATTCCTCCTTGTAATGAACAATGTCAAGGACTGTCGCGAGGAAGAGGCAATTTTGTTCTTTTGCAACAATTGCACGGACAAGGGAGTCCTCAACGCCATAAGTCGCCGTGATGTAGCACACTTCAGTGACTTGGCAGCCATAGTATGGAAATACTGTGCGATGGAAAGTGCCTGGAAATCCCAAACGCAATTTTGGGATAATTTGGCTCTGACAAAACCCCCAGTCCGAACTAAAAGGGTGCACTCTCATAAGTCGCCCAACTCAATTACAAAGAAGCAAAAGCCCACTACAGGGCGTGGAACCGTATTGGAGGGATGGCTTAACGGGCCCTGCAAAATCCATAGTACATCGGATACCATATAAACACATAGCCTTACAGCATGTTGGGTTCTCCGGCAGGTGGCCAAAAGCAGTGAGGATCTTCTCACCCAAAATACTTCAGAGCACCTTCCCATGGATAACAATACAGTATTAACAGTCTTTGAGACCTTCGCCTCAAATAATAGGAGTAAGTGAGCACTCCGCAGCCTTGCCGAAGTCTGCCATGTGGCAGCAATAAATCCATGGAGTGACACGGCTATCACCTTCAATGCCAGTGATGAACCTAAGTTCCGAATAGCCCGAGCACCAGCCGCTTTGGTCCTCAGTCCAATTGTGGATGGCTTTCGGCTCACTAAGGTGCTCATGGACGGCGGCAGCGGATTAAACCTCATTTACGAGGAAACTCTCCAAAAAATGGAAATAGACAGCAACCATATTGAGCAAAGCAGTACTACCTTCCGAGGAATCATCCCTAGTCGGGAGGTACATTGCGCTGGGAAAATCACACTTGATGTGGTATTCGGCACGCCAGAGAATTATACAGGTCCGAAGAAATTACATTCCAAGTGGCCCCGTTTAGTAGCGGATACCACGCCCTTCTAGGGCGGGAGGCATTCACGATTTTTCAAGCCATACCCCATTACGTGTACATGAAGCTCAAAATGCCCGGACCTAATGGAATCATCACTCTAGCTAGTGATCCGGACATAGGACTCTGCGCCGAGAACAAAACAGCCGCACTAGCCCTCGAGGCATTATCCGAAGCCCTTGTGGCGGACGAGTTAACCGCGCTGCGCTCCATGGTGGACAGGGACGACGTGATACTAGACAAAAGATCCAAGTCCACCTCCTTTAAACCAGCAGACGAAATAGTTAAATTCCAAGTCTATCCAACGGACCCTACAAAAACAGCATCCATTGGGGCACAGCTAGACCCCGCTGTAGACGCCGCACTACGGGAGTTTCTGCGCGAGAATTGGGATATATTCGCCTAGCACCCTTCAGACATGCCAGGAATCCCACGCAGATTGGCCGAGCATAGCCTTAATATTCTAAAAGGATTCAAGCCGGTCAAGTAGTCTCTTTGGCGTTTCTCCAAACCTAAGCGACAAGCCATGGGAGAGGAGCTGGCCAAGGTACTGGAAGCCCGATTTATTAAAGAAATAAAACATCCGGATTGGCTAGCAAACCTGGTGATGGTACCAAAGAAGGACAAATCCTGGCGCCTATGTGTCATCTTCAAAGACCTTAATAAGGCTTGCCCAAAGGATCCCTTCCCACTCCCTCGCATCAATCAAATCATCAACGCTACCGCAGGACACGAATCATTGTGCTTCCTCGACGCATACTCCGGTTACCACCAGATTAAGATGGCGGAGTCTGATCAAGCCGCAATGGCATTTATCACGCCATACGACCCCTTCTGTTTTAACACAATGCCCTTCGGGCTCAAAAACGCCGGCACAACATATCAACGCATGATCCAGACATGTCTGGAAAAGCAGATCGGTAAGACTATGGAGGCATATGTAGACGATGTGGTCATTTAAACTAGACACGTCGACTCGTTAATAGACGACTTGAGGCTCACGTTCACCAATCTCCGAACATACGACATAAAGCTCAATCCGGAAAAATGCGTTTTCGGTGTTCCAGCCGGAAAGCCCCTGGGCTTCATCGTCTCCAGTAGAGGAATTGAAGCAAATCCGGCTAAAATCCGAGCTCTGTCGCAGTTGGCTATCCCAACTGACCTCAAGAAAATCCAGAAATTGACTGGATGTGTGGCGGCTTTAAGCCGCTTTATCTCCCGATTAGGAGAAAAGGCAATTCCCCTTTATCGCCTTCTTCGGCGCACCGAACACTTCGAGTGGAAGGACACAGCCACGGCCGGACTTGAAGAAATAAAATCCATCCTGGCCACCAACCCAATCTTGGCCGTGCCAACTGTTGGCAAACCAATGCTATGATATATAGCGGCAACTCACCAAGTTGTAAGCGCAGTGCTCGTCGTCGAACGTGAGATGGACGGACATAAATTCCCACTTCAAAAGCCGGTATATTATGTATGCACCATCCTCACTCCATGCAAATCATGGTACCCACATTACCAAAAGATAGCATACGCGTTATTCATGGCATCCCGGAAATTACGACACTACCTTCAAGAGTGTTCGATTACGGTGGCCTCCGAAGTACCACTCAATGACATAATAAACAACTGCGATGCCACGCGCCGGATTGCCAAATGGGCCATCGAGCTCCTCCCGTTCGACATAACATATAAGCCATGGCGGGCCATTAAGTCGCAAGTACTGGCCGATTTCATAGCCGAATGGACAGAGGCCGAACTCCCTAAAGAGTACGGCGCATACTCCAATTGGATCAAGCACTTCGACGGCTCTAAAATGCTGGCTGGTCTGGGGGCTAGGGTCGTTGTCGGTGTCAAAACCGGCGGATCTCTGGTAGGGGGTCCCGAACTGTGCGTCTAGGCTGGATGGTAACAGGAGACAGGGGACACTTTGTTTTACCCAGGTTTGGGCCCTCTCGATGGAGGTAACACCCTACTCCTGCTTGATTAATATTGATGATATGGGTAGTACAAGAGTAGATCTACCACGAGATCAAGGAGGCTAAACCCTAGAAGCTAGCCTATGGTATGATTGTTGTGTATGGAGTTGATTGACTACGGACTACAACCCTCCGGTTTATATAGACACCGGATAGGGTTAGGGTTACACAGAGTCGGTTACAATGGTAGGAGATCCTGAATATCCGCATCGCCAGGCTTGCCTTCCACGCCAAGGAAAGTCCCATCCGGACACGGGACGAAGTCTTCAATCTTGTATCTTCATAGTCGAGGAGTCCGGCTGAAGGTATAGTCCGGCTACCCGAACACCCCCTAATCCAGGACTCCCTCAGTAGCCCCTGAACCAGGCTTCAATGACGACGAGTCCGGCGCGCAAATTGTCTTCGGCATTGCAAGGAGGGTTCCTCCTCCAAGTCCTTCATAGAAGATTTGTAAACACCAAGAGTAGTGTCCGGTTCTGCAAAATAAGTTTCCACATATTGCCATAGAGAGAATAATATTGACACAAATCAAATATACTAACGTATTCCGCAGTGCGCTATGACACTACGGCCAAGTCCTTTACTCGAATCGTTTTTACTTTTCCACCTCAGCATGTTTTGCGAGGCAGTTTCCTTGGCACGTCTTGTCAAAGCAGAGATCGTGTGCCCTTTTTACGGGATTCTCATCAATACGGACGTGGGTAACCCTAACCGCGCCATTTACCACGGCGCTTGGGAGGCAAGCACGTTTTATTAGGCAGGTGAGGACGCACAACCGCATCCGCCCATATAAGGAGATAAGGATCCACCTTTTTACCTACGCCTTCTTCCTCCTTTGCCTATCCATCTCCTGCGCACTCGAGCTCCAGCGCCCAAGCCCGCTTCCCAGCTCTAACGCCGGAATGTGTCCAGGCTCCAACGCTGGACTATATCCAGGCTCCAACGCCGGACTATATCCAGGCTCCAACGCCGGACTATATCTGAGGTGTCGTAAATCACCTTGGTTCAAAGAAGTTTTGAAGGAGTTTAGCCGAGCTTAATGCTGGAAATGCCCTCTATGGAGCCAGCCACTAGCGCCCGAGCTTTATGCCGGACTGCTTCCGAGGTGGTGCACCACCCCGACTATGGGCCGATTTTTTGTCAATATTTTTTGTTGGTGCAATTTATTCTCTGCCGAGATATATAGCCAGTAGCCCTCACGGTGTAAATCGGTCTAAAACCCGAGATGCACATGAAGGATGACGTAAGACCGCTGATCCTAGTAGCCGCTGAGACTCAGGTTGATTTGCAAAATCGGCCTGAGGATCAAGTCCAAGCTCGGCAGAACACTTCGGGATACTAAAAGCGGCGTGCTCAGTCCTCGAGACTCAGGTTGGGTGCGGCCGACCAACCTGAGGATCAAAATCTCCTCGGAAACTATATTGCACATAAAATTTTCTGCATTGGACAAGCAATGCAGTAGCCCCCGAGACACTGGTCGGGTGGCAACACCAGATCAGGGGATCGATGTGCCCCTTTAATATTTGTAAATAATAAGCCCGAAGCCCAGTAGCCCCCGAGCCTTAATGCGGGCACGGGTGGCCGAATTAAGGATCAATATCCATAGTAAAATCACAAATTATGTGTAATGACTCTATGTATCCAGGTACTTTACATCATTAATGCTCAGATCCGCATTGTACAAAACTTTGTTGACCGACCATCGGCTTCCACCTCCTCGGCCAGTAGCCGAGGAGTGTTTGTCCTACTTTATAAAGCCTTTATGAGGGCAAAGATTTACAACAAACAAGGCAATCTGGTCATACGGTTTTATAAACAAAGGTACGCAGAGAGATATGTTATATTACTGTTTAATAGAAGAAATGTCTTCCAAAGAGAATAGTCCCGCTATCGGTTCCTTTCTTTGGGTTGTCATGCTAAGCATGATCATTAAACCTCAGCTCTAATGTAAGAGCAAAATATCGAGGATTTAGTTTGGGAGGCCAGTTAATAGCCCCCGGTAGTGTTTGGCGACAATCGAGGTCAAGCCGTAAACACTTCGGCCAATGTTATGAACGACCTGTTATTTAACATAGTCATCAGATCGCTGACCGGTTTACGCTTATTGTGATAGTCAGTTTTCGGCTTTCTCCACTGAGGTACTTAACCATGTGAGCTGGAAGCACAATCGCAGTGGTTCTCCCTTTGCACGCCTAGCCGAACAAAACGGAACATAGGAAGCAAGTGTAGGAGCCGGGCAACCCAACTATTGACCGAAGACACAATTCGAAACCGATGCATATATAGCAATATGTGAGAATGTTTTTGCCGAATCCCTAAAAGGTGTCCGGCGTTGCACTGTGAGACTAATGCTGGAAAATAGTTTAAAAGTGCCAAAAAGCTTGGAAAACCAAGAAATGTCAGTGAAAACATGACGTCCGAACAATATCAAGTGTTCGGTGCCAATCCGAAAATTGGTCTTGAAGGAGAATCAACGGCTTCAACGCGACATATTTAGTAAGTGCTTGAACGAACTTTTGAAAAAAAAGAGTTCGGCGAGGAAGTCGACTAACAGAGTAATGTCTGTAGGTATGCTCACAGGTCGTCCTGCAGAGGAGATGCACGGTTCTACGGGTGACCTTCTTCCCGAACTCATGCAACTACACGAGCGAATTCGGCAGGTAATGCGAGGCGTTGCCCAAGCCTTCTGGCCCGCCCACTCCATGCCCGAGGGACTTGGAGAACTTGCCGAGAAGCTGAAGGGAGCTCGGCGGCGCTTCCGGTTGTGGAAGATATCGGCCTGCCGACAAGGCGCTAGGGAAGCCTGGGCCATGGTGAAGACCCGTTTTATGAAGTCTGACCCGACCCACATGGCCGAGGTCGGACCAGTGGGGCCTGACGGGAAGGAGATCCCTGTGAGCTTAGTATACGGCCAAGTAGAGTTGGCCGCGAAGTATTCCCAGTAGGACTGTAAATTAGACAGCCTGTTAGATGGTATAGAAGAGGAATACAATCAGTCAGAATGACTGTGTAAATTTAAATTGACATGTGTAATGCCTTCTAGCCGGATTGTAGATCGTTTGTCGTTGCCGTCCTTTTTGCTTCAACCTCGGGACCTGACGGTCCGGAGTGTGTCCGAATACCATAGCGGTTATATGAGAACCGTGGTATGCGTGGAGACCAGGCGTAGGGGTCATTGGTGCTTTATCAGACAACTGCCCGACTAGTTATGTTATATTACATGGTCAGTAAGAAACATCTTCCAGAGAGAATAGTTCCGTTAGGGGTTCCTTTCGCTGGGAGGCATGCCCTAAAGTGCATGTCCGGACTATGTAAAAAGATCATCTTTTATCTCACCGACCGAATATTCCCTTAAGAACGCTAGCTTTCGGCTTCACCCAGTCTGAGGTACACATCCGGCTGACCCGGCAGTAACAATCGCAGAGGTGCTCCCTTTACAACCTAGCCGAACAATCGGGAACGTAGGGGTAAGCACAGGAGCCAGGCAACCCAGATTGGCCAAAACTTAAGTCATATCGATGCATATAATGGTGAAGAAAAAGGTACATGCGGAAGCTTGACGCATGTGTTGGGCATAAAGCCCGTATAAATAAGCTTCTGTTAAAGAAGCCCCCAGGTTTAATAAGCGCGAGTGGCGCATCACTAGACTTGTGCAATAGATTTTTTGTACTCATGAGTTCCGTTGTGTGCCGACCATCATTGAATAACTATAAGAGCGCTAGCTTTCGGTTTCACCCAGTGTGAGGTCCGGCTCAGGTGACCCGATCGTGACAATCGCAGAGGTGCTCCCTTTACTCCCTAGCCGAACAATCGGGAACGTAGGGGTAAACACAGGAGCGAGGCAACCCAGCTTGCAAATCGCTTAAGTCAATATGGTGCATATTGTGGCATAATACACGAACAAGGAACGAAGCCGTACAAGTATAATCATATGCAAGAGGAAAAAGCTTCGTAAAGGAAGCCCCCAAGTGAATTGGGTCCTTGAATCTGTGTGTCACAAACAAAGTTTGGACAAGAAAAACATTTTACAAGCAACTTTTTTTCCAAAAAGGTATAATGCTTGGTCGAACCGAACACAAGTTAGAAATTTAAAACTTTGAGCATGAAGGCGACTTAGCTGGTTAATGTGTTCGGTATTGATGACGCGGTCCGAGCTTGATGCGGGGCAAGGTTCCATCCCCCAAGCCGGTCCCGAGGTGGCGGAGCGGAGAGCTTGACACGCCGAAGTGGTGACATAGCACGGTCAATGCAGACCGGCAGAGTGACGCCGAAGTCCCGGGATCATTTTCCTGTGGACAAAAAATAGTGCAAACCGGAGATAATGGTAATAATGATAATTAATAAAAAAATGTTGCACAATAAATAATTTATGCAAAGTGAGGAATAGAAGAAATATGGCCTGGTGCCGAAGTCAATGTCGATGCAGGGCGTCGGCGTGATGTAGTAAAGGCGTGGCAAAGTCTGAATTCACAGGTCGGTCCGAGCTCCGGATGCAGCATTCGCCGGACTATGTACGGAAACTGATCGAACCACCACGCGACCGTCGTTAATGCGGTCAACATTTGATAGACCTGTGTACATATGATGGACAAACCAGAGTAATAATTCCTTGGGAAAAATTGAACCCAAACAAGCAAAAAATACTAGGATTAATAGCACCTGGTTTATTTGTTGTAGCAATCTGAAGGAAGGTGATTCCCAAAATTGGGACTCGATCTGCACACCTATTACCGGAGTAGGTTGATGAAGAGATGGAGAAGCCTCGATGTCAGCCGATGAGTCGAAGTAGGTCGGCGTGATGGACACCAGCTTGAAGAAGCAATAGTGCGGCCCTGCCGATGCAGGTCGTGACGTGGTCGATGCCGGCTTGATGAAGGGACCGTGCGGTGATGCTGGTATGCCCGCTCCGTGTAATCCGTGGGGCGGCGATGTTGGTGATGATTTATCCTTCGCGATGCCGGACTCTTGTTCGGCTTCCCGAGATGATGATCCGAAGAAGTTGAGCTCGGCTAAAGTGATGACGTGTCTAGCGCAGGTCGGTAGCCGTGGAGTAATATTGCCGGACTGGTTTAACACCAGCATGATGTTGAAGATCATGTTCAAAAAGATCTCAAAGTTAGTGGGATGTGTTCGGGAACAAAACACAGTATCCCATACAAAACTTCCCTCAAAAGGGATGTCCGAAATCCTGTTCATAAAAAAGATGAACTCGGGTCAGATTCGTTTTCGCGTAGAAAACAGATCCGAAAAGTGATGCACTAATCGGAAGGTTCCCGGAGTTCGGCTCAATCGCCTCTGAGATCACAGCCCCTGAGGCAGCGTCTAACCGCTGATCCTCGATCGGCGCAGTAGGATCCGAATCAATGGTCAAAACCGATGCGTGTGCGGCCTCCAAGGCGTTGTTCGGTGGCAGAGTTATATCATGCCCATCGAGACAGTGCGGCACGCTTGGTTGTGGCTCGAATCCGTCGAATATCAAGTCCCCGTGGATGTCAGTCATGTAGTTTGGGCTTCCAAACCTGACCTGATGGCCAGGGGCGTAGCTTTCGATCTGCTCAAGGTGGCCGAGCGAATTGGCCTGCAGAGCGAAGCCGCCGAAGACGAAGATCTGTCCTGGGAGAAAAGTCTCACCCTGGACCGTATCGTTGTTGATGATCAAAGGAGCCATCGGGCCTAAAGGCGATGACACAGAGGAACTCTCAATGAAAGCACCAATGTCGGTGTCAAAACCGGCGGATCTTGGGTAGGGGGTCCTGAACTGTACGTCTAGGCCGGATGGTAACAGGAGATAGGGGACACTTTGTTTTACCCAGGTTCGGGCCCTCTCGATGGAGGTAACACCCTACTCCTGCTTGATTAATATTGATGATATGGGTAGTACAAGAGTAGATCTACCACGAGATCAAGGAGGCTAAACCCTAGAAGCTAGCCTATGGTATGATTGTTGTGTATGGAGTTGATTGCCTACGGACTACAACCCTCCGGTTTATATAGACACCGGATAGGGTTAGGGTTACACAGAGTCGGTTACAATGGTAGGAGATCTTGAATATCCGCATCGCCAAGCTTGCCTTCCATGCCAAGGAAAGTCCCATCCGGACACGGGACGAAGTCTTCAATCTTGTATCTTCATAGTCCAGGAGTCCGGCTGAAGGTATAGTCCGGCTACCCGAACACCCCCTAATCCAGGACTCCCGCAGTCGTCCTGACGTCCCCCATCGGAGATATGGTGCAATATGTGCTCCAAATACTATATACAGACTCCAACAACGCAGCCGAATACGAGGCCCTATTACATGGTCTCCGAATGGCAGTCTCTATGGGCATCCAACGCCTAGAGGTGCGTGGGGACTCAAACCTTGCAATATCCAAAATAAATGGAGACTTCGATGCCAAGGATCCGAAAATCGCGGCATATCGCAACGTCGTCCTCAAAATGTCAGCTCGGTTCATGGGGCTTGAATTCCACCATGTGGCTCGGGAAAACAACCAGGCGGCGGACATCCTAGCCCGTATCGGCGCCAAACGCAACCCTGTCCCACCGAAAATCTTCCTGGAAAGACTGTTTAAACCATCCGTGGTATGGGAAGGGGACACCGGCAAAAATAGTCCGGACCCGGCCACAACCCCAGGTACCGAATACTCTGACACAATCGGAGGCTCTGCCACCAAAATAACACCTTCAGCCCACGTGATAATGGCCGTCATCGCCCTGTGGATAGAACCATTCCTGGCCTACCTAACTAGACAGGAATTACTCGAGGACCAAAATGAGGCCCGCTGCATAGTGCGGCGATCTAAAGCCTACAAGGTCCATGAGGGAGAGCTTTATAAGAAAAGCACAACTGGAGTCCTTCAAAGGTGCATCTCCGAAGAGGAAGGGCAGAAGCTTTTGGCAGAAATCCATGCCGTACTCGGTGGCCACCACGCCGCAGCCCGGGCCCTTGTAAGCAAGGCCTTCCGTACAGGTTTTTATTGGCCGACGGCCCGGGCAGATGCACAACATCTGTTACAACATTGTGTCGGTTGCCAGCTTTTTGCAAACCAAAGCCACATGCCACCTACCGCCCTCCAAACAATCCCCATTACTGGGCCCTTTGCGGTCTGGGGGCTCGATATGCTCGGACCCCTCAAAGGGGGAACCCATAAGAAAAAATACTTACTGGTCATGGTGGATAAATTCACCAAATGGATAGAAGCCAAACCTGTCAAAACGGCTGAATCCGGACCAGTGATAGACTTCATATCTATACACTATTATGGCGTCCCCCACAGCATCATCACTAACAATGGCACAAACTTTACAACCGACGAGGTGAAACTTTGGTGCAGCAACATGGGCATCAAGCTCTATTATGCTTCTGTCTATCATCCACAAACTAACGGTCAAGTCGAATGAGCGAATGGTCATATCATGAGCGGCATTAAACCCAGATTAGTCCGATCTTTAATGGAATCAGACACTCATTGGGTAGAGGAGCTCGACTCCGTACTTTGGGGGTTGCGGACCACGCCGAATCGCACTACCGGATACACACCATTTTTTATGGTGTATGGCGCTGAGGTGGTGTTGCCTTGAGACATAATTCATGACTCACCTCGAGTGCGCATGTACGAAGAAAGAGAGGCCGAGCTCGATCGGCAGGACAGTTTGGATGCCCTGGAAGAGGAGTGCGACATGGCAAAAGCTCGTTCCGCATTCTATCAGCAACAGGCTCGAAGGTTTCAAAGCAGACAAGTGCGGGCCAAAACCTATAATGTTGGCGAACTGGTTCTACGCCTACCAGAGAAGAAACGAACAAGCTCAAGCCCAAATGGGAGGGTCCCTTCACTATCGACCAGGTTCTGACCGGTGGAGCGTACCATCTGCGGGATGCATCGGATAATCGACTCGAGCCAAACCCATGGAACGTAGCTAGACTACGAAGATTCTACGCCTAGCACCGGACTCTATGTTCGTCTCCGCACCTCCATCAATTTTTTACACATCTGTTTTTTCTCTCTTTATTTCTCTTTTTCTCTTTGAGGCCCTAAAGGGCTACACTTGTGTCTTGGTTACACAATCTTGACGCGCTAACCACGCTCAATATACCTGGGGGCTTCTCATACAGAAGCTCAATTTAATTACCCTTCCAGGCTTTATGCCCCGCACATGTGTTATTCTTCCGCATGTACCTTTTTTTCGCCATTATATGCATCGATACGACTTAAGTTTTGGCCAAGCTAGGTTGCCTGGCTCTTGTATTTGTGCCCTACGTTCCAGTTAATTTGGCTAGGGCATAAGGGGAGCACCTCTGTGATTGTTACTGCTGAGTCAGCCGGATGTGTCCCTCAGACTGGGTGAAGCTGAAAGCTAGCGTTCTTAAGGGAATATGTGAAATCGAACGGACCAGCTGACTTAGCGATCGCAAGTGCTTCCTATGGGTGGGTAGTGTAGCTGTGTTTATATGTTCAATTCGGTCGGTGAATAAAAGATGACTTTCATTTAAATTACTACGCGCCCCAGATGTTTTTAGCCTGCGTCTCGCAGTTCGGACATTCACATTAGGGCATGCGTACCCAAGGAAAGGAAACCTTAACGGAACTATTCTCCCTGAAAGATGTTTCTTACTATCCATGTAATATAACATAGCTAGTTGGGTACTTGTCTGTTCAAGCACTTATGACCCCTACGCCTGGTTTCCATGCATACCCCGGTTTTTATATAACTGAGTGGGTATTCGAATACACTCCGGACTATCGGGTCTAGAGGTCGAAGAGAAAAGGTCCGCCATGACAAATGATTTACAATCCGGCTAGGGACATTACATATGTCACTTCAAGTACACAGTCACTAAGACTGATTAAATTCTTCTTCTATACCATCCAACAGGCTATCTAGCCTACAATCCTGTTGGGAATACTTTGCGTCTAATTCTACTTGATCATACACTAAACTGACGGGGATCTCTTTCCCATCGGGCACCACAGGTCCGACCTCAGCCATGTGGTTTGGGTCAGCCTTGGTATATCGTGTCTTCACCATAGCCCAGGCTTCCCTTGCACCTTGTCGGCAAGCTGCTATCTTCCATAATCGGAAGCGCCGCCACGCTCCCTTGAGCTTCTCTATAATCTCCCCCATGCCTCTTGGCGGGGGCGCGGATGGCCACAAGGCTTGACCAATACTCTGCATCACCTGCCGAACTTGCTCGTGCAGTTGGGAGAGCTCTGGTAGAAGATCACCCGAAGACCCGGGCATCTCCTCCGTGGGACGACCCGTCAGCATACCTGCAGACATAACGATGTTAGCAGGCTTCTTCCCCGAACTCCTTTAAAAAGTTCGTTCAAGCACTTACTAAAAATGCCGCGCCGAAGCCACTTATTCTCCTTCACGGAGTCCGCAAGCTGGGCTTCGACATCCTTCAGTTCCACGCCAAGCCGGATATTGGCGCCTTGGAGATCATTTTTCTCCTGCCTGACTCGCGTCAGCACACGCTCGCCAGCATTTCGCTGTCGATAATCACGCGCCGTATCTGCCTCCACGGCCTCCGGATTCACTCCGGGGCCACCTGCAACACCTATTGTTAGATGTGCATACATGCCGCATACTACCCGGTACCGATATTCTTTGCAATAGACAAAAGAGTTACCAGGGGGACCCTTTTTGGACTCCTTCAATGCGGCAGCAGCGGCTTCCAGCTGGGCCTTGCACTCATCCAGCTCTTGAGACAATTGGGAATTCTTCTCCATAAGAACCTGCACAAATAATGATCCTTAAATCAGCTGCGCCAACTGTTTCAAGTCTCAGGGGCTACTGATACATATAATCATCAGATTTGCTTACCCGTATATCCCTTACATACTGGTCCATGGCTCTGGCTAAACCATTTTGAGCAGCACGGATGTACGCGTCTCCGGAATTGAAGGCATCAAATGCCTCTGGCGAGAAACAAGCGTCACGGAGTACGACATGGCGACGCCTATGATTCATGGCGCTCTCCACTTCTGAATTTGTAGCGGATAGTCTATCCGCATCCTCTGTAGGACGAGCATCCGGCGTCCGCCCCATGTTGGCTTCCACCTCTATGCCCGGCCCTGGAGCCCGACTGGTGGAGGCGTGACCAGCAGCCTCTCCGAATATAGTCCGGTGAACAATTTTTCTATTAAAGAAGCATGGACATCATTACATTTTAAAAAAGACGACAACCACGGAGCGAGGTTTTGTGTCATACCTCTGTGCCGGAGTCTCCGTCCTGACAGCCTTCCTTTTTGGCCTACCCGGCTTCGGTGCCTCTTGCTGGCGAGTTGCTGCGGGTTAGGCATGGCATCCTGAATGCCTTCCCTGTAAAACACCATATGTGTATGGTAGGTGAAGTTTCTAAAAGGGGATCCTATTTTTGGAGTTGGGATTTTGGTTTTTCTTACGTGCGACGCAGGGAGCAGTCCGGGATTGTTGGCCGTTATGGCCACCATGGCATCATCGCAGCTCAATTGATAGAATTGCCTGTCTATCAGCTCCACAAATATGTCTGTATCCTCTTCGAGTATGGGACCGAGGGCCCGGCCAAGGTTCTCTGGTTGTGGAGATGGGTTGTTGACCTCCCTTACAGCTTTTCACAGTTCCTACCGTAAAATGGCAAGGTGAGTACCTACGACGAAGAATGCGGGAAGAATGGGAGTAAAGAGGTATAACTCACCCAGCTTGGAGGGTTGTACATAGAGAATCCATCCTGTGGCTTGATACAGATGAACTCCTATTCCTCTCCCTTGAACAACTTGGACATAATTTTTGCTAAAGCAGCTGCGGAGTCTGGTCCCTTACGCCCGCAATGGGTGGCATCACCTTCCCCATTAAAACACCACAGGGGGTGCCCTCGGTGTTGAAGTGGCTGCACTCCCCGCATTATGCATATTGACACAACCTCGACTATTGTCAATCCTAATTGAGCCAGTGCTTTAATCCGGTTCATCAGGTAAAGGACTTCTCCGTTGTCTTCCTCCTAGGGGCTCTGTGGGTGCCAGCTTCGGTGTTTCTTCAGAGGAGCATTGTTGAACTCAGGAAGACCCCGCTGAATAGGGTCTGGAGGGGGACGTCCTCCATATAAAACCACTCCGAAGGCCAGTCTTCGGACGTCTTGTTCAGAGTACCGGACAAGTATCCAGTTTCGGTGATGCGCCATATTTCGGCTCCGCCCACTTGATAAAGTGACCCCTTCTGTGTGCGGGGCACAAGGCAAAATAACCTTTTCCATAGCTCGAAATGAGCGTCGCAACCCAGAAATAGCTCGCAAAGGGCAACGTAGCCGGCGATGTGTAATATGGAAGCAGGGGTGAAATTATGTAGTTGGAGGCCGTAAAACTCCAGGAGCCTGCGGAGGAACGGATGAATTGGAAATCTGAGTCCCCTTAGTAAGTAAGGAACAAGGCATACCCGCTCCCCCTTAGAAGGGCTGGGGAAGCTCTCCGCTTGCTCCCCGACATTATAGGTGGCGAGCCCGGCTCGGATGGGGACCATATACGCTGGAGGGAGAAATCCCTGAGTATGCAGCTCTACTAATTGACTGTGTGGGATGGAACACCTCTCCCAATCATTGGGCTTAGGGCTACGGGGGCGGGAGGAGGAGCTGCAGTGGTCAGCCATGTTGGAGTGGATTTTTCCGAAGCGTGCTCCGATGGATTCTCACTGTGGGAGGATGGTATGGATTGGATCTAAGAATCCCCATCCCTTTAAATAGACAATTTATTTACCTGGCTAGGGGGAAAATGTAAAAACGCCCTGGCTCCTCGTATTCGTTCGACGCGTGGAAGATAGCCCTTATTGAGCATAGAAGCCAAGAAGTCCAACATTTATGGGGCCAGACACTACATAACAGACATTCAAGATTTGGAGAAGAACCCGCCTTGCAATGCCGAAGACAATGCCGCGCGCCAGACTCAACGCCATTGAAGCATGGTTCAGGGCTACTGAGGGAGTCCTGGATTAGGGGCTCTCTGGACAGCCGGACTATATCCTTTGGCCGGACTGTTGGACTATGGAGATACAAGATTGAAGACTTCGTCTTGTGTCCGGATAGGACTCTACTTGGCATGGAAGGCAAGCTAGGCAATACGGATATGTATATCTCCTCCTTTGTAACCGACCTTGTGTAACCCTAGCCCCCTCCGGTGGCTATATAAACTGGAGGGTTTTAGTCCGTAGGACAACATACAATCATACCATAGGCTAGCTTCTAGGGTTTAGCCTCTTTGATCTCGTGGTAGATCAACTCTTGTACTACTCATATCATCAAGAACAATCAAGCAGGACGTATGGTATTACCTCCATCAAGAGGGCCCAAACCTGGGTAAACATCGTGTCCCCTGCCTCCTGTTACCATCCGCCTTAGATGCACAATTCGGGACCCCCTACCCGAGATCCACCGGTTTTGACATCGACAATAGTCCTTAGACATTATCAATGATGTGTATCAGCAAGTATGTGACTTGATTGTGGGAATATGCATTGTATGATGACTGTCCTAAAAGGTACCTGGTCGAAAGGGCTGTGTGGATGCGCAACCGACTAGACTAGCATATGACACGGTCGATGGCTTGGTCTCACTAGCCATAGAGCATTGGATGCTAACCGGATAATATGGACTCGGAAGGATCTGGTCAGATTCGACGTAGTCGGATCCGAGTTGAGATAAGGTCTGAGTCGGACAGACCCAACTATGAGACGCATTGATATGTCATCTGTGAGTCTCTAGTACAACATACGTTCTACGTCCTAAGACCTGAGTGTCGTGGTTCTAACTCTGACAGTGATGTAGGGGGGGGGTATGGAGAGGCTAGATCTTAGCTATGGAGGAGTTGTAAGCACACGAGGATTACGAGTTCAGGCCCTTCTCGGAGGAAGTAACCGCCCTACGTCTCGGTGCCCGGAGGCGGTTGACTAGATTATGTGTGTATAAATAACAGGGGTGCGAACCCTTGATACTGAGGAGGGGGGTGGCTTATATAGAGTTTGCCAGGCCCCTCCAGCCCTCAGTAATGCAGGGTTTAAAGTACATTAAGACTGGGGGTTACTGGTAACGCCCCTAATAAAGTGCTATGATGACCATAAAAGCTACTTAATGACCGACCGTTTGCATGCAGGGTGACTTTAGATCTCCTGGCAGTCGAGTGGTTGGATCTTGATCGAGTGATTGCTTCGCGGTCGAGTGTCTTGAATCCGTCGAGTGGGATACCTCCAAGTCGATTGAAAGGTGACTTCTTCTAGGGATGTCCTTGGGTAGGGTACTTAGGATAGGTCCATGCCCCTACCCTAGGTACATAGCTTCATCATTAGCCCCCGAATGGATCGAGGTTCGAGTGGGGAAGGAGTTGGGGATCTTTCCGACTTGTTCTTCATGTTATATGAACGTCTTGTTTTGGATCAATTGTCACGGATGACGTCGTCAACTTCTTTCAGTCGCCTTGATCCATTCTTGGCCTCTTGTCGAGTGAATTTCTTTACTTGTGAAGTTCCGAGTGACGGTGTGAAAGGGATCTTCTGTTTGACGAGTTGTTCTGCGGCCCGCGGATTTTGTGGGATTTGAATTTCGGGAAGTGTGCGGGACGGGGGCGGCTGCAGTAATCGGATGGGATAGGATGGAAGCTCCTCGATCCCCGCGTCACCTTTTTCTCCACGTATCTTGCGCGCGCCTATTGCGGGATTTGACGGGATTGCCTGGGCATACCAGTCAGCCACTCGGAAGCGACCTCTTATAAGCTGCCGGCTCGGCACCCCCGAACAGTGCGCCTTCACTTTTCCCCCTTCCTTCACAAGATCCTCCGGCACCTCCGCTCTCACCTTGGTGCCGTAGGTCTGTTCGAGCTTCGCCGGCGACGATGGTGAAGGAGAAGACGTCGGCTCTGGAGCGCGCGAAGAAGGCGGCGGTGCAGGGGAAGGGGAAGAAGTCCGCTCGGGGCGGATCTTCCTCGAGGACTGCTCTGCCCAAGGATTGGATCCAGGGTGACTGGATGCCATCGGCGATTCGGCAGAATGATCTCGATGATCTGGTCGAGGGGGGATTCATCCCCATGAATCTGCGCGTCTCCTGGGGAAGGAAGTCGAACCCCAGCCTCTTGATGGTGAGTGCGTCCTCCTCACCACCCATATCAATCGCGGATTCTCTCTACCTCCTCATCCTTTTTTCCGGAGCTTCTTGAACTTCTTCAGAGTGCAGCTCCATCACTTTACTCCCAATTCTATTGTGTATCTTGCTGCTTTCGTTTCCTTGTGTGAAAACTTCTTGGGTTGCCGCCCCCATTGGGGACTCTTCAAGCACATCTTCACTTGCCGCTCTCAGTCGGTCAAGAAGGCCAAGTCGAGTGATGAACGGACGCAGGTGATCCAGCTGTGCAGGGGCCTGGCGATCCAGATGAGGGAAAAAAGTTCCTTTCCGTCTATCACTTTTCCCGAGTCAGTCCGTGGGTGGTAGTCGACTTGGTTTTACTGTAAAGACCAGGTGACCCCTGGACAGTCGACTGGGCTTCCCCCTTTTTCTCTGAATCGAGCATGAAAACCTGCCTCTCTGAAAGTGACGCCGGAGGAAAAGGCGCAAGTCAAGGTGCTGGTCGGTCGAGTGGTTCAGCTTGTCCGCGAGGGTGTGACTGGCATGGACTTGTTGGAAGTCTTCCTTCGGAGGTGCATCCAACCGCTTCAGGCTCATGACCACCCAATGTGGCTGTACTCGGGTCTCGAAGACACCACTCGGATTCACCCAGAGGAGGTCACTGACGAGATGTTGGAAGGGTGGCTGTCGAGTATCACAGGGAACAAGGACAACCCCCGAGGAGCCAGGAGGATTCCTCCACTCGACCAAACATACGAAGTGGACAAGGTCTGACCTTGCGTTTCCGACAGTGATCTTGCTTTCTTTATTTGTTCTCTTTGGATCAGTCGATTGACTTTTGTCTTGTTTGCTGTCCTCTAGGCCATTACTGAGATGTACTCGACACCCAATGGAGCATAGGAGCAGGCCAAGGAAGGAGAGGCGAGCGGAGGCGAAAGTGGAGACGAGAGAGAAGAGTGGGAATCTGACGACGAAGGAGAGGGGGATGACGACGACTCCAGTGAAGAGGAGGAGGAAGAAGTCGAACCTCCCCGCTCGGAACGGCGATCCAAGATTACACACGACCCTGCGCGGGAACGTGGTAAGGCGACTGTCCCTGTTGGGCAGTCGTCGAAGCGCCCTCGGACCTCATCTCCACCGCCGACAGAAAAAGCTCCCAAGCACCCACGCGCGATGCCGTCCAAGCCGCCCAAGGCTCTGCCCAAGATGAAGATGACTGTCCCCACCATTTCTGGGTAATAGTAGAATTTGTTTTCCTTTGTTGAACGTGACGGACTCTTGGTTGACTCATTGAATAAGCTGACTGACTTTCGAAATTTGCAGTGCTGCCACCTCGGAGATCTCCGCCAAGGACGATGATCAAGAGATGGAAGACGCTGTTACCTCCAATCCCGGTACGATTACTGATGCTCTGCTTTTAGTCGACTGACGATTTCTTATAATTCCAGTCGATTGGATTTTTCTTGTAGCTCCTCCTCATGTCATTGACCTCCCTGATGATGACGACGAAGTGCCGCTGAGGGCGCAAAGGAACAGGAGGGCGCCAGCTGGCAAGACCCCACAAACTACTTCGGCGCCTGAGGCCGTAGTCCGGGAGGGTGGTGATACCACTTGGGCTTCTGTGACCTTCGATGTACCTCTGACGAGTGTCCGGCCTTCAAGGTCGACTGCAAATCCGCCTTCGCTTTTTGCCACACACCATGTCCCTGAGGACCAAGTGGGTGCCGCTAAAGAGGCTATACGCCAGGAGGGGATCATGATGGAGCAAGTGAAGGTGGTTCGGGAAGCCAGCCAAGCAGCTTATGACGCGAGTTCAGCTCTTCAGAGCAACGTCCAGGTCAGTCGATTCACCGCTTGTTCTGTTAGGATATGCTATCTGAAGAATCTCTTTTCTGAAGATCTGTACATCTGAACACCCACTGGGTGTGTCTATTAATATTTTTGACGAGTGGGGGCACGCTAACTGCACCCACTGGGTGTAGTCCCCGAGACTACGGTGGACTACTGGTAGTCGACTGTAGTCTTTATATTGTGTTGCTTTAGTTGAACTTCTTCACTCGGTTCGGTCAGGCCATGTCGAATGGAACTGTACACGGTCGACTGCGGGTAGTCGATTTTTTTTTGTCGAACCAGTGGGGGCACGCTGAGTGCACCCACTGGGTGTAGTCCCCGAGATTACTGTCGAATGTTTTTGATTCGGCTATAGTCTTAGAAACGCCATCATTGTCTCTTGGTTACTCGGAAACAACTTATCTTGGATGTTTGTCGACTGATTTTTTGCAAAAATCCTGCGAACTTGTGGCTCGCTGCACTGAGTTGGAGAACAAACAGATCCAGCTGAACCTTGACTTGAAGCTTGCTCAGGAGAACTTGCAGAAGGCGAGGGACGAAGCAAAAGGTATGGCTGGTGAGCTTTTGTCGACTGTCCTTTCTTTCTGGCCGTCCTCGATGTTGATCTCACTTGCTGTTTTGCAGACAAAATGGAGGAGGCTCTGAAGAAGAAGGATCAAGACCTTGCCGAAGCGCAGAAGGAGGCCCTGAACAAAACGAAGCTTGCTGAAGAAAAACTGGCTTCAGTTGGTACTCTTGAAGAGGAAAACTCCAGGCTGAAAATTGCTCTCGACGCGGCTAATCAAGAGGTCAGCCGTCTGAAGAATGACAAGATAGCTCTGAATGACAAGGCAAGTGAACTGGCGGGGAAGAGGAACGATCTGGAGGCTTATCTCGGTGGACTCGCCAAGAAGCTGTTCGTCATGCTCGAGGGTAATTAGTCCGGCCCGACTGACTTGCAGTTACCAAACCTGCGTAGAGCCACTGACTTATCCTTGAATTGTGTTTACAGAATTCTGCCAGAACTTCAAAGAGGAGACCAGTCGAGTGGAGACAGGCTTGGACCCCATCAATTCTCCAGTGAAGGACGAGGCTGCTATGAACGTGCTCCGACTGGAATCTCGTGTTGCCGGCGTTGTTGACTATCTTGCACGGTTGAAGGTTGCGATGTCGCGGATCGACACGTCGCTCTGGCCTTGGACGACGCTTCAGAATGACCTCGAGTCCCTGATGACTCGATTGAATGAAGTCCCAGGTCGAGTGGCGGAATGGAAGAAATCTTCTGCTAGATGTGGCGCTGACGTCGCTCTGTCTCTGGTCCGCGTCCACTGCAAGGAGGCACGAGAAGAAAATTTGGCCGCCATCCAAGTTGCCAATACCAGGAAGCGCAACTTTCAAGACTTCATGGAGACTTTCATTGCTGCTGCCACTCGCATTGCAGACGGGATCGACTTGGACGAGTTCGTCGCCCCTTCCAGTCCTCCGCCTGAGGAATAAAAACTTTTATGCTTCACTTTAAATTTGCCTCGGAATGCCGAGTGGATTTTGTAACCGTTAAACTCTATCGAGCTGGAGGCTCGAGTACTTTGATCTGCGGTCTAGGACCTTTGAATCTTATCTGAACTTGATTTATCGTTGAATATCTTCATGAATTATCTGTCGAGTGGAACTTGTTCTTCTCTCGAAATAACTTTGTATTTGTGGTGCATCTCCGAAGGAGAAGGTAGCAGTCGATTTGCACCTCGTCGTCCTTGCGGATTGGGATGTGTTCCGTACTTAGGCGAGCACTGGGCTGCAGCTAAGCCCCCGAGTGGAAGGTCTGCTCTCCACTCGGTAGGATTTTAAAAACTTAGGCGAGTACTGGACTGCAGCTAAGTCCCCAAGTGGGAGGTCTGCTCTCCACTCGATAGGATTTTTTCAAACTTAGGCGAGTACTGGACTGCAGCTAAGCCCCCGAGTGGGAGGTCTGCTCTCCACTCGGTAGGATTTTTTCAAACTTAGGCGAGTACTGGACTGCAGCTAAGCCCCCGAGTGGGAGGTTTGCTCTCCACTCGGTAGGATTTTTAAACACTTAGGCGAGCACTGGGCTGCAGCTAAGCCTCCGAGTGGGAGTCTGGCTCACCACTCGGTAGGATTTTTAAACACTTAGGCGAGCACTGGGCTGGAGCTAAGCCTCCGAGTGGGAGGTTTGCTCTTCACTCGGTAGGATTTTTAAACACTTAGGCGAGCACTGGGCTGCAGCTAAGCCTCCGAGTGGGAGCCTGGCTCACCACTCGGTAGGATTTTTAAACACTTAGGCGAGCACTGGGCTGCAGCTAAGCCTCCGAGTGGGAGTCTGGCTCACCACTCGGTAGGATTTTTAAATACTTAGGCAAGCACTGGGCTGCAGCTAAGCCTCCGTGTGGGAGGTTTGCTCTCCACTCGGTAGGGTTTTTAAACACTTAGACGAGCACTGGGCTGCAGCTAAGCCTCCGAGTGGGAGTCTGGCTCACCACTCGGTAGGATTTTTAAATACTTAGGTGAGCACTGGGCTGCAGCTAAGCCTCCGAGTGGGAGTCTGGCTCACCACTCGGTAGGATTTTTAAACACTTAGGCGAGCACTGGGCTGCAGCTAAGCCTCCGAGTGGGAGCCTGGCTCACCACTCGGTAAAATTTTTAAACACTTAGGCGAGCACTGGGCTGCAGCTAAGCCTCCGAGTGGGAGTCTGGCTCACCACTCGGTAGGATTTTTTTTTACAAACTTAGGCGAAACGGATTCGCAGCTAAGCCACCCACTGGGGGATTTCACACGCAAACAAAAGCGACAACCATTATAGGAAAAATTGTAACACTCTTGTCTTTGATAAATAGACTACAGAAGTTTTTCTTATTACATCTCATCCGAGTGAGAATTCAAGTGTAAAAGGGGCGGAGCAGTTCCGCATTCCAAGCTCGTGGCTCATCGATCTGGCGATCGACATTGGAAAGGTGATATGCTCCATTGTGGAGGACTCTGGTGACGATGAAGGGACCTTCCCAAGTAGGAGCGAGCTTGTGTGGTTTCTGTTGGTCCACTCGAAGGACCAAATCTCCTTCTTGGAAGGCTCGACTCTTCACATTTCTGGCATGGAATCGACGCAAGTCTTGCTGATAAATGGTCAATCGGATCATAGCCATTTCTCTTTCTTCTTCCAGGAGGTCGGCTGCGTCTTGCCGGGCTTGTTCTGCTTCATCTTCGGTATAAAGCTCGACTCGGGGTGCATTGTGAAGTAGATCACTCGGCAGGACTGCTTCCGCTCCGTAAACCAGAAAGAACGGAGTTCTTCCAGTCGACCGATTCGGGATGGTCCTCAATCCCCACAGAACTGACGGAAGCTCATCGACCCAAGCGCGTGCTACGTGCTTGAGATCACGCATCAGCCGAGGCTTTAGTCCTTTGAGAATCAGACCATTTGCCCTTTCTGCTTGTCCAGTCGACTGGGGGTGGGCGACCGATGCGTAGTCGAATCGTGTGCCTTGAGAGGCGCAAAAAGCTCTGAACTTGTCTGAATCAAAGTTTGACCCATTGTCGGTGATGATGCTATGCGGGACTCCATATCTGAATGTTAACTCCCTGACGAAACTGATAGAAGTGCAAGCATCAAGATTCTTGATAGGCTTAGCTTCAATCCATTTGGTAAACTTGTCTACTGCCACAAGCACATGTGTGAAACCGCTCCTGCCTGTTCTCAATGGGCCAACCATGTCCAGTCCCCAAACAGCGAAGGGCCAGACGAGTGGAATGGTCTTCAGGGCTGATGCAGGCTTGTGCGACATGTTGGAGTAGAACGGGTTCCCTTCACACTTGTCGACTATCTCTTTTGCCATTTCATTCGCTCTTGGCCAGTAAAATCCCGCTCGGTATGCTTTAGCCACAATGGTCCGAGAGGACGCATGATGACCACAGGTCCCCGAGTGGATATCATCAAGGATTATTTGACCTTCTTCTGGTGTTATACACTTCTGACCGACTCTAGTTGCGCTTTCTCTATACAACTGTCCCTTTATGACTGTAAAGGCCTTGGATCGACGGACGATCTGTCGAGCCTCTTCTTCGTCCTCCGAGAGTTCCTTTCTCAGGATATACGCGATGTACGGTATCGTCCAGTCGGGGGTGATTGCCAAAACTTCCATGATTAGGTCGAGCACTGCCGGAATTTCAACTTCAGTCGGATCTGTGGCACTCTTTGGCTATGGGGCTTCATCTGTAAAAGGATCTTCTTGGACTGATGGCGAGTGGATGTGTTCCAAAAACACACTGCTGGGGATGGCTTCTCTCTTGGAGCCTATCTTTGCCAAATCATCTGCTGCTTGATTTTTCAGTCAGGGGATGTGATGAAGCTCTAACCCCTCGAAATTCTTCTCTAACTTTCTCACTGCATTGCAATAACCAGTCATAGCTGGACTTCTGACGTCCCACTCCTTCATCACCTGATTAACCACCAAATCTGAGTCGCCATAGACCATGAGGCGACGGACACCGAGTGAAATTGCCATGCGCAACCCATACAAAAGTGCTTCATATTCTGCTTCGTTATTGGAGGAATCGAAGTGAATCTGGAGAACATATCTGAGCTTATCTCCTCGGGGGGAAACCAATACTACCCTAGCACCGGAACCATTCAGCATCTTAGATCCATCGAAGAACATGGTCCAGTGCTCCAAGTGAACTTGAGTCGGAAGTTGCTGTTCGATCCACTCGGTGACGAAATCTGCAATTGCTTGGGACTTGATAGCTTTCTTTGCCTCAAACTTGATATCTAGGGGAAGAAGTTCAATTGCCCATTTGGCCACTCGACCAGTTGCATCTCTGTTGTGCAAAATCTCTGATAGTGGAGCGTCGCTGACGACTGTAATGGAATGATCAGAGAAGTAATGTGCAACCTTCTTCGTGGTCATATAAATCCCATATACAAGCTTCTGGTAATGAGGATATCTTTGCTTTTAAGGAGTCAAAACTTCAGAAACATAATATACTGGGCACTGAACTTTGAAGGCCTTTCCCTCTTCTTCCCGCTCGACCGTAAGTACTGTACTGACAACTTGTCCTGTGGCTGCAATGTAAAGCAACAAAGGCTCCTTGCTGATTGGGGCAGCAAGCACCGGCTGGGTGGAGAGCAGAGCTTTGAGCTCTGTAAATGCTGCATCAGCTTCGGGAGTCCACTCGAACTTGTCGGACTTCTTCATCAGTCGGTAAAGAGGCAATGCCTTTTCACCGAGGCGAGAGATGAATTGACTTAAAGCGGCCAAGCATCCTGTAAGCTTCTGGACATCATGCACACGCACATGACGTTTCATCCGGAGTATAGTACCAATTTTTTCAGGATTGGCGTCGATTCCCTGTTTGGAAACGAGAAAACCGAGTAACTTCCCACCTGGAACTCCGAATGTGCACTTTGACGGATTGAGATTGATATCATACCTCCTGAGGTTGGCAAAGGTTTCAGCAAGGTCAGTCAGCAGGTCGGAACCCTTCCGTGACTTAACCACAATATCATCCATGTATGCCTCCACATTCCGACTGATTTGAGTGAGCAAACACTTCTGAATCATCCTCATGAACGTGGCTCCGGCATTCTTGAGGCCGAACGGCATGGTGACATAACAGAAGAACCCGAATGGAGTGATGAAAGCTGTTTTGATCTCGTCGGGCCCGTACAGACGGATCTGATGGTACTCGGAATAGGCATCTAGAAAAGACAAACGCTCACATCCCGCAGTCGAGTCGACTATCTGGTCGATGCGGGGGAGAGGAAAATGATCTTTCGGGCAGGCC
The DNA here is from genome assembly GCF_056163025.1 of Triticum urartu. Taxonomy (NCBI): domain Eukaryota; kingdom Viridiplantae; phylum Streptophyta; class Magnoliopsida; order Poales; family Poaceae; genus Triticum; species Triticum urartu. The sequence goes on from NC_141874.1 coordinate 306,996,239, forward strand.
CGATTGATATGCTTGAAATCAATGCACATGCAAAGTGACTTGTCCTTCTTGGGGACCATGACAACATTGGCGAGCCACTCGGAGTGGTAAATTTCTCGGATGAACTCCGCTGCTAAGAGCCGAGCCACCTCCTCGCCAATGGCCTTCCTCTTCTAGACGACGGACCGTCGAAGATGTTCTTTCACAGGTTTAAATTTTGGGTCGACTCGTAGACGGTGCTCAGCCAGCCCCCTGGGAACTCCAGGCATGTCAGCAGGCTTCCATGCGAAGATGTCCCAGTTCTCACGGAGGAACTGGATGAGCGCTTCTTCCTATTTGGAGTCGAGCGTCGTTGAGATGTGAGTCGGAGCAGCATTTGGATCGGTCGGGTGAATGTGAACTGCCTTCGTTTCACCGGACGACTGAAAAGATGATTCTGAAGCAGGCTTCTTAGCTCGTAGCAACTCACTCGGATCTGCAGTCTTCTGATACTCTTGCAGCTCGACCACTGCCATCTGAGCATCAGCAATCTTTGAGCCTTTCTAAAAACACTCTTCTGCTTTCTTCCGATTGCCTGTAACAGTGATCACACCTTTGGGACCAGGCATCTTCAATTTGAGATACATATAACATGGTCGAGCCATGAAGCGTGCATAAGCTGGCCTGCCCAAAATAGCATGATAAGCACTTTGGAAATCCACAACTTCGAATGTCAACTTTTCCTTGCGGTAATTCTTGGAATTACTGAAAACCACATCAAGAGCAATTTGGCCGAGTGACTCGGCTTTCTTCCCAGGAATGACTCCATGGAAACTCATGTTACTGGTACTGAGCTTGGACATCGGAATGCCCATCCCTTTCAATGTTTCTGCATACAGTATGTTCAAACCGCTGCCTCCATCCATCAGGACTTTGGTCAGTCGAGTGCCTTCGACAACTGGGTCGACCACCAGAGCTTGCCTCCCAGGGGTGGCAATGTGCGTAGGGTGATCATACTGGTCGAATGTGATGGTAGTCTGGGACCACTTCAGATAATTGGGTGTTGCCGGAGCAACCATATTTACCTCACGGTTAATAACCTTTAGTCGACTTTTGCTCTCAACATCAACAAAAATCATCAGGGTGGAATTGACCTGGGGGTACCCATCGTCACTATCTTCCTTGCCCTCAACTTTGTCCGACTCCTTTTCCTTATCTTTGGACTGCTTGCCCTGAAACTGCTGGATCAGAAGCCGACACTGTCAAGTGGTATGCTTTGGGTAAATGAGTTTACCCTCTTCATCTTTCTTGGTGTGTATGTGACATGGTAGATCCAAAACATCATTTCCATCTTGGTCTTTAACTTTCTTGGTGTTCCAAGGTCCTTTGGGTTTTCCCTTCAATTTTCCCTGGGTTACGGCCAGGGCCTCCCCAGGAGCGGCTGGCTCGGCTTTCTGCTTCTGTTTCCGACTGGAATTTCCTCCGGTTTCCTGGGCGACTGCTTTATGCTTTCCACTCCGGAGTCGATCCTCATCTTCACCATTAGCGTATTTGGTGGCAATCTCCATCATCTGATTCAGAGACATCTCTCTGGTTCGACCGAACTTCACATTCAATTCTCTGTACATAACGCCTTGTTTAAAGGCACAAACTGCTTGATGATCTGGTACATTTTCAACTGTGTGATGCAATGTGATCCACCTCTGGATGTAATCCCTCAGAGTTTCATTCAGTTTCTACATGCAAGACCGCAATTCCGTAAGGCCTGCAGGTCGCTTGCATGTTCCTTCAAATGTGGTGATAAACACTCGGGAGAGATCCTCCCAAGTGTAAATGCTGCTGGGTGCTAACTGATTCAGCCACGCTCTGGCCGAGCCTTCTAACATGAGAGGCAGGTGCTTCATGGCTACCTCATCATTCCCACCGCCAATCTGGACAGCCACTCGGTAATCTTCGAGCCAAGTATCGGGCTTGGACTCACCGGTGAACTTACTAACTCCAGTCGCCAACCTGAAGTTGGGAGGAATTACAGCGGCTCTGATGGCTCGACTGAAACACTCCGGCCCTGAAACATGTACTCTGCTACTGGTAGGCGCATCTCTGCCATGGCCTTCTCGGTGAGCTCTATTCCTGTCGACCAAACCTTGAACGAGAATGGATCTCGCATCAAAGCCTGGTTCCCTGGGGTCGACTGGAATTCTCCGCCCAACACTATGAGGGCGTCTGTCATCCTGCTGTCGAGGCACATATGATCCACTCCTCGGGGGAGGGGTTGGCACTCGACGTCGATCATCACGATCGAATCGGTGATCATACTGCTCATTCCTTCTATACTGATCACGCCGGTCTCCACGTCCCTCACGCCTCGGAGGCGATCTTGGGCTGTGAGCCGACTGGACTGCATCCGCTGCAACGGATCGACTGTGGATCCTGTTCCGCGACTGAGAAACAGTGGAATTCTGGTCTCCCGCTGCCCGGAGCAACGCTCTGATTTGCAACAAGCCTCTGCCAAACTCTGACTAGGAGGGCTGAATCGACTCTGCTATACAGGCCGCAACCGCCAAATTCTGAATCGGAGTACGATGTACCTGCGGGGGCGGAAAGAGTTGACGTCGACTGGATTCTGGAGCCTGTTGACGCGCTCGCTCGTCGAGTATTCGCTGGAGATTCTCCAGTCGAGTGCGCTCGGCCAAGTTAGCCAAGCGCGCGTCCTCCAAGGCTCGGGCCTCGGGGGTTTCTCCAACGATAGGAGTGTGGAGTGCATCCATGTTCCGGTGGTGAAGCTCCTGCCGCTTCAATGACGTGAGAGGCTCGGGGAGATACTCCTCATGAGGACGCGACGGGTCGCCCCCATCCGCGCCTCCGTCAGCACGGGGGAAACCGGGAGGACTGCGTGGCCCATCGATCACCAGAACCTCTGCAACTGGGTCACTGCTGTCTCATTCGGATGCAGTCTCTGCGGAGCCAGTCGACTGGTCGAACAGGCCGTAGAGGGATTCGTCGGGCTCGATTGCCGCGACTTGTGGGGTGGCCGACTAGCGGGCCACCGCATGCCTCACCCACCTCTGAAGCCTCGACTGACCGGAGCGCTTGCGCCGACGAGAAACAGGGTGGGGAGATGCCACACGAGCCGACCGATACTGGGTCGACGGCTGCCGCAGGAGGACACCACGGACGCATGCGCGAAAGTGCGTCGCCCCAAGGACGGGGAGCGCATTGACGTCGAGTGGAGCCTCCTGAAGCCAAGTGCAGTCGTCGGCGATGAACGTGAGCGCGCCGAGACGGATCTCGCGGACCTCCACCAAAGCTCCGCCCGAAACCATGATCAAAGAGATCGGAAAAAATCGCAACTTCTCCAACTAGGCGCTAAGACTCCTCGCCCCAAGGTGGGCGCCAACTGTCGTGGTTCTAACTCTGACAGTGATGTAGGGGGGGGTGTATGGAGAGGCTAGATCTTAGCTATGGAGGAGTTGTAAGCACATGAGGATTACGAGTTCAGGCCCTTCTCGGAGGAAGTAACAGCCCTACGTCTCGGTGCCCGGAGGCGGTCGACTGAATTATGTGTGTATGAATAACAGGGGTGCGAACCCTTGATACTGAGGAGGGGGTGGCTTATATAGAGTTCGCCAGGCCCCTCCAGCCCTCAGTAATGCAGGGTTTAAAGTACATTAAGACTGGGGGTTACTGGTAACACCCCTAATAAAGTGCTATGATGACCATAAAAGCTACTTAATGACCGACCGTTTGTGTGCAGGGTGACTTTAGATCTCCTGGCAGTCGAGTGGTTGGATCTTGGTCGAGTGATTGCTTCGCGGTCGAGTGTCTTGAATCCGTCGAGTGGGATACCTCCAAGTCGATTGAAAGGTGACTTCTTCTAGGGATGTCCTTGGGTAGGGTACTTAGGACAGGTCCATGCCCCTACCCTAGGTACATATCTTCATCACTGAGTTGGCGCATGTACTCGGGACGGTGACAGACTTTCTTTGGGCCAACCAAACGCTACTCTGTGACTGGGTAGTTACAAAGGTAGGTTTCGGGCTTGTCCAGACCCATTGCGAGACATGTTCGAGCAAGATGGGATTTTCCCCTCCGATCAGGAGAGATATACTCTCGGCCCCTCGCGTGATCCGACCAGTGTATGCATGGCCATGCGACAAGGATTATGAGATAATCTGGTTTGTGGTCAGCATCACTGGAAAGAGAAAGAGGTCGGGCTAGCACAAGGATGACAGACTCGCCTTGAGCCCGACAACATATATTGTGTGTCAAAAGGAATGGAAGTATGATGTACATGTTCGCCTAACCAGCTTCATAGTCTTCTTGGTGTTCGGCATGCCTTGCTAGGGGCCGCTACCAACCGTGCAGTTCAGAGGTGATCCGAACTGCAACCAAGCCGGCTTGAACCTAAGTGGTCGTGCGCTTAAGGGAAGGAACCTACGAGGTCGGATCCGGGGACACTAGTCGGATGTGATCCGAGCTGTATTCGGATTGTGGCAGAGTAGACTTATGGGCTTTAGGGTCCGTGCGAGGCCCAAGTGCTGAGGCCGCGACGGATGCCTATATAAAGTTGGGTGCGGCACACTCATGCGGTTGATCGCTTCGGCGCTATCACTAGGGTTTGCATGTGTTGAGAATAGACACCTCCACTCGCCGTCGGTTGTGTGATCTGACCTAGCAGTCCGCCACACGACGTTCCTCCTGCACACGCGGATACCGTTAGAGGCGGCGCACTTGTGCCGCTCCGACGAACTTGTACGAGGGATCTGGCGACCGGCTGTTCGAGGCATATCGGGCAAGGAGGAGACGATCCACGCGGACGCGTAGCACCAACTCTTCTTCCGCTGCACGGCACTGCGCGTCTAGTGGTAACGAACCATGATCCATCTCCCATAGCATGTTCTGGGTTGTTCTGCGTGTAGGAAAATTTTAATTTACCGTCGACACACCCTACCGTAGAACCCAACACGATGCTCCAGCACCACCTTTCCACCATCAATCCACCAAAGCAGGAGTAGGGTTTTACGCCTCGCGACGGCCCGAACCTGGGTAAAATTGCCTGCATGATCTCTCTCGTGCTGCCCCACGCTCGTCTGCTCTTTGTGCAGCGCGACGTCCCCCTGCCGAACCAACACAGGGCCTTTTGGTCCCATAGGTGGCCGTGGTTTCCCGTGACAACCATGCAAGACAACATCAATGACAAAACAATCAAGAGGAGCATGAGGAGCAAGTGGTTCAAGACCGTCCACGGCAAGAGCATCACCACCATCGCCAACAACATAATGAAGATCAATGCTACAACAAGCTGAAGTTCACCATGCCTAAGTTCTCCGAAAGCAACGATCCCGAAGACTACCTTTCTTGGGCATTGAAGGTCAACAAGATGTTTCGCTTATACAACTATGAAGAAGAAAAGAAGATTGCCATGGCATCACTTGAGTTCCAAGACAATGTACTCATTTGGTGGGAGCAAGTCATTGAGCGACGAGATGCAAAAGGTGACCTACACATCACAACATGGAACCAAATGAAGGATGCCATGCGAGAGTGCTTTGTGCCAACATATTATAGTCGAGATCTCTTCAAGAAGTTGCAACTCCTCAATCAAGGCACCAAGTCTATTGAAGAGTATTACAAAGAAATGGAGATTGCCATGATTCGGCCAATGTCACAAAAGATGAGGAGCAAACCATGGCACAATTCTTGAATGGACTCAACCATCCCATCAAGAAGATTGCGGATTTCCAACTATATTTGAATGTCCTCGAGCTAGTACACCAAGCTACCAAGAGAGAGCAACAAGTGCAAGAGGACTACAAGTATGCCAAGTACTCTTCCAAGACCTATGGTTCATACAATCAAGCTTCAATGACTATGACGCCTTCTACCCTGATGAAATCTACATCAAGTAACGACGATAAGTCAAGTTACAAGAAAACTTCGACATCTTCAAGCCGTCCTCCTACTACAAGCAACTTCAAGCCGAGAGCTTCATCATCATCTACTCCAATGGATGAGATAGTCAAGGCGAGTTCCATCAAATGCTTCACATGTCAAGGCCGAGGCGACAAGATATTCGAGTGCCCCACTCAGCGCACCATGATAGCCAACGATGACGACATCTATGACTTGATGAGTGAGGAAGAAATGGAAGCCGTTGAGCATGTGGCCATGCACCGGAGAGTGAATGAAGACGAATATGACCAAGTGTTTTTTGACAATGATTCGAGCCCCGCTCTCGTTGTCTCCAAGGTCTTGACACATCAACACCAACAAGACAAATACCAACGCTGCCACATCTTCCACACTAAAGCGGGCTTCAATGGATGTTCCGTGAAGGTCATCATCGATGGAGGAAGTTGCCACAATTTGGCAAGTGAAGATCTATGTTCTAAGCTACAATTGGTCAAGATGAAGCATCCTCATCCCTACAAGGTCCAATGTCTTAGCGCCTCCAGAACCATTCAAGTGGAGGACACCATTCAAGTCTCCTTCAAGATTGGAGCATACGAAGACACATTGGAGTGTGATGTGTTTCCCATGTCCATTTGCCACCTCCTACTTGGACGAATCTCAGGACCCCGATCCTAAGTCACACTGATCTAGCATGTAACACATCATATCATTCCCATGGCTACAACCTTACCTTGGCCGGAACCCTACAAGAACCTATTTGAGTACAGACAACTACAAAAGAAAAATGCTGACAAGCCTGACTATCTACAAGACCCTCCATAGGAACCATGCCTTTGTTTGGGATTCCCAAGCTAATCATTGAAGCCCACATGGAACAACTAGTGAGATGAAAGTCTTCTCTACAAAAACATAAATCAAGCAAACGTGAGTACAATTGTACTCAGAAAGACTTACACCAGAACTATCCACATATGCACCAGTATCAACAAAGGGTGGTGGAGTTTAGCTGCAGCAAGCCAACATATGAATACACCACTATGGATCTACTCCTGTCTCCCTATGAGAAGGCCATCCATAGCACTCATGCTTATCTTGCGCATTTTAGAATATCCACTTCCAGTTATCTATGAACCATATAAGCTTTCCAAGTAGTCCATATCCGCAGACGCGACTATTCGAATAGATCATTGATAACCCTGCAGGGATGTACTTCTTCACACATGTTTCCACCACTTAGCGTCTGCACATGACATGTGCTCGGCAGACTTCAAGCGAAAGTCGATTTGGGTGTAGACCACGACCTAACTAACCACACAAGTCTCTAGTCTAGGTTTATCGCCTATTTGAATTCGGTCGGTAAGGAAGTCCAGCCAAGGATTCCACTACGGCCTCAAACAATGTGTGCAAGGTTCCCAAGACCACCAAACGGGTGCCTCCGTACACCGTGACCGAGTGTCTATATTGCATCATAGCACACCCCTAGGGTTAGCACTACGCATGTCCTCCAACACATATCCTGGACAGAGGACATGGCGATTAATAAGTCGAGCGGGGTCATATTTCAGGGCCCAATGTGTCACAACCTTATTTTTGGCCCTTTCTTTTTCTTTTTGATTTTTTCAGGTTTTTGCTTGAGTTTTCTTTTTCCGTGGCTTTGTGGTCTGGAAACAGAAGAAGATGACCTCTTCTTTGCTTCTAGAGTGGCTTTTCAACCTCAAATGCTTCCCTAGACCTTTCCATTTTCATCCTAGCCCAAATCCCAATATTCTTTTTATTGAGAATATTCCTTTTCTATTAAAGGAATGACCCTGTTACCCTAGGTTGTGAAGCAACCTATATTTCCATCACTCCTAAAAATCCCAAATAATTCTCATAAATTTTTTGGGTCATATATTCCTCAAATGTGGAAAAATATTTCATTGGCCATGTTTCCCATCACCCTCAAATAATTCATTTCCTATTCTGTCCTAAATGGCACATTGTGAAGCAAGTGCTATTTTCCTTTTCCCAATTGACCTCAAACTTCTTGGACACCTTTGCATGTCAAAATAATTGCCTCATGACAAATTTGAACTTAATTTGCCTAGTAAATATTCCTGAGCAATTTTTTAATGTTCTTGTCTGAGGGAATTGGTTGTGAAGGAAGTACTAGCTAGGTTAATCGAATTGAGTTGAATATTTGCATGGTCTTTCATATCATCAAATAAAAGCTCTCCACAAGATTTAATCTCATGCAATGCATCTATGTGTCCTGAGCATCAATTCTTTGGTTCTGTCCAAATTTTCAGTTAATGAAGCAAGTATATTTTTCCTTGCTCCATTATGTCTGAAAATTTTCCTAGGACTTCTCCTACCCATTTAACCTATATCCACCAAATTTGGTCATATTTTGTTTAGCCATTTTCCTTTAGGATTTTTTCTAAAATTCTGTCCAAAGAGGTGCTGTATGAAGGAAGTACCATTTTGGTTTGGCCAAATGGCATAAAAGTTTGACAACACTCTCATATGCCCATATCACCATGTCTTGCCAAATTTCAGCTCAAGTGGCATTGCCATTTGAGAGCATCATCATGATCTTCATTCTGGACCAGATTACTTAGTTGTAAAGCAACTATATTAATTAGTGGTCCATTTCCATCCAAAATTCACAGGATCGTAGTCCTTCCTATCCTACTCGTCCCAGACAACACCATTTGACCCAATCAAGTCCCTGTTGATCACCAGTGCTCATCCAAAACTGATACAACAAACTTCAGACGATCCCTCATTCATCTCCTTGGCTCCTTTTTTCGATCCATCAACTCCCTCGGCCTCTATTATGCAGGGACTAGTCATTAGACAACTCGCGGCAGTCTCTTGCGTCCCCTCCTTGCTGGGCACAGTGGTAACCGCGTCGTTTGCATGCGCTCTGGCAGCATTGGTCGCGAACAGAGCGTCGTTTTTCTTGGGCACGACTTGTGGTCGTCGCGTTCGCTCGGCCGTGCATGTCTAGCGTGTTTCCCGCGTCGTCGCCATCCCCCTGGACCACTCTCCCCCTCCTGAAGCCTCCTCGCTAGTGCTCGTCGCCGTGCGCCCATGGGAAAACTGTAGCCGACCGGCTCTGTTCGCGCTGCGGCGGCTTCCCTCTCTTGTCCCCGAGCTCCGCTCGTCTCCGTGACCACCGCGGCTTGTCCGTTCCCTCCTTCGTCGCCTACCTTCGAGCCCATGCATGAGCACACGCGTTCGCGGCGCCGGCCACGCGTCCGCGGTGACACACGAGCCCAACCGCCTCGCCCCGCCTATAAGTAGCTCACCACGTGGCCTCCCGAGCACTCCAAGCTCCTCCTTGTCCTCCCAGAAGTCTCTCCGAGCCCTTCGTTCGCCTCCAAGAGCTCTCTGCTCCTCCTATGGTCGCCATGGCCGCCAGCCTGCTCCTCCTAAATCGGACCAAGCCGATCCCTCCCTCTCCCTTCTGCCTCCTGCAGAGGACTCCCTACACCACCGCAACAATCACCAGCTCCTAGTTTCCTCTCCGGAGCTGTCGTGGTGCCGCGCCCAAACCCACCTGCCGCCGCCGTCCGCCATGCTCAAGCTCGTCTTCCCTCCCGTCGTCATTGGAGTCCGTATGTGGGTGGGATGGATGCGCCTCATCCTCGCGGTCACTCCGGTGGTCCGAGCTCCACTGGAGGTGGCCGGGGCCGCCCGGAGCCTTGCCGGCGACGAGCCCCTGCTCTGCTCCGTTAGGCGAGCGCGGGATGGGGAAGAAGGCCCTGGCCAGGTGGGACCCATGCCCTGCAGACCCGACTTGCCAGCCACCCAGCGCGTTGATCCGCCCGGTCCACGTGGATAAGTGGCCGCGCATTTCACGAAATACGCTTTCACCATATCGAAAGCGTATTTTCTCTCTGCTTCAGCTCCAATTACGTTTTCGTTATACTGAAAGCGTATTCCTCTCTGTTTCAGCCCAGAATATGTTTTCTTCGTCAGAAAGCGTATTTCTAAGTTTGCGCATTTGTCTTATCCACTCAGGGACCCGACTGTGAATATTATTTTTACAGAAAAGTCCCTGATATTCAACACCTCATATCTCCGCAACCGTAACTCCATTGAGGTGAATCCAATGCCCACTTCTTCATCTTGTCGAGCCCGAACTTTTGGTATCATTTTCACGATGTTTTGACATACTGGAAATGACCATTTTGCCCTTGCCCCAAATCATCCCCCTCCGAGAGAGTATCCTTTCCGGCGATTCTTTCCGCACTTCTTCCTGGATCCTTCTTCACCCCAGGGAAGCCACAACCACCGTTTGCATCATAGCCATGCAGAAGCATTAGTTTCCAACTTGAATCTTTAATAACTTTTTGATTGTTTTTGCTACTGTTGTCGGTATTTCGGTTATGCTTATGGATCGGTGTTTACCGTCTTGCTTTGTTTTCTTGCACTCTGTTATTATGTTCTTCATGCTAGTATTACTTTAATATTGGCAATGCTTGGTAGTAGTCCATGTTGGGATGGTCCTCGGTGCATGACTATCGTCTGTTCCGAGTATCGCCATTATGCATGTTTCTTTGCATCGAGTTGGTTAAATGCTTGCATGGTAGTTTATCGTTATGTTATTGCATGGTATTTATTGTTGATGCTTGTGGTCATGTTATGCTACGAGTAGTGTTCTAGTTGTGTTATTCATGCTCGTCAGTATGCCATGCTCATCTGGATAAATGATTAAATGTTGTTGTTATGCTCGTTGATTATGTTGCACCTCCATGCTTATGTTTGATATCATGTTCATGCATTGTAGTTGCATCCTGTTATTTTTATCATGGCTCAGCATATTGCATTCAAGTTTAACCGGATTAAATTGAACTTGAACAACTGTTGGCTGAGTCATGGTGCCACCATATTGATCTGACAAGTGCAACCATGCTTACCCTATGGGGGGGGGGTCCTAACTGGGTCTATTGTCATGCCTCTCCCCAGTGCCTCCCGCGAGGGAAGGTTATGCGCGGGCGCTACCCTGATCAGGTAGGACGGCATAAGCCTTATGTGCCAGTTGTTGAGTATGGATCCTTGTCCCCGTTTGGGACCGTTTTGCCACGACGGTGGCCGTTGGTGCCATTGGTAGGCACGGGGCCACCCAGGACTTAGCCCAAAGGGGTGTTGGTTGGAGTGACCGGGAGGGTGTCATGGCAGTAGGACGGTTTTGTCGGAACGCTTTGGTCCACCCGAATGGGAGTGCGAGGCCAGGGTTCCGTGGTGTGGGTATAGTGTGCTAACCTCTGCAGTGTGTGTGTGTGTGTGTTAAATCTATCGATAGCCGCGCCCGCGGATATGGGCCCAGTTCGTAGTTGGTCACACTATGGGTCAACAGTAATAATAATAATAATAATTTTCTTAATAACAACCCTGGTTCGATGATGAAAGAAGTTGGTTGATCTTTATTGTGATCACGAGAGAATCACTGTGGTATCGTGGATACCGAGTTGTGGATTTTTTGGTATTATGTGAGAGTCAAGGGTAAAGGTCAAGCTCCTTGTGGTCATAAATGATTACTACGGTATGGTTAATACCAAGCTTGATTGGATCCTGAGATGATCGTGTGATGTCCGTGATGGTAAGTTTGTGTAGGTGATGGTTACAATGTAACCCGAACAGAGTAAGTTGGTGCATGATAGTTTCATCATGTTGCATGCTAGTATTATCATGTTCATATGTTCATGCCATGCTCATATTGTTCTAGCTGTATCATCTTGTTCATGCTATGATTTATCTAATATTATCATGTTAAACCTGGTTAACTTGTAATTGCCATGCTCTTGTTTGTCTTGATTGCTTTGGTTGTTGTGAGCTTGCAAGTACATTCAATGTACTGACCTGGCGTGTCATGCCAGTTTGCAGGTTATGCCGGATATGATTGCTTGTTTGCCGTGGATCCCTTGTTTGCGCGCTAGGATAAGCATTCTAGCCAGAGTCCCTGCGGAGTGGAGTTCATCACCGCCGCCGTTGTTCTGCTGCCAGTAGTCATTCTGCTGCGTTGAGTTATTCTGCTGTTTACATAGAGCAACCGTGGTCGGCGTAGTGTCGCCGTGCCGTTGAAATCCCCTTGTATCCAATATAACTTGTAATAAAGTGTTGGTTTGTTCTATGCTAAGCAGTGCCGTAATCCAGAAGACTTCTCCTCGATCTCTGGGCTGGAATACGGGGCGTTCTGGTTTTTCTGAGCTGGGGTGCCACACAATGTGTGGTAATAACTGTCTTGGATCACAAACACCAAACTTAGTTCTTGAGGACGGTTTCAATGAGACAGCCCACCATGTACTCCTGCATGTCCTCTCATTGCTACCTTTACCAAATCGTGTTCACACACTTAGCTCTCAATAGTAGGACATGTTCACCACGATTCCAATCCATCCTAAATGAATCAAACCTAACACAACTCTAAGAATAGAAGACATAACAAGCAAGCATGAACGAGTAGGCACACCATGGCTCAACCAACACCTTCTCATGCTAGTGGGTTTTTACTAATTGATGTGGTAAAGAGAGGTCATGTAGAGGAATGGGTTCAACTACCGCAACATGTAACAGTTGAATCGTTGTTGTCCTAATGCAGAAAAAGAGAGCAAGAGTGAGAGAGTGGGATTGTATCAGAATACTCAAAGGGGGTTTGCTTGCCTGGCACTTCTGAAGAAAACGTCTATCGAGAGGGAACAAACACAGGTAATAGATAAGGAACACAATCAATGCAATGCAACAATATGATGCATGATCATGACATGGCAATATGTTTTGATTTTGGCTAATGCAGCTAGTAACAATTTAAATGGAGCTGGTTTGAACATAAGATTCAAATTCAAACTCCATATAAGACATTTCAAATGCCATTTATTCGAGCTGTCATATACAACAACTTTAACATGTTCAAACATGCATGAAAATGCCATAAATAGATTCTTCATTTTTGTGATAATTTTTCATATATAAATCATTTTCATTGGAGTTACAGTTTATTTTACATGATTCTTAGAAGTTGAGGCAATTTTCTGAAATTAATAAATCATTTATGATTTATATTAAATCCAGAAAACGGTTATGACAACAACCTCGTGTCACCACTGCGTTAGCAAGCCAACGGGGTCAGCCAGGTCATCCTGACTAGTGGACCCACTTGTTAGTGGCTCAACTAATTAACGGGGTTAATTAGCATTAAGTGAATCCTAAGTAAAACTATTAGTAGGCCCGGGCCCACATGTCAGTGGGTCGGTTGGTTGATTAAGTTTAATTTAAAACTTATCCAAAAGTTAGCGGGGCTGGGGCCTGTGTGTCAGTGGCTGTGGGGATTTAATTAATTGGTGATTACCCCCCAATGACGGAGCCACGCCATCGTCACCAGACTTAGGCCGGCGATGAGCAAACGGATGGCGGACGCTCGTCAGACTGGCACTACAAGCGGTTAGCTGATGAGCAGAGACCACCAGAGGATAGCTCGCACTGATCCGCATCCAGGGGATGCTCTAGGAGGTTGCGTGGTCGCTGGAGCTAACGGCAACAACGATGGAGGCGGCGGCCGGAGTTCAGGCGTGCTCGGGATCAACACTATGGTGCACCATGGGACAAACAGGTGGTTTAGTTCGACTCCTAGGAGCATTTTGAGTGCATTGACGTGCTCAGACTTGAGCTACCGCGGCTGCAGCAACGACGACGACGAGGCATGCGGCGGCGAGCTTACGGGCACGGAAGGTAAGCTAGCTAGAGGATGACCGCGTGAGAGAGAGAGGTGAGGCAAAATGAAGAGGGGCTCACGGCGAGGTTGATGAAGTGCTCGGCTAGCTCGAAGATGCATGGGATCCGGTGTGTCGGCGACGACGATCACCCGAAAGATGTGGGGAGGATGACGATGATGGAGGCTTCACAGGGCCTCCGGGCTCGTGTGGTGCGGTGTAGAGGTGCACGGCAGCGTGGCGGAGCTCGTGGGCTGGCTGGCTAGGCGTTGGTGGTCGGTGGCCGTGGTGGTCGGCGATGGTGGCAACGGGCGCACTCGGATGGGTGAGAGAGAGAGGGGTCCATACGAGGGGAGAGAGAGCATTGAGAGGGGGGAAAGATCCAGGGGTCTGGGTGTCTCCCTAGGGTGGCTGGAAGAGACAAGCATCACGCTGGAGCAGGAAGTGGCGTCATCGGCCGCACGTGTGCAGGCACGCAGCTGCTTCTCCTCTTGGCAGGAGGAAGAAGACAGTGTCGCCCCTGTGGGCTGGGCTAGAACAGGAGTTGGGCCTGGTAGGTAAGTTAGGTAAGGCCTTTCCTTTGTCTATTTTATTTCTTCTGTTTTGTTTTATATTTTTATTTTTTTGCCCCTGATGAAAAATTCACAATGAATTCAAACTAGTGCCAAAATAGTCTGAACGATTTTATGTGACCTTTATGGACATTTCCAAATGCACAGCAATATTTCAGGGTTATTTGAAATTATATTCTAATTATATGAATATAATTCAAATTCAAATAGCTATTGATTTAAATTCAGAGTCCCAAAATTAAATCCTTAAAATGTTCAATATTTTTGGTTTGGACCAAAACCCTTGCCAAAATTATCAAAACTCAATGAAGGGATTTTTTGGAAACGAATAAGATTTTTGGGTTCTTTGCCCTTATTGAAATAATTTCTGAGGCTTTATATAATCCTCAATTCAATTTGCTTTGAATTTAACATGATGCATGGCTGCATATGCAATTATTTACAAGCAAAATTTCTAGGGCTGTGATAACTCACCCCCACAAAACAAGAATCTCGTCCTAAGATTCAAGACGTATGGTATGAGGAAGAGGAGACACAAGACTGGCACGGTCTTCATGATCAAATTTGCACCTCTTGAAAAAGATGATTCATTGCATCGTATTGATCTTGACATGAGAAATTCACCCGACATGAGAACAAGAAAGAAAGGGAAACTCTAAAAGAATCTATCTTCTCAAAGATCGAGCAACTCAAGATCAACTCACGGAGTGGACATAAGAACATATCTTTAGTTGGGACACAAACACATATTAGGAGTGATGGAAAGAAGTAAAATGTGAAGGTTTAATTGGTAGGCAACAATTCCACGCATAAGAAGATGGTGAAGGGTTTCAAAGTAGCAAGGAGTTATTTGCCAAGATTCCATAACAGCGCACCTTATGGGAGGTGACTCATAGAATTATCCCTTTAAGTGGCAAAAAGAATTACTTTTGATACAAAGATCATTAAAACTCTTTATACAAGACTAAGGCAAATCACAACGATCATTTGAAGGAATTCAAAAGAATGGCATACTTACTTTGGAAAGGAGACTATGGTTATAGAATGATCGGCAACGGAAGGCACATTCCAACTGATATCGAGGATATAACCTAGTGTCTGAGCGTGTTTTCAAGAACTTGAGCATTTCCATATTCATCAGGGTTTTACCAACATCTATGCCAATGATCCTGGCAACACTACATACTACCATGATGAACAATGATGGAGGACACGGATACAAAGGAAGAACAACATGTTCTCACATTTTACCTTGACTAGGCCAAGGAAACAAAATCTGGATGATCGACCAAGAGTCATTTAGCACTCTACTTCTAGTGTTCTCCTTGATGTACTAGCTACCACGATCATACTTAAGAGCATTAACATGGCCATCAAGTATAGGTCGAACTTCGTGAGCGGAAAAATCCATAAGGAACTATCTGATTCAGGGTCCGCAAACCCAGGAAAGGTTCGAACTTGGGGCGTGTGCGAACAACTCAACCTCTCCAGCCAACTAGCTCATCGACCCACGGCCTATCTCAATGGACAATGAAGAAGCTGAACACGGAAGTTTACCCAGGTTCGAGCCACCTTGCGGTGTAAAACCCTACTGCTGCTTTGTGGTGGATTGGCCGCACGAGTGGCTGAGGATGAAATAGTACAAGGGATGAACAACCTCGCGAGGTCTATGGGGGAATGAGTCGACCCTCTCTACGGTGGTGGCTAACCTATATTTATTGTGGCCTCGGTCCTCTTACCCCAAAACATAGGCGGGAAGGGATCCCACAGAGGCCAATTTGAAAGGGGACAAGTAGTACATCTTATCCTGATGAAAGGTGGTCTTTGCCTGCAAAGCTTGTGGTCGTGACACTGCGGTGGGCTCGGTGATGATATCCGTCCTGCCGTCCTGGCGGTCTTGGTTTCATTGCACCGGAATGGAAACCTTTGGCTGAGTCCTTGGGAACCCACACCTGTCCTTGCCTCCTTAGCACCAAAGAGGAAACTACCTCTTCTGCAACCTGGTCATGGTCGTCATGGCTTGCATCATCGCAACCTCATGAGGTCCGGTACCTGCATAGAAATATCCGCTCCTCAAGAGGTCGCATGGGAGGCCACTCCCTCCGGAGGTCTTGGCGCTGTCCCCCTCGCGAGGGTCTTGTTTTGGCAGTCTCATAGATGGGTCATACCAGGCCATCAATGGAGTCACGCCATGGTCCGCAGGCAGGCAAGTCTGGGTATCCTGGTTCCCAGAACACTGACAGTAGCCCCCGGTCCCAAGGCACGCTCAGACTTGGCTTCAAGGCGAAGCTAAAGGCCAAGGGAGAAGCACCATAAGCCCTAATCGCATGCGGGCTAGCCATTAGTGCAGGATGATGCTAACGTGACACTACGATTAGAGACCCTTCGACGAAACTATGTGTAATGCAATAATCACAAATGGTGGTGTGAAAGAACCGTCAAAAAAGGTGATAAACATTTGCGATGGCGAAGCCATCAATCATGGTTCAGATTTTAGTTGTGTGTGCAATGCAGGGCATATGGTTCAGTTCAATGAATTGTTTGCGATGAGGCGGAACAAAAGAAATGGGCAGCCAGATGAAGGCGTATGCTATATACAGCATATGGTTCACTCGGATGAACTATTTGTGATGAGGAGGAACAATAGAAACATGCAGCTAGATAAAGGTGTGTGCGATTGAGGGCATACACTTCAGAAGGATTAACTGTTTGCGATTAGGCAACAGAACAGAAATGGGTCAGCCAGATCAAAATGTCTGCGATTGATGGCATAAACTTCACACGGATGAACTGTTTGTGATTAGCCACAACAAACTGAAACAGTAAGATAGATCAAGAACACTTGTGTGCCCTAGACGGGCACACACATTCCAATTAAAAGAAGCGTGCGCGATGGTAATAACGAGCACACATGATTGTTGGAACGAGACGTGTGCTGACATTGCCTATTGTGGTGCACCCTATGGTGCAAACGCCACATACGCGGCCGAGAAGGCGTACATGCCCACGTTACGTCCTTCGGGAATAGTGCCGCACTTATAAACGTTAGTAAATTTTGATCCTGCGTCCCATCACATTCAAATTGCAAACCTGTTCACAGCGATCAAAACCTAAATTGTTTCCCACTTATCAGCATATTAGTACTCGGTTATAAATACTACTACTCCAATATGATTGCACATTCCTCCTCAACTCCTCATCCACAAAAACAAACAAGTCATTCATCATCGTTCCCTTGCATCTACCATGGCCAACATGAGTTCTGGGTCGAGAGATTGCCACCAGGGAGATGCGAGCATGGAAGCGGAAGCATGAGAGATGCCTCGCCTCGCCGTGAATGTAGCCGGCATGTCCCGCCTGCGGCGGTAGCAGCACAGAGGTCCTGCCGCGCCGCCGAAGTAGCATCGAGGTCGCACCGCGCCGTCAATGTAGCAGACTGTTCTGGCCGCGCCGCGAAAGCATAAGAGATGTCCCGCCGCATCGCAAATGCAGCAGAGATGTCCTCCTACGTCGCGGCGGCCTGGGAAAATGTCTCGCAGGCAGGCGAGGACTCTTATAGGCGCATGCATGTGATCATCCATAGCCAGATGGATCAGATCTCTGGTTGGGCGAGGTTGTAGGACGACATGAAAGCCTCTTTTGAACAGGCTACCGGCGTCATCCGACAACTAAATGAGAGCAATGCGAAGCTCCTGGCCGAGCGCGACCTGCTGAGGGCGAAGAACGTGGGAAGTGCGAAGCAGCAGGAGGAGACCACTGCCTTGTTGAAGAGGATCGGCGTCATCGCTGAGAAACTTATGGACGAGAATGCCATGCTGTGCATCGAGCGCAGAAGGCTGGTGGAGGAATCCGTGGATGCTCTCAAGCAGCATCTCAAGGACAAGAAAGAGCTCATCGCCGCTCACCGCGGAGACTAGTTCTCGCGGCCTGCAGCAACGCATCAAGAAAGCACAGATCAGCGAGCCAAATCATTGTCTTCCATCTTATTTTGCCCTTGTGTATTTCGGGCGTTGCCGCATGTGGATTTTTTCAATTATGTTCCTAAATATGTAAGACAATTATTATCCACTGTCACCGTCCTTATAATCATCATGCTTGCTATAAGTCGCAGTCGATGCTATATAGGTCCGTCAGATCTTACATCAAGATCCATGCAAAACTTTCTTTTAAGATTTCCATTTTCTCTCTTAAATCTCAGTCCAGTGAGAGAACAGGGGCTCGAGTGCCATTAATGGAGACGTTGGGAGGGAGGTGCACGACGGGTAGAGGTCAAAGGGCTCTGCTCCCGATGAGCACGCGCATGGGTCTGATCGCATGCCTCCCGTACACAAATAGCTACCCCGAACGACACCTCCTAGCCAATAAAAAAAGGGGACGCGTGGTGGCACGTAATTGATAAGTAGAATGCCTACGGTTTCAATAATACTTGTGTTTCCGATTTGTAACGTGACAACACTTGTTCCAAAATGACTTTGTTGATTGATAACGTGTGCGCCTTAACAAATAGGACAGAAAAATTACCACGGCATGTTGGTGCCATGTCATGACACCATGCCAAGTTTCATGATTTTCAAGCGTGTTTTGGATTTATAGGAATTAAAAAACCAAGTTTCTCAATCTTTCCGGCCACGCCACGACGCCCAGTTGTTTGAATTTCATTCCCATTTCTTCTATGGGACCTAGAAATTCACCCAAGGACACACATGTGATTTTTCAACCAACTTTGGTGCACTGGAGCATGTGCTTGTAGTTAAAATTTCAATTATGCACATTAAATGCCCAGAAACTAAATTGATGTATTAAAAAGGCCAAACGTACTCGGAATAATTCCAAAATTTAGCACGATACTTCTATTTGGTCTAACCTTCCTTTGTAAAAAAATTAAGGCTGGAGAAATTTTGCGCACGGAGGTGACACGGTCCCTCTCGGAACCACGAGCCTTCTTGAGGGAAGCTCCGGTTTGCAACAAGCTTACACCAAAGCTTGTCCCAATTCGGCCTAAAAATTTACCGCCCATGTTGGTGTCATGTCATGACACCATGCAAAGTTTCATGATTTTTTGGCGTGTTTTGGATTTACAAGAATTAAAAAACCAAGTTTCACAATCTTACCAGCCGAGCCACGACGCCCAGATGTCTGAATTCCCATTTCTTGCATGGGACCTAGAAATTCACCCAAGGACACACATGTGATTTTTCAACCAACTTTGGTGCACTGGAGCATGTGCATGTAGTTCAAATTTGAATTATGCACATTAAGTGCCCAAAAACTCAATTAATGTATAAAAAAGCCAAACGAACCCGGAATAATTCCAAAATTTAGCACGATACTTCTATTTGGTCTAATCTTCCTTTGTAAAAAAATTAAGGCGGGAGAAGGTAGTGTACGTATGTCGTTTCTCACACGGAGGTGACACGCTCCCTTTCGGAACCACGAGCCTTCCTGAGGGAAGCTCCGGTTTGCAAGAAGTTTACTCCAAAGCTTGTGCCAATTTGGCCAAAAAATTTACCGCAACTGTTGGTGCCATGTCATGACACCATGCCAAGTTTCATGATTTTAAGGCGTGTTTTGGATTAACAAGAATTAAAAAACCAAGTTTCTCAATATATCCGGCAGAGCCACGATGCCCAGATGTTTGAATTTCATTCCCATTTCTTGCATGTGACCTATAAATTCACCCAAAGACACACATGTGATTTTTCAACAAACTTTGGTGCACTGGAGCATGTGCTTGTAGTTCAAATTTGAATTATGCACATTAAATGCCCAAAAACAAAATTAATGCATAAAAATGCCAAACAAACCCGGAATAATTCCAAATTTAAACACGACACTCATGTACAAGTTGCATGTTCAGTGTACGTAAATGTTCTAGCAATTCAAACTACATCCTTTCCCTCCGTAACACTATTTTGTCTTTCAAAACATAATGAAAAAAATCAGGTATACCACAAACAGCTTACTAGAAAGAATCATGTGGGATGCGATATAAAATATCTTGGCTTACGTGGGAAGCTTCGTCGTCTACAGTCCACCGCCCCCGCTTGAACCACACTTGCGCACCAGTTTCTCGTGGCACCGAGCAAAATTTATTTGCCACAACGGAAATATCTATCTCCCCGCCCCCTCCCTCCCACAAGAAGCCACATTTCCACTGTTCCTCCTTGCTCTCCAAGTTCAAACCTTCACTGCTGCTTACTGGCAGCTTAGCCTCCTTGCCGGCTGCCCTTCTTCTTGCAGCGCCGCCTCCTCGCCGACGACCCTTCTTCTTGTAGCACCGCCTCCTTGCCGGCGACCCTTCTTCTTGCTGCACGGCCTCCTCGCCGCCGACCCTTCTTCTTGCTGTGTGGCCTCATCGATATGGTTAGGTAATCCACACCCCACCCACACCATCTTCCTCCTTTCCTGTCCCACATGCCCCGATCGACGGTGGTACACCTTCTGCCGAAATCACTGTCCCCCTCCTCCAATTAAGCGCCGCCCATAGCCATTTTGCACACAGTATAACGTGGAGCTTAGTAGCATGTGGCCACACGCGCGCACAAGGTCGCTATGGCTGCCATGTGTGCCGACCGCCAGATCTTGGAGGAGCACCTCGTCTTTGAGGCCACCTTCAACACCGCCACGCGGTTGTCTACTTTAAAATATAGTTCGTGCTGTTTTCTCGAGGCCACCGCTAGTGCCTTCTTGTGATTTGTCCTCTGTAATGTTAATATGCAGTATGATGTTCAATTAACAGTTTGGACCTGTGAAATGTATTGTTCAGTTAACACTTTGGTCCAACAATTGCTACATTTTGTAGTACTGTTCTCAAGTGTTCTTTGTTTTGTTAACTGCTTTATCTTCTAGTACATGTTTCTATTCTGCAATGTCGTGCTTAGTTAACTATTTTGGTTCATTTGGTCAGATGTCCATTTAACTATTTGGTTCAGTTCTGCAATTTGATTTTCATTTGCTGTGGGTACAATTTTGTATTGTTATGTATGTGACACCAATTGAATTTGGCTGTACTCAATACATATTCTACTGATAGTATGATAACTCTCAGTTAACCTGATCAAGATCTTCCTTATGTTTGTTTTTTTTGACTGGGGACTGTAGGGGAAAACCCCCACAGCAAATCAAAACTTTATTAAAAGGCAAGGCAAGAACAAGTACAAGGGGGATTACAAGGGGTAATCAAGCTAAACTAAAAGGAGGAGAAACAACAAAAAGGATCAAGGTGGAAGAAAAGAGATCCATTTAAGGAGATCATCCTTAAAAGCAGGCTTAACCCTATATTGCATAAGGGCAATATCATGAAGAAAAGTTGTTCTCCATTTATTAAATCCAGCTCTCTCATGCCTAAAGACCTTAGCATTTCTGACAATCCATATATTCCAGCAAGCTATAAAGACCACTTCAGTGAAGAAAGGTTTCCTAAAACTCCTGCTTGCATTGATGACTAGCTCCTTCATCGAGGCACCCGAGGACTAATCAATTTGCAAATAGTTCCAGATCCTGACACTAAAATTGCAATTGAAGAACAAATGATCTCTTGTTTCCCTAGTCTGCAAAGGGCAGAGAACATAGTTTACTCCATCCTCCAAATGCCAATGCCTCCGTTCCACCATATCTTTGGTATTCAGCCTATCCATAATGAGCATCCAAGCAAAAACCTTTATTTTCATAGTGCAAGAGGACTTCCAGATCCAAACTATCAAGGGGTTGAAAGATTGTGACACAAACATATGGGAGTAAAAAAGCTTCGGAGAGTATCCCTTGGCAGTGCCATTCCAAAGCCAAATATCCTTGGACCCAGTGACTCTATCATGGTTGTCCAACAGAGATTTAAGAATAAACAGCTCATCAAAGGCCTGGCTAGACAAAGGAAGATGGAAGTGTTGATACATGTCCTGAGAGTCCAAGAAATCCTTAACAGAAATCCAGGGATCTTTAACATATGAAAAAAGCCTGGGAAATCTGAACTGAAGCCTAGAGTCCTGATCATCAAGCTTCCAAGTGTCAGACCACATTAGTGAAGTGTCTCCTTCATTTATCTGAACCCAAGAACAGTCCCTAAAGTTTTGCAAGACTTTGCATATATCCTTCCACCAGAAGGAGCCACAATCAGAAGTTCCTTGGGGTATTCTGCCATGATAGTAAGAGTCCCAAACTAAGGACACCCAAGGTATATCCTTTTTATTGAGGAAGTTATTGGCATGCTTAAGCAATAGTGCTACATTTTGAACACCCAGGTTGAGAATACCGAGACCTCCCTTGTTTTTTGGCCTGCAAATAAGGTCCCAAGCAGCCAGAGAAGGAGCAGGTTCACCCCTATTTTTCCTCCAAAGGCATTGTCTCTGAATTCTCTCCAATTGCTTTAGAATGCCAGCCGGGACAGCCAAACTACAAAGAAAGAAGATAGGCATAGAAGACAATGCAGAGTTCAGAAACTGTAATCTCTCCCCCTGATTTAAGAAAGAGGAGCTAGCTGTCATTCTTCTCTCCATGCAGTCCACCAGAGGCATGAAGTCCACCATTTTAGGCCTAGTAGTACCGACTGGCAGTCCAAGGTATGTGAAAGGCATTTTCCCAATTTGACATCCAAAAGCAGCAGCTAAATCTGCCATGACAGCAGTGTCCACATTGATGGGAATGATAAAGGATTTATGATAATTCACATCAAGCCCAGTAGACCCAGAGAAGACCTTTAACATGTCCTTCAAAGCAATTAACTGTGCCTTGTTAGCAGGCAAGATGATCAAGGTATCATCAGCATACTGAATCACAGGATAGTCCTGGTCATGACAAGGTATTGGGAGATGAAGTAAGCCCCTTCTGAACATGTCATTAATTACAGTCTGCAATAGGTCAGCTGCTAAGACAAATAGCAGGGGAGAGACTGGATCTCCCTGCCTAACACCCTTTTTACATATGAATTTCCTACCAGGAACACCATTTAGTAAAACAGATGATGTACCTGTAGACAAAAGCTGTTTCATCCAAAGAATCCACTTTTCATTGAAGCCCTTATATCTCAAGATTTGGACAATTGCCTCATGCTCAAGAGAATCAAATGCCTTCTCAAAGTCCAATTTAAGTATGACAATTGGCCTCTTGGACAGATGACACTGGTGTAAGTACTCAAAAGTCCATCCAATACAGTCCTGAATAGTTCTGCTTTTTATAAATCCATACTGGTTTTTGTGGATACACTGCATTATTACCTCTTGGAACCCATTGGCAGCCATTTTGGAAAGGAACTTAAGACCCATTCCTGTTAAAGAAATAGGTCTGAAGTCCCCCACCTCCTCAGGTGAGTGTTTCTTAGGCACCAGAGTGATATATGAATCATTGATGTTCTCTAGATGAGTAGAACCATCATAAAAAGCCTGTGCCAGTTCATAAAAATCTGGAGAGATAATGTGCCAGCACCTTTTGAAGAAAAGACCATTAAAACCATCCAGACCCGAGGCTTTATCAACTGGCATATGTTTGACGATCTTGTCCATTTCCTCTTTCTCAAAAGGCTTAGTGAGAACATCCAAACCCTCCACTGGAACAATTAAAGAGGAGAGATCAAAGCCCATGTGGATGCCCCTTGAAGAGCCCATTCTATTTTTAAAACAATTCCATATAATACCCTCCATTTGAGAGTGATCAGATACCACAGTGCCATCAGGTAGCTTTAAGCTAGCAATAGAGTTCCTTCTATGCCTCTCAGTAGCCATAGCATGAAAGAACTTGGTGTTTTCTCCCCCCACTTTAATATATCTGATAGTACATCTCTTTTTCCAATAAAGCCATTGAAGGTGAAGTAACTTTTCCACATGATTTTTAACCACTCGTCGAAAATTAGATTCATGCTTGTACAATGGTCTGAGCTCCTCAAGTTCATCTAGTAACAGAATAACCTTATTACATTTACAAACAAGCATTTTCAGTTTGGAGATGTTCATCTGCCATCTTTTGAGACACATCCGCAGGGATTTAAACTTGTCAGCTATTCTAGCTGTGATATGTCCCTTTCTAGAAGTTCTTTGCCATGAAGAGGCAACACAGTCCATGAAACCCTCAAGCTCTAACCAGTAGTTCTCAAATCTAAAAATGTTAGACTTGGGGATAGAAGTTTTGATGGAAACCACACATGGCACATGGTCAGATGCAGTGTTCGCAAGGGGTGTCACCTCAGTCATGGGATAGTCAGATATCCAATCAACAGAAGTGAAAAACCAATCTAGCTGCTCAAGGAGGGGAGTATCCTGCATATTAGACCACGTGTATGATCTACCTTTGATGGGCAATTCCAAAAGGCCCAAGTGACCTATAATTTCATTGAAGATAAACATGTCATTCAGGTCCCCTCCAGGGAAATTTCTGTTATCCAGTGAGCGCATAAAATTGAAATCCCCCAGGAGCAGCCAATTTTCATCCACTGGAATATTCAGGTGGTATAACCAAGTAACAAAATTATCCCTAGCTTCCCCCTGACAAGGACCATAAATAGCAACAAGAGTCCATCTCTCATTATTTTGTCTGGAGACAAACTGAACTACTACTGCAAATTGTTGAATTTCCAATAAGGTCCCCTCAAAAACAGAGGAGTTCCAAACAACTATGATTCCACCAGAGGCCCCCAAAGAAGGAGCAAAAGCAAAACTATCAAATCTTTTAGGACAAAAACTTTTAACTGATCTGGAGTCAAAAGAAGCACATTTAGTTTCTTGCAAACATGCAATTGCACAGTGACTTTCATCGATCTTTTGCCTGACAGCTCTTTGCCTAGTTTCAGAGTTCAAACCCCTGACATTCCAGCACAGGACATTCCAGCTTTTACATTGATTCATAGATAAAGATCATAAACAGGTCTCCAAACCACACAGCACACAATGCCATATGTCCAAAAGCCACATCAAGTTCTGAACCAACATTATTACATATCCAAAATTCAAAAAGTAAAGACATGCAGGGAGCAAATTTTGGGGCTTGCAAAACCCAGCATTCGAATAGCACACTATGCATTAGGAGCTTGGTTGGTTGCGGCAGAAGGGTCCACCATAAGTGCATCCTCAGTGAGCAGAGCTGCATCAATGTCTAACTCCTTGCCAAGAGCTTGTAGGTGACTGATAGGAGTGGGAGGAGGGACATCTCCATATGCAGTGTTACTGGGCCTCTCAGCAGCAATGGGCTTAGCCTTGGGCTTCTTCTTCTTGGGCTGTAGCACCAGCTCATGAAAAGTGGGCTTAAACCCATCACGCTGGGCCGAGCTTCTGGTACATCTGCGAACAGACGTTTCAACCAGAGGCGTTGGCGCCAGAGTTTTACGAGGTCTCCTTGGTCTTGTGCACATAGGTGGAGGGGGGACAACAGCAGGCATAGCTTCACTCACGTCATCTGCAAAAAGAGCTCTTGCAACAGGTCTAACCAGCTCCGGCTCGTTCCACGTCAGCAAAGGAAGATCATCAGGCTGAAAAGCAAGGCTCCATCTTCTCTTGACTGGCGACAAGGGCTTAATCATTAGAGGCTTCGGCACCTCAAACACCACTGGTGCATTCAGCAAATTCTCAAAAGAACGCTTCCATATCATTTCAGGAGGCAGAGGGGGTCCAAAAGGAACCTTAAATACAGGTTGAGCAAGGGCCTGAACATCAATAACTGGGGGTTGATAAACCACGATCGCCCAATTGCTAGCATCTTCCACGTCCTTGGCAATGTTCTCCGGGTTACTTCGGGTTTCCGTTGCAGTTCCACCAATAACTGCAGGCAGCTCCTGAAGCTGCACGTCTGAACTTGGCTGAGTAGAGCTTTGCTGTGCCGAAACATTGAAAACCATGGACTCTTGGTCCTCCACAACTGGATCCACAGTAGGCACATCCCAGTTGCCCCAGTTGTCCTCTTGATCATGGGCAGGAGCAGGCGGCGGTGGTGGCACATCGTTCCATCCCAAAGCAGGGAATGGAGGCAGGACAAAAGGTGGCATTTCTGGAAAGGGCACACCAGGCAGCGGATGAGGGTTGCCATTGATGGGCATCCAGTCCTCATCTTGGGGCATTTGTTCGGCGAAATTGGCACCCAGAATGTACAATGGCGTCGTCCAAGACACTCTGGCACCACCCCAGGCTGCATACTCCATGAACACCACGTCCTTGGGCACAAGAATATCCTCGGGGAAAGATGCAAAGACCAAGGAGCGCACAAGATATGGGTCCTCACTAATCCAATGATGAAACTTCCCAAAGGTGTTAACTGCTGCCCGAAGACCATTCTCATTGCGAAGATCGTGCGGAATCCCCAAACACATAAGCAAACCCTGTCGGAAACCCTAAACACCTCTAAAAGATTCCCCCTCATCATGCTTCATAAACCGAACAAAACGATCATTACCCAGGGGCTGAGGCGGCATCTGAAGAAGTGAAAATCTGACAGCAGCATCCCGTAACTCAAAAAGACCGACCGATCTAATACAAGGTTGAGCAGACCTCACCAAAATCCCATGAGCTCGTAGCCATTGGACGACTTCCTCCCTAGCAACCCCAATCTGATCAGGAGGGGGGATGGGCATTACCTCGGCCAGCATGAACTCCTCATGGCGACGCACAATTGGGGTATGTGGCGTCGCGAAGGTTCGCGGCACCCGAGCCTCACCGCCATCCACAATGTGGTGCCCTGCCGGCACATAGAGTAGAGGGTCAAGGTGAAAATTTGCCATCTGGGATGCACGTCCCGAGCTAGCAGCAGACGGCGAGGACTCCGGCGGAGGTGGGGTTTCCGGCGGTGCAGTCGAAGGTGTTTTGGGACCAGGGCTGATGGAACGGGGCGAAAGAGTTAATGTAGAAGTGCAAGAGGAGTCCAAGTTTGGTAAAAGTTGTGTCAGAGAGATATTCTCGATGGGAGCTGAGGGATCCTCGGAAGTTGCAACGTTACCGGGTTTCGGTTTCCAAACCAAGCCCAAGATCTGTGCAAACCGGTTGCAATCTTTTGCAACATGCCCCACCCGTAGACACGAGTTACAGTGTAACCCGGACGTGCACGCCGTAGCAAAATGGCCCTTGCGCAAACATTTTTGACATGTTAAGATTTCATCCACCATATCTGAAACCAAATTATCAAAATCCACTGCAGCTTGTTGAGAGGAAGGAATAGTGGAAGGCCCAGAAGATAACACCGGCCCAACTTGATCCACGGCATGTGCAGATAACGGCCCAACATGAGAGGACACGTCCACATTCGAAGAATCATAATTCCCGCCCGAGTCGCATTAGGAGGGAGGTTCCCAACCGTGCCGAAAGATATGGATGGAGAGGTTGACGTCCACCGGAGCTCAGCCGGCGGCGGGGGGTGGATGACCACCCTTTCATGATCTGGGAGAGTATACCCCGCATCTTCAATAGTTTGGATACAGTCCTGTGTGGCTGGATAACGATAACCACGGCAAGCAGGATAACTCTGGAACGTTGAAAAAGAAAGCTTCTTGGCTTGGGCATGATTAGATCTTACCGAGGACTTTTGGGGCTTGGAATGCATGGCTAGCATGCCAAGGGCAGCTCGACGTTTAGAAGGACTAACAAGAACCCATTCTGCATCACATTCCAACTTCCAAAGCTTGAACTCACGGCCCCAATTTGGGCCCCCATGACCCCAAAGATGGAAGTAACATTTAAAATGATCACAAGAATAAGAACGGAGCTAAAGAACGATCATAGCCACAACCTTACAGGAAACTTGAAAGCCAAAAACCTTATCCTTGAGCGGAAAAACCATGTACTCAATTGCAGAACCCCCAATGGCCGCCTCAATTGCTGCTGCTACTGAATCTTCATGCAAACGAAAAACATGCCGCCCAAAAGAGATTACCATGGTGAAGAAGCCCGTGTCATCCATGGGATGTACCGTAAAACCAGTAGATTGAAAGACCTTTTCCGCAAAAACCAAGCCCTTGGAGAAATCCAAGCCAAGGGTGGATCCGACATCAGAACCCATGGAGATGGGTATTAGAAGGTAGATCTCAGTGCGCCGGAGAGATCTAGTGGAGAGAAGAGGAATTTTAGTGGCTAGGGGAGGAGATCACCGGAGAGGTGGCGATCGCCAAGGAGTCCGCCCCATTAGAGACACTGAGCAGAATTGAGCTTGCAGGGAAACAATGGGAAACACTACGGTTTACCATCTAGGTTTGTTCAAGCATGGTCCTTTGGCTAATAGCACATTATTGTGTAGTTGCAGGAATCATTCTAATATTTAGGTATCTTACAATTTGGTCTTGCACATGTAGGTCCTGCTATCAGAGGCCTAGACCCACTGTTCGACCCATTTTGCATATGGGGAAATGAGATGTCCATGAAGATCAGTCAAGTAAATAAACTTAGAAATATTGTTAGGATGAAGAAACTTGCGACGAATAACAACAAGATCTTTGTTTGTACAATGAAGAAGACATCAGTCAACTGTAGGATGGTACTAACTCTTTTACCTTGTTTTTACCCCTTGCGCCATTTTGAAATTTATAACGGTGATTTATGCATATATTTGTTTTTAGTACTTTTCAAAGCAGTTCATCGATGATTACCTCTCAAACCACCTGCATGGTCAAGAGGCGAGGAAGGTATTCATTCAACACCCACGGCACAATATTGAAGTCTTGCTGAAGAGGACAAAGGTTGGGCGGGCAATTAACCATAGCCACTGGCCTAAAGTTGCAAGCACATTCAACATCACTAAAGGCTCAATATTTGCAGCTTCTACAGTTTCCCAAATGAGATTCATCTGTCTATTTACCATGTATGATGCTACTTTCCAAAGGTTTTTGATGTTGCATGTGAAACTTGGTGCTGTTGTGTAATGGCATAACTGAGTGCCAGAGCTATCTGATGTAATTGGATTATGAAATCCTCGTTGCTGTTATACGAATATGAAATATCTGGTGTGTTTTATAAGAAATATCAATTTGATTAGTACATGGATTATCAATAATAGGGTAATTACCCTACTTATTGGGATTTTCTATTGCAGACGGTTACTCAGACATCATGTGGGCGATGAACTCAAACAACCCGCACGGTTTCTAGAAAGTAGGCGTGTTCTATTAACTAACGATCACATACGGCGTCCGGCAGTGAACAGTTTGCGTTAGGCCACCTTGCACAAACTTCTCCACCGAAAGAACTGTGTGTGATATACATATGAACGGAAATGATTTTCTGGGATTCACCGTGTGGGATGTACATATGAACAGAAACAATTGGGTTTCGATGCCCCGCCAGATCGCACATGAGCTCATTTTGTGTGCCAGGAGGGCCTATCCCCGATGGTTTCTGGGTCGTGTGGGAAGGACCCCCATATCGCCCACACTCACTTGGCGACGGTTCCAAATGCCGTCGTGGAAAGGGGTTAAAAACCTTTTGTATAGCACATCGTTGTACCAATGGTGGCACTTGATGGGATGTGGGCGACGCTGCCTGAGCCACGATCCTCAGGAGGCCTTTTTTCCTTTTGTTTTATTCCCGTGCGAAAATCATGAAGGGCCCCACGGCGGCATGTAAAAACCGTGATGCTCGCACTTTAATGTTATCATTTCCAATCAATGTTGTGTTTGCGTCTCTCGCTTTGGCATGGTTCCCCCTTTCATTCTCACCATAGCTTAGTGCTCTACGCTGACAGGACCCAGTCACCAGGCAAGCTTCGACCGTCGCTGGTATGCCAGGTTGGGATGCCATGGTCAAGTCTAGGAGGTGAGCGGCCCGAGGTCCGGTAAGAGCCCCTGAGGCGCGATGCTCAGGAGGTCCCCTTTGGCGCGCAAGCGGCTCCCGAAGGACTAAAAAGGAAATTTCCTTGCCTGGGCAAAATCACGAGATACAAAATGCTGATTACGAGGTTCACGCCTGCGCGTGTGAGGTGACTTATCTTGGCGAGCCTACGGTGGTTCCTTTGCCGCAAGGGTGAGATTCTTGTATGACATTAGGCTACGCCCCTCTCCCGATGGCGCTCCCCCCTCGCAGGGCCCCTTCCCGACTCCATCTCTTCCGCTTGTCAAGGTGCTCTACGTCCTCGGGACCTGGTTCTCAAGTGAGGCTCAGCCACTACTGGTATGCCAGGTCTGATGCCATGGTCAAGGCCTAGAGGTGAGGGCTCGAGATCCGGTAGGAGCCCAGAGGCGCGGTGCTCAAGGGCCCCCCTTTAACATGCAAGCGACTTGTGCAAGGAAAGAGTGTCTGGCTCTGAGGGGGTGCCTAGGAGGAGTTGTGCCCCTTGGCATGTAGCGCTATGTCCTTCCATGGCGACGAGGTGTTGGAGAGGCCACTCGTGGTCCTACCTCCATAGGCTCCTGCGAGTTAGCCATAAAAAATAACATGCTGCCGCGCTTGATATCCTGCTGGTGATCTTTCCACGAGAAGACGAAGGCACTAAGGACCCGGTGAGTTGACGTGCGCAGGGCCGACCGCAAGCCAGAGCTCGGTCTCTTAGGTATATCAGCATTGCAGGGACAGACCCGCGCACAGGCGTCATGCCAGTAGCCCCCATCGCGGGACGAGCGAGAGGCGGGTTAGTAACGCGCAGAGACCGCGAAGGGCAACTCCATGGATAACGAGTCGACATGCATAACGTTACACTACAAAAAAAATACACTTCCGTGATGATACGTGTTTGTCATAGTAGGTCACGTTTTCTGCCATGCATGTACATCCATGATGATTTTATGACAGAATCAAGATAGTCATACCTGTGCTGTCGTAGAAGTGTTCCATGACAATACCAAAATTATCATCACGGAAGCGTCCACTTCCATGACGACAAATGGTGTGTCATGGAAGTGCTTTCGTCAAGGGTAACGGGAACGAGGCATCCACCGTAAAGGGTCTTCGTTAAACTATCGGGTTCGGTTTTTGATCTGATAACCCGTTAACAGCCCAGACCAATGGGGATTTTCCACATGTAAAATTTTCATTGGCCGAAGGAAACACGTGTTAGCTCGTCATCGAATCAGATAGCCCCCTATGATATGTCGACACGTGCGACGGCCCAACACTGGCCCATTTAGCTTACAAAGGCTAGCCCATTTGACTTGGTCAAAAGCTAGCAGGCCGGCCCATGAAAAGCCTGTTAATAGTCTATTCGCATATAGCCCATTTTACTGCCCGATAACTCACGGACCATTAGGGCCTTCCTGGAATCAGCACAACAGCGTCATGTGGGCTGTCAAATATAACACCAGCCCATTTCATTTTTGGCCCATGTATGGCCCATGACGTCTTTCAGCCCATATGAGGCCTTTCGTATCTTTAGGCCCTTTAGTGGCCGACGGTGACTCTGGCCCATAATGAATAGTAAATTTCTTTGTACCCATTTAACGTCCCATGATTCAAATGGGCCATTTCAAGCCCGTGTTAGCTTTCGGTCTACAGATGGCCTATATGTTCTTGGGCTCCTTTCCGGCCTTGGATTACTTCCGGCCCATTACTGGCATGTTCCCCCAATGGGCCATATTCGGCCCATGGTTAGAATCAGCCCGTTAGTGGCTTGTTAACCCGATGCACCGTTTCCAGCCCTTCCTATATTCTTG
This sequence comes from Triticum urartu, assembly GCF_056163025.1. Lineage (NCBI taxonomy): Eukaryota > Viridiplantae > Streptophyta > Magnoliopsida > Poales > Poaceae > Triticum > Triticum urartu. Next base: position 307,027,915 of record NC_141874.1, read on the forward strand.
CCCATTAACGACCCGCTATGCCTATGATAGAATTAAGCATTTGATGTCTTCCATCCTGTTAACGGCCCGTTACCGTGCTGGCCCTATAACAATTACGCCCATTTACGGCCCATGTGGACCCATTTATCCGACGACCCGAGGCCCACTGATTCTACAGCCTGTTGGAGGCCCATTTATCCAACGGCCTGTAGGAGGCCCATGGATCCTACGACCTGTAGCAGGCTCAAGGTTACCATGGTCCGTATATGGCCCATGGTTGTTGCGGTAACTAGAAAATCAAGGAAAAATAAGACTAGGAAATAAATAAGCCAGAAACTAACGCTAGGTTATTAAGGTGATTGCACAGATTACATCCGCTGGGCATCAAAGTTTGCCACCAGTGCAATTATAGGGAACACCCTACACTATACAAAAATTGCTTGCTATTTTCTTCAGCCAGTGGTTGCACGTTAAGAACAAATTTTGTATCGCAACAAAGAAAATTACAACCATAAAACAAAAGGAAGGTTGGCATAAAAGTTAATAGTCCGGCAGAAAAATGCAGCACCAGAAGTTCAGAAGCTGAGTTCATTTGACCTGACTATTACGTTTTCATGTTGTAGTGTCCGATGGAGCACCATAACTTTCGCCTTAATTTCTCCTAGGCTCCTGAACAACATAGCAAATGTCTGATAGTCTGGTTTCAAAACCATGCATATCTTGACGATATCGAACAATGGTTGTCGTTGTTTCACAAAGGGTCTTTGTTAGGGAATGGACATGTGTCTGGAGCACAGATATAACATTATTTTGAGCTTGCGTATCTTCATCATGAGGCAGTTTGGACGAGATTGCCTCAACAACCAACCTAGTATTACGCACGTACGTACTGTTAGTGGACATGTATTGACCCACTACAGCAAGAGGTGACATTGCGGCTATAGTTGCCTCATCACCTTCAGAAAGGTGGTGGTTCCACCATTTGTTCCATAGCTTGCTAAAAAGTTTATTTTTTGCATTAGTAGTACCAGAATAGAAGATATTAAGGAGGCAGCAAAACCAAACAAAATAGCTTTGGTCTATATACAGAACTTATTCTGGTGAACCCATGTAAAATATTAGTTGTATTTTACTACAAAGTACATAATAAAACCAGGTTCCAAACATATGACCATGTACCATGGCTAATGTATTGTCTATTTCTTCACATTGTATTGACAGCTAAGGATAAAGAGACAAAGTTTATAATACGGTAAGCATAGTATGAAATCGTTCATATCACAAAAAAAATTGAGAATAGACAAACATGCAATTGTAACGTTGTGTGGGCAAGCCCAACATGGAACTAGATTACAGATCAAGATCAAAGGAACATCACTCCTCTCTTTTGAACCTTGTAAGGTGCAATGATACGGTAAGACAATTGTGTATAAAATTGAAAAGAGTAATAGACATTGGATGCAAACCGTGCAATTCAATGCACAAGTCAGAGTAAGTAGTAGTTAAAAGGCATGAGGATTAAGGACTTACAATAGAGGCTTTGACTGATGTAGTCATGCCTTTCGTCTTGCTTTTGTGACAGTCCTTCAAGATTTCCACAACATTTGGTTCAGGTACTTTTTGGTCCTTGCGGGCTTTCCTCTGCATTTGGAACAAGTCAATATAGATCTGATAATATGGCACAACGAAAAGAGTGAAACAACACCTAATTACAAGAGCCTCATAGTGTGCAATATAGCTACGAGATCCTGTCATCTGTTGGAATTTCACTTCGTACGGTTGGCCTTGTTCTTTGAATAACTCACCTACAAGAAGATAGATTTGTGGGGCACATGCGTAAATAGGAGTTCAACATGTGATTTGATCACACATATAAAATATACTTGATACTTTAGATCAGACCAGTGTTTAACAAGGCCTCTCGAGTCTTCATCCGATATATTTTCCATTGGAGATGTTTGGGCAAGTTCACTGTTAGCCTTGCCTTCAAAGTGAGTTTTCCTCAAGTTACACCGATACTGTCGTATAGTAGACTTGAAAACATGGGTGGAAGCTTGTCTAGTTGCATCATGTTGGCTATCCAACTTGAACCTCATCTATTGAAAATTATGGGAGTCTCATTATCAGCAACCTAGAAAGCATGGGACAGAGAAAGACGATATTACTAGTTTCCATACATAACCATACTTACAGATAAATGGTCGAGGAAGGTGTTGAACTGGGTTTCATCTTTGTCATTCTTGTACTAAATGCATGTTGGGAGGATACATGCATGACACCTAACGGCAACCACTGCATCTGATACTAACTTGGCTGACTCTATAGCATCACGTGGCCTTTTTAAACCTGCCTCAAAATGGATCTCCATTCTTCCTCCTCTAGATTTAGTTAACCTATCAAGCATTATCCCTGATGTTTGTTTCCTCTTGTGCCTAGGTGCTAGTCCAACAACGAACATAGGAAGTGTTAGTGTACATCAAACTGCCAGACTACATATAAAGAAGCATGCAACTGTAACTTGACTTTAGCAACTACCTTCTTGTTGTTGAAGCTCACAAGGTTCATCTGATCTTGGCAACTCGTCTTGTGTCAAGAGTGCTCCGGAAGTAGTATGAGGTGGGAAGGGAGCTTGGGAACATGCTGCTAGCTGAGTTGACAAACGAGTAACTTGTGCAGCTAGTAGTACTATGGAAGGTGTTGCAACAACTAGGGTTGTCGCTGCTTGTTTGGTGGCAGCTATTAGTTTCTGTTTGGCTTGTTTTGTACAATTAGGGATACTGTGTTTGTACAATTTTCCTGTGGACTTTGACCTTCTATTGCACCATCAGTACCAGCAAAATCTGGATAATTCTTCCGCTTCCGTTTGCGTGTGTCCTCAGTACGAACACCATCCCTTGCCATTCTGTGTTCCTTCCTCTTTCTTTGTGCCATATCAAGTCAAGCTCACAAGAAAAGGGAATACAAATTTAGTTCTTTAGAAAAAATTGATGCATGATACAAACGAACTGAACTTTGATGTTAGACAACCACATGATAGGAGGATGTAGTATGTATGAAAAAGAGGATGGCATGAGATAATCAGATGTAGCGACCCGACCTCAGACGGTCAAGCCTCTGTGTATCTGTTCCATCCCTGGATCAGTATGCTGTTACACACAGTACATCAATGTATATATCAAAGGACAATCACATGTATAAATAACGTGAAACTGATATATACCTTATAAGTCCCAGCGGAAACAATCAATCGGGTGTGGAGTCCCATCAACACCATCGGCAAGTTGAGTGTAGACCGTAACCCTGTACCGTATTCTTACTTGTCGGAAGTAAAAATATATGCGACATCAAACATTGCAGCCATGTAGGTCAGTACGTTGAATGTACCGGCAAGATCACAACATGAGAAAGCAGATGATAAAACTATTCTATATGCAATATGGCTTTGTGGCTCTGTGTCTGCTGTTTTTGCATAAAAGCTGGGTTTATTTTCCCTACAACAAAGGAATATCAGGAGTCTGTACTATGAAGTTTTATATCATTACATAGTTCCACCAACCGATGTCTCATCACCCAAATCATCATAAGTTGCCCACAATAAAATTATCAGTCCGGTGTTGAGAGTTCCGAGATAGATCCAAGTCCAGAGGCTCAAGTTGTCCGTAACCGGGGACACGGCTAATCGATTAGGTTTTAACCATCTGCAGAGGTTTGTACACTTTACCCGCAAGATTCGATCCCTCTTTTTACGTTCTCGCACTTCAGGTTGTTTGAGAACAAGACGACCGAAACATGGTCTTCCAAAGAGTTCCCCTGACCACTGTCCGATGCTCATCCAATCCTACCGTACTTCTACATCTGCTAGCACCGTCCCAGCTAGAGTCACCACTAGGGTTATGTAACGCCCTCGATGCGGCTATATCTCCCACGTGTCGAAGCACGACTTAGAGGCATAACCGCATTGAAACCAATGTCACAAGTGAGGTAATCTTCACACAACCCATGTAATACATAAGGGAAAGAGATACATAGTTGGCTTACAATCGCCACTTCACACAATACATGAATAAAGCATTACATCATCCAGATACAATCAAGGTCCGACTACGGAACCAAAATGAAAGAAGACTACCCCAAAAGCTACACAGATCCCCGATCGAACCCAACTGGGCTCCAGTACTGATCAACTAGAATGAAACAACACAAAGGACAAGATCTTCATCGAGCTCCTCCTTTAGCTTGGTTGCATCACCTGCTCGGTTCAACACCACCTGCAAGCTAGTTTTGGAAGTATCTGTCAGTCACGGGGACTCAGCAATCTCACACCCTCGCGATCAAGACTATTTAAGCTTATGGGAAGGGTAAAAGGTATGAGGTGGAGCTGCGGCAAGCGACTAGCATATATGGTGGCTAACATACGCAAATGAGAGCGAGAAGAGAAGGTAAAAGCATGGTCGAACAACTATGATCAAGAAGTGATCCTAGAACAACCTATGTCAAACATAACTCCAACACCGTGTTCACTTCCCGGACCCCGCCGAGAAGAGACCATCACGGTAACACACGCGGTTGATGCATTTTAATTAAGTTCAACTTCAGGTTTTCTACAACCGAACATTAACAAATTCCCATCTGCCCATAACCGCGGGCACGGCTTTCGAAAGTTCAAATCCCTACAGGGGTGTCCCAACTTAGCCCATCACAAGCTCTCACGGTGAACGAAGGATATTCCTTCTCCCAAGACAATCCGATCAGACTCGGCATCCCGGTTACAAGACATCCTCGACAATGGTAAGACAAGTCCAGCAACACCACCCGAATGTGACGACAAATCCCGATAGGAGCTGCACATATCTCGTTCTCAGGGCACACTCAGATGAGCGCTCCATACAACTAAAACCAAACCTCGAGTTTCCCCGAGGGGGCGCTGCACACGGCTCTAGTTTGGACCAACACTCAGAGGAGCACTGGCCCGGGGGGGGGGGGGTTAAATAAAGATGACCCTTGAGTCTGCAGAACCCAAGGGAAAGAAAAGGCTAGGTGGCGAATGTTAAAACCAATGTTGGGCATTGCTGGAGGAGTTTTATTCAAGGCGAACTATCAAGGGGTTCCCATTATAACCCAACCGCGTAAGGAATGCAAAATCCGGGAACATAACACCGATATGACGGAAACTAGGGCGGCAAGAGTGGAACAAAACACCAGGCATAAGGCCGAGTGTTCCACCCTTTTCCAAGTATATAGATGCATTAATTAGATAAGATATATTGTGATATCCCAACAAAATATCCATGTTCCAAAATGGAACAAACTCCAATCTTCACCTGCAACTAACAACGCTATAAGAGGGACTGAGCAAAGCGGTAACATAGCCAAACAACGGTTTGCTAGGGCAAGGTGGGTTAGAGGCTTGGTTCAACAATAAGGGAGGCATGATAAGCAAGTGGTAGGTATCGCAGCATAGTCATAGCAAAAGAGCGAGCAACTAGCAAGCAAAGATAGAGGTGATTTCCAGCGTATGGTCATCTTGCCGGAGATCCCGCATGGAAGAAGAACGAGTCCATGAAGAAGACAAACAGACGTAGTCGAACAGGTCCTCACAAACGCGACGTAATTGGAACCAACCCGAAGAAGCAACACCGGAAAGAAGCACACAACCTAGTAAACAACCAACACATGAACATGGTATGATATGCGAGATGCGGTATGTGATGCATATGCATGACTTGGAAAGGAATGATTGAACCTGGCCTCAAATTGGAAATCCAAGAGTGCCACTGGAAAGAGGAGTTGATTTCGGTTGAAATCGATATAAAGATCACCGTAATCGGATGCACGGTTTGGAAATGGCAAGCAAAACAAATATGACACCGGTCTGCGATAATCAGCAAGTAGCCATCTTAATGCATCAAGTAAAATATGCTACGACACTCAAACATGGCAACAAAATACATGGCAGGGATCCACTCATGATTCTTGACAAAATATGAACACCTAGCTACGGCTAATTCATCCATTAACAGGTTCAAACAAGCATGGCAATAGAGCAAAAGATAACAGGTTTCAGACTTACTGAAATTAACAGAAGTCTGGAATTTATCATCAGGAAGCAATCTTTAGAGCATGAAGACTACATGCTACAGGAGCTTAACATGGCAAAGCAAGGCATGGCATGAAGCTACTCTAAGCACATACCAAAAGTCTCTTAGTGACCTTGAAATACAATTAAAAAATACAATTGCAAGCATGTAAACATAGCAAAAACATAAACAGATTCAGACTTAGTGAAAAACTGGAGCATGGCAAAACAGTTAACGAGTAGGCATGTTTACGAGCTCGATGCACTGACTACAAAGCATGGCATGCCAAACTAAGCATACACCCATCAAGAAAACATAAGGCATAAGGCCGAGCCTTCCACCCTTTACCAAGTATATAGATGCATTAATTAGATAAGAGATATTGTGATATCCCAACAAAATATCCATGGTACAAAATGGAACAAACTCCAATCTTCACCTGCAACTAACAACGCTATAAGAGGGACTGAGCAAAGCGGTAACATAGCCAAACAACGGTTTGCTAGGGCAAGGTGGGTTAGAGGATTGGTTCAACAATATGGGAGGCATGATAAGCAAGTGGTAGGTATTGCAGCATAGGCATAGCAAAAGAGCGAGCAACTAGCAAGCAAAGATAGCAGTGACTTCGAGGGTATGGTCATCTTGCCTGAGATCCCGCAAGGAAGAAGAATGAGTCCATGAAGAAGACAAACAGACGTAGTCGAACAGGTCCTCACAAATGCGACGTAATCTGAACCAACCCGAAGAAGCAACACCGGAAAGAAGCACACAACCTAGTAAACAACCAACACATGAACATGGTATGTGATGCATATGCATGACTTGGAAAGGAATGATTGAACCTGGCCTCAAATTGGAAATCCAAGAGTGCCACTGGAAAGAGGAGTTGATTTCGGTTGAAATCGATACAAAGATCACCAGAATCGGATGCACGGTTTGGAAATGGCAAGCAAAACAAATATGGCACCGATCTGGGATAATCAGCAAGTAGCCATCTAAATGCATCAAGTAAAATATGCTACGGCACTCAAACATGACAACAAAATACATGGCAGGGATCCACTCATGATGCTTGACAAAATATGAACACTGAGCTACGTCTAATTCATCCATTAACAGATTCAAACAAGCATGACAATAGAGCAAAAGATAACAGGTTTCAGACTTAGTGAAATTAACAAAAGTCTGGAATTTATCATCAGGAAGCAATCTTTAGAACATGAAAACTACATACTACAGGAGCTTAACATGGCAAAGCAAGGCATGGCATGAAGTTACTCTAAGCACATACCAAAAGTCCCTTAGTGACCTTGAGCCAAAAGGGATCAAAAAATACAATTGCAAGTATGTAAACATAGCAAAAACATAAACAGATTCAGACTTAGTGAAAAACTGGAGCATGGCAAAATAGTTAACGAGTAGGCATGTTTACGAGCTCGATGCACTCACTACAAAGCATGGCATGACAAACTAAGCATACAACAATCAAGAAGGCATGTCATAGAAGCTAGACATGGAAAGAACAACAACATAGCATGCACGGATCAATAGCAACATCCTCGGCAAAATCACTAAACATGTCAACAATCTGCTAGGATCATTTTATAGCAAAAGTAGAGCTCGATTGACTCAAGCTAGGGTGCTCCATAAATGTGAACAAAGACATGGATGTATATAGCACCACAACATTAACAAAACATCCTTACTGATTATCCTCAAAAGAGGCACGTATCACTAGGAAACAACATGAACATATGGCATAACAACAAAATCAGGACAAGAACTTAGTGAAATTCTAAGTCCCTGAAATCAGCATCAATGATTACGATACTTTGCATGCTTGTGCTAGTAACCACAAAGATCACAAAAATACATGGCATACACCCCTGTAAATATGGCATGGCAGTCTACAAAACACATGTAGAGCTGAGGATCATAGCATGCACACATTAATCATGGCAAAAATGACAAAATGCCATTTGCTGAAACAGATCTGACATAATCATCACATAGCCCTCTTCCAACAGCATTTTGGGCATCAAGATGAGCTCAAATGAAAATGATGCAATGATATGAAATGATGTACTCGTCGAGACGAACATTTTGATATGTTACACGCATGAAACGGATCTACGGGTGCAGAGTTATGATGCGTCAAAGTATGCAAATTAGCTAGGGTTTCGGGGAGAAGTCAACCGTGATTTGACCAAATCTGGATCACTGTAGCTGCGCACGGTTCACGAGGTTCGCCGGCCGGAATCCTGTTCACCGGGGAAGGACAGGCCGCCGGAGAGGCGAGGTGGCCGTGGTCGAGCGGGTCCGGCCGGAGGAGCTCGCCGGGCGGCGAGGGGTTGCGCGCCGGCGCGGGGTCCGGCGGATGTGGTGGCGCGCCACGGCGGAGTGGCGAGGTGGCGGCGCTCGCCGATGAGGGAGGTAGGCGGCGGGGCGGTGAGCAGCTCGGTGGTGGAGCGGGAGGCCGGCACGGGCGGCGCGGCTCCGCGGCGAGGGATGGCGGCGGCGGGCGTGCGTGGGCCGGGAGGGCCGGATGCGGGCCGCCTCGGGCCGACGGTGGAGGGAGTGGCGCATGCCACGAGGCGCAAGGGGACTGGCTAGGCGCGGCGGGCGGACGCGTCCGGTGCGCGGACGGACGTGTCCGGCGGCGGCGCGAGCGGATTTTTAGGGTTAGGGGCGAAATGGAACCGGGATTGAAATGGAGGGGTCTATTTATAGAGGTAGAGGGAGCTAGGAGAGTCCAAATGAGCTGCGGTTTTCGGCCACGCGATCGTGATCGAACGCTCTAGATGATGGAGGGGTTCTTGGTGGGTTTTGGGCCAAAATGGAAGGGTGTTGGGCTGCAACACACACGAGGCCTTTTCGGTCCCTCAGTTAACCGTTGGAGTATCAAACGAAGTCCAAATGGCACAAAACTTGACAGGCGGTCTACCGGTAGTAAACCAAGGCCGCATGGCAAGTCTCGGCCCAATCCGAAAACGTTTAACGCTCGCACACGAAAAGAGGTAGAAAGGGACACCGGGTGACATAGGAGCGCTGGATTGCAAAACGGACAACGGGGAAAAAGCTCGGATGCATGAGACGAACATGTATGCAAATGAAATGCACATGATGACATGATATGCAATGCATGACACGCAAGCAATGACAAGGCAACAACAGCGAATAACTGGAGGACACCTGGCACATCGATATCGGGGCGTTACAACACTCCACCACTATGAGAGGATCTCATCCTGAGATCTAGAATGGCACCGGAGGGAAAAACGGAAGAGAAAGAGAAGAGGTAAAACTAAGTTGCTTCTTTGACAAATGAGTGAAACCAAAGAACCTTGAAAAGGTTAAGCCATTTCGAGAAAAGAATACAACGGAGATGAACGAAGTTGAAAACACTCCGTTAGAAAAGAGGAACAAGGAAGAACATCTTCGGGCAGCACTCCGATTGAAAAGAAAAGGAATTGAATAAAAACTTGATAAGATGAGAAGATACTTGAATGAAAACACGACACTCCGGTTCGAAAAGGATTAGCAGAGGAAAGGATATGATCTTGGCAAAAATGAGGTGATGGAAACGAAGAGAGCAACATCACAATGCCTCCAGAAGAAATGAAAGAATGAAAATGGAATGAACGAAGGGAACACAAGATCTTGGGAGAGCACGCTTACGACAAATGCTAGAACGGAGTTGTTGGATTATCAACAATGAAAAGAACAAGGTTGTAGTGGGCTTATGGAGAAAATCTCAAAATTATGAGGTGACAACTTGCCACTCATGAAAAAGATTTGATTGATAAGAACAAGGAGACGAGAAACTTATTTCACCGGGAGGATAAATGAAGAACTTGGGTCATATATTATCACCATTAATAGCATTAATCCTTAGGGAAAGCTTTAGGTGAAATATAACCCCAGATAACTCCAATGACGAGATTGATGGATTTAAAATACCTCATTCTTAACAACATGTGAATCATGAGCCATGAACTCAAATTATCAAGAATGACATAATACCACCTCGAATGATACGGTTAAAAGAATTGCACTTTGAAATGCAAGATAAAGAATACTTGAGCTCCTCTGAAAAGAATCTTGATGAACACTTCGAGAAGGAAATAAATCCTTGATGAACCATCATGTAGAACCTCCATGAAGAACTCCGGTAAACAAAGGAATGTTCATTCGAAAAGAAAGATGAGAAGAGTAAGGTTGAAGCCTTGCAATGATTAGATGAAGCTTTGCAACGAGATAAAGAGCAAACTTGGAACTCCGGAAAAAAATGAAACAAATGAAAATGAGAATTTGATGAGCCTCCGGAACAGGGAATTAATCACTTGGATGAACAAGAATAAGAATTATGTTATGCATATCCTTCTCCAATTAAATTGATGACAAACAATGGATTTGGCATATTACTTATTCTCGTAGAAAAATTAAGAGAGATATAACATAAACTTGAGAAAGGTCTTCAACGAACCGCCGGTAGGATTGAAAACAACGAATAAATTGATATGATAACGAATGACGAGAACTCTTGAACGAACCACCATAAGAATTAAAAATGAACGAAGAGAAGATAAAGAAAACACCGGGAAGAATTAGCAAATGAATGAAGATGCTTGAGAGAATTTATATATGAGAGAACGTAGAGATCATGCACTGATTAGAGGATATTTGATTGATGCACCGATAAAATTAGGAGGATGAGAGCTGAAAGCTAGAATGAATAATCCCAAAATGATGGCCTTCGAAGAATCAAATTGAAAATACTCTGAATTACTCTAGATGGGTGAAAAGAAATCTCACGCTCAAAAACAATTATGAGAGGATGGCATCAAGCTAGACCCATGAATCTTGAAGAGAATGGAACAAGATATGGAGGAAAATTCTTCTTCGGTCTTCAAAATATGAGAATTACGATGAGAAACACCACCATGAATTGTTGAGACACTCCGGAATGAAGAATGGAAAAGGTTGATCCAACGATGAAAAGAATTTCAAAGATCTTGGATAAGGCATTTGACTGATGATAACTCATTCTTACGTCAAACTTTGAAAAGAATTTAGGATAACTCCCGGAAAATAAGAGGAGTCAGGTAAGATCCTGGAAAAGACCTGTGGGTTAGGGTCCACTGAAAAGATACACTGTAGAACGATTCAAAAGAGAGAAAGCACGGGTTAAATTAAATGTCTTGAATGAGGTAACAAACTCGAAAGATCTTGAATCCAAGAGAATAAACACTAGCATCTTCTGAGATATCTTGAGCACTCCGGAACAAACGAATAGCGAGAGGTGACTGATTAAGAATTGCACCGGCATGAGAAAGCATTGAAATGAGGAAAAAGGATATGATCCCCAAAGCTTTACTTGAAACAACCAGAGATGAAAAGAATGAAGAATGATGAACTTGGAGCTCCATTAGAATCTTCAAGAGAATCACCGAATAAGAACATTCAAAGACAAAAATGAAGAGTCTTCACATGAATAAAATGGATACTGTATTAAGAAATCTGAGTCCTTTAAGAAACAAGGGTGGGTGGGCGAGAAAAACAAAGGCAACTTGGAGACGGATGAAACAAACACCGTTCACAAGAAACTGATACTTGATCTTGCGGATGTTGAAATGATCGGATCCACTTGAAGAGAAGCACACCGGTGAAAAGGATTGACATGGTAGACTCGATGATCGAGAAGGATTAGTATTCACATAGGAGTATGAGAACACCGGTTCGGAAAGGTATGGAATCAACACTTGACTTCGAAGCAACTCGAGTACCACAACTCAAAACAAAACAAAGGATTGGCTTGCAGAATAAGCCGGAACAAACATATGATAGAGATTTCGTCCGAAGTTTTCGTGGTGGGGCCTACACGGGCTCGATCATACAGCACCATCATGTACAAGGTAGTGCACATGACATACGAAGCGTCCCCGAGTCAGCATAGCCAAGGACTCTTTAAGACACAACGAGACCACTGTAAAACCAACCGTGAATAGGCGGACCACTAGACGTCGAACCCCAATTTCATATCATACATCTGACGGAAAGATATCCTAAGAGCTACTTGAATTCCCACTTATAAACTCCCGAAATTTTCTGGTTATGCAATCGGGTGCTGGGGATATAGGGGAAGCATAATATCTCATCCAATTCTAGCAAATCCTACATCTAGCTGTATCCATCCTTCAACACATAACCAAGAAACCTTCGGAAATCGTTTACCTCAACCTTCGAAAAGCATCCGTTATACGAGTTATGGCAATACTCCCGAACTCCCGCCCCAGTACTGGGTGGCGTCGAGGTTATCTCACCAACAACTGCATAAAAGAGATTTTCGATGTCGGCGAAACTAAACTCAGGTATTCCAGAACTACAACGATAAAATTGTGACGACAACACCTCGGAGCTCAACTCCCCGAGACACTTCCACAACCCATAAATGACAGGAGGCACCAAGAACAATGTTCTCGTCACAAAACCATCGGAACGATTCCAAGATACCCGCGTGATCCTAAAAAAATTTAGTGAAAATTTGAGAAAAGAACAGTCAAAACTCTACGTTAGGATGCCTCACCAAAGCGACGAAGGGACTGAGGAGTAAAAAAAAATCCTACTCTCTGATATATATAATCCTATAAGACTCAAAACATTTCTAGACTCAATAACGCCAGCGATTCGATCAAGCAGGGGGCTCATAAGGTCGGGGAAGGCTCTGATTACCAACTTATAATGCCCTTGATGCGGCTATATCTCCCACGTGTCGAAGCATGACTTAGAGGCATAACCGCATTGAAAGCAATGTCGCAAGTGAGGTAATCTTCACACAACCCATGTAATAGATAAGGGAAAGAGATACATAGTTGGCTTACAATCGCCACTTCACACAATACATGAATAAAGCATTACATCATCCAGATACAATCAAGGTCCAACTACGGAACCAAAATGAAAGAAGACTACCCCAAAAGCTACAGAGATCCCCGATCGAACCCAACTGGGCTCCACTACTGATCAACTAGAACGAAACAACACAAAGGACAAGATCTTCATCGAGCTCCTCCTTTAGCTTGGTTGCGTCACCTGCTCGGTTCAACGCCACCTGCAAGCTGGTTTTGGAAGTATCTGTCAGTCACGAGGACTCAGCAATCTCACACCCTCGCGATCAAGACTATTTAAGCTTATGGGAAGGGTAAAAGGTATGAGGTGGAGCTGCGGCAAGCGACTAGCATACATGGGGGCTAACATACGCAAATGAGAGCGAGAAGAGAAGGCAAAAGCACGGTCGAACAACTATGATCAAGAAGTGATCCTAAAACAACCTACGTCAAACATACCTCCAACACCGTGTTCACTTCCCAGACCCCGCCGAGAAGAGACCATCACAGTAACACACGCGGTTGATGCATTTTAATTAAGTTCAACTTTAGGTTTTCTACAACCGGACATTAACAAATTCCCATCTGCCCATAACCACGGGCACGGCTTTCGAAAGTTCAAATCCCTGCAGGGGTGTCCCAACTTAGCCCATCACAAGCTCTCACGATCAACGAAGGATATTCCTTCTCCCAAGACAATCCAATCAGACTCGGCATCTCGGTTACAAGACATCCTTGACAATGGTAAAACAAGTCCAGCAACACCGCCCAAATGTGCCGACAAATCCCGATAGGAGCTGCACATATCTCGTTCTCAGGGCACACTTAGATGAGCGCTCCATACAACTAAAACCAAACCTTGAGTTTCCCCGAGGGGGTGCTGCACATGGCTCTAGTTTGGACCAACACTCAGAGGAGCACTGGCCCGGGGGGGGGGGGTTAAATAAAGATGACCCTTGAGTCTGCAGAACCCAAGGGAAAGAAAAGGCTAGGTGGCGAATGGTAAAACCAATGTTGGGCATTGCTGGAGGAGTTATATTCAAGGCGAACTATCAAGGGGTTCCCATTATAACCCAACCCCGTAAGGAACGCAAAATCCGAGAAAATAACACCGATATGACGGAAACTAGGGTGGCAAGAGTGGAACAAAACACCAGGCATAAGGCCGAGCCTTCCACCCTTTACCAAGTATATAGATGCATTAATTAGATAAGAGATATTGTGATATCCCAACAAAATATCCATGGTACAAAATGGAACAAACTCCAATCTTCACCTGCAACTAACAACGCTATAAGAGGGACTGAGCAAAGCGGTAACATAGCCAAACAACGGTTTGCTAGGGCAAGGTGGGTTAGAGGCTTGGTTCAACAATAAGGGAGGCATGATAAGCAAGTGGTAGGTATCGCAGCATAGTCATAGCAAAAGAGCGAGCAACTAGCAAGCAAAGATAGAGGTGATTTCCAGCGTATGGTCATCTTGCCGGAGATCCCGCATGGAAGAAGAACGAGTCCATGAAGAAGACAAACAGACGTAGTCGAACAGGTCCTCACAAACGCGACGTAATTGGAACCAACCCGAAGAAGCAACACCGGAAAGAAGCACACAACCTAGTAAACAACCAACACATGAACATGGTATGATATGCGAGATGCGGTATGTGATGCATATGCATGACTTGGAAAGGAATGATTGAACCTGGCCTCAAATTGGAAATCCAAGAGTGCCACTGGAAAGAGGAGTTGATTTCGGTTGAAATCGATATAAAGATCACCGTAATCGGATGCACGGTTTGGAAATGGCAAGCAAAACAAATATGACACCGGTCTGCGATAATCAGCAAGTAGCCATCTTAATGCATCAAGTAAAATATGCTACGACACTCAAACATGGCAACAAAATACATGGCAGGGATCCACTCATGATTCTTGACAAAATATGAACACCTAGCTACGGCTAATTCATCCATTAACAGGTTCAAACAAGCATGGCAATAGAGCAAAAGATAACAGGTTTCAGACTTACTGAAATTAACAGAAGTCTGGAATTTATCATCAGGAAGCAATCTTTAGAGCATGAAGACTACATGCTACAGGAGCTTAACATGGCAAAGCAAGGCATGGCATGAAGCTACTCTAAGCACATACCAAAAGTCTCTTAGTGACCTTGAAATACAATTAAAAAATACAATTGCAAGCATGTAAACATAGCAAAAACATAAACAGATTCAGACTTAGTGAAAAACTGGAGCATGGCAAAACAGTTAACGAGTAGGCATGTTTACGAGCTCGATGCACTGACTACAAAGCATGGCATGCCAAACTAAGCATACACCCATCAAGAAAACATGGCATAGAAGCTAGACATGGAAAGAACAACAACATAGCATGCACGGATCAATAGCAACATCGTCGGCAAAATCGCTAAACATGTCAACAATCTGCCAGGATCATTTTATAGCAAAAGTAGAGCTCGATTGAATCAAGCTAGGTTGCTCCATAAATGCGAAAAAAGACATGGATGGATTGAGCACCACAATATTAACAAAACATCCTTACTGATCATCCTCAAAAGAGGCACGGATCACTAGTAAACAACATGAACATATGGCGTAACAACAAAATTAGGACAAGGACTTGGTGAAATTCTAAGTCCCTGAAATCAGCATCAACGATTACGCTACTTTGCATGCTTGTGCTAGTCACCACAAAGATCACAAAAATACATGGCATACACCCCCTGTAAAGATGGCATGGCATTCTACAAAACACATGTAGAGCTCAGGATCATAGCATGCACACATTAATCATGGCAAAAATGACAAAATGCCATTTGCTGAAACAGATCTGACATAATCATCACATAGCCCTCTTCCAACAGCATTTCAGGCATCAAGATGAGCTCAAATGAAAATGATGCAATGAGATGAAATGATGTACTCATCGAGACGAACATTTCGATATGCCACACGCACGAAACGGAGCTACGGATGCAGAGTTATGATGCGTCAAAGTATGCAAATTAGCCAGGGTTTCGGGGAGAAGTCAACCGTGATTTGACCAGATCTGGATCCACTGTAGCTGCGCACGGTTCACGAGGTTCGCTGGCTGGAATCCTGTTCACCGGGGAAGGAGAGGCCACCGGAGAGGCGAGGTGGCCGTGGTCGAGCGGGCCCGGCCGGAGGAGCTCGCCGGGCGGCGAGGGGGTGCGCGCAGGTGCGGGGTCCGGCAGATGTGGTGGCACGCAGCGGTGGAGAGGCGAGGTGGCAGCGCTCGCCGGTGAGGGAGGTAGGCGGCTGGGCGGCGAGCAGCTCGGCGGCGGAGCGGGAGGCCAGCGCGGGCGGCGCGGCTCCGCGGCGAGGGATGGCGGCGGCGGGCGCGCGTGGGCCGGGAGGGCCGGATGCGGGCCGCCTCGGGCTGGCCGTGGAGGGAGTGGCACAGGCCACGTGGCGCAAGGGGACTGGCTTGGCGTGGCGGGTGGACGCATCCGGTGCGCGGACGGACGTGTCCGGCGGCGGTGCGAGCGGATTTTTAGGGTTAGGGGCGAAATGGACCCGGGATTGAAATGGAGGGGTCTATTTATAGAGGTAGAGGGAGCTAGGAGAGTCCAAATGAGGTGCGGTTTTCGGCCACACGATCATGATCGAACAATCTAGATGATGGAGTGGTTTTTGGTGGGTTTTGGGCCAAAATGGAAGGGTGTTGGGCTGCAACACACACGAGGCCTTTTCGGTCCCTCGGTTAACCGTTGGAGTATCAAACGAAGTCCAAATAGCACGAAACTTGACAAGCGGTCTACCGGTAGTAAACCAAGGCCGCATGGCAAGTCTCGGTCCAATCCGAAAACTTTTAACGCCCACACACGAAAAGAGGTAGAAAGGGACACTGGGTGACATAGGAGCGCCAGATTGCAAAACGGACAACGGGGAAAAAGTTCGGATGCATGAGACGAACATGTATGCAAATGAAATGCACATGATGACATGATATGCAATGCATGACATGCAAGCAATGACAAGGCAACAACAGCGAATAACTGGAGGACCCCTCGCACATCGGTATCGGGGCGTTACAGGTTAACCAAGCCAGAGCCCATAGTGACTTGCGGTTGCACAGGTAAGCTTCCGGGCATGAAGTATTCTTCCGTCTCTTTGAGTCTGGGTGAAGCTTTCCGCAAGATGTCATGGCACTTCTCCATGCATCCCGGCCATTCACTGGTTTCTCCAGGGTGCCCATCAACCGTCCTTCACCCAGTAGTGTGTATTGAATTATTGTCTCGAGTCTCGAAATCTTGAGGTCGTGAAGATCTAGTCCTTGCCGATGCCATCATGAAGTTGTCGTCATTGACGTAGAGTACTCCATTCTCACACCACTCTCGAGCACTCATACCAACCCCGTCTACTATAGCGTAGCATTAAAATAAATAACGTCCCGGGCATGGTAACAGGGAGATGGGTTCCTACCTCATGCATTATACTCAACTACAACATCCAATAACACTACTGGAGCGACTGTGTAGGATGATACTAAATGCAATAAAACATATGTTTGAATAATATGGTCAAAGTGAACTTGCCTGGTAAGTTGATGAAGATAATAACGCTCTCGAAAATAGCTTGGTAGAACTATTCGTCACTCCGTTGAAAATCTATATAGTCTAACATAGCATTCATATAAGCAAACATACTAGCAAGCAATTCTAACACCTCATCAACAAATAAAATGCAAACCAACAAGGGATACCAAATAAAGCCTAGGAAAACTACACGACGAAACTACTAAAGAAAACTCACATAATACAAAATAGTTTTGTCCTAAGTAAAACTTAACAAAGAAAATACTAAACTAATAATTTTAACAAAAAATAGAATTTAGATCAACTAAGTTAACAGGAAGTATTTTTCATAAAACTTTATTTGCAAAAAGAAACAAATAAAAAGCTTTTATGAAACACTAACTATGACCTAAACAAGTTTTCATACAAAACTAAGTAAAATAAATTTTTAAAATAAAAACAAAATTTTCTTTTGTTGACTAACAGAAACAAAACTAATTTTTTCAAGAGTGACAAAAAGAAATAATTTAAACTAATAAAAACAATAAAGAAAAGACTAAAACAAAACTATAACTAAAACAGTACTGTTTTGCTAAAAACCTATTTTAAAAATAAACTAAAAATAAAGTACTTGTGCTACTGGATAAATAAAACAATAACAAAACCGCAGCAAAAAGAATCAATCAAAAATATTTTATTAAACTCAAAATACGACCAAAATAGAGACTTGAATAAATTTCATCAAACTAGATTTTAGACTACTCAAAGTCGAAATCCAATGGAACTAACAGAAACTTCAAGAAATTTTGAATCTAATGCAAAAAGAATCACACAATTTGGACTTAAAACCTAAAATATATAAGCAATCTAAGAGTGAAACTATTCCTGTTTTTTTAACAGAACAAAAAAAACAAATCGGACAAGTGCTACGTGGTTTGCTGTTACTGGGCTAAACAGTGGCCGATCTGTACCTATATTGCGCTCGGGCGAAACTTAACAAAAACATACACGCATGTTTAGTAAAAAGAAACCGGCGAACCGGTTCGATCTAACCCATAACTAAACCGTAAAAAACTGATCTACTTAATAAAAACCTAACTGTTCACTCCGATATAATCCATGCTGTAGGAAAAGGATCGGGCGGTGGAGATGCTTACCGTGGCGGTGGAAGAGCTCCAGCGAGGTCGTCGCCGGCGGTGGCGGCTCAGGGATGACGCAGGCGAGGCATCCCGTGGTCCTCGGTGATGGAGAAGGAGACGGGCAGACGTGGCGTGTCGCTGCGGTCTAGATGGTGGTGGAGTTCATCTCTGGGAGGTCCGAGGCGAGCTAGGCGAGCTTGGCGGGCTTCGGCTCTGGCAGTGGGCACCGGTGGTGTTGCGGAGCAAGGGCTCCAGTGCTCCTCGAGCTCCGGGAAATGGTCGACGTGGTGCAGAAGGTCGAGGGAAGGCCGTGGGTGAGCTTTGGAGGTGATGGGGAGGTGTGAGGTGCTCGGGTGGGCGGCAACGGCGGCGGTGGCGAGCGATTACGGTGTGAACAGAGGGGTTTGGGATAGCTTTCGGGGTGGAAACGGACGAGGGTGGGCAACTTATATAGGGCGTGGGGTTCTTGGAGGAGGGGGCGGATCGGGGATCGCGATCCCGAGATCTCCGGGATTCCAGCGGCGGTTGGACGTGCTCTGGTGCGTCGTTGCGTGCAAAGGAAGAAGAAGAGGGGTGGGGCCCGGCGTCAGTGACCACGGGAGGGAGCGAGGTGGAACGGGCGACCGAGCGGAGAGGGACTCGGCGCAAGATGCGCGCTACTGGGCTGCGCGAAGAGAGATAGCAAGGGAGATGGGCCACGACGTTAGTGGGCTTCGGCCAAAAAAACAAAACTTTACTTTTAAATAAAGAAAGAGAAAGAAAAAATGAAATAAAGAAAAGAAATAAAAGTTTACCTATGCATATTATATATCGAAAGTTTCAAAAAAATAATTTCTAAAACATGAACACATTTTCAGAGGCAAATAAAATCTACAAAATTTCAAATAAAGCAAATAGTGTTACTGTTGCATTAAAACCCAACAAAAATCATTTTTAAGATACCAAAATGATTTCAAATTTATTTTCTACTAATTTTCCATTGAAGGGAATCATTTTACCCTTATTTTCATTTATTTATTTTTAGGAGAAAAGTAATTTGAATAAAATCCAAATAATTCCAAATTGAAAGGGAGTTTCAAAATACTTCCAAATGACTTTCAATTTGATTCTTTGTAACTTCCAACTCATATTTCATATAATTGAAGAAGTCATTTTATCTTCTCTCGTGAAAATCATTGAGCTGCATAAAGATTCTGGTTTGAATTGTTTGCAACTGAAATCCAAATATTTTCAAAAACCCTTTTCATTTTAAATGGAAGAAGTCATATTTGCTTCACTCTAGGGTTTTGTGGTGAAATAAATTTGAATTCATTGAGATCAAAATGCAATGTGAAAGTCTGGGAAAGTCATTTCATTCCCTCTCATTCAAGTTTCAAAAAGTTTCAAATTTCACTCAGTTTCACACAATAAATCACTCACAATCAAACAAATAATCAGAGTTATTTATTTAATATAACATTCCAAACTTTAGAATTTTGGGATGTTACAAACCTACCACACTTAAAATGAATCTTGTCCTCGAGATTCGAAGAGGCTAGCAAGAGAAGGTTAGGGTTTGGGGGTCTTCCAACAAATCCATTGTCCGGAGAGGTCTGGGGTGCTACCATACTTAAAAGCAGGGTTATGTTTCTGACAGAAACTTATGTACTCCTTTCTTTGGATTAGCAATGTTGGTCTTCTCAGTTCTTCGGGATAACTCCTACACCGGGGCTCTTTTGGTAGGGTCATAACCTTTTCCTCCAATCTTTGTGTCCTTTCATTCATGGTAAGGTTCTTCCGAGGCTCAGTCTTCATATCTGACAGGTCTGTCACCAACACTACATGACTATCGAAACCTCATGGTGGTCAACAATTAATGGTTTCTCCTGCAGGAAAGGGTCTGGGTTTAATCTCACCGTATATCCTACGGTTGGCAGCTGTTAACTCTATGGGGTTCCATCGTCCTGCCATTCTAGGGTTTAAACAAGGTTTGACATCGTCGTCACTCTACTATGGGTAAGTCACTCAGATTTACCATTCGAAATAGCAAGAGCGAATGATACGAGTAAGTCAGTATGGTGATCTGTCACACCCTAGCTAGTTCAAGAATTAGAGTGTGCATCATGTTTAAATTCCTCTTAAATTTGAAATGGGGAAGGCAGAAACCCCCAACACCCCCCTGGAAACAACTAGGGTTTACTAAAATTATTTTCAATGAACCTGAAATGCCCTTCTAAAAAGTTCACCCTCTTTGTCTTGGGTTAGAACCTCTGGCAAAATTGGTGCACAATTTTCTAGGTCAATAGAAGGTCATTGAATTAAATCATAAGTATTTGAATTTGGGCATTTAAATGCTATAAAATAATTTAAATGCTCAAATAATTCTGGAAATAAATGTTTGCTGTTGGAAATATTCTAAACAGAGCCCACAATTATTTTCAGGATTTTTGGAAACGTTTTAGTATTTTTAATAAAGCCCAACAGTTGCAGTTAAATAGAAAAAGAAAACAAATCAGAAAAAGAGAGAGAGGGAGAAGCCCACCCGGGCCTTACCTATGCTGGCCGGCCCACCTGGCCTGTGCCAGTCGTCACCCACCTCTGCCAGTAGGCAGAGGCGTGTCGCCGGCGCGTGCTCCCGCGGCCACCTCCTGCTTCCACCTCCTGCTGCCTCCCCGTCCCCATCCGAGCGCCACGGAGACGCCCAGCACCTCCCTGCACTCCTCCCCTCTCTCCCCCTCGTCTCCCTCACCCTCTCCCGTGATGGCCGAGCGTGATCCTTGCCGCCGTTTGCCGTAGTTGCCACCAGAGCCACCCCCTCGCCTCCCTGACGTGCCCGTGAGCTCCGCCTCCATCGTCTACGCCTCCCCGTCGACTCACGCAACGCCGGACGCCTCCAAGCGCCTCCCTGACGCCTTCTTCTTCCTCGGTCCGCCAAGATCGCCGGCAACGCCCCGACGACGTCCGACCTCCCCCGAGCCCGCTGAGATGCGTCCTGCAACCGCCCTGAGCTCCTCTATCGATCCCCCCTCTTCTCTGCTTCGTTTGCCCGCCGTAGACGCCGCCCCCTTGCTCACCGTAGCACGCCGCCGCGCGAGCTCGACGCCGGCGTCACTCTGGTGGCCTTTTGGTCAAGCACGGGTGCTTAACGCACTCCCCGCACCTCGCAGCGCCTCGCTAGCACGTCCGTTTTCCCCCTAGCTCGCTGCAGCAGCAAAATCACCAACGGCCGAGCTCCGGCCGCCGCCACGAGCTCGACTCCGGCGAGCTCGCTCCACCCCAGCTCCTCGCACTTGCCCCACTAGATGCGCGCGAGCCCCAGCTACGCGTAGGACCAAACCGCGGTCGAATTGGTCGCCTGTGGCCGATTTCCGAAGCTCTCCTCCGTCTCGGCCTCGCCGTGGCTCAACGCCGGCGGGATTAACCCCGCTGACTAGGGGTTTGACCCCAGTTTGACTCCGCCTGAGACACTGATAGGTGGGGCCGGCTCCTAACTTTTTCAAATTAGTTTAAATTAGAGCTAATCACTCTATTAGAGGCTAATGACATCGTTAACTAACCCTCTCTCACTGACATGTGGGCCCAGGGCCTAACTAACCCAGTTTAGTGCTAACTAACCACTAACTAACTCTGTTACTTAGCTGAGAGACTGACAGAAGGGGCCCACCAGTCAGGTTTGACCTGGGCTGGCGCCTTTGACCCCTGACGTCACAGTGACGCAGTGCTGACGCATTAATTCAATTACTGGATTTATTCTTTAATAGAAAATTCCAGAAAAAAGTCAAAACTTCTAAAAAACATAGAAAATCAACCATAGCTCCAAATGCAAAGTTTTATATATAAAAAATGATCAGAAAAATTCAATCTATCCATCTGTAATGGTTTCATGCATGACAAAACAAGTTAACCTTGCTGTTTAAGCAGAATAAGGAAATGCACTAATAAAGCCATGTTTAATGAACTAATATTTGAATCTTTGATTCAAATGAGTTCATCCCTTTCTGTTTTAGTTTGCATTAGGCCAAGACACTTTCATCTTGCCATGTCATAGCATGCATCATATTGTTGCATATTGCCATGTGTTGATTATGTTCAGTGTGACTTTCGTGGTAGGTTCTGCCTCCGAGGATAACCCCGAGTATCCGTCTGAAGGGCAGTACCCTACTACCTCCACAACAGGCAAGCAACCCATTGATCATTCCGATACAACCCATGTTCCCGCTTCTGCTCTTGTTTACTGCATTAAGACAACGCGATTCAAACTGTTGTGTGCTACGGTAGCTGAACCCTTATCCTCTGCATGACCTGTCATTGCCACAGTAACTAGATGAAACCCACGAGCATGTGTAGGAGTTGATTGAGCCATGTATGTGATTCCTACCTTGCTATGCCTGCTATGCTTAGAGTTGTGTCAGGTCTGGTTCATCTGGGTGATGGGCTAGAGTGATATGATTATGTCGGTAATATGAGGGATGTGTTGAACATGTTTTGGTAAAGGTATCGATGAGAGGCCATGTAGGAGTACATGGTGGGTTCTTTCATTGAGGCCGTCCATAAGAACTGAGATCTGTATGTGTGATTTAAGATGCAGTTACTACCGTACATTGGGCCCGAAACCAATGGACCCTCTCGGCTTCTTAATCACCCTAGTACTCTGTCCAGGAGTTGCAAATAGTTTCTGGTGTTTGTAGGTTATGTGTTGGCGGCCGTGCGTAGCGCTGACTCTAGGGGTGGGCTATGTTGCGGTAGATACACCGTGGCACGGTGTACCGAGTCACCCGTTTGGTGTCTCGGGAACCCTGTTCACATCGTTCGGGGCCGTAAGTGGAAACCTCGGCCGGACTCCCTGCGGATGGAACCTGGATAGGCGATAAACCTGGACTAGAGACTTAAGTGTTTAGGTAGGCCGTGGCCGACACCCTCGCTGGTCTTCCGCTTGAAGGTTGCCGAGTACATGTCGTGTAAATGGCGGTAAGTGGTGAAAGCGTGTATGAAGAAGTACACCCCTGCAGGGTATAAAACTATTCGAATAGCCGCGTCCGCGGTAAAGGACTACTTGGTTGCCTATACAGTTCATAGACAAGTTAATGGATACTACTAAAAGACTCAAGATAAGTGTGAGTACCGAGGAAGGCCCTCTCGTAGGATGACGAGAGAGGATCCCCGGTGGAGTATTGTGTTGGTGAGTAGTGGACTCGTGTGCGAAAACTATTTTACTAGTGGAGTTCCGTAGGATAGCTTAGCCAAGAGTTAAAGCTGGCTTGCTGCAATAACCGCACCACCTTCTTGAGAATGAGCATGTATATTAGGTTCTGATGTAAGACTTGCTGAGTACCTTGTACTCATGTTTGCTTATTTATTGTTTTTAGATGACAACACCGCCCCCTCCGATGGGTTTTATGTAGACCTTGATGTAGATGAGTGCCTAGCCACCCAGGTGGTGATCCTGGCCATGGAGGGCCCTATGTAGATAGACAGGCTTCGAGAAGCCTTCTTTCGTTCTAGTGTCTGTACTCATACTAGTTGCTTCCGCATGTGCTTGTATGATTGTATGACTTGAGTGTCGGGTCATGTGACCCCTATCTGTATGAACATGTTATGTATGGCTCTCGGGAGCCTTTAATTAAAGTACTTGAGTTGTAGAGTTTTGTTGTGATGCCATGTTGTATGTACTCATATCGGGCATATTGTGTGTATGATTGAAATGCTTGGTATGAGTGGGATCTGACAATCCCGTTGTTTATCCTTGGCAGTCTTTCTTATGGGGAAATGTAGTCTAGTGTTCCTCGAGCCATAGTAGTCCGCTACAGCCCGGTTCACCGGAGTCCTGCTAGCCCAGCACTACTGTTTAGGACACTTGACTGGCCGGCATGTGTTTCACTTTGTTCCTATGTCTGTCCCTTCGGGGAAATGTCACGCGGTGATATCCGGAGTCCTGTTAGCTGAGTGCTACAACCCGGAATCACTCGTTGATGAACGACATGCTCGATGTGATTCATGTATGCCTGTCTCCATAGGTCTGTGCTGCTTTGGGTTCACGACTAGTCAAGTCGGCCCGGGTTCTGTGTCATATGGATGCTAGCGACACTATCATATACGTGAGCCAAAAGGCGCAAACGGTCCGGGGCCATGGTAAGGCGACACCCGTGGGATACCGTGCGTGAGGCCGCAAAGTGATATGAGGTGTTACCGGCTAGATCGATGTGACTTGGAATCGGGGTCCTGACAGCGTTGGTATCAGAGCCAGACTGCATATAGGTTCGTTGAGCCAAACTGGTCGATGTCGAGTCTAGAAATGCTTTAGTTATATGTAGGGGAATTGATTGTGGGAGGGAACGTAAGGCTCTTTTACTCCTTTACCCTATGCCCTCTGATCTGAGTCATTCTCTTCTCATTCAACATGGGTTAAGGACTAGGCTCTCTTCTTCTATCAGGTTCACGTGTTACTAATCCATAGTAGCTTATAGGATTGTTGTTACAAGCCTCAGTACAGTTTCTACTACTTTTAGTATGTTGCAAATTGAATCAGAACCTTGATATGATGTTGTTGGGTGGTATTGCAGACTGTTGTGGATGTCTCAAATCTTTTTCGAAGCATTTATAGCTGTTATGCTGTCCAATTTTCCCTAGAAATCCTAATGTCTTTGCATTGTGGTTGTGCTTTCAGATGGCCAACCGTGCTCAAAACCAAGTGGTTCGCCTGACCCGGTGCCTCGACGTGCCCGGTCATACTTCTATGTTAGTCCGGGTAATGATCGAGACGGGTTACCGTTGTTATCCCGAATACACTGTCGAAGAGCAGTTCCGCGACTTTAATCAAAGCCAATATATCTGCACCGTCAGGATATTTCCTTCTTATCCTGGATCTACCAAGCCCCTTCACTGTTCCTATGGACTCGGGGTTACTGTTGAGATGGCTGTGCAGGATGCTGCCTATTCCATGATGACCATCATGCGAGTCCGGACTGGCCTGCTTCGGAACACCGACTTCCGTTACATGCCAGCTTCACTTCTGGGAGCGCAAGGGTATCTTCAGGCTATCTATGCTGACTCCACTCAGGAGGACTCATTAACTCGTACCACAGCCGAGATGCTCGAAGATAAGGACCGAGAGAATTGGGCCTTGAGGTTGGAGCTTTTCAATATCCGTGCTGATCATTGGGCCACATTGACTCAGTTTGCACCTGCAGTGCAAGCTGGATGTATGGATACAAGGGATCTGTATCCTGTGAGATCTGCTCTGCCAGACATGGTGGATTGGCGTGATGTGGGGGGCATCACCCCACCCCGTGGTCCTCGTAGGCCACCGTTTGTTGGTCCAAGACCTCATCCTAGCCCCTATGGTCCACAGGCTCCTCAGGACCGTCTGTTCCTGGATGATCACGTTGAACTTCCAGGCTATGGAGGTGACTTCTATGAGGACTACTACGGAGTTGTCTGAGTTAGTAGTAGTATAACTAGTATTGTAATACTTGTATCTCCACTGTCCTGCGTGACTTGTGGAATATGACTTGGTGTGTAATCAATTCCGGAGGTGTAGACAAATAATGTATAGGAGCTTGGAATGCCTCCGATGAGATGTAACGTCTTTCATCATAGTTGTACTGTAGCCTGGGCTTGTACTAAACTATGTATGATGTGTATGACCGTTGGTATATATATGGTAGTTTTATATTACCAAGACATACGAATGAACATCTCTGCATTCTGTGTTATCCATTACATTCTGCACTTCCTTGCTAAGTTGAGCCATCCTTATCTAAACCGTTGTCTTGTTTTCTCCTAGGATGGTCAACACCCGCAGCAACCCTGCTGCCCCGGAGTAGGGGGAAGCCAGTGCAGCTAGGGGTGAAAATCTGCCTCACCTGCCTTGTCTGGCCGAAGTGATGCTGGAGGAAGAAAGAAACAAGCGTGAGACTAACCACCTGCTGGAACGGATTGAGCAGAACACTGCACGCCACCCGCGAAATGACTTGGTGTCAATCAATGACTTTATCAAGCTGTACCCACCAAAGTTTAACCATTCCGTCGAGCCCCTCTACGCGGATAACTGGCTTCGCAGCATCACCCACAAGCTACGTTCTGCCAACGTAGCCGAAGCCGACAAGGTTACTTACGCTGCCTACCATCTCGAAGGCCCTGCTAGCCTCTGGTGGGAAAATTCTGAAGCTATGCGCCCGGTCAACCAAATCACTACTTGGGCTGAATCCAGTGAGGCTTTCCATGAGCATCACATTCCGGAAGGTCTCATGGATCGCAAGAGGGAGGAGTTCTGCAATTTCACCCAAGGAAGACTGACTGTGGATGCATATAGTCATGAATTTGGGAATCTGGCATGCTATGCCCCTGAAGAGGTATCTACTGATGCTAAGAAGCAGGCAAGGTTCCACAAGGGACTTAGCCCCGAGCTTCGCCGCGATCTTCGTCTGCACGAGTGCACCTCCTTTCAGAAGTTGGTCAATAAAGCCATCAGTGCTGAGACAGGCCAAACTAATTATGATGCTTCACGCAAGCACTCCCGTGATTTTGGCTCTTCATCCGGCTCTGGAGCTCAGAAGTGCTGGGTGTGGATCCCAAGCACGACACTGCCACCCAGGTTCATCCCGAGGCCATCCTTTGAGGCGCCTCGTCCCAACCAGCAATTTGCACCGCCCAAGCCCTATGGTGGCCCCGCTGCTAACGCTGCTCCACGTCCCAATGTGGTGACTTGTTTCAAGTGTGGAGAGCCAGGTCACTATAGCCGAGAGTGTCCCCAGAACAACAACCCCAATCAAACTGGAAAGTCTGTTGGCCGTGGTAAGCCCGCGGGAAAGACATTCTATGCCAAGCCGGTCACTACTGCCCGTGGCCATGTCAACTATGTTTCAGCCGAGGAGGCTCATGAGGATCCCAACGTCGTCCTTGGTACGCTCCTTGTTAACTGCCATCCGGCATCTGTTCTTTTCGATACTGGAGCATCTCATTCATTCATATCCGAGAAATATGCTCGATTGCATAACACGACATTCTGTGACATGCCCACTTCTATGGTAATTCAAACTCCGGGTTCCAAATGGCAAACTTCTAGAGTAAGCCATGGGAATGAAATTCTTGTCGATAGACTTGTCTTCCTTGCATCCTTAATAGCTCTCAAGTCCTTGGACATAAACATCATTTTGGGTATGGACTGGATGTCAGCTCATTATGCTAAAATTGATTGTGCCACTAGAACCGTTCAACTTACTCACCCATCGGGCAAGACAGTCAATGTCTTAACTCGAGTGGCCAAGCGCCAGCTTTACTCCTTAAATGCCAACCCCCTTCCAGACCTTGAAGATGTTCCGGCAGTCCAAGACTTTCCGGATGTCTTTCCAGAAGAACTGCCAGGTGTTCCACCTGACAGGGATGTCGAGTTTGTCATAGACCTTGTTCCAGGAACCGTTCCAATTTCTAGAAGACCCTACAAGATGGCACCCTTAGAACTAGCCGAGCTTAAGAACCAACTCGATGAGTCTTTGAAAAAGGGTTTCATTCGTCCTAGTTCCTCTCCTTGGGCTTGCCCCGTCCTCTTCGTCAAGAAGAAGGATGGAACGGATCGAATGGTTGTGGATTACCGACCTGTCAATTTGGTCACCATCAAGAAAAAATACCCGCTTCCCAGGATCAACGATCTGTGTGATCAGCTCGCTGGATCCTCAGTCTTTTCCAAGATGGATTTGAGGTTGGGCTACCATCAAATCAAAATCAGAAACAGGGACATTCCCAAAACGGCCTTTGTTACTCGTTATGGCCAATACGAGTACATCGTTATGTCCTTCAGTTTAACCAATGCCCCAGCTACCTTCTCTCGGTTAATGAACTCGGTCTTCATGGAGTATTTGGATAAATTCGTCGTAGTATACCTCGATGACATACTCATCTACTCCAAGAACGAAGAGGAACATGCCGAACATCTAAGGCTGGTATTGATGAAACTTCGAGAGCATCGCCTTTATGCCAAATTCTCCAAGTGTGAATTTTGGTTGCCAGAAGTGACCTATCTAGGCCATGTAATCTCTGGCAAGGGTATTGCTGTCAATCCTGAGCGAGTTCAAGCCGTCCTTGATTGGACTCCACCTGAGAAGGTCAAGCAAGTTCGGAGCTTCCTGGGCTTAGCAAGCTATTGCCGCCACTTCGTCGAGAATTTCTCCAAGGTTGCTAAACCTCTAACTGAACTCCTCAAGAAAGATAAAAAGTTCGAGTGGACTCCACAGTGCGAGTTCAGCTTTTAGGAACTGAAACGACGCCTGACATCTGCTCCCGTACTGGTACCACCAGATTTCTCCAAGGACTTTATTATCTATTGTGACGCCTCGCGACAAGGACTAGGTTGCATACTCATGCAAGATCGTCAGGTAATTGCCTATGCTTCACGGCAATTACATCCACATGAGGAAAATTATCCCACACATGATCCTGAGCTTGCAGCTGTAGTCCATGCACTTAAAACTTGGCGACATTACCTTCTCGGTAATCGTTGCGAGATCTTCACCGATCACCAAAGTTTGAAATATATCTTCACCCAACCAGATTTGAATCTCAGGCAAAGACGTTGGGTCGAGTTGATCAAAGATTACGACTTAGGAATAACTTACACCCCGGGCAAAGCCAATGTCATGGCTGATGCGCTAAGCCGTAAGTCCTATTGTAACAACCTGATGTTACAACAAAGTCAACCACTTCTCCATGAGGAATTTCGTAAGATTAATCTTCACATTGTTCCTCGAGGATTCCTATCTACCCTGGTGGCGAAACCTACCCTTACGGATCATATCATCAAGGCATAGAAGGTAGATCCGGGAATCTCCCGTATTAAGAGAAACATTAAGAAAGGAGTCGCGAATTGTTTCTCCATTGATGATCAAGGTGTCGTATACTTTGGAAATCGCCTAGTGGTTCCAAAGGCACGAAACCTGAGGTGGTTGATCCTTAAGGAAGCTCATGAATCCCCTCTCACCATTCATCCCGGTAGTACTAAAATGTATCAAGACCTACACCAGAGGTTTTGGTGCACTAGGATGAAGAGAGAAATCGCTCAATACATTGCTAATTGCAACGTTTGTCGTCGTGTTAAAGCAGAGCATCAACGGCCTGCTGGCACCCTTCAACCTTTGGCTATTCCCGAATGGAAATGGGATAAAACCAGTATGGATTTCATCACTGGGTTTCCCAGGACCAAGAGAGGGAATAATGCCATCTTCGTCGTGATCGACCGACTTTCCAAAGTAGCCCACTTTCTACCTGTTCGTGAGAGTATCACCGCTAGCCAGCTAGCCGATTTATACATCTCCCGAATAGTGTCTCTTCATGGTGTTCCATTGGAAATTAACTCAGACCGTGGGAGTCTCTTCACCTCTCAATTTTGGGAAAGTTTCCAAAATGCTATGGGAACTCGTCTCTCTTTTAGTACCGCCTTCCATCCTCAATCAAGTGGTCAAGTGGAGCGAGTCAATCAAATTCTGGAAGATATGCTCCGAGCTTCTGTTATCTCGTTCGGAATGAGTTGGGAGAAATGCCTTCCATTCGCGGAGTTTGCTTATAACAATAGTTATCAAACTAGCTTGGGCAAGGCTCCTTTCGAAGTTCTCTATGGACGAAAATGTCGAACGCCTCTTAACTGGTCAGAAACTGGGGAAAGACTACTCTTTGGCCCGGATATGATTCAGGAAGCAGAAGAGCAGGTTCACGTTATTCGTGAGAAATTGAAAACAGCCCAATCTCGTCAAAAGAGTCAATATGATCGTAAACATAAGCCTATGACTTATGAAGTCAGCAAGAAGGCTTACCTTCGGGTTACTCCATTAAAGGGAACCCATCATTTCGGTATCAAAGGCAAATTGGCTCCTCGTTACATTGGACCCTTTCGCATTCTTGCCAAACGAGGAGAAGTTGCCTACCAATTGGAACTACCTTCGCATCTGTCCAGAGTTCACGATGTCTTCCACGTTTCTGAACTCAGGCGTTTCTTCGCGGATCCTATCCGTGGAGTGGACCACGAAATGCTTGATCTACAAGATAACCTCTCATATCGGGAATATCCCGTTCGTATCCTTGATCAAGCCAAGCGTACCACTCGACGCCATAACATCAAGTTTCTCAAGGTTCAATGGTCACACCATTCCGAGAAAGAAGCCACTTGGGAAAGGGAGGATCGTCTTCGACTCGAGTACCCCACCTTCTTCCCGGAGAATCCTAAATCTCGGGACGAGATTCTTTTGAGTGGGGGTGAGTTGTCACACCCTAGCTAGTTCAAGCATTAGAGTGTGCATCATGTTTAAATTCCTCTTAAATTTGAAATGGGGAAGGCAGAAACCCCCAACACCCCCCTGGAAACAACTAGGGTTTACTAAAATTATTTTCAATGAACCTGAAATGCCCTTCTAAAAAGTTCACCCTCTCTGTCTTGGGTTAGAACCTCTGGCAAAATTGGTGCACAATTTTCTAGGTTAACAGAAGGTCATTGAATTAAATCATAAGTATTTGAATTTGGGCATTTAAATGCTATAAAATAATTTAAATGCTCAAATAATTCTGGAAATAAATGTTTGCTGTTGGAAATATTCTAAACAGAGCCCACAATTATTTTCAGGATTTTTGGAAATGTTTTAGTATTTTTAATAAAGCCCAACAGTTGCAGTTAAATACAAAAAGAAAACAAATCAGAAAAAGAGAGAGAGGGAGAAGCCCACCTGGGCCTTAACTGTGCTGGCCGGCCCACCTGGCCTGTGCCAGTCGTCACCCACCTCTGCCAGTAGGCAGAGGCGTGTCGCCGGCGCGTGCTCCCGCGGCCACCTCCTGTTGCCTCCTCGTCCCCATCCGAGCGCCACGGAGACGCCCAGCACCTCCCTGCACTCCTCCCCTCTCCCCCCCTCGTCTCCCTCACCCTCTCCCGCGATGGCCGAGCGCGATCCTCGCCGCCGTTCGCCGTAGTTGCCACCAGAGCCACCCCCTCACCTCCCTGATGTGCCCGTGAGCTCCGCCTCCATCGTCTACGCCTCCCAGTCGACTCACGCAACGCCGGACGCCTCCAAGCGCCTCCCCGGTGCCTTCTTCTTCCTCGGTCCGCCGAGATCGCCGGCAACGCCCCGACGACGTCCGACCTTCCCCGAGCCCGCTGAGACGCGTCCTGCAACCGCCGTGAGCTCCTCTACCAATCCGCCTCTTCTCTGCTTCGTTTGCCCGCCGTAGACGCCGCCCCCTTGCTCACCGTAGCACGCCGTCGCGCGAGCTCGACGCCGGCGTCACTCCGGTGGCCTTTTGGTCAAGCGCGGGTGCTTAACACACTCCCCGCACCTCGCAGCGCCTCGCTAGCACGTCCATTTTCCCCCTAGCTCGCTGCAGCAGCAAAATCACCAACGACCAAGCTCCGCCCGCCGCCACGAGCTCGACTCCGGCGAGCTCGCTCCACCCACTTGCCCCACTAGATGCGCGCGAGACCCAGCTACGCGTAGGACCAAACCGCGGTCGAATTGGTCGCCTGTGGCCGATTTCCGAAGCTCTCCGCCGTCTCGGCCTCGCCGGCGGCTCAACGTCGGCGGGATTAACCCCGCTGACCAGGGGTTTGACCCCAGTTTGACTCCGCCTGAGACACTGATAGGTGGGGCCGGCTCCTAACTTTTTCAGATTAGTTTAAATTAGAGCTAATCACTCTGTTAGAGGCTAATGATGTCGTTAACTAACCCTCTCTCACTGACATGTGGGCCCAGGGCCTAACTAACCCAGTTTAGTGCTAACTAACCACTAACTAACTCTGTTAGTTAGCTGAGAGACTGACAAAAGGGGCCCACCAGTCAGGTTTGACCTGGGCTGGCGCCTTTGACCCGCTGACGTCACAGCGACGCAGTGCTGACGCATTAATTCAATTACTGGATTTATTCTTTAATAGAAAATTCTAGAAAATAGTCAAAACTTCTAAAAATCATAGAAAATCAACCATAGCTCCAAATGCAAAGTTTTATGTATGAAAAATGATCAGAAAAATTCAATCTATCCATCTATAATGGTTTCATGCATGACAAAACAAGTTAACCTTGCTGTTTAAGCAGAATAAGGTAATGCACTAATAAGGCCATGTTTAATGAACTAATATTTGAATCTTTGATTCAAATGAGTTCATCCCTTTCTGTTTTAGCTTGCATTAGGCCAAGACACTTTCATCTTGCCATGTCATAGCATGCATCATATTGTTGCATATTGCCATGTGTTGATTATGTTCGGTGTGACTTTCGTGGTAGGTTCTGCCTCCGAGGATAACCCCGAGTATCCATCTGAAGGGCAGTACCCTACTACCTCTACAACAGGCAAGCAACCCATTGATCATTCCGATACAACCCATGTTCCCGCTTCTGCTCTTGTTTACTGCATTAAGACAACGTGATTCAAACTGCTGTGTGCTACGGTAGCTGAACCCTTATCATCTGCCTGACCTGTCATTGCCACAGTAACTAGATGAAACCCACTAGCATGTGTAGGAGTTGATTGAGCCATGTATGTGATTCCTACATTGCTATGCCTGCTATGCTTAGAGTTGTGTCAGGTCTGGTTCATCTGGGTGATGGGCTAGAGTGATATGATTATGTCGGTAATATGAGGGATGTGTTGAACATGTTTTGGTAAAGGTATCGATGAGAGGCCATGTAGAGTACATGGTGGGTTGTTTCATTGAGGCCGTCCATAAGAACTGAGATCTGTATGTGTGATTTAAGATGCAGTTACTACCGTACATTGGGCCCGAAACCAATGGACCCTCTCGGCTTCTTAATCACCCTAGTACTCTGTCCAGGAGTTGCAAATAGTTTCTGGTGTTTGTAGGTTATGTGTTGGCGGCCGTGCATAGTGCTGACCCTAGGGTGGGCTATGTTGCGGTAGATACACCCTGGCACGGCGTACCGAGTCACCCATTTGGTGTCTCGGGAACCCTGTTCACATCGTTCGGGGCCGTAAGTGGAAACCTCGGCCGGACTCCCTGCGGATGGAACCTGGATAGGCGATAAACCTGGACTAGAGACTTAAGTGTTTAGGTAGGCCGTGGCCGACACCCTCGCTGGGCTTCCGCTTGAAGGTTGCCGAGTACATGTCGTGTAAATGGCGGTAAGTGGTGAAAGCGTGTATGAAGAAGTACACCCCTGCAGGGTATAAAACTATTCGAATAGCCGCGTCCGCGGTAAAGGACTACTTGGTTGCCTATACAATTCATAGAAAATTTAATGGATACTACTAAAAGACTCAAGATAAGTGTGAGTACCGAGGAAGGCCCTCTCGCAGGATGACGAGAGAGGATCCCCTGTGGAGTATTGTGTTGGTGAGTAGTGGACTCGTGTGCGAAAACTATTTTACTAGTGGAGTTCCATAGGATAGCTTAGCCAAGAGTTAAAGCTGGCTTGCTGCAATAACCCCACCACCTTCTTGAGAATGAGCATGTATATTAGATTCTGATGTAAGACTTGCTGAGTACCTTGTACTCATGTTTGCTTATTTATTGTTTTCAAACGACAACACTGCCCCCTCCGATGGGTTTTATGTAGACCTTGATGTCGACGAGTGACTAGCCACCCAGGTGGTGATCCTGGCCATGGAGGGCCCTATGTAGATAGACAGGCTTCGAGAAGCCTTCTTTCTTTCTAGTGTCTGTACTCATACTAGTTGCTTCCGCATGTGCTTGTATGATTGTATGACTTGAGTGTCGGGTCATGTGACCCCTATCTGTATGAACATGTTATGTATGGCTCTCGGGAGCCTTTAATTAAAGTACTTGAGTTGTAGAGTTTTGTTGTGATGCCATGTTGTATGTACTCATATCGGGCATATTGTGTGTATGATTGAAATTCTTGGTATGAGTGGGATCCGACAATCTAGTTGTTTATCCTTGGCAGTCTTTCTTATGTGGAAATGTAGTCTAGTGTTCCTCGAGCCATAGTAGTCCGCTACAGCCCGGTTCACCGGAGTCCTGCTAGCCCAGCACTATTGTTCAGGTCACTTGACTGGCCGGCATGTGTTTCACTTCGTTCCTATGTCTGTCCCTTCGGGGAAATGTCACGTGGTGATATCCGGAGTCCTGTTAGCCCAGTGCTACAGCCCGGAATCACTCGCTGATGACCGACATGCTCGATGTGATTCATGTATGCCTGTCTCCATAGGTCTGTGCCGCTTTGGGTTCACGACTAGTCATGTCGGCCCGGGTTCTCTGTCATATGGATGCTAGCGACACTATCATATACGTGAGCCAAAAGGCGCGAACGGTCCCGGGCCATGGTAAGGTGACACCCGTGGGATACCGTGCGTGAGGCCGCAAAGCAATATGAGGTGTTACCGGCTAGATCGATGTGACTTGGAATCGGTGTCCTGACATGATCAATCCATTCCGCACCCAGATAATTACCCTGTATATGGTTTAGCGAATCTCGCAATTCTAACACTCTGGCATTCTCACAAGCATTTCAGAATTTCCCTCGTTGACGAATTGAGTTCGGATAAATCCATTGATTCTGCAAGCTGAATGAAACATCTATCGTTACTTCACAACTCTCAGTTTTTCGTATTCTCCTAAGAAACGTCTGCTAATCAAATCATAGCTTCTTCCAATATTTCTTCTTCCAGGGATTTCTTGATCCTTATTAATTTCCTCGGCCTGTGGGTTATGATCCACTTCAATAGTTGCACCACTTTAACTCATCATTTTGAGTTATATTGTTCCATATTCCAACATTATACCTCCTTTAAATCCAACATTAATTCATTCCTTCATACTCTTGAGGTAATCAATATATGAAATATAATCTTTAAACTTAATTCATCCAACTCCACTCTGTGGGATACATCTTTCCTTACCATTGGTCAGGTGTTCTCACAGGGTTCTACCACCCTTAAAATGAAGTGCACAATTTCATCCATAGACCATATTTCTCATATCCTTGAAAATGGTCAAACTCCTTGTTCATAGGGTAACAACTCATAAAATTCAACGTATGAAATCATGACACATTAACTTTATTGATTCATGAAGTCATTACAATATCTGAGACTCCCATTACATAAATTCAACTCCATATCCTTATGAAAATAAATGCTTCCTACTACACTTATTACCAATATCAAAATTCCAACTACTCAGCTCCAGCTTTCATCTTGTCGGGACATTTAGTAGCATAATGTCCTGCTTTCTTGTAGCGAAAACAGATAACTTCTGATAAGTTCTTGGGCTTCTTGGGGATGGTGTCTACTCTTTGGGTTCTAGGCTTCTTCTCTGGACATTTATAAGCATAATGACCTAAATCCTTGCACCTGTAACAAGTGACATTACTCAGGTCCTTCTCTTCAGAAATTGGGTTGTTCAGGGGATGCCTTCGTTTTCTCTTCCTGAATTTCTCCGTAATGATCAGAGCTTCTATTTCCTGAGGGTCAAACTTCACTTCTGCTATCGGGAAGTCTCCGAGATACTCTTGGCTTTCCTTCGTGCAATACTCTGAAAAATGTCCTTCTTCTCCGCAGGAATAGCAAGCATGAGCGTAAAATCTGTTTAGGCCTTCACCATCAGGGTCTTCAATAACTTCCTTCATCATAGATTATTCTGAATTTTCCCTGAGGGTTTCTTTCTAATGCATGGTAATTTCTTGTACCTTGGGGTAAATGTGACATTGACCAGGGTAGTGTGTAGTTCCTTCACACAGGAAACAAGTAACTTGCCTAGTCGGGCATTCTTCGGCTGGGTGATTCTCCTCACAATGTGGGCATCCATCCTTGTGTTCCTCCTGGGTGTGTCCTATTTCTCCACATATCTTGCATGCACAAGTTTTCTTCATTTTACTGTCACCGGGGTTCTGGATAAAACGAGACCTCGGTATAATCGTCTTGAATTCTTCCCAAGCATTTGCTCCATTCCATCCTTGTATAGCTTGATGTATCTCTCGCCATGTTGCAAAACCTTTTGTTATGCATCGTATGGTGTACGTAACCATATACTCTCCTTCAATACAGTGCTCCTTCATGCGATCTTCCATGTTCTGTATCCATTGTGCTACCTCCGGCTGTGTCATTGATCCCGGAAATACAACTCCATCTTCATTCATCATCTATTGGGTCCAAGGGTTTCGGGATGAGATACGAAGATAGAGGGAGATACACGCAATACAAACAATAGTTTTGAAGAAATGGGTTTATTTTGTGGCTGTCGAAAAACATCAAACAAATGACTACTCACAAATCGCCACATCTAGCGTAAGTATATAACATGGGTTTAGTCCTCTAAAGGTCAAATAAATCTTTAGAGTCTTCAAATTCTTCAAGTCTTCGGAGTCTTCAACTCTTGTAGCTTCAACTGTTCTAATGCAAGGTGAAATCCTCTTTACTCTGAAGAGGCCATCAGTTGTCCGGTATCTGGTCCTTCTAGGAGCGGCTTCAGTTAATCCACCATTTGGTCAAAAGAGGATGGGGTATATTCTAACTATCTGAGGTAAGAGGGAGTATTTTATAAAATTAGAAAAACTGAGAAGTAATGGATTCTTTTGAAAATAAAGTTTTAGAGATTTCTGGTCCTAGGGGCTTTCCGATTTCTAGGGTCGCGTCCTACAGTCAACATGTGCTCTGATACCATATCTGTAGCGACCCGACCTCAGACGGTCAAGCCTCTGTGTATCTGTGCCATCCTTGGATCAGTATGCTGGCACACACAGTAGATCAATGTATATATCAAAGGGCAATCACATGTATAAATAACGTAAAACTGATATATACCTTATAAGTCTCAGCGGAAACAATCAATCGGGTGTGGAGTCCCATCAACGCCATCGACAAGTTGAGTGTAGACTGTAACCCTGTACCATACTCTTACTCGTCGGAAGTAAAAATATCTGCAACATGAGACATTGCAGCCGTGTAGGTCAGTACATTGAATGTACCGGCAAGATCACAACATGAGAAAGCAGATGATAAAACTATTCTATATGCAATATGGCTTTGTGGCTCTGTGCCTGATGTTTTTGCGTAAAAGCTGGTTTTATTTTCCCTACAACAAAGGAATATCAGGAGTCTGTACTACTGAGTTTTCTATCATTACATGGTTCCGCCAACCGATGTCTCATCACCCAAATCATCATAAGTTGCCCACATTTAAATTATCAGTCTGGTGTTGAGAGTTTCAAGATAGATCCAAGTCCAGAGGCTCAAGTTGTCCGTAACCGGGGACACGGCTAATCGATTAGGTTTTAACCCTCTGCAGTGGTTTGTACACTTTACCCGCAAGATTCGATCCCTCTTTTTACGTTCTCGCGCTTCAGGTTGTTTGAGAACAACATGACTGAAACATGGTCTTGCGAAGAGTTCCCCTGACCACTGTCTGGTGCTCATCCAATCCTACCGTAGTTCTACATCTGCTAGCACCGTCCCAGCCAGAGTCACCACTAGGGTTAACCAAGCAAGAGCCCATAGTGACTTGCGGTTGCACAGGTAAGCTTCCGGGCATGAAGTATTCTTCCGTCTCTTTGAGTCTGGGTGAAGCTTTCCGCAAGATGTCATGGCACTTCTCCATGCAACCCGGCCATTCACTGGTTTCTCCAGGGTGCCCATCAACCGTCCTTCACCCAGTAGTGTGTATTGAATTCTTGTCTCGAGTCTCGAAATCTTGAGGTCATGAAGATGCAGTCCTTGCCAATGACATCATGAAGTTGTCATCATTGATGTAGAGTCCTCCATTCTCACACTACTCTCGAGCACTCATACCAACCCCGGCTACTATAGCGTAGCATTAAAATAAATAACGTCCCGGGCTTGGTAACAGGGAGATGTGTTCCTACCTCATGCATTCTACTCAACTACAAGATCTGGAGGGACTATGTAGGGTGATACTAAATGCAATAAAACATAGGTATGAATAACATGGTCAAAGTGAACTTGCCTGGTAAGTTGATGAAGATAATAACGCTCTCGAAAATAGCTTGGTAGAACTATTCGTCACTCCATTGAAAATCTATATAGTCCAACATAGCTTTCATATAAGCAAACATACTAGCAAGCAATACTAACACTCATCAACAAATAAAATGCAAACCAACAAGGTATACCAAATAAAACAAAGGAAAACTACACGACGAAACTACTAAAGAAAACTCACATAACACAAAATAGTCTTGTCCTAAGTAAAACTTAACAAAAAAATACTAAACTAATAATTTTAACAGAAAATAGAATTTAGATCAACTAAGTTAACAGAAAGTATTTTTCATAAAACTTTATTTGCAAAAAGAAACAAATAAAAAGCTTTTATGAAACACTAACTATGACCTAAACAAGTTTTCATACAAACCTAAGTAAAATAAAATTTTAAAATAAAAACAAAATTTTCTTTTGTTCACTAACAGAAACAAAACTAATTTTTTCAAGAGTGACAAAAAGAAATAATTTAAACTAATAAAAACAATAAAGAAAAGACTAAACAAAACTATAACTGAAACAATAATGTTTTTCTAAAAACCTAATTTAAAATTAAACTAAAAATAAAGTACTTTCTGATACTGGATAGACAAAACAATAACAAAACCGT
Organism: Triticum urartu; assembly: GCF_056163025.1. Lineage (NCBI taxonomy): Eukaryota > Viridiplantae > Streptophyta > Magnoliopsida > Poales > Poaceae > Triticum > Triticum urartu. Next base: position 307,067,078 of record NC_141874.1, read on the forward strand.
AGCAAAAAGAATCAATCAAAAATATTTTATAAAACTCAAAATACGGCCAAAATAGTGATTTGAATAAATTTCATCAAACTAGATTTTAGACTACTGAAATTCGAAATCCAATGGAACTAACAGAAACTTCAAGAAATTTTAAATCTAATGCAAAAAGAATCACTCAATTTTGACTTAAAACCTAAAAGATATAAGCAATCTAAGATTGAAACTATTCTTGTTTTTTAACAGAACAAAAAAAACCAAATCTGACAAGTGCTACGTGATGGGCTGTTACTGGGCTAAACGGTGTGCGATCTGTACCTATATTGCGCTCGGCCGAAACTTAACAAAAACAAGCACGCACGTTTAGTAAAAAGAAACCGGTGAACCGGTTCGATCTAACCCGTAACTAAACCGTAAAAAAACCGATCTACTTTATAAAAACATAATTGTTCACTCCGATCTAATCTACGCCATAGGAAAAGGATCGGGCGGTGGAGATGCTTACCGCGGCGGTGGAAGAGCTCCGGCGAGGTCGTCGGTGGCGGCTCGGGGATGACGCAGGCGAGGCCTCCGGTGGTCCTCGGCGAAGGAGAAGGAGCCGGTCGGACGTGGCCCGTCGCTGCAGTCTAGATGGTGGTGGAGTTCATCTCTGAGGAGGTCCGAGGCGAGCTAGGCGAGCTTGGCGGGCTTCGGCTTCGGCCGTGGGCACCGGTGGTGTTGCGGAGCAAGGGCTCCAGTGCTCCTCGAGCTCCGGGAAATGGTCGACGTGGTGCAGAAGGTCGAGGGAAGGCCGTAGGTGAGCTTTGGAGGTGATGGGGAGGTGTGTGCTCGGGTGGGCGGCAATGGCGGCGGTGGCCGAGGTGAGCTCCGGCGAGCAATTACGGCGTGAACGGAGGGGTTTGGGACAGCTTTCGGGGCGGAAACGGACGAGGGTGGGCAACTTATATGGGGCGTGGGGTTCTTGGAGGAGGGGGTGGATCGGGGATCGCGATCCCGAGATCTCCGGGATTCCGGCGGCGGTTGGACGCGCTTTGGTGCGTCGTTGGGTGCAATGGAAGAAGAAGAGGGGTGGGGCCCGGCTTTAGTGACCGGCCAAAAAACAAAACTTTTATTTTAAATAAAGACAGAGAAACAAAAAAATGAAATAAAGAAAAGAAATAAAAGTTTACCTAGGCATATTATATATTGAAAGTTTTTGAAAAATAATTTCTAAAACATGAACACATTTTTAGAGGCAAATAAAATCTACAAAAATTCAAATAAAGCAAATAGTGTTACTGTTTCAGTAAAACCCAACAAAAATCATTTTTAAAATACCAAAATGATTTCAAATTTATTTTCTACTAATTTTCTATTGAAGGGAATCATTTTACCCTTATTTTCATTTATTTATTTTTAGGAGAAAAGTAATTTGAATAAAATCCAAATAATTCCAAATTGAAAGGGAGTTATAAAATACTTCCAAATGACTTTCAATTTCATTCTTTGTAACTTCCAACTCACATTTCATATAATTTAAGAAGTCATTTTATCTTTTCTCGTGAAAATCATTGAGCTGCATAAAGATTCTGGTTTGAATTGTTTGCAACTGAAATTCAAATATTTTCAAAAACCCTTTTCATTTTAAATGGAAGAAGTCATATTTCCTTCACTCTAGGGTTTTGTGGTGAAATAAATTTGACTTCATTGAGATCAAGATGCAAAGTGAAAGTCTGGGAAAGTCATTTCATTCCCTCTCATTCAACATTCAAAAAGTTTCAAATTACACTCATTTTCACACAATCAATCTCTCACAATCAAACAAATAATCAAAGTTATTTATTTAATATAACATTCCAAAATTTAGAATTTTGGGATGTTACATCAGAACTATGATGTGTAAACTAAGCAGAAGGCATTTCAATAAATTAGAAGCAATGCAATGGAAGGTAGACATCATATGAAAGATGCTACAAATATCGCTCTGCCAATTTAACAGTGTCTCATCATAACTGGCATTTAAACAAATGTGAAGCAGTACAAGAAATAAATCATATGCAAGATGCAAACAACATCACACTACCAAGTTAAAGGTCTCTCGTCATTAGTGCCATTGCATATTCACAGCTCATGATGTGTAAACTAAGCAGAATGCATTTCAACAAATTAGAAGCAATGAAAACTAGACACCATATGTAAGACGCAACGAATATAACTCTACCAAGTTAAAAATGTGTCGTCATTAGTGCCATTTCAACAAATTAGTAGTACAAGCTAGAAAATAATGCGAGATGTAAACTATATCAGACTTCTAAGTTAAACGTGTCTTGTGAAAAGTGCTTGTTGCAGGTTACACAATAGTAGTACTTTGATGTAAGAACATGGTGTGATAGATATATATTGTATGTTCTAGAAACAGGAACATGTGTCTTATTCACAAGTATAATGTGTAAAGTAAGCGGACCAAATTCAACAAAATTTGAAGCAATAAAAGCTAGACATCATACGTAACATGCAACCACATATAATATTGCCATGTTAGAGGGAGCACCTCTGATGGTGGACAAGGGGGGACGTGCTCATCATTAACACATCTACGTTGAGTGCCTATGCATGTGTTGTCTTCCAAATCTTGTTGGGGGGTTGGCGGAGTAGAATGTGTAGAGTCCCTTCGTTTGGAAGAAGCACCTTTGTCCACTGCCTTGCTAATTTCCTTTTTCTTTATTGATTTTAGATTGTCAAGTAAAACCAACAAGAAAAAGAAATAAAATTCACTCCTCAGAACTCATTCATGCATGATACTGACAATCACTATCTTGATGTAAGGAAAACACATGATACCAGGATGGAATATGTACGAAAAACAGGATGACATGGCATATTCACAATTACTTGTGTAAACTAAGCATAAGCAATTTAATCTAATTACCCCCTTTGTTTGTTTTTAGTATGCATATAAGATTTGGTCAAAGTCAATCTTTGTAAAGCTTGACCAACTTTATAGAAAAATATTAACATCTACAATGCTAAAGCTATATGGTATGAAAGTTTATTTCATGATGCATCTAACAATATTTATTTCATATTGTGAATCTTAATTCCTTTTTTATAAACTTAGTCAAAGTTAAGAAAGTTTGACTTTGACCAAATCTTATATGCAGACTAAAAAGAAATGGAGGGAGTACAAGCAATACAAGCTAGACACTGTATGCAACATGCAAGACAATATCACACTGCCAAGCTAGAGAAAGAACCTGGGATGCCAGTTTTGCTAGAAGACCTCCATTAGTCCCTGCCTTCTATTTTTCCTTCCTCTTTCTTAATTGTATTGCCATGTCAAGTCAAACCCACAAGAAAAATGAAAAAAAGTTCACTTTTTAGAACTCATTGATGCAGGATGCTGGCGAGCACTACTTTAATGTAAGGCGACCGCATGATAGGACGATTGAATGTATGAGAAAAAGGGAAAACATTGCATATTCACAGCTATGATGTATAAACTAAGTAGAAGGAATTTCAACAAATTAGAAGCAATGAAAGCTAGACACCATATGAAAGATGGAACAAATATCACTCTACCAAGTTAAAATTGTCTCGTCATAAGTGACATTTCAACAAATTAGGAGTAGTACAAGCTAGAAAAGAATGCGAGATGTAACCTATATCAGACTCCCAAGTTAAATGTGTCTTATGATAAGTGATTGTTGCAGGTTATACAACAGTGGTACTTTGATGTAAGAACATGGTGTGATAGACAGATATTGTATGTTCTAGAAATTGGAACACGTGCCTTATTCACACGTATAATGTGTAAATTAAGCAGATGGAATTCAACAAAATTAGAAGCAATACAAGCTAGACATCATACATAACATGCACTGGTACGCATCGGTGCTATACAAACGTTTTTAACCCCTTTTCGCGACGGCGTTCTGAACCGTCGCCCAGTGAGTGAAATCGTTGGGGATATGCCCTCCTAGAACACACGCTCGGCAAAATGAGGTCATGTGTGACCGGCGAGCACTCAAATACGGTTATATGTATAGTAGTGCTAAAAAAATACAATTATACATGTGAAATCGTTTCCGGTCATAAGTGCATCCCACACAGTCAGTCCCCGCTAAATGTTTCTGTTCATATGTACAGTCCACACAATCAATCCAAGGAATACGTTTTTGTTAGTATGTACATCACACGCGTTCTTCTATGAGAAAACGTTTACGATGCGCACAACATCACAAACAGTCCATAATTTCGAAGCATGTGTGATAAGGTGACTATCACAAACATTTAATAAGAAAGAACTGTGTGCGATGCTGTTGTTAATCGCACACGTTTTTTCTTGGCTGATCGTGTGTGTGAAGTGGAGATTGATCACACACGCAGTGGATCCTAGAAACGTGTCTGATGTCCACATCTATCACAAACGTTATGAATTTGAAAGTAGGCAATCACTTATTTCATATCCAACCATGTTTATTACAAATGTAGGTTCAACCACGAATGCATAATTCGATGCACAGGTACATATAATGAAGAACTACAGAAGCACCAAGTAAAGAATGATGAACCATAGTTGTAAGACTATAAAGAGAGAGGCGAAACACATTCTGGTTGCTAGATAAGGTGAAGAAGAATGCCCATATTGTGCCCTCCTCCATGCGTAATGCATGCATGACTCTAGGCCAACCCCTTGTGATGGCTGCCCGTCCATCCTTCACTATCTTCATTATGACTTCTCGATGCTCGTTGTAGTCTAGATGAAATACTTTAACCTTCATTGCGTGTCCACCAATCATGTACTTTGCGAGGTAATCTTGAGTGAACTGCTTCGAGAACCACTTCGAACGAAAAAGATTGAGACATTGTTGTCTAACAACTCATTATGGGTAGGCTAGAAAGTTTGTACTTACGATCCTACAACTCACTCTTGTGTTGGATAGAGGAGAAACAAATAATTTTCTTGCCACCGTTTGTATCTTTTTGCTAATAATCCTTATTAGTTTCCTCACTTGATGCTTGTTCATGAATATCTCATTGCCCCATACGCAAAAGGGTCGATGCGTGGTTCCTTGCCAAGGGCATATGTAACTACAAGCAACAAGTCAACATTAGAAGCTAACAAGTGTCCAGGACTACATCTATGTGCAGTACATTATGGAACGACGGGTGGAGTACAAGCCGAGGGATGAAGCTAACCTCGGTGGAAAACAGTGGCCACTCCCGTTGTTGTCCTGCATAAGTAGTGGAAAGGCATGATAAGTACATCAACATTAACATCAAACAAATATAGCAAAGGTAAACAATATCATCTCCAAATGATAGCTTGAATGTGTTCGTATAAGCATATTGTTAAAGCAGCTATAAAATGGAAGGAAATGTTACCAACATCAGGCTTAACAGCCATTGAATATTGCAATTCAAACTGGTATTGTTGAAACTGAATAGAACGTAGGTAATGCTTAAACATCACACTCGATAAATGAGTAAAACTGAAATAAAGGGCATGTGTTAACTACACCAGGCATAACTGGAACCAAATATTGCCGTTCAAACTGGTACTGATGTAGTTGAGCGGCATAGTTCTGACTTGCACATAATGAACAACACATTGTGAAAGACTGAAATAAACAAGGCATAAATTATCAGTATAACAACCAAATATAGCCATTGAAAACTGGACAGAGTCTCACTACGACCAACCTAACAAGCAAATACAGATAAACAGGGCATATGCTTGAAAACTGGACAAATGCTAAAAAAAGCAACCTAACAACCAAATACAAATAAACAAGGCATCTGCTTGATAACTAGACAAATGCTCACTGCAACCAAACTAACAACCAAATACATATAAACAAGGCATCTATTCGATAACTGGAAAAATGCTCACTGCAACCAACCTAACAACCAAATACAGATAAACAACGCATCTACTCACTATAAACAACCAAATATAGCCCATCGTGAAACTGAAGTGGACAATTCATCAACACATAGCCCTATTGAACAATACATTTTTGCATAACTGAAATAACTAAACACAACACAGTTAATGCACTGCACGAAAAATGGTACTACAACAAAGGGAACGTGTTGGCAAGCTAGAAAAGGCAAGATGCTGATAGGATGTTGCCTCACATTTCATGGACGGGATCCTTCCCGTTGGAAGAGCACAGACCCATGGTGCACTCTCTGATGTCATAGATGGGCTGTTTCACCTTGGAAGAACCTTCATGGGTGCCCTCCTCATGGTCGTGGTGGTGGTCGATGAGATCAGACTTGGCAATTGAGGATCCCAAGCCGCTGTTGTAGAACGTGTACTTCAGAAATGAAAAAATGGGCTCGATGGTGTATAAGGATCGTAAATCCAAGACTGCTTGGTGGAGGAGATCGGCGGCAGGGCCGTCAAAGAGATCGACTGTGGTTGCACCAGAGGGGTTGGGGATGGACCACTTAACCTGTGACATGGCCCACGTGAAGCCATCGCTGTCGACGAGCTTGACGTCGTACCTAGTTTTCACGAGATATAATAATATGCTAGCCTGCAGACATGAAGCCATTGACATATGAACGTAGTCAACGTCTTTGCCGGCTTCTACGGTGACATGTTGCTTTGGGGTCAACAGGTCGGGGCGAACGACGGCCACCTCACCACCGTCCGCCGGAGAGGCCATGATAAACCTCTTCTTGGTCGAATGCTCATCGGGCTCCCCGGGATACGTGGTCAAGCTTAGGCTGCGACATTCTGGAGTAGGGGATGTGGATCTGGCGGGGAGGGACAATTCAGGCCTCCTCTAAAAACTCAAGGAAGTGGGGCGACGGTATGGGAATCGCTTGGTAACCTGAACTTTATTATCTAAGCTAGGTGGAACGGGCAGACCGGTAGGGGTTGGTGGCGGTGGCGGCGGCCTCGAAATAGGGTTCGAGGGGGGGAGGGGTCGAGTGGGGGACTATGGAGGGGGGGTGTTTGAGGATACGTCGCAGCTACTGAAATTTTAATAATGGTGGGTGGAGATGGTGGTGGACGAGGGAGGGCGACGGTTCAAATGCCTCGGCTATTGCAATTTTACTATAAGGTCGGTGCTGGAGGAGTGTGGGCGGTGGTTGAAGTACGGTGGCTACTAAAATTTGGGTAAAGGAATTGATGCGGGGCAGGAGTGCCCAAGATCGTGCGCGGTCCAATAAGAATATGCATGTATGATAATAAGGAAAAGTGGCGGAACCGCTGATTTTTGCAATGCTCAAGGAAGGTAGTTTGTTTTTATATTTCTAGCTAGCTGGTCTATCACACACGGTTTGTCCTAATTTCTAAATAAATTTACTCGCCTTTAGCTTGCGCAGCTGGTGATTTTATAGCGCACTTGCATTGCACACGGTTAAGCCAGTATCTGCACCCTTTTCTCGCGCTTGCGCAGTCATGGTGATTTTACAGCGCACTTGCATCGCACACGGTTGAGCCAGTACCTCGACCTTTACTCGCGCTTGCGCAGTCATCATGATTCACAGCGCACTTGCATCGCACACGGTTAAGACATTATACCCGTGTCTGTTGAGCGTCATCAGAGTATTTGCAGCAAAAAAACGTTAGAGAGGGAAAGAAGATAGCCACACCAGCATGTGGCCCAAATATATATGAGTGAAAGGGGTGGTCTGTGCTGTTCAAAATTCCAATGCAAAACTTTGACTGCGCAGGCCCACGGTTGGGCGCGTCGTCGAAGATCGATGAGAGGGTCCAAAAGTCAAGAACCACCTGGAAGTGGCCAAATATATGTAGGAATATAGGGTGTGATGTTTAAAACTTTAAATACACAATGCAAAACTTTGGTGGCACCCACCTCGCAAACCCGAAAGCACCCTTGGATATATCTATAATGACATAATGTCATACCCAGCTAAAATGCTTGGCCCACCACCTCCAACTTCGTGTCAGCGGGGCGGATGCACGTAATGATGCTTTGGTAATACATGCATGTTGCCATGACCTACCATAAGACAGACCAATGAATCTATCATTTGATCAAACAACAACTGCTGTTGTCGATAAACTGCTTGGGCCAATAGATTGAACCATCAAAAAAATTGTACGAGAGGGACCACAAAACAAGCACCTCTTGCATGAGGACCAAAATGATGTACGTTGGGAAGGGGTGATGTGTGTTTTAAATATAGAATAATGTACAATTTAGATGTGGTGCCTATCTCTCGATACAGATAACAACCATGAAGGCAAGGTAGTTAAGGACGAGATACGTAGGGTACGATGTAGGTCGAACCCAGCAATCCGAGCATGTGGGAGGGAATTCTGACAACGCAGGATCTCGAGCTTTGGTTGAGTGACATGTGACGGTGACCGGCCCAAACACGAACTAGGAGGGAATCCATTCATGGCCAACACATACCCATCGTTATCGGTCAATGGGATGATATATATACACTTGGGGAGCCCACGGATATGTGTGTCTCACAAAAAACCGCACAAGGGAGACGTGGTCGATCAGAAGACCCTGTATACACTGCATGCAGCCCGAAAATATGTATGGATACGGTGGTGTGTGATGTGCTTAAATCCCTAATGCACAACTTCGATGGGCCACCAACTACATTACAAACCTAACATCGTACCCAACTCCAAGCGTAGTTCTATACGTACGATGTCAGTTTCGCACCTTCAAGGCGGCGGGGGGGGGGGGGGGGTATCCCTATATAGTGTGCGAATAACTTTCAAAGTTGGTCATTGGATGAAGCCAATCTGACGGTACAGAGATGGCAAATACGAGCACTACTGGCCATTGGATATCATCTACACTCCACCATATTCTGCCACATCTACAATCTAGAAGACTCCCTGGTCGAACTTAAGAATAATGCACAAACCTCAAAACACAAGCACTTATCCTTTGTTCTAGAATCTTCCATATCTTAATTGCCCAAACTTTTTTTCTAAATGAACTATCACGATTTGTTTTTACTTTATGCTTTACAACGCACAATTCCATGTATCTTAAAATATTTTTTATCTTTCCCTAATAATAAAGCACGGATTGACTACGTGGGTTCACCGTCACAATACGCTTCTTCTTGTGAATTTACGCTTTCAGTCTTTTTCACCTATAATATTTTCTACATTCAAGGTGGTACTATTTTACCTGCGTATCCAATGGTTTGTTTTTGCCTCCACATCCACGCTCGCTGCATTGGGCTGCTTTGACCTGACCCATCCCTATGCAACTTCCTAGCCCGTCTATGCCACAATCAATTGTGCTAGCCTACAGTTACACTAGAGGAGGGTATTTCTACAGTCAAAATAATCACACTTTGCTCTTTTACATCTAATCTCGCCCGTTTATATACCTACGACCTAGAGAATAAACAAGTGGCCTGAAATCAAGAAGGGAACGAAGGAAGTGAAGAGGAAATCATCAAACGGCCCTAGAAGAAATTAACTCAGCAACGACACAGAGGAAGCGACATCGGAAAAAGGAATCAATAACAGCGGCATGAGGGGAAGGTCATGGCGGAGTAGGATGGCGCCGGGTAGTGGTGCTGGATGCCGACCCATAGCCAGCAGGATGCGGCGGGACGTCCATGGCGGTTCGGCAGGTCGCAGACGACAAAGGGGGATCAGAGATGAGTGGGGGAGAGAGGCGCGCGGCTGCGGAGCTCACTCACCTCGCCGGTGAACCCGCTGGGTGACGGCGAGCAAGGGGAAGCGTGGGAGACTGAGGGTGCACATAGGCGAGGAGGACCAAGGTAGGAGAAGGGGGCGAGACAAACTGCTGAGGAGATGGGCTCGCCGACGGAAGCGCAGGGCAGGTCGTAGGCCGGATGGAGAGATTAATTGGATGGAGAAGAGATCGCGCAATGACCATCATCTAGATAAGATAAGGCACGCACTTGCCGATGGCATACTACTTTTTCTTATCGATTAGAAGCTGCTGGATGGACTATTATTAATTGGCTGCTATTTGTTTGTACGACTAAGGATTAATGTTCAGAGAGCGGCGTTTTGGCACATGGAAGCGCGTGCTTTTGATTTTTAAAATGTGTTCTAATCATATTTTGAAATGTCAAAAAATTTCAAACAAAAACTTGGTGCATACATCTTGATATTGTACATGCTTGTAAATTCGTTTCGCGAAAAATCGATAATTTATGTGTCACGTGTGAAAAAGACAAACTCTAGTGTTAAAAATTGTTTTTGACAAGACATCCTTTCATCTTTTTACACACGCCACAAAAAATATCGGTTTTCTCCGAAGCTTGACGTGCACACATATAATATCGAGATGTATGCGCCAAATTTTTGTTTGGAATTTTTTCACGCTCTGAAATATTGTTTCGCGTGCAGGAGCACACGCTCCCGGGAGCACCAATAGATTTTTGTTAATGTTCATGCCTATCATATATTACAAATGCATTATTAGTTACAATAATTAAAATACTTGTCACTAGAATATTAGAAAGAAATATTTCTTAAAGAAACGATATTTGGAGCTCTCTTGTGGACTAGCTGGTCATCAATACATTCCTCCACTCTAGACGTTACCGGTCCCGTTGGTGAGATATAGAGGAGAGAGGGAGGGATGAAGAGTTGAGAGAGTACGACAACAGTGCATGTTGCTCGAACTGGATGAAGGAGGGGCCGCGTCCTATTTCGCCCCTATTGTCAGCTAGAAAGAGAGAGAGAGAGAGAGAGAGAGAGAGAGGCGTGTGGTGATGGCTACGACTACCATTTCCTTGGTCCTTCATGTGGCTACTCCCCTTAGTTGTACCAACTCTCCCGTAGCTCTGCGTGCCTCAATCCTGGTCCTCCTTGAGCCCTGATGATGGTTTCAAGGGAAGTTGTTGCGCTGGCGCAATCGGTGCGCCCCTAGTGCCAAAAACAGCGTATGAACAACAGAGCACCAAACATTGTAAACTCTTTACAGTCTAACTGGTCATCTTATATTCAAAGTTGGCAAGTATAAAATATGAATTCATGGTAAGACGAGGAAGAATCTAACGGATTGAAAGATATAGCTCAATATTTCACCACAACAGATAAACTCTCAAATATCACGTGAACTCTGATATTTATTTATACCCGTTGCAACAAGCTGGTTCTTTTGCTATAACACTTCTACCAATAATGTGCACGTGGATAATCAGGGCCTAAAAGGATGTTGCTATATCAATTCCATTTATTCACCAAGAGACAGATGCAGATAGCAGGACCCTGGTTATGTAATATGCAAGACATAGAAGGAACCCAGTTTCATAATAGCTCCAAAAACCTGTTGAGGCGGCCGATTATTTTTTGTTAAGAAAGTGCTACAAAGTTATATTTCATTTTCTGCTTTAAAATTGCATCATTGCATCCTGATGAGTAACTTTAGTGATTTGGCTTTGCATAGATATATACAAAGATTTACTCACATTGAGCATCATGTGAGTGGTAATTATGCATTTGAAAGGAAGTTCTTTTCTTGGAAAGCAAAGGTAGTAGAGTTTGATCCAGACCCAATGATCTTTTCCTCAATTGCTTGTGCAATATATGGAAGTGGCACACACTTGATCGATAATCCGGTGAAAACTTTATAGGACAATGTCACATGTATATCTAGATCGTATCATTTTCTGTTTTCTAAGGTTCGGCATTGCATGCTAGCAGTTTCACACCAAAGTAAAGATAAGGGAGGAAGAAGCGGACTGTGCATAATGAGGTAAACTATTGAGTAACACAAACTCTCAATTTTCTTTATAATATCCATTGCAACACAATGGATCTTTTTGCATGCAGAATTTTCATGAACAATAGATGTATTTTGCACAAAATTGGATACATATAAACTTTTCTCCCATTGCAACGCATGGGCATTTGTGCCAGTAAAACTAAATGATTTTGAAAGAGATGAACTATAAGAATTAAATGAAAATCTACGTCATGCATATATGACTCCAAGCTTACATGCTATAGTGTGGTATTTATTCATAATTTGGTTACCAAATCTCATGCGTGCAATGCACGTATACCTTACTAGTATCAATAGGAAACAATCATGGTCAAACCCTTCTCGTTGTTGGGTCAAAGGGACAGATTGTGTGGGCCCCCTCACTGTCGGTAAAGCATAATATATATACCTCAGTGAGCCCACAGATACGTGCTCCGTCTATAAATCGCACATGGGAGTCATGCTCGATCAGAACACCCTGCCCCCTATACCCTACATGTGACCTGAAAAAGGTTTATATAATCTCCATGACAGGTCAAGTCAATCATTCTTTAATTTTTTTAGAGCAAAAAATAACCAATAAAAACATAGTCTACAAATTAGCAAAACAAGGATCCCAAGGTTTATATAATTGCCATGATAGGTCACTATAGATATTTTTATCTCTATAAGGACCGTGTCATGACATTTAAATAAAGCTTGAGATATGAAACTACCCACTGGGTCACCCATTCTTGGACTACTCCTGCCCGAGCACACTTAACTTCTGTGTTATATTTGACTAGGCTAGCGGATGGGAAGCCACCCCTTGCTAATAGGAATTGCCTCCTTGCCATTAAGGTGTTTCACGCTGGTCACCCTATGGGGACCTACTCCCTCCTATCACACACATCTGTGCTTTTAGAAACTGTGTGCGATATTTACATGGCCGGTATGTCGCCACCTATCCTTCAATGAGCACTGACACTGGTAGTGGGAAAACGATGGGAGAAGAGGCAGGAAACCGGTGAGAGGAGTGGCGGTAAATGGTAACATGTTTAGAAAACATAGTAGAGAAGGAGGCGTGAGCTAGCACGACACATGCGCACAGTGCTTACCCATGTATTCCATGTGCTGCCGAAAGGGCTGAGGGTTGCCATTCGATCTGGGAGCATCCAACAGTGCAGACGTACGATCCGTGGGGTTTGGGTTCTGGACAATTAGAACACATGACTCAGATCACGGTTTGGTAGGCACACGAATTTCGTGAGTGAACTATGTGCTATTTGAAAACATTTCGTGAGAACAATCTCGGCTTTTAAATCCCCATAAATCCAACACTCACCCAGAAATCGTAAAACTTGGCATGGTGTCACGACATGGCACATATATGTCGAGGAATTTGTTTCGTCCATTTTGGCGCAATTTTTATTACAAGCCTCTTACAAACCGGAGCTTCTCTCGAAGAAGCCTCATGGTTCCAATTGGGAAACGTGTCCCCCTTGTGGGCAAAACGTAATCACTGCCTCTTTTCGCCTTGTATTTTCTTCTATGGGCAACATGGAACGATAAGATATCCTTGCTGAAATTTAAACTTATTCAGGGTTCGTTTGGCCTTTTTATACACTAATTGAGCTTCCTAGGCATTTAATGTCCATAATTCAAATCTGAACTTCAAATACATGCTCCAGTTCACCATAGTGGCTAGAAAAATTATACATGTGTCCTTGGGTGCATGTTTTGGTCCCATGCGAGGAATGGGAACGAATTACAACCGTAGCGGCATCCTGGCTCATCCTCAAACATTTGGAATCTCAGTTTTTAAATCCCCGTAAATCCTAAACTCACCAGAAAGTCATCAAAGGTGGCACGGTGTCACGTCATGGCACATATATGTCATGGTAAAAACATTGTCCAATTTGGGCCTAGCTTTATTACAAGCCTCTTACAAACCATAGCTTCTCCCAAAGAATCCTCGTGGTTCCGATAGGGAAATGTGTTCCCCTTGTGGGCGAAACATAATCACGACCTCTTTTCACATTGTATTTTCTTCTATGGGCAACATGGAACGACAGGACATCCATGCTGAAATTTAAACTTATTTAGGGTTAGTTTGTCATTTTTATACACTAATTGCGTTTCCTAGGCATTTAATGTCCATAATTCAAATCTATACTAAAAATACATGCTCCAGCTCACCGAATGGCTAGAAAAATTATACATGTGTCCTTGGGTGCATGTTTAGGTCCTACGCCAGGAATGGGAATGATTTACAACCGTACCTGCGTCCTGGCTCGTCCTCAAACATTTGGAATCTCGTTTTTTAAATCCCCATAAATCCAAAACTCATCAGAAAGTCATCAAAGGTGGCATGGTGTCACCTCATGGCAAATATATGTCGTGGTAAAAACATTGCCAATTTGGGCCAAGCTTTACAAACCTCTTACAAACCGGAGCCTATCACAATAACCCTCGTGGTTTCAATAGGGAAGCGTGTCCCCTTGTGGGCCAAACAATAATCACTCACTCTTCTAGCCTCGTATTTTCTTCTACATGCAACACAGAACAACGGGAGATTCACGCTGAACTTTGAAATTATTCAAGGTTCGTTTGACCTTTTTTATTTATTAATTGAGTTTTGTAGGCATTTAATGTCCATAATTCAATTCCGAACTACAAATACATGCTCTAGTGCACCAAAATGGCTAGAAAAAACATACATGTGTCCTTGGGGTGCATGTGTAGGTCCCATGGAACAAATGGGAACGAATTCAACCGTCTCGCCGTCCTGGCTTGGCCACAAACATTGCGAATCTTAGTTTTTAAATCTCTATAAATCCAAAACTCACCAGGTAATCATGAAACTTGGCATGGTGTCACTACATGGTACATATAATTGTCCAATTTTGGCGAAGCTATATTACAATCCTCTTACAAACCAAAGCTTCTCGCAACCTCGTGGTTTCGGTAGGGAAACAAGCCCCTCTTGTGGGCGAAACGATAATCCCTGCCTCTTCTCGCCTTGAACTTTGTTTTCTACAGGCAATATCGAATAACAGGAGTGTCATGCTGGAATTTGAAACTGTTCAGGGTTCATTTGGCCATTATATATATATTAATTAAGTTTTCTAGGCATTTAATGTAGTCCATAATTCAAATTTGAACTACAAGCACATGCTCCAGTAAGCAAAATGGGTGGGAAATCATACATGTGTCATTGGGTGCATGTTTAGGTCTGATTTAAGGAATGGGAATGAATTACAAATTTCTTGTTGTCCTGAAACATTGAGAATCTCGGTTTTTAACTCCCAGTAAATAAAAAACTCACGCCAAAAATAGGAAACTTGGCATGGTTTCATGACATGGCACATATATTCCATGGTAAAAAAATCGAAAAGTTTGAGACAAGGTGCACACATTAATAGCCAACGAAGTCCTTTTTGAAACAAATAGCTGACACGTTAATATCGCAAACGGTTGTATTATATGAACCATGTCTATATGTAACCATACTCAGTGGCGTGCGTGCGGGTGTTTGATTAGACAGGACGAGTGCGACAAGTCATCCTTGCAGGCTCGACGGGACGCGTGCGAGCAGTCCGCCGCGCAGGCTCGACGATACGTGTGCATCCTGTCCACCTCGCAGGCTCGACGGGACACGTGCGAGCAGCAAGGCCACCCATGCTCACCGGGAAGCGAGCTCTTTGACCTACATGCACCAGCCGCCGCCCGCCTCACTGAAAACTTCTCCATCAATCGGTTAATTAAAGCACCTGGACGGAGGGTGTTTGGTTGTGATCCCATGGCAGCATTTGCTTTCTTCGTGGTTTCAACTCGTATTCCGGCCTAATTTAAATTGCCACATAGCGCAATAGATAATACGACGACAAATAAAATGGCAATAGATAATACGGCGATAAATTTACAATGGCGCAGATACTAATTGTCTTACATATTCTGGATAATTTAAAATGCCACATGCGGCAATGCCCGGAAGACATGAGGGCAAGAGAAGAAGGAAATCGCAGACAATGATCTGGGTCACTACTGTCTCTACTCATCGATGGATTGTCGAGCGAAGACATCCTCCAGCTCCTTCATCAATTCCTCACGACTTTGCTTGAAAGCAGCCACAGATTCCGCCACCTCCTGCTCGTGCTCGATCCGGAGCTTCCTCGAGTAACCCATCAGTTCCTCAACGACCGCTGTTAGTGGCATCCCTGAGGCATTGCTCTGGTCATGCGACATCTTCCATCCGGCGACCTCCACCTCCTTATCGGCGAGCGCCTTGAGGAGATTCACATTGTCACCCATGAGTTGCTCGATGAGGCCAGTCGCCTTGTCAATCGAGGCATGGCGGATCTTGAGCAGCTTTATCAAGCCGTCGACTAGCTCCTGCTGCTTAATGAGGCCAGCGAGAATGTCGTCGTCGCCGGCCAAGGACTTCAGGAACGCCAGCTCATCGCGATGGCCGATGTGGCGAGTGCACTTGTGAGAGCCCTCGCGTGCCCGTGAGAGCTCGTCCAAGGGCTCCTCGGCATGCCGGGACATCTCTGCTGCTGCTGCCACTTCGCGGAGGGACCTCTCTAGTGCTTTCGCGACCTTGGTCTTTTCTGCCTGGTTATATGTCCACTCGAAACTCCTCCTATCGGTCATGGCGGAATGACTTGACAGGAAAGACCAGTTTTGTGGTGATGAGGAGAGGAACTGTGAAGTAATTTTTGAGTCGGTAGTTTTTATAGCTCGGTGCTAAGTGTGAACACATATTAGTTTGATAGGTGTTAACAGATTTGCGATTACTTATTGCGTTGTAATATGCAATGTGATGAGAAACAAGGTTAAAAGTTATTGATATTTCTGGGCCTACAAAGCCCGGTTTGTTGTTCTGGCTCATCGCAAACAGTTCTTTTGGATCAACCGTATGCCACGCATCAAAAGCCTGAAACATGGTCCCGCATTCTCGGATGTACGTGTACGTGTCTGCCCACTATCACACACAGTCAAGATATCACCATCGTATCCTATGGATGCACCGTGGCGCCTCCCATGGGGTGCCAGAAGGCTGACCACGTGATTGCTCACCGTTGAAGCGGCCACGACACGCTTTGCTCCTTGTTGAGGCGGCCGCGGCGCGCTCCGCTCTGGCGTCCCGGCGCACGCTCGGCTCACCGTTGAGGAAAATTTACAATGGTAATGGTTAATAATTGTCTTACATATTCAGGGTAATTTAAAACGCCACATGCGACAAGGACGAGAACACTCACGACCTACAGATGCATACAATTGTAATAAAAATATAGGCTAAAAGGCTGAGCTGGCGGCCTTTCGATGATGGTCTTCTCGGATTCCATGATCAGCATAGCACCCTTGCGTCCATTCACTCCAAGTGTCCCCACCTGCCTCCGCCTACAGAGCTGCTAGAGCAGGATGGCTCTTGGGGCTGCTGGGCCTCTTCCAGAAGATCTTGACAGCGTGCTAACGCGCGCATGATATCTCCACGGATTTGCTCCATTTCCATGTTTCTGGCCCGGTAGCAAATTCCGTCCATCACCTGGATCCTCAAGATATCATGTTGGCAATGTTCTACTTTCTCGGGGACATCAACTCCGCCAAGGATGCGCTCAAGCCTGGCCACCACATCATCGGCATCGAGGTTGACACGGCCACCGTGGGCAATGATGAAGTCGCAGGCTGCTTGGTTCTTTACTGAATCGCAGAGGTCCTCTGCCCATTCCTTGCGGGGCATCAGGCTCTCGATGAGCACTGGTGACATCACTCTTCGGGTAGGTCGTCGATCATGCCGCCGAGCAGCTCTGGATCTTTTGCACGGTGGGTGGCAAACTGCTCATCACCTCTCCTTTTCAATATGTCGATTGTGCGCCCAAGGACTGTCACGCCGATATCGCTGCCGATGGGCATGGTCCCTGCACCATTCGATGAAGCACTTTCTCCCCGACATGCTCCGACTCATTCTCCTTGCCGAAGATGTAACGCAGGTAGGGGTCGATGTCGAAGCTTTGGTCGTTGCCTGGCATGCTTGGAATAACTAATGGTAGATGGGTGAGGACTAGATCTGCGCAGAGTGTCGCGACGGTGCACTATCGCCTGGGTTATATGCAGCAAGCCATTAGCTGGTGGAGGGAAACCAATGAGGGAAGAGGCATGGATTTTACAATTCACACCTCTGGAGCGCGGGAAGACTAAGTGGAGCACACACACAACCCGAATACTGTATGCGGTGCCACGTGTCATTTAACACACATGTGTTAACATAAGGAAACGTATGTGTAACTTACTAATCATCGCACACGGGTACTCACAGACGCATTGTGTGCGATACTCCTAGCCACTGCAAGCAACTAGTTTGCATTTTTCAAAGTTTTTTGTATGAACAGAATCTCACACGAACTAACTATAGTAACCGTATGTGTTATAATTTCTCATCACAAACAATTCATCCGAGTGGGCAGTTTGTTGCGTAACACACACATCTTGTTTACATGAATCGTTTGTGTTCTTTTGGCTCATCACAAATAGTTCATCTATGTGAACTATATGCCTCATATCACACACATCTTGTTAAGTTGACCCTTTCTGTTCTCTTCCCGTCATCGAAAACAGTTTGTCTGAGTGAACCATATGCCGTATATCACACACACCTTGATCTGGCTGACTGTTTCTGTTGCATTCCCTAATAGCACATAGTTCATCGCAGCGAACTGTATGCCGCATATCACACACACATTGATATGGCTGCCCGTTTTGTTGTTCTGACTCATCGCAAATAGTTCTTCTGGTTCAACAGTATGCCTCGCATCGCACACGTAATTAAAATCTGAACCGTGTTTGATGTCTCTGCCATCGCAAACATTTTCCTCTTTTTGATGGTTTTTTACATCCCCGTTTGCGATTAATGCATCGCACTTATTTTTGTCAAAGGGTCTCTAATCATATTGGAGCGTTAGCATCATCCTGCAGTAGTGATGCAACCACATATAATAGTGCCAAGTTAGAGGGAGCACCTGCGATGGTGCACTAGGGGAGATGTGCTCATCATCAACACAGCTACATTGGCGCAGGCTGCGACGCTCGTCGCCCCTCCCTTCGGAGCCCTCAGTTTGGGCATACAAAGGCAGCGGATACCCGGGAGGCGGCCGCTCGTACCATGGCCATGACACTTCCGGCCTCACGACTATGTCGCAACGATGAGACAGCCTCTTCCTAGGCGGAAGTTTCTCGGGCTCGTCAAGGGGAGTCTTGCCTTTCTCCGCGGCCGAGAACGTCCATAACGGCGCCATGGTCGATGCAACAAGCGATGAAGCGAGGAAGAAGAAGGAGCAGGAGAAGCAAAGGAAGAGATGGGCGCCAGGGGCTTCGGCCCCTCTTCCCATTTATAGCCAAGGGGAGGCCAACCGCCGGCCTCCACGATCTAAGGCAATAATTATCTTTTTCCGCATGCAGCAATGACTCGTCAAGTCGGGCAGTTGCCGAGGTGGCGTGGGGAAGCGGAGACACCCACGTCCAATCAATCGCCACGCGTCAAGCGGGGCCGCAGCCTGTTGGGGCCCGTGACACTCCGCACTTGCCCCTTGGCTTTGCCTCGAAGCCAAGCCCGAGCGTGCCTTGAGACCGGGGGCTACTATCGGTGTTCTAGGAATGGGGGTCCCCAGACTTGCCTGCCTGCGGCCCACAGCATGGCCCATAAGTGGCCATGTATGGCCCATCTTCACTAGCAAACACTCAAGTCCCTCGCGAGGTGGATGACACAAGACCTCCTCGGGGGCAGACTCACCGGGCTGGCTCGCGAGGGGCGGAGAGATCAAGGCAAGGGACACCTCGTGAGGTTTCTGTGATGCAAGCCATGACGACTGGAGCCAGGCGGGCGCTAGCGCGCGCAGTGTCCTTGTTTCCTCTTTGGTTCTAAAGAGGCAAGCGCAGGCGAGGAGTCTTGATGCATCAGGCAAAGGTTTCCATATTGGTGCAACAAGACCAAGACCAGCAGGACGACAGGACGGAGGTCACCGTGGAGCCCAAGACGGCGTCACCACCAGAGCTGGCAGGCGAAGACTACTTTTGTCAGGATAACTTGTACTAGTTGTCTCCCTTTGGATTTGGCCGTTGTTGGATCCCTTCCCGCTGAATATTTTGGAAGATGACCAAGGCCTCTATAAATAGGACTAGCCACTACAGTAGGAGGGAACTAGAACCAATCCAGAGAGAGAGGAGAGATCACATCCAGATCATCCTCAACCACACAAGTTCGCCAAGCACAAGAACACCTCTCCTCAGGAGTCTATTCTTCCCTTGTAACTGTTCATCCTCAGCCCAAGAGGCAATCCACCACACCACACTGGAGTACGGTATTACACCACCTCGGTGGCCCGAACCAGTATAAACCCTGTGTCTCTTGTTTTTTGGGTTCGTCAAGCTAGGCCGTGAGAACATGATGTGCGCGAGCTAGAGAGAGGGAGAGATCTTCGTGCACACCCCAGTGTTCGAACCTCAAGGGTTTTGCCGGAACCCAAAATCCAACATTTGGCGCGCCAGGTAGGGGTGCGCTTAAGCTTTCCCCTTTGTCAATCCGCGCTTCGCCACTCCACCAAGCTCATGGCCGATGCTCGTCGGGCCCGCGCTGAGCGTAGGGCCGCCCACGCCACCCGTGTCGCTCAGATAGCCCCTATCGGCGGGCCTCCCCGTCGTTCTCCGTCACCCGCCCCAAACACCGCCACCAGCCCAGTGACAAACGAGCAGCAAGCCTCCTCACTGCACCCCTCCGTGTGGTGAGACGGCCGCACCGCCACCCCGTCACTGACTCCGGCCGGCTCATCGTCTCACGCTCGCCGCACGCCCACGGGCGCGCATGCCGCGCTGCTCATGCCACGCGAGCTTCTGCGCTACCGCCCGGTCGACGACCTCTACGAGGACTGGTTGGACTGCATCACCGAGCTCGTCAGCGCCGTAGGGGGCTCTCCTGCACCATCCCTCTCGCTGCCTCGCCCGCCCCCTGCTGCGGGTGATGTGGCTCACGGAGCGCTTACACCCCCTCCGCATCAAGACGGCACCCTCGCGCCGAGACGCCAGGCTCATGGAGCGCCTCCGCCTCCTCTGCATCAAGACGGCGTCCTCGCTCCAAGATGTGCGGTCCCGCGGCATGATCCGCCGCGCTGTATGCCCGTGCACAAAGAAAGAAGCTGCCAAGAGGTTCCCCGTCCGAAAGAAAACGCTCCAGTGCTCCCATCACCACCACGTCAGGATCGCTTGCCGCGGCAGGGCCATGTGTCGCTTGTCGTGGAGGCGCAAGGACACCAAGATCAAGCTCCGCCTCCATGACGGGCCCTAGTGGCCACGGCAGGCTGCCGTGTCTTCACTCCTGAGCTGTGTAGCGTGATCAAGCCGGATCTGCCTCCTCGCTACAACGGCACCCCCGACCCTACGGTGTTCTTGCAGCTCTATGAGCTGAGCATCGAGGCGGCCAACGGCGACGAAATGGTCATGGCGAACTGGTTTCCCATGGCTCTCAAGGACGGCACTCGCTCATGGCTCCTAAACCTGCCCCCGGGCTCGATCTCCTCCTGGGACGAGATGCACGACCACTTCGTTGCCAACTTCCAGGGCACTCTAGACCGCCCCCGGCCGTGGGTGACCTGCACCGCATCAAGCAACAGCCGGGAGAGACCCTGCAGAAGTACATACAACGCTTCAATAGCGTGTGTCTCAAGATCCCCAAGGTGACATACGAGGCCATCATCTCAGCGTTTTCCGATGGCGTCCATGACATCAAGATGAAGGAGGAGCTTGCCATCCATGAGTAGTTGTGGACGACTTTGGAGCTATTCAAATTGGCAACCAGGTGTGCAAGAGCCAAGGAGGGGTGCGTCTCCCTCCTCGAGCTCCCCGCTGCGGATCCAGAGGAGAAGAAGGCCAAGGTCAAGGACGTGAAGCGCAAGGGGGTGGCCGTACTCGCGGCAGAACCAGACACCAAGCATGGCCGTGACCTCCCCGAGTCATCCAAGGGCAGTCGTACATTCTACGCCTTCCACAACGTGCGCAGCCATAACACCAATGATTGTCAAGAGCTCAGGGCCATTCGAGAGGGACGCATCGGTCGACGCCCCAAGCGCAACGACCGGGCTACGGCTGAGGAGGTGGCGAGGTGGAGGACGTTGGGACGACTATGGGCCCCACTAGGAGTGGCGCGACCAGCCTCGCGAGCACCGCTGGCAGGATCTGCCTCATGAGGGCGCTTGGAGGGACTAGCCTCGCGAGGACCGTCCTCAAGGCACCCTGGTCTCCCTCCGCTGCCGCCGCCACCAAGGAGGAACGACGACCACCAACAAGATGAAGGGGCTGGGGGCTTCTAGGAGCCGTGCGCCATCACCTGCATCTTGGGTGGCGCTCAGGCCCCAGCCTCCTAGTGCATCTTCAACTAGTTCTCTCGCGAGGTGAATGCAGCCCTCCCCAAGCTCGAGGCCACGCGGCCGCTAAGATGGTCCAAGTACGCCATCACCTTTAGCTCGGCGGACCAGCTCAAATCCGGGGCAACCGCCGGCGTCCTCCCGATGCTCTGTTCACCCATAATCGGCAATGTCCAAGTCACGAAGACCCTCATCGACGGCGGCACAGGGATCAGTGTCCTGTCCGTCGAGACGTCCGACAACCTTAAAGTGCCATACGATCAGCTCCAACCTACCAAGACTTTCTCAGGAGTGACTCATGGCTCCACCACCCCGATAGGGAAAGTTCATCTCCCTGTCACCTTCGGTCAGCGTGACAACTACCACACCGAGCTCGCCGACTTCGATGTCGCCCACATCCGCCTGCCGTACAATGCCATCATCGGGTACACAACGCTAGCCAAATTCATGGCAGTCACCCACCATGGCTACAACGTCCTCAAGATGCTGGGCCACAGGGGAGCAGCGCCACCTTAGGATCAGCGCCCGTGCCTGGGGCACCTCTCTCCCTCGCATAGGGAGGCGTGCCTGGCGCCCTCCTCGGGCAGGGCTCGGGGGCTCTCTTCTGGAGGGCCTCAGATCTAGCCAACATCACGAGGGAGGCGCTCGGGCACCATGTGGAGTCATGCTTCACGGCATGTTTCCCTCGGGAGGGCACTAGGCGAGGAGCGCCCGACGCTCAGGAGTTCATCATCGAGACCACTCAGGAGTTGCAGGATGCAAGAGCCATGCGCGGCGACCGCCGCCCACCTGGCGCTGCTCCCCACCCAGGCGAGGGTGGTGAGCTGCATGTCTGCATTGACATCCCAGGGCTCAACAGGGCCGCATCTCCGGAGCGCTTCTGGCCTTCGCGTGCTGGCTGATGTGAGGGTCTACCTCACAGCTACGTTCGCATGCCATTCGGCCTGTCGAGCATGGCAGCTGCCTTCCAGCGCAACTTGTGGAGCATCCTGGTAGGTCAGGAGGCCAGCCTTCACGTAATACTGGCGAAGATGGAGACGGTCTTCAGGAGGCCACCTAGGCCTCCAGAGCCTCCCAAGGCTCTGGGCCTCGACGGCTCGTGAGGAGCGACTTCTTCAACGCGCATCTTCAGCTACCCCAACACTCCTTCGACAACCAAACCAGGTGACATTTTCCAAGCTCATTTAGCTGGGAGCGACCCTTGGGCCGCATCATTCCTAGGCCGCGTGGGTCTATCCTTGCGGCATGTATCCGCTTGCATCTTTAGTTCACCCTACTGGGGGCACCCCTCGGGCTGCATCATCCCCGAGCCGCTCGGGTCCGACCGAGTGGCATGTATCGTTCTTGCATTTACCTAAGCCAGTTTACTTTTCATGCATAATCCATCTGTGGTCATCACTGCCTGCTTGATTATCGCCCGCCATGGGAACCTCCCATGCCGGCACGACGCTTGTGCTCGGGTCCATCCCTGCAACGCTGACAAATCTGAGCGGTCGAGCTCTGGCTCGCGGCATGCCCGCGCACGTCACCTCACCAGACCCTCAGTGCCTTCACCTCCTTGCGAAGCAACCAGTGGCGAACCGGCAATCACCATGGCAATTCGTTCCCCTCCTCGCGCTAACTTGCAGGAAACTCCTGAGGACTACAGCGGGCGGTACCGCAGGCTCTCTCTTCTCCCATGCAATTCGCTTGCACGTTAAAAGGGGGGCTCCTGAGCACCGCGACTCATGAGCTCTTATTGGCTCTCCAGCCCTCATCCCCTAGCCTTGACCACGTCATCACGACCTGGCGTACTGGCGACGGCTGAGCTCGCTCGAGGGCCAGGACCTGAGGACACAGAGCACACGGAAGAGCATCGAGAATAGGGGAAGGCTCGCACGGGCCTAACCTAGCTACCAAATAGTGGTTGACGCCCAAGTCTGGTGCAACACAAGGAACCAGCTCCAGAATGCCAACATAAGTCTTCCTGGATCAACCCAGCGCTACAACATAGGATCCTCATCAGCGGCAGCCTTGTTACGACAAGATCGCCACCCTTTCCTGCCTCTCGGTAGTTGCTTGAGCGCCAAAGGGGACTTCTTGAGCATCGTGCCTCGGGAGCTCTTACTGGACCTCGGGCCGCTCACCTCCTGGCCTTGACCACGGCATCGTGACCTGGCATACTAGCGACGGATGCAGCCTGCCTGGGGACTGGGACCTGTCAGCGTAGAGCACAAAGCTGTCGTGGGGTTGGAAAGGGGAGACCGAGCCGAAACAAGACATGTGATCGCAAATTTTATAATAGGGATAACATGCACAGAAGGCATTACAGACCCTTTACACTCCCCCACGGGGTCCGTTTCGATTCCTCGCAGGGAACAAAAAGAAGGGAGTTCCTAGGAGCTCTATCTGCACGCGCCAGGGCAGCCAACGCCATCATCAACAGTGGGCCACGAGAGGCCGGCGCCAAGCCCATCCAGATCAGCGACAGCGGCGGCCGGACGCTGCAGCCTTGCTCCAGGCCCGATGAGAGCTCGGGGGCACGTAGCTATCGTCGCTTGTCTCCGGAGTCTCGGAGAGCTCGGGAGAATCGCTCGACCACCAGGAGTCACCACTGTCGCTGGAGGAGCTGCTGGCGAGCCCAGCGGCAGGCTCGGCGTTGGCCGCTGCGCCGTCCTGATGACCCCCTTTAGGGCAGCACTCCAAGCAGCAGCCTTCGTTGTCGAAGACCTTGAAGAACATCATGGAGGCGCCGTCGTACTTGAAGTGGATGGCGAGGGCGCCTTCTGCACAGCAGACTCGGGCGACCTCGCCCCACCCACAAGTCATGAAGGTCCTCCCGGAAGTGACGGCTTCAACCTCCGCTCCAGTCGCCGAGGCATCGCAGTAGGCTTGCTGCAGCCTGATAACCCACAAGTATAGGGGATCGCAACGACTTTTGAGGGTAGAGTATTCAACCCAAATTTATTGATTCGACACAAGGGGAGCCAAAGAATATTCTCAAGTATTAGCAGCTGAGTTGTCAATTCAACCACACCTGGAAACTTAGTATCTCCAGCAGAGTGTTTAGTAGCAAAGTAATACGATAGTGGTGGTAACGGTAATAAAAGAGTAATGAAAGCAAAGTAATATTTTTGGTATTATGTAGTGATTGTAACAATAGCAACGGGAAAGTAAATAAGCGTAAACCAGTATATGGAAAGCTCGTAGGCATCGGATCAGTGATGGATAATTATGCCGGATGTGGTTCATCATGTAACAGTCATAACATAGGGTGACACAGAACTAGCTCCAATTCATCAATGCAATGTAGGCATGTATTCCGAATATAGTCATACGTGTTTATGGAAAAGAACTTGCATGACATCTTTTGTCCTACCCTCCCGTGGCAGCAGGGTCCTAATGGAAACTAATGGATATTAAGGCCTCCTTTTAATAGAGAACCGAAACAAAGCATTAGCACATAGTGAATACATGAACTCCTCAAACTACGGTCATCACCGGTTAGTATCCCGATTATTGTCACTTCGGGGTTAACGGATCATAACACATATATATTGATGAAAACATAATAGGTTCAGATCTGAAATCATGGCACTCGGGCCCTAGTGACAAGCATTAAGCATAGCAAAGTTATACCAACATCAATCTCAGAACATAGTGGATACTAGGGATCAAACCCTAACAAAACTAACTCGATTACATGGTAAATCTCATCCAACCCATCACCGTCCAGCAAGCCTACGATGGAATTACTCACGCATGGCGGTGAGCATCATGAAATTGGTGATGGAGGATGGTTGATGATGACGACGACGAATCCCCCTCTCCGGAGCCCCGAACGGACTCCAGATCAGCCCTCCTGAGAGGTTTTAGGGCTTGGTGGTGGCTCCGTATCGTAAAACACGGAAATCTTCTCTCTTATTTTTTTCTCCCCGAAAGCAGTTATATAGAGTTGGAGTTGGAGTCGGGAGGACTCCAGGGGGCCCACGAGGTAGGGGGCCGCGCCCTAGGGGGTGCGCCCCCCACCCTCGTGGATAGGGTGTGGGCCCCCTGGTCTTCATCTTTGGTGAGGATTTTTTATTATTTATTGTAAGACATTCCGTGGAGTTTTAGGTCATTCCGAGAACTTTTGTTTTCTGCACATAAAACAACATCATGGCAATTCTGCTGAAAACAATGTCAGTCCGGGCTAGTTCCATTCAAATCATACAAGTTAGAGTCCAAACAAGGGCAAAAGTGTTTGGAAAAGTAGATACGTTGGAGACGTATCAAGTCCCCCAAGCTTAAACCCTTGCTTGGCCTCAAGCAATTCAGTTGACAAACTGAAATAAATAAAGAAAAACTTTTACAAACTCTGTTTGCTCTTGTTGTTATAAATATGTCAAGCTAGCATTCAAGTTTTCAGCAAAGATTATAACTAACCACAATTGCAATAATTCTCAGGTCTCATGATTACCCATATCAATAGCATAATCAACTAGCAAGCCATAATAATAAATCTCGGATGACAACACTTTCTCAAAACAATCATAATATGATATAACAAGATGGTATCTCGCTAGCCCTTTCTGAGACCGCAAAACATAAATGCAGAGCACCTTTAAAGACCAAGTACAGACTAGACATTGTAATTCATGGTAAAAGAGATCCAATCGTATTTACACCTAATGTAAACTAACAATAATGAATGCAAATGACAGCGGTGCTCTCCAACTGGTGCTTCTTAATAAGAGGATGATGACTCAGCATAAAAGTAAATAGGTAGGCCCTTCGCAGAGGGAAGCAGGGATTTGTAGAGGTGCCAGAGCTCGGTTTTGAAATAGAGGTGAATAATATTTTGAGCGGTATACTTTCATGGTCAACATAACAACCAAGAGATGGCGATATCTTCCATGCTACACACATTATAGGCGGTTCCCAAACAGAATGGTAAAGTTTATACTCCCCCTCCACCAACAAACATCAATCCATGGCATGCTTGAAACAACGAGTGCCTCCAACTAACAACAGTCCCTAGGGGAGTTTTCTTTTGCAATTATTTTGATTTAGTTTGCATAAAGCATGGCACTGGGCATCCCGGTGACCAGCCATTTTCTCGTGAGTGAGGAGCGGAGTCCACTCCTCTTGAGAATAACCCGCCAAGTATGGAAGATACAGACAACCCTAGTTGATACATGAGCTATTCGAGCATACAAAACATGATGATTATTTGAAGGTTTAGAATTTGGCACATACTAATTTACTTGGAACGGCAGGTAGATACTGCACATAGGAAGGTATAGTGGACTCATCTAGAATAACTTTGGGGTTTAAGGGATTGGATGCACAAGCAGTATTCCCGCTTAGTACAGGTGAAGGCTGGCAAAAGATTGGGAAGCGACCAACTAGAGAGCGACAACAGCCATATACATGCATTAAAATTAATAAACATTGGATGCAAGCATGAGTAGGATATGAACATAAATATCGTGAAGGCTATGTTGATTTGTTTCAACTACATGCGTGAACATGTGCCAAGTCAAGTCACTTAGATCATTCAAAGGAGGATACCACCCCATCATACCACATCATAACCATCTCAATAGCATGTTGGCACGCAAGGTAAACCATTATAACTCATAGCTAATCAAGCATGGCACAAGCAACTATGATCTCTAATTGTTATTGCGAACATGTTTATTCATAACAAGCTGAATCAAGAACGATGAACTCATCATATTTACAAAAACAAAAGAGGTCGAGTTCGTACCAGCTTTTCTCATCTCAGTCAGTCCATCATATATCATCATAATTGCCTTTCACTTGCACGACCGAACGATGTGAATAATAATAAGAGTGCACGTGCATTGGACTAAGCTGGAATCTGCAAGCATTCAATAAACAGGAGAAGACAAAGCCATATGGGCTCTTTTGTCAGATCAACAATAATGCATATAAGAGCCACTTCAACAATTTAATCATGGTTGAGGGAGTCCTGGATTAGGGGGTATCCGGACAGCAGGACTATATCCTTTGGCCGGACTATTGGACTATGAAGATACAAGATTGAAGACTTCGTCCCGTGTCCATATTGGACTCTCCTTAGCATGGAAGGCAAGCTTGGCCGTACGGATATGTAGATCTCCTTCCTTGTAACCGACTCTGTGTAACCCTAGCCCCTCCGGTGTCTATATAAACCAGAGGGTTTAGTCCGTAGGACCAACGACAACAATCATACCATAGGCTAGCTTCTAGGGTTTAGCCTCTTCGATCTCGTGGTAGATCAACTCTTGTAATACTCATATCATCAAGATCAATCAAGCAGGAGTAGGGTTTTACCTCCATCAAGAGGGCCTGAACCTGGGTAAAAACATCGTGTCCCCCGTCTCCTGTTACCATCCGCCTAGACGCACGGTTCGGGACCCCCTACCCGAGATCCGCCGGTTTTGACACCAACATTGGTGCTTTCATTGAGAGTTCCTCTGTGTCGTCATCGTTAGGCTGGATGGCTCCTTCAATCATCTATAGCGATGCAATCTGGGGTGAGACTTTTCTCCTCGGACAGATCTTTGTATCCGGCGGCTTCGCCCTGCGGGCCAACTCGCTTGGCCATCTGGAGCAGATCGAGAGTTACGCCCCTGGCCACCAGGTCAGGTTCGGAAGCTTAAACTACATGACAGACATCCGCGGAGACTTGATCTTCGATGGATTCGAGCCCCTGCCAAGTGCGCCGCACCGTCACTATGAGCATGATTTAGCTCTACCATCGGACAGTGTTCAGGAGACCGCACCGGCAACCGCTCCGACCCTCAATTCGGAGCCAATTGCGCCATCCACGGACGGGTGGATAGACCCCGCCACGGAGGCCGCATTCTCAGCGGCGATCGAGCTGAGTATCGACCTTACCCTTCACGGGAGCCATGACGCCGAACTGCCAGATTCTTCCTCGGCCACGGACTCCGAACCGCCTGCGCCCGTGCCTATCCAATCCAACTGGGCACCGATCATGGAGTTCACCTCCACGGATATCCTTCAGCACTCGCCCTTTGGCGACATACTGAACTCATTTAGGTCTCTCTCCTTGTCAGGAGTGTCCTGGCCGAACTATGGCCGGCCAGATCGGGATGCAGACGACGAAGAAATTCGCCGCCCACCCACCACCCACTTAATAGCCACTGTCGATGATTTGACCGACATGCTCGCCTTCGACTCCTAAGACATGCAAAAGGGACCCATTCCAAGGATTCTTTTTAGATTAAGACCCTGCGTAAACCTTTTTAACTATCTCTTGTTGATACACATCCCCCGGATTCTCGGTACAACTGAGAAGGATGCTGATGTATTGGCATGTGGCCACGTCAGAATATTGCACGTACCTGGACACCATGGGCTTATTACAAAGGGCACTGTTTAGCCCGATTTACATCATAAAGACCGAATACCTTAGGGAGTGTTCAGCGTCGCGAGTTTGGCCTTATATGCATAAGCTCCGAATCATGTCTTTGGTCAAATGTTGGGTTTGCCCGGCTCCTGTGTTTTGCTGCCTTACGTTCCCCTCTATCGGCTAGGGCGGCACCAGGAGAACTACTGCGATTGTGCCCTGGTTCATCCGGACGAGCACCTCAGTAGAGAAAGCCGAAAACTGACTGTCATGATATAGCATGAGACTGGTCAACCACTCAATGGCCTAGCGGAATCTTCGGGATTCCTCCGCCTTAACGAACGGCCGTTTCCTGGCCAGGCATGTACGTGCCCCGAATTCGGATGAGCGCGGAGCCACCAGGTGCTATATAGTAGCCCCACTGTCAAACTCCCCTGGCTAAGGAAAGTGTTAAAGCATTATAGTCTGATTGCCTAGTTCGCTGCGCTATCACCTCCTTAATGGACCAAGACGTTGGATGAAGTGTGAACATGCGCCTTCTGCGAGCACCCCCGCATTATATGCATGGGGGCTGAAGCCAACGACTGCCATCTTTCAGGTTATATACATATATACATAAAACGGCCGCACATGAGGCATCATAGTACTTTCGGGGAAAAGTATAAAAACAGCCTTGATAAACTCAATAAAACATTGTTTTTCAATGGGAATACATGCCATTAGAACATAATATTCTTCAAGCACTGCACTTCTATTGAACGAGCGCCCTCAAGAACTTCTCGAAAGTAGTGCTCGACAAGTACTCGGCTCTCGTCCGAATCTTGGGCTACAATGGCGGTGGCCTCCATCTCCGCCCAATATTTCTTCACACGGGCAAGGGCCATCAATGCACCCTCTACGCACGCCGACCTCTTCATCGCGTTGATGTGCGGCACCGCACCAAGGAACTTCTGCACCAAACTAAAATAATTGTTCGGCTTTGGCCTTTCCGGCCACAGATGATCCACAACAGACCTCATGGCGAGTTTGGACAATCTATTCAGCTCGGCCCATTCGGCCAACCGATCAGTCAATGGAAGCGGACGCTCTGGAACGTTAAATTGTGCCCAGAATAGCTTTTCCACTTCGCGATCCTTTTGATCTCGGAAGTATTCGGCCGCATCGGTAGCACTCGCCGCTAAGTCCAGATATGTGTGCACAGATCTCCACAGCCGGTCCAAAGGGGCGTACCAAGGATCTCCAAACTTCATCCGCAGCATAAAGGGCTTCCCTGCCGTGATATCCCTGGCTTGACGCAGCTCCCCCTTCATCGCTCTCATTGTAGAGCGGGTGTCTTTGGTTTCCATCATGGCCTTCTCCAGGTTTGTCCTCTTCGCTTGATCTTCCTTTTCAAGAAGCTCGTAATGGTCAGCGGCGTTCTTCAACTCCACAACCATCCTGGCTATTTCCTCCTTGCTTTGGCAGTGAGCAGCCTGTTCGGCTTTCAGCTCCTCGATTGCCTTTAGGGAAGCCACATCGCTTTTCCTGGCTTGTTCTCTGGCTCAGGCAAGTTCCGGCCGAAGGTTCTCCATGGCCGCAGCTTCATCTGCATTCACACACATGTTATAGATACTGGCATCATGCTCCTCTTCCCATGTGTCACCGGAGGAATCACATGCCCTGTGCCTCGTCAAGCTGCTTGTTGACAAGTGCAATGTTGGCGTCTGCCACGTCAAGCTGCCACTTTAGCTCGACAAACTCATCAGTCCGGCTGGCCATCAGACCCTCTGCCACCTGCATATTAAGGCGGCACGATTATTCCTGGGACTATGATCCTCTGTGCGTTGTCGTCTTCGACAGAACCCAGAGTCTCATGGGCTACTATCTACACAGGGCACATCTAAAAATGTGCACTACTGTAAAAAATGTACATCATTTCGCGTACCTCAAAACCCGTCAGTAGACTCATATAGGCTTCATGCAACCCGCTTTCGGCGGACGAAATCCTTTCAATCACCGTACCCATCAACATGCAGTGCTCTTCTGAGATAGCCGCTTGCTCTAGTAGATCCCTCAGTACGTCCGACCATACACCAGACGGCGCCGGACTCTTTCGTTTGCCCTCTTCAAGAGCCGGATACTGAGGACTTCGGGTGGCCATAGGATTACCTTCTGGCCTTGCCAGATCAGGAGAAAGCTTCCGCGACGACACCTCGGGGTCGCCCGCCTCATGAGGCGGTATGGCAGGGGGAGGCATTTCGCTCTCCATCATCTCTGGAAGAAGATCCCCTGAAGACGAGCTCTGCTGAGAAGGGCTAAGATCCGAACTGCAAGATAAATGCTTTGGTTATTTTCCTCAGAAGTAATGCGAGATATTTTCATTATTAAGTACCCTTTTACTTATAGCTCGGTGGAGGGCTGATCCCCTTGAGGGCATAGTGAAGCCGGGGTATCCCCCAGGGCAGGACCCTCTGGCGAAGATTTCTTCCCCCGTTTGGAGACCATAGTCTCCGGGTCTTCAGAGGCATTCCTCTTCCTTCCCTGGGGAGAGGAAGTTTCAGTTCCTCCTCCCCGGTTAACCTCCTTCGCGGAGGCACTAGCCTCCTTGTCCCCCCTTTATCTTCTCCCGAGGGCACTTGATAAGGCGCGATCTCCAGCATCCTGGTTAGCACGGGATTTGGTGATGTCTCAGGGAGGTTGGCCAGACACCTGATCAACTTTGCCTTCGCTATCCAATCCTGGTCAAAGAGCGGCTTTTTTAGGGCGATGTTGCGATAAATAAACGGACAGTGTGTTCGGATGCGGGGCTACTTACTTGGGTATCCGGGCGATTGCAGCTCAGACCTGCATCCTCAGTGATGTCCGGACACATTATTTGTGGTCCGAAGAACAATTTGTACATCTCCTCGGGCGTCATGCCAAGGAAGTGTTGAATAGCTCGCGGTCCTTCTGGGTTGAATTCCCACATGCGAAGGGGCCGGCGTTTAGAAGGTTGGACTCGACGAACTAGCATAACTTGCACTACCATAACCATACTGAAATCTCTCTCAAGGAGATCTCGGATACGGCTTTGCAGTATTGGCACGTCCTTGGTTGGACCCCAGCTCAGCCCCCTACTGATCCATGACGTAAGTTGTGGTGGGGGGACTGATCGAAAGGTGTGGGCAGCTACCCACTTGGCACTTCGGGGAGCTGTGATGTAGAACCACTCCCGCTGCCACAATCCAGACACCTCTGGGAAGCTACCCTCAGGCCATGGAGCATCAGCAATTTTGCTTATTAAAGTGCCTCCGCACGCTGCGTGCTGCCCCTCGATCATCTTCGGCTTTACATCGAAGGTCTTGAGGCACATGCCAAAGTGAGGGGTAATGCGAAGGAAGGCCTCACATACGACAATAAATGACGAAATGTGAAGAAGGGAATCCGGGGCCAGATCGTGAAAATCTAGCCCATACTAGAACATAAGACCCCTAACAAAGGGATCCAGAGCGAGGCCTAGTACTCGGAGGAAGTGGGAGACGAACACGACGCTCTCGTTGGGTTCGGGAGTAGGGACGGCCTGCCCTCGGGCAGGCAGCCGATGCGAAATTTCGGCGGTCAGATATCTGGCCTCACTCAACCTCTTGATGTCCTCCACCGTGACGGAGGAAGGCATCCACCGACCTTGAAGCTTGGATCCGGACATAGTTGAAGGTCCGAAGCACCTGACTTTAGTTTTGGGTATTAGAACTCGTGGCGAGGGAAGGATTTGATTGAGCACGAGAGGGCAAAAAGAAAAAAGCCTTGTCCCCTTTATAAAGAGGGTGAGTATCAAGCGTCCTCCTCATGGCCATTTGGGACTTGTCTAAGATCTACGAGTCCTACCAATAGGCACGGTTGGGTTACCCACGTCTGTATCGATGGGAATCCCGTAATAAAGGGGACATGATCTCTGCTTCGACAAGACGTGCCAAGGAAACTGGCTCGCGAAATATGATGAGATTGGTTATGAAAAACGATTCGAATAAAGACCTGGCTGTGGTGTGATGTCACACTACGGGGTACGTCAGCAGCTTAGATTTATGGAAATATTATTCTCTCTACGGTGGTATGTGGAACTTGTTTTGCAGAGCCGGACATGATCCTCGTGTTCAAAATCTTCTATGAAGTATTCGGAGGAGGAACCCGCCTTGCAATGCCGAAGACAATCTGCGCGCCAGACTCATCGTCATTGATGCTTGGTTCAGGGGCTACTGAGGGAGTCCTGGATTAGCGGGTATCTAGACAGCCGGACTATATCCTTTGGCCGGACTGTTGGACTATGAAGATACAAGATTGAAGACTTCGTCCCGTGTCCGGATGGGACTCTCCCTGGCGTGGAAGGCAAGCTTGGCAGTACGGATATGTAGATATCCTACCTTGTAACCGACTCTATGTAACCTTAGCCCCCTCTAGTGTCTATATAAACCGGAGGGTTTAGTCCGTAGGACCAATGACAACAATCATACCATAGGCTAGCTTCTAGGGTTTAGCCTCTTCGATCTTGTGGTAGATCAACTCTTGTGATACTCATATCATCAAGATCAATCAAGCAGGAGTAGGGTTTTACCTCCATCGAGAGGGCCCGAACCTGGGTAAAAACATCGTGTCCCCCGTCTCCTGTTACCATCCGCCTAGACGCACAGTTCGGGACCCCCAACCTGAGATCCGCCAGTTTTGACACCGATAATGGTCTTCTCTTATCGACCCCCAAAGAAAAGAAAAGAAATAAAACTATTTACGCGGGAAAGCTCCCAACAAGCAAAAGAAGAATAGGAATTCTTTTTGGGTTTTCTTTTAATAATTACTACAAGCATGAAAAGTAAACTAATTAAAAGCTACAACTAATTTTTTTTTGGTTTTTCTGAAGGTTTATTAAACACACAAGAAGAAAGCATAAAAGGAAATAAACTAGCATGGATGATACAATGAAAAAGTATGAGCACTGACATATAGTAATGAGTGTGTGTGAAAATAAATGTAATGTCGGTGAGAAATACGTACTCCCCCAAGCTTAGGCGTTTGTCCTAAGTTGGTCTATGGCCATGGCTGGCCTGGCTGATATCCATAATAATGGTTGTTGGGGTCATACTGTGATGAGGAAGAAGAAGGCTTCGATTGCCACTGGCTGGCAATCATCTCCGGATCCCACTGATAGTTAGACTGCCGTGAAGGATCAAATTGTGGTTCCGGTTCTAGCTCCTCGGCTGGTGCAGGGTTTCGGTAGCGCGTGGATAGCCGTCAATGGAACAAGGTACGTGCCTACAGTCAAATAAAACAAAGAAGGAGTAGGCAAGGTAATAGTCTAAGGATGATGTTTATTAAGGAACAATTGATATTTAAGCTCTCCTGCCCTATTCTTAATAATAAAATCATGTGCAACCATACTTTTATAATCTAGATAAACACGAGGCAGCACATTTTCTTCCTTCTCAGCATGCCTAATAGGTATGTTAAAATGTGCAGCTAGGCGTGTATCATAGATGCCTCCAAAGATGGGGCCCTTTGTACGGTTCAGACTTAACCGTTTAGCAATAATACCGCCCATACTAAAAGTGTTATCACTGTATAAATCTTGGAGCAAAATAATAATATCAGGGATACTAAGGTTTCCAAGTTTCCGCGAGCAATTAAGCAACGACTAGCAAATAATGCAAAGTAACGTAAGACAGGAAAATGTATGCTAGTGATTCGTGCATCAGAAACCTTCCTAGTTTCCTCTACAGTGATAGTATCAATAAATCCCTCCACATCATTACGATGTGGTTCTTCTGTCTTCCCCTCAAAAGGGACTAAACAAATCCGACAAAAATCATAAAGTGACATCTCCTTATGCTCATCATATAAATGAAACTCCACCCGACTCTGGCGAAGATAACAGTCCGGATGACATCACACTGTACAGGCACCTGGAGCAACAGAATACCCATCAAAGGCTTGTTCCCACTGCGAGGAGTCTGAAAAAGCAGAAGCAAGGGCTCAGGGCTGCACAAGACACACTCAAAATTAGATGGAGTGAAGTACTCAACACTACAGCAAAGTACAGCGGTAGTCGTCACACAAAGAGCTACCCGAAGCGAAAGCTGCTACCTGAATTCCATGAGGAGGCCTTAGATCCCTTGCAATCAAAAAACAAAATAGCCATCCGGTCAGATAGACGACCTCGTGGCCAACATAGAGCGGCAAACGACGCTGCAAACCAGCCAGTACGCGATCCACGTGAGGGCTTGCATCAAAAGGACGGCACAACCAGATCCATCTACGGGCCAAGCAAGCGCGCTCCAGCACACAATGCAACACAACAAAAATCTGAACACCATGGTACACCCAAATACAGGGGTGCCGCACAGCCCCTATGTTTCACCGATGAGGTGTTGGACCATGAATTTCCAGAGGGATTCAAACCCGTAAACATAGAGGCGTACGACGGAACAACAGACCCTGGGGTCTGGATTGAGGACTACATCCTCCATATCCACATGGCTCGAGGAGACGATCTCCATGCCATCAAGTACTTACCCCTCAAGCTCAAAGGGCCAGCTCGGCACTGGCTTAAAAGCCTCCCCGAAAACTCCATTGGAAGCTGGGAAGAGCTCGAGGACGATTTTCGGGAAAAATTTCAAGGGACCTATGTCCGACCATCATATGCAGACGATTTAAGTCATATAACTCAACAACCCGGAGAGTCAGCCCGAAAGCTTTGGAACAGGTTTCTCACTAAAAAGAACCAAATAGTCGACTGTCGGGACGCCGAAGCCTTAGCAGCTTTCAAGCAGAGCATTCGAGACGAATGGCTTGCCAGACACCTCAGCCAAGAAAAGCCAAGAACAATGGAAGCATTAACAAGCCTCATGACCCGCTTTTGCGCGGGCGAGGACAGCTGATTAGCCTGATGCAGCACCAGCGACCCAAGTACATCCAAAGTCAGGGACGGAAACGGGAAGCCACGACGCAGCAAAAACAAGCGCCGAAATAAAGAAGACGGCCCAAAGAGCATGGCGGTAAACGCCGGATTCAGAAGCTCTCGGCCAGGTCAGCAAAAGCTGCCCTCCAAAGGTAACAGAGACGAACTGTCCAGCTTGAACAAGATTCTGAACAAACTATGTCAGATCCACAGCACCCTCAACAAACCTGCAAATCATACCCATAGAGAATGTTGGGTCTTCAAGCAGTCCGGCAAACTCAACGCCGAACACAAGGGGCAGGATACACCAAGCGAAGACGAGGACGAGCCTCGCAAGCAAAGCACTGGGGAACAGAAGAAATTCCCACTAGAAGTCAAAACAGTAAACATGTTACACGTGATGAAGGGGAGAAACAAAGCGGCACTCCTAGAGACACATGCCCGAGGGCCTATCACCGTGGAGTTCTGCCACTGGTCGTCCAAACCGATCACCTTTGACCATCAGCATTACTCGGCAAGTATCCGGCATGCAGGATGGGCTGCCTTGGTGTTAGACCCTATAATTGACGGATACCACTTTCACACAAGTCCTGATGGACGGCGGCAGTAGTTTAAACCTGATATATTAGGACACAGTCCACAAAATGGGGATAGACCCAACAAAAATCAGCCATAGCAATACTACCTTTAAAGGAGTTACGCCAGGCCCAAAAGCCCGTTGTATGGGCTCCCTACTACTAGAGGTTATATTCGGCTTTCCCGATAACTTCCATAGCGAAAAGTTAACCTTCCACATCGCTCCGTTCCAAAGTGGCTATCAAGCACTACTCGGACGCGAAACTTTTGCTCGATTTAACGCAATACCGCATTACGCTTCTCTCATGCTTAAGATGCCCGGTCCAGGTGGCATCATTACAGTAAATGGAAATATTGAGCCCTCCTTGCGCGCGGAAGACCGTGCGGCTGCCTTGGCAGCCGCACACTAGACGGCCTCACCAACTAGAGCATCTGACAGGTCGTTAAGACCAAGGACACGGTTAGACGAGTTCGGTGTAGCTATATATAATTGATACAGGTTTGATGGCTATACCCCTACAACAATACAAGGGGCTCAACGCGTGTGAACAAGTGACAATTAGGCTCAACTTACTCATCTGGAACTATACATGGTTTATTTAGAATAACCTACCTTTTGCACGACAACTTTTCAACTAAGTTCCTCTCTTTTTCAAATGACCATCATGCTACACCCGTCCAGGATACGGCACAATGGAGACACAGGCGTAGACATGCAAAAGGGACCCGTTCCAAGGATTCTTTTTAGATTAAGACCCTGCATAAACCTTTTTAACTGTCTCTTGTTGATACACATCCCCTGGATTCTCGGTACAACTGAGAAGGATGCTGATGTATTGGCATGTGGCCACGTCAGAATATTGCACGTACCTGGACACCAGGGGCTTATTACAAAGGGCACTGTTTAGCCCGATTTACATCATAAAGACCGAATACCTTAGGGAGTGTTCAGCGTCGTGAGTTTGGCCTTATATGCATCAGCTCCGAATCATGTCTTTGGTCAAATGTTGGGTTTGCCTGGCTCTTGTGTTTTGCTGCCTTACGTTCCCCTCTATCGGCTAGGGCAGCACCAGGAGAACTACTGCGATTGTGCCTTGGTTCATCCGGACGAGCACCTCAGTAGAGAAAGCCGAAAACTGACTGTCATGATATAGCGTGAGACTGGTCAACCACTCAATGACCTAGCGGAATCTTCGGGATTCCTCCGCCTTAATGAAGGGCCGTTTCCCGGCCAGGCATGTACGCGCCCCGAATTCGGATGAGCGCGGAGCCACCAGGTGCTATATAGTAGCCCCACTGTCAAACTCCCCTGGCTAAGTGAAAGTGTTAAAGCATTATAGTCCGATTGCCTAGTTCGTTGCGCTATCACCTCCTTAATGGACCAAGACGTTGGATCAAGTGTGAACATGCGCCTTCTGCGAGCACCCCCGCATTATATGCATGGGGGCTGAAGCCGACGACTGCCATCTTTCAGGTTATATACATATATACATAAAACGGCCGCACATGAAGCATCATAGTACTTTCGCGGAAAAGTATAAAAACAGCCTTGATAAACTCA
This sequence comes from Triticum urartu, assembly GCF_056163025.1. Lineage (NCBI taxonomy): Eukaryota > Viridiplantae > Streptophyta > Magnoliopsida > Poales > Poaceae > Triticum > Triticum urartu. Next base: position 307,105,530 of record NC_141874.1, read on the forward strand.
ATAAAACATTGTTTTTGAATGGGAATACATGTCATTAGAACATAATATTCTTCAAGGACTGCACTTCTATTGAACGAGCGCCCTCAAGAACTTCTCGAAAGTAGTGCTCGACAGGTACTCGGCTCTCGTCCGAATCTTGGGCTGCAATGGCGGTGGCCTCCATCTCCGCCCAGTATGTCTTCACACGGGCAAGGGCCATCAGTGCACCCTCTACGCACGCCGACCTCTTCATCGCGTTGATGTGCGGCACCGCACCAAGGAACTGGTGCACCAAACTAAAATAATTGTTCGGCTTTGGCCTTTTTGGCCACAGATGATCCATAACAGACCTCATGGCGAGTCCGGACAATCTAATCAGCTCGGCCCATTCGGCCAACCGATCAGTTAATGGAAGCGGACGCTCTGGAACGTTCAATTGTGACCAGAACAGCTTTTCCACTTAGCGATCCTTTTGATCTCGGAAGTATTCGGCCGCATCGGTAGCACTCGCCGCTAAGTCCAGATATGCGTGCACGGAACTCCACAGCCGGTCCAAAGGGGCGTACCAAGGATCTCCAAACTTCATCCGCAGCATAAAGGGCTTCCCAGCCGCGATATCCCCGGCTTGACGCAGCTCCCCCTTCATCGCTCTCATTGTAGAGCGGGTGTCTTTGGTCGCCATCATGGCCTTCTCCAGGTCTGTCCTCTTCGCTTGATCTTCCTTTTCAAGAAGCTCGTAATGGTCAGCGGCGTTCTTCAACTCCACAACCATCCTGGCTATTTCCTCCTTGCTTTGGCAGTGAGCAGCCTGTTCGGCTTTCAGCTCCTCGATTGCCTTTAGGGCAGCCACATCGCTTTTCCTGGCTTGTTCTCTGTCTCGGGCAAGTTCCGCCCGAAGGTTCTCCACAGCCGCAGCTTCATCTGCATTCACACACATGTTATAGATACTGGCATCATGCTCCTCTTCCCATGTGTCACCGGAGGAATCACATACCCTGTGCCTCGTCAAGCCGCTTGTTGACAAGTGCGATGTCGGCGTCTGCCACGTCAAGCTGCCACTTTAGCTCGACAAACTCATCAGTCCGGCTGGCCACCGGACCCTCCGCCACCTGCATATTAAGGCGGCACGATTATTCCTGGGACTATGATCCTCTGTGCATTGTCGTCTTCGACAGAACCCAGAGTCTCAGGGGCTACTATCTACACAGGGCACATCTAAAAATGTGCTTTACTGTCAAAAATGTACATCATTTCGCGTACCTCAAAACCCGTCAGTAGACTCATATAGGCTTCATGCAACCCGCTTTCGGCGGACGAAATCCTTTCAATCACCGTACCCATCAATGTGCAGTGCTCTTCTGAGATAGCCGCTTGCTCTAGCAGATCCCTCAGTACGTCCGACCATACACCAGACGGCGCCGGACTCTTTCGATTGCCCTCTTCAAGAGTCGGATACTGACGACTTCGGGTGGCCATAGGATTACCTTCTGGCCTTGCCAGATCAGGAGAAACCCTCCGCGATGACACCTCGGGGTCGCCTGCCTCATGAGGCGGTATGGCAGGGGGAGGCATTTCGCTCTCCATCATCTCTGGAAGAAGATCCCCTGAAGACGAGCTCTGCAGAGAAGGGCTAAGATGCGAACTACAAGATGAATGCTTCAGTTATTTTCCTCAGAAGTAATGCGAGATATTTTCATTATTAAGTACCCTTTTACTTATAGCTCGGTGGAGGGCTGATCCCCTTGAGGGCATAGTGAAGCCGGGGTATCCCCCAGGGCAGGACCCTTCGGCGAAGATTTCTTCCCCTGTTTGGAGACCGTAGTCTCCGGGTCTTCAGAGGCGTTCCTCTTCCTTCCCTAGGGAGAGGAAGTTTCAGTTCCTCCTCCCCGGTTAACCTCCTTCGCAGAGGCACTAGCCTCCTTGTCCCCCCCTTTATCTTCTCCTGAGGACACTTGATAAGGCGCGATCTCCAGCATCCTGGTTAGCACAGGATTTGGTGATGTCTTAGGGAGGTTGGCCGGACACCTGATCAACTTTGCCTTCGCTATCCAATCCTGGTCAAAGAGCGGCTTTTTTAGGGCGATGTTGCGATAAATAAACGGACAGTGTGTTCGGATGCGGGGCTACTTACTTGGGTATCTGGGCGATTGCAGCTCAGACCTGCATCCTCAGTGATGTCCGGACACATTATTTGTGGTCCGAAGAACAACTTGTACATCTCCTCAGGCGTCATGCCAAGGAAGTGTTGAATAGCTCGCGGTCCTTCCGGGTTGAATTCCCACATGCGAAGGGGCCAGCGTTTGGAAGGCTGGACTCGACGAACTAGCATAACTTGCACTACCATAACCATACTGAAATCTCTATCAAGGAGATCTCGGATACGGCTTTGCAGTATTGGCACGTCCTTGGCTGGACCCCAGCTCAGCCCCCTGCTGATCCATGATGTAAGTTGTGGTGGGGGGACTGATCGAAAGGTGTGGGCAGCTACCCACTTGGCACTTCGGGGAGCTGTGATGTAGAACCACTCCCGCTGCCACAATCCGGACACCTCTAGGAAGCTACCCTCAGGCCATGGAGCATCAGCAATTTTGCTTATTAAAGTGCCTCCGCACGCTGCGTGCTACCCCTCGATCATCTTCGGCTTTACATCAAAGGTCTTGAGGCACATGCCGAAGTGAGGGGTAATGCGAAGGAAGGCCTCACATACGACAATAAATGACGAAATGTGAAGAAGGGAATCCGGGGCCAGATCGTGAAAATCTAGCCCATAATAGAACATAAGACCCCTAACAAAGGGATCCAGAGCGAGGCCTAGTACTCGGAGGAAGTGGGAGACGAACACGATGCTCTCGTTGGGTTCGGGAGTAGGGACGACCTGCCCTCGGGCAGGCAGCCGATGCGAAATTTTGGCGGTCAGATATCTGGCCTCACTCAACCTCTTGATGTCCTCCACCGTGACGGAGGAAGGCATCCACCAACCTTGAAGGTTGGATCCGGACATAGTTGAAGGTCCGAAGCACTTGACTTGAGTTTTGGGTATTAGAACTCGCGGCGAGGGAAGCATTTGATTGAGCACGAGAGGGAAAAAAGAAAAAGCCTTGTCCCCTTTATAAAGAGGGTGAGTATCAAGCGTCCTCCTCGTGGCCATTTGGGACTTGTCTAAGATCTACGAGTCCTACCAATAGGCACGGTTGGGTTACCCACGTCTGTATTGATGGGAATCCCGTAATAAAGGGGACACGATCTCTGCTTCGACAAGGCGTGCCAACGAAACCAGCTCGCGAAATACGATGAGATTGGTTATGAAAAACGATTCGAATAAAGACCTGGTTGTGGTGTGATGTCACACTACGAGGTACGTCAGCAGCTTAGATTTATGGAAATATTATTCTCTCTACGGTGGTATGTGGAACTTGTTTTGCAGAGCCAGACACGATCCTCGTGTTCAAAATCTTCTATGAAGTATTCGGAGGAGGAACCCGCCTTGCAATGCCGAAGACAATCTGCGCGCCGGACTCATCGTCATTGATGCTTGGTTCAGGGGCTACTGAGGGAGTCCTGGATTAGGGGGTATCCGGACAGCCGGACTATATCCTTTGGCCGGACTGTTGGACTATGAAGATACAAGATTGATGACTTCGTCCCGTGTCCGGATGGGACTCTCCCTGGCGTGGAAGGCAAGCTTGGCAGTACGGATATGTAGATCTCCTTCCTTGTAACCGACTCTGTGTAACCTTAGCCCCCTCCGGTGTCTATATAAACCGGAGGGTTTAGTCCGTAGGACCAACGACAACAATCATACCATAGGCTAGCTTCTAGGGTTTAGCCTCTTCGATCTTGTGGTAGATCAACTCTTGTGATACTCATATCATCAAGATCAATCAAGCAGGAGTATGGTTTTACTTCCATCGAGAGGGCCCGAACCTGGGTAAAAACATCGTGTCCCCCGTCTCCTGTTACCATCCGCCTAGACGCACAGTTCGGGACCCCCTACCTGAGATCCGCCGGTTTTGACACCGACAATGGTCTTCTCCTATCGACCCCCAAAGAAAAGAAAAGAAATAAAACTATTTACACGGGAAAGCTCCCAACAAGCAAAATAAGAATAGGAAATCTTTTTGGGTTTTCTTTTAATAATTACTACAAGCATGAAAAGTAAACTAATTAAAAGCTACAACTAATTTTTTTTGGTTTTTCTTAAGGTTTATTAAACACACAAGAAGAAAGCAAAAAAGGAAATAAACTAGCATGGATGATACAATGAAAAAGTATGAGCACTGACATCTAGCAATGAGTGTGTGTGAAAATAAATGTAATGTCGGTGACAAATACGTACTCCCCCAAGCTTAGGCTTTTGGCCTAAGTTGGTCTATGTCCACGGCTGGCCTGGCTGATATCCATAATAATGGTTGTTGGGGTCGTACTGTGATGAGGAAGAAGAAGGCTTCGATTGCCACTGGCTGGCAATCATCTCCGGATCCCACTGATAGTTAGACTGCCGTGAAGGATCAAATTGTGGTTCCGGTTCTCGCTCCTCGGCTGGTGCAGGGTTCCGGTAGCGCGTGGATAGCCGTCAACGGAACAAGGTACGTGCCTACAGTCAAATAAAACAAAGAAGGAGTAGGCAAGGTAATAGTCTTAGGATGATGTTTATTAAAGAACAATTGATATTTAAGCTCTCCTGCCCTATTCTTAATAATAAAATCATGTGCCACCATACTTTTATAATCTAGATAAACACGAGGCAGCACTTTTTCTTCCTTCTCAGCATGCCTAATAGGTATGTTAAAATGTGCAGCTAGGCATGTATCATAGATGCCTCCAAAGATGGGGCCTTTGTACGGTTCAGACTTAACCGTTTAGCAATAATACCGCCCATACTAAAAGTGTTATCACTATATAAACCTTGGAGCAAAATAATAATATCAGGGATACTAAGGTTTCCAAGTTTCCGCGACCAATTAAGCAACGACTAGCAAATAATGCAAAGTAACGTAAGACAGGAAAATGTATGCTAGTGATTCGTGCATCGGAAACCTTCCTAGTTTCCCCTACAGTGATAGTATCAATAAATCCCTCCACATCATTACGATGTAATTCTTCTGTCTTCCCCTCAAAAGGGACTAATCAAATCCGACAAAAATCATAAAGTGACATCTCCTTATGCTCATCATATAAATGAAACTCCACCGTAGGTGGTGAGTTCCTAGAATGAAAATGAAAGTTTTTCACAAAGGTATTTGTGAGAAAGAGATACTGATCGCATTGGTCGTGGAGGAAACCAGTGAGGCCTGCATTATGAGCCAATTCATGAAAATCTTCATAAATCCCAGCTACTCTTAAGAAATCCTCGGAAGGCCATTCACATGCCCGAACCTCCGCGGTGCGCGGCAAATTATACTTAGGCTTCGGTGCCTTTTCCTTCGAGCTTTGGCTCGATGAGCCCCTCAATAATCTCCTCATCATTTTCTGAAAAATCTTGAAATTTTTAGTAACTTCAAAATAAAAGTAAACCAAACTCAATAATATTGATAGCAACCACTCCTACAAGTGCCTAGGGCCTATATCATGCATCAAAACTACTTTTGGCCATATAAATTTGACATGCAAGCTCAAGAATAGGGTATTGCGTTAAATCGAGCAAAAGTTTCGCGTCCGAGTAGTGCTTGATAACCACTCCTACAAGTGCCTAGGGCCTAAGCAGTAAAAATTTGCAATGAATAAAGCACTAGAACAAAAACTAATTGGACCAATGGAGGAGTCACATACCAAGGAACAATCTCCCCAAGCAGTTTTGTGAGAGGTGCTTTGAGCAAGGAGATCGAAAATGGCAGCAAAGTGAGCTAGAAATCGTGCTTGAGTTGGTTTCTCGTGTTTGTGGGAGGAAGAAGAAGAGGATGGGTGCAGGAATGAGTGGAGGAGGGCCACTGTGGGCCCACGAGGCAGGGGGGCGCGCCCTAGAGGGGTGGGCGTGCCCTCCACCCTCGTGGCAAGGTGCTTGGCCCCCCTGGTGCGTTCTTCGTTCCATAAATCCTCAAATATTCTAGAAAAAATCATATTTAATGTTCAGGGCATTTGGAGAACTTTTATTTTCGAGGTATTTTTATATTGCACAAATAATCATATAACAGACAGAAAATTATTTATTTTTACTTTATTTCAACTAAATAACAGAAAGTATAGAGAGGGTACAGAAGGTTGTGCTTCTAGTTTCATCCATCTAATGCTCATCAAAAGGAATCCACTAACAAGGTTGATCAAGTCTTGTTAACAAACTCATTCCGATTAACATGAAACCGGAGAAATTTCGAATAGCACTAGGTTACCTCAACAGGGATATGCACATCCCCAATAATAAGTATATCATATTTCTTGTTGACAGTAGTAAGAGGAAATTCAAAACCTCCAAATATAATCGATGGAATTTTTCCGATAGAATTGATACTATGAACTTGAGGTTGTTTCCTCGGAAAGTGTACCGTATGCTCATTACCATTAACATGAAAAGTGACATTGCCTTTGTTGCAATCAATAACAGCCCCTGCAGTATTAAGAAAAGGTCTTCCAAGAATAATAGACATACTATCGTCCTCGGGAATATCAAGAATAACAAAGTCCGTTAAAATAGTAACGTTTGCAACCACAACAGGCACATCCTCACAAATGCCGACAGGTATAATAGTTGATTGATCAGCCATTTGCAAAGATTTCAGTAGGTGTCAACTTATTCAAGTCAAGTCTACGATATAAAGAGAGAGGCATAACACTAACACCGGCTCCAAGATCACATAAAGCAGTTTTAACATAGTTTCTTTTAATGGAGCATGGTATAGTAGGTACTCCTGGATCTCCAAGTTCCTTTGGTATTCCAACCTTAAAAGTATAATTATCAAGCATGGTGGAAATTTCAGCTTCTGGTATCTTTCTTTTATTTGTAACAATATCTTTCATGTACTTAGCATAAGGATTCATTTTGAGCATATCAGTCAATCGCATACGCAAAAAGATAGGTCTAATCATTTCAGCAAAGCGCTCAAAATCCTCATCATCCTTTTTCTTGGATGGTTTGGGAGGAAAAGGCATGGGTTTCTGAACCCAAGGTTCTCTTTCTTTACCATGTTTCCTAGCAACAAAATCTTTCTTATCATAACGTTGATTCTTTGATTGTGGCTTATCAAGATCAACAGCAGGTTCAATTTCTACATCATTATCATTACTAGGTTGAGCATTATTATTAACATCATCATTAACATTTTCATTAGGTTCATGTTCATTGCCAGATTGTGTTTTAGCATCAGACATAGAGATATCATTTGGATTATCAGGTGGTTCAGCAATAGGTTCACTAGAAGTTTGCACAGTTCTATCATTTTTTCTTCCTTTTAGAAGAACTAGGTGCATCAATATTATTTCTCTGAGAATCTTGCTCAATTCACTTAGGGTGGCCTTCAGGATACAAAGGTTCCTAAGTCATTCTACCAGTTCTAGGAGCCACTTTAACAGCATAATCATTTTTCTTACTATTCATCTCATTGAGCAATTCCTTTTGATCTTTAAGTACTTGTTCTACTTGAGTGGTAACCATAGAAGCATGTTTGCTAACAAGTTTAAGTTCACCTCTAATATTAGCCATATAATCACCCAAGTATTTAATCATGTCAGCATCTTGTTTTAATTGTCTACCAAAATAAGCATTGAAGTCTTCTTTCTTAAACATAAAATTATCAAACTCATCCAAGCACTAACTAGCAATTTTAGTAGGAGGGATTTCAGCTTTATCATAATTATAGAGAGAATTTACCTTTACTACCTGTGTCGGTTTATCGAGGTCTAGAGGTTCTTCAATAAATAAAGGATTAAGATCATATGTTTCTTCAATAGGCGGTAAATTAAGACCATGTATTTCTTCAATAGGAGGTAAATTTTTAACATCTTCAGCTTTAATACCTTTTTCTTTCATAGATTTCTTCGCCTCTTGCATATCTTCGGGACTGAGAAATAGAACACCTCTCTTCTTCGGAATTGGTTTAGGAATAGGATCATTAATTGGAGCAGGAGCTGGCTCAGGAGGTGCCCAATTATTTTCATTTGTCAACATATTATTCAATAAGATTTTAGCTTCATCCGGTGTTCTTTCCCTGAAAAGAGAACCAACACAACTATCCAGGTAATCTTTGGAAGCATCGGTTAGTCCATTGTAAAAGATATCAAGTATTTCATTTTTCTTAAGAGGATGATCAGGCAAAGCATTAAGTAACTTGAGAAGCCTCCCCAAGCTTGTGGGAGACTCTCTTCTTTAATTTGCACAAAGTTCTATATTTCCTTTAAAGCAGCTTGTTTCTTATGAGCAGGGAAATATTTAGCAGAGAAGTAGTAAATCATATCCTAGGGACTACGCACACAACCAGGATCAAGAGAATTAAACCATATCTTAGCATCACCCTTTAATGAGAACGAAAATATTTTAAGGATATAAAGGTAGCGAGATTTCTCATCATTAGTGAACAGGGTGGCTATATCATTTAATTTAGTAAGATGTGGCACAACAGTTTCAGATTCATAGCCATGAAAAGGATCAGATTCAACCAAAGTAATTATATCAGGATCAACATAGAATTCATAATCCTTATCAGTAACACAGATAGGTGAAGTAGCAAAAGCAGGGTCAGGTTTCATCCTAGCATTTAGAGATTGCTTATTCCATTTAGCTAATAACCTTTTGAGTTCATATCTATCTTTGCAAGCTAAAATAGCTAAAGAGGCTTCTTGATCAAATAAATAACCCTCAGGAATAACAAGTGATTCTTCATCATAATCAGATTTAATATTTTCAATCTCTCTAGCCCTAGCAAGTCGTTCCTCGATAAAATCACCAAGTGGCACATTAGTATCAAGCATAGAAGTAGTTTCATCATAAGTATCATGTATAGTAGAAGTAGCATCATCAATAACATGTGACATATCAGAACGAATAGCAGAAGCAGGTTTAGGTGTCGCAAGCTTACTAATAACAGAAGGTGAATCAAGTGCAGAGCTAGATGGCAGTTCCTTACCTCCCCTCGTAGTTGAGGGATAAATTGTTGTGTCGGGACCCCGATTCCAAATCACATCGATCTAGCCGGTAACACCTCATATCACTTTGCGGCCTCACGCACGGTATTCCCACGGGTGTCGCCTTACCCTGGCCCGGGACCGTTTGCGCCTTTTGACTCACGTATATGATTGTGTCGCTAGCATTCATATGACAGAGAACCCGAGCCAACATGGCTAGTCGTGAACCCAAAGCGGCACTAACCCATGGGAATAGTCATACATGATTCACATCGAGCATGTCAGTCAGCAGCGTGTGAATCTGAGCTGTAGCACTGGGCTAACAGGACTCCGGATGTCACCGCGTGACATTTCCCCGAAGGGATAGACACAGGAACAAAGTGAAGCACATGCCGGCCAGTCAAGTGTCCTGAGCAGTAGTGCTGGGCTAGCAGGACTCCGGTGAACCGGGCTGTAGCGGACTACTATGGCTCAAGGAAGCACTAGACTACATTTCCCCATAAGATAGACTGCCAAGGATAAACAACTAGATTGTCGGATCCCACACATAGCAATACACGTCACACGTATGCATAACATGCAAGTATGTGTTGTACAATGTGGCATCACAACATAACGCAAACTCATATAGATAAAGGCTCAGAAGAGCCACATAGCATAAAATACAAACAGGGATCACATGACCCATCATTCAGAGCATACAAGCAACGGAAGCATTACATGTCTGGGTACAGACAACTACAAAGAAGGGGCTAAGAGGCCTAACTATCCACAAGTCCTTCCCAAGGGCACAAGATCGTAGCTGAGGTGCAAGCTACTCGTCGAAGTCCAAGCGGGACTACTAGTGAGACAGATGTCTCACCTGCAAAACATAAATAAAGCAAACATGAGTACAAAGGTACTCAGCAAGACTTACATCAGATCCTATCATACATGCATTTGTATCAAGAATATAATGTGGGGTTTAGTTGTAGCAAGCCAGCTTTGACTCGGTGGCTATCATGTTCTACGACAACGAGAAACTTCTTTGAGGTGAGGTAGCGCACACGAGTCCACTAATCACCACATCAAAACACCACTATGGATTCACCCTCGTCTTCTTACGAGAAGGCCATCCATAGCACTTACACTTGTCTTGAGCATTTTAGAGTATCCACTTTAAGTTGTCTATGTACCACGTAAGCATCCAAGAAGTCCATAATCGAGGACACGGCTATTCGAATAGATCATGATAACCCTGCGGGGGTGTACTTCTTCACACACGCTCTCACCACTTATCACCATGTACACGTCATGTACCTCGGCAACCTTCAAGCGGAAGCCTGGCGAGGGTGTCGGCCACGACCTGACTAACCACACAAGACTCTAGTCCAGGTTTATCGCCTATTCGGGTTCCATCCGCAAGGAGATCCGGCCGGGGTGTCGCTCACGGCCCCAAACGATATGTGCAGGGTTCCCAAGCCCACCTCGCTGGATGGATCTATGCTTGGTACACCGTGCCACTTGTGCCTAGTCTGTCCCAAGCCCACCTGGCCGGGTGCCACTTGGTAGACTACTAACACTACCTACAAACACCAGAAACTATTTGCAACTCCTGGACAGAGATCAAGTTGGCTAATAAGTCGAGAGGGGCACTTAGCATTCCAATGTGTGGTAGTAGCTAGTCATTGGACAACATACACGGAACTCAGTGCTTAAGGACGGTTCTAGTGAGACAACCCACCATGTACTCCTACATGGCCTCTCACCGCTACCTTTACCAAATCGTGTTCACACGCTTAACTCTTAGCACCAGAACATATCGTACCACTCCAATTCATTCCTAATGAATCAGACTTGACACAACTCTAAGCAATAGCAGGCATGGAATGGCAAGAACACAACATGGCTCGATCAACTCCTACACATGCTAGTGGGTTTTAACTATTTACTGTGGCAATGACAGGTCATGCAGAGGAATGGGTTCAACTACCGCAACATAAAGTAGCAGTTGAATCGTTGTTGTCCTAATACAATAAATGAGAGCAGGAGCGAGAGAGTAGGATTTTATCGGAATGAACAAGGGGGTTTGCTTGCCTGGTAGATCAACGGAGGGGGCATTGCTCCTCAGACAGGTACTCTGGATCGGTCTTCGGAGCAGGACCTATCGAGAAGGAATGATGTCGGCAATCAATACACCAACATATGCAACAATATGATGCATGAACATGGCATGTAGATGTGATGTTGTTTGAGCTAATGCAGCTAGCATTCAATTGGATGAAGTCCATTTGAACCAAGAATTCAAATGCAACTCCAAGTTAAGTCTTTATAAATGCCATTTATATGTTTTCACCTATACAGCAAGTATAAGTTGGTTTGTCATGCATGAAAATGGTACAGATGGATAGATTGCATTTTTCTGATAATTTTTCATATATAAATTATTTCAATCTGAGCTACGGTTGAATTTTTATGAATTTTTGAAGTTTGCATTAATTTCTGGAATTTCCTGAATAAGAATAACTCCAGAAAAAGAGTTATTGCATCAGCATGACATCACCCTGATGTCAGCAGGTCAACTGGGCACCTCCAGGTCAAACCTGACCAGTGGGGTCCACTGGTCAGTGACTGGGGCTGGTTAGTGACACTGTCAGGTGGGTCCGGTCAACGCCCACGTCAGCAAAGTCAACATGACATGTGGGGACAGTCAACATGTGACGTGGCCGGGTCAACCCGACCTGTGGGGCCCCTGTGGTTAGTTAAACATAACTGGAAATAAACTAAGTTTACTTATGGGCATGGGGCCCATCCGTCAGTGAGCTATGGGGTTAGTTAGTGGCGTCATTAGTGGCTAATGACAGGCCACGTCCACCTCGCCGGAGTTCGGCCGGCGCTGACCAAAATGACGGTGGAGCGTTTCGGAAAAACGCTACGGGGCTCCGTTTTGTACGCGGTTTGTTGCTACGGCTTTCTGACGCTCTTGCGCATCTAGTGGTGGCAGCGGCTGCAGCTGGGACGGCCTGAGTCGATGGCGGCAGCGGCTAGGCGGCGGCCGGAGTTCGGGCACAATGGTGTGGGCGGTGCGGGGCACGGGAGGAACCATGGATGGTCGTGTTCGACTCGCGGTGGTGCGGTGAGTGCAACGGTGAGCTCAAACGCGAGCTTGCTCGGCCGTAGCTACGATGGCGACACGGCCGGCGGCGGGGAGCTTCAGCTCCGGTGAGAACGAGGGCTACCAGGCGCAATCGAGGCGGGGAAGAGAGGGGTTCGAAGCGGTAGCTCACATAGAATTGAACGGAGGCCTCGGCGAGCTCGGGGAGGTGCTGGTGGTGATGAGAGGTTGCCGGCGATCTCGGTGGCCGAACGAAGAGGGCGGCGGCGGTGGCGGTGTTGCAGCGCGTCCGGGGCCTCATGGCTCATCGAGGAGGTAGAGGACGAATTGGCGGAGCTTCTGGGCGCGTCGGTGAGGCGTGGGGTGGCCGGTGGCCGTGGGAACGGCGAGCGGCGCGACTCGGGTGTGCTCGGGAAGGGAGCAGAGGGCGAGGGAGAGAGCAGAGAGTGAGGGAGAGGAGCGAGGGGGCTACGGGGCGTCTCCAGACGCGTCGGGGCGCCTCGGTGGCAAGCAGGAGGTGGCCAGGGGCGGCACACGGGCGACAGGCAGCCGCCTGCCTACTCTGGCGGGAGGTTGGTGATGACTGGCACTGTGGGCCAGTGGGCCGCACAGTGCTGGGCCAGCTGGGGCACCAGATGGGCTGCAGGTAAGTTAGGTAGGTTTCTGCCCTTTCTATTTTTGTTTCTGTTTTCTAATTTGCAGTTTGTTTTTGATCCAGTTTTTTAAAAAACCAAATCAATTTTATAAATCCTGAAAATATTCATGAGCACTTTCTGAATTATTTCAGTGGCCCACAAATAGTTCCAACACTATTTGAGCATTTAAATTATTTGTAGTGTTTAACTGCCCAAAGTCAAATAGTTTAAGATTTAATTCAAAAATCCAGGAATGACCTATAATTATGTTCATCATTTTTGGAAGAGGTTTTCACCTTTATCAGAAATCATGAACATTTCCTAAGGCATTCTGGGTCATTGAAAAATATTTTATTTGAACCTATTTGAATTTCATTTGGTGCTAGGGTTTACCAATCCCCATTTCAGGTTTAAATGGAATTTGAACATGATGCACAACTGACTAGCTGGTCTAGGACAGACCACAACTAGGGATGTGACATGTTGTCTTAGCGTCTTCCAAATTCTTCATAGTGTCCAGCAGATATAAATCCCAAGTGACTCAAAGAATAGAGCTATGCTCCCCGGCAACGGCGCCAGAAATTAGTCTTGATAACCCACAAGTATAGGGGATCGCAACAGCTTTCAAGGGTAGAGTATTCAACCCAAATTTATTGATTCGACACAAGGGGAGCCAAAGAATATTCTCAAGTATTAGCAGCTGAGTTGTCAATTCAACCACACCTGGAAACTTAGTATCTGCAGCAGAGTGTTTAGTAGCAAAGTAATACGATAGTGGTGGTAACGATACAAAAGAGTAATGAAAGCAAAGTAATATTTTTGGTATTATGTAGTGATTGTAACAATAGCAACGGGAAAGTAAATAAGCATAAACCAGTATATGGAAAGCTCGTAGGCATCGGATCAGTGATGGATAATTATGCCGGATGTGGTTCATCATGTAACAGTCATAACATAGGGTGACACAGAACTAGCTCCAATTCATCAATGTAATGTAGGCATGTATTCCGAATATAGTCATATGTGCTTATGGAAAAGAACTTCCATGACATCTTTTGTCCTACCCTCCCGTGGCAGCAGAGTCCTAATGGAAACTAAGGGATATTAAGGCCTCCTTTTAATAGAGAAGCGGAACAAAGCATTAGCACATAGTGAATACATGAACTCCTCAAACTACGGTCATCACCGGTAAGTATCCCGATTATTGTCACTTCGGGGTTAACGGATCATAACACATAATAGGTGACTATAGACTTGCAAGATAGATTCAAGAACTCTCATATATTGATGAAAACATAATAGGTTCAGATCTGAAATCATGGCACTCGGGCCCTAGTGACAAGCATTAAGCATAGCAAAGTCATAGCAACATCAAACTCAGAACATAGTGGATACTAGGGATCAAACCCTATCAAAACTAACTCGATTACATGGTAAAGCTCATCCAACCCATCACCGTCCAGCAAACCTATGATGGAATTACTCAAGCACGGTGGTGAGCATCATGAAATTGGTGATGGAGGATGGTTGATGATGACGACGGCGACGAATCCCCCTCTTCGGAGCCCCGAACGGACTCCAGATCAGCCCTCCCGAGAGGTTTTAGGGCTTGGCGGCGGCTCCGTATCGTAAAACGCGATGAAATCTTCTCTCTTATTTTTTTCTCCCCGAAAGCAGTTATATAGAGTTGGAGTTGGAGTCGGGAGGTCTCTAGGGGGCCCATGAGGTAGGGGGCATGCCCTAGGGGGGGGGCGCCCCCACCCTCGTGGACAGTGTGTGGGCCCCCTGGTCTTCATCTGTGGCGAGGATTTTTTATTATTTATTGTAAGACATTCCGTGGAGTTTCAGGTGATTCCGAGAAATTTTGTTTTTTGCACATAAAACAACATCATGGCAATTCTGCTGAAAACAGCGTCAGTCCAGGTTAGTTCCATTCAAATCATACAAGTTAGAGTCCAAAACAAGGGCAAAAGTGTTTGGAAAAGTAGATACATTGGAGACGTATCACAGCCAAAGCTCGAGGGGGGCCCTCAGCGGCATCTGAGCGGCGAAGAACTACGGGAAGCGAATCCAACTGCGCGGAGGCTTCGCCGCCCACATCATGAATTCACGCGAGGAGTCCACGGCATGGGCCCCTGGGGCGATGGCGTGTGTCACCGCGGCGCGACGACCACGACCCTGGCGCGGGCGGTGGTGCTCATCGCGCCTCCCTTCAGAGCCCTCAGCTTGGGCGTACAAAGGCAGCGGATACCCTGGAGGCCGCCGCTCGTACCATGGCCGCGACCCTTCCGGCCTCACGACTATGTCGCGACAATGAGACAACCTCTTCTTTGGTGAAAGTTTCTCGGGATCGTCCAGGGGAGTCTTTCCATTCTCCGCGGTCGAGAACCTCTTTATCGGTACCATGGTCGATGCAACAAGCGATGAAGCGATGAAGAAGAAGGAGCAGGGGAAGCGAAGGAACAGATGGGCGACAGGGGCTCCGCTCCCCTCTTCCCATTTATAACCAAGGGGAGGCCAACTGCCGGCCTCCACAATCTAAGGTAATAATGATCTTTTTCTGCATGCAGCACAGACTCATCAAGTCCGGCAGTTGCCGAGGCGGCATGGGGAAGTGAAGACGCCCATGTCCAATCAATCGCCATGCGTCAAGCGGGGGCTGGATGCTGTTGGGGCCTACGGCGCTCTGCACATGCCCCTTGGCTTCTCCTCGAAGCCAAGCCCGAGTGCACCTTGGGCCCGGGGGCTACTGTCAGCGTTCTGGGAACGGGGGTCCCCAGACTTGCCTGCCTGTGGCCCATAGCATGGCTCCATCAGTGGCCCTATACGGCCCATCTTCACCAGCAAACACTCAAGGCCCTCGCGAGGGGCCAAGCCTCGCGAGGCAGACGACACAAGACCTCCTCAGGGGCAGCCTCACCAGGCTGGCTCACAAGGGGCGGAGAGATCAAGGCAAGGGACATCTCACGAGGTTTTTGTGACACAAGCCATGACCACTGGAGCCAGGCGGGTACCAGCGCGCGTAGTGTCCTTTTTTCCTCTTTGGTGCTAAAGAGGCAATCGCAGGTAAGGAGTCCCGAGGCATCAGGCAAAGGTTTCCATCTCAGTGCAACGAGATCTAGACCAGTAGGACGACAGGACGGAGGTCACCGTGGAGCCCAAGACGGCGTCACCACCAGAGCCTTTGGCAGGCGAAGACTACTTTTGTCAGGATAGCTTGTACTAGTTGTCTCCCTTCGGATTTGGCCGTTGTGGGATCCCTTCCCGCTCAATATTTGGGAAGAGGACCAAGGCCTCTATAAATAGGAGTAGCCACCACAGTAGGAGGGAACGAGAACCGATCTAGAGAGACAGGAGAGATCACATCCAGATCATCCTCAACCACACAAGTGCGCCAAGCACAAGAACACCTCTCAAGAGGCTATTCTTCCCTTGTAACTATTCATCCTCAGCCCAAGAGGCAATCCACCACACCACACTGGAGTAGGGTATTACACCACCTCGGTGGCCCGAACCAGTATAAACCCTGTGTCTCTTGTTCTTTGGGTTCGCCGAGCTAGGCCGTGAGATCATGATGTGCGCGAGCTAGATAGGGGGAGAGATCTTCGTGCACACCCTAGTGTTCGAACCTCAAGGGTTTTGTCGGAACCCGAAATCCGACAACCACCTTGCTAATTTCCTTCCGCTTTATTGATTTTGAATTGTCAAGTAAAACTGACAAGACAAAAGCAATAAAATTTACTCTTTAGAACGCATTCATGCTTGATACTAACAATCACTACTTTGATGTAAAGCAAACACATGATACCAGGATGGAATATGTACAAAAACGGGACGACATGGCATATTCACAACCATTTGTGTAAACTAAGCAGAACCCATTTCAAAAAATAAGAAGCAATGCAAGCTAGACACCACATGAAAGATGCAACCAATATGACTCTGCCAAGTTAAAAGCGTCCCATCATAAATGGCGTTTCAACAAATTAGAAGGACCTCATGCGATAAACTAAGCAGAATAGAGCATGCAATTTAACTAGATTGGAATAATTACAATCTAGACATCATATGCAACATGCAACCAGATATCACGCTACCAATTTAGAGCAAGCACATGCGATGGTGGTGTAGGGGAAATGCGGTCATCAACTACAGAGCTACGTTCACTATCTTCATCTAGCTTTGCTGTTTCTTGAGAATCATGTGGGGAGGCTGACACTACATTCTTTAAAAGAGGATCTTTTCTCACAGTAACCCACTGGGGTGACTGTCTCATCAAATGTGATTGATGAGGGATACACAAGACCATTAGTAAGATGTAAGAACATGGTTAATAGATAGATGTACTAGTATGTAGCAAAAATAGGAAGGCATATCATATTCAAAGGTATAATGTGTAAGCTAAGCACATGCAATTTAACCAAATTGGAAGCAATACAAGCTAGACATTCGGCTGGAGTGGTGAGCATGATCATCGTGGACCGAAGAGCCAGGTGGGAGGCAGGATGCTTTGCCACCATCCTGGCTTTTTAGTTGGCTTCCAGGTGATGCATGTATGTGCTCGGCTTGTCACTGGCTCGGCCAGTGCCCTGACTAGTTATTTGTCTTCTGGTCCTCCCGGGATAGTGGTTCATGTAAAAAATATATTTCCTTATCTTAATAAAGACCGACTTCAGCCTTCTAAATACAAGCTCGACACCATATGCAACATGCAACCACATATGACACTGCGAAGTTAAAGCAAGCACCTGGGATGGTGGTTCATGGCAAGTGAGATTATCAACTCCAGAGCTACGTTTACCATCTCCATCTGCCGACACTGCACACTTTATTGCAACAAAATGTGTCTTGCCTAAGCCCGAAGAAAGCTGGAGCTACTTCTCTCTTTTATTTCGGGCTTCTATCAACCGGTTGGCAGAGGCTGAAATACCTATGCATAAAAACACAATAGTGGGGGAGTATGGGTGAAGTGTGTGCATAACTAGTGCACTGTAAAAGTAGCAGATAGCAGGTGACTGAAAAAATAAATGACAGGAGACATAAGATAGCTCTACGACATTGCATGGCAAACAATATTAGATTCTACCCCGTATGATTTTGTAATATATGAGCACATGGATTGCTGGGCAATGCAGGTACTCCTCTAGCACACCACCACATGTGGTCCTATCAAATTAACAGTCGACTGAAAATAAATAGGTCAGTCGATTTTTTTATGAACTGTTTGATCTACAAGGAACGGGCATATGGCCTTCGTCTACCTCCCGCCAGTCACTATTGACGATCTTTCTCGAACCTCCAGTGACCACCGGCCTAAACCCCTGCCATTGCCGCCCCGCCCTCCCCTCGACCACACACCACCGCCGTGCTTGGTAGTGCCCCCATCCATCCGTTTAAGCCCGGCCGACCTCCAGATCGGGCGCCAGCACCTCCTAGGCCCCACACAACCCTAAGATAAACACCAAGGCGCTGCTTCACTGGTGTAATAGGCGGACTAGCACCTGTTACGCCGGGGAATGCTTCCTTTAATTGGGAATTAACTGACCAGGAATTTAAATCCATGGGGGCGACGGGCCTCTAGCTAAGGTGAAATAGTATATGAGGAGAAACCTTGTGCATCGCGAGTTACTAGGAACTTCTAGTATCAGGAAGAAGGTGTAGGAAGTAGCAGCCAACTAGAATCTTCTATGGATGAATACCGTGCAAGCAGGCTAGTAAGATTTGCATGAATAAGGGAAGAGGAGTACCATTTTTGGTTGCCAGTGCTATGTCCTCATGATATCGTGGTCATGTTCTTCTTTTTACCGGGGGAACCAATGTTTTGGAGGAGGGTGGAGCCTTGGACGAACCCATGGACAAATTGTTGACTGTGTTGCGGTGGCCATCTGTCGGCGGAGGGGAAGCAGATCCGAGGTGGCGAAGGATGACGTAGCGAGAATTGCTCTGGTGCGGTGGACGGTGGCGACGTTGGAACGGCAGCGGTGAGGCGCATGACGGCGTGGTTGAACTGGATCGGGTACGTCGCATGTTGGCGTCCTGGAGGTAGCTCGGCCTTGGCTGCAACTACTAGCCATGGAGGGCGTTGCAGTTGCAGTTGCGGTGGACGATGCCGTCACGGTGAATGGGGCCGGTGCATGGTGAATAGAAGGGTTCATCAAGCCATTTCAGGCCTTAACCCCTAAACTAAATAGGAAGAGGGGTACTTGACTAATAGGGGGCAACTGCATTGCACCTGACTGTGAGGGACCTCTTGATACCTTATGTTCACTTCCTAACTAGTAGCCGGTTTCCTGTCGCAGAAGCCTTTTCCCAGCGCGCGGAGCCCCGATGAGGAAGGTGTTAGTGCTTTCTCATGGGGTCAATAATGCTAATCCCTCTTTTTGTGCCAGGAAGAAGATAAGAAAAGGCAGGCTCCGACGTGATGGAGGAGTGCAGCGGTTGGTGGGTGGGATGGGGTGGAGCACGGAGGACACCGGGGTTTCGCGGCTAATGGACAGGTAGTTTTGGTGCCCATAGAGTAAGAATGGGGAGTCATACGAGGGGAGCTAAGGGGGAACCATGTTTCGGTCTAGGACGCGCTTGCTTTGATATTTTTCGAAAGATGGGATGCGCTTGTTTGAAATTTGGGAAAGTACAAACTTTGCCCCCATCATAAATTTCGGACCTACTGCGGGTTCGGGTGTAGGACTCTAATTCCAGGTGTCCCAAATAGTGGGCGGGAGCGATTTCGACCGAGCGAACGTGTGTTTAGGCGGCTACAGTGTGTGACTGTTTTTCAGAGGCGGTTGCGTGGCGTCTAGATGAAGTTACAAACTTACCCCAGTTTAGACCTATAGACATCGGGCCGGTAGGCTTCACGGATCGGAGTACCAAACATTGGTCTCGCGCAGTTTTGGGCGAGTAGAGGTTCTTTTGGCGCTTTGTTTGAAATTTTGAAATAGAAGCACTCACGTTTAGAGTACTCTTGAACTTTGAGTATTGACCTAAATAGACAACGTTAAATTTGACCTTGTATGTTTGAAAACCTCATTAAATTAAGTTCTTCTTTTCGAAAATTTGACACTTGAAAATCCTATAACTACGATTATTTTGGAATGGAGGAGGTAAATTTGAATCTATTTTGTACACGACCATATATGCTATTCTGTACAAAAGCAGAGCAAATATTGGTGCCCCCATAATTTAAGTATGATTTACAAATGCCATGATCTTGAATTCAAATAATTGAATGGACTTCATGTTGAATTTGAATTTTTTAAACCACCTTAAGTTGAATTAAAATGTATGCTAGTTCATAGGTAGCTATTTATAATGTTCATTGTGTAACTTTTGTATGTATAATGTGCTTTACAAACACAACATGAACTATACTCACGTTTATATTCAATTGCTAAAGCGATGCATTGTTTGGAGTTCAAAATACTTATTTGTGGATCAATTATGTCGAACAATAACATAGACATGCTTAAGTTCGATAGAATATAGATGTCTGATGGATCAATGACCGTTCCTTACGCGAATTGCAAATATCATGATCCCATCCTAATATTTGGATACAATTTATATTTTTAGTCAATGTGTACATCAGTCTTTTACGTGTAGTTTCGCTCTCCATAGGCCCCTCCTCACACACACGATGACTTTCTCTCTCACACATACATGCACATGGTATATATCCAATGGTGGTCTCTCACCCATGCTCATACACTCTCTCCCGAGTTGTCTTTCTCGCGGACACGCTCTCGATATAACCCTCCCTCCCTCTCGCAACCATTTACGATTGTTTTCACTAACCTTTATCACAAGCACTGTTCCTCTCACAAGCATACACACGCACAATCCCCATCAACCCTTTCTATATACATAGACCTACCTACGTGTCTCCCGCACACACATTATCTTTAGGCTTGTCTCGCATGCATTGTCTCCACCTCTCTTTCTAATTGACAAGTGTGATTCTAGTAAAGCGATGCGCCTTAATTTTTTTTGGATGAATGGTAATATCAGAGATAAGGGGTTACCTTAGTCGGAGGACCTAGGGTTACAAATCCTAGTTGGCTTTCTCACTAGACACAGAGTCCTTCACAACTCTAGTATCTTTGTCTTGTACGACTTGTCCTCAATGGGTCTCCTTAAATGTGTCACGGGCCGACCAATGTGGCGCAGGATGGAATCGAACGAAGGGCCTCACCTCGGCCCACCGGACCTCATGTAGTGACACAGCCTCTGCCCCCAGGTCTCGTAATCTTCTCACACCCACACATACCAACACAGATACCACACAAAATATTTTCTCCTCGTGCCGCTATCACCTCACCCCTTGCATATACACACTCAAGGGCATCCCTCGCCGTGACATCCTATTCGTCTCTCTCTCTCTCTTACCCCCCGCCGGCCCCTCTATCCATGCTTCTCTCAAATACGTAATACATACACATACCTCTCTAGGCCCTACCAAATACGTCAACTAGACATTCACACATGTTACATCACGTACCCCATTGATCTAAAAAGCCCTCTCTTCAAATTTATTTGGCATACAACATTCCTTTTGAATAAAACCACACAAAGTGTGGCCATTTTTTTTAGAATTTATACATATATACAACATTAAAGTTATAAGGAGGAGTATGAACATTAATTTGCATTGCATCATGCACCCAATGATATTTATTGGGCACTGTGAATTTGTCAGATCACGGGTTCCGGCAAAACCCTTAAGGTTCAAACACTGGGGTGCGCATGAAGGTCTCTCCCCTACCAATCCACATCCTAACTCAGCTAAGATCTTACGAAGTAACTCGACCAACTCGCAACATAAAGGACACAAGATTTATCCTGGTTCGGGCCACCATTGTGGTGTAATACCCTACTCCAGTGTGGTGGTGGTGGATTGCCTCTGGGGCTGATGATGAATAGTACAGGGGAAGAACAACCTCCTGAGGAGAGGTGTTCTTGTGATTGGTGGATGTGATTGTAGGGATGAGGTCTCCTCTCGATCTCACCCCCTAGCTATGTTGATGGATAGTCCTATTTATAGTGGCCTTGGTCCTCTTCCCAAATATTGAGCGGGAAGGGATCCCACAACAGCCAATTCGAAGTGGGCAGCTAGTACAAGCTATCCTGACAAAAGCAGTCTTCTCCTGCAAAAGGCTCTGGCGATGACGCCTCCTTGGGCTCCATGGTGACCTCCGTCTTGCCGTCCTGGTGGTCTTGGTCCCATTGCACCGATATGGAAACCTTTGCTTGATGCCACGGTACTCCGCGCCTGCGCTTGCCCCCTTAGCACCAAAGAGGAAACAAGGACGCTGCGCGTGCCGGCGCCCGCCTGGTCTCGATCGTCATGGCTCATGTCACGAGAACCTCGCGAGGTTTTCCTTGCCTTGATCTCTCCGCCCCTCGTGAGCCTGCCTGGAGAGGCCGCTCCTGAGGAGGTCTTGTGTCGTCCGCCTCGCGAGGCTTGGCCCCTCGCAAGGGTCTTGGGTGCTTGCTGGTGAAGATGGGCCATACGGGCCCGCTCACAGAGCCACGCCATGGGCCGCAGGCAGGCAAGTCTGCGGACCCCCGTTCCCAGAACGCCGACAGTAGCCCCGGGCCCAAAGCGCGCTCGAGCTTGGCTTGGAGGCTTACCCCAAGGTCAAGCACGGAGCGCCGTGGACCCCAACAGCCTGCGGCCTTGGTTGACGTGTGGCAGTTGATTGGACTTGGGCGTCTACGCTTCCCCATGCTACATCACCAACTACCCAACTTGACAAGTCCTTGCGACATGCAAGGAAAACCATAATTACTTGTGATCGTGGGGGGTGCTGGTTGGCCTTCTCCTGGTATAAATGGGAGGGGGCGGAGCCCCCGTCGCCCATCTTTCCTCTGCCTCTTCCGCTTCTTCTACTTCCTTGCTCATCTCCTACTACCAATGGCGCCGTCGAGGAGGTTCACTGCCGCGGAGAAGGGGAAGGCTCCTCACGAGGGGTCTAGATCTCCGGCGCCCAAACGTGGACGCGACCGTCCATGGAAGCACACCGAAACCCCCGTCGCAGCCCCGCACAACCGTGGTGGTGCCACTTCATGAGGCAGGGGTCGCTCCGGTCATGGTGGTCCTATTGATGAATGGAGACGTGCCGTGGTCGCGCGGCCTCCCTGGCCGCGCTTCCACTTGGCGGAGATGCTGCCGAAGTTCGTCGTCTGGTCGGAGAACCCGGCCGGCAACTGGCTTCAGCTCCCGCGCTTCTTCGCCGACAAGCTGCGGGCCTCAGGTCCAGGCGGGGTTTGGGTACAGCCAGACGGTTGCTGCAGCAGGGCTTCCTGGGTCGCGGTCGAGGTCTCCGCCGCGGGCAATATAGCTCTGGCCTGCGGTTGGCAGACGTTCGCCCGTGCGCGCGGCCTGGGCAGGCGGTGCACCCTCCACTTTAAGTATGACGGCGATGCGACCCTCTATATGAGGGTGTTTGGGGAAGATGGTCGCCACACTGGGTGCTGCCCCGAGGTGAACTCAGTGTGGAGGTGCTCGGCCTTGGCGACGGCTGCGACGAGGATGAGGGCGAACCCGCCCTTGGTGCCGACCGCGTCTTGTCTGGCTATGGCAGCTCTTCCCCCAGCGACAGCTCCAGCAATGGTGGCTATGACCAGCCGCCACGCCGCCGTGCCTGCTTCGAAGACGGTGGCGGGTCGTCTCATCGCCACACCTCTGTGAAACGCGAGGAGGGGTTCGGCTGAGCTCCGGAAGGCGATGGGGCCTGCCCCGGTGGACCGCTGTAGGCGCCGCTTTTATTTTGTTCTTCTTTTCCTTCCTTCATCAGAAAGAAACCAGAATGGGGCCTTGAGGGGCGTGTGCCGAACTATGATCTTAATTGTTATGTTGAGCTTGCCGTTCCAGTGCTGTGTTGCGACATCGTCGTTTTATGTAGGGATAACTTAGCTCGAATTGTTTTGAGTGGCCTCCTCCTCACGAGGCTCTTGCTTCCTGGTACCTGTCGAGGTCTCCTTGACCTGATATGCGCTTAGGAACTGCAAAAAACTCATCAAGAGGTTTATTGTTCACCCGGGGCTTGGTCATAGGTGCCGCTGGCCTTGACTCGGCGCTTCATGCCGCGATACCCGTGGGGCACGGATTAGGGGAGGTGTGTCAGCTTGTGGGCTCGAACGATGGTGCCTCGCCAAAAGACAGAAGGAGGAAGCTCACGAAGGTACCTATTCAGGCCCCTCGCGAGGGACGCGAGGGAGAGTACAGGTCGACCAAAGAGGCGAAGGCAGAAACAGAGGCAGAAAGCGATAAAACGGGACCAGCAAGAGACACCATAAAGAAAATTTCAATTAAAAGAGGTGCGACCCAACTTCGAAAAGAAAATAAAAAGCCGCGTCCGGCACCTAGTCTAGTCTTCGACGTCTTCTCACTAGCGCGGAGCTAAGTGCTGCCACTCGGTGTGGGAGGGAGCCCCCGAGGCCCAAGGGCAGCTCTCCTGAGGCTCTGGGGCGTGTACAACCCCACTCATTATTACGTGTGAGTGTCACGGGCAGTGATTCTCCACAGGCACTGTGCCCTTCTTCACAGGCACCGGGCCTTCTTCACAGGTGTTGGGCCTTTCTTCACAGGCACTGGGCCCTTCTTCACAGGCACCGGGCCTTCTTCACAGGCGCTGAGCCTTTCTTCATGGGTAGAACTTCCGGAGGTGTTGGATGTTCCAGGCGTTCTGGACGGGTACCCCGTCCTGCGTTTCCAGGCCCGCGGCGCCAGGCCTGGAGACGTGGACGACCTTGAACGGGCCCTCCCACATGGGTGAGAGCTTATGCAGCCTCTCCTTGGAGAGCACCCGCCTCTGGACGAGGTCACCCACCTCAAGAGTCCTGGAGCAGATGTTGCGACAGTGGTACCGCCGCAGCGCCTGCTGGTATCTTGCCGCCCATAGTGCAGCTTCGCGGCGACGTTCCTCCCCCAGCACAAGGTCCATCCCCCGCGTGGCGTCCTGCTGCGTCTCATCAAACGCCAGGACCCGTGCAGAGCGATGCTTGACCTCGTGAGGGAGGACTGCTTCTGCTCCGTAGACGAGGAAGAACGGGGTTTCGCCCGTTGGCTTGGTGGCGGTGGTGCGTATCGACCACATCACGGACTGGAGCTCGTCGTGCCAGCCCCTGCCACAGGCTTCAAGCTTCTTCTTGAATTTCTTGGACTTGAGGCCCCTCAGGACCTCCGCATTTGCGCGTTCGGCCTCACCATTGCTCCTAGGGTGTGCTACCGAGGCGTAGCAGATCTGCGTTCCAAGGTTAGCACAATATGACTTGTAGAGATTACTAGTGAACTGCGAGCCATTATCGGTGATGATGCGGTTGGGGACCCCAAAATGGCTCACGAGGCCCTTGATGAACTTGACCGCAGAGCAAGTTGGGATGGCGCGGACGGCTTCAACCTCTGGCCACTTAGTGAACTTGTCGATGGCGACGTAGAGGTATCGATAGCCCCCAGGCGCCCGAGGAAACGGGCCCAGAATATCCAGCCCCCAGACCGCGAACGGCCACGAGAGTGGAATGTCCCGGAGGCCCTAAGCTGGCTGATGGATCTGCTTGGCATGGAATTAGCAGGCCTCGCAGGACTTCACCAGCTCAGCGGCATCGTTGAGCGCCGTAGGCCAGTAGAATCCATTTCGGAATGCCTTATCAACGAGGGTTCGTAACGACGAGTGGTGCCTGTAGTCCCCGCCGTGTATGTCAACTATCAGCTCTTTCCCCTGTTCCATGGAGATACAACACAGTGAAACGTCATTTCGTCACTTCCTGTATAACTCACCGTCTCGGATGCAGTATGCTGTGGCCTGACGGGCCACGTGCTCCGCGTCCTCCTCCTTCTCTGGCAACGTCCCTTGCATCAGGTATTCCTTGAATTCCTTGGTCCAGCATCCCTCCTGGGGCTCGAGCGCCAGGAGTAGGCACGCTCTCGAGGTCGGGCCACAGGCCGGGGCTCCTATGCCAGGCGGCTGCGGGAGTTCCTCCCGAGGCTGAGCTGTTCTTGAAAGCGGTGGCATTGCTGATGGCTTGAAGAGCCACTCCTCAAAGACGCCAGGCTCCTGGGGCTGTCGCTTGGATGCTCTTCTGGCGATGTCTTCAGCTTCCTTGTTGGTGCCACGGGGCACGTGCTGCAACTCCATGCCCAGAAATTGCTTCTCCATCTTGCGCACCTCCGCGAGGTATGCTTCTATGTGCTCGTCCTTCGGCTCGTATACCTTGTTGGAGAAGTTGACGAGGAGCTGTGAGTCACCCCTGATAGTGAGACGCTTCACCCCCAGCGCCGCCGCAGCCTTCAGGCCGGCTATGAGGACTTTGTATTCTGCAATGTTGTTGGAGACCTTCTTGCCCTGCTGGAAGAAGAGTTGCACGGCGTAGTAGAGCTTGTCCTGAGTGGGCGAGATGAGCACTACTCCAGCCCCCTCGCCCTGGCGCATGAAGGCACCATCAAAATACATGACCCCGCTGTCAGGCGCCTTGCTTCCCGGCGAGAGGGACCGGTCTTCGCCTTCTTCAAGTGCCGGGACGTCTGTCCATTCTGCCATGAAATCAGCGAGCACGGCTCCCTTGGTGACGCTGGTAGTAGTTAACTCCAACTGGAATGCTTGCAACTTGATGTTCCATTCAGCGACTCTTCCAGCAGAGTTGGGGCTCCTAAGCACTCTCTCCAATGGGTAAGTTGAGACAACCTTGATGGGGTGGCCATGGAAGTAGTGTCGTAGTTTTCACGAGGCTACCAGGAGCGTGAGTAGGAGCTTCTGAGGCATGGGGTACTGTGCTCTTGCATCCGGCAACACTGTGCCGACGAAGTACACCGGGTGCTCGACGAGGGTAGGCGCCCTGATGAGGCTTGCGCCCTCCTGGAGCTGGGGTGCCTCGTGAGGAGAGGGGACCGCTAATGCTTGATTGCTAGTCGGGGCCTTCGCGGGTTTGGGGGCGTCGTCCTGCTGAGGCTGATCCTCTACCGCTGTTGTTGCGGCCCTTGTGGCGCCCTTCTGGTCTTGCGTCGTCTCTGCTGGAAGCGTGGCATGGCGCGATGCGCCCTTGGCTTTGTGTTCTTCCTGAACCGCCACCAGAGCTGCGCTGACTGAGTATGGGTTGGTAGCAAGATAGAGCACTAGGGGCTCACGAGGTCGCGGCGCCACCATCACTGGAGGGCTGGTCAGGTATCTCTTGAGCTCTTGAAAATCTTGGTTGGCCTCTGGGGTCCACTCGAACGGGCCCTTCTTTTTCATCAGCTTGAAGAAGGGTAGAGCACGCTCTCCCAGCTTGGAGATGAAGCACCCCAATGCAATCACCTGACCAGCCAACTTCTGCATTTCCTTGAGTGTCTGTGGTGGACTCATGTATTCAATGGCCTTGACCTTCTTTGGGTTCACCTCAATCCCCCTGTGGGACACCAGGAAACCCAGCAGCTTGCCGGAAGGGACACCAAACACACATTTTTCCGGGTTGAGCCACAAATCCACTTGGCGAAGGCTTTCAAAGGTCTCCTCCAGGTCTTGGATCAAGGTCCCCGCCTCCCGAGACTTCACCGCGATGTCGTCGATGTAGGCTTCAGTGTTTCTCCCGAGCTGCCGCCCTAAGGTGATGTGCATGAGCCATTGGAAGCTTGCGCCCGCGTTGCGCGGCCCGAACAACATGCAAGTGTAGCAGTACACCCCACACGGGGTCAGGAAGGCCGTCTTCTCCACATCTTCTACTGCCATCTTGATCTTGTGATATCTCGAGAACGCATCCAGGAAGCATAGCAAGTCGCACTCAGCGGAGGAGTTCACAATCTGGTCGATGAGTGGAAGCGGGAACGGATCTTGGGGGTAGGCCTTGTTGAGGTTGGTGAAGCCGAAGCACATCAGCTCCTTCCTACCTTTCTTGGGGACGGCGACGGGGTTTGCCAGCCAGTCGGGGTACCGAACCTCGCGAATGACACCCGCAATCTCCAACTTGCGGGTTTCTTGAACGATGAAAGCTTGCATCTCCGTGGACTGCCGCCTCACCTTCTGCTTCATGAGGCGTATGTTGGGGTACACCTTTAGGTGGTCCTCTATTACCTCTCTTGGGACCCCTACCAACTGATCGGGCTCACAGGCGAACACTCCCTTGTTTGCACGCAAAAAACTTCACTAGCACCTCCTCCTGACTAGGCTCAAGGTTGGCGTCTATGGTAAAGGTTGCCCCTGAGGACCCGTCCTCCTCGACCAACACTTGCTTGGTTTCTGCCTTGTCCTGAGTGAAAAACTGCTTCTTCTTGGTTGGTGCACCCCCCTTGGGCTTGGAGGTGTCCGCATCGGCGGGTCGTGCTGTCGTGGAGGTCCTAAGGGCAAGCTTGAGCGCCGCCAGGGCCTCCTTGGCGTCCGCTTTGATGGTGAGGACACCTTCGCTCCCCGACATCTTCATGAGGTTGTAAGGAGGATGGGTTGCTGCCATGAACTGGGCCAGAGCTGGGTACCGAGGATGGCGTTGTACGGGAGGCAAATGCGGGCAATGTCGAAGTCGATGAGCTCGGTGCGGTAGTTGTCGCACGTGCCGAAGGTCACGGGGAGGCGAATCTGCCCCAGGGAGCGGGCGGAACCTCCGCCAACCCCCGAGAAGGGCTTGCTGGGGCGGAGCCGCTCGACGGTACGTGAAGGAGGCTGAAGGCTTCGACGGAGAGCACATTGAGGCCGGCGCCGCCGTTGACGAGCGTCTTGGTGATGGATATGTGGCAGATGGTGGGCGCGCACAGCATCGAGAGCACACCCGAGCCGACGTTGGAGGCAAGATGATCCTCTGAGTCGAAGGTGAGGTCAACCTCAGGCGCGGCCCAGCCCGGCGGAGCCCTCGGGCGCCTGGAAGCAGCGCCGATCTAGCGAAAGTAGGGCTTGACATGCTGATCTGAGGGTGGTGCTTGCGAACCGATGATAAGAACTACGACGATGGGGTTCGCCGATTCCCCGAAGCGAGTGATGAAGAGGTTGCGGAGCTCCTCCCAGGTGGTGACAGAAGACTCCGGCAGATGGAGGAGCCTGGCACACGGCGCGCCTACATGGGCCATTGGGAACCAGTTGGCCACGATCTCGCCGTCGCCTCTGGCTTCCAGAACGGCTTCCTCGTACGCCAGCAGGAAAGCCGACGGGTCCGCCGCGCCGTCGTAGCGCGGTGGCATCTCCGCCTTACACTTGGATGGCCACTGCACCTACCGCAAGGCGGGGGCAAGGGCTCGGAGCACCCGAGCCCCGCCGTGGGCACCGAGAGATCCAGCTGGAGGGGCGACCACCATGGGGGAGCGGGCGTGGAGATAGTGGAGCGCAAATCGACGGAAGAAAGACTCCGCCGCACCCCTACCTGGCGTGCTAAATGTTGTATCACGGGTTCCGGCAAAACCCTTAAGGTTCAAACACTGGGGTGCGCGCGAAGATCTCCCCCCTACCAATCCACGTCCTAACTCAGCTAAGATCTTACGAACTAACTCGACCAACTCGCAACACAAAGGACACAAGATTTATACTGGTTCGGGCCACCGTTGTGGTGTAATACCCTACTCTAGTGTGGTGGTGGTGGATTGCCTCTGGGGCTGATGATGAACAGCACAGGGGGAAGAACAGCCTCCTGAGGAGAGGTGTTCTTGTGCTTGGTGGATTTGATTGTGGGGATGAACTAGTTCTAGTCTAAGATGAGGTATCCTCTCGATCTCCCACCTAGCTATGGTGGTGGCTAGTCCTATTTATAGTGCCCTTGGTCCTCTTCCCAAATATTGAGCGGGAAGGGATCCCACAATGGCCAATTCGAAGGGGGACAACTAGTACAAGCTATCCTGAAAAAAGCAGTCTTCGCCTGCAAAAGGCTCTAGCGATGACGCCGCCTTGGGCTCCATGGTGACCTCCGTCTTGCTGTCCTGCTGGTCTTGTTCTCGTTGCACCGATATGGAAACCTTTGCTTTATGCCTCGGTACTCCCCTCCTGCGCTTGCCACCTTAGCACCAAAGAGGAAACAAGGACGTTGCGCGCGCTGGCACCCGCCTGGCCTCGATCGTCATGGCTCACGTCACGAGAACCTCACGAGGTTTGCCTTGCCTTGATCTCTCTGCCCCTCGTGAGCCTGCCTGGCGAGGCCGCTCCTGAGGAGGTATTGTGTCGTCCGCCTCGCGAGGGTTGGCCCCTCACAAGGGTCTTGGGTGCTTGCTGCTGAAGATGGATCATACGGGCCCGCTCGTAGAGCCACACCGTGGGCCGCAGGCAGGCAAGTCTAAGGACCCCCATTCCCAGGACACCAACATAATTTTTATATTTTTATACTATATATAAAGTTATACATAATAAAGAGAAACAAAGTGCATCTCTCTCCATCGCTTACACCCCCTCTACGCCCCTTTCACATACACACAAACTATATCCAGGTCCTCTAAAAGTATGCCCCAAGAACATTCACGCACGTTTCATCTTTCTCTCACGATATATATACAGTGACGATCATCGTATTTGAAGCGAAAGCATGATACATACATTGGACTTCAGAATCAACTCATTACGGTCACCATTTACATTGTGTGGTTATTACACAGTTACAGGCTCACTGTACAGCTATGTATTTGCTCTAGACAGGACTAGTTGACCAGTTAAACCCTCCACGTGGCACCTCTCATGTTGCATCACATTATCTCGCTACCATTGGGCCCACCTGTCGGCGTATATAAGAATGAAAACAAACGATAAAAAAATATTGGACGGTGGTTCGAAGTCATGACCGCAGGCACAGCGGACAAGGTGGTCTTGTATTGGTATGCTGAGCCATCTGTTTTAGCACACATGAGCTGGTGTTGTGATTATAAACATACGCACGCATGCACACGAACTGCATGCATGCAGCACACACATGAACACACGCAACCATGCACGCACGCAACTCACACGTACACACACAGCCACGGACGCACGCAACACTAACACGCACAGACGCACACATGGATGCACACACCACACGACCAACACACACTCTCATGCTCAAGTGTTCAACCTACACGTGCATGCGCACACATCAGGCCCTGACAGACACATAGACAACCAGGTGTTTCCCGCACACGGGTTGGAGTCTTGTCGTGCCTGCGCAAATTTGTGTTTATCTTACCTTTTTCCTATGCGAACTGACAGGTGGGACCCACAAGGAACATGGTCAATTTAACCAGCCAAGATAGTGCCACTCAGACTATTTGGTCAGTCAACAGAGTGCAATCTGATGTTGAATGGTGAGCAAGTGACCGTATAATCATAGAAAACGTATATAGTGACCGTAATGAGCATATTCTAAAGTCCGATGACCGTATTACGCTTTTCGCTTAAAATACACCGATCGCCCGTGTATTTATCTCTTCCTCTTGCTCTCTCTGTGGAGCCGAGTAGGCCAATGTGCCAGTGCCTAAATTGGCACACGCCACCCCATTATTGATGTACTAGTTTCGTAAGAGCGAACAAGCATTCACATCTACTGTACAAACTGTAGATATGAGTTACAAATGCTATGAAGACGAATACAAATATTTGAGTCCACTTTATGCCCAATTTCTATCTGTAGGCCCTCCAAAAGTACATCTCTACATGTTCTCGCATGTTACATCTATCAACTATGCAATACAACACTACTACTACACTCTAACACAATAAATCATATGTGTTCTTAGTTTTACTACATCTCATATTGTTACTTAATTATTCAGTTTGCATACATTAAAATTTCCCTTAAAATGTATGGCTAGTATCATCTACCGCGCGGGAAAAATCCCGCCCTTGCTTGTTTAATCGGTTTTGTAGGGATGGATCGTGCGAAACAGCAAAACTATAGTAGTACTATAGTACAAGTAACCGTTCACTAGGCCGCCATGTCATGCACTCCTCCGTCGTAAGAGTGGATCGCTCGCTTTCATAAATGTTCTAGTCCCTTTCGCCGACATGTGGGACATCAAGCAATTGGGTCAATGTGCCATACCGAAATAACAGTGCAGAACAGCAGGGGTGAAGCACCCACTACAAAAAAATACACTTCTGTGATGATACGTGTTTGTCACAGTAGGTCACATTTTTTGTCATGCATGTACATCCATGACGATTTTATGATAGAATCAAGATGGTCATACCTATGCTGTCGTATAAGTGTTCCATGACATTACCAAAATTATCATCACAGAAGCGTCCACTTCCATGACGATAAATCGCATGTCACAGAAGTGCTTTCGTCAAGGGTAATCGACACGCGGCATCCACCATAACGGGCCGCCGTTAAGCTATCGGGTTCCGGTTTGGATCCGATAACCCATTAACAACCCAGACCAATAGGGATTTTCCACCTGTAAAATTCTCAAGGGCCAGAGGAACCACGTGTCGGCTCACCGTTGGGACAGATGTCATCCACTCATTGGACCGAAGGCACCTATGATTCGTCGACACGTGGCACGGCCCAACACAGGCTCATTCCAGTGAAAAGGTCGTCCTGTTTGACTTGGTCAAAAGGTAGCTGGCCGGCACACGGAAGGCCTATTAACGGTATGTTTGCATATAGTCCATTTACAGCCCGCTAACTCACGGCCCCTCATTCCCTCAAAAAAAACTCACGGTCCCTCATGGCCTACCGGAATTTGGCCCAGTAGTGTCATCTGGGCCGTCCAATATGATTCCAGCCTGTCATAACTTCCGAGCCATGTATGGTGCATGATGTCTTTCGGCCCATAGGAGGCCCTTTATAACTCTGGGCCCATTAAAGGCCTGAGATGAAACTGGCCCATAATGAACAATGTATCGCTTTATACCCATTAACGACCCATTATTCCGTCGGCCGTTTCCAGACCGTGTTCACTTTTGGCCTTCTAAGGGCCCATTTATTCTTGGGCTCATTTCTAGAATCGGTTATTTACGGTCCGTTACGGGCCTGTTCTGTTTGTGGGCGTAATTCACGGGTGGTTACAGTCGGCCCGTTTGTGGCATGTTAACATGTTGGGCAGTTTTCATAGCGTCATCAAATATGGCCTATTAACGGCCCATTATGGTCCACAAATAGTACGACCCATGTTTGGAGAAATGATTATACGGCCCGTAGAAGGCCCATGGATCCTACGACCCGTAGAAGGCCCATGGATCATATGGCCCGTAGAAGGCCCGTGGATCCTATGGCCCGTAGAAGGCCCAAGGATTCTACAACCCATAGAAGGCCCATGGATCCCGGCCCGTAGGAGGCCCATGGTTACAACAGTCCATGTGTTGCCATGGTTATTGTGGCCTAGTTACAAAAAATAGGTTATTGTGGCCACTAGAAAAATGCGGAAAAAGGAATGCAGTAACTACAAGCAAACAACTAAACAAGACAATAAGGAAATAAATAAGCAAGCAACTAACGCTAGGCTATTATGGCTATTACACATATTACATCCACTGGGCATCAAAGTTCACCACCAGTAAAAATATAGGGAACAAATCAGCATATTACATACACTGGCCGTCTAAATTGACCACCAGTGCAAATAAACGCGGCAGCAAAACAAGTCCATAACTGAAACAACTTCAGAAGAGCTCAAGAAACGCTATCGTGGGTATCCACCATGCTGGCAATAAGCTTTGCAAGCTCATTAGTTTTGTCCTGTTTGGCGCTAAAATCCTCCAACGCTTGTTGTTGCACCAGAAAGTATGCATCTGAATGCTCCAGGGACTTCCGCGGTCCTTCCGCTTCTTGTCGCAGCATAGCTGATCGATGTCTTTCAGCTTGTAGTTGAGACTCATGAAACCGAACTGATTCAGGCAGTGAGTTTGAATAGCTTGTGCCAGTGGTACTGGCCAGTAACTCGAACACTAAACCAAGACATGACTTTGGGGGTGTCTCACTGTCTTGAAGATAGTTTTCCTTAGCTGTTTTATCAACTTTGTTGGAGACCAACAAGGATGTCTCACTATCCTGAACCTTATCTTCATTACTTCCTTTACCATTGCTTAATAAGGCACTCTTCCCCAATATTCTGTCAGCATTCTAAAAGAAACAAGCAGACACATAACAGGTTTAGCATAAACTAGTATATGAAACTCATTTTGCTGAACTAGTTCATCAGTAAGGTGGAAAATATTAAACTAATAAGTCTTCTATTGCCAAGTAGTACATTATAAAAGCATCAAACAAACATATATCTATGTCCTATGGTCACTTCATTGTCTTGCGAAATTGAAATAGAGACACGGTTCAAACCATATCAGTTCAAGACAAAGCAGCACTGAAAGAATGCAAGTGTGGGAAACTACACAACACAACAAGATTTCAGATGGGTACCATGGGTCTACATGTACAACAACACTATTGGCTCTATTGCGATGATGCTAGTAATGTGCATGATTTGAGAAGTCAACTGTATACACAGTTGAAATTGAAATCAACAGAGCTATTTATAAGAGCAAACTTGTTAAAGAAACATGCGTAAACATACATGTTCTGCCATTGGAGTTTCGATTGGATCCTTCAACTTAAAAATAAGTTTGTATGAGTAAATACAGTGATACAAGAGCAAAGCAGTATGCACGATACACTGGAATCTTAAATGAGAATAGTTGTTCTTCAGGTTTAAGCACTTGTTCTACATGAATAGAGTAAAGTAAGACGCAAGCATATATTACTTAAAATAAAAAATGAGCTCATAGACCTTACTACATTCTTGGTTCGGGACCAGTACAGAACAAGGCATTTCCAATCATCATCCAGTGAATGTGTCTCAGGAGAACGTAAGGGAATTTGATGAGTTTCTTTGCTAGTGAAGTACATTTTCTTCAGGTAATTCCGATACTGCCACCAAGCATTCTTGAAGATAGCAAAGGTATTAGCACAGGTTACCTCATCTTGAGTTTCCAAAGCGGTCCTTCTCTATAGATAAAAATGGGAAATTTTGCTGTATTATAACCATCATGGAGGTAGAATGTATGGGACAAAGCAAAGTAATTGCCATGAATAACATTACTTCACATAACTCCTGGACAAACACCTGCAAATGGCATTTTCCTTCATCTTCAGTATAATATTTCCATGATAGGAAGATACGCACATAGGATTTAACAACATCAAATGCGATAAATGCTAAACTACGAATGGCTGGTTGTGCTTCCTCCACAGGAATATGTGTACCAACTAGTGGAGTTGGGGTTCGCCGTGGTAGTACTGGCGCTTTGGGAATGGGAGCTGCCTTACTAACTACTCTTGTTTGGGAGTTCTGTGGTGGAGGTGGTGATGTGTCAACAGGAACTAGGTTACTATCTGCTAGGGTTGGGGTTAGATTGGGTGAAGCTGGTTCTCTGTCCATGGCAGTATCGGTACAATCTGCGAGAGTCTGGGTTATGTGTGGTTGGGCAGATTCTCATGCATGTACAACGAAGGTGCTATCTCCACCAAGAGGTAGCATTGTTTTATTTGAAGACCATGTTTTTACTCCGCTAGTGTCACAGGGAACCACGACCACCTATTGGACAAGGAGGTCCCTTGCTGGTTTGACAGGGGGGGTGACGCGTTGCACAAAGAGCAGACGAGCATGGGGCAGCGCGACTAAGATCACACAAGCAATTTACCCAGGTTCGGGCCGCCGTGATACGTAAAACCCTACTCCTACTTTGGTGGATTGATGGTGGAAAAGGTGTTGGTGAGCATAGTACACTTGCCCGACAGGGGTCGCCTTGGGGCAGCAGCGACTATGCGTGTATGGGGGTGTGAGCTATCCAACCTTTTATCTCTTTCTACGGTTTCCATGGGCCTCCTTTTATAGATCAAGGGGTAACCACAGTGCAAAAGTAGTCATTACGCACTGATAAGATAGCAAATAGTGCTATCATACGTAACTCTGCAGGCTGGCAGGGTGGATTTAATGCACCGCTTAACGTCACATCTTTGGTTGCCCGGCAGCACTTGCCGGGCTATCTTGCCAGCTCTGCGCCTGTTCTCTTGACACGTCGCGGGACAGGTGACATCTGTGGGTTTCTTCTGTAGGAAATGGCTGCCATGTGGCGAATGGCTACCACTTAATCACTTTGTGGCTCGACACCGCACTAATTGATGACGTGGGTCATGGTGGAGTGGTTGGTGAGGTAGCTCTGCCTCCGTGAGCCCTGGCAGGCCCTGCCGGGGAGCCTTGGTTGTCTTCTTCTAGGGGTGAACTTGTCCCTCGCCGGGCTCGCCTGCCCGGAAAGGGAGGCTTGTCTCTTGACAATATCCTGCTTCCTTGGCTCGTCCTTCGCCCCCCTGATCTGTATGTTGGTCCTTTGAACATCTGGGGTTCTTGTACTCTGACATGGGCTGGTGCTTCATTCTTGCTCTCATGCCTGCACACAGTCTGGGCAACAGACCCAGGGTTTGTTGCACCGATGGTGTCTACTAAACAACCTTCTTCTTGCAGACATTGTTGGGCCTCCAAGTGCAGCGGTTTGTAGGACAATAGCAAATTTCCCTCAAGTTGATGACCTAAGGTTTATCAATCCGTGGGAGGCGTAGTATGAAGATGGTCTCTCTCAAACAACCCTGCAACTAAATAACAAAGAGTCTCTTGTGTCCCCAACACACCCAATACAATGGTAAATTGTATAGGTGCACTAGTTCGGCGAAGAGATGGTGATACAAGTGCAATATGGATGGTAGATAAAGGTTTTTGTAATCTGAAAATATAAAAACAGCAAGGTAGCAAATGGTAAAAGTGGGCCTAAATGGTATTGCAATGGTAGGAAATAAGGCCTAGGGTTAATACTTTCAGTAGTGCAAGTTCTCTCAACAATAATAACATAATTAGATCATATAACTATCCCTCAACATGCAACAAAGAGTCACTCCAAAGTCACTAATAGCGGAGAACAAACGAAGAGATTATTGTAGGGTACGAAACCACCTCAAAGTTATTTTTCTGATCGATCTATTCAAGAGTTCATACTTGAATAACACCTTAAGACACAAAACAGCCAAAACCCTAATGTCACCTAGATACTCCAATGTCACCTCAAGTATCCGTGGGTATGATTATACGATATGCATCACACAATCTCAGATTCAACTATTCAACCAACACAAAAAATTCAAAGAGTGCCCCAAAGTTTCTACCAGAGAGTCAAGACGAAAACGTGTGCCAACCCCTATGCATAAGTTCACGAGGTCACGAAAATCGCAAGTTGAGCACAAAAACATACATCAAATGGATCACGTGATATCCCATTGTCACCATAGTTAAGCACATTCAAGACACACATCAAGTGTTCTCAAATGCTTAAAGACTCAATCCGAAAAGATAACTTCAAAGGGAAAACTCAATTCATCACAAGAGAGTAGAGGGGGAGAAACATCATAAGATCCAACTATAATAGCAAAGCTCGTGATACATCAAGATCGTGCCTAATCAAGAACATGAGAGACAGATATCAAACACATAGCTTCTGGTACATACCCTCAACCCCGAGGGTGAACTACTCCCTCCTCGTCATGGAGAGCGCCGGGATGATGAAGATGGCCACCGAAGAGGATTCGCCCCTCCGGCAAGGTGCCGAAACGGGTCTAAATTGGTTTTCGATGGCTGCAGAGGCTTGCGGCGCGGAACTCCCGATTTAGGTTTCTTTCTAGAAGTTTGGGGTTATATAAGAGGTTTTGGAGTCGGGAACAAGTCAGGGGGGTCCCCGAGGCGGCCACGAGGTAGGGGGCGCGCCCAGGGGGTAGGGCTCGCCCCCCACCCTCGTGGTGGCCTCGGGACTCTTCTGGCCCATCTCCGGTACTCCGTGGGCTTTTCCTGGTCCAAAAATGATCTCCGTGAAATTTCAGGTCAATTGGACTCCATTTGGTTTTCCTTTTCTGTGATACTCAAAAACAAGGAAAAACAGAAACTGGCACTGGGCTCTAGGTTAATAAGTTAGTCCCAAAAATCATACAAAACAGCATATAAATGCATATAAAACATCCAAGGTTGATAATATAATAGCATGGAACCTTGGATGTGATTTATATGCAACCTTGGATGTTCCATGCTATTATTATAGATACGTTGGAGACGTATCAACCGACAGCTAGATACTGCCATGACTCGCTCCAATTCAAATGGCTGATAAACAGGACACATAGCTGAATGTACATACATTGTATGAGAGACAGATGCAATAGATAGTGTGGAAAAAAGAGGGCATGAAATAGTTGACATGTATATTGTTTAACTAAAATGGATAGCATGACATAATTTCACACATATGATGTCTATCTAAACAGGATAGCATAGCATGACATAATTCAAAGATATGATGACTAACTAAACAGGATGGTATGAGATAATTATATGGTGTCTTTAGTAAACAGGTCCGCATGACATAATTCACATACATGTTATCTAAGTAATGAGGATCACATGATTTAATTCACATATGTGATTTATATGCTAAGTAGAGGCCATTTGCATATATGATGTCTGAACTAAGAACATGGTGTTGAATATTGTGTATATGATGTCTAAAGTATGCAATGCAAGACACCATATTCATGATATGAGCAGTATAGCCGTGCCAAGTTAGAGCATACACCTCGATGGGGGAATAGAGATACATATGAACTATGTGTACTATATGATCTCGAATTCAAATTTTTAAATACACTTGATGTTGATTCCAAATAATAGTACATTTGATGTACTAACTAGATATTCATAATCTAAACCATGTTCCATACGTACATTGTGTTTATCACACAAAGTATAGTGCCCCGCGCCCTACATTATGACAAGTATTTAGCCCATGAGCTGCAAAAGCCACACATTATAACAAATTATAATCAATGTTCTATATATTATATGTAGTACTAGTAAGATGCACATGCGTTGCACGGAACATCAAGATGATCGAGGGAAGGCCTTATTAGCAAATGTGGGGAGGGGTGTGGGTATCTTTTTTCAAAATTGCCATAGTTTCCTTCCTATCCGTCAGATATAAATTGGACGGCCTATATTGCAGGATGGCAGGCACACCATCATCACCAACTCTGTTTTTTATATATAAAGTATATTATACGTAGTACAACATGTTCATAACCACACCATGTGTATCATTGTTATATATATTCACGCAAGCGTCGGTTTAAAACACTATGATAAATTCTTAAAATATCCGACTTCACTTTTTATAATGAATTATGGTCTCTATTCGTCTTTTACACCCGCACAATACTCTTATCCTTGTAGCTAGCACTAAGTTTCTCTCGTGCATGCACAAGCCCGCCTCCCTCCCACCCTCCCTCGGCATTCTCTAGCTCCATCGTGCAAATTCATCTTTTTACTTTAGGTCGTTCACCCATGGTGTGTGTAGGCCCCCCAGCTCCTTCTTTACAGCACACATCGATCGATATGCCTCTCTAGCCAGGTATGCCTACCACAAACACAAGCTTTCACTCTTCTCTTCTCACCATCCATGCCTCACTCCCGCCCCTCTTTTCATCGATCTCGTACTCGCGCACTCCTTCCCCCTCTATATTGTATGCCTCCCGCACCACCTCCTAGCTCCATCCCTCTCTCTATCTCTCTCTATACTTCTCTCCGGGACTTATTTGCTTCTAACACATACATGCATGTATACCGATCGTTCTCCCTACATATACCTAGGTCGACTTTCACTATTTTCCCCACCCATCGATCGATGTACCTCACAAGTTATGTCTCTCCTTTCTTCGACAAAGGATGATTGATCTTCCTATGTAGTTACGTCTGCTTACCACAACCATATTGTCCCCCCTCATCATTCGTGCATGCCTACTTACCCGTCTCTCACACGGACATGCACAGACAAGAAGGCATCCCCTCTCTTGTTGATATTGCAGGTGTGCCCTCCATTTGTCTAACAAGCCTCTCCCACCATTTGCTAGAAGCAACTCCACCACCAACCCCTCCGACACTCTAGCTCTGTCTCTCTCCCAACCTTATTCCTCTCCTACACATATGCACGGATGCCGATCGATCTCCCTCAATACATATGGTAGGTCTCTCTTCTCCACACATATACCAGCCATTGTACCTCTATAATTAGGTCTCTCCCCCACCCCCACACCGATAGTCGGGCGCTGTAGGTATGCATCCATTCCACATAGACAAACTGCACATGTCCCCTCTCACGTTCCAGTAGGTCAGCCACCCTATATCTTTGACGTGGGCACACACAAATTCGATGGCACTCTTTATCGATCGCGCACGCGCACACACACACATCATCCCTCTCTTCGATTCTATGGATACCTCACACTGATGATACCTCCACTCTCTTCTCGTGGATCGCCCCCTCTATATATGATATATCTAGGCCTCTATTTCACACACATTGCATATGTTACATTTTTTGATTGAAATATCATCGACACATATTCCCTGTCTATCTCTCATGCCCCCCAAAAAACACTCATGAACCTGCACAGTATATCTTTCTACGTTTGCATCTCTCTCACACAACCCCACGTAGGTGGTGTACGCACATGAAGAGAATAGGTGCACGTACTCGCTTCGTGCCCAGCCACACACACGCGGGTACATGATGGAGCTCATTTCTATACGAAATGGCAGCCCATGTGCTAATTTGAGCACGTGTAGCGGTTGTTTACCTACGGAGGCCATGTACCACGCGTGCACGAAACAAAGTTTGACTTGATGCGTTGGCGCATTATTTTTAAATAAAGTTATATTGCTCAATGGCATGTACACAAAATATAAAATGAATTTTATGGAGCAAAAGTTAGTCCACTCCACTATATACAATGGAGCCTGCCTGTCAGGGTTTTTCTCTCTTCAGAGTATCTCAAACAAGGCGGCAGTGCCCCCTCTCTCTCAGTGTTGGTCACTGATCCGACCACATCCCGTCCGCCAGCGGAAAGGGAGGATGTGCATCGTTACTCCATTTGACGGCACTAAGGCAGCACGTCCCGATCTTTGGTACCCGCCGTTCTCTCTGACCAAGCTCCAGCGCGGTAGGGCCAATGCCACTTGCTCGCTGCCGCGGTATGGGAAGATCTTGCCAACCGCCGCTCTCCTAGATACATCCCGACAACCCCCAGGTATCCCCTTCGGCCTTGCTCCACTGCCCGTCTCCCCACGTCGCTGCATGTGGAAAATCTTGCATGTGGATCTTCCATAGTTCTTTGCCCAAAACGTAGCTCATCCGGCATACTTCCCATATTGCAACCTCGTCCTCACACCGCTTTAGACAATGACAACCGTGCTGTTATCTTCCCTTAGGACAAGGAATATGCTTCTTTTTGTCGTCGTATGTGTCATCAACTGTTATTGGCCTGTAATTCTTTCATTTCTACCTTTTTTTGCAAACAAGGCTGTCCATTTCACATTGTTGCTATTGTGACATTTTGGTGAACTGCACAAATCACTTTTTTCTTAAGAGTGTTTTATGCAGTTGTACTAAAATGTCACACGGGCAATGTCTCTACATTTCAGTGCGACTGCACAAAGGGAGATTGGTTTTTCTCCATCCTCATCACCAACTCCGAGCCTAATCTTCTTTAACTATTTGCTTAATATTCACCAACTAGTTAGTCCTAAGAGAGACTGCAAAGGTGATCGGCTTCTGTTTGTGTGTTTATTGTTTCATCAATAGTTGTCGCGGGAAACCACGGCCACCTATGGGACCAGGAGGCCCCTTGCTGGTTCAACAAGGGGGCGACGCATTGCGCAAAGAGCAGACGAGCGTGGGGCAGCACGACAGAGATCACACAAGCAATTTTACCCAGGTTCGGGCCGTCGTGAGGTGTAAAACCCTACTCCTGCTTTCGTGGATTGATAGTGGAAAGGTGGTGGCGGAGCGTAGTACACTTGCCCGGCAGGGTTGCCTCGAGGCAGCAATGGCTACGCGCGTACGGGGGTGTGAGTTATCCAATCTTCTAACCCTTTATACCATTGCCATGGGCCTCCTTTTATAGATCAAGGGGTTACCACAGTGGCAAAGTAGTCATTATGCTTTGATAAGATAGCAAACAATACTATCATACCAAACTGTATGGGCTGATAGGGCGCATTAAATGCGTCGCTCAATGTGACATCATTGGTTGCCCGGCAAGGCTTTCCGGGCTATCTTGCCAGGTCCAAGCCTCCTTGCTTGATGGGTGTCGTTTGAGGGTTTCTCCTATAGAAAGTGGCTGCCATGTGGCGAATGGCTGCCATTTAATCACTTTGCGGCTTCACACCGCATAGATCGATGACCTGCGTCATTGATACGTCTCCAACGTATCTATAATTTTTGATTGTTCCGTGTTGTTATATTATCATTCTTGGATGTTTTGTAATCATTTTATAGTCATTTTATATCATTTTTTGGGACTAACCTATTGACATAGTGCCAAGTGCCAGTTGTTGTTTTTTTGCATGTTTTTACATCGCAGGAAATCAATATCAAATGGAGTCCAAACATAGCGAAACTTTTTGTGGATTTTTTTATGGACCAGAAGACCACCAATGGGCCAGAGCAGCACCTGGGGGTGCCCCGAGGGGGGCACAACCCACCAGGGCACGCATGGGGGCCCAGGCGCACCTAGATGGGTTGTGCCCACCTCGGTGGCCTCCCGCACCCCCTCTTTACCCTATAAATTCCCAAATATTCCGAAAACCCTCGGGGTTAACCTAGATCAGAAGTTCCGCCGCCTCAAGGCTCTATAGCCACCGAAAACCAATATAGACCCTTTCCACCACCCTGCCGGAGGGGGGAAATCATCACCGGTGGCCATCTTCATCATCCCAGCGGCCACCATGACGAGGAGGGAGTAGTCCACCCTTGGGGCTGAGGGTTTGTACTAGTAGCTATGTGTTTAATCTCTCTCTCTCTCTCCTGTTCTTGAGATGTCACGATCTTGATGTATCGCAGGCTTTGTTAATATAATCGGATCATATGTTGTTTTCTCCTCTCTATCTTGTTGTGATGAATTGAGTTTTTCCCTTTGAGATTTCGTTGTTATCAGATTAAATACTTTTATGGATTTGAGAGCACATAATATATGTCTTGCATATGAATACTCGTGGTGACAATGGGGTATCGTATTGATTCACTTGATATATGTTATGCACTCAACTCGCGGATTCCCGA
Source organism: Triticum urartu (assembly GCF_056163025.1). Taxonomy (NCBI): domain Eukaryota; kingdom Viridiplantae; phylum Streptophyta; class Magnoliopsida; order Poales; family Poaceae; genus Triticum; species Triticum urartu. The sequence goes on from NC_141874.1 coordinate 307,148,345, forward strand.
GGTGACATTGGGGTAATCTATGCATAGGGGTTGATGCACGTTCTTGTCTTTGTTTCTCTGGTAGAAATCTTGGGTCACTTTTTGAAGTTTTTTGTGTTGGATTGAATATTATGAATCTGAATTTGGTTTGGTGTTATTTTAGTACGAACTCTTGGTTAGACCAATCGGAAAGAATAGATTGATCGGAAAGTATAGCTTTGAGGTGGTTTCGTACCCTACAAACAATTCCATCTTATATTCTCCGCTAGATAGGAAATTTGGAGTGATTTCTTCATCGCACTTTGAGGGATGGTTATATGATCCAATTGCATTAGCACAGTTGAGAGATTACACTAGCGAAAGTACGGACCCTAGGCCTCATTTTCAAGCATTGCAATACCATTGTTGTGCCCGCTTACTATTTGCTACCTTGCTGTTTTATTTATTCAGATTATAAAAATATATTTCTGCCATCAATATTACACTTTTATCACCATCTCTTCGCCGAACTAGTGCACCTATACAATTTGCCATTGTATTGGGTGTGTTGGGGACACAAGAGATTCCTAGTATTTGGTTGCAGGGTAGTTTGAGAGAGACCATCTTCATCCTACACTTCCCACGAATTGATAAACCTTAGGTCATCCACTTAAGGGAAAATTGCTACTGTCCTACAAAACTTTGTGCTTGGTGGCCCAACACGAATCTACAAGAATAAAGTTGCGTAGTAGACATCAAGCTCTTTTCTGGCGCCGTTGCCGGGGAGGTGAGTGCTTGAAGGTATATCTCTAGATCTTGCAATTGAATCTTTTAGTTTCTTGTTTTGTCAGTAGTTTGGTTTGTAAAAGAAAACTACAAAAAATGGAATTGAGGTTGCATCATATTATTCATCTTTATAATGTATTTCGTGAAAATAATGGAAAGGAAAATTGTGCTCAACTGGTAGAAGAAGAATTTAATAATATATTTGGCATAAATGATGAGCATGATTGGAATGTTGTTAGTATGAATTCCTTGAATATCCATGATGCTAATGATATGCAAAGCTACAAGCTTGGTGATGCTATATTTGATGGAGATCTTACTTTTAGTCCACCAAGATTTGATGTGCAAATGTGTTATAATGATTGCATGCCTCCTATTTATGATGATTATAATGACGACAGTGGATTTGGAGAGGTCATGACTTTATTTAATGATGAATCCACCATTTTGGATGAGGCTTCAATTGACTATGATAACAAAGTTGTTATCTATGATTATTATGGTGATGGCATGTATGATATAAAGAATAATGATAACCATGAAAGTTGTCATCATGATTTGAATTTCCACTCTCATGATAGTTACTTTCTTGAGTTTGCTCCCACTACCATTCATGAGAATAAATTTGCTTATGTGGAGAGTAACAAAATTTCTATGCTTATGCATCGTGAAAAGAATGATTTATGTGATAGCTATATTGTTAAATTCATTCATGATGCTACTGGAAATTATTATGAGAGGAACATTTGCTTGTAGGTATTGCAATAATATCGAGTTTTCCTCTCTATGTGTTGAAAATCTTGAAGTTATGATTGTTTTGCCTTCCTATGCTTGTTGATTCTTGTTCCCATAAGTTGTTTGCTCACAAAATACCTATGCATAGGAAGTGGTTTAGGCTTAATGTGCTAGTCATATGCTTCATGATGCTCTCTTTGTGTTTCGATTCTTATCTTTTATGTGTGCATCTTTGAAATCATCATGCCTAGCTAAAAAGGCATTGAAGAAAAGTGCTTGTTGGGTGAAAACCCAACACTTTTACCTACTGTCTTTGTATTTTCACATGATTAGTGTACTGTAGTAATCATGTTTTATTGACTTTGTTTCAATAAAGTGCCAAGTAAGACCTTTGGGATGGCTTACGATGATAGTTGATTTGATCTTGCTGAAAAACAGAAACTTTTGCACTCAGGAAAACAATTCTCATTTTTAACAGAAGCGCGATAAAATGCTGATATTTTTGCAAAAGATTAATAGACAAATTTCCCAGGTTTTCCTATTTGTTCAGTTTTTTGGGGTAATAGAAGTATGGTTGGAGTACAGATTACTACAGACTGTTTTGTTTTTGACAGATTCTGTTTTCAATGTATAGTTTGATTGTTTTCTAATTTTCATGGCTTATATTGCTCAATATAAATTGTGGGAATGATATGCTATAGTAGGAATTGTGTGAGAACAATTATGAATCTTGTCTTTTATAGTACCAAAAGTGAAATGATTTGCTCTTTATCATACTAACCTATCTCAGAAAGTTCCGTTAAGTTTTGTGTGATTGAAGTTTTCAAGTTTTGGGTGAGATGTCGATATGAGGAGAATAAGGAGTGACAATACCCTAAGCCTGGGGATGCCCAAGTCACCCCAAGGTAATATTCAAGGAAGATCCAAGCAACTAAGTTTGGGGATGCCCCGGAAGGCATCCCCTCTTTCGTCTCCAACATTATCGGTAACCTCACTTGGAGCTATGTTTTCATTCATCATATCATATGAGTTTTGCTTGGAGCATCAATTTATTTTTTTAGGATTTTCTTGCTGATATTTATAATAGTGTTTTGCATCTTTTCTTTCAATAAAAGAGGCAATGCTAGCTTTTACTATGCTTATTTTGCAAGTCTACATGTTGTTGTTTCAAAACAGAAAGTTTATCGATGTTGCAAAAATTCCCAAGAAAATTCAGAATACGATAAAAATATTGTAGCTTTTTTGCAAAATAAGCTCTAATAAAGTTTCTAAAGCTTGGGATTTTTTCATAATTTTTGGAGTTTAAGAAGTATTGATACTCTTGCATTCTATACAGACTGTACTGGTTTGGTAGATTGCTGTTATGTTTGTATTGTTTGCATATGTTTGCTTGTTTAATGATTCTATTTGAGGATAGAAGTATTAAATATGCAGAGGCTTTTTGTACGCAATGTTGAATAAGAATTTTAGTGATTTTATACAATAGACAATGATAAGGTTTTTGCATTGGTTTATACTAACTTATCTCACGAGTTCTTTTTGAGTTTTGTGTGGATGAAGCTTTAGTGATTTAGGAATACCGTGATATGAGAAGAATTAAGGAGACACGAAAGCTCATGCTTGGGGATGCCCAAGGCACCCCAAGATAATATTTCATGAAGTCTCAAGCATCTAAGCTTGGGGATGCCCCGATAGGCATCCCACCTTTCTTCATCAACAATTATCGGTTAGTATCGGTTGAGCCTAGGTTTTTGCTTCTCCACATGAGTTGTGCTATTGTTGGAATGTCATTTTATTTTGTTTTGCTTGTTGTTGTAATAAAATACTTAGATCTGAAAGTTTTTTTTAATAAAATAGAGTCCTCAAATAGTTGACGGGGAGGCTAAGTAAGCGGCATTCACATCCCGTCAACGAAGCTCTTTTCTATTGAATTGCTCTAGTGCTTCACTTATATCTTTTTGAGCATGGTGTGCTTTAGTATTTTTGTAGAAATTATCTCTTGGTTCACTTAAATTAATTTGAGATAAAGAAATATTATGCTCATGATCTTCACTTATATTTGTTTGAGCTTATCAAAAGCAACACATGAAAATTAGTGCCAATGTGATAGATATCCAAGAAGAATATAATAAAAACTTTCGTGAAGATTATTGGCCAAAATAAACTTGATTCCTTGTAATAGTTTGGACATATGAATATGTGAGTCATGTTGATGAGTAAGTATGCTTTAGTAAGAATATGGGGGTTAAGGTTTGTGATTCCCTATGCAAGCACGAAAGTCAATAGTTATGCAATGAAATTACATCCTACTTGTGGTGCATTATTCGGTGTTAATTATGCTTAATGCTCACTTATGATATTATTCGTTTCTTGGTTGGTCGCTTCCCAATATTTTTGCTAGCCTTCTTTTTGCACTAAGTATGATCACTACTTGTGCATCCAAAATGCTTTAAACCAGTTTTGCCACATGAGTCCACCATACCTACCTATATGCGGTATTCTTTTGTCGTTCTAAGCAAATTTGTATGTGCCATCTCTAATTCTCAAAATAAATTTCTCTTTTGTGTTCTCATACCGCTCGTGAGGCAGTGAGGGGTGGCCAATATTTTCCATGCTAGATGTGATATTCTCACGATGAGTGTTTATTCACTTGTCATTTTATAAGAGTAAGGCAAAGGTATTAGGGATGCCCAGTCCCGAAATCAAAAATCGATCTACTTTATGTTGTCAAATAATAAATTCTTTGGAAAGTGTTGGTATGGAGGGCACCCGTGGATACGGTTAGCCATAGAAAGTGAAAGTATGGTGGAAAAAGGAATAAACTTTATTTTCTATTTGAGAACTGCCTATGATATATCTAGCATGGAAAGTGTTGGGAGCTCTAAGTCGTTTTTGTTGGTGGGAAAAGTATGCCTCTCAAAAAGTTTTTATCTCTCAATTTTCTTTTTGAGCTCTGGTACCTCTACAAATCCCTACTCCCCCCTGTGACGGGCCTTTCTTTTACTTTATGCAATTTTTATTTTAAATTTGAGTCTTCATCTTCTCTTATAAAGCACCAACTAGGAGGCACTATGATCCTACTTGAGCATTGGGTGTAGCTAATATGCGAGTGTGTTTCATGAATGGATCAATGATTGAGCATGATGGGCTAGGGATAACTTATTTTAGCGTTGATATTTTGAAAGAGACGGTTTCTTGTTGATAAGCTTGAGTATTTAAGTCTCATGTCAAAACTACACTATTGCTTCGAACCATATAAAAGTCCAAATTTCCATGCTATAAAGAAAAGAATATGAGATGACATGTTAGGCTACATTCCACATGAAAACTTCTGTTTTTATCATATACCTACTCGAGGACGATCAGGAATTAAGCTTGGAGATGTAGATACGTCTCCAATGTATCTATAATTTTTTATTGTTCCATGCTGTTATATTATCATTATTGGATGTTTTATAATCATTTTATAGTCATTTTTGGGACTAACCTATTAACATAGTGCCAAGCGCTAGTTGTTGTTTTTGCATGTTTTTACATCGCATGAAATCAATATCAAACAGAGTCCAAACACCGTGAAACTTTTTGTGGATTTTTATGGACCAGAAGACCACCAATGGGCCAGAGCAGCACCTGGGGTGTGCCCCGAGGGGGCACAACCCACCAGGGCGCGCCTGGGGGCCCAGGCGCGCCTAGGTGGGTTGTGCCCACCTTGGTGGCCTCCTGCACCCCATCTTTACCATATAAATTCATAAATATTCGCAAAACCCTCAGGGTTAAGCTAGATCAGAAGTTCCACCGCCGCAAGGCTCTGTAGCCACCAAAAACAAATCTAGACCCTTTCCGGCACCCTGCCAGAGGGGGGAAATCATCACCGGTGGCCATCTTCATCATCCCGGCGTCCACCACGATGAGGAGGGAGTAGTCCACCCTCGAGGATGAGTGTTTGTACTGATAGCTATGTGCTTAATCTCTCTTTCTCTCGTGTTCTTGAGATGTCGCGATCTTGATGTATCGCAGGCTTTGTTAATATAGTCGGATTATTTGGTGTTTTCCCCTCTCTATCTTGTTGTGATGACTTGAGTTTTTCCCTTTGAGATTTTGTTGTTATCAGATTGAATACTTTTATGGATTTGAGAGCACTTGATATATGTCTTGAATATGAATACTCGTGGTGACAATGGGGTATCGTATTGATTCACTTGATATTTGGCACTCAACTCGTGGATTCCCGAGGTGACATTGGGGTAATCTATGCATAGGGGTTGATGCACGTTCTTTTCTTTGTTTCTCCGGTATAAATCTTGGGGAACTCTTTGAAGTTGTTTGTGTTCGATTGAATATTACGAATCTTAAATTGCTTTGGTGTTATTTTAGTACGAACTCTTGGTTAGATCGATCGGAAACAATAGCTTGGTGTTATTTTATAGGAACTCTAGGATAGATTGATCGAAAAGAATAGCTTTGAGGTGGTTTCGTACCCTACAAACAATTCCGTCTTATGTTCTCCGCTAGATAGGAACTTTGGAGTGATTTCTTCATCTCACTTTGAGGGATGGTTATATGATCCAATTATATTAGCACTGTTGAGAGATTGCACTAGCGAAAGTACGCACCCTAGGCCTCATTTTCAAGCATTGCATTACCGTTTTTGTGGTTGTTTACTATTTGCTACCTTGTTGTTTTTATTTATTCAGATTATAAAAATATATTTCAACCATCAATATTAAACTTTTATCACCACCTCTTCGCCGAACTGGTACACCTATACAATTTGCCATTGTATTGGGTGTGTTGGGGACACAAGAGATTTCTTCTATTTGGTTGCAGGGTTGTTTGAGAGAGACCATCTTCATGCTACACCTACCACGGATTGATAAACCTTTGGTCATCCACTTGAGGGAAAATTGCTACTATCCTACAAAACTCTGCGCTTGGAGGCCCAACACGAGTCTACAAGAATAAAGTTGTATAGTAGACATCAGTCGTGGTAGAGTGGTTGGTGAGGTGGTTTTGCTTCAGTGAGCCCGGCAGGCCCTGTCAGGGTGCTTTGGTTGTCTGTTCCTGGGAGTGACCTTGCCCCTTACCGGGCTTGCCTGCCCGACAAGGAAGGCTTTTCTCTTGATGATATCCTGCTTCTCTGGTTTGATCTTGGTCCCTATGATCTACATGTTGGTCCTATGAATCTCTGGGGTTCTTGCACTCTAATCCGGGCTGGTGCTCCAATCTTGTTCCCGTGCCTATGCACAGTCTGGGCAACAGAAGGGTTGCTAAAGGGGATGGTCTCTTGAGGTCTTCTTTGCTTCTTCACTAGCCTTGATCCCGGGCCAGTTTCCGGGTTTTCTGTGTGTCGCGTCCAGCCAATAGTGGTGGGGTCGCTCCAGTAATGGCTCGTGAATGACATTAATGCACGGGGTAGAAACGACCAATTCACTCTTCCCACCATGCCCTTATCCTTGGCCACGTATGATGCATGCATCGCGTGGGGTAGGTAACGGAGGCGCGTGGCACAGAAGAGCATCAAGGTGAGGGCCCGATCGTCTTGAATTGGCGGAGGAGGACAGTGGCCGCCCATTGATGGAGCAGTTCCCATCCTCGTTCCGCCTATAAAAGGGAGGCGCGGAGGAGGTCAGAGTCACCTCCTCTACTTATATTCTGCTTCCACTGATTATGCTGAGGGAGAGAGCTTGGGGACAGCAAATGGGCTTCATCTTGAAGCCTTCCTCCCTAGATATGAAAGGGAGACTCGGGTGGCGCGGTGACAACGCTGGGGGTGGCGACCCTGGCATGCTTGCCGCGGGCCGCCCGTGGCCTTGGCTTCAGTGGGAGGGGATGTGAACGACACCATGTCGGGGCTCAAGGCAGGCATGGCGCGTGGTAGTCGATTGCTCCCCATTCTTCTTCTCCTTGTGGCACTAGGGAGGAGCCATGGAAGAGATTTGTTGCTAGTTGAGGCAAATCTAGCACCTCCTGGGTGTCGTCCTTCTGTCGTACAAGAGGGCTCTTTGCCCCTGGTCACGTCTTCTGGGCGCATGGTGGCTTCTGATATCAGGGCCACTGGGGACGACCATGCTCTTTGTGGGGAGTCCTTCGGAGAGCATGGTGCCTGGTACGGCTGCCGCGACAGGATTGTCAAACGGCAGCGGTACGGGAGGTAGCAGCAACCCACAACACTCCAAGAACAGGGGTGGTGGTTCTGACGGCTCGCATTTGCTGGTGACTCCTCTACCCCCGTCAGGGCTCCCTTCAGCGCCACCATCCCTCCTACCCTCCAGCCACTCCCTCCCACCCAAGGAATGGTGTATTCTTGATCCTGGGGAGGCGCCGGATCCAAGCCAACTACGCCTCTTGCTTCTTTATTCCCTCCCTGTAATACCCTAAGGGAGATGGACAAGGGCAAAGGCGTAACGGGGCACTAATCTTTTTCCAATCTTAAATCTGCTGGCACATGCCAAATTTTAATTCAAATAATGTAATCTCTCGAGTCGATGTCTGTATTCTGTAATGCTTGTACTTGTACTTGTATTAGCATATTAATAAAAAAGATGAACCTTGCCAGGAACTCTTGCATGTGTATGGCCATGCAGCGGTAAGATGCCTCTTTAATAGAAATAAACGAGTTTTCCCTGGCAAGCTATCCTGTAGATACCCTTTTTGTCTGCCAGAGAGCTGCATCTGCCGGGGAACAGACAGAAGGACCAGCCCCCCCGCCAACTTCTTTTTACCAAAGGCTACTGCGACCATCCTGACCGAAGCAACGTTCAAGTCAAGGATGGGAGCGCCTAAGTCTCGAAAAGAGTGGCGAGGCTTTCTTATGCACAAGTTATAGCTTACAGAACACTGACAGACAAGAGGTAGAACTTATCTAGCTAGCTTGCTGGGGATGGCTGTGCCGGGCAATCTCCGTATCTCCTTCTCGAAGCCAAGTTCACGGCAGGAACCTGCAGCTCCATGCAGATGAAAATCAATGTAGGATGCAATCCTATCTAGATGCATATGTAGTGCTCATGAAATGCGTATGCAGTGGTATTGGAATGATCATGCATGCATGTAGATCTTGGTCGGGCTCCCCCACAATGCTTCTTTTTTTCTCTTGCACGTGGTCATCATGCCGGCTTTGTACAAGGGGTTACATGCAACTGAGGCAAGGCCTGTACAAAAGGGTGGCTACCGGGAAGGGCCCGACAGCCGCGCCTTACGGGTAGAACTTGCAGAGATGCTCAATATTCGATGAGATTTGCAACTGAGTGCCTTCTCCGATCTTTAGACGGAATGCGCTAGATCTGGTGACTCGTACTACCCGGTAAGGGCCTTCCCACTTCGGTGACAACTAGTTTGTACCCTTGGCAGACTAAACGCGCCTAAGGACAAGGTCACCTTCCACAAAACTCCGAGCGTGAACCCTACAGCTATGATAGCGATGCAGGTCCTACTGGTAGCGAGCAGCACGAGTAGCAGCCCGGAGCCGGTTCTCCTCGAGTAGCATAGTGTCGTCATGCCAGCGGTGATCTAGCGCTACTTCATCGTAGGCAAGCAATTTAGGTGACCCGTAAATGAGTTCCTGGGGATAACTGCTTCTGCCCGTAGACCAGGGAGAAGGGAGTCTGTCGGGGAGCTCGGCTTGGTGTCGTTATAAGGGACCAAAGAACTACTAGAAGCTCCTCAATCCACCGCATGTCGTGCTTCTGCAGCGTATCAAAAGTTCTTGTCTTAAGTCCGCGTAGCACTTCAGCATTCGCCCTCTCAGCTTGTCCATTGCTCCGAGGGTGTGCCATAGAGGCAAATATGATCTTGCATCCGAGGGCATGAACATATTGCATGAAGGCACGGCTCGTGAACTGGGTACCGTTGTCAGTGATGATCCTTGACATAAAACCAAAATGACACACCAATTCTTTCAAGAACTTGATAGCTGACTGAGCAGTTACCTTTCTCACAGAAGTCACTTCTGGCCACTTTGTAAACTTGTCGATGGCAACAAGCAAGAATTCAAAGCCCCCGATTGCTCAGGGGAAGGGGCCGAGGATATCGAGCCCCCAGACCAAAAATGGCCATGATAGAGGGATTGTTTGAAGAGCTTGGGCAGGCAGGTGTGTTTTCCTAGAATGGAACTGACAGGCTTCACATTTCGTGACTAGCTCGACCGCATCTTGGCGGGCTGTGGGCCAATAGAATCCTTGCCAGAATGCTTGCCCAACTAATGCCCTTGATCCAATATAGGAGCCACACATTCCTCTGTGAATCTCTGCCAGCAGTTCCTTTCCTTCTTCCTAACAGACACACTTCAATTTCACATTGTTGGGCCTCCTTCTGTATAGAGTGTCATCGACAAACTGATACATATCGGCCCTCCGGGTTACTTTTTCAGCTTCATCTTGGTCGCCAGGAAGCTCTCCGGTTTGGAGAAAGTGGACAACGTGCCTTTCCCAAGTTGGAGCCTAGGGCTCGGCAACAAGGAGTAGCGGCACCTCCTCAGCTACGAGAGCACCAGCCTCGTTCGCTGGGTCCATGGGCCCGGCTGGAGGGGGTGGTCCTGTAGGCTGTGAGGAGTTGTTTCTGGCAGGGTCTCTGCCGGGAGCGGACGGCTCTACCAGGAGAGGCTTACCATAGTCCAACTTTCTCCTCTTCCAGGCCATTGTTTCTGGGGATACGGAGGGCTGAGTGAGATTGAGAACAAAAGTCCCTGGTTCCACAGGAAGGTTCTATGCAGCACACTTTGACAGATGATCAACTATGCTATTTTCCGCACGGGGTACGTGCTCTGTTTGCAATCCATCAAAGCGCTCCTCCAATCTCCTCACTTCGTCAACGTATGCCTCCATCAATGGACTTTGGTAATCTTTGTTGACTTGTCTAACCACAAACCATGAATATCCTCAAATGATCAGCTTACTAATTCCCAATTCAGCTACAATCCTGAGCCCGACAAAGGAACCCTTCATACTCAGCTCTATTGTTGGTGGCTTCTTCCCGGGCAAAATGCATTTGGACAACGTACTTCAAGTGCTCCCCGGAGGGGGTGACAAGAAGCACGCTAGCTCCTGCACCTTGTAGGGAAAAAGCACCATCAAAATACATAATCCATTCTTGGGGCGATTCCTTGCCAGGGATAGTTGTCTCTGTCACTTCCTCATCAAGGGTTGGCGTCCATTCTCCAATAAACTTTGCCAACGCCCCGCTCTGAATAGTCTATGTCTTCTCAAACTTCAAAGCAAAGTTGGATAACTCCAAAGCCCACTCCACTATTCTGCCGGTAGCCTCAGGGTTTCGGAGTATCCTTTGCAACGGAAAGCGAGTAACAAATGTGATCTCATGGGCTTGAAAGTAGTGGCACAGTTTCCTTGAGGCCATGATGAAACCAAAAATCAACTTTTGCACGTCAGAGTACTTCGATCTAGCCCCGTGTAACAGGGAGCTAACACAGTACACTTGGTGCTGCACCACTTTCTTCCTTGCCATGTCCTTGGGGTTGTTCTCGTTGCCATGCTCATTGCTGTCCTGATCCTTCGCTGATTCTGCCGGTCTCTGCTCACTTTTTGCCTCATACACTTCTCACTGCACTACCAAGGCGCACTGACCACTTGGTTGGTTGCCGCCAAGTATAGAAACAACGGCTCCTAGGATTTGGGAGCATCCAAGGTAAGCACAGAGGACAAGTAGGCCTTCAATTCTTTCAAAGCTGCATCCGCTTCAGGGGTCCACTTCATAAGGACGGCCTTCTTCAAAATTTTGAAGAACGGCAGGGCGCACTCGGTAGACTTGGAGATAAATCTGCTTAGCGCGGCAACACATCCTGTCAGACGCCTCACATCCTTAACTTTCCTTGGCACATGGATTTGCTTGATGGTCTTGATCTTGTCAGGGTTGGCTTCGATCCCGCGATGGGATACAAAAAACCCGAGCAACTAGCCAGAGGGAACACCAAATACACACTTCTCCGGGTTGAGCTTCAGATTGATCTTGCACCAATTATTAAATGTCTCCTCCAAATCCTTGGTCCTGACCACAATATCATCCATATAGGCTTCTATGTTTCTATGCAACTGTGGCTCAGAACCAATCTAGATTGCCCTTGCAAAAGTGGACCCAACACTCTTCAATCCGAATGGCTTGCGGACAAAGCAGTACGTACCACATGGAGTGATGAACAATGTCTTCTATTCATCTTCCTTGGACATGAAGATTTGGTGATATCCAAAGGAGGTGTCCAGAAAGGAGAGAAAATCACAACCTGAAGCGGAATCCACAATCTGGTCGATACGCGGCAAGGGAAATGGGACTTTCGGGCAAGCCTTGTTGAGATCTGTGAAATCTATGCAAAGCCTCCACTTTCCATTAGCCTTCCAGACTATTACTGGACTTGCCAACCACATGGGATGTAGTACTCCTCTGACCAAACCAGCTGCCTCAAGTTTCTTGATCTCTTATGCAATGAACTGTTGCCTCTCCAAGGCCTGCTTCCGGACATTCTACTTGACAGGTCGGGCATGTGGGCAGAAAGCAAGGTGGTCCTTGATTACCTCCCTGGGAACACCGGGGATATCAGATGGTTGCTAGGAAAACACATCGATATTCTCCCACATGAAGGTAACGAGCATGCTTTCCTATTTGTCATCAAGGGTGGCGCTGATAGTGAAAGTACCATCAATGCCAGCCAGCCCTGCCGGGACCTTTTTCACTTGGGGTGCAACAACTTTGGATGTCTTGCTGTTAGAACACTCCGGCACGTCGTCAACGGGTGACATGCACTCGGTGGGGGCATGCTTCCCGGACTCTTTGCCGGAGCTCCTACAATCTCTCTTCTTTCCTTTACTTTCCTTGGTGGAAGCTGTCGCTGCCGCTGTCTCTGTCATGACCGCGTCATGGTACACCTTGTCCACACAAATAATTGCATCCTTCTCATCTGATGGGATGGTGATGACTCCTAGTGGACTAGGCATCTTCAAGGTGTTGTAGGCATAGTGAGATGCCACCATGAGCTTAGCCAGGGCCAGGCATCCAAGAATCACATTGTACGGCAGGGGGAGATCAACCACATCAAACACAATCTTGTCAGTCCGGTAGTTCAGATTTCCCCTCAAACATTATTGGCAACATGATCTTTCCCTTAGGATAACTCCTGCCATGATTAACTCCTTGAAACATGCCGGTAACCTCTAGCTCTTCCTCTGATATCTGAAGTCTGCTGATAACTGCTGGGGAAATCAGATTCAATCCGGCCCCGCCGTCCACCAACATCTTTGTGACCTTGAGGTTGCGAATTGTTGGGGAGACCAACAATGGAAAACACCCTACCGCGGTGGTACGGCTAGGATGGTCCTCCTCATCAAAGATGATGGGAATGCGAGACCATTTGAGCAGCTTTCGGGCCTCTGGCGCTGGTTCTACAACATTGACTTCACGTGCCCACCGTTTGAGTTGGCGGTGAGAAGTGTGCAGAGATGAACCTCCATCAATACATAGGGCATCTGTAGCCTTCTAAATCTCCTGCTCACTAGTTTCCACTTCATCCCCTCTATCACTCTCGTCATCATAGGTTTCCTTCTCTCGACCTTTGGCGGGCTTTACTTGGTTCCAAAAGGGTTTGCCGGGGCAATTTACTTCACCGCCTCGGCCATTACCGCTAGGAACATTCTAACCTTTCTCCTTATCATGCTTCTCATACTCTGCCCTCGATTTCTTGACAAGCTGCTCAACCTGGTACCACTCCTGAAGGTCATGGCCCTTGGTCCGGTGAATGTTGCAGTATGGCCCATCACCTTTCCCGGCTTTCTCGGCTTTAGCGGCTTCCTGGCAGTCAGTGCACACAACAGCTTCCTTGCCGGGGCCTCATCTTCGGTCTTCTTGCCGGTATTAGGCGTACCTGATCCTTTAAGAGCCATCTACCTTATCTCTCCGATTCTTACTATGCTTCTTGCTCTTCTTCTGACTAGTTGATTCATCCTCATCCTCTGAATCAACATTGGTGCAATCTTCCTCTCCGGGCAACTTCCTTCCTTCCTCCATCCGAGCACACTTATCTACCAGAGTGTAAAGCTCCTTCACAGTCTTGGGCAACCGTACGTTCATCTTGGAACGAATATGTCGGTTGCGCACATTGGACTGGAAGGCAGGTATTACGGCTGCTAGATGGATATTTGGGATATTTCTATGAACTTTGCTGAATCTCTGTAAATACTTACAGAGGGTTTCTCCTTCCTCCTGTTAGTGAAGTTGCAAGTCACTAGGCCTGTCGAGTTCTTGATGGCCACCCGTGAAGGCGCCAATGAACTCGTGGCACAGGTTAGCCCTTGACGAAATGGAGTTCTCCGATAGGTGCATCAACCAAGACCTCACATTGGACTTGAGCGCCAAAGGGAAGTAGTGTTCAAACACCTTCTCATCTCTTCCCTCGGAAGCCTGAACAGCGATGGTGTAGATGATCAGGAACTCTGCCGGGTTCAACCTCCCATCATACTTCTCGGGTATTTTCTGGCTTGAACGTGCGAACGGACGGCCAACGGACTTGCCGTAGCTCATGAGTAAAGGGACGTCATCGGGGTCTTGATTCTATTGGGCTCGTGCTGGCTGCCGTGGCGGGGACTGTACACGTGGGGATGGCCCCTTCCATGCGGTCAGGAGCATGGGCTGTTGCTGTCGCTTGGGGAGGTCGTGGAGGGCCAGCTCGCCGTGAGCCCCCAGCTTCAGCAAAACCGAGCAGGCTTTCGATGGTGGCACACCATTCGTCCATCTGCTCAGTTGCTAGCGGAAACTTTAGCAGCAGCTGGGCCCGCGCCATGGCCTCCGAAGCCGTACTTGACATGGATGATGATGAAGTCGATCGTGCCGTCATGTGGCTCCTGACGGTGCTGGTGGCGGCAGTACTACGCCCCCGCTGCTATTGCGGGGCGACTACTTGGTCGTGGTGTGGCGAAGGCGCTCGATGGCTAGTGGCTCCGTTGGTCGCAGCGGCTTGGTCAACCCGTCCCGAAGGGGGTGCACGCACGGTGGCTGCACCTGTGGTGGGAGCGGCCGGAGGGCGGCGATTTGCCCCGGTCCGGGCGCCGTTGCTGCAAATGTGCCCGTCGGTGGGGGAAAGGGGCGAAGATGGAGTAACCCCTTCACCCGTACCATGGGGAGCATGGCCGTCAGGGTGTTGTTGATGCTGCTCTCCTCCGGCGCCTCCTGCTCCCGCGTCGGCCGTGGGGGAAGTGGTGACGGTGCCGCCTACTCTGACTACTCCCCAGCAGCGTCCGCGTCTTCGTGTGCATCCGCACCCACCGCAGCGCTGGAGGCCGCGGGCGGCAGAGCCTTCGAGGTGGATGGGTGAGCTGAAGGATGGGGTTTCTTCTTGGGCTCCATGGATGATGGCGTCGTCAAATATGAAGATGGTGATGAAGTCGACGCGCAGTACACGCCTTCAGGTTCGCGCAAGCGAGCCCCCTACCTAGCGCGCCAAAGATGTCATGGGAAACCACGGCCACCTATGGGACTAGGAGGCCCCTTGCTGGTTTGGCAAGGGGGCGATGCGTTGTGCAAAGATCAGACGAGCGTGGGGCAGCATGACATAATTCACACAGGCAATTTTACCCAGGTTCAGGTGGCCGCGAGGCGTAAAATCCTACACCTGCTTTGGTGGATTGATGGTGGAAAGTCGGTGGCGGAGCGTAGTACACTTGCCCGGCAGGGTTGCTTCGAGGCAGCAATGGCTATGGGTGTACGGGGGTGATGCAGAGCATCCTATGGACATCACGAGTCCGCTTGGCAAGTGACACATGCGACATCTACTTCACATACACAATGGTGAATCATCTCCTTTTCATCTGCTCACTTGACCCCTTCGACGATGGTATACTACTTGACACTTCTCCCGTGTGCATGCATAGGTATTGTCGGAGCTTCACAAATGTCAAGGAGGAGTGCAAGCGCCCAGGAATGACTGCACCGTCCGTGAGGGAAGCGTGGAAGAGAAGACGGAAGAATGGAGAAGAAGATGGAGAGGCTGCTGGAGTCAGGCCGGATATCCGGACGCCAAGCCGAATCATTCGGACGCCCACCCGGATCATCCGGGTAATCCCACAGCCCCGACGGCTGAAGCGTGCAGAATCTGCCCGGCGTAGCCAGATCATCCGTACGAGGTCCCGGATCATCCGTACGATGCCCGGATCATCCGGAGCTGCATCCGGATCATCCGGCCTATGCATGCGCGCATAACTCGGGCCGTGTCGGCGTTCTAGGAACGGGGGTCCCCAGACTTGCCTGCCTGCGGCCTGCGGCGTGGCTCAAAGGGGGCCCAGCACGGCCCATCTTCATCAACACAGACCCAAGACCCTCGCGAAGGGCCAAGCCTCGCGGGTTGGATGACACAGAGCTTCCTCAGGCACGGCCTCATCAGGCTGGCTCGCGAGGAGGCGGAGAGATCAAGGCGGGGTACCTCACGAGGTGCCCAGCCCACGCAGCGTCCTCCTTTCCTCTTTGGTGCAAAGGGAGCAAGCACAAGCGAGAGCATCAAGCAAAGGCACCCGTTTCGGTGCAACGAGACCAAGACCAGCCCAACGGCAGGGAGGAAGTCATTGTGGAGCCCAAGCTAGCGTCACCACCCAAGCCTTTGGCAGGCGAGGACCAACTTTAGTCAGGATAAGTGTACCCGATGTTCCCCTTCAAAATGGCCAATTGTTGGCGCCCTTCCCGCTCAATATTTGGGAAGAGGCCCAGGGCCTTTGCCTATAAATAGGACTAGCCACCCCCAGGGTAGAGAGAGGGGAAATGAGCTGAGAGAAGAGATCAGAGAGGATAGAAGGAGACCAGATCGGCAAGAGAGAGAGAGAGAGAGAGAAGGGTGACTGAACTCCTCCTAGCAGTTCATCCCCCAGCCAAGAATAGACCCTCGCGAGGCTGTTCTTCCTTGTATTGTTCATCATCATCAGCCCAAGAGGCAATCCACCATGCCACACACTAGAGTAGGGTATTACACCACAACGGTGGCCTGAACCAGTATAAACCCTGTGTCTCTTGTGCTGTTCTTTCCATAGCTTAGATCTTAGCGAGGCGGAGGGGTGCAGGTAGGTAGAAGGCGAAATCTCCACGCACACCCCAGTGTTCGAACCTCAAGGGTCTGCCGGAACCCGAAACCCGACAGGCCGAGGCCCATGTACCCATCCGCCCCCTCAATTACCCCTTCACGGCCTAGACTATAAATAGACCTCCTCCTCCCCATTTTTAGGGTTATCAAAGTAGTAGCTCATTAGAGCTAGAGCTTTGCTCATCCATTACGGATCTACTACATCGAGAGAGAGACCGCGTGCCTCTTCGGAGATGATCCACCTTGGATTCAAGACCTCCTCACGGAGAAGCCCTCAAGACCTCCTCTTGGAGATGAACTCTACCTTGTATCTTTCCCTTTGTTGTTCTTGTATCTTTGTGGATCTTGTGTGGATTTGAGTCTAGTGGATGTGTGATTGGACTTGTTCTTGAGTGTTTCCCCTTGTGATTTCTCTCCGCTCTTCCCCGTATTCATCATGTTCTTTGAGGGAATCCACTCCAATCATCAAAGATCGGGCCACTAGGGTTCTACCCTACATCATCTTTGTATCATGAGCCACGTTTATCACGAATTTGGAGTCCCCCCACCGTTTACTAGCCTTGTTTTCTATGATTTCGTCCTGAATTCGAAAATCCGCACCAAAAATAGCCCCATTTTTTTTGTGATTTGTTGGTTTGATGATATTTTGTTGATTTGGATCCATCGGTTTGCTTGGTTTCGAGTGGATCTAGCATCTGCACAAGTTTCCCCACCTTCCATCCACAAAATCTCCTCAATTTTTCCCTGAAATCATCCAATTTCCGCCCAAAAAATCATCCCCGAGAGGAAATCCCGAGCAGTCTGACCTGCCCGGATCATTCGAAAGTGCTCCCGCATCATCCGGATCCACCCAGATCAGCTGGACCATCACCCGGATGTCCGGACACCCCAGACGACTGAAATCCGGTTGACGAACCCGGATCCTCCGGACCTACTCCCAGATGTCCGGTTAACCCTGAAACTGATTATGCTAAAAAATTTATTCGGCCATAACTAATTCACCTGGAGTCCGTTTTTTATGTTCTTTAGCTCGTTTCGAAGCTCTTGACCATCACCATTTGACTCCATCAAATTTTTGGAACTTTGGCATCTTTTCCTAGGGCCACCACCATATCATCTGCATTACCACCACCGACTTCCGCAACCTAACCCATTTTGATCCCCATTGCATATGTGGTTGTTTGAGTTGTGACTTGAGTCTCCTAAGGTGTTTCGGCTACTTAGGGACGGTTGCTTCTTCACCAACCACCATCACCACTTCTGCATAACCTTGCGCACCATACACTTCCGCCACCACAACTTAACCCAATTTTGTTTGTGTTGTGAGTTGTGTCTCCTAAGGTGTTTCGTCTACTTAGGGACCGTGCTTTCAACTCCGAAACCGTGTATAGCCCATCATACCCTTCCACCACCTGAAACTATTTTGACTGGGTTCCCACCAATACTTCCGCAACAACCACCGCATTCCACTACCACCATTTCACATTTGACGTTTGAGATTATGAGTTCGCGGTTTTTTCGTTTCTTAAGGTGTTTCAGCTAATTAGGAATGGTTCGACACCGACAACACCGCCACTCATCATCCCACGAGGTCGTCATCTACTTTGACCACTTCACCATCATCCGTTCGTGGCTTACAAACGAGAAACCTTCGACGGTAACCTCAACGACATCATTGTATATCCCCCTTGCAATTGCATTGATAGCCCCTAGAGCATTTTGTGTTACTTGCCTATCGAGACAAGCCATTTGAGTATTGCCGGCAACGTTACTTGTGCACATTAGTGATCCACCATTCCATTGCATACATACCATATCATATTGGTATCATCATATCATCCCTTGTGTCACAAGATTGTTCCCGTATATACACAATTGCTATCTTGGTTTGTGCATTTCGGATTGTGGCCATATCAATAAAAAGAATAAGCTTTTAAGCAAAAGAGAAAGAGAAAAAAGCTTGTAATTAAACAAGAGCCATGGCATCATACCGCATTGAAAATAAGATTTTCAAATCTGATCATCTCGGATCATAACACCGGGAACCATATATACATAGCATACTTGGGATAGAAGTCATTTCATTTTTGTCTCCTATAGGTTGTGCACAAGTGTCGTATCCGCCTATTGAGAAATCGTGCTAGCGTCTCTCTTGAGTTGTGCAACACGAGCATTTTCCATGGATTCCACATTTTGTGCTCATTCCTTGGTTGCACAACACCATTTATCTATCTGTGTGTGCGTTTCCATGTGCCATTCTTTGCTATTGGTCTACTTGTTTCACTTGCGAATTTGTGAATCTCTTTCAACATTATTGACTCTTTCTAACATTTTGCATCAAATTTTTGTGACACTATCCTCACCGAGCCACTCCATATGCTTTACTTTGTAGGTGTGAGTGAACAAGTCCGGTACCAATTCCACTATTCTTTCATTTCACATTGAGTGAAACGGGATACATCCTCAACTTTGGGAAAAGGTTACTTGGTATTGTTTATGTCATTTCCTACTCACCTCTACTTGAGTCTTGTGATTGATAGGCAAGGCATTTCACCTCCTTTGGTCTACAACAACGACGAGTTCGATGCCAAGAAAAACTACACCGACGCCAAGATGCAAGCTCAAATGGAAGAGCTCAAGGCCCTCATCAAGTCCTACAAGATATCTTCCTCATCTTCGTGGAAACGCTCACGTGCACATCCTTCTAAGCTACCATCTCCGGCAAGATCACATCAGCATCGACACCACCACCGACAAGAACGTGAAGGTCAAGAGCTCAACACCAACAACCGCTCAATGACTTCACCACCCCCCTTGGCATCTTTGCCAAGCGACTTCAAGGGATCTTCACCTATGGACATATGACATCTTCGCCAACAAGCACCCCAAGACTATGCTCAAGAGAAGCTCCCCAAGCTCAAGTCCGCGACTTCCACGAGCTACTACGACCTCGACACTAACCACAAGATTCCTTTCTGTGGGGATCAAGAACCCGAGGAGTATCTCCAGTGGGGGCGCTTGATGGACGACTACCTCAAGCTACATCAAGTTCATCCCGAAGATCAAGTGAAGTGCGCCACAAGAAACTTCCATGACTACGCGTCGACATGGTGGCTTCACACACTTTCGAAGAGCTACGACATGAGTTAGCCCAAGACAAAGAAAGCTATGTGGCGAGAGTTCGTGCCTCCAACCTACACAGAACAACTTCTACGCCAATTGGAGAACACCATCCAAGGATCCAAGTCCATTGACACGTACTTCAAGGAGATGAAGAATGCCTTGTGACGAGCCGATGTGGACGACCCCATTTCGATGAATTTCTACTTCATGATGGGATTGAACAACGACATCTCCAAGACTATCTTCCTCGAGAACTACAAGTCCCTCGACGACAACTACATTGGTCCTCTCAAGGCGGAAAATGAACTCATGAATGCCAAGGCTTCGCCACCACAAGCACACTTCTCGAAGACCAATCTCCAAGAAGGCGAGCATGAGGATAGTACCACCAAGATGTCCAAGCCCGACGAGCTCCAAGATGATGCTCCCAAGTTTGACTTCAACGCCATCCCTCTTTATGGCACTGATGATGTCGAGTCAACTTCGACTCTTTTTTAAGATGGTGCAGCGTTGACTATGACTACGGAACCATTTGAGGCCAAGCTTTGAAGGCGAATGACGTGGTGTCGATCAAGGATGATGCTTCCATCTTTGAAGGCGAGAGTGATGATGTGCCATCTTCGGCCTTCATCCACGGCGACGATGATGAGATGGTTGAACATGGGATTTTCCCTTCGACCACGGCGAAGTACGATGACTTGAGTGACTTGTGCCACCATATTGAGAGTGAGAGTGACTTCACCACTAGCCCCATATATGATGTGTTTCCCCAATTCCCATGTGAGGAGAGCCACAACCCCCACTACATGAGTAAGACGAGTGACTCCACCATACGTGATATTTAGTGCACCTATTTCGAGGGAGTGAGTGAACCACCACATAAAGAGAGTGAGGAAGTTGATACGGCATGTGAGGCCACTTTGATTTCTAACGACTTAGCCTCTACCTCTATTATGTCTTATCATTTGGTGCTAGGTCCCATAGATGTTGACGCGTCGATTCGTGATGACTACGTCCTTCCTTTAGACAAGACGATGGCCATGATGGAATATGATGCACCCCCACAAGGTTCCATCAAGATGATCATACTGACCACCATTTGGTCTTCCCCGCCCCACCTACACCACTTGAGTGGAATGACAACGGTAACATAGGTGAAGGTGATGCTCTAGTCCCACTAGTGGACATTCTTGACATTGATTGCTTGCATGATGTTGATCAACCTATTACCATGCTTCATGCTAGTGCGACTTCCCCATGCGATGATTTACCCATTTATGATGAGTTTGATGATTTCCATGTGGAGTCTATTAGCTGTGATGCCATGTTGCATAGGATTTCTTGTGACAATTCTTTAGGTTACATCATGTTTGCCTATCAGCTTGACTTGTCATGTGCTATGCATGATATCAATCAAACGTCACATTTGCAATCTCTTCGTAGTGACTATGCAGATGCCATTAAAATAAACCCAATTTGCACTTATGGCATAGATGACAAGCCTATGATTATTGGCATTTGTTTCTCTTGTGACGATATTGACATGCTAACTTTGCATCATTTATCTCATATGCCATTCCATGACCACCTAGCTTCGGATATGCATTATTTTGGATGTTGTCCATTTTCTCCACATAATGTTCCTGATATTGCTCCTGAGGAGACCCCCATAGTTTCCTCATACATTTTAGGAGATTTTGATTCATCCTATCCATTGCATGATCCTCATAATTATGTGCACAATATGCTCCCCATGAATGAACATGATCATGTTGTGCCATAAACTACTATGCTCAATTTGTCTCCCCATCGTGTTATACACAATAACTATTCTTTCATGATGGATGCCATGTTCTTATACCATGCATCAAATTTCTTTGAGCGATGCTTATCTTGTGCTAACTCACACATGCACATACACATCATGATGGATGATGTGTACATTTACCACAAATACAATTTCTTTCGCTTGTGTATTTGTTGTGTAGGTACCCATGCTTCCTTGTCAGCCTCACAATCCCATGAGTTGACAAAACGAGCTCTAGAGAGCAACGATGGCTTGGGATCCCATGGATTGTCTTTCCCACCGCTCTCTTCATGCAAAGACTTCGCGCATTTATTCTACATGTCCCTCACATGGTTATGGGTTATTATCCATTACATATTATATGCCCATCTTGCCATATTCACTTTGCATGATATGCTCATTCCTATGCCTTTGCCATGCATTTGTGACCCATGCTTTGCATTACACATGATGACTGATTCTCATACTTGTATGTGTATTTGCAAGCTTGGTGGAGATATTGCTTGTTATTGCCATGTTTCCCTTATGACCCGTCCCTATGATGATACTATGACCTTGCTTTGTGTTCGTGCTTGTGATATGTCATGTGCATTGTCTATGCCTATTATTTGCTAACATGACATGATTGCCATGATTTCCTCTAGTGTGTTGCATCTTCGCTCCACTAGTTTGCACAACTTGATTACTATGCTTGCTTATGTTGCATCACCAATGATTCATACTTGCTCATTTCATACGGTTGATGACAACCATTACAATGATTTGCAAATGATTGTTATTGCTTCTTGTCCTATATCTCCATATGTTGCCTCGCTCATGCTAGATGATTTTCCATGTATTGAGTGCAACTATGCCTTTAGTCTTGATAATGAGTTTTCCCCCATAGCATTCTCGCATATATTTGGAGATGTTGACATAATTCTTGTGAAGCATGCTTGTCTTACATCTTTGCACCATATACCTAGTGCCATGATTATATCCATTATTGCATCATATTATTCATGCACTTGTGCTTCTAATTGTTATGTGCAAGAGAAGAGAACCATCATGATGGATAATGTGCTTATCTACAATGCGCATACTTTCTTTGTTTTTTGTGCATGTGTAGGATACTTGGACATCATGTTGACTTCCACTTCACATGAGTTGACTATTCGAGCTCATGGGAGAGAACCACCTTCTACCACAACGATTCTACATCGCACTTGCTTGTGCTTTGGCATTGTGAAGAATGCACAAGGTCACGCCTTCAAGGTGACATCTTTCTTGACATGGATATTGCATATCATACTACTTGTGTTGCTTGCGCCATGAGACTTATTGTTCATCTTGGACCACTTAATTGCACACATGTTAGAGATCTTGCTTCGACATGACCTATATGCCTTGTGTGTTGCATCCAATTCTTGGATTATTTGCTCCTATCATATTCTTGGTTGCAACAATATCATTTCTTCACATATGCCATGTCCCATTGCTTGTCACATGCTTGACTTGATTGCCTCACACATGATGAACAAGTGCTATTTCTATTGTGTTGTGTGCCACACTATCTTCACTACACCCTATGCACGTTATGCTTGGATTGTCTTGCACTTGACCATGTGTTTAGACACTTCATTTTATTTGGTGTGGTGAATGTTTCCTATGCCTACCATCGACCGTTTGTTGAGCGCTTTATGCATGCTTGCTATGACCTTGAGGTAGATGCTTGTTCAATTGTCAAACATATTTTCATCTCGACCTCCCATTTGCATACTTGTTTCCATGATGTCCTTGATTGTGCTCAATTTGTATGCTTACATTCCATGTCACATCCTTTGTCAAACCATATGCCTTGCATGGCGAAGGCACTTGTTGGGTGAATCACCGCTTGAATGCTTGGTTTTGCACTAACGCTAACCCCATTTGTTTTTCCAAGTGTTTGTTGTGCATGCTCATTTTGAAGGAATCCCAAGATGGTGCGACATTGGAGAGTGCCCATTTTGAGATTCAAGATGACGAGAACTTGGCGATTGACCACTCCTACATGGTGACGCCATCTCTTTCCCATGGTGATTTGGATTTCGATCCGGGTCGGATCTTTCCCAAGGGGCAAGGGATGATGCGGAGCATCCTATGGACATCACAATGTCAAGAGCCTGCTTGGCAAGTGACACATGCGACATCTACTTCACATACACAAAGGTGAATCATCTCCTTTTCACGTGCTCACTTGACCCCTTCGAGGATGGTCTACTACTTGACACTTCTCCCATGTGCATGCATAGGTATTGTCGAAGCTTCATGAATGTCAAGTAGGAGTGCAAGCGCCAAGGAAAGACTACACCGTCCGCGAGGGAAGCGTGGAAAAGAAGACATAAGAAAGGAGAAGAAGATGGAGAGGCTGCTGGAGTCAGGCCGGACATCAGGACGCCGAGCCGGATCATCCGGACGCCCACCCGGATCATCCGGGTTATCCCACAGCCCCGACGGTCGAAGCGTGCAGAATCTCCAGGGCGGAGCCGGATCATCTAGACGATGCTCGGATCATCCGGACCCCCATCCAGATCATCCGGCCTATGTGTGCGAGCATGACTCAGGCCGAGGCCCATGTACCCATTCCGCCACCTCACTTACCCGTTCATGGCCTAGACTATAAATAGACCTCCTCCTCCCCATTTTTAGGGTTAGCAAAGTATTAGCTCATTAGATATAAAGCTTTGCTCATCAATTACGGATCTACTCCATCGAGAGAGAGACCATGTGCCTCTCCGGAGAAGATCCACCTTGGATTCAAGACCTCCTCACGAAGAAGACCTCAAGACTTCCTCTTGGAGATGAACTCTACCTTGTATCTTTCCCTTTGTTGTTCTTGTACCTTTGTGGATCTTGTGTGGATTTGAGCCTAGTGGATATGTGATTGGACTTGTTCTTGAGTGTTTCCCCTTGTGATTTCTCTCTCTTCTTCCCCGTGTTCATTGTGTTCTTCAAGGGAATCCACTCCAACCATGAAAGATCGGGCCACTAGGGTTCTACCCTACATCAGGGGGTGTGAGTTATCCAATCTTCCAACCCTTTCTATGGTTTCCATGGGCCTCCTTTTATAGATCAAGGGATTACCAAAGTGGCAAAGTATTCATTACGCTTTGATAAGATAGCAAATAGTGCTATCATACCTAACTCTGCGGGCTGACATGGCGCATTAGATGCATCACTCAATGTCACATTGTTGGTTGCCCGGCTATCTTGTCCGCTTCGGGCCTGCTCGCTTGACACGTCGCAGGACGTGTGTCCTCCGAGGGTTTCTCCTGTAGAAAGTGGCTTCCATTTGGCGAATGGCTGCCACTTAATCACTTTGCGGCTTGATCCCACATCGATCAATGACGTGGGTCGTGGTAGAGTGGTTGGTGAGGTGGTTTTGTTTCCGTGAGCCCCGGTAGGTCCAGCTGGGGTGCTTTGGTTGTCTGTTTCCCCAATACTTTTATGGATTTGAGAGCACTTGATATATGTCTTGCATATGAATACTCGTGATGACAATGGGGTATCGTATTGATTCACTTGATATTTGGCACTCAACTCATGGATTCTCAAGGTGACATTGGGGTAATCTATGCATAGGGGTTGATGCACGTTCTTTTCTTTGTTTCTCCGGTAGAAATCTTGGGGAAGTCTTTGAAGTTGTTCGTGTTCGATTGAATATTACGAATCTGAATTTGCTTTGGTGTTATTTTAGTACGAACTCTTGGTTAGATCGATCGGAAAGAATAGCTTGGTGTTATTTTATACGAACTCTAGGATAGATTGATTGAAAAGAATAGCTTTGAGGTGGTTTCATACCCTACAAACAATTCCGTCTTATGTTCTCCGCTAGATAGGAACTTTCGAGTGATTTCTTCATCTCACTTTGAGGGATGGTTATATGATCCAATTATAGTAGCACTGTTGAGAGATTGCACTAGCGAAAGTACGCACCCTAGGCCTCATTTTCAAGCATTGCATTACCGTTTTTGTGGTTGTTTACTATTTGCTACCTTGTTGTTTTTATTTATTCAGATTATAAAAATATATTTCTACCATCAATATTAAACTTTTATCACCACCTCTTCGCCGAACTGGTGCACCTATACAATTTGCCATTGTATTGTGTGTGTTGGGGACACAAGAGATTTCTTCTATTTGGTTGCAGGGTTGTTTAAGAGAGACAATCTTCATGCTACACCTACCACGGATTGATAAACCTTTGGTCATCCACTTGAGGGAAAATTGCTACTGTCCTACAAAACTCTGCGCTTGGAGGCCCAACACGAGTCTACAAGAATAAAGTTGTATAGTAGACATCAGTCGTGGTAGAGTGGTTGGTGAGGTGGTTTTGCTTCAGTGAGCCCGGTAGGCCCTGCCAGGGTGCTTTGGTTGTCTGTTCCTGGGGGTGACCTTGCCCCTTGCCAGGCTCGCCTGCCCAACAAGGGAGGCTTTTCTCTTGACGATATCCTGCTTCACTGGTTTGATCTTGGTCCCTTTGATCTGCATGTTGGTCCTTCGAATCTCTGGGGTTCTTGCACTCTGATCTGGGCTCATGCCCTAATCTTGTTCTCGTGCCTGTGCACAGTCTGGACAATAGACCTAGTGTTTGTTGCACCGACAACAGTCCTTTATTATTGTAATCACACTTAATATCTTTGGAACAGGGACACTCAGCTCTATTTTAGTGGAACTGCACAAAATGATCAAAATGTTGCATGCTCCAGACAGCTTTTTTCCCAACATGCATTGTTGATTTAGACAGAGTTGGGGGGAAGTTGCGGCCAATGAAATCATGGATCAATTTTAATTTAACACCTTCTCACAACTTTGTCTTCAGTTGTGATGTATATATTAGCTCTGATCTGCTAATCATTGAGATGCATTAGCAAGGAAGTTAGTTTTTTATTTTTCCAAAAGAGCATGGATGGCAAGACACACGAAACATAAGCTTAAAGCTCAAAGCATTGTACAATTTCATGTCGCTGGAAAATTATTTGTATAGTACATCAATTATGTAAACAAATGCTGGAAGCTTGATAGCATTGCCAGAAGCCTCTTCAGCATCTGGGTCCATGTGTCATGCACAATATTATACTCTCTCCGTTCCTAAATATTTATCTTTTATAAATTTCAAATGGACATATTTTAGATTGTAGATTCACTCATTTTGCTTCGTATGTACTAGTCACTCGTTGAAATCTCTAGAAAGACAAATAGTGTTTAAGAACGAAGGGAGTAGTGCAATACCGCATGGGAGACTCAGCCCGGTCGTTGCGCCGCACTAACAGTGAGTAATGAGCAGTCAAATCATAAGCCCCACCTTTCCCACTGTAAGTTGCTCGGAAGAAGCAACCATCAATACGCTCTTCTTTGAATCCGCTCATACTACACCCTCCGTCATTGTTTATAGAGCGCGCTTCAACAATCTCTTGGACCAAGGCGACTACTGATCGGCCTGAAAAATAGCATTTGTAGTTATAGCACGTCATTTATTACTAGAGGAAATAATGTGTACACACATGCATGCAGTGCTTCCACCCCGGGTACACACATGCATGCACTTACTCCACTCCGCGTACACACCTAGTACATCGAGAGAGAATTGTGGACTTGATTGCGGTTACCATGTCCTAATTAATTAAGCATTAAACCAACCGCATCTAAAGTCTCTCTGGTGGTGGAAATGCATGAAGATAAATGCATGAGAATGAAGCACGCCTTGTAAACTATGACAGAGGGAGGAGTAGTATGAAGGTGCACAACCAAGTACGTGTATGGCCAGTCAGTCAATGCACTTCCTCTTGGCGTATCACTGACATGTGGGACCAGAGTGTGAGCAAACCGATCTCAATTGATGGCAAAATGGCCAACCCGTCGTTCCTTGAGAGAGATGAGGAGCGAAAACACATAGACAGGCTTGCACAGAGGCCAGGATATATTCCAGCATGGTTGATTGATATCATCATTACATGTTCTATGTTTTTAATAGTACTATTGGGCTGCCATTTTCCGCACTTCTCCCGAATAAATGTGTACTTTATCAGATAATAAAATAAAATAAGAGTACAGATGCTCCACCTTGGGGTTCTAGTAGTAGTACTAATCGTACTACTAAACCTTGCGCTTGGCTCTTCGCCACTTCGTGAAGTCGAACAATGATGGTACTACAGTGTATGCCTCTAGCAATCTGACACGGAATGAACTGCTGCACGTCCACCAACTGGGCGAGGCTATGTTGCATTAGTCGAAAGCTTCTCCTCATCCTGCGAGCCACCAGGCTTGAGCTAGACACAGAGGGCGTAAGCGAGCTTCACCTTGACCTGCAAGCTTCTCCTCGTTCTGCGAGTTGACGGGACACCGCAAAAAGTAGTGCTAGTCCATACTCCCTCCTTTTCGGTTAATATGGTTTAATCTTTTTCGTGGGTAAATGAGAGGGATTTATTCATATATAAGCATTCTTAGGACGATCAGCCAAGAGACTGGTCACTAGGAAGCGAGGTACCCCGCAAAAAAAGAAGAAGGAAGCGAGGTGTTTCATCAAGCCAGCTTTCGGTCACATTAAAAGTGCGCCAAGCACGGTTCGCAAAAAGATGCACCGCAAGGTTTGCTGACCTGTTTACATGTTGAATAAAAAAAGAAAGTATTACCGAGCGCTCCTATTTGTAATAGAATAGGAGCTATAATTAAGCAAGAATTGTGGCGAGTGTTCCATGCAATCAACTTCCATTATCAAATGCGAGAACCCTCGAAGAGAACCAAATGTGCTGAAGATTGCTCTATCACATTTTAAAATAAATAAGAGTGCAGACGCTCCACCATCCGGTTCCTAGTAGTACATACCTCTATAGTAGTAGTACTAGTACTAGTAAACTTTGCGCTTCGTTGTTCGCCTCTTTGGGAAGTCGAACAAGAATGATAATAGTACCGTGTATGCTTCTCGCAATCTGACACCGAATTAAATGTTTCACGTCCACCGCCTGAGCGAGGGAGATCTTGCATTAGTCAAAAGTTTCTCCTTGTCCTGCGAGCCACCGCAGGAAGCTTCTCCCGTCCTGCAAGCTTCTCCTCATTCGGCAAGTTGACGGGACACAACAAAGTAATGCTAGTCCATACTGCCTCCTTTCCGATTAATATGGCTTAATTTGAAATGAGATAAAACACTATCTATCACTGTATATTTGTAAAAATATGGATAGTGGACTTCATAATACGCTCATTGCGCTCAATATATACATTTTCCAGTGTTTATATGGTCACTAGCTCACCCTGGCTGATTATGTGTGTGCATGCACGTGTAGGTTGAGCACTTGACTGTGACCATGTGTCTTCCGCCGTTTGCTCGGACATGCATGCATTATAGCGTTGTGCGTGTTTTTGCATCCATGTGTATGTGTGATTGTTGCATGCATGCACAAGGTTGTAGTCCCTCACATTCACATGTTCACAAGTCAATGCTTTGTCAAAACATTGCATGCAAGGTTTAATCATTTGTTGTTCACGCATGCATTCCCGATATTAATACGCAGCTAAAGACAATTTCTTGAGGAAAAAGACCCCATGAATTGAGTACAGATGGGACCAATAAGCCAGGACGGAGGGAGTACTAGTAGTGAACCGGAAGGAGGGAGTAGGTACTAGTAGTACTACGTAACAACATGCAGTAACAAAATTACTCTATGCGCATCATGTCCACGTGGCATGCAAGAAATTAGAGATAAGTACAAGTGAGCCTCAGGAACGGTCATACACGTAAGGGGAGTACGTGTAGAGGCCACTCAAGAGCAGTCAAATCACATAGTAAGTTAGTCCGAAGAAGCAACCAGCATTTCACTCTTCAATGACACGTACGCAATAAAAAATGGTTGATATGGAGAGAAAAACAAAATCGCTCCACTATATATACACTAGCAGGAGCCTAAGCTACAAGCCTGCTTGCTTGGGTTTCTCTCTTCACAAGCATATAACGACGATGGCCACACTGTTGGTCACAGATCCGGCCTGATCCCGTCACTGGGGGGAAGGGGACGATGTTCTGCGTAGATGCGGTCGACAGCGGTGAGGGAGAAAACCCACTGTCGGTGCGCCCCAATCCGGGGTCCCCGTGGTATGGGCTGATGCCGTCTCCCAATTGCCCTTCTAGCTAGAGCCCCATGTCCCAGGTACAACTTCCTTTTGGAGTCGGCTTGCTCCACTGCCGCAGCTCCCCACATAGCTCCATCTCCATGTGGATCTTTCTCTACTTCTACTGGCTTCTATTTGTGATGAGTTTATGTCTCATGAACTGGTGCCAGTACTATTATTCTAATCGCACTTCTTCAATATCTTTGCCAACAGGGATGCTCAGCTCGATTTTAGTGGAACTGCACAAAAGCATCGTATGATCCGAGGGTGCCAACCTTCTTTCCTTCGACAGGTTTTACCTAGCCAAGTAATTAAATCATGTTTAGGGTTTACGATTTACGGCGTAGAGACCCCATGAGTAGTTTTTTTGCACACACTCTCACAACTTTTGTCTCTAGTTGTGAAGTAAATATTTGCTATGATCTGTGAATCATTGAGATGCATCAGCATGTGTATTAGTTTTCCTTTGTATTTGATGGAATGTTGTAATGGGGAAACCTTGGTGTAGGAATGAAAATGGAGTAGAAACTTTCCGTTTTCCGGAGAAAAAATGGAAACGGAGAGAAACCAATGTTTTGTTTCGTTGGATCGCGCCATCGAGCAAAACCAATGTTTAAATCACGTCTATCGCGTTCGTGTCTCACCCTCCTCCACGACTCCACCCCACACGGTCGCTCAGCATGCCACTCACCGCAAACCGAGTATATGATAACTTTCCCGCCTGCTTGTCGATGGATCGCGCCATGTAGTAACACTACTAGAAGAGATTGACGAGGAGGGGGAGGACAACTAGCTATAGCACGGAGTCCCAAGAACTTTTTACATGCATGTTGTGGCCGGCCGTGGCGACCTTTGAAAGCGGAGCAGTCACGTGCACCGGGAAGCGGCGCGGGCGGCGCTCTCTCACCCGGCGCGCCGCTTCAATGTCGGTGCCGGTGAGAGATCACGTCCACTCTGGCCAGGCATGAATGCGGCACTGGCCGTTTCGGGCAGGAAGAACGCGCGAGTGATGAAGAGGGTTCGAGTTGGTCAGGAGAGGGCGTGGCAGCGGTCTGAATGCCCGCAAACAAGAGATGATAAATATTGTTGTGTATATAATTAACAACATAACTAATGTGCTAGTTGGACAAATATGATTGGAGATGGAGATGGAATTTTACGTAAACACGGATATGCATGTCTATGTCTACGTGTGTGTGCGCGACGAATCTCGCGACTACTCGTACACACCGTCGATTTCTCGTTCTCCCAACACACACAAACTTAGTACCGCCACATTTTGTTCCTAGGATAGGAATATCATAGGAGTGGCAAACAATATGAAGTGAGATAAATGGAGTATGATGTACAAGAATAAATGTACACGCACTCACTCTGCCTCCGAGATACCCGCAAGTACACGATGGAGCACATTTGTACACGAAGAGGCAGCGTACGTACGTACATAATAATTTGACCCTTTAATTTGTTCACTTCATAATGGAGGGTCGAGGACCACACGTGAGCGATACAAACTGCGACCTGGAAGCGGGGGCGTGCTTTTGATCGAGTTTTCTTTCTTGGTACGTTATAAAAAATTTGTCCGCCAATTTTCGTTTCTTTTTTCCGGGAACGCCCGTATTCTATTTAAAACCACTCCTATGGAGAGAGTTTTTTTACTCGATTGTATATATAGCCTCTTGTTTGATAGGGTTTCTCACATCTCACTATCTTACTCTCTCCATATCTAAACAAGATGACAGTGTCCACTCTACCTCTCTCCTCACCGGTGGTCACAGATCCGGCTGAATCCCGTCCGCTGTGGGAGATGAGGAGGTGCAGCATTGATGTTGTTGCCGTCGGCGATGGAGGAAGCCTATGTGCACCGTCCTCTCCGAGCCGGCGCTGGCGCGGACGAAGGTCCTCCGCTCCCTTGTTCGCTGCCGTCGTGTGGGCAGATCCCGCCTGCCTAAGGGACATCTCGCCCACCTGATGTCGGCGTTCTGGGAACGAGGGTACCCAGACTTGCTTGCCTGCGGCCAACAGCGTGGATTGCCAACAGGCTAGTATGGCCCAGCTTCAGTATCAACAACTCAAGACCTTCGTGAATGGCCAAGCCTCACAAGGCGGACGACACCATGACCTCCACGAGGAGCGGCCTCCTCAGGCATAGACATCTTTGGTGCTAAGGAGGCAAGCGCAGGCGTGGAGTCCCGAGGAATCAGCCAAAGGTTTCCATTCCGGTGCAATGAGACCATGACCACCAGGACGGCGGGACGGAGGTCATCTCCGAGCCCACCATGGCGTCATGACCAGAGGCTTTTGCAGGCGAAGACTACTTTTGTCAGGATAAGATGTACTAGTTGTCTCCCTTCGAGTTTGGCCGTTGTGGAATCCCTTCCCGCCTTCATTTGGGAAGAGGACCAAGGCCACTATAAATAGGGCCTAGCGACCACCATAGAGAGGGATCCGAATCCTGGAGATCTTCCTCTCCAAGTAGCTCAAGAACACTCCTCCTCTAGAGGTTGTTCTCCCACTATACTAGTTCATCACCACCCCCTAGAGGCCAATCCACCACAAAGCAAGAGTAGGGTTTTACACCGCAAGGTGGCCTGATCCTGGGTAAACTGTTGTGTCCCATTTCCTTCCTGTTCATTGAGCTAGGACTAGAGATTAGCAAGTAGGCTGACTGGGGAGGTTGAGTTCTTCACACACGCCCCAGAGTTTGAACCTCTCAATGGTCTACGGAACCCGAAATCCGACATTTGGCGTGCCAGGTAGGGGTGCGTCGGAGCCTCTCTTCCACCGGTCGATTCGCCACCACTCCACCGCTCCTATGGCTGACGCTCGTCGAGCTCGTGCTGAGCGTCGGGCCGCCCTTGCCGCCCGCGTCGTTTAGACAATACCGGTGGGCGACGGTTGCCCTCACCGTCGCCTGTTGCCCATGCTGAACGCCGCCACCGGCCCCACATGCCATGAGCAGCAGGCTTTGTCATGCATCCTTCTATGGGGCGCGATGGACGCACCGCCACCCTGTCGCTGACTCCGGATGCTTCATCCTCCCATGCTCGTCATGGTCCAGCAAACGCGCAAGCTGCGCTGCTCATCGCACGCGAGCTTCTGCGCTACCGCCCGGTCGACGACCTCTACGAGGACTCGCTGGACTGCATCGCCGAGGTCGTCAGCGCCGCCGGAGGGTCTCTTGCACTATCTCCCTCGTTGCCTCACCCACCACCCCCCGCGGGTGACGTGGCCCACGGAGCACCTCCTCCACCTCCCAGGCAGGACGCCATGATCGAGCCAAGGTATGAGGATCCACGGCACGACCCGCCTCGCAGGGCGCCGACGCGCGACGAGGAAAGCTGCCAGGTGGTGTAGTGGCCATGTGAAGAGGCGTGTGCGCTCCCAGCACCGCCACGTCAAGACCGCGTGCCACCTGTGGTGGTGACGTGCAAGTGCCAGGACCAGGCTCCACCTCTGTGTCGGGCTCCCGTGACCATAGCTGGGTGCCGCACGTTCACTCCGGAGTTGCGCAGCATCGTCTGGCTAGGGAAGTTCAAGCCCGACCTGCCTCCACGCTACGACGGCACCCCCGACCTGACTGAGTTCCTGCAGGTCTACGAGTTGAGCATCGTGGCGGCCAACGGCGGTGAGAAGGTTATGGCAAACTGGTTTCCCATGGTTCTCAAGGACAGCGTGTGCTCGTGGCTCCTGAACCTCCCCGCGGATGGATCTCCTCCTTGGACGAGATGCGAGAGTGTTTTGTCGCCAACTTCCAGGGCACTCGCAACAGTCGG
The DNA here is from genome assembly GCF_056163025.1 of Triticum urartu. Lineage (NCBI taxonomy): Eukaryota > Viridiplantae > Streptophyta > Magnoliopsida > Poales > Poaceae > Triticum > Triticum urartu. The sequence continues at coordinate 307,181,712 of NC_141874.1, forward strand.
CCGGCGGTGGGTGACCTACGACGCATCAAGCAGCAGCCGGGAGAGACCTTGCAAAAGTACATCCAGTGCTTCAACAGTGTTCGCCTCAAGATCCCCAAGGTGATGAAGCCATCATCTTAGCGCTCACTGATGGCGTCCGCAATGTCAATATGAAGGAGGAGCTCGCCATACATGAGGACCTGTGCATAGATCCGGAGATGTTCAGCATGGAAACCAAGCGCGCGAGAGATGTGCAGGGACGCCTCTGCCTCCTCAAGCTCCTGGAGGCCGAACCAGAAGACAAGAAGGCCATGTCCAAGGACGTGAAGCGCAAGGGAGTAGCCGTACTCGTGGCCGAGCCAGAAATGAAGCGCGGCTGCGACCACCCAGAGTCATCCAAGGGCACCCGCCTGTTCTTTGTCTTCCACAACATACACAACCACAACACCAACGACTGTCAAGAGCTCAGGGCCATCCGCAATGGGCGCCTCGGTCATCGCCCTGAGTGCAACGATCAAGGCTACGGCCGCGGTGGAGGCCGAGGCGGAGGATGCTGGGACGGTCGCAACCCTCGCCAAGAATGGCGTGACCAGCCTCGTGAGGACCGCTGGCATGGCCAGCCTGGTAAGGGTGCCTGGAGAGATCAGCCTCGCGAGGACCGTCCTCAAGGAAATGCTGGCCGTCCCAGCTGCTGCCACCACCAAGAAGGAACGATGACCACCACCAGGACGAGGGGGCTGGGGGCTTACAGCAGCCTCGTACCATCGCTTGCATCCTGGGCGCTGCTCAGGCCCCAGCCTCCCATCGCATTTTCAAGCAGTTCACGCGCGAGGTGAACGCAGCCCTCTGATACGTCTCCAACGTATCTAATTTTTGATTGTTCCATGTTATTATATTATCTGTTTTGGATGTTAATGGGCTTTATTTTACACTTTTATTTTATTTTTGGGACTAACCTATTAACCGGAGGCCTAGCCCAAATTGCTGTTTTTTGCCTATTTCAGTGTTTCATAGAAAAGGAATATCAAACGGACTCCAAATGGAATGAAACCTTCGGGGACGTGATTTTTGGAACAAACGTGATCCAGAGGACTTGGAGTGGACGTCAAGCAATCAATGAGGCGGCCACGAGGCAGGGGGCGTGCCTACCCCCCTGGGCGCGCCCTCCCCCCTCGTGGGCCCCTCGTTACTCCACCGACCTACTTCATCCTCCTATATATGTTCACATACCTGGCAAACATCCAGGAGCACCACGAAACCCTATGTCCACCACCGCAACCTTCTGTACCCAAGAGATCCCATCTTGGGGCCTTTTTCGGAGCTCCGCCGGAGGGGGCATTGATCACGAAGGGCCTCTACATCAACTCCATGGCCTCTCCGATGATGTGCCAGTAGTTTACTTCAGACCTTCGGGTCCATAGCTAGTAGCTATATGGCTTCTTCTCTCTCTCTTTCGATCTCAATAAAGAGTTCTCCTTGATTCTCTTGGAGATCTATTTGATGTAACTCTTCTTTTTGCGGTGTGTTTGTCGATATCCGTTGAATTGTGGGTTTATGATCCAGATTATCTATGAACAATATTTAAATCTTCTCTGAATTCTTTTATGTATGATTGGTCTATCTTTTCAAGTCTCTTCAAATTATCAGTTTGGTTTGGCCTACTAGATTGATCTTTCTTGCAATGGGAGAAGTGCTTAGCTTTCGGTTCAATCTTGCGGTGCTCGATCCCGGTGACAAAAAGGGAAACGACACGTATTTTATTGTTGCCATTGAGGATAAAAATATGGGGTTTACATCATATTGCACGAGTTTATCCCTCTACATCATCTCATCTTGCTTAAGGCGTTACTCTATTCTTATGAACTTAATACTCTAGATGCATGCTGGATAGCGGTTGATGTGTGGAGTAATAGTAGTAGACGCAAAATAATTTCAGTCTACTTGTCTCGGACGTGATGCCTATATACATGATCATGCCTAGATATTCTCATAATTATTCGCTTTTCTATCAATTGCTCGGCAGTAACTTGTTCACCCACCGTAATACTTATGCTATCTTGAGAGAAGCCACTAGTGAAACCTATGGCCCCTGTGTCTATTTTCCATCGTACAAGTTTCCAATCTATTTTATTTTTCAATCTTTACTTTCAATCTATATCATAAAAATACCAAAAATACTTATCTTATTATTATCATCTCTATAAGATCTCACTCTTGCAAGTGGCCATGAAGGGATTGACAACCCCTTTGTCGTGTTGGTTGCGAGATTCTTTTTTGTTTTTGTAGGTACGAGGTGACTCGCGCGTGGTCTCCTACTGGATTGATACCTTTGTTCTCAAAAACTGAGGGAAATACTTACGCTACTTTACTGCACCACCCTTTCCTCTTCAAGGGAAAACCAACGTAGTGCTCAAGAGGTAGCTCCCTCCCCAAGCTCGAGGCAACACACCCACTCAGGTGGTCCAAGTACAGCATCACCTTCAGCTCTTCCGACCACCTCAAGTGCGCGACAACTGCCGGTTCCCTTCCAATGCTCTGCTCGCCTACCGTAAGCAACATGCTCATCACCAAGACACTCATCGATGGTGGTGCGGAGCTCAATGTCCTCTCCATCGAGACGTTCGACCGACTCCAGGTGCCCTACGACCAGCTGCAGCCTACCAAGCCCTTCTCAAGAGTGACCGACAACTCCACCACCCCGATATGGCAGATCCGCCTCCATGTCACCTTCGGCACCCGCGGCAACTACCGCACCGATCTCATCAACTTCGATGTTGCCCACATTTACCTCCCGTGCAATGCCATCCTTGGCTATCTGGCCCTGGCCAAGTTCATGGATGTGACCCACCATGGCTACAACATTGTCAAGATGCTTTGAAGCTACAGCATCATCACGGTCGCATGCGAAGAGAAGGATGTAGTGCGCTCTCTCGAGCGCGCCTACCATGCTGCGGTGGTCGAGGACCCAGACAACGAAGGTGTCGTCTATCCTCCGGAGGCTATCCCCAAGAAGAAGAAGCAGCTGCTCCACCAAGGACCTCAGGAGGACGGGACATCCAGCAGTGCCACCTCAAGCCCTATGCCCATTGATGGGGCGCCTCTCTCTCGTATAGGAAGGCGCACCCGGCGCCCATCTCAGGTTGGGCTCGGGGGCTCTCCTATGGAGGGCCTCCAATCTAACAAGCGTCACAAAGGAGGTGTCCGGGCACCATGTGGAGGCGTGCCTCAACGCGCACTTCCATGAGGAAAGCACAAGGCACGAGGCGCCAGGCGCTCAGGAGTTCATGACCAAGGCAACCAAGGAGCTTCAGGAGGCAAGAGCTATTCGGGGCGACCGGCGCCCACCGCCCGGTGTGGCTCCCTGCCCCAGCGAGGACAGTGAGCTGCACGCCTGCATCAACATCCCTAGGCTAAATAGGGCTGCATCTCAGGAGCTCTTCTGGCTATCCAGCATTGGCCGGTGTGATGGCCCACCACACAGCTACATTCGCATGCCCTTCGACTTGTTGAACAGGGCTACCGTGCATTAGCGCCACATGCGCAGCGTCCAGGCAGCTTAGGAGGCCAGGAACTTGGCGATCCTGTCGGAGATGGTGATGGATCCTCATGAGCCCCTGGGTCTCCAGAGCCTCCCGAGGTTCAGGGCCTGGGCGGCTCATGAGGAGCGACTTCGGCAACACGCATCTTCAGCTACCTCAACACTTCTTTAGCAATGGTGGGAGGTGACATCTTCTTGGTTCGTTCAGTTGGGGGCGCCCCTTGGGCTGCATTATCCCCAAGCCATGTGGGTCTATCCCTGCAGCATGTATCCTTCCTGCATCTATCAGAACTGGCTTTACCTTCGATGATTAGATGCTTTATGATTATCACATGCTTGCCTGGTGCTCTAGCGCCCTTCGCGGCCTCTCTGTGCTACTGACCCGCCTCTTGCTCGTCCCACAACGGGGGCTACACATGCTGTCACGACGCCTGTTCTCGGGTCTGTCCCTACAGCGCTGCCAAATCTGAGAGATTGAGCTCTGGCTCGCGGCTAGCCCCATGCACGTCACCTCACTAGGTCCTCAGTGCCTTCATCCTTCTTATGGAATGATCAGCGGCACAACAACAAGCGTGATCATGTGCCATATTCTCCTCCCTGGACTAACCCGCAGGAACCACCAGAGCCTAACTATAGGCAGGCCCGCCGGCCACCCCTTTTTCACGCAATTCGCTTGCACGTTAAAGGTGGAGCACCCGAGCATCGTGCCTCAGGAGCTCCTACTGGCTCTCGAGCCCTCACCCCCTGGCCTTGATCACGGCAACACGACCTGGCATACCAATGGCGGTTGAGCCTCGCTTGAGGGCCGGGACCCGAGGATGTAGAGCACCTAGATGAGCAAGTATAGGGGGAGACCAGCGGGAGCCCTACCTAGAAGCATCACTACTAAGGCACGATCGGGCGCTGCGCAAGAAAACTGCCACAGGCTCACTGATATAAGTCACCCTCACATATCGGCTTTAAGTTCACGACCCGATCCCTCGACTCCCGCAACCTCGCTCAGGCAATGCCACTTGCTTTTTGGCCTCCAGGGAGCTTCTTGCATGACAAAGGGGACCTCTTGAGCATCGCACCTTAGGAGCACTTATCGGACCTCGGGCCGCTCACCTCCTGGCCTTTACCACGGCATCGCAACCTGGCATACAAGAGACGGCTGAAGCCTACCTGGGGACTAGGTCATGTCGACGCAGAGCGCTATGCTACCACGACAACGAAAAGGGGGAACCGTGCTGGAGCGAGATAAGCAGTTTTCAACATTATGCTATGAAGGATAGCATTTAAACAAAAGTTCTACAGCTTTTTTACACACCCCCACGGGGCTTGTCATAATTCCGAGCATGGAAACAAAAGAAGAAGACCTCGAAGGACCCCGACCGCTAGGTATCACCGATGACGCCGAGCAGACGCTGCTGCCGTGCTCCGGGCGCAGCGAGAGCTCGATGGCACGTAGCTGTCGTCGCTGGACTTCGGAGACTCACTGGGCTCGAGAGTCGCTCGATTCCAAGGAGTCGTCGCTACTGCTGCAGGAGCTGCCGGCGAGTCCGGAGATGAGCTCAACACCCGTGGCCGCGCCACGCGGGCTGCTCCCCTTAGGGAAGCACTCCAGGTGCCGGCCGTCCTCATCGAAGATCTTGAATAACAATGTGGAGGCCCCATCTAACTCGAAGTGGATGGTGAGGGCCCCTTCTAGACGATAAGCGCGGGTGACCTCACCCCATCCTCGGGTCATGAAGATGCCCCCCGGGGGGACGACCTCGACCTCCGCCCCCATGGCCAGGCTGCAGCACCCAACATGTTGCAGCCATAGCTGGAGCGGCCCCCTCGGCGGCATCTCCTCGATGAAGAACCTGGAGAACCGGATCCACGTGCACAGCGGCATTGCCACCCATATCACGAACTCGCGCGAAGTGCCCTCGGCGTGAGTTCACGGGCCGGCTGGTTGCACAGCCCCAGCCAACCTGCCGTGATTCCGAAACGTGTGGTGTTGTTTACTACCACCTGGCCTAGGGCCTTGCGTGCGGGCGTACAAGGGGGTCGGGAAGCCAGGCGGAGGCCGCTCATACCAAGGCCGCATCACTGCCTGCCCTTCGCCAGCGTTGCGAGGGCGGCTAAACCTCTTCTTCGGCGGAAGTTGTTCAGGCTCCTCCTGAGGGGCCTTTCCCTTTTCAGCCGTGGAGAATCTCCTGATCGGTGCCATGGATGCTACGACAAGACGACGAAGAAGGAGCGAGCAGCAAGAAGACAGAGATGAGCAAGGGGGGGTGTAACGCCCTCGATGCGGCTATATCTCCTACGTGTCGAAGCACGACTTAGAGGCATAACAAATCCAGCAACACCGCCCGAATGTGCCGACAAATCCCGATAGGAGCTGCACATATCTCCTTCTCAGGGCACACTCAGATGAGACATCCTACGAGTAAAACCAAACCTCAAGTTGCCCCGAGGTGGCCCCGCAGTCTGCTTGGTCGGACCAACACTCAGAGGAGCACTGGCCCAGGGGGGTTTAAATAAAGATGACCCTCGGGCTCAGGAAACCCAAGGGAAAAAGAGGCTAGGTGGCAAATGGTAAAACCAAGGTTGGGCATTGCTGGAGGAGTTTTATTCAAGGCGAATTGTCAAGGGGTTCCCATTATCACCCAACCGCGTAAGGAACGCAAAATCCGGGAACATAACACCGATATGGCGGAAACTAGGGCGGCAAGAGTGGAACAAAACACTAGGCAAAAAGGCCGAGCCTTACACCCTTTACCAAGTATATAGATGCATTAAGATAACAAGATAATATAATGATATCCCAACAATGAACAATGTTCCAACAAGGAACGATCTCCAAACTTCACCTGCAACTAGCAACGCTATAAGAGGGCTGAGCAAAGCGGTAACATAGCCAATCAACGGTTTGCTAGGACATGGTGGGTTAGAGGTTTGACATGGCAATTTGGGAGGCATGATAAGCAAGTGGTAGGCATCATAGCATAGGCAAAGCAAAAGAGCGAGCATCTAGCAAGCAAAGATAGAAGTGATTTCGAGGGTATGATCATCTTGCCTGCAAAGTTGTCCGAGTTGACTTGATCCTCGTAAGCAAACTCAACGGGCTCCTCGTTAGCGAACTCGTCTCCCGGCTCTACCCAAAGAATACAAACAAGCAAAAGGAACACAATCAACCACGTGCAAAACTCAAACAACATGATGCGAACATGGTATGCTATGCGGGATGCGATATGTGATACATATGCAAGATTTGGCAATGAATGATTGAACCTAGCCTCAACTTGGAAATCCAAGAGTGCCACTGGAAAGGTGAGGTGATTTCGGTTGAAATCGATATAAAGATCACCGGAATCGGATGCACGGTTTGGAAATGGCAAGCAAAACAAATATGGCACCGGTCTGTGATAAACAGCAAGTAGCCATCTAAATGCATTAAGATAAATATGCTAAATCACTCAAACAAGACAAAAAAATGCATGGCATGGATCCACTCATGATTCTTGACAAAATATGAACACTGAGATATGGCTAATTCATCCATTAACAGGTTCAAACAAGCATGGCAAAAATGCAAACGATAACAGGTTTCAGACTTAGTGAAATTAACACAAGTCTGGAATTTCACATCAGGTAGCACACTTTGGAGCTTGAAAACTATATGCTACAGGAAATTAACATGGCAAAGCAAGGCATGAGATGAAGCTACTCAAAGCACTTAACAAAAGTCCCTTAGTGACCTTGATCCAAAAGGGATCAGAAAATACAATTGCAAGCATGTGAACATGGCAAAAACATAATCAGGTTACAGACTTAGTGAAAAACTGGAGCATGCAAATCTGTTAACGAGTAGGCATGCTTACGAGCTCGATGCACTCACTACAGAGCAAGGAATGACAATCTAAGCATACACCCATCAATAATACATAACATATAAGCTAGCCTTGGCAAGAGCAACAACATAGTATGCACGGATCAACAACAACATCCTCAGCAAAATCGCTAACGAGTCACAATCTGCCAGGATTCACGAAATAGCAAAAGTAGAGCTCGATTGACTCAATCTAGGGTGCTCCATAATTGCAAAAAAGGAAATGGATGGATAGAGCACCACAATATTAGCAAATCATCCTTACTGATCATCCTCAAAAGAGGCACGAATCACTAGGAGCTCCAAATGAGGTGCGGTTTTCGGTCACGCGATCGTGATCAAACGCTCTAGATGATGGAGAGGGTTTTGGTGAGTTTTGGGCCACTTTGAAGAGGTGTTGGGCTGCAACACACACGAGGCCTTCTCGGTCCCTCGGTTAACCGTTGGAGCATCAAACGAAGTCCAAATGGCACGAAACATGACAGGCGGTCTACCGGTAGTAAACCAAGGCAGCATGGCAAGTCTCGGTCCAATCCAGAAATGTTTAACCCCCACACACGAAAAGAAGGTAGAAAGGACCACCAGAGGAGATAGGAGCGCCGTAATGCAAAACGGACAACGGGGAAAATGCTCGGATGCATGAGACGAACACGTATGCAAATGCAATGCACAAGATGACATGATATGAGATGCATGACAACGACAACAACACACGGAGACAAAAACCCAAACCCGAGGAAATAAAATAACTTACCACCGGAAACGGCAAGAGTTGGAGTACATATAAGGTAAATTACATCCGGGGTGTTACAGGGGGGCTCTGCCCTTCCCTCATTTATAACCGGAGGGAGGCCAACCGACGGCCTCCACCATCGCATGCAATGATGGTTTTCTCTGCATGCAGCAGGGCCTCGTCAAGCCGAACAGTTGCTAAGGCCGCGTGGGGAAGCAGAGGCGCCCACGTCCCATCAATAGCCACGCGTCGGCCAAGGACGCAAGCGGTTAGGGCCCACGGCGCTCCGCACTTTCCCTTTGGCTTCGCCTCGAAGCCAAGTTCGAGCGTGCCTTGGGCCCGGGGGCTACTGGTGGCATTCTAGGAATGGGGGTACCCAGACATGCATGTGTGCAGCCCACGACGTGTGTCGGATTTCGGGTTCCGGAAAAACCCATGAGGTTTGAACACTGGGGTGCGCACGAAGATCTCCCCCCTCTCTAGCTCGCACACTCAACGATCTCACGGCCTAGGTCGACGGACCCGAAGAACACGAGACACAAGATTTATACTAGTTCGGGCCACCGTTGTGGTGTAATACCCTACTCCAGTGTGGTGTGGTGGATTGCCTCTTGGGCTGTGGATGAACAGTTACAAGGGAAGAACAGCCTCCTGAGGAGAGGTGTTCTTGTGGTTGGCGAGCTTGTGTGTTTGAGGAAGATCTAGATCCTCTCTCCGTTCCAGACCAGTTGCCTCTTTCTATGGTGGCTAGTCCTATTTCTAGTGGCCTTGGTCCTCTTCCCAAATATTGAGCGGGAAGGGATCCCACCACAACCAAATTTGAAGGGAGACAACTAGGAAAAGTTATCCTAACAAAAGTAGACTTCGCCTACCAAAGGCTCTGGTGGTGACGCCGTCTTGGGCTCCACGGTGACCTCCGTTCTGCCGTCCTGCTGGTCTTGGTCTTGTTCCACCGATATGGAAACCTTTGCCTGATGCCTTGGAACTCCTCGACTGCACTTGCCTCCTTTGCATCAAAGAGGAAACGAGGACACTGCGCTTGCTGGCGCCCGCCTGGTCTTGATCGTCATGGCTTACGTCATTGGAACCTCGCGAGGTTTTCCTTGCTTTGATCTCTCCGCTCCTCACGAGCCTGCCTGGTGAGGCCGCCCCTGAGGAGGTCTTGCGTCGTCCGCCTCACGAGGCTTGGTCCCTCGCAAGGGTCTTGGGTGTTTGCTGGTGAAGATGGGCCGTACGAGGCCGCTGGAGGAGCCACACCGCGGGTCGCAGGCAGGCAAGTCTGGGGACCCCTGTTCTCAGAACGCCGACCGTAGCCCCTGGGCCCAAGGTGCGCTCGGGCTTGGCTTCCAGGCGAAGCCAAAGGGTAAGTGCGGAGCACGAAGGGCCCCAACAGCCTGCGGCCTTGGTCGATGCGTGGCGACTGATTAGACGTGGGCGTCTCCACTTCCCCTCGCAGCCTTGAAGTCCGTCTGGCTAGGCGGCCACGATATCCTACATAGTTACCTCCCCGTTGCTGGAAACGCACTCCCCGACTTCTTCGCTTCCTCGTACCTCTGCCTCCTCTTCCAATCCAACTTGAGCTCTTCCCTAATTGCCATGGCACCGAACCAGACGGAGAAAGGGAAGAAGCCTATGTCCTCAGCCAACTCAGCTCCGGCCGTCGAGCCCGCCGTAGGCCGATCGTGGGTGCTCAATCGGGAGGCCATGGACAAGGTCCGCCTTGCACTTGCTACCAGCTTCAACGAATGGGGAGGGACGGTGGCCTGGCCTGCGTCTCGAGCCTCCATTGATAGGACGGCCACCGAGGTCCCGTTCTTCGTCGACGCTCTGTGGGCTGGCCTGGTTCCCCCCTTCTCCGCCTTCTTCGATGCCGTTCTTTGTCATTACCAGATCCATATGCTGCACCTTGATCCCCAATCTGTTTCCCTTCTCGCCGTCTTCGCCTTTGTCTGTGACGCCATGGTGGGGCATTGCCCCTTCTGTGGCCCTCTTGTGCCATTTCTTGTCGCTCCACCTGACCAACCCCCGGCACTGCTCTGGGTGCGTGAGCTTCCAAGCCATGGCGGCGACGGCCGGCTTTGGGATTGATTTTTATCTCCCACAGTCCGCGAGCGAAGTTCAGATGTGGTGGGTGTATGTCGATGTCGGAGTACTCAGCCCCCTACTCTCGATTCCGTCGTCGCCCGCCATCCCCAGCTCCGGCTGGGGTCACGAGGAGCTCGCGGGCTCCTGTCTCGCCTTCTTCTGGCTCTGACTAAGGAGGCTGAAGGATCTCGATGTGATTGCGCCCAAGGTGATGAAGGAGTTCCTCTGACATCACATCGCCCCACTCCAGAACCATTCCCAGCCGATGTGGGCCCTGACCAGCGACCAGGATCGCATGAGGCTTCAGGCGTCGGGGCTTCCGACCGAGGCACAAAGGACGGTGCTTGAGGTCTTGGCCGGTGACTGCTCGCCGGGTGACTTGCTGCAAGCAGGTTGTTACTTGTACGTCTGCTCAAACCTGGAGGAGTTCGCAGGGCAGATGCCCTCCTTCGATGAGTGGGGGCTGCGCCCAGTTGGCCTTATGGGGCCTCATGAGAACCCCGTCATTCTGGTTCCTCTTCCTGCTACCGGTGCCGAGCTCACCCCAGGGGTGGACGCAGGGGGGGCAAGCACCACTGGAGGCCGGAGGCGCGGGTGCCGAGGTGTCGATGCCGCTTGGGTCTCCCAAGGCGTCATCCTCGGGAACCCGTCATTCCTGCCCTGGAGCGGCAGCTGGGGAGGTGACACAGTCCACTGTTCCTTAGGCCGAAGCTCCTGAGGCCTCGGCAGGTCATCGGGAGGCAGAGTCCGATAGCTCTCCTCAGCATGGCGCTCCTGAGGTTGTCTCCTTGGGTGCTTCACCAGTCGCGCACCGCGCTGGTCGTCACATGCAACGCTTGGGCCGGTTCCGTGTGGACTTCGCGGCGCTCCAAAAGATGAAGGGTTCTCCGAGCTGCAGCAGTGGCGTCGTCCGGCCGTTGAAACATAGGTAGTACATTGCCGTAGATGAGTAAGCACCTTATCTCTGTAATTCCTCGAGTGCCACTTCCCTTCTTGATGGTGGTTCTCTAGGATCCCATCTACCAAGGCCATGAAGCCCCTGGCGACGCAACCCCCTCCTGCCTCGAGTCTTCCGCTCGCCCTGAGCGTCCCAAGCAGGCACGCTGCCCCTGTCACAGGGTCGGCCAGAGAGGCAGGTGCGCCGGCTTGGCGCCTTGAGCCCGCGCTCCTGTCGTCTCTTCTTCGTGGCCTCGTTGGGGGTGTGACGAGCGTGCCAAGGTCTCTCCTCTGGTTATGGACGGCGACTGTATGGCCTTGGTCTTGGTCCCTTCTTCGAGCTGTGAGCCTCATCCCAACCGGGCTTCTGCTCAAGCCCAATCGGCGTTCGGGGGGGTGTCAACCCCCAGCCCCCTGCAGGAATGGGGCGAGCTGCTTCAGGCCCCGTCGACGGCCCCTGTTGTGGTGGACGGAGCCGGCTGCGCTCTCAAAGCTATGCATGAAAGGAACATCATCCGCCATGAGCTCTTCCGGGAGGCAATGGGAGCAATGAACCGGCTTAGCGGGGAGCTCGCGGATGTAGACGCGCGGCTCGAGGCTGAGGGTCTTCGGCTGGTGGAGGAGTGGCATAAGCTGAAGGTGGCCATCAACCTTGGGCGCCACCAACGCGAGCTTGATAATGCAAAGGCCGAGGCGTCTCTCGCGACCTCCCGCGAAGCTTCTGCCCGCGCTTTGGAAGAAGCTCGGGAAGCTGATCGACGTCGCGAGATAACAGAGAAGCGCGCGTGGGAGATCCAAGCCTGGAGTGCTTCCCTGGAGCAGCAAGTGGAGGCACGCAAGGCCGCCTTAGCATCGATGAGGGGGATGCCTGCCGAGGAGGAAGAGATCCTAAGGCGCGAGGAGGCACTGGAAGCCACAGCGCGCAGCCTTGAGCTCGAGCGGTTGGAGACGAGGGAGCGCCAGGTTGCCCAAGCTGAGGACGATGTCGGCGTGCGCGAGGCCAAGGTCCAGGAGGAAGTCGATCGCCGAGGGGCCGAGGCTTGTGCAGACCTTGTGGGTAGGTATGACCTGAAATTGAAGCTTGTGGAAGCTGAGACTGTGGGCATGACCAAGGCCCTCAGGTCGGGGCTAGACGAAGCTGAATGTCGCGAGAAAGCCGCTATAGCCGCCCTGTCTTCAATGCAAGCTGAGCTGGCCTCTGCTCATGCCGAGTTGTCTTCTCTTCAGCAGCAGGTCACCGGCGCCGAATCCTCCGCGCAGCGGGGCAGGGAGGAATCACTCCGGAGGCGGACGCTGGACCGCGAGCACGCCCCCATGCTCCAAAACCTCAGGACTAGAGCCAACGCAGTGCTGGGCGCCGTCTGTGACGAGAATGCACCTCATCCCCACTCGAACGACTACACCAGTCACCTCCTTTTCTTCACCGGCATGGTGACGCGCTTGGAGAATCGATCTGAGAGGGCTCGCATGCTTGTCGAGGAGAGGAGCCGCGGTGTGCTCAAGCGCGCGTTCTCTCGTGTCTTTAGCCATCTCCAGAACACCTACCCCAACTTTAACTTCGACGCCGCCATTGCCCATGTGCCCCAGGCCATCCGGGACGACCTGGCGCGCTGAGTTGAGGACAATGTGGACGCCCTAGTCAGGGCCTTCACCTCCGAGGATGACACGGTGGTGGTCGCTACGGACGAAGGCGACGTGGTGGGTGATGGCGAGGGCGGCGCCGACGACAGCGGCGATGATGCCGGCGATGATGACGGAGACACCAGCAATGGTGACAGCGACGCCAGGGATGCGTCTGAGGGTGACCCGGAGGACATGGTGAGCGATATGTCCGATTGAACCTGCGCTTCTTTGTCGTTGACCCTGCATATGAAAGCTCGGGCACGGCCCTGAAGGTTGTAAGAGCATTTTGGGAGGGGAAGCCCCTCATGTAAACAGATTATTGCTTTTGTTCTTTAGGCTAGGCTAAAGATCTGTTTTCATAAATCTACGAGTCCCGCCATGAGCCTCCTACTGTAGTTTTACCTTTGTCCGGGCCAGTTCCGGACTAGGCCACAAGGTCTTGAGTTCCGGAGGAGCCTGCTGATCCGCCCGAGAGGGCCTTGCGAGAAGCCAGTGTTAAGCCATGGAAGGACATGTGCGCATCGCGCACGTGCCGTGCCCAGCCCCTGCTCACAATGAGCTCTCGAGGGGGAAGGCAGCAGGGGTGAACCCCGAATCCGGGCAAGGAGCCAAATCAAAAGAAATCGCACGAACGAGAAAAGACACCCGCCGCGCTTGTCAACGAAAATTCAGCTTCAACTTAAATCCAAAGCTAGAAAATAGGGCTACAAAAAGAGAGATTGAAAGCAAATGGCCGCGTCCGACACCTACTCTAGTTTTCTTGTCTTCTCACCAGCGCGGAGCTGAGTGCTGCCACTAGTCATGGGAGGGAGCCCCTGAGGCCCGAGGGTGGCACTCCTGAGACTCCGGGGCGTGTACAGCCCCACTCATTATTACGTGAGAGTGTCATGAGCGGAGATCTTCATAGGCGAGATCCTTACTTTATATCGCTAGACGAGGGCCCCACCTTGCGCCACCCTCGACCATCACTGGGGGCGACCTATAACCAGGACGACACCAGGGGCAAAGGGGACGCCAGCGGCGCCCTCGGCGACCACGGGTCCTCTGCCGGGGGAAGGCTTGCTGGCACCTCCCCGGCAGAGGGCCTACCTCCGGGGGATGTCTTGCTCCGTGCGATGCGGGGAGGGGCCTTGCTCCTGGAACCTCCCCGGTAGCCCCCAGTGCGCCCCCCTGGTGGAATGGGGGCCGCCGAGCTGGGGCCGCCGTCTTCCACTGTGACCTAATCCTCCTGCGACCCATGGTTAGCGTAAGCTTGCTCCTGAGAGATTAGTGGTACCCTGTAGCTGTTGTCGCTAGCATGGTTGGTGAGGCTTCCAAGAGGCTCCCGGAAGGTCCGAGTTTCCAGTGCCTCCTCCTCCCAGCTCAACTCGAGGAACGAGCTGGGGTCGTCTTCCAGCGCGTACTCCTGGTCCATCATGCGGGGTACGTAGGCCTCCGAGGCCGCCGCCTCTAAGACCTCGCCATAGTGCCCCACGCTCCATGTCGCTCGGCCCAGCGCATCGCCCATAGGATGGTAGGGTGGCATCCTGCCGGGGCTGTAGGCGGCGACGCTCGTACCTGTGCTTGTTGGAGGTGGTAGGGCTGTGATTGGCGTACGTGAAGTACCCGTCGGGGGTTGTTGCCTGTCGAGGCCTTGGCCCACTTCTCCACCCTCCGGGCAAGCTCCTCCGTGTCCCTGTGAAGATAACATTAAATCAAAAGAGGATAACATGGGTGTATGGTCCGGATATGATGGGGGGTGAAATACTTACTCGTCCTCCACCTGCTGCTCCACTGGCTTCCTCTTCCTCTTCGGGCTAAAAGATCCGGATTTCCAGTTGGTCTGGTTTTGAAATTTGGAGTTTTGAATCTTTTCAGAAGGACTTAAACACTTGGGTACCCTTGACTTTCACCCAAGTGCCTCATTCCCCTCTCTAACTATCATTTCTTCTCTGGTTCACCTCAAAATAACATTTTTGAATATTTTTCTTAAAGGAAAATATTCATTTTCCTCTCTAAAACCCTAGCTAGCTCATTGTGCTCCAAAGGAACCCCAATTTTGCTTGCCCACAAAAATCTGAGAAAATTCCCAAATATTCTTTGAACCCTAGGGCACCTTCAAAAGCAAAAATATTTCATAACTTCTTGGAATATTTTTGCTACAGGAAATCTTTTTTGTTCTGGACAGAAATGGGGGTTTCTACAGCAACTACTATTTTACTTGCTCTATTGTGGCTGATTTTTCTTGTGCATCATCACCTTAGTAGATGATTCCTAACCTCCAAAGCCCAGCTCCCAACTCCCAGTAGTTTGACCACAGTAAGCTCCCAAAGTTACTGACCAGACACTTACCAGGGAGTAGAAATGCATTCTATTTCATATAAGCTCAAACCAAACCATGGTAACATCTTAATCTACCACGAACTACATGCCAGATATGAAGTTTGGGCTTAGGTCGGCGTGAGGTCATAGTTCACGCGGTGACCGCGTTTGTCCAGGCGTGCTGGCATAAGGCCGACGCGCTCTGTGTCACGCCCGAGCCTTTGTTGGGCGCGTGCTTGCTTCCCCGACTGCTAAACCTTGCCAAACTTAGCCACGATCATCGTCCCGACCCTCTTAACTCCCTCCTGGTGATCGCCGATGCCGGAGCTCTCCGCAGCGAGCACGGGAGCGGTCCGGCCGACGCAACAGTGCGCTGCGCACTGTGTTCTTCGCCACCCTCTCGCCCATGTGCTCGTCTCCGCCCGCCCACAGTTCCCGCGTGAGCTGCGTCGTCTTCCCCCTTGCTCACTGACGCCGTTCGTCGCCGGGCGCCGTGTCCAGGTGTCCTTCGGCGTTGCCCGAAGCCCTCTCATCGCTCCGGCTATAAATATAGCCCTCCACAGTCTCCTCGAGCCACATCCACTCCACACACACACACACTCCACGATCACGTAGAAAGCCGTAGCCCGGTCGGGCAGGCCGCGGGCCGCCGTCATCGAGCTCGAGCTCGCCGGCGATCCTGTCGGTTCGGCTCCGCAGCTCCAGCCCCTCCCAGGCTCGGGCCATCCTTCCAGGGCCTCCGCCATGTAACACCCACAATGCGGCTATATCTTCCATGTGTCGGGGCATGACTTAGAGGCATAGACGCATGGTAGGTATGTCGCAAGAGGGGTAATCTTTACACATCCCATGTACTGAATAAGAAAGGGATAAAGAGTCGGCTTACAATCGCCACTTCACACAACACATAAATAGATCATACATCATCCAAGGTACAAACAAAGGTCCGACTACCGAACCAAAATAAAAGAAGACAACCCCTAATTCTAGATTCTCAATCGTCCCAACTGGGCTCCACTACTGATCAACAGGAGTCGAAACAAAACAACGAACACGATCTTCATCGAGCTCCCACTTGAGCTTGGTTGCGCCATTTGCACTGGTATCATCGGCACCAGCAACTGTTTGGAAGTATCTGTGAGCCACGAGGACTTAGCAATCTCACACCCGCGAGATCAAGACTATTTACGCTAATGGGTAGGGAAGGGTAGTGAGGTGGAGCTGCAGCGAGCACTAAGCATATATGGTGGCCAACTTACGCAAATAAGAGTGAGAAGAGAAGCAACGCAACGGTCATGAACTAGAAGTGATCCTGAATCTACTTACGTTCAAGCATAACACAAGAACAGTGTTCACTT
Organism: Triticum urartu; assembly: GCF_056163025.1. Classification (NCBI taxonomy): domain Eukaryota; kingdom Viridiplantae; phylum Streptophyta; class Magnoliopsida; order Poales; family Poaceae; genus Triticum; species Triticum urartu. Next base: position 307,198,124 of record NC_141874.1, read on the forward strand.
CCTGGACTCCGCCGAGAAGAGACCATCACGGCTACACACGCAGTTGATGCATTTTAATTAAGTTAAGTGTCAAGTTATCTACAACCAGATATTAACAAATTCCCATCTGCCACATAACCGCGGGCACGGCTTTCGAAAGTTCAAACTCTGCAAGGGTGTCCCAACTTAGCCCATCACAAGATCTCACGGTCAATGAAGGATATTCCTTCTCTCGAGAAGACCTGGTCAATCTCGGAATCCCGATTACAAGACATTTTGACAATGGTAAAACAAGACCAGCAAGACCGCCCGTTGTGCCGACAAATCCCGATAGGAGCTGCACATATCTCATTCTCATGGCACACTCGATGAGCCAGAAGTCGGGTCGGCATAGACCCTGGTTGCCCAGGGGGCGCCGGACATCACTCAGGTTGGACCAACACTTAGAGAAGCACTTTCCCAGGGGTGTTAAAATAAAGATGACCCTCGGGAGCGCGACTCCCAAGGGAAAAGTAGGTGGTGGTGAGGAAAATGGTAAAACCAAGGTTGGGCCTTGCTAGAGGAGTTTTATTCAAAGTGAACTGTCAAGGGGTTCCCATAACACCCAACCGCGTAAGGAATGCAAAATCAAGGAACATAACACCGGTATGACGGAAACTAGGGCGACAGGAGTGGAACAAAACACCAGGCATAAGGCCGAGCCTTCCACCCTTTACCAAATATATAGATGCATTAATTAAATAAGAGATGATAATGATATCCCAACAATATCCTTGTTCCAACAAGGAACAAACTTCATCTTCACCTGCAACTAGCAATGCTATAAGAGGGGCTGAGCAAAGTGGTAATATAGCCAAACAATGGTTTGCTAGGAAAGGTGGGTTAGAGGCTTGACATGGCAATATGGGAGGCATGATATAGCAAGTGGTAGGTAGCGCGACATAGCAATAGAGCGAACAACTAGCAATCAAAGATAGAAGTAATTTCGAGGGTATGGTCATCTTGCCTACAAAGTTCTCAGAGTTGACGAAAGCTTGATCCTCGTTAGCATACTCAACAGGTTCCTCGATCACGTACTCGTCTCCCGGTTCTACCCAAAGCAAGAACACAAGCAAAAGGACCAACAATCAATCACGGTGCAATGCAAAGCAACATGATGCAAAACATGGCATGATATGTGAGATGTGATATGCAATGCAAATGCGTGCTTCGGAAGGGAAATAATGAACAAGGCATCAACTTGGCAAACCAAGTGTTCCTCTGGAGAGATGAGATGATTTCGGTCGAAATCGATATAAAGATCACCGGAAGCGGAGGCACGGTTTCCAAATGGCAAGCAAAACAAGAATGGCACAATTCTGGGATTAACAGCATGATGCCATTTAGAATGCAACAAGAAACTAAGCTAATGCACCCCCACATAACAACAAAGCATAAGGCAGTGATGTACTCAAGATGCTTGACAAAACATGAACACTGAGTTATGGCTAAATCACAAAATAGCAGGTTCAAACAAACATGGCAAAAGTGCAAAAGATATCAGCTTCAAAGACTTAGTGAAAATACTAACATGCCAGAAGTAACATCAGGAAGCAATGTTTAGAGCAAGCAAACTACATGCTACAAGAACATATCATAGAAAAAAGGCATCGCATGATTCTACTTAATGTAGAGAACAAAAATCCCTTACTGATCATGAGCCAAAAAAGCACAGAAGATATGATGTCACTCATGTAAACATAGCAAGTTTTATTAGCAGATTTAGAGTTGGCAGAAAACAGAGCATGGCATAAAAAGAGTTATGTAGGCATCTTTCCGAGCTCAAATCACTCACCACAAGGAATTTCCCTACAAGACAAGTATACCTAAAGCAAGATGACATGTTCAAGAAGCTAACCATGGCAAAAGCAAGTTCATGGCACGCATGGATCAACTACAACAACCATGGCAAAATTGATTAACATGTAAAGAATCTGCCAGGAACATTTTATAGCAAAAGTAGAGAAAGATTAAGACATGCTAGACAACTCCATAATTGCAAACAGGGGCACGGATGGATAGAGCATAACCACATGTTCAAAACACCCTTACTGAAGTATCTCAAAACAAGCATGGATCTCACTGTAGCATCAAGTTTACATGGCATCAAAAAAACAGCAGGAAAAGGACTTAGCAAAATCCTAAGACCCTGAAATCAGCAATATCAGGAAGGCTACTTTGCAGGCTTGTGCTAGTCACCACATTGATCAAAAAAAATACATGGCAAGCGCCCTTGTAAAGATGGCATGTCATAGTTCAAAACACATGTAGAGCTCATGCCCATATGACGTACACATCAAGTGTGACAAAAATGACAAATCATCATAATCTGATAAGTAACAACAGTAAACATTTTATATCACTCTTGCATCAATGATTTTGGCATCAAGATGAACTCAAACAAGCATGCAACAATGGAATGAAATGAAGAGCATCTCCCATTGAACATTTTTATATCTCGTATGCATGATTTGGATCACCAAGCATGGAGATACGACATGATAAGGATGCATAAAAATAACAGGGATTCAAGACTTAGCCGAAATTCTAGATCTGAAAACTGAGCGTTAGATAACTATAAGACGCCTAGGCGGGACTTAGGGGATGGCTCACCACACGGGCTTCGGCCCAGGAAGAGCAGAGGCAAGGCGGGCCGATGGAGATGGGCTGGCGTTGGGGCCCATGAGCGGGAGGCCGGGCGGTCGTCGTCCTCGTCGTGCGCTCACACCAGGAGGCAGGGGCGATGGCGCCCGACGGTCAACGGCAAGCTTGGGGCGCGGGGAACGCCGCCTACGCACAGGAATGGGTTCCCCCGCCCTCGATCTGTGCGGATCCAACCAGAGGACGGTGAGATCCAGCAAACTTGAGCGCCGTCGTCCATGGCGGAGAGAGAGAGAGCAGTTAGATATGGGGAAAACGACAAGCGGGGTGAGGGAGGAGAAGCTGAGACGGATCGGAGGAGACCTGGTTCCCTGCGATGGAGTTCGGCAAGGTGGAAGGTGGCGGAGCAGTGTAGCGGCACGGTGGCGGAGCGAGGCGAGCGCTCGAGGCGGCGGCACGGGTGCTCGGGCCCGGGCGGGCCTGCCGTGGGCGCACGGGCCCGCGTGGCTGCGGGGAAGCCGGCGAAGACAGGTGGCGGTGCGCGAGTGGAGGAGAGAGGCGGCGGTGCTGAGGTGGCGGCCTCTCATTGGCCGGAGCGATGTGGCGGCAGCGATGGACGCGTCCGACGGCGGACGGACATGTCCGGTGGGGCGGGGAGGAGTGGTTCTATGGTTTCATCCGCTAAAATTCGGAGGGGATCACATATTTATATTTAAAAGGAGTTAGGAGTGTCGAAATGGAGTGTAGTTTTCGCCCACACGATCGTGATCCGACGACGGAGGACATGTGAGTAGTTTGCATCGTTTATTGGGCCGTTTTGGAGGGGTTTTGAGCTGCAACACACAGGAGGCCTTTCCGGTTACCCGGTTAACCGTTGTTGTATGAAGGCCACTTGGCAAATCCTGGTACATTCCGAAAACGTTTAACACCCACTCACGAAAAGAGACAAGAGGGGTGCGTCGGGTGCATGAGGGAGTGTCGGATTGCGAAACGGACAATGGGGAAAAATCTTGGATGCATGAGACGAACACGAATGCAAATGCGATGCACATGATGACATGATATGAAATGCATGGCAAGAACAAAATGCAAAACGAAAGACAAAAACCCAACCACGAAGGGAATCTCAAATCTCATCTCCGGAAAAGGCAAGAGTCGGAGTTACAAATATTGAAAGTTGTATCCGGGCCGTTACATGTCGTGCCTCGGTGGTGCCGTTCCGCCCGGTTGGAGCCCCTGGTGTCTCCTCTAGTCCCCGTCGTCCTCATCTCTGGCAACCTCTCCTTCCTGTCGCCGCTTGAGAGGTCGTTTCCGACACCGTCCGACCACCCCTAGCTAACCTATAGGTACGGGCAGGTGTGCCTCCATCTCCTCTTTGGATCCCTCCATCTAGCTCGGGCCAAGGAGCCCTCCTCGCCAGCGTGTGCTCCGGCGAAGCCGCGCCGTCCTCTGTTTCCCTCTCCCCTCCCTCTCACCTGACTAGCGGGGCCTGCTAGTCAGCCACTCTATACGCGCGCGAACCGGTACAAGTGGTGGCGCCCGCGAGGTTTACGCCTTCGACGTCACCCCCCTTAGTTTTGTTTTATTTAAATTCAAATCCAGAGAGCTTCAAACAACCAAAACTTTTTAACCCTAAATCCAAATGAATTGATTCTTTTTGCATTGTGTTATTTATGAAGAAATCTAGTAGCTGACAAAAATGAGATTTTTCTCTGCTGTCTAGATTTTCTGGTGAATTTCATAAGGGTTCTTGATATTTTCTTTTGGTATTTATAATTGTTTTCAGAGAGTGAAGCTTGTCTTGAGAATCAGCAGGAGGTTTGTGAACCTCATCTGCACTAAGGCAAGCCACAACAACATTTTCATGGTGCCATTACAAATATTTGTGATTTTTCAACTTGCATTAGCGATTTAATCCATGCATTTAGATCACTAGTATATCAATTTATAATCTGATTGGTCGCTTGTTTAAGTTGATATGCTTAGTTTACAGAAAGTTAGAAGCTAACTAAGTTGGTTAAGTAACTAGAAGTAATAATTGTTATGAGGAATTAATATGAGTATGGATATAAGTACTTATTTTGAGTATTTGCTTGGATGTGAAAAATAATAAATTTGCTAGTAAGGATTCTGTTTAAAGTGAGGATTAATCATAACCAGGGAAGTGTTATGAGTTGTTGATGATTAGGCTTAGTGTGGATATAGTTGACCCAGCGATTTCCATTGAGATATGATGTGCATGTTAGTGATGCATTTCATGGCATATTATGACACCGGTTGCATTCACTTTAAGTTAAACCTGATAATAACTCAACTTGAATATATCATTGACTGGGTCATGGTGCCACTGAATCGAGTTTTTCCAATGCAACCACATTCGCCTTTATGGGAAGGCCTTTACGCGGTCCGTTGTCATGCCTCTAGTTGGTGCCTCCAATGAGGGAAGGTTATGGGCATGCGGTACCCTGGCCTGGTAAGCAGACATAACCTTGTGTGCCCATTGTTGATGTTATGGTACCTTGTCCTAGTGTGGGACTGTTTATGTTTTGCCACGATGGTGGCCATTGGTGTATTTGGTAGAGACGGGGCCACTCAGGACTAGCCCAGTGGGGAGTGAGTCAGAGTGGCCGAGAGAGTGTCATGGCAATGGTGGGGTTCCGTCGGAATGTCATTGGTCCACCCGAATGGAGTGCAAGGCCATGGGTTCCGTGGTGTGGGTACAGTGCGCTACCTTTGCAAAGTGTATTAAATCTATCGATAGCCGAGTCCACGGTTACGGACACGCTCGAAAGTAGGTCACGCCATGGGTCAACATTTAAATAAATTTTGCACACTAAGTTATGAATGTCGCACTAATGAGAAGGTGATGGTGGATGGGTTGTGATAGCCGGAAGGCTCACCATTTGGGGCCAAGTGTTGGTCATGGTTGTGATCGCCAGAAGGATCACCGTTTGAGGCCAGGTGTTGGTCATGGTTGTGATCGCTGGAAGGATCACTGTTTGAGACCAAGTGTTGGTCATGGTTGTGATTGCCGGAAAGATCACCCTTGGTAAGCAAGTCTGTGGGAAATTTTATCACGAGATCATGATCACAACATGTATGATATGTTGTTGCATTTTTAATTTGTTAAGTAATAATGATATAGTTAACATTATGTATATGTTTGTTGTGATATTGCAAGTACATTCAATGTACTGACCTGGCGTGTCACCAGCTTTTAGGAAAGTCTCGTTGGAAAGGAGTGCCGTCCAAGTCTAGATCGTGTCCACATCGGTGTCCCTGTGCTATGGAGTTCCTCTACGACATTGTTTCACTGCCATGTAGTTGTTCTGATTAAGGCCCCCTTTAGGTTCACTAAATAATGTACATATTGTTCAGCCGCACCGTGTGTGCCGCTTGGCCTCGCCACCTGTTGTAATATAAACTATGATCCGGTAGCATCAATAAAGCAGTTGTTTTCTGTACCAAGATGTTGTGTGTTGCCAGAAGACATGGTCTCTGGGCTAGCAATGCAGGGTAAACCTGTTGCTCTGAGCTGGGGTGCCACAACGCTTGGTATCAGAGCCGCGCTGACTGTAGGCCACGTTAGACTACGACGTGTTAACTAGACGTAGTTACGAGTTTAAGTTGAGTGCCGGTAGCATTTGTAGCTGGTTGTTGCATTGTATGCACTCGTTGTATTTTTTATGCTAACCCGGTAATGGTTGTGACTGTAGATGGCTCCTGTACCGTATCCGTGCCAGTTGCAGCTGATGTCGTACACGTCGCCACATCCCTTTCATAACATGTGGCGTTGGCTATACCCCCTCGGTGACGACCCAGTCTATCATGTGTATCGAGAGCGTCTAATAGACTCAGTGTATGAGTATCACGCAGTGGTTACTTTGCGCACCAGTTCTGATTCCAACACTTACACTCATACCTCCCGGAGTGGTTTTGCTTCTACTGCTTCTCAGGCTGTCCAGTTTGCTGAATTCGAGGTCCTTGTCGAGCTTCGTTATAACGAGGTCCGGATGCAGAACCACCCAGGTTTCTACTACTATCCCTCCTTGCACGACAATGGTCGTGTCCGTTTCCCTATCATTGATCTGGAGTCTAATTGTGTTGCTATCCACCTTTCCCGTTATATCACTGCTAGCTATCTTATGATCCACGAGCTGGCTCGAGAGCTGACTCATGCTCATACTGCTTTAGCCTCTACTAGATCCGTCACTGCTCCATCCTCTATAGGATTTACTCCTTCTATTCCAGTTAGTTCTAGTTCCCCTATTTCACCGGTTACTCCTCCGAGTAGCTCGGCCACCTCGACCGTGAATCCTCTCAGTGCTCCGGCTGAGTGGGTTTCACTTCTCACTACTCCTGTAGCCTCGATGCTTCACCCTGCACCTGCCCCGGAGAGAGAGCCCTCGAGGCAGCGTCGTGGTGTTACCTTTAACCCAGAGGTTTCCATTAACCTCGTCAGTTCAGGATCCGAGTCCGCTTCAGGAGAGGACCCCGCAGCACCAACAGAGCAGTAGAGTTTCTAAGTATCCACAGTTGTCAGGATGATGTACGGATGTAGTCGTACGAGTCATGGTGTTCCATTTCCTATATGAGAGTAGTTGAACCTAGCATGATGTTTATCTTTCATGTACGAGTCTATGTATAATTATGTTGGAACTCTATTCTTTTCGTCGTTTTTTTCTTCGTTATCTCGTTTTGTCTCGGGAATTGTTGCTGGCTTTTCCCCAATTTATTTTTGGATGTTTCTCATCTCGGTTGCATTGTCTTGGGAAAAATCCACAATAGGAAGACGCGGGAAGGCAGTAGTAGTGACGCTCCTGTGGATACGCATGTTCGTCATTCCACACGACAGACAGGACACTCCCTCGAGCCGTACGTTCCACCACCGCCTCCATCGTCAAATCCGCCCTCCATCAAGCAAATTCTGCGTATGTTTGAGGAAAGAAGGAATAATGATCTGATTGAAAAATTCAGGTGTGTGCAAGCTGTGGTTCGACAAAATGGAAGTCAGAACGATCATCACTCCAAGCTGTCAGATTTTCAGAGAACCAAGCTCCCAGTTTTAGTCAGGTTATTGATCCCTTGGATGCAAACGATTGGTTGCAGACCATTGAGAGGAAGCTCGAGATTGCTCGTACTGAATAAGATGATAAAGTTCCATTTGCAAGCCATTATCTTGAAGGTGCTACTGCCATATGGTGGGAAAACACAAAAGTCATGTGGCTTGCTGACGAAGAAATCACCTGGGCAAAATTTAAGGATCGATTCCGGAAATATCATATCCCTACTAGAATTATGAAGGTTAAGCAGCGTGAATTTCTCACGCTCCTTCAAGGAAATCAGTCTGTGCGTGAATATTAACAAAAGTTCAATCATTTGGCATGTTACTCCCTTTATGACGTGGCCACCGAAGAGAGAATGATTGACAGATTTCTTGGGGGATTAAACCCGCAACTCCGATGTACCCTCAGTATGTTTGATTTCCCAGATTTCCAAACTCTGGTAAACAAGGCTTTCATTGCTGAAAGGGAGCACAAGCTCGTATCAGACAACGGGCCTGCCAATAACGATCACAAGAGCAAGTTTGAGCCAAGGAAGGAAGGGCAGCCAGTGCAAAATGCTCGTACCTGGCAGCAGAGTCAGGTGGTTTACAAGCCCAATTGGCAAAAGAATGTTAACAAGACCACCACACAAGTCAAGAATGTTATGACCAACCCAGTGCGAGAGGAGTACCAGCGCAACAATTCTTGCTTTAGTTGTGGGCAAACCGGACATTATGCCAGACAGTGTCCCAAGAACAGCAAGGAAAGTGCCCTAATCAGGCCACAAGTCAACTTTATGGAGTCATGGCCTACCCAGCAAAACATCACTGGGCACGTTCATCACCTCTCAGCAGATGAAGCCCAATAGAACCCTGAAGTCGTCATTGGAGCAATCTGGTCTGCTGTAATCTGGAAATCAATATCAATGAAGCCCGTTTTCCATCTTCCTTGATAATCATTGAGTCTGTAAAGTTGGATGTTATCTTGGGTATGAATTGGTTCACCCAATATCAAGTATGCATAAACTGCGCGACCCGAGAAGTCACTTTGACTAGTCAAGAGGGACAGACTACCAAATTCTATGCTCGCAGAAGCATACCCCAGAAATAAATGGGTTTCACTGCTATGGCTGATGAGTTGGAATTAATTCATGTGGTAAGTTAGTTTCCTAATGTGTTTCCAGAAGAACTGCCAGGCATGCCACCCGATCGAGAGCTTGAGTTTGCAATAGATCTTGTACCTGGAACCGCACCGTTATACAAGAAGCATTACCAGATGCCTTCATCAGAATTAGTGGAGCTAAAGAAACAGCTTGACGAAATGCTCCAGAAAGGATATATCCATCCCAGCTGTTCACCATGGGGATCACCTGCTATCTTCGTGGATAAGAAGGATGGTAGCCTCCGCATGTGTGTGGATTACCGTCAGTTGGATGATGTCACCATCAAAAGTAAATATCCACTGCCCCGGATTGATGACTTGTTTGATCAGCTCAGTGGGGCCAAGGTATTCTCCAAGATTGATTTAAGGACAGGGTATCATCAACTCAAGATTAAAAAGGAAGATATTCCTAAGACCGCATTCACTACTCAGTACGGTCTTTATGAATATACAGTTATGTCCTTTGGTCTCACCAATGCCCCTACCTTCTTCATGCATATGATGAACAAAGTATTCATGGACTTCCTCAATAAATTCATGGTAGTATTTATCGATGACATACTTATATACTCAAAAAGTGAAGAAGAGCACAAAGAACATCTTTGAGCAGTGCTACGACGACTCCGCGACCATCAGCTATACGCCAAATTTAGTAAATGCGAGTTTTGGCTCAAGAAAGTTGGATTTCTCGGATATGTGCTATCCGCCGAAGGTATAGCCATGGACCCGAGCAAAGTAAAGGATGTCTTTTAATTGAAGGGTTTTCCAAGATTGCCAAACCCATGACGGAGCTGCTCAAGAAAGATAAGAAGTTTGAATGGACTAAGCACTATGAGAAAAGCTTCAATGAGCTAAAGACATGGCTGACGACCGCACCTGTGTTGACTCTTCCAGATATATATCGCAGCTTTGATGTGTACTGTGACGCCTCCAGACAAGGACTTGGATGCGTACTAATGCAAGACGGCAAGGTGGTAGCATATGCCTGACAACAGCTACGACCCCACGAGAGAAATTATCCTACTCATGATCTAGAATTGGCCACCGTGGTTCATGCTCTAAAAATTTGGAGACACTACCTCATCGAGAAGAGGTGCCAAATTTTTACCGACCACAAAAGTCTCAAGTATATATTTACTCAGCCAGATTTAAATCTCCGTCAATGAAGGTGGCTTGATTAATCAAGTATTATGATCTTGGAATAAATTACCACCCGGGTAAGGCCAACATGGTTGCCGATGCACTCAGTCGAAAGCCTGTCAGCCTAAATGTCATACTGAATTCCGTGCCTCCCGAACATCAAAAGGAGATTGCTCAGCTCAACCTGGTCATAGTTGATGCTGGTCTTGCTAATATTTTGGAAATTGCACCTACACTTGAGGAAGAGATCCGCAAGGCCCAGCCAGCTGACACCGTCCTGCAGAAACGTGCCAAGCGTCTGATAGCAAGACAGACTTCAGATTTTTCTAAGGATCAACTTGGTACCCTGCGATTCCGTGGGAGGATTTGTGTACCGAGTCAGGCGGATTTAAGGAAGAAAATCTTGTTGGAAGCACACGAATCTTCGTATTCTATTCACCCTGGAGGTGCTAAAATGTATGAAGACCTTCGACAAGTATTCTGGTGGGATGGAATGAAGAAAGACATTGCCTATTTCGTGGCCTATTACGACATATGCAACAAGGTGAAGGCAGAGCATCAAAAGCCGGCCAGACTTCTCCAACCACTGCTAGTTTCACAATGGAAATGGGATGATATCTGCATGGATTTTGTCACAGGGCTACCTAAGACTCAGCGAGGCAATGATGCAATCTGGGTCATAGTGGACAGCTTAACCAAGGTAGCTCACTTTTTCTCGATCAGAACCACTTATCGAGCAAATCAACTTGCACAACTGTATGTATCTAGGATAGTCAGTTTGCATGGAGTACCCCGAACAATCACTTCTGACCAGGGATCACCTTTTACCTCTGCTTTCTGGTCACATCTCCATCAAGCCTTGGGGACAACGCTAAAATATAGTACCGCTTATCATCCTCAGACTGATGGACAAATTGAGCGGGTAAACCAAATACTCGAAGATATGCTACGAGCTTATGCTTTGGCCCAAGGATCTAAATGGGAAGACTGCCTACCGTATGCCAAGTTCTCATACAACAACAGCTTCCAAACCAGTCTAAAGATGTCACCATATGAGGCTCTGTATGGCCGTAAGTACCGCACCCCTTTGAATTGGTCTCAAACTAGAGATAGCCGTATTTTCGGAACGGATCTCATGATGGAAGCTGAGAAGCAAGTCAAGGAAATCCGAGACAGGTCGCAATTGGACAAATCATGACAAAAGAGTTATTATGATGCGAAGCACCGACAGGTCAGTTTTGAACCCGGAGAACACGTATACCTCCGAGTCACCCCTATGAAAGGAGTCAAGAGATTCGAGACTCGTGGAAAGTTGGCACCCAGATTTATTTGTTATTTTCCAGTTATGTCCAGAATGGGCACTATTGCATATCAATTGGAACTACCCCCGAATTGTCGGAAGTACACAATTGTAGCGACCAGACCTCAAACAGTCTGATCTCTGTGCTCCGGTGTCATCCCTGGATCAGTAATGCTGACACCACACAGTACTCGGAGGATTTATAGCAGAGTAGCAATCACACACTTATTACATCGAGTGTCTCAAAAGAGAACTTATTACAATAAATATGGCTTAAGGCCATCTAATAACGATAACGGCGGAAGGCTTGGAAAACAAGTGAGTCCATCAACTCCAACGGCATCACTGAGTATAGAACCACGACCTAAAATTTCCTCAATCATCGTCTGAAAAGTCTGCAACATTAACGTTGCAGCTCGAAAACGGGTCAGCACATGGAATATGCTGGCAAGATAACACATAGAGAATAATGGAATGCAACAGCTATACTATATGCATATTTGGCTGGTGGAAAGCTCTATGGTTACAGTTTTTGCATAAAGCCAATTTTTCCCTACTTCAAAGGAATAAAATTAATTACTATCATGGTGGTTGTTAAACATTGAGAATGGTTGATAGCATTCTCAATCCCAATTAAGTAACATCATTAAAACCCATCAAAATTAATTTAGAGTAACATGTTGAGATTCACATGATAATCCAGGTACCAGATACTCAAGATGTCCATAACCGGGGACACGGCTAACCATGATTACTTTGTTACACTCTGCAGAGGTTTGCGCACTTTTCCCCACAAGACTCGATCGCCTCCGTTTGGTTTCTCGCACTACAGGGTGTTTGAGAAGACAGATGACCGAGACACAGTCTTTCAGAAGCGCTAGCACCTTACGACGGATAGACCGGTACACCTACTTTCCCCTACATCTGCTAGTCTACCCTGTAAGAGTTCGCACAACTTAGTCAACTATGCCAGAGCCCATAATGGCTTGTGGCTACACACGGAAGTTTCTAGTATGAATAATCTCATGATCCCTTTGGGCCTAGGTGGTGGTCCAAAATAAAAACAGGCAAGTCCTGGAAACCCCAGGTGCCTCAATCCACCCAGATGTGTGTTAGGTTGCCACCTTAGATAAACCCTTAATTATCAATCTCACATCTGTCATGGACATCACTCACCCAATCCACGTCTACTAGCATAGCATGGCATAATAAGCAAACAAAGAAGTAACTCCCAAAGGTTTGATAATAAACAGGTAATAGGTGCTACCTCATCTACTTCCCATCCCACAATTTAATTAGATCCTAATCATGCAGTGTGTGAGAATTGATCTAATGCATTTAAACTGGGTTGTAGAAAAGGTATGATCAAAGTGTTACTTGCCTTGCTGATGATCCGCGAAACCTAGAGATTCAAAGTAACAGGCGGGGCACTCCGGGTATTCTATCGCAGACAAACAACAAGCATACAATAAGTACTCATCTAATGCACAGGTAAAACTCAAATAGAAGATCTAACCAGAAAGTTCAACTTAAGAACCCTGGTTTGCAAAAAGAATCAAATCGAACGAAGCAAAAGAAATCAAATGGCGAAAGAAAACAACTTCGTTCTAGTAATCTGGATCTAGGGAAAATTTTACAGTAGCAAAAACATGTTTAAGTTGATTATTCGGAAAGAGGGTTTCGAGACGAAACTCCAGGCGCTTGAATCGCCTGATTCCGACAAACGAGCGAAAAGTTATACTAAAATGAAAATCGGATCAGAAATCGCGATCAGAAAATAACCGCGGAAAATCCGACGAAAAAGAAAAACGACGAACAGAATTTTTTTTTTAAACAGCATGGAAAACGAGGCGGCGGCGAACCTCGGGCGGCGCGCTGCTCCGGCGAGTCGGCGGCGGGCGGCGGCGGCGGCTAGAGGCGGCGGCGGCTAGAGGCGGCGGCTATGGGCTAGGGTTTCGGCTGGGCTGGCTCTCTCCCTCGCCCGGGGCGGCGGCTTATAAAGGCCCCGGCCAGGGAGTCCTGGCCGAGTACGGCCCATAGTCGGTTCCGTTTTTTTTTATAAATCCGCTCGGAAGAAAAATAAAAAAGAAATACTAAACGGACTCCAAAAATCACGAAATAAATTTTGCCGGGTTTCTAAAATCAAGCCCGATAAAGTGAACATTTATCTGGGCCCAAACTACAACTTTGAAAAACGCGCATTTTTCCTAAATTCAAATAAAAATACCGAAAAACTCCGAAATAAATCTTGTTTGATTTTTTTATTAAATCCTCAATATTTCTATATTTTGGGAAAGTCATTTTATTCCCTCTCTCATATTTTTGTAATAGAAATAATTGATGATAAAATAAATAAAATCAAATGATCCTGTTTACATAATTTGAGAAAACTCAAATACGTAAATAACGAAATCCCCAACTCTCTCCGTGGGTCCTTGAGTTGCTTAGGATTTTCTAGGATCAAAACCAAAAGCAAAATAAAACATGATATGCATGATGACCTAATGTATAACATTCCAAATTGAAAATTTGGGATGTTACAAACCTACCCCCCTTAAGATGAATCTCGCCCTCGAGATTCGGGTTGGCTAGAAAATAGGTGAGGGTGGTCTTTGAGCAAATCTTCCTCTCGCTCACAGGTGGCTTCATCCTCTGTATGGTGGCTCCACTGAACTTTGAAAAACTTGATAACCTTGCTGCGAGTGACTCGGCTGGCAAACTCAAGAATCTTGACTGGTTTCTCCTCATAGGTCAAATTGTTATCCAACTGAATTGCTTCCAATGGCACTGTGTCTCTCAAGGGTATGTCGGCCATCTCCTTTGTCTGAGATTCAACTCCTTCTGTGTGAAAATGTACTTCAAACTCTTATGATCCGTGTACACCTCACAATGATTTCCAATGAGGAAATGACTCCATGTCTTCAATGCATGCACTACGGCTGCTAACTCCAAATCATGCGTAGCATAATTCCATTCGTGGGGCTTCAGTTGTCATGAAGCATACGAAACAACTCTCCCTTCCTGCATAAGCACTGCTCCAAGTCCTCGACATGAAGCGTCGCAATACACCTCATAATCCTTGGTTTGATCTGGCAAAATCAACACTAGTGAGGTAACCAAAAGTTTCTTCAATTCCCGAAAACTAGCCTCACACTCCTCAATCCATTTGAACTTAGTATCCTTCTTCAATAATTCCGTCATAGGCTTCGCAATCTTTGAACAATTCTCAATAAATCTCCGGTAGTATCCTGCGAGTCCAAGAAAACTCCGGATCTCTCCAACTGTTGTTGGGGCTTCCCACTTGGTCACGGTTTCAACTTTAGCGGGATCAACTGCTATACCTTCTCCAGATATAACATGTCCGAGGAATCCTACTTCCTTCAACCAAAATTCACATTTGCTGAACTTGGCGTATAATTGATGTTCTCTGAGCTTTCCAAGTACCAAATGCAAATGCTCCTTATGCTCCTCTTCATTCTTCGAATATACCAGGATATCATCAATGAACACTACGACGAACTTATCCAAAAACTCCATAAACACTTTGTTCATCATGTTCATAAAATAGGCAGGCGCGTTAGTCAGTCCAAATGACATAACAGTATACTCATACAGTCCATATCTGGTGGTAAATGCTGTCTTAGGTATATCCTGTTCTCGAATCTTCAACTGGTGGTATCCTGATCGCAAATCGATCTTGGAAAACACTTTAGCTCCTTGCAATCGATCAAACAGATCATTGATCATTGGTAGCAGGTACTTGTTCTTGATTGTTACTTCATTTAATCCTCGATAGTCAACAACCATCCTTAACGATCCATCCTTCTTCTCTACTAGAAGTACTGGTGATCCCCAAGGCGAAGAACTTGGACGAATATAACCTTTATCCAGTAACTCCTTAATCTGCTTCTTAATTACCACCAAATCTTTTGCTGGCATCCTATATGGTCTCTTCGATATTGGCCCAGTGCCTGGCAAAATCTCAATCAAAAACTCAATATCTCTATCCGGTGGCATGCCTGGCAACTCTTCGGGAAATACATCAGGAAAATCCTTTACCACGGGTACTTCCTCCTGCACAACTCCTGATAAGGAATTTACTTGTGTCCTCTTTGGTGCATGTCGGGATACATACTTGATCCTTCTTCCTTCTGACGTTGTGAGCAAAATTGTCTTACTGGCGCAATCGATGTGTCCTCCATACATCGACAGCCAATCCATACCAAGAATCACATCCAGACCTTGGGATTCCAAAATAATTAAATCCGTTGGGAAAACATGCCTTCCTATACTTAATGGCACTTGAAAACATCCTTGACTAGCCATGTACTCCGCTCCTGGTGAGCTTACTAGCATAGGTGTTTTAAGAATCCTAGTGGGCAGGCTATACTTTTCCACAAATCCCCTTGATATGTATGAATGCGATGCACCAGTATCAAAAAGAACGAGTGCAGTAAATGACTTAACCAAAACTTACCTATTACTGCATCGGGCTGAGCTTCAACCTCCTCCACATTAACGTGGTTCACCTGTCCCCTGTTAAAAGGGTTCGGCTTCTTTCCAGAGCTTCCATTGCCGTTTTGTCCTTCAGGGCAGTCATTTGCATAATGTCCTTGCTTCGAACACTTATAGCAAGTGACGTGGCTCAAGTCCTTGGCTAGGGTTGATGGGGTGCTGCGGTTCTGGCCATTGCTTCCTCCATTCCCATTTCCATTCTTGGTGCCATTGTAATTGTGCGAGCTACCTACTACATGGGTATGCTGAAATTGTCCTCCCGGTCTAGGGGTAAAACGAGGCTTCTGCTGAGCTCCTGAATTATACTTTCCTTGTCCATACTTCCTCTTGCGGTTCTCAATTTGCTGCTGCTTCCCTTCAATCATAAGAGCACGATCTACCAACTCCTGGTAGTTGTTGAAGGTGGCTACCATCAACTGCATACTCAACTCATCATTCAATCCTTCCAGGAATTTCTCCTCCTTAGCTGCATCTATAGCAACGTCATCTGGGGCATAACGTGCTAGCTTACTAAACTCCTCCACATACTGGCCAACTGTCCGTCCTCCTTGGTGCAAGTTACGAAACTCATGCTTCTTCATGGCCATTCCTCCTGCTGAAACATGGGCAGTACGAAAAGCCTGCTGAAACTGGTCCCATGTGACAGTGTCGACTGGGAAGGTGGCTGTGAAATTCTCCCACCAAGATGCTGCGGGTCCTTCTAACTGATGTGCGGCAAACTTAACCTTCTCCACATCTGTGCATCCTGCTGTGGTCAACTCCCTAGCTATCTTGCGGAGCCAATCATCTGCTACTATCGGCTCGGTGCTACTTGAAAACACCGGCGGATTCAGCCTAAGAAAATGGGCTAAGTGGTCAACAGGTGGTGGTGGTGGTGGGTTGTTGTTGTTGTTCCCTTGATTCTGATTCTGAACTAGCAACTGCATCAAGGTGTTCTGCTGCTGGATCAACTGAGTGAGCTCCGGCGGAAAGGCAAATCCGGGGTCACGTCTCGGAGGCATCTGAGGGTTTAGAAAAGATGAGATATAAGAATAGAGGGGGTCTAAAGAGGAAACACTACCCATATGCACATGAGGCATAAACACACAATTCACTTCAATCAATCAAACAAAGGCATACAATCGATCTAACTATCGCAAAGTGCTCGGACTACTATATTTACATGGTGGACTACTACTACTGATGAGGTGGTCTACTAGAAATATTCTACGGTTGTAGACTCCATGATATCCGCTCCTGCTTCATCCACATAGTCATCATCGCTACTATCTTGTTCCGAGTCGGTGCCGTCAATGATGATGTAGTCTTCCGGGCTAATCTCCTTGGGTTCTTCGTCTTCATCTACTGGTGTCGGGCCTCCCATAAATATTCCAATCTTCTTAATCAGATCGTCATTCTTCTCCACCAATACTTCAATTTCTTCTTCATACTCTTTGCGTGTAGCCTTGAGTTCTTCCTCTAGTTCCTTGATTCTAGTCTTAGCCTTCTTCAGATCTATCATGTCGGCGCACATCTGATTCTCCTGTCGTCGAATGTGCTGGTTTAACTCCTGAATAAAAGCTGCAATTGATCTATCTTTCCTCATGCTGATCATCTCCCAGTGTTCATCTCGGCGCCCACAAATCTGGTAGATAGTATCCTTAAGATCCTTGCGGTAGACTTCTCCAATGCGTCCCATGGTGATGTGAGCTGCCATACTATTTCCTAGACTCCAAGTTGGTGCATCAAAAGAAAACTCTATGGGCTCAGTGACTGGCATGAACGTCCTTCCTGGAACTTGAACTTGAATCATCCAGCGCTCTTCTTCAGGTAAAGTGGCGTTGTAGGTTCCCGTGAAGCTGGGTACTCCTATATTCAGGTATCTAGTGACTTCCTTCAGGTGGCGTCCGAAGGGTGTATCTTCATCTGGTTGGGTGAACTTGTTCCTTGCATCCGCCATCCTAAAGAGTAGAAAAGATGAGAAGTCGGAAGAGAAGAGAGTGAGTAGTGATCTAGGTCTTTAGCTTAGTGGTCGTGTCCTACAGTTAGCGTGTGCTCTGATACCATCTCTGTAGCGACCAGACCTCAAACAGTCTGATCTGTGTGCTCCGGTGTCATCCTTGGATCAGTAATGCTGACACCACACAGTACTCGGAGGATTTATAGCAGAGTAAAAATCACACACTTATTACATTGAGTATCTCAAAAGAGAACTTATTACAATAAATATGGCTTAAGGCCATCTAATAACGATAACAGCGGAAGGCTTGGAAAACAAGTGAGTCCATCAACTCCAACGGCATCACTGAGTATAGAACCACGACCTAAAATTTCCTCAATCGTCGTCTGAAAAGTCTGCAACATTAACGTTGCAGACCGAAAATGGGTCAGCTCATGGAATATGCTGGCAAGATAACACATAGAGAATAATGGAATGCAACAGCTATACTATATGCATATTTGGCTGGTGGAAAGCTCTATGGTTACAGTTTTTGCGTAAAGCCAATTTTTCCCTACTTCAAAGGAATAAAATTAATTACTATCATGGTGGTTGTTCAACATTGAGAATGGTTGACAGCATTCTCAATCCCAATTAAGTAACATCATTAAAACCCATCAAAATTAATTTAGAGTAACATGTTGAGATTCACATGATAATCCAGGTACCAGATACTCAAGATGTCCATAACCGGGGACACGGCTAACCATGATTAGTTTGTTACACTCTGCAGAGGTTTGCGCACTTTTCCCCACAAGACTCGATCGCCTCCATTTGGTTTCTCGCACTACAGGGTGTTTGAGAAGACGGATGACCGAGACACAGTCTTTCAGAAGCGCTAGCACCTTACGATGGATAGACCGGTACACCTACTTTCCCCTACATCTGCTAGTCTACCCTGTAAGAGTTCGCACAACTTAGTCAACTATGCCAGAGCCCATAATGGCTTGTGGCTGCACACGGAAGTTTCTAGTATGAATAATCTCATGATCCCTTTGGGCCTGTGTGGCGGTCCAAAATAAAAACAGGCAAGTCCTGGAAACCCTAGGTGCCTCAATCCACCCAGATGTGTGTTAGGTTGCCACCTTAGATAAACCCTTAATTATCAATCTCACATCTGTCATGGATATCACTCACCCAATCCACGTCTACTAGCATAGCATGGCATAATAAGCAAACGTAGAAGTAACTCCCAAAGGTTTGATAATAAACAGGTAATAGGTGCTACCTCATCTACTTCCCATCCCACAATTTAATTAGATCCTAATCATGCAGTGTGTGAGGATTGATCTAATGCATTAAAACTGGGTTGTAGAAAAGGTATGATCAAAGTGTTACTTGCCTTGCTGATGATCCGCGAAACCCAGAGATTCGAAGTAACAGGCGGCGCACTCCGGGTATTCTATCGCAGACAAACAACAAGCATACAATAAGTACTCATCTAATGCACAGGTAAAACTGAAATAGAAGATCTAACCAGAAAGTTCAACTTAAGAACCCTGCTTTGCAAAAAGAATCAAATCGAACGAAGCAAAAGAAATCAAACGGCGAAAGAAAACAACTTCGTTCTAGTAATCTGGATCTAGGGAAAATTTTACAGTAGAAAAAACATGTTTAAGTTGATTATTCAGAAAGAGGGTTTCGAGATGAAACTCCAGGCGCTTGAATCACCTGATTCCGACAAACGAGCGAAAAGTTATACTAAAACGAAAATCGGATCAGAAATCGCGATCAGAAAATAACCGCGGAAAATCTGACGAAAAAGAAAAACGACGAACAGAATTTTTTTTAAACAACACGGAAAACGAGGCGGCGGCGAACCTCGGGCGGCGCGCTGCTCCGGCGAGTCGGCGGCAGGGCGGCGGCGGCTAGAGGCGGCGGCTATGGGCTAGGGTTTCGGCTGGGCTGGCTCTCTCCCTCGCCCGGGGCGGCGGCTTATAAAGGCCCCGGCCAGGGAGTCCTGGCCGAGTACGGCCCGTAGTCGGTTCCGTTTTTTTTATATATAAATCCGCTCGGAAGAAAAATAAAAAATGAAATACTAAACGGACTCCAAAAATCGCGAAAAATTTTTTGCCGGGTTTCTAAAATCAAGCCCGATAAAGTGAACATTTATCCGGGCCCAAACTACAACTTTGAAAAACGCGCATTTTTCCTAAATTCAAATAAAAATACCGAAAAACTCCGAAATAAATCTTGTTTGATTTTTTTATTAAATCCTCAATATTTCTATATTTTGGGAAAGTCATTTTATTCCCTCTCTCATATTTTTGTAATAGAAATAATTGATGATAAAATAAATAAAATCAAATGATCCTGTTTACATAATTTGAGAAAACTCAAATACGTAAATAACGAAATCCCCAACTCTCTCCATGGGTCCTGGAGTTGCTTAGGATTTTCTAGAATCAAAACCAAAAGCAAAATAAAACATGATATGCATGATGACCTAATGTATAACATTCCAAATTGAAAATTTGGGATGTTACAACAATGTGCTTCATGTTTCATAGTTGAGGCAATGCATATCGCCGCCTGAGAAAAAGACTGCTATGACTAAAATAGAATTGGCAAGGTATTTAACATGTGAAGAGAGACCAGTCAGAATTTTGGATCAGATGGAAAGGGTCACTCATAATAAATCAAGGAAGTTTTACAAAGTTAAGTGGGAGCATCACATAGAGGCAGAATCGACTTGGGAACGAGAAGACTTTCTAAAGGCACAGTATCCAGAATGGTTTTCCCAAGCAACCGAATCTTGAGGAAAAAATTCATCCTAAGTGGGGGATGTTTGTGACAGTCTGGTATTTGCCCTCTTCTCTTTGACTGATTTTCAGTTGGTTTGGTTTTGAAATTTGGAGTTTTGAATCTTTTCAGATGGACTTAAACACTTGGGTCCCCTTGACATTCACCCAAGTGCCTCATTCCCCTCTCTAAGTTTAATTTCTTCTCTGGTTCACCTCAAAATAACATTCTTGAATATTTTTCTTAAAGGAAATTATTCATTTTCCTCTCTAAAACCCTAGCTAGCTCATTGTGCTCCAAAGCAACCCCAATTTTTCTTGCCCACCAAAATCTGAGAAAATTCTCAAATATTCTTTGAACCCTAGGGCACCTTCCTAAGCAAAATTATTTCATCACTTTTTGGAATATTTTTGCTACAGAAAATCTTTTCTGTTCTGGACAGAAATGGGGGTTTCTACAGGAACTACCATTTTACTTGCTCTATTGTGGTTGTATTTTCTTGTGCATCATCACCTTAGTAGATGATGCCCAACCTCCAAAGCCCAGCTCCCAACTCCTAGTAGTTTGACCACAGTAAGCTCTCAAAGTTACTGACCAGAAACTTACCAGGGAGTAGAAATCCATTCTACTGCGTCTAAGCTCAAACCAAAGCGTGGTAACATCTTAATCAACCACGAACTACACGCCGGACATGAAGTTTGGGCTTAGGTTGGCCTGAGGTCATAGTTCACGCGGTGAATGCGTTTGTCTAGGCATGCTGGCATACGGCCGACGCGCTCTGCGTCGTGCCCGAGCCTCTGTTGCGCGCGTGCTTGCTTCCCCGACTGCCAAACCTTGCCAAACTTAGCCACGATCATCGTCCCGACCCTCTTAAATCCCTCCTGGCGCTCGCCGACGCCGGAGCTCGCCACAGCGAGCACGGGCACGGTCCAGCCAACGCAACTGTGCGCTGCGGACTATGTTCGTCGCCACCCTCTCGCCCGTGTGCTCGTCTCCGCCCGCCCACAGTTCCCGCGAGAGTTGCGCCGTCTTCCCCCTCGCTCACTGACGCCGTTTGTCGCCAGGCGCCGTGTCCAGGTGTCCTCTGGCGGAGCCCGAACCGCCCTAGTCGCTGCAGCTATAAATAGAGCCCTCCCCAGCCTCCTCGAGCCTCATCCACTCCACACACACACACTCCACGATCACGTAGAAAGCCGTAGCCCGGCTGGGCAGGCCGCGGGCTGCCGTCACCGAGCTCGAGCTCGCCAGCTATCCCCTCGGGTCGTCTCCGTAGCTCCAGCCCCTCCCAGGCTCGGGCCATCCTTCCAGGGCCTCCGCCGTGCCTCGGTGGTGCCATTCCACACGGTTGGAGCCCCTGGTGTCGCCTCTAGTCGCCGTCATCCTCATCACCAGCGACCTCTGCTTCATGTCGCCGCTGGAGAGGTCGTTTCCGATGCTATCCGACCACCCCTAGGTAACCTATGGGTACGGGCAGGTGCGCCTCCGTCTCCCATTTCGATCCCTTCCTCTAGTTTAGGCCAAGGAGCCCTCCTCGCCGGCGTGTGCACCGGCAAAGCCGCACCGTCCTCCGTTTCCCTCTCCCCATCCCTTTCACCAGACTAGCGGGGCCCGCTAGTCAGCCACTCTATACGTGCGTGAAGCGGTACAAGTGGTGGCACCCGCGAGGTTTACGGCTTCGACGTCACCCCCCCCCTTAGTTCTGTTTTATTTAAATTCAAATCCAGAGAGCTTCAAACAGCCAAAACTTTTTAACCCTAAGTCCAAATGAATTGATTCTTTTTGCATTGTGTTCTTTATGAAGAAATCTAGCTGCTCACCAAAAATGAGATTTTTCTGTGATGTCTAGATTTTCTGGTGAATCTCAGAAGGGTTCTTGATATTTTCTTTTGGTGTTTATAATTGTTTTCAGAGAGTGAATCTTGTCTTGAGAATCACCAGGAGGTTTGTGAACCTCATCTGCACTAAGGCAAGCCACAACAACATTTTCATGGTGCCATTACAATATTTTTGATTTTTCAACTTGAATTAATGATTTAATCCATGCATTTAGATCACTAGTATATAATTTATAATCTGATTGGTTGCTTGTTTAAGTTGATATGCTTAGTTTACAGAAAGTTAGAAGTTAACTAAGTTGGTTAAGTAATCAGAAGTAATAATTGTTATGAGGAAGTAATATGAGTATGGATATAATTACTTACTTTGAGTATTTTCTTGGATGAGAAAAATGATAAATTTGCTAGTAAGGATTATGTTTAAAGTGAGGATTAATCATAACCAGGGAAGTGTTATGAGTTGTTGATGATTATGCTTAGTGTGGATATAGTTGACCCAATTATTTCCATTGAGATATGATGTGCATGTTAGTGATGCATTTCATGGCATATTATGACACCGGTTGCATTCACTTTAAGTTGAACCTAATAATAACTCAACTTGAATATATCGTTGACCGGGTCATGGTGCCACTGAATCGAGTTTTTCCCAGTGCAACCACATTCGACTTTATGGGAAGGCCTTTATTCGGTCCGTTGTCATGCCTCTGGTCAGTGCCTCCAATGAGGGAAGGTTATGGGTGTGCGGTACCCTGGCCTGGTAAGCATACATAACCTTGTGTGCCCGTTGTTGATGTTATGGTACCTTGTCCTAGTGTGGGACTGTTTATGTCTTGCCACGATGGTGGCCATTGATGTCTTTGGTAGAGACGGGGCCACCTAGGACTAGGCAAGTGGGGAGTGAGTCGGAGTGGCCGAGAGAGTGTCATGGCAATGGAGGGGTTCCATCAGAATGCCGTTGGTCCACCCGAATGGGAGTGCGAGGCCATGTGTTCCGTGGTGTGGGTACAGTGCGCTACCTCTGCAGAGTATATTAAATCTACCGATAGCCGAGTCCACGGTTACGGACACGCTCGAAAGTAGGTCACACCATGGGTCAATGTTTAAATAAATTTTGCACACTAAGTTATGAACGTCGCACTAATGAGAAGGTGATGGTGGGTAAACCATCTTGATGATGGGTTGTGATCGCCAGATGGATCACCATTTGGGGCCAAGTGTTGGTCATGGCTGTGATCTGTGGAAGGATCACCATTTGAGGCTAGGTGTTGGTCATGGATTTGATCGCCGGAAGGATCACTGTTTGAGACCAAGTGTTGGTCATGGTTGTGATCGCCGGAAAGATCGCCGTTGGTAAGCAAGTCTGAGGGAAATTTTATCACGAGATCATGATCACAACATGTATGATATGTTGTTGCATTATTAATTGATTAAGTATCATGATATTGTTAACATTATGTATATGTTTGTTGTGAGCTTGCATGTACATTCAATGTACTGACCTGGCGTGTCATGCCAGCTTTCAGGAAAGTCTCATTGGAAAGGACTGCCGTCCGAGGCTAGGTCGTGTCCACATCATTGTCCCTGTGCTATGGAGTTCCACTATGAAGTTGTTCCACTGCAACGTAGTTGTTATGATCGAGGCCCCCTTTATATTCACTAAATAATGTACATATTGTTCAGCCGCACCGTGTGTGCCGCTTGGCCTCGCCACCTGTTGTAATATAAACTATGATCCACTAGCATTAATAAAGCGGCTGTTTTCTGTACCAAGATGTTGTGTGTTGCCAGAAGACATGGTCTCTAGGCTGGCAATCCATGGTAGACCGGTTGCTCTGAGCCGGGGTGCCACAGCCTGGCGTTGGGGCTCATGTTCGGCTCCTGGGAGTACGTGACATTCGGTATCCCCATGGCAGCCTACTTCATGGTGATCCTGCCGGTGGCGTTGATGAGGCGGCTGATCTAAAGGTTTACGCCCTCCTCGTACTTCTTGTGCTCGGCGGCGTCATTCCTCCGCAGCTGCTTCTCGTCCTCCAGAGCCTTGTTCAGGGTCTCTTCACGAGCCCCAGCCTCCGAAAGCTTTCCCTCCAAGCCGCCCAGCTTCAACTTCAGATCGTTGATGGAACTGTTGACCTCGGTGAGCAGCTTGTCCTTGTCGGAGATGGCAACTTGCGCATCCGCAAGAGTGCGGTTGGCCATGTCCCTCTCCTTCGTCAGCTCCGAGGCCACCTTCTTCAGCTCGTCTTGCTCCAGCTCCAGCTCTTTCACCTTGTCGGCATGGACCAGGGCCTGAGTATTGATTGCCTCTTTGTGCCTCTGCTCCAGCTCCAGGGTCCGCTGCATGATGAGCTTCTCGACCTCCTTGTCCTTTCCATGGAGCATGGCGGCAAGTGCCTTCTCACGAGCGACAAGGTCCTCCTCCTGAGAGTTTACTAGGGCCTGTTGCTGTTGCTGGGCAGCTTCGTCTGCGGCGGCCTGATTCTTCGCCACCTCCTAGGCCTTCTCGATATCGGCCTGCTTTAGGATGAGCTCCTGCTTGTGGTCCTCAAGCTCACCCTGTGCGTCCCTCAGTTCATCCCTGGCCTCGCCGAACCAGACCTGTGTCTCAGTGACACACTCCTCAAAATCCACCTCCGCCTTGTCCATCGCCGCCATCCTGGATTTTGCCTTGTCTTCACGAGCCCAGTGGAGCTCTTGGAGCCTCTAGAAGTTGGCACTCATGGCTCGGAGGAGCTGCTCCTCCAGGGAACCGCCGCCGCCCGCGCTCAGTTCATCAACAGCCTGGAGCCCGGCGGAGGCGAGCACTTCATCATCACACACCTCCACCTGGTTGGTGCCCTGGTGCTCGCCGTCCCTGGGAGGTGGATGAATAGGTCATCGCCCATCTTCAAGTACTTGCCCGGGCCAGGGGCAATAGAGGACGAAGGTTGGTCATCAACCACCCCCTCCCCGGCAGGCCCCTTGCCGACCTCCTCGGCAGCGGCCTTGCCGGCAGGCCCCTTGGCGGCCTCCTGCACGGCGGTCTTGGTGGCCTCTTCGAAGGCAATCTTGTTAGCCTCGACCTCGGCGTCCTTAGCAACCTGCCCGATGACAGTGTCAATATCCTGTCGGTCCACCGAGGAAGGGTCTGGATACCAAGAAAGGAAATGGGAAGATTAAGGTTCGAAAAGAAGAAGAAAGAACAGGGACGGGAAGCAAACAACTTACCTGCACCGGGCTGGGAAGAAGTGGCGCCCTCCCCGCCAACGAATAACCACCGGCACCCAAGCTCACCTCCTCCTCCTCCATACGCGTGGTCTCGGGGGTGGATGCCCTTGCCGGGGACACCTGTCTGGGTGGCGTAGTCGACGGGGGCGGCGTGTTGGGAGTGACCCTCGGCGGCTCCTCCTGCTGATGTTCTTCTCCTGCAAACCCGGCATGGTCAGCATCAAAGATTCACACCCCAATGCTCATCAGTGAAGGAGTGAGTGATGAACACACGCTGGGGGCTGAAGCGAGGGATCCGTCTGGGCTGCTGCCCGGGCTGCTCTCCACCGACATCGGTGTACACGAAGTACCCGCCGGGGCTTGTAGACCGTCGAGGCCTTGGCCCTCTTGTCCACCCACTAGGCCACCGTCTCCGTGTCCCTATGAAGATAACATCAAATCAAAAGAGGATAACACGGGCGTAAGGTCAGGAGATGATGGGGGGGCAAAATACTTACTCGTCCTCCACATCCTCCTCCACTGGCTTCCTCTTCCTCTTCAGGCTAAAAGATCCGAGGTCGAATTAGGCCTCCAGGGTGCTGTCCGAGGGAGGGGGAGTAGGAGATGGGGTCCAGCGCCACTTGGACGAGGAGGAGGCAGTCGCCGTCTTCTTCTCCACCGCGGCTTTCACCGTCTTCTTCGCTGCCGTGGCCTTCATCGCCCTCGTCTGGCGCACGAGCTGCTCTTGAGCTGGTTGCCACTGCGCGGCCCTGCTTGGTCGGACCAGCTCGCCGGAGCTGGCCCGCCACAGGACGCGGTTCTTCCCCGCAAATGGAGGGTCACCTGCTTTAGCTTCCTCATCGAGCGACTCGTCGCCCGCATCTTCAGTAAGGGGAGCCCCGGCGCCGGCGCCACTAGCCTCCTCAGCAGACTCCACCCACTAAGCGAGCTCCTACTCCTCCGCGGGCGCGTCGGCCTCGTCCTCCACGGCGCCGGTGCTACCGACCTCCTTGGCAAGCACCGCTTGCACCGCCTTGGCGGCTATGTAGTCCAAATCCTCCTTGGGGTGTCGTGGAGGAGTAGCGGCTTGTCATGGACATAGCCCTACGACAAGTTGTCGAAAAACTCCTGCACTTGCTGTGCTGACGGCTCGGCCCAGTGTGCATTGAAGCCCGGCATCATGGAGATGATGGCGGACTGGCGAGAGTTCTTGCTCAGTGGTACCACTCCCGCTGGCAACCCAAACATGGGCCCCTTGACGGCCTTGCCGGTCCTCTCAGCTCTGCCGTCATCGTCCACATTGAGCTGGAAGAGCCTCTGACAAAAATGGGCATGCCCCAGCACCGTGAAGTTATGCTTCAGGCTAGGCTGGAGCCTCATGACATCGGCCGCATTCCTGAAGTCCCAGGCCGGCCTCCCCTTGTTGTGCAGTGGAGCGATTCGGCGACAAACTAAATCGGCCCTAATCATCTCAAGGGTGAGCCTGGCCATGGTGAGGCAATGGATCTTGGTGGTGGCGACCGTGAGCTTCTTGTCTTTGATGTCGAGGTCGCTCCAGTCCTTGCGGCAGTTAAGCAGGCTTTGACGAACTTGGCAGAAATCTTGTGGATCCTCCTCCCTGATCCAGAGCCACCGGCCCCGCCAGTCGTCCCACCTCTCCTTCTGGGAACCCTCCGGGTACGTGCCCTTCTCCTGGGTCCTCGGGATCTAGGTGATGCACCCAGAATTGGCGTCCCCTGGCTGGATGTGAGGATAGAAGTAGTGGCAGAAGAGCGCCATGCTGGGGAGCATACCGGCAAAGTCCTCACTGCGATGGGCGAAGAGGGCCATGCACGCCACAGCATTCAGTGTAAAGTAGAGGAGGTGGAAGCCGTAGGTGTGCATGATGTCGTTGAAGAAATCAGAGAAAGGGGGAACAACCCGCAAGAAAAGTAACCGACGAAGAAGGGGTACCGATCTGCGCCGGCCTTGGCGAAATAGGCGGGGATGATGTGCGTGGCAGGGTGCCCCGTCGTCTCTCTCATCCATAGGGGCTTGAAGTAGTCCCTGAGGTGGACCGCATTGACCATCGAGGGGAAATAGGCATGATGCGTCCGCAGCACCGCCAACTTGCTATAAGGCGCCTTTTTCTCCCCGACATCCTTGGCCACCCCTTTGCCTTTGCCAGTCTTAGGCGCCATGGCGACTGAGAGGGGATGGAGGATTAAGGGCAGTGAGGGTGCGGCAGCGGCGAGCAAAGGCAAAAGCTTGAGGAGGAAGAAGGGAGCGACGGTTCTGAGATTGGAGAAGGCACAGGAGTAAATGAGCAGCGCGCCTGTGGTTTCAACTTTTTATGGGGAAGGCGAGGGCCGCCTCTTTACCATTTACCACGATGTGACGAGGGCGTGCAGCAACCGCCCCACGCATGAGCCCCCACGTCACGCATTCAATGCGGGTCGTGGGGAAGCGCAACTGGCAAGGGAGTTATTACGGTAAAACTCCGCCGCACGCGCGCTCGCGCACCGTTCTGGGCCTGCCCCAATAATGCTTCACGCTTATATGTGGCCCTGGCCCGAGGGCTCCTGTTGGTGTACAAAAGAAGGGGTCCTTTTTTGTACCCCTTTTCTTGTGCCCGGGCAGTCGCAACCACACGTCTATGGCCACGCTTGGCGGAGTAGAGGAAGCAAAGACCGAAGACTACCAGAGCAGTGTCAAGCCAAAGGCACTAGAAGGAGAGGGACAATGTGGGCTTTCCCCGGCAAGAGCCTTGCCCGGGGAGCTTGTGTAGCCCCGGCAAGAGTCTTGCCGGGGAAACTTGCCCAACACCAACAAGGACGCCACCCTTGAGTCTAAGAGTCCCGACGCCATCAACCACATTGGAACCAAGGCTTGGGAGGCGCCTCCATGGTGGCATGAAGATCTTTGTGAATACAAAGGGCCTGCGAGGCCTAGATAGGAACCAAGAAACAAGACAACAGTAAGGCTCCTTGCCGAGGATGCCCACGAGGCCCCGACAAGCATCCTGCCAAAGATACCCACGAGGCCCCGGCAAGACTCTTGCCGAGGGTGCCCACAAGGCCCCGGCAAGACCCATCCCGGGAAGATCAGCAAGACCGCGGCAAGGCCTTGCCACCCCGTCGCCAACCCAGCTCAGTGGGCGACCCACCAACTAAGTAGGTACCCGCGTGGCAGTATGTGGCTTCTAGGCGAACCAGTCAAGCACCTACATGGTGGCATGCACATCTTCGTGAAGACCCTGCCACCACGCCAGCTTAGCAGCCTGGCAGCCCACATGGTGTTGCATGCCACATTGGCCTGCACGCGTGTCGGAGCAAGGCGAAGCAGCGACGGATGGGATGGGCTTTGTTACCGTCCCCGATAAAGCAAGAGGACACCTAAGTAGCGCATTTAATGCGTTTTGTCCGTGATGTCAGGCGATAAGCTCGAGCGCTATATAACTTTCCACCTCCTGTGTGCCATTGTGGCAGCCCCTTTGACTATAAAAGGAGGCCCGCGGCGTACTGTGACCCTGCACGCTTTGTAGGTAGTCGAAGAACACCAGATAAACATAAACCAGCAGGAGTAGGGTATTACGCATCACTTGCGGCCCGAACCTGGATAAACTCTCCCATGTTGATCTTCTAAACCCGCTCTTTCCACAGCCCCGCGCCCGCCAACCATAGAAGGGATTCCCTGTGATCCCATAGGTGTCGTTCCTGAATCCCAACATTCTACATCACCGAACACCGCGGTGCCAGGTGGGCGGCCACTCCTGAGTTTAGATCTGGACCCCCTATGCGGCTCACGTCATGGACCAACAAGGGTCTAGATTGGGGGTCCACGGCGGAAGTGTTGATGCTGCAAAAGTGCATCACAAACATGATAAGCAAGAACACGAGCCTCACAAACGTGATTCAGGTGATGCTCTTCCGCCGGATCCTTCCCTGCCAACTCCGGCCCTCCCACATGTGGGAATTCAATCCAGAAGATCCAGGAACCCTGAGGCACTTCTTCGGCACAACGCACAAATATATCTAGAAGCTGCTCTTCAAGGCCCAGAAAGCGTGGCTGAAGAAGACCGAAGACATCGGCCTTGACAGCAAGAACTCGGCCACACCGGTAAGTGTGTTATTCCCGAACATACATTCAGTCCATAAGCAATCGGTCATAATGAGTTTTTGGTCCATAATTCAGGGCTGGATAGCGAAGGCAGAGCGGATCAAGTGTCCGGCTCCGCTGCCCGAAGATCCGGCCACTCCCTGCTAATGAAGATGCTGGTCCCGGTGCCCTATCAGGCGCTAGAGTAGAAGGCCAAGAAGAAGAGCAAGGAGGCCAGGGGCGGCCTCCGCCGTAAGGGTACTTCGGACGAAGTGTTCGGAGAGACTGAAGTCTCCTCCTCCCACGAGGGAGTTGAAGATGAAGAGGAGGAGGAGGTGGAAAGTGACCCCCTCTCAAGGGGAGGAAAAAGAAAAGGGCATCCACCCCAGACCCGGTGGTGGGGGTGTCCAAGAGGGGGAAAGTGACCCGTTTGGATGGTTTGGATTCAGAGGCCAAACCCATCCCCAAGAGGCTTCCCACGGAAAAGCCCCTGGCCAAATCGTAAGTACCAAAGGGTTCATTACAAGTATTCAGCCTTCTATGTTTTAATATAACATATTAACTTTTGTGGTTTCAGCCTTGCTAGCGACCTCCCCAACCCATCGCTATCTGAGGGGAGCTCTCTTCCACCGGAGATGGTAGAGAGCGAGATGCCTATGCGAACCTATCCACCAATCATTGCGGATGACACTGAGGTGTTGTCCCGAAGGACCTCTCCAGGCCGCGGAGGGGTGAGTGAGGTTGCCGAGATGGCGCCCGAGGGTGATACCTCGCCTGCCGAAAACATGGGGGGTGCAACCTCCATGGTGACTGACGACGGGGGCCCTGACCAGTCTGGCCCCAGCCAAAGATTATTCCAGAGACCCATATGGCTCCGAAACCGAGCAAGCTACCCCCCTTGAAGGAGGGAGAGCATCGACTCCGATGGTTACCTTCACTAATCCAGAGGCGCCGAATGCGCTGGTGGAAGCACTACGACGTGCTTCCATCATGGAGGAGCACCGCACCCTGATGGGTGTGGTGGTTGAGAAGGTGCAGTCCACCAAGAGCAGGATGAACGAAGTCTTCACCAGCCTGCTAACAGGCTTCAAGGTATGCGACATAATACTCTTAGATGCTTTTCACATGATGGAAATATACCTGTATATAGATAGTAGCCCCTGATACTCTGTCCGGTTTTTGAAAAAAGTCGAACAGAGGATCTCATTTAATTCGGAGAAGGTGACATACTATTCTTTTTTTCAACAGGCTTCCCTGTTGGCGGGAACCGCCTAGGCCGCTGAAGTTTCCGAACTCAATCAGAAACTGAAGCTGGCTGATGATGATATCAACCGCGTTAACAAGAGGTTCGATGAGGCACAAGGTATGTTTTTACGCTGAAAAGAGTTTGATCATGCATCCGAAGTGATATGCAGATTTAGAGTGTAACTCATGTACTGTTGTTATTATGAGTGTAGGTAGCGCGGCCAAGGTCGAGACCTTCAAGAGTTCCCTTGCCCAAGCCAAGGAGGAGGCGAAGACGAGCAAAGTGCCATTGATAAAGCGGCTGCGGATTTAAAGACCGAACAGGTTGCCCGCCGCTAGCATGAAGAGAGGGGTGCCGAAGTGGAGCAGGAGCTGAAAGACGCCATCAAAAAATGCGAAGCTTTGGAGGAGAGACTACGGCTCAAGTAGCTGAACTCGCCAAAGCCCTCCACGAGGCCAAGGAGGCACGGACAGAGTCCTGGAGTGCTCGTGAAGAGATCCGGCAAGCTGAACAGATTATAGAGTATATTTGGGGGTCAAAGATATGCCTTGCTCACTCGACTGTGGAGTTCTCTAGATGCCTTTGCGGATCTTTCGAGGAGTGCTCGAACGCCATGCAGTTCTTCCGAGCCCAAGAGGGGAATACGACAGAGAAGTTGTTCTGGTCACAATACCTAGCGCTGGAGCGTCTGGCGTTATTGAACAACCAGATGATGCAAATGTCGGAGCTTCATAGGATGTTCGGCCTGGCCATGAAGGACATCATAGTCTGGCTTTGGCCAAACGAACCCATTCCGAGCAGCTACTTCGGCCTAGTGACGTGACCCGGTGAAGTGCTGCCTCGAGTCGAAGCTGTGAAGCGTTCGGCGAGCATAGAGGGAGCACGGATGGACTTTGGCCGTGTCAAGATGCATTGAGCAAAGATGAAGGCCACTGTCGTGGCAACCGAAGGCCCGCCCGAAGGCAAGGACCACCGCAAGCCGGAGCGGTATTTTGATGATGTCCTCACGGGTGCCCGAATAGTAGAGGGGCAATACACAAAGGATATCATGTTTGAGTGAATGTATTAGGTTTATCCAGACTTTATTTTTATGAACTAAGGCTTGTAATATATTTATGCCATTGTCTAAAATTATTTTCCTCCGGTGCAGCCATTTCAACTCTAAAAGTTTGCCAGTCGTCGACCTCAACCCCACGTAGATGCTACGGGGGTGTTCGGTATAGCGCGTGATCACTCTTGACCCCACGTCTTGGTCCATAAAGGAGGTGTCTGCATAGTGAACCAGGCAATCAGACTATGCGGCTTTATTACTTTCACTTAGCCATAGGAGTTTGACGGTGGGGCTAAGGACTAGCCCCTGGTGCATATGCGGCCCTCCGAACTAGGATGGCTTTATCGCATTACTGGGCGAAGGCCAGTCCTTCGTATCATACGGAGTAAATCACAAAATATTTATAGTTAGTCGTCGAATCGCCGACCAGCTCTCGTCCTATCATGATGGTCAGTTTTTGGCTTTCTCTACTGAGGTGTTTGGCTGGAAAAACCAAAAACACAATCGCAGTAGATCTCCCTTTACTACCTTAGCCGAATTAGTAGAACGTAAGGTGGTAATCACGGGAGCCGGGCAACCCAACTGTAGACCAAAGACATGATTTGGAGATGATGCATATAATGGAATATTCTGAACGCCGAAGTATACCCTAGAAGTATTTGGACTTTTGAACATATATGTGGCCGAATAGAGCCCCTGGCATTTAGGCCGGACCAAATTATATATGGTAATTGAAGCGAAGAGGAAGTACAGACTATGAAATAGACCAACACTGGATAGGGGTTGGCAGCCAAAAAACTGTTTCCATCTATTTGATACTTCCAAACATATTGTTACTGGTAATGCCTAAACATCAAGGATATTTTACATGCCGAGAATTTGCAAACAAGCGGAAGCTGTATACAGGGTCTAGAAAGAAAAGAAGGTATTCTTGAAGATCCCCTTGACACCCTACCGCACATCCGCACCGCTGTCACCTTGGTGCAGGATCCTTTAGAGGAGAAATCGACGATCACCTATATATAAAAGGGGCGTGGAAGAGAGCCCTTGTACGATCGTAAGGTGAGTAGGTTTTAACGAACCTGTAATACGAGGAAGGGAAAAAAGGAAGAAGTTGAGGTCAAAATAGGGTCGAGCCGCACTATAGACCCTATCCGTAGTGTGCCTCCGTTGTTGCCCAGGGTATTTTAAGTGTGTAGTTATGCACATGCTATATGTATGCCGAAGTTAGATGGGGCGATCGACGGAGGCGGAAATGCTAGTCTAGCTCTGGATTCACCGAGTTGTCGTTCAGAGTAGGCCAGACTCGTTTAACAGTGTCTGGGGGCATGACGACTGATGAGGTGTTTGGCTTGATGAGGCCGCTCTGTACCTCGGCAGCGAGGGACGCGGTATGCTACTCAGTACGGAGGGAGCGCTCCATATTTCCATTGACTGTGATAACTCCGCACAGTCCGGGCATCTTGAGCTTTAAGTAAGCATAGTGCGGGACTACGTTGAAGCGGGCGAAGGCAGTGTGTCCGAGCAATGCGCGATAACCACTACGGAAGGGGACAATGTTGAAGATCAAGTCTTCGCTTCAGAAGTTATCTGGTGAACCATAGACTACTTCCAATGTTAACGAACCTGTGCAGCGGGCCTCTACGCCGAGTATCAATCTTTTGAAGGTGGTTTTACTAGGCTTGATTCTTGACGGGTCAATACCCATATTACTGATAGGTTCTTGATAGATCAGGTTGAGACTGCTGACGCCGACCATAAGGACTCGAGTGAGATGGAATCCATCAATGATTGGATCAAGGACCAGGGCTGCCGAACCTCTGTGACTGATACTGGTCGGGTGGTCTCTACGATCGAACTTGATCGGACAAGCCGTCCATTGGGTGAATTTTGGGGTGACCGGTTGTCATCGTTCTGGGAACAGGGGTCCCCAGACATGCCTGCTTGCGGCCCGTGACGTGGCTCCACCAGCGGCCCTATACGGCCCATCTGCACCAGCAAACACTCAAGACCCTCGTGAGGGGCCAAGCCTCGCGAGGTGGACGATGCAAGACTACTTCAGGGGTGGCCTCACCAGGCTGGCTTGCTAGGGGCGGAGTGATCAAGGCAAGGGACACCTCGCGAGGTTCCTGTGACGCAAGCCATGACAACTGGAGCCAGGCGGGCACCAGCGCGCAGTGTCCTCGTTTCATGTTTGGTGCTAAAGAGGCAAGCACAGGCGAGGAGTCCCGAGGCATCAGGCAAAGGTTTCCATATTGGTGCAACAAGACCAAGACGAGTAGGATAGCAGGACGGAGGTCACCGTGGAGCCCAAGACGGCGTCACCACCAGAGCCTTTGGCAGGGAAGACTACTTTTGTCAGTATAACTTGTACTAGTTGTCTCCCTTCGAATTTGGCCATTGTGGGATCCCTTCCCGCTCAATATTTGGGAAGAGGACCAGGGCCTCTATATATAGGACTAGCCACCACCATAGAGGGGGAGGTCTGATCTCGTATCATCTCATCTCAGAGAGCTCATACAGATCATCCCCATCCACACAAGTTCACCAAGCACAAGAACAGCTCTCCTCAGGAGGCTGTTCTTACCTTGTAACTGCTCATCCTCAGCCCAAGAGGCAATCGACCAAACCACACTTGAGTAAGGTATTACACCACAACGGTGGCCCGAACTAGTATAAATCTTGTGTCTCTCGTTCTTTGCGTTCGTCGAGCTAGGCCGTGAGATCGTGTCGAGTGCGTGCTAGAGAGGGGGAGAGATCTTTGTGCGCACCCCAGTGTTTGAACCTCAAGGGTTTTGCCGGAACCCGAAATCTGACATTTGGCGCACCAGGTAGAGGTGCACTTAAGCTTTCGTCTTCGTTGATCCGTGCTTCGCTTCTCCACCAAGTTCATGGCCGATGCTCGCCGGGCCCACGCTGAGTGTCGGGCCGCCCTCGCCACCCGCGTCGCTCAGACAACCCCTGTTGGCGGGCCTCCCGGTCGTTCTTTGTCACCTACCGCCAACACCGCCACCGGCCCGGCGGCAAACGAGCAGCAAGCCTCTTCACTGCACCCCTCTGTGCACCGTGACGGCCGCACCGCCACCCCGTCACTGACTCGGACCGGCTCATCATCCCACGCTCGCCGCGCACCCACGGACGCATAGGCCGCGCTGCTCATGGCACACGGGCTCCTGCGCTACCGCCGGTCGACGACCTCGACGAGGACTGGTTGGACCGCATCATCGAGCTCGTCAGCGCCGCGGGGGGCCTTCCTGAACCATCCCTCTCACTGCCTCACCCGCCCCCGGCTGCGGGCGATGTGGCTCATGGAGTGCCTCCACCTCCCATGCAACAAGATGGCGCCCTCGCGCCGAGATGCACAGCACATGGAGCGCCTCCGCCTGCTCCGCTTATAGACATCGTCCTAGCTCCAAGATGCGCGGTCCCGCGGCGTGATCCACCACGCCGTGCGCCCGCGCACGAAGAAAGAAGCTACCAAGAGATCCCCCGTTTGTAAGAGAACGTTCCACCGCTCCCAGCACCGCCGCGTCAGGATTGCTTGCTGTGGTAGGGCCATGCGCCACTTGCCATGGCGGCGCAGGGACACCAAGATCAAGCTCCACCTCCACGACGGGCCCCGGGGGCCACAGCAGGTTGTCGTGCCTTCACTCCCGAGCTGCTTAGCATCATCTGGCCAGGCAAGTTCAAGCCGGATCTGCCACCTTGCTACGACGGCACCCCCCACCCTGCGGAGTTCTTGCAGCTCTATGAGCTGAGCATCGAGGCGGCCAACGGCAACGAAAAGGTCATGGCGAACTGGTTTCCCATGGCTCTCAAGGACGGCGCTCGCTCGTGGCTCCTGAACCTGCCCCCAGGCTCGATCTCCTCCTGGGATGAGATGCGCGACCACTTCGTCGCCAACTTCCAGGGCATTCGCGACCCCCCCCCCCCCCCGGCCGCGGGTGACCTGCGCCGCATCAGGCAATAGCCGGGAGAGACCCTCCAGAAGTACATCCACTGCTTCAACAACGTGCGTCTCAAGATCCCCAAGGTGATAGAAGAGGCCATCATCTCAGCGTTTTCCGATGGCGTCCGCGACATCAAGATGAAGGAGGAGCTCGCCATCCATGAGGAGCTGTGCACGACCTTGGAGCTGTTCAACATAGCGACCATATCCGCCTTCAGCCTCTGCTCGAGCTCCTCCAGCCGGCTGCGCTCCATGGCATGTGCCTTCACCAACTACTCCAGCTCCTCCAGCCGGCTGCGCTCCATGGCATGATCCTTGACGACGTCCTCTCGAGCCTTCATCTTCTCCTCCTCCGCCTTGCGGCTTCAGGCTTCTTTCACGCGCTCCCTCCGCATGGTCTCCAGCTCAGCCTCCAGCGATAGGCAGCGGTCCTGGGCGGCCTCGACATCCTTCAGCGCCACCTCGCGGGCAGCCACAGCCTGGGCGACGGCCTCCCTGTCCTTCTCGGAGTCTGCAATAGTTGCTACGTCTTGAGCTTGCGTTGGTTTTCCCCGAAGAGGAAGGGATGATGCAGCAGAGTAGCGTAAGTAATTCCCTCAGTTTTTGAGAACCAAGGTATCAATCCAGTAGGAGCCCACGCTCAAGTCCCTCGTACCTGCACAAAGCGATAGCTACTCGCAACCAACGTGATTAGGGGTTGTCAAGCCCTTCACGGTCACTTACGAGAGTGAGATCTGATAGATATAATATTTTTGGTATTTTTGGTATAAAGATGCAAAGTAAAGTAAAGGCAAAGTAAAAAAGCAAAGCAAGATTAAAGTAATGGAGATCGATATGAAGAGAATAGACCTGGGGGCCATAGGTTTCACTAGTGGCTTCTCTCAAGAGCATAAGTATTCTACGGTGGGTGAACAAATTACTGTTGAGCAATTGACAGAATTGAGCATAGTTATGAGAATATCTAGGCATGATCATGTATATAGGCATCACGTCCGTGACAAGTAGATCGAAACGATTCTGCATCTACTACTATTACTCCACTCATCGACCGCTATCCAGCATGTATCTAGAGTATTAAGTTAAAAACAGAGTAACGCCTTAAGCAAGATGACATGATGTAGAGAGATAAATTCATGCAATATGAAATAAACCCCACCTTGTTATCCTCGATGGCAACGATACAATACGTGCCTTGTTTCCCCTTCTGTCACTGGGTAAGGACACCGCAAGATCGAACCCAAAGCTAAGCACTTCTCCCATGGCAAGAACTACCAATCTAGTTGGCCAAACCAAATGGATAATTCGAAGAGACTTGCAAAGATAACCAATCATACGTAAAAGAATTTAGAGAAGATTCAAATATTATTCATAGATAGACTTGATCATAAACCCACAATTCATCGGTCTCAACAAACACACCACAAAAAGAAGATTACATCGAATAGATCTCCACAAGAGAGGGGGAGAACTTTGTATTGAGATTCAAAGAGAGAGAAGAAGCCATCTAGATACTAACTATGGACCCGAAGGTCTGAGGTAAACTACTCACACTTCATCGGAGAGGCTATGATGATGTAGAAGCCCTCCGTGATGACGGCCCTCTTCCGGCGGAGCTCCGGAACAAGCCCCAAGATGGGATCTCGTGGATACAGAAAGTTGCGGCGATGGAATTAGGTTTTTGGCTCCTGTTCTGATCGTTTGGGTGTACGTGTGTATATATAGGAGGAAGAAGTACGCTGGAGGAGCAACGAGGGGCCCACGAGGCAGGGGGGCGCCCTAGGGGGGGCGCCCCCACCCTCGTGACCGCCTCTTTTGTTCCTTGGAGCAGGGTCCAAGTCTCCTGGATCACGTTCGGTGAGAAAATCACGTTCCCGAAGATTTTATTCCGTTTGGACTTCGTTTGATATTCCGTTTATCCTAAACACTGAAATAGGCAAAAAAACAGCAATTCTGGGCTGGGCCTCCGGTTAATAGGTTAGTCCCAAAAATAATATAAACGTGGAAAATAAAGCCCAATATAGTCCAAAACAGTAGATAATATAGCATGGAGCAATCAAAAAATTATAGATACGTTGGAGACGTATCAATAGCCTGGCTCAGCGTCGCCCGGACAGACAAGTCAGAGTGAAGCCAGCCAGAGACCAGCTCCAGGCGCCCGGCCACCAGGCGATGGTCGGTGCCTTGAAGATCTTATCGTATCAGGGTCATTGCAGAAAGAGCGCGCTCCAGGACGTTAGGAGAAGCAGAAGAACCTAGGGGGTGCAATGTGGTAGAAGGAGGAGGAGGCAACATCGTCACCATGGCTCGGAAAGCCAAAAGCTCCTGAGCTTCATGGACCCCAGCGCCCGAGCCGGACGTTGGCACCTCCGGAGCTGGCGGCGCCTCAGGGGCTGACTCCTACCGAGGATGCCCCTTCGGGCCTCGCGAGGATGATCGGGCTGGAGAAGCACAAGTGCCATATCTACCCTTATCCATGGAGAGGGGCGCGGCCGCAAGAGGCGACCTGGCTCGAGCGGTACCACCTCGTTCCCCTTCCTCCGCTTCGCCGCAGGCGTCGGCCTGGTTGCACAACGAAGAATCAAGGACGAGCACTAGAAGTAAGAACAAGGCTGGACGAGGACACTTACTAGTCCATAGCAGCATAGTCTCTCCGCTTCGTAAGCTTGAAGCCGGAGAGCCTAGCAGCCTGAGGCGCAGGCACGCGGGCTCCAGGAGTAGAAGCAGGGGCAGCAGATGGACCGGAAGTAGCTCCAGGCGGTGTCGGGGCAGGAGCATCGTCCCAAGAGAGTAGCGCCGACATGCCCTTCGCCGGAACCAAGGGCGCCCCCCCTCTTCGGGAGGACGTCAGCCTGGTCATCGTCGTTAGGCAGGAGGTGGAGAATGTCGGCCTTGCGCAAGGGGAGGTCTCCCCCATCCCCTCGGGGGTCGCCTCCGGGTCACGCTCCTCGCCCCCTTCCTCTTCCTCATCCCCGCGGGAATCGCCAGGAGACACGTCCACCGTCGTCGTCGCCACCGGGACCACTGGGGGCGCAGGCGGCACCAGGCCACGCCCTTCAAAGGTGGGCATGGCGGCCACGACCTGCGCCCCATCCTTCCGAAGGAACAAGGGAACATGGGCATTCGACGGGTACTCCTGGTCGTCCGCAACCAAGTGGCTGAGAGCCACAACCAGCTCCTCTTCAGACAAGGCCTCTGGACTCAAACGAAGCTGGTCTTCTCCGTCCCCGAGCGTTCAAAAAGGGTGCGAGCATGCCTGGAGAGGAGCCACCCGCAGCTCCAGGAATTCCCTCAGGAGCATGGCCCCCGTCAGCTTCGCCGCCTTCGCATTGCCCGACTTCAAGTTGGCGGTCATCTTCTCCAGCACCAACTTCGCCCGGTCGTTAGTAAGCTTCGCATGGGACCACCCCTCGCTAGACTGGGGCATCTCCATCGGCAGCTTCAGCCGTGGGTGGACACACTTGGCATCCATCATGACCCACTTGCTCCTGAAGCCGTCATCCTTCTTTCCGGCCTTCGAGATCGCATTGGCTTTGCCAGTTGCGACGAAGTTGGCGCACCCCGTAGTGTGGCCATCGTTGATTCGGAGGAAGAAAAAGTGGCGTAGCAGCGCCACAGATGGCATCACCCCGACGTATGCCTCACAGTAAATGGCAAAGATTGATAGGAGAAGAACAGAGTTGGGATGGAGATGAAGAGGCTGCAACCCGTAATGTTGGAGGACGGAGTAGAAGAAGTCAGAGAAGGGGGGAACCAGGCCCGTGACGACGCTGCTCATGAAGAATGGGTAGAAGGAGCTCTTCAAAACCTCTGGCATGGCAAAGCCAACCCGGAGCTTGGTCTTTCCCTTCTCGTTGTTTTCCCCCACCATCAGCAGGTGCGTGGCGGCGAGGTTCTTCTCCGAGACATTGG
The DNA here is from genome assembly GCF_056163025.1 of Triticum urartu. NCBI lineage: Eukaryota > Viridiplantae > Streptophyta > Magnoliopsida > Poales > Poaceae > Triticum > Triticum urartu. The sequence goes on from NC_141874.1 coordinate 307,237,877, forward strand.
GCATGTCTAGAGACGGCTCATACCAGGCAGGCGGCAAAGCGGCCTTGGGCTTTCGGGGCGCCATTTGTCGGAAGCTCGGAAGGGGATTGGAGCATATCTGGAGATTTTGGAAGCAAGGAGCGAGAGAGGGGATCTGGAGCAAGGCGAAGGAAAGCAATGAAGGCAAGTGTTGCTTGCACCGGCCTTTTTGTCAGACGAGTAGTTGCCATGGCAGCGTGGGGACGCGGATACGCCCACATCCAATCAGTCACCACGCGCCAACCGTGGCCGTAGGCTGTTGGGGCCCATGGCGCTCCGCACTTGCCCTTTGGCTTCGCCTCGAAGCCAAGCCCGAGTGTGCCTTTGGCCCGGGGGCTACTGTCGGCGTTCTGGGAACGGGGATCCCCAGACTTGCCTGCCTGCGGCCCACGGCATGGCTCCACCAGCGGCCCTGTACAACCCATCTTCACAAGCAAATACTCAAGACCCTCGCGAGTGGCCAAGCCTCGCGAGGCGGACGACGCAAGACCTCCTCAGGGGCGGCCTCACCAGGATGGCTCACGAGGGGTGGAGAGATAAAGGCAAGGGACACCTCGCGAGGTTCCTGTGATGCAAGCCATGACGACTAGAGCCAGGCGGGCGCCAGCGTGCAGTGTCCTCATTTCCACTTTGGTTCTAAAGAGGCAAGCACAGGCGAGGAGTCCCGAGGCATCAGGAAAAGATTTCCATATTGGTGCAACAAGACCAAGACCAGTAGGACAGCAGGACGGAGGTCACCGTGGAGCCCAAGACGGCGTCACCACCAGAGCCTTTGGTAGGCGAAGACTACTTTTGTCAGGATAACTTGTACTAGTTGTCTCCCTTTGAATTTGGCCATTGTGGGATCCCTTCACGCTCAATATTTGGGAAGAGGACTAGGGCCTCTATATATAGGACTAGCCACCACCATAGAGGGGGAGGTCTGATCACATATCATCTCATTTCAAAGAGCTCATCCAGATCATCCCCATCCACACAAGTTCACCAAGCACAAGAACACCTCTCCTCAGGAGGTTGTTCTTCCCTTGTAACTGTTCATCCTCAGCCCAAGAGGCAATCCACCACACCACACTAGAGTAGGGTATTACACCACAACGGTGGCCCGGCCCAGTATAAATCTTGTGTCTCTCGTTCTTTAGGTTTGTCGAGCTAGGACGTGAGATCGTGTCGAGTGCGAGCTAGAGAGGGGGAGAGATATTTATGCGCACCCCAGTGTTCGAACCTCAAGGGTTTTGCTGGAACCCGAAATCCAACACCGGCTCTATGGCGTAGACATCCCTTAATGCAGTTTTGCGCTCCCTCTTGGCGATATGAGTGACGTATATCATATTCACTGTTTTTACCTCAGCAGGAAATTTCTTCTGTTCCCCTGTGTTCGGTGGGTGGAGCTCATCATCGTCCTTGCTTGGCGGCCCTTTCCCCTTATGTTTAGTATTTAGCTTACCCGCCCATTTGAAGACCCAACAGTTTCTGTTGGAATGATTTGTAGGCTTGTATGGGGTACCATGAATCTAGCAAGGCTGGTCGAGCTTTTTTTCCAAATTGGATGGGTCATCTCTGTTTCCTTTGAATGGCTTCTTCCGCTGGCCGGGTTTAGAGCCGCTGAATCCGGCGTTGACCAATGTATCTTCGGTTTCTTCATTGTTGTTCTAACACTTGTGCTTGTTACGCCGCGGCCATCCGTTGCCATCCCTGGCTCCGGAGGTTCCAGGATCGCTGGTACTATTGCTTCTACGAGCTAACCAGTTGTCTTCTCCCACACAGAAGCAGGTCATGAGTGCGGTAAGAGCTGCCATAGACTTCGTCTTTTCTTGACCGAGGTGTCAAGCAAGCCATTCATCACGGATGCTATGTTTTAAGGCCGCTAAGGCTTTAGCATACGGATAGTCGACGATTTGGTTCTTTTTAATTAAGAACTGAGTCCAGAGTTTGCAGGCTGACTCTCCGGGTTGCTGGACTATATGACTGAGATCATCGGCGTCCGTTGGCCGGACGTAAGTACCTTGGAAGTTGTCTCGGAAGGCATCCTCCAAATATTCCCAGCTGCCAATAGAGTTCTTTGGAAGGCTGTTTAGCTAGTGCCGTGCTGGTCCCTTTAGCTTTAGGGGGAGGTATTTAATGGCGTGGAGATTGCCACCGCAAGCCATGTGAATATGGAGAAGAAAATCTTCAATCCATACCGCGGGATCTGTTGTTCCATCGTATGCTTCAATGTTTATGGGTTTAAACCCTTCTGGAAACTGGTGTTGCATTACCTCATCGGTAAAGCATTAGGGGTATGCGGCGCCTCTATAGCGACCAACGTCACGACGGAGTTCAGATGACATCCGTGTTCAATTTTCAACTCGAGTGAGGTTATTCCTATCGCGCCAAGCTTGATGGCCGTCAGCTCGAGTTGGAGCGTGCCCCCTTGATCCATAGATTGATCCAGTCTGAGAGGCTCTATTGTCCGGGTCCCGACGTAAGACGTAGGTGTAGCCCGGAGCCGCTACCTCTTTGCCTTGACAGCGAGGTGCCGCGGGCTGGTGTTAGGCGTAAGCAGCCGCTTTGTCTCGTCCATGTGGTGGTCGGTCTGGTTCATCAGCGTAATTATATGTTGATGGTACTAGCCCAAGGTCCTCGTCATCGAATCGTGGCAGTAGCCGAGGCTTTGGTAACTCTATGTTGGACGCTCGAGGCTGTATTCCTCGACAGCTAGGACCCGAGCCCATCTGTCGTTGAGCGTATCCTATTCGTCTTGAAGCTGCTGTTGTTTCTTTTTTAGGCTCCTCGTAGTTGTGAGTAGCTATCGCTTAAAGCGCTCTTGCTCGAGGGGTTCCTTTGGCACGATGAAGTCTTCGTTACCGAGACTGACATCCTCCTCGGAGACCGGTAGATAGTTACTACCCTCCAAATCCTCATTCCCGATAGCCTCATCGGGGTTAACTTATCCCTCCTCCCATTCATCCTGCTCAGACGCAGGCTCGGCGGGGTCTTTGGGATCTTCGGCATCATCCAGAGTGTTGTTATCTCCGGTGCCAGTATTGCTTTCGTTTTCACGATGTGATCTTGAGCGGCGCCGCTGACGTTGACATTTTGATGGTGCCTTGACAGGCTTGTCCTCAGTCGGGTCCTACCTGTCATCGTCGTCATCATCCTTTTTAGGTGTATCTACCATGTTCACATCATATGTGGAGGTTACCGTCCAACGCCCGGTGATTGGCGAATTCTGGCCTGGTTCGTCTCCAGCATCGTAGTCCATACCGTCGATGTCTTCGGAGGCGTAATCTAGTAGGTCGGTCAAGTCCTCGATTGTGGCTATTAAGTGGGTGGTGGGTGGGACATAAAATTCCCTACTCTCAGCCCCTAGTCCGGGTTGGGCATGGTTCAGAGGTGATTGATACGTCTCCAACGTATCTATAATTTTTGATTGTTCCATGCTATATTATATCCTGCTTTGGACATTATTGGGCTTTATTATACACTTTTATATTATTTTTGGGACTAACCTATTAACCGGAGGCCCAACCCAGAATTGTTGTTTTTACCTATTTTATGGTTTCGCAGAAAAAGAATATCAAACGGAGTCCAAACGGAATGAAACCTTCGGGAACGTGATTTTTGGAACGAACATGATCCAGAGGACTTGGACCCTACGTCAAGCAATCAACCAGGAAGGCACGAGGTAGGGGGGCGCGCCTACCCCCCCCCCCCCGGCGCGCCCTCCACCCTCGTGGGGCCCATGTTGCTCCACCGACGTACTCCTTCCTCCTATATATACCTACGTACCCCCAAACTACCAGATACGGAGCCAAAACCCTAATTCCACCACCGTAACTTTATGTATCCATGAGATCCCATCTTGGGGCGTTTTCCGGAGCTCCGCCGGAGGGGGCATCGATCACGGAGGGCTTCTATATCAACACCATAGTCCCTCCGATGAAGTGTGAGTAGTTTACTTCAGACCTTCGGGTCCATAGTTATTAGCTAGATGGCTTCTTCTCTCTTTTAGGATCTCAATACAAAGTTCTCCCCCGCCCTTGTGGAGATCTATTCGATGTAATCTTCTTTTACGGTGTGTTTGTTGAGATCGATGAATTGTGGGTTTATGATCAAGTTTATCTATGAACAATATTTGAATCTTCTCTGAATTCTTTTATGTATGATTGGTTATCTTCGCAAGTCTCTATGAATTATCAGTTTGGTTTGGCCTACTAGATTGATCTTTCTTGCAATGGGAGAAGTGCTTAGCTTTGGGTTCAATCTTGCGGTGTCCTTTCCCAGTGAAAGTAGGGGCAGCAAGGCACGTATTGTATTGTTGCCATCGAGGATAACAAGATGGGGTTTATATCATATTGCATGAGTTTATCCCTCTACATCATGTCATCTTGCTTAAAGTGTTACTATGTTCTCTTGAACTTAATACTCTAGATGCATGATGGATAGCGGTCGATGTGTGGAGTAATAGTAGTAGATGCAGGCATGAGTCAGTCTACTTGTCTTGGACATGATGCCTATATACATGATCATACCTAGATATTCTCATAATTATGCTCAATTCTGTCAATTGCTCAACAGTAATTTGTTCACCCATCGTAATACTTATGCTTTCGAGAGAAGCCTCTAGTGAAACCTATGGCCCCGGGGTCTATTTTACATCATATAAATCTTCCAATACTTAGTTATTTCCTTTGCCATTTAGTTTACTTGCATCTTTATTTCTCTTTATCATAAAAATACCAAAAATATTATCTTATCATATCTATCAGATCTCACTCTCGTAGGTGACCGTGAAGGGATTGACAACCCCTTTATCGCATTGATTGCGAGGAGTTTATTTGTTTGTGTAGGTGCGAGGGACTCGTGCGTGGCCTCCTACTGGATTGATACCTTGGTTCTCAAAAACTGATGGAAATACTTACGCTGCCCTGCTGCATCACCCTTTCCTCTTCGAGGGAAAACCAACACAGTGCTCAGGAGGTAGCAAGAAGGATTTCTGGCACCGCTGCCAGGGAGTCTACGCAAAAGTCAACTTACCAAGTACCCATCACAAACCCTTATCTCCCACATTATATTATTTGCCATTTGCCTCTCGTTTTCCTCTCCCCCACTTCACCCTTGCTGTTTTATTCGCCCTCTCTCTCTCCTTCCTCCCTCTCTTTCTCTATTCGCCTCTTTTTGCCCGTTTCTTGTTTGCTTGTGTGTCGTATTTCTTGCTTGTCATGATGGCTCAAGATAATACCAAATTGTCTGACTTTACCAATACCAACAACAATGATTTTATTAGCACTCTGATTGCTCCTCTTACCGATGCTGAATCTTGTGAAATTAATGCTGCTTTGCTGAATCTTGTCATGAAAGATCCGTTTTCCAGCCTTCCTAGTGAAGATGCCACTACCCATCTAAACAACTTCGTTGATTTGTCTGATATGCAAAAGAAGAAAGATGTGGACAATGATATTGTTAAATTGAAGCTATTTCCTTTTTCGCTTAGAGATCGTGCTAAAGCTTGGTTTTCGTCTTTGCCTAAAAATAGTATTGATTCGTGGAATAAGTGCAAAGATGCTTTTATCTTTAAGTATTTTCCTCCCGCTAAGATCATCTCTCTTAGAAACGATATTATGAATTTTAAGCAACTTGATCATGAACATGTTGGACAAGCTTGGGAGAGGATGAAATTAATGATACGTAATTGCCCTACACATGGTTTGAATTTGTGGACAATTATACAAAAAATTTATGCCGGATTGAATTTTGCTTCTAGAAATCTTTTAGATTTGGCCGTGGGAGCACTTTTATGGAAATCACTTTAGGAGAAGCTACTAAACTCCTAGATAATATTATGGTTAATTATTCTCAATGGCACACTGAAAGATCTACTAATAAGAAAGTGCATGCAATACAAGAAATTAATGTTTTGAGTGGTAAGATGGATGAACTTATGAAATTATTTGCTAATAAAAGTGTTTCTTCTGATCCTAATGATATGCCTTTGTCTACTTTGATTGAGAATAATAATGAATCTTTGGATGTGAATTTTGTTGGTAGGAATAATTTTGGTAACAAAGCGTATAGAGGAAACTTCAATCCTAGGCCGTATCCTAGTAACTCCTCTAATAATTATGGTAATTCCTACAACAATTCTTATGGAAATTTTAATAAGATACCCTCTGATTTTGAATCTAAGATTAAAGAATTTATTACCTCGCAAAAGAATTTCAATGCTTTGATTGAAGAAAAATTGCTTAAGATTGACGAGTTCGCTAGGAACGTTGATAGAATTTCTCTTGATGTTGATTCTTTCAAACTTAGATATATTCCTCCTAAGCATGATATCAATGAGTCTCTCAAAGCCATGAGAATTTACATTGATGAGGGCAAAGAAAGAACCACTAGGATGCGTGCTAAGAAAGATTGCTTTATAAAAGCGTGTTCTTCTAGTTTTCATGATAATAAAGATGAAGATCTAAAAGTTATTGATGTGTCCCCTATCAAATCTTTGTTTCATAATATGAATCTTGATAATGATGGGACTGAATATGATCCACATTTACCTAGAAGGCGTTCCAAAAGGAGTCTTTAGATCTTGATGCTAAAATTGTTAAAAGTGGGATTGAAGAAGTCAAATTTAAATATTAATGAACCCACTATTTTGGATTTCAAGGAAGTTAATTATGATAATTGCTCATTGATAGATTGTATTTCCTTGTTGCAATCCGTGCTAAATTCTCCTCATGCTTATAGTCAAAATAAAGCCTTTACCAAACATATCGTTGATTCTTTGATGAAATCTTATGAAGAAAAACTTGAGTAGGAAGTTTCTATCCCTAGAAAACTTTATGATGAGTGGGTACCTACTATTAAAATTAAGATTAAAGATCATGAATGCTATGCTTTGTGTGATTTGGGTGCTAGTGTTTCCACGATTCCAAAGACTTTGTGTGATTTGCAAGGTTTCCGTGATTTTGATGATTACTCTTTAAACTTGCACCTTGCGGATTCCACTATTAAGAAACCTATGGGAAGAATTAATGATGTTCTTATTGTTGCAAATAGGAATTATGTGTAACACCCTCGATGCGACTATATCTCCCACGTGTCGAGGCACGACTTAGAGGCATAATCGCATTGAAGGCATATGTCGCAAGTTAGGCAATCTTCACAACATCCCATGTAATATGATAATAGAAGGGGAGATAACATAGTTGGCTTACAATCGCCACGTCAACCAAGTACATAAATAACATTACATCATCCAAACACTCATGGCCCGACTACGGCGCCAAAATAAAAGATAACCCAACATGCGACACGGTCCTGATCACCCCCAACTGGGCACCACTACTGATCATCAGGAAAGGAAACGTAGTAACGTTGAGAGTCTTCGTCGAACTCCCACTTGAGCTCAAGCGCGTCACCTGGAGCGGAAACATCAGGCCCTGCATCTGGGGTAATAGTAATCTGTGAGCCACAGGGACTCAGCAATCTCGCACCCTCGTGATCAAGACTATTTAAGCTTATAGGTAAGGCAAGGTAAATATATGTGGAGCTGCAGCAAGCGACTAGCAAAATATGGTGGCTAACTTATTCGCAAAAGAGAGCAAGAAGAGGAGGCAAAGCGTGAGCGAGAAACTAGAGGGCAACCTGCGCAAACATTACTCCAACACCGTGTCCACTTCCCGGACACCGCCGAGAAGAGGACATCACGGTAACACCCTTAGTTGATTCATTTTAGTTAAGTTAAGGTTCAAGTTATCTACAACCGGACATTAACTAATTCCCATCTGCCCGTAACCGCGGGCACGGCTTTCGAAAGTTCAAATCCCTGCAGGGGAGTCCCAACTTAGCCCATGACAAGCTCTCATAGTCAATGAAGGAATAGACCTCCTCCCGAGACGTTTCGATCAGACTCGGTACCTCGGTTCTTCAAGACACTTCGACAGGATAAAACAAGACCAGCAACACCGCCCGAATGTGCCGATAAATCCCGATAGGAGCTGCACATATCTCGTTCTCAGGGCACACTCAGATAAGTCAGGCTACGAGTAAAACCAACCCTCGAGTTTCCCCGAGGTGGTCCCGCAGGCTGCCTGGTTCGGACCAACACTCAGAGGAGCACTGGCCCGGGGGGGTTTAAAATAAGATGACCCTCGGGCTCCGGAAACCCAAGGGAAAAAGAGTCTAGGTGGAAAATGGTAAAACCAAGGTTGGGCATTGCTGGAAAAGCTTTAATCAAGGCGAACTATCAAGGGGTTCCCATTATAACCCAACCGCGTAAGGAACGCAAATATCCGGGAACATAACACCGATATGACGGAAACTAGGGTGGCAAGAGTGGAACAAAACACTAGGCGAGAGGCCGAGCCTTCCACCCTTCACCAAGTATATAGATGCATTAAGATAACATGGCAATATAATGATATCCCAACAAGTAAATAAATGTTCCAACAAGGAACGGCCTCCAAACTTCACCTGCAATTAGCAACGCTATAAGAGGGGGCTGAGCAAAGCGGTAACATAGCCAATCAACAGTTTGCTAGGACATGGAGGGTTAGAGGTTTGACATGGCAATTTGGGAGGCTTGAAAGCAAGTGGTAGGCATCGTAGCATTGGCATAGCAAAAGAGCGAGCAAACTAGCAAAGCAAAGATAGTAGTGATTTCGAGGGTATGATCATCTTGCCTGCAAAGTTGTCAGAGTTGACTGGATCCTCAAAAGCAAACTCAATGGGCTCCTCGTTAGCTAACTCGTCTCTCGGCTCTACCCAAACAAGACAAACAAGCAACAAGGACACAAATCAACCACGTGCAACTCAAACAACATGATGCAAAGATGGTATGCTATGCGGGATGCGATGCGGGATGCATATGCAAGATTTGACAACGAATGCATGAACCTGGCCTCAACTTGGGAATCCAAGTGTGCCACCGGAAATATGAGATGAAATCGCTTGAAAACGATATAAAGAACGCCGGAATCGGAGTTACGGTTTGGAAATGGCAAGCAATTCAAATGTGACACCGGTCTGCGATTTACAGCAAGTAGCCATCTAAATGCAACGAAATGAACATGCTACAGCATTCAAACATGGCATAAAAATACATGGCAGGGATGCATTTATGATGCTTAACAAAAGTCTAGCACCGAGCTATGGCCAATTCATCCAGTAACAGGTTCAAACAAGCATGGCAAAAATGCATATGGCAAACAGATCTCAGACTTAGTGAAATTAACACTTGTCTGGAATTTCAGATCAGGTAGCGCTCTTCGGAGCAACAAAACTACTTGCTACAGGACCTGAACATGACAAAGTAAAGCATGGCATGGAGCTACTCAAAGAGCTTAACAAAAGTCCCTTAGTGACCTTGAGCCAAAAGGGATCATAAAATACAATTGCAAGCATGTGAACATGGCAAAAACATAATCAGATCACAGACTTAGTGAAAACTGGAGCATGCTGAAACATATCTCAAGAAGGCATGTTTACGAGCTCGATGCACTCACTATGGAGCAAGTCATGACAAGCTAAGCATACACCCATCACGAATACACAAAATTCAAGCTAGACATGGCAAAAACAATAACATAGCATGCACGGATCAACTACAACATCATCGGCAAAATTGCAAACAAGTTGACAATCTGCCCAGATTCACAAAGTAGCAAAAGTAGAGCTCGATTGACTCAAGCTAGGGTGCTCCATGATTGAAAACAAAGACATGGATGGATATAGCAATACAATATTAACAAAACATCCTTACTGATCATCCTCAAAAGAGGCACGGATCACTAGGAAACAACAAGAACATATGGCAATATGAGATAAACAGCTCAAGGACTTAGTGGAATTGCGAAGTCCCTGAAAACAGAATTACCAAGTGCCTCACTTGGAAAGCTTGTGCTAGTCACCACACACATCAAAAAAATACATGGGTTGCACCTCTGGAAATATGACAAAGCCCTTAACAAAACATATGTAGAGCTCATGGGCATATCATGCACACAATAATCATGGCAAAAATGACAAATGTCTAAATGGAGTAGCAGATCTGACAATTATCTCAAGTAGCCCTCTTCTAACAGCATTTCGGGCATCAAGATGAACTCAAATGAAAACAATGCAATGGAATAAATGATGTACTCTCTGAGATGAACATTTTGATATGCTATATGCCAAAAATGGAGTTACGGATGCAAAGTTACGGCACGATGAACAGGAGCCATGGATCTGGGATTTCGAGGACTTAGAAGAAAAACCACCTCGCGGAATTAGGGTTTACTGTAGACGTCCAGATCTGGATCGCGGCGCGCTCTACGAGGATGGCGGACACTCGTCGGAGTCACAAGGAGAGCTCGCCGGAGGGAGGGATCCGGCGACGAGGGGCGCGTCGGAGAGGGGGCCGGGGAGGCGCGGCTGGGCGCGAGACAAGAGGGGGCGGCGAGGGGCGCGGGCCCGGGGCGGCGATGGTGGCCGCGGTCGCCGGCGAACTGCGGCAGCGGGGCGGCAAGGCTCCGGAGGGAAGCGGTCGGCGGCGCTCGGGCGGCTGAGGACGGGCAGCGGAGGAGACGAGCCGGGCTCAGGCAGCGCAACTTGGGCCTCGGGGGCCCTCCACGGGCTCTGCGGGCCGGCGAAGTGGGCGCGCGGCTCGGCAGTCGGCAGCTGACACGTGGCGGTGGCGGGCGGTGGCGGACATGTCCGGCCCGAATCGGACGTGTCCGGCGGCGAGAGGTGGGAGGAGACTAGGTTAGGGTTGGAAATGACCCAAAATTTCGGGGAGGGACCTATTTATAGAGGTAGGAGGGGCTAGGGAGCTCCAAATGGAGTGCGGTTTTCGGCCACGCGATCGTGATCGAACGATCGAGATGATGGAGAAGGCTTAGGTGGGTTTTGGGCCAAATTGGAGGGGTGTTGGGCTCCAACACACACGAGGCCTTTTCGGTCCCTCGGTTAACCGTTGGAGTATCAAACGAAGTCCAAATGATACGAAACTTGACAGGCGGTCTACCGGTAGTAAACCAAGGCCGCTTGGCAAGTCTTGGTCCAATCCGGAAATGTTTAAACCCCACACACGAAAGAAAGGTAGAAATGACCACCGGAGGAGAACGAAGCGTCGGAATGCAAAACGGACAACGGGGAAAATGCTCGAATGCATGGGATGAACATGTTATGCAAATGCAATGCACATGATGACATGATATGAGATGGATGACAACGACCACAACACACGGAGACAAAAACCCGAACCCGAGAAAATAAAATAATTTAACGCCGGAAACGGCAAGAGTTGGAGTACAAATTGGGAAAGTTACATCCGGGGTGTTACAACACTCCACCTTTACGAAAGGATCTCGTCCCGAGATCTAGGACTAAAAGAACGCCGGGTACTCAGAATGGAGGTGATCCTCGCGTTCCCAGGTAGCTTCACGGTCGGAATGGTGTGACCACTTGACTTTGAGAAATTTGATTGACTTGTTGCGAGTCTTTCGTTCACTCTCTTCAAGAATAGCAACTGGGTGCTCACGATAAGAGAGATCTTCTTGGAGCTCAATGTCCTCGAAGTTGACGGTGCGGTCAGGAGTCTTGAAGCACTTTCGAAGCTGAGAGACATGGAACACGTCATGAACATTTGCAAAGTTTGAAGGAAGCTCGAGTTGATAGGCGAGGTCGCCTCTCTTGCTGACAATCTTGAAAGGTCCCACATATCTAGGGGCAAGCTTCCCTTTGATATCAAAGCGATGAGTACCTTTCATAGGAGAGACACGAAGGTAAACATGATCTCCGATCTCGAAAGCCAAATCACGGTGCTTACTATCATAGTAGCTCTTCTGGCGGGATTGGGCTGCTTTGAGGTTATCTCGAATGACTTTGCACATCTCTCTGCCTCTGTGATTAAGTCATTTCTGAGAAGCTGACATTCACCGGTTTTGGACCAGTTGAGAGGGGTACGGCACTTCCTGCCATACAGAATTTCAAATGGGGCCTTACCTGAACTTGTTTGAAAACTGTTGTTGTAGGAGAATTTAGCATAAGGAAGACAATCCTCCCACTTCATGCCGAAGGAGATCACACAAGCCCTGAGCATATCTTCAAGAATCTGGTTGACACGCTCAACTTGACCGCTAGTTTGAGGATGGAAAGCTGTGCTGAAGCGGATGTTGGTGCCCATGGCCTTCTGAAAAGAATCCCAAAACTTTGAGGTAAAGATGCTGCCGTGGTCTGAAGAGATCACTTGAGGAACACCATGCAGAGAGACAATCCGAGAGGTATAGAGTTCCGCCAATTGAGCTGCAGTGATTGACTCTTTGATAGGCAGAAAGTGAGCCACTTTAGTGAGTTTGTCGATGACAACGAATATAGCATCATTGCCACGCTTGGACTTTGGAAACCCAGTCACGAAGTCCATTTCAATGTGGTCAAACTTCCATTCTGGAATGGCAAGAGGTTGGAGGAGACCAGCTGGCCTTTGGTGTTCTGCCTTCACTCTTCTGCAGACATCACATTCAATCACAAATTGAGCAATCTCGCGCTTCATTCGAGTCCACCAATAAGCCTGCTTAAGGTCCTGATACATCTTCGTGCTCCCAGGGTGGATGGAGAGGAGAGAATTGTGAGCCTCGTTCATGATCACTTTACGAAGGTCACCTTTGGGTACAACAATATGATCCTCGAAGAAGAGAGTATCCTTGTCATCAAGGCGGTAGCACTTGTACTTGGGTTGACTCTTGACAATCCTAATCTTCACCTTTTTCACCATAGCATCAAGAAGCTGGGCTTGGCGAATCTGATGTTCCAAGGTAGGGGAGACTTGAAGGTTGGCGAGGAAACCTTGAGGAACAACTTGCAGATTAAGTTTGCGGAAAGCTTCACAAAGCTCGGGTTGATAAGGCTTGAGAATCAGACTGTTGCAATACGCTTTCCTGCTCAATGCGTCAGCAATCACATTGGCCTTACCTGGAGTATACTCAATACTCGGATTATACTCTTCAATCATTTCGACCCATCGAGTTTGCCTGAGGTTTAGATTAGGCTAAGTGAAGATGTACTTGAGACTCTTGTGATCAGTGAAAATGTCCACTTTTCTTCCCAATAAGAGATGTCCCCAAGTCAAAAGAGCATGCACAACTGCCGCCAACTCGAGATCATGAGTGGGGTAGTTCTTCTCATTAGGCTTCAACTGGCGAGAGGTATAAGCAACAACTTTCTTCTCTTGCATCAATACTACGCCAAGACCTTGGAGAGAGGCATCACAAAAGACCTCGTACGGCTTGGATTCATCAGGCGGAGTCAGAACTGGAGCAGTGATCACTTTCTCTTTCAAAGTGTTGAAAGCAATGTCACACTCTGGAGACCAAATGTACTTGACGTGCTTCTGGAGAAGATTAGAGAGAGGCTTCACAATCTTAGAAAAGTTTTCAACGAATCTTCGGCAATAGCTTGCGAGACCGAGGAAGCTACGGAGTTGCTTCACGTTCTGAGGAGGTTCCCAATTCACAATTGCAGACACCTTCTCGGGATTCATGGCAATGCCCTTGGCAGAGATGATATGACCAAGATAAAGAACCTCATCGAGCCAAAATTCACACTTGGAGAACTTGGCGTAGAACTGGTGTTCCCTCAGCTTATCGAGTACCAAACGCAAGTGCTTGGCATGATCTTCCTTGTTCTTCGAGAAAACCAGAATGTCGTCGAGATAGACCAAAACGAAGTCATTGGTGTAGGCGTTGAAGATGAAGTTCATCATGCGAGAGAAAGTCGGAGGAGCGTTGACGAGGCCAAAAGACATGACAGTGTATTCATATGAACCATAGCTTGTCCTGAAAGCCGTCTTGGGAATATCTTGCTCACGGATACGAATCTGATGATAACCCATACGGAGATCAAGCTTGGAGAATACTTGGGCACCTTTGAGTTGTTCGAACAGCTCGTTGATGTTGGGAAGTGGGTATTTGTTCTCGATGGTCTTCTTGTTCAATGGACGGTAATCAACACAAAGTCGGTCCGTTCCATCCTTCTTCTTCACAAAAGGAACACCACAACCCCACGGAGAAGAACTAGGCCAGATGAGACCCATTTTCTCTTGAATATCAAGTTGCTTCTTCAGCTCCTTCAACTCTTCAGGTCCGAGCTTGTAAGGACGCTTGCAAACAGGTTCCGTATCGGGCTCAAGATCAATGACGAATTCAACTGGCCGGTGCGGAGGCATTCCTGGAAGCTCTTCTGGAAAGACGTCTTGATATTCGCAAACGACTGGAATTTGCGAGATAGCATCGAGTTCACCCTTCTCATTGAGAGAAAACAGACGGATAGTATCATCACGAGCGGCAAAGACAATTACATCCTCAGACGAATGAGTCAATTGAATCTACCTGGCTGCACAATCAAGCTGAGCCTTGTGCTTAGAAAGCCAATCCATTCCAAGAATAAGATCAATATCCGAGTTACCAAGAACCATTGGGGAAGAAAGGAACTTGTAGTCGCCCAATGTGATAGTAACATCTGGCACCTTCAGACTTGCACTCAAACGTTTGCCAGGAGAAACGATATCCATTTGTTTACCCAAATGAGAAGAAACGAACTCATGCTTGGTAAAAAATGGCTTTGACATGAAACAATGCGATGCACCAGTGTCAAAAAGAACTTTTGCAGGAATATCATTAATAGGAAGGTTACCCATGATGACATCTGACGAGTCCTCTGCCTGAGTTGCATTCAACAAGTTGACCTTGGCGTGCTTGGGGTTATGCTTGACCACAGCTGTACTTGCCGATCTGACAGGAGGAGGAGGAGGAAGACGCCTCTGGTTGAAACATTTGTTGGCATAGTGACCCTTCTGTTGGCACTTGTTGCACGTGACCTCTGAAAGCGGACGGTGATACGGAGCACTCGATCTTGGAGCTTGAGACGAAGTCTTGTTCTGAAAACCAGGGTTGGGTGGGTGGGAAGATCCACTGCCACCTTTGCTCTTCTGCTGATACGGCTGACGAAACGGAGGAGGAGGAAGCCAATACTTCTGCTGCTTGGCAACATGAGTAGAGGAAGAAGGAGTAACATCTCTGACTCGCTTCTTGGAAGCATCACATCTCAGTTGAGCAGCCTCTTGCTTCAATGCCATGTTGTAGAACTCATCATACCTCAAGGGCTCAAAGAGGACAAGAGCTAGCTTAATTTCTTCTCTGCGACCACCCCTGAACTGGTATATCATGCTCTTCTCATCAGGCACGTCCTGCTTCGCAAAGCGGGCGAGCTTCTGAAACAACTTGTTGTAGTCATAGACAGACAAAGATCCTTACTTCAGGTTGCGGAATTCCTCACGCTTGCTTTCAACCATGCTCTGAGAGATATGATGAGCTCTGAAATCTTGACAGAATTCATCCCAGGTAATAACACGTCCACCTCTGGAGTCCTTGTATTGCTGGAACCATTCTGCCGCTTGATCTTTGAGTTGGAAGGAAGCGAACTTAACAAAGTCCTCAGGCCTGACGTTACTGCACTCGAAATGCTTGCACAGATCCACAAGCCAATCGTCAGCATCGGTTGCCTCAACATAATTGCTGAAAGTCTTTGGCCCGTTAGCAAGGAACTAGTTGAGTGAAGCAAAGTGATTCTGATTGTTGCCTTGGTTGCCTTGATTGCGCTCTTGAAGAATTTGCATGATCAACTGTGTGTTTGCATTGGTTGCGGCCATCACAGCTTGCCATGCCTCCGGAGGAGGTGGAGGTGGTGGCAGATCAGGATTCGGAGTCGTGCGCGTTGGAGGAGCCATCCTGAAGAGGTTGACATCCATTAGCACATTGATAGACAAATATTGAAGCTGAATCCAACGGAATGAAAATTGCAACATATAGTCTTCACATTCAAACAAAACGAACGAATGCATTCCTTTTGAAATGGTCACATATCCATAAATTGAGAAGCCACTTAGAATTAAGGTAGAGAAATAAATCAACAAGGTACGGATGAAGAACGAATAATCGGTAAGAAATCCCAATCTCAAACCAATATCCGTGGAAGAAGAACTAGAGCTACAAGAATTCCCACCTATGAAACTCCCGAACCTTTCCGGTTATGCAATCAGGTGTTGGGGATACAGGGGAAGCATAATATCTAACCCAAATCTAGCAAATCCTACATCCAGCTGTATCCATCCTTCAACACATAACCAAGAAAAACTTCGGAAACCATCTACCTCAACCTTCGAAAAGCATCCGTTATACAAGTTATGGCGATACTCCCGAGCTCCCGCCCCAGTACTGGGTGGCGTCGAGGTTATCTCACCAACGAACTTCATAAAAGAGATTTTCGATGTCGGCGTACTAAACTCAGGTATTCCAGAACTGCAACGATAAAATTATGACGACAACACCTCAGAGCTCAACTCCCCGGGACACTTCTACAAAACCCCTGACAGGAGGCACCAAGACAATGTTCTCATCATAAAACCATCGGAACGATTCCAAGATACCCGCGTGATCCTAAAAAAAATTTAGTGAAATTTGAGAAGAGAAGAGTCAAAACTCTATGTCAGGATGCCTTACCAGAGCGATGAGGAGACTGGGAAGTAAAAAAGAATTCCTAAACTCTCCGATATATAATTCCTAAATGACTCAAAACATTTTTCTAAACACAACTCGGCCGCTAAAAACGATCAAGCAATGGGGCTCCTAAGGTCGGGGAAGGCTCTGATTGACTCAAGTTAGGGTGCTCCAACTTGTAACACCCTCGATGCGACTATATCTCCCACGTGTCGAGGCACGACTTAGAGGCATAATCGCATTGAAGGCATATGTCGCAAGTTAGGCAATCTTCACAACATCCCATGTAATATGATAATAGAAGGGGAGATAACATAGTTGGCTTACAATCGCCACGTTAACCAAGTACATAAATAATATTACATCATCCAAACACTCATGGCCCGACTACAGTGCCAAAATAAAAGATAACCCAACATGCGACACGGTCCCGATCACCCCCAACTGGGCACCACTACTGATCATCAAGAAAGGAAACGTAGTAACGTTGAGAGTCTTCGTCGAACTCCCACTTGAGCTCAAGCGCGTCACCTGGAGCAGAAACATCAGGCCCTGCATCTGGGGTAATAGTAATCTGTGAGCCACAGGGACTCAGCAATCTCGCACCCTCGCGATCAAGACTATTTAAGCTTATACGTAAGGCAAGGTAAATATATGTGGAGCTGCAGCAAGCGACTAGCAAAATATGGTGGCTAACTTATTCGCAAAAGAGAGCGAGAAGAGGAGGCAAAGCGCGAGCGAGAAACTAGAGGGCAACCTGCGCAAACATTACTCCAACACCGTGTCCACTTCCCGGACTCCGCCGAGAAGAGGCCATCACGGTAACACCCTAAGTTGATTCATTTTAGTTAAGTTAAGGTTCAAGTTATCTACAACCAGACATTAACAAATGCCATCTGCCCATAACCACGGGCACGGATTTCGAAAGTTCAAATCCCTGCAGGGAGTCCCAACTTAGCCCATGACAAGCTCTCACGGTCAACGAAGGAATAGACCTCCTCCCGAGACGTTCCGATCAGACTCGGTACCTCGGTTCTTCAAGACACTTCGACAGGTTAAAACAAGACCAGCAACACCGCCCGAATGTGCCGACAAATCCCGATAGGAGCTGCACATATCTCGTTCTCAGGGCACACTCAGATAGGTCAAGCTATGAGTAAAACCAACCCTCGAGTTTCCCTGAGGTGGCCCCGCAGGCTGCCTGGTTCGGACCAACACTCAGTGGAGCACTGGCCCGGGGGGGTTTAAAATAAGATGACCCTCGGGCTCCGGAAACCCAAGGGAAAAAGAGGATAGGTGGCAAATGGTAAAACCAAGGTTGGGCATTGCTGGAAAAGCTTTAATCAAGGCGAACTATCAAGGGGTTCCCATTATAACCCAACCGCGTAAGGAACGCAAAAATCCGGGAACATAACACCGATATGACAGAAACTAGGGCGGCAAGAGTGGAACAAAACACTAGGCGAGAGGCCGAGCCTTCCACCCTTTACCAAGTATATAGATGCATGAAGATAACATGGCAATATAATGATATCCCAACAGTAAATAAATGTTCCAACAAGGAACGGCCTCCAAACTTCACCTGCAACTAGCAACGCTATAAGAGGGGGCTGAGCAAAGCGGTAACATAGCCAATCAACGGTTTGCTAGGACATGGAGGGTTAGAGGTTTGACATGGCAATTTGGGAGGCTTGAAAGCAAGTGGTAGGCATCGTAGCATTGGCATAGCAAAAGAGCGAGCAAACTAGCAAAGCAAAGATAGTATTGATTTCGAGGGTATGATCATCTTGCCTGCAAAGTTGTCAGAGTTGACTGGATCCTCGAAAGCAAACTCAACGGGCTCCTCATTAGCGAACTCGTCTCTCGGCTCTACCCAAACAAGACAAACAAGCAACAAGGACACAAATCAACCACGTGCAACTCAAACAACATGATGCAAAGATGGTATGCTATGAGGGATGCGATGCGGGATGCATATGCAAGATTTGACAATGAATGCATGAACCTGGCCTCAACTTGGGAATCCAAGTGAGCCACTGGAAAGATGAGATGAAATCGCTTGAAAACGAAATAAAGAACGCCGGAATCGGAGTTACAGTTTGGAAATGGCAAGCAATTCGAATGTGACACCGGTCTGCGATTTACAGCAAGTAGCCATCTAAATGCAACGAAATGAACATGCTACAGCATTCAAACATGGCATAAAAATACATGGCAGGGATGCATTCATGATGCTTAACAAAAGTCTAGCACCGAGCTACGGACAATTCATCCATTAACAGGTTCAAACAAGCATGGCAAAAATGCATATGGCAAACAGATCTCAGACTTAGTGAAATTAACACTTGTCTGGAATTTCAGATCAGGTAGCGCTCTTCGGAGCAACAAAACTACTTGCTACAGGACCTGAACATGACAAAGTAAAGCATGGCATGGAGCTACTCAAAGAGCTTAACAAAAGTTCCTTAGTGACCTTGAGCCAAAAGGGATCAGAAAATACAATTGCAAGCATGTGAACATGGCAAAAACATAATCAGATCACAGACTTGATGAAAACTGGAGCATGCTGAAACATATCTCAAGAAGGCATGTTACGAGCTCGATGCACTCACTACGGAGCAAGTCATGACAAGCTAAGCATACACCCGTCAAGAATACACAAAATGCAAGCTAGACATGGCAAAAACAATAACATAGCATGCACGGATCAACTACAACATCATCGGCAAAATTGCAAACAAGGTGACAATCTGCCCAGATTCACAAAGTAGCAAAAGTAGAGCTCGATTGACTCAAGTTAGGGTGCTCCATAATTGCAAACAAAGACATGGATGGATAGAGCACTACAATATTAACAAAATATCCTTACTGATCATCCTCAAAAGAGCCACGGATCACTAGGAAACAACAAGAACATATGGCAATATGAGATAAACAGCTCAAGGACTTAGTGGAATTGCGAAGTCCCTGAAAATAGAATTACCAAGTGCCTCACTTGGCAAGCTTGTGCTAGTCACCACACACATCAAAAAAATACATGGGTTGCACCTCTGGAAATATGACAAAGCCCTTAACAAAACATATGTAGAGCTCATGGGCATATCATGCACACAATAATCATGGCAAAAATGACAAATGTCTAAATGGAGTAGCAGATCTGACAATTATCTCAAGTAGCCCTCTTCTAACAGCATTTCGGGCATCAAGATGAACTCAAATGAAAACAATGCAATGGAATAAATGATGTACTCTCTGAGATGAACATTTTGATATGTTATATGCCAAAAACGGAGTTACGGATGCAAAGTTACGGCACGATGAACAGAAGCACATGGATCTGGGATTTCGAGGACTTAGAAGAAAAACCACCTCGCGGAATTAGGGTTTACTGTAGACGTCCAGATCTGGATCGCGGCGCGCTCTACGAGGATGGTCGGACACTCGTCGGAGTCACAAGGAGAGCTCGCCGGAGGGGGGGATCCGGCGACGAGGGGCGCGTCGGAGAGGGGGCCGGGGAGGCGCGGCCGGGCGCGGGACCAGAGGGGGCGGCGAGGGGCGCGGGCCCGGGACGGCGATGGTGGCCGCGGTCGCCGACGAACTGCGGCAGCGGGGCGGCAAGGCTCCGGCGGGAAGCGGTCGGCGGCGCTCGGGCGGTTGAGGACGGGCGGCGGAGGAGACGAGCCGGGCTCAGACGCCGCGACTTGGGCCGCGGAGGCCCTCCACGGGCTCTGCGGGCCGGCGAAGTGGGCGCGCGGCTCGGCGAGTCGGCGGCTGACATGTGGCGGTGGCGGGCAGTGGTGGACACATCCGGCCCGAATCGGACATGTCCGGCGGCGAGAGGTGGGAGGAGACTAGGTTAGGGTTGGAAATGACCTGAAATTTCGGGGAGGGACCTATTTATAGAGGTAGGAGGGGCTAGGGAGCTCCAAATGGAGTGCGGTTTTCGGCCATGCGATCGTGATCGAACGATCTAGATGATGGAGAAGGCTTAGGTGGGTTTTGGGCCAAATTGGAGGGGTGTTGGGCTGCAACACACACGAGGCCTTTTCGGTCCCTTGATTAACCGTTGGAGTATCAAACGAAGTCCAAATGATACGAAACTTGACAGGCGGTCTACCGGTAGTAAACCAAGGCCACTTGGCAAGTCTCGGTCCAATTCGGAAGTGTTTAAACCCCACACACGAAAGAAAGGTATAAATAACCACCGGAGGAGAACGAAGCATCGGAATGCAAAACGGACAACGGGGAAAATGCTCGAATGCATGGGATGAACATGTTATGCAAATGCAATGCACATGATGACATGATATGAGATGCATGACAACGACCACAACACACGGAGACAAAAACCTGAACCCGAGAAAATAAAATAACTTAACGCCGAAAACGGCAAGAGTTGGAGTACAAATTGGGAAAGTTACATCCGGGGTGTTACATTATGTGCCCATGGATTTTTATTGTTCTTGACATAGATTGCAATCCTTCATGTCCTATTATTCTTGGTAGACCTTTCCTTAGAACGATTGGTACAATTATTGATATGAAGGAAGGGAATATTAGATTCCAATTTCCGTTAAGAAAAGGCATGGAACACTTCCCTAGAAAGAAAATTAAATTAACTTATGAATCTATTTTGAGAGCCACTTATGGATTGCCTTCCAAAGATGGCAATACCTAGATCTATCCTTGCTTTTATGCCTAGCTAGGTGCGTTAAACGATAGCGCTTGTTGGTAGGCAACCCAATTTTATTTTTATTACTTGCTTTTTTCTCCGGTTTAGTAATAAATAATTTATCTAGTATCTATTTTGGTTGTGTTTTTTGTGTTTAATTAGTGTTTGTGCCAAGTAGAACCGTTGGGAAGACTTGGGAAAGTCTTTTTAATCTTGCTGTAAAAAACAGAAACTTTAGCACTCACGAGGACTGCTGCCATTTTTATTTGGAAAGTGATATTTAGTTAATTATTTTTGAAGATGATTAATAGATAAACTCCTCTCGTCAAGCAATTTATTTTAGAATTTTTGGAGTTCCAGATCTTGCGTTACCTACAGATTACTATAGACTGTTGTGTTTTTGACAGATTCTGTTTTCAATGTGTTGTTTGCTTATTTTGATGAATCTATGGCTAGTAAAATAGTTTATAAACCATAGAGAAGTTGGAATACAGTAGGTTTAACACCAATATAAATAAACAATATGTTCATTACAGTACCTTGAAGTGGTGTTTTGTTTTCTTTCGCTAACGGAGCTCATGAGATTTTCTACTTTAAGTTTTGGGTTGTGAAGTTTTCAAGTTTTGGGTAAAGATTTGATGGATTATGGAACAAGGAGTGGCAAGAGCCTAAGCTTGGGGATGCCCATGGCACCCCCAAGATAATCTAAGGACACCTGAAATCCAAAGCTTGGGGATGCCCCGGAAGGCATCCCCTCTTTTGTCTACTTCTATCGGTAACTTTACTTGGAGCTATATTTTCATTTACCACATGATATGTGTTTTGCTTGGAGCGTCTTGTATTATTTGAGTATTTATTTATTAGTTTTCCACAATCATCCTTGCTGCACACACCTTTTTGAGAGAGACACACATGATTCGGAAATTGTTCGAATACTCGATGTGCTTCACTTATATCTTTTGAGTTATATAGTTTTTTCTCTAGTGCTTCACTTATATATTTTAGAGCACAATGGTGGATTTGTTTTATAGAAACTTTTTGTTCTCTCATGCTTCACTTACATTATTTTGAGAGTCCTACAAAACAGTGTGGTAAATTGCTTTAATTATGTTAGGCATTCAATATTAATAAAAAAATTCTTATGAGTGTGTTGAATACTATGAGAAGTTTGAAACTTGATAATTGTTTTGAGATATGGAGATGGTGATATTAGAGTCGTGCTAGTTGAGTAGTGTGAATTTGATAAATGCTTGTGTTGAAGTTTGTGGTTCCCGTAGCATGCACGTATGGTGAACCGTTATGTTAAGAAGTCGGAGCATGATGTATTTATTGATTGTCCTCCTTATGAGTGGCGGTCGGGGACGGGCAATGGTCTTTTCCTACCAATCTATACCCCTAGGAGCATGCGCGTAGTACTTTGCTTCAATAACTAATAGATTTTTGCAATAAGTATGTGAATTCTTTATGATTAATGTTGATTCCATGGATTATACGCACTCTCACCCTTCCACCATTGCAAGCCTCTCTAATACCACGCACCTTTCGCCGGTATCATACACCCACCATATACCTTCCTCAAAACAACCACCATACCTACCTATCATGGCATTTCCATAGCCATTCCGAGATATATTGCCATGCAAGTTTCCACCGTTCCATTTACTATGACACGCTCCATCATTGTCATATTGCTTCGCATGATCATGTAGTTGAAATTTTAGTTGTGGCAAAGCCACCGTTCATAATTATTTCATATAAGTCACTCATGCATCATTGCTATCCCAGTACACCGTCGGAGGCATTCATATAGAGTCATACTTTGTTCTAGTATCGCGTTGTAATCATTGAGTTGTAAATAAATAGAAGTGTGATGATCATCATTCATAGAGTATTGACCCAAAAAGGGAGAAAGGCCAAATAAAAAAAGAGGCCCAAAAAAAGAAAAGAATAAATAAATAAAAATGGGCAATACTACTATCCTTTTTCCACACTTGTGCTTCAAAGTAGCACCATGATCTTCATGATAGAGAGTCTCCTATGTTATCACTTTCATATACTAGTGGGAATTTTTCATTATAGAACTTGGCTTGTATATTCCAACGATAGGCTTCCTCAAATGCCCTAGGTCTTCGTGAGAAAGCAAGTGGGATGCACACCCACTTAGTTTCTTTTGTTGAGCTTTCATACATTTATAGCTCTAATGCATGGCAATCCCTACTCACTCACATTGATATATATTAATGGGCATCTCCATAGCCCGTTGATACGCCTAGTTGATGTGAGACTATCTTCTCCCTTTTTGTCTCCTCCGCAACCACCATTCTATTCCACCTATAGTGCTATGTCCATGGCTCACGCTCATGTATTGCGTGAAGATTGAAATAGTTTGAGAACACCAAAAGTATGAAACAATTTCTTGGTTTGTCATCGGGGTTGTGCATAATTTAAATACTTTGTGTGGTGAAGATGGAACATAGCCAGACTATATGATTTTGTAGGGATAACTTTCTTTGGCCGTGTTTTTTTGAAGAGACATAATTCCTTAGTTAGTATGCTTGAAGTATTATTATTTCTATGTCAATATTGAACTTTTGTCTTGCATCTTTCGGATCTGAATATTCATACCACAATTAAGAGAATTACATTGAAATTATGCCAAGTAGCATTCCACATCAAAAATTCTATTTTTATCATTTACCTACTCGAGGACGAGCAGGAATTAAGCTTGGGGATGCTTGATACGTCTCCAACGTATCTATAATTTTTGATTGTTCCATGCTATATTATATCCTGTTTTGGACAATGTTGGGCTTTATTATACACTTTTACATTATTTTTGGGACTAACCTATTAACCGGAGGCCCAGCCCAGAATTGTTGTTTTTTGCCTATTTTTGGGTTTCACACAAAAATAATATCAAACGGAGTCCAAAAGGGAATGAAACCTTCGGGAACGTGATTTTTGGAACGAACATGATCCAGAGGACTTGGACCCTATGTCAAGCAATCAACTAGGAAGGCACGAGGTAGGGGGGCGCGCCTACCCCCCAGGCCTGCCCTCCACCCTCGTGGGGCCCACGTTGCTCCACCGACGTACTCCTTCCTCCTATATATACCTACGTACCCCCAAACCACCAGATACGGAGCCAAAACCCTAATTCCACCGCCGTAACTTTATGTATCCATGAGATCCCATCATGGGGCATTTTTCGGAGTTCCGCCGGAGGGGGCATCGATCACGGAGGGCTTCTACATCAACACCATAGCCCCTCCGATGAAGTGTGAGTAGTTTACTTCAGACCTTCGGGTCCATAGTTATTAGCTAGATGGCTTCTTCTCTCTTTTTTGATCTCAATACAAAGTTCTCCCCCTCTCTTGTGGAGATCTATTCGATGTAATCTTCTTTTGCGGTGTGTTTGTTGAGATCGATGAATTGTGGGTTTATGATCAAGTTTATCTATGAACAATATTTGAATCTTCTCTGAATTCTTTTATGTATGATTGGTTATCTTTGCAAGTCTCTTCGAATTATCAGTTTGGTTTGGCCTACTAGATTGATCTTTCTTGCAATGGGAGAAGTGCTTAGCTTTGGGTTCAATCTTGTCGTTTCCTTTCCCAGTGACAGTAGGGGCAGCAAGGCACGTATTGTATTGTTGCCATCGAGGATAACAAGATGGGGTTTATATCATATTGCATGAGTTTATCCCTCTACATCATGTCATCTTGCTTAAAGCATTACTCTGTTCTCTTGAACTTAATACTCTAGATGCACTGCTGGATAGCGGTCAATGTGTGGAGTAATCGTAGTAGATGCAGGCAGGAGTCGGTCTACTTGTCTTGGACGTGATGCCTATATACACGATCATACCTAGATATTCTCATAACTATGCTCAATTCTGTCAATTGCTCAACAGTAATTTGTTCACCCATCGTAATACTTATGCTCTCGAGAGAAGCCTCTAGTGAAACCTATGGCCCCCGGGTCTATTTTCCATCATATGAATCTTCCAATACTTAGTTATTTCCTTTGCCATTTATTTTACTTGCATCTTTATTTCTCTTTATCATAAAAATACCAAAAATATTATCTTATCATATCTATCAGATCTCACTCTCGTAGGGGACCGTGAAGGGATTGACAACCTCTTTGTCGCGTTGGTTGCAAGGAGTTTATTTGTTTGTGTAGGTGCGAGGGACTCGTGCATGGCCTCCTACTGGATTGATACCTTGGTTCTCAAAAGCTGAGGGAAATACTTACGCTGCTCTGCTGCATTACCCTTTCCTCTTCAAGGGAAAACCAACGCAGTGCTCAAGAGGTAGCAGTGATTATTCCATAACGGCGAGAGATCGCATTAAGTCCAGGGCCTCATTTAGGAGCAAAGGCTGGACGGGGAGCTGAGGACCTACGGAGCTGGGCATGGTAGAATCTACCTAGCCGTGCTCGCTGGACGCAGACCTCGAGAGTTCGGAGTTGGCGTCCAGAGGAGAGTTTGGCTCTCCGATGATAGGGAGAGTCCTGTTTTATTTTAGTTTTGCCGAAAATATAGTCGCCTTTGGGCCTCCGGCAGAGAGCTCCATAGTAGGAGAGAGTCCGGTAGGCTTCAAACTCCCATCTTCAGATGAGGTGGTCTGCTATGGATCTAAGGCCAGGGTAGGGATGATAGTTGGTCTTTGAGCGGTGCCTGATGATGGATCCGACGGGTTTTCTTCTTGAAGACAAGGAATAGCGGTCGAGGCCGTAAACCCATCGAAGATCAAGTCTCCTTGGATATCGGCGATGTAATTCAAGTTTCCGAACCTGATCTGATGACTAAGGGCATAGCTATCGATCTATTCGAGGTGACCAATTGAATTGGCCCGCAGAGCGAAACCGCCAAACACAAAAAGTTGACCAGGGAGAAAAGTTTCCCCGGAAACAAGATCGTTGTTGATGATCGAATGAGCCATTGTACCTTCTGCCGACGACACTCTGGAACTCTCAATCAAAGCACCAATGTCAGTGTCAAAACTGGTCGATCTCGGGTAGGGGGTCCCGAACTGTGCGTCTGAGGATCGAAGGTAACAAGGTACACGGGGAACACGATGTTTACCCAGGTTCAGGCCCTCTTAATGGAGGTAAAACCCTACGCCCTGCTTGATTGTATTTGATGAGTATAGGGGTTACAAGAGTCGATCTACCTAGAGATCATAATGGCTAAACCCTAGATATCTAGCCTCTATGGACTAAACCCTCCGGTTTATATAACATCGGTGGGGCCTAGGGTTGTACAGAGTCGGCTTGCAGAAGAAAGAAATTACATATCTGGACGCCAGTCCTGCCATCCACACATAGGAGAGTCCTATCCAGAAATGGGGGAAGGTATTCTACCTTGTATCTCCACGGCCCATCAGTCCGGCCCATATCACACAGCCCGGATACCCGAGGACCCCCAAATCCAGGACTCCCTCAACGGGCGGGGTCTCTAATGCGTACAACGACTAATCCTGTTCGTGGGAAGCCAACCGGCTGGGTCGGAACAGAGAAACTACGTCGTCGTGTTCATGGGGAGGCAACGGAATGCATCGTGTTCATCGGGAAGCAACATAATATGTCAGCTTGGATGGAACAGCCGATACGAGGTCTGGTGTATCGCAGAACGGAGGAAAC
This sequence comes from Triticum urartu, assembly GCF_056163025.1. Classification (NCBI taxonomy): domain Eukaryota; kingdom Viridiplantae; phylum Streptophyta; class Magnoliopsida; order Poales; family Poaceae; genus Triticum; species Triticum urartu. Next base: position 307,264,724 of record NC_141874.1, read on the forward strand.
GGGCCTTCTGTTCGACCGTGTATGGTCGAAACGGGGTCCTGTTCATCGGGAATGGTTTGGCGTACCGCAAAATGGAGGAAACAGACTTGTGTTCGACCATGTACAGTCGAAACGGGGGCCTGCTGATCGGGAGGGGTGTGGCCTACCGCAAAATAGAGGAAACAAACTTCTCTTCAACCGCCTACGGTCAAAACGGGGTCCTGTTCATCGGGAGGGTTGTGGCATACCGCAAAACGGGACTCCACGGGCTACTGTTCATCCACCGTCGACTTCCTCCAGCCTCCACCTGCTACTGTTCATCCATCGTAGATTTCCTCCAGCCTCGACCAACTACTATTCATCCACGGGGTTCCTGTTCATCCAGGCTCCACCGGCTACTGTTCATCCAGCCCTCCATGGGGTCTTGTTCATCCAACTTCCACCGGCTACTGTTCATCCAGCCCTCCATGGGTCCTGTTCAACCAGCCCCTCCACGGTGTCCTGTTCAACCAGCCCTCCATGTACGGGGCCCCTCCACCGGTTACTGTTCATCCACACCCATGCCTCCTTGATCGGGGTCCTATTCATCCAGCGGCAACGGCCTCTACTACCATGGGATGATGTTCATCCAAGCCCCACCAGGAACTGTTCATCAAGAGGCAGCTTCGATCGGCTTCAGTTAGTAGCAGTAGCGAAGGAATCACTCGGGTTCAGTTAACAACAAGGGTTCGATCGGGGTTCAGTAATGTAGCTAGTGCAATCGCTCGGGTTTAGTTAGAGCCCAACACCTCGCTCAGGTTTAGTTAGAGCGCAACGCCTCGCACACACACGCGTACGTGTACGAGAGAAACGCGCAAACCTCCATGCATCACTCGGCCTTGACCACCCACCGTAACCGGGAACTCCCTGATATTTTCCTTGCCCTTGCTTCAACCACAAATTTTTCCGTCATGGACGGCCCAAAGAATGTCATGTAGGTGCGTCTCCGGCCCGCACATGATGAAAAGCCCATTTTCTGTCATGATTTTTTGTGATACAAATAGGAACCCACCACATTTATGATTATACCGGGTTTTGTCACAATAATCGTCATAGAGGTGTCATAAGCATGACAGAATTTTTTTTCGTTTGGCCCAAAATGTCACGTATGTGTATTTTTTTTGTACTGACCCCAATCATGGCACTGGCGTAGTAATGAACAATGAGGCATCAAATCACAAAGCTGCTCCTTTCCTGCAGTTAAGAGGGACGAAGTAATGCTAAAAAAATAAGTTGGAGGGACGAAGCATCCGTCATTTCACTCGTTGCTGAATCCACTTCTCCCTCATCTTCTTCAAGTTAACCACGTATAGCTTCTGTCGTTGTTCTGCCTCATGTGGGACGCGGATCGGCTTGGTAAAGCACTGACACGTGGGACTGCATGTTAGCAAACCGCCAGGCCAACATCCTCCTAAAATAAGAAACCTCCCCTGCCTGCCGCGTGTCAAAATGACCTCCTTTTTACTAATCTTGATACTATAATTTTTCAGATCAATATAATCAAGATTTGTATAGATAGCAGACAGGAGCAAACCAAGTGGTACGGTTAAGGGCATCCACAATGTGTAGCCAAATGTGAAAATAGCTTTTGGCATTGATGGGAACCATTGTGGATGGTGCTGCCAAAGCTAAAAAGATGAAACCGAAACTCCCTAACACTACTGGAATCAGGATCTTTGCTGTCAGCCAGCTCTTTGCCCTCAGCTAGCTGATGGCAAAGAAGGTCTTTGCCATAAGCATACAGAAAGTTGACAACAAAGAAAGACCGGACGGCAAAGAGTGTGTTTGCCGCCAGCTAGCTCTTTGCCGTCAGCTAGCAGACGGCATAGAAGATTTGCCGTCAGCTAGCTTATAGCAAAGAGGGAGGGTGGCCCACTAGTGAGAACAACCTAACGGCCACTTTTTTGCCGTCTACTAGCTGACGGTAAAGAAGCTCGCCATTCACGAGTAGACGACAAAGAAAGTTGCAACCTAATGGCCGTTCCCCCCCGGCCCCACCCCACTAGCAACGCTCTGTGCCGTCTGCTAGAAGACAACAAAGAAGTTAAAACTAACTAAAACGGCCGGCCCCGTGCCCCACCCCTCTCTCTCTCTCCCTCACCTCACCGGCGCCACCCCAATGCACCAACGGACCTCGCGCCGCCCTAACGCCCGCGCCACCCTGACGCCCTCGCCGCCCATGCCATGCCAACGCCCTTGCCGCCCACGCCACCCTGACGCCCCCGCCGCCCCGATGCCCTCGCCGGCCGACCGCCCCGCCGCCTCGACCACGAGGCGCCCCGCGGTACCGACGCCCTAGCCACCCCGACAGCCCGCCGCCCTAGTGCCCCGCCGACACACTCCGGTGAGCTCCCCCTGTTTTTTTTCTACTGCTAGTAAATAGGTTAGTTAGTACTATTAGTTTCTTTTTCTCTGCTGCTAATAATTAGGTTAGTTAGTACTGTTAGTTTCGTTAGTTTGGTTTTCTAGGTTACTTTGATTTTCTAGGTTAGTTAGGTTAGTGTCATTCCTCTCATGTCTTCTTTTGTCAGATTTTGTTTTATGTAGTAATTTAAGTTCTGTTTCGTTGACTTGTTTGTTTGAGTTTGTGTTTCTATTTGTCCGGTGATGAAAAACCTGTTAATCATACCATCTTTAGCGACTGATTGGTCGCTGTGCACCCATGCTGTCGTTCTGCAATTCTGAGGAAAAATGGAACATCTTAGCATAATTTTTGTGAGTATTTCTGAACTTATGCTGCGAAAATGTGCAATTCTAATGTCCACATTGGCTATGTCGTAATTTTTAGCAAAATGTTAATTGGGCTAGAATTTTTCAAACAGGCTATCCTTTTGGTGGATCTTGAGTTGCTTACTGCTACTTTTTTGATCATAAGCATAATCCTATTTGCCTAGAAAGCATTGTCTGACAGCTCAACCATTTGTTATGAAACTCTTTAAATATTCTTATTTGAACTTAGGAATCTGTGTAACGTTTCTGGTTGATTTTTCTTTCATAATTGGAGATTGTTGTCTATGGATCCTGGTGATGACTTGTGATGTTAAAAATTAGTGGCCTAATTCATACATTGATGAGATTTATATTATCACTCTGAGTGATCTGTCCAACAACATATCCAACTTTTTTATGTTTGTGTTTTTTGATGATATTTCTGTTATCTGGACACAAATGTTCATAAATTGTTTATTTGCTTTGATCTTTGTTGTTAATTTTTGGTTTAAAATATTTCTCTATGAAGAGAGTACAAGCAGATCTTTGTTGTTATCTCGACACTTTTGCTTTGATCTTTAGACTAGGTTAGTTAGGTTAGTTTCTAGGTTAGTTAGGTTAATTAGTTTGTAGGTTAGTTAGGTTAGTTTTTAGGTTAGTTAGGTTAGTTCTGTTAACCAGTTCTAGTTTTAGTTTTACTAATTACTACTCCTAGAAAACAACCATGTAAATGATTAGGATTAGGATGCATATGCATCCCTTTTCTTTTGTTTCTTGAAAATCAGAAAAGAAAAAGAAAAGGCAGGTTTAGTCATCATTTGTCAATTAGTTGGCTAATGGTTTCTATAATTATTTGACCATGGGCATGGACAGGTAGCAACTAGGAAAGGTAGAATTTTGCATAAATGGTTTTTGTTGGATTGTTTATTTGACCAATGAGCTTCCCTAATTTTTCTCAAATATTTTGGAAACACTAAAATAATTTTAACCTATTAAAGACAAATTCTGCCGTTACGAAAAAGTGTTTAATTAGTTAGTTAGTTATTTTTTAGGTCAATTACTTAGTTAGTTGGTTAATTTTTATAGGTGTTGTTTTCACCCAACAATTCTTTTATTATGTTTATGTTGTACTAAATTTGTTTACTCTTCGTCATCACAGGTGTTGACAAATGGTGGGCGCGGGTCGAGAGTGCTCCAAGGCTCCTTCCTCGGCGCGTGCTGGGAGGGGCGTTATTATTCCACCGCAACACCTCTGAATAGCGCTGGACGATAGTATGCAGACACTGGTGGTCACTTCTTCTTCGGCCGAGAGAGGTCGGGGAAGCTAAAGAGGGCTGGTAGAGGTGGACGTGGTAGTGGGAGAGGTAGGGAGGCTGCTGCGCCTTCCTCGCCACCACCCCCAGCTGTTTCTCCGGACCACCGTAGTGCTCCGTCTCAGATGGACCCGTCTCAGACTCCGGTCGACGAGCCTCGGGTCGACGAGCCTTCGCCCTAGGAGACTCGGGTCCCAGAGCTTTCATCCCAGGAGACTTGGGTCCCACAGTCTTTGTCCCAGGAGACTCGGGTCCCGGAGTCTTCGTCCCACGTGACTCCGGAGACAAGTGGCCATGCTGATGGCGAGGAGACCTGGTCTGACGATAGTTTTAGCGAGGGCGAGCTGGTTGAGCAGGGCAAGAAGTTCTACGAGCGTGGTGGTACAAAGCTCCTGGCCATGCCGGCGACCCATGATCGGAGATGGTTGATTGAGCCTAACGGGGAGAAGTAAGTGCATTTACTCTTTTTTAACATTTGTCCTTCATCTTTCTTCAAATTAATATCTAATGTGTTGGCCTTGTCATACTGCACGGGTTGGAAATACGCCTCTGGTGCACGCACGCCCAACCAGGTCCTTGGTGTGCTTTGTCGGCACCACTTCTCGGGGTGGGTCATGTTACCCGGTGAGGGTCAAGTTCCACAGCTAGCACTGAGCTGGGAGCTTTACGTGGCTGCGTCGGCCCCCTGAAGGAGAGGGTCGACAGTGTCTTATGCGAGACGATGGCCGACATTGTGAGGCGGGGGTTTTGGGTAATTTCTCCTTTACATAATTAAAAATCAACAGTACCTAGTGCTTGTACTAATCAGTGTTGTCTTGTTCGATTGCAGACCTTCTACAGGTGTACTGAGGAACACGAGGAGGAGGCGCCTACTTCAGAACTTACGGCACGACGCTAGGGTGCAGGCTGTTAGAGACTACTACACCTCGACTAACATTAGGAGGGCCAAGTAAAAGTGCCGCGCCAAGTATCTAAGTAAGGAGAAGTACATGAAGGTAATTACCTATTCTTAAGGCCTTGTACTTAGTTTCCTTGATTTCATTCGTAGGCGTAGCGCTGAAATTTCTCTTTGCCAAATATAGGTGCCCCCAAGATGGTGTGCAGATATGATGGACTATTGGGAGGCATTGGTGGATGAGTGGTGCTCTCCCCAATGGCTAGCCAAACACAACAACGCCAGGGATAAGTGTGCCGAAATGCGAGGTGTGCCACACCATAAAGGGAGCTCCAACCTGTTTGAGTACAGGGATCACTGGGTTTGTGGTTTGCTTCACGATTCATGCAATTTCATTCTTCATGCTAGCTTGAGCCCTTAACTAATATGTTGTTCCTCTCTTTTAGGCGCATCACAACAAGAAGGAGGTGCCACCACTTTACGACCTCTATGCCATGGCCCATACTGCACCGTACAAGAAGGCCAAGGCATTCTCTGAGTCTGACCTCGATCATCTAAAGATCTTGACCAACATCTCCTCCCACAACAAGCTTGTGAGGTACACAGACTGGGGGAAGGCGATGAAAGGGGGTGAATTCAACCCGAGCCAGAGTGCTTTTGATCCAGAGCTCGTGATGCTATTTGGTGAAGGGAGGAAACATGGCTCAGCAACCATTGGGGATGGACTGATACAGTGTCCTAGAACTCTTCGGGTGATCAAGAAACGCTAGACGAGCTCTCTTCCTGAGATGAGTCCTCGTCCACGACCAATTGTGCTCTCCATCGAGGCTAGGGCCTAGGAGCTTTTGGCGGAGGCAAATAGGCAGGCGGCATAGAGGGAGAAGTAGTTGGAGGATAGGACGACTAGGGTGATGGAGGAGGTGAGGAACCGGAATGACTTGGGTCACTGGGCCCTATGTGAGCTCCTGGTGGTAAGTTCCTCCTGCATATTAGCAAAATCCTGCATGTAGTGTTCGTTTCATTACTAACTAATATGACTGACTCGTGAAAACAAAATGTATAGTCCGTGTGCGAGAAAAACGGTCAGACCCCTCCGTCGATGCCCCAGATTGGTATAGCGGACACAGTGAGTTTCATTAGTTACTAGTATTCACATTTCAGTTGCATCATGGTAACGAGACATTGCAAATGATCTTTGGTGTAGCATGCCTCCTGACAAGCATCGACCGATCCTTCTTCGTCTCGCAACAGCGCAATCCTGACCGCTCCTTCTCCGTCTGGCACTAGCGCACACCCGATAGGTCCTTCACCTCCGTGATGATGGTACGTTTTCCCAAGTGACATAATAACCTTACTTAGCTCCAAACTGACGTACTTTACCTAGGACAGCTATAAGATGACCTATACTTAGCATTTTTCCTCCTAAATGACTTAATATGCTTAGTTAGCTAAAAACAAGCATAACTACCTATGATATCTCAATAATGATCTATACTTATCTTAGCTAGTTCATTTATTACATAATTAGGTCACTTGGGTAAAAAAAATGGCATAAAAACCTAGGTTTAGGTCCAAAATGACATAGACTTAGCTTATTTTCCTCGAAAATGACATAATAACCTTACTTAGCTCCAAACTGATATACTTTACGTAGGATAGCTATAAGATGACCTATACTTAGCATTTTTTCCTCCTAAATGACTTAATATGCTTAGTTAGCTAAAAACAGGCATAACTACCTAGGATAGCTCAATGATTATCTATACTTAGCTTATCTAGTTCATTTATGACATAGTTAGCTCACTTGGGTAAAAATGGCATAATAACCTAGGTTTAGCTCCAAAATGACATAGACTTAGCTTATTTTCCTCGAAAATGACATAATAACCTTGCTTAGCTCCAAACTAAGATACTTTACCTAGGATAGCTATTAAATGACCTATACTTAGCATTTTTTTCCTCCAAAATGACAAAATATGCTAAGTTAGCTCAAAAATGTCATAACTACATAGGTTAGCTAAAAAATGACCTATACATAGCTTCTTCAGTTCATTTATGACATACTTAGCATACTTAGGTAAAAATGGCATGATAACCTTGGTTTAGCTCCAAAATGACATAGACTTAACTTATTTTCCTCCTAAATGACAAAATAACCTTACTAAGCTCCAAAATGACTTATTTACCTAGCTTATCTCTAAAATGACGTACACTTGGCATTTTTACCTAGCTTAGCTAAAAAATGGCATTTTTACCTACCTTAGTTAGAAGAAGAAGAACATAAAGAATAGGAGAGGAGAAAAAAAAGAAGAAAAATTCTTCTTTTTCTTCTTCTTCTTCTTCTTCTTCTACTTCTCCTTCTTCTTCTTCTTCTTCTTCTTCTTCTTTTTCTTCTTCTTCTTCTAGCTAGTCTTCTTGTTCTTCTTGTTCTAACTTTTTTCTTTCCCAATTTGCAAATTTGCTTTATATGAGGAGCTTGCGTTCATGGATTCCACTCTTCTCCCTATGCTTCTTTTATGTTTTTGGAAACTTGTTGCGAACTTGTTGTTGGATATGTATGTATGGATGAAACCATTTTGTGTTGGATATGTTGTTGGATAACTTGTTGTTGAAAACTTGTTATATATATGTTGTTGGAAACTTGTTATATAAATGCTATTGGAAACTTGTTATATATATGCTGTTGGAAACTTGTTATATATATATATATGAAATTCTGTGAAATTCAATGAATTTAAAAAAACAGGAAAAACAGGTGTTGTACGGGCTCTTTGCAGTCTGCTGGCAGATGGAAAAGAGCTTTGCCATCCGCCAGCGGACGGCAAACCTGCCATGTGGCAGCTACCTATGCAACCTGGGGGCCACTGTGGCTGGCCTATTTGGTCAGTTTGTCGTCTGCTGGCAGACGGCAAAGACCTTTGCATCATTGCCATCCGCTGGCAGATGGCAAAGCATGCCATTAACCCCCTAACGGAACTAACCTGCCACGTGCGCCATCCATGCCCTTTGTCATCTGCCAGCGGACGACAAAGGCATCAACATCTTTGCCGTCAGCCATGGCAAACGGCAAAGATCCTGATTCCTTGTGACGCCCCCGATTTGACCGTACACTAATCATGCACGCAAATATGTACGATCAAGATCAAGGACTCACGGGAAGATATCACAACACAACTCTACAAATAAAATAAGTCATACAAGCATCATATTACAAGCCAGGGGCCTCTACAAGAGCTCGATCATAGACGAGTCAGCGGAAGCAACAATATCTGAGTACAGATATAAGTTAAACAAGTTTGCCTTAAGAAGGCTAGCACAAACAGGGATACAGATCGAAAGAGGCGCAGGCCTCCTGCCTGGGATCCTCCTAAACTACTCCTGGTCGTCGTCAACGGGCAGCACGTAGTAGTAGGCACCTCCGGTGTAGTAGGAGTCGTCGTCGAAGGTGGCGTCTGGCTCCTGGGCTCCAACATCTGGTTGCGACAACCAGGTAGAAGGGATAGGTGGAAAAGAGGGAGAAAGCAACCGTGAGTACTCATCCAAAGTACTCGCAAGCAAGGAGCTACACTACATATGTATGCATTGGTATCAACTGGAATAAGGCTATCATATGTGGACTGAACTGCAGAATGCCGGAATAAGAGGGGGATAGCTAGTCCTTTCGAAGACTACGCTTCTGGCAGCCGCCGTCTTGCAGCATGTAGAAGAGAGTAGACTGAAGACCTCCAAGTAGCATCGTATAGCATAATCCTAACCGATGATCCTCCCCTCGTCGCCCTGTGAGAGAGCGATCACCGGTTGTATCTGGCACTTGGAAGGGTGTGTTTTATTAAGTATCCGGTTCTAGTTGTCATAAGGTCGAGGTACAACTCCAAGTCGTCCTGTTGCCGAAGATCACGGCTATTCGAATAGATTAACTTCCCTGCAGGGGTGCACCACATTCCCCAACACGCTTGATCCCATTTGGCCGGACACACTTTCCTGGGTCATGCCCGGCCGCGGAAGATCAACACGTCGCAGCCCCACCTAGGCACAATAGAGAGGTCAGCACGCCGGTCTAAACCTAAGCGCATAGGGGTCTGGGCCCATCGCCCATAGCACACCTGCACGTTGCAAACGCGGCCGGAAGCAGATCTAGCCCCCTTAATACAAGCGCGAGCTTACGATCCAATGCGGCGCGCGCCACTCAGTCGCTGACGTCATGAAGGCTTCGGCTGATACCACGACGCCGGGATACCCATAACTACTCCCGCGTAGATGGTTAGTGCGTATAGACCAAATGGCCAGACTCAGATCAAATACCCAGATCTCGTTAAGTGTGTTAAGTATCTGCGAACGCCGACCAGGGCCAGGCCCACCTCTCTCCTAGGTGGTCTCAACCTGCCCTGTTGCTCTGCCACAAAGTAACAGTCGGGGGCCGTCGGGAACCCAGGCCCACCTCTACCGGGATGGAGCCACCTGCCCCTTCAGCCCCCATCTCCGAACAGTATCATAAGTAATGTAACTGTGTAAAGTATTTAGTATATGCCCGTGATCACGGCCCAGTAGTATAGCATGGCAGACGGACAAGAGTGTAGGGCCACTGATGGAACACTAGCATCCTATACTAAGCAGTAGGATAGCAGGTAATGGTAACAACAGTAGTAGCAAGGACAGGCTATGCATCAGGATAGGAATAACGGAAAGCAGTAACATGCTACACTACTCTAATGCAAGCAGTATAGAGAAGAGTAGGCGATATCTGGTGATCAAAGGGGGGCTTGCCTGGTTGCTCTGGCAAGAGAGAGGGGTCGTCAACACCGTAGTCGAACTGGGGGTCCTCGGCATTCTCGGGGTATACCGGAAAGAAGTAATGGAGGGGGAACACAATAAATAACAGAGCAATCAAAGTATAACATGGCAATGCGCGATGCAAGAGGTGACCTAACGCGGTAGTAAGTGATACTGGTGAAGGGGGGCAAACGTCCGGGAAAGTATTCCCGGTGTTTCGCGTTTTCTGATAGACAGGCCGGAGGGGAAAAGTTGCAGGTTTAATATGCTAGGGATGCGTGGCTGACAAACGGATTGCGTATGCGGATTCGTCTCGTCGTTCTGAGCAACTTTCATGTACAAAGTATTTTCATCTGAGTTACGGATTATTTTATATTAATTTATAAAGATTTAATCATTTTCTAGATTTCTTGGATTTAATTTAATTCGAAATTCATTTAAATAATAAATGCTATGGGTACACAAAAGTGTACCCAAAGAGGTGCTAGTGAGGCTAACAGGTGGGGCTAGTTGACTGAGTCAACTGCCCAGTCAGCAGATGCTGATAGTGGGGTCCAGGGGCTGAGTCAGCAGTCCAGTTGCGGTCAACATATGGACCGTTGACTGGTCAAACTGGCTGGTGGGACCCAGCTGTCATAGAGACAGTGTAAATTAATTGTTTAATTAATTTTAACAGATTAGGTGGGGGCCACATGTCATTGACTTAGATAATTTTAAACAGGCTTTTAAAAGAAAAGGGTCCACATGTCATTTCCAGTTATTCAACTAACAGTTTTATTAGGTTCTATCTAATTACGTGGTTAGGGGATTGGTTAAACCGGGCGGGCCCACACATCAGTGGGTCAACCCACTATTAGAACGTGCGTGTGCGCGTGCGCGTGTGCCCGTGGGTGAGTTCAGAGGACGACGGCGCGCGCGGAGCTGGGTGCTCCGGCGACCAAAAGGGGCAGCCCGGGTGCCAAACGGATAAGCGGGAAGCGCCGCGTCGAGCTGCCTTCGTTTGTAGCTAGGAGCGGCTGAAACAACCGGGGGCGGCGACTATGGCGGAGCTAGCGGCAAACGGCGCTGGAGGGCACGGGGAGGAGGGGGAAAAGGCTGTGGAGGGCCGGAGGCTCACAGCGGAAGCAGCAGGGTGTTCGATGGAGCCGGTGGAGGTTGGGGTCGAGCGGATCGACGACGAGGTTAGCGGCGGCGTCCGACAGTGTCGGAGCAGGGGGCGCCGGTCGATGAGGGGAGTCCGGCGAGGGGAGCATGGCGAGGGAGGCCAGATCCGCGACGAGGCCTTCGGGGTCCGTCCTCTCCGGCGAGGAGGCGGCTTGGCGCGGCACGGACGCGGAGGACCAGGCGGGTGCGGCCATGGCAGGAGCTTCTGCGTAATGGTGGCACGAGGACGACGATAGGCGGCGGATCCCCGGGCGCGGGCCTGGGGACGGCGACGGTGGTGGGGCTCCGGCGCGGCAGGGGATGGGGCGCAGGGGCCTGGTGCTGGAGAACGAGAGGGAGTGGGGTATCGGTCGGGGCAGTTGGGGTCAACCCCGATCTAGATCGGATCGGGGGAAGAGCGTAGTGGGGGGGGTGCGACGGGCTAGGGTTTCTGGTGGTGGGAGGGAGGCCAAGTAGGCCAGGAGCGTGCGGGGGTGGGCCGGCAAGCCGCTCGGCCGCTCGGCCAACTGGGCCAAGGCCCAATCGGGGGGTGTTTCTTTGTGTGTGTGTGTGTGTGTGTGTTTTTCTAGTTTGTCCTTTTTAACTTAGTTTCTATTCATTTTAGTTTTAGTAAAATACAAAAATCGTACCTAATTTAGTAGAGGTAATTATGCCACTGCCACAAACATTTTGACACATTTAATACAGTAGTTTGTATTTGTTTATCATTATTTTTAAGAGCATTTAAATATTAGTTTTGCCGCCGATTTACTTATTATAGTGCAACTGAATAATCTACAGAAGTGTGGTTTCTCCACCAATAATTAGTATGGATTATTTGCCACATGCCAAACATTTTAATTTTAATGTTTGAAAACATTTACCGTTAAACTTAATCCAAATCTGAATTTGGATCGGTTCTGAACTAACGCGAGCTAGCAACAGTAATCGAGGTGACATGGCATCATTAGCAGATATTACTGTAGCTTAATTATCCGGGCGTCACATTCCTGTAGTGTAATTGATTGATTGAAGGAATAGTAAAATGCAACCTCTCTGCTCTTTTTCCCATGGCTGGACGCATGTCTAGCATAGAGCACAGAGTCTACTCCCCTGTCCCTTCTATCACAAATCACAAAGCAGTGAGGCGAAAAATCACAAAGCACGGATGAAGCAACCATCATTTCACTCTTCGTTGACTCTGCTTCTCTATCATCTTCTTCGAGAAACCATCTAACCGCACTAAGCTAGATGGACGATCCTATTGTGTAGTACTAGTACATTTATGCGTCCTTTGGTTCAACAGACTTCCTGGACGCAAAGAAGGCGGTTTTCTCAGCTTGTAGGCGGCACTTGTGAATGACTTACCGTGATCTCCCTCAATGGTGTTCTCCGTCGAACGCACTTCGCCAAACCACAACGTTCGAGATATGGTCGACGTCACTGCAATGGGGGAAGGAGGTCAAATAGTTACTACCTCCATTTTTTTGTATACAAGGCCAGTATCAAAATTACAATTTACAGAAGGCCACTAACACTAATCATGGAAAAAAATGATCGGGATTGCCTCGTACTAGCAACTAAGGACATTAATATACCCTTGCATGCATGCGAAAGTGAGAAGGTTGGTTTGCATGTTGCTGCATTAATGAAGCGATGAGGAGTGAGATGGTTAGCTCTTTGGGTGTTGGAGAAAGAAATACGCATTAATTGACATGTCAAACGAGGATTTGTATAGAACAATCTCGGGAAGGAAAACCCCGCCTTTCTTTTTTAACACAAGTAGTACGTACGTACTTGTATCCTGTTTGGGTCTAGGCCTTGCATTGCCATACTTCACCACACATTTTTGCCAAGCTTGCCTAATGTTTTCAAAATGAAAAGGAGGTACACTTGCACACGGTTGTCACGGTCGCACCACACCCTCACACATTCGCTCCTGCACGCTGCAAACCCAACCAAGGGAACGCACCCTCACTGACACATGCTACCGCATGTGATCAAACCAAACTCAACCAAGCTACCGCTGACACATATTTTCGTTCATACAGTATGTTTATCCAACCGCATGTTGGGGAAGATCCATATTGACCGCGCAGTAGTCTGTTGGGGAAGAAGAAGAGGTGAGAGGAAGGGTTAGGAGATGTAGGAGACAGCTTGTCATGCAACAAATTGCTTGTATCTTCACAAGCTACTCGGTAAGACGGCATACGAGCTCCTCACCGGTAACAAACCCCAAGTTGGATACTTTCGAGTATTCGGCTCAAAGTGCTACATTCTTGATAAGCATCGTCGTTCTAAATTTGCTCCTAAGTCTCATGAAGGTTTCTTACTTGGTTATGGATCAAACTCTCACTACCGTGTCTACAACAATTTCACCTGAAAGGTCGAAGAAACGGTAGATGTGAAGTTTGATGAATCTAACGGCTCGCAAGTAGAGCAATTGCCAATTGATGTAGGAGACAAAGATCCCTCGGAAGCAATCCAAGACTTGTCTATTGGCAAGATTCGTCACCCGAAGATAAAGGAGAGTACCTCGTCCGTCCAAGTGGAAGCTTCTAACTCACGACAAGGTGAACCAAGAGTTGATACGGAAGCATCCACGAGTGGGACACACCAATATGAAGAAAATGAGGAAGTACACCAAGATGAACGTCAACAACCTCCTTCTCCACCATGACAAGAGAACGACAACGATAGCAATGAAGAAGGCCAAGAATAAGAACAAGATGAAGAAGATGTTCAACCAAGACCCAAGCAAAAGCTTTCATGAGTTTGAGCAAGAATTTCTAAAGATCATCCCGTGGAGAAAATCTACAATGATATCCAAACCGGGAGAATCACTCGCTCTAAAACTCGTTTGGCTAACTTTTGTGAACATTACTCATTCATCTCTAGCATTGAACCTATGAAGGTTGAAGAAGCATTGGAGGATCCGGACTTGATAAACGCTATGCATAAAGAGCTACACAACTTTGAGAGAAATCAAGTGTGGACATTGGTCGAGAAGCCCGACAACAACCACAACATCATCGGTACCAAATGGGTGCTTCGCAACAAGCAAGATGAAGATGGACAAGTGGTTTGCAACAAAGCACGTCTCGTCGCCCAAGCCTACACACAAGTCGAAGGTATGGACTATGGTGAGACATATGCTCCCGTTGCTAGACTTGAGTCCATTCGCATCTTACTTGCTTATGCTAATCACCATGATATCACTTTGTACCAAATGGACATTAAAAGTGCTTTTCTAAATGGTGAAATTGAGGAGGAAGTTTATGTTAAGCAACCTCCCGGCTTTGTCAATCCTAAGAAACCTAATCATGTCTACAAACTTCACAAAGCCCTTTATGGTCTTAAACAAGCTCCTAGAGCATGGTATAAATGCTTGACCAAGTTCCTTATTGAAAAAGGCTTTGAAATTGGAAAAATAGATTCTACTCTTTTTACTAAAAGGGTTAATGGAGAACTATTTGTATGCCAAATTTATGTCGATGATATTATATTTGGATCAACTAACCCTCATTTTAGTGAAAAGTTTGGGAAGCTAATGTCGAAGAAGTTTGAGATGTCTATGATGAGTGAACTCAAATTCTTTCTTGGTTTGCAAATCAAGCAAACTAAGGAAGGAACCTTTGTCTCTCAAACGAAGTACACCAAGGACTTATTCAAGAAGTTCAATATGCAAGAATGCAAAGGTATGACTACACCCATGCCTACTAGTGGACATCTTGATTTGACCAAAGATGGTGAACCGGTTGATCAAAAGGTTTACCGCTCTATGATTGGTTCATTGTTATATCTATGTGCTTCACGTCCCGATATCATGCCAAGTGTGTGCATGTGTGCACGATATCAAGCTACTCCTAAGGAATGTCATCTTAAGGCCGTGAAGAGGATAGTGAGATACTTAATACATACACCAAATTTTGGCATTTGGTATCCAAAGAGGGCTTCCTTTGATCTTGTTGGCTACTCCGACTCGGACTATGCCGGTGACAAGGTTGATAGAAAGTCCACTTCGGGTACTTGTCAATTCCTTGGTAGATCTCTTGTGGCATGGTCTTCCAAGAAACAAAACTCGGTATCCTTATCCACCACCGAAGCGGAATACATTGCCGTTGGTTCATGCTGTGCTCAATTACTTTGGATGAACCAAAATCTAAAGATTATGGAATATATGTGAAACATGTTCCATTACTTTGTGACAATGAAAGTGCTATCAATATTGCTCACAATCCCGTGCAACACTCTTGAACTAAGCATATTGAAGTTCGTCATCATTTCATTCGAGATCACATTGCTAAGGGTGACATAAACCTTAAGCATGTTCGCACCAATAAGCAATTAGCGGATATATTCACTAAACTACTTGATGAGAAAGTGTTTTGCAGGTTAAGAGGTGAATTGAACATCATTGATGCTTCAAACTTGGAGTAGGAACTCCATTGGATACATGCAAGACTTGAGCTTACGACTAATCACTTGATATTTCTCCTATGGTGATTATCTTATGTCTTGAAAAATTGCATCTTGCATGTTATCTAACCCTTGTAGGTACTTGGATGAATCTAATTCTATGAGATTGCAACTCACTCACATCTTGAGCAATCTCTACATCACCAAGTCTCTACACAATGGTGGTTGATGACAAGGAAGCACGAAAACTTTCAAACATATCCTTTGACAAATTCTATGTTGAGTTTCATGATTGTCATGTTGGATAAACAAGTGCTCTTACTTGCGAAAACTAACCCATGTAGGTAGATGAACTCAAAATCCAAAGGGTGCTCCCAACTCTTGATGGGCTACATCAACCTTGAGCAACCCACACAAGTTCAACTACATGATCAAGATCAACACCGCCACCCAAGGTATGTTATTCCATCTTAGAGTAGCTTTACTCCAAGTCATGAGTCAAAGTAACTCGCAAGATGTGAATACATCAAGATACTTCAACAAAAAATGGTAACCCCATTTTGAGCTTAAACGATGAGTACGACCTATGATCAAGTGATCTCACTTGACTCCTAAGTCAATATACTCTAATATAGGTGACTTTGTCACCGCCCAACTCTAGATGAAGTTCTCTTGTGTTCTTTTCTGTGTTCTTGCATTTGTCTCATGCATATTTGTTTCCCCTTTCAAAAAAACTTTATCTAGATCTTTTAGTTTCTTTTCTTTGCTTTTTGTTCTGCATTTTCTACATCCAATTCATTGCAAATCTTTGTGAGATCTTATTTTTCTAGTGAGCTGAGGTGACAAGTGTTTTTCTCTGTGATGAACTCGGTTCCACCGGTTTCATGTCTCCGGTCTAGCCGAAGATTTTCGGAGCAACCGAAGCATACAACTCGGTGACACCGATTTCACTGCAGGAAAAACATTTTGCCATTTATTCCTGCTTTATTCTTGATCCAGCTCCACTCAATGAATCGTGTCCTGTGCAAGCATCACATTTACCTTAATGCTTTGTACTGTGATTCAAGGACCGAACCCATTCACAACAAATTCCAGAAGACCCTTCTTGGAAATTGATGTCAAAGGGGGAGAGAGAGATCACATCAAAGCTTAATCATATCTCTAGCGGGAGAGATCTCTAGGGGTAGGGAATACTCCAGGAAAGAGTAATCTTCAAGGATCCCAGATGCTTGATGTTCAAGAGGAGAGATGCCACATGTCTTCTTGGGGGAAAGACATGTTCATATGTGCTTATTTGCATTAGCTCTGTTCATTTGTTTCTTTGAGCTCTGCTTTTCTGTTCCCTATCTTCTCCCAGTATCCCATGCTAGATTCAGGGGGAGCAAGACATCCAAGGGAAAGAAATTTATTAAATTCATTGCATATCTTTCTCTTTGGGGACATGTCAATATCTATCGTGCTACTCTGTACTCACTCTACATGTCATCCCAGTCTTGGTACTCTTGAGGTTTGATCTAGCTAGTGGGTGCATCTGTGTTATCTAACCATGTTTACGCAGGCTCACCCCATCCTAGCCAACTCAAGACCACAAGGTAAGTATATGCATCATAGTCATGTGTATGAGAAATTCTTGCTGATGTACATACTGTTTGCAAGGACTCGTGGGCATGAAGGTACATTTCCCATATTCATATCTTTTGCCCTAATGCATATAGCCAAGATACATGTAACACATTGCTACTCTGTCATGGTTATGCTCTCACATGCTTCTATATTCCATATTCACATGATTGCATACATGTAGGGGGATCCTATGCTTGTTACATGTCTTTCCAAAGCTTTACTTGCTATTCTCTGTATCTCTATCTAAAGCTTTGATGTATGTTGCCATCAATTACCAAAAGGGGGAGATTGAAAGCACAAGTGCTCCCTGGGTGATTTTGATAATTAATGACAACATATCTTTTGTTGAACTAATACTTTTACCTAGTTTGTTTCAGACAAGTTCAACAAATTAAGTGGCATGGACTAAAGGATGTGGAACCCCTTCAAGATGCTAAGGACAAAGGATTAGCTCAAGCTTTAAGATCAAGACTCTACATTTTCTATTTTTAGTGATCCAAGATCACATTGAGTCTATAGGAAAAGCCAATACTATCAAGAGGGGATGAGGTGTTGCTTGATGAGGTTCTTGCTTCATAGTGCTTAGTGATATGCTCCAAACCCCTCAACTACCTTACCCACATCCACATATGACCTAAACCAAAAGTCAAACTCGGCCCCACCGATTCTTTCTATCCGGCGCCACCGAGTTCAGATGTCATAGCCACTGCCACAAACCCTAGGCAAATCGGTCTCACCGATAGGGATCTCGGTCACACCGAGATGGGGTTGTAATCTCTCTGTTTCCCTTCCTAATGTTTCGGTCCTACCGAGATGAGTGATTGATCCCACCGAGATTGCAATGTAAACTCTCTGTTTCCCTTTTGTAACATTTCGGTCCCACCGAAATGAGCAAATCGTTCCCACCGAGTTTACCTGACCAAATCTATGGTTAGCTTATTAGCAAAATGGGTCCCACCGAGTTTGTGTAATCGGTGTCACCGAGATTACGTTATGCCCTAACCCTAACCATATCAGTCCTACCGAGTTGCATCTCGGTCCCACCGAAAATCCTAACGGTCACTAGGTTTGCTAAATCGGTCCGACCGAGTTTCTCAATTCGGTCTCGCCGAGATTGGTAAATTGTGTGTAATGGTTAGTTTTTGTGTGGAAGCTATATATACCCCTCCACCCACTCTTCGTTCGTGGAGAGAGCCATCAGAACATACCTACACTTCCAATACACATTTTCTGAGAGAGAACCACCTACTCATGTGTTGAGGCCAAGATATTCCATTCCGACCATAAGAATCTTGATCTCTAGCCTTCCCCAAGTTGCTTTCCACTCAAATCTTATTTCCACCAAATCCATATCCTATGAGAGAGAGTTGAGTGTTGGGGAGACTATCATTTGAAGCACAAGAGCAAGGAGTTCATCATCAACACACCATTTGTTACTTCTTGGAGAGTGGTGTCTCCTAGATTGGCTAGGTGTCACTTGGGAGCCTCCGACAAGATTGTGGAGTTGAACCAAGGAGTTTGTAAGGGCAAGGAGATCGCCTAATTCATGAAGATCTACCGCTAGTGAGGCAAGTCCTTCGTGGGCGATGGCCATGATGGGATAGACAAGGTTGCTTCTTCGTGGACCCTTCGTGGGTGAAGCCCTCCGTGGACTCACGCAACCGTTACCCTCTGTGGGTTGAAGTCTCCATCAACGTGGATGTACGATAGCACCACCTATCGGAACCATGACAAAAACATCTGTGTCTCCAATTGTGTTTGAATTCTCCAAACCCTTCCCCTTACATTCTTGCAAGTTGCATGCTTTACTTTCCGCTTCTCATATACACTTTGCATGCTTGCTTGATATGTATTGTGTTTGTTAAACTTGTACCAAAACTCCACTTCAACTTAAAGAAATTAAAAACTACAACTTTTGGTACTTAGTGTCTAATCACCCCCCCCCCCCTCTAGGCACCTCTTCTCGATCCTTTCAATTGGTATCAGAGCCTTGGTCTCCATTTCCTTGGTTTAAACACCTTTGAGGGAAGATGGATGTGTCTACTTTGGGGAGTCTTAACATAGAGTGCCTATTCTTGATGGAGAATATTTTCATGAGTGGAAAAATGAAATGCTTGAGATTTTCAATGAATATCACTTGAACAAGTACAATGCTAGCCCTTGTGCACCTCATATTGATCCCTTGCATCCCACACCCGAAGAGGATCTTGACATGATTCGCAATCTTAGAACCATCAATATTATCATAATAGGATTGCCCAAAAATTTGATTGCTAGTTTGCCTACTCTTGATTGTTCCTATACTATATGGAAATTTCTTGAGGAACGATTTCCAGATTATTCCTTGAAAAATTTAGACGAAATTCTCCATAAGTCTGTTGCTTTGAGTAAGATGAATTCTAGTGATCCTATCTTTGGTGATTGTCTATTTGAGCTTACCAATCTCATGCGTGCCATAGGATATGTTGGGATAATTAGCGATATCATATCCGAAGCTATTAGAATTCATAAAGGTGACCATTGTGATGATCATTTGTCTAATGAATTACCCTCTCTAGGAATTAATCAATCACAAAATGATGTTGAACATGGATACTATGATGAGGATGATGATAGTGACTATGATCCTGATGATGCGATGAGACACTTTGGTCTTATGGCAAATCTTCGTGGCTACATGGCTGGAGGAAAGGAATGGGTCCTTGATAGTGGATGTACTGATCATATGACCGGAGATAAAGACATGTTCCGTGAGCTTGCCGGAAACGACGGCCCTCGAAAGTATGTCACTTTTGGTGATAATTCAAAGGGTAAGGTGGTTGGCCTTGTTAAGGTGGCCATCTCACATGATAGCTCCATACAAAATGCCATGCTCGTTGAATCTCTTGGCTACAATTTACTTTCAGTATCTAGACTTGCTGATTTCGGTTTCAATGTCCTATTTACTGAAGTAGACTGCCAAGTGTTTCGTAGAGATAATCATAAAATGGTCTTTACCGGTATACATAGAGGAGATATTTACATTGTTGATTTCACTAAAAAGGCTCAACCTCGAACTTGCTTAATTGCTAAATCTTCTATAGGCTGGTTGTGGCATAGAAGGCTAGGCCATGTGGGCATGCGAAACCTTGACAAAATCATTAAGGGAAATCATATCCTTGGCGTTAACGATGTCATATTTAACAAGGATAGACTTTGTAGTGCTTGTCAAGCAGGGAAACAAGTTGGAGGAAGTCATCGCGCTAAGAACATCATGACCACAAGAAGACCACTCGAGCTACTTCACATGGATCTCTTTGGTCCAAATGCCTACAAGAGTCTCGGTGGTAACTCATTTGGTCTAGTCATAGTTGATGATTTTTCAAGATTTACGTGGGTGTTCTTTCTTGATGACAAATCGCAGGTCCAAAAGATCTTCAAAAACTTTGCTAGGAAGGCCCAAAATCAATTTGACGTGAAGATCAAGAAGGTTCGGAGTGACAATGGAACAGAGTTCAAGAACGCAAATGTAGACACCTTTCTTGACGAAGAAGGGATTGCACATGAGTTCTCAGCTATGTACACACCTCAACAAAATGGAGTCATTGAGAGAAAGAACCGAACTCTTATCAAGATGGCAAGAACGATGCTTGATGAGTACAAGACGCCAAAACACTTTTGGGCGGAAGCGGTTGAGACAGCTTGTCATGCAACAAATCGCTTGTATCTTCACAAGCTACTCGGTAAGACGGCATACGAGCTCCTCACCGGTAACAAACCCCAAGTTGGATACTTTCAAGTATTCGGCTCAAAGTGCTACATTCTTGATAAGCATCATCGTTCTAAATTTGCTCCTAAGTCTCATGAAGGTTTCATACTTGGTTATGGCTCAATCTCTCACACATACCGTCTCTACAACAATTTCACCCGAAAGGTTGAAGAAACGGTAGATGTGAAGTTTGATGAATCTAACGGCTCGCAAGTAGAGCAATTGCCAATTGATGTAGGAGACAAAGATCCCTCGAAAGCAATCCAAGACTTGTCTATTGGCAAGATTCGTCACCCGGAGATAAAGGAGAGTACCTCGTCCGTCCAAGTGGAAGCTTCTACCTCACGACAAGGTGAACCAAGAGTTGATACGGAAGCATCCACGAGTGGGACACACCAAGATGAAGAAAACGAGGAAGTGCACCAAGACGAACGTCAACAACCTCCTTCTCCACCACGACAAGAGAACGACAACGCTAACAATGAAGAAGGCCAAGAATAAGAACAAGATGAAGAAGATGTTCAACCAAGACCCAAGCAAAAGCTTTCATGAGTTCGAGGAAGAATTTCTAAAGATCATCCCGTGGAGCAAATCTACAAATATATCCAAACCGGGAGAATCACTCGCTCTAAAACTCGTTTGGCTAACTTTTGTGAACATTACTCATTCATCTCTAGCATTGAACCTATGAAGGTTGAAGAAGCATTGGAGGATCCGGACTGGATAAACGCTATGCATGAAGAGCTACACAACTTTGAGAGAAATCAAGTGTGGACATTGGTCGAGAAGCCCGACAACAACCACAACATCATCGGTACCAAATGGGTGTTTCGCAACAAGCAAGATGAAGATGGACAAGTGGTTCGCAACAAAGCACGTCTCATCGCCTAAGGCTACACACAAGTCGAAGGTATGGACTATGGTGAGACATATGCTCCCGTTGCTAGACTTGAGTCCATTCGCATCTTACTTGCTTATGCTAATCACCATGATATCACTTTGTACCAAATGGACATTAAAAGCGCTTTTCTAAATGGTGAAATTGAGGAGGAATTTTATGTTAAGCAACCTCCCGGCTTTGTCAATCCTAAGAAATCTAATCATGTCTACAAACTTCACAAAGCCCTTTATGGTCTTAAACAAGCTCCTAGAGCATGGTATAAATGCTTGACCAAGTTACTTATTGAAAAAGGCTTTGAAATTGGAAAAATAGATTCTACTCTTTTTACTAAAAGGGTTAATGGAGAACTATTTGTATGCCAAATTTATGTCGATGATATTATATTTGGATCAACTAACCCTCATTTTAGTGAAAAGTTTGGGAAGCTAATGTCGGAGAAGTTTGAGATGTGTATGATGAGTGAACTCAAATTCTTTCTTGGTTTGCAAATCAAGCAAACTAAGGAAGGAACCTTTGTCTCTCAAACGAAGTACACCAAGGGCTTATTCAAGAAGTTCAATATGCAAGAATGCAAAGGTATGACTACACCCATGCCTACTAGTGGACATCTTGATTTGACCAAAGATGGTGAACCGGTTGATCAAAAGGTTTACCGCTCTATGATTGGTTCATTGTTATATCTATGTGCTTCACGTCCCGATATCATGCTAAGTGTGTGCATGTGTGCACGATATCAAGCTGCTCCTAAGGAATGTCATCTTAAGGCAATGAAGAGGATAGCGATATACTTAATACATACACCAAATTTTGGCATTTGGTATCCAAAGAGGGCTTCCTTTGATCTTGTTGGCTACTCCGACTCGGACTATGCCGGTGACAAGGTTGATAGAAAGTCCACTTCGGGTACTTGTCAATTCCTTGGTAGATCTCTTGTGTCATGGTCTTCCAAGAAACAAAACTCGGTATCCTTATCCACCGCCGAAGCGGAATACATTGCTGTTGGTTCATGCTGTTCTCAATTACTTTGGATGACCCAAAATCTAAAGATTATGGAATATATGTGAAACATGTTCCATTACTTTGTGACAATGAAAGTGCTATCAATATTGCTCACAATCCCGTGCAACACTCTTGAACTAAGCATATTGAAGTTCGTCATCATTTCATTCGAGATCACGTTGCTAAGGGTGACATAAACCTTAAGCATGTTCGCACCAATAAGCATTTAGCGGATATATTCACTAAACTACTTGATGAGAAAGTGTTTTGCAGGTTAAGAGGTGAATTGAACATCATTGATGCTTCAAACTTGGAGTAGGAACTCCATTGGATACATGCAAGACTTGAGCTTACGACTAATCACTTGATATTTCTCCTATGGTGATTATCTTATGTCTTGAAAATTTGCATCTTGCATGTTATCTAACCCTTGTAGGTACTTGGATGAATCTAATTCTATGAGATTGCAACTCACTCACATCTTGAGCAATCTCTACATCACCATGATGAGTACGACCTATGATCAAGTGATCTCACTTGACTCCTAAGTCAATATACTCTAACATAGGTGACTTTGTCACCGCCCAACTCTAGATGAAGTTCTCTTGTGTTCTTTTCTGTGTTCTTGCATTTGTCTCATGCATATGTGTTTCCCCTTTCAAAAAAACTTTATCTAGATCTTTTAGTTTCTTTTCTTTGCTTTTTGTTCTGTATTTTCCGCATCCAATTCATTGCAAATCTTTGTGAGATCTTATTTTTCCAGTGAGCTGAGGTGACAAGTGTTTTTCTCTGTGATGAACTCGGTTCCACCGGTTTCATGTCTCCGGCTGCTACGTCTCGAGCTAGCGTTGTTTTTCCCCAAAGAGGAGGGGGTGATGCGGCACAGTAGCATAAGTATTTCCCTCAGTTTTTGAGAACCAAAGTATCAATCCAGTAGGAGGTCACGCGCAAGTCCCTCGTACCTGCACAAAACGGTAGCAACTCGCAACCAACACTTAGGGGTTGTCAATCCCTTCACGGTCACTTATGAGAGTGAGATTTGATAGAGATAATATTTTTGGTATTTTTGGTATAAAGATGCAAAGTAAAAAGTAAAAGCAAAACAAGTAAAATAAAGTAATGGAGATTGATATGATGAGAATAGACCCGGGGGCCATAGGTTTCACTAGTGGCTTCTCTCAAGAGCATAGATATTCTACGGTGGGTGAACAAATTACTGTTGAGCAATTGATAGAATTTAGCATAGTTATGAGGTTATCTAGGTATGATCATGTATATAGGCATCACGTCCGTGACAAGTAGATCGACTCCTGCCTGCATCTACTACTATTACTCCACTCATCGACCGCTATCCAGCATGCATCTAGAGTATTAAGTTAAAAACAGAGTAACGCCTTAAGCAAGATGACATGATGTAGAGGAATAAATTCATGCAATATGATAAATACCCCATCTTGTTATCCTCGATGGCAACAATACAATACGTGCCTTGCAACTCTTTCTGTCACTGAGTAAGGACACCGCAAGATTGAACCCAAAGCTAAGCACTTCTCCCATTGCAAGAACTACCAATCTAGTTGGCCAAACCAAACGGATAATTCGAAGAGACTTGCAAAGATAACTCAATCATACATAAAAGAATTCAGAGAAGATTCAAATATTATTCATAGATAAGTTGGATCATAAACCCACAATTCATCGGTCTCAACAAACACACCGCAAAAAGAAGATCACATTGAATAGATCTCCACGAGAGAGGGGGAGAACATTGTATTGAGATCCAAAAGGAGAGAAGAAGCCATCTAGCTACTAGCTATGGACCCGAAGGTCTGAAGTAAACTACTCACACTTCATCGGAAGGGATATGGTGTTGATGTAGAAGCCCTCCGTGATGGATGCCCTCTCTGGCGGAGCTCCGGAACAGGCCCCAAGATGGGACCTCATGGATACAGGAAGTTGTGGCGGTGGAATTAGGTTTTTGGCTCCGTCTCTGGTCTAATGGGGGTACGTATGTATATATAGGAGGAAGGAGCACGTCGGTGGAGCTCCGAGGGGCCCACGAGGCAGGGGGCGCGCCCTCCACCCTCGTGACCTCCCCGGAAACTTCTTGGAGTAGGGTCCAAGTCTCCTGGATCACGTTCGGTGAGAATATCGCGTTCCCGAAGGTTTCATTACGTTTGGACTTCGTTTGATATTCAGTTTCCTCGAAATACTGAAATAGGCAAAAAAAAGCAATTCTGGGCTGGGCCTCCGGTTAATAGGTTAGTCCCAAAAATAATATAAAAGTGGAAAATAAAGCCCAATATAGTCCAAAACAGTAGATAAAGTAGCATGGAGCAATCAAAAATTATAGATACGTTGGAGACGTATCAGGCATCCCCAAGCTTAATTCCTGCTCGTCCTCGAGTAGGTAAATGATAAAAAGAGAATTTTTGATGCGGAGTGATACTTTGGCATAATTTCAATGTAAATCTTCTCAATCATGGTATGAATATTCAGATCCGAAAGGTTCAAGAAAAAAGTTCATATTGACATAAAAATGATAATACTTCAAGCATACTAATCAAACAATTATGTCATCTCAAAATAACATGGCCAAAGGAAGTTCATCCCTACAAAATCATATAGTTAGGCTATGCTTCATTTTCGTCACACAAAGATGTTCCCAACTTCTATACCCCCGATGACAAGCCAAGCAATTGTTTCATACTCAAATAATCTCAAACTTTTTCAACCTTCACGCAATACATGAGCGCGAGCCATGGACATAGCACTATGGGTGGTATAGAATATGATGATGGGGATTGTGTGGAGAAGACAAAAAAGGAGAAAGTCTCACATCAACGAGGCTAATCAATGAGCTATGGAGATGCCCATCAATTGATGTTAATGCAAGGAGTAGGGATTGCCATGCAACGGATGCACTAGAGCTAAGAATGCTCAACAAAAGAAAACTAGTGGGTGTGCATCCAACTTGCTTGCTCATGAAGACCTAGGGCATTTTGAGGAAGCCCGTCGTTGGAATATACAAGCCAAGTTCTATAATGAAAAATTCCCACTAGTATGAACAAGACAAATTATGAGACTCACTATATGAAAATCATGGTGCTACTTTGAAGCACAATATATGAGACTCACTACATGAAGAACAAGGTGCTACTTTGAAGCACAAGTGTGGAAAAAGAGATAGTAGCATTGCCCTTTTTATTTTCTCCTTCTTTTTTTTGGGCCTTTCTTTTTTTCTTTTTGGCCTTTCTCTTTTTTTTGATTGGGCAATGCTCTAATAATGATGATCATCACACTTCTATTGATTACAACATAATGATTACAAATCGATACTAGAACAAGATATGACTCTATATGAATGCCTCCGGCGGTGTACCGGGATGGTGCAATGAATCAAGAGTGACATGTATGAAAAATAATGCATGGTGGCTTTGCCACAAATATGATGTCAACTACAAGATCATGCAATGGCAATATGACAAAAGTAAAGCATGTCATGATGATGATGATGATGATGATGGAAGTTGCATGGCAATATATCTCGGAATGGCTATGGAAATGCCATGATAGGTAGGTATGGTGGCTGTTTTGAGGAAGATATAGGGAGGTTTATGTGTGAAAGAGCGTATCATATCATGGGGTTTGGATGCACCGGCGAAGTTTGCACCAACTCTCAATGTGAGAAAGGGCAATGCATGGTACCGAAGAGGCTAGCAAATGGCGGAAAGGTAAAAGTGCGTATAATCCATGGACTCAACATTAGTCAAAAGAACTCATATACTTATTGCAAAAATTTAGAAGTCATCAAAAATCAAGTACCATGCGCATGCTCCTAGGGGGATAGATTGGTAGGAAAAGACCATCGCTCGTCCCCGACCGCCACTCATAAGGATGCACAAGCCAGGTACACTTCATGCTTCAAATTTGTTACACAACTTTAACCATACGTGCATGCTACGGGACTTGCTAACTTCAACACAAGAATTTCTCAAATTCACAACTACTCAACTAGCACGACTATGATATTATCACCTCCATATCTCAAAACAATTATCAAGCATCAAACTTATCTTAGTATTCAACCCACTAAAAAGAAAGTTTCACATATCTTGAATACCAAGTATATTAACATTAAGCAAATTACCATGCTATTAACGACTCTCAAAATAATCTAAGTGAAGCATGAGAGATCAAGTTTCTTTAAAACAAACCACAACCGTGCTCTAAAAGATCTAAGTGAAGCACTAGAGCAAAAATTATCACGCTCAAAAAGATATAAGTGAAGCACATAGAGTAAACTATCAAGCTCAAAAGATATAAGTGAAGCACATAGAGTATTCTAACAAATTTCAATTCATACATGGCTCTCTCAAAAGGTTTGTACAGCAAGGATGATTGTGGTATACTAACAAGCAAAGACACAAATAATACAAGACGCTCCAAGCAAAACACATATCATGTGGTGAATAAAAATATAGCTCCAAGTAAATTACCGATGGAAGTGGACGAAAGATGGGATGCCTTCCGGGGCATCCCCAAGCTTTGACTTTTTGATGTCCTTGGATTATCTTGGGGTTGCCATGGGCATCCCCAAGCTTAGGCTCTTTCCACTCCTTGTTCCATAATCCATCAAAAGAATTCACCCAAAACTTGAAAACTTCACAACACAAAACTCAACAGAAATCTCGTGAGCTCCGTTAGAGAAAGAAAACAAAAGACTACTTTAAGGTACTGTAGTGAACTTGTTCTTTATTTGTATTGGTGTTAAACCTACTGTATTCCAACTTCTCTATGGTTTATAAACTATTTTACTAGCCATAGATTCATCAAAATAAGCAAACAACACACGCAAAACAGAATCTGTCAAAAACAGAACAGTCTGTAGTAATCTGTTACTAACGCAACTTATGGAACCCAAAAAATTCTACCAAAATTAGACGACCTGGGCAATTTGTTTATTGATCATCAGCAATTGGAAGCACTATTTTATCACGTTCTGGTGATTTTTTACAATTCGGGCACTGAGCGCAAAGATTCTGGAAATTACAGCAAGATCAAATAACTATCTTCCAAGAAGATCTAATAGATTTAACTTGGCACAAACACTAATTAAAAGATAAAACCACATCTAATTATTCCTAAACAGAACCAAAAACATAAAACATAAAATAAAATTGGGTTGCCTCCCAACAAGCGCTATCGTTTAACGCCCCTAGCTAGGCATAAAAGCAAGGATAGATCTAGGTATTGCCATCTTTAATTTTCAACTTTTTAGCGGAGTCATGCTCGAATCCGGGGGGTTCTTCCCTCTTCCCTTCATACTCGGAAATTTTTAGTTCTAAAGAATCCAACCATTTATTGCAAAGAGTAATCAACATATTCATACGGTTAAGATTTCCGCTAATATTTTTAAGAGGCTCAAGAGACTTTTGTAAAATCTTTGTTACTTCGCAAATCTTCTCAAACACTTGGGTTTCTTCCTGGGTAGGATGAGATCCTCCCTTTTGGGGTGGTGTTCCCACTATTCCCTCTATAATCTCATGCGCAATACCGGGATCAATATTAATGAAATTTCCCTTGGCCATGCAATCCAAGAGTTGTCTATGCGTCATGTTTAACCCAACATAAAAATTGCGAAGAAGAATTCTAAAGTTCACCTCTAGGGTGCACTTACGATAAGATTCCATCATCCTATACCAAGCATCTTTTAAGTTTTCTCCTTGCCGTTGCTTGAAGTGAAGAACTTCAAACTCGGGAGACATAGGAGCGGATAAGGAATTCGACATAGCGACAGGTAAGCAAACTAACACACGAGCAAACAAAAGGCAAAGGGAAAAAGAGGAGGAGATTGGGAAAGAGAGGGCGAATAAAACGGCAAGGGTGAAGTGGGGGAGAGGAAAACGAGAGGCAAATGGCAAATAATGTAATACGAGAGATAGAGATTGTGATGGGTACTTGGTATGTTGACTTTTGCGTAGGCCTCCCCGGCAACGGCGCCAGAAATCATTCTTGATACGTCTCAAGCTAGCGTTGGTTTTCCCCGAAGAGGAGGGGGTGATGCAGCACAGTAGCGTAAGTATTTCCCTTGGTTTTTGAGAACCAAGGTATCAATCCAGTAGGAGGTCATGCGCAAGTCCCTCGTACCTGCACAAAACGGTAGCAACTCGCAACCAACGCTTAGGGGTTGTCAATCCCTTCACGGTCACTTACGAGAGTGGGATCTGATAGAGATAATATTTTTGGTATTTTTGGTATAAAGATGCAAAGTAAAAAGTAAAAGCAAAACAAGTAAAATAAAGTAATGGAGATTGATATGATGAGAATAGACCCGGGGGCCATAGGTTTCACTAGTGGCTTCTCTCAAGAGCATAGATATTCTACGGTGGGTGAACAAATTACTGTTGAGCAATTGATAGAATTTAGCATAGTTATGAGGTTATCTAGGTATGATCATGTATATAGGCATCACGTCCGTGACAAGTAGATCGACTCCTGCCTGCATCTACTACTATTACTCCACTCATCGACCGCTATCCAGCATGCATCTAGAGTATTAAGTTAAAAACAGAGCAACGCCTTAAGCAAGATGACATGATGTAGAGGAATAAATTCATGCAATATGATAAATACCCCATCTTGTTATCCTCGATGGCAACAATACAATACGTGCCTTGCAACTCTTTCTGTCACTGAGTAAGGACACCGCAAGATTGAACCCAAAGCTAAGCACTTCTCCCATTGCAAGAACTACCAATCTAGTTGGCCAAACCAAATGGATAATTCGAAGAGACTTGCAAAGATAACTCAATCATACATAAAAGAATTCAGAGAAGATTCAAATATTATTCATAGATAAGTTGGATCATAAACCCACAATTCATCGGTCTCAACAAACACACCGCAAAAAGAAGATTACATCGAATAGATCTCCACGAGAGAGGGGGAGAACATTGTATTGAGATCCAAAAAGAGAGAATAAGCCATCTAGCTACTAGCTATGGACCCGAAGGTCTGAAGTAAACTACTCACACTTCATCGGAAGGGATATGGTGTTGATGTAGAAGCCCTCCGTGATGGATGCCCTCTCCGGCGGAGCTCCGGAACAGGCCCCAAGATGGGACCTCATGGATACAGGAAGTTGTGGCGGTGGAATTAGGTTTTTGGCTCCGTCTCTGGTCTAATGGGGGTACGTAGGTATATATAGGAGGAAGGAGCACGTCGGTGGAGCTCCGAGGGGCCCACGAGGCAGGGGGCGCGCCCAGGGGGTGCCCTCCACCCTCGTGACCTCCCCGGAAACTTCTTGGAGTAGGGTCCAAGTTTCTTGGATCACATTTTGTGAGAAGATCACATTCCCGAAGGTTTCATTCCGTTTGGACTCCGTTTGATATTCTGTTTCCTCGAAATACTAAAATAGGCAAAAAAACAGCAATTCTGGGTTGGGCCTCCGGTTAATAGGTTAGTCCCAAAAATAATATAAAAATGGAAAATAAAGCCCAATATAGTCCAAAATAGTAGATAAAGTAGCATGGAGCAATCAAAAATTATAGATACGTTGGAGACGTATCACCGGTCTAGCCGAAGATTTTCGGAGCAACCGAAGCATACAACTCGGTGACACCGATTTCACTGCAGGA
Source organism: Triticum urartu (assembly GCF_056163025.1). NCBI lineage: Eukaryota > Viridiplantae > Streptophyta > Magnoliopsida > Poales > Poaceae > Triticum > Triticum urartu. Next base: position 307,294,902 of record NC_141874.1, read on the forward strand.
AAAACATTTTGCCGTTTATTCCTACTTTATTCTTGATCCAGCTCCACTCAATGAATCTTGTCCTGTGCAAGCATCACATTTACCTTAATGCTTTGTACTGTGATTCAAGGACCGAACCCATTCACAACAAATTCCAGAAGACCCTTCTTGGAAATTGATGTCAAAGGGGGAGAGAGAGATCACATCAAAGCTTAATCATATCTCTAGGGGGAGAGATCTCTAGGGGTAGGGAATACTCCAGGAAAGAGTAATCTTCAAGGATCCCAGATGCTTGATGTTCAAGAGGAGAGATGCCACATGTCTTCTTGGGGGAAAGACATGTTCATATGTGCTTATTTGCATTAGCTCTATTCATTTGTTTCTTTGAGCTCTGCTTTTCTGTTCCCTATCTTCTCCCAGTATCCCATGCTAGATTCAGGGGGAGCAAGACATCCAAGGGAAAGAAATTTATTAAATTCATTGCATATCTTTCTCTTTGGGGACATGTCAATATCTATCGTGGTACTCTATACTCACTCTACATGTCATCCCAGTCTTGGTACTCTTGAGGTTTGCTCTAGCTAGTGGGTGCATCTGTGTTATCTAACCATGTTTACGCATGCTCATCCCATCCTAGCCAATCAAGACCACAAGGTAAGTATATGCATCATAGTCATGTGTATGAGAAATTCTTGCTGATGTACATACTGTTTGCAGGAAGGACTCATGTGCATGAAGGTACATTTCCCATATTCATATCTTTTACCCTGATGCATATAGCCAAGATACATGTAACACATTGCTACTCTGTCATGGTTATGCTCTCACATGCTTCTATATTTCATATTCACATGATTGCATACATGTAGGGGGAGCCTATGCTTGTTACATGTCTTTCCAAAGCTTTACTTACTATTCTCTATATCTCTATTTAAAGCTTTGATGTATGTTGCCATCAATTACCAAAAAGGGGGAGATTGAAAGCACAAGTGCTCCCTGGGTGATTTTGATAATTAATGACAACATATCTCTTGTTGGACTAATACTTTTATCTAGTATGTTTCAGACAAGTTCAACAAATTAAGTGGCATGGACTAAAGGATGTGGAACCCCTTCAAGATGCTAAGGACAAAGGATTAGCTCAAGCTTTAAGATCAAGACTCTACATTTTCTATTTTTAGTGATCCAAGATCACATTGAGTCTATAGGAAAAGCCAATACTATCAAGAGGGGATGAGGTGTTGCTTGATGAGGTTCTTGCTTCATAGTGCTTAGTGATATGCTCCAAACCCCTCAACTACCTTACCCACATCCACATATGACCTAAACCAAAAGTCAAACTCGGCCCCACCGATTCTTTCTTTCCGGCGCCACCGAGTTCAGATGTCATAGCCACTACCACAAACCCTAGGAAAATCGGTCTCACCGATAGGGATCTCGGTCACACCGAGATGGGGTTGTAATCTCTCTGTTTCCCTTCCTAACATTTCGGTCCTACCTAGATGAGCGATTGGTCCCACCGAGATTGCAATGTAAACTCTCTATTTCCCTTTTGTAACATTTCGGTCCCACCGAAATGAGCAAATTGGTCCCACCGAGTTTACCTGACCAACTCTATGGTTAGCTTATTACCACAATCGGTCCCACCGAGTTTGTGTAATCGGTCTCACCGAGATTACGTTATGCCCTAACCCTAACCATATCGGTCCTACCGAGTTGCATCTTGGTCCCACCGAAAATCCTAACGGTCACTAGGTTTGCTAAATCGGTCGACCGAGTTTCTCAATTCGGTCTCACCGAGATTGGTAAATTGTGTGTGACGGTTAGTTTTTGTGTGGAGGCTATATATACCCCTCCACCTACTCTTCATTCATGGAGAGAGCCATCAGAACATACCTACACTTCCAATACACATTTTCTGAGAGAGAACCACCTACTCATGTGTTGAGGCCAAGATATTCCATTCCCACCATAAGAATCTTGATCTCTAGCCTTCCCCAAGTTGCTTTCCACTCAAATCTTCTTTCCACCAAATCCATATCCTGTGAGAGAGAGTTGAGTGTTGGGGAGACTATCATTTGAAGCACAAGAGCAAGGAGTTCATCATCAACACACCATTTGTTACTTCTTGGAGAGTGGTGTCTCCTAGATTGGCTAGGTGTCACTTGGGAGCCTCCGACAAGATTGTGGAGTTGAACCAAGGAGTTTGTAAGGGCAAGGAGATCGCCTACTTCATGAAGATCTACCGCTAGTGAGGCAAGTCCTTCGTGGGCGATGGCCATGATGGGATAGACAAGGTAGTTCTTCGTGGACCCTTTGTGGGTGGAGCCCTCCATGGACTCACGCAACTGTTACCCTCCGTGGGTTGAAGTCTCCATCAACGTGGATGTACAATAGCACCACCTATCGGAACCACGACAAAAACATCCGTGTCTCCAGTTGTGTTTGAATTCTCCAAACCCTTCCCCTTACATTCTTGCAAGTTGCATGCTTTACTTTCCGCTGCTCATATACTCTTTGCATACTTGCTTGATATGTATTGTGTTTGTTAAACTTGTACCAAAACTCCACTTCAACTTAAAGAAATTAAAAACTACAACTTTTGGTACTTAGTGTCTAATCACCCCCCCCCCCTCTAGGCACCTCTTCTCGATCCTTTCAATTGGTATCAGAGCCTTGGTCTCCATTGCCTTGGTTTAAACACCTTTGGGTGAAGATGGATGTGTCTACTTTGGGGAGTCTTAGACATAGAGTGCCTATTCTTGATGGAGAATATTTTCATGAGTGGAAAAATGAAATGCTTGAGATTTTCAATGAATATCACTTGAACAAGTACATTTCTAGCCCTTGTGCACCTCATATTGATCCCTTGCATCCCACACCCGAAGAGGATCTTGACATGATTCGCAATCTTAGAACCATCAATCTTATCATAAGAGGATTGCCCAAAAATTTGATTGCTAGTTTGCCTACTCTTGATTGTGCCTATACTATATGGAAATTTCTTGAGGAACGATTTCCAGATTATTCCTTGAAAAATTTAGACGAAATTCTCCATAAGTCTGTTGCTTTGAGTAAGATGAATTCTAGTGATCCTATCTTTGGTGATTGTCTATTTGAGCTTACCAATCTCATGCGTGCCATAGGATATGTTGGGATAATTAGCGATATCATATCCGAAGCTATTAGAATTCATAAAGGTGACCATTGTGATGATCATTTGTCTAATGAATTACCCTCTCTAGGAATTAATCAATCACAAAATGATGTTGAACATGGATACTATGATGAGGATGATGATAGTGACTATGATCCTGATGATGCGATGAGACACTTTGGTCTTATGGCAAATCTTCGTGGCTACATGGCTGGAGGAAAGGAATGGGTCCTTGATAGTGGATGTACTGATCATATGACCGGAGATAAAGACATGTTCCGTGAGCTTGCTGGAAACGACGGCCCTTAAAAGTATGTCACTTTTGGTGATAATTCAAAGGGTAAGGTGGTTGGCCTTGGTAAGGTGGCCATCTCACATGATAGCTCCATACAAAATGCCATGCTCGTTGAATCTCTTGGCTACAATTTACTTTCAGTATCTAGACTTGCTGATTTCGGTTTCAATGTCCTATTTACTGAAGTAGACTGCCAAGTGTTTCGTAGAGATAATCATAAAATGGTCTTTACCGGTATACATAGAGGAGATCTTTACATTGTTGATTTCACTAAAAAGGCTCAACCTCGAACTTGCTTAATTGCTAAATCTTCTAAAGGCTGGTTGTGGCATAGAAGGCTAGGCCATGTGGGCATGCGAAACCTTGACAAACTCATTAAGGGAAATCATATCCTTGGCGTTAACGATGTCATATTTGACAAGGATAGGCTTTGTAGTGCTTGTCAAGCAGGGAAACAAGTTGGAGGAAGTCATCGCGCTAAGAACATCATGACCACAAGAAGACCACTCGAGCTACTTCACATGGATCTCTTTGGTCCAAATGCCTACAAGAGTCTCGGTGGTAACTCATTTGGTCTAGTCATAGTTGATGATTTTTCAAGATTTATGTGGGTGTTCTTTCTTGATGACAAATCGCAGGTCCAAAAGATCTTCAAAAACTTTGCTAGGAAGGCCCAAAATCAATTTGACGTGAAGATCAAGAAGGTTCGGAGTGACAATGGAACGGAGTTCAAGAACGCAAATGTAGACACCTTTCTTGACGAAGAAGGGATTGCACATGAGTTCTCAGCTATGTACACACCTCAACAAAATGGAGTCATTGAGAGAAAGAACCGAACTCTTATCAAGATGGCAAGAACGATGCTTGATGAGTACAAGACGCCAAAACACTTTTGGGCGGAAGCGGTTGAGACAGCTTGTCATGCAACAAATCGCTTGTATCTTCACAAGCTACTCGGTAAGACGGCATACGAGCTCCTCACCGGTAACAAACCCCAAGTTGGATACTTTCAAGTATTCGGCTCAAAGTGCTACATTCTTGATAAGCATCATCGTTCTAAATTTGCTCCTAAGTCTCATGAAGGTTTCATACTTGGTTATGGCTCAATCTCTCACACATACCGTCTCTACAACAATTTCACCCGAAAGGTTGAAGAAACGGTAGATGTGAAGTTTGATGAATCTAACGGCTCGCAAGTAGAGCAATTGCCAATTGATGTAGGAGACAAAGATCCCTCGAAAGCAATCCAAGACTTGTCTATTGGCAAGATTCGTCACCCGGAGATAAAGGAGAGTACCTCGTCCGTCCAAGTGGAAGCTTCTACCTCACGACAAGGTGAACCAAGAGTTGATACGGAAGCATCCACGAGTGGGACACACCAAGATGAAGAAAACGAGGAAGTGCACCAAGACGAACGTCAACAACCTCCTTCTCCACCACGACAAGAGAACGACAACGCTAACAATGAAGAAGGCCAAGAATAAGAACAAGATGAAGAAGATGTTCAACCAAGACCCAAGCAAAAGCTTTCATGAGTTCGAGGAAGAATTTCTAAAGATCATCCCGTGGAGCAAATCTACAAATATATCCAAACCGGGAGAATCACTCGCTCTAAAACTCGTTTGGCTAACTTTTGTGAACATTACTCATTCATCTCTAGCATTGAACCTATGAAGGTTGAAGAAGCATTGGAGGATCCGGACTGGATAAACGCTATGCATGAAGAGCTACACAACTTTGAGAGAAATCAAGTGTGGACATTGGTCGAGAAGCCCGACAACAACCACAACATCATCGGTACCAAATGGGTGTTTCGCAACAAGCAAGATGAAGATGGACAAGTGGTTCGCAACAAAGCACGTCTCATCGCCTAAGGCTACACACAAGTCGAAGGTATGGACTATGGTGAGACATATGCTCCCGTTGCTAGACTTGAGTCCATTCGCATCTTACTTGCTTATGCTAATCACCATGATATCACTTTGTACCAAATGGACATTAAAAGCGCTTTTCTAAATGGTGAAATTGAGGAGGAAGTTTATGTTAAGCAACCTCCCGGCTTTGTCAATCCTAAGAAATCTAATCATGTCTACAAACTTCACAAAGCCCTTTATGGTCTTAAACAAGCTCCTAGAGCATGGTATAAATGCTTGACCAAGTTACTTATTGAAAAAGGCTTTGAAATTGGAAAAATAGATTCTACTCTTTTTACTAAAAGGGTTAATGGAGAACTATTTGTATGCCAAATTTATGTCGATGATATTATATTTGGATCAACTAACCCTCATTTTAGTGAAAAGTTTGGGAAGCTAATGTCGTAGAAGTTTGAGATGTCTATGATGAGTGAACTCAAATTCTTTCTTGGTTTGCAAATCAAGCAAACTAAGGAAGGCACCTTTGTCTCTCAAACAAAGTACACCAAGGACTTATTCAAGAAGTTCAATATGCAAGAATGCAAAGGTATGACTACACCCATGCCTACTAGTGGACATCTTGATTTGACCAAAGATGGTGAACCGGTTGATCAAAAGGTTTACCGCTCTATGATTGGTTCATTGTTATATCTATGTGCTTCACGTCCTGATATCATGCTAAGTGTGTGCATGTGTGCATGATATCAAGCTGCTCCTAAGGAATGTCATCTTAAGGCAGTGAAGAGGATAGTGAGATACTTAATACATACACCAAATTTTGGCATTTGGTATCCAAAGAGGGCTTCCTTTGATCTTGTTGGCTACTCCGACTCGGACTATGCCGGTGACAAGGTTGGTAGAAAGTCCACTTCGGGTACTTGTCAATTCCTTGGTAGATCTCTTGTGTCTTGGTCTTCCAAGAAACAAAACTCGGTATCCTTATCCACCGCTGAAGCGGAATACATTGCCGTTGGTTCATGCTGTGCTCAATTACTTTGGATGACCCAAACTCTTAAAGATTATGGAATATATGTGAAACTTGTTCCATTACTTTGTGACAATGAAAGTGCTATCAAGATTGCTCACAATCCCGTGCAACACTCTTGAACTAAGCATATTGAAGTTCGTCATCATTTCATTCGAGATCACGTTGCTAAGGGTGACATAAACCTTAAGCATGTTCGCACCAATAAGCAATTAGCAGATATATTCACTAAACTACTTGATGAGAAAGTGTTTTGCAGGTTAAGAGGTGAATGGAACATCATTGATGCTTCAAACTTGGAGTAGGAACTCCATTGGATACATGCAAGACTTGAGCTTACGACTAATCACTAAATATTTCTCCTATGGTGATTATCTTATGTCTTGAAAATTTGCATCTTGCCTGTTATCTAACCCTTGTAGGTACTTGGATGAATCTAATTCTATGAGATTGCAACTCACTCACATCTTGAGCACTCTCTACATCACCAAGTCTCTACACAATGGTGGTTGATGACAAGGAAGCACGAAAACTTTCAAACATATCCTTTGACAAATTCTATGTTGAGTTTCATGATTGTCATGTTGGATACACAAGTGCTCTTACTTGCGAAAACTAACCCATGTAGGTAGATGAACTCAAAATCCAAAGGGTGCTCCCAACTCTTGATGGGCTACATCAACCTTGAGCAACCCACACAAGTTCAACTACATGATCAAGATCAACACCGCCACCCAAGGTATGTTATTCCATCTTAGAGTAGCTTTACTCCAAGTCATGAGTCAAAGCAACTCGACAAGATGTGAATACATCAAGATACTTAAACAAAAAATGGTAACCCCATTTTGAGCTTAAACGATGAGTACGACCTATGATCAAGCGATCTCACTTGACTCCTAAGTCAATATACTCTAACATAGGTGACTTTGTCACTGCCCAACTCTAGATGAAGTTCTCTTGTGTTCTTTTCTGTGTTCTTGCATTTGTCTCATGCATATTTGTTTCCCCTTTCAAAAAAACTTTATCTAGATCTTTTAGTTTCTTTTCTTTGCTTTTTGTTCTGCATTTGCTGCATCCAATTCATTGCAAATCTTTGTGAGAGATCTTATTTTTCCAGTGAGCTGAGGTGACAAGTGTTTTTCTCTGTGATGAACTCGGTTCCACCGGTTTCATGTCTCCGGTCTAGCCGAAGATTTTCGGAGCAACCGAAGCATACAACTCGGTGACACTGATTTCACTGCAGGAAAAACATTTTGCCATTTATTTCTGCTTTATTCTTGATCCAGCTCCACTCAATGAATCTTGTCCTGTGCAAGCATCACATTTACCTTAATGCTTTGTACTATGATTCAAGGACCGAACCCATTCACAACAAATTCCAGAAGACCCTTCTTGGAAATTGATGTCAAAGGGGGAGAGAGAGATCACATCAAAGCTTAATGATATCTCTAGGGGGAGAGATCTCTAGGGGGAGGGAATACTCCAGGAAAGAGTAATCTTCAAGGATCCCAGATGCTTGATGTTCAAGAGGAGAGATGCCACATGTCTTCTTGCGGGAAAGACATGTTCATATGTTCTTATTTGCATTAGCTCTGTTCATTTGTTTCTTTGAGCTCTGCTTTTCTGTTCCCTATCTTCTCCCAGTATCCCATGCTAGATTCAGGGGGAGCAAGACATCCAAGGGAAAGAAATTTATTAAATTCATTGCATATCTTTCTCTTTGGGGACATGTCAATATCTATCATGGTACTCTGTACTCACTCTACATGTCATCCCAGTCTTGGTACTCTTGAGGTTTGCTCTAGCTAGTGGGTGCATCTGTGTTATCTAACCATGTTTACGCATGCTCATCCCATCCTAGCCAACTCAAGACCACAAGGTAAGTATATGCATCATAGTCATGTGTATGAGAAATTCTTGCTGATGTACATACTGTTTGCAAGAAGGACTCGTGGGCATGAAGGTACATTTCCCATATTCATATCTTTTGCCCTGATGCATATAGCCAAGATACATAACACATTGCTACTCTATCATGGTTATGCTCTCACATGTTTCTATATTCCATATTCACATGATTGCATACATGTAGGGGGAGCCTATGCTTGTTACATGTCTTTCCAAAGCTTTACTTGCTATTCTCTATATCTCTATCTAAAGCTTTGATGTATGTTGCCATCAATTACCAAAAAGGGGGGAGATTGAAAGCACAAGTGCTCCCTGGGTGATTTTGATAATTAATGACAACATATCTCTTGTTGGACTAATACTTTTACCTAGTATGTTTCAGACAAGTTCAACAAATTTAGTGGCATGGACTAAAGGATGTGGAACCCCTTTGTCGGTGTCAAAACCGGCGGATCTCGGGTAGGGGGTCCCGAACTGTGCATCTAGGATCGATGGTAATAGGAGGCAGGGGACACGAAGTTTTACCCAAGTTCAGGCCCTCTTGATGGAGGTAAAACCCTACGTCCTGCTTGATTAATATTGATGAGATGGGTAGTACAAGAGTTGATCTACCACGAGATCATAGAGGCTAAACCCTAGAAGCTAGCCTATGGTATGATTGTATGTACATATGATCTATCGACTAGCCTGGCCCTGGTTTATATAATGCACTAGAGGCCCAGGTTAACAAGAGTCCTAGCCGAATACGCCGGTGGGGAGAAGTCCTTGTCTTGATCGCCAAGTCTTGTGGAATCTTCCTTGTATGCGGCAGTTGTCCGAACTGGCCCATGAGTATACGGCCACGGGGGTCCTCGGCCCAATCTATTAGATCGGGAGATGACGTGTTGAGTACCCCCTAGTCCAGGACACCGTCAGTAGCCCCCTGAACCGGTCTTCAAGTTAGGGACGCTCCTTGATTCTTCCGAACTGTTCTTCATCTTTGGTCGTCGGTCTTGAAAAATGGTTCAACAAATCTTCTCATCTTCGATCTTGAGGATCGCCGAAATGAATTCGACAAGTTTATACACCGGGTATCCGAGGAGCCCCTTTAAGTTTCCGGCCTTTATTAATGCCTTGTTATTTTTATGCCACACCTCGGGTTTGAAATTGTTCCCGGGCGGCAGCGTCCTCTTGCGTCCGAGCTCCAACGCCGGACTGCATTCGAGGTATCTTTTGCAGCCGAGCACCAACGTCGGACCACTTCCCAGCTCTAACGCCGGAATGTATCCGAGCTCCAACGCCGGACTATGTATCCGAGCTCCAATGCCGGACTGTATCCGAGCTCCAACGCCGGACTATGTATCCGAGCTCCAACGCCGGACTGTATCCGAGGTGTCGTAAATCACCTTGGTTCAAAGAAGTTTGAAGGAGTTTAGCCGAGCTTAATGTCGGAAATGCCCTCTATGGAGCCAGCCACTAACGCCCGAGCTTTATGCTGGACTGCTTCCGAGGTGGTGCACCACCCCGAATGTGGGCCGATTTTTGTTAATATTTTTTATTGGTGCAATTTATTCTCTGCCGAGATATATAGCCAGTAGCCCTCAAGGTGTGTATCGGTGCTGAGCCGTAAACACTTCGGCCAATGTTATGAATGGCCCATCATTTAACATAGTCATCGGATCGCTGACCAGTTTACGCTTATTGTGAAAGTCAGTTTTCGGCTTTCTCCACTGAGGTGCTTAACCATGTGAGTTGGAAGCACACTCGCAGTGGTTCTCCCTTTGCACGCCTAGCCGAACAAAACGGAACGTAGGAAGCAAGTGCAGGAGCCGGGCAACCCAACTATTGACCGAAGACACAATTCGAAACCGATGCATATATAGCAATATCTGAGAATGTTTTTGCCGAATCCCTAAGGGTGTCCGGCGTTGCACTGCGAGACTAATGCTGGAAAAGCACAAATAGTTTAAAAGTGCCAAAAAGCTTGGAAAACCAAGAAACATTAGTAAAAACATGACGTCCGAACAATATCAAGTGTTCGGTGCCAATCCGAAAGTTGGTCTTAGAAAAAAGAAGTGCTTCTGTCGTGCTTTAACATGATAGATCCTATCTCAAGACTTTGAGCGGGTCAGCCTACGGCTTCAACCTCCTATCCCGAGGGCGGAGTACTTCTCATCAGGCCAGTTTAGCAAACTAAACTCTAGCGGCTTTGAGAGAGAAATTAGGCTCCCTGGCTAGTGACCACACACTCGTGTCGAAAAAAGGAGTGATAAATAATAATAAAAAAAACTTCGCAATGACTAAGAAGAAGAACACTTATTATAAAACGGCTCAAGTAAACTTACGAGCCCCCAAGTGACTTGGGTAGAAGAATGATTGCATGTACCGAAGTGCTTATATCATATCTATGTTCAACCGAACTTTAAACGCGTCTTAACCGACCGTCAACTTCTACCTCTTCGGTCAAGGACCGAAAAGTGTTATGTACTCCATCGGTCGAGAATATCGACGGTGTTTCCAATAACCAGGCAATCAGGCTATAAGGCTGTAACAGACAAAGCGCGCTCAGGGAACTTATGCTATATTACCGTGAAGTGTAAGAAGCATCTTCGAAGAAAATAGTACCCCCACCGATACCTTTCTTCAGTGCTCATTGTTATTATGAGACTTGTGCAATAGATTTTTTGTACTCATGAGTTCCGTTGTGTGCCGACCATCATTGAAAACTATAAGAGCGCTGGCTTTCGGCTTCACCCAGTCTGAGGTCCGGCTCGGGCGACCCGATCATGACAATCGCAGAGGTGCTCCCTTTGCTCCCTAGCCGAACAATCGGGAACGTAGGGGTAAACACAGGAGCGAGGCAACCCAGCTTGCAAATCGCTTAAGTCAATATGGTGCATATTGTGGCATAATACACGAACAAGGAACGAAGTCGTACAAGTATAATCACATGCAAGAGGAAAAGCTTCATAAAGGAAACCCCCAAGTGAATTGGGTCCTTGAATTTGTGTGTCACAAACAAAGTTTGGACAACGAAAAAATTTACAAGCAACTTTTTCCAAAAAAGTATAATGCTTGGTCGAACCGAACACAAGTTAGAAATTAAAGCTTTGAGCATGAAAGCGACTTAGCTAGTTAATGTGTTCGGTATTGATGACGCGGTCCGAGCTTGATGCGGGGCAAGGTTCCATCCCCCAAGCCGGTCCCGAGGTGGCGGAGCGGAGAGCTCGACACGACGAAGTGGTGACATAGCACGGTCAATGCAGACCGGCAGAGTGACGCCGAAGTCCCCGGATCGTTTTCCTGTGCACAAAAAATAGTGCAAACCGGAGATAATAGTAATAATGATAATTAAAAAAAGTTGCATAATAAATAATTTATGCAAAGTGAGTAATAAAAGAAATATGGCCCGGCATCGAAGTCAATGTCGATGCAGGGCGTCGGCGTGATGCGGTAAAGGCGTGGCAAAGCCTGAATTCACAGGTCGGTCCGAGTTCCGGATGCGGCATTCGTCGGACTATGTACGGAGACTGACCGGACCACCATGCGACCGTCGTTAATGCGGCCACCATTTGATAGACCTGTGTACATATGATGGACAAACCAGAGTAATAATTCCTTGAGAAAAATTGAACCCAAACAAGCAAAAAATACTAGGATTAATAGCACCTGGTTTATTTGTTGTAGCAATCCGAAGAAGGTGATTCCCAAAATTGGGACTCGATCCGCACACCCATTACCGGAGTAGGTTGATGAAGAGATGGCGAAGCCTCGATGTCAGCCGGTGAGTCGAAGTAGGTCGGCGTGATGGACACCAGCTTGAAGAAGCAATAGTGCGGCCCTGCCGATGCAGGTCATGACATGGTCGATGCCGGCTTGATGAAGCGACCGTGCGGTGATGCCGGTATGCCCGCTCCGTGTAATCCATGGGGCGGCGATGTTGGTGATGATTTATCCTTCACGATGCCGGACTCTTGTTCGGCTTGCCGAGATGATGATCCGAAGAAGTTGAGCTCGGCTCAACAAAGTGACGACGTGTCTAGCGCAGGTCGGCAGCCGTGGAGCAATATTGCCGGACTGGTTTGACACCAGCATGATGTTAAAGATCATGTTCAAAAGATATTGAAGTTAGTGGGATGTGTTTGGGAACAAAACACAATACCCCATACAAAACTTCCTTCAAAAGGGATGTCCGAAATCCTGTTCATAAAAAAGACGAACTCGGGTCGGATTCGTTTTCGCGCAGAAAACAAATCCGAAAAGTGATGCACTAATCGGAAGGTTCCCGGAGTTTGGACGGTCGGATCGAGCTGAAATTTTGAGAGGTGCTAGATATAGGAATTCCGCAGCCGATCAACGGTTGGATCTTTCAAAGGACGTCCGAGCTAGAAGCTGGAAACCACGCCCTAAACTCGTCCACATTCCCGTCCAGATTTGACACGGCTCCGGTATATCATAGATTGCCAGAGATTCCTCCATCGGAACTCGACGAAATTTTCCAGGATTGTTGTAGAATCGATTCCACACAATTCCACCGAAGCGATCGTTAAAGCGACGCTCGAGGAGGTGGTGGCGGCGGATACGCGTTCGCTGTCCGAAAAAACAGCACAGTCGCCCGAGGGCAATGTTGACGTTGAGCCCCCGAGCTCCATGGACGATTCCTCCATGATCTTGATAGAGATCGGAGTTGGTGTGGATGAAGGCCCTCGTCCGAACATGGTGATCCGAACACGGGGCGCAGTTCTTGCTCGAACCAAGGTGACCAGTCGAGCTGGTGACGAGGATGCCGAAGTCGCAGTTGATCTGCAGGCGAGCCATCGATCCTTTTGGCGATCACACAGCGGAACTATCAATGAAAGCACCAATGGCGGTGTCAAAACCGGCGGATCTCGGGTAGGGGGTCCCGAACTGTGCGTCTAAGATCGATGGTAACAGGAGGCAGGGGACACGAAATTTTACCCAGGTTCGGGCCCTCTTGATGGAGGTAAAACCCTACGTCCTGCTTGATTAATATTGATGATATGGGTAGTACAAGAGTTGATCTACCACGAGATCATAGAGGCTAAACCCTAGAAGCTAGCCTATGGTATGATTGTATGTATATATGATCTATCGACTAGCCTGGCCCTGGTTTATATAATGCACCAGAGGCCCAGGTTAACAAGAGTCATAGCCGAATACGCCGGTGGGGAGAAGTCCTTGTCTTGATCGCCAAGTCTTGTGGAATCTTCCTTGTATGCGGCAGTTGTCCGAACTGGCCCATGAGTATACGGCCACGGGGGTCCTTGGCCCAATCTATCAGATCGGGAGATGACGTGTTGAGTACCCCCTAGTCCAGAACACCGTCACCCTTCAAGATGCTAAGGACAAAGGATTAGCTCAAGCTTCAAGATCAAGACTCTACATTTTCTATTTTTAGTGATCCAAGATCACATTGAGTCTATAGGAAAAGCCAATACTATCAAGAGGGGATGAGGTGTTGCTTGATGAGGTTCTTGCTTCATAGTGCTTAGTGATATGCTCCAAAACCCTCAACTACCTTACCCACATCCACATATGACCTAAACCAAAAGTCAAACTCGGCCCCATCGATTCTTTCTATCCGGCGCCACCGAGTTCAGATGTCATAGCCACTGCCACAAACCCTAGGCAAATCGGTCTCACCGATAGGGATCTCGGTCACACCGAGATGGGGTTGTAATCTCTCTGTTTCCCTTCCTAACGTTTCGGTCCTACCGAGATGAGTGATCGGTCCCACCGAGATTGCAATGTAAACTCTCTGTTTCCCTTTTGTAACATTTCGGTCCCACCGAAATGAGCAAATCGGTCCCACCGAGTTTACCTGACCAACTCTCTGGTTAGCTTATTACCAAAATCGGCCCCACCGAGTTTGTGTAATCGGTCTCACCGAGATTACGTTATGCCCTAACCCTAACCATATCGGTCCTACCGAGTTGCATCTCAGTCCCACGGAAAATCCTAACGGTCACTAGGTTTGCTAAATCGGTCCGACCGAGTTTCTCAATTCGGTCTCACCGAGATTGGTAAATTGTGTGTAACGGTTAGTTTTTGTGTGGAGGCTATATATACCCCTCCACCCACTCTTCATTCATGGAGAGAGCCATCAGAACATACCTACACTTCCAATACACATTTTCTGAGAGAGAACCATCTACTCATGTGTTGAGGCCAAGATATTCCATTCCCACCATAAGAATCTTGATCTCTAGCCTTCCCCAAGTTGCTTTCCACTCAAATCTTCTTTCCACCAAATCCATATCCTGTGAGAGAGAGTTGCGTGTTGGGGAGTGTTGAGGCATATCTCTCTCGATGTAGTTTTGGTAATTGATGACAACATGTTTGCGGACTAATCATGTGCTTTGAGTAGTTCACAGATTCGTCCTTGGCACGAGACGTTTTCTTCCCTTCGGAGTGCCATTCAAGATGGTGTAGCTCTTTCGTTTCTCTTTCGATGGACTAGTTGCGTAGAGGGCACCGTACTATCAAGAGGGGGTCCACTGGGGTATTGCTTGGGTGGAATCAACACGTACACATCAGCTTCTCACCCTCAGAGCTCTTCCACTTCATTGGAGAGATCTCTTCTCTTTTTGTGTCCTGTCTGGGTTCCAGCGGTAGTACCGTTGAGGAGTCACAAGCGGCAGTACCGCTCCGCAGCGGTAGTACCGCCGGTGACTCCACAGCAGTACTACCGTTGGCCTGCCTGGCACCACTGCCTCGTCCTCAGCCTCGACAGAGAGATCTTCTCTCTCTTGTCTGTGTCCCAGCGGTAGTACCACACTACCCAGCGGTAGTATCGCCGAAGGGCCACAAGCGGCAGTACCACTCCGTAGCGGTAGTACCATCGGTGACCCCGCAGCTGTACTACCGCTGGTCTGTCTGGCTCCTACCGCCTCGACTCGAGGGCTCTTTTTCTCGTGTCGGGTTTTGCGGCACTAGTTGCGGCAGTAGAGGTGGTAGTACCGCCCTTACCACCACAGTAGTACCATGCTGGGTCCTGATCCCTGCTGCTCCCCTCTGTGCGGCAGTACCGCTAGCTGGAGCAGCAGTACCGCTGGCTCAGCGGTAGTACCGCCCCCCCTTAGCGGTACTACCGCCCTGTGCGGGGCTGGTTGGTGGGGCAACGGTTGGATTGTTGCCCCCACTATAAAAGGGGGTCCCCCTCTTCCCCATTGACTCACCTCTTCCCCCTCAAGCTCCATTAATGCTCAAGCTCCATTAATACTCCAAGCTCCATTTTCCCCAATCTATTTCTCTAGCCAATTAAACTTGTTGATTTGCTCGGGAGTGGTTGAGAAGGCCCCGATCTACACTTCCACCAAGGGATTTTCGATTCCCCCACTCATCCCTAGCGGATCTTGTTACTCTTGGGTGTTTGAGCACCCTAGACAGTTGAGGTCACCATGGAGCCATAGTCCATTGTGGTGAAGCTTCGTGGTATTGTTGGGAGCCTCCGATTAAGTTGTGGAGATTGCCCCAACCTTGTTTGTAAAGGTCCGATTGCCGCCTTCAAGGGCACCAATAGTGGAATCACGGCATCTCGCATTGTGTGAGGGCGTGAGGAGAATACGGTGGCCCTAGTGGCTTCTTGGGGAGCATTGTGCCTCCACACCGCTCTAACGGAGACGTACTTCCGCTCAAAAGGAAGGACTTCGGTAACACATCCTCGTCTTCACCGGATCCACTCTTGGTTATCTCTTACCTTTACTTGTGCAAGCTCTTTAGTGTTACTTATCTTGCTTGCTTGTTTCCTTGTTGTTATTGCATCATACAGGTTGCTCACCTAGTTGCACATCTAGACAACCTATGTCGGTGTCAAAACCGGCGGATCTCGGGTAGGGGGTCCCGAACTGTGTGTCTAGGCCGGATGGTAACAGAAGGCAGGGGACACAATGTTTTACTCAGGTTCGGGCCCTCTTGATGGAGGTAAAACTCTACGTCCTGCTTGATTAATATTGATGATATGGGTAGTACAAGAGTAGATCTACCACGAGATCAGAGAGGCTAAACCCTAGAAGCTACCCTATGGTATGATTGTATGTTGTAGTTGTTGTGTCCTACGGACTAAAACTCTCCGGTTTATATAGACACCGGAGAGGGTTAGGGTTACACAAGGTCGGTTACAAAGGAGGAGATATCCCTATCCGTATTGCCTAGCTTGCCTTCCACGCCAAGTAGAGTCCCATCCGGACACGAGACGAAGTCTTCAATCTTGTATCTTCATAGTCTAACAGTCCAGCCAATGAAGATAGTCCGGCTGTCCGGAGACCCCCTAATCCAGGACTCCCTGAGTAGCCCCTGAACCAGGCTTCAATGACGATGAGTCCGGTGCACAGTATTATCTTCGGCATTGCAAGGCGGGTTCCTCCTCCGAATACACCATGGAAGAATTTGAATACAAGGATAGTGTCCGACCCTGCAGAATAAGTTCCACATACCACCGTAGAGAGAATAATATTTTCGCAAATCTAATTTGCTGACTTGTTTTGGCGGCATGACGTTATGTCATGGCCCGGTGATTATTCGAACCGTTTCCTTTAACTAGCCCCGCACATAACGCGAGGCAGTTTTTTAATACGTCTTGTCAAAGCAGAGATCGTGTCCCCTTATTACGGGATTCTCATCAATACGGGCGTGGGTAACCCAAACGCGCCATCGATTACGGCGCTCGGGGGATAAGCGAGTTTTACCAGGCTAGTGGGGGGCGCATAGTTTCGTCTGCCCATATAAAGGGACAAGGATTCACCTTTTCATCCACGCCTTCTTCCTCCTTTGCTCATCCATTTTCGCACACTCGGGCTCTAGCGCCCAAGTCCGCACTTCCCACCTCCACCTTCTCCAACCATGTCCGGAGCGGGAGGCAGGTGGATGGTCTCCTCCGTCACGGAGGGAGACGTCAAGAAGCTGCGCGGAGCCGGATACTTAGCTGCGAATATCGCGCATCGGCTGCCTACTGTGGGGAAGATCGTCCCTACCCCGGAACCTCACAAGAGGGTAGTTTTCCTCCACCACTTCCTCCGCGGACTGGGGTTTCGCCTCCATCCATTCGTCTGTGGTCTCATGTTCTACTACGGGCTGGACTTTCATGATCTGGCCCCGAACTTCGTCCTCAACATTTCGGCGTTCATCGTCGTGTGTGAGGCTTTCCTCCGCATCCGGCCCCACTTCGGCCTGTGGTTAAAGACCTTCAATATCAAGCCGAAGGTGGTACGAGGCCAACAAGCAGAATGCGGCGGAGCCATGGTGGGCAAGATGCCGAACGTTATATGGCTCGAAGGCTCCTTTGTGGAGAAAATAAAGGGATGGCAATCGGCGTGGTTCTACATCACCGAGCCGCGCGACACCAAATGGGCGACAACCCCCGAGTTTCGATCCGGATTCCCTACACGGCTCACTTCCTGGAAAGAGAAGGGCTTGTCGTGGGGTTCATCGGTGGAGCTGGATGGGCTCCAGAAATGTATCCGGAGTATGGCAAGCAAGAAGCTCAAGCTTGTCAACATAGTCCAGGTTATGCTCATCCGCCGGATCCTCCCGTGTCAACAACGGGATTTTAACTTGTGCGAGTTCGACCCGGCCCGACACCAGACTCTGAGCGAGCTCTTTGATACGACGCATAAGGACGTCAGGAAGGTGCTGTTCAAGGGCGCCGAGGTCCCTCCTTCTCTCGCCGAGGACCGCGGACTAAGCGCAAAGCGCCTAGCGCGTTCGGTGAGTTTAATACGTCCTGTAGGACATTTATTTCCCCTAGATTAATCATGCGCGGGGTCTAATCTCCATGCCTTTGACAGGACTGGGTGGAGACGTCGGGGCAAATTAACTGTCCGGCCCCTTTGCCCGAAGACACTGCGGGTGCTCTCCTGACGGAGATGCTGACTCCGGCTCATTACAAGGTGCCAGAGAAGACCAAGAAGGCCAATGGAACCCGAAAGAGTTCCCGGCGCCAGGTGTTATCGAACTCATCGTCCAATAACTCTGCACACACTCCTCCCCCGAAGACGAGGAGGAAGAAGAAGATGCTCCCCCTCCAGGCGGGGGAGACAAGAAAAGGAAGGCCGTCCCGACTGTGGGGGGCGAAGGGTCCAAGAAGGGAAGGACTCTCCTTCTGGACAGCTCCACCGCCGCCGATGAAGACGAAGATGAGTGGTTGCCCAGGGCCAAGCCCCTGGGGAGATCGTAAGTATTCGGGTACCAGAGTAACTCATAGTATTCCTTTGTCGCACTGCTTTCCCTAACGCCGAATATAATTATGCAGGCCGCCACGAGCCAGTATCGATGTATCATCGGACGGCTCCCTGGGCTCATCGGACATGGATAGCGATCCAGTCCCGACCGCCACCTCCCCTCATCCTGCTGACGACACTGAGGTGCTGTCTCAAGAGGCACCAGGTTGAGGGGAGACAGCCCTGGAGGCGCCTCAAGGCGACCTTCCGGACTCCGGGAGCCGAGGGGACGGGGCCCCTAAAAGCTCCGAGTTTGGCCCTCAGCCGAACACCGCGCCGGAACCTCCAGTGGTTCCGGGCTCGGGCAGGCGGCCTCCTTCTAAGAGGGGCAAGACGCCTGTGCCGTTGACCTCTGTCCATCCAGAGGCGCCTGACAATCTACTGGAAGCGCTTCACAGCGCTTCCATCGACGAGGAGCACCGTACTATTATGAGTGCGGTGGTCCAGAAGGTTCAGTCCGCCAAGAGCGGGTTGACGGAAGCCTGTGCCAGCCTTCTAACAGGCTTTGAGGTAAGTGTTTTAAAATGTAGTAGAAATATTACCGCATAGACAGTAGCCCCTAATGCTTTGTTCGGTGTTCACAAAGAAAAGCCGAACAGAGGATCAAATAATATCGCAGGAGTCTAATATAAGTATGTCAATATGCATATGCAGGCTTCGCTGCTGGCGTCCGCCGCACTGATTGCGGAGGTCGCCGTACTGAAGCAGGACCTCGAGGGGTCCAGGAAAGAGCTCAGCCTTGTCAAGAGGCAGCTCGAGGAGAACAAGGGTAAGTAATACCCTGTCTATAGATATGTATATATAAAAGAAGACGCGATTGCAAAATGACAGGATCATCGCATATTCGCCAGGGTCCATGACTGAGGTGGCGACCCTGAAGCAAGCGCTAACCAAGGCCGAAGATAACGCGGCCAAGGAGCGCATGGAGCGAGAGAAGCACGAGGCTCAGGTGGGCGAGGTGCAGCAAGAGCTCTAGGCTCTCATGGCGAAGCACGAGGCATTGGAGCTTGACTCAAAGACGCAAGAGTCTGAGCTTGCCGCGGCCCTCGAGGGCGCTAAAAGTGCCAATGCTGAAGCCCAAAAGTCCCTCCAGGAGATCGACGCAATGAAGAAGATAACGGCGGTAAGGCATTCTATATGCAAAGCAAGCATGTAAAAGTAAATTACCGATTACTTACCTGAATCCAGAGCTCTCCAGGAGCATTCATAGATTTGCCCCGCAGCATGTCCGATGCCGCACAATTTTACTAGGCCGAGGATGGAAGCTCTACGGAGAAGCTGTTCTGGTCTCAGTATGTTGAGGCCGAACACCCGGTGCCAATGAGCGACCAGCTGAAGCAGATGGTCGAGCTACATAAGGCGGCCGATCAGGCCATGAAGGGCTTTATAGTCCGGTTGTGGCCTGGTGATGCCCTTCCGAACAGCTTCTTCAGCCTGGTGAGGCGGCTTGTGGATGCCTGCCCGCGGCTGGAGGTCATCAAGCGATCTGTCTGCATTGAGGGTGCACGCCGGGCTTTCGCCCGTGTGAAATTGCAGTGGGTCAAGCTAGACGCCGTGAAGCTGATCAAGGAGGGGCCGCCGGAGGGCAAGGAGCACCGCCACCCCGAGATGTACTAGGAGGGTGTTCTGCTGGGTGCCCGTCTCATAGCGGACGAGTGTTCAAAAGATGTAATATTTGAGTGAGACTTGCTCGTTTTATCCTGTATTTATGAAAAGTTGTTTCATATGCGCTATGGAACGCTTGTTTCAATTTAAAATATTACCTTCTGTTTGGCTGTTTATCCAATCTGAGAGATGGCTAGTCCTCGGCTTCTGCCCCCATGCCACGAGTGCTGGGGTGTTCGGGATAAACCTGAGCACTCTTGTTCCCATGTTTGGGTCCTTCGAGGGAGGTGCTCAGCACAGCGAACAAGGCAACCGGAGTAATAATGCTTTATCACTCTCACTTAGCCATAGAATTCTATAATTTTAAATTTCGGCGAAGCCCCTGGTATTCGGAAGGCCGAATTTGGGGCGCGATACACGCCTTTAAGCCGGACAGTGTCGGCCCCTCGCTCTAAGCGGCATAAGTCTTTAGGGACTCGAAAACCTCGCTGAACAGCGACCAGTCTCTCGCCTTATCATGACAGTCAGTTTTAGCTTTCTCTACTGAGGTGCTGAACCCAGCAGAACCAGGGCACAATCGCAGTAGTTCTCCTAGAGCTACCTTAGCCGATAGAGCGGAACGTAAGGTACCAAAACATAGGAGCCGGGCAAACCCAACATTTGACCAAAGACATGATTCGGAGCTGATGCATATAATGCTATAAGTTCGGGGTGCCGCACTTGTGAAAGTGTTCGGACTTTTCACACCGTATTGTGGGGTACGTAAGCCCCTGGTGTATTGGCCGTACCAAAGTGTATGGTTGCAAGGCGTCATTAATGAACACATAGATATATATATAACAAGAATGCAATAATAGTCGTAATGTCATGCATTGTTTATTCAAAAAATTGCGTTAAAGCAGAGTGATGCAGATAGTGTGATAAGCAAAGACTAGGACTATGTCCCTTCCAAGGGCAAGCTGAGGAATGATATTAAATTGAACATTTCGCTCGTTACTGTAATCCACCTGGGAATTCCGTGGTATGACGTAGCTGTCTGCCTCCTTGGTTGCTGCATCATGTGTTTGGCAATAGTGCTGCCGGGCAGTGTTTCCAGAGATTAAGGTCCTGAAAAAAAGGAAAATAACCAAACGGGGAAGCCCCTAGTACGGTTTAAGCCGCGTCTTGGGGCGTGCCGTAGTTGTGCCCCCCTCCCCACCTGTGCCCATGATATTTTTAATGTGTAATTATGTACGCGTGTCATGAGTTTCACCGTTAGGCTGGGATTGGGGTGGCCGCTGTATTGCTACGCGAGCTCAGATCGCGCCAGGCGGTCTATTTGCCGATTGCTCCGAGCGCGCTTGAAGGTGTCCGGGCTTTGAAGCGCCGAACTGGTCGATTGCCTTGAGAGGCTGCTTTGCGCTTCTGATGCGAGGGCCGCGGTGTGCTCCTCTGTTCGGAGAGAGCACTCTGTGTTTCCATTGACTGTAATAACTCCGCGAGGTCCTGGCATCTTGAGCTTGAGGTATGCATAATGCGGTACCGCATTGAATCTAGCAAATGCGGTTCGCCCAAGCAGTGCGTGATAACCACTGCGGAATGGGACTATATCGAAGATTAACTCTTCGCTTCGGAAGTTATCTGGGGATCCGAAGACCACTTCCAGTGTAATTGAGCCTGTGCAGTGGGCCTCTACACCTGGAATGACGCCCTTAAAGGTCGTTTTTGTGGGTTTGATCCTTGAGGGGTTTATACCCATTTTGCGCACTGTGTCCTGATAAAGCAGGTTCAGGCTGCTGCCGCCATCCATATGGACTCGAGTGAGCTGAAATCCGTCAATGATTGGGTCCAGAACCAGTGCGGCGAATCCGCCATGACGGATACTAGTGGGATGGTCCCTGCGATCGAAAGTGATCAGATAGGAGGACCACGGGTTGAATTTTGGGGCGTCTGGCTCCAACGCATATACGTCCCTGAGCGCACGCTTCCACTCCCTCTAGGGGATGTGGGTTGGGTATATCATGTTCACCATCTGCACTTGTGGGGGAAACCTCTTCTGTCCTCCGGTGTGTGGCTGCCGGGGCTCCTCCTCGTCATCGCTATGTGGCCCCTTGTCCTTGTTTTCGGCAATTAACTTGCCGGCCTGCTTGAACACCCAACAATCCATGTTGGTGTGATTGGCTGGCTTTTCTGGGGTGTCGTGTATTTGACACGAGCGATCGAGTATACTGTCTAAGCTGAACGGTCCCGGTGTACTTTGTTTGAATGGCTTTTTCCGCTGACCGGGTTTAGAGCCTTTGAATCCGGCATTGACTGACGTATCCTCGTTATTATCATTGTTAATGCGGCGCTTATGTTTGTTGCAACGTGACCTGCTATTGCCGTCCTTGGTATCTGAAGTACCATGGTTCTTTGATATGTTATTACTGCGAGCCAGCCAGCTGTCTTCTCCCGCACAAAAGTGGGTCATGAGCGCCGTGAGAGCTGCCATAGATTTCGGCTTTTCCTGACCAAGGTGCTGGGCTAGCCACTCATCTCGGATGTTGTGTTTGAAAGCCGCTAAGGCCTCTGCATCCGGACAGTCAACGATTTGATTTTTCTTTGTAAGGAACCGAGTCCATAATTGCTTGGCCGAGTCTTCTGGCTGCTGAATTATGTGGCTCAAGTCATCGGCGTCTGGTGGTCGCACATAAGTGCCCTGAAAGTTGTCGAGGAATGCGGATTTCAGATCTTCCCAACAGCTAATGGAGTCGGCTGGCAAGCTGTTAAGCCAATGCCGCGCTGGTCCTTTGAGCTTTAGTGGGAGGTATTTGATGGCGTGTAAGTCGTCACCGCGGGCCATGTGGATGTGGAGGAGGAAATCCTTGATCCATACTGCGGGATCTGTTGTGTCGTCATATGATTCAGGTTTGAAACCTTCTGGGATTTGATGATCCATTACTTCGTCTGTGAAGCATAAGGGGTCTGCGGCGCCTCTGTATTGGGCTATATCGCGACGCAGCTCGAATGGGTCTTGTCTGCTGTGCTCGGCCCGGCCGGATTTGCTTTTGCCATATCCGGCGTGACGTTTATCGTCTCGCAGAGTGGCGGGCCCTCGTGATCCGTAGATCGATCTTGCATGCTTTGCTTTGTCCTCCAATATGTCTCGCAGGTCTGGCGTATCTCCCCACGCCTTTTTATTTGAATGGCGTCGGGGTGGAGGCTGAGTTTTTGGCTGGAATGCCTCTCTATCGCGGCCACGAGGTGGCCGATCAGCCGTATCATGCGCTTCTTCCTCCAGTCGGGGTAGTAACCTGCACTTTGGGTAATTCTTGGAGGGGCGCTCGAGTCTATATTCCTCGGCCGCGAGGACTTCAGTCCATCTGTCAGCTAGCAGATCTTGATCAGCTTGAAGCTGTTGTTGCTTTTTCTTTAGGCTATTTTCCGTGGCCATAAGCCGGTGGTTGAAGTGCTCTTATTCGACGGGATCCTCTGGTACGGCGAATTCATCGTCGCCGAGGCTTGCCTCGTCTTCGGAGGGGGGCATGTAATTGTCATCCTCCTCCTCTCCGTCTGCCGCTCTCTCAGGAGGGCCGGCTCCTCCATCCTCCTGCTCTAAATCTTGCTGGAGGGGATTGTTATTGTCTTCGACACTATCCGGAGTGTTATTATCTCCTGTGCCGGTATCACCACTTTTGCTTTGGCGGGACTTAGAGCGGCGCCGCTGATGTCCGTGCTTGGGTTGCTTCTTGGAGGGGTCATCCTCTGTTATCTCGTCGCCATTGCCTTCTTTGGGTGTATCCACCATGTATATGGCATATGATGAGGTGGGCGTCCAGCGCCCTGTGGGCGGTGGTTCCTCTTCGCCTCCCGCATCGTCGTCCATACAGTCGATGTCTTCGGAGTCGAAGTCAAGCATGTCGGTTGAGTCATCGACAGTGGCTACCAAGTGGGTGGTGGGTGGGCCTCGAATTTCTTCGTCGTCCGCATCCCAGTCCTGCCGGACATAGTTCAGCCAGGATTCACCTGACAAGGAGAGAGACCTTAATGAGTTCAGTATGTCGCCAAAGGGCGAGTGCTGAAAAATATCCGCGGAGGTAAACTCCATGATCGGCGACCAATCGGATTCGATAGGAACGGGCGCAGGCGGTTCGGAGTCCGTGGCCGGAGAAGGATTCGGTAGTTTAACAACACGGTTCTCGTGCAAGGCAAGGTCGATGTTCGGCTCGATCGCTGCTGAGGGTAAGGCCTCCGTGGCGGGGTCCATCCACCCGTCCGCGGAAGGCGCAACTGGCTTCGAATTGAGGGTCGGAGCGGCTGCCGGTGCGATCTCCTTAGCACTGTCCGATGGGAGAGCTAAGTCATGCTCATCGTGACCGCGTGGCGCACAAGGCAGAGGCTCGAATCCGTCGAAGATCAAATCTCCACGGATATCGGCCGTGTAATTTAAGCTTCCAAACCTGACCTGGTGGCCAGGGGCGTAACTTTCCATCTGCTCCAGATGGCCAAGTGAATTGGCCCGCAATGCAAAGCCGCCGAGCACGAAGATCTGTCTGGGGAGAAAAGTCTCACCCTGGACCGCATCGCTATCGATGATAGTAGGAGCCATCAAGCCTAACGGAGACGACACAAAGGAACTCTCAATGAAAGCACCAATGTCGGTGTCAAAACCGGCGGATCTCGGGTAGGGGGTCCCGAACTGTGCGTCTAGGACGGATGGTAACAGGAGGCAGGGGACACAATGTTTTACCCAGGTTCGGGCCCTCTTGATGGAGGTAAAACCCTACGTCCTGCTTGATTAATATTGATGATATGGGTAGTACAAGAGTAGATCTACCACGAGATCAGAGAGGCTAAACCCTAGAAGCTAGCCTATGGTATGATTGTATGTTGTAGTTGTTGTGTCCTACGGACTAAAACTCTCCGGTTTATATAGACACCGGAGAGGGTTAGGGTTACACAAGGTTGGTTACAAAGGAGGAGATATCCCTATCCGTATTGCCTAGCTTGCCTTCCACGCCAAGTAGAGTCCCATCCGGACACGAGACGAAGTCTTCAATCTTGTATCTTCATAGTCTAACAGTCCGGCCAATGGAGATAGTCTGGCTGTCCAGAGACCCCCTAATCCAGGACTCCCTCAACCTACTTTGATGCAAAGTTTAATTCGGTAAAGAAAAGTTAAGAATTGTTAGTTTCCTATTCACCCCCCCCCCCTCTAGTAAACCATATCGATCCTTTCAATTGGTATCAGAGCCTCGTCTCTTTATTCAGGACTTTACCGTCCAAAGAGTATGGTTGATACTGTAGATGGTGTGGAGGAACACTCCGGTGTGAATCCGACCTCGTCTACGGGCGATGGGGGAACCTCGGTCTCTCATGAGGAGTTTAATGTGGCTTTGGAGACATTGAAAACCTCCATGACGACCGAGGTTGAAAGCATGTTTACTAAATTTCTTGAGGGGCTTAAACTATCCACCGCACCGTTGAAAGTGGGTGATCCCACCGACAAGGTGACGGATGCTATCTCCGACAAGGGGGAAGCTAGTAGTGAAAAGGCTCCTTCTTCTAGTGGTAAAAATGGCACCAGCATCTTTGCTCATGTGGAACCACCACTTGTTTATGGTAGACCGGTTCCTTACACTCATTTGAATCATGTCGGTCCTCCCCCTAAGATTGTGAAAAATGAGGACTTTGATTCTTGGGTTTACCGCTTTAAACGTCATTTAAATCATGTGAACACTAACCTTTGGAGAATCATTGAAGAAGGTTTCTATCCGCATGATCCAAGCAACTTCACTCCACGAGAAGCCGTGGATAATCAATTCAATGAGAATGCTCTCTTCATCATTCAAGATGCAATCCCACCCGAAGACCTACCTCATCTTCGGCCCTTCGCCTTGGCCAAAGACGCATGGATTTGTGTTGCCTCCCTATATCGGGGAAGCGCAAGCATTCAACGCTCCAACTATGAAGTGGTGCAAGATGAGGCCGATGAGTTTGCAATGAAAGAAGATGAAGAACCTCATGAGCTTTATCAGAGAGTAACCAAACTCGCGCTCTCACTTAGAGATCACGGGAGCAAGGACACGGATGACAATTAGATCAAGCGCAAATTCCTCAAGGCAATGATGCCCTACCACAAGGCCATGTCCTCCGTCATTCGTCAAAGACCGGACTTCCACACTTTGACCTCAAGCGAAGTGTTGGATGAGTTTGTGGCCATCAACATTTTGGACAAGACCGCCGACAATGCGGTGCTTCATTCTCAAAGGGCAAAGAAGCCCAACCTTGAATTGAAGGCCAAGCTCTCCGTTGAACAAGAAGAGGAGGAAGAAGAGGAGAGCAACCCCGAGGATACAAAGTATGCATATCATGAACACATGGCACTCGTTTCAAGGCAATTTTGGAGCAAGAAAAACTCGAGGCCAAACTTTAACAAGAACAACTCAAGTGGCACGAAGAGCAAGCAACGTGTAAGGACTTGCTACAATTGTGGCAACGTGAGTCATTTTGTTGCGAAGTGCCCGTATGAGAAGAGGGAAGACAATGGTGGTAAGCTCATCCGAAAGGACAAGGCCAAGTCGTTCCCCAACAAGAGCAACTTCACCAAGAAGACTCCTCCCAAGGCATTGGTGGTACAAGAAGAGTACAATGAGGATGACGACGATGATGAAGGTGATGAGTCGGTTTCCATGGCCTCCGTTGCCATTGCGACGACTCCACGGGTGTCCCTCTTCGACTCACCCAATGAGAGCATCACCGCCAAATGCCTCATGGCTAAAGCCACCAACAAGGTGTTTGCTTCCGGTGGGGGATCATGGTTGCTCGATAGCGGAGCTACAAATCATATGACCGGAAGCAAGGACTTGGTGGTGGACGTGCACAAGATTCCATCTATGCCCACCAATGTCGAGTGGGGTGACGCCTCATCCTCTAAGGTATTGGGACTTGGCAAGGTGGTCATCTCTCATGATCTCACGATCGAGAAGGTCATGCTTGTTGAGTCCCTTGCATACAATTTACTTTCCGTTCGTCAACTTGCAATCATGGGCTTTGCCACTTTCTTTGATATCGATATTGTGGCTCTCTTGTGGAGCAAGACTCTTAAAGTAGCCTTTGTTGGGCATGTCGAGAACGGTCTATATGTGATTAACTTTTCGGAGCGACCCACTAAGACCGTGACATGCCTAATGGCTAAAGTTGATGTGGGATGGCTTTGGCATCACCGTCTAGCCCATGTCAATACGAGATCTTTGCAAAGTCTTCTCAAGGGGGACCATGTCCGTGGACTAACGAATGTTAGTTTTGCTAAAGATCGTGCTTGCAGTGCTTGTATCGAAGGAAAGCTACATGAGAGGCTCACCCTCCCACGACTATCATTTACTCAAAGAGGCCTTTGGAGCTCCTTCACTTGGATCTCTTTGGGCCTCCATCCTTCGATAGTCTTGGAGGTAGGAAGTATTGCTTGGTGATTGTGGATGACTACTCAAGATACACGTGGGTGTATTTTTTCAAGAGAAAGAGCGAGACCCAACAAGCCGTCATTGACTTTGCAAATGAAGCACAACGTCAACACAATGCAAAGATCTTGACAATAAGAAGTGACAATGGCACCGAGTTCAAGAACTACACCTTGGATGAGTTTCTTAGTGATGAGGGGATCAAGCATCAATATTCCGCACCTTACACCCCTCAACAAAACGGTGTTGCGGAGAGGAAGAACCAGACATTGATGGATGCGGCAAGGACCATGATGGCGGAGTTCAAGTCTCCGTACAACTTTTGGGCCGAAGCCATCAACACCGCGTGTCATGCATCCAATCGGCTCTACCTCCGCAAGGGCTTGAACAAGACTCCATATGAGATACTCACTGGTAACAAGCCCAACCTCAAGTACTTTCGGGTGTTCGGGTGTAAGTGTCTCATTCTCAAGAAAGGTGTTCGGTTGTCTAAATTTGAGGCTAGAGCTTATGAGGGCATATTTGTTGGTTATGCTACAAACTCTCATGCTTATCGTGTCCTCAATAAATCCACGGGACTTATTGAGGAGACATGTAACGTGGAGTTTGATGAGAATAACGGCTCCCAAGTGGAGCAAAGTGGCACTTGTGATGTAGGTGATGAAATTCCTCCTCAAGCCATAAGAAGAATGGGTGTTTGTTTTATCCTACCCATTGAGGAACCCCTTGTGGCCGAAGGATAAGGACAATGCTCCACTCAAGTGGAGCCATCACCAACCCAAGGCCCACACGCTTCCGAAGAACAACATGAAGGCCCTCGTCCTCAAGAACATGACCAAGGGCAAGATCATGCTCAAGACGGTGTTGACACATCAAGTGATGCCCAAGGTCAAGTTCTCTCCTCCAAGCAACTTCAAGAACAAGAACAAGCTCAAGACGACGCTCAAGATGATCAAGTGACCACTCCTCGTCTCACCCCCGAGGAGGATTTGGAGCGTCGTGCCGTCAAGGTTGCTTCCAAGCTCTCCACCAAGGATCATCTCATGACAAATGTGCTTGGAAGCTTAAGAAAGGGGGTAAGCACTTGTAGACAATTAGCAAACTATTGTGAGCATCACGCGTTTGTCTCTTGTGTCGAACCCCACAAGGTCTATGAGGCGCTAGAAGATCCGGATTGGCTCAATGCCATGCATGAAGAACTCAACAATTTCGAGCGCAACAAAGTGTGGAGATTGGTTCCAAGACCGACGGGGAATGATGAGGACATGACTACCTTGGATATGACCAAAAATATTGCATACATGCATATTTGTCAGGTGATTTCTAATGCAAACTATTCAATAATCTATTTATGTTATCCAGAACAAAAATACTTCACACACTTTTGTGTTTTGTCTAATTGCAGGTGTATGGGACATTTGTACAATCCACATATGAAGATAAGGGAAAAGGAGAAGTTTATGTTGTGTTCAAAAAGTCCTCTCACATCACTTTTGGGCCAAGAGAAGATAGAGTCCAAGTCTTTCACGTTCTGGATTCAGATTCGGACTGCACAGACATACCTGACTCAAAACGCCAACAACTTTTTCATACGGACTCCGAATTGGGTGATTCTTTTTTGTTGAAAACTATATTTCGTGCTCTTTCCAACCCAATTGGATTCACCTTCAAATTCGTCCGGAGCGTTGAGTTACGGACGAAACAATCTGACGTTGCAGCAGAATCCGAGTCAAACTACAAGCCCAAAGGTGTTGCATCACCTCCACTTGGGCCCATGAGCCTTGTACGACCTAGGGTTAGTTTTAGGCTGCCTTGGGACGTCCTCCCACCTCCTTGGCCGCCACCCCTTGCTCCTATATAAGTAGATCCATCTAGTAGCTTTTTCCTTGGGATTTGTTTAGTTAAAAGTTAGCCATTGCAACTTCGTGTACTTCGTTTGTGTCCAACGACCAGACCAAGACCGCTTACGGATCCCCACCATTATCAATACCTCATATATATTTGCAATATTCAGATTGCTTTATCATATTCTTGATCGTTCTTCGATTGCTTGCAGGAATAGACCTTCGTGGTCAGGCTGACCGTGCTTCCGGCATCGTCAGTAACCTCAGGAGATTGGTTTAGAGATTGATTTTTTTTCTCCTTTTTTTCTCTGACTTTTTTTCTCTTTTTTTTTCTCGTTTTTCTCTCTCTTTTTTTCTCCCTCTTTCCAAAACAAACTAGATAAGACGCAGATTGGATCAAGCGAAGATGTGAACGATCTCAACTATTATTATGACAATGAATGGTGGGTAGCACGTAGTGGAAATTGATGGATGGGTGGTGGACAGCGGAAGAGATAGTCTTATGGCTTCGTGTACTATAAGCCTTCCCAGCTCCACATACATCTACGTCGTGCGTTTGACTCTCCCTGGCAATCGCTCTATCCAAGCTTTTGAGAGTTTTTGACTACAACGGTTGCCGATCACCGCCTGCTGCTGGGTAAGAACTGGTAAGAATTTGAGATTTGCTTGACGGATTTGTGACACCCGCCACCACCACCACTTGTTAGTAGTCTGTAGGATCATATTCTTGTGTGTTTCTATTGCTGCTAACCATGCCAGGATCACAAGCCGATGAGACTGACTGGGAGAACTTGACGAACAAGGAGCTTCATGATACGTTTCAGCAAATGATGAATGGACAGGTGCAAGATGTGATAAACAGATTTGAAGAGGCCATGGAGAAGATAGATGGCATGGAGAAGACGTTTGAAACAAAGATCGATAACAAGTTTGCTGAATTGCTTTCGCGTTTTCCACCACCACCACCGGCTGCTCCTGCCGCACCTCTGCAACAACAGCAACAACACCGACTACCTCCACGTCGGGAAACAGCCCTCCGCCGAGCGAGCCGTGTCCCTCTTCAGTCGGACCAAACTGCTGGTGCTGCTGTTGATACTTCTGTGGCTCCTACTGCTGATGTGGAGGAGGATGCTTATGTGGGAGATTATGAGGATGAGGTTGATCAAAATCAGAATTACGTGCCACCAACAGCACAGCAACCACCAGGTCGTCCACATGCAAATAATGGCAATGGTAGGGCTCACCCTCAGGTACGAGATCATGACCATCTCCCTAAACTAAAATTGAATATTCCACCATTTGAGGGTAGATATGTTCCTGATATATATCTTACTTGGGAGTTAGAAACTGAACAACGATTTACATGTTTACAATATCCCGAGGAGAGACGTGTTCCTGCTGTTGTTTGTGCTTTCACTAGTTTTGCATGTGTTTGGTGGTCTGAGCATTGTAGATTATATCCTATTCCGGCTACTTGGGCTGCTTTGAAAACTGCTATGCGTACTCGTTGGGTTCCACCATATTATCAACGTGAATTACTTCAAAAATTGCAGCGCTTAAGACAGGGAAAAAATTCTGTAGAAGAATATTATCAGGAATTACAAACTGGCATGATTAGATGTGGTATTGTTGAGGAGAATGAAGCTATGCTTGCACGTTTTATGGGTGGATTAAATAGAGAGGTTCAGATGATTCTAGAGTATAAGGAGTATACTAATATCACTCGTTTATTCCATCTTGCTTGTAAAGCTGAACGTGAAGTGCAGGATCGACAGGCATTGGCGCGGACTAACTTTTTTGCAGGTCGACCTTCATCATGGACACCACGTGCATCATCTACTTCCACACGTTCTGCTACACCAGCGCCTCCGTCGGCTACCACCTCCAACCGTGATACAATAAAGCAGGCACAATCACCACTATCTGCCAAGAGCACACCTTCTGGGCCTGCAAAGAGCTCTTCTTCATCCATGGCATCAACAGGGCAAACACATGATATTATTTGTCGACGTTGCAAGGGTGGAGGTCATTATGCGAGAGAATGCCCATCTAAGCGTGTGATGATTGTTACTGAGGATGGTGGGTATGAGTCCGCTAGTGACTATGATGAGGAGACTTTGGCTCTTATTACACGTGACGAACACGGTGGAGACGATTCTGATCATGAGACGCAATACATGGCTCCTGAAGATGCTGACAGGTATGAAAGTTTAGTTGCTCAACGTGTTTTGAGTGTGCAGGTTACACAAGCTGAGCAAAATCAGAGGCATAATTTGTTCCATACAAAGGGAGTTGTGAAGGAACGTTCTGTTCGCGTGATCATAGATGGAGGGAGCTACAATAACTTGGCTAGCATGGAGATGGTGGAGAAGCTATCTCTCACCACAAGACCACATCCACATCCTTACTACATCCAATGGTTCAACAACAGCGGCAAGGTTAAGGTAACACGTACTGTTCGTGTGCATTTTAGTATCTCTACATATGTTGATTATGTTGATTGTGATGTGGTACCTATGCAAGCATGTTCCTTATTACTTGGTAGACCATGGCAATTTGATAAAAATTCTGTACACCATGGTAGAAACAATCAGTATACTCTTGTTCATAACGATAAAAATATTACTTTGCTTCCTATGACTCCTGATTCCATTTTGAAAGATGATATTAATAGAGCTAATAAAGCAAAACAGGAGACAAATAAGAGTGAAAATCAGATTGTGGCAAAAGAATTTGAGCACCAAATGAAGCCTAATAATAAACCATCTACTGTTGTTTCTGAAATTAAATTGAAAAGTGCATGTTTACTTGCCACCAAATCTGATATTGATGAGCTAGATTTCAGCAAATCTGTTTGCTATGCTTTTGTGTGCAAAGAGGCATTATTTTCATTCGAGGACGTGCCTTCCTCTTTGCCCCCTGCCGTCACTAACATTTTGCAGGAGTTCGCTGACGTCTTTCCACAAGACGTGCCACCGGGATTACCACCTATTCGAGGGATTGAGCATCAAATTGACTTAATTCCCGGTGCTTCGCTACCCAACCGTGCACCATACCGTACCAATCCAGAGGAGACGAAGGAGATTATGCGTCAAGTACAAGAACAGCTCGACAAAGGTTATATACACGAATCCCTTAGTCCTTGTGCTGTTCCTATCATTTTAGTGCCGAAAAAGGATGGTACGTCGCGTATGTGCGTTGATTGTAGAGGCATTAATAATATTACTATTCGTTATCGTCATCCTATTCCTAGGCTAGATGATATGCTTGATGAATTGAGTGGCTCTACAATATTCTCCAAAGTTGATTTGCATAGTGGATACCATCAAATTCGTATGAAATTGGGTGATGAATGGAAAACAGCATTTAAAACTAAGTTTGGATTATATGAGTGGTTAGTCATGCCTTTTGGGTTAACTAATGCACCTAGTACTTTCATGAGGTTAATGAACGAAGTTTTACGTGCTTTCATTGGACGATTTGTGGTAGTTTACTTTGATGACATATTGATTTATAGCAAATCTTTGGAGGAACATTTGGAACATTTACGTGCTGTTTTTATTGCTCTACGTGATGCACGTTTGTTTGGTAACCTTGGAAAGTGCACCTTTTGCACTGACCAAGTATCTTTTCTTGGCTATGTTGTTACTCCACAGGGAATTGAAGTTGATAAAGCCAAGATTGAAGCTATTGAGAGTTGGCCGCAGCCCAAAATGGTCACACAAGTGAGGAGTTTCCTTGGCCTCGCTGGTTTCTATAGGCGTTTTGTGAGGGATTTTAGCACCATTTCTACACCTCTCAACAAGCTTACAAAGAAGGATGTGCCTTTTGTTTGGGGTACCGCACAGGAAGAAGCCTTCACGGTATTGAAAGATAAGTTGACACATGCTCCTTTACTCCAACTTCCTGATTTTAATAAGACTTTTGAGCTTGAATGTGATGCTAGTGGAATTGGATTAGGAGGTGTGTTATTACAAGATGGCAAACCTGTTGCATACTTTTCTGAAAAATTGAGTGGGCCTAGTCTGAACTATTCTACTTATGATAAAGAATTATATGCTCTTGTTCGGACCTTAGAAACATGGCAACATTATTTATGGCCAAAGGAATTTGTTATACATTCTGATCATGAATCTTTGAAACACATTAAAAGTCAAGCAAAACTGAACCGTAGACATGCTAAATGGGTTGAATTCATTGAGACTTTCCCTTATGTCATTAAACACAAGAAGGGTAAAGAAAATGTTATTGTTGATGCATTGTCTGGTCGTTATACTATGCTTTCACAACTTGACTTTAAAATATTTGGTTTGGAGACCATCAAAGATCAATATGTGCATGATGCTGAATTTAAAGATGTATTGCAGAATTGTAAGGAAGGGAGAACTTGGAACAAGTTCGTTCTTAACGTTGGATTTGTGTTTCGTGCTAACAAGCTATGCATTCCAGCTAGCTCCGTTCGTCTTTTGTTGTTGCAGGAGGCGCATGGAGGAGGATTAATGGGACACTTTGGCGTCAAGAAGATGGAGGATATACTTGCTACACATTTCTTTTGGGCAAAGATGAGACGGGATGTTGAGCGTT
Source organism: Triticum urartu (assembly GCF_056163025.1). NCBI lineage: Eukaryota > Viridiplantae > Streptophyta > Magnoliopsida > Poales > Poaceae > Triticum > Triticum urartu. Next base: position 307,328,807 of record NC_141874.1, read on the forward strand.
TTGTTGCTCGCTGCAGTACATGTCAAAAAGCTAAGTCACGACTCAATCCTCATGGTTTATATATGTCTTTGCCTGTACCTAGTGTTCCTTGGGAGGATATATCAATGGACTTTGTTTTAGGTTTACCTCAAACAAAGAAGGGGAGGGATAGCATATTTGTTGTCCTGGATAGGTTCTCGAAAATGGCACACTTTATACCATGTCATAAAAGCGATGATGCTGTTAATGTTGCTGATTTGTTCTTTTGTGAAATTATTCACTTGCATGGTGTGCCAAATACTATTGTTTTAGATCGTGATACTAAATTTCTTAGCCACTTTTGGAGATGTTATGGGCTAAGTTGGGGACTAAACTGCTTTTTAGTACTACTTGTCACTCCTAAACTGATGGACAAACTGAAGTAGTCAATAGAACATTGTCTACTATGCTTAGGGCTGTTTTGAAGAATAACAAGAAAATGTGGGAAGAATGCTTACCTCATATTGAATTTGCTTATAATTGTTCATTGCATTCTACTTCTAAGATGTGCCCTTTTGAAATTGTGTATGGTTTCCTACCTCGTGCACCTATTGATTTATTGCCTCTTCCATCTTCGGAGAAGGTTAATTTTGATGCTAAAGAACGTGCTGAATTGATTTTAAAAATGCATGAGTTAAGTAAGGAAAACATTGAGCGTATGAATGCTAAATATAAACTTGCTGGAGATAAGGGTAGAAAACATGTTGTGTTTGCACCTGGAGATCTTGTTTGGTTACATTTGCGTAAGGATAGGTTTCCTAATTTGCGCAAATCAAAGCTAATGCCACGTGATGATGGTCCTTTTAAGTTGTTAGAGAAAATAAATGATAATGCATATAAACTTGAGCTACCTATAGATTTTGGGGTTAGTCCCACTTTTAACATTGCAGATTTGAAGCCTTATTTGGGTGAGGAAGATGCGCTTCCGTCGAGGACGACTTCATTTCAAGAAGGGGAGGATGATGAGGACATCAATACCATTGTTACACCCACAGCCCCTACTGTTACATATACTGGACCAATTACTAGAGCTCGCGCACGCCAATTAAATTACCAGGTACTTTCGTTTCTTGGTAATGATTCTAATGTTCATGAGATTATGATGCTGCCTAAATTGGATACATTTGTTTTGCTTACAAATGAAGGGCCTAGCTTGGAGAAGGATGAACATTGGAGCAAGAACACGCATGGAGTTGATGGCATGCGCAAGGGGATCAAGAACGGAGTTACAAGTGATGATTTCAGGACTTTGAAGCCGCCATAAGGAGTGCATGAAGCCTTGGACGAAATATACAAGATGCCACTTCATAATATTCGTCCATAGGCTATTCTAGGTGCTCTGTCACCTTATTAATGGGCTAGGCCCATGTAATTTCGAAATACTTAAGTATAGGCTATTTTTAGAGTCCGTATGTGTGGGGAAACAAGAGTTAGGGTTGGTTTCGGACCCCACCCTCAAGGGCCACGAAATTCCCCCCTCTTCCTCCATATATACAGCCCTTAGGGCGTCGTTTAGACTTTGGGATTTGTTTAGTTAAAAGTTAGCCATTGCAACTTCGTGTACTTCGTTTGTGTCCAACGACCAGACCAAGACCGCTTACGGATCCCCACCATTATCAATACCTCATATATATTTGCAATATTCAGATTGCTTTATCATATTCTTGCTCGTTCTTCGATTGCTTGCAGGAATAGACCTTCGTGGTCAGGCTGACCGTGCTTCCGGCATCGTCAGTAACCTCAAAGAGGCTAAGCATAGAGGCGAGGGTGTACCGATCTTTCGATGAGATGATAACTATCGATTTGGTGGAGACGACTTTGACGATCGGACTACAAACATGCACGACATTGCGCCTTAGCAATCGCTAAACCAATCTCCTGAGGTTACTGACGATGCCGGAAGCACGGTCAGCCTGACCACGAAGGTCTATTCCTGCAAGCAATCGAAGAACGAGCAAGAATATGATAAAGCAATCTGAATATTGCAAATATATATGAGGTATTGATAATGGTGGGGATCCGTAAGCGGTCTTGGTCTGGTCGTTGGACACAAACGAAGTACACGAAGTTGCAATGGCTAACTTTTAACTAAACAAATCCCAAGGAAAAAGCTACTGGATAGATCTACTTATATAGGAGCAAGGGGTGGCGGCCAAGGAGGTGGGAGGACGTCCCAAGGCAGCCTAAAACTAACCCTAGGTCGTACAAGGCTCATGGGCCCAAGTGGAGGTGATGCAACACCTTTGGGCTTGTAGTTTGACTCGGATTCTGCTGCAACGTCAGATTGTTTCGTCCGTAACTCAACGCTCTGGACGAATTTGAAGGTGAATCCAATTGGGTTGGAAAGAGCACGAAATATAGTTTCCAACAAAAAAATAATCACCCAATTCGGAGTCCGTATGAAAAAGTTGTTGGCGTTTTGAGTCAGGTATGTCTGTGCAGTCCGAATCTGAATCCAGAACGTGAAAGACTTGGACTCTATCTTCTCTTGGCCCAAAAGTGACGTGAGAGGACTTTTTGAACACAACATAAACTTCTCCTTTTCCCTTATCTTCATATGTGGATTGTACAAATGTCCCATACACCTGCAATTAGACAAAACACAAAAGTGTGTGAAGTATTTTTGTTCTGGATAACATAAATAGATTATTGAATAGTTTGCATTAGAAATCACCTGACAAATATGCATGTATGCAATATTTTTGGTCGTATCCAAGGTAGTCATGTCTTCATCAGGGAACCACAATGTCATTGGAACCAAGTGGATATTTAAGAACAAGCAAGATGCCCATGGGATTATCATTCGCAACAAGGCTCGTTTGGTAGCACAAGGCTACTCCCAAGTCGAGGGTATCGACTATGGTGAAACCTTTGCTCCCGTTTCTCGTCTTGAATCCATTCGCATGTTGATTGCATATGCTTCTCATCATAACTTTAAGTTACAACAAATGGATGTGAAGAGTGCTTTTCTTAATGGTCCTATTAATGAATTGGTTTACGTCAAGCAACCCCCCGGGTTCGAGGATCCCTACTTTCCCGATCATGTGTATCAACTCGATAAGGCACTCTATGGCCTTAAACAAGCCCCACGTGCGTGGTATGACCACCTTACCGAGTTGTTACAAGACCGTGGTTTTTGAAGTTGGGCTAATCGACCCCACCCTTTTTACTAAGAAGGTTAAAGGGGAGTTGTTTGTGTGCCAATTATATGTTGATGATATTATCTTTGGTTCACCTAACAAAGCTTTCAATGAGGAATTTGTCGCTCTCATGACCTCAAAGTTCGAGATGTCTTCCATGGGAGAGTTGAAGTTCTTTCTAGGGTTCAAAGTGAAGCAAAGAAGAGAAGGAACCTTCATCAACCAAGCCAAATACACTCAAGACATGCTCAAGAGATTCAAGCTAAGTGACGTCAAGCCGGCTTCCACTCCAATGCCCACCAAGTGCCAACTTGACATAGATCCCAATGGTAAAGTGGTGGATCAAAAGCTATATCGCTCCATGATTGGATCCTTGCTTTACCTTTGTGCATCTAGACCGGATATCATGTTGAGTGTGGGAATTTGTGCACGGTTTCAAGCCGCACCTAAGGAAAGTCACTATGTGGCGGTCAAACGAATCTTTTGATATTTGGCTCATACCCCAAACTTTGGCTTATGGTACCCAAGAGGATCAAACTTCAAGCTTGTAGGGTACTCTGATTCCGATTGGGCGGGAGACAAAGTGGATAGGAAGTCCACTTCCGGAGGGTGCCAATTCCTTGGTTGCTCTTTGCTAAGTTGGTCTTCCAAAAAGCAAAGTTGTGTGTCTCTCTCGTCCACCGAAGCGGAGTATGTAGCGGCCGGTAGTTGTTGTGCACAACTCCTATGGATGAGGCAAACTTTAAAGGATTACGGTGTCACTTGTGACAAAGTGCCTCTTTGGTGTGACAATGAAAGTGCCATCAAGATCTCTCTCAACCCGGTGCAACACTTCAAGATGAAGCATATTGAGATTCGGTATCACTTCATCCGGGATCACATTAGGCGAGGAGAGATTGAGCTCAACTATGTCAACACTCATGATAACCTTGCAGATATTTCCACGAAGCCCTTGGATGAAGCAAGATTTCGCGAGTTAAGGCATGAGCTAAATATCATTGATTCGAGCAATGTGGCTTGAACCCTTGCACACCCCACCACGCTCAATTTGCTGTCTAGTTTAGGTGTAGGCATGGACATAGGGGGAGTGTTGTTCTCTCAATGAACTCTCCCTCCCCCCATTATGCATAAATTGATCAAGTCTTTCACTTTAGCCATTGTTGATGGTACTTGTGTTTCAAAGACGAGTTTTGGTCATGGGCCCAAGGTTAAAATCTTCACGGCGCCATACCTCTTGACTCAAACATAGGTGGCCTCGGCCACCGCCCTCTCTTGAAGAGGTGTGTCTTGGCCGTTTGCTGGTGTGCTCTCTCTTCTTGCCTTTTTGTTTTCCTTCGAGCTAAGCCATGTTGTTTGGTTGCTGTGGCATGCTGGGCGGTACTAGCACTGGTGGTGCGTGGTACTACCGCCCCCAGCACGGTACTACCGCTGAGGGACGGGACCAGGGGGTTATATCGGGGCAGGGGGAGGTTTCTTCTCCCCCATACCCATTCGCTTTGCCCACTCTTTCCTCTTCCTCTCTCCAACCTCGCCTCGCCGCGGGAGGGCTTCGGCGGATCTTCGTCTCCGGGGCATCCCTCTCCATTTCCTTCGGTGGAGTCGATCCCCACCTCGTTCTCTTGCCATGGATGCCGGTATTGCCCCCGTTCCTTCTCTCCTTGTGTCTCGTTTTCAGATCTTGTTTCTTAGGGGCAATGGTGGTTGCATCTCTAGATTTTTGGCTAAATCTAGGCTTGAGTAGGTTGGAGAAGGCAACTAGACTATCTAGATTAGAGTTTGGTAGGAATATTTTTGAATTTGGCAGGCCGGTAGTGCCGGATCTGACCACGGTAGTAGGAAACTGCTGTTTCCCCGCCTCGAGCGGTACTACCGCTCTCGTTGGAGCGGTACTACCGCTTGACCTCGAGCGGTACTACCGCTCTCTTTGGAGCGGTACTACCGCTTGGGCGGTACTGCGGCGGGCATGTCACGGTACTACCGCTGCCTGCCAAGTTCCATCATGTTCCTGCCTTACCTTGATCCTTTTGTTGTGTTTGTTGGCTTATGCTCGTTCTTTCTGGTTGTTTTGTGTGTTTTTGTGGTTGGTTCCAGGTGATGAACATCCTGAGCATCAAGCTCGCCGTGTCAACCCCGGGCGTGCAACGTCAAAGCGCTACCGCACCTCTAAGCCAGCCGGTGGTTCCTCTAGCACTCAACTGCCACCAGCAGGTGCATCCGCAAGTGCTCCTCCACCACCTCAGTAGTCGAAGAGATCTGCCAACAAGCCAAAGGGAAAGACTGTGACTGAGATGACTGCTAAGGAGTTTTGGGAAAGGCGTCGCCGCAATCCCTATGAGGTGGACCAAGATCCCACTTTGGTCAACCGCCCGTTCTGGAACCGCTTTCAGTTTGCCATCTATTTTGATGTGATCAAGGCCAAGAAGAATCTCTATGTTGATGTTCGCTCCATCGACACTGATGCCATGGAGAAGGACCCTGCGTACTTTAGCGAAGCCCTTCAGATGTGCACTCAGCTGAACATTCTCAGGATCATGCAGTTCAACAAGGATTTCGATGCAGATTTGGTGGCTCAGTTCTTTGCTACCGTTCATCTTGGAACGGATGCCGACAGGACTCTGACTTGGATGACCAATGGCAAGTTGCTTTTTGTCAAGTGGAAGGCCTTCATGGAGTTACTTGATGTGGAAGATCGCGGGCTTGAGACTTCAGTAGGTTTCCACCCTCACCGCAATACTACATCCACTCACAAGCAAGCCCTTTGGCCCTACTGCACTGTGAAGGTTCACCCAGCGACTAAGAAGGAAACCTATGAGCTGTCTACGTATCTGGACATTCTCCATCATGTCTTCCGTGAGACTCTCTTCCCTCGCATCGTGAATCTGGATATGGTCCACTCATATCTTGTGGACATGCTTCTTTTCTGTCAGCATGAGAAGGAAGCAAACACTGGAGAGAGCCTGGATATTTCTCATGTTATGTGGTCTGAACTTCTCTCTGTCGTTTTTGAGCGCAAGTACCCGATATATGGTCCATTCATCATGAGGCTCATTGAGAGGGCCTGGGCACAGATCTATCCCAGAGTGATGCTGGAAACTGGAGACTTGGTTTCTCATGAGATCAAGCGTCTGAGGAAGAAGGACAATTGGGGCACCCCGGCGCCTAAACCCCGGGGTCCGTCTGCTGCTGCTGCTGCCATGGAGACTGAGGGTGGGGCTGCCACTGATGATCACGAGGAGGACTTTGGGCCCTGTAGTGCAGAACCTTTGTGGGCAAAGAAGCTTAAACGCAAGATGAAGAAGCTTTTCTACATGGAGTCTCATGGTCAGTACATGACTCATGTGGCGGAGAAGCATGCCAGGGTGCGCCACAAGGAGCTCATGCGTCACCTGGGAGTGACAGTTGCCAGTGGTTCTGAGGGACAGATCACTAAAGAGGAGGAATGGATTCACCAGCATTGCCCTTGGACCGACTCCGACGTCGAGCAGTTTCCGACCAACGACGAAGATGCAGATGATCACGCTGAGATGTGATGTTCAGCTTGCCATCACCTAGAGTCGTAGCTTCGCTCTTTGCCCTTTTGGTGTCTCGATGCCAAAGGGAGAGAGAGTTTAGGGATTTGTGTTGTTGTCGTCTTGTGTCGTCTTGTGTTTTCTTGTGTGTTCTTTCGTTGTCTTTGTTTGGTTTGGTTTGGTGCCTGTGAGACCTAAGTTCTAGACATATGGTGTGAGACATATGCTCCCTATCGCTACCTTATTACTTATGTCTATTCAGTACTGCAGTATTTTATACTCTTCTCTCATATATCATGTGCTTAGAATTGTTGGACTATAAAATATAGGGGGAGTGTTGATCCGGATGTGTGTGTCTTGCTTTCCAAAGGCTCCACTAACTAGATGCACACATTCAGGGGGAGCCCGTCTATATTTTATAGTTCTTAGTTTTCTTTCTTTTATATCTTTTCCTTGTGCAAATCCCTAGTTGTCATCAATCCACCAAAAAGGGGAGATTGTTGAGGCACATCTCTCTCGATGTAGTTTTGGTGATTGATGACAACATGTTTGCGGACTAATCATGTGCTTGATTAGTTCACAGATTCATCCTTGGCACGAGACGTTTTCTTCCCTTCGCAGTGTCATTCAAGACGGTGTAGCTCTTTCATTTCTCTTTCGATGGACTAGTTGCGTAGAGGGCACCGTACTATCAAGAGGGGGTCCGCTGGGGTATTTCTTGGGTGGAATCAACACATACACATCAGCTTCTCACCCTCAGAGCTCTTCCACTTCATTGGAGAGATCTCTTCTCTTTTTGTGTCCTGTCTGGGTTCCAGCGGTAGTACCGTGCAACCCAGCGGTAGTACCGTTGAGGAGTCACAAGCGGCAGTACCGCTCCACAGTGGTAGTACCGCCGATGACTCCACAGAAGTACTACCGCTGGCCTGCCTGGCATCACCGGCTCATCCTCAGCCTCGACGGAGAGATCTTCTCTCTCTTGTCTGTGTCCCAGCAGTAGTACCGCACTACCCAGCGGTAGTACCGCCGAAGGGCCACAAGCGGCAGTACCGCTCCGCAGTGGTAGTACCGCCGGTGACCCCGCAGCTGTACTACCGCTGGTCTGTCTGGCTCCTACCGCCTCGACTCGAGGACTCTTTTTCTCGTGTCGGGTTTTGTGGCACTAGTTGTGGCAGTAGAGGCGGTAGTACCGTTTCGGAGCGGTAGTACAGCCCTTACCACCGCGGTAGTACCGCGCTGGGTCCTGATCCCTGCTCCTCCCCTCTGCGCGGCAGTACCGCTAGCTGGAGCAGCAGTATCGCTGGCTCAGCGGTAGTACCCCCCCCCTAGCGGTACTACCGCCCTGTGCGGGGCTAGTTGGTGGGGCAACGGTTGGATTGTTGCCCCCACTATAAAAGGGGGTCCCTCTCTTCCCCGTTGACTCACCTCTTTCCCCTCAAGCTCCATTAATGCTCAAGCTCCATTAATGCTCCAAGCTCCATTTTCGCCCGATCTATTTCTCAAGCCAATCAAACTTGTTGATTTGCTCGGGGGTGGTTGAGAAGGCCCCGATCTACACTTCCACCAAGGGATTTTCGATTCCCCCACTCATCCCTAGCGGATCTTATTACTCTTGGGTGTTTGAGCACCCTAGACGGTTGAGGTCACCACGGAGCCATAGTCCATTGTGGTGAAGCTTCGTGGTATTGTTGGGAGCCTCCGATTAAGTTGTTGAGATTGCCCGAACCTTGTTTATAAAGGTCTGGTTGCCGCCTTCAAGGGCACCAATAGTGGAATCACGACATCTCGCATTGTGTGAGGGCGTGAGGAGAATACGGTGGCCCTAGTGGCTTCTTGGGGAGCATTGTGCCTCCACACCGCTCTAACGGAGACGTACTTCCCCTCAAAAGGAAGGAACTTCAGTAACACATCCTCGTCTTCACTGGATCCACTCTTGGTTATCTCTTACCTTTACTTGTGCAAGCTCTTTAGTGTTACTTCTCTTGCTTGCTTGTTTCCTTGTTGTTATTGCATCATATAGGTTGCTCACCTAGTTGCACATCTAGACAACCTACTTTGATGCAAAGTTTAATTTGGTAAAGAAAAGTTAAAAATTGTTAGTTGCCTATTCACCCCCCCCCTCTAGTCAACCACATCGATCCTTTCAGGGAGACTATCATTTGAAGCACAAGAGCAAGGAGTTCATTATCAACACACCATTTGTTACTTGGGAGAGTGGTGTCTCCTAGATTGGCTAGGTGTCACTTGGGAGTCTCCGACAAGATTGTGGAGTTGAACCAAGGAGTTTGTAAGGGCAAGGAGATCGCCTACTTCGTGAAGATCTACCGCTAGTGAGGCAAGTCCTTTGTGGGCGATGGCCATGATGGGATAGACAAGGTTGCTTCTTCGTGGACCCTTCGTGGGTGGAGCCCTCCGTGGACTTGCGCAACCATTACCCTCCGTGGGTTGAAGTCTCCATCAACGTGGATGTACGATAGCACCACCCATCGGAACCACGACAAAAACATCTGTGTCTCCAATTGCGTTTGAATTCTCCAAACCCTTCCCCTTACATTCTTGCAAGTTGCATGCTTTACTTTCCGCTGCTCATATACTCTTTGCATGCTTGCTTGATATGTATTGTGTTTGTTAAACTTGTGCCAAAACTCCACTTCAACTTAAAGAAATTAAAAACTGCAACTTTTGGTACTTAGTGTCTAATAACCCCCCCCCTCTAGACACCTCTTATCGATCCTTTCAAAAGGTAACAAGCGTCAGATCCACGTAGGATCAATCTCTTCAGTGATGCTCAATCACTTGGGGTTTGTAGGTGTTTGGGTTTGGGTTTTTCCTCACTTGATGATTTTCGCTCAAAGTCCTCGGAGGATGGGTTGCTCTCAAATGACAAGTGTCGGTTTCTCTTGGAGCAGCCAACCAGCTAGTGGTTGTAGGGGCGGCTATTTATAGCCTAGGGAGCAGCCCGACATGATAAGACATAAATGCCCTTCAATGATATGACCGTTAGGTGGATAGATATTTTGGGACAGCTGGCGCATAGCACAAAAACGGTCGGAATTTTGAGTAGCAAAATCCCCAGGGCTATCATGTTACTCACTGTGCAGGCAATCCGCACTGGCGAATTCCTAACTCCTCAGTCAGAACAAATTCCTCAGAGACCAGAAGAACTTCGTCTCTGTCACTGAAGAATATGACTGGACTGTATGAGATTTCCAATGGCTTCACTCGAAGGGATTGGTAGGTGTAGGATTTTGAGTTGAGCATCACATGGAAATTTTTCCTTAGTATTTCCTCGACCCCCTTTAACAGTACGGTGTTTCCTATGACTCAAGAAAGAGAAAATGAAACTACGAAAACAAAAGTCTTCACGCTTCATGTTCCTCGAATGAATACCAAGTCTTCAAGGTCACACCAATTTCTTCACTTTCAAAGTCTTCAGAAAGTGTGACGCCCGGATAATTAGGCTACAGTAATCACACGTTAATGATGCCACGTCACCATGGTTACTATTGTTAATCTCGCGTTAGTTCAGAACTGATCCAAATTCAAATTTGAAACAAAGGCAAAACATCAAAAGTTTTCAAACGTTAACACTAAAATGTTCAAAATGTGACAAATAAATCCTAAGTCATAATGGTGGAGGAACCACATTTTTGTAGAAGGATTAAATGCACTAAAATGGTTCAAACAGTAGCAAAAACAACTATTTAAACGCTTTTCGTATTTTATAAAATACTAAACTATTTTATATCGGGCCATACCTTTTTACAGTAGTGGATTGTTCTGAAACGTTATTTTAGGGGTTGTAGTCATATTTTACTAAACTAAAATTAATATGTAACTAAAATAAAACAGAAAAGAAAAATAACGAAAAGTAAAACTAAAAAACAAGACCAAACCCTCCCCCGGGGCCAACCGGCCCAGCTGGCCACTGGGCTAGCCAGGCCGGCCCACCTACTGGCCTACTTAGGCCACGCTGCTCCCAGCCAAACCCTAACCAACCACCCGCACCCCACTCGCTCTCTCCCCCTCCCCCCCCCGATCCAGTTCTGGATCAGGATCGGGCCGACGACCGCGCCCCGACGTCGGCTTCCCACCCCGTCACCGCACTCCAACCGCCCCTGGCGCCGCCACCCGCCGGCGGCGGACCCCTCTCCTTCGCCGCACGCCACCGGTCGAGGCCACCTCGCCGCCGCCCGTCATCGTCCCCCTCCCCACCGTCGCCGCCTCGCCTCCTCGTCCACTCCCCGAGCGCCGTCATCGGGGGCCGCCCCGACGTCGAGCTCCTCCGTCCTCGACCTCCTCCTCGCCGGATCTGCGATGCCGACCCATCGCCCGACCCCCACTCCTCCCCGTGCCCGCCTCGCTCAACTATAGGGCTTTGTGAGCCCCCTCCCCTTCTCCTCTCTGCCCCCCTCACCCGCCTGCTAGTTCGTCGTGGCGCCGCCGTGCTCGCCCGTGCTCGCGGACACTGCCGCCCCGCTCGTGCCCCGCCACGTCCGTCGCCGTCCGGGCGTGTGCCAAGCCCCGCCCGGCTCGCCCCGCTCACCTGTCGCCGCTCTCCCTCCGCTGTGCAGCCCTGCTGCTGCTGCTGCTCCGCAGCGGGCGCCGCTCACCGCGCGTCCGCGCTGTTCGGGTCCCGCATCGCCGTGCTGCCCCGCACTGGCCCGGTCGCACCACCCCCCTAGCCTGCGCTACCCAGCCCCGGTGCTGCCCCGCCGTGGCCTCGCCGGTGCCATCTCCGACGCCCGACGCCCCTCCGTGCCCGCTGGCCCTCATCCGGATCGGGCACCTCCAGCGCCCCCTCGTCCGCACCCGCACGCTTGCGCGCCCGCTAACCCGCATGGACCCCGTGGGCCTATGACACATGGGCCCTGCCCAGAACGTTTTTTATAAAAAAAATAATAAGAAGAAGAAAATAAATAAATAAAATTAATTATTAATTAATTGATTAATTAATTAAGTTAATTAATCCTATTTAATTAATCTAATTAACTAGTTAGATTAATTAAACGGTAATTAGTTTAGCTAAATCCTAGTTAACCTAAAACAGAGTATGACAGGTGGGTCCCACTGGACCCACATGTCAGTTTGACTTAGTCAACCCTTGTTGACTGCTGATGTCAACATGACATCATGCTGATGTCATTAATCCTGTTTCAAATTAAATTAAATAATTAATAGAATTCTAGAAATTAGTAAAATCTTTAGATAATCATATCTTTTAATCCGTAACTCGGATTAAATTATTTTCAACATGAAAGTTGCTCAGAACGACAAGACGAATCCGGATACGTAGCCCGTTCGTCCGCCACACATCCCTAACATACCGAACTCGCAACTTCCCCCCTCCGGTTCATCTGTTCGAAAACGCGAAACACCGGGAATACGTTCTCGGATGTTTTCCCCCTTCACCGGTACCACCTCATACCGCGTTAGGGCACCTCTAACGCCGTTACTTGTCATGTCATGCATCACTATGCATATGCTTGCATTATATCTATTGTTTCTTCCCCCTCTTCTCTCGCTAGACACCGAGACCGACGCCGCTGCTACCCAGTACGACTACATCGATGACCCCTCTCTCTTGCCAGAGCAACCAGGCAAGCCCCCCCCCTTGACCACCAGATATCGCCTACTCTCCTCTATACTGCTTGCATTAGAGTAGTGTAGCATGTTACTGCTTTCCGTTATTCCTATCCTGATGCATAGCCTGTCCTTGCTACTACTGTTGTTACCATTACCTGCTATCCTACTGCTTAGTATAGGATGCTAGTGTTCCATCAGTGGCCCTACACTCTTGTCCGTCTGCCATGCTATACTACCGGGCCGTGATCACTTTGGGAGGTGATCACGGGCATATACTATACACTTTATACATGTTCCATTACTTGTGATACTGTTCGGAGATGGGGGCTGAAGGGGCAGGTGGCTCCATCCCGGTAGAGGTGGGCCTGGGTTCCTGACGGCCCCCGATTGTTACTTTGAGGCGGAGCGACAGGGCAGGTTGCGACCACCTAGGAGAGAGGTGGGCCTGGCCTTGTTCGGCGTTCGCGGATACTTAACACGCTTAACGAGATCTTGGTATTTGATCTGAGTCTGGCTACTGGCCTATACGCACTAACCATCTACGCGGGGACAGTTATGGGCACTCGACGTCGTGGTATCAGCCGAAGCACTTCGTGACGCCAGCGACTGAGCGGCGCGCGCCGGGTTGGACCGCGTAACGTGACTTCCTTTGAAATGGAGGTTGCTAGGTCTGCTCTCCGGCCGCGTACGCAACGTGCAGGTGTGCTATGGGCGATGGGCCCAGACCCCTGTGCGCTTAGGTTTAGACCGGCGTGCTGGCCTCTCTGTTGTGCCTAGGTAGGGCTGCGACGTGTTGATCTTCCGCGGCCGGGCATGACCCCGAAAAGTGTGTCCGGCCAAATGGGATCGAGCGTGTTGGGTTATGTGGTGCACCCCTGCAGGGAAGTTAATCTATTCGAATAGCCGTGATCTTCGGTAACAGGACGACTTGGAGTTGTACCTTGACCTTATGACAACTAGAACCGGATACTTAATAAAACACACCCTTCCAAGTGCCAGATATAACCGGTGATCGCTCTCTCACAGGGCGACGAGGGGAGGATCATCGGTTAGGATTATGCTATACGATGCTACTTGGAGGTCTTCAGTCTACTCTCTTCTACATGCCGCAAGACGGCGGCTGCCAGAAGCGTAGTCTTCGAAAGGACTAGCTATCCCCCTCTTATTCCGGCATTCTACAGTTTAGTCCACATATGATAGCCTTATTCCAGTTGATACCAATGCATACATATGTAGTATAGCTCCTTGCTTGCGAGTACTTTGGATGAGTACTCACGGTTGCTTTCTCCCTCTTTTCCCCTATCCCTTCTACCTGGTTGTCGCAACCAGATGTTGGAGCCCAGGAGCCAGACGCCACCTTCGACGACGACTCCTACTACACCGGACGTGCCTACTACTACGTGCTGCCTGCTGACGACGACCAGGAGTAGTTAGGAGGATCCCAGGCAGGAGGCCTGCGCCTCTTTCGATCTGTATCTCAGTTTGTGCTAGCCTTCTTAAGGCAACCTTGTTTAACTTATGGCTGTACTCAGATATTGTTGCTTCCGCTGACTCGTCTATGACCGAGCTCTTGTATTCGAGCCTTCGAGGCCCCTGGCTTATAATATGATGCTTGTATGACTTATTTTATTTGTAGAGTTGTGTTGTGATATCTTCCCGTGAGTTCCTGATCTTGATCGTACACGTTTGCGTGTATGATTAGTGTACGATTGAATCGGGGGCGTCACAAGTTGGTATCAGAGCCGACTGCCTGTAGGAATTCCCCTTTCCACACTCCTTGGCCGAAGTCGAGTCTAGACATTGCAAAACTTTTACTAACATGGTTGTGTGCCTTACGGGCCCACGTCGCCATCTGGGTGGTATTAGGATCTTTTACTCCTCGATCCTTACTCTGGGACTCTGAGCTCTCTTCTATTCGGGTTAAATGAATTTTGCTAAATCTAACATTAGGATCTCGTTATCTCTTTCACCCAGAGAGCCCCTTATTACTGATGATCGTGTGCTGCATGCGGAGACCCTGAAGATACTCTCCGCTGTTAACCCGAGAACTTGTGTTCATCGCGTTTGCAATTCCCTTCCACCATCAACCCTTATGGATAACTACTTGCAGTTGTTATTCTTACATTCATCCCCAGTTGGTCTTGTTATTACAAGATACCACAAATTACTCGTCGATGTTTCGATAATCCTTTAAGCTTACTGCCTTGCAGTTATTTGTCACCTGAATACCCCTATGGAAAATTCTCACACTTATCGAGTATCCGCTCATCCCCCAGTTGTTCATGTGTTTCACAGTGGTCTTCGAAATACTATTCGATCTTCCGAAAATCCCGAGCAGCCTATTGCTCTTGAAATTCTCGCTTTCTGAAATTGTGGTTAATCCGATAAGTTTCGTAATCTTATTGGCCTCCCTTGTCTTTATCATTTTAAGTCTGTTGATTCAATATGTTGAGGATGCCCGCATTCCTCGGTCGAATCCTAGGATTCATCCTTCCAGCTCAGACGTCATTTGGATATGAGTTGGTTCTTGACTAATCAATGCCTTGATCGTTTGTGCTTCTAAGTCTATTGAACTTATTCATTTTTGATCAGAACGATTGCTTCTGATCCCTTGATTTGGGAATCATAAAATCTTTGCATTAAGCTTTGAATTAGTCAGTTGTTTCTATAATCTGATGCCTTGGCATTCCTTCTTCCTTTGATTGAGTACCGATACTCACATCAGCCCCGTTGTGGACCGCCATACCCATTGCCGGGTTATTTTCCGACAATGTCCTTCACAACCAAAATTCTTGTGAGTTCTTTACCTAATACATAATGCCCTTGTAAATTGTATACTCTACTTTTGTCAGCCATGCTCTACTTTTGAGCTTGTGTTATTTACTCCTAAAGTTCATGGTATATGTTCTAAGAAGCCCCGATGGGTTGAACCTATGTCTTCCTTAATCTGTGTGAACCCGGAAGTTTTCACGGGTCATACTCCTCTGGTAATTCACCGGGTAGGTTTTGACACTAAGATCATTTTTACCTAGAGCAATGAATGAAAGGTTATGCATTGAAGAAGTGGGAGTCGACCTTGAACTTTGTGTTCATGCCCATGGACATGATGTAGATCTTACCATTAAAGCTTCTCTTTAATTAATTATTCCCTTGGTAGAAGTTCATCTTATATCTGGGATCTGGCCTTCTGCAATCGTGGTTCCGACCATGTTCTTCTCTGATCCCATTTCTCGGGCAAGTTTAAGCACTTGTTTTCTGTAGGTCAATACACCAGTCCAACCTTTACTTTGACATGTCGTCGAGTATTACCCCCTGGTATCTCGAGATTATCATGGAACTGCATAACCTCTTATGAGTTCTTCATCAGGTATTACATTCGCACGGACTCCAATTTTTCATGGGCTTTGAGTTATGAAACACTCAAGGACACCGATAACGGAATCGAGTCTGCACTGCGATTCAACGAGGATTAGAGATCTTCATCGCTTACAAGTTTAATACTCCATGTCTGTCCTAGCCTGAACGGATACATCATTATCGTGCTAATTTTAATCATCAACATTCTGAGCTCTTCAAGGGTATCAACTGAATTCATGATGAGAAATACCATCCTTGCCCCTGATGATTTGTGTTATCATCGGCCACTTTATTGCCTTCCCTCCAACACAAACTTGTTCATGTTTTGTGTTATACCTTGAGTTCCTTGCTATCCAGCATTTGTCCTTCTTTACCTTGGAACATTACCACCTTTATGTCAAGAATGTCGTGGCAATTTTACCACCTCTTGAGAATTCTTGATATAGTAATATCTCTCGCCATTTGCGTTCATTCTTGGTCTCCGTGTTGTTTCTAACCGGAATACCTACAAATGGTCTATGATGTGTAAATTCTAAACTTCTAGCAACCCTATTGCTTTGAAGTTAATGGTCGCCATTTCATTCTTAGACCATTGGTTATCGAATCACCATTCTAACACTGATCATGCTACCTATGCCTATATTTTGGGCGCACATTTCAACCAATGTTTAATTGTGTATGTTTTCCTCGAGCATACATCATTATACCATTTGATCTGACAAATGTTATCTTCTTTTTCACATAGTTGTGGAAATCCATGTTTTGTTAATCTCGATGAATTGTCGCTGATTCCATCAGCCACCTCCTCATCCTCTCGTTGGTTTACTGATGAACTCTTGGTTCGGAACTCGCTTCCATAGTTCAATTCCCGAGAATCTTACAATGTCACCTCGACAATTTGTGTTGCACCTTTCTTCTCAGGCATCCTGAGTCTAAGGTATCCTAACACCAATTAGATCTGAATCTCGGTCAGATATGATGGTTGGAACATATTTTCAAGAGTTATAACATTGGTCCCTATATGCCCTGGTAAGGTGATGTCATGCCTAGCACACCTGACCAGAGGACCTAGTGTTATAGTTTCCTTTTAACAAGGTTAAATCATTTTTCCATGAGGAAATTGAATGCCTTGTTTAATAAGTTTATCCTGATGGATCCTTTGTGTATCCAAAGTCCGATCTTTGCTTGAAGACCATGTCAATACTATCTCGAAGCATGTCTATGGTACTCCGATTTTCAACAAGAACATTTGAAGCCCAATGCTAAATGTTTCCTGCTCAATTATCCAAACACCGTTGTATGGGTAATATCATGAAATTTCTCTCCCCTACCTAAAGAGTTTTCTACATTATATCCTGACATGGATATCATGCTCTGTTTGTCCTTGGGAAGGTTATACTCCTGATATATGTGTTTAAACACATTTTCCTTTCCATTGTTCTGTTTAATCTGATAATCACATTTTTCTTTCCATTGTTTTGTTTAACCTTCTTGAGGTTTATATGATCTAAGCAGTAATAAGTCACTGCTTTTGTAAGCACCTTGGTGTACAACTTTGTTAGTAAGAACCTGTTACTATTGTTGATGACATTCCGGTAACCACCGATGGACGGGAACTTTGCCCACTGGTCCGCCTCGTTCAACGAGCAGGAAAATGGTTCTCTTCGTCCCTCGCCCTTGGTACCTATCTTGTTGCCGACATGACCGACAAGCTATCCTCTAACTTGACTTGCTTATATGATCGTGCAAGATTTCATCACCCTTTCTACCTTCAACCCACATGGTGGGCTCATAACCCACAACTCCACAGGATCGAAACCTGACTCTTCTGTACAACCCCTCTTCGCAAGGTTGTTCCTCGCGCGTGGCCTCATATGTAATTCATGGGTCATCTTCTTAGAAATCTACTTTTGTATCAGACGCAATACTTATTCTCGTTGCTCTGGACCCCTTTCCCACTTTGTTCACGCATCAAACGATTGCCTACCCGCTTAAACTTCTCATGGTAACTTCTTACTTTGCTCTCGATTTTTTTAAGTTTCAGTTCAAGAGTTACTTTCCGCCACCTTCCCCGATGTTAGCTACCGGATAAGCAACCGTGGAGAGTTCCGTTCTTTCGAGTTACCCCTTATCATTTTACATAAGTACGATGAAGTTCCTGAAGAAAGGATGACGACTTCATCATGATGAGCTGGAGCAGAGAAATAAAGACATCAACGAAAGGGATCAACTTCTTCGAGAAGAGCAACCAAGACCGAGAAGATCCATTAGAATTTCGCAACCACAACTTCCCCCCTTACACCACCTCTTAAATCTCGGGACGAGATTTCTTGTAGTGGAGGAGAATTGTGACGCCCGGATAATTAGGCTACAGTAATCACACGTTAATGATGCCACGTCACCATGGTTACTATTGTTAATCTCGCGTTAGTTCAGAACCGATCCAAATTCAAATTTGAAACAAAGGCAAAACATCAAAAGTTTTCAAACGTTAACACTAAAATGTTCAAAATGCGACAAATAAATCCTAAGTCATAATGGTGGAGGAACCACATTTTTGTAGAAGGATTAAATGCACTAAAATGGTTCAAACAGTAGCAAAAACAACTATTTAAACACCTTTGGTATTTTATAAAATACTAAACTATTTTATATCGGGCCATACCTTTTTACAGTAGTGGATTGTTCTGAAACGTTATTTTAGGGGTTGTAGTCATATTTTACTAAACTAAAATTAATATGTAACTAAAATAAAATAGAAAAGAAAAATAACGAAAAGTAAAACTAAAAAAAAAAGACCAAACCCTCCCCCGGGGCCAACCGGCCCAGCTGGCCACTGGGCTAGCCAGGCCGGCCCACCTACTGGCCTACTTAGACCACGCTGCTCCCAGCCAAACCCTAACCAACCACCCGCACCCCACTCGCTCTCTCCCCCTCCCCCCCGATCCAGTTCTGGATCGGGATCGGGCCGACGACCGCGCCCCGACGTTGGCTTCCCACCCCGTCACCGCACTTCAACCGCCCCTGACGCCGCCACCCGCCGGCGGCGAACCCCTCTCCTTCGCCGCACGCCACCGGTCGAGGCCACCTCGCCGCCGCCCGTCATCGTCCCCCTCCCCACCGTCGCCGCCTCGCCTCCTCGTCCACTCCCCGAGCGCCGTCATCGGGCACCACCCCGACGTCGAGCTCCTCCGTCCTCGACCTCCTCCTCGCCGGATCTGCGATGCCGACCCATCGCCCGACCCCGACTCCTCCCCGCGCCCGCCTCGCTCAACTACAGGGCTTTGTGAGCCCCCTCCCCTTCTCCTCTCTGCCTTCCTCACCCGCCTGCTAGTTCGTCGTGGCGCCGCCGTGCTCGCCCGTGCTCGCGGACACTGTCGCCCCGCCACGTCCGTCGCCGTCCGGGCGTGTGCCAAGCCCCGCCCGGCTCGCCCCGCTCACCTGCCGCCGCTCTCCCTCCGCTGTGCAGCCCTGCTGCTGCTGCTCCGCAGCGGGCGCCGCTCACTGCGCGTCCGTGCTGTTCGGGTCCCGCATCGCCGTGCTGCCCCGCACTGGCCCGGTCGCACCACCCCCCAGCCTGCGCTACCCAGCCCCGGTGTTGCCCCGTCGTGGCCTCGCCGGTGCCATCTCCGGCGCCCGGCGCCCCTCCGTGCCCGCTGGCCCTCGTCCGGATCGGGCACCTCCAGCGCCCCCTCGTCCGCACCCGCACGCTTGCGCGCCCGCTAACCCGCATGGACCCCGTGGGCCTATGACACATGGGCCCTGCCCAGAACGTTTTTTATAAAAAAAAATAAGAAGAAAATAAATAAATAAAATTAATTATTAATTAATTGATTAATTAATTAAGTTAATTAATCATGTTTAATTAATCTAATTAACTAGTTAGATTAATTAAACGGTAATTAGTTTAGCTAAATCCTAGTTAACCTAAAACAGAGTGTGACAGGTGGGTCCCACTGGACCCACATGTCAGTTTGACTTAGTCAACCCTTGTTGACTGCTGATGTCAACATGACATCATGCTGATGTCATTAATCCTGTTTCAAATTAAATTAAATAATTAATTGAATTCTAGAAATTAGTAAAATCTTTAGATAATCATATCTTTTAATCCGTAACTCGGATTAAATTATTTTCAACATGAAAGTTGCTCAGAACGACAAGACGAATCCGGATACGTAGCCCGTTCGTCCGCCACACATCCCTAACATACCGAACTCTCAACTTCCCCCCTTCAGTTCATCTGTTCGAAAACGCGAAACACCGGGAATACGTTCCCGGATGTTTTCCCCCTTCACCGGTACCACCTCATACCGCGTTAGGGCACCTCTAACGTCGTTACTTGTCATGTCATGCATCACTATGCATATGCTTGCATTATATTTATTGTTTCTTCCCCCTCTTCTCTCGCTAGACACCGAGACCGACGCCGCTGCTACCCAGTACGACTACATCGACGACCCCTCTCTCTTGCCAGAGCAACCAGGTAAGCCCCCCCCCTTGACCACCAGATATCGCCTACTCTCCTCTATACTGCTTGCATTAGAGTAGTGTAGCATGTTACTGCTTTCCGTTATTCCTATCCTGATGCATAGCCTGTCCTTGCTACTACTGTTGTTACCATTACCTGCTATCCTACTGCTTAGTATAGGATGCTAGTGTTCCATCAGTGGCCCTACACTCTTGTCCATCTGCCATGCTATACTACCGGGCCGTGATCACTTTGGGAGGTGATCACGGGCATATACTATACACTTTATACATGTTCCATTACTTGTGATACTGTTCGGAGATGGGGGCTGAAGGGGCAGGTGGCTCCATCCCGGTAGAGGTGGGCCTGGGTTCCTGACGGCCCCCGATTGTTACTTTGAGGCGGAGCGACAGGGCAGGTTGCGACCACCTAGGAGAGAGGTGGGCCTGGCCTTGTTCGGCGTTCGCGGATACTTAACACGCTTAACGAGATCTTGGTATTTGATCTGAGTCTGGCTACTGGCCTATACGCACTAACCATCTACGCGGGGACAGTTATGGGCACTCGACGTCGTGGTATCAGCCGAAGCACTTCGTGACGCCAGCGACTGAGCGGCGCGCGCCGGGTTGGACCGCGTAACGTGACTTCCTTTGAAATGGAGGTTGCTAGGTCTGCTCTCCGGCCGCGTACGCAACGTGCAGGTGTGCTATGGGCGATGGGCCCAGACCCCTGTGCGCTTAGGTTTAGACCGGCGTGCTGGCCTCTCTGTTGTGCCTAGGTAGGGCTGCGACGTGTTGATCTTCCGCGGCCGGGCATGACCCCGAAAAGTGTGTCCGGCCAAATGGGATCGAGCGTGTTGGGTTATGTGGTGCACCCCTGCAGGGAAGTTAATCTATTCGAATAGCCGTGATCTTCGGTAACAGGACGACTTGGAGTTGTACCTTGACCTTATGACAACTAGAACCGGATACTTAATAAAACACACCCTTCCAAGTGCCAGATACAACCGGTGATCGCTCTCTCACAGGGCGACGAGGGGAGGATCATCGGTTAGGATTATGCTATACGATGCTACTTGGAGGTCTTCAGTCTACTCTCTTCTACATGCCGCAAGACGGCGGCTGCCAGAAGCGTAGTCTTCGAAAGGACTAGCTATCCCCCTCTTATTCCGGCATTCTGCAGTTTAGTCCACATATGATAGCCTTATTCCAGTTGATACCAATGCATACATATGTAGTATAGCTCCTTGCTTGCGAGTACTTTGGATGAGTACTCACGGTTGCTTTCTCCCTCTTTTCCCCCTATCCCTTCTACCTGGTTGTCGCAACCAGATGTTGGAGCCCAGGAGCCAGACGCCACCTTCGACGACGACTCCTACTACACCGGACGTGCCTACTACTACGTGTTGCCCGCTGACGACGACCAGGAGTAGTTAGGAGGATCCCAGGCAGGAGGCCTGCGCCTCTTTCGATCTGTATCTCAGTTTGTGCTAGCCTTCTTAAGGCAACCTTGTTTAACTTATGTCTGTACTCAGATATTGTTGCTTCCGCTGACTCGTCTATGATCGAGCTCTTGTATTCGAGCCTTCGAGGCCCCTGGCTTGTAATATGATGCTTGTATGACTTATTTTATTTGTAGAGTTGTGTTGTGATATCTTCCCGTGAGTTCCTGATCTTGATCGTACACGTTTGCGTGTATGATTAGTGTACGATTGAATCGGGGGCGTCACAGAAAGTCTTCAGAGATCCAAAGTCTTCAGTCGAAGAACTTTATTTTTAGTGGTCGACTTTCTCTGTAAATATCAAACTCCTCATAGACTTATAGACCTGTGTACACTCACAAACGCATTAGTCCCTTAATCTATAAGTCTTCAATACACCAAAATCACTAAGGGGCACTAGATGCACTTACAATGGGAATTTGTTAATATCCGGTTGTAGAAAACTTGATAGTTAACTTAATTAAAATGTATCAACCGCGTGTGTACCTGTGATGGTCTCTTTTCGGCGGAGTCCGGGAAGAGAACATGGTATCGTGTTATGCTTGAACGTAAGTAGCTGCAGGATCACTTCTTGATCACTTTTAGCTTCTTGACCGTGCATTGCTTCTCTCCTCGCTCTCTTTTGCGTAAGATAGCCACCATATATGCTCAGTGCTTTGCTCCAGCTCCACCTCACTACCCCTTTCCCACCCTTAAGCTTAAATAGTCTTGATCGCGAGGGTGTGAGATTGTTGAGTCCTCGTGACTCACAGATACTTCCAAACAGATGCAGGTGCCGATGATGCCAGTGCAGGGGATGCTACCGAACTCAAGTTGGAGTTCGATGAGGATTCGGGCCGTTACTATGTTTCTTTTTGTCTGGATGATCAGTAGGGGAGCCTAGTTGGGGTGATCGGGGATCTAGCATTTGGGGTTGTCTTTCTTTGTTTTGGTTCCGTAGTCGGACCTTGATTGTATTCTGGATGATGTATGATTATTTATGTATTGTGTGAAGTGGCGATTGTAGGCCGACTCTTTATCCCTTTCTTATTCAGTACATGGGATGTGTAAAGATTACCCCTCTTGCGACAGACCTATCATGCGGCTATGCCTCTAAGTCGTGCTCCAACACGTGGGAGATATAGCCGTATTGTGGGGGTTACAACTCTACTATGGGTGAGCCACTCTTTGTCACATCTTCACAAGTCCATTGCCACTACAATGGACGGCAAGCTTCAAGGATGATCTCTTCGCGATGCTCCACTTGAACTTGCACACCGCAACCTAACCCCACAAAGAACTCTCACGAATACCGTGGGTTAGTACACACAGTGTAATGGACAATGCTTACCATAACATGGGATCACTTGATCCCTCGGTACATCTTGTATGCTTTGTGTGTTGATCAACTTGATTCACTCTTGACTTAGTCTTGATCAACCTTGAATCTTTCCAACTCTCTTAATTTGGATGATGTCTTGAAGGTAGACATGAATGATCACACACTCTTCTTCTTCAAGACATGCTTGCAATAAGCTCATCACTCACATGACCAATCTTTGAATAATTCCTTAATAGCACCTTGGTCAACTCATAAACTCCTTGGATGATGTCTTTGGATAATTCACTCTTGAGTTAGTCTTGATCAACCTTGAATCTTTCCAACTCTCGTCATTTGGATGATGTCTTGAAGGTAGACATGAATGACACACTCTTCTTATTCAAGACATGCTTGCAATAAGCTCAACACTCACATGACCAATATTTGCATAATTCCTTAATAGCACCTTGGTCAACTCATAAACTCCTTGAAACCAACACATGGACTTCAAGAAAAGCCTATGGACAAATCCTGCAAATATAACTCAATGCAACCATTAGTCCATAGAGAATGTCATCAATTACCAAAATCACACATGGGGGCACCGCATGTCCTTTCACACAGAAGGAACAACGGCACAACATGTTCCTCCTGAAGCAACACCAGCTGGTGGAGGGCCAGATCTACGGCAAGCGCGTGAGCAAGGAGGCCGTGGAGGCCATGGCCACGTCGAACCCCAACTTCATCGCGAAGCAGCGTGCCACCTAAGATGTCATCCGCGCTCAAGCCGCCGCTCGTCAAGAATCAGCAGCTGTGGAGGCGCAACTGCAAGCCATCGCGGAGGAGAACAATGCCAGCTGCGCCTCCTACGCGCCGCTGACGAACTATCAGGCGGTCCGGTGGGAGGACGCCAACGCCGATGCCACCATTTCCATAGTGGACCTCACGTCTACCGATGATGGACATGCCGTGGACTCCTTCAAGGATGAGTAGGCCATGGGACGCGGCAGGTCCTTATGTCCCATGTGGTCTGGCTCGTCTCCCGTGTTCTACTCTTCCTCGCCGGAGACCGCACCTTCACTTCACGGGTCTTATCGTCGGTGCTCATGGAAACGGCGGACGGAGGACGACATGGGCTTGGACGCCGGGCGCTGCCGCCATAGGATAGGTTTAGGGCCGGGTCGGTTTTTTGTTCTAAATGTTCGAAATGCAATGAAAATCCGCCCTGTTTGTATGAAATCCGTCATGTTAATACGAAATCCGGGCGTGTTTTCACGAATTTCCTCCGTTTTGTTGAAAAGGAGTTTGAAATGTATGCGGCTACGGTTGGATGACGGCCTCCCGCATCCATGTTCGCGGACTGGTCCCCCCTGTCCGCGGATGGATGCGGGAGAAAATTTGCGGGTTGTCGTTGAAGATGCTCTTACTAGGGGACTGAGAAGATCTAGTTAGAATATGTGTCGTTGCATTCGACAAACGATTTACATGACTAAAGCGAACGAACGGAAAGAATGACGCTAACTCCTTGATATCAGCAATGATGAGTCCCACCGGTGAGCGACTGGCGAGCGACCAATCACCGAAACATTGGTTCTTTGAATAACGGACAAACAGTTTGAGCGGAAAACAACCCTGGGAAATCTTTGCCGGCGGGTGAGAGCCACCGCACATCGTAGTGCCGGTGCTTTAGCTAAATCTAGAGCGCTAACCTTGTCGGCGTGCTAGCGGCAAGCCAGCAAGCAATCTCCGATGTGATTCCTAATCACCATGCCAATTCTCATCCGTTGAGACTCCTTAAAAAGTGAAGCATCCACATTGACGGTCACTACATATGTCGATGACGGAACCCATTTAACACGAGATACCGGGATATCACGCCTTGAAACAATTGTAGTCTTACCACAATTCTGCACAATGAAGTCAACAAAAACTAAAGCTTTCTCAGCCACTCTACCAGGATGCATCCTAAAATCATTGTTTCTTCCAACATTTCAGGTCTCTTAAATGTGTCAATTATTACTACCAAAGCCGTGGCTTTGAGAGAGGTCGCTCTCTTGACGAAATCAAATATCTATTGCTTGGTATGAGTAAAACTTTTACGGCGTAGAGGTTTACGGCGTAGAAGCCTAAATTCCGCTTCAGAAGGTTTGCTAGACGCGTCAAAGAAATGAAATGGTCGGGGAATTTGGACGTGATTTACACAGCTCAAACCGGTCGCGGCCCGGAATGAGAAGTCGTCTCACCGCGGACACACAGGCACAGGCAGATCGGGCTCGTCTCCTCAGTGTCGGCGCCAATGGGCAGCCACGACCGGCAGAGAGACCCCCCGCGTCGTCTCGCCCAAATCGGAGAATAGTTCCAACACATCGCACATCGCACAGAAAAAGCTACTACGACTACGCGTCCCCTTTCCCACTGGTAGGAAGGAACCAGCATCAACTGCAGCGGCCTCCACTAGCAGCAGGACCAGCCGGGACGCGGGCGGGGATGGCGAACGCGTCGTCCATCTCGCGTAGCCTCCGGCGATCCCTCGCCCCTGACGACCTCCACCGCCTCCTCCTCCAGCGCTCGCGGGCGTTCGTGACGGCTGAGTGCCACCGCCCCGTCGTCCTTCACAAGCGCGGCCCCGACATCCTCCACGACCCATGGTTCAACCGGGTACGCACCTACTCGCTCGTCGTCGTCTCCTCGTTCCGTTTGCAGAGGGTTTCGCGGCGGTGGCCTGACGCGCGCGGGTTGTGCTGCTTCTGCAGGGAACGGCGTTCTCGATGACGGAGAGGGACCGGCTCGGCCTCCGCGGCCTGCTCCCGCCCAGTGTCGTTTCCTCGCAGCAGCAGATCGACCGATTCAGTACGACATGATACCCCGGCGCTTCAATTCCTTCCTTGCTTACTCCGTGTCTCGTTTACGGCTCTCCCAAAATTGGATTGGTCGGTGCCGCGCAGGGAGGTATTTTGGTGGATGATAACCAGACCGGTCCATTTTTAGGGGTTTTGGAGGGTGAGTGACTTTAGCTAGTACTCCAATTCACAGACATTGAGGCCTCCTTTGGTTTGGAGGAATTTCATAGGAATTTTAGAGGATAGGATTTTTATAGGATTTTTTCCTTTAGAGCCCTTTGGTTCATAGGAATAGATTCCTATTCCTACATAGGATTGGTTCCTATCCTTCACATTTCATAGGAAAATAAAAATGAGCCTAGACTCAATGAAAAAATTCCTTTGGTGTCAACCAAATGACATCTCGTTTCCTATTCCTACTCATAGGATTTGAGATACATGCCATCTCATTTCCTACAAAATTCCTATTCCTATAATAATCCTATCCTATGAACCAAAAGAGGCCACACTAATGTTGCTCAGTATGTGCATTGTTGAATCGTTGCTGAATGCTGAGCAACTGCAGGCTAAACTTTTTGGTTTGATCTCTAGTCTAGTGTAAATGTGTGCATTGTGTTTAGGCTCCAGCTTGGAATAATTCCAAATTTCAAAACCGGCTTCTAGTGCTCTACAAGCTAGGTCAAACAACTTCTCTGAAAACTAGAATCAAGTATAGCTGATGGCCCGATGTACCGGTTAAAGTTCAAACGGCAATCACAAACTCAGTTGAAAAATTGTCCAAACAACCAAGTGGCTCCAATGCTGAAGCTGCAAGTTTCACTCAGGTCTAGAGATGTATGAGGGTTTAGTACTAGCATACTAGGGGCTAAGGGTCTAGCGTCCATCGTGCCGTAGACGTCCGATTATTGTACTGGGGCTGAGTATACTCATTCCCTTTCATGCTCGTGCTAGCGATTACGCTCAATACTCTACATATCAATGAATGATACGCAAGCTTTGCGTATTCGCGAAAAAAAAAGTTAACTGAGGTTCTACAAGTGCTGATTTTAGCGGTGGATTTACCTCTTCTTTTATTTATATTTATTTTGATTATAGTGGGTGACCTTAAACGGCTGGAGCAAAATGCAAGAGATGGGCCATCTGATACTTACCAACTGGCGAAATGGCGTATTCTTAACAGACTGCATGACAGAAATGAAACGATGTACTACAAGGTGTGCAACTCCACATCTCACACATTCTTTTAGGCGCAAACATATTTCTGTTGATGATGTTTCTCTCATTATATGGTTTTGCAACCACTTTGTTAACTCTATTGTATTGCAGTCTCAGATGTAGGCTCCTTTTCAAAGTGGTTACCTTATTTAACCTTATTTTGATTCTTCATAGGTCTTAATAGATAATATTGAGGAGTATGCACCTATTGTTTACACACCGACTGTTGGCGCTGTTTGCCAAAATTACAGTGGCTTGTTTAGACGGCCTCGGGGAATGTATTTTAGTGCAGAGGATCGTGGTGAAATGATGTCCATGGTGTACAACTGGCCAGCTGATCAGGTATGCATTTGTTCTTGTCCATTTACTGATTTGGTCTTCTGTAGTTCAACTCTTTCAGTGTCTTAAAATTATAAAGCTCTTTTGCTAAGAGTCTAAGATATATCTTTTGCCTTTTGAAGATCTCCTAGGGCTGGGAGAGCATCTTCTGACGACAAGTTTCTTATATTTCAAATAAACATAAGTGGCTAATCTTTCGCAGGTCGACATGATAGTGGTGACTGATGGAAGCAGGATATTGGGCCTTGGTGATCTAGGGGTGCAAGGTATTGGCATTGCTATAGGGAAGCTGGATTTATATGTTGCTGCTGCTGGAATAAATCCCCAGAGGGTATGCTTTTGTTACTCCTTAGGAAACTGTTAGACTTACCTTGTTCTCTATCTTCCATTTTTTTACATCTATATTTTCATATTTGATATCTCTAATTTCAAATAACTATAGTTTGATATTTGAGTTACACGGATTTTATTCACAACAAAATAACGTTTTGCTACTCAATCTGATTGTGCCAATCAGCCTCTTCTCATAATAATTCAGGGAGATAAAATTTCTTTTAGAATGTTATCATTTTGGCTTGCTTTTGTACTGAACCAAGATAAATGATGTTTATCAAGCTGAAGCTTCAAATACGACTCTTGATGATCGCGTTTGTGTTGCATGACCTTACAGCTACAGCGCTGGTTGCTTAGATATTATGAAGTTGCAAAGTGTTCTACTGCTATATATTTCCTACTCGCTCCGTTTCTTTTGTAAGACATATTTTGATTTGTTCAGATAATGCTTGAATAATAAGTACTCTATTAATAGGTGGTGCATGTGAATATGTGATACCAATCACAATCATAAGCAATTACGTTTGAATTAGAATCTGATGACACCTTATGCTATATAAATTGCATACTGGTAGAGTAATTGATGGTGAAAGCCTTGTCTCAAAATACACCCTACCAAAAGCAACAGAGGGTGTATTATATTCTGTTGGTATAGTTTATATTTATATGTTCCAGTGCTTAATATTCTTGTAGGTTCTTCCAGTTATGATTGATGTGGGAACTAACAATGAGAAACTCCTCAAGGATCCTCTTTGTAAGTTCTTCTTTGAACATTTTGTTAGTTGCACATATTTTTCTCTAAAACATTTGACCACCCTTGTTCTCTAAAAGGGAAATAAATAAATATCAGAGTCACCTACTCACTCATTATGGCTGTATTTTAGATTGATTCAGATTCCAGGAAAGATGCATATGTGTGATGTTGTAATCTTTACTAGCTCGTGAGAATCAATGGCCTTTTCTGTTCTTTGTTACTCTCAAGCATTATTCTAGAATTTCTTTAGAATATGATGCAGGCAATTGCACCTTTTCACTAGATAGTGAACAAGAGATTGAATAGTCTTTTCTGCTATTATTTTCCTAAATTTTGTGCTGTACAGATCTTGGGCTACAAGAACACCGTCTTGAGGGAGAAGAATATGTTGAAATTATTGATGAATTCATGGAAGCTGTTTTTTCTCGTTGGCCCAATGTGATTGTACAGGTGCTATTTTGGTGTTTGGTGCTTGCTCAACTTTTTTCTGCATGTGTCTTTAGCTGGAACATTTTCAAAATTACTTTTTTTATGTCCTCTAGTTTGAAGATTTCCAAAGCAAGTGGGCCTTCAGGTTGTTGCAGCGTTACAGGAAGACTTATCGTATGTTTAATGATGATGTGCAGGTAACTAGTTTGACTTATGCCAGTTATGTTTTTCCATTATGTGTTGTCTTGTGCTATGATATCTACATGTTCCTTCTGGCACACCAACACTTTTCATGGCTAAGAACGTTGTGTATCCTTCTCTTTCGTAGTCATTGTTACCGAAAAAGGCTTTCGCCCCGCTTTATAAATAAAGCAACCACCAAGCACAAAGTATCGAGGTCACAACAAAACACAACACACACTCACCCAAAGCCACCGCTGCCCGGTCCAACACAAACACAAAGACAAACAGACCCAAGTTCAGCTGTGGGCACAACACAACATGCCCAACTCAGGCGCACGACGATACAACACATAAACGGCAGGGCGGTGGCGATGGCGAGAAGACGACGATCTAATCTGGTTCCGGTGGTGGTGGGGGAAGCGGTGGAGCCATCCGGAGAGCCATCGCGCGAAGCTGGGTGATGATGGAGGTGATGGCGTCTCTCTCCCTGGGGCAGCTAAGCGGCCGCCAAAGCTGCAAGTAACCAGACCATTTGAGCAAAGCGTCAGTAGCACGACGGAGAGGAATGCGCTGAATCACAAGTTTATTCCTAACAGTCCACAGCGTCCAGGCAAGCACCCCAATGGCCAGCCACCTAATGTGGCGCACTGCGGATGGGATCGCTTGGAGTTCGGCGAAGAGAGCGGGGAAGTTGTTGTGGTCCCAGCTTCCACCCACTAACTCGCGGAAACAGCTCCATAGGAACTGCGCGAACACGCATGTGAAGAAGATATGATTCGAGTCCTCTTCCGGCCCGCAGAGCGGGCAGCGCCCATCACCAGGGCCATTGCGCTTCAGGACCTCCACGCCGGACGGGAGGCGACCGCGAATCCATTGCCACAAGAAGATCCTAATCTTCAGGGGCAGGCGAAGCTCCCAGATGCATGTGAGAGCCTCATAGCCAGGCGATGGGGCGATGGCCTGGTAAAGAGATTTGGTGGAGAATTGTCCAGAAGGCTCTAGTCGCCAACTGGAACGGTCATCTTCAGTCGTAAGATCAGGCTCGTGCAAGGCAATGCAGTCGAGCAGCTCCTGCCAGTCGGCGGCCTCGGCCGGGCCAAAAGGTCTCCGGAACGCGAGTTGCCCCAAGTCAATAAGGGCCGTCGCTACCGAGATCTGTGGGGCAACCGCTATGGAGAACAGGTCGGGAAAGCGGGCCGCGAGGGGCAAGTCGCCAGTCCATCTATCGAACCAGAACAGAGTGGCAGTGCCGGATCCAACCTCGATCGAGGTCCCGATCCAGAGGACAGGGAGGAGCTGGATGACGGATTGCTAGAACTGGGAGCCTCCAGGCCGCTGGCAGAAAGCAAGAGGTTGGCCACGGAGGTATTTCTGCTGAATGATGCGAAGCCACAGGCCACCATCTCCGTTGGCAATCCGCCAAAGCCACCGAGTCAGGAGGGCAATGTTCATGCGTTTGGAAGACATGATCCCGAGTCCGCCCTGGTCACGAGGCTTGCAGATTTCTGACCACCTAACCATGTGGTACTTCTGCTTATCGCCCTCACCGGCCCAGAAGAAACGCCCCTGAATAGTGGCAATCTCGTGATGAAGGGTCTCCGGATGGCTGTAGAAGCTCATGATGAACAGGATCAGGCTAGAGAGGGACGAGTTAATGAGCACCGTACGGGCCGCTTTCGAGAGCCAGCGACCCTGCCAGGGCTCGATACGGTGCTGAAGCTTCCCCACCGTGGGGCGCAGGTCGGCCACCGTGAGCCTAGTGTCACTAATGGGTATCCCCAGATATGTCGTGGGGAAGCTCCCAAGCTGGCAGTTAAGCCGATCCGCAATACTCTGACACTCGTTCTGGGAGTAGCCCAAGACCATCACCTCGCTCTTGTCGAAGTTGACCCTGAGGCCCGACATCTGCTGGAAGCACAGCAGAAGGAACTTGAGGTTCGAAATATCGCTCGCCAAGCCTTCCACCATGATAATGGTGTCATCCGCATATTGGAGAAGGGAGATCCTGTTCCCCCCAACAAGATGCGGGACTGTACCCTTAATGTGGCCTGCAGCCTTGGTTATCAAGGATGGCAGCCAGAGCATCGACCACCATGTTATACAGGAACGGGAAGAAGGGGTCGCCCTGGCGTACCCCACAGAAAGTCGGGAAGAATGGGCCGATCTCCTCATTAATGTTCACCGCGGTCCGACCCGAGGATACCATCTGCATCACCCTAGTCACCCAACGATCGTCGAAGCCCTTACGAAGAAGGCATTCCCGAAGGAAATACCAGCTAACCATGTCATATGCCTTGTGGAAGTCCAGTTTCAGGAAGATTGCCTTGAGGTGTTTGGAGTGAACCTCATGAAGTGCTTCGTGAAACATCAGGACTCCGTCAAGGATATAGTGGCCCTGGATGAAAGCCGACTGATCAGGGTGCGTGATCCGGTCGGCAATAGGGGCCACCCTAATGGCGTACCCCTTCGCGAGGATGCGGAAGATGACGTTAATCACCGTAATCGGCCGGAATTGGCGGATATCCGAGGCCCCAGACACTTTGGGGATGAGGGTGATTACGCCAAAGTTGAGACGGGCGAGGTCGATGGACCCGACCAAGAACTCGTCAAAAAGGGCCATCACCTTAGGTTTGATCACCTCCCAGAAGGTATGGAAGAACTTCACTGGGAGCCCATCCGGGCCGGGAGCCGAGGATGGATTCATGCCCTTAATTGCCGCCCAAACTTCAGCCTCAGAGAACGGGGCCGTGAGGGCTGCGTTGTCCGCAGGCGAGATGCAACTGTGGGCAGGCCAAACATCTTGCGCAAGGGCAAGACCTCCCTGAGGGGAGGCAGAGAATAGGTCTCTGTAGAAGCCGTCAACATGTGCCCGGATGTCCTCGGGCCGCTACAGGAGGGACGCTCCGTCCCAATGGAGGGGGATGGAGTTCCGGCGCCAGCGGCCGTTAGGTAAGGCCTGGAAGTAGGCGGTATTGGCGTCCCCTTTGAGGACCCAATTCTGAGAACCCCGCAAACGCCAGTATGCCTCCTCGTCTGTGTATATGACCGTGAGCTGGTCTTCCAAGTCGTATCTAAGCATCCATTCGTCGGCAGAGAGGCCAGCGGCGTCGGCCCGCAGGTCAAGAGCCTGGATGTCTTCAAGGAGAGCTTTTTTCCGCTCCCGGATGTCACGGCCGACGTTTGCACCCCAACCCTTCATGAATTGCCGTGACCGCTTGGCGCAGAAGTGCCAGTTGTCAACGGCCGGAAGGGATCGATGGGGGGCCTCACGAGCCTCGCGCCATCGTGCGCCCACCGCGACAGAGAACCCAGACTGGCGCAACCAAAAGGTTTCGAAGCGGAATCGGGCGGAAGGGGAGGGCGCTCATTCTCCGAAGAGAGGAGTAAGGGGACGTGATCTGAGCCAATTCGTGTAATCGCTCGGAGCGAAGCTAGGGGGCAGCGAATGTCCCACTCAGGGGAGGCGAAGACCGTATCGAGACCGGAGCAGGTCGGCTCCACTTGACGGTTTGTCCAAGTGAACCTGGCCCCGACTCGATCGAGCTTCCGTATTTAATAGATTTTTTCTGTTACAAATGTTGATTACAGTAATCCCTCCATTCATCATTTTTTCGGACAAATGAGGGCAAGAGTTATTAATTCTACATGCATGCCTTACATTTTCGTAAAAGATTCCGAAAAAATATAGCCCTTACATTTTCTCTCCTATTCCCAAGATTAACGTGTCTACCACGGTCATGTCCTCTACTCCCTCCGTTCCGAATTACTTGTTGCAGGTATGGATGCATCTAGATGTATTTTAGTTCTAGATACATCCATTTCTGCGACGAGTAATTTGGAACGGAGGGAGTACTATTTAATGGCTCCTGAATCCTTGTGCTATACCGAAATACACATGAAATGAAATGTGAGGAAGTACCATCTATGCTCATGGAAAATATGTCAGTTGTGCCTTTCAGTAACACCAGTTCAATTATACTTGTAAATATTTATCAATATATCTTATGTTCAATTACTTTCAGACTTACAGTCAAAATCAAGTCTGTTAATCTGAGGTTTTGACATCTCAGCATTTATATTTGAGAATGTGCAGTCTAGCTTCCCTAGTTGGAAGGTCCTTTTCAGGAAGATATCACTCTTATTTCCCTTAGAATACCTGCCCACAAAAGGCAACCTCTAGTTGATTGGATTAGTGCTTTGTTGTAAATATGGGGGATCTCCCCCCCCCCTCTCATGTACATATGTTTGTTTCCTTCCTGATAAGATGCCGCGAATGGCTCCGCTTCGCTCTCCGCTCCCTAGCTCTCCCCTACCCAACTAGCCACCAACCCACCGCCGGTGACCCCTCGCCGGCTGCCCTCCCCACCTCCCCCTCTCCCCACCCTGCCCCTCCCCCTGCCATGGCGGACTCCGGTGCTGACCCTGTCGACCGCCGCGCGACCCTCTTCGGCGAGCACGTGTCCTCTGGTGACCGTTGGCTCAGCTCGGAGAGCGAGTCCCCGGCGCGCTCGTACAGCGACGTCGCCCGCACCCCGCCGCCTCCCCCGGCCCCGTAGAGGCAGGCTCCTCCGCCCACCCACGGCTCCTCGGCGGCGCGCCCCAGGCTGCCGGCCAGACACCGCCTTGGCCCCCGCTCGGAGGTACACCGTGTCTCTGGCGGGGATGTGGTGGACAAGGACGGATACCAGCTCCCTCGGCGTCGAAACCGCCGCCGTCGCCCGCGACAGGCGGCCACCCCCAGCCCGCCGGCGCCCCGCCGCCGGAGCCCCTCGCCCGAGGAGGTAGCCGAGCTCTGCTTCCGTTGCCTGGACCATCGCCACCGGGTGCGCGACTGCACTAACGACATCCGGTGCCGCACATGCCTGCAGTCTGGGCACGACTCCCGCTCCTGCGCCCCAAGTCGCCGGGATGTGGCGTCGCTTCGGCCACCGCACGGCAACACGGCCGCCCCGGCACGCGTGCAACCGTCGTCCGCGCTCACCTCCCTGCCGCCCCTCACAACGCCTGCCACGGCGACACCTACGGTCGGCGCGCGCCCATCAGAGCCTGTGCGGATCATCATGGCACGCACCGTCGAGATGGAGGACGCGGAGACGGTTCTGTCCTGCGCGATGGTCGCGTCCATCACCGGCAACTGCCTGTCCGCCTCCACCGACGAGGTTGCTGCGCTGCTCTGGGACTCATTCGACCTCGCCGACGGCGACTTCACCGTCCACCGCCACCACTCGGAAGACTTTCTGATCCTGTTCAGCTCACTGGCCATCAAGGAGCGGCTTGCCGGCGACCACTTCATCCGCTCGCCACGCTTCTCCCTTTCGATGCGGCCTTGGTGCAAGCTCGCGCACGCCGGCTGCAGCGAGTTCGAATTTCACGTCGAACTCGAGCTGCGCGTTGTCCCGGCACAAGCATGGCACCTCTCCACCGCCGAGCACATCCTCGGGCAAAGCTGCTGGATCGAACGCCTCCACCCCCACACCCGCTCCCGCGCCGACCTCGCCACCTTCCGGCTATCTGGGCGCACGCACGACCCCGACAAGATCCATCGCGCTGCCATTCTTGAGGTGGTCGACAGATGCCGGCGGCCTTGGACTCCGACGCGCCCACCATCAGGATCCTGACCTACCCCATCTCCATCGCGCTCGCCCGTTCCGTCATGATCAGACCGCCGGCGACTACAAGGCCCTCGGGTGCAGGGCCAGACCACGAGCGCGGCGCTGGCGGGAACCGCGACCCCGCCCCCGACCGCAGACCGGGCCGCGCGCGCCGCCGCGGACGCAAGCGCAGGCGCACGGACACGGCCGTCCCTGGCCGGGCCGACGGCATGGCCATGGACGACCTGGGCTGGCGCGTCGCTAGGCAGGGAAGGTCTGATGGCCTTTCCTCGTCGCCGACGTGGCCTACCGTCGTCGGCTCCGGCGTGGCTCTGCCCGCGAACCCGCTGCGTGCGGGCATGACGCCCTGGCCTGGACAACGAGGGGGCCACCGCCCGCGTCACCATGCCAAAAGAGGAAAAGGCAGAGGAAAGCAAAAGGAGCAGACAACTGAGGGCCCGTCTGGCTGCACTGACGTGGTCGCCGCAGACGCCCACCTGTGCCCGGTCGGGCCGCGTGTCGATCCACGACCGGCCGCGAGTTCAAGTCTGGTGGCTGGCAACGATCCCAATGACGATCCTGTGGGGCAAGGCCCGCCCGCCCCTGACGCACCGGCTTGTCGGGATCTGGCCCCTGCCACGGATGAGCCTGTCGCCTTACAGGAGGGATCTGCAGCATCAGAGACCCGGTCGGGACAAAGTGGAGATACCACCCCACTCGAGCCAGAGGTGGGGCTGGATTCCGCTGACCAGCCCGCCGCCACCAACCTCGCACGCGCTGCCTCAGGCGGGGAAACGCCCTCCCTCGGCGCCAATCCTCCCGCCCATGATGATGGGCCACCCCCACCTGCTGCCGCGCAGCCGGCCCGCAGCCCAGCTGGCCCGATCGTGATTCTGCGGCGGCCCACACCCACACCTCCCCAGATATCCCCAAACGCTGGGGCCGGGACAAACCAAAGCCCAAGTGGTCGCACGCCGAGCCGCTTCGCCTCGCCCCCAATTACGCTGCGGTGATCCCGAGGCCACACCACGCCACAGCCATGGACCCTTGGAGAGTTTCTGGCCTCCGCCACGAAACACCTCAACGCCGCCCTGCCGGCCCCGGGAAAGAAGCCACGCCGACCCCTCAACTTGGCCGCCCCGCGCCGTGGACGATCTGCAGCTACGACCTGCCAACCGAGCGCCCCTCCCACGTGCAAATCCTGCGCACTCTGGGGATCATCCGGATCGATCAGAAGATCACTGCCGCTGAGATGAAAGCCTACGACGACATGTTCGCGGCACCGCTACCCCTGACGGTCCTCAAGGCCATTGCCACACTGGTTGACCGCGAGATCCCAGTCTGCATGGCATCGGCTGCGACCGGCGGCGTCGACGTTTCATGTGAAGGCTAGACCAGTTCACGCGCGTCTACCCGTCAATCCCGTTCCTATGGATCACGGCCTTAAGATTGCTATCTGGAATGTACGCGGCTTGAACGTGCGGGCTCGGCGATATGCTATCCGGTCGCTGCTGGACACCACCGGGGCCTCCATTGTATGCATCCAAGAAACAAAAATGGAGTTGATCTACTCGGCTATTGTCCTGGATGCGCTTGGTTCTGAGTTCGATGACTACACATACCTCCCGGCCGATGGCACGCGTGGCGGCATCTTGCTGGCGTGGAAGAGCAGGGCCGTGACCATCACGGACCCAATGTTCACCACCAATGCGATCACTGCTAAGGTGACCGCGGCCACAGGCACACCTTGGTGGCTAACGGTGGTATACGGACCCCAGGAAGATGCCGACAAGGTCGCCTTCCTGCAGGAGCTTTGCGAGATCCGTGCCGAGTGCCCTGAACCATGGATGGTTTGCGGCGACTTCAATCTCATCCTCCGCGATGACGACAAAAACACGGGCAACATCAACCGGCGTATGATGGGCAAATTTCGCCGTCTCACCAATGACCTCGCGCTCAAAGAGATCTACCTCAACGGGCGGCGCTACACTTGGTCCAACGAGCAATCACCGCCGACTCTCGTGCAGCTCGACCGTGTGCTTTGCACTGCTGATTGGGAGGACGCGCATAGCGGATGCCACCTCCGATGTCTCGCGGCTGTGGTGTCAGACCACGCCCCGTTGCTGCTGGACTGCTCACCCACGCCTACCTCACACAGACGATTTCACTTTGAGGAGTACTGGCTACGCTTGGACGGATTCCACAATGTGGTGACCGCGGCCTGGGGCTCTACACACCACGCCGATCCCTTCCACCGCCTCATGCTACGGCTCCAAGCGACGGCGGCGCACCTCACCAGCTGGAGCTCCAGGTCCACGGGCAATATCAAGGACAAACTTGCGATCTCACGGGAACTCATCTCGCGCTTCGACCACGCCCAGGAATCACGCAGCCTCTCGCCACCGGAGGCTTGGCTCCGTAAGCAGCTCAAGATATCCTATCTTGGGCTCGCTTCCATGGAGCGCACGATCGCCCGGCAGCGTTCCCGAATTGCCAACCTCAAAGACGGCGACGCTAGCACCAGTTTCTTCCACCGGCAGTGCTCGTTCCGTCGGCAGAAGAATCACATCTATAGCCTGGTCTCGGACAGCAGGGTGCTCACGGACCACACTGACATGGCGGAGGCTGCCTTTGCTCACTTTGAGGCCTTGCTTGGCACGGCGACCACCCGTGAGCACACCCTGGACCTGTCTCAGCTCATTGAGCCGACTGACCTTGCGGACCTCGACGCGCCATTCAGCGCGGAGGAGATCTGGGAGGCTGTCAAACGCCTTCCCGCTCGCAAGGCGCCGGGCCCCGACGGGTTCACAGCGGAGTTCCTCCGTGCATGCTGGACCATCATCAGGCAAGATCTCCTTGACGTGTTCCAGCAACTTTATGACTTGCGAGGAAGGGGGTTCCACAAGCTCAACCAGGCATTGCTGACGCTGCTCCCCAAGCACGCCGACGCTCATGGGCTACGCGACTACCGGCCGATCTGCCTGATACACCTCGTGGCCAAAATTTTCGCCAAGGTGCTCTCACTACGACTTGGGGCCAAGCTGGACCACTTGGTTAGCCGCAACCAAAATGCATTCATCTCGGGAAGGAGCCTGCACGACAACTACGTCCTCGTCAAGCAATCACTCAAGCTGCTGCACCAACTGGGAGCTCCGAGAGTTATGCTCAAGCTCGACCTCACGCGCGCCTTCGACTCCCTATCATGGCCTTTCCTCTTTGAGGTGCTGTGCCAGTATGGATTTGGGAACAGATTCTTGGAGTGGACGGCCATCCTCCTGTCCTCTGCCAGCACGCGCATCCTCCTGAACGGCGAGCCCGGCCCCCCCATATGGCATCGACAAGGGCTCCGGCAGGGCGACTCCATGTCCCCGCAGCTTTTCGTGCTCGCCGTCGACACTCTGGGACGGCTCCTACGACGCGCACACAGCCTGGGCATCCTGCAGCCTCTACACCCACGTCGTCACATCCCGGCGATCTCCCTCTATGCCGACAATGTCATGGTCTTCTGCCACGCCACGGTGGAGGACACCACTGCGATCAAGGAAATCCTCGCCTTGTTCGGCAGGGCTTCCGGCCTGACGGTGAACTTCACCAAAAGCTCCGCCACCATCCTGCACGGCGACCAAGCGACCACGGAGATGATCGCACACCTCGGCTGCCCGACGGCGAACCTTCCAACCACCTACCTTGGCATACCCATGTCCACACGCCGCCCATCTGCCGCCCAGCTGCAGCCCATGGTGGACGCGGTCGGCGCGCGCCTGCTGACATGGAAGGCCTGGCTGATGACTAAAACCGGGCGCCTTGCGCTGGTCAAGTCAGTCTTGTGTGCCATCCCAGTGCACCAACTGCTTGCATTCGCGCCCCCAAAAAAAACCCTCAAGCAGATCGAGAAGATCCAGCGCGGCTTCCTCTGGGCTGGCCGTGCCGCTGCCAATGGTGGGCACTGCCATGTGAACTGGAGCAGAGTGTGCCGCCCCATCAAGCTCGGGGGCCTTGGCGTGCGAGACCTCGAGCGGGCCGGCCTTGCCCTGAGACTACGCTGGCTATGGTTTTCCAGAACGGACCCGGAGCGAGCTTGGCAAGGGCTCGACCTCCAATTTTCGCCCACGGAACGAGCCCTGTTCTGGGCATCCACGTTCACGATCCTCGGGAATGGGCTGTCCGCCCTGCTCTGGGAGGACCGGTGGATTGGCGGCCGATCCATGCGCGAGCTCATGCCCAACCTATACGGCTGCATACCCAAGCGACGACGGACGACGAGAACTGTGGCGGATGGGCTCAATGGCAACTCCTGGGCACGCGACATCCAAGGAAACCTAGGCCTCCACGAGATTGGTCAGTATCTGCAACTCTGGCAGATCATGCAGCGCACCGAGCTTTCCACCACACCGGACAAGTTGATTTGGCGCTGGACAGCGAGCGGCAACTACTCTGCGAAGTCCTGCTACACGGCGACCTTCCATGGAGCAACGGCCTGCCACTCATGGAAGCTGATCTGGAAGTGCTGGGCGCCACCGCGAGTCAAGTTCTTCCACTGGTTGGCCAACCAGGACCGATGCTGGACGGCTGAGAGGCTGGCTCGCCATGGCCTCCAGCATCACCCCCGCTGCCTCCTATGTGACCAGCAGCAGGAAACGGTGCGACACCTCATGCTGGAATGCCCTCTCGCCCGTCAGGCATGGCACGAGACACTGGCCTGGCTTCGCATCCCGGCCCCGATCCCCTCGCAGGAACTATCGCTTACGGACTGGTGGAGACAGGCCAACGAAGACACGCCGCCGACCCTGCGCAAGGCCCTGAAATCTGTTGCGTTGCTCGTGCCTTGGATGGTCTGGAAGCACCGAAACAGCTGTGTCTTTGATAATGCGGCGCCTTCCCTCAACACACTACTAGATAGCATTAGGGACGAGGCCCGCTCATGGGCGGCAGCAGGGGCACCTGGCCTCCGACTTGTGCTGCCCCAAACCTGGGATGTGCACTAATTAACCGGCTGTAACCTGCACATCCTCGGATGATTGTAACTGAACCCCCCCTTTTCAATGCAAAGAAACGCAAAGCTTTTGCGTTTTCTCGAAAAATAATTTTAAAAATACTGCAGGGGCATCCCACGGTCTCTCGGATAAAAAAAGATCAATTGAAATAGTACTCTGTTTGTTTTTATAAGGTCTATGGTTTTTCGTATCCACTGTCAGAAATTAATGCATGCACATGATTTTTTTCAGAAGGTTTATTGCTATTTTTCCTTTCTTGGCGTCGTTTATCACATCTTCCCACCTTTATAAGAATAGAACCACAAACTGTTCGCTCTTCCATATCCAAGATATTTAAATAAGAATAGCATAGTCATTTCTTTTGATATTTTTGTTGGCTTATATACTTAATCCTTTTCACTCACAATGTGCAATATATTTGAAAATTCATGGAGTAAACTTATCAGACTTGAGATGACTATTATTTATGTACAAAGGGAACTGCTGGCGTTGCAATAGCTGGTCTTCTTGGAGCTGTAAGAGCACAAGGAAGGCCAATGATAGACTTCCCAAAGCAAAAGATTGTTGTCGCAGGTGCTGGCAGGTTCGGATCATGTCCAATGTTTCAGAACTTATTACAAAATTAGAGTGTAACTCTTTCATGATTAATGACTGAATTGATCCTATGCACTAACTATGATGTTACTGAAACTTGATTACATCAATAAAGATCAAAAAATTATCATAACCTCTGATCAAGTGCATTTCAGAAGTATGACGTTAATTACATTTCACCTTTTGCAGTGCTGGGATTGGTGTTGTGAATGCTGCAAGCAGGACCATGGCAAGGATGCTGGGAAACAACGAGATTGCTTTTGAGAGTGCTAGGAGCCAATTCTGGATAGTCGATGCTCATGTGAGTCGGATCCCTAAGAATTTTTCTTATGCCTGCTGGAGTTTTCTTGTATTTGTATGATAATAGTTTCAGTAAGGATTACACTACTCTGTTGTTCTATCAAAAATTAACTGCATGTTCTATCAAAGTCCACTCCACTATCACATTGCTTGTGAATGATTATCATGCTTATCAGCCAATCATAAGCTGAATAATTTGGCAATGTGTTGACACTTGACACGGTCTAGAATTTTTGTATCTTCACGATTGATCTTCCTTGCATGCACTTTTGTAAACCTTACTAAATTATCTCTATTCTATTTTGGCCAGGGTTTAATAACAGAGGAACGTGTAGACATAGACCCAGATGCACGTCCTTTTGCTAGGAGAAAGAGTGAGCTAACTCATCAAGGCCTAAATGAGGGTGCAAGCTTGATTGAAGTGGTATTTATCTAAAGTTTATATTTATTATATTAGATTATAATAGATGGTTCTTTTCACAGCATATGTACTGTTAGGCATACATCTTACTGACTACCAAGATCCATGCATGGTAATATGTGCATGCCAGAGTTTATTCACTATTAGCAAGATTTTTTTCTAGCTTATTCGCTAAGTATAGTTGAATATTTTAGAAGTGCTCTTTTTAATGAGTTTAAAATGAACCTAGATGCAAAATGTTCAGAAATACTACTATCTCTAGCGATCTATCCCTACAGCCAGTGCTTGTATTATGTGGTATTCGCTGTTGTAATGTCTTTCACGAATTTTGTGTGGCCTAGAACTAATGTCATTCACAAAGTCCACATTCCATGTGGGAGTATAACTCAGA
Organism: Triticum urartu; assembly: GCF_056163025.1. Classification (NCBI taxonomy): domain Eukaryota; kingdom Viridiplantae; phylum Streptophyta; class Magnoliopsida; order Poales; family Poaceae; genus Triticum; species Triticum urartu. The sequence goes on from NC_141874.1 coordinate 307,370,073, forward strand.
TCGCAAAAAAAAAACTGTTACAAAAAAAACCCTAGGGCTCTAATACCATGTTAGGAAATATGCAACTTGTAATCCCATGAGGCCATAGGCCAGTATATATACATGTACAGGTGTAGGATATGCAGAAAGCCCCTTAAACAACGGGGTAAATACAAAAGGCTACATGGCTATATAAATAGTACTCTTAACAACTTTTAATCTCTTCCGGTCTGGTGCCGCCACCAATGGTACTGTGTGTTTCTTTTACATTTTCCCTGAACTTTATTTACGATATTACGATATATTGCATTTGTCAAGTTATATCAGTATAAGCTTTCCATCGAAAAGCCAGCCTTAAGTCTGTTTAAAATTCACATTTACCTTACCGAAATAAAATTCAGTTCATGAAAGAATAAGACATGTGGAGTTTAAGACTGATGCATATGAATAGTAGCAGTAGGATATATTACTGAAGCTCCAAATGACCCCATTAGAATTCAAGATTGTCCAGCTCATGCATTATTTAGTGTTGATCCTCTATAGTTTTGAGTTCAAGTTTTGGTGCTGCTGATGCTCAACTATTTATACTGTACCATGTGTATCGAACAGGTTAAAAAGGTGAAGCCTGATGTCATACTTGGACTATCTGCTGTTGGTGGTTTGTTCTCAAAGGAGGTATAATATTTTACAATAACTGCATGCCAAGTTTGTTCAGCGTTGATTCCAAGCAAGTTTCACCGAAGCTAAAGCCATAAGCTAATTCATGATCTGTGTCCTATTGTTGTTACCGCCACTAGTTTCAGTGACTAGTTATATGACAGGGCATTTAATATGTTGCAGATGGCAGAGCCATTAACTTCCCAGTTATGTCCGGACTGTTGCTAGTTAAATAATGAAATTCGTTATATTTATAGTACCCTTAGGTTGTACTCCCTCTGTAAACTAATATAAGCCGTTTTAGGTCACTAAAGATATAAGACGTTTTAGGTCACTCTTTTACAGAGGGAGTAGGTCTTTTTTTTTCTGGGTCTATAGGGCCCCTGCAAATCCTATGTTTATCTGAAGTTATGGACCTTGCATCAGGACCAGTTTGGCGCTCGTTGATTAGATTAAATCATTAGTTGCATGATGTCTGCTATTTTGACTTTTTGATAATGGTCAACAATTGAAGTGATGCCGCTGATTGTGGTGGGTTCTTTGTACCTTCAGGTTTTAGAAGCACTAAAAGATTCGTCCTCTTCCAGACCAGCAATTTTTGCGATGTCAAATCCTACTAAGAATGGTTTGTGATATGAAAGTTTACTAATGTTTTCTTTACAGCTGCCATCTAATTCTGTGTTGGTTACATATTATAGCTGAATGTACACCTGAAGAAGCCTTCTCAATTATTGGTGAGACGGTCGTATTTTCCAGTGGAAGCCCATTTGACGATGTGGATCTTGGTATGTCTGTCCAGTCTTGCGTCCTTCCTTTTGTGGTGCCCCTTCCAATGTCAGCTGAGCATCACTATGTCATAATGTGTCAGTTATATCTTACTATGCTTGGCATCAGCTAATGCAACGGATCAAACATATTGCGTAACCAAAACTGTGATGATTTGATGAATTGCGGAGATACTCAATCTGTAACATGTTACTCTGAGTAGCTTATACTGATTCTCTTGCAGGTGATGGAAAGATCGGCCACTCTAATCAAGGGAATAACATGTATCTCTTTCCTGGGTTAGTCCTGTTACTATTGTAAACTATATATATGCAACGAGACTTGGTTCTTGTGCAAATTATGATTCATTTCCGTTGCTTGACCACTGTGCAGAATAGGACTTGGAACCCTGTTGTCTGGTGCACGGATTGTCTCTGATGGAATGCTTCAGGCGGCGGCAGAGCGGTGACTTCCTTGACCTGTCATCTTTTGACACAGGCTGCTTATTTAATCTAGTTTATTTTATTAACCATGAAAATTGCTTAGCTTGGCTTCATACATGAAAGAGGAGGAGGTTCTCCAAGGGATAATTTACCCTCCAACCTCCAGGTTATATACTCGTACAATCAATGTTTCAGTTTTCCGTGTTATATGCCTATTGATTATATATGGTTACACTCAGAATACGTGACATCACTAAGGAGGTGGCGGCAGCAGTTGTGAGGGAAGCTGTTGCAGAGGACCTAGCTGAGGGATACCGTGACATGGATGCACGCGAGCTTGCAAGACTGAGCGAGGTAGGAAATCACCTTACTGCTCATCCAGGATTTATGATTATGTTATAGTTGATTAACTTTGAGCAAAAAATTTGTGTTGCAGGAAGAAACAGTTGATTATGTCAAGAACAACATGTGGAATCCAGTTTATCCAACAGTAGTGTACAAGAAAGACTAGAATTCTACTCATGCTGTAAAATACATGCTCATTCATCATGTGCAATTTACCTTAGGCTATTCTTTCGATCTTTGGAAATATAGCCACCTCCACTACGAGCATTGAGTCTCACGATTGTTTTAATGCGATCGATCACGTGATAGAACACAAGACCGGTCCCAGTTTTTAGTTGTCTAACGCTGTCAGAGGTACACTAGGTAGTGCGGGATAGGCTCGCAGCTCCCTGTCTGTCACATTTGAAGTTGATGAGGTACTTGCAATAATAACTGGAACTTGCATTCCTGTTTTCTCCCAACGGTCATATCTTATGTCGTGTGTCTCTAACTGGGACTTGGAAGCAGCAAGTTGACCGCTTGCCTAACATCATACGGTCGTTGGCAAAAGGGAGAGATGGCTTCAACGAGTAAACTAATTTGTAGCCCCTCTAGTCCCCAAATCATGGTCAATGTATTTCCTCCTTTCCAAGCTCCCATCTTTTTCCTAATCTCTTAACCTTGGTGCACGAGGCCATTGGCAACTGGGGCTGTTTGGTTTCTAGCCATATCTTGCCACATTTAGCCACACCTCATCTTAGGCAAGTTTGATCAAGTTAGGTGGGTGTTTGGTTCTACCACATCTAAGGCAAAAATAATAATTATGACAAGTGAATCCCACATTGTCATAGACACAAAGGTGTGGCAAGGTTCCCTTAGACATTCCAAAGTGTGGCTAACAATTTGAGCAATCAAGTTAGGCAAGTGTGGCAAAAATAATGTGGCAATATATGACAAATATAGTCACAATTCAAACAGCCCCTAAACCATGCAGGAATTCGCTGGTTTTGAAGGCACGTTTGGAATGATTGAATTGTGCTAACTACCCTGCTCCAAACCTGTTCGATGTAGAAGTATGAATGACTGAATTGTGCTAACTACCCTGCTCCAAATCTGTTCGATGTACAAGTATTGCCCATTATCTATGTTCGATGTACAAGTATTGTCCATTATCTATCACGTAAAGTAATTCCTCGGTACCAAAATACAGTCGTACAAACACTTAATTTGGGAAGGAGGGAGTGTGTGCTTGTATGAGTAGTTTTTCCAATGTTATCTTTCATCCGGGTGCATTTCAGTCTGAGTTCCACCTTCCCTACAGATCTTTCTTGCTCTAGATTCTAGTTCCAGAACAATATCTTCTTTTAATGGAGGTAGTTTTTTTTTGCCTCATTCATTAATTAAGAGGGAATGGAGTTTGTTACATGGCCCATGGCCCCAAATATATTACATTAGGTCTTTAGTCATTACTCCCCCGACATTATTAATCCCAACTTTTTCGCCCCGGCAATGGCATTGATTAATCCCAACTTTTTCGCCTCGGCAATGGCATTGATTAATCCCAACTTTTTCACCCCGGCATTGATTAATCCCAACTTTTTCGTGCCGGCAATGGCATAGATTAATCCCAACTTTTTCACCCCGGCAATGACCCAAAGCTTCGCTTCATTCTTTATATTATGAAGAAGGATCATCGGTGGGGTGCTCTTGTGATGAACGACTCTTGTGTTCCTTTCATTCCATATTGTCCACGATGCAAGCATTGTGAGCGAGGCCATGGCCTTTCTATTTGAGACGGAGTCATCGGACATTGTCAATCCACCAGCCCACAACAATATCTTCAAACAGGCCGAATAAGTATATAGTACAAAGAGGTGCAAAAGGTCAAAATACTATTTTACATGAACTACAGCTTATGCAGCATAGGATGAACAAGAAGTTGCAGGTACATATACACCAGAGAGAAAAATGTCTCCAATCCCATGTCTCAGCCATTCAAAACCGAAGGGCAAAGGTTTCCAAATCTTAGACTCATGAGAAACCCACAGCGGCTATAAACATACATGGTTCCATCTTCCTCTTGCATGCACCATTTCCAAAACTTGTTGCTGCATCCCCTTATCACAAATGGCTCTTCCACTTCATTGTCATCTCACATCTATGTTTTTTCTGCTGCCTTTCCTCTCCATGGTGTTTGTAGATGCAAACTTCACCGTTTCAGAAGCGGCATATTACCCTAATTCTGATACAAAAGGGATCAAAAGTAAGTATTGCATATCTCAATATGAGATATGCTGCTAAAATTGTGGAGGTCACATGTTGTCAAAAAAGAAAATACTACTACTTGTTTCTGACAAATACTTTTAGATGGAGCATGTGAGTGGCACATTTCAGGCAACACTTAACAACTTCGATGTTTCTGCATCGGCAAGCCTCTACAGGAATGGGGTAGGCTGCAACGTGCCAACACATGCTATCGGATCCATCTGTGGTGGTGCCCCAGGTTGCGTAAATCATAACACCATTTTTCTGTTTCAGATACAAATGCCAATATCCAACATGTGAGGTGCACAGATCCTTACTGCTCTGCAAATGGTGTGACAATCGTAATCACTCACTCGGTGTGGAGTGACGGCTCTAATTTCATCCTCAGCCTATGGCTTAGAGTGCGGATGGTGGTGAAGCGCTGCTTGCCCTTGTCGTGTTGAACTGAGTACAGAAGATGCGTGAATACAAGAAATGTGACAACCCCGGCTAAGAGAAACCGGATCGTCCCGTATTCCAGACCAGAAATCGAGGAGAAGTCTTCTGTAATACAGCACTACTTACCATAAAACAAATCAGCTCTTTATTACAATCTATATTGGGTAAAGGGGTTCTAATATAACGAGAAATTACATCGGCACGACGACACTACGCTTGCCACTGTTGCTTTATGCAAGCAGCAAAACAACTCGAAACAGCAGAATAACTTCTAGCAGCGGAACAACGAACTCCACTTCGCAGGGACTATAACTGGAACGCTTATCCTAACTCGCGAACAAGGGATCCACGGCAAACAAACAATCAATTCCGGCATGACCTGCAAACTGGCATGACACATCAGGTCAATATATTGAATGTACTTGCAAGCTCACAATAACCAGAAACATTCAAGACAAACAACAGCATGACAATTGCAGGTTAAGCAGGGATTATCATGAGATCATCAGAATAACATGGCATGAACAACATGAACATGATACAGCTAGAACAATATAAGCATGGAATAAACATATGAACATGATGATACTATCATGCAACCTGACGACATTATATACACCACTTATTCTGCTCGGGTTATCTCATAACCATCACATGCATCACTTACCAGCCTCGGACATCACACGATCATCTCAGAATCAAATCAAGTTTGGTATAAACAATGCCGTAGTAATCATTAAATGACCACAAGAAGCTTGATCTTTACCCATGATACCCACACATCACAAATATCCAACAACTCGGTATCCTCGATACCACGGTGATCATCTCACGATCACATAATGATCAACCAACTCTGGTATCTACGATACCTCCGTGATCCTCTCTTGATCACAACCAATCTCTTTCTCATCATCAAACAAGGGTTGTTGTTAAGCAAGTTATTATTATTACTGTTGACCCATAGTGTGACCGACACAAATTGGGCCCTTATCCACGGGCACGGCTATCGATAAATTTAATACACTCTGCAGAGGTAGCGCACTTTACCCACACCACGGAATCCATGGCCTCGCACTCCCATTCGGGTGGACCAACGGCATTCCGACAGAATTCACCCATTGCCATGACACTCTTATGGCCACTCCGACCAACTCCCCACTGGGCTTAGTCCTGGGTGGCCCAGCCTACCAAAGGCAAAACTACCACCGTCGTGGCAAATAAACAGTCTCAAACGGGGACACTGTACCATAACAACAACGAGTTCACAAGGTCATGTCTGCTTACCGGCCAGTGTAACCAGTGTAACACATGCCCATAACCTTCCCTCGTTGGAGGCACCGACAAAAGGCATGACAACGGACGACTACCAGCCTCCCCATAAAGTCAAATGTGGTTGCACTTGTCAGCCCGATATAGTGGCACCATGACTCAGCCAACAGTTGTTCAAGTTCAATTAAGTCGATTAAACTTGAATGCAATAAGCCGAGTCGTATGAAAATAACATGATGCAACTACAATACATGAGTATGACATCAACATAAGCATGGTTGGGCATCATTACTTCTTAACAATACAACAACAAATCATACATCTGACTGAGCATGGCATACTGACTAGCATGAACATCACAAGTATACACTTCTCAGAAACATAGCATGACCACTAGCATCAACAATAAATATCATGCAACAACATATCAGCAATGCTACCATGCAGGCATTTAACCAACGGGATGCAATGGAACATGCATAACGATGGCACTCGGAACAGATGATAGTCATGCACCGAAGACCATCTCCGACATCAACATGTACTACTAGCAAGCATAAGCATATGAAAGGAATACTAGCAGGAATACATGATAACCAAGTGCAAGACAACATAGCACGAGAGTGAACATGAAACTCTAAGCATCACCGGAACAACGGTAACCATATTTTAAACGAGCAAACATTGATTAAATATTCAAGTTAAAAACCATGGCTACTGCATGACTATCATGCAAGTGGGTATTGTGGCTTGCTTGGGGATGAAGAAGGCTCCGGGGAGAAGTGTGGAAAGACCGCGAAAGGAATCGCCGAAAAAGTTTCTCTCCCAAAGGGGGCTGATTAGGGGCAAGGGCAAATTGATCATTTTCAAAATTTCAAAACATGGTGAAAATGATTCCATCGAAACGGGCTCGACGAAACGAAGAAGTGGGCTTTGGATTCACCTCAATCGGCTCAATCGGAGTTACGAGCAAAAAGATATAGTTGCTTTTCTGCCAAGGACCCATTTGTAAATAAAATCATCACAAACAAGCCCTCAGCCGGAAAAACAAAACGCGCACTTCCGGAAATACGCCTTTGCCTCGGAGAAACATATTCTAGACTGAAACAGAGAGAAATACGCTTTCAATAAAAGAAAACGCACTCTGCCTGATGGAGAAGCAAAATACGCTTTCCAGAAATAGAAAGCATACTCATTGGAAGTACGTCGCCACTTATCCGACGTGATGATAGAGGCGAGGGTGTCCCGATCTTTCGATGAGATGATAACTATCGATTTGGTGGAGACGACTTTGACGATCCGACTACAAACGTGCATGACGTTGCGCCTTAGCAATCGCTAAACCAATCTCCTGAGGTTACTGACGATGCTGGAAGCACGGTCAGCCTGACCACGAAGGTCTATTTCTGCAAGCAATCGAAGAACGAACAAGAATATGATAAAGCAATCTGAATATTGCAAATAAATATGAAGTATTGATAATGGTGGGGATCCAGAAGCGGTCTTGGTCTGGTCGTTGGACACAAACGAAGTACACGAAGTTGCAATGGCTAACTTTTAACTAAACAAATCCCAAGAAAAAAGCTACTAGATGGATCTACTTATATATGAGCAAGGGGTGGCGGCCAAGGAGGTGGGAGGACGTCCCAAGGCAGCCTAAAACTAACCCTAGGTCGTACAAGGCTCATGGGCCCAAGTGGAGGTGATGCAACACCTTTGGGCTTGTAGTTTGACTCGGATTCTGCTGCAACGTCAGATTGTTTCGTCCGTAACTCAACGCTCCGGACGAATTTGAATGTGAATCCAATTGGGTTGGAAAGAGCACGAAATCTAGTTTCCAACAAAAAAAGAATCACCCAATTCGGAGTCCGTATGAAAAAGTTGTTCGCGTTTTGAGTCAGGTATGTCTGTGCAGTCCGAATCTGAATCCAGAACGTGAGAGACTTGGACTCTATCTTCTCTTGGCCCAAAAGTGACGTGAGAGGACTTTTTGAACACAACCTAAACTTCTCCTTTTCCCTTATCTTCATATGTGGATTGTACAAATGTCCCATACACCTGCAATTAGACAAAACACAAAAGTGTGTGAAGTATTTTTGTTCTGGATAACAAATAGATTATTGAATAGTTTGCATTAGAAATCACCTGACAAATATGCATGTATGCAATATTTTTGGTCGTATCCAAGGTATTCATGTCCTCATCACGTGGCAGGGACGGGGTCAACGCGTGTGGCTGCCAGGTGGGGTCACGTGGGGAGTGGGGCCCGCCTGGCCTCTGTCTTCTTCCTCGCCCTGCTCCCGCACGTGATAGAGGAGGCAGGGGAAGGCGCGTCACCGACGACGGGTCGGCCGGCTCCGGCCATCTCCGGCGAGGGCGGAGCCACCGGTGGGCTTGGGAGGCCACGCCGCTTCCATTCAAAGAGATAACGGACACCGAGGAAAGCTAGGATGGCCACGACTTGGAGACAACAGAGGACGGAGTGGCGGCGGCCGTTCGTGGGGCGGTGGCCAAACGTGGCTTCGGTGACAAGGCAAGTAGGTGGGGATGGTCGCCGGAGTGCGGTGGTGGTTCTGGTGGTGAAATTATGAGGAAGGGAGGCCGGTGCTGAGCCAATTTAGGCTGAGGCCGACGGCGGGCACGGTGGCCATGGGGGTCGAGGAGAGGCTCTCGAGCTCGGGTGAGAGGCTGGGGAGGTCTAGAGAAGGGAGGAGAGGAGGCTGATGAGCTCGGGAGGCCACTGGGATGGCTATATATAGCCGGGGCGAGAGGCACGAGCTCAGGTGCTGCCAGGCACGTCCGGCCGAGGCCCTGGCGACGGCAGTGATCACGGGGAGGCGCGGGGAAGGCGGCGAGGGGAGAACAGACGAGCTACAGAGGAGCACGGGGCAGCAGGAGCCAAGTGGGAGCAGAGGAAGAGGCCGAGCGCCATTAAAACGCTGTCGGACACAGTGATCCCGTGGGCGAACGACGACGAGCGCTGACAGAAAGGCTTATGGAGGGGAAGATGGCTCCAGGAGGACGGCGACGACGCGGGGAACCTGTTGGACATGCTCACGAGCGCGAAGACGACGAGAGGAGGAGGGGCCCGAGCAAAACACTACCCAGCTCGCGGCCATGGCATGCTAGGGCAGTGGTCACCGCGTGACCCTGGGCATTCAATGCTCACTGGCGCCCAAATTGGTGTCTAGCAGAAAGTCCCTGGTGCCCTTAGTCTATCTAAAGAAATAATTGGGTCCAGGGGCAAAGAAGAGATTTGCACCTAGCTCCAAAGCAGATCAACGGGAAGGTGTTTGTTGCCCTCCGTGGTTCACATGAGAGGATTTAGGCTCTGAGATTTGGCATAGCATGATTAATCACTAAGGTGATTCTGGTTACCAAAAATCAGACTAAGAGGAGAGGTTTAGCTGAGGATTGCTGTAGAAACTGTCATACTGGCCAGATTAGGTGATTTAGATGATGCACTCATTTGAAGAGGCAAGTTGATTTGAAATTGGGCATGGCCCAATGATTTGAAGATATGAAGATGCTCAAAAAGTTTCATGTTATTTGGATGAACCAAAATAGCACTTGTTTCATATAGTTTTGCTCTGGACAGAAACTTAGAAAAATTGCACAAAGCAAATGATGTAATGGATTGAGCTAAATCTTGGTGGGGAGAGTTTATATGGATAGGAGAATGCCCTGGTAAATTTTCAGCTTAAATGAAGCAATATAAAAGATGGTTGCTTCACAAACTGAAAATCTGACCAGAAACTAAGATTTGGGGCTGGGCTCACATAGTTGAGTTATATGAGCTCATATTTGGTGAAGAGTCATTATTTGATCATCTGAAGGACCTTGCAAAATTTCAACTCATTTGGATATGCCTAGCCTGTACTTCCTTCACAATCAATTCCCTTAGACGGGAACTTTGAAAAATTGCTCAGGAATATTTACTAGACAAATTAAGTTAAATTTTGGCATGATACAATTATTTGGACATGAAAAGGTGTCCAAAAAGTTTGGGGTCAATAGGGTAAAGATAATTGACACTTGCTTCACAACTGCCATTCAGGACAGAATAGGAAAGGAATTAATTGAGCATAGGACAGAATAGGAAAGGAATTAATTGAGCATGATGGGAAACATGGCCAATGAAATATTTTTCCATATTTGAGGAAGATATGACCCAAACAATTTATGAGAATTATTTGGGAATTTTTGGGAGTGATAGAAATATAGATTGCTTCACAACCTAGGGCAAATTGGGTTATTCCTTTAATAAAAGGAAGAATATTCTCTAGAAAAAGAATATTGGGATTAGGTCCAAGGTGGAAATGGAAAGGTCTAGGAAAGGATTTGAGGTTGACAAGCCACTCTGGAAGCAAAGAAAAGGTCATCTTCTTCAGTTTCCAGACCACATAGTCACGAAAAAAGAAAACTCAGACAAAAACATCAGAAGAAAGGGTCAAAAATCAGGCTGTTATAAGAAACCTGCCTCAAATTATTGCATGCACGACACTTGACTGCTTTCATCAGATGGCAAAAGGAAAAAAAAGAGAGGCAAAACTGAAAAGTACGCTAGTTCTGATCTTGAAAAATGAGTTAACAACAAAACTGACATGTTGCAGCTTCGTTGTTATCTCTCTGCTACAGGGTTTCATGTAGCTACCAAGATAAGAACATTGTCTTCAAGATTACTGAAGGCAGCAATTTCCTCTACTACCTAGAATTTGAGATCACAGTCCAACAAGGCAGCAAGGACATCATCACAGTCCATCTTTGTGACGTAAACACTAATTAAACTGTGTAAATCATGCATAGAATTATTTACACCAAATTATACAGAAAGCTTTCCATGTGCATAAATTTCACAGTACTAAATACCTGTTGATGGCTGGATGCAGACTGTGAACCAGACATGCCAACTGGCCCCTGTCCATAAGGATGCTGTTTAGCAGTAGAGCTTCCTGCAGTGGTGACCAGAAATGGCTAGTTCTGACAACCATAATACTTCCTCCATTTCACAATGTAGAGCGCTCACGCTTTCCGAGATCTAAGTTTGACCATAAATTTAACCAAGACCAACTGCAGCGAGAGCAAAAATACGAATTCTGTGGTATGATTTTTGCTCCCGCCGCAGTCGGTCTCGTTGGTTAAATTTATGATCAAACTTAGACCTCAGGAAGCGTGGGCGCACTACATTGTGAAACGGAGGGAGTACCGCAGAACTGGACAACAGGGGACATAAATGATTCTGACATGCAAGTGCAGCTGCAGTAGTTTTATACAGAACTTAGATACAGCATACAGAGAAAATATGAATTTCTTATGTACTCGTCATGAATAATCTTGTGAAGTATTTGTGGTAATTTGTCATGGTTGTGCTTACCTGTCTAGTCTGTGCGCATTTTAAAATTGCACATGGGAGAATAAATATAGCACGAGCAATTTAGCAGCTCTTCTCCAACTGTCTTCAAAAGACACCAGTCCTTGTTTATTAGATAGAGATCATTGATCAACCAATCATCACATTTCATGGAATAAATGCAATGAAGTCAATCATACTCTTATAATAATTGATTATAATTAGCACCAGTCTTACCAAATTGGAAACAGCAAGGTCTTCAGGATATACTTGCTTACATCAACATGGCAACATATAAGTACTGTACATAGCCATACTTCAACATAGATTTGGCTAAAACTACAAGGAACCGACTGAACCTTTCAATTGTCCACTGGAGGATAAGCAGAAATTCCCAACAAGGATGTCAGTCCTGATATTTTGTCAAGAAACAAACCAATTATCAGTAACCACTTAAAGGACTCATCAAAATAATAAATTTGACAGGAAGGTACAAATTAACACATGGTAATTGAATGAACAATATCATGTAATATCCTGAATACTCTAACAGTTTCAGAAGTCAAAAGTTCACAACACACACAAATTTAAACTTAAGTCAGAACCAGTTATAACTTAAAGAAGCAAGCTAATATGAAAATGACTCAAAATTTGTCAGGAAATTAGGTCAACGGTAAAGCAATTAGATGAGCTCACCCCAATCTCGGCAATATCATGTTATACAAACCACAGAAGCTGCAGAATTAACAGAGCTTCCAGTTTCTTGTTATAGAATATGTGGCGGCTATGTGCAACAACAAAGAAAAGCTTCTCGGTAAATAGCATTAATCTGCATGTCAAACATCTGACTGGGCACACACAAACTTTAGCATGGCGAGTGGGTGGTTGCAGGCATTAGGCAATAAGCATCAGCATGTTTTCTGCTTTCGTCTCATATACTGTCATGCCCTAGACAGCATTGATCATGATTTCTGTTTTCTCTTTCTTTTCCTTTTTGTTTGTTTCGAGAAAGATATCGTCCGATTCTCCTTCTATTGATTCTTTTCCGATCGAGACGTACGGATCCATGTGTCTACATACATAGATTCTGTTCATGGATTAACGAAAATGTGCAAGAGCTCTATTTGCCTCTGCCATTCTACAACTGGTAATTACACATCAGCCCACGGTCTGGAGGGGGACGCGCAAAAGGGTTGCACTGAGAAAAGAGATAAGGGATTGGAGATACTTGTTGCCCGTTCTTCATTGACAAAAGCATCCTCATATACAGAGGGGTTTCCTGACAGATTTATCTAGAGATCAAATCCAAACTTACTTTAAACTAACACAATCTCATTTACCTTAAACTAACACAATCTCGTATCTCCTAACATAATGGGCAGGGCATAGCCAGGACGCCAGCCCTTAGCCTCACTGCCCCTAGCCTGTCCGCCGGCTGTGGTGGTCTTCTCCCCATGTTGGTGTATCAGGGAAGTCCTCACATGACTAGAAAATAGAGACTTGAAACACGTTGGTAACAACACAGAGGACAAGAGACTGAGTTAAAATTCAACATAGTTTTGATGCCTGCCCGCCAAGCATCCACCAGTCCAATTTAGGAGTCTCGCAACCTACAATCTGCCCCCTCCATTAACATGCTAAACTATAATGAGTTGGAATGTTAAAACATTATACCATTCGCTGTATCTGCAACTGCTCTTGCTTGTGTTGTATGGTCAGGATGATTTCCTACAAAAGAAATTGCTTGACTACTTGAAGCAACATCATGGTTTCCATTCTCAGGATAGCTTGTCTGTAGAATTTCATCCAGATGCTTCAGAAGAACGCTTGATTGACTCTCAATGTATGACATTGCCTCCTCAGATTTGGCGGCCCTTGAAGCTATAAGGCTAACCATACGGCACATGTTAGAGAAGCGAACATCCAAAGATGACCGCATGATACTGCTAGATCCACAGTTAGGTTCTTCTCCCATTCTAACAGAGCGGGCATCTTTCCTCCATCTCTTCAAAATGTATTGTTCTGGGAGCTCCTTGATATTCTTGAGATCAAGTACCTTTAGTACATGACAACACTGGATTCCAACAGATTCAAACTTCCTGCAGCTGCAAGTGGCCAAGCCATCTAGTGCATCAAATTTCACAATGGCGTCTGATGGCTTCTCATCAAGTGTTATTTTGTACTCTGACACTGTCCCAACCGCACTGCAGGGGAAGGACATGCAGTTCATGTAAGCCTCAAACTCACCCTGGAACATCTTGAAAGCTTCAGGTGTATATGCATTTGAAGATTGTTTTAACATTCGCAAGGACGGGATTGGCAAAGTCACCTGATTTCCATCAACATCAGCCTGCAATTTCTTTGAGCGATGCTCTTCCAGCATGGTCTCGTAACGCTTGAAGAACAGCAGAATATCTTCTTGCTCATTGAGCTCCCGTTTTAGCTCATTAATCATACTATCCTTTCTAAGAGTACTGAGAATATCAGCAGAAAACACAGTTCTCCTATAAGGCAGAGCCCATTTTTCTTTCTCTAGAAATAGTCTGCTGAGCCATTCACTCTCACCAATGTCATGTTTCTCAATTAGCTTTTCCCATGCAGACAAGAACTCCATCTCATCCTCACAGTCAAAGAGACACTGGCTCAAAGCATTGCCAAAACTTTTCGAGCTTTCAAACACCTGCTTCAAGTGCCTCTTTGAACTGTGGTATATATGCCACACGCTTGTGCAATGGTTACTCCCAGGCCAGACCTCTGCTGCTGCAATGGCACATTCAGAACGCTCATCAATCAGAATAGTCTTTGGCTGCCTATCACGCATGGCATCATCAAACGCCTGAAATACCCATTTCAGTGACTGGATGCCATCATCATAGAGCAAGGCTGCACCAAGCACGAGTAACTGCTTGTGGTTGTCCACACCAACAAACAATGCAAATGGTCGCCCATACACATTCAGCCCATATGTTGTGTCAAAGCAAACGACATCACCAAAGCTTCTGAAGTCGATGATTGACTTTGCATCAGCCCAGAAGAAATTCACAGCTAAATTCCCATCAGGTGCCATTCCTACTGCATAATACAGTGAAGGGTTTCCCACCTGCAACCCTTCCAAGTATTCCAATGCAGCACCAGCATCCCCAAGCTGCACACCCTTTCCCTGCTTCCTTCGATGCAGTTCCCCTGGGCCAAGCTCATGCCCTCGAGCCCTCATCTTATGGGACCGCAGCTTGTGCACGGTCTCTGAGTTAGCGAGTGGGTGATTATGCTCCGCAATAAATTTAGCAACCCGGTATGTTCGGCATGGGGTGATCTTGATCACCATTCTTGCCTGGCAACCTGTTCGTGTTGGTGGTGGGCCTGGCCTAGGTGGGCCTGGTGCCCCTCCACCAGCATTGGCGCTGATACTGGCTAGGCCATCATGCTTGGCACGGTCACTGACGCCCTCACGGGAACAAACAAAGATACGAGACACGATCACCCCATGCTTGCGCTTCTTGTATGAGCGGCGGACGCTGAAACCCACATGCTCGGCGTACCGGTTGTAGAAGGCATAGGCGTCATCTTCCGTCTCGAAGTGCATCTCTGGGCGTGGCCCGTCCCTTGGGTCCGGCAAGCTTGCGGCGGCAATGGTGTGATGCGAAGAACTTGACGGAATCATTGCCACCGCGGACACTGCAGAGGCGAGCGGGTGGTTGTGCTCGGCGACAAATTCAGTGACACGGAAGGCATTGGCCGAAGGGAGTAGCTTGATGGTGAGGGACGCCAAGCAGCCGGTGCGTGAGTCCGGGCACCTAGGAGGCGGTGGCGATGCAGCAACGGTGACGTCGGTGGCGTTGGTCTCATCTTGAGGCTTCTTGGGTTCTTGGCGGAAACCTTGCTTGGAGCAGACGAAGAGACGGCGGGTGACGGTGTGCCGGGAGTTCTTGGACTTGTTGGACTTGCGGACGACGAAGCCAAGGCGGGCGGCGTATGCCTTGTAGAACTCGTAGGCGTCGTCCTCCGTCTCGAAGTACATGCCCATTTGGGGCGAGGAGGGGACGGCGGCGTCATCCCCGGCAGCAGAGGGGGTGGAAGTCGAGGTGGCTTGCCCGAGAAGCGCGGGCTCCTCGGAGCCAGCGACGGCGGCGGAGGAGGAGGGGGAGGATGAGCCGGAGGTAGTCGGCGAGGAGTCCCCTGAGAGGGAGGCAGGAGGGTGTGCGGTGGTGGACATTAGGGTTTGCGCTAGGGTTTGGAGGAATGAAGGGGGAGAGCAGCCGGAGGAGGAAGAAGAGGTTGGATGGATTGGCTGTGGAGGCGGCGGCTGTGGGTAGATGTGTGTGGTGGAGGGATTGATTAGCGCCATCGTGTGAGCGTTGGTCTTTGGTATGAATGTGCTTACAACATCTCCAACAGCCGCGTTATACTAATACAAATGCTCGTGCGTTGCGCCGGGCAAAAAATGACACAATCTTCTTCATGTGTCATTGTGCATCATTTTTATATCCAATTTAAATAAACATCGATAATTAGGTTAATTTTGGTAATTTTCTTATTTTTAATAAAAGTCAATTAACATCTATACTACTATTAAACAAGCAAACATATTCACCGCTAACTACACCCAGACTAATCTACACACAACAGCACGAAGAAATTATAGCCTCTTGATTAGATCACTTAATTTAGTCTAACCGTTTAGATTACACTAACCCTGAGCCAAAATCGCGTTTAGCATTTTTTCTGGACGGACGAAAACTCTGCCGTCCCGAGTAGTACTCATCAAAATCCCTACGCGAGGACGTAGCGTCCATCTATCCCCGCCTCTGTCGTTCCTATCGCCCTCCCTCCGCCACCGCCGCTGCTCTAGGGAGGATCAAGCCCACGCCTCCGCCGTTCCCCACACCTCCCTCCTCTCTTATCCTCGCCGTTGCCATAGGATGCCGCCGGACGAAGCTCGGCCTGCGTCGATAGCGTCGGGTCCCTCTCCTCCCTCGGGCGGCGGCGCAAGAGACAGCTGGCTCGCCCTGCGCCGGCGACAGCAGGGTCCCTCTCCTTCCTCGGGCAGCGGCGGCGGCGCGGGACACAGCGGGCTCGGCCTGCGCCGGTGACGGCGGGGACCCTCACCTCCCTCAAGCAGCGGCGGCGGCGCGGCACGCAGTGGGCGGCCACAGATGCAACGCTGGGTGCGGGGCGTGGCGGCTCTTGAGGGACAGGCGCGCAACGGTACCGTGGCGGCTGCCGTGTCCGATGCTCTGCACTGGAGGCAGAGCGGCACCGTCACCTGGCCAAGGACCAGGGCAGTTTTCCGAGTGGTGGAACGTCTTCGTACAGCGCGGGTGAGGTCGTGTTTCCTCTGCGTTGTACATTTGGATCCCGGAGTGTATGGCGATAACTGTGATGTTGTCGCCAATCTCACATCTTGTTTCTTCAAATTGTGTTCTTTGAAATCTGAAGCGTGCATCTGTGAATGATAGTTCCTAGAGCGCAGTGTGGTTAGGAGCGACCAAAAAGTATCGGGATGTACTGATTGACAATGTTTGATCTACTTTGATTCCGATATAGGCCTCTCTTTCTTCAATCATTTACTTTTGCTTTTTTCTCATTTCTTTGGCAGATTTCACAGCTCGCAAGTTCCAGTGTCCAAATGTTGATTTCAAACTTCAGATCCACAAGATTGGTAAGAAGTGCAATATTCTTTCTGCACACCTGCCTTGAGGTAGTAACAAAATCATTTGTGGCATGTTTAACTCAGTTGTTTGTGTTTACATAGGAGTGGAGTTCCAACTCTGCCAGTAAAACAAGATTAAGTGGGAGGGGCTGAAACTCTTTTGCATGGAAACGTTTAACTGACTGATTTAAGATGGTCTTAAATTCTTTAGCTTGCAACTATTTAACGAAATTATTTTTAAGTGGGCTATCACAGTGACACCATACCTTGAGTACCACTTACTACATATGAAAAGTAGATTATGATAATTGACCTTTCATGATCGGATCTCAGGCAATCATGATATTGTATTTTGCAGTTTTAATAATTCTGACTGGAGAGGTATTTCGTGACTTGTGAGTGTCAGGTTCAATGCATAAAAAATCATGGTCTATTTGTTATGTGCCATTCTGTGCAAGAACTTCATCCTCATTATGCTTTTCCCCCTTTCATTTGAGTTAGTAAAGTGGTTTCTGCAAGACCAATATAATCTGGTAATGTTATTGCAATGCCACTGAAATTCTGTCGTGCTCATCAAACTCTTTGACCTTGCAGACTATAAAATATAAATTTCATTACTGCATTATCAAGTGGTTCAGAAGATTGGTTTCTCTTGCAAGCAGAGGATTTCCCTCACTGTATGGACCAGAAATTGAACGTATTATTGATGTCTTTGTTACACGATCCGTGCCGTGTCGGGAACTCCTCTGCTACATACTCCTCTCCTGATTTTGTAGATGAATAACCTACCATTTCAATCTGTGAAATATTGCTGAATTTTGTAAAATGTCAGATCATGGTACTTACAACCAATGGAAACCATAGAATTGATGTTCATGAAAGTGGACCAATTACTGTATTGAGGAAATGTAGCATGTAAGATTTAGAGTACTTTCATATGAGAATGCTTTGCGCTACCAGGCGTTGATGATCTTTGTATATTTCAATGGGCCTTTGCGAAGGATCTTCACGTTAAAGGCTCCTCCTATTCTCAAGATTATTCAGGCGGTAAGCTTTGAGATTGATTTCTTTTTTGTTTCCCTTTCATTTTGGAGAAAGCAACTGACTTTCTGCTATATGGTTTCCCTTTTGTTTCAGAGCAAGCAATTGGCTTAATCTCTCAAGCAATTTACTCATATGTGTGATTGGAAAGATGACTGACATTTGATCTACGACACTACTAACTGAAGACGATTTTATGTTATGAGACTTTGGCCTGATTTCAGAGTTGTACTAAATTCTGAAGTTTGTTGTATGACACTACTATCTGACAAGTACATTTGTTCACACTTACTTGAGTGTACCCTATGTGTCAATTTGTGGTCTGTGATTTTAATATGTGTTTTTCTTGTTGTTGTCATTATCCTCGACAGATAATTCAAATGGTCGATTCATGGCTTGCTACAATAGATGATTTTCTGAATCTAATGTATTATTTTGCTGATGTTGTTAGGTTGTTAATTCATCAAGCCCGACTACTGAGTATACATATTGTGTTCATCTTCCCTGCCTTCTTAGGAAAAATCATGTACCGAAGTCTGAAGGTAAGCTATTCTTTATTTACATTTTATTTGTTTCTTCATGCTAACCCAGGTTCTAATTAAATGCAAGAGCTTGTGTAATGCTCATTTGCAAGCTACAGGTGTTGGAAATATGCCCTAGAGGCAATAATAAAAGCATTATTATTATATTTCTTTGTTCATGATAATTGTCTTTATTCATGCTATAACTGTATTATCCGGAAATCGTAATACACGTGTGAATACATAGACCATAATATGTCCCTAGTAAGCCTCTAGTTGACTAGCTCGTTGATCAACAGATAGTCATGGTTTCCTGGCTATGGACATTGGATGTCATTGATAACGGGATCACATCATTAGGAGAATGATGTGATGGACAAGACCCAATCCTAAGCATAGCACAAAGATCGTGTAGTTCGTTTGCTAGAGCTTTTCCAATGTCAAGTATCTTTTCCTTTGACCATGAGATCGTGTAACTCCCGGATACCGTAGGAGTGCTTTGGGTGTATCAAACGTCACAACGTAACTGGGTGACTATAAAGGTGCATTACAGGTATCTCCGAAAGTGTCTGTTGGGTTGACACGGATCGAGACTGGGATTTGTCACTCCATATAACGGAGAGGTATCACTGGGCCCACTCGGTAATGCATCATCATTATGAGCTCAAGGTGACCAAGTGGTTGATCACGGGATCATGCGTTACGGTACGAGTAAAGTGACTTGCCGGTAACGAGATTGAACAAGGTATTGGGATACCGACGATCGAGTCTCGGGCAAGTAACATACCGATTGACAAAGGGAATTGTATACGGGGTTGATTAATCCTCGACATCGTGGTTCATCCGATGAGATCATCGTGGAGCATGTGGGAGCCATCATGGGTATCCAGATCCCGCTGTTGGTTATTGACCGGAGAGTCGTCTCGGTCATGTCTGCTTGTCTCCCGAACCCGTAGGGTCTACACACTTAAGGTTCGGTGACGCTAGGGTTGTGAAGATATGTATATGCAGTAACCCGAATGTTGTTCGGAGTCCCGGATGAGATCCCGGACGTCACGAGGAGTTCCGGAATGGTCCGGAGGTAAAGAATTATATATAGGAAGTGCTGTTTCAGCCATCGGGACAAGTTTCGGGGTTATCGGTATTGTACCGGGACCACCGGAGGGGTCCCGGGGGCCCACCGGGTGGGGCCACCTATCCCGGGGGGGCCACATGGGCTGTAGGGGGTGCGCCTTGGCCTGTATGGGCCAAGGGAACCAGCCCCTATAGGCCCATGCGCCTAGGGTTTCCATATGGGAGGAGTCCCACTAGTGGAAGGCACCCCTGAGTGCCTTGGGGGGGAGGGAAACCTCCCCTGGCCGCCGCACCAAGGAGATTAGATCTCCTGGGCTGGCGCACCACCCCCCTGGCCCTCCTATATATAGTGGGGGAGAGGAGGGATTTTATACCTCAGCCTTTGGTGCTTCCTCTCTCCCCGTTACGTCTCTCTCGTAGTATAGGCGAAGCCCTGCTATTGTGACGCCCTGCATCCACCACCACGCCGTCGTGCTGCTGGATCTTCATCAACCTCTCTTCCCCCCTTGCTGGATCAAGAAAGGAGGAGACGTCATCCGTTCCGTACGTGTGTTGAACGCGGAGGCATCGTCCGTTCGGTGCTAAGATCATCGGTGATTTGAATCACGTCGTGTTCGACTACATCATCCCCGTTCTTTGAACGCTTCCGCTCGCGATCTACAAGGTACGTAGATGCATCTAATCACTCGTTGCTAGATGAACTCATAGATGGATCTTGGTGAAACCGTAAGAATTTTTTTGTTTTCTGCAACGTTCCCCAACAACAGGGGCATGCTCATTTACTCTTTTAACAGAAATTGTTTGCTATCCGTAGCTGATGTTGATTCTTTGTTGGATCTTATGTTAGTAGGGTGATCAATGTAATTGCCTGGAATCATTGGGTCTCCCTTTAATTCTGTCATCTTCTGTATAATGGTATTAAATATATCTGTGATGAATTGGCAGGTAAATTTAGGTATCAAATATACTCTTATCATTGCTAAATGCTGCTTATCCTTTGTGCTTCTTCACTGTATCCCATCAGATAAGCTAGCACGAGTACTAAATGTTTACTTGTTATTAATATATATATTTTTCTTCACCGGGCAAATTGATCTGTACGACTGAAGTGCGACAATGGGTTTCGTGCATTTTTTGTTGCTTTTACTCTTCTTTTCCGGCAATTGTTAATATGTAGATACTTTATCACACACTTTCTACGAAAAGTTCAGGCAATATAACAAACCAGCTCATCTTTTCGTCGCAGATGAAGAACCAAGCATGCCACCGGAACCGCCGGATCGGCCGCCTGCACCACACCTCAAACCTCCATACGCCAACGCTGGGAAGTCTCCACGCTCCGCAAAGAAAGTGAAAGAATTACGAAGAAATAAAGAAAAAGGAAGAAAAAAGAAAAGGAAAACATATATTTGTTTGTTTATAGAGTTGCGTGCATTCTTGTATGATAATACTGTGTTTATTGCCTGCCTTGGTGATGGGGCAGGGAAGGTAAGTGGGGGCTAACATGTGGCCGAGGCAAAAAAATAATTTTGGGTGAAAATAGAAGAGAAAGTGGGGGCTCCTATCCCCTGGAACCAAGTTTTTCATTAAATTTTCAGGGAATTTTTTTCTTTAATTGGATGGATTCGAATCTATAGTTGTTGGTTGCAGTGTCCATTCTGTACGAGGTAGCACTATTTTTGCATGAAGGGGTTGTTCTTTGGTTGTTGATTTGGCTCTCCAAAATCGAGATTTGTTTGTATTGTTCTTTGGTTCTTATATGTTGTTCTCATTAAATAATAACATGGTAGGAGAGGAGATGATTCATTGTTGAGTCACTGCTGCATATGGCATGTTATCAGTTAATGGGTTAACTGATACTCCCTCCGGTCCTTTTTACTCTGCATATTAGGTTTGTCTGAAGTCAATCTCATTCAACTTTGACCAAGTTTATATAAAAAATTATTAACATTCACATAACAACATATTTATTATTAGATCCATCTCGGAATATATTTTCATATTATATTTATTAGATGTTATAGATGTTAATATTTTCTAATATAAATTTGGTCAAACTTAGCAAACTTTGACTTCAGACAAAGCTAATGTGCGGAGTAAAAAGGACCGGAGGGAGTAACATGATAGGACCAATAATTTTATCATCATCGCATTTATTTCACCACTTCTACATTTCAGTTAGTTATTGCAAAGCGTTTTTCATTTACGTAAAGATACAAATTGCTGTGGTCATAGGTCAGCTTATATTTCCTATCATACAAGTTGTATGGCCTTGGAAGTGACGTTTTGATTATGTGCAAACTCATCTCGGAGAGAGTCGGAAATCAGTTCGTTTAAAAAGGGTGGTGATCATGGCTGGACACTCGATTCTTCACGTATTTGTTGGATCACAAAGATGTCTCACATTTGAAAATACAATTTAATCGGCATGACAACATTTTGTATTCCTTTGATTTTTTTTTCAAGACTTGTTTCAATAATATACTATGTGAACTTATCTGATAATTGTTTGAGACGTGCGTTGCACGTGCATGCTAACTAGTTTTCGTAAAAATTGGAACACTATTTGGGCTTGTCCCAACAAACACTTGCAGCATTGGTTTACAAAGTCATTGTACGTACAACCAGAAGGGAATAAACCATGCTGCTAGCTGTTATAGTTGGACGTACAAGTCATTGACTCTAGAAGCTAAATAGTAGAGATAATGCTCCATCGACAAAATTTCAGTGTCACAGTCTCACAGATGATCATTGATGTGTTCTTGCACATCCGGCTGCAGTGAGATCTGGGACCATCTTTTCTGGTCCTGCCATTTCAGTTTCTCGTGTTGGTGATCCATTGATCCCCCTGGGCACCGGCTTTGACCCCGACCTGCTTATCTAGGATGCCAAGATCATTTTCTGCAAATCCTTCTCTATGGAGGACTTCATTGCAGCTGGCTGGAATAGTTGGAAGCAAAGGAATGTGAGGAACGGCCACATGAAAGAACTCATGTGAACATATCAGACATGGTTGCTTGATAGAACATTCTTCTAAACGAAGCAGGTTGTACAAAGACTACAAACAAAGTACCCCCTCCGTTTTTAAATATAAGTCTTAGAAGATTTCAATATGGACTACATACGGTGAAAGTGGGTGAATCTCGCTTTAAAATCCTTCTATATACATCCTTATCTAGTCCATATTGGAATCTCTAAAAAAAGACTTATATTTAGAAACAGAGGGAGTAGTTCTTATCAACATGCTGAACCCAAAAAAAATGTCACGAAGAAGAAAAAAAGGAAGATCATCTGCAGCATTAGTTTCAAACTTTTCTATCGCTTGGCTCGCAACAACTAATATGCAATGTCATGAGCATAAACAAATTAATGAACGAGAGCATTTATCAGTAAGGAGAAAAGTGAAGTACCAGGCTCCAATCAGCCTCCTGGAATGAGGCCAGGAACTATCCAACTACAGTTCAAGATCCATACAGTGCGACATCCATACACCACCAAGAAGTAGTCATCCACCAATCCAGCGGAAGTGACATCCTCCTCCGAGACACTCTGGGCGAGCGGCCTCCGTTTAGTTGCTTCTTTTACTCATGTTTCCATTGTCCATTGAAATTGCTCTCCTGTTCTGCGACCATTGATGACCCATTCGTATTTTCAACAACTCTTGTTACTTTTTTTGTAACTGAAGGCGTGCAACTAAATTGCCTCACTATCACACAAAAGCATTATTATCACACAAAGGTATTATGAGTAAAGTTGCAAATACACTTTCAAGGTCTGCGCCCAACACCACCGAGAAGGTTAGCAGAGAAGGCATCATTGTACTGTTAATGAAGGGGGAAAGGCATCAATGAGGACACCTATAGAAGGATTAATGGAACCTGACTACTGGTCTCTTCTTCTGTTTTTCATGATTGCAAAAGCTTAAGTACTTGAGCTATCTAGAAAAAACACTAAAACTACTTACGAATCCAGTGCACCTCTATCAAGATAAATCACATTGTAGGTGTTGGCATCCATGGTCATTCCCCTATTCATATTCTGCAACTCCGGTCACACATACTCCCTCCGTTCGAAATTATTTTTCTCCAAAATAAATAAAAATGGGTGTATCTAGAACTAAAAAATGTCTAGATAAGCTTTTTGTTCACATACTAACGGAATTGCTCCTATGAATCTACTTCAAGCACTACAGACTTGAATCAACTTTCAGAATTGAATTAACGCGCACATAATTAAGAGTTGCCTATGGTAAGGTGTCATCTCTATTCTTGAGGTCCAATTAACAGCACACCGGTGATCAAGTTAAGCAGCATGTATAACAAATTATGCAATTTGGACGCGTTCGTAGCAATATCATGTAAATGCAGGGTGTCTCGCACCAATATATCAGGACTGAGGGGGTAAACTTACAGTATGCGCATCGTGTCATCGAGCGTTATTGGTGGCATGTCCAAGAGCCGAACTTGTTTGGCCTCCAACTGAGTTCGATCGGACGCCTTTGGCACCTGCACGCGCACACACAGTAGACATCAAAACCAGGCCAAATCAAGCCGAGCTCACACCAACCTATAGCTCTACAGGAGGGCAATCTATGGTGATGCTGCAACTAATTGATCTGGGGCCAAAGTATCAGAGATGCCATCAGGGGAGTGACAATGTGTACGAAAAACGTTATCGATGTTGATGCTGTTAGTATTTTGCTGTAGTGAATTAAAGAAGCATCAAGTGTGCCCGTCCCCGGACCCGCTCGTGCTCCCCCTGATTTCATCGGCCTTGTTGACGAGCGAGCCACTGCCGACGACATGAACTCATGCAGCAACGACATGCATGGCCATTGGTAACATCTAAATTTATCAAAGCAATCATGTATTTTTATGTAACATCTGCTTTTGGAATAAGAAATTATGACCCATTAAATATGATAATTCGAACTTAGTCTTACCAATCCACATTTTTTTAAGAAATCTCCACTGATGATTGTAACAAAAGAATTCAGTCGACACAAAAAAGCCAGTCACACATCAAATCTTGGGCCATTATCGTGAAGTGAAAATTGAATTGAGTTACACTCTACAAGAGAAGAGAGAATGCTTTTCAATTTGTTTGATTCTTGAACCTATTTAGCCTGATACTGAATTATTCCTGTAGGACCGGAGCAATAAGAATTATGCTTGGGCAGAGTACTGAAAGTATTGTACCCGGCTACAATCTTGCACGGAGATTGCATGCATACAGGTTTAGGTTTCATTGGCACTCACAGGTAATGAAGGATCGGGTGTACCTTGAGTGCTTTGTTCATATTCTGACCCAAGTTCATTTATTCTACTTATTGGATCCTGCAGTACCAGTAGTGAATTTCACAGCTGATTCAGAGCAAACAAAGAAACAAACAGAAGTAGGACCATGCACTCCCTTTGGCTGTTGGTACAACATGATGCAAATTATTTATGACAATCAATTATGCGAATTACCTATGATAATCTGAATCAACGAAACTACAAATATTAAGCAGGTGTACTGGATGCAGAGCAGCTGTACTGTTTAGCATACTAACAGAAGTGTAGCATCTATGAATCTAGTTGATGAAGCACTACAGACTTGAATCAACTTTCAGAATGATTTGCACTTCCCACTTGTGTGGCAGACAAAGCCAGCCAGCTAGGGGACAGAAACAATAACTGAAAGAGGGGCTTCTATTCATTGATTTGCTTTCAAGGGGATACATACCTCTCGTGTAGCCGCCGCAGGCGACATTGGACGGCTCGACGGATGTTCTTCTTCCGCCTGCGAACTCGGCAGCGACATTGGACGTGTCGTCGAAAGTTGCAATGCCGACGGGATTTGATGGAGATATCGACCGAGGCCCCTTCCTTCTTATAGTAGCTAAGTCCAATCTGGCTCAGGCACTCCAAAAAATCATACTCTTCAAAGGCCATGACAACATTTTGCGGCTTCACATATAACATTTTGGCCCCTCGCCTCTAGCCGCCATCTTGGACCTTGGATCTTCAAGACCTCTATATTCTTCATCAACGCCTAGTGATCATCATAGTTTTGTGAGAATAAACTTTCTCTCATTCTCTTGGCAGTGCCATGAGGTTAGAGAGTTTTTTGTCCTCGGAGATCCGATTATTCAGATCTGATGAGTTTATGCTACTGTGTTAAGCTTTTTTTGTTGGTTTGATTCTTTGTGGAGGTGAAATCTTTCATCGGCGCCATGATGAAGATATAGTGATTTGATGGCCTGCACTTCTAGGGGATCATCCCCGGCCCAAGTACATTCATCGATCAAGGCTTCTCATCTGTTTAGATGGGCGACTCAAGACAAGCTCTCAAAAACCATTATTGATAATGTTCGTGCGGGTGAAAGAGTGATAACATCATTGTTCCAGTTTAATTGTAGCCTCTTTACCGAAGACTTTGGAGTATTTTTTCGAGCAGAGAATACTACCGCCAAGAAGGTGTTTACAAGAGATTTCACGGTAATTCTTAGTCATATGAGTTACTTTATATTTTCTTGGATCTTAGGTTCAAATCAGTGTACCTGTAATTGTAATGATCAACAAAGTTACAGGTGTTTCTAAAAAAGCATTTTAACAAACATTTTGTTTAAACATGAACTTTTAAAAAAACATGAA
Organism: Triticum urartu; assembly: GCF_056163025.1. Taxonomy (NCBI): domain Eukaryota; kingdom Viridiplantae; phylum Streptophyta; class Magnoliopsida; order Poales; family Poaceae; genus Triticum; species Triticum urartu. The sequence goes on from NC_141874.1 coordinate 307,396,490, forward strand.
TTTTTTATTTCCCAAATATTTGTTTCCAGAATTCTGAATATTTTTTGAATACGCGACTTTAAAAAATACAAACATTTTTTGAATTCATAAATATTTTATGATTTATTGAACATTTTATTTAAAATTTCCCTTTTTTCTAATTTTTATTTTTTAAAAGTACCAGATTATTTAAAGGAGAAAATAAAGAAAACAAAAAAGGAAAAATAATAATAACAGGCCGCTCAAACATGTGCCGGCCCAAACAGGCACGCTGAACCTATCCTTGAACCATGCCAACGCAAGGGATTGTGAGTGCAGATTAGCATTTCTTTTAAGCACCATTATGCTGGCCTTTGGAGATAAGTTTGTTCGGATTTCAGTTTAAGACTTCTACAAAAAAAACCTATCTAAAATTGCAGTGTTATCCCTCAAAAACATACGAGTGTTATGAAATTCTGTATAAGAAAGGCCATGCTACTACGGAAATTACGTGGCATGGCAATACGAATGAAAGTAGAACAAAATAGGCAAGAACGTCAAGCTTGATTACAAATTACCCCAACTAACTTCCCACTAAAGTCTCTGATCTTGAGTGAAGTGAGGGACAAAGGTCAAGTCAGACCAGATTTAGTGATCTGGTGCATCTAGGAACATGTAGCATCCCTTTTGAATAATTATTAGGCCCACAAATAAGAGAAGGATGTAAGATTAGCATAACCGGAAAAAGATCAATAAGTAAATTTATGGCACGATCAGCAATACTCCCTCCGTCACAGTTTAGAAGGCACAGTTAAATTTGCGTGCGTTTCCACAATAGACATGGTTTAGGGCGCATTGCATTTATTTCTAATAGCTAATTAGTACTCCGATATACTATTTCTATATGCATGCTTAGCGTGAATGCTATTTTTTAGTCCATCTCACAACCAATAGATAACCGCCTAGGTCCCAGAGAATTTCCAATCGCGCCTTCTAAACCGTGACGGAGGGAGTACCAAAAGGAAATCTGCACATAGTAAATAACCTGACAGTTAAAGTGTATAATAAGAGGAGCTGGAACAATACAATTTCGCAAAATGTACAAACTTAACTCTACAGCCTGTAGTGCAGGCTATAAAGATCAATAAGTAGATTTATGGCACGATCAATTTATGTTCTCTTACTGAAGAGGCTCTACTATACTTCAGTTACCTGACTGTCCCACCAGTTAATTAGCCTCTCCTTGCTTCCTTACTTATCTCTCAGGTACAAAAATAAGGAAAATGGCAAGGAAGCGGCAGCCACAAATTGCGCGCACGCGCACAGCCAGAGCAAACAACGCAGAGGACGTTGGATGAACGGGTACCTCTCGCACTTATACGTCCCTCTCCCACTGGAAATGCAGTTTATGGACTGAAAATAGAACAAAAGAGAATCAGAAAATATTAGCAATTACGATGAACATATATCTTGGTCCCTTTTTGAAGGCCAACTACTAAGGTAGTAGTGCACGAAGCACACCATGGTTTCCATGGCTTCCTCAAAAGGGACACAACACTATAATAGTGAAAACCTGAAGTACATAAGCTACAGAAACAATATAGATAGAAGAACCAAGCATGTTCCTTTCCTGAGTACATGGTAGGGTGGCTGTTTCTGCTCATCAAAATAAAACCCACCAAAAGAAGGAGAAAGAAGATGAATACCATAGCTGGTAACTTGGACACACATCAAATATAGTACTGGCATAATTTAAAGCATAGTAAGGCTTGATAAATTAAAATTAGAGCTTTGCAAACAACATGCAGATTGAAGTATCATTTAAAATGAGTGAATTATTTGTAGAGATGTACTTTGTAGGTACAGATATCTTTCTCAAAAATATATTCCATTATTGGGACGTATCTAAGTGTGTACAACAATGGAGACACCGATAAAAATGCAGGAAAGGTCGTGTATCCTCTTCCTTCAGGACTGCAGAGGGTAAAAAAGAACAGGAGCCTGAATCATGAAAGGTATTATTGGTTGTTCGTATGCAGTATGCTCTCAAAATAGAGAAAGAGAAGATGCTGATGTCCTTACATTTTTTAGTCAGTTTGACCTTTCTTGTTAATCCGGAAATGAAGCATCAGTTGTTGGATCATCACCAATGGAGAACACCCCTCGGCAACAGAAAATGATGATTACAAACTAATTGCAGGTACACTGTTATAAAATCATCATAATATGCAATATCAAAAGTATATTTAAAACGCCTGAAGGAGGTACCCTTGATGACACAAATTTGCAGCAGTAGAACATGTGAGAGCCATTCAGCCAACGGAAAGCCGTGCATAATCTAGTTCCATCGTTTGCTGACATTCTCACAAATAGCTCATGTGCACAATCTCAGTCACAAAATACATTGGAAGTTGAAAGTAGGAAGCAGGGTAGGTGACATGTGTTGAGGAGTTTGGGAATATCAACAATGAGATTATCGTTGCTCATTGCGGAATATGCTGATCAAAAGAGGTCAACTGCAGATCAGACCCATGCAGATGGAATAGTGTCTGTGTTTTTCAAACAGTACTATCGCAAGCAGATAAAATACTTGCATGATTTAGAATTCCAGGACAAACTCATCAAATATAGAATCAAAGAAACTTGAACTATCTTTGCCTCTCTGGCAATTAATAGAGAAAAAAGAACACATCGCCACAATGACACACTCGAAGGCAAGTAACAACATCCTATTATACAAATAAAATAGGCAAGTAACTGCATCTGCTTGTCATCCATCTAAAGTCTTGCCCCAAGATCATCGTGAACCCAATGTGCATTAGTAGGTCTCCAGGTGACAGAGTGCAAATAACAACATGCAATTCTGTAAGAAGTTTCTCTAAAAAAAGTAAGAAGTTATTACTTGATGTTCCAAGTTGCATGGCCCAAGATCACAGTTGGTCATAAAGTAAACAGAGAAATCACTAACGTAGTTTTATCACCTGTGAACTTACTCGTGCGCGGCCAGGATAGGATGTTACCTGCAAGTACGCGAGAGCCTTGAGGGGTGAACTTAGGAAATATTGGTTGCTACCATCAGAGGAGGCATTCAGTTATACTGGTGAAGACTGGCTTCAAAATTTGCCCGCGACGTGTGATGAAACAGGCCGAGCAAGAGTCCTAATGTTAATCTGAAGAGCATGGCACTTACGTGATAATTGCGTACATAAGGAAGGGAAAGCCTCGGTGTCTGCTTCAGTTAATTAATTTCTTGATTAGATATGAAAATGAAACAGCAGGGCACTGAGGACAGCAGAAAAGGAAAATCAAACCTGTTCCATAATAAGGGGGATACGCCGCTTGATCCCGAACCCAATCATTGGTTGCCACCTCATGTAGACTGCTGGAAGCTTAATAGTGACACTTCCTTCCTTGCTGACATAAATTGGTTCCCTTGCAGTTCAGGTAAGACAAAGACAACCAAATTAAACAATTGAACAGAGAAAGCCATCCTGCAGGAGCAGAGGAGCAGGATTGATCAAGCAGTTGGGAATCAGTTAAAAAAACAAAGAGGAAAGGGGGAGAGGCTAGGGTGGAAGTGAGCTCGCGGGAAGGTGATGACCGGAGGGAGCACGGCGGCCGCGGCCAGAGCCTCCGCGTCTGTGTCGCCGTAAGCATCAGCCGGATCCGACGCGCGATGATTCTGATGCTGCCCCGCCTCCCGCGTTTCCTCCTCCTCCCGGACGTTGCCCGCGGCGGAGAGGAGCGTCTTGAGCAGCCGGTCGCGGTCGGCGGCGTGCGCTCGAGCCGGCCGGCACGGCCCGGAGTGCGGCGGCCTGTGCCTCGGCGTCGCCGAATAGCGCGCGGACGACTCGGACAACGCGGGGAGGAGGGCGCGGCGGAGAGGAGGCAGGCCAGTGTGCGGTGAGGACGGCGCGGCGGAGGATGGCGTGGCGGAGGATGCGGGCCAGCGGCGGGGAGGCGGCGGATCCATCGGTGGGAAGAGCGGTTGCTCGAATCGGGGGTGGGGTTTTTTATCTGTCGAACGCGTGCATGGGTGGGGCTGAACTGAAACGAAACGTTTTCTCTGACTAACTAAAGTAGGGACGGCGGCTTTAAATCCTAAAAACCACAGGGGCTTTTGTGTAAAAGTGTCGCGACGGTGAACCCGTCAGACATCTCTTTTTTTTCCATAATAAAGCAGGGACTGTTTCTTGTCGGCCGTCTCCGTCATGCCATTTTACAAATAAATCCCTCAGTTTTCTGTAAAACAACCCGCAGTACACGTTTAAGTTACAACCAAACCGTTTTTTTCTCATTTTCTCAGAAAACCCCCTAACGTTTTAGACAATCAACCCGCCGTCCATATTTAAGTCAGCTGAAACATTTTTTTTAGTTTTAACAGAAAACCCCTTAACGTTTCGGTTAATCAATCTACAGTTTATGTAAAATAAGATTATTCATATTTTTTAAACCGTAACTTAGATTTTAACATGTTATATATGAAACTTGATTAGAAAAATATGTAGAATCTAAATATGAAGTTATTTTTAGCTGTTAAATAATTCTAAAATATAATTTTTGGTGCAAACTTAAAATATAGTGTACAGTCCGTTTTTTTTTGTATCGTCGGTGATTCGAATTGCAAATAAACATCTATTAAAACCAGAGTGAGAGAAAAAATCATCGAGAACCATGCATACACAACTATGAAAAACCTTGCGGGAAAAAACAACATACTTTTTTATCTTATTCCAAGCGAGTGTGCGCACGTGCGCGCGCGCAAAACAGAGAGACATTAAGACTAACCACATTCAAACGTGTTGTCATTGTGTGAGGACAGAGGTCACTGTCGGCAACACAAATGTGATGCTATGTGAAACTAAAAGACGTGGGCCTATTAATGTCTTCAGTCATGGTTATTGGGTTAAGAGTGTGTGTTATTTTCTTTCTCGTTGCAATGCACGAGCTTTTTTTTTTGAGCGAGTGTGTGAGTACAGAGGAAATACAAATGTGATGCCATGTGAAACTAAAAGACGCGGGCCTATTAAGGTCTTGAGTCATGGTTATTGGGTTAAGAACGTGTGTTATTTTCTTTCCCGTTGCAACGCACGGGTTTTTTTCTAGTATTTTTTAAAAGGAGGAATACCTATGATCTCTGCATCAGTCGATGCATGCAGCCATATTATTAAAAATTGAAACAGAGTCTTAACATTCAAGTAAGCTCAAAATTCGAGAAAAAGGGATAAAATAAGTATGCAAAGCGCCACATCCGGCAATAAATCGCCACATCCGGCGATAAAGAACAGGTTACGATGCCTACATACCTAGCCTCTTATTAACTCGTCATCCAAATCAGCTGAAGATAGCCTGTGCTACCGTCTTCCAACGGTTGCATCCAATAACCATAGGCCCCCTTAGTCCGCATGGGTGAGTAACGACCATATTTGGATCCAGGTTGTAGCTTTGTAGATAACCTGCAAAAAATTGGTGAATGGTGTACCATTGAAAATCATATCATTTCTAGTGTTCCATATAGCTCATAATAAAGCACATATCCCTATCTGAATATGTTTAGCCATGTGTATGTCTACTCTATTAAGCCACGTCTCAAATAATGTGTTTATGCTCATTGGAGGTTGGATGTTAAAAGCTATATGAATAGATCGCCATAACAATTTTGCAAGTGGACACTCGAGAAAAAGGTGTTTAATCGTTTCATTTTGATCACAAAAACAGCACCTGGGGTTACCAACCCAATTCCTTTTCATCAAATTATCTTTGGTCAATATGACTTCTTTATGGATGAACCACATAAAGATCTTGATGCGGAGTGGAACTTTAATCTTCCATATGTGCAAAGACCTCGACAATGGCCCGGAGTCAATTAAGTCCAAATACATGGATTTCACAGAGAATAACCCATTTGTGGTTAACTTCCAACTAATTTTATCCGCCTGGTCTGAAAGTTGAACATCCATCAACCTACGAATCAGGTGTAACCAAGCATTCCAACTTTCCCCTACAAGAGATCTCCTAAATTGGATGTTAAGTGGTACTGGATTTAATACTATGGCGACATAATCCTCCTTATGTTGCACAATATTATATAGAGAAGGGTATTGTAAAGCCAGAGGCGTCTCCCCTAGCCATGTGTCCTCCCAGAATCTAGTAGAGGTACCACTACCAATTAGGAACTTCACACGCTGGAAGAAAGTTACTTTTGTCTTCATTAACCCTTTCCAAAACGGTGAGTCAGTTGGCCTTGCGTTCACCTGGGCCAAAGTCTTATTATTTAAGTATTTATTCCGCAAGATCTGTATCCACATGCCTTCGGTCTCCGTAGATAGTCTGTATAGCCATTTGCTAAGCAAACATCTATTCTTTACCTCTAAATTCTCGATCCCTAACCCACCCTGGTCTTTTGGTCTACACATGATATCCCATCTAGACAGTCTGTATTTCTTCTTGGCCTCATCGCTTTGCCAGAAGAATCGGGATCTGTAAAAGTCTAATATTTTTCGTACCCCCACCGGTACTTCAAAGAAAGAAAGGAGGAACATCGGCAAACTCGTCAAAATCGAGTTAATCAACACCAGTCGTCCTTCGTAAGACATTAGCTTGCCCTTCCAGTAGCTTAATCTTTTTTCAAATCTATCTTCTATACATTTTCATTCTTTGTTTGTTAACCGTCTATGATGAATTGGGATCTCGAGATAACCAAAAGGTAAGGATCCCATTTCACAACCAAACAAGTTATTGTAATTGTCTTGTTCTTCTTTAGCTCTCCCAAAACAGAACAATCCGGGGTTGTTAAATGCCTAGCTGCGGACGGGCCGCGCGAGAGCTGAGCCCTCCGTCGAGCTCCCTCCCCGCGCCGCGCGCCGCTCCCGCCGCGGCGGCCACCCCAAAGCCTTCCCCCTCCCTCCATGGGGCGCTCGCACGGCGGTCGCTCGCGCTCACCCTCGAGCTCGTGCTCGAGGGACAGCGAGGGATGGGGACAGCCCGCGTCGGTGCCGCTCCTGGCCAGATCCGCTGGTTCTTTGAAGGCCCAGAGCATTGATCTCCCCACCGCCCTCGCCAACGGCCTACCCGGTTTCCCCGCCGCGCATCCTGCTCCAGGGGGAGTGCTCCGGCTCCGCGACGGCCTTCGACACGCCGGATCCTACAGCGCCTCCCCTTTTTGGTAACCCCCGCCTAAAGTCCATCGTTGTTATGCCATCACCTCGGGCGCAGCTTTCCTCTTCGGGTGACATGGATGGATGGACCGAGGTCCGGTCCTGCAAAGCCAGGCACGCCAGCAGATCCCCTTCGGTTCGAGGCGGGCGCCGCGCGCCGCTGCGGTATAGCCGGCGCGCCGCCTTCAATGCTGAGGCCAGCCGGAGGGCCTTCTTAAGCCGTTTCAAAGGCCTCTGCCTCCGATGCCTCAGCCCTCGTCACCGCAGGGTAGATTGCAGAGATCCGCTCCACTGCATCAAGTGCAAGCTCCCCGACCATTTCGCGAGAGAGTGCCCCAAGAATCCAAAAAATATTCGCAGGGGCGGCTCGGACAAGGAGAGGCTCGGGCCGGCTATCGAGAGAGGCCCTGTCCGTGAGCGCCTGCGCTTCCCCTCCTCCCTCCCCACTCCCGCCATCCCGCCCACGCACCACGTCAACCCGTCGCGCCGACCGCGTTCCAGCCACATCATCATCGAGTCGCCTGCCATGGAGCACCAGACCGCCCTGCTGCGCCGCCACATCGTGCTGCTCACCGCCACGACAAAGCAGCATGCCGCTAGCCCGATGTCGATGGGTCGCGCCATCGACGCGCAGCTCCACACCCTGCCCCACCTGCTATGCGTGACCTGTCACGACCCTGAAGATTTCCTAGTGCACTTCGAGCTCTCGGCGCACCGGGACAATGCGGTGTGGCTCGGCGTGCTCACCGTCGACGGCACCCCCTTCGCCATCAAGCCGTGGCATGAGGACGACCATGTCATCTTCCAAGACTTCATGTTGCACGTCTGGGTCGTTATCGAGAAGATGCCGATGCAGCTCTGGTCGCTGCGGGGGCGGAGAAGGTGCTCGGCAAGCGCTGCATCATCGACAGGCTAGACAGCCGTACACACGAGCGCGGCCACACGAAGACGTTTGCATGCTGGGTTTGGGTCTGGGATGTTGCCCACATCCCTACCAAACCACACGCTGTGGAGGGCACCCTGTGGCATGGGCCGCGTCGAGGCCATGCTCGGATACTCGCCACCGAGCAGGGAGGTGGCACCGCCACCGTGGGTCAAGCGCCACGACTTGCTGATCCACGTCGACAGAGTTGAAGACTGGTCTCCGCCATCTCCTCGCTCCTCCCACTCGGCGTAGAGTGGCATGCCGTCCTCAGACTCTGACCAGGGGAGAGCCGTGCCCGCGGTCTGGCCTGGGTCTTGGACGATGCACGTCGAGGACGGGCAGGGCCAAGCTCGGCGCTACCCTACTGTTGTGGCCCCCTCCGGCTGTGGAGGGCTGCAGCTGGGGCCACAACGGGACGACGACGACCGCGATGGCGGCAAGGAGGGACGCCACTCCTGGAGGGACGCTCTGCTGCAGCACCTCTAAAGTTTCGCATTTCACCCCAAGTAGTATCACTCCGGTTCTCCCTCTTGGAGGTAAACAATGCCAGTCAAAATCAACCCCCCCTAAAACGGTGTTGAGAAACTGGGAGGTGAAATTATCTCTACCCGTCTCCAATAAAGCCATAAAATATAATTTTTGTTCTACTGATGTATCGCTAAGGAATCTCCTTTTAGCCAAGTCCACTAGACCTCTGCTATTCCATAATATCCCTTTCATATTTCATCATGGAATTTTTTTCTTTTGTTTAACTCTCGCACTCTGACGCGCCGCCGATGTAGGATAAACCTTCCTCTTCCAGGTTTTTCTTGGTTTATCCTTCATCTCCTGAATAGGTTGAGCATCGGTGTCAGGAGTGGCCTCTGGCTGCAAAGGGGCCACATATCCCTCTGGAACCATATCCTCCTCCGCCGCCGCCTCTAAGCCCTCCGTGGGGACCAAATCCTCACAGAGACTCTGAAGCGCAGTTACTCCAAGATCATTGATTTCTGCTTCATTCATGGGTTTTACCGCTGCTAGATGTCGTATTAAATCCACAACTCTATCTGTCTCTAAATCTAGCAGATCATTAATTGATTTTGCGATTTCTTTGTCATTACTACCACGAGAGATCCCTAGGTTGTTGGCTTTGTCAATAATATCATGCTCAGAAAAGTGCAGAATTGAACAACTTGTATTAACTGACATACCTGTCTGAACTTCGATGTCTCGAAGCTTGGCGGCCCTCATGGCTCGCCCCATCTGTATGTCATCCATGTCCGGTTGACCCTAGATCCGGTGACTGAACCGTCTGTCCGGAATACCTCCCAAAGCGATGACGTCCAAAAGTGATGACGTCCTCCCGAGCGACTCCAGCCGGGCTGTGGCCACCTGCCGTATGCCCGACTAAGTCAGAAGTGATGGGAGACACTGGCCTCCCAGACTGCTCCACCGCGGTACCAATAACCGCGACGCCCGAAGTACGGATCCCTGTCGATCTGCTATCATCACCGCCAGATCTGGTCACCACCTGTGTCGAACTGATCGAACATGACGCCGGAGAGCGAGATGGATGGCTAGAACCCTCCACTATAGGAGATGGAGAGGTCGTTGTCGGTCGACCCTTCACTGCCACCACCGCCATAGACACCTCTATCACCATGGGGGTGGCTGGGCGGCGATACGGCGTCAGCTGCGGTGAAACCTCATCCACCATCTATCGGTGCTCCTCCACCACCACCTCCTATGCTGGAAGATCATCATCAGAGTCCTCTATCTCCACGCGGTCACCCCAAAGACGGCTCGGTGCGGACACCGCCCAAAATGAACCAAACCGAAGAGATGCCGCCGAAGTGGTTGGGGGCGCCGACCCCTTGTCAGTCTTCAACTCAGTCGAATGTGTGGGTTTTCTAGCAGGTTTGTCCTATCCACTGTGATCGCCGGGATTGCCTTCCATCCCTGGCCACCACCACCATCACCACTACCATCTCCACCGTCAGTCATATCAACATCAATAGTCCCAGAATTATTATTTGCCTACTGAACCTCAACCACAATATCGAGGTCATAAGACACCCCATCATAAGTCCACGACACGAAGTCTGGAATATAATCCGCATTCACAACACCAACAAGTAGCCTCGCCTCTCCATGTAGGCGTGTGAATGGCATGTCCACCTTCTCTATTTTACCTAACAGAGAGCCAAGACTCGCAACAATAAGATAGTCATTAAGAAGAGTCTCTGGAACTCCTGAGAGCTTGACCCAAGCCTTTTCTAGCGGTATCCCCATCGGCTCAGGTTTTTTGCACTCATCAAACTCAAGAATGCACTTAATCCCGGGCACTTTATTGAGTCCCCACTTTAGCAGGTGGTGAAGGTCCTCCCTCCTAGGGAACTCCACTCTGTAAATCTGATCCTCCAACCTGACGAGAGACCAGTGAAAAGACTCAGACACTAACAGCCGCGCTATATAAGCGCCGCGCCGGATATTTTTGGTTTTTAGCGCGTGCGTAACCGCTCAGCGAGCTCCAACGGAGGAGCAATAACCGCACGCACGACATAAAGAGTTCAGTGCGCGGTTCGAAACACCATCGCGCACCGTTAATTTGCTGCGCCCGCTTCCGCGTGCCGCACACTCGAGCGCTTGTGCCACACCCTCTTCGCTGCGCCACTTTCGCCCTGCCCGCGCCCGCGGCGGCGAATTGGCCGATGGACGGACGCGTCGGCACCCCCCTCACCCCTTCCTACACCCACGACCGCTCCACCGGCGCCGCCGCCGCCGCAAACACTACCGCAGGGAGCTTTGGCTTCGCCTCTGCCAGTGCTCCTCCAAGCACTGGCATCGCGTGCGGCCTTTTCATGCCGCCACAGACGACCTTGGCGCCATGTTGCGTCGCGCCAGCGCCCGCCATGAAGCCTCGTGCCCCCCTCTTGAAGCTCCCAAATGTGGCGCAGACGAAGAAGGGCAAAGTATCCATGAAGAAGAACAAGGCGACGGACGGCTCCTCTAGGACGTCGAGGAAGAAGCTTGCATGGCGTGCGACGGATGCGGCGGTGACCGATGCACCAGTGAGCTCACTTGTTGAGTCGGCGGCTGACACGCACATGGTATTCGATGAAATGCCCACAAGGTAAAATTTCGCCAACTTTTTGTTGTTGTTGTTTGAATGCATACATATGGTGTGACGCCCCAAGACCGGAGCTTCAGATGCCTTCCAGGGTTTCCGGGTTTCGTTGTGTGTTTTTGTTTGGTCCGTTGCATTTCATCTTTGCATCATGTGCATTGCATCATGTCATCATGCAACCCGTTTTAAAACTCACTAAATAAATTGCATGGATCTTCGGTCCTTTTAAATCGAGGGAATTCACAGGGTGACTTCTCTTTATAACATATCCTCCCGATATTAGGGAGCTATTATAAATATTTCCATTCTTGTGGAATTACCATAACACACTTGCAAAACCCCAATGCCTTTGTTATCATGACTCTTGGCCTCTAACTTTGCTATTTACCCTTTCTCCATTTTCCGGAGCTCCACCAAAAATCCGAACATTTTTGGACCTTCCCAACCCTCACTTCCTATTCAAATCATTTGAATTTAATTCAAATGAGTTTGAATTTAAATCTTGCATTCGTGCTAACTTCTATTTTCTGGGATTAAGCATATTTTTGTGAGTCTGGAAAGACTTTTCTCCCTATCAAACTCCTTTGCTACTCCTCCGTTCTTTTCTTTTATCTCATATGTTTTTTCTTCTTATGAGTAATAGAAAACGGAGGGAGAGATCCAGCTAGGCCGTCCATCCCCGTAGCCCACTTGGGCCCCTACAACCAGCGCCCTCTACCGCTTTGGCCCATCTTCCCTAAGCCCACCTAACCTAACCCAACCCTAGACTCCAGGGAGCCCGACTCCCCTCTCCCTCGTTTCCCCTTGCGCCGCCAGGGTCCCGCGCAACCAGACTCCTCTCTCCTCTCGATCTCTCCCTCGTCCCAATCCCTCTCTTCCTCGTTCCGCCGCCAGAGAGAGAAGGGGTGTGCCACTCGAGCGCCGAACCACCCCGCTGCTGGCACCTTCGCCTCCCCACCGTGCGAATCTACACTGCCACCTCCCTCTGCTGCCCTCCTCCCTCTCCCATGCGCCGTGCACCACCGTCGCGCGCACCGGCCGCGTCCATCTTCCTCACCCGTGCCTCGGCCTCCTGCTTCCTCGACTCCAGCCGCCCCTGCCGGCGACCAGCGGGCCGCTGCCGTCCGTCTCATCCGCCTGGAGCCTGCATAGCCGCGCGCCTAGAGGCTGCCACCCGCTCCTCCCTCGATCCCGCCAGAGTCAAGCGCTGCCGTGCCTCCTGCCACTTCACCTCCAGCAGCTCCGGGAGCAGCCACAGATGCCGTCCGCCGCCTACAGCTCGAAGCTCTGGCGCGCCCAAGCCTCGGAGGTGACCAGATCGACATCCCCAAGCTCCTTCGCGCCCTGCTGCCGCTGTCCTTCTGCATCGCCGCCGTACGCGTCCGCAGGAGGCCACCGCTCGCCTCGCCCCTCTACTGCCGGCGACCGAGGCCGCTGGGGCATGCCCGCAGTCACCCAGTGTCGCCTTGCGCCGCTCCTCTCCCTCGCGTGGCCCGAGGACCCTGCTGGCTTTGTTGTAGCGCTCTGCCCCGCCAAGTCCTCACCGACCTTCCTCTGGGTGCCCGCAAACTCTACCGACTGCGGGTTGTGTGCTTTCCGCTGCCGGATACGCCAAGTTCACCCGGTCCAAGACCACCGCAAGTCCGTCTACACAAAACCGCCAAGTACCTCTACGTATCTGATGTCGCCAAGTACCACGACGCCTTTGGGAGACCCGTGAACATCAAGCTCCTCTGCCACGAACGGTCATAGTGTTGTGGATCCGACAAGTACCCCCTCTGGACCGCCAAGATCCTTTACCGGTGACTCGAAATTCCACGGAACGTGAATGATTACCGTCGCAAAAACAAGACCGTCAAGACCGGACCAGCAAGTACCCCGACGACCTTGTACCACTATCATCGCAATACCGCGAGCTCCCCTACTGACGGCCTTGAACATCTACGAAAGTGTACGACTACCGTTGCCCGAAGAACCGCGAGTCACAAGCGCCATGAACAACTACCGTCGCCGAGATCGCGAGAACCTCTACTTCCTCCTCGAAACGTGAACGTCTACCGTCGACCCCAAGTGACTCGGATTCGTCAAGTCCTTCTACAAAAACGTGTACCACTACCGTTGCGAGTATCTCTACCGTCGTCATGTACCTCTACTTCCACTACCGCTCCGATGATCGCCGATGAACGATAGGACGACTACTTCGACTACCGTCGCGTGAAACACTACTTCCCTCGACGTCCGAGAACGTTTACTTCCACTACTTCCTCTACGCCGACTCGATACACTTCGAAAACGCACGCTTCAAAGGTATAACCCCGGGACGATCGTCTGAGAACGAATGCTTGTGTCGTATGAGATGCACCCTTTGTCTGCACCGTGTCCGGAGTGTCTCTCGCTTCCATGCCTTCGACTCGTGGGACACCCAGAATCCGGGAGCGCCCCACCATCTTTTGCACGCATCCGCAAACTTCTCCTTTGCATCGGTATCTCAATCGAGTTACCGGAACCGGAACGTTGCCGTGGCACCATTTTTGTTATCGTTGCCGTGGCACCCTTTTTCCTTTCCACCACGGTGACAAATGTTTTATAATGCTCTTGTCAATTTTTAATAAAAAAATGCATAAGCTTGAACATGACATCCGCATCATGATAACAACATTTAAATGTTTAAAATTGTTGTTGCACCAAATTGATAAATGCATATGGGGTTTTACCGGATTTGTTGTTTGTTATATCCGGCCCCATTTAAATTGCTTAGTTAGATAGTTTCTTTTATGCTTCACCTCTTGCCATGCTTAATAACATTTAATATTGTTGGGTACATAACCGAGAGAGAACTAAATAAGTCATGTGGTGTTCCGTCAATATGCAACTCGTTGCATATTGAGATCCACTTAATTTGTAGTATTGTTTGTGCACTTTGCCATGCCATGCATATTTAAGCCGGACATGCATCATACTTGTTTGCACATCATGCCATGTTTATGTGGTGGTTGTTTACTATGTTGTTTGCTTCTTTCCGGTGTTGCTTCTTCGGGTTGGTTTCGATAACGTCGTGTTGTGAGGATTCGTTCGACTTTGTCTGTTTATCTTCTTCATGGACTCGTTCTTCTTCCTTGTGGGATGTCAGGCAAGATGACCATACCCTTGAAATCACTTCTATCTTTGCTTGATAGATGCTCGCTCTTTTGCTATGCCTATGCTGCGATACCTACCACTTGCTATATCATGCCTCCCATATTGTTAAGCCAAGCCTCTAACCCACCTTGTCCTAGCAAACCGTTGTTTGGCTATGTTACCGCTTTGCTCAGCCCCTCTTATAGCGTTGTTAGTTGCAGGTGAAGATGAAGTTTGTTCCATGATTGGAACATGGATATTTTGTTGGGATATCACAATATCTCTTATTTAATTAATGCATCTATATACTTGGTTAAGGGTGGAAGGCTCGGCCTTATGCTTGGTGTTTTGTTCCACTCTTGCCGCCCTAGTTTCCGTCATATCGGTGTTATGTTCCCGGATTTTGCGTTCCTTACGCGGTTGGGTTATAATGGGAACCCCTTGACAGTTCGCCTTGAATAAAACTCCTCCAGCAATGCCCAACATTGGTTTTACCATTCGCCACCTAGCCTTTTCTTTCCCTTGGGTTCTGCAGACTCAAGGTCATCTTTATTTTAACCCCCCGAGCCAGTGCTTCTCTAAGTGTTGGTCCAACTGAGCGATGTCCGGAGCTACCAGGGGCAACTCTGGGCTGGCCCACCCGACGTCTTGCTCATCCGGTGTGCCCTAAGAACGAGATATGTGCAGCTCCTATCGGGATTTGTCGGCACATCTGGGTGGCTTTGCTGGTCTTGTTTTACCATTGTCGAAATGTCTTGTAATCGGGATTCTGAGCCTGATCGGGTCTTCCCGCTAGAAGGAATATCCTTCGTTGACCGTGAGAGCTTGTGATGGGCTAAGTTGGGACACCCCTGCAGGGATTTGAACTTTCGAAAGCCGTGCCCGCAGTTATGGGCAGATGGGAATTTGTTAATGTCCGGTTGTAGAAAACCTGAAGTTGATCTTAATTAAAATACATCAACCGCGTGTGTAACCGTGATGGTCTCTTCTCGGCGGAGTCCGGGAAGTGAACACGGTGTTGGAGTTATGCTTGACGTAGGTTGTTCTAGGATCACTTCTTGATCATAGTTTCTCGACCGTGCTTTGCCTTCTCTTCTCGCTCTCATTTGCGTATGTTAGCCACCATATATGCTAGTCGCTTGCTGTAGTTCCACCTCATACCTTTTACCCTTCCTATAAGCTTAAATAGTCTTGATCGCGAGGGTGTGAGATTGCTGAATCACCGTGACTCACAGATACTTCCAAAACTAGTTTGCAGGTGCCGTTGAACCGTGCAGATGACGCAATCAAGCTCAAGGAGGAGCTCGATGAAGACCTCGTTTCTTTGTGTTGTTCCGTTTCCAGTTGATCAGTAGTGGAGCCCAGTTGGGACGATCGGGGATCTGTGTAGCAGTTGGGGTAGTCTTCTTTTATTTTGGTTCCGTAGTCGGACCTTGTTTGTATCTGGATGATGTAATGCTTTATTCTTGTATTGTGTGAAGTGGCGATTGTAAGCCAACTATGTATCCTTTTCCCTTATGTATTACATGGGTTGTGTGAAGATTACCTCACTTGCGACATTGCTTTCAATGCGGTTATGCCTCTAAGTCGTGCTTCGACACGTGGGAGATATAGCCGCATCGAGGGCGTTACATATGGATAGCTTATTTGCTTCATTGTATATACCTTGTAGTTTCAATAATGAGGCATATATGTCAACTATGGGTGTTGGCTCCAACAATTCTCATTGGTCTCAAACCAATGAGATGCATTTCGATGATCATGAGTTTGAGGTGGACGTGGATGGTGAGGGCATCGTCGATGCATGATACGTCTCCAATGCATCTACTTTTCCAAACACTTTTGCCCTTGCTTTGGACTCTAACTTGCATGATTTGAATGGAACTAACCCGGACCAACGCTGTTTTCAGCAGAATTGCCATGGTGTTATTTTTGTGCAGAAATAAAAGTTCTTGGAATGACCTAAAAATCAACGGAGAATATTTTTGGAATATATAAAAAATAATGGTGAAAGAATCAAGGCCAGGGGGCCCACACCCTGTCCACGAGGGTGGGGGGCCCGCCTACCCCCTGGGTGCGCCCCTACCTCGTGGCCCCCCTGGTGCTCCACCGACCTCAACTCCAACTCCATATATTCACATTCGGGGAGAAAAAAGCAGAGAGAAGGATTCATCGCATTTTACGATACGGAGCCGCCGCCAAGCCCTAATCTCTCTTGGGAGGGCTGATCTGGAGTCCATTCGGGGCTCCGGAGAGGGGAATCCGTTGCCATCATCATCATCAACCTGCCTCCATCACCAATTTCATGATGCTCACCGTCGTGCGTGAGTAATTCCATCGTAGGCTTGCTGGATGGTGATGGGTTGGATGAGATTTATCATGTAATCGAGTTAGTTTTGTTAGGGTTTGATCCCTAGTATCCATTATGTTCTGAGATTGATGTTGCTATGACTTTGCTATGCTTAATGCTTGTCACTAGGGCCCGAGTGCCATGATTTCAAATCTGAACCTATTATGTTTTCATGAATATATGTGAGTTCTTGATCCTATCTTGCAAGTCTATAGTCACCTATTATGTGTTATGATCCGTTAATCCCGAAGTGACAATAATCGGGATACTTACCGGTGATGACCATAGTTTGAGGAGTTCATGTATTCACTAAGTGTTAATGCTTTGGTCCAGTACTCTATTAAAAGGAGGCCTTAATATCCCTTCGTTTCCAATAGGACCCCGCTGCCACGGGAGGGTAGGACAAAAGATGTCATGCAAGTTCTTTTCCATAAGCACGTATGACTATATTCAGAATACATGCCTACATTACATTGATGAACTGGAGCTAGTTCTGTGTCACCCTATGTTATAACTGTTGCATGAGGAATCGCATCTGACATAATTATCCATCACTGATCCATTGCCTACGAGCTTTTCATATATTGATCTTTGCTTAGTTACTTTTCCGTTGCCACTGTTACGCTTGCTATAAAACTGCTACCGTTACTTCTGCTATCATTACTGCTACTATCATATTACTTTGCTACTAAATACTTTGCTGCAGATATTAAGTCTTTCAGGTGCGGTTGAATTGACAACTCAACTATTAATACTTGAGAATATTCTTTGGCTCCCCTTGTGTCGAATTAATAAATTTGGGTTGAATACTCTACCCTCAAAAACTGTTGTGATCCCCTATACTTGTGGGTTATCAAGACTATTTTCTAGCACCGTTGCCGGGGAGCATAGCTCTATTCTTTGAGTCACTTGGGATTTATATCTGCTGATCGCTATGAAGAACTTGAAAGACAAAATAACCAAGATTTTTCCCTCAACTACGAGGGGAGGTAAGGAACCACCATCTAGCTCTGCACTTGATTCACCTTCTGTTTTGAGTAAACTTGCGACACCTACTCCTGCTATTCATTCTGATATGTCGCATGTTATTGATGATGCCACTTCTGCTTTGCATGATACTTATGATGAAACTACTTCTATGCTTGATAATACTGTGCCACTAGGTGAATTTCTTGATGAACAACTTGCTAGGGTTAGAGAGAATGAAATTATTGAAACTGATAATATTGATGAAAGTGATGATGAAGATTCTCCCCTAGATATGAATTGCCTGTTGTGCCTGAGGGTTATGTTATGGATGAAGAAACTACTAGAGACTTCTTAGCTTGCAATGATAGATCTGATCTTAAGAAATTATTAGCTAAGCTTAAAGAAAAGTCTTTGAATGCTAGAATGAAATATGACCCTGCTTTTGCTACTTCACCTATCTTTATTTCCGATAAGGATTATGATTTCTCTACTGATCCTGAGTTAATTACTTTGGTTGAATCTGATCCTTTTTATGGCTATGAATCTGAAACTGTTGTGGCTCATCTTACTAAATTAAATGATATAGCCACCCCGTTCACTAATGATGAGAAAAATCGCTCTTACTTTATCCTTAAGTTATTTCTGTTCTCATTAAAGGGTGATGCTAAAACATGGTTTAATTCTCTTGATCCTGGTTGTGTGCGTAGTCCCTAGGATATGATTTATTACTTCTCTGCTAAATATTTCCCCGCTCATAAGAAACAAGCTGCTTTAAGGGAAATATATATTTTTGTGCAAATTGAAGAAGAGAGTCTCCCACAAGCTTGGGGGAGGCTTCTCCAATTGCTTAATGCTTTGCCTGATCATCCTCTCAAGAAAAATGAAATACTTGATATCTTTTATAATGGACTAACCGATGCTTCCAGAGACCACCTGGATAGTTGTGCTGGTTGTGTTTTCAAGGAAAGAACTGTTGATCAAGCTGAATTGCTATTGAATAATATGTTGAGTAATGAAAATGATTGGACACTTCCTGAACCACCTCCTAATCCAACTCCGGAGAAAAGGGGTATTCTATTTCTCAGTCCTGAAAATATGCAAGAGGCAAAGAAATCTATGAAAGAAAAGGTATTAAAGCTGAAGATGTTAAGAATTTACCACCTATTGAAGAAATACATGGTCTTGATAACCCGACATGGGTAGTAAAGGTAAATTCTCCCTATAGATTTGATGAAGGTGATATTCCTCGTAATAAGTCTGCTAGCCAATGCTTAGATGAGTTTGATAATTTTATTGTTAAACAAGAAAACTACAATGCTTATGTTGGTAGACAATTGAAATGCAATGCTTATATTATTGAACACTTGAGTTATTATATGTCTAGAGTTAAAGGTGAACTTAAACTTATTAGTAAACATGCTTCTATGGTTACCACTCAAGTAGAACAAGTACTTAAGGCTCAGAATGATTTGCTCAATGAATTAAATAATAAGAAAAATGATAATGTTGTTAGAGTTATGACTAGAGGGGGTAAAATGACTCAGGAACCTTTGTATCCTGAGGGCCATCCTAAGAGAATTGAGCAAGATTCTCAGAGAACTAATGTTGATGCACCTAGTTCTTCTAAGAAGAAGAAGAAGAAAAATGATAGGACTTTACATGCTTCTAGTGAACCTGTTGTTGACACACCTGAGAATCCCAATGATATTTCTATTTCTGATGCTGAAACACAATATGGTAATGAACATGAACCTTGTGATAATGTTAATGATGATGTTCATGTTGATGCTCAACCTAGCAATGACAATGGTGTAGAGATTGAACATGTTGTTGATCTTGATAACCCACAATCAAAGAATCAACGTTATGATAAGAGAGACTTTGTTGCTAGGAAGCACGATAAGGAAAGAGAACCATGGGTCCAGAAACCCATGACTTTTCCTCCTAAACCATCCAAGAAAAAGGATTATGAGGATTTTGAGCGTTTTGCTGAAATGATTGACCTATCTTTTTGCGTATGCGTTTGACTGATATGCTTAAAATGAATCCTTATGCTAAGTACATGAAAAATATTGTTACTAATAAAAGAAAGATACCGGAAGCTGAAATTTCCACCATGCTTGCTAATTATACTTTTAAGGGTGGAATACCTAAGAAACTAGGATATCCCGGAGTACCAACTATACCATGCTCCATTAAAAGAAACTATGTTAAAACTGCTTTATGTGATCTTGGAGCTAGTGTTAGTGTTATGCCTCTCTCTTTATATTGTAGACTTGATTTAAATAAGTTGACACCTACTGAAATATCTTTGCAAATGGCTGATAAATCAACTGCCATACCTGTCGATATTTGTGAGGATGTGCCTGTTGTGGTTGCAAACGTTACTATTTTAACGGACTTTGTTATTCTTGATATTCCCGAGGATGATAGTATGTCGATTATCCTTGGCAGACCCTTTTTGAATACTGCACGGGCTGTTATTTATTGCAACAAAGGCAATGTCACTTTTCATGTTAATGGTAATGAGCATACGGTACACTTTCCGAGGAAACAACCTCAAGTCCATAGTATCAATTCTATTGGAAAAATCTCAACAATTACTATTGGAGGCTTTGAATTTCCTCTTCCTATTGTCAAGAAGAAATATGAAATTCTTATTGTTGGGGATGTGCATATCCCCGTTGAGGTAACCTAGTGTTATTCGAAATTTCTCCGGTTTCATGCAATTCGGAATTAGTTTGTTAACAGGACTTGATCAACCTTGTTAGTGGATTCCTTTTGATGGGCATGGGATGGATGAAGTTAGAAAGCACAACTTTACGTACCCTCTTTCTACTTTCTATTATTTAAATTAAATAAAGTAAAAATAGTATTTCCTGTCTGTTTTCTGAATTATCCTTGCAATAAAAAATACCCCGAAAATAAAAGTTCTCCAAATGCCCTAAAAATTTAATATGAATTTTTCTAGAATATTTAAGAATTATTGTACTGAGAACACACCAGGGGGCTTCACCATGTGCCCATGAGGGTGGAGGGAGCACCCCCTGCCTTGTGAACCCCACGTGGGTCCCCTCCACTTATTCTTGCACCCACACACTTCGTCTTCCTCCAGAAAAAATCATCCACCAGCTCAAACCCGTGTTCTAGCTCATCTTGCTGCCATTTTCGATCTCTTTGCTCAAAGCTCCATTCACAAAACTACTTTGGGGGATTGTTCTTCGGTATGTGACTCCTCGAATGGCCCAATTAGTTTTTGTTCTAGTGCTTTATTTGTTGCAAAAATTTTGCTGCCTAGGTGACCCTGTTCCTGAGCTTGCATGCCAAATTTATGTGGTCAAAAGTAGTTTTAATGCATGATATAACCTCTAGACACTTGTAGGAGTAGTTGCTATCAATTTTGTTGAGTTTGGTTCACTTTTATTTTGAGTCACTAAAAAATTTCAGAAATTTTTCAGAGGAAGAAATATGTTTGGGAAAATGTACCAAGGTGGTTCCTCAAGGAAGCAAGGCCCAAGGCCCGCAATACGCGAGTCAGATTATGAACTACCAAGGGAGGCTCAAGTGCGGCCTTGTGAATGGCCGTCAGAGGATTTCATGGTCCAGGCAGGCATCAAGGAAGAATTTGACACATATGTGTGTAACGCTGATCTTGAGAGCTTCATGTCAGATAAGTGCCGGCAATACCTCTATTTAACTGATTCATTTGTGAGAAGGTTTAAATTTACATCCTTGTGCAATTCTCACAATGTCCTATTTGATCTTTATGATAAATCTTATACCATGGACTTAGAAGGTTTTAATACTGCTTGTAAACTCCCGCAGTGGGGTAGTGCTAGTGAACCTCACAAATCTGAATTTAAAGAATTTCTTGCTAGTATCACTATGGGGGAATCTAGAGAATTAACACAAGCTACCATAGGGAGCATTCATTTTCCTGCCATACATTATTTTGCTCTCTTCATGGGTAGATGCATTAATGGTAAGGATGAGGCATGTCACATGTGTGTTCCCGATCTTAGTGTTCTCAAGAGTGCTGTATTAGGAGATAAACAATAAAACTTGGGGGCTATTTTTGCACGTAGGTTGCATCTTAATAGTTTAACTGGAGATTTTTTTGGTGGAATTTATGCAACTCATGTAGCTAACTTTCTTGATATACCGATACGCGGGGATGATATTGAGTTGCCTCCTGCTTATCTATATTATAATGATATGGTTCGTCATCAGTTTGTTGAGAGGAACGATCAGTTCCTCCAGTACCGACTAATCTTTGACAAACGACGCACCGTCCATGTTGCTCTCCCTGCTCCTGCTTTCTTTGATTTTCAGACAAAAGGGAGATATGTTATAACCAGGGAGGAGGCGAACAAGTACGAGAGGAGGACGGAGGCAGCCCGCCTCCAAGCTGCAGCTCGTGAGGCAATAACTGTTGCATCCCAGTATGACCCCAGTTACAACTTTGGATTTCCACCAGGCCAGCCGTGGCCATAGACCAACTTAGGCCAAAAGCCTAAGCTTGGGGGAGTAGATATCTCTCACCAACATTACATTCATGTTCACACACTCATGCCAGTTGTCGGTGCTCATACTTTTTCATTGTATCATCCATGGTAGTTTATTTTCCGTTTTAAGCTTTCTTCTTGTGTGTTTAAAAAACCCTTAAGAAAACCAAAAAAATTAGTTGTAGCTTTTAGCTAGTTTACTTTCCATGCTTGTAGTGGTAATAATAAAAAGAAAACCCCCAAAGATTTCTCGTTCTTCTTTTGCTTGTTGGGAGCTTTCTCGTGTAAATAGTTTTATTTCCTTTCTTTTCTTTGGGGGTCGAGAGGAGAAGACCACGATGAAAATGTTGAGTGGATCTCATATGCATTATTGTTGATCTAACAAAGATCCCATATTACCTTGTCTTCTCTCTTGAATTGAATGCTTGCAGATTCCAGCTTAGTCCAATGCACGTGCACTATTACTATTATTCACAACGTTCGTTTGTGCAAGTGAAAGGCAATAATGACGATATATGATGAACTGATTGAGATGAGAAAAGCTGGTATGAACTCGACCTCTCTTTGTTTTTGTAAATATGATTAGTTCATCATTCCTGATTCAGCCTATTATGAATGAAACATGTTTGCAATGACAATTAGAGATTATAGTTGCTCATGCCATGCTTAATTTGCTAGGAGTTTATAATGGTTTACCTTGCATGCCAACATGCTATTAAAATGGTTGTCATGCGGTATGATAGGGTGGTATCCTCCTTTGACTGATTCGAGTGGCTTGACTTGGCACATGTTCACGCATGTAGTTGAAACAAAATCAACATAGCCTCCATGATATTTATGTTCATGGTGATTTATATCCTACTGATGCTTGCATTCAGTGTTCATTAATTTTAATGCATGTTCATGACTGTTGTCGCTCTCTAGCTGGTCGCTTCCCAGTCTCTTTCTAGCCTTCACTTGTACTAAGCGGGAATACTGCTTGTGCATCCAACTCCATAAACCCCAAAAGTTATTCCATATGAGTCCACCATACCTTCCTATATGCGGTATCTACCTGCCGTTCCAAGTAAATTTGTATGTGCCAAACTCTAAACCTTAAAATGAAATTCTGTTTTGTATACTCGAATAGCTCATGTATCAACTAGGGTTGTCTGTATCTTCCATGCTAGGCGGGTTATTCTCAAGAGGAGTGGACTCCGCTCCTCACTCACGAGAAAATGGCTGGTCACCGAGATGCCCAGTCCCATGCTCAAATCAAATCAAAATAATTGTAAACAAAACTCCCCCAGGATTGTTGTTAGTTGGAGGCACCCGTTGTTTCGGGCAAGCCATGGATTGATGCTTGTTGGTGGTGGGGGAGTATAAACTTTACCATTCTGCTTGGGAACTGCCTATAATGTCTGTAGCATGGAAGATATCGAGATCTCTCGGTTGTTATGTTGACAATGAAAGTATACCGCTCAAAATATTATCCATCTCTATTTCAAAATCGAGCTCTGGCACCTCTACAAATCCCTGCTTCCCTCTGAGAAGGGCTTGTCTATTTACTTTTATGCCGAGTCATCATCCTCTTATTAAAAAGCACCAATTGGAGAGCACCGCTGTCATTTGCATGTATTATTGTTGGTTTACATTGAGTATGACTTGATGGGATCTCTTTTACCATGAATTACAATTTCCAGTCAGTCCTTGATCTTCAGGGGTGCTCTGCATTTATGTTTTGTGGTCTTAGGAAGGGCTAGCGAGATACCATCTTGTTATATCATATTATGATTGTTTTGAGAAAGTGTTGTCATCCGAGATTTATTATTATTGCTCACTAGTTGATTATGCCATTGATATGAGTAAACATGAGACCTAAATGATATTGTGAATATGGTTAGTTCATAATCTTTGCTGAAAACTTGAATGCTGGCTTTACATATTTACAACAACAAGAGCAAACAGAGTTTGTAGAAGTTTTTCTTTATCAGTTTCAGTTTATCAACTGAATTGCTTGAGGACAAGCAAAGGTTTCAGCTTGGGGGAGTTGATACGTCTCCAATGTATCTACTTTTCCAAACACTTTTGCCCTTGTTTTGGACTCTAACTTGCATGATTTGAATGGAACTAACCCGGACTGACGCTGTTTTCAGCAGAATTGCCATGGTGTTATTTTTGTGCAGAAATAAAAGTTCTTGGAATGACCTGAAAATCAACGGAGAATATTTTTGGAATATATAAAAAATACTGGTGAAAGAATCAAGGCCAGGGGGCCCACACCCTGTCCACGAGGGTGGGGGGCGCGCCTACCCCCCTGGGCGCGCCCGCCTACCTCATGGCCCCCCTGGTGCTCCACCGACCTCAACTCTAACTCCATATATTCACGTTCGGGGAGAAAAAAAGCAGAGAGAAGGATTCATCACGTTTTACGATACGGAGCTACCGCCAAGCCCTAATCTCTCTCGGAGAGCTGATCTGGAGTCCGTTTGGGGCTCCGGAGAGGGGAATCCGTCGCCATTATCATCATCAACCTGCCTCCATCACCAATTTCATGATGCTCACCGCCGTGTGTGAGTAATTCCATCATAGGCTTGCTGGACGGTGATGGGCTGGATGAGATTTATCATGTAATCGAGTTAGTTTTGTTAGGGTTTGATCCCTAGTATCCATTATGTTCTGAGATTGATGTTGCTACGACTTTGCTATGCTTAATGCTTGTCACTAGGGCCCGAGTGCCATGATTTTAGATCTGAACCTATTATGTTTTCATGAATATATGTGAGTTCTTGATCCTATCTTGCAAGTCTATAGTCACCTATTATGTGTTATGATCCGTTAACCCTGAAGTGACAATAATCGGGATACTTACCGGTGATGACCGTAGTTTGAGGAGTTCATGTATTCACTAAGTGTTAATGCTTTGGTCCGGTACTCTATTAAAAGGAGGCCTTAATATCCCTTAGTTTCCAATAGGACCCCGCTGCCACGGGAGGGTAGGACAAAAGATGTCATGCAAGTTCTTTTCCATAAGCAGGTATGACTATATTCAGAATACATGCCTACATTACATTGATGAACTGGAGCTAGTTCCGTGTCACCCTATGTTATAACTGTTGCATGAGGAATCGCGTCTGACATAATTATCCATCACTGATCCATTGCCTACGAGCTTTTCATATATTGATCTTTGCTTAGTTACTTTTCCGTTGCCACTGTTACGCTTGCTACAAAACTGCTACCGTTACTGCTACTATCATATTACTTTGCTACTAAATACTTTGCTACAGATATTAAGTCTTTCAGGTGCGGTTGAATTGACAACTCAACTGTTAATACTTGAGAATATTCTTTGGCTCCCCTTGTGTCGAGTCAATAAATTTGGGTTGAATACTCTACCCTCGAAAACTGTTGCGATCCCCTATACTTGTGGGTTATCAATGCACCGAAAGGAAGAGGGGGCAACTACACCATGGATGAAGACATCTTGCTATGCAATACTTAGTTGCAAGTGTCGAGGGATCCCTCCGTTTGAGGGGATCAAAGTAGAGACGCATATTGGCTCCGAATGAATGAACACTTTGATGTACACAACAAAAGTGGAATTGACCGCTCCGAAAGATCTCTTCACTCCCGGTGGCCGACAATCAACCGACATTGTCAAAAGTGGTTGACAAGTTGAACCCAAGTGTCACTAATGATATAGATAGGGTAAGTGCCATTTCTTTCATGATTCTTCCATGTTCATCATGCTTCTTCTTGGTGTTTCTAGTGCTAACTTGTTTTTTTGTTTATAGCTCAATATTGCACAAAACTTGTTCCAAGGAGAGGAGAAGAAGACCAAGAAAGGAAAGATCAAGAAAGGGAGACCATTTACCTTGCCTCATTGTTATGAAGAGTTGAAGGATGATGAGAAATGGAAGCCCCGTGATGCCATCGATGATGATGATGATGAGAGCAACAAGCGCAAGAGAACTATTGATTTGGATGATGATGATGAGGAGGCATCAAGTGATGATGACAAGAGAAACCCTACACCAAACTCGGTTTCGTACTCCAAGCCAAAAAGACCGGATGGATGCAAGAAAGACGCAAAAGAAAATAAGAAGAGGGAAGGAGATGACGAGCTAAAAATGCTATGGAAGCTATTGCGAATGCAAGAAAGGAAGCGAACGAGGTGAGGAAGATGGCAAGGAACCAAGATGTCGCCGCTGAGGAGAGGAGGGTGGCGGCCGAGGAGAGGAAGGTGGCATTGGAGGAGAGGAAGGTGGCCATGGAGGAGTGAACTAGGTTGTTGGAATGGGAGAAGTTCTTGTTCTTCATGGACACATCTACCCTCGATGAGAAGAAAAAGGAGTACGTCAATCTTGCCCGGGAAGAAGTGTTGGTCCCAAAAAGAGCCATGGTTGGCGGTGGCATGGGCGGCATGGGAGGCGGTGGCATGGGCGGCATGGGTGGCGGTGGCATGGGCGGCATGGGAGGCGATGGCATTGGCGGCATGGGAGGCATCGGTGGCTTCGGAGCTACCATGGGCGGCATGGATGGCATGGGTGGCTTCGGAGCTACCATGGGCGGCATGGGTGGCTTCGGAGCTACCATGGGAGGCATGAGTTTTGCGTCTCTCATGGGAGGCATGGGAGCACCTCCGGGTGGCATGGGCGGAATGTCTTCTTGAAGGAAATATGCCCTAGAGGCAATAACAAAGTTATTATTTATTTCCTTATATCATGATAAATGTTTATTATTCATGCTAGAATTGTATTAACCGGAAACATAATACATGTGTGAATACATAGACAAAGAGATTGTCACTAGTATGCCTCTACTTGACTAGCTCGTTGATCAAAGATGGTTATGTTTCCTAACCATAGACATGAGTTGTCATTTGATTAACAGGGTCACATCATTAGGAGAATGATGTGATTGACATGACCCATTCCGTTAGCTTAGCACCTGATCATTTAGTATGTCGCTATTGCTTTCTTCATGACTTATACATGTTCCTATGACTATGAGATTATGCAACTCCCGTTTACCGGAGGAACACTTTGTGTGCTACCAAACATCACAACGTAACAGGGTGATTATAAATGTGCTCTACAGGTGTCTCCAAAGGTACTTGTTGGGTTGGTGTATTTCGAGATTAGGATTTGTCACCCCGATTGTCGGAGAGGTATCTCTGGGCCCTCTCGGTAATGCACATCACTTAAGCCTTGCAAGCATTGCAACTAGTTAGTTGCGGGATGATGTATTACAGAATGAGTAAAGAGACTTGCCGGTAACGAGATTGAACTAGGTATTGAGATACTGACGATCGAATCTCGGGCAAGTAACATACCAATGACAAAGGGAACAACGTATGTTGTTATGCGGTTTGACCGATAAAGATCTTCATAGAATATGTAGGAGCCAATATGAGCATCCAGGTTCCGCTATTGGCTATTGACCGGAGACGTGTCTCGGTCATGTCTACATAGTTCATGCTTAACGTTATGATGACAATTATATTATGAGTTTATATGTTTTGATGTACCGAAGGTTGTTCGAAGTCCCGGATGTGATCACGGACATGACGAGGAGTCTCGAAATGGTCGAGACATGAAGATTGATATATTGGAAGCCTATGTTTGGTTATCGGAAGTGTTCCGGGTGAAATCGGGATTTTACCGGAGTACCGGGAGGTTACCGGAACCCCCCGGGAGGTAAATGGGCCTTAGTGGGCCTTTACAGAGAAGAGGAGAGGCGGCCAGGGCTGGGCCGCACGCCCCTCCCCCTAGTCCGAATAGGACAAGGAGAGGGGGGTGACGCCCCCCTTTCCTTCTCTCCCTTCTCTTTCCCCCTCCCGAATCCTATTCCAACTAGGAAAGGGGGGAGTTCTACTCCTGGTGGGAGTAGGACTCCTCCTGGCACGCCTCCTCCCTGGCCGGCCGCACCCCCCTTGCTCCTTTATATACGGGGGCAGGGGGCACCCCAATAGACACAACAATTGATCAAGTTGATCTTTTAGCCGTGTGCGATGCCCCCCTCCACCATAGTCCACCTCGATATTACTGTAGCGGTGCTTAGGCGAAGCCCTGCGTCGGTAGAACATCAACATCGTCACCACGCCGTCGTGCTGACGAAACTCTCCCTCAACACTCGGCTAGATCGGAGTTCGAGGGACATCATCGGGCCGAACGTGTGCTGAACTCGGAGGTGCCGTATGTTCAGTACTTGATCGGTCGGATCGTGAAGACGTACGACTACATCAACCGCGTTGTGCTAACGCTTCTGCTTTCGGTCTACGAGGGTATGTGGACAACACTCTCCCCTCTCGTTGCTATGCATCACCATGATCTTGCGTGTGCGTAGGAAAATTTTGAAATTACTACATTCCCCAATAGTGGCATCCGAGCTAGGTTTTATGCGTAGATGTCATATGCATGAGTAGAACACAAGTGAGTTGTGGGAGATATAAGTCATACTGCTTACCAACATGTCATACTTTGGTTCGGCGATATTGTTGGACGAAGCGGCCCAGACCGACATTACGCGTACGCTTACGCGAGACTAGTTCTACCGACGCGCTTTGCACAAAGGTGGCTGGTGGGTGTCAGTTTCTCCAACTTTAGTTGAACTAAGTGTGGCTACGCCCGGTCCTTGCGAAGGTTAAAACAGCACCAACTTGACAAACTATCGTTGTGGTTTTGATGCGTAGGTAAGAATGGTTCTTGCTAAGCCCGTAGCAGCCACGTAAAACTTGCAAAAACAAAGTAGAGGATGTCTAACTTGTTTTTGCAGGGCATGTTGTGATGTGATATGGTCAAGACATGATGCTAAATTTTATTATATGAGATGATCATGCTTTGTAACCGAGTTATCGGCAACTGGCAGGAGCCATATGGTTGTCGCTTTATTGTATGCAATGCAATCGCCCTATAATGCTTTACTTTATCACTAAGCGGCAGCGATAGTCGTGGAAGCATAAGTTTGGCGAGACAACAACGATGCTACGATGGAGATCAAGGTGTCGCGCCGGTGACGAGGGTGATCATGACGGTGCTTCAAAGATGGAGATCACAAGCACAAGATGATGATGGCCATATCATATCACTTATATTGATTGCATGTGATGTTTATCTTTTATGCATCTTATGTTGCTTTGATTGACAGTAGCATTATAAGATGATCTCTCACTAAATTTCAAGATAATAGTGTTCTCCCTGAGTATGCGCCGTTGCCAAAGTTCGTCGTGACCAGACACCACGTGATGATCGGGTGTGATAAGCTCTACGTCCATCTACAACGGGTGCAAGCCAGTTTTGCACACGCAGAATACTCGGGTTAAACTTGACGAGCCTAGCATATGCAGATATGGCCTCGGAACACTGAGACCGAAAGGTCGAGCGTGAATCATATAGTAGATACGATCAACATAGTGATGTTCACCATTGAAAACTACTCCATTTCACGTGATGATCGGTTATGGTTTAGTTGATTTGGATCATGTGATCACTTAGAAGACTAGAGGGATGTCTTTCTAAGTGGGACTTCTTAAGTAATATGATTAATTGAACTTAAATTTATCATGAGATTAGTACCTGATAGTATCTTGCTTGTCTATGTTGATTGTAGATAGATGGCCCGTGCTGTTGTTCCGTTGAATTTTAATGCATTCCTTGAGAAAGCAAAGTTGAAAGACGATGGTAGCAATTACACGGATTGGGTCCGTAACTTGAGGATTATCCTCATTGCTGCCCAGAAGAATTACGTCCTGGAAGCACCGCTGAGTGCCAGGCCTGCTGCTGATGCAACTGACGACGTTAAGAACGTCTGGCAGAGCAAAGCTGATGACTACTTGATAGTTCAATGTGAAGGAAATATGCCCTAGAGGCAATAATAAAGTTATTATTTATTTCCTTATATCATGATAAATGTTTATTATTCATGCTAGAATTGTATTAACCGGAAACATAATACATGTGTGAATACATAGACAAACAGAGTGTCACTAGTATGCCTCTACTTGACTAGCTCATTAATCAAAGATGGTTATGTTTCCTAACCATGGACAAAGAGTTGTTATTTGATTAACGGGATCACATCATTAGTTGAATGATCTGATTGACATGACCCATTCCATTAGCTTAGCACCCGATCGTTTAGTATGTTGCTATTGCTTTCTTCATGACTTATACATGTTCCTATGACTATGAGATTATGCAACTCCCATTTGCCGGTGGAACACTTTGTGTGCTACCAAACGTCACAACGTAACTGGGTGATTATAAAGGTGCTCTACAGGTGTCTCCAAAGGTAAATGTTGGGTTGGCGTATTTCGAGATTAGGATTTGTCACTCCGATTGTTGGAGAGGTATCTCTGGGCCCTCTCGGTAATGCACATCACTTAAGCCTTGCAAGCATTGCGACTAATGAGTTAGTTGCGGGATGATGTATTACAGAACGAGTAAAGAGACTTGCCAGTAACGAGATTGAACTAGGTATGGGATACCGACGATCGAATCTCGGGCAAGTAACATACCGATGACAAAGGGAACAACGTATGTTGTTATGCGGTCTGACCGATAAAGATCTTCATAGAATATGTAGGAGCCAATATGGGCATCCAGGTCCCGCTATTGGTTATTGACCGGAGACGTGTCTCGGTCATGTCTACATTGTTCTCGAACCCGTAGGGTCCGCACGCTTAAGGTTACGATGACAGTTATTATGAGTTTTGATGTACCGAAGGTTGTTCGGAGTCCCGGATGTGATCACGGACATGACGAGGAGTCTCGAAATGGTCGAGAAATAAATATTGATATATTGGAAGCCTATGTTTGGATATCGGAAGTGTTCCGGGTGAAATTGGGATTTTACCGGAGTACCGGGAGGTTACCGGAACCCCCGGAAGCTAGATGGGCCTTAATGGGCCTTAGTGGAAAAGAGAAGGGGCAGCCCAAAGTGGGCCGCGCGCCCCTCCCCTCCCTTGGTCCGAATAGGACAAGGAGAGGGGGCCGGCCCCCCTTTCTCTTTTCCCCCCTCCGCGAGTCCTATTCCAACTAGGATTGGGGGGGGGGGGAATCCTACTCCCAGAGGGAGTAGGACTCTCCTGGCGCGCCTATGATGGCCGGCCTCCCCCCTTTGGTCCTTTATATACGGAGGCAGGGGCACCCCAGAACAACACAAGTTGATCCACGTGATCATATTCTTAGCCGTGTGCGGTGCCCCCTTCCACCATAGTCCTCGATAATATTGTAGCGGAGTTTAGGCGAAGCCCTGCTGCAGTAGTGCATCAAGATCGTCACCACGCCGTCGTGCTGACGTAACTCTTCCCCGACACTTTGCTGGATCGGAGTCCGGGGATCATCATCGAGCTGAACGTGTGCTAGAACTTGGAGGTGCCGTAGTTTCGGTGCTTGATCGGTCGGGCCGTGGAGACGTACGACTACATCAACCAAACGCTTCCGTTGTCGATCTACAAGGTACGTAGATCATACTCCCCCCTCTCGTTGCTATGCATCACCATGATCTTGCGTGAGCGTAGGAAATTTTTGAAATTACTACGAAACCCAACAGTGGCATCCGAGCCTAGGTTTTTATGGTTTGATGTTATATGCACGAGTAGAACACAAGTGAGTTGTGGGCGATATAAGTCATACTGCTTACCAGCATGTCATACTTTGGTTCGGCGGTATTGTTGGATGAAGCGGCCCGGACCGACATTACGCGTACGCTTACGCGAGACTGGTTCTACCGACGTGCTTTGCACACAGGTGGCTGGCGGGTGTCAGTTTCTCCAACTTTAGTTGAACCGAGTGTGGCTACGCCCGGTCCTTGCGAAGGTTAAAACAGCACTAACTTGACAAACTATCATTGTGGTTTTGATGTGTAGGTAAGAACGGTTCTTGCTCAGCCCGTAGCAGCCACGTAAAACTTGCAACAACAAAGTAGAGGACGTCTAACTTGTTTTTGAAGGGCATGTTGTGATGTGATATGGTCAAGACATGATGAGATATAAGTTGTTGTATAAGATGATCATGTTTTGTTGAAGTTATCGACAACTGGCAGAAGCCTTATGGTTGTCTCTTTATTGCATAAGATGCAAGCGCCAAATAATTGCTTTACTTTATCGCTATGCGATAGCAATAGTTGCAAGAGCAGTAGTTGGCGAGACGACCATGTGACGACACATTGATATAGATCAAGATGATGGAGATCATGGTGTCATGCCAGTGACGATGGAAATCATGACGATACTTTGGAGTTAGAGATCAAAGGCACAAGATGATGATGGCCATATCATGTCACATATTTTGATTGCATGTGATGTTTATCTTTTATGCATCTTATCTTGCTTTGATTGACGGTAGCATTTTAAGATGATCTCTCGCTAATTATCAAGAAGTGTTCTCCCTGAGTATGCACCGTTGCGAAAGTTCTTCATGCTGAGACACCACGTGATGATCGGGTGTGATAGGCTCTACGTTCAAATACAACGGGTGCAAAACAGTTGCACACGCGGAATACTCAGGTTATACTTGACGAGCCAAGCATATACAGATATGGCCTCGGAACACGGAGACCGAAAGGTCGAGCGTGAATCATATAGTAGATATGATCAACATAGTGATGTTCACCAATGAAGCTACTCCATCTCACGTGATGATCGGACATGGTTTAGTTGATTTGGATCACGTAACCACTTAGAGGATTAGAGGGATGTCTATCTAAGTGGGAGTTCTTAAGTAATATGATTAATTGAACTTTAATTTATCATGAACTTAGTCCTGGTAGTATTAGCATATCTATATTGTAGATCAATAGCTCGCGTTGTTGTTTTCATATGTTTATTTTGATATGTTCCTAGAGAAAATTGTGTTGAAAGATGTTAGTAGCAATGATGCGGATTGGATCCGTGATCTGAGGTTTATCCTCATTGCTGCACAGAAGAATTATGTCCTTGATGCACCGCTAGGTGACGGACCTATTGCAGGAGCAGATGCAGACGTTATGAACGTTTGGCTAGCTCAATATGATGACTACTTGATAGTTTAGTGCACCATGCTTAACGTCTTAGAATCGGGACTTCAAAGACGTTTTGAACGTCATGGACCATATGAGATGTTCCAGGAGTTGAAGTTAATATTTCAAGCAAATACCCGAGTTGAGAGATATGAAGTCTCCAACAAGTTCTATAGCTAAAAAGATGGAGGAGAATCGCTCAACTAGTGAGCATGTGCTCAGATTGTCTGAGTACTACAATCGCTTGAATCAAGTGGGAGTTAATCTTCCAGATAAGATAGTGATTGACAGAATTCTCTAGTCACCATCACCATGTTAGTAGAACTTCGTGATGAACTATGATATGCAAGGGATAACGGAAACGATTCCCAAGCTCTTCGTAATGCGGAAATTGACGAAGGTAGAAATCGAGAAAAACATCAAGTGTTGATGGTAGACAAGACCACTAGTTTCAAGAAAAGGGCAGAGGGAAGAAGGGGAACTTCAAGAAGAACAACAAGCAAGTTGCTACTCAAGTGAAGAAGCCCAAGTCTGGTCCTAAGCCTGAGACTAAGTGTTTCTACTGCAAAGGGACTGGTCACTGGAAGCGGAACTACCCCAAGTGATTGGCAGATAAGAAGGATGGCAAAGTGAACATAAGTATATTTGATATACATGTTATTGATGTGTACTTTACTAGTGTTTATAGCAACCCCTCAGTATTTGATACTAATTCAGTTGCTAAGATTAGTAACTTGAAACGGGAGTTGCAGAATAAACAGAGACTAGTTAAGGGTGAAGTGACGATGTGTGTTGGAAGTGGTTCCAAGATTGATATGATCATCATCGCACACTCCCTATACTTTCGGGATTAGTGTTGAACCTGAATAAGTGTTATTTGGTGTTTGCGTTGAGCATGAATATGATTTGATCATGTTTATTGTAATACGGTTATTCATTTAAGTAAGAGAATAAATTGTTGTTCTGTTTACATGAATAAAACCTTATATGGTTACACACCCAATGAAAATATTTCGTTGGATCTTGATCGTAGTGATACACATAATCATAATATTGAAACCAAAAGATGCAAAGTTAATAATGATAGTGCAACTTATTTGTGGCACTGCCGTTTAGGTCATATTGGTGTAAAGCGCATGAAGAAACTCCATGCTGATGGGCTTTTGGAATCACTTGATTATGAATCACTTGATGCTTGCGAACCATGCCTTATGGGCAAGATGACTAAAACGCCGTTTTCCGGAACAATGAAGCAAGCAACAGATTTGTTGGAAATCATACATACTGATGTATGTGGTCCGATGAATATTAAGGCTTGCAGCAGGTATCATTATTTTCTGACCTTCACAGATGATTTGAGCAGATATGGGGATATCTACTTGATGAAACATAAGTCTGAAAAATTTGAACAGTTCAAAGAATTTTAGAGTGAAGTGGAAAATCATCGTGACAAGAAAATAAAAGTTTCTACGATATGATCGCAGAGGTAAAATATTTGAGTTACGAGTTTGGCCTTCAATTAAAACAATGTGAAATAGTTTCACTACTCACGCCACCTGGAACACCATAGTGTAATGGTGTGTCCGAACGTCATAACCGTACTTTATTAGATATAGTGCGATCTATGATGTCTCTTACCGATCTACCACTATCGTTTTGGGGTTATGCATTAGAGACAGCTGCATTCACGTTAAATAGGGCACCATCTAAATCCGTTGAGACGACACCGTGTGAACTATGGTTTGGCAAGAAACCTAAGCTGTCGTTTCTTAAAGTTTGGAGTTGCGATGCTTATGTGAAAAAGTTTCATTCGATAAGCTCGAACTCAAATCGGAGAAATATGTCTTCATAGGATACCCAAAGGAGACAGTTGGGTACACCTTCTATCACAGATCCGAAGGCAAGACATTCGTTGCTAAGAATGGATCCTTTCTAGAGAAGGAGTTTCTCTCAAAAGAAGTGAGTGGGAGGAAAATAGAAAACTTGATAAGGTAATTGTACCTTCTCCCTTATTGGAAAATAGTTCATCACAGAAATCTATTCCTGTGACTACTACACCAATTAGTGAGGAAGCTAATGATGATGATCATGTAACTTCAGATCAAGTTACTACCGAATCTCGTAGGTAAACCAGAGTGAGATCCGCACCAGAGTGGTATGGTAATCCTATTCTGGAGGTCATGTTACTTGACCATGATGAACCTATGAACTATGAGGAAGCGATGATGAGCCCATATTCCGCAAAATGGCTTGAGGCCATGAAATCTGAGATGGGATCCATGTATGAGAACAAAGTATGGACTTTGGTTGACTTGCCCGATGATCGGCAAGCCATAGAAAATAAATGGATCTTCAAGAGGAAGACGGACGCTGATAGTAGTTACTATCTACAAAGCTAGAATTGTCGCAAAAGGGTTTCGACAAGTTCAAGGTGTTGACTACGATGAGAGTTTCTCACTCGTATCTATGCTTAAATCTGTCCGAATCATGTTAGCAATTGCCGCATTTTATGAAATCTGGCAAATGGATAACAAAACTGCAATCCTTAATGGATTTCTTAAAAAAGAGTTGTATAGGATGCAACCAGAAGTTTTTGTCAATCCTAAAGGTGTTAACAAAATATGCAAACTCCAGCGATCCATCTATGGACTGGTGTAAGCATCTCGGAGTTGGAATATACACTTTGATAAGATGATCAAAGCATATAGTTTTATACAGACTTGCGGTGAAGCCTGTATTTACAAGAAAGTGAGTGGGAGCACTACAGCATTTCTGATAAGTATATGTGAATGACATATTGTTGATCGGAAATAATGTAGAATTATTCTGCAAAGCATAAAGGAGTGTTTGAAAGGAGTTTTTCAAATAAAGACCTCGGTGAAGTTGCTTACATATTGAGCATCAAGATCTATAGAGATAGATCAAGACGCTTGATAAGTTTTTTCAATAAATACATACCTTGACAAGATTTTGAAGTAGTTCAAAATGGAACAGTCAAAGAAAGAGTTTCTTGCCTATGTTACAAGGTGTGAAATTGAGTAAGACTCAAAGCCCGACCACGGCAGAAGATAGAAAGAGAATGAATGTCATTCCCTATGCCTTGGTCATAGGTTCTATAAAGTATGCCATGCTGTGTACCAGATCTATTGTATTCCCTACCAGTGAGTTTGGCAAGGGAGTAAAATAGTGATCTAGGAGTAGATCAATGGACAGCGGTCAAAATTATCCTTACTGGAATAAGGACATGTTTCTCGATTACGGAGGTGACAAAAGGTTCGTCGTAAAGGGTTACGTCGATGCAAGTTTTGACACTGATCCAGATGATTCTAAGTCTCAATCTGGATACATATTGAAAGTGGGAGCAATTAGCTAGAGTAGCTCCATGCAGAGCATTGTTGACATAGAAATTTGCAAAATACATGCGGATCTGAATGTGACAGACCCGTTGACTAAACTTCTCTCACAAGCAAAACATGATCACTTTTTGGGTCTTAATCACATAGCGATGTGAACTAGATTATTGAATCTAGTAAACCCTTTGGGTGTTAGTCACATGGAGATGTGAACCAATCACATAAAGATGTGAACTATTGATGTTAAATCACATGGCGATGTGATCTAGATTATTGACTCTAGTGCAAGTGGGAGACTGAAGGAAATATGCCCTAGAAGCAATAATAAAGTTATTATTTATTTCCTTATATCATGATAAATTTTTATTATTCATGCTAGAATTGTATTAACCAGAAACATAATACATGTGTGAATACATAGACAAACAGAGTGTCACTAGTATGCCTCTACTTGACTAGCTCGTTAATCAAAGATGGTTATGTTTCCTAACCATGGACAAAGAGTTGTTATTTGATTAACGGGATCACATCATTAGTTGAATGATCTGATTGACATGACCCATTCCATTAGCTTAGCACCCGATCGTTTAGTATGTTGCTATTGCTTTCTTCATGACTTATACATGTTCCTATGACTATGAGATTATGCAACTCCCGTTTGCCGGAGGAACACTTTGTGTGCTACCAAACATCACAACGTAACTGGGTGATTATAAAGGTGCTCTACAGGTGTCTCCAAAGGTACATGTTGGGTTGGCGTATTTCGAGATTAGGATTTGTCACTCCGATTGTCGGAGAGGTATCTCTGGGCCCTCTCGGTAATGCACATCACTTAAGCCTTGCAAGCATTGCGACTAATGAGTTAGTTGCGGGATGATGTATTACAGAACGAGTAAAGAGACTTGCCAGTAACGAGATTGAACTAGGTATGGGATACCGACGATCGAATCTCGGGCAAGTAACATACCGATGACAAAGGGAACAACGTATGTTGTTATGCGGTCTGACCGATAAAGATCTTCGTAGAATATGTAGGAGCCAATATGGGCATCTAGGTCCCGCTATTGGTTATTGACCGGAGACGTGTCTCGGTCATGTCTACATTGTTCTCGAACCCGTAGGGTCCGCACGCTTAAGGTTACGATGACAGTTATTATGAGTTTTGATGTACCGAAGGTTGTTCGGAGTCCCGGATGTGATCACGGACATGACGAGGAGTCTCGAAATGGTCGAGACATAAAGATTGATATATTGGAAGCCTATGTTTGGATATCGGAAGTGTTCCGGGTGAAATTGGGATTTTACTGGAGTACCGGGAGGTTACCGGAACCCCCCGGAAGCTAGATGGGCCTTAATGGGCCTTAGTGGAAAAGAGAAGGGGCAGCCCAAAGTGGGCCGCGCGCCCCTCCCCTCCCTTGGTCCGAATAGGACAAGGAGAGGGGGCCGGCCCCCCTTTCTCTTTTCCCCCCTCCGTGAGTCCTATTCC
The DNA here is from genome assembly GCF_056163025.1 of Triticum urartu. Taxonomy (NCBI): domain Eukaryota; kingdom Viridiplantae; phylum Streptophyta; class Magnoliopsida; order Poales; family Poaceae; genus Triticum; species Triticum urartu. Next base: position 307,434,399 of record NC_141874.1, read on the forward strand.
AACTAGGATTGGGGGGGGATCCTACTCCCAAAGGGAGTAGGACTCTCCTGGCGCGCCTATGATGGCCGGCCGGCCTCCCCCCTTTGGTCCTTTATATACGGAGGCAGGGGCACCCCAGAACAACACAAGTTGATCCACGTGATCATATTCTTAGCCGTGTGCGGTGCCCCCTTCCACCATAGTCCTCGATAATATTGTAGCGGAGTTTAGGCGAAGCCCTGCTGCAGTAGTGCATCAAGATCGTCACCACGCCGTCGTGCTGACGTAACTCTTCCCCGACACTTTGCTGGATCAGAGTACGGGGACCGTCATCGAGCTGAACGTGTGCTAGAACTCGGAGGTGCCGTAGTTCGGTGCTTGATCAGTCGGGCCGTGGAGACGTAAGACTACATCAACCAAACGCTTCCGTTGTCGATCTACAAGGTACGTAGATCATACTCCCCCCTCTCGTTGCTATGCATCACCATGATCTTGCGTGAGCGTAGGAAATTTTTGAAATTACTACGAAACCCAACACAATGTGCCATGCTTTACGGCTTAGAACCGGGACTTCAAAGACGTTTTGAACGTCATGGAGCATATGAGATGTTCCAGGAGTTGAAGTTAATATTTCAAGCAAATGCCCGGATTGAGAGATATGAAGTCTCCAATAAGTTTTACAACTGCAAGATGGAGGAGAATAGTTCTGTCAGTGAACATATACTCAGAATGTCTGGGTACCATAATCACTTGACTCAGCTGGGAGTTAATCTTCCGGTTGATAGTGTCATTGACAGAGTTCTTCAATCACTGCCACCAAGCTACAAGAGCTTCGTGATGAACTATAATATGCAAGGGATGAATAAGACAATTCCCGAGCTCTTCGCAATGCTAAAAGTTGCGTAGGTAGAAATCAAGAAGGATCATCAAGTGTTGATGGTCAGTAAGACCACCAGTTTCGAGAAGGGTAAAGGGAAGAAGAAGGGGAACTTCAAGAAGAATAGAAAGCAAGTTGCTTCTCAGGAGAAGAAACCCAAGTCTGGACCTAAGCCTGAGACTGAGTGCTTCTACTACAAGCAGACTGGTCACTGTAAGCGGAATTGCCCCAAGTATTTGGCGGATAAAAAGGATGGCAAGGTGAACAAAGGTATATGTGATATACATGTTATTGGTGTGTACCTTACTAGAGCTCGCAGTAGAACCTGGGTATTTGATACTGGTCCTGTTGCTAATATTTGCAACTCGAAACAGGGACTACGGATTAAGCGAACACTAGCAAAGGACAAGGTGACGATGCGCGTGGGAAATGGTTCCAAAGTCGATGTGATCGCGGTCGGCACGCTACCTCTACATCTACCTTCGGGATTAGTATTAGACCTAAATAATTGTTGTTTGGTGCCAGCGTTGAGCATGAACATTATATCTGGATCTTGTTGATGCGAGACGGTTATTCATTTAAATCAGAGAATAATGGTTGTTCTATTTATATGAGTAATATCTTTTATGGTCATGCACCCTTGAAGAGTGGTCTATTTTTGATGAATCTCAATAGTAGTGATACACATATTCATAATGTTGAAGCCAAAAGATGCAGAGTTGATAATGATAGTGCAACTTATTTCTGGCACTGCCATTTAGGTCATATCGGTGTAAAGCGCATGAAGAAACTCCATACTGATGGACTTTCGGAACCACTTGATTATGAATCACTTGGTACTTGCGAACCATGCCTCATGGGCAAGATGACTAAAACGCCGTTCTCCAGAACTATGGAGAGAGCAACAAATTTGTTCGAAATCATACATACAGATGTATGTGGTCCGATGAATGTTGAGGCTCGTGGCGGATATCATTATTTTCTCACCTTCACAGATGATTTAAGCAGATATGGGTATGTCTACTTGATGAAGCATAAGTCTGAAACATTTGAAAAGTTCAAAGAATTTCAGAGTGAAGTTGAAAATCATCGTAACAAGAAAAATAAAGTTTCTACGATCTGATCGTGGAGGAGAATATTTGAGTTACGAGTTTAGTCTACATTTGAAACAATGCGGAATAGTTTCGCAACTCACGCCACCCGGAACACTACAGCGTAATGGTGTGTCCGAACGTCGTAATCGTACTTCACTAGATATGGTACGATCTATGATGTCTCTTACAGATTTACCGCTATCATTTTGGGGATATGCTTTAGAGACGGCCGCATTCACGTTAAATAGGGCACCATCGAAATCCGTTGAGACGACGCCTTATGAACTGTGGTTTGGCAAGAAACCAAAGTTGTCGTTTCTGAAAGTTTGGGGCTGCGATGCTTATGTGAAAAAGCTTCAACCTGATAAGCTCGAACCCAAATCGGAGAAATGTGTCTTCATAGGATACCCAAAGGAAACTGTTGGGTACACCTTCTATCACAGATCCGAAGGCAAGCCATTCGTTGCTAAGAATGGATCCTTTCTAGAGAAGGAGTTTCTCTCGAAAGAAGTGAGTGTCGAAAGAAGTGAGTGGGAGGAAAGTGGAACTTGATGAGGTAACTATACCTGCTCCTCTATTGGAAAGTAGTTCATCACAGAAACCAGTTCCTGTGATGCCTACACCAATTAGTGAGGAAGTTAATGATGATGATCATGGAACTTCAGATCAAGTTACTACTGAACCTCATAGATCAACCAGAGTAAGATCCACACCAGAGTGGTACGGTAATCCTATTCTGGAAGTCATGCTACTAGATCATGATGAACCTACGAACTATGAAGAAGCGATGGTGAGCCCAGATTCCGCAAAATGGCTTGAAGCCATGAAATCTGAGATGGGATCCATGTATGAGAACAAAGTGTGGACTTTGGTTGACTTGCCCGATGATCGGCAAGCAATTGAGAATAAATGTATCTTCAAGAAGAAGACTGACGCTGACGGTAATGTTACTGTCTACAAAGCTCGACTTGTTGCGAAAAGGTTTTCGACAAGTTCAAGGGATTGACTACGATGAGACTTTCTCACCTGTAGCGATGCTTAAGTCTGTCTGAATCATGTTAGCAATTGCCGCATTTTATGATTATGAAATTTGGCAAATGGATGTCAAAACTGCATTCCTGAATGGATTTCTGGAAGAAGAGTTGTATATGATGCAACCAGATGGTTTTGTCGATCCAAAGGGAGCTAACAAAGTGTGCAAGCTCCAACGATCCATTTATGGACTGGTGCAAGCCTCTCGGAGTTGGAATAAATGCTTTGATAGTGTGATCAAAGCATTTGGTTTTCTATAGACTTTTGGAGAAGCCTGTATTTACAAGAAAGTGAGTGGGAGCTCTGTAGCATTTCTAAAATTATATGTGGATGACATATTGTTGATTGGAAATGATATAGAATTTCTGGATAGCATAAAGGGTTACTTGAATAAGGGTTTTTCAATGAAAGACCTCGGTGAAGCTGCTTATATATTGGGCATCAAGATCTATAGATATAGATCAAGACGCTTAATTGGACTTTCACAAAGCACATACCTTGACACAGTTTTGAAGAAGTTAAAAATGGATCAAGCAAAGAAAGGGTTCTTGCCTGTGTTACAAGGTGTGAAGTTGAGTAAGACTCAATGCCCGACCACTACAGAAGATAGAGAGAAAATGAAAAATGTTCCCTATGCTTCAGCCATAGGCTCTATCATGTATGCAATGCTGTGTACCAGACCTGATGTGTGCCTTGCTATAAGTCTAGCAGGGAGGTACCAAAGTAATCCAGGAGTGGATCACCGGACAACGGTCAAGAACATCCTAACATACCTGAAAAGGACTAAGGATATGTTTCTCGTATATGGAGGTGACAAAGAACTCATCGTAAACGATTACGTTGATGCAAGCTTTGACACTGATCCAGACAATTCTAAATCGCAAACTGGATACGTGTTTACATTGAACGGTGGAGCTATCAGTTCGTGCAGTTCTAAACAAAGCGTTGTGGCGGAATCTACATGTGAAGCGGAGTACATAGCTACTTCGGAAGCAACAAATGAAGGAGTCTGGATGAAGGAGTTCATATCCGATCTAGGTGTCATACCTAGTGCATCAGGTCCAATGAAAATATTTTGTGACAATACTGGTGCAATTGCCTTGGCGAAGGAATCCAGATTTCACAAGAGAACCAAGCACATCAAGAGACGCTTCAATTCCATCCGGGATTTAGTCTAGGTGGGAGACATAGAAATTTGCAAGATACATACAGATCTGAATGCTGCAGATCCGTTGACTAAGCCTCTTCCACGAGCAAAACATGATCAGCACCAAGGCTCCATGGGTGTTAGAATCATTACTGTGTAATCTAGATTATTGACTCTAGTGCAAGTGGGAGACTGAAGGAAATATGCCCTAGAGGCAATAATAAATTTATTTTATTATTATTTATTTCCTTATATCATGATAAATGTTTATTATTCATGCTAGAATTGTATTAACCGAAAACATAATACATGTGTGAATACATAGACAAACAGATTCTCACTAGTATGCCTCTACTTGACTAGCTCGTTGATCAAAGATGGTTATGTTTCCTAACCATAGACATGAGTTGTCATTTGATTAACAGGGTCACATCATTAGGAGAATGATGTGATTGACATGACCCATTCCGTTAGCTTAGCACCCGATCGTTTAGTATGTTGCTATTGCTTTCTTCATGACTTATACATGTTCCTATGACTATGAGATTATGCAACTCCCGTTTACCAGAGGAACACTTTGTGTGCTACCAAACGTCACAACATAACAGGGTGATTATAAAGGTGCTCTACAGGTGTCTCCAAAGGTACTTGTTGGGTTGGCGTATTTCGAGATTAGGATTTGTCACTTCGATTGTCGGAGAGGTATCTCTGGGCTGTCTCGGTAATGCACATCACTTAAGCCTTGCAAGCATTGCAACTAATGAGTTAGTTGCGGGATGATGTATTACAGAACGAGTAAAGAGACTTGCCGGTAACAAGATTGAACTAGGTATTGAGATACCGACGATCGAATCTCGGGCAAGTAACATACCGATGACAAAGGGAACAACGTATGTTGTTATGCGGTTTGACCGATAAAGATCTTCGTAGAATATGTAGGAGCCAATATGAGCATCCAGGTTCCGCTATTGGCTATTGACCGGAGACGTGTCTCGGTCATGTCTACATAGTTCTGGAACCCGTAGGGTCCGCACGCTTAACGTTACGATGACAGTTATATTATGAGTTTATATGTTTTGATGTACCGAAGGTTGTACGGAGTCCCGGATGTGATCATGGACATGACGAGGAGTCTCGAAATGGTCGAGACATGAAGATTGATATATTGGAAGCCTATGTTTGGACGTAAGTGTTCCGGATGAAAGCGGGATTTTACCGGAGTACCGGGAGGTTACCGGAACCCCCGGGAGGTAAATGGGCCTTAGTGGGCCTTTACGGAGAAGAGGAGAGGCGGCCAGGGCTGGGCCGCGCGCCCCTCCCCCCTAGTCCAAATAGGACAAGGAGAGGGGCCCCCCCCTTTCCTTCTCTCCCTTCCCTTTCCCCCTCCCGAATCCTATTCCAACTAGGAAGGGGGGGGAGTCCTACTTCCGGTGGGAGTAGGACTCCTCCTAGCACGCCTCCTCCCTGGCCGGCCGCACCCCCTTGCTCCTTTATATACGGGGGCAGGGGGGCACCCCAATACACAACAATTGATCAAGTTGATCTTTTAGCTGTGTGCGGTGCCCCCCTCCACCATAGTCCACCTCGATATTACTGTAGTGGTGCTTAGGGGAAGCCCTGCGTCGGTAGAACATCAACATCATCACCACGCCGTCATGCTGACAAAACTCTCCCTCAACACTCGGCTGGATCGGAGTTTGAGGGATGTCATCGGGCTGAACATGTGCTGAACTTGGAGGTGCCGTATGTTCAGTACTTGATCGGTCGGATCGTTAAGATGTACGACTACATCAACCGCGTTGTGCTAACGCTTCCGCTTTCGGTCTACGAGGGTACGTGGACAACACTCTCCCCTCTCGTTGCTATGCATCACCATGATCTTGCGTGTGCGTAGGAAAATTTTGAAATTACTACGTTCCCCAACACTTCTGGTGTGCCTCATCACACACCTTTCGTTGAAAATCTTGCCAACACCTTCCGAGCTCCACATGATGATGCGACGCATGACAATGAAGAGGAGGAGGAAGAATCGTCTTCGGATGAGGATGATGAATTGGAGGAAGAGGAGGATGAAGACGAGGATGCAGCATGATTGTTGATGGCCCATTCGTTTGTGTGAATTTTATGTCATGAACTTGGTTCAGATTTTGAACTTGGTTGGATAATGTTGTGGGCATTAATTTAAACTTTTATGTCTTGAACTTGTTTGGGTGATTTAAACTATGCCATGTCTTTGTTTTGATGTTTGAAATATCATCATTGTCTTCAAAATGCAACATATGTCAAGCGCCGGCTCCTCACGCGTTCTGCAGTTTTAGCGCGTCTGTTGGAGTGGCCCGAGCGCGCTATAATTTGCAGCGGCCGCTGGAGCACGCGTTCCTCGCCGCGCAAAAACTCACGATCAGCGCGCTACAAACATTTTTTAGTGCGCCACACGTTGCACGACTGTTGGAGATGCTCTTAGCCGTGCCCCCAACAGGACCCCTAGGGCGACTTTTTTCGTGCCGGCGCCAAAAAAAACCCCAATCGCGCCCCCAAGACGCCGGCTCGGCCCGTTTTTTGGCCCGGCAATCCCAGGCCAAACCCAGCGCACTGGGGGCGCTCAGGGGTTCCAGCGGAAGGGGAAACCACGTCTGGGCCACACTGTCAGGTGAAAAGTCAAGACAAACGTCCAGATTCGCCCCCTCCCCGCGTGCCCTCCCGCCACCTTGCTGATCTCGGCGCCGCCCATCGTCCACCACCACTAGATAGGCCATTCCCTGCCGAAAAAGAGAGGGTTTCGCCGTGGCAACCTCTCCACCACCTTCCTGGGGCAGCTTTCCGGTGCTCCGGCTACGTAGGGCGGGTTACCGGCGGCTGTGCGCCACCACGCCCACGAGGTGTTTGGCGATTTGTCTGCTTGGCGATGGACTCAGACGACGAGGAGGCGCTCGCGATGCTGCTGGAGGAGGAAGCCGTTCCCGACTTCCAGGACAAAGAGCATCTCATGGTCCTCGCTACCCTGGCCGACCTGATCGCGAGCAATGCAAAGCCGCGACGAGGTGGCTCAGCGCCGGGGCGGCTGAAAGCAAAGAACCGGCATCGACTAGAAGGCCATTGCATGCTCTACTCTGACTACTTCGCCGACGCTCCACTGCATGGCAACAAAGTATTTCGCGCGCTGTTATTGGATGAGCCGAAAGCTTTTCCTCAGGATTGTGAATTCCATCCGGGAGTTCGACAACTACTTCAAGTGGAAGAAGGATTGCACCGGCAAACTTGGATTCACCTCAATCCAGAAGTGCACGACAGCTATGAGGATGCTTACATACGGAGCTCCCAGTGATTCACTCGATAACTATGGGCGCATGGCCGTGTCCACAATCATTGAGTGTTTATACAAGTTCTGCAGGGCAGTGGTGGCAGTGTTCAGACCCCAATACTTGCGATCACCCAATGCTGAAGACGCTGCTTGGATCCTAGCACAGAATACAACAAGAGGATTTCCTAGGATGCTTGTAAGCATCGACTGCATGCATTGGAAATGGAAAAACTATCCATTTGCTTGGCAAGGGATGTACAAAGGAGCCAATGGCGGTTGTAGTGTGGTACTTGAGGCAGTGGCCACACAGGACCTCTGGATTTAGCACTCCTTCTTTGGTATGCTAGGAACTCACAATGACATCAACGTACTGCAGTGCTCCCCTGTCTTTGCCAAGCTTGTTGAAGGTCATTCGCCTCCGGTGCACTTCGAGGTCAATGGGCGGCGCTACAACAAGGGATACTACCTAGCAGATGGCATCTATCCGAGATGGTCTACATTTGTGAAGACTATCTCAAACCCTGTGCCAGGAGGCAAGACCACCTACTTTATGAAGGTTCAAGAGGCTTGCAGGAAGGATGTCGAGCGGGCATTTGGTGTGCTCCAATCTCGATTTGCTGTTGTCTGGTACCCTGCTCAGACCTGGTTGAAAGATCAAATGTGACAGATCATGACTTGTTGTGTCATCTTGCACAACACGATCATTGAGAGCGAGCAGGAAGAGCCAGTGTTTGACACTGGACCATATTACAGGCAGGGTCCTCTTGCCCAAGTTGATCACCAGCTACCAGCAACCTGGACTATGATACGTCTCCAATGTATCTATAATTTTGATCGTTTCATGCTGTTATATTATCAATCTTGGATGTTTTACAATCATTTTATAGCAACTTTATATCATTTTTTGGGACTAACCTATTGACTAGTGCCCAGTGCCATTTGCTATTTTTTGCTTGTTTTCTACTTCGCAAAAAATCAATATCAAACGGAGTCCAAATGCAGCGAAACTTTTTGGAGATTTTTTTGGACCAGAAGACATCCAGTGGGCCAAAGAAGTACCAGAGGGGTGCCCCGAGGGGGGCACAACCCACATGGGCATGCCTGGGGGCCCAGGCGCGTCCTGGTGGGTTGTGCCCACCTCGGTGGCCTCCCGCACCCCTCTTCACCCTATAAATTCCGAAATATCCCAAAACCCTCGGGGTAACCCTAGATCAGAAGTTCCATCGCCGCAAGCCTCTGTAGCCACAAAAAACCAATCTAGACCCTGTTCCGGCACCCTGTTGGAGGGGGAAATCATCTCCGGTGGCCATCTTCATCATCCCGGCGGCCACCATGATGAGGAAGGAGTAGTACACCCTCGGGGCCGAGGGTTTGTACCAGTAGCTATGTGTTTAATCTCTCTCTCTCTCTCTCTCGTGTTCTAGAGATGTCACAATCTTGATGTATCGCGGGCTTTGTTAATATAGTGAGATCATATGGTGTTTTCCCCTCTCTATCTTGTGATGAATTGATTTTTCCCTTTGAGATTTTGTTTTATTGGATTGAATACTTTTATGGATTTGAGAACACTTTATGTATGTCTTGCTATGAATACCCATGGTGACAATGGGGTATCATATTGATTCACTCGATATGTGTTTTGGCACTCAACTCGCGGATTCCCGAGGTGACATTGGGGTAATCTATGCATAGGGGTTAATGCAGGTTCTCGTCTTTGTTTCTTTGGTATAAATCTTGGGCCACTATTTGAGGTTCTTTGTGTTGGATTGAGTATTATGAATCTGAAATTGTTTGATGCATATCGTATAATCAACTCACGGATACTCACGGTGACATTGGAGTATCTAGGTGACATTAGAGTTGGTTGATGTGTATCATATGGTGTTATTTTAGTACAAACTCTTGGTTAGATCGATAGAAAAAAATAGCTTGGTGTTATTTTAGTATGAACTCTAGGATAGATTGATCGTAAAGAATAGCTTTGAGGTGGTTTCGTACCCTACAAACATTTTTTTCTTATGTTCTCCGCTAGATAAGAACTTTGGAGTGATTCTTCATCGCACATGAGGGATGGTTATATGATCCAATTATATTAGCATTGTTGAGAGATTGCACTAGCGAAAGTTCAGACCCTAGGCCTCATTTTCAAGCATTGCAATACCGTTTATGCTCACTTTTGTTACTTGCTACCTTGCTGTTTTTTATTGTTCCTACTACAAAAACCAATATCTATTATCCATATTACACTTGTATCACCATCTCTTCGCCGAACTAGTGCACCTATACAAATTACCATTGTATTTGGTGTGTTGGGGACACAAGAGACTCTTTGTTTTTTGGTTGCAGGGTTGTTTGAGAGATACCATCTTCATCCTATGCCTCCCACAGATTGATAAACCTTTGGTCATCCACTGGAGGGAAAATTGCTACTGTCCTACAAAACTCTGCGCTTGGAGGCCCAACACGAGTCTACAATAATAAAGTTGCATAGTAGACATCAAGCTCTTTTCTGGCGCCGTTGCCGGGGAGGCGATTGCTTGAAGGTATATCTTTTGATCTTGCAATTGAATCTTTTAGTTTCTTGTTTATCACTATTTGGTTTATAAAAATAAAAATAAAAAAAATAAAATGGAATTGAGGTTGCATCATATTATTCATCTTTATAATGTCTTTCATGAAATGATGGAAAGGAAAATTGTGCTCAATTGATAGAAGAATAATTTTATAAAATGTTTGATAAAAAAACTTTGAATGATGAGCATGATTGCAATGTTGTTAGTATGAATTCTTTAAATATTCATGATGCTAATGATACGCAAAACCATAAGCTTTGGGAAGCTATGTTGGATGAAGATGATACTTTTAGTCCCCCAAGATTTGATGTGAATTTTTTTTATAATGATTGCATGCCTCCTATTTATGATGATTATAATGATGAAAGTGGATTTGGAGAGGTCATGACTTTATTTAATGATGAATCCACTACTTTGGAAGAGGTTTCAATTGACTATGACAACAAAGTTGCCATCTATGATGATTATGGTGAGACATGTATTCTATGAGGAATAATGATAACCATGAAACTTATCATCATGATTTTAATTTTCAATCCCATAATAGTTATTTTGTTGAGTTTGCTCCCACTACTGTTCATGAGAATACATTTTCTTATGTGGAGAGTAATAAAATTTCTATGCTTGTGGATCATGAAAAGAATGCTTTATGTGATTGTTATATTGTTGAATTTCTTCATGATGCTACTGAAAATTATTATGGGGGACGAACTTATGCTTGTAGGAATTGCAATAATATCAAGTTTCCTCTCTATGCGTTGAAAATCTTGAAGTTATGCTTGTTTTGCCTTCCTATGCTAGTTGATTCTTGTTCCCATAAATTGTGTGCTCACAAAATCCCTATGCATAGGAAGTATGTTAGGCTTAAATGTGCTTGCCATGTGATTCATGATGCTCACTTTGTGTTTCAATTATTTTCTTTTATGTGAGCATCATTGAAATCATCATGCCTAGCTTAAAAGCCATTAAAGAAAGGCGCTTGTTGGGAGACAACCCAACACTTTTACCTACTGTTTTTGTGTGTTCACATGATTAGGCTACTGTAGTAATCATGTTTTATTGCTTTTATTTCAATAAAGTGCCAAGTAAAGCCTTTGGGATAGTGTGGATGATAGTTGACTTGATTCTGTGCAAAAAAAAACTTTTATGCCCAGTCCAGGAATTTCTAAAATTCACTTGAACGTGATTTTGATCTGAATTGTTTACATGTGATAGATATACAAATTTCCTATGTTATCCTAAAATTTCAGAATTTTTGGAGTAGCAGAAGTATGCTTGGAGTACAGATTATTACAGATTGTTCTGTTTTTGACAGATTCTATTTTCAATGCATAATTTGCTTGTTTCCTAGTTTCTATGGCTTATATTGCTCAATATAAATTGTAGAATGATAAGGTACATTAGGCATTGTGTGAGAACAACTATGAATTGTATTTCACAATACTGAAGTGAATGGTTTGCACTTTATCATACTAACCTATCTCACGAAGTTCCGTTAAGTTTTGTGTGATTGAAGTTTTCAAGTTTTGGGTGAGACATCGATATGAGGAGAATAAGGAGTGACAAGACCCTAATCTTGGGGATTCCCAAGGCACCCCAAGTTAATATCCAAGTAAGATCCAAGCAACTAAGCTTGGGGATGCCCCGGAAGGCATCCCCTCATTCGTCTCCAACATTATCGGTAATTTTACTTGGGGCTATATTTCCATTCGTTACATGATATGCGTTTTGATTGGAGCGTCACTTTATTTTGTTTTGATTTTCTTTCTTCTATATATAATAATGTTTCGCATCTTTTACTTCAATAAAAATGTCAAGTATAGCCTTTGCCATGCTTATTTTGCAAGTATACGAGTTGTTGTTTCAAAACAGAAAGTTTGTTGCTGTTGCAAAAATTCCCGAGAAAAGTCAGAATGTGATAAAATTTTGAAACATTTTGCACAATAATCTCTGATAAATTTTCTATAGTGTGTTAAAATTTCAGAATTTTTGGAGTTAAGTAAGTATTGATATTCATGCATTCTTTACAGTCTGTATTGTTTTGACAGATTGCTGTTATGTTTGCATTGTTTCCATATGTTTGCTTGTTTAATGATTCTATTTGAGGATATGACTATTAAATATGCAGAGGCATTTAGTATGCAATGTTAAATAATAATTTTAGTGATTTGCTACAGTAGATAATGATAAGGTTTTGCATTGATTTATACTAACGTATCTCACGAGTTCTTGTTGAGTTTTGTGTGCATGAAGTTTTTAAGATTTAGGGAAACCATGATACAAAAGGAATTAAGGAGACACAAAAGCTCAAGCTCGGGGATGCCCAAGGCATCCCAAGATAGTATTTCAAGAAGTCTCAAGCATCTAAGCCTGGGGATGCCCCGGTAGGCATCCCACCTTTCTTCATCAACAATTATCGGTTAGTATCGGTTGAGCCTAAGTTTTTGCTTCTTCACATGAGTTGTGCTATTCTTGGAATGTCATTTTGTTTTGTTTTTCTTGCTTTTTAATAAAATTCTTAGATCTGAAAGTTTTTAAATAAGAGAGAGTCCTCAAATAGCTACCCATTTACTTAACTACTCGTTTGATCTTCACTTATATCTTTTTGGAGTAGTTTGTCATTCATTCTCATGCTTCACTTAGATTATTTTGAGAGATGAAATTTTTTATGCTCATGTTCTCCACTTAAATTTATTTGAGCTTGTGAAAATCAATTGCAACATATGAAACTAGTCCCAAAGTGATAGATATTCAAGAGGGATATAATAAAAGCTTTCATGAAGATCATTGGACAAAATAAACTTGATTCTTTGTAATAGTTTGAGATATGATGATAGTGATATGTGAGTCATGGTGGTGAGTAATTATGCTTTAGTAAGAATATTGATGTTAAGGTTTGTGATTCCCTATGCAAGCACGAAATTCAATAGTTATGCAATAAAATCACATCCTACTTGCGGTGCATTATTCGGTGTTAGTTATGCTTAATGCTCACTTATGTGATTTTTCGTTTTTTGGTTGGTTGCTTCTCAATATTTTTGCTAGCCTCCACTTGTACTAAGTAGAAATACTACTTGTGCATCCAAAATCCTTAAACCCAGTTTTGCCATATGAGTCCACCATACCCACCTATATGCTGTATTTTAGTGTCGTTCTAAGCACATTTATATGTGCCATCTCTAACTTTCAAAATAATTTCCTTTTTGTTTGCTCATACCGCTCATGAAACGGTAGGGGGTGGCTGATATTTTTCCATGCTAGATGTGTTATTCTCAATATGAGTGTTTATTCACTTGTCATTAATTGCACAAGAGTATGACAAAGGTATTAGGGATGCCCAATCCCAAAATGAAAAATGAATTTACTTTATGTTGTCAAATAATAAATTCCTAGGAAAGTGTTGGTATGGACGACACATGTGGATTCAGTTAGCCGTGGAATGTGAAAGTATGGTGGAAAAAGGATTAAACTTTACTTTCTGTTTGGGAACTGCCTATGATATATCTAGCATGGAAAGTATTGGGAACTACTTGATCGTTTTCGTTGACAGGAAAGGCATGCCACTCAAAATGTTTTATCTCTATACACTACTGCAGGATGCTGCTAATGCGACACTACGATCAGAGACCCTTTGAGAAACTGTGTGCGATGCAATAATCATAAATGGTGGTGTATGAAAACCGTTAAAAAGGTGCAAAATGTTTGCGATGGAGGATGCATCAAACACGGTTCATATTTTTGTTGCGTGTGTGATGAAGGGCATACGGTTCAGTTCAATTAACTATTTGCGATGAGGAGGAACAAAAGAAACGGCAGCCAGATGAAGGCATGTGCAATACACAGAATACAGTTCACTCGGATGAACTGTTTGTGATTAGGCAAAACAAAAGAAACAGGCAGCCAGATGAAGGTGTGTGCGATATAAGGCATGCGGTTCACTCGGATGAACTGTTTGTGATTAGGCAACACAAAAGAAACGGTTAGCCAGATCAAGGTGTGTGCGATAAATGACATGCAGTTCACTCGGATGAACTATTTGCGTTGACACAATAGAACAGAAACGGTTCAACTTAACAAGACGTGTGTGTTGGGCGATGGGATTGCATACAGGACAACAACACACACACACACACACACATATATATAGTAGCACTATTCTAATCCCAGGATTAGAATAACTATTTGGATCACGATCACCATATATAGGGCCGATTAGGTGTTCCCAAACTCCTGAACGGTGGGAACGAAAAAAAACAGCGCCCCCACTGTCCCCGCACCCCATCTCTTCCACTTCCCATCCCGAACTCCACCATCCCACCTTCCCGCCGCCGGGATCTAGCTAACGGCGAGTCAGCGACCACCACCAACCCACCTCCCCCGCCACCGGGATCCATCCACGAATCCACCGCCCCGCCGTCGGGATCCAGCCGCCAATCCCCCTCCCTGCCGCCGAGATCCTGCCACTGCACAACCGCCACCAACCCAACCTCCCATCGCCGGGATCCTGCCATCGCGCGACAGCCACCAACTCACCTCCCGCGTCGCCGAAATTCGCCCCTCAGCGGCCTTCCTCCTCTGCTGTCGAGACCTTCCACCTCTGCCACTGCGGCCTTCTTCCCTCATGTGCCTCCCCAGATCGGCGACGCGATGCACGTTCCCCCACCGGTGACCCTCCCCCCGAGTTCACTCTCTTCCCTCCATGGCCAGCCTGAGAGCTACCCACGCCACCCCGCGCTGCCACCTTGCTCCTCCCAGTCGACCTCCCGGATCCGGCGCTCCTGTACAGAGCAGTGCCACCGTGCACCACACTAGTCAGCATTAGCGCCCCTCTTCCTCCATGCTGTTGCTGCCCTCTTCCTCCATGCTGCTGCTGCCTTCGACTCTGCCCCCGCACTCCATAGCCTCCGCATTGAGATGCCCTCTCCTTCAACTGGTAGTGCACACAAGCTGTTTGTGTATATGCCTCAAACAAAAAAGTGTGTTTTCTTTGTAAGATTCTACCTTGGCTCAGTGCATTCTCTCTCTTTGTTTACAGGAGAAGTTCATATACAGCGACAACAACAAAGTTCATGTTGTCAGAAAAATGAAGTCGATGTATATGGAAGATGATGATTGTTGTGTGTATGTAGGGGAACACAAAAACACTTGTGGCTGACAAATTTTTCTGGTTTATGCACTTCCTAGTGTTTAGATGTTACTCCCCTAAAAATGAAAATATTAGAGGTTGCTGTGTAGTACTTTTGGTTTCTTGTAGCTGATCAGCTGAGTGAAGCATCTCAGAAGTTACTTTTAGTGTATACTTTCAAGCAAAGCATGATAAGTTCCATTAGTTACTCCTTATTGGAATGCTTAGATATACGTGGTTGGATGTTCTGAATTCTGATTGTTATCGGCCTACTTGTTCGCCAAGTACTGAGCTCCTTCATTTCTTGTACCCATTTTGCAGTTCATGGACAAATCAATGCAACATCATGGACTCATCTTCTATAGCACATAAGTAGGCGTGTATGCCAGATTGGTTCCTTCAACTACCTAGCTGATGTTGTTTGTACCCAGACTACCCACAATGCCTGATGAAGCTTCAAGACCGCAAATAGACAAGCCCACGGAGAAACAACATCCTTCTGTATCTTGAGCTGCTGCATCACTTGATGGAACGAGATATGGTGTCGGGAACACAGCATGATTAGCAAGTAATTTCGAGACTAATCTTGTATGTGCCCTGGGCTCAGTTTGCGCCGCGATAAATTGTTTTCAACATGTAATACATTTTTTCGCCGCATGCCAGGTGAGATGGCGAACTGGGTGTGCTTTCTGTGTTTGCGTTGTGTGGGACCGTGGGAGAGTGATTTTTCTTCAGAAGGTTCAGAGTTCTATTGGGTTAAGGCGAACTCAGCTTATCATACAGTCTTGTTCAAACCGTGATTTTTCTTCAGAAGGTTCAGAGTTCTATTGGGTTAGAAACATGTACAATTTGTCAGGTTGTTTCAGGTCGTCTAAATCTGGAGTTCTAGACTGTATGATCTACTGGGTTGCCTGCGCCGGTCGTCGAAGCCTACCGAGGTGGTGCCCCACAGCTGCTAGCGTCTCACTGCACCCTCCTCCACACCACAAGGACGGCCAAGATATCAGGTTGTTGTTGTTGCTCTTCTACTACATCTTCAGGTTCATAAAAGGCAACAACAACGTTTCGCTGTGCGGTGTAGGCTGCGGCGGCAGGACCATTTTCCTCTTGAAATTGTTTTAATTTATGCGTTTCTCCTACTGCCAATAGAGGAGAAGAAAGGCCAGCACCGAGCTACTGTTGCTACTGCTTGTTTTAGCTTGCACAACCAATTTGGGCGTTACCAGGAAGAAGACAAAGAGAGAAAATTATGGAGTGGAAGAGATAAAAGAGTAGAGTGCCTACGTGGTGTGGATATGAAACGTGTGGTGTGTGAGAGGATAAGGGATGTGTGTTACTATTCAATGATAAAAATAACTTGTGGTTTAGAGAAAAAGCAACGTTCTATTTACCTAGTGCTCATGATCAGCTATAAAGCTTGAACTTCTTGAACTTTTTTTAACTCTGATTCACACTAGAACTTTATAAAAGAATTTGAAATTATTTGCTCTAATATTTTCACTACTTACAGTTCAAAAACAAGAATAGTTAAATTTCAAGATATGTAATACTTGACAATAAAGAAGAAAAATAACATTCAAAAAAGTCAAAAACTTCAATGACATAAACAAGCAGATTTCATTCACTCTCTCACTTCTAAACACATGGGAAAAGCCATGTAAAATTCACGCGAGAAGTTCATCATTAAAAAAAGGCGAAGTTCAAACGAGCACAAAAGGAAGAAAGTATCACGTCACTAATAATCAGAAAGGAAGTTCATCATTAAAAAAAGATGAAGTTCAAACGAGAACAAAAGGAAGAAATTATCACCTCACCGAAAATCAAAAGGAAGTTCATCATTAAAAAAAGACGAAGTTCAAATGAGAACAAAAGGAAGAATTAAAAGGCAAACTCTACAAATTTTGTTGCTAGAAGTTCAAGTGATCGGCCCGAGAAAAAATCACAATTCTTGTGAGAGAGGTTCACCTTGTATTTCCATGCTCGATTTTTTTCGTATAAAAATCGAATACAATTCTTTAATCAAAATATAAAAAGGTGAAGTTCAAACTGAAATAACACAGAAGTTAGGAGTTTATTAAAACCTAGGATTTACCTGTTCAAAAAATAAAAAACACAACGCCATTTTTTGCACTTTTAAAAACAACCCATAAACGGAAAAAATGGTTGCTAGAAGTTCAAGTGCTCGGCGAGGAAAAGTTTAAAAAATTCTTGTAAGAGAGGTTCACCATGTATTTAGATGTCCAAAATACATAAAAATGTAGTTTTTTGTGTTTTAAAATAATTCTCTCAAACCAGAGAGAAGTTCAAAGTGATAACAACCGGAAGTTCACGTACTACATGGCGTGTATTTCATATAAGAAAAATACAATAAAGTGAAACTGAGTGAAGTTCAAACAGACATGTCCCAGAAGTTCAACTACTTCACGCGGTGCAAAAAACAACACATCAAAAAACAGCACGTCAAAAACAGAGTGAAGTTCAAACAAACATGCCCCGGAAGTTCAACTACTTCACACAGTGCATTTTCATTCGCGATGAACGCATAAATCATGATCTCGCCATTTTTTAATTTACCTCAAAACGACAGGAATATCATTTGTGTAAGTTCAAGTCCTCGGTCGGAGAAAGTTAAAAAAATTATTGTGAGAGACGTTTGTACAAAAGGAATATTATTTGTGTAACACTAACGAATGGATGAGAAAATGACAAACAAAAATACGTCACAGAAGTTCAACGTGAAAACAGCAGGAAGTTCAACTACTACGCTGAATGAATTTTAGATGAAAAACTTTTAAAATCGTTGCGAGTATGAAAAGATGATCAACACGGGAAACTTGTGTGCTTACAACAGCTTTCCATCCGTATAGCACCTGCTCAATTCCGGTGAATGGATGGAGAGTTAATAGGAGTGGATGGAGACCTACGAGCAAAAAAATCACGTGAAAAACAGAGTGAAGTTCAGGTACACGCGCCGAGAAGTTCAGGTTCTTCACGCGGTGCATTTTCGAAGAATCTATTTCGCGATAAAGGCAGCACGCATGATCCCGTCGTTTTCGAAATTACTTGAAAACGGCTAGGAATCAGAGAAAACCATCAACATGAAAAAGTTTCGCATTTTCCGTAGCTTTTCAGCGGTACATTATTTGCCCCATTCCGACAAAGTTTGTAGAAATTACGGCACAAAATACGTTTTTCGCCATTTTCAAAACTGACTTAAAACCGTAAAGAATTGGGAGAAACAATACATACCAAAAATTTCGCATTTGTTCAAGCTTTCCAACGCCATATCATTTGCTGCATTCGGACGCAGGGTTAAAAAATTAGCTCCAAAATACGAACTCGGTAGGACTTGGACCATTTTCTAAATTACTCTTAAACCATTCAAAACTAGAAAAAAACTTTCAAGATGAAAAGTAGCGCATTTTTATAAGCTTCCAACGCCGTATCATATGCCTCCATTGGATTAGCCGTTTATAAATGACATCGAAAAAACAAACTCAGCTGTTTGATTTACGAAATTTTACGTTTTTTCAAATTACTCTTTAACCATAGGGAATTAGAGAAAACTTTCAACATGTGGAAGGAGCAGTTTTGCAGCAGCTTTCCAACGCCATATTATATGCCTCATTTTGATAAACGGTTTAGAAATGCGATCGGAAATACGATTCACGTTTTTTGTGCGAAGAAAAAAACGGTTTTCAAAACTGCTCTTAAACCGCTTATATTTTGCCAAAAATTTAAGTTGGGTCATGATATTGGTGTCCATAGCTTTCCAACGGTATATCGCAAGCCCCATTTGGGCAATGTTGGCGGAAGTTCAACCTAGTTCACAGGGAAGTTCAACGTACTACTAGCGGGGCATGTTAGGTTGTGATCAGAATATTATTCTGATCCCGTGATCAGAATATATATAGACACACACACACACACTTATAAGGACATGCTTGCATAACCAAATTAAACATCCACTCACATAGGTGGCTACTACAACCATGACATTTGCACACACCAAAGTAAACTATTACATGCATAATTACATAGGTTACTACTACACACATGACATTTCCACACACCAACAATAAAGTAAACTATATATTACATGCATGATTAACTAGCATAAACGATCATCTGATCATCATCTACTTCTTGTGACGCTTGCTCTGCTTGTGGCTCGATCCGGGCTCGTCGATTTTGGTAACGAGGCACTTCCTCATGTCAACGATCCGCCTGTGCATCTCGTAGCATGTGTACACGCTCTTGGCCGCGAACCTGAGGTGAGGTTCATCCAGTTGCCGCATCCAGGCCCCATGCCAGGATACGGGACTTGTTCTCTGGGCATCCTGCTTCATCTTTTCATAGTAGGGGTCGATGATGACCGAGGCGAGTTCGACCAGGGAGCCCTTCTTCGTGCTGCCCTAGACCCTGTAGTGGTCACGGATTTCTACAAGGTTCTTTCAGGCCAAGCCCATAACACGGAGCACATTTACATCGTTGGTGGTTTCCACTGTGGTGAACTTGTAGTCGGAGCTGTTGACAAACCTGTCGAAACGGTCGCAAGGCTCTGTGTCCATGCAGTAGTGGTAGATGAGGACATGATGGCCCACACACAACTGGGCGACGACAACCTTCTGATCTATGCCAGGACGACGGATGGTGTACTGGAGGTCGATGCAGACCACCTTGTACTTGTCTCGAGTAAGCAACTGCTCAACGCTGTTGATGTAGTCGTCCACCACGGCCGGGTTGATGGTGTACACCACCGAGAGATCCGTCTCCCTCGCGTGGGTCTCCACTCTATGCTCGCCGAACTCCATTGGAGCGCCGCTGGACATCCCCTCTCTATGTGTCGTCATGGGTGTGCTTGTTGTGTTGTGGGGCACGATCGAAAGGTTGAAGAGACTAAGGTTATAATGGTCGCGGGAATTAATGGGGAAGCCGGATGGCCAGGAATATCGGCAGGCCCTAATGGCAGTTCTAATTTGCAGCGCGTAACTCCATCGTGCCGCACATAACTACATTGCATGGCAACGCGCATGGCGCAACCACATGCATATGGAACCCCCGACGAGATTGTGTGCATGCCCAACCGCTGGCAAAGCGCGCGCGGAGGGACGCGAGCAGAACGCTCCACGGTCGCCTCAATGGCGACCAACCATCTCTATCTCTACTCTTATAAAAGACCGAGTTGGTGATGATGTTGTGCCTGACATCGTGTAATATACCATCCGATCTATATCTGACGGTTAGACATCAAACTATGACAATTTTGCAAAAAGATACCCGCACCTCTCTCCACACTTGCAGATAAGGATTTCTCTCGTTCATCATTTTCTCTCACAAGATAAACTACTCACACAAATGTATCTTGATGTTCCGTGTAACGCACGGGCATCTTGCTAGCATATATATGCATATAGCAGTTGAACGCGCAAGGAAAAGCTATCCACAAGCCGAGCACGCCGACGGACGTGAGCAGAGCGCACCAAAGAACGTGACAAAGCACGCCGCGGCGCCTAATGGCGAGCACCGCGCGCTGTGGCGCCTAACAGTGTGCAGAGCTTGTCGAGGGACGCGAGCAGAGGACAACACAGTGATACGTGGCAAATAAGACGAACTTTGCGAGTAGTGTCGGAGACATCAAGCATGAATCAGATTAGAGTTGCGTGTGCGATACATGGCATACAGTTGATCCATCTGAACTGTTTGTGATGGAATAAGCCGTGTGTGTTGCGGGCAAACGCTTGCTGGTATATAACCTTAAATTTAACCAAAACAATGTTAATGCATGTTACAAAAATTGTATAGATGGAAACTATGTTCAAATACGACTCCAACGATATAATCTTTGGCGACATGCATTCATATTTTATTAGTTAACTCCTACTTATAAACCAGGACGGGGGTATAGTAGATAAATAAATCGCAAACGTTTTTTTATTAAATGTGTCCTCTCGCACGTCTTGTCACCTAGCTGCCGCAGACGGCTTACAGCGCAAGCTTGCGCAGCGCGCGGGGGCGCTCTTTTGGCCAAACGGTGGTGCCAATGAATCATCGGTGAGCCCGTTCCTGCATAACCTCACAGGTCCCCGCGCAAGCTTCCCGCCCGACTCGGTGAAATCCCCCAAAATCGCAATGCTTACCGGCCTACTATCAAAACCCTCACGGCCGACGAGTCCGGCGTCGCATTTTCCCCTCCCTCCTTGTAGCTTATCATGTCTGCTTCTCCCACAATCGCCAATGGCATAGGTCCGTCGTCGTCGCTCAGCCACTCCGCCGTCATCAGAGGACAACTCCAGCTGGGAGGCTACACCGCGGCTGCGGCGCAGTCCCCGACGAGTGTATTGCGCATGGCGTCCCTGTTGTGTGTGCGCGGAGCACCCACACACGCTCCACCGCCGCTGCCCATCGGAAGCTGCTGCCGGCGGCCATTGCCGCCACACCACCGTCGAAAGCCAGGGCCATCTCCCGCTCCATCACCGCGGCCCGAAGGCGGGAGGTGTCCGTCGTTGCCGCCACCCCACTGCCGGCCACTGTGGCCATCACCCGCTCCGCCACCGCGACCCGAAGGCGGGAGGTGGTGGTCGTGGCCGCCACTCCATCGTCGGCCGTCGTGGCCGCCAGCCCACCGTCGACCACTGGGATTATCACCCACTCCGCCGCCGTGGCCCGAAGGCGGGAGGCGGAGGTAGAGGCCCGCACGTGCGTCAGCGACCTTGCGTGCTACATCGAGTTCCTGCGGGAGGAGGAGCGCCTCGTCAAGCACGCAAAGAGCCTTACCACAGCCGTGGCCGCAGCACACGCCGACGCAGAGGCGAGGAATCAGGAGATCTACGAGTAGTCTGGCCGCTTTGAGAGGGATCGTCTGGAGCGGCAGTGGGTGTTCGAGCTGGCGAGCGTTGCTAAACGTGCAGCACCGGCAGGCACCGTATTGCATTTGTCCAGCTCGCCGATAGGCTCCTCCTCCTCCTCCTCTGCCTCTTACTGAGGGGGTGAGCACGCTCGGCAGAGGAGAGGCTGCCGGAAGTAGCACAAAGCCCCTCCGTGGTAGTAGTAGTATTTAGGGGCAATTTTGTTCAGTTCATCTGACTATAGATGTGTGGTCGAACTGTACAACGTACTTAAAATTAGCTAGTATATATAGTTGAACTAGCTATTTGAGTACGTGGTTGGCAACAATTGGGGAGAATTTTGGTCGGTTCAGCTTTTGAGTTGAACTGTTTGTATAAATTAAGAATGCCTGCTTAATTTATGAATAAAATCTATGCTTAATTACTGAATGTTAGTTGCAAAAATTAGATACCGCTAATGATTTCTAGCTGCATATTTTGACAAATCACAGTGTTACAAGGATTGAAAAATGGCAACATTACTAGATCTACAAATGTAAATCTTTCAGTTTGACAAATGACAACATACCCAATAATTGTTTGTACGTGGTTGCACACGGGTCATCCAAAACAACCGTTTGCGTTGAAGGGATGCACAAATCCTGCGCTGCTCTCACTTTGCATACGGGTGTTCTATCTAAAACGTTTGTGATCAAGAGCTGCACAAATCCTGCTTGGCACATTTTCCCTTGGCTTCCTAGGGAAGCTGTCGGTTTGCATACGGGTGTTCTAACTAAAACATTTGCGATGAGTGTTTTATATTTAAAAACCGAATTAAACTGGGGAAACTGCATTAAACCTGGGGAAGCTGACAATTTTTTACCACGGCATGTTGATGCTTCTCCATGATAGCATGCCAAGTTTCATGAATTTCAAACGAGTGTTGGATTTACTAGAATTTGAAAACCAGGTATCTCAATGTTTGCAGCCGAGTGATGGTGGCAGAGTGTTTGAAATTCATTCCCATTTCTTGCATGGGACCTAAGCATGCACCCAAGGACACATATTTGATTTTTTAACCAGTTTATATGCATCGGAGAATGTGCATGTAGTTCAAATTTGAATTATGCACATAAAATGCCTGGAAAACCCAGTTAATGTATAACAATGTCCAAATGAACCATGAAAAATTCCAAAATCGAAAACAACACTCTTGTTCTATGTTGACACTCAATTTTTTTTGAAAGCAATAAGAGGCAACGGATATCATTTCGTCCCCAAAGGTGGCACGTTCCCTACCGAAACCAGCACGCTTGTTGTGAGAAGCTTATACCCAAACCTGCCCCAAATGGGACAAATTTTTTACCACGACATGTTGATGCCGCTCCATGATAGCATGCCAAGTTTCATGAATTTCAGACGAGTTTTGGATTTACTAGAATTTAAAAACCAGGTATCTCAATGTTTGCTGCCGAGTGATGGTGACAGGGTGTTTGAAATTCATTCCCATTTCTTGCATGGGACCTAAGCATGCACCCAAGGACACATATTTGATTTTTCAACCAGTTTATATGCACTGGAGAATGTGCATGTAGTTCAAATTTGAATTATGCACATAAAATTCCTGGAAAACCCAGTTAATGTATAAAATGTCCAAACGAACCCCGAAAAATTCTATAATTGAACACAACACTCTTGTTGTTCTATGTTGACACTCGATTTGTTTTGAAAGCAATAAGAGGCAACAGATATCATGTCGTCCCCAAAGGTGGCACGTTCCCTACCAAAACCATCACGCTTGTTGTGAGAAGCTCTGGTTTGTGAGAAGCTTATGCCCAAACCTGCCCCAAATGGGACAAATTTTTTACCACGGCATGTTGATGCCGCTCCACGATAGCATGCCAAGTTTTATGAATTTCGGACGAGTTTTGGATTTACTAGAATTTAAGAACCAGGTATCTCAATGTTTGCTGCCGAGTGATGGTGGCAGGGTGTTTGAAATTCATTCCCATTTCTTGCATGGGACCTAAGCATGCACCCAAGGACACACATTTGATTTTTCAACCAGTTTATTTGCACGGGAGAATGTGCATGTAGTTCAAATTTGAATTATGCACATAAAATTCCTGGAAAACCCAGTTAATGTATAAAAATGTCCAAGCGAACCCCGAAAAATTCTAAAATTGAACACAACACTCTTGTTGGTCTATGTTGACACTCGATTTGTTTTGAAAGCAATAAGAGGCAACAGATATCATTTCGTCCCCAAAGGTGGCATGTTCCCTACCGAAACCATCACGCTTGTTGTGAGAAGCTCTGGTTTGTGAGAAGCTTATGCCCAAACCTGCCCCAAATGGGACAAAATTTTTACCACGGCATGTTGATGCCGCTCCATGATAGCATGCCAAGTTTCATGAATTTCAGATGAGTTTTGGATTTACTAGAATTTAAAAACCAGGTATCTCAATGTTTGCGGCCGAGTGATGGTGGCAGGGTGTTTGAAATTCATTCCCATTTCTTGCACGGGACCTAAGCATGCACCCAAGGACACATATTTGATTTTTCAACCAGTTTATATGCACGGGAGAATGTGCATGTAGTTCAAATTTGAATTATGCACATAAAATTCCTGGAAAACCCAGTTAATGTATAAAAATGTCCAAGCGAACCCCGAAAAATTCTAAAATTGAACACAACACTCTTGTTGGTCTATGTTGACACTCGATTTGTTTTGAAAGCAATAAGAGGCAACAGATATCATTTCGTCCCCAAAGGTGGCACGTTCCCTACCGAAACCATCACGCTTGTTGTGAGAAGCTCTGGTTTGTGAGAAGCTTATGCCCAAACCTGCCCCAAATGGGACAAATTTTTTACCATGGCATGTTGATGCCGCTCCATGATAGCATGCCAAGTTTCATGAATTTCAGATGAGTTTTGGATTTACTAGAATTTAAAAACCAGGTATCTCAATGTTTGCGGCCGAGTGATGGTGGCAGGGTGTTTGAAATTCATTCCCATTTCTTGCACGGGACCTAAGCATGCACCCAAGGACACATATTTGATTTTTCAACCAGTTTATATGCACTGGAGAATGTGCATGTAGTTCAAATTTGAATTATGCACATAAAATACTCGGAAAACCCAGTTAATGTATAAAAATGTCCAAACGAACCCCGAAAAGTTCCAAAATTGACCACAACACTCTTGTTGTTCTATGTTGACACCCAAATTTTTTTGAAAGCAATAAGAGGCAACGGATATCGTTTCGTCCCCAAAGGTGGCACGTTCCCTACCGAAACCATCACGCTTGTTGTGAGAAGCACTGGTTTGTGAGAAGCTTATACCCAAACTTCCCCCAAATTGGACAAATTTTTTACCATGGCATGTTGATGCCGCTCCATGATAGCATGCCAAGTTTCATGAATTTCAGACAAGTTTTGGATTTACTAGAATTTAAAAACCAGTTATCTCAATATGTGCGGCCGACTAACGATGGCAGGGTGTTTGAAATTCATTCCCATTTCTTGCATGGGACCTAAGCATGCACCCAAGGACACATATTTGATTTTCCAACCAGTTTATATGCACTGGAGAATGTGCATGTAGTTCAAATTTTAATTATGCACATAAAATTCCTGGAAAACCCATTTAATATATAAAAATGTCCAAAGGAACCCCGAAAAATTCTAAAATTGAACACAACACTCTTGTTGTTCTATGTTGACACTCGATTTGTTTTGAAAGCAATAAGAGGCAATAGATATCATTTCGTCCCCAAAGGTGGCACGTTCCCTACCGAAACCATCACGCTTGTTGTGAGAAGCTCTGGTTTGTGAGAAGCTTATGCCCAAACCTGCCCCAAATGGGACAAAAATTTTACCACGGCATGTTGATGCCGCTCCATGATAGCATGCCAAGTTTTATGAATATCAGACGAGTTTTGGATTTACTAGAATTTAAAAACCAGGTATCTCAATGTTTGTGGCCGAGTGATGGTGGCAGGGTGTTTGAAATTCATTCCCATTTCTTGCATGGGACCTAAGCATGCACCCAAGGACACATATTTGATTTTTCAACCAGTTTATATGCACTGGAGAATTTGCATGTAGTTCAAATTTGAATTATGCGCATAAAATACTCGGAAAACCTAGTTAATGTATAAAAATGTCCAAACGAACCCCGAAAAGTTCCAAAATTGACCACAACACTCTTGTTGTTCTATGTTGACACTCAAATTTTTTTTGAAAGCAATAAGAGGCAACGGATTTCGTTTCGTCCCCAAAGGTGGCACGTTCCCTACCGAAACCATCACGCTTGTTGTGAGAAGCGCTGGTTTGTAAGAAGCTTATACCCAAACCTGCCCCAAATTGGACAAATTTTTTACCACGACATGTTGATGCCGCTCCATGATAGCAAGCCAAGTTGCATGAATTTCATACAAGTTTTGGATTTACTAGAATTTAAAAACCAGTTATCTCAATATGTGCGGCCGAGTAACGATGGCAGGGTGTTTGAAATTCATTCCCATTTCTTGCATGGGATCTAAGCATGCACCCAAGGACACATATTTGATTTTTCAACCAGTTTATATGCACTTGAGAATGTGCATGTAGTTAAAATTTGAATTATGCACATAAAATGCCTGGAAAACCCAGTTAATGTATAAAAATGTCCAAACGAACCCCGAAAATTTTCAAAATTGAACACAACACTCTTGTTGTTCTATGTTGACACTCGAAAAAATTTGAAAGCAATAAGAGGCAACGGATATTATTTTGTCCCCAAAGGTGGCACGTTCCCTACCGAAACCATCATGCTTGTTGTGAGAAGCGCTGGTTTGTGAGAAGCTTATACCCAAACCTGCCCCAAATGGGACAATTTTTTTACCATGGCATGTTGATGCCGATCCATGATAGCATGCCGAGTTTCATGAATTTCAGACAAGTTGTGGATTTACTAGAATTTTAAAAAACAGGTACCTCAATATGTGCGACCGACTGACGGTGGCAGGGTGTTTGAAATTCATTCCCATTTCGTGCATGGGACCTAAGCATGCAACCAAGGACACATATTTGATTTTTCAACCAGTTTATATGCACTAGAGCATGTGCATGTAGTTCAAATTTGAATTATGCGCATAAAATGCCTAGAAAACCCAGTTAATGTATAAAAATGTCCAAAGGAACCCTAAATAATTCCAATTTTTTGGACGACACACCTATAGTTGCATGTTCACTGCAGATAAAAGTTCTAGCAATTGAAACACGGTCCATGGCTGCTGTGACCCCATTATGTAATTCAAATCAAGATGAAAAATCAAGTAGATCCCACACAGTTTATGATATCCAACCGTGTGAGATGCAGCACAAAATATCTTCGGACCGTGTATGAATAAGGGACCGTATCTGATGACACTTTCCGTGCCAGTTTTTTGGCTGAAGTGATTCCAAATTTTCGGCTTCCGCGGAAATATCTACCTCCCCGCCTCCTCCCCCTTACCAAAAGCCACATTTCCCCTGTTTCCGCCTTCTTTTCCAAGTTGAAACCTTCACTCCTTGCTTGCAACGCTGCCACCTCCTCGCGGGCGACCCTCCTTCACGCTGCTTGGCCTCGCCTATCCAGGCGGGTAATACACACCCGACCCCCATCCTACCCCCCTTCCACATCCCACATGCCCCGACCACCAGCGCGAGCGCAACACCTTCCACCCAAATCACCGACCCCTCCACCAAATAAACGTCGGCCTAAACCATGGTGCACGCAGTATAGCCAGGACCTCAAGGAGCATTTGGCAGCGGAGAAGAAAATCGCGGCCGCACGTGTGGATGAGGTCGCGATGGCTGCCATTCGTGCCGACCCCCAGATCTTGAAGGAGCACCTTGTTGCTAGCTACGCCGGTTAAGCATGCTCGGTTTACCCGTTGCGTGTGCTGCTCCTGCCTTTCCTTCACAAATTCTAGTGAATTGTGCTATCTAATTTTACCATGCAATCTGTTGCTCTAGTGTATATGTTCTATATGTCGTGCAGTGTGGTGCTCACTTATTAACTATTTTGTTAATTAGTTGTCGTCCTTAGTTAACTGTTTGGTTCAATTATGCAAATGTGATGTTCAATTCTTCAGGCTGCAAGTTTGTATTGTCTCCCATGTGAGAAATAAATCGAATTTATCTTTACAAAATACATGATAAATGAATACAATTGCTATATTTCCAAGCTGTTAAGCATGCTTGGTTTGGTTATACATTGTGCAATGTGGTGCTCAGTTAACGTTTGGTTCATTTGTGTTGTGGTCTTTAGTTAACTTTTTGGTTCAATTCTGCAATGCGATGTTCAATAGTTGTGGGTGCATTCTATTATTGTATACCATGCGAGGAATAAATTGAATTTGGCTGTAGTAAATACATGAGAAACAAATACAATTTCTACAATTGGCTGTAGTTAACTGTTTGGTTAACTGTCTGATCTTCTATTAGGAGTATGTTATATTGTGCAATGTGGTGCTCAGTTAATGTTGGTTCATTTGTTGTGGTGTTTAGTTAACTGCTTGGTTCAATTCTGCAATGCGATGTCCAATTGTCGTGGGTAGAATTTTGTATTTTTGTGCATGTGAGCAATAAATCGAATTTGGTTGCACTTAATACATGAGAAACATATACAAGTGATATATTTCCTAGTTCTTAATCATGCTTGGTTGGGATAAATGGGTTTTCCGTGTGGCTTGAATTAATCTGATGAATCTGCAATGTGCTTATTTTTCATCAACATATTTTACTGATAGCATGCGAAACGTTACTTAACCTGATGACTAACTACCTTATATGTGTTGCAGGGAAACAATGGGAAGCACTGAGGTTAGCATGTGCATGGTCCCTTGTCTAATAGCACATTATTGTGCAATTGCAGGAACCATTCTAATATTTAGGTTTTTAACAATTTGGTCTTGCACATGTAGGTCCTGCGGTCAGAGGTTTTGACCCACTGTTCGACCCTTTTTGCATATGGGGAAATGAGTGGTCCATGAATATCAGTCAAGTCAAGAAACTCAGAAAGATTGTTAGGATAAAGAAATTAGTGACAAAAAATAACAAGATCTTTGTTTTCACAATGAAGAAGACATCAGTTCACTACAGGATGGTACTGACTATTATACCTTGCCTTTTTTATTCCTTTGCCCCATTTCCTATATAGAAAAGATATTTATGCACATCCTTGTTTTCAGGCCTTTCCAAAGCAGTTCATTGATGATTACCTCTCAGACCACCTATATGGTTAGGAGGCGAGGAAGGTATTCATACAACACCCATGGTTCAATATTGAAATGTTCCTAAAGAGGACGAAGGATGGACGGTCAATCATCCACATGCACTGGCCTAAAGTTACAAAGACTGTCAACATCAATGAAGGCTCAATATTCGCCTTCTACTTCAGCAGTTTTCCAGATGAGATACATCTATCTATGTACCGTCTACGATGCTAATTTCGAAAGGTTATAGATGTTGCATGTGAAACTTGGTCCTAGTGTAGTTGTGTAATGGGGTAGCTGAGTGCTGAAGCTATATTATGTTGTACTCTGATGTATTTCAATTATGAAAATGGAATATATTGTGTGCTTAATATGAAATGTCAATTAGATTAATAAATGGATTATGAATAATCGGATAATTAGCCTGCCAATGGCGAATTAGCCTGCTAATTGGGTTTTGCTATTGCAAACGGTTGTTGAAAAAATACCGTGGGCGATGACCTCAGGCAACACACACAGTTTCTAGGAATAAACCGTGTTGGATCAATGAACAATCACACACGACTTTCTCTTGAAAACGGTTTGCGTTAGGCCACCTTGCACAAACATTTACCACATAAAAACTGTGTGTGATGGAGAGCCTTTGCCACACAGTTTCGTCTACAGACCGTGTGTGATACATTCAATAACACAAACGATTTAATTGGAAAAAATGTTTGTGATGTACCTGTGAAAGGAAACGTTTTCCTTGGAGAGACTGTGTGGGATGTACTTGCGACCGAAAACAATTTCGCCGTATAATTGTATTTTTTAGCTCTACTGTACGTATTTCCGTATTTGAGCGCTCGCCGGTCGCACATGTTCTTATTTTGCCGAGCCTGTGGGCCAGGAGGGCATATCCCCGATGGTTTCTGGGTCGTGTGGGAAGGAGCCCCTATCGCCCACACTCACTTGGCGATGGTTCCAAATGCCGTCGCGGAAAGTGGTTAAAAACCGTTTGTTTAGGAGCTCGCTGTACTAGTGATATTTTTCACTTTGAGCTCTGGCACCTCTACAAATCCATACTTCCCTCTGTGAAGGGATTTCCTATTTACTTTATGCAATTTTTATTTTGAGTCTCCATCTTCTCTTATAAAGCACTAACTAAAGGGCACTATGATCGTACTTGAGCATTTGGTGTAGCTAATATCACTACTGCAGGATGCTGCTAACGCGACACTACGATCAGAGACCCTTCGACGAAACTGTGTGCGATGCCATAATCGCAAACGGTGGTGTAAAAAACCCATCAAAAAAGGTGCAATACGTTTGCGATGGAGGATGCATCAAACACGGTTCAGATTTTAGTTGCGTGTGCGATGCAGGGCATACGGTTCAGCTCAGTTAACCGTTTGCGATGAGGAGGAACAAAACAAATGGGCAGCCAGATGAAGGTGTGTGCGATGTACATCATACGGTTCACTCAGATGAACTATTTGTGATTAGGAACACAAAAGAAACGGGCAGCCAAATGAAGGTGTGTGCGATATAAGGCATGCGGTTCACTCGGATGAACTGTTTGCGTTGAGGCAAGAGAACAGAAACGGTTCAATATAACAAGATGTTTGTGATATGCTGCAAATAGGTCTGTAATCAGAAATGTGTGCGAATATCGATAATAACAGAAACGGTTCCCTAGTGTGGTTCGTGTTCATCTGATCATCATCTCCTTCTTGTGCTAGCTCAATGTTCCTTCTATGCTAAGTTTCCACTAATTGATGGCGTTTTATGAACACGCCACCGTTTCCGGCCATTTCCTCACCAGTCTCCTGCCACCCAGCAATATTGCGCATAGGAGGCACGCGACGCACAGAGGCGACAAGTGCAACCTGTAGCACATCCACCTTTTCCAAGCATGCCAACCCACCAAAGCGCCGCCCCTGCCATCAACCTCGTCGACGAGGAAAACGAGCAGGCGCCACGGCCCGTCGAGGCCGAGGCGCTCCCCGGCAATGCGATGGACGATGCCGTGATGTGCGTCATCGCCAGGGTCGAGCAGACCTTTGGCGCATGGCGCTTGATTGCCGCGGATCAAGATAGGCATGCCAGCGCCGACAGGCTGCAGCTCGCCGCACAACATGATCGATGGTGCGCTGCAGAGCAAGCTAGGCACGTCCGCGCCGATAGGCTGTGGCTCGCCGCACGGCGAGACCGTTGGAGCGCTGCAGAGTGTGTTTCATGAATGGATCAATGATTGAGCATAATGGGCTAGTGATAACTTGCTTTAGTGTTGATATTTTGAAAGACATGGTTGCTTGTTGATATGCTTGGGTATTGAAGTCTTCATGTCAATGTTGGGGAATGTAGCATGCAATTTCAAAAAATTTCCTACTATCACGCAACATATATCTAGGATATGCATAGTAATGAGAGGGGGACAGTGTGTCCATGTACCCTCGTAGACCGAAAGCGGACGCATTAGCTTAACACGGTTGATGTAGTCGAACGTTCTCTCGATTCAACCGATCAAGCACCAAACGTACGACACCTCCGAGTTCTGCACACGTTCAGCTCGATGACGTCCCTCGAACTCTTGATCCAGCAAAGTGTCCAGGATAGTTTTGTCAGCACGACGGCATGGTGACGGTAATGCTGAAGTGATCCGCGCAGGGCTTAGCTTAAGCACTACGACAAAATGACTGGAGGAGCAAACGGTGGAGGGGGGCGCCGCACACGGCTAGGAACAATTTATGTGTGTTGGAGGCGCCCCCGCCCCCATATATAAAGGAGGGAGAGGGGAGGAGGCCAGCCTAGGGGCGCCCCAAGTGGGAGGAGTCCCACATGGGCTCCTAGTCCAATCCGGCCCCCTTCCTTTTATCGGAGGGGGAAAGGGGGAAGGAGAGGGAGAAGGAGAAGGAAAGGGGGGCGCCACCCCCTCCCCTAGTCCAATTCGTACTCCTCCCTTGGCGGGGGGGGACCCTTGTGGGCTGGCTTGCCTCCCTCCTATGGCCCATGTGGCCCATATCTTCCCCCCGGGGAGTTCCGGTAACCCCTCGGTACTCCGATACATACCTGATACATTCCGAAACACTTCCATGTCCGAATACTATCGTCCAATATATCAATCTTCACCTCTCGACCATTTCGAGACTACTCGTCATGTCTGTGATCTCATCCGGGACTCCGAACAATCTTCGGTCACCAAAACACATAACTCATAATACAAATCGTCATCGAACGTTAAGCGTGCGGACCCTACGGGTTTGAGAACTATGTAGACATGACAGAGACACCTCTCCGGTCAATAACCAATAGCGGGACCTGGATGCTCATATTGGTTCCTACATATTCTACGAAGATCTTTATCGGCCAAACCATAATGACAACACTTTGTCATCGGTATGTTACTTGCCCAACATTCGATCGTTGGCATCTTCATACCTATTTCAATCTCGTTACCAGCAAGTCTCTTTACTCGTTCCGTAATGCATCAGCCTACAACTAACTCATTAGTCACATTGTTTGCAAGGCTTATCATGATGTGCATTATTGAGAGGGCCCAGAGATACCTCTCCGATACTCAGAGTGACAAATCCTAATCTCGATCTATGCCAACCCAACAAACACCTTCGGAGATACCTGTAGAGCATCTTTGTAATCAGCCAGTTACGTTGTGATGTTTGATAGCACACAAGGCATTCCTCCGGTATCCGAGAGTTGCATAATCTCATAGTCAAAGGAATATGTATAAGTCATGAAGAAAGCAATAACAATAAAACTTAACAATCATTATGCTAAGCTAACGGACGGGTCTTGTCCATCACATCATTCTCCTAATGATGTGATCCCGTTCATCAAATGACAACACATGTCCATGGTTAGGAAACTTAACCATCTTTGATTAACGAGCTAGTCTAGTAGAGGCATACTAGGGACACGGTGTTTTGTCTATGTATCCACACATGTATCAAGTTTTCGGTTAATACAATTCTAGCATGAATAATAAACATTTATCATGATATGAGTAAATAGAAAATAACAACTTCATTATTTCCTCTAGGGCATATTTCCTTTAGTCTCCCACTTGCACTAGAGTCAATAATCTAGTTCACCTCGCCATTTGATTTAACACCAATAGTTCACATCTTTATGTGGTTAACACCCATAGTTCACATCGCCATGTGATTAACACCCAAAGGGTTTAGTAGAGTCAATAATCTAGTTCACATTTCCATGTGATTAACACCTAAAGAGTACTAAGGTGTGATCATATTTTGCTTGTGAGAGAGGTTTAGTCAACGGGTTTGCCACATTCAGAACCGTATGTATTTTGCAAATTTCTATGTCTACAATGCTCTACATGGAGCTACTCTAGCTAATTTCTCCTACTTTCAATATGTATTCAGATTGAGATACTGAGTCATCCAGATCAGTGTCAAAGTTGTCATCGACGTAACCCTTTACGATGAACTCTTTGTCACCTCCATAACCGAGAAACATTTCCTTAGTCATCTTAGATAACTAAGGATAATCTTGACCGCTATCTAGTGATCTACTCCTGGATCACTATTGTACCCCTTGCCAAACTCATGGCAAGGTACAAAATAAGTTTGGTACACAGCATGGCATACTTTATAGAACCTATGGCTGAGGCATAGGGAATGACTTTCATTCTCTCTCTATCTTCTGCCGTGGTCGGGTCTTGAGTCTTACTGAACTTCACACCTTGTAGCATAGGTAAGAACCCTTTCTTTGACTGATCCATTTTGAACTTCTTCAAAACTTTATCAAGGTACGTGCTTTGTGAAAGTCTGATTAAACGTCTTGATTTATCTCTATAGATCTTGATGCCCAATATATAAGCAGCTTCACCGAGGTCTTTCATTGAAAAACTCTTATTCAAGTATCCTTTTTATGCTATCTAGAATTTCTATATCATTTCCAATCAACAATATGGCATCCACATATAATATTAGAAAAGCTATAGAGCTCCCACTCACTTTCTTGTAAATGCAGGCTTCACCGAAAGTCTGTATAAAACCATATGCTTCGATCACCTTATCAAAGCGTATATTCCAACTCTGAGATGCTTGCACCAGTCCATAGATGGATCACTGGAGTTCACACACTTTGTTAGCATCTTTAGGATCGACAAAACCTTTTTGGTTGCATCATATACAACTCTTCTGAAAGAAATCCATTTAAGGAATGTAGTTTTGACATCCATTTGCCAGATTTCATAAAATGCGGCAATTGCTAACATGATTCAGACAGACTTAATCATCACTACGAGTGAGAAAATCTCATCATAGTCAACACCTTGAACTTGTCGAAAACCTTTTGCGACAAGTCGGGTGATACTACCATAAGTGTCTGTCTTCCTCTTGAAGATCCATTTATTCTTAATGGCTTGCCGATCATTGGGCAAGTCAACCAAAGTCCACACTTTGTTCTCATACATGGATCCTATCTCAGATTTCATGGCCTCAAGCCATTTATCGGAATCTGGGCTCATCATCGCTTCCTCATAGTTTGTAGGTTCGTTATGGTCTAGTAACTTGACCTCCAGAACAGGATTACCGTACCACTCTGGTGCGGAACGCACTCTGGTTGACCTACGAGGTTCAGTAGTAACTTGATCTGAAGTTTCATGATCATCATCATTAACTTCCTCACTAGTTGGTGTAGGCATCACGGGAACAGTTTTCTATGATGAGCTACTTTCCAATTCGAGAGGAGGTACAATTACTTCATCAAGTTCTACTTTCCTCCCACTCACTTCTTTCGAGAGAAACTCCTTCTCTAGAAAGGATCCATTCTTAGCAACAAATGTCTTGCCTTAGGATCTGTGATAGAAGGTGTACCCAACAATTTCTTATGGGTATCCTATGAAGACGCACTTCTTCGATTTGGGTTCGAGCTTATCAGGCTGAAGCTTTTTCACATAAGCATCGCAACCCCAAACTTTAAGAAACGACAGCTTAGGTTTCTTGCCAAACCACAGTTCATACGGTGTCGTCTCAACGGATTTAGATGGTGCCCTATTAACGTGAATGCAGCTGTCTCTAATGCATAACCCCAAAACAATAGTGGTAAATCTGTAAGAGGTATCATAGATCGCACCATTTCTAATAAAGTATGGTTATGACGTCCGGACACACCATTATGCTGTGGTGTTCCAGGTGGTGTGAGTTGTGAAACTATTCCACATTGTTTTAAATGAAGGCCAAACTTGTAACTCAAACATTCGCCTCCGTGATGAGATTTTAGAAACTTTATTTTCTTGTTACGATGATTCTCCACTTCACTATGAAATTCTTTGAACTTTTCAAATGTTTCAGACTTGTGTTTCATTAAGTATATATACCCATATCTACTCAAATCATCTGTGAAGGTCAGAAAATAATGATACCCGCTGTCAGTGTCAAAACTGGCAGATCTCGGGTAGGGGGTCCCGAACTATGCGTCTAGGGACCGAAGGTAACAGGAGGCAGGGGACATGATGTGTACCCAGGTTCGGGCCCTCTTGATGGAGGTAATACCCTATGTCCTGCTTGATTGACTTTGATGAGTATAGGGGTTACAAGAGTTGATCTACCTCAAGATCATAATGGCTAAACCCTAGATGTCCAGCCTGTATGATTATTACTCCCTCTACGGACTAAACCCTCCGGTTTATATAGATACCACAGGGGACTAGGGTTTGTACAAAGTCGGTTTACAAAGAAAGGAATCTTCATATCCGAACGCCAAGCTTGCCTTCGACGCCAAGGAGAGTCCCATCCGGACACGGGGGAAGCCTTCTATCTTGTATCTTCACGGGCCACCAGTCCAGCCCACGTCACATAGCCCAGATGCCCAGGGACCCCCTAATCCAGGACTCCCTCAGTAGCCCCTGAACCAGGTTTCAATGACGATGTGTCTGGCGCGCAGATTGTTTTCGGCATTGCAAGGCGGGTTCCTCCTCTGAATACTCCAAAGTAGTTGATCAAAAGAACTATATCCGGCTCTGTGCAATAGTTACAACCCTGGTCCACAAAGGCAAAATACTTTAAACAAAAGTAGGTTATGTCCTCTGACAACTTTTTCGGCTAGGCATTGAGTCCCGGCCTTGTTATTATTTTCAACCGTTTTTTCAGCCTCCTGTTTCGCGTTTCGAGACGCAACTCCCAGCGACATGTCTTGTCAAAGCAAAGATCGCATCCCCTTATTGCGGGGTTTTCATCAATGAGGGTTTGGGTAATCCAACTATGCCATCCGCTCGACCCCTTGGGAATAGGCAAATTTTAAGGCTTGTGCGGGGTCACTTGACATTCGTTGCCTTTATCCTCTCTAGAACACCCCCCCACACTAGCCTCCTCCGTCCGCCACCCCATCCATCGCCGCCGTCCTACACCCCATCCATCGCCACTGTCCTCCACCATGTCGGAGCGCCTACCAGGACCGTGTCGTTCACTGCTAGAGATGGACGTTTCTCATCCATGAAGATGGACCAGGAGCCTTGCATCGTGTCCTCTCACTTCTTCGGTGCCGTCGTCCTCTTTGTCGGGGCCGCTCACACGACCTTCTCATCCACCGCAACGAGAATTATCCCCTGATGCACCCATCAACCGTCGCAGATCTACTTCAACGCCACCGACAGCCATCGCACCCCCGATGCCTACACTGTGCTGCAAGAGAGGTGGTACTTCATATCTCCTCAACTTTTTGAGCTCAACCAGAAAATAGATCATAACTTGGTTACTGTACTTTCTTTTCAGCTCTTAGATTTTAGTTCTTAGTTTGAAGCAAACAATGGATGCTAAATAGCATTTCTGTGGTTTGCAGCTTTAAATCTGCCATGGCACAATCATAATAGGGTTTAATTGATCATGCTTAGGGTTTAACTGATCATGTTGGTGCTGTGGTGGTTTATTTAATAGAAATCGGAGGGGAAACCCTCTTTTGCTCAAAAAATGCTTAGGGTTTCCCCTTTTATGATCACTATACGATCAGCATACGTGCTTCGTGTCATAATAGCACTGCTCCACCCATCAAGCTAAACAAGCTTAGTTGTTCAAATACGAATTTGATATTATTAAAACAGAGTCATTTAATTGGTCAGCTAAATGTTCCTATTTTAGCTTCGAAAATGCATGCACGCCGCTCGGGTGTGTATCTCTACAGGGTGCCCATGGTGGGCCGTGGCCCACCCTAGGATTTCGGGTCAGCCGAGGCCCCGATTCCCCTTTGTTCTACTGCGATTTCGATCTCTACCCGCCCCCTGCCGCCTGCCTCGCCGGTGACTTGCCGTCCCCGGATGGCATGAGTCTAGGAGGAGACGCCAGACTAACAGGAGGTCAGGAGCCGCTCGCCCAACAGCGTCATCGCTGCCCGGGCGCGTCGTCGTGCCTACCATCCCAGTCCATTCAATGCTCAGGCGTGCAGCACCCACTAAGCCAACCCGATTTATCCTGAGATACGTCCTCAACACTCAGCAGCCACTCCTCATCACCCATTTTCTAATTGATTCATTACTCATTAGGCATGACTATCATTAGGGTTTGTTGTGTACTGAGTGCTACCTACACTTAATGTTTCAGATGTATTTCAGTAATCTTTAGTATCTGTGAAGTTCACAGGGTTTCAAAATTCTAGCCCTAGGAATAGACACTAGTCATTTTGGATTGTCGGTCGTAGTGACATTGACATAGATTACTACTGCAGGCCATGTTTGTTGACAATTTTACTTGTCTTTCTTACTCTTTCGATATGATATCCAATTATTCACATCGATTAGTTGCAAACAATAAGTGCTAGAGCAACTTCTTGATTCATATTTTGGATGGTCTCTTACTGCAGTTACAATTATGCATACTTGTCCTAGTAAGCTCACAAGTAATGATTGATTCACTACATCTATGCTTGCCTTGTCATATTTGTTGTCAATATTCTTTTAGGGTGGACAACCCTATTTCAAAATACTGGAACCGCAGACATGAGTGAATAGTATTTCTTTGTGTGATTTCTTCTATCACGTGTGGGCAACGAACACTGCATCGTATAGAAAGAAAATGTCATTTCCACCTTTTACATAGACTATGAACTTTTACATGGAATACAATCTGCCTACTTGCTTTGTGTCGCACTACCAACACTCCACCCTTGAAGCTAAACATTATGCCACTCATAATTCCTTAGTTTATTTGTTCAAATACGAATTTGATATGATTTTAATGTTCCTACTTCAGTTTTGAAATGTGTGTTTGCCTGTTATCGAGACATAAGATGTTTGTATTTCTATGTGTGGTCTGGTTAGCACGGTTGGGGGTGAACTTTGCATATGCAGGGGTTTACAGGGAGACACTCTTCGAGTTGAATCCTCAATGCATTCCATAGATAATCTGACTACTTTTTTGTTTTCATGAATCTCAGATACTGAACAATATCATAATGATTATGAGCTTGCATGCATGAAAAGAATAAAGCAGAACAATGCCATGGGTGTCAAACTTAGCATTAAGGGACTGAAATCAAGTCTGGATGCAATGCAATGCAAACGCTCTCCACCTACAGATTCATGCTCCGAAAATGACCCTAATAGCGATTCTGAGCTAGTGGGACACCTAAGTCAATGTAGCTCCCAAGTGGAGGAGTCATAGGCAGATGCCCTATCTTATTTTCGGGGTTCTGGAACGACACCTATGGGATCCCTCGACGGAATCCCTTCTACGGTTGCAGGGCGTGGGGCTGCACAAAGAGCCAATCTAGAAGATCAACTCGGTGGAGTTTTTTACCCAGGTTCGGGCCGCAAGCGATGCGTAAAACCCTAGTCCTGCTTTGTGTGTATTCGGTGTTCTTGAGTTCTTGAACTAGCTCCGGTGCATGCCTAGTCCAAAAAGTCCGAATCTTTCCTCAGTGCGCCTCAGGCCTCCTTTTATATGTCAAAGGGGTTGCCACAGTGGCACACAGGAAGTGGAAGTATGTACAGTGTACAAGTTTATCTCCTGACATCCTAGGACAAACGCATTTAATGCGCTGCCTATGTGCCCTTTTGCTTTATCGGGGACGATATAGAGGCCCATCCCGTCCATGGCCGCCTTGCCTTGCTTCAACGCGCGTCCTAGGTGACGAGGCATGCAGCGCCACGCTGGCTGGCTGACTACTGAGCTGGTGCGGTGGCAGGGTCTTCACGAAGATCTGCATGCCACCACGCAGGTACTTGGCTGGTTGGCTTAGAAGCCGCATGCTACCACGCAAGCGTGTGCCTAGTTGGTAGGCTGGTCGCCACGTCGGAATGGGTGCGGGGTAGTGGAGCTTTGGTAAGTGCGGGACTGGCTTTGGTTTCGTAGACGTCCCCAGCAAGGCCCTTGCCGGGATCTCGTGGCTGTCCCCGGCAAGGATCTCGCCGGGGCGTGCTTGCGAGCGTCCCCGACAAGGGTCTTGCCGGGGGTCTTCGGCTTCTGGTGCTCACCTAGGCCTGCAGGCCTTTGGTTTCCACAAAGATCTGCATGCCACCATGCAGGCGCTCCCGAGCCTCGGCCTTGACGCTTGTTGATGGCGTCATAACTCTCAGATTCAAGGGTGGCGGTCTTGCTGGTGTTGGGCAAGTTTCCCCGGCAAGGCTCTTACAGGGGCCATGTAGGCCGCCCCGGCAAGGCTCTTGCCGGGGAAGACCATCTTGTCCCTTTGCTCTTTATGCTTCTGGCTTGGGTGCTGCCTCGGCAGCTTTGTGTCTTTGCTTCCTCCACCCTGCCGAGCCCGGCCGTAGGTGTGGCTACGACTGCCTGTGCACAAGGGGTACGGAAGGGCCCCTACTTTTATACACCGACAAGAGCCCCCGGGCCTAGGCCATACATAAGCACGGAGCGTTGTTGGGCCAGGCCCAGAATGGTGCGCAGGCAAGCTTGGCAGAGTTCTTACCGCGGTAACTCCTTTGCCAGTTGCGCTTCTCGATGACCCGCATTGAGTGCATGATGTGGGGGTCGTGCGGGGAATGACCGCATCATGCTTGCATCATCCCGCGGTGTAGTAAAGAGGCGGCCCGCGTCTTCCCCATAAGAAAAGGGGAAACTATAGGACTGTTGCTCATTTACTCTTCTCGCCTCCCTTAACCTTGGGACCGCCATTCCACGTTTCCCACCATGCCCGCCTTTTTCGCCACGTACGCCGCATGCATGTCATGAGGTAGGTGATGGACGCGCGGGATATGGGAAGGCACACCATGGCCGATACCCATGCGCCTTCGATTGGCGCGGGGAGGGCGGTCGATGACCTCGCTCATTGACAACTTAATGAGCCGGACTTGAGAAGGCTCTTTGGAGGCGTAGAGCCAGTCTCCAGCCTTCCCTGCTTGGGTATAAAGAGGGAACTCAGGAGGAGGAGGAGAGGCATCCTCTCGCGCCTCCCCTTCGTCCCCATTCTCCACCCACTGCCATGCCGAGAGGGCGTGGCCGCGGCCATCCTTCTACGGAGGCGACTAGGTCCTCCTCCCGCCAGAGAGCCGGGGCGGTTAAGGAAGAGCCCGACGCCCAAGGCGAGGGCCATGCTCGAGGCTGGGGCACCGGACGGGGCCGCAGTTGGCGAGGCGGTCGAGGCAGAGGTGGGCGCGGAAGGGGGACGCCCGCGTCGTCACCATTACCATCCCTGCCACCATCTCCTCCTGCTTCATCGAGCGGCCATGTCGGGGACACGACGCTGGGGTTCATCCTAAAGTTGTGCGAGCCGCTGTGTAGCCTCCTTCGCCTTCCCAAGGCGTTCGCGAGGGTGTTGGAGGTTGACCAGCCGCCGAGGCTGAGGCTTCACATGAAGGGGTGTTGCAATGGCGACATGTGGGTGAACACAAGGTTCCCCGCCCCTCATGTAATGCTCCTTTGTCGAGGTTGGAAAACCTTCGCACGCGCCCACTGCTTGATGAAGGGGTACGTTCTCCTCTTCAAATTAGTGGAGGGCGACCTACTCTCTGTCAAGGTCTTCGGGCGCTCGGGACACAGGTTACGGTGCTGTGAGGAGAGCTCGACTGACGATGAGAGCTCCTCCTCAAGCGACGGCGACGAGGGGGGGGGGACTGGTGGGGAGGACGACGAGGACGGGTCCGACTAGACATCAGACGCTCCATCCCTAGGCGACGCCGGCAGCAGCACCATCTGCACCTGGCCTTCTCCCCAGCAGAGTGATTTGCCGGGGGGAGGGTAGTTCTTGGTGGCGGCTCCTCGAGCCAGCTCCTTGAACTTCTCGGGGCCGTCGCTTCTAGTGGCCTGTGCTGGAAGGCCAGAGAAGACGAGGAAGGCGGGTGGCAGGCCATCAAGTCGGAGTACGATGGCATCGACGCCTTCGTCTCGTATTGCCGGCCCGCTGGCTCATCTTCCGGCTTCTTCCCCGACACCGTCATCACCGGCTCCCACTCTGGGCGGCCGCCAGGACGTTCTCTTGGTGTCTTCTGCTGCTTGTACCTTGCCTAGGCACTCCTTTTGCCCTCCTGTTATCCCGATCCGCTTCCTGAGGAGAGGGACAAGAAAGGGATGACGAGCATCTTATCTCTCTTTTTTTCTTAAGCCCGCGGGCACTTGTCGAATTTAGACTGTGTAAACCCTTGCTCATGTTTACATTTCGTATGAATTGTACTTGTTCGAAAACGTATTAATGAAAAAGGGTTTTTGTCGGGTTCTCTTGTGCATGAGCGAGGGCCACACTAAGGAGCGAGTCCTTGTTATTTTAGAAAAACAACATCGCCCGGCAACAAACCTTGCCGTCCCCCCGCATTATACCACGGTCATCTCCACGCCCTTGGCGGGAGTAGGGGTAAAGCAGGATCGGGCCCTTCGCTTGCTTCCCTTCCATCGCAACTACAACCAGATTCCGGCTTGAAAGGGATTTCGAGCATAGGAAGGAGGGAGCACGCTAGCACGGGAACGAACGAAGTTTCATATGTTCAAGCTTCATACTGAAACGCATAGCGGGGGAGAGAAAACTTATCTGAATTTGCAGCCCTCGGCAACCTTGGCTTGTCGAGGTCGGGGGTGTCGATCCGCCTTCTTTTCTCCAAATGGCTCTGCAGAAGCGCCTCTACAGCCTGCGAACCAAGAACGGACTGGAAGAGACAGAAATACATGCACTTGACCCCTATGCTAGGGATCAGTTGCCGTTGAGCACTATCGATCCTAACAGAGAGAGACTCGACCTAGCATGCATGCTAAATTCTAGGGCGCCAGCTCTGCATTTATTTATCTGATGCTCAGGGTCTGCGCCTGGCTTTGTACAAAGGGTTACATGCCTTACCGGCAAGGCTTGTACAAAAAGTGGTCTACCGGGAGGCCCGACAACCGCGCCTTATGGGTAAAACTTACGAAGATGTTCGATGTTCTAGGAGTTACTCAGTGGAATTCCATCTTCGGTCTCCAGGCGGACTGTGCTGGGCCTGGTGACTCGTATTACCTGATAAGGGCCTTCCCACTTTGGTGTCAACTTGTTGGAATTCTTGGCGGATTGAACTCGCCGAAGAATAAGGTCGCCTTCCTCAAGGCTTCGGGTATGAACCTTGCGGCTATGGTAGCGGCGCAAGGCTTGCTGGTAGCGAGCAGCTCGCATAGCAGCCCGAAGACGATCTTCCTCAAGGAGCGTCGCATCATCTTGGCGCAACTGCTCTTGCTCAAGGTCATCATAAGAGAGCACTCCAGGTGACCCGTATATGAGTTCCGTGGGGAGAACTGCTTCTTCCCCGTATACCAAGGCAAATGGTGTCTGGCCAGTGGCTCGATTTGGCGCCGTTCTGATCGACCAAAGAACCGTTGGCAACTCATCAACCCAGCGCCTTCCGCACTTCTGTAGCCTGTCAAAAGTCCTGGTCTTGAGGCCTCGCAACACCTCTGCGTTTGCTCTCTCAGCCTGGCCGTTGCTTCAGGGATGAGCGACAGAAGCAAAACAAACCTTGCTGCCGAGGTCTCAGATATACTGCATAAAGGTGTGGCTCGTGAACTCTGTGCCATTGTTGGGGATGACTCTGTTAGGCACACCAAAACGGCAGACTAGCCTCTTGAAGAACTTGATGGCTGATTGTGGTGTCACCTTTCTCACTGGTTCTACTTCCGACCACTTTCTGAACTTGTCAATCGCGACGTACAAGTACTCAAAGCCGCCGACAGCACGGGGGAAGGGCCCCAGTATGTCGAGCCCCCAGACCGAAAATGGCCAGGAAAGAGGGATTGTCTAAAGAGATTGGGCTGGTTGATGAAGCTTCTTTGAATGGAACTGGCACGCCTCACACTTGGTTACTAGTGCAGTTGCATCCTGGAGAGCGGTGGGCCAGAAGAAACCTTGCCGGAATGCTTTGCCGGCAAAGGCTCTTGACCCTTGTGGGAGCCACATGTGCCTCCATGTATCTCTACCAACAGCTCCAGTCCGTCTTCCCAAGGAAGGCACTTCAATTTCATGACGTTCGGTCTCCTTCTGTATACGGCATCATTCACAAACTGGTACATGCTGGACCGACGAGCTACTTTCTCTGTTTCTTCCTGTTCCTCAGGGAGTTCCCCGGTTTGGAGGAAATGGACGGTGTGCTGCACCCATGCTGGAGCCTGGGGCTCGACGGCAAGGACTAAAGGCTCATCTTCGGCCACAGGGGTAGCTGCCTCTACGGCCAGGACTTGGGGTCCTGCCGGAGGTTGCTGCCTTTCGGCAAGCTTGGGGCACCCGGCAGCGTCCTTGCCTATGGCTCCTGGGAGCTCTGCGGCAAAGTACTTACCGGGGCCTGCCTTCCCTCGCTTGCTCTGTCCTGCTGATGGCTCAACGGATGGCTGGGTCAATTGAAGCACAAAGGTACCAGGTTCCATAGGCAACTTGAGGGCAGCGCGTTTCGACAAGTCGTCGGCAATGCTGTTCTCCGCTCGGGGAACATGATCTGCTTACAGACCGTCAAA
This sequence comes from Triticum urartu, assembly GCF_056163025.1. NCBI lineage: Eukaryota > Viridiplantae > Streptophyta > Magnoliopsida > Poales > Poaceae > Triticum > Triticum urartu. The sequence goes on from NC_141874.1 coordinate 307,478,470, forward strand.
ATGCTCTTCCAACTTCCTCACCTCATCCACATAAGCTTCCATCAGCGGGCTCTGGTAATCCTTATTGACTTGCTTGACGACGAGCTGCGAATCACCTCTGATGATGAGCTTCCTGATTCCGAGTTCTACCATGATCCTGAGACCGGCAAGCAATCCCTCGTACTCCGATGTGTTGTTTGTTGACTTTTCCAGTGGAAAGTGCATCTGGACTACGTACTTGAGGCGCTCTCCGGTGGGTGTGATGAGCAGCACGCCGGCGCCAGCACCTTGCAGCAAGAAGGCTCCGTCAAAGTACATGATCCAATCACGGCTCATCTCCTTGCCGGGAAGGGTGATCTCTTTGCCTTCTTCGTCTAGCGTTGAGGTTAATTCCGGTACATACTCTGCCAAGGCTTGGCTCTTTATTGTTGAAGTGCTTTCAAATTTGAGGCCGAAGCTAGACAGTTCAAACGCCCACTCCACAATCCTCCCAGTGGCATCCGGGTTGTGCAAGATTCGTTGCAAAGGGAGGCGGGTGACGATGGTGATCGCTGATACTTCTCCAACGTATCTACTTTTCCAAACACTTTTGCCCTTGTTTTGGACTCTAACTTGCATGGTTCGAATGGAACTAACTTGGAATGACGCTGTTTTCAGCAGAATTGCCATGGTGTTATTTTTGTGCAGAAGTAAGAGTTTTCGGAATGACCTAAAAATCAACAGAGAATATTTTTGGAATATATAAAAAATAATGACAAAATAATCAAGGCCAGGGGGCCCACACCATGTCCACGAGGGTGCGGGCGCGCCCCCTGCCTCGTGGCCCCCTGGTACTCCACCGACCTCAACTCCAACTCTATATATTCACGTTCGGGGAGAAAAAAAATCAGAGAGAAGGATTCATCGCGTTTTACTGTACGGAGCCGCCGCCAAGCCCTAATCTCTCTCGGGAGGGCTGACCTGGAGTCCGTTCGGGGCTCCAGAGAGGGGAATCCGTCGCCATCGTCATCATAAACCTTCCTCCATCACCAATTTCATGATGCTCACCGCCGTGCGTGAGTAATTCCATCATAGGCTTGCTGGACAATGATGGGTTGGATGAGATTTATCATGTAATCAAGTTAATTTTGTTAGGGTTTGATCCCAAGTATCCGTTATGTTCTGAGATTGATGTTGCTATGACTTTGCTATGCTTAGTGCTTGTCACTAGGGCCCGAGTGCCATGATTTCAGAACTGAACCTATTATGTTTTGATGAATATATGTGAGTTCTTGATCCTATCTTGCAAGTCTATAGTCACCTATTATGTGTTATGATCCGTTACCCCCAAAGTGACAATAATCGGGATACTTACTGGTGATGACCGTAGTTTGAGGAGTTCATGTGTTCACTAAGTGTTAATGCTTTGGTCCGGTACTCTATTAAAAGGAGGCCTTAATACCCCTTAGTTTCCAATAGGACCCCGCTGCCATGGGAGGGTAGGACAAAAGATGTCATGCAAGTTCTTTTCCATAAGCACGTATGACTATATTCGGAATACATGCCTACATTACATTGATGAACTGGAGCTAGTCCTGTGTCACCCTATGTTATAACTATTGCATGAGGAATCGCATCCGACATAATTATCCATCACTGATCCATTGCCTACGAGCTTTTCACATATTGATCTTTACTTTTCCATTGCCACTGTTACAATCACTACAAAACCAACACTGTTACTTTTGCCACCGTTACCGTTACTTCCATATTACTTTGCTACTAAATACTTTGCTGCAGATATTAAGTTTTCCAGGTGTGGTTGAATTGACAACTCAGCTGCTAATACTTGAGAATATTCTTTGGCTCCCCTTGTGTTGAATCAATAAATTTGGGTTGAATACAATACCCTCGAAAACTGTTGCGATCCCCTATACTTGTGGGTTATCAAGACTATTTTTTGGCGCCGTTGCCGGGGACCATAGCTCTATTCTTTGAGTCACTTGGGATTTATATCAATTGATCACCATGAAGAACTTGAAAGATAAAAGAACCTAGTTTTTTCCCTCAACTACGAGGGGAGGTAAGGAACTGCCATCTAGCTCTGCACTTGATTCACCTTCTGTTTTGAGTAAACTTGCGACACCTACTCCTGCTATTTATTCTGATACGTCACATGTTATTGATGATGCCACTTCTGCTTTGCATGATACTTATGATGAAACTACTTTTATGATTGATAATACCATGCCACTAGGTGAATTGCTTGATGAACAACTTGCTAGGGTTAGAGAGAATGAAATTATTGAAACTAATAATACTGATGAAAGTGATGATGAAGATTATCCCCCTAGATATGAATTGCCTGTTGTGCCTGAGGGTTATGTTATGGATGAAGAAACTGCTAGAGACTTTTTAGCTTGCAATGATAGATACGGTCTTAAGAAATTATTAGCTAAGCTTAAAGAAAAATCTTTGAATGCTAGAATGAAATATGACCCTGCTTTTGCTACTTCACCTATCTATATTTCTGATAAGGATTGTGATTTCTCTGTCGATCTTGAGTTAATTACTTTGGTTGAATCTGATCCTTTTTATGGCTATGAATCTAAAACTGTTGTGGCATATCTTACTAAATTAAATGATATAGCCACCCTGTTCACTAATGATGAGAAAACTCGCTACTATTATATCCTTAAGTCATTTCCGTTCTGAGGGTTTAATTCTCTTGATCCTGGTTGTGTGCGTAGTCCCTAGGATATGATTTATTACTTCTCTACTAAATATTTCCCCGCTCATAAGAAACAAGATGTCTTAAGGGAAATATATAATTTTGTGCAAATTGAAGAAGAGAGTCTCCCACAAGCTTGGGGGAGGCTTCTCTGATTACTTAATGCTTTGCCTGATCATCCTCTCAAGAAAAATAAAATACTTGATATCTTTTATAATGGACTAACTGATGCTTCCAAATACCACCTGGATAGTTGTGCTGGTTGTGTTTTCAGGGAAAGAACTGTTGATCAAGCTGAATTGCCATTGAATAAGATGTTGAGTAATGAAAATGATTGGACACTTCCTGAACCAACTCCTAAGCCAACCCCGAAGAATAGGGGTATTCTATTTCTCAGTCCTGAAGATATGCAAGAGGCAAAGAAATCTATGAAAGAAAAGAGTATTAAAGCTGAAGATGTTAAGAATTTTACCACCTATTGAAGAAATACATGGTCTTGATAACCCGACATAGGTAGTGAAGGTAATTCTCTCTATAGATTTGATGAAGGTGATACTCCTCGTAATAAGTCTTCTAGCCAATGCTTGGATGAGTTTGATAATTTTATTGTTAAACAAGAAAACTTCAACGCTTATGTTGGTAGATAATTGAAACTTAATGCTTATATGATTGAACACTTGAGTGATTATATGTCTACATTTAAAGTTGAACTTAAACTTATTAGTAAACATGCTTCTATGGTTACCACTCATGTAGAACAAGTGCTTAAAGCTCAGAATGATTTGCTCAATGAATTAAATAATAAGAAAAATGATAATGTTGTTAGAGTTGTGACTAGAGGGGGTAAAATGACTCAGGAACCTTTGTATCCCGAGGGCCACCCTAAGAGAATTGAGCAATATTCTTAGAAAACTAATGTTGATGCACCTAGTTCTTCTAAGAAGAAGAAAAAGAAAAATGATAGGACTTTGCATGCTTCTTGTGAACCTGTTGTAGACACACCTGAGAATCCCAATGACATTTCTATTTCCAATGTTGAAACACAATCTGGTGATGAACATGAATGTAGTGATAATGTTAATGATGATGTTCATGTTGATGCCCATCCTAGCAATAACAATGATGTAGAGATTGAACCTGCTGTTGATCTTGATAACCCTCAATCAAAAAATCAATGTTATGATAAGAGAGACTTCGTTGCTAGGAAGCACGGTAAAGAAAGAGAACCTTGGGTTCAGAAACCCATGCCTTTTCCTCCCAAACCATCCAAGAAAAAGGATGATGAGGATTTTGAGCGCTTTGCTGAAATGATTAGACCTATCTTTTTGCGTATGCGTTTGACTGATATGCTTAAAATGAATCCTTATGCTAAGTACATGAAAAATATTGTTACTAATAAAAGAAAGATACCGGAAGCGGAAATTTCCACCATGCTTGCTAATTATACTTTTAAGGGTGGAATACCAAAGAAACTTGGAGATCCAGGAGTACCAACTATACCATGCTCCATTAAAAGAAACTATGTAAAAATTGCTTTATGTGATCTTGGAGCCGGTGTTAGTGTTATGCCTCTCTCTTTATATCGTAGACTTGATTTGAATGAGTTGACACCTACTAAAATATCTTTGCAAATGGCTGATAAATCAACTCCTATACCTGTCGGTACTTGTGAGGATGTGCCTGTTGTGGTTGCAGACGTTACTATTTTAACGGACTTTGTTATTCTTGATATTCCCGAGGACGATAGTATGTCTATTATTCTTGGTAGACCCTTTTTGAATACTGCTGGGGCTGTTATTGATTGCAACAAAGGCAATGTCACTTTTCATGTTAATGGTTATGAGCATATGGTACACTTTCCGAGGAAACAACCTCAAGTCCATAGTATCAATTCTATTGGAAAAATTCCAACGATTACAATTGGAGGTTTTGAATTTCCTCTTCCTACTGTCAAGAAGAAATATGATATTCTTATTGTTGGGGATGTGCATATCCCCGTTGAGGTAACCTAGTGTTAGTCAAAAATTCTCTGGTTTCATGTTATTCAGAAAGAGTTTGTTGAACAAGACTTGATCAACCTTGTTAGTGGATTCCTTTTGATGAGCATGAGATGGATGAAGTTAGAAAACACAACTCTCTGTACCCTCCTTTTACTTTCTATTATTTAGATTAAATAAAGCAAAAATTGTATTTTCTGTCTGTTTTCTGAATTATCCTTGCAATAAAAAATACCTCGAAAATACAAGTTCTCCAAATGCCCTGAAAATTTAATATGATTTTTTATAGAATATTTAAGAATCATTGGCACTGAGAACACACCAGGGGGCCTCACCATGTGCCCACGAGGGGGGAGGGCACGCCCACCCCCTTGGGGCACGCCCCTTGCCCTATGGACCCCACGTGGGCCCCCTCCACTTATTCTTGCACCCACACACTCCGTCTTCCTCCAGAAAAAATCATCCACCAGCTCAAACCCGAGTTCTAGCTCATCTTGCTGCCATTTTTGATCTCCTTGCTCAAAGCTCCATTCACAAAACTGCTTTGGGGGATTGTTTTTTGGTATGTGACTCCTCCAATGGTCCAATTAGTTTTTGTTCTAGTGCTTTATTCATTGCAAATTTTTGCTGCTTAGGTGACACTGTTCTTGAGCTTGCATGTCAAATTTATATGGTCCCAAGTAGTTTTAATGCATGATATAGTCTCTAGGCACTTGTGGGAGTAGTTGCTATCAATCTTGTGAGTTTGGTTCACTTTTATTTTGAGTTACTAAAAATTTTAGAATTTTTTTAGAGGAAGTGATGAAGAGATTGTTGAGGGGACCTTCGAGCCGGAGCTTGAAGGATAAGCAAAGTGAAGAGAATAAGTGTCGGGACCCCGATTCTAAGTCACACCGATCTAGCATGTAACACCTCATATCACTTTGCGGCCTCACGCACGGTATCCCCACGGGTGTCGTCTTACCATGGCTCAGGACCGTTTGCGCCTTTTGGCTCACGTATATGATAGTGTCGCTAGCATCCATATGACAGAGAACCCGGGCCGACATGGCTAGTCGTGAACCCAAAGCGGCACAGACCTATGGAGACAGGCATACATGAATCACATCGAGCATGTCGGTCAACAACGTATGAATCCGGGCTGTAGCACTGGCTAATAGGACTCCGGAAGTCACCGCGTGACATTTTCCCGAAGGACAGACATAGGAACGAAGTGGAACACATGCCGGCCAGTCAAGTGTTCTGAGCTGTAGTGCTGGGCTAGCAGGACTCCGGTGAACCGGGCTGTAGCGGACTACTATGGCTCAAGGTAGCACTAGACTACATTTCCCCATAAGAGAGTCTGCCAAGGATAAACAACTAGATTGTCGGATCCCACACATAGCAATACACGTCACACGTACGCATAACATGCAAGTATGTGATGTACAACATGGCATCACAACATAACGCAACTCATATAGATAAAGGCTCAGAAGAGCCACATAGCATCAATACAAACAGGGGTCACATGACCCATCATTCAGAGCATACAAGCAACGGAAGCATTACATGTCTGAGTACAGACAACTACAAAAGAAAAAGGCTGAGAAGCCTGACTATCTACAAGTCCCTCCAAGGTACAAGATCGTAGCTGAGGTAACAAGCTACTCGTCGAAGTCCAAGCGGTACTACTAGTGAGACAGATGTCTCACCTACAAAACATAAACAAAGCAAACGTGAGTACAAAGGTACTCAGCAAGACTTACATCAGATCCTATCATACATGCATTTGTATCAAGAAGGTAATGTGGGGTTTTAGTTACAGCAAGCCAGCTTTGACTCAGTGGCTATTCTGTTCTACGACAATGAGAAACTTCTTTGAGATGAGGCAGCGCACACGAGTCCACTAATCACCACTTCAATACACTACTATGGATTCATCCCCGTCTCTCCTACGAGAAGGCCATCCATAGCACTCACACTTGTCTTGAGCATTTTAGACTATCCACTTTAAGTTGTCTATGTACCACGTAAGCATCCAAGAAGTCCATAACCGAGGACACAACTATTTGAATAGATCATGATAACCCTGCAGGGGTGTACTTCTTCACAGACGCTCTCACCACTTACCGCCATGTACACGTCATGTATCTCGGCAACCTTCAAGCGGAAGCCTGGCGAGGGTGTCGTCCACGACCTGACTAACCATGCAAGACTCTAGTCCAGGTTTATCGCCTATTTGGGTTCCACCCGCAAGGAGATCCGGCCGGGGTGTCGCTCACGGCCCCAAACGATGTGAGCAGGGTTCCCAAGCCCACCATCCGGGTGCCACTTGGTACACCGTGCCACCTCTGCCTAGTCTGTCCCGAGCCCGCCCTGCCGGGTGCCACTCGGTAGAAAAATAGCACTACCTACAAACACCAGAAACTATTTGCAACTCCTGGACAGAGTTCAAGGCGGTTAATAAGTCGAGAGAGCTTGGAGCGCCCAGAGCCCAATGTGTGGTAGTAGCTAGTCATTGGACAACTTACACAGAACTCAGTTCTTAAGGACGGTCCCAATGAGACAACCCACCATGTACTCCTACATGGCCTCTCACCGCTACCTTTACCAAATCGTGTTCACACGCTTAACTCTCAGCACCAGAACATATCATAACACTCCAATTCATTCCCGATGAATCAGACCTGACATACTCTAAGCAATAGCAGGCAAAGCATGGTAGGAACAAAACATGGCTCAATCAACTCCTACACATGCTAGTGGGTTTTAACTATTTACTGTGGCAATGACAGGTCATGCAGAGGAATGGGTTCAACTACCGCAGCATAAAGTAGCAGTTGAATCGTTGTTGCCCTAATGCAATAAATGAGAGCAGGAGCGAGAGAGTAGGATTGTATCGGAATGAACAAGGGGGGTTGCTTGCCTGGTAGATCAATAGGGGGCACTGCTCCACTAATAGGTGCTCCCGAACACTTTCCGGAGCAGGACCTATCGAGAAGGAACGGTGTTGAAAATCAAACACAAGTATATGCAACAATATGATGCATGATCATGGCATGAATATGTGATGTTGCTTGAGTTAATGCATCTAGCATTTATTTAGTTGAGGTCCATTTGAACCAAGGGTTCAAATGCAACTCCAAAATAAGCCCTTAAATATGCCATAAGTGTGTTTTCATATATATAGTATGTATAGGTTGGTTTGTCATGCATGAAAATGGTACAGATGGATAGATTGAATTTTTTTGATCATTTTTTATATATAAATTATTTCAATCTGAGCTACGGTTGAATTTCTATGGAATTTTGAAGTTTTGAACATTTTCTGGAATTTCCTGATTAATTTTAAACCAGAAAATGAAATATTGCGTCAGCATGACGTCCTGCCTGCATCAGCAGGTCAACGGAGCTGACCAGGTCAAACCTGACGTGTGGGGTCCACACGTCAGTGACCGGTTAGTTAATAGTGTTAATTAGAAATTAAACTAATCCTAACAAAAATATTAGCAGGGCCGGGCCCCACCTGTCATTGACCCTGGATAGTCAAACACCAGGTCAACAGTGGGGGGGGGGGGGTTAGACCGGTCAACCCCACCGGCGTTTAGCCGCCGGCGAGGCCGAACGCGACGGAGGGGCTCGGGATCACCGTTTCGGTGACCAAAAGGACTGCGAAGAGCACCGGGGCGTAGCCCGTGCTCTCCCGCATCTAGTGGGGTAAATAGGAGGAGGAGGGGTGGCCGGTGCTCGCCGGAGCGAGGCTCGCGGCGGCGGCCGGAGCACGGCCAAGTGCGAGTGAGGGCTGCGGTGCATGGGGAGGCGAGCGGAGAGGCTCTACGGCCTCCTAGCGTCACCAGGAGCACGGTGACGCGCGCGGTGCGGCTGGCTCGGCCCCTGGCCACGGTGGCGCCATGGCCGGCGGCGAGGTGTTACGGCTTCAGTCGAAACGGTGGCTGCGGTGATCGACAGGCAAGGGGAAGAGGGGAAAACGACGATGGAGCTCACAGCGGTCGCAGAGGGCGTCGAAGCGGGCTCGGGGAGGGCCAGACGGCGACGTACGGGCGCCGGCGATCTCGGGCGCTCGCGGTGGAAAACGGCGGCAACGAGGTCGAGGTAGGGCGTCCCCAGCTGCGTGGCTTGACGAAGACGAAGAAGGTGACATGGCGGAGCTCTAGGACACAACAGCGATGCGAGGGGAGCACAGTGGGCACGACTATGGCCAGCAGCGGTGACGACAGCGCTCGGGCGTTCGCGGGGAAGGGCGAGAGAGAGGAGGGGAGGCCACTGGAGAGAGGGAGAGGGAGTGAGAGAGGCCAAGGGGAGTGCATGGCGTCGTCGGGGGCCTCCAGCAGCGAGCGGGGAAGCAGGAGGTGGCGGCGGTGGCCGTGCGCGCGTCGGGCACGTGCTGTGCATCCGACTGGCGGGAGGAAGAAGACCTCCCTGCCCCTGGTGGGCTGGGCCGGCTAGATGGGCTGCCAGGTAAGGCCCAGGTACTTCTCTCCTTCTCTCTTATTTCTCTTTTCTATTTTCTGACATTTGTTTCTGTTTTTAAAATAATACTAAACTAATTTATTTAATTCTGTCAATTTTTGCAGGGGCCTAAGGAATTAATGCAAAGCCCCTCACCAAAATTCAGAATTATTGGACAATATTTCATATATATATAAATATTTATCCAACGCAAATAATTACTGGATTAATTCCAAATGGCCAAAATAAATATTTATGAGCTCCTAGAAATATTGGTTTGAATTTTACCGCTGCCCAATATTTTCAGAGAGAGACATGAACATTTTTTTGGACCCTTTTGGAGCAATTTTTATCTGGGTCATTTCCAGAAATGATTTCTGAGGGTTTTACAAATCCCCATTTCAAATTTAAATGGAATTTAAACATGATGCACACATGACTAGCTGGCCTTGAGCATACCAGAACTAGGGATGTGACAACTCGCCCCCACTTGAAAGAATCTCGTCCCGAGATTCGGGGGTCGACGGAAAGAAGGTGGGGTACTCGAGTCGAAGACGATCTTCACGCTCCCAAGTAGCTTCTCTCTCGGAATCATGAGACCACTGAACCTTGAGAAACTTGATGTTATGACGTCGGGTGACACGCTCTGCTTGATCAAGGATGCAGACAGGGTACTCTCGATAAGTGAGGTTATCTTGGAGATCAAGCGTTTCGTGGTCCACTCCGCGGATGGGATCCGAGAAGCAACGCCTGAGTTGAGAGACATGGAAGACATCATGAACTCGAGAAAGATGTGGTGGTAGTTCCAACTGGTAGGCAAACTCTCCTCCTTTAGCAAGAATGAGAAAGGGACCAATGTAATGAGGAGCCAACTTGCCCTTGATACTGAATCGATGGGTACCCTTCAAAGGGGTAACCCGAAGGTAAGCTTTGTCGCCAATTTCATAAGCCACTTCCTTATGACTACGGTCATACTGGCTCTTATGACGAGATTCGGCTGTTTTCAAATTCTCACGAATGATGCGAACTTGCTCTTCTGCCTCCTGGATCATATCCGGTCCAAAGAATTGTCTTTCACCGGTTTCTGACTAGTTCAAAGGTGTTCGACATCTTCGTCCATACAGAACCTCAAAAGGAGCTTTCTTGAGGCTGGATTGGTAGCTATTGTTATAAGCAAACTCGGCAAAGGGAAGACACTTCTCTCAATCCATACTGAATGAGATAACACAAGCCCTAAGCATGTCTTCAAGAATTTGGTTGACCCTTTCCACCTGACCACTTGATTGAGGGTGGAAAGCGGCACTGAAGGAAAGATGGGTGCCCATGGCAGTTTGGAAACTCTCCCAGAAATGAGAAGTGAAAAGACTACCACGGTCTGAATTGATCTCTAGTGGAACACCATGAAGTGACACTATTCGAGAAATATATAAGTCAGCGAGCTGACTAGCAGTGATACTCTCTCGAAAGGTAGGAAGTGAGCCACTTTGGAAAGACGATCAATGACTACGAAGATAGCATTATTCCCTCTCTTGGTCCTGGGAAAACCGGTGATGAAGTCCATACCAACTTTATCCCATTTCCACTCAGGAATAGCTAAAGGTTGAAGGGTGTCAGCAGGTCTCTGATGCTCTGCCTTCACGCGACGACAAACATCATAGTTAGCAATAAATTGAGCAATTTCTCTCTTCATCCTAGTCCACCAGAACCTCTGGCGCAGGTCCTGATACATCTTAGTACTACCGGGATGAATCGTGAGAGGAGATTCATGCGCCTCCTTAAGGATTAATTGTCGAAGATGTTGATTCTTGGGAACCACCAAGCGACTCTCAAAGAAAACAACACCACAATCATCTATAGAGAAACTACCACCAACTCCCTTGTTAATGTTTCTCTTGATCCGGGAAATTCCCGTATCCTGCTTCTGAGCAGAGATGATCTGATCCACAAGAGTAGGTTTCGCCACCAAGGTAGAAAGGAATCCATGAGGAGCAATGTGAAGATTAAATTTACACAATTCTTCATGGAGAAGTGGTTGGCCCTGCTGCAACATGAGATTGTTGCAATAGGACTTACGACTTAGCGCATCAGCCATGACATTCCCCTTGCCTGGGGTGTAGGTAATCCCTAAGTCGTAATTTGAGATCAACTCCAGCCAACGTCTTTGCCTAAGGTTCAAATCTGGTTGGGTGAAGATATACTTGAGACTCTGGTGGTCGGTGTAAATCTCGCAACATTTACCGAGAAGGTAATGTCGCCATGTCTTAAGTGCATAGACTACGGCTGCAAGCTCTAGATCATGTGTAGGATAATTCTCCTCATGTGGATGCAACTGTCGAGATGCATAGGCAATCACATGGCGATCTTGCATAAGAATGCAACCTAGTCCCTGTCGTGAGGCATCACAATAGATAACAAAGTCCTTAGTGAAGTCCGGTGGCACAAGTATGGGAGCAGAAGTCAGGCGTCTTTTCAGTTCCTGAAAACTGTGCTCACACTTTGGGACCACTCAAACTTTTTATCTTTCTTCAGAAGTTCCGTGAGAGGTTTGGCCACTTTGGAGAAGTTCTCAATGAAGCGGCGACAATAACTGGCTAGACCAAGGAAACTCCTAACTTGCTTAACTGTTTCAGGCGGAGTCCAATCAAGAACGGCCTGAACTCTCTCAGGATTGACGGCAATGCCCTTACCAGATATCACGTGGCCTAGGTAGGTCACTTCTGGCAAACAAAATTCGCACTTGGAGAACTTGGCATAAAGGCGGTGCTCTCTGAGTTTTCCTAGCACAAGTCTAAGATGTTCGGCATGCTCTTCCTCATTCTTCGAGTAAATAAGAATATCATCGAGGTAAACCACGACGAACTTATCTAAGTACTCCATGAAGATCGAGTTCATCAAGCGGGAGAATGTAGCTGGAGCATTGGTTAGACCAAAAGACATGACGGTGTACTCGTACTGGCCATAACGAGTGCCAAAAGCCGTCTTAGGAATGTCCCCGTTTCTAATCTTGATTTGATGGTAGCCTAACCTCAAATCCATCTTGGAAAAGACTGAGGATCCAGCGAGCTGATCATACAGATCGTTGATCCTGGGGAGCGGATACTTGTTCTTTATCGTGACCAAATTAATAGGACGATAATCTACAACCATCCGGTCCGTACCATCCTTCTTCTTGACGAAGAGGACGGGGCAAGCCCAGGGAGAAGAACTAGGACGGATGAAACCCTTTTGCAAGGACTCATCAAGTTGTTTCTTAAGCTCGGCTAGTTCTAAGGGTGCCATCTTGTAAGGTCTCCTAGAAATTGGAGTGGTTCCTGGAATAAGATCTATGACAAACTCTACATCTCTGTTAGGTGGAATACCTGGCAGTTCCTCTGGAAAGACATCCGGAAAGTCACGGACTACCGAGATATCTTCAAGGTCTGGAAGAGGGCTGGCATTAAGAGAATAGAGTTGACGCTTTGCAACTCTGGTGGAGACAGTGACTATCTTGCCAGATGGATGTGTAAGTTGAACAGTCCTGGTGTAACAGTCAATCTTGGCATAATGAGCTTTCATCCAGTCCATACCCAAGATGATGTTATTATCTGTAGGCTTGAGGGCTATAAGTGATGCAAGGAATACAAGTCTGTCAACAAGGATTTCATTACCATGGCTTACGCTAGAAGTTTGCCATTTGGATCCAGGGGTTTGAATTACTAGTGGAGAAGGCATATCACAAAATGACATGTTGTGCAAGCTGTCATAGCTTTCGGAAATGAAGGAATGAGATGCTCCGGTATCAAATAGAACCGAAGCTGGATGACAGTTGACAAGGAGTGTACCAAGAACGACATCCGGATCATCATGAGCGTCTTTGGCTGAGACGTGATGCACACGTCCACGTTCAGTGGGAGCTGACTTGACACTAATCATCTTGTGTGATGGCTTACCATGGCCAACAGACTTCTCAGGCTGGGGTGGAGCATAGTTGGTTTGAGAGCAGTCATGGGCATAGTGTCCTGGCTCTCCGCATGTGAAGCAAATCCCTGAAGTTGGACGTGGACCCGCTTTGACAAGCGGTCTACCAGCAGGCCTGAGTGGAGTATGTAACGGAACTGGGTGAGGCACCACATAAGATGGCCTCGGTGAATATCCAGGTGGAAGAGCGGAGTTCGGAACCCAAATCCGGTGCTTCTGCGAACTAGAACCGGAGAAAGAAACCAAATCACGGGTGTGCTTACGAGACTCCTCGTAAGTGAGCTGAGCTGTCTCCGCATTAATGGCCTTGTTCACAAGAGCCTGGAATGTATTGCAATGGTGCAAGTGGAGATCACGACGCAACTTGGGGTTGAGACCCTTCCGGAACCTAGCCTGCTTCTTGGCATCCGTGGACACTTCTTCTGTAGCATAGCGGGCGAGGTTCTCAAACTCTCTACTGTAAGCATCAACAGCCATCTTACTTTGAGTGAAACTACAGAACTCTTCTCCCTTGCGGTCAATGAGAGCCTGAGGAATGTGATGCTTGCGAAAAGCCTCAGTGAAAACTCTCCAGGTGGTTATCTGGCCAGCTGGAAGCATAGCCTCATAGTTCTGCCACCAAATACTAGCAGGACCTTCCAGATGATAAGCAGCGTAGGTGACCTTGTCACTTTCAGCTACGTTCGCAGAACGCAGCTTGTGTGTAATACTACAGAGCCAGTCATCTGCATCGAGTGGCTCAATGGAATGATGGAAGGTAGGTGGTTTTAGACGAATGAAATCATAGATGGTCGCTTACTCTTTGCATTGATGTGCGGTGTTCTCCTCAATACGTGCTAACAAGCGGTTAGACTCTCACTTGTTCTTCTCAACCTCTAACATGAACTCTGCCAATGAAGACTTGTCGGGAGGATTCTCATCCCTACCATCTCCGTGGTTCCGGCTGCGGGCAACAGAACTTCGGTCAACCGGCAACATCCTGAAGAACGAAACCAAGGAAAACAAGGATGGATTAAGCATCAACTATAGGATGCAGAAGGTAGCACAATAATTTAGTATCTCTCAAACTCCTAGGACAATTCCGGCAGCATAACGGCAGTAAAATGCTCAGAATGAGACATCCTGCTAAAATGGGGTAGTAACATAATCAACATCATCACTCTAGGTTCTGAAATACTACTAAACAGACTACACCGGAAGTACTCGAACTGGGATATGACTCTGATCAACCAATCCTAAGAGACTACGGAGTAGTAACACGTGATCCTGATAGACAGAAGAGGAAACCTAGTTCCTTAACCCCGTAGGAAGGATAGGATGACTCAGATCAGAAGGACATGAGGTATAAGGAGTAAAAAGAGCCTTACGTTCCCTTCCACAATCAATTCCCTTACATAACTAAAGAATTTCTAGACTCAACTTCGACCAGGTTGGCTTGGAAATCCTACAGGCAGCCAGGCTCTGATACCAAAGCTGTCGGGACCCCGATTCTAAGTCACACCGATCTAGCATGTAACACCTCATATCACTTTGCGGCCTCACGCACGGTATCCCCACGGGTATCGCCTTACCATGGCCCGGGACCGTTTGCGCCTTTTGGCTCACGTATATGATAGTGTCGCTAGCATCCATATGACAGAGAACCCGGGCCGACATGGCTAGTCGTGAACCCAAAGTGGCACATACCTATGGAGACAGGCATACATGAATCACATCGAGCATGTCGATCAACAGCGTATGAATCCGGGCTGTAGCACTGGCTAACAGGACTCCGGAAGTCACCGCGTGACATTTCCCCAAAGGGACAGACATAGGAACAAAGTGGAACACATGCCGGCCAGTCAAGTGTTCTGAGCAGTAGTGCTGGGCTAGCAGGACTCCGGTGAACCGGGCTGTAGCGGACTACTATGGCTCAAGGTAGCACTAGACTACATTTCCCCATAAGAGAGGCTGCCAAGGATAAACAACTGGATTGTCGGATCCCACACATAGCAATACACGTCACACGTACGCATAACATGCAAGTATGTGATGTACAACATGGCATCACAACATAACGCAACTCATATAGATAAAGGCTCAGAAGAGCCACATAGCATCAATACAAATATGGGTCACATGACCCATCATTCAGAGCATACAAGCAACGGAAGCATTACATGTCTGAGTACAGACAACTACAAAAGAAAAAGGCTGAGAAGCCTGACTATCTACAAGTCCCTCCAAGGTACAAGATCGTAGCTGAGGTAACAAGCTACTCGTTGAAGTCCAAGCGGTACTACTAGTGAGACAGATGTCTCACTTGCAAAACATACAAAGCAAACGTGAGTACAAAGGTACTCAGCAAGACATACATCAGATCCTATCATACATGCATTTGTATCAAGAAGGTAATGTGGGGTTTTTAGTTACAGCAAGCCAGCTTTGACTCAGTGGCTATTCTGTTCTACGACAATGAGAAACTTCTTTGAGATGACGCAGCACACACGAGTCCACTAATCACCACTTCAATACACTACTATGGATTCATCCCCGTCCCTCCTACGAGAAGGCCATCCATAGCACTCACACTTGTTTTGAGCATTTTAGACTATCCACTTTAAGTTGTCTATGTACCACGTAAGCATCCAAGAAGTCCATAACCGAGGACACAGCTATTTGAATAGATCATGATAACCCTTCAGGGGTGTACTTCTTCACAGACGCTCTCGCCACTTACCGCCATGTACACGTCATGTATCTCGGCAACCTTCAAGCGGAAGCCTGGCGAGGGTGTCGGCCACGACCTGACTAACCACGCAAGACTCTAGTCCAGGTTTATCGCCTATTTGGGTTCCACCCGCAAGGAGATCCGGCCGGGGTGTCGCTCACGGCCCCAAACGATGTGAGCAGGGTTCCCAAGCCCACCATCCGGGTGCCACTTGGTACACCGTGCCACCTCTGCCTAGTCTGTCCCGATCCCGCCCTACCGGGTGCCACTCGGTAGAAAAATAGCACTACCTACAAACACCAGAAACTATTTGCAACTCCTGGACAGAGTTCAAGGCGGTTAATAAGTCGAGAGAGCTTGGAGCGCCCGGAGCCCAATGTGTGGTAGTAGCTAGTCATTGGACAACTTACACAGAACTCAGTTCTTAAGGACGGTCCCAATGAGACAACCCACCATGTACTCCTACATGGCCTCTCACCGCTACCTTTACCAAATCGTGTTCACACGCTTAACTCTCAGCACCAGAACATATCATAACACTCCAATTCATTCCCGATGAATCATACCTGACATACTCTAAGCAATAGCAGGCAAAGCATGGTAGGAACAAAACATGGCTCAATCAACTCCTACACATGCTAGTGGGTTTTAACTATTTACTGTGGCAATGACAGGTCATGCAGAGGAATGGGTTCAACTACCATAGCATAAAGTAGCAGTTGAATCGTTGTTGCCCTAATGCAATAAATGAGAGCAGGAGCGAGAGAGTAGGATTGTATTGGAATGAACAAGGGGGGTTGCTTGCCTGGTAGATCAATAGGGGGCACTGCTCCACTTATAGGTGCTCCCGAACACTTTCCGGAGCAGGACCTATCGAGAAGGAACGGTGTCGAAAATCAAACACAAGTATATGCAACAATATGATGCATGATCATGGCATGAATATGTGATGTTGTTTGAGTTAATGCATCTAGCATTTATTTAGTTGAGGTCCATTTGAACCAAGGGTTCAAATGCAACTCCAAAATAAGCCCTTAAATATGCCATAAGTTGTTTTCATATATACAGTATGTATAGGTTGGTTTTTCATGCATGAAAATGGTACAGATGGATAAATTGAATTTTTCTGATCATTTTTCATATATAAATTATTTCAATCTGAGCTATGGTTGAATTTCTATGAATTTTTGAAGTTTTGAACATTTTCTGGAATTTCCTGATTAATTTTAAACCAGAAAATGAAATATTGCGTCAGCATCATGTCATGCCTGCGTCAGCAGGTCAACGGAGCTGACCAGGTCAAACCTGATGTGTGGGGTCCACACGTCAGTGACCGGTTAGTTAACAGTGTTAATTAGAAATTAAACTAATCCTAACAAAAACATTAGCAGGGCCGGGCCCCACCTGTCATTGACCCTGGTAGTCAAACACCAGGTCAACTGGGGGGGGGGGGGTTAGACCGGTCAACCCCACCAGCGTTTAGCCGCCGGCAAGGCCGAACGCGGCAGAGGGGCTTGGGATCACCGTTCCGGTGACCAAAAGGACGGCGGAGAGCACCGGGGCGTAGCCCGTGCTCTCCCGCATCTAGTGGGGTAGATAGGAGGAGGAGGGGTGGCCGATGCTCGCCGGAGCGAGGCTCGCAGCGACGGCCGGAGCACGGCCAAGTGCGGGCGAGGGCTGCGATGCATGGGGAGGCGAGCGGAGAGGCTCTACGGCCTCCTGGCGTCACCAGGAGCATGGTGACGCGCGCGGGTGCAGCTGGCTCGGCCCCTGGCCACGATGGCGCCATGGCCGGCGGCGAGGTGCTACGGCTTCGGTCGAAACAGCGGCTGCGGTGATCGAGAGGCAAGGGGAAGAGGGTCAAATGACGATGGAGCTCACAGCGATCGCAGAGGGCGTCGAAGCGGGCTCGGCGAAGGCCAGACGGCGACGTACGGGCGCCGGCGATCTCGGGCGCTTGCGGTGGAAAACGGCGGCAACGAGGTCGAGGTAGGGCGTCCCCAGCTGCGTGGCTTGATGAAGATGAAGAAGGCGACAGGGCAGAGCTCTAGGACACAACAGCGATGCGAGGGGAGCACAGTGGGCACGGCTATGGCGAGCGGCGGCGACGACAGCGCTCGGGCGTTCGCGGGGAAGGGCGAGAGAGAGGAGGGGAGGCCACTGGAGAGAGGGAGAGGGAGTGAGAGAGGCCAAGGGGAGTGCATGGCGTCGTCGGGGGCCTCCAGCAGCGAGCGGGGAAGCAGGAGGTGGCGGTGGTGGCCGTGCGCGCGTCGGGCACGTGCTGTGCATCCGACTGGCGGGAGGAAGAAGACCTCCCTGCCCCTGGTGGGCTGGGCCGGCTAGATGGGCTGCCAGGTAAGGCCCAGGTACTTCTCTCCTTCTCTCTTATTTCTCTTTTCTATTTTCTGACATTTGTTTCTGTTTTTAAAATAATACTAAACTAATTTATTTAATTCTGTCAATTTTTGCAGGGGCCTAAGGAATTAATGCAAAGCCCCTCACCAAAATTCAGAATTATTGGACAATATTTCATATATATATATAAATATTTATCCAACGCAAATAATTACTGGATTAATTCCAAATGGCCAAAATAAATATTTATGAGCTCCTAGAAATATTGGTTTGAATTTTACCTCTACCCAATATTTTCAGAGAGAGACATGAACATTTTCTTGGACCCTTTTGGAGCAATTTTTATCTGGGTCATTTCCAGAAATGATTTCTGAGGGTTTTACAAATCCCCATTTCAAATTTAAATGGAATTTAAACATGATGCACACATGACTAGCTAGCCTTGAGCATACCAGAACTAGGGATGTGACAATAAGAAGCCCAAATATAATCTCCCTCGCACTGCGGAGGTTCGGTCGTGTGAATGGCCTTGTGATGAATTCTTGAGAGCAACCGGGATTCATGATGACTTTTATAATTTGGCTGAGAATGTGGGCCCCATCGACTTCCTTCGCGATCAGCGCGAACAGTATCTCCTACTCACTAATATTCTTGTGCAAAATTTTCATTTCCATGCTAGGAGATCGCCACTTTCGATGGATTTTTACTTATATTATGAGTTTAAGGAGAAGTCACTTTATAATTTTTGTGCGGTTTGCAAGTTACCCTTTCCGGGCAGCATAGAGGAACCGCATCGTAATGATGTGGAAGGATTTATTGATATTATTGCTGTAGGGGAAACAAGGAAAGTTTCCGATGCAAGAATTACTAGCATACATTTTCCTGTTCTATGTTAATTTCCAATATTTGGTAGTAGATGCTTGATTGGTCGTGGGAACAGTGGAAACCTTAGTTCCCCTGATATTGTTATTTTGCGCCATGCCTTGTTTCGTGATGCTTCTTTCAGTTTAGGCGCTATTGTTGCTAAACGGTTAAATCTGAACCGTACGAAGGGTCCCATCTTTGGAGGCATCTTTGCTTTGTGCCTTGCTGCACAGTTTAACATACCTATTAGGCATTATGAGAAAGAGGAAAAGTTGATGCCTCCTATTTTTCTAGATTACAAAAGTATGGTAGCACATGATTTTATTGTTAAGGATAAGAAGAAGATGCTTAAATATAGACTGATATTTGATAAAAATTACTTTGAGACTATTACCATGACTGATCCCTCTTTGTTCAACATATTTTTAGGCATGTACCTTGTTTTGTCGGAGGTCGTTTATGCATACTGGAGTGTGACACCAGCTCCAGAGCCTGAGCCGGAGCCACCCCTTGACCCTTATCGACTGTCCGTTTATCGGAATCCGGAGGAGATCGCCAACCAGTGGCACCCAGAGGATACTCCTCCGTACACCGGAGAGGGCAACTTTGAGCCGTGGCCATAGACCAACTTAGGCCAAAAGCCTAAGCTTGGGGGAGTATGTATTTCTCACCGACATTACATTCATGTTCACACACTCATGCCAGTTGTCGGTGCTCATACTTTTTCATTGTATCATCCATGCTAGTTTATTTTTTTAAGCTTTATTCTTGTGTGTTTGAAAAACCTTAAGAAAAATAAAAAAAAATACTTGTAGCTTTTAGCTAGTTTACTTTCCATGCCTGTAGTAGTAATAATTAAAAGAAAACCCAAAAAGATTTCTCGTTCTTCTTTTGCTTGTTGGGAGCTTTCCCGTGTAAATATTTCTTTTCTTTTCTTTTCTTTGGGGGTCGAGAGGAGAAGACCATAATGAAAATGTTGAGTGGCTCTCATATGCATTATTGTTGATCTAACACAGAGCCCATATTACCTTGTCTTCTCCCTTGAATTGAATGTTTGCAGATTCCAGTTTAGTCCAATGCACGCGCACTATTATTATTATCCACACCGTTTGGTTGTGCAAGTGAAAGGCAATAATGACGATATATGATGGACTGCTTGAGATGAGAGAAGCTGGTATGAACTCGCTTGTTTTTGTAAATATGATCAGTTCATCGTTCCTGATTTAGCCTATTATGAATGAAACATGTTTGCTATGACAATTAGAGATTATAGTTGCTCATGCCATGCTTAATTTTCTTGGAGTTTATAATGGTTTACCTTGCGTGCCAACATGCTATTATAATGGTTGTGATGTGGTATGATAGGGTGGTATCCTCCTTTGAACGATTCGAGTGGATTGACTTGGCACATGTTCACGCATGTAGCTGAAACAAAATCAACATAGCCTCCACGATATTTATGTTCATGGTGAATTATATCCTACTCAAGCTTGCATTCAGTGTTGATTAATTTTAATGCATGTTCATGACTGTTGTCGCTCTCTAGCTGGTCGCTTCCCAGTCTCTTTCTAGCCTTTACTTGTACTAAGCGGGAATACTTCTTGTGCATCCAATTCCATAAACCCAAAAGTTATTCCATATGAGTGCATCATGCCTTCCTATATGTGGTATCTACCTGCCATTCCAAGTAAATTTGTATGTGCTAAACTCTAAACCTTCAAATGAAATTCTGTTTTGTATGCTCGAATAGCTCATGTATCAACTAGGGTTGTCTATATCTTCCATGTTAGGTGGGTTATTCTCAAGAGGAGTGGACTTCGCTCCTCACTCACGAGAAAATGGCTGGTAACAGGGGTGCCCAGTCCCATGCTCAAATCAAATCAAAATAATTGCAAACAAAACTCCCCCAGGATTGTTGTTAGTTGGAGGCACCCATTGTTTCAGACAAGCCATGGATTGATGTTTGTTGGTTGTAGGGGGAGTATAAACTTTACCATTTTGTTTGGTAACCGCCGATAATGCTTGTAGCATGGAAGATATCGAGATCTCTCGGTTGTTATGTTGACAATAAAAGTATACCAGTCAAAATATTATTTATCTCTATTTCAAAACCGAGCTCTGGCACCTCTACAAATCCCCGCTTCCCTCTGTGAAGGGCCTATCTATTTACTTTTATGTTGAGTCATCATCCTCTTATTAAAAAGCACCAGTTGGAGAGCACCGCTGTCATTTGCATGTATTATTATTAGTTTACATTGAGTATGACGGGATCTCTTTTACCATGAATTACAATTTCCAGTGAGTCCTAGAACTTTAGAGGTGCTCTGCATTTATGTTTTGTGGTCTCAGAAAGGGCTAGCGAGATACCATCTTGTTATATCATATTATGATTGTTTTGAGAAAGTGTTGTCATCCGAGATTTATTATTATTGCTCGCTAGTTGCTTATGCCATTGATATGAGTAAACATGAGACCTAAATGTTATTGTGAATATGGTTAGTTCATAATCTTTGCTGAAAACTTGAATGCTGGCTTTACATATTTACAACAACAAGAGCAAACATAGTTTGTAAAAGTTCTTCTTTATCACTTTCAGTTTATCAACTGAATTGCATGAGGACAAGCAAATGTTTAAGCTTGGGCGAGTTGATACGTCTGCAACGTATCTACTTTTCCAAACAGTTTTGCCCTTGTTTTGGACTCTAACTTGCATGGTTCGAATGGAACTTACCCGGACTGACACTGTTTTCAGCAGAATTGCCATGGTGATATTTTTGTGCAGAAATAAAAGTTCTCGGAATGACCTAAAAATCAACGGAGAATATTTTTGGAATATATAAAAATACTGGCGAAAGAATCAAGGCCAGGGGGTACACACCCTGTCCACGAGGGTGGGGGGCGCGCCCCCTACCTCGTGGGCCCCCTGGTGCTCCACCTACCTCAACTCCAACTCTATATATTCATGTTCGGGGAGAAAAAAATCAGAGACAAGGATTCATCTTGTTTTACGATACGGAGCCGCTGCCGAGCCCTAATCTCTCTCAGGAGGGCTTATCTGGAGTCCGATCGGGGCTCCGGAGAGGGGAATCCGTCGTCATCAACCTTCCTCAGTAACCAATTTCATGATGCTCACCGCCATGCATGAGTAATTCCATCGTAGGCTTGCTGGACGGTGATGGGTTGGATGAGATTTATCATGTAATCGAGTTAGTTTTGTTACGGTTTGATCCCTAGTATCCATTATGTTCTGAGATTGATGTTACTATGACTTTGCTATGCTTAATGCTTGTCACTAGGGCCCGAGCGCCATGATTTCAGATCTGAACCTATTATGTTTTCATGAATATATGTGAGTTCTTGATCCTATCTTGCAAGTCTATGGTCACCTCTTATGTGATATGATCCGTTAACCCCGAAGTGACAACAATAGGGATACTTACTGGTGATGACCGTAGTTTGAGGAGTTCATGTATTCAGTAAGTGTTAATGCTTTGGTCCGGTACTCTATTAAAAGAGGCCTTAATATCCCTTAGTTTCCAATAGGACCCCGCTGCCACGGGAGGGTAGGACAAAAGATGTCATGCAAGTTCTTTTCCATAAGCATGTATGACAACATTCGGAATACATGCCTACATTACATTGATGAACTGGAGCTAGTTCTGTGTCACCCTATGTTATAACTGTTGCATGAGGAATCGCATCCAACATAATTATCCATCACTCATATAATGCCTACGAGCTTTTCACATATTGATCTTTGCTTACTTACTTTTCCATTGCCACTGTTACAATCACTACAAAACCAATACTGTTACTTTTGCCACCGTTACCGTTACTTCCATATTACTTTGCTAGTAAATACTTTGTTGCAGATATTAAGTTTTCTAGGTGTGGTTGAATTGACAACTCAGCTGCTAATACTTGAGAATATTCTTTGGCTCCCCTTGTGTCGAATCAATAAATTTGGGTTGAATACTCTACCCTCGAAAACTGCTGCGATCCCCTATACTTGTGGGTTATCAATATCATGTTCTTGGAAGTAGTGCACAACTTTCTTGAGGCCATAAGAAGGCCGAAAAGTAGCTTTTGTATGCCAGAATATCTTGATCTAGCCCCCTGCAAGGGGGAACTAACAAAATAAACCGGGTGCCGCACCACCTTCTTCTTCTGTTCAACTTCGCCCGCTTGCACGGGCCCCGTCTTGGCGGGACCAGGCTCCGCCGGGGGTTCTGCCTTGCCAGCATCAGGCCCTGCCAGGGAGAGCTCCGGCCTATTATCTGAAGGCTCTGCCGCTACCGCTGCTTCTTCCTCAAATTCCCTCTGTGCCACTAGCGCAGCGCTAACCACTTGATTCGTTGCCGCTAGGTATAGCAGCAATGGCTCTTGTGGTTTAGGTGAGACTAGTATTGGCGTGGAGGAGAGGTATCTCTTCAAATCTTGCAGCGCCGCCTCTGCCTTCGGAGTCCATTTTATTGGACCCGCCTTCTTCAAAAAACTTTGAAGAAGGGGAGGGCGCGCTCAGCAGATTTGGAGATGAACCTACTTAGAGCAGCGACACTGCAGGCTAGCCTTCGAACATCTTTGACTCGTCTTGGCACCTCAATCTGCTCTATTGCTTTGATCTTATCAGGATTTGCTTCGATTCCACGTTGAGACACAAAGAACCTGAGAAGTTTGCCGGATGGAACGCCAAATACATACTTCTCTAGGTTGAGCTTGAGGTTGATCTTGCGTATGTTGGTAAATGTTTCGTCCAAATCTTGCACGAGCGTGGCCTTGTCTTTGGTTTTGACTACTATATCATCCATATAGGCTTCCATATTTATATACATCTAGGGCTCAAAACCAATCTGGACCGCTCGGGCAAATGTTGAACCCACGCTCTTCAACCCGAAAAGGCATCCGTTTGAAACAGTACGTACCACATGGGGTGATGAACGCAATTTTCTCTTCGTCTTCCTTCATCATGAAGATCCGGTGGTATCCTGAGTAGGCATCGAGGAATGATAGCAGGCCACACCCGGCAGTGGAGTACACGATATGGTCAATGCATGGCAATGGTAAAGGATCCTTTGGACATGCCTTATTGATGTCTGTGTAGTCAATACATAGCCTCCACTTCCCATTTGCCTTACGCACTACCACTGGATTGGCCAACCACGTGGGGTGGAGCACTCCTCTGACCAAGCCTGCCGCCTCCAACTTCCTGATTTCTTCGATAATGAACTCTTGTCGCTCCAAAGCTTGCTTTCTGACCTTCTACTTGATGGGCCGCGCATGGGGACAGACAACAAGGTGGTGCTCAATCACCTCCCTGGGAACATAGGGGATGTTGGATGCTTGTCATGCAAACACATCGACATTCTCCTGCAGGAAGGTGACGAGCGCGCTTTCCTATTTGCTATCGAGGGTGGAGCTTATGGTAAAAGCCCCACCCGTGCCATCCTCCTTGACGGGCACCTTCTTAGTTTCTGGCGGGGCCGCCTTGGACCTCTTGCTCCCATTGGCGGAACTCTCTGGCACGTCCTCAACGATAATGTTGCGCTCTAAAGAGGCGCGTTTGCCGGAGGAGGTGTAGGAGCCCTTGCAGGGGTCGGAAGTCTTGCCGGAAGGGGCCTTTCCGGAAGAGGCAGAGGTCTTGCCGGTTTTCTTCACTCCCCGGGCCTCAGCGACAGGAATAGGCATCTTGGCGGCAGCCGCTGCAACTGCCTCCCGGTAGAGTTGGTCGGCGCAGATAAGCGCGTCCTTCTTATCGGAGGGGACAGTGATGATGCTCATCGGCCGGTGCATCTTCAACGTGTTGTAAGCGTAATGTGATGCCACCATAAACTTGGCCAGCGCTGGGCGCCTGAGGATTCCATTATAAGGCAAGGGGATCCTGGCTACGTTAAAAACGATCTTCTCCGTCTGATAGTTCAGCTCGCCCCCAAATGTGACGGGCAACATGACCTTGCCCTTCGGCTGACTCCTCCCCGGATTGACCCCTTGAAACGCGCCCGTCTCCTCGAGGTCTCCATCGGGGATCTATAGCCCTTCGATCACAGCGGGTGAGATCAAATTCATACCGGCCCGCCGTCAACTAGTACTTTCGTCACCTTGAGGTTGCGTATCGTTGGGGAGACCAACAACGGCAAACACCCGACCACAGTTGTGCATTCAGGGTGATCCTCGTTGTCAAAAATAATAGGCGTGCTGGACCACTTCAGTGGCCTCTGGGCATCGAACGATGGCTCCGCCACAGTGACTTCATGTGCCCACTACTTTAGTTGGCGGTGAGAGGTGTGCAGTGAGGCGCCACCGTCGACACACATGGCCTCCGTAGCTTTCTAGAACTCATGCTCGCTGGACTCGTTGTCCTCATCATGATCATCCTCCTCCTCCTTGTCGTGGTCCCGAGCGGGCCTTTCTTGTTGATTATCCTTGTCGTGGCGGCCTCCCCGACTGCCACGCTTCTTGCCGGACCCTTCAGCACCATCCTGGCCTTTCTCCTTGTCGCGCCTCTCATATTCAGTTTTCTGCTTCTCTGCAAGCAGCTCAACCCGCCGAGAATTCTGGAGGTCGTGGCCTTTGGTGCGGTGGATCTTGCAATACTGCTTGTCGGAGCCTCCTGGCTTTTCGGCAACCGCCAAATCCCGGCAGGCGGCGCACCCGGCAACTTCTTTGCCGGTGTCATCAACCTTGGTCTTCATGGCGGCGCCGGGGTCACCGAATTCCTTGACGGCAAGCATGGTCTTGCCCTTACGCTTCTCGTTGTGGCGTCGGCCCTTCCTTGCCGGGGCGACGACATCTTCGTCTGTGGAGTCGGTTTCCACGCCGGCATCTTCACCAGGGTACTTCCTTCCTTCTTCAGCCCGAGCGCACCTGTCAGCCAAAACATACAGCTCGGCTACATCCTTAACCTTGTCCATCGCCAGCTCCTCGCGCATCTTGCGGTTGCGCACATTCTGATGGAATGCACTAATGACAGCGGCGGGATGAACATCTGGGATGTTGTACTGCACATGGATAAACCTTTGTATGTACTTGCACAGGGACTCGCCGTCCTTCTAGTGGATGACATGCAAATCACTCGCCTAGCTAGGATCTTGGTGGCCTCCGGTACAGGCACCAACAAAGTCGTGGCATAGATCCGACCAAGAAGAGATGGAATCCACTGGCAGGTGCATCAACCAGGACATGACGCTGGGCTTAAGTGCCAACATGAAATAATTGGCAAGCACCTTATCGTCACGAGCCCCGACAACTTGCATCGCGATGGTGTAGATGCTGAGGAACTCCGACGGGTGAGTCTTGCCATTGTATTTTTCTCCGACCTCAGGCTTGAACATGCGGTGGGTGGGCCACTTGAACTGCCGCAGCTCACGGGTGAAAGCTGGACAACCCACCTCATAAGGTAGGTCACTGGCACCCCCCGGCGCTGGGCAGTCCACAGTGGGTCCCGCGCGCCTATCTGACTGATGGTGCGTGTCTCACCGCCGCTCGATAGTGGTCCGAGCGTCTTCCTGAGCTCGCTCCTGAAGGACTTGGCATTGGTCGTGGCAGGCTCGCGGGTCAGACGACGCCGTAGAAATGTTGTCGTGGGCGTCAGCCCGGTGAGCCGGCGGCTGTTGTCGCGACCGTGGGGGAGGAGAGTGCACCATGGTCAGAGTGTCCCCGGTCCTCCCACCGCCGACATGCACTGGCTCGACAGGACGCCGACACAAAGGCCCTGCTGGGCGCGGCTCATCTTTGTTGGCGAAGCTGACGAGGCTTCGAATGGTGGCCCTCCACTTGTCGAGCTTCTCCGTTGCTGGGGGGCAGTCGAGGAGTAATTGCATGCATGCCAAGGCTTCCGCTGGCATGGGTGGTGGCGTAAGCTGCATGGACCGTGATGCGCTTCGAGTTCTAACCATGTTAGAAGGAGCTCTATCACGGTCTCGCTGTCGCGCGCCGTTTCTGCCAGCGTCTGGGCGCGCATGCCGGCCCGGTGCGTCTTTAGAGTGACGCAAAGGGCTCTTCCCGCAGCGGTGTCCGGGGGCACCGACGTCGCGGTGTTGCTCGTCATGCGCGGCCTGGGAAGGTCGCGGCGCAGGCACTGGCTAGGGCGTCCAGGAGGTCGCCGCGCCACCCATGGGTAGCATGGCCCCGCCCCTGGGCCCAGCAGCGCGCGGCTCGTCGTCTCGGGCACGCACAACGCCGCTCGCCTGGCTCCGATTGCCGGAGTGTCATGGATGCTCACGGGCCACGTCTCCTCCACCATCCGCGACTGCTCCGTCGCCCGCCTGCGCCAGGATGGGTGGTTCGGCTCTAGACGAGCCGATCGCCATGATTGCCTTCTTCTTGGGAGCCATCGTGGCGAGTGAGTCGAGGAGTTGGCCTCAAAACGGATTTCTACAGCCTCAGCACCCCTACCTGGCGCGCCAAAGATGTCGGGGTTCTAGAATGACACCTATGGGATCCCTTGTCGAAATCCCTTCTACGGTTGCGGGGTGTGGGGCTGCACAAAGAGTCGGTCTAGAAGATCAACTCGGTGGAGTTTTTTACCCAGGTTCGGGCCGCAAGCGATGCATAAAACCCTAGTCCTGCTTTGTGTGTATTCAGTGTTCTTGAGTTCTTGAACTAGTTGCGGTGCATGCCAGTCCAAAAAGTCTGAATCCTTCCTCTGTGCGCCTCGGGCCTCCTTTTATATGTCAAAGGGGTCGCCACAGTGGCACACATGAGGTGGAAAGTATGTACAATGTACAAGTTTATCTCCTGACATCCTAGGACAAACGCATTTAATGCACCTCCTATGTGTCCTCTTGCTTTATCAGGGACGGTAAAGAGGCCCATCCCGTCCATCGCCGCCTCACCTTGCTTCGCCGGGCGTCCCAGGTGACGAGGCATGCAACGCCATGTTGGCTGGCTAACTGCTGAGCTGGTGCAGTGGCAGGGTCTTCACAAAGATCTGCATGCCACCACGCAGGTGCTTGGCTGGTTGGCTTAGAAGCTGCATGCTGCCATGCAAGCGTGTGCCTATTTGGTAGGCTGGTCGCCACGTTGGAACGGGCACGGGGCAGCGAAGCTCTGGTAAGTGCGGGCCTGGCTTTGGCTTTGTAGACACCCCCGGCAAGGCCCTTGCCGGGATCTCGTGGGAGTCCCTGTCAAGGATCTTGCCAGGGCGGGGTTGCGACCGTCCCCGGCAAGGGTCTTCTCAGTGTCAAAACCGGCGGATCTCGGATAGGGGGTCCCGAACTGTGCGTCTAAGGTCGATGGTAACAGGAGGCAAGGGACACGATGTTTACCCAGGTTCGGGCCCTCTCTATGGAGGTAATACCCTACTTCCTGCTTGATTGATCTTGATGAATATGAGTATTACAAGAGTTGATCTACCACAAAATCGAGACCGCTAAACCCTAAAAGACTAGCTTGTATGACTATGGTAATGATTCATCCCCCTCTAGACTAAGTCCTGCGGTTTATATAGACACCGGGAGGATCTAGGGTTACACAAGGTCGGTTACAGAGAAAGGAATCTTCATATTGGGTTGCCAAGCTTGCCCTCCACCCCAAGGAGAGTCCCATCCGGACACCGGAGAGAGTCTTAGGTCATGTTTCTTCACATCCCATCAGTCCGGCCCATGGCTAACAGGCCGGACGCCCGAGGACCCCTTAGTCCAAGACTCCCTCAGTAGCCCCTGAACCTGGCTTCAATGACAAGGTATCCGGCGCGTAGATCTGTCTTTGGCATTGCAAGGCAGGTTCCCCTTTCCGAATACTTTAGGATAGTCTTCGGACGAAACGACTGTGTCCGGACCTGCAACACAAGTACCATAGCCGTAGAGTATAGTATTTTACGAGTCCAATCTGCTGATAATTTTTATAACGTGACATTATGCTCGCCCGGTTATTTATTTCGAACCGTTTCCCATGGCGCCGTTCCATGTTTCGAGGCGTGGTTGTTATTGGCACGTCCTGTCGAAGCAGAGACCGTGTCCCCTTATTACGGGATTCTCATCAATAGGAGCGTGGGTAACCCAACCGCCCTGTTGGAAAGATTCCTTAGGAATAGGCAAGTCTTGAGGCTCAGGAGGTGGCGTTCAATACCCGCTGCCTTTATAAAGGAACCAAGGGCCGTCTTTTTACGCCAAACCTCTCCTCAGCCTTTCCAACCTCGAGTTCTAGCACCCAAGGTTCGACTTCATTCCTCCAAGCTTCCCCATCATGTCCGGACCCAGCCCTCAAGGTTGGTGGGTGGCTTCCTCCGTTACAACGGAGGATATCGCAAAGCTTTGAGCGGCTAGATACCTGACCGTGGAGATCCCCCACAGGCTTCCTGCTCAAGGACAGGTTATTCCGACCCCCAAATCCTGTGAGAGGGTTGTATTCATCTCTCACTTCCTCCGAGGGCTAGGGTTCGATCTCCACCCCTTTGTCCGAGGGCTAATGTTTTATTATGGACTAGATTTTCACGATCTAGCTCCGGATTCTTTCCTCCACGTCTTGGTGTTTATCATCACGTGCGAGGCCTTCCTCCGAGTCGCCCCACACTTTGGCCTATGGCTCAAGACCTTTAGTGTGAAGCCTAAGGTAGTCGACGGGAATAGGCGGAGTGTGGCGGTGCTGCAGTAAGCAAGCTCACCAACACTTTTGGCCAAAAGGCTCTTTCACCGAAACTTCCAACCAATGGCAGCGAGAGTGGTTTTACATCACGGAACCCTGTAGTACCAAGTGGGTAGCTATACCTGCGTTACGTTCCGGCCCTCCGTTACAGCTTGCATCATGGATCAATAAGGGACTGGACTGGGGATCAGTTGATGAAGTGTAGACTCTACAGAGCCGCATCTGAATCCTCCTTGAGAAGGACATCGATCTTGTTGATGTGATTCAAGTAATGCTAGTCCGCCGAGCTCTACCATGCTAGCGTAGGCCTCTCCGCATGCGGGAGTTTAATCCGGAAGGGCCACGGACCCTCCAACACTTCTTCGACATTACACACAAAGGGATGTGGAAATGTTCTTTGGGAAACGAAAACATTGGCCGGACACCACTGAGGACGCCGGCCTCGACTGCAACCATCCAGATACCCCGGTACACACTTGACTTCCGAACACTTTGTATTTAAGTATGCCGTAATACATTACTGAGCAAACTATCTTCTTCCAGGGCTGGATAAAGAAAGTGGAACTAATTAGGTGTTCGACCCCCCTTCCCAAAGGCTCAATGGATCTCGTATTAACAAGGATGCTGGCCCCAGCTCCATACCAGATGCCTGTGAAGGAGAGCAAGGCGGAGAGTGGGAGGACCAAAGATGGCCTCCATCCCGAAGGTATATCGGACATTATGTCCGGGGGAGTCAAGATTCCATCGTTCGAAGACAAAAATGAAGGGGAAGTCAACGTCTCTTCCCCCCATGGAAAGAGAAGGGCCGCCTCCGAAAATTGGGAGGAAAAGGCTCCTAAGCGAGGCAAGATGCCTTTGTCGGGTGGCTCGGGCTCAGAGGATGACATCATCGCACAGTCCCATGACGAGGACAAGCCTGAGGCCAAATCATAAGTGAACAAGGGTGTTTTAAATATGTCCCGTTCCTTTCTTGTAACGTCTAGAATATATGTTTTTTGCAGTTCAGCACGCAGTCTTCTTCAACAATCCTCTTCCTCGGGGGACTTTCTCCCGGAGATGATGGAGAGCGAGATGCCTCCATCGGTCTCCTCGCCCAATAGGGCGGACGACTTTAAGGTGTCATCATGGAGGGTCTCCCTCGATCAACAAGAGGTGCAAGGGATGACGAAGACACTACCCGAAGGGGATACTTCGGTAGCCCAGGGTCCGGGGACCAATAATGGAGGTCTCGAGTAGTCCGGTCTACAGCCGGATGCGAATAAACAGATTCCTTCAAAGGGAGGCCGTATTCCTTTAGCAGCTTCCGGAGACCCATAAGCGCCAGATTTGATGAACATGCTGCGGCAGGCGTCTGTCTCAGAGGAACATCGTACCTTGATGGGCATAGTGGTTGAAAAGGTCCTGTCCATGAAAAGCGGATTGAATGAGGCCTTCGTGAGCCTGCTAAGAGGCTTCGAGGTTTGTACTGTAACATGTTCGATTGTGTTTTATTCACAAAATACACCTGTGTATAGATAGTAGCCCCTGAGACTCGGGTTGGCTTCCCGAGGGAGGCGATCAGAGGATCAAAAGATATGCCCAGGAAATAATCTGATCAATTGGAATACACGATGTGACCTCCCCAGTAACTACCCGGTCTACAGAAGTTGCGGATTTGCAACACAATATTGATGAGGCGGAAAATGATATTGCGCTTATCAACAGGCGACTTGACGAGGTGCAAGGTATGTTTTTGGGGCAGCCACACTATGCACGCGTTTACAATATAAGCATGATGCGAAGATTTGTGTAATAAGATGTACATATCTGTAGATGGTGCTGCTGCAGTCGAGATCCTTCGAGCTGAGCTAGCCCGGGCCAAGGAGCAGGCCCGATTTAGTAATGCGGCTGCCGAAAATGCATTTACTGAGTTAAAGGCCGAACAGGCTGCTCGGCACCAATACGAGGAGAAAGTATCCTCGATGACGCTTGAGCTGAAGGAGCCGCTAGCCACTGCGGATTTCTCGAGAGGGATAATAAAGCCAAAATGGCTGATCTTGACAAGGCCTTACAAGAGGCAAGAGATGCCCGGTCCGAATCTAGAGCGGCCCAGGAGGAGATCCGGCAGGCTGGGGAGATCGCGGCTGGTAAGCCCTTTTTATTGCAAACTAAGTTTGGCGATCCGAATTATGCCCCGCTTAATCAAGTGTGGAGTTCTCTAGATGATTTGTTGGATTTGCCGAAGAGTGCTTCCGATGCGGCGCAATTTTACCAAGCGCAAGAAGGGTATGCAACGGAGAAGCTTTTCTGGTCGCAATTTGGTGCGTCAAAGCGCCCACTGTTGCTAAACGAGCAGATGAACCAATGGGCAGAATTGCACCGAATATCCGGCGCTGCCATGAAAGACGTCGTAGTCCGGCTGTGGCCGACCGAGCCAATTCCGGATAGTTATTTTGATTTGGTGCAGTGACTTGCTGCCGCGCATCGACGCCGTTAAGCGATCAATGTGCATTGAAGGTGCACGGATGGCCTTTGCCTGTGTGAAAACATACTGGACGAAGATGAAGGCCATCGATGTTGCAGCGAAGAGTCCACCCAAGGGCAAGGACCATCACGCACCAGAGCATTATTTCGAAGATGTCTTAGAGGCTGCCCAGTTGATAGAGGGTCAGTGCTCGAAAGATATGATATTTGAGTGAGATGTATTGACATTGTGCAAAATGGTATTATGAAGTAATAAAGTTTATTTTAGAGTTGCTTAAAAGCTTTGAATCCTCCTGCGTGGTCGTTTTTATATAATCTGAAAGATTTCCAATCGTCGGCTTCAGCCCCCTCGTAGGAAATATGGGGGTGTTCAGAAAAGCAATTGATCACTCTTAACCCAACTTCTTGGTCCAAAAAGGAGGAGGTGTCAATGTGGTGAACTAGGAAATCGGACTATAGGGCATTAACACTTTCACTTAGCCATAGGAGTTTTATGGTGGATCTACGATATAGATCCTATTATGTACGCAGTTATCCCAATGCGGTGCGTTACATGTATGACCCGAAAGAAGGTCCTTCGTATAATGCGGGGGAATCTCAAAAGATCCCATTAAGTCGTCGAGCGGTTGACCAGCTCTCGCCGCATCATGATAGTCTGTTTTCGGCTTTCTCTACTGAGGTGTTTGACCAGATGAACTGGAAACACAATCGTAGTAGTTCTCCCTTTACTACCCTAGCCGATAGAGCGGAACGTAAGGTAGCAAGCACAGGAGCCGGGCAACCCAACTATTGACCCAAGACATGATTCAGAGCTGATGCATATAAGGCCGAGCTTGCGACGCCGAAGTATGCTATGAAGCTGTTCGGACTTTATTGGCAACTTATTTTGTTCCTATGCCAAGCCCCTGGAAAGGTATGCCGGGGTGGGTGTGTGAAACAACCAAAAGGAGCAAAATTCGGTTCTTTATAGAAAAGTGAATACCGGATACAGAGTATATTGACTAGAACCTAAGTGACATGCCAATTGTCATTTTATAGATAATAACGCCACAACCCCGGCTATTTGACATGCTAGGGGTCGGCGGCTGAGGAAACATGCACTTTACAGGAGTGTGGTCTACAAAAAGTTATTTTGGACCTCCTGTCGAACGTCTGCGCCGCCTTTCCTCGGTGGAGGGGCTCCTCAACAGGAGTAGCCTTTGGGTGAATTTATGAACCCATACTCTGATACCGTCCATGAGATGACCAGCCTTTGCGCTACCTGTGGCAAAGGATGATGGAAAAAGAAAGAGTGATTTTTTAAAAAAAGGAAAAAGGAAGTAGTTTATGGGAGTACTTGTAGATCTGTCCATGTTGTGCTTCCGCCGATGCCCAGGCTATTTGAAGTGCATAGTTATGTATGCGCGGTACATATTTCGCGGGTATATGAGGCGGACGGCGAAAGCCTAACTGCTAGTCCTGCTCTGAACTTGGTCGATCCTATTGAATGGAGACCGGTGGCTTAATGGCCAACAAGGTATTCGGTTTAATTAGACCGCTTTGTACTTTGGCTGAGGGCGCCGTAGTGTGATCCTCAGTCCGGAGGGAGTGTTTCTCCTGCTCCCCTGTAGAGTTGTGTGTCACGTATACCATGTTCACTGTTTTTACTTCGGGGGGAAATTGTTTCTGACCCACGGTATTTGGTTGGTGACCCTCTTCGTCGTCGCTATCGTCTGGCGGCTTCCTCCCCTTGTGCTTGGCATTGATCTTGTCGGCCTGCTTGAAGACCCAACAACTTCTGTTGGTATGATTAGCTGGTTTGGTGGGGTGGCCATGAATCTGGCAAGGCTGGTCCAATATTTTGTCCAAATTGGATGGTCCATCTCTGTTAGCCTTAAATGTCTTCTTTCGTTGACCAGATTTGGGGCCACTGAATCCAACGTTAACCGCCGTGTCATGCGTTCTTTCGTTATCATTGCGGCGTTTGTATTTGCTGCGTCGTGGTTTGCCATTGCTGTCCGGACTTCGAAAGTGCCTGGATCGCTGGCGCTGTTGCTTTTACGAGAGATCCAGCTGTCTTCTCCCGCGCAAAAACAGGTCATCAGAGCGGTAAGGGCTGGCACGGATTTTGGTTTTTCTTGACCGAGGTGGCGAGCGAGCCACACGCCACGGAAGCTGTGTTTGAAGGCCGCTAGGGCTTCCGCGTCCGGACAGTCGATGATTTGGTTCTTTTTAACTAAGAACCTAGTCCAAAGCTTCCTGGCTGACTCTCCGGGTTGCTGGACAATGTGACTTAAGTCATCGGCATCTGGTGGCCGGACATATGTACCTTGGAAGTTTTAAAGGAAGGCCTCTTCCAAGTCCTCCCAGCCGCCAATAGAATTTTTGGGCAGGTTGTTTAGCCAGTGCCGAGCTGGCCCTTTGAGTTTTAAAGGGGGGGTATTTGATGGCATGGAGGTCGTCTCCACGAGCCATATGAATGTGGAGAATAAACTCCTCGATCCACACCACGGGGTCAGTTGCTCCATCATATGATTCGATATTTACGGGTTTAAACCATTCTGGGAATTCGTGACCCATTACTTCGTCAGTGAAGCAAAGAGGGTGTGTGGCGCCTCTATATCAGGCCGCATCGTGATGTAGCTCCGATGGAGTCTGTCTGCGGTGTTCGGCCCGTGCATGACTAGGCTTGCCACGTCCGAATAGATAGCCGCCGATAGGTGTCGAGGTACGTTCTCGCGATCCGTAGATCGATCTGGTATGCCCTGCTCTGTTGTTTAGGTCCTGCCGAGGTCATATCTATGACCACGAGCTATTTTATCTTTGCCTTTATAATGAGGCGGGGTGGGCTGGTGTTCGGCTTGAGTTGCCACTTTATCTCGACCACGTGGTAGTCGATCAATCCCATTGCATTGTGATGGTATGGGCTCCAGCACCTCATCATCGAACTATAGTAGCAATTTGCGCTTCGGGTAACTTTTGGCTGGGCACTTAAGGCCATATTCTTCAGCTGCCAGGACATCAGTCCATCTATCATTTAGCAGATCTTGATCAGCTTGAAGTTGCCGCTGGCTTCTTGCAGTGGCTATTAGCTGGCGCTTGAAGTGCTCCTACTCAAGAGGTTCTTCAGGCACGATGAAATCTTCGTTGCCGAGGCTCACCTCATTCTCAGAGAATGGCAGGTAATTACTATCCTCCGAGTCTTCGTTTATGGCCTGTTCATTAGGGCTAACTTGCCCATCTTCCCGATTGTCCTGTTCAACAGTTCGTTCGTCGGGATCTTCTCTGTCTTCGGCATCGTCCGGAGTGTTTTCGTCTCCCGTGCCGGTGTTGCTGTCTTTGATGTGGCGTGATTTAGAGCGGCACCGCTGACGTCGGCGCTTAGGCTGTGTCCCGGGAGGTTTATCCTTGACCGGGTCTTCTTTGTCGTCGCCATTAGGTTCTTTAGGTGTATCCACCATGTATACTCATACGAAGAGGTGGTCGTCCCGCGTACGTTAAATGGCGGGTTTTGGCCATGCTCCTCATCTGCATCGTTGTGCATACCGTCGATGTCTTTGGAGCCATAATCGAGCATGTCGGTTAAGTCTTCGACAGTGGCTATGAAGTGGGTGGTGGGTGCGAAGCAAAATTCCCTGTCCTCAGCTTTTAGTTTAAACCGGATATAGTTCGCCTATGAATCCCCTGCTAAGGATAGATTTTTTAATGAGTTCAGCACATCGCCCAAAGGTGAGTGCCAGAAGATGTCTGTGGCGCTGAATTCAGCGATCGATGACCAATTATGTTCAACATGCGCGGACGCACATAGTTCGGATCCTATAACCGGAAACGAGTCCGAGGTTCCGGTGATACTGGCATTACCAGAATTTAGGTCTGTGTGTGGCTCCAACGCCGTGGAGTCTGCGGCTTCCATGGCGGGGTTAAGCTTCCTGTCCTCGGATGGCGCGATCTGCTCCAGATCTAAGGCCAGAGCGGTTACAGGTGCAATTTCCTGGGTATGGCCCGATGAAAGATCTAAGTCATGTTCATCGAGGTGACGAGGAGCGATTGCCGTGGTATCGAGTCCGTGGAAGATCAAGTCTTCGCGGATATTCGCAACGTAGTTCAAGCTCCCGAATCTGACCTGACGGCCAAGGGCGTAGCTGTCGATCTGCTCCAGATGGCCAAGCGAGTTGGCCCGCAGTGCGAAGCCGCCGAACATGAAGATCTGTCCAGGGAGGGAGACCTCCCCTTGGGCAGCGTCGTTGTGGATGATTGAAGGAACCATCAAACCTTTTGAGGATGGCACAGTGGAACTCTCAATGAAAGCACCAATGTCGGTGTCAAAACCGGCGGATCTCGGGTAGGGGGTCCAGAACTGTGCGTCTAAGGTCGATGGTAACAGGAGGCAGGGGACACGATGTTTACCCAGGTTCGGGCCCTCTCTATGGAGGTAATACCCTACTTCTTGCTTGATTGATCTTGATGAATATGAGTATTACAAGAGTTGATCTACCACGAGATCGAGATGGCTAAACCCTAAAAGCCTAGCCTGTATGACTATGGCAATGATTCGTCCCCCTCCGGACTAAGGGCCAGTTCTTTTGGGCGATTCTATCAGAATCGCCCCCTTCCCAGCTTCCCCCAGAATCACCACTCCATATGTTTTTTACAATCCTAGATAATTAGACCTTAAGTAGATAGGATTGTAAAAAAATATGGAGTGGCGATTCTGGGAGAAGCTGGGGAGGGGGACGATTCTGGGAGAATCGCCGAAAAGAACTGGCCCTAAGTCCTCCGTTTTATATAGACACCGGGAGGATCTAGGGTTACACAAGGTCAGTCACAGAGAAAGGAATTCATATTGGGACGCCAACCTTGGCCTCCACGCCAAGGAGTGTTCCATCCGGACACCGGAGAGAGTCTTCGGTCTTGTTTCTTTACAGCCCATCAGTCCGGCCCATGGCTAACAGGCCGGACGCCCGAGGACCCCTTAGTCCAGGACTCCCTCAGGTCTTGCTGAGGGTCTTCAACTGCTGGTGCTCACCTAGGCCTGCAGGCCTTTGGTTTCCACAAAGATTTGCATGCCACCATGTAGGCGGTCCCGAGCCTCGGTCTTGATGCTTGTTGATGGCGTCATAACTCTCAGGCTCAAGGGTGGCAGTCTTGCTGGTGTTGGGCAAGTTGCCCCGGCAAGGCACTTGCCGGGGCCATGTAAGCCGCCCTGGGAAGGCTCTTGTCGGTGGAAGCCCATCTTGTCCCTGCCGAACCCGGCCGCAGGTGTGGCTACGACTGCCCATGCACAAGTAAAGGGGTACAGAAGGGCCCCTACTTTTGTACACCGACACTTATTCACCCATCAAGGTGCTTGCTCTAACTTTCCAGGGTTATATTGGTCGCACATATCTTGCAACTGATGCTTTGCATTGCTTCTACATTGTTGCACTACCATTAGCTTAGTTTACACATCGTGTATGTCAATATGCCCTGCCTATCCATTTTCAGTACATATTCCATCTATCATCATACCATATTTATCCATTCAAATGTTGTTCTTGTGTATCAGACGTTCAAAAGGAAGAGGGCGATTGCTGATCATGGAGGAGCACGAGTAAAGTATTTAGAAAAGGTAGTGACACCTGATAAATCAAATAACCCATTAGGTGTAGTTGCAATATCACCTGACCCACAAAACACGGCCCCAACTCTAGCAGACTCTAGCCCTACTACAGTGATCATCTCTCATGCCCCAACTCAACAGATCCCAACTGCAACAAACAGTATGATGATGCCAGTTGACATAGCACCTGCTCTACGACATAAAACCCCCATTCCAGCAAAGAGTACACCAAATCCAGTTGCCAGATCCCTTTTCAAACAAGAGAGAGCCCCAATTGCCGCAAATAGGACCCATGTTCCATTTCTTCCCAGTTTAGAAGACGAAGCTTATATTGTTGTCAGTAACTTTGTGCGCATCTTTCCTTCATGGAAATATTATACCGCAGACACAAAACAATTTCCAGTCTTCCTCTGCAACTTACACATAAGCAATGTACTAACGTTATTCATGGTAATTGATACGTATCCGTCGTATCTACTTTTCCAAACACTTTTGCCCTTGATTTGGACTCTAACTTGCATGATTTGAATGGAACTAATCCGGACTGACGCTATTTTCAGCAGAATTGCCATGGTGTTATTTTTGTGCAGAAATAAAAGTTCTCGGAATGACCTGAAAATCAACAGAGAATTATTTTGGAATATATAAAAAATACTGGAACGAAGATCCACGTTAGGGGGGCCTCCACCTGTCCACGAGGGTGGGGGGCACGCCCTACCCCCTGGGCATGCCCCTTGCCTCGTGGGCCCCCTGACGCTCCACCGACCTCAACCCTGACTCTATATATTCACTTTCGGGGAGAAAAAATCCAGAGAGAAGGATTCATCACATTTTACGATACGGAGCCGCCGCCAAGCCCTAAACTCTCTTGGGAGGGCTGATGTGGAGTCCGTTCGGGGCTCCGGAGAGGGGAATCCGCCGCCATCGTCATCATCAACCTTCCTCCATCACCAATTTCATGATGCTCACCGCTGTGTGTGAGTAATTCCATCGTAGGCTTGCTGGACGGTGATGGGTTGGATGACATTTAACATGTAATCAAGTTAGTTTTGTTAGGGTTTGATCCCTAGTATCCACTATGTTCTGAGATTGATGTTGCTATGACTTTGCTATGCTTAATGCTTGTCACTAGGGCCCGAGTGCCATGATTTCATATCTGAACCTATTATGTTTTCATCAATATATGAGAGTTCTTGATCCTATCTTGCAAGTCTATAGTCACCTACTATGTGTTATGATCCGGCAACCCCGAAGTGACAATAGTCTGGACCACTCCCGGTGATGACCATAGTTTGAGGAGTTCATGTATTCACTATGTATTAATGCTTTGGTCTGGTACTCTATTAAAAGGAGGCCTTAATATCCCTTAGTTTCCCATAGGACCCCGCTGCCACGGGAGGGTAGGAAAAAGATGTCTTGCAAGTTCTTTTCCAGCAGCACGTATGACTATATTCGGAATACATGCCTACATTACATTGATGAACTGGAGCTAGTTCTGTGTCACCCTAGGTTATGACTGTTACATGATCGATCGCATCCGGCATAATTCTCTATCACCGATCCATTGCCTACGAGCTTTCCATATATTGTTCTTTGCTTATTTACTTTTCTGTTGCTATTGTTATCATCACTATAAAACACCAAAAATATTACTTTTTCTACCGTTACCTTTTACCACCGTTACCACTACTATCATATTACTTTGCTACTAAATACCTTGCTGCAGATATTAAGTTTCCAGGTGTGGTCGAATTGACAACTCAGCTGCTAATACTTGAGAATATTCTTTGGCTCCCCTTGTGTCAAATCAATAAAATACCCTCGAAAACTGTTGCGATCCCCTATACTTGTGGGTTATCAAGACTATTTTCTGGCGCCGTTGCCGAGGAGCATAGCTCTATTCTTTGAGTCACTTGGGATTTATATCTGCTTATCATTATGAAGAACTTGAAAGATCAAAGAACCAAGATTTCCCCCTCTGCACTTGATTCACCTTCTGTTTTGAGTAAACATGGGACACCTAAACCTGCTTCTGCTATTAATTCTGATATGTCGCATGTTATTGATGATGCCACTTCTGTTATGCATGATACTTATGATGAAACTACTTCTATGCTTGATACAACTGTGCCACTTGGTGAATTTCTTGATGAACAACTTGCTAGGGCTAGAGAGAATGAAATTATTGAAACTGGTAATATTGATGAAAGTGATGATGAAGATTCTCCCCATAGATATGAATTACCTGTTGTTCCTGAGGGTTATGTTATGGATGAAGAAACTACTAGAGACTTTCTTGCTTGCAATGATAGGAGTGATCTTAAGGAACTATTAGCTAAGCTGAAAAAAAATCCCTGAATGCTAGAATGAAATATGATCCTGCTTATGCTACTTCACCTATATTTGTTACTGATAAGGATTATGAATTCTCTGTTCATCCTGAGATAATTACTTTGGTTGAATCTGATCCTTTCTATGGCTATGAATCTGAAACTGTTGTGGCACATCTTACTAAATTAAATGATATAGCTACCCTGTTCACTAATGATGAGAAAAATCGCTACTATTATATCCTTAAATTATTTCTGTTCTCATTAAAGGGTGATACTAAGATATGGTTTAATTCTCTTGATCTTGGTTGTGTGCGTAGTCCCCAGGATATGATTTATTACTTCTCTGCTAAATATTTCCCTGCTCATAAGAAACAAGTTGCTTTAAGGGAAATATATAATTTTGTGCAAATTGAAGAAGAGAGTCTACCACAAGCTTGGGGGAGGCTTCTCCAATTACTTAATGCTTTTCCTGATTAACCTCTTAAGAAAAATGAAATACTTGATATCTTTTATAATGGACTAACCAATGTTTCCAGAGACCACTTGGATAGTTGTGCTGGTTGTGTTTTCAGGGAAAGAACTGTTGATCAAGCTGAAATTCTATTGAATAATATGTTGACTAATGAAAATAATTGGACACTTCCTAAACCAACTCCGAAGAAAAGGGGTATTCTATTTCTCAGTCCTGAAGATATGCAAGAGGCAAATAAATCTATGAAAGAAAAAGGTATTAAAGTTGAAGATGTTAAGAATTTACCTCCTATTGAAGAAATACTTGGTCTTAATTTACTGCCTGTTGAAGAAACATGTGGTCTTGATAACCTGACACATGTAGTAAAGGTAAATTCTCTCTATAGATATGATAAAGCTGAAATCCCTCCTACTAAGTTTGCTATCCAATGCTTAGATGTGTTTGATAATTTTATGGTTAAGCAAGAAGATTTCAATGCTTATGTTGGTAGACAATTGAAACATAATGCTGATATGATTGAACACTTGAGTGATTATATGGCTAATGTTAAAGGTGAACTTAAACTTATTAGTAAACATGCTTCTATGGTTACCACTCAAGTAGAACAAGTACTTAAAGCTTAGAATGATTTGCTCAATGAATTGAATAATAAGAATGCTAATGTTGTTAGAGTTATGACTAGAGGTGGTAAAATGACTCAAGAACCTTTGTATCCCGAGGGCCATCCTAAGAGAATTGAGCAAGATTGTCAGAAAAATAATATAGATGCACCTAGTCCTTCTAAGAGGAAGAAAAAGAAAAATGATAGGACTTTGCATGCTTCTAGTGAACCTGTTATTGACACACCTGAGAATCCCAATGATATCTCTATTTCTGATGCTGAAACTCAATCTGGTAATGAGCACGAACCTAGTGATAATGTTAATAATGATGTTCATGTTGATGCTCAACATAGTAATGACAATGAAGCAGAGTTTGAACCTGCTGTTGATCTTGATAACCCACAATCAAAGAATCAACATTATGATAAGAGAGACTTTGTTTCTAGGAAGCATGGTAAAGAAAGAGAACCACGGGTTCAGAAACCCATGCCTTTTCTTCCTAAACCATCCAAGAAAAAGGATGATGAGGATTTTGAGCGCTTTGCTGAAATGATTAGACCTATCTTTTTGCGTATGCATTTGACTGATATGCTTAAAATGAATCCTTATGCTAAGTATATGAAGGACATTGTTACTAATAAAAGAAAGATACCAGAAGCTGAAATTTCCACCATGCTTTCTAATTACACTTTTAAGGGTGGAATACCAAAGAAACTTATAGATCCAGGAATACCAACTATACCATGCTCCATTAAAAGAAATTATGTTAAAACTGCTTTATGTGATCTTGGAGCCGGTGTTAGTGTTATGCCTCTCTCTTTATATCGTAGACTTGATTTGAATAAGTTGACACCTACTGAAATATCTTTGCAAATGGCTGACAAATCAACTGCTATACCTGTCGGTATTTGTGAGGATGTGCCTGTTGTGGTTGCAAACGTTACTATTTTAACGGACTTTGTTATTCTTGATATTCCCGAGGACGATAGTATGTCTATTATTCTTGGAAGACCCTTTTTGAATACTGCAAGGGCTGTTATTGATTGCACCAAAGGCAATGCCACTTTTCATGTTAATGGTAATGAGCACACGGTACACATTTCGAGGAAACAACCTGAAGTCCATAGTATCAATTCTATTGGAAAAATTTCAACAATTACTATTGGAGGTTTTGAATTTCCTCTTCCTACTATCAAGAAAAAATATGATATTCTTATTGTTTGGGACATGCATATCCCCGTTGAGGTAACATAGCGTTATTCAAAATTTCTCCAGTTTCATGTTACTCGAAATGAGTTTGTTAACAAGACCTAATCAACCTTGTTAGTGGATTCCTTTTGATGAGCATGAGATGGATGAAGTTAGAAAACACAACTCTCTGTACCCTCTTTTTACTTTCTGATATTTATATTAAATAAAGAAAAAAATATTATTTCTCTGTTTGTTTTTTGATTTATCAATGCAATAAAAAATACCCCGAAAATAAAACTTCTCCAAATGCCCTGAAATTTAAATATGATTTTTTCTAGAATATTTGAGAATATCTGGCACTGAGAACACAGCAGGGGGAAGCAAGCACCTGGCCACGAGGGTCCAGGGCGCACTCTACCCCCCTGGGCGCGCCCCCTGCCTCGTGGGCCCATGGTGGCTCCCCTCCACTTATTCCAGGTACAACTTTGGATATCCGCCAGGCCAGCCGTGGACATAGACCAACTTAGGCAAAAGCCTAAGCTTGGGGGAGTACGTATTTCTCACTGACATTACATCTATGTTCACACACTCATGCTAGTTGTCGGCGCTCATACTTTTTCATTCTATCATCCATGCTAGTTTATTTCCCTTTTTATGCTTTCTTCTTGTGTGTTTGAT
The DNA here is from genome assembly GCF_056163025.1 of Triticum urartu. Lineage (NCBI taxonomy): Eukaryota > Viridiplantae > Streptophyta > Magnoliopsida > Poales > Poaceae > Triticum > Triticum urartu. The sequence continues at coordinate 307,521,392 of NC_141874.1, forward strand.
AAACCTAAAGAAAAACAAAAAAAATAGTTGTAGCTTTTTTAGCTAGTTTACTTTCCATGCCTGTAGTGGTAGTAATTAAAAAGAAAACCCAAAAAGATTTCCTGTTCCTCTTTTTCTTGTTGGGAGCTTTCCCATGTAAATAGTTTTATTTCCTTTCCTATTCTTTGGGGGTCGAGAGGAGAAGACAATAATGAAAATGTTGAGTGGCTCTTATATGCATTATTGTTGATCTAACAAAGAGCCCATGTTACCTTGTCTTCTCTCTTGAATTGAATGCTTGCAGATTCCAGCTTAGTCCAATGCACGTGCACTATTATTATTATCCACACTATTCGGTCGTGCAAGTGTAAGGCAATAATGATGATTATATGATGAACTTATTGAGATGAGAAAAGTTGGTATGAACTCAACCTCTCTTGTTTTCGTAAATATGATTAGTTCATCGTTCCTGATTCAGCCTATTATGAATAAACATGTTTGAAATGACAATTAGAGATTATAGTTGCTTATGCCATGCTTAATTAGCTAGGAGCTTATAATGGTTTACCTTGCATGCCAACATGCTATTAAAATGGTTGTGATGTGGTATGATAGGGTAGTATCCTCTTTTGAACGATTCGAGTGGCTTGACTTGGCACATGTTCACGCATGTAGTTGAAACAAAATCAACATAGCCTTTATGATATTTATGTTCATGGTGCATTATATCCTATTCATGCTTGCATTCGGTGTTGATTAATTTTAATGAATGTTCATGACCGTTGTCGCTCTCTAGCTGGTCGCTTCCCAGTCTTTTGCTAGCCTTCACCTGTACTAAGCGGGAATACTGCTTGTGCATCCAATTCCATAAACCCCAAAGTTATTCGATATGAGTCCACCATACCTACCTATATATGGTATCTACCTGCCGTTCCAAGTAAATTTGCATGTGCCAAACTCTAAACCTTCAAATAAACATTTTGTTTTTTATGCTCGAATAGCTCATGTATCAACTAGGGTTGTCTGTATCTTCCATGCTAGGCGGGTTATTCTCAAGAGGAGTGGACTCCGCTCCTCACTCACGAGAAAGTGGCTGGTCACCGGGATGCCCATTCCCATGCTTTATGCAAATCAAATCAAAATAACTGCACACAAAACTCCCCTGGGGACTCTTGTTAGTTGGAGGCACTCGTTGTTTCGAGCAAGCCATGGATTGATGCTTGTTGGTGGACAGGGAGTATAAACTTCACCATTCTGTTTGGGAACCGCCTATAATGTGTGTAGCATGGAAGATATCGAGATCTCTCGGTTGTTATGTTGACAATGAAAGTATACCGCTCAAAATATTATTCATATCTATTTCAAAACTGAGCTCTGGCACCTCTACAAATCTCTGATTCCCTTTACGAAGGGCCTATCTATTTACTTTTATGTTGAGTCATCATCCTCTTATTAAAAAGCACTAGTTGGGGAGCACCGCTGTCATTTGCATCCATTACTGTTAGTTTACATTGAGTATGACTTGACTTGATCTCTTTTACCATGAATTACAATGTCTAGTCAGTCCTTGATCTTTAAAGGTGCTCTGCATTTATGTTCTGCGGTCTCAGAAAGGGCTAGCCAGATACCATCTTGTCATATCATGATTATTTTGAGAAAATGTTGTCATCTGAGATTTATTATTATTGCTCGCTAGTTGACTATGCCATTGATATGAGTAAATATGAGACCTAAATGTTATTGTGAATATGGTTAGTTCATAATCTTTGCTGAGAACCTGAATGCTGGCTTTACATATTTACAACAACAAGAGCAAACAGAGTTTGTAAAAGTTTTTCTTTATCACTTTTAGTTTATCAACTGAATTGCTTGAGGACAAGCCAAGGTTTAAGCTTGGGGGAGTTGATACGTCTCCGTCGTATCTACTTTTCCAAAAACTTTTGCCCTTGTTTTGGACTTTAACTTGCATGATTTGAATGGAACTAAACCGGACTGACACTGTTTTCAGCAGAATTGCCATGGTGTTATTTTTGTGCAGAAATAAAAGTTCTCGGAATGACTTGAAAATCAACGGAGAATTAATTTGGAATATATAAAAAATACTGGAATGAAGATCCACGTCAGGGGGGCCTCCACCTGTCCATGAGGGTGGCGAACGCGCCCTACCCCCTGGGCGCGCCCCCAGCCTCGTGGGCCCCCCTGACGCTCCACCGACCTCAACCCTGACTCTATATATTCACTTTCAGGGAGGAAAAACCCAGAGAGAAGGATTCATCACGTTTTACGATACAGAGCCGCTGCCAAGCCCTAAACTCTCTCGGGAGGGCTGATCTGGAGTCTGTTTGGGGCTTCGGAGAGGGGAATTCGTCGCCATCGTCATCATCAACCTTCCTCCATCACCAATTTCATGATGCTCACCGCCGTGTGTGAGTAATTCCATCGTAGGCTTGCTGGACGGTGATGGGTTGGATGAGATTTATCATGTAATCGAGTTAGTTTTGTTAGGGTTAGATCCCTAGTATCCACTATGTTCTGAGATTGATGTTGCTATGACTTTGCTATGCTTAACGCTTGTCACTAGGGCCGAGTGCCAAGATTTCAGATCTGAACCTATTATGTTTTCATCAATATATGAGAGTTCTTGATCCTATCTTGCAAGTCTATAGTCACCTACTATGTGTTCTGATCCGGCAACCCCGAAGTGACAATAGTTGGGACCACTCCTGGTGATGACCGTAGTTTGAGGAGTTCATGTATTCACTATGTTTTAATGCTTTGGTCCGGTACTCTATTAAAAGGAGGTCTTAATATCCCTTAGTTTCCAATAGGACCCCGCTGCCACGGGAGGGTAGGACAAAAGATGTCATGCAAGTTCTTTTCCATAAGCATGTATGACTATATTTGGAATAGATTCCTACATTACATTGATGAAATGGAGCTAGTTCTATGTCACCCTAGGTTATGACTGTTACATGATCGATCGCATCCGGCATAATTCTCTATCACCGATCCATTGCCTACGAGCTTTCCATATATTGTTCTTTGCTTATTTACTTTTCCGTTGCTATTGTTATCATCACTATAAAACACCAAAAATATTATTTTTTCTACCGTTACCTTTTACCATAGTTACCATTACTATCATATTACGTTGCTACTAAATACATTGCTGCAGATATTAAGTTTCCAGGTGTGGTTGAATTGACAACTCAGCTACTAATACTTGAGAATATTATTTGGCTCCCCTTGTGTCGAATCAATAAATTTGGTTGAATACTCTACCCTCAAAAACTGTTGCGATCCCCTATACTTATGGGTTATCAGTAATTACTGCATATGTTTCAGCTGATAGAAGACACAGATTTCATTCTTTTAAATAGGCGAGGACCAAACTGGATTGTCAATACGAGCAAGGGTTGGTTGCGCTTTTCAAGAACTCGTTGATGAAGTATCATTCCTACATGAGGCAAGCGCACTTCGATGGCAAGCCTCCAAACAAAATTTCTGTAAAGTCTTTGTGCTACATTTATCAGACAGATGCTGGAATAATCTTGTTACACATTGGTCTCGTCAGCAGCGTAAGGTAATGTCTATGATATCACATCACAATTTGAACTACATTTTTGCATTTGCCTTAATGTCTCACTTGTATGAAAATTGTTTGCAAAAGAACATTCTTTCTCAAGGGACCACATAATCTCGCAACTATACTGCACATTGCATCGCTCTTGTGAGTACCTCTTGCCCTGTATGATCATACTTACTTTCATAGCTGGTCGATTATGTAGCATCACTACACATGTTAGCCTCGTTATCATCCATTTGGTGGACATTATAAGATCCGTATGGACTCTTACATTAATTTAGAATCAACCCAATGATTTTTAATAGGTTAGCTCTGTAGTCCTCTTGTAAGGACTGAACGTCGTTTATCACTGTACTGACATTAATAGCTACTCCCTCCATCCCATTATATAAGAACGTTTTGTACAGTACACCAGTGTTCAAAACACTCTTATATTATGGGAAGAGGGATTGGTTCATTGTGTATCATTATGCATCTTATCTCCCTCGCCCACCATTTACTAAAAAATATCAGATCTATATTTAATCTTACCAAAAAGTTGAATACACAGACAATGCCAGTGCAGAAGTGTAGCCCATTGCTCTTGTCAATACATTTTGTCCTGTAACGCTTTTACTTCCAGGGATTGGTAGTTGATTATGTAGCATCAATCTGCATCGTGTCGTCATTATCCTCTATCCCTTCCAGTATTATCATCTCTACTCCTAATGTCTGAGTTGGTGAATAGTATCCACGGTTCATTTTCGTTGGGTTTTTTCGTCCTCCCTCCCACCACCCACCGGTTTATTTTGTCTCCACTATTTCATTAAACACTTTCCTACCGTATAAAAAGTCACATATCTAACTTTCCTAACTTACCCAATCAATCAATCCATCTCATCAATACAATTTGCTTTATGAAACAAATAACGGGTTATAAGGAAACAAAAAAACGGACTTTAAGGAAAAAAATCCAATGTACTAATCTCTTTTTCTCTCTACTTCTAAAGGAGGAGTCTGCGGTCGTTCGCATCTCTTTCATGGTTTGTCCCACCCTCATAGCGCCAAGCTGGGAGAGAAATCAAATCCAGAATCATAACAATAATTAGCCTGTTTACTTACGAAACACCAGCCTGATCTCTACTCCTAATGGGCGACTTCGTACATCGTTCGTTTGTACCACCACCCATCGATCGAACAAGGTCCCCACCCCTCCCCGTGATAACAGCCCGCCCCATCGATTTTTTTCCAATCAATTTACCCAACTGTTTTAAGGAAATAGATCCCCGAATTAAAGGGCCAGCGTACCGGGAGAACCAAGGTGTTGAGAATAGCAACTTGTATTATTAGGAGGCCAAAGCCAACATATATACACATACATGAGGATGCCAAAAGGCTACAAGAGAATGCCAAGAGACTAGAATGTGAAAGGCCAAAGGACATCAATAATATAACTCTAACACCCCCCCCCCTCAAACTCATGGTGGGTCCACAACACTGAGTTTGGAGAGGTAAAATCCATGTTGCGCTCTAGTCTGAGCCTTCGTGAAGAAGTCCGCTAGCTGTAACTCAGAAGGCACATACTGAAGAGCAACAACATGATCCTGCACATCAGCACACACATAAGAAGCATCAACACCAATGTGTTTGGTAAGCTCATGCTTCACGGGGTCCCGCACAATACTGATAGCACCTGTGCTGTCTGATAGAAGGGTGGTAGGTGTAGTAATAGAAACACCAAAATCCTCCAGTAACCATTGTAACCAAGTCACCTCTGCCGTCAGAAGAGCCATAGCTCGCAATTCGGCCTCTGCACTCGAACGAGAAACTGCAGTCTGTTTCTTTGTCTTTCAGGAAATGAGAGAGCCACCAAGAAAGACACAGTAGGCAGAAAGTGAACGGCGATCCGTAGGATCACTAGCCCACGTAGAATCCGAATAGGCCTGGAGCTGTAACGAGCTGGAACGGGGGGAAAAGAGACGATGAGAGATCGTGCCACGAAGATATCGTAGAACACGAAGAAGGTGACTATAGTGAACTGAAGTGGGAGCAGAAACAAACTGACTCAGAATATGGATAGGATAGGAGATATCCAGATGAGTGACAGCAAGATACACAAGACTCCCAACAAGATGGCGATAACACGTCGGATCAGACAAGGGCTCACCGTCAGAAGCACGAACATGGACATTGAGCTCCATAGGAGTCTCAGCAGTGCGCTCATCACTAAGAGCCGCATGAGTAAGAAGATCCTGGATATACTTTTCTTGGGAAATAAAAAAGCCATCAGAGGTGGAGGAAACCTCAATCCCAAGGAAGTAACGAAGAGGAGAGACAGGCCTTAACAAAGGCAATCTACTCAGAATCGTCGCCAGTGATGATCATGTCATCAACATATAAAAGAAGAAGAGTGCGACCACGAGCAGAAAGGTGGACAAACAACGCTGGATCGTGATCACTGGATGAAAAACCAGCAGCAGTGACCACAGAGGCAAAACGCTCAAACCAAGCGCGGGAGGCTTGCTTAAGGCCATAGAGAGAGCGACGAAGATGACAAACCATGCCATCAGGAACTGAATACCCAGGTGGTGGCTGCATATAAACCTCCTCACGCAACTCACCATTAAGAAAGGCATTTTTAACATCAAGCTGTTACACAGACCAATGGCGAACAGAGGCCACGGCAAGAACTGTGCGGACAGTGGTCATATGGGCCACAGGAGCAAATGTCTCATTATAATCATGACCATGCTCCTGCTGAAAGCCACGAGCCACAAGACGAGCTTTAAAACGCTCAAGAGAACCATCAGAGTGAGTCTTAATCTTATAGACCCACTTACAAGTGATGGGACGAACATGGGGAGGAAGAGAAACCAGATCCCATGTACTGTTGCGCTCAAGAGCGGCAATCTCCTCTGCCATCGCTAACTGCCATTCAAGATGAACAAAGGCATCACGATAAGAGTTAGGCTCAAGTACAACCGAAAGGCCATATTGGCTAGGAGAATAGTGGTCAGGAGGAGGGCAAGGTCGAGCCCGAAGACCATAAGTCGGCTGGGATGAGGAAGACGGTGCACGAGAAGTAGATGGCACGTCAGTAGATTCATCTATAACACGTCGAGGACGGGTATAATGAAAAGGAAAAGTGGGATGAGAAGGAACCACTGGAGGTGATGGAGATGGAGAAGACATCGGTGATGAAGGAGGAGTGTCATGCAATAAGGAAGGAGAAGAAACGATAGGAGAAGACGGTGTCGGATCTGCAATAGTGGGACGAGAAGGAGGAGTAGGAATATGAGGCATAGAGGGAGGTGTATCAGGAAGCGTGAGAAAAGAGATATCCTCTACTGAAAAGGTCAAAGAGGATGGTCGTGGTTAGAATGGAGGAGACTCATCAAAAGTCACATCCCTAGAAATACGCATCCGTCGACCGACAGGATCCCAACACTGATAACCCTTATGCTCATCACTATAGCCCAGAAAAACACACTCGACAGACAGAGCGGTTAGTTTGGTGCGTTCTCGGGGGGGGGGGGGCAAGGAGAACATAACAAACACAACCAAACAAACGAAGAGCGGAATAATCAGGAGAATGATCAGAAAGACGCTCTAGAGGAATACCTCCCTGTAAAGCAGATGAGGGTTGAATGTTTATGAGATATGTGGCAGTGGAGACAGCCTCAGCCCAGAAATGAGGCGGAAGAGAGGCGGCAATCATCATCGCACGAGTTGTCTCAAGAAGGTGACGATGCTTGCGCTCAGCCACACCATTCTGAGCGTGAGCACCGGGACAAGAGAACTGAGCAAGAGTACCCTCCTCGGCAAGAAAACCACGCAACATTTTGGAGATATACTCGCCAGCAGAATCAGCACGAAACACACGAATAGGTGTAGAGAACTGAGTGTTGACCATGGCGGCAAAACTCTTATAAATAGAGAGAACCTCGCTACGAGAAGACATGAAATAAAGCCAAGTGTAGCGAGAGAAATCATCTATAAAAATAATATAGTAGTGATGGCCCCCTTTGGAAGAGAAGGGAGCTGGACCCCACACATCTGAATGTACTAAATCAAAAGGGCATTGGGACACCGACTCGCTAGTAGGATAAGGTAAGTGAACTTGTTTACCAAGCCTACAACCCTGACACTGTAAGGAGACATCTCCTGAGACAGGCCCCAGAAGACCACGACGAACTAAAGACGATAGTCAAGAACCACAAAGGTGACCAAGTCGATGATGCCACTGGTGGAAGGAGCTGGTAGCTAAAGCAACGAAGGTAGATGGACTGGCGAGTGTGGTGGTAGCGGAAGGAACATTAAGCTAGTCCAACTCCCAAAGCCCATGAGAATCATGGCGGCGCGGGCCAGCCCCAACCAGATCCTTCGTGTGGCGATCCTGAATAGTGCAAGAATCAACGTCAAGAATGACACGACAACCAGAATCAGTAAGCTGTCCCGCAGAAAATAGGTTCATCGTAAGATGAGGCACATGAGAAACATCTGGAACATAAAAGGAAGATGTGGCAAGAGTGCCTCGACTCACAACAGGAAGAGGAGTACCATCAGCAGTAAGAACATTAATAGGAAGATCGAGAGATCTACGAGAGGACAAGACAGAAGAATCGGATGACATATGAAATGAAGCTCCAGAATCCAGAACCCATGGGGATGTACCTGACTGTTTAGACTGTGGTCGCTCAGCACTAGAAGCACTAGTCACAGAGCCTGCAGTACCTGTCGAAGAACCTGAAGCAGCAAGTAGACGCTTGAGCTTCACAATATCCTGCTCAGTCAAGGAGACAGTAGACGGCGTCGAGGAAGAAGCATGAGTCCCAGAAGAAGAATTGCGCTCCCTATTACGCATATCATGCTTATGGAGGAGTGGGTAGTAGCGGCGGAGCACTGGAGCGAGAAGACACTGGTGGAGTAGCAGCTCGAGCAGCGAGCACAGAGGGAACTTGAAGCAAACCAGCACCACGAAGGCGAGTCTCCTCAGCACGAAGCTCAGAAAGCACCTCAGAAATAGGAACATGGCCACGAGCAAACAACTGAGCACGTCGAGGCTCAAACTCCCCATGAAGCCGTGACAAGAACTCATAGACACGCTGAAACTCCAAGTCTGATCTCACAGTCTGGCAACACGGGCAAGTGCCACAAACAGTAGTGCGAACGGAGTCAAGCTGACGCCAGATAGTAGAACTCTGAGTGTAGAACTCATCAATAGTGGAGTCTCCCTGCTGGAGAGCATGCTCCTGACGGACCACAGACAAGTAGAGAGCATCACCGGAGGGCTGATAGCGGTGGCGAAGATGAGACCACATCTCAAAGACAGTACTGAGGCCCATAAACTCAGAAGCAAACTGAGGTAGAACACTGGCAGTGAGGACAGCCGTAGCACGAGCATCATCATCATCGCACCACTGAGTGTAAGCAGCCAGAGCATCATGGTAAACTGAAAGAGTATCCGAATAATCCAAGACATGCTGGTCATAAGTAGCAGCCGCATCATCAGCAGCAACCGTGGCTGCAGCCCTATCAGCATCAGAAGCATCTGCGGCAGGAGCCGGTGGCGTCGGCGGTGGGGTAGGAGCCACAGGAGGCACTGGGCGTGGAGGACAGGGGACCTTGCCGGATAGAACACCCCAGAGACGAATGCCACACATGTGAATGCGCATAAAGGCAACGAACTCAGCATAGTTAGCCCCATCGAATATCACCTGACAGCGCGGGATGGCGACATAGCCAGATGATGCGGAAGACATGGTGCTCCTTTTCTATCCTTTTTTGTGTGGAATTAGCAAAGGTCACCCAAGAGTCAACTGGTCAGGACAAGACCGGTCAGAACTACCAGCAGATCAATCAGACGAAAAGCCAGCCAAAGGAGAATAACCACGATCTGAAGCAGTAGACTCCCGGACGTGAAACGGCAACAGCGAGCGCGGACAACCGGGTAAGACAGCAGCGACGCGGAAGGGGCCTGCGGCTGGCAGCAGCGGCGCAGACGGAACCGGCGGCCGGTGGTGCCGCAGAAGGTAGCAGCGGCACGGACAAGGCCGGCGGCCGACAGCAGCGGTGCAGACGGGGCCAGTGGCCGGCGGCCGGCAGCAGCGGCGTAGACGGGACCGGCGGTCGGTGGTGCCGCAGAAGGTAGTAGCGGCACGGAGGAGGCCGGCGGCCGGCAGCAACGGCGTGGAACTTGGAGGAAGACCAGCGGCTGGATCGATTGGGACCAAGTCCAATAGGATCCAACACTAGCGCTGAATCGATTCACAGTGGCTACCTAGCTTGGATGGGAAGCTCCTGTAGGTGGAAATGGACGCAGGCAAAAAGAAAAGCACGGGCCGACAGGAAAGAGAACAACTGCGGCCGTGGAGGAGATTGGATCGGGAGCAGCATGAGTTGCGCGTGTGCAAAAAAAACCCTAGAGCTCTAATACCATGTTGAGAATAGCAACTTGTATTATTAGGAGGCCAAAGTCAACATATATACACATACATGAGGATGCCAAAAGGCTACAAGAGAATGCCAAGAGACTAGAATGTGAAAGGCCAAAGGACATCAATAATATAACTCTAACACAAGGCACGCGTGCATACTTAATTGGATGAAAGATTCCTAATTAATCTGATACTCCCTCCGTCACAGTTTAGAAGGCACAGTTAAATTTGCGTGCGTTTCCACAATAGACATGGTTTAGGGCACATTGCATTTATTTCTAATAGTTAATTAGTACTCCGATATACTATTTCTATATGCATGCTTAGTGTGAATGCTATTTTTTAGTCCATATCACAACCAATAGATAACCGCCTAGATCCCAGAGAATTTCCAATCACGCCTTCTAAACCGTGACGGAGGGAGTACGTTGATTTCTAAGTTATTTAATGATAGAAATCGATCCCCTATATACCTTCTTAAAACCACATGCACCTCCGCCCCAATCAGATTTATTGCCTGAAAACCTGCATGTAGCACTTTATCTACTACCATCCATGGAAACTGATAAAGTGCTACATGCAGGTTAAGAAACTGCCGCATTCTCTCCCTGAACATCACGGCCTCTGACCCATCGCCGCTAGGAAAAAAATTTCTATGAGATCTCATCACGGGCAGCCGCGCTACACGATGCTATGCAGCTGTGGCACCTCTCTTCTGTGGCTGCGTCAGAGAACCTCATTGCCGGCATCGCTGCATGGAAGAACTCCTTGTTTATGACGGTCCCACGACATGATGTCGTTGCGGGTGGCCAAATCAACTCATCGATGTTGAGCGCACGCCAAGATGACTCGTTCATGGCGGTCGCACGTCAAGATGTCGTCGCCGGAGGGAGTATTGATTAAACTGAAGATGTTACGGTTCAGTTCCGTCGATGAATCGGCATAAAATCATTGCTTCTTATTTTGCAGTTAGCTTGCCGCAAAGTTGAATTCCATCGGGAGTGCCGACCATGCATGCACCACGCCAGCAATGAGGTCCTTCGGCGCGGCCATTGACAAGAAGCCGCCATAGCGTCGTGTCCCGCTACGTAACTTACGGGTATCTTGTCTGTCAGGGCATCAACCAGCGCCGCTGGCTTAGCCATTGCCACCGTCCCCAGTACTCCTGGCACATCGTCTTACACAACGCTGCTACTTTTGCCACTTGACACCAAGGTTCTATAGTGATCCATATAGGAATCTGATATTGATCCGAAGAGAACATGTTCAGTTCTATGAATTTATTACCCTCTTGGTCATGACTCATGAGAGAATATATTCTATGCTCTGTATATTTCGTGTGCTCTATGATCTAATCCATCTTTACAGACAAGTAAATCATCCTCGTGAACCAGAAGCAGGTGCAAAAGCCGATGGTTCCATTGAGCACAAAGAAGGAGAAGAAAGCAAGCAGCATGTACCCGAAGTAGAGGATGCCTTGTTCTGCCCGACACCAACTTGGTGATCTGTGTGACGAAAGCAACTTGATATTAAGGAGGCCAAAGGCAACATATATACAAGTACATGAGGATTCCAAAAGGCTAGAATGCAAAAGACCAAAAGTCATCACTAATATAACTCTAACACCCCCCCTCAAACTCATGGTGGATCCACAACACTGAGTTTGGAGAGGTGAAATCTATGGTGTGCTCTAGTCTGTGCATTCGTGAAGAAGTCCGCTAGCTGTAACTCGGAAGGTACATACTGAAGAGCAATAACATGATCCTGCATAGCAGCACGCACGTAGGAAGTATCAACACCAATATGCTTGGTAAGCTCATGCTTCATGGGGTCCCGCGCAATGTTGATAGCACCTGTACTGTCGCACAAGAGAGTGGTAGCTGTAGTAACAGAAACACCAAAATCCTCCAGTAGCCATCGTAACCAAGTCACCTCTGCTGTCAGAAGAGCCATATCTCTCAACTCGGCCTCAGCACTCGAACGGGAAACTGCAGTTTATTTCTTCGTCTTCCAGGCAATGAGAGAACCACCAAGAAAAACACAGTAAGCAAAAAGTGAGCGGCGATCCGAAGGATCACTAGCCCACGTAGCATATGAATAGGCCTGGAGCTGTAATGAGCTAGAATGAGGGAAAAGAGACGATGAGAGATCATGCCACGAAGATATCGTAGAACACGAAGAAGGTGACTATAGTGAACTGAAGTGGGAGCGGAAACAAACTGGCTCAAAATATGGACATGATATGAGATATTTGGACGAGTGACGGCAAGATAGACAAGACTCCCAACAAGATGACGGTAACGCGTCGGATCAGACAGGAGCTCGCCATCAGAAGCGCGAAGGTTAACATTGAGCTCCATAGGAGTCTCAGCAGTGCGCTCATCACTAAGAGCCGCACGAGCAAGAAGATCATGAATATACTTTTCTTGTGAAATATAAAAGCCATCAGAGGTGGAAGAAACCTCAATCCCAAGAAAGTAACGTAGAGGACCAAGATCAGACATAAGAAACTGCTCACTGAGACGGGCCTTAACAAAAGCAATGTACTCAGAATCATCGCCAGTGATGATCATGTCATCAACATATAGAAGAAGAAGAGTGCGACCACGAGAAGAAAGGTGGACAAACAGTGCTGGATCATGAGCGCTGGGCGAAAAACCAGCTGCAGTGACCACAAAGGCAAAACGCTCAAACCAAGCACGGGGGACTTGCTTAAGGCCATATAGAGAGCGACGAAGACGGCAAACCATGCCATCAGGAACTGAATACCCAGGTGGCGGCTGCATATAAACTTCCTCACGCAACTCACCGTTAAGAAAAGCATTCTTAACATCAAGCTGAGACACAGACCAGTGGCAAACAGAGGCCACGGCAAGAAGTGTGCGAACAGTAGTCATATGGGCCACAGGAGCAAAAGTCTCATCGTAATCACGACCATGCTCTTGTTGAAAGCCACGAGCCACAAGACGAGCTTTATAACGCTCAAGAGAACCATCTGAGCGAGTCTTAATCTTATAGACCCACTTACAAGTGATGGGACGAACACGGGGAGGAAGAGAAACCAGGTCCCATGTGCCATTGCGCTCAAGGGCAGCAATCTCCTCTGCCATCGCAAACTGCCATTCAGGATGAACAATAGCATCTCGATAAGAAGTCGGCTCACGAACGGTGGAAAGACCATAGTGAGAAGGAGAATAACGGTCAGGGGGCGGACAAGGCTGAGAACGAAGACCATAAGTCGGGTGAGAGGAGGAAGACGACACATCAGAAGTAGAAGGCACATCTGTAGACTTATCCACAACACGTGAACGACGAGTATAATGGAAAGGAAATGAGGAAAGAGGTGGAATCACTGAAGGTGGAGACGGGGAATGTATCGATGATGAAGGTGGAGAAGGGGAATGTATCGGCGATGAAGATGGAGAAGGGGAAGGTATCGACGATGAAGGTGGAGAGTCATGTGATGAGGGAGGAGAAGAAAACGTAGGAGAGGACGGGGTCGGATCTGCAACAGCAGGACGAGGAGTAGGAATACTGGGCACAAAGGGTGGTGTATCTGGAAATGTAAGAAAAGAGATGTCCTCCGTAGAAAAAACCGAGCGGGATGGACGTGGGTAGAAGGGACGAGATTCATCAAAGGTCACATCCTGGGAAATACGCATCCGGCGACCGATAGGATCCCAACACCGATAGCCCTTATGCTCATCACTGTATCCAAGAAAGACACACTCAACAGACTGAGCGGTTAGCTTGGTGCGTTCACGAGGGGAAAGCAAAACATAGCAAACGCAACCAAACGAATGGAGCGCCGAATAATCAGGAGAACGACCAAAAAGATGCTCGAGAGGAATACCACCCTGTAGAGCAGCAGAAGGTTGAATGTTGATGAGATAGGTGGAAGTGGTAACAGCCTCGGCGCAGAAGTGAGGCGGAAGAGAGGCAGCAATCATCATTGCACGTGCCGTCTCAAGAAGGTGACGATGCTTGCGCTCAGACACACCATTCTGAGCATGAGCACCAGGGCAAGAGAACTGAGTAAGAGTACCCTGCTCAGCAAGAAATCCTCGCAGTGCATGGGAGATATACTCACCAGCTGAATCTGCGCGAAAAACACGAATAGGAGTGGAAAACTGGGTATGAACCATGGCGGCAAATTTTTTGTATATAGGTAAGACCTCACTACGAGAAGATATGAAATAGATCCAAGTGTACCGAGAAAAATCATCTATAAAGATAATATAGTAGCGATGACCCCCTTTCGAAGCGAAGGGAGCCGGACCCCAAACATCAGAGTGAATGAGATCAAAAGGACGCTCGGACACCGACTCACTGTGAGGGTAGGGTAGCTGAATCTGCTTACCAAGCCGACAACCAAGACAATCCAACGAAGCGTTACCAGAGACAGACCCCAGAACACCGCGATGAACCAAAGATGAGAGACGAGAACCACATAAATGGCCAAGACGATGATGCCACTACTGAAAAGAGCTGGCAGATGCTGCTATAGGGGGTGCGAGACTGGCGGCGGTGGCAGCGGAGGAAAGATGAAGCCAGTCAAGCTCCCAGAGACCATCAGAGCGTCGAGGGCCAGCACCAAGCAGAGCGCCCGTGTGACGACCCTGAATAGAACATGAATCAAAGTCGAGAATGACCCTACAACTAGAGTCAACAATCTGACCACCAGATATGAGCTGCATGGTAAGTCGAGGAATATGAGTGAAATAGGGAACATGAAATGAAGAAGTGCTAAGAGTGCCTCGACTAGCTATAGGGAGGGGAGTGCCATCAGCTGTAAGAACACGAACATGAGACTCCACAGGTTGAACAGAGGTCAAAGTGGAGGAATCATAAGTCATATGAAAAGACGCTCCAGTATCAAGAATCCATGGGGATGTACCTGAATGAGTGGAAGGTGGTTTCTCAGTGCCAGAAGAGTTAGCCACAGAACCTGTAGAAACCGTCGGTGAAGAATCCCAAGCATCAAGCATGCATTTTAGCTATGCAATCTCATGCGCAGACAAGGACACGGCCGAAGAGGTCGTGGTAGAAACACCTGCCGATGATGAGCAGTCACCTCCACCCGTGGAAGCTGCGTGCAGAGTCGACCGGGAGTAGCGAGTCGACGTAGAGTCGCATGAGAAAGCCACTGAGGGTGTTGACGTAGAGCGGTCACCGCCAAACGCGGAAGCCGCGAGAGGAGTCGATGTAGAGCGACAATCACCAGGTGCGGAAGTCGTGGGAAGAGTCGACGTAGAGCGGCCACTGCCGTGCACGGAAGCCGCAAGAGGAGTCGACGTATAGCGACCAACACAGCCTGTTGAAGACTTTGAAAGGGACAACATCGCAGACGGACATGCACCAAGCACCGAGTGATAGCGCATGTGCGAGACTGGATCAATATAGGGAACACCTTCGAAAGTCTGTGGATGGCGGCGAAGACGCAGGCCCGACCGAAACATCATGCCAGTTTCTTTTTCTTCCATTTTTTTGTGACAACAACAGATAGATCAGGCAACAGCTGAAGAATCAGGCCTCAGGCCAACAGCCGAGTCCCAAAGGCAGCACCCCAGGCCAAAAACGAAGCAGAGCAACTGCGGCGACTCGATTCAATCCAGCAGACGAACAACCGAGGCGGAGCAGTTGACCTCCGATAGCTGCTGCCTCTGCTTGATCTGGAGAGCTCTCGATCTGGAGCGGATGGATGCCTGGACACGAAACAGCAGCGGCTATGAACGCATGCGCGACCACTCGAGCACCCGCGGAAGGCAGCAGCGGCGTGGACGAGGCCGATGGCCGACAGCGCCGCGGAGGAGGCCGGCGGCCGGCGGCGCCGCGGAAGGCAGCAGGGGCGCGGACGAGGCCGGCGGCCGGCAGCCGCAGAGGAAGACAAACAGCCGGCGGCGACCTTGGAGGAATACAAGCGGCCAGCGGCTTGATCGATCAGGCACTCCGATAGGATCCAACACAGCGATGGATCAGCTAATTAACGCGTGTAGCTGGAGATGGACGTATGCCAAAGCAAAATCACGGCCGGCAGGAAAGAGAGCAACAGCGGCCGTGCAGGAGATTGGATCGGGAGTAGCACGAGTTGCGACGTGCGAAAAAAATACCTAGAGCTCTAATACCATGTTACGAAAGCAACTTGATATTATTAGGAGGCCAAAGGCAACATATATACAAGTACATGAGGATGCCAAAAGGCTAGAATGCAAAAGACCAAAAGTCATCACTAATATAACTCTAACAATCTGCAACTTCGACCGGAAGTAGTTGCCGGCATCGATGAGAACCTCCACCACCACATATAGTCTTCATGCTGCACAGCTAACTGGAAGTAGCACCACATGAATTGTGCCATGGCGCATGTTATGATAAGCGCTACAAAGACCAAAAAGATGAAGCCAAAGATGTAATACAACAGGTGCATACATATCAAGGTGAGAATGAAGAATAGCTTTCTCGTCACCTCGTTTCTGGTCTGACCTTTGGCAGCGAGTGCGGGGTCAAGCAGGAGCAGGCCCAGCTCAATTCATGAAGACTTCTATTGGACAACCTGTACGTGGCTAAAAGCCAAAAAGTACACTCCCTAAGCAAGCTAAGCTAATAACCGGACTCCCACAAGATGGGCATCTTCAGGTAAGTTTGGTAGAAGTCGACTTTACCAATCTTGGTGTTGTGTTCTCAACGTGTCATCATGGTTAGAGATGAGAGGAAATGACTCAGGCGAGATTGTTTTATAGCATCTTAAGGTAACGTCTTATTCCCTACACTTGTTATTGTTACACAAAATATATCTGGTATTGTTGTTCTTTAAAAAAAATCAATGTACACATTAATTTTCAGTTCAAGTGAACACACGCAAGGCCCTATATAGGACAAACATATTTATTTTATATCTGATTTGTTGTTTTGTGTTTCAGTAAATGGATTCTCTCCCATGTCTTCATTCTTTTGTCCGAAGTTTCAGTTGTCAACACAATTTTACAATTTCTGCCAGTCATCTGCCATTTATTCAAAATTATATTGATCTGTATATAAACATGTTGTTAGATAAAATATTTTAGGTCTTTCCAATCAAGTTATTCAGATAAATAAATCCAACAAAAACTCAGGCTAACATGTAAAAATTGTGCTGCTGCTAAGTATGCCGACAAATATACAAGTTGAGGAATCAAGGTATGATATCTGTTGTTATGTTTTCCATGAGCTATCTGTCGCCCCCTCCCTCCGTCATCCCACACACACGAACCCCTCGTGGTCAACACGAGTTTGATTTCTTTCATGTGTACTATGCTGGCATTCAGGTTGGCATTCCTTATCTAATTTATTTATTTATATTTATTACAGTCTCTGAGGAAGTAGTTTGATTGCTGTTTTGGATTCCTTGCAGTGAACAAGCTGCCTCAATTGTTATCATGATATGTGGGATTGGAACAAATTTACAACTGATGGTGGTCATAGAACTCAGTCGATTTTTTTGCATGCCGTGTTCTACAGGTAAATTTCAGCATCCAAATTATTTGTTAATTCCTTTTGCAGCATCTCTCAGTGTTGCTGCAGTTACTTGGCTATAGATCGATTTTGAATTTATACTTTTGATGAACCTCTACACTAATTCATTTAGAAGAAAAAGGTAATTTCAAATTTGTTTCAAAGGTATATGTTCTTTTTGCTAACCTTAATCGACTAATTCTTGATTTTCCTTCCATTTTACGAAATGATTTTGCTGCTCAATTGTCCGACATCTTTCAAAGCATTCTTAGTGTGACTAACAAGTAAAAAATAATTGTGCTTGTAAGCATTCTGTAGAAAATAATTGTGCTTATAAGCATTCTTAGTGTGACTAACACGATTGATAAGTACTAAGTACACCTACCAAGCACAATCACCAAAATATACCATACAGTTTGTCAAAATGCCTAATTTTTAAGTACAGTTGTAATATGAATAACAAGATTAAATTCAGGTTTTGATAATTTTTAAATTTTCTAAATTGCGTTATCTGAAATGCCATACTACATAGCTTGATAGAACAGAGAGACAAAACATACTATGGTCCACAGGTAATTTATAAACGCTATTTGATGTACATGCCATTCTTAGCTATTCATGCTAGCTGCAAGAGGTGTTCTAGCAGCACAGCTTCTACCAACACAACTACCGACCCTTATTTGTTTGGAAATATGGAATAGCTTTCTCCCATTACCTTTCTACATGCATTGATGATGTCTAATTCAAATTGTATGTTTGTTTGTTGAGAACCGAGTGCCTTAACCTACGCTATAAAGAGATCATGTGAAAACAAAGCTGAAGTTGTTACTCGGGATAAGAAGGAAAGTGGTCTTCGAGTCACACTAAACTCGAGTCATACTTTTTTTTATCATGTACGTAATATCTCCGATCATTGTTGTTTTTTTATGTTAAGTTTATTTGTCTTGCATTATGATGGTCCATGTAAACATACTTGGATGAATTGCTAACCCAGTCAGAACTTTTGTTTATTTTTGTTGCTACTGCCTACTTTTTTGAGGCATTCGATGGGGACGACCCATGTACTTGTTTTTGTTGCTTACTAAAATATATAAGAAAATAACAAATAATAGTATTTGTTTGCTTTTCATCAAATACTTTTTATTGTGATTTGCAATTTTTTTATTGAGTGCATGTTGAGGTACCATTACCCTTTTGTCAAGAAAAAAATGCTATAGCGTTATGGTGAATAACATCTGAAGGTGGTTCTCGCCCTTGTCCCTTGTTGCTGGCCTGCCATGGTGTCATCGATCGCTGGCTCACTTAGAACACGAGTTAGTGGATTTTGTGATAAGAGTGAGGGTTGAGAGCGAGTGGATGGTGTTGGGGTTAGTCTATTCAATTACAACTGTCCGAGCGGAATAAATTCCCTACTTTAGAAAATGTGGCAAATTGAATTTCATCAGAGATGACTATGCACCAAATTGCATGAGCGAGGGTTATTTTTTTCATCAAGTCATACAAATTTTTGGTTAGGATAGAAGGGCAAATACATTCTTTGGTTGCGACATTTATTAATAATTGACACCGTGGCGTATCACTTGCATGCCCAACCACAGACGTCACATTTTTCTTTGTGGTACTGCAGTATGTTACAGCGTGGCAATGGATCAGAACACATTGGATCTGCCTTCTGGCTCGGAGGCGCGCCACGGGCAGCGCACAATTGCTCTATGATGGCTGTGGTGGATCGACATGAAACTGGGGGGAGGGGATCAAGGCGGAGTGCATGGTGAGGTTGGCGTCATCCGGTTTTAAAGAAGAGGGCTCCAGCGTGAAATGTCCTACTACCAAGGGAAACCGAGTGAGAAGGGGAGGGTTTAACAGGAAAACAGAAGGGTGCCTCACGGCGTGGAGTTTTTGTGTTGGGACCGCGTGTTGTAGATAACATGGCGGATTGTCTGGACAATCACCCCCCCACATATGGGCTGGATTTTTGGAGTTTGGACTGTTCGAACGGTTGAATTTCTGCTACCCATTTGATGTTTGAACACATCTAGACGTACGAGGGAGAAATTTTGTTCGACGATGAATTTAATCATTTATTTGATTCATTGAAATGTATTATATCCCGTAGCAACGCACGGGCGTTCTACTAGTATCTATAATTACTTTCTACAAAATGTAGAGTACAGGCAATGCTTATCAAGAATATTATGTGCTGAAATTCTTGAGTTATCCTTCCCTTGACATGGAGAAGGGCATTATAAAGCCGGTGTTAACTGTTAATTTAAGTCAATCCTTCTAAAGCCTTTATCCTCAATTGCTATTTAATTTGCTCATACTCCCTATCGTTAACTACTGCTTAGTTTGCTATTTCTATCAAAATGCATGTTCGCAACAACCCTAAGTTCCAAGTTTTACTTGTAAAACCAAATTCCTTATTCATACCATGCACATTACTCAATAGTCCCTATATGTATACTTGTTTTTGTGGATCTATAATCCGGTGTGTAGTGAAGCAGCCCATGTTTGCACCTTGTCATATCTTGTTTTATCTTACTGATGTGGCTGATGACATGAACAACATGCCATGCACATTAACCAAAACAGATACAATGATTGTCTTTCCCCTTCATGTATGCTTGTTATGCTGACATGGTATTCCAGTAGTGTGGTGAAGCTCCCCGCATTATGAACAATGCCAAATTATGCTATTGATATTTTGAACTTACTCTTTATTTTCTAATTTGAAATTGGATGGAATTGACAGCATAGTTATCATCTTTGTTTATACACATGCAAAACCTATCATCTCGCTGCTTATTTTAGGGTGATATGCCTGATGGAATGCACAAGTCCGCTGAATGTTGTGAGACAAACCCACCATATATTGCAGCAAAGAAGGCAAATAAGATAGCGAGACAACACCAAAGTCTTGTCTTGATGCAGTGTTCAACTTACTTGAGACTAGTAGTCAGACAAGCTCACATAATTCGCTGTTTGAATTAGTTCGACTTATTCAGTCCCAAGTTCTAGCAGAAAGGCATTCTGCAACTCAACTTCGACTTGAAGTCCTATCTCTAAGAAAGATTGCCGAGAACACCAATGAGAACCTCATTACTAAACAACTACACCTAGAAGCTATGATCGACATGCTAGGCCGGTCTCACAGCCTTGCTCAGCAGCTTGCGCAATAGTTCCTGCGCAAGGCTAACCTTTCTTGAACTGTCTTGGAAGTGGTCTTGGTTCAGTATTATTTTGTTATGCTGCAATGGTGCCCAGTTTTTGTAATCCGCTTCTTCGTTGCGCTTTATGATCACTGGTGGCGAACTTCGATGCCAA
Organism: Triticum urartu; assembly: GCF_056163025.1. Taxonomy (NCBI): domain Eukaryota; kingdom Viridiplantae; phylum Streptophyta; class Magnoliopsida; order Poales; family Poaceae; genus Triticum; species Triticum urartu. The sequence continues at coordinate 307,542,188 of NC_141874.1, forward strand.
GTGGATGTAATATACTACAAATCCTTTATTGTATAGTGTAGATTTATTCTAAGTTACTATGCCATAATTTCTTTATTGTATAGAGTAGGTTTGTTATTAATTCCTACTAGTTACTGTCATCATTCGCTATCTGAAAAAAATCTGATGTAGTCGACCGGGCTGAAACATTCGCGTCAAACGGGCCTGCATTTAGCGGGCCACAATTGGGCCAGCCTGCAACTTTCTTGGGCCTGAAAGGCCATTAGGGCCTTCACACTTTGTGTCAGGCCCACAACTTACACGAGCTTATATTCGGCCGAAAGTTTAGTTGGGCCTTTAGTGGACCTAGCACTTAGTTGGGCCCATGTAGCTTTGGGCCATTAACATGCTGAAATATTCTGCTGGCCTGTTACGGCCCAGAAGAAACCATGGGCCTTTAGCAAGCCGAAATGCATGTTGGGCCTCAATTTTCACTAGTTGCCGACGGGCCATCAACAGGCTGAAATGTAGACTGGGCCTTTTTTGGCCTAGTTATATGACGGGCCATTACCAGACCGAAACATATCTCGGGCCTTAGTTGGCCCACTGATATCATGGGCCTTTAAGAGGCTGAAAGCTTAGTACAGGCATCAATGGGCCGAATTATACGATAGGCCTTTAACAGGCCCAAAGTCACGTTGGGCTGAACTGTTGCCACCTTTATCACGGGCCGTTAGAGGGCTGGATGTCACGTCAGACCATTTATGGCCCATGGGCAGCACGGGCCATTCCCAGGCCGAAAGACACACCGGGCTGAAATGGGCCCATGTCTACATCGGGCCTCTAACAGGCCGAAATATCACTGGGCCATAATTGGGCCCAAATATTCGGTGAACAATTAACAGGCCAGATCTGGCTTCGGGCCGTAAATGGGCCATGTTTAAACATGCCGTTATTGGGCTAGCCCACTAGTACCTGAGTAAATACTACGGGCCTTTGACTGTGCCGACCTTTTTAACCGATATGGGCCTCTATTGGGCCCGACCACGTGTTGACGTATCAGAGGCATGTCTCCTGCATTGGACAGATGACATCTGGCCCACCGAGGAGCAGACACGTGTTTCCTCCAGCCAATGATGATTTTACACGTGGCAAATCCCCATTGGTCCGGGCTGTTAACGGGTTATCGAATCCAAACCAGAACCTGATAGCTTAAGGCGACCCGTTATGGTGGATGCCACGTGTCGGTTACCCTTGATGAAAGCACTTCTATGATGCGCCATTTATCGTCATGGAAGTGGACACTTCCGTGATGATAATTTTGGTAATGTCATGGAACACTTCTATGACATCACAGATATGACTATCTTGATTCTGTCATAAAATCGTCATGGGTGTACATCAATGACAGAAAACGTGACCTACTGTGACAAACACGTATCATCACGGAGGTGTATTTTTTTGTAGTGTTGTAACCCGCCAAGTGCTAACCGGCTTATTCATGAATTACTAAACTGCCAGCATCATCCTCAGCTTAACATTATTCGATTGTGCCTTGTCGATTTAATCATGCCCTTAATTTTCTTATTTCTCAGCAATCAATTCTGCATAATCATCTCGCCTTCTTTAACCATTGGGTGGCTTATCATCACAAACCTGACCCACCATAATTTTCTTTCTAGGCCTTCACTTGATAAAATATGACCAAAACTGTCACCTCGTGCGATTGGGTCGCCTCCACTATCACAGAGCAAACTCTTGCAGAATATGTTCAAGTGGGTTTCCTATCAGTCAAAGATATTATCCACTGGCGCGCCCCCGGAACACAAGTTAGACCTCCGCCGAAGGAAGGCAATGTCATTGTTTTTGCGGATCATATGAACCATGGTTTCTCACCACCCGGCTCAAAATTCTTCCGCGATGTATTGCACTTTTTCCAACTTCATCCCCAAGACATTGGACCGAACTCCATTTCGAACATCTGCAATTTCAAAGTCTTTTGTGAAGTATATCTTCAAGAAGAGCTCAGCGTTAACCTTTTCATAGAGTATTTTTATTTGAACTGCCAGACCGAATTTACGGATGGACCCTGCCTAGAACTCGCCGGAATTTCAATTCAAAGGCAAAGAGATGCTATCTTCCCTACAGCCTCACTTCCCAGTCATCCTAAAGACTGGAATCAGACCTGGTTTTATTGTCAGGATACTTCTCCATCTGACAAAAATCCTCTGCCGGGTTTCCCGACTGCCGGCTTAGCCCATAACATCCAATTCCAGACCGGCTCGGCGCTGCTGAACCACTAAGTATATGCCTACCTTCTCAAAGGTAAGAGCCTTGTTGGCAAATGGTTTAACCGGAGTCGATCTGGTCCGATGCTGGGTCGCTTGGAGGATGATACCTTCAAGCCGCCGGACCAGCTTGATGTGCACATATACTTGTGATGTAAAAGACCCACAACGTTACTGTCCAGTGCGTCTGGAGGGTAAAGAAATCAATGAGATGACCAAGACACTGCTCGGGGAAAGCTTAGAGAGCAGCAGCAAGACTGGGTTGAACCCCTTCTGTGCTCTTAACCCGGCTCCAGATGTAAGTTCTTCAAGCCAATTTTCTTTAGCCATTACTTATACTGAACTGCACATTCCTTATCTTTATTTGCTTCTTTTTCAGGCTGACTCTTCCTTCTGGAGCAAGAAGCTATAAGAAAATCTGGCCAAAAAGGCCAGAGACAAGACCCGAGCTTCCAAGAAACCCGCCAAGAAGAAAACAAACACAACAGAGCTATTTGCACTGAACGTTGGTGAGTCGGAGGTACTTGATTCCCTTGGCTCCTTTTTTATACATCTTATTAACACTGACCCCCTCAGGATGATGCAGAGACCAGCCTGATGTCGCTTGAAGCTACATTGGTATTTCCCCAAAGAGGAAGGGATCATGCAACACAGTGGCGGTAGGTATTTCCCTCAGATATGAAACCAAGGTTATCAAACCAGTAGGAGAACCAAGCAACACAACGTAAACAGCCCCTGCACACAAATAACAACCACTCGCAACCCAAAGTGTTAAAGGGGCTATCAATCCCTTTCGGATAACGGCGCTAGAAATTGGTGCGTGGACGGGAGAAAGTTGTAATAGATTGAATAAATAAATCGCAAATAAAGTGTAGCAAAGTATTTTTGGGCTTTTGGTTTAGTAGATATGAAAATAGACGCAAAGAAAAAGTAGATCACAAAGGCAAATAATATGAGAAAGAGACCCGGGGGCCGTAGGTTTCACTAGTGGCTTCTCTCGAGAAAAATAGCAAACGGTGGGTGAACAAATTACTGTTGCGTAATTGGTAGAACTTCAAATACTCATGACGATATCCAAGAAATGATCATTACATAGGCATCACGTCCAAGATTAGTAGACAGACTCCTGCCTGCATCTACTACTATTACTCCATACATCGACCGCTATCCAACATGTATCTAGTGTATTAAGTTCATGGAGAAGCCTCTAACCTCTCCTCTCCTCTCCTAGGCTCTCCTAGGGGACCTCTCCGCCGGTGTCCACTCCGGCCCCAGCGGCCACCTCCCTCTCCACCGGTGGCCACTCCGGCCCCGACGTCCACCTTGTTTCCTTGCTTCATACACGGTCATCCTTTCCCTGGTGGAGAAATGGCACCTTTTTCTCTCAACTTCAAGAGGGGCAAGAAGTTTCAAGCCTCCATGAGGAGCATGTTTGGGCACCCTGTGGTCTTCTCCCCTGGTTTTCGACAGAAGGAATTCATCTTGGTCATGTCATTCTGCCGGGCTGCTTTCAGGGTCGATACGCATATGGTTAGTATTGCTCTTCAATCAACTTTTGGAGGTTATCCTCAAGGTTTTCGGGTTTCCTTCCTCAAAGACCGCTCTTTTAAGTTCTATGTTGCCTCCCAATCGGTGGGTTTTCACATTTACAATGCGGGGAAAGTGGTTGAAAAAGATTTTGACATGGTGTTTACTCTTTGGGGTAATGGAGGTCCTAACTGGCGTCGTGAAGAACTTCTGTTTTACAAAGAGTTAGATGCTGAGTGGACTGTTGTTGGTCATAAGGGTAAAGCCATTGCTCAATGCACCGGTGATCCTCGGAGTGCAACTCCAGTGAGGGATAATAGGTCGGTTTTCCAACGGTTATCCAGGGCAGTTGATCCGGAGCGAGATTTGAGTCGGCCTTCAATGCCGAGTATTACCACCACAGCTAATGCGCCCATTATTGAGGATCATGAGCGCTTTTCGGGGTCTGATAATAGCACACGTTATTCTAGTCATGCATGCTTTGCATATGGTGACGTAGGTCACCTGGCGCGTTTCTGTCCAAAGCCCAGGCTTACTGGGCTGTGGCCATTTATCCCAGTACCAACATTCAGTTGCCCACCAGCAGAGGCCTGGGTTGAGGGGGTGGTGTCGGACTAGTTTCGGCACATTGGGCCGGCCCAAGAGCCAAGATTGGTTGCCTCTTTTAGGGAGCTAGTCTCGGGGCATTTCCCCTATTTTCAACCAAGACCACAAACAGACTCCTCGCATTCCACTCCGCCTTCCCTTTCTGTGCCAGCTCGTTCAACCTCTCTGCCATTGCTGTCTGACCCTGAGCTCCAACCATCTGCAGAGGCCTCTATGGCGAACATTCCCATCGATCCTCAGCCGTTTGTGCCACGCGGGTTTCAGATACAGTAGATTGAGGGAAGAAATGGAGTCACTAGGGTGGTTCTTCCACCTCGACCGCGTCGCCACGAGGATTGGGCCATCGCCACCATCCAACCCCTTCCAGATGAGGTACACTTCCTCAATGTCCGAGATGTCTTGGAAGATTTTCTGCAAAATGACCCAGATGCTCAAGTCGGCTTTAGAGAGATTCAGCCTTGTCCATTTTGGGAGGCATATGTTCAGTTTCGGTTCATCCGCGATAGGGACAGATTGGTTAGAGAAAGCCCCGATGCTTTTGGAGATGTCTTCATCACTTTTACCAAGCATAATGAAGGTAGGAATTGGAGGAGAGTGCAGTTTAACAGGGTGTGCTGGTTGCTGATTGTTGGTGTTCCCTTCAATCATTGTAACACTGAAGATATTGCTACAGCCATAGAAAAATTTGGGAGAATCATTCACTGGGAAAAGGAAGACGCTCTAAAGGGCAAGATCCTAGTCAAGGCAAGGGTGACAGACTTGATTGAAATCCCAAAAAACATTTGTTGGTCTTAAGGAGAAAACTTTGAAGAAGGATCACTAACAAGTTCAGTTGAGGTTCTGTTGGAGGAAATGCAGGGTGGTGGAACTGCTGATGAGGACCCTTTTACACCACCAGGTGTTGACCCACATCCCATTCCTCAAAATGCAAATGATTTCCCAGGATTCCATAACATGTAGATGAACAATGCACCTGCAGCTAATGCAGAATGGGATGAGCAAGGCCATTGGGCTTTTCCCCAGCAAGCAGCTCAGCCTATGGATATAATACAACAGTAGCAGCAAGAAGAAGTTCAGTTGGATGCAAATGAAGCTCTGCCCAACAGCAGCATTACCACAACAGTCTCCTTATCTGAAGGTTTGTCCTCACACAATGGTGGACACAATATTCCCAACCAGGAGGTCAATCAACTAGCTGCGGGAAACATTCAGGCTCCCCTTGGTGATGGTCTTCAGAACTTACTGCAAGCCTACCCATCTGATGCTGAACATGATGTGGAAGAGGGTGAATTCATTGCACCTGTGAACCAACAAGTGGATATTGTTAATCAGATGGTTCAGTCTGATACTGCAGCCCTTGGTCAGAATTTAGAAAATGATATTTAGCATGACACAGTTCTAATTCAACAAGGGGCCCTGCAACTTCGGGTGCCAAAAGCTATTCAACAGGAGGCTTTACATATTCAGGTACCTCAAGCTGTACACAACTCAGGTGGTGCTGCTGGGCAGCAAATTTCAGATAACACACAGCTGGCTGCAGACCAGAGCATTCTCAAAGAAGTGCCACCAGTTATTGAAAATCCTTTGATCTATAATAAGGAAAGTGTTGGTCCTTCTGCAGGTATTTCTAATGTTAATTTGGATATTTCCTCTAATTCCTTGATTAGTTCAGAAGAAGTGTTTCAATTGGCCTCACAACATGCTCTTTCTGTTATTGATTGTGCTCATCTTATGTGTGAGGAAGGCATTGAGCTCTGGGGGAAACACTTTGCTCCTTCTCCCACACAGGTGGCAAGCTCTTTCTCTTCAGATATCCCAGTAAGTTGGTTTAATTTTATTCCGCACTTGCTTTTGACACCAGACAAACTTGATTGGACCTTGCACTTTCTGAAATCACCATTATGGAAAATTTTGATTGACAACTTCAATGAGGAAGATACTATGACTTTCTGCATCCCTGATAACTGCTCTGTCTCCCAGGCTCCAGTATGCAAGTCACAGTCACCTGTTGGTTTTAATAAAGAAAATGCTGGATGCAGCCCAGCAGCTCACTCCTCTTCTGGAGCAGGAAGTCCTTTGCAAATAGTCTCTCCTACTAATGTGATTCTCTTACCTGCTGGTGAAGCAATCTCCAAGAAAAGGAGGGGAAAGGGACCCCTAGTTGAAACCCAGGTAAGAAGAAGTGGTAGAATTCGAGAGGAAACGAAGGTTTTAAAAGAAATGCTTGCTCTGGAAACTATTGCCTTCCTTGCAATGATGCTCCTCCTCTCTTGCATAGTAAAGTAGTTAAAAATCTCACTTCCTCCTTTTGCAAGGTGGCTGGAGAGGACCTGCCAGAGAACATGGCAAAGAGGGCTAGAAGCAAGGAATCTGATGGGGAGGCCAAGAATTCAAAGGCCAAGGAGAAAAATAACTCCAACACCAGTGTAGAATGATTAGTAAAACACCTACATCTTTTGGCTGCCCAGACAGAGTCCAAGTGGAGAATGTTTCAGAGTTAGATTCTCAATTATTGAACTCCATGTACTGCCTGAGGCATTTTGCCATATGTTTGACTGGAACCTTTCCTGATAGACTGTCTGAAATTTGCTGTAATAGTTTGCTATTCTGGATGACTTGTGTGATGCTAAGCTGGGCATTAAGACTTCTGCAAGTAATATGCTGCATTCAGTATTTATTAAGGTTATATGAGTGCTATGTGGTGTTCTGTCAAAGACTGGTTTTTGATAGCAGTTTAATAATAACCATGGTTCATAATGAATAACAGAAGAACTTGGAATATTCTTAATTGGAACATTAGAGGTATAAATGCAGAAACCAAATGGCTTGCTTTAAGGCAAAAAATAGAAGAAAGTGCAGCTGGGATTATTTGCTTGCAGGAGACCAAAAGGGAGGGGTTTGATTTGTCTTATGTCCATAATTTCTGCCCACACAGATTTTCTAAATTTGAGTTCCGACCTTCTGTTGGGGCTTCTGGAGGCCTAATTATTATCTGGGTTGGTTCTCTTTTCCATGGAGAAGTTCTGTTCCAAAACAAGTTTTCCCTCTCAATGAAATTCATTTGTAACAGTTCCAACCAGTCTTGGGTCTTGACAAACATCTATGGTCCTAGTAACTAGGAAGACAAAGCTGAATTTTTGCAATGGTTTAGTAACATCCAAATGCCCTCTGATGTGGACTGGATAGTGATGGATGACTTCAATTTTATCAGATCACCAAGTGACAAGAAAAAACCAGGGGGACATGTCAACCAAATGCTCCTCTTTAATGAAGCTATCAGTAACTTAGGTCTGCTTGAACTTCCCCTAAAAGGCAGACAATTCAGCCGGAGTAATATGCAGGAAAACCCACTTTCAGAAAAACTGGACTGGTTCTTTACTTATGCCTCCTGGATGATTTCATACCCAGACACCATAGCTCTTCCACTTGCTAGACCTATTTCTGACCATCTTCCATGTATGATTAAAGTGGGAACTTCTATTCCAAAAGCAAAAGTGTTTATATTTGAAAACTACTGGTTGAAGCACAGTTCTTTTAAAAACATAGTCAAAGCAGCTTGGGACATTCCAGTGGAATACACAAATCCTGCAAAGTTGATCAATGCTAAACTTAAAAACCTAAGGAGGGCCTTAAAATTATGGTCAAAGAATTTGACTTGCCTTAAGAAGCAGATACCAGACATCTATGAGTGCATTTTCCTGCTGGACTTCTTTGAAAAATTTAGAACACTGGATCCCATAGAGTGGAACTGTAGAGCATTGCTAAAAGAACACTTGCTAACTACTTTGAAGAACCAGGAGATATATTGGAAACAAAGAGGAAAAGTTAAAGGAGTAAAATTTGGGGATGAAAATACAAAGTTTTTTCACACCAGAGCTTCTATAAATTACAGGCATAATAAGATTGCTATGCTCCTTAGTGAGAATCAAATTGAAAACACTGATCATGATGGAAAAGCTGGTCTACTTTGGGAATCCTTTAAGCAGAGATTAGGAAAATCTGAGGGACATACTATGCATTTTGATTTGGATAACCTTCTTGCCAATCAGATCAACACAGAAGTTTTCAAGGACATTGAACTACCATTTTTAGATGAGGAAATAAATAATGTGGTTAAAAACTTGCCTACTGAGAAATCACCTAGATCAGATGGTTTCAACAATGAGTTTATAAAAGCTTGCTGGGATATTATTGGAGCTGATGTAAGAAGCTTGGTACATGCCTTCCATGAAGGTAATATTTCTCTGGAAAGCATCAACACCTCATATATCACCCTCATTCCCAAAAACTCTACTCCCCTAACCCCTAGTGATTTTAGACCCATTTCCTTGCTTAATGGGGTGCTGAAGATCATCACCAAGTTGTTGGCGAATAGATTGCAAAAAGTAATTCTACAAATGATCCACATTAACCAATATGGCTTCCTTAAGGACAGGGTTATCCAAGTCTGCCTGGGGTGGTCCTATGAATACATTCATCAATGCTACAAATCTAGGGAAGAATTACTTGTGCTGAAACTAGACTTTGAAAAAGCATTTGATACTATTGAGCACCGGGCAATTATAGATATTCTCAGAGCAAAAAGATTTGGCAATAAGTGGATCTCATGGATAGAATTGATCTTTAACTCTGCTTCCACTGTTGTGATGTTGAATGGGGTCCCTGGTAAGAAGATCTAATGTTGAAGGGGAGTACCACAAGGAGATCCTCTATCTCCACTGCTGTTTGTCATAGCTGCTGACCTACTACAATCTGTAATTAATAAAGCAATGGGAATGGACCTTCTTCATGCACCCCTGCAAATAAATTCATGCCCTGACTTTCCAATTGTTCAGTATGCAGATGACGCCTTATTAATAATGCAAGCTGATTCTAGACAGCTCATTTGTCTTAAAGCTCTACTAAACACTTTTGCATCTGCCACTGGTTTAAAGGTAAACTACCAGAAGTCTATCATGGTACCTATGAATATTCAGGAAGAGAGGGCTCAAATCTATGCTGGGACACTTAATTGTCAAATGGGACACTTTCCATTCACATACCTTGGGCTACCTTTAGGGCTTTTCAAACCAACAGTAGAGCAATGTTTACCATTGGTTAACAGGATTGCAAAAAGATTGGCTGGCATTGCCACTTACATGACCTATGTAGGCAGACTGTTAATAGTTAAATCAGTTCTGGCATCTCTCACAATTTTCTTCATGAGCTGCTTGGATGTTCCAGTGACTATTAAGCAAAAAATCTTGAAATACTTCAGGCACTGCTTGTGGAGAGGACCAGACATGGAAGACCATAGGCCAACTTTAGTTAAATGGACCACTGTTTGTAGACCAAAGTGTCAGGGAAGGCTAGGAGTTATGGATATTTTTACATAGAACAAGGCATTGCTTATGAAAAACTTGCACAAGTTTTACAACAGACATGATATCCCATGGGTGAACTTGATTTGGGAGACTCACTACAATGAGGACAAGTTGCCAGGAGATGAGTTAATAGGTTCTTTCTGGTGGAAGGCAAACTTGCAATTAGTCCAACAGTTTAAAGGCCTAGCAAGGTGCAACTTGGGGGATGACAGAAGTGTTTTTTTTCTGCTTAGACTTATGGTCTGAGCAAATACTGCAGCATCAGTTGCCCCATCTTTTTTCTTTTGTGATTAATGTCAAACTTACAGTGCAACAGGTTCTGGCCACAGAATACTTTGAAGACCTTTTCCATCTTCCATTATCAGTGGAGGCCCATGAGCAATTCTAGCAGCTTGAAGAGATGTGTTACTCCATGAGACAATCACAGTATCAGCACCACACAGATACATGGAGCTACATCTGGGGTACTGAACAATTTTCCTCTGCCAAGGCCTATAATGTTTTGATTGGTTTCAAACAAACTCCCCCACACTTTAAATGGATCTGGGATTCATCATGCCAGCCTAAACACAAAATGTTCTTCTGGATGCTTTTACATGACAGACTCAACACAAGAAATCTTTTGAGAAGGAAAACATTTGCTTTACAAGACTATAACTGTGCTCTTATGAGATGTCAACAAGAGGAAACCCTGTATCACTTGTTCTGGGGATGCCCTTTTGCTAAGAGATGCTGGGATCATATCTGTCCCACCAGAACTCCAAACTTATCTGTTCTTGAGGCTTTCCAGGACATTAAGGAAAAGCTAAGGATACCATTTTTCATGGACATAATAATACTTAGCTCTTGGGCTATTTGGATTTCTAGAAACAACAAGATCTTTGAGCACATACACCCCACTTTTCAAGGATGGAAGAACATTTTCTTGATGGAGCTGAAGCTACTCAAGCACAGGATGAGATCAAAGCATGCCAACCAATTCAAATCATGGCTGGATCTTCAAGGATAACTTCTCTTTTCCTCTCTTGGAAGCTTCTTCCTACTTAGGTCTTTAGCTTTTTTTTCTACTTATAGTCTTCTTTTACTTAGTCTTGGTAGTTTCTAGCTTCTCTAGTTCTTTCTCTACTTCTTTTTCTTCTTAGGGGGCTTCCCTCAAGCCCCTGTTGTCTTCTTTTATGCTTTGTACCAGTGGACCTTGCTTTAGTATTTATAAAAATTGCAGTGGGGTGTTTTTCCCTACTGTTTATAGTTCAAAAAGTTCATGGAGAAATGGAGTAATGCAATAAGAACGATGACATGATGTAGACAAGTGTCGGTTGTAGGTTCTTGCAAACCCTTGAGAGGTTTGAACTCTAGGGTGCGCACGAAGAACACTCTCTCCCCGACTCGCTCGACGATTCCACAACCTAGCTCGACGAACCCAAAGAAAAAGAGACACAGGGGTTTATACTGGTTCGGGCCACCTTGCAGTTTAATACCCTACTCTAGTTTGTGGGTGGATTGCCTCGAGGGGCTGAGGATGAACTAGTACAGTGGGTGAGCAGCCTCAGGAGGTGAGGTGTTCTTGAGCTCGATGAGCTGGTGGTTGAGAGGGTGATCTCAAATGATCCGTCGCCTACTACGATGGTGGCTAGGTCCTATTTATAGTTGCCTTGGTCCTCTTCCCAAATGTTTAGGCAGGAAGGGATCCCACAACGGCCAAGTTTGAAGGGGGACAACTAGTACAAGCTATCGTGACAAAATTAGTCTTCTCCTGCCAATGGCTCTGATGGTGACGCTACTGTGGGCTCCGCGATGACCTCCGTCCTGCTGGTCTTGGTCTTGTTGCACAGATATGGAAACCTTTGCTCGATTCCTCGGGACCCCGCGCCTGCGCTTGCCTACTTAACACCAAAGGGGAAACTGGTACACTGACACCCACTGGCGCTCGCCTAGCCTTGGTCGTCATGGCTCACGTCACGTGAACCTCGCGAGGTTCCCCTTGCATAGATATCTCTGCTCCTCGGGAGCCTACATAGTGAGGCTGCCCCCAGGGAGGTCTTGGTGTCGTCCGCCTCGCGAGGGTCTTGAGTTGTTGCTGCTGAAGATGGGCCGTACCGGGCCGTTGATGGAGCCACGCCACAGGCCGCAGGCAGGCAAGTCTGGGTACCCCCGTTCCCAGGACGCTGACAGTAGCCCCTGAGCCCAAGGCGCGCTCGAGCTTGGCTTCGAGGCGAGGCCAAAGGGCAAGCATGGAGCGCCGCGGGCCCTAACTGCCTGCGGCCTCGGTCGATGCGTGGCGATTGATGGGACGTGGGTGCCTCCACTTCCCCACGATGCCTTGGTAACTGTTCTCGTCTGACAAAAGGCTGGTGCACGTTACAGAGCCTTCTTTGCCTTCCTTCGTCTTGCTCCAGATCCCCTTTCTGTTCTTGCCGTAGTTTCTTGATGTCTCCCCTTGCAATGCTAGGCCAACGTCGGTGGTGAAGAAGAAGAAGGGGGCGACCACATCCCCTGAGGCCTAGCAACTGGCTCCTATCGCGCCTCCTCCGACGTAGAGGGATGGCGATGGCTCCCGAGCCTCAGCGTCCGGGTCATCCTCGCGAGATCCAGAAGCCTGTCCTTAGGAGAAGGCAATCTCCGCAGCCAAGCTGACTCCTAAGGTATCCGCCCCAGCTCACCAGCCGAGGTCGCGAAGGCTGAGGAGTCCCCGGCTCCTTCTTCTTCCGCAAATCCGCAGACCCTAGCACCGATGCCGTCTCTTCCTCCTTGCGTCGCACCGCTGGGCCGTGGTCTCCTTGCTTCGGCTGGTGCCATGGAGGACGCCCTTCTCGTGCTGACCCAGCTTTGCAACAACCTTCAGGGTGCTGACAGCCGGCTGGCATCGGGGCGACTGGAGTTGATCGCAGGGTGGCTATGATCTGATGCATCTGTGAGGGCGGCATGGGGTCAGGTTGTGGCAGCTTCTGAGGAGGGTAAGCGGGCCACTAACCTAGCCGCAGCCGCCCGCGAGGTGGCGTTGAAGGATGCCGAGGCCGCCAAGGAGCGCTGCCGGGTGGCGGAGGCCGAGTTGAAGACCCTGTGCAATGAACGTGCTACCGAGGCTCGCCAGCACGAGGCACAGGAGGAGAAGCTGAAGTCTCGAGAGGACGCGGTTACCGGCCGTGACACCAAGCTGGAGCAGCTGGCGCGGGTGCAGGCCGCGGAGCGCGACTGCCTGGAGAAGCTGAAGGAGGAGGTAGAAGGGGAGAAGGCCATGTTGGAGGCCAAGGCCAGCATCGTTGCCAACGACCGTGCCGCCTTTGACTCTCTTGAGAAGAGATCCCGCAAGGCATTGCGGGAACTCTATGGGAGGGGGTTGAAGAAGCCGTTGGTGACCATCGAGGAGGGCCCTACCATGCTGCTCCCTCAGCTTGTCGAGGTGCTCGAGGGTGTCACCAATGGGGTTGGCACCATGGTGGAAGGGGAAGCTCGCGCGCTCTCCTCCTCGGCCATGACGCGCGTCTTCAGCCACCTCGACCTTTATGACCCGAGCATCAACCTTGGAGCTCTGCTTGAACCTATGGACGAGAAGCGCTGTGCAGCTGCTGCGGACGCCATGAAAGACTTGGTGGAGGCCCTGCTGGAGAAGTTCCTTGCCATCAACCCTGTGCCTTCGGCTGATGGTGCCGCCAATCCCACGACTACGGCCGATGACCTGGGCGACGGCGATGCTACCAACAATGGGGCGCTCCCTGGCGGCAGTGCCCAAGGCTGAAGAGGAGGCTTGCTAGCGGTGCTCCTTTCCACTTTAACTTTCTAGCAATATGCACCATGCCTCATGGAGGGGTTAAAACTTCTGTTTGGTATTTGAGGAACAACATGTCTTGTAATAATTTGTTAGGATTCCGCGATTTCCTTCCCATTTGCTTGATGTTCTACGTCGGCAGGGCCCGGCCCCGCTCATACCTGAGCCGCCGTTTGGTCGTCCGGATCACCAAGACGAGACCAAGGGGTGTGGGGCTACGTGACCAGTTAGGCTCCTGAGTCGCGATGCTCAGGAGTCCCCCTTGACGCACAAACGGCCCGCAGGAAGGAGATGCGAAAGTAGGCCTTTGTGTTCTGCTTCGGCAGGGCCCGATCCCACGCATACCCCGGCCACCGTTGGGTCGTCCAGATCACGAGGACGAAACCAAGGGGTGAGGGGCTACGTGATCAGTTAGGCTCCTGAGTCGTGATGCTCAGGAGTCCCCCTTGATGCGCAAACATACCTCCATACCTTTCCTCGCCGAGGTCCCGCTCGGGAGGGACGCGCGACGACCAGGTCCGAGGGACCTGGCAGGGTGGCGTGCACTAGGCGTGACCTGAGCGCAACCCCTGTGCCCAACCCCCTCGCGCAACTCTTCCTAGGGGAAAGTGTTGCGATGAGGCTGGTCACTGAGCCTGGTGGCTCCCCAAGGTTGATGAGGCCATGGGGCCGCCCTCAGTTGTTTATCACCAGTGCGGAGCATGGCGCTTCCGCACTTGCACGGGCATAGCCGCGCCTCGACTGCCAGTGCGGAGCATGGTGCTCCCACTGGTGCGTGGGTGAGGGCTCCCTCTGAGTGGAGCCCCCGGGGCGTGTACAGCCCCGCCCTAACACGCGGCTTGCCCGACAGGGCTAGAGGATGTGTGTCTGGGCACTCGTGAGCCAGCGCGGGACTCACGAGGCCCTACCTCAAGGCGGGTTGCGCTTGAATTTGACTCTTGATAGTTGTGATGGTCCTGCGAGATGGTTAGGCAACCTGCATCGAATGAATATCATGAGGTGATCACATGCGAAGGCCAAGCACCAACGACCCCAGGAGGGGACATGAACGGGGCTGACCCGCCAGACAGAGCTCAGTCGATGGGTTTATCGATGCTGCAGGGACGGACCCGACCACAGATGCTGTGCCCAGTCTTCTCATGTGAAGATCTTGAAGACAGACAACCGGCGCGCGGCTCCCGTGGTGGCGAGGCACCAGGTCACGCGCCCTGGCTCGTCCGCCCATGATTAGCTCATGCGAGAACAAGGCACCAAGGGCCATGGGAGGTGACGTACACGGGAGCTGGCCCGCGAGCCAGAGCTTAGCCTCTTGGGTTTAGCGATGCAGCACGGACATACCCAAGCACAGACGCTGTGCGAGCCCTTAATCATGAGGTGGTCGTGGGTGGGTTTGCAAGGGCGTACGACATTCATGGTATCGAAGTACCAGACAGGCATAATCTTAGTGTAACTCGTGGAAGGATATAAGCTAGCGTGGATAAATGCAAGAATGATACATGCCGCAGGGACGGACCCACGCAACCTGGGGATGATGCAGCCCGAGGGGCTGTAACGCCCTCGATGCGGCTATATCTCCCACGTGTCGAAGCATGACTTAGAGGCATAACCGCATTGAAAGCAATGTCGCAAGTAAGGTAATCTTCACACAACCCATGTAATACATAAGGGAAAGAGATACATAGTTGGCTTACAATCGCCACTTCACACAATTACAAGAATAAGCATTACATCATCCAAATACACTCAAGGTCCGACTACGGAACCAAAATAAAAGAAGAACCCCAAATGCGACAAGGTCCCCAATTGACCCCAACTGGGCTCCACTACTGATCAACTAGACCGAAAACAACACAAAGGACAAGGTCGTCATCGAGCTCCTCCTGAGCTTGGTTGGGTCGACTGCACGGACTCATCGGCACCTGCAAGCTGGTTTTGGAAGTATCTATGAGTCACGGGGACTCAGCAATCTCGCACCCTCGCGATCAAGACTATTTAAGCTTATGGGTAAGGTAAAGGTATGAGGTGGAGCTGCAGCAAGCAACTAGCATATATGGTGGCTAACATACGCAAATGAGAGCGAGAAGAGAAGGCAAAGCACGGTCCATAAAAGTATGATCAAGAAGTGATCCTAGAATAACCTACGTCAAACATAACTCCAACACCGTGTTCACTTCCCGGACTCCGCCGGAAAGATACCATCACGGTTACACACGCGGTTGATGCATTTTAATTAAAGTCAATTTCAGGTTTTCTATAACCACACGTTAACAAATTCCCATCTTCCCATAACTGCGGGCACGGCTTTCGAAAGTTCAATCCCTGCAGGGGGTCCCAACTTAGCCCATGACAAGCTCTCACGGTCAACGAAGGAATAGACCTCCTCCCGAGACATTCCGATCAGACTCGGTATCCCGGTTCTACAAGACATCCTCGACAATGGTAAAACAAGTCCAGCAAAGCCGCCCGATGTGCCGACATCCTGATGGGAGCTGCACATATCTCGTTCTCAGGGCAACACCGGATAGGTCAAGCTACGAGTAAAACCAGCCCTCAAGTTTCCCCGAGGTGGTCCCGCAGGCTGCCCATTTCGGACCAACACTTAGACAAGCACTGGCCCAAGGGGGGGGGTTAAAATAAAGATGACCCTTGGGCTGGCCTAACCCAAGGGAAAAAGAGGCTAGGTGGCGAATGGTAAAACCAAGGTTGGGCCTTGCTGGAGTAGTTTCATTCAAAGCGAACTTGTAAGTGCATCTAGTGCCACCCCTAGTTGGTTTTGGAGTATTGACGACAAACCTAGTTGAGGGACTAATGTGTTTGTGAGAATTGCAGGATAACACAGGTAGAAGTCCCTCATTGATTCGGTTTTCCTACCAGAGATGACCCCCAAAAATGTATGAAGACATTGAAGTCAAAGGTGGTATATGAAGATATTCACATTGAAGACTATGACAAGAGAAGACACCACATGAAGCCTAAGGAGCTCGAAGACTTAGAACTTTCGTAGTTCTTTTTCTTTTGTGTTGGGTCATAGGAACCACCGTACTGTTAAGTGGGGTCCAAGAGAACCAGTCAGAATGACTGAAGTGATGCCTAAACCAAAAACCTATGTCTTCGAGTGAAGACTATGAGAGCGAATCTTGTCCAGAGTCGGACAAGTCAGCTTTGCTTGCAGCCCAAGTAAAGTTGCCGTGTGAGTTTGAAATCTGACTGTTGGAACACGTGTCAGTTCCTTAGTGACCCAGGGTCATTTCGGACAAATCAGGTCGGGTTGCCAAGTGGCTATAAATAGCCCACCCCTACAACCATAAACTGTTGGCTGCTCAGATTCAGAGTACGGCTTTTGTCGTTTGAGAGCAACCCACCTCGAAGCCTTTGAGATATAATTCCTTGCGAGGATAAAGCCCTAACCACCCAGAGCCAAAGAGAATTAGGCATCACTTAAGTCTTCTTGTCTGTGTGATCTGAAGACTTATTACACTTGAGGACTGTGCATCCTCCAGCCGGTTAGGCGTCGTGTTCTGAGCATCCAAGAGACATTGTGGATTGCCGGTGAACAAAGTCTGTGAAGGTTTGGGAGTCTACCTTGAAGACTTACCAGAGTGATTGGGCGAGGTCTGTGTGACCTTAGCTCAAGGGGAATACGGTGAGGACTGGGTGTCCTGAGCTGTGTGTTCAGGACTGGGTGTCCGGGACTGTGTCCCCTAAGGTTTAAATACCTAGCCGCCCTAACCAGACGTACAGTTGTCACTGCAACTGGAACTGGTCCAACAAATCATTGTCTTCAACGAGTCACTGGTTTCTTCTTCCCTTCCCTTTACTTACTGTTACTCCTTGTGAAGTCATTGTATGTTTGCACTATCTTTTGTCTTCACTGAGTGACTGCGTGTTCTGTCTGGCTTCACAATATGTTCCTACCTGATCCTTACTACATTGCTGCTATTAGTCATTGTGCTTTCACTCTATTGAATACTTGACTATGGCTTGCCTAGTGTAGTCTACCTTCCGCTGCAGGGTATTAGGTTTATTTCTATCGTTTGTCTTCATAACTCCCACGTTTTGAAGACTTCCATAAAAATCGCCTATTCACCCCCCCTCTAGTCGATATAACGCACTTTCAATTGGTATTAGAGCAAGGTGCTCCCTTGTTCTGTGTGATTCGGTTTAACCACCTGGAGTTTTAGCTATGTCTACTGCAGGGATAATTAAAGTCTCCACTGCGTGCCCCGTCTTCGATGGAACTGAATATCCCTACTGGAAGAATAAGATGCGCATGCATCTTGAAGCCATTGACGTCGACCTATGGTATGTCGTCGAGAACGGCGTTCCCAAGGCTGGAGAAGGTGTCACTGCTGCTGATGTCAAGAAATTTGTTTAACTGGACTCTAATGCCAAAAATATCATCTGTGGTCATCTGACCAAAGGACAGTATGGCCGTGTGAGTGCTTTGAAAACATCTAAGCTGGTCTGGGACTGGCTCTCCAAGGTTAATGAAGGCGTCTCAACCCAGAGAGATCAGAGAATCAGTGTCCTTCGCAACCTCTTCAACCGCTTCAAGCGAAATGACAATGAGAATGTCCAGCTCACATTTGACCGACTCACTGACATCACAAATGAGCTTCAAGCCCTCGGCGCTACTGAGATCACCAAACATGAAGTCGTCAAGACACTACTGAGATCACTTGATAGTTCGTTTGACACCCTAGCCCTGATGATTCAAGAACGTCCTGATTTCAAGATACTCGATCCATCTGACATACTTGAGAGGCTCAACACACATGAGTTTCAGCTTTCTGAGAAAAGAGATATCTACGGTCCAAACTATGGGCGAACTCGTGCCTTGAAGGCAAAAGCTGTCTCCTCATCTGAAGAAGAATCTGACAGCAGTTCTGATGATCCTGAAGACATTGGAAGGGAACTTGCTATGCTTGTCAAGAAGTTCCAAAAATTCACCAATAAGAAAGGCTTCAGAAAGTCTTCCCGATCAAGCTCAAAGAATGATGAAGTTTCTGCTCATGACTACAAGAAGAAAACATGTCACAAGTGCAAGAAACTTGGCCACTTCATTTCTGAGTGTCCACAGTGGGACAATGAGAACAAAAAGAAGAAGAAGAGCAAGGAATATGACTCTGACGACAAAAAGAAGAAGAAATACTCAAAGTCTTCTTCCAAGTCTTCCTCAAAGTCTTCATCACACAAGAAGAGCTCATCTGGCAAGACACGTGCGTTTGTTGGAAAGGAAATGGATTCAGAGGAGGAGTCTACTTCTGAGGAGGCGGAGGTGGAGTCTGAGGAGGAGTCCGATTCAGGCATCGCAAGTCTGGCTACAGCATACGTTGCCAAGTCCATCTTCAACACTAAAGACAATGACTTCATCACCGCACCGATGCAAATGACAAGGACTACTACGCTTCTACCTACTGCTTCATGGCACGCGGTGCTAAGGTAAACACACGCACTACTCACTATCAAACATCTAGTGACGATGACTCTGATTGTGGTTCAAAACCCAGCTACAAAACACTTGCTAAAATTGCAACTGAACAACAGAAAGCTATGGAACATATTCAAAAACTGTTAGACAGAAGCGATGATCTATTAGGTGCTGAAATGACTCGATCTGAATCCTTAATTGAAGACATAAAAAACCTTAACGTTAAGTATCAGGAACTTGAAAGTCGTCATGAAACTCTCTCAACAACTCATGAAAAGCTTTCCTATGATTATCTTCAAAGGAAGCAAGATCTTGAGAAATTGAGAGCGGCTCATGAAGATCTTAAAAACGAAAGCGAGTCACTTCGCGCCAAACAGATCAGTTCCACTCAGGAAGGATTTGAACCACCATGTCTTAAATGCATTGAGCGTGATAATGCTACTTTTGTTGCTGAATGTTCTACTGCTACTGCTGTTGCAATATCTTCAACTGTTGATGTGGTAACTAACCCCTCTGCTGAGGATACCACCGCTATTGCTGATGAGAATGCTAGGTTGAAGACATTACTTGAAACAGGGATGTACATAAGTCTTCAAGGGCATCAGACACTATGTGATGTCCTCAAAAAGCAGATTCTGAACCGAAACCTGAGGAAAGAGGGTGTTGGGTTTGTAAGGAAAATGAATGCTGATGGCTCTTACTGGAAACCTGAGTAGTACCCCAAAACCATGTGGTTTGCTGCAAAGGAACCTTCAGCAGATCCATCCAATCTATCTGGCTTCACTTGTGCTAACCCCATTATCATTGATGAATCCTTTGATGCAAACTATAAACTGTTTAAGAATCAGAATGGTGAAGTGTTTGCCAGGTACATTGGTACTAACTACAGGAATGGACCGCCTATGAAGAAGATCTGGGTTCCGAAAAGGTGTCTGGAGAATCTTTCTGTGAATGTCATCATAACACCTCACGTGAAGAAGACAAACCTCAGACCAAAGGCTTCATACGGTCCAAAGGCTTCATATAGACAGAGGACTCACCTGAGTCGCACTAATGCAAATGCTTTGCAGGGAAACCATACTCAGGCATATGAATATGAGAGCGGTTCATCAAACCGCCATGTTCATAAGACCAAGAACTATTCTGCTTATTCTTATGAGTACTATTGTCCGCCTGCAAGAATGTTTGCTAGGGCTCCAAAGCCAAAATTCTCAGATGCTGCACTTAGACTTATTGCTTCTAAGCCACCCTTGAAGATGTGGGTGGCTAAGAAAGCTTAACTCACTTTTGCAGGGAAAGGTCTCCAGCAGAAAACCAAAATCGTCTGATGCTATTGCTGGGGACCTTAAACATCTTGTAGGGCGCAAGATCAAATGCCCGAATGGTCTTACTATGTACTTCGTTCCTGAATTGCTTGCTACTCTCCCTATTAGTCCTAATATGGATCTAAGCTTTCATAACCCACTGGTTCGTCAAATGTTTTTGCTTCACAATGCTCTTGGTGAAGCCTATCCCCCTAACTGCACTGTAGGGTACGACACCAGTGTCTTCAGAATGGATTATTGATAGTGGGTGTACAAATCACATGACTGGCAAAAGAAGCCTTCTTATGGACTCAACCTTACGTCCATCCGACAAGAGCCACATCACATTTGCTGACACTGGTAAAAGTAAGGTATTGGGTCTAGGTAGAGTTGCAATCTCAAGGGATCAACACATGGATAACGTCATGCTTGTTGAATCCCTTGGCTTCAACTTAATGTCCGTCTCAATGCTTTGCGATTTGAACATGATCGTAATATTTGGAAAATATCGTTGCCTTGTACTAATGGAATCTGACAAGTCTCTAGTATTTGAAGGGTATCGAAAAGATGATTTGTACGTGGTAGATTTCTCAGCAGGACCACAACTTGCCGTATGTCTTCTAGCAAAAGCTTCAGAATGCTGGCTCTGGCATCGGAGGCTTGGGCATGCTGGCATGAGGAACCTCCACACCCTGGCAAAGAAGAAGCATGTCATAGGCATCGAGGGCGTCAAGTTCAAGAAAGATCACTTATGCGGTGCCTGTGAAGCTGGGAAGATGACGAGGGCCAAACATCCCTCGAAGACAATCATGACCACTACTCGACCCTTCGAACTGCTTCACATGGATCTTTTCGGTCCCACTCATTACTCAGCTCTTACTACTACTGCTTGTCTCTATGGCTTTGTCATTGTTGATGATTATTCTAGATATACTTGGGTGCACATAATCCTTTACAAGACTGAAGTGCAGGATGTCTTCAGACGCTTCGCCAATCGAGCTATGAACAATTATGGCGCCAAGATAAAGCACATCAGAAGTGACAATGGCACTGAATTCAAGAACACTAGCCTTGATACATATCTTGATACCTTGGGCATCACACATGAATTCTCAGCCCCGTACACGCCACAGCAGAATGGCGTTGTCGAACGCAAGAGCAGAACACTCATTGAGATGGCCAGAATGATGCTAGATGAATACAAGACCCCAAGAAAATTCTGGCCTGAAGCCATTGATACTGCATGCCATACAATCAATCATGTTTATCTTCACAAGCTTCTGAACAAGACATCTTATGAGCTCCTTACTGGCAAGAAGCCAAATGTCAGTTACTTCAGAGTATTTGGCGCAAGGTGTTGGATCAAGGACCCACATCACACCTCAAAGTTTGCACCAAAAGCACATGAGGGTTTTATGCTTGGATATGGAAAGGATTCGCACTCCTACAGAGTCTTCAATCTCTTTCATTACAAAGTGGTTGAAACAGTGGATGTGTGGTTCGATGAGACCAACGGTTCACAAAGAGAGCAACTGCCAAATGTGCTAGATGAAGTTCCATCGAGTGAATCAATCAAGCTAATGGGAACTGGAGAAATTATACCTTCTGAAGCTCATCCTGAAGAAGAAATTATCATCTCAGCACCTGATCAACATGAAGACAATGCTCAGCCTGAAGACATTCCTTCAAACAACGACAATGATCAGCAAGAGCAAAGTCTTCGCCCTGTACATCCTCGCGTTGCCAATGAAGTGCAGATTGAAAGAATTATTTATAGCATCAATGCACCCGGTCCACTCACTCGTTCAAGGGCAACTCAGCTAGCAAATTTCTGTGGGCACTTCGCATTCGTCTCAATAACAGAACCCAAGAAAGTTGAAGAAGCCTTCATGGAACCTGAATGGATTCAAGCTATGCAAGAAGAGCTTCAACAGTTTGAGCTGAATAATGTATGGGAACTGGTTAAGCGTCCTGATCCACGGAAGCACAATATAATAGGCACCAAATGGATATACCGCAACAAGCAAGATGAGCATGGTCAAGTTGTCAAAAACAAAGCTCGTCTCATTGCTCAAGGATATACTCAAGTGGAAGGCATTGACTTCGATGAAACATTTGCTCCTGTGGCTAGACTTGAAGCCATACGCATACTGCTGGCCTATGCAAATCATCATAACATAATTCTCTATCAAATGGATGTGAAGAGTGCTTTTCTCAATGGCAAGATTGAAGAAGAAGTGTATGTTGCACAACCGCCTGGCTTTGAAGATCCAAAACATCCTAACATGGTATACAAGCTCAACAAGGCACTGTATGGCCTCAAACAAGCCCCTCGGGCCTGGTATGACACACTCAAATACTTCTTGAAGAGCAAAGGCTTCATACCTGGTTCCCTAGACCCCACTCTCTTCACGAACACATATGATGGTGAACTGTTTGTGTGCCAAATATATGTGGATGACATTATCTTCGGCTGCACCAATCAGAAGTACAGTGAAGAGTTATATGATGCAAGAGCAATATCAAATGTCCATGATGGGAGAGCTGAAGTTCTTCCTCGGTCTTCAAATACGACAACAACGCAACGACATCTTCATATCTCAAGAAAAGTATCTCAAAGATTTCCTGAAGAAGTTTGGTATGCAAGACTGCAAAGGCTTCACAACACCAATGCCAGCCAAACATCATCTGGGCCCCGACGACAATGGTAAAGAGTTCGATCAAAAGGTATACATCTCCATGATTGGTTCTTTACTTTATCTATGTGCATCTAGGCCAGATATTATGCTTAGTGTTTGCATGTGTGCTCGATTTCAAGCGGCACCAAAGGAGTCGCATCACTTAGCTGTGAAGCGAATTCCTTGATATTTGGCTCACACCCCAACTCTAGGATTATGGTATCCAAAGGGCTCAGAGTTTGATCTGGTTGGATTTTCGGATGCTGATTATGCTGGTGACAAAGTTGATCGCAAGTCTACATCAGGCACATGTCACTTTCTGGGACGATCACTTGTATGTTGGTCTTCAAAGAAGCAGAACTGTGTATCTCTCTCCACTGCTGAATCTGAATACATTGCTGTTGGATCTTGCTGCGCTCAGCTTCTGTGGATGAAGCAAACACTCAAGGACTATGGCATTCATCTGAAGCAAGTGCCACTTTAATGCGACAACGAAAGCGCCATCAAGATTGCCAACAACCCAGTTCAGCACTCGAAGACAAAGCACATTGAAATTCGTCATCACTTTCTCAAAGATCATGTTGTGAAGGAAGATATTGATATCATACACGTCAACACTGAAGAGCAATTGGCAGATATCTTCACCAAGCCCTTGGATGAGAAGAGATTTTGCAAGTTATGGTGTGAGCTAAATATCCTGGAATCCTCAAATGTCTAGTGATCAGGCACACATCCTAACCCTTATGCATATTGATGACTTAGATGTGCAACACACGAATTAAAGTATATCTTCAATCAATGAAGACATACATTCTAAGTGTGAATACATTAATGTGGAATTTGACTTCGGAGCGCCACGATAATTGTGCGCCGTGTCTGGGTCTAATACTTCCTATACGGTGGGTAACGCCACCACCAAACGTTCTATTTTGAAGTGTTTCACTCATAGCGTTACTTTGCAACGTCTTCACATTTGGTTTGGCTTCGATCTCAACATATCTTCATGATTATCTTCCCTATGTTGATTATATAGATATAATATATATTAGTGTTCTGTCCTCTACAGCATTCACTTATAGCTATGTCTTCTTGTTGAATCTTTTGAACTAAGTGAATGTGATCGGACCCTAACCTCTCTATGCTATCTATCTCAAATTCTATCTCTCCAAATCATATGCATTCTATTGAAACTGTCGAATGCCTTCTCTATGTCCTTGTCAGCAAAAGATACAGAGACAACCATTAAGTCCGTTTTCAATGCTCATTCCTCCACATGAAACCCGGAGAAGTAGGAACGACCACCCGACAATCAAGGCGTGCATGTGACGTGGAACAAACCCCAAAATTCCACATAATGGCCACGTGTTCCTCAGATGCGAATCGCCAGGGGCACCTGTGTAATAGCGCAGTGCCGCCCATGTACCTATAAATACACACTTCACAGCGGTCATTATCTCTTCTTCCACTCTCGCACGAACCCTAGCGCCACCGCTAGCCCTCGACGACGCCGGCGACGAAGCGCTTCGCTGCCGCAACCTCTCCGACGCCGTCTTCATGCCGACCGCGGACATCGTCCTCTCCGCCGTCGCCGTAGGTGTCCTCCGTCGCCAAGTTAGGGCACGGAAGATCGAACTGCTCGGCCTCATCTTCCACTCCGTCTAGCAGTTCTTAGTGTGGTAAATAAAACTTCCTTTTTACAGCACCGTTGATCTTATGGCTTTGTCACTTTCTACCACAAGCAGTTTCTATTCACACAAGTTAGATCTCTCTCATACTGCATCTCATAACATGCCTAGTATATTCACTTGTACTTCACAAAGTAGTTAGATTTCTCACTTGTACTGATCTGTGGATTCGTACAAATCTGGAACCAACTCCTTATCTATGAGTGAATGTCTTCCCACGATGAGGTCAATGTCTTCTAAACTGATTTATCTTCAAAATCTTCTGAGAATGCATATGACCTCTTCCCCTTCCCTCGCTCCTTAATGCTGTCACAGGTACATGTCCGTGGGAGAATCCTTTGGTTCTCATAGTCTGCATTCATTTGCAGAATTCTTACAGCATCAAATAAATTCTCCCGAAACCAGTTCCTGTTTGTCCAGCAAGCAAAAACCTTTGAAGCCTTTGAACGTGTTGAAGCCTTTCAGTTTAAAGTTTATGGCTTCAGAGAAATCAGCAAGGATGGGTGGCAAAAAGCGTCGTGGAGAAACATCCAGAGATCTGCCAGATGAACTTTCAGAACTGTACAAGACAGATCCTGAAGAGGATTACAATCAACGCAAGACCCTTATCCAATGGATTCGAAGATATTGGGCAGAACAATGGTTCAAATACCGATTTGTAACCCAGGAATATGCTGAGAAAAATGCCATCAAGAGACCATGGGGAGACATCCTATACAAGAATCTTCTACCCAGGTCCAGAGATGAAGCCATTGAACAAGGCTTCTATCCCTGCATGGTCCGTGGGCCACAGCCTGCTGATGCACACCCATCGTCACTACTATGGTGTCGTGACGACAATCTGTTCAAGCGCAACTTCCAGTTTTCCCAAAACTCAGTGAAGCAGAACAAGAAGACTTTGGGGCTAGACTTCAACCCTGGTCCCTCAGCACCAAGGGCAGATGGCACACGAGATGCAGAACCCAATGTCATCGGTCCTTTCTACAACCTTGAAGGCCTCATCACCCGCATCTTGGTTCAAGGGACTGCAGTGAATGAGCCTGCAGCTGACGCTGAATCCGATGAAGCGCCTGCAGCACCGAAGCCAACCAAGTTGAAGAAGCCTAAAGCTTCAAAGCCTGCCCCTTCACCAAAAATCTCACGGGCGAAGCCACTGGCAACTGCACCTCCTGAAGACAGTGTACAGTCCAAAGACTTATCTCGCATCTCTATGCCCCAGAAGGTCAAGATGCCTCTGCCACACACCGGCCAAGAGCTAACTACTGCTGCCATTCTGCGCAATGACGCCATCGATCTGTCAAGTGATGAAGATCTTGCAGATGACGCTCTTGAGCAACTCATCAAGAGCAAAGAAGAAGCAGAAATCTTCAATGATCTGCCTCTCTTTGATGTAACCATCATCCACAACTTCATTGGCGAGTGGTTTGACACGCCAAACATCAGCTTTGAAGATCTGCAGCTACCCATTGGCCTCAGTGTCGCCTTCCAAGGCACCATTGCTTCAGAGCTAGCTGTCGCCCAGCGCATTGTTGAACTGAAGCAAAAGATTGACTATGAAAAGGCTCAGTTCAAGAAGCATATGGCCAAGCTCAGTGTGCAAGAAGTGAAGAACTTCAAGATCATGATGCACGAGCTCAAGGAAGCCTTTCTGAAGAAACGTGCAGAAGCTTAGGGCTCGCGTGAGCGCATGAAGGCTCTGGCTGACAGATGTGTGCAAGCCTACAATGAGGCTAAGAAGCGCAAGGCCCTTGGGCGTCCTGGCATCGACCCCAGGATGGCCACAAAGAAGAAGAAGCCTGCTATGGCTGAACCCGCCACACCAAGGCAGGAAGCAGTTCCTATTGTCTTCCCAACAAGAATGACTGGCTCAAAGCCAAAAAGCCGGTCAACCGCTTCAGAGCTCAAGAAGACAAGGACTGCTGAGGCTGAAGCCAGGAAGAGGAAACATCCTGAAGCCTCTCCTACTACCCCCTCCAAGAAGAAGAGGAAGACCAAGAAAGATCGGGCTGCTCCCACAGAGCCCTTGATAGTTGAACCCATTTCTATGGTCTATCCTGAAGCTGAATGCCAACTGACTATCCATGAGCCTGCTTCCACAGAGGCTCATGAAGCTGAAGACTTTCCAGCAGCTGACCCCATCGCTACTGAAGACATTGGTCAACATGACCATGTAGAAGATGGTGCAGTCCTTCCTCAGCTTGAGAACAGTGAACTCATCAGCATTGGTCGTCCAATGACGCCAATTGCACAGAATGCTTCATGGGCGGATCGCCCACAAGAGGAAGAAGACTATGAGGCCCACCCAACTCCAACTCCACAGGCGTCGCCTGCGTTGCGCAGGCTTCGCAAAGGTCCAAGGCCTCAAGTCTCTGCTGAAGACAATCTGGCTGCATCAGCCGCGGAAGAAGAAGTCCCACAAATTGCCACAACCACCAATGAAGCTAATGTGGAGCCCTCCCCAACAAAAGCATCAGAAAACAGTGAAGCCACTGATCCCGCCACTTCTGTTCTTGAGTCTGCTGCCGGTCCCCAGTTCGACTATCATGTTGAGCACAGGCCTCAGGTACAGAAGCCAATCCCAAGATTGCCAAGGTTCCCAGGTCCTGCATCAGCACCTGGCTCCTTCAATATCAATGGCTTCAGGGCAGACAACACATTCTTCGATAGCTCCAGGAACCCCTACTCAAGGGAAAGGATATCATCTGATCGGTTCTGGAGCTATCCACAGCGAAGCTATTACTCATGCATTCTTTACAACCAAGGTCGCATCTTCCCACACAAGCGCCTTGACATTGAAGCTATAGCTGGTCTGCCCTGTCTGGAAGAAGCTCTGGATTGCTTCAAGGAAGTTGGACTGCTGCCGTTCGTTACTGACCAAGAGCATTGGAATGAAGACCTGCTGCTCCAATTCTATGCCACACTTCACATCCGCGGGTATAGCAGAGATCCGAAGACTTGGGTCCTGGAGTGGATGACTAGAAACGTTCATCACGAAGCCAAAGCCTTTGACATCATTGAGCTCACTGGCTTGCCAACTCCTGGCGATCTCTACGAGCATGGCTGTCAGCTGCATAGTGAAGCTATTGAGAGCATCTTTCAGAAGCCTGAACCTGGTATGAGTCAGATGCTCAGCATGATGAAGCCATTGCCCCAAGATGCTGCTTATCCCACGGAGTTATTCGTTGAAGACCTTGAGTATCTGCCAAGAACCATTTATCACATCATCAGGCGAACTCTCTGGCCCATCAAAGGGCACTCTCCAAATGCCAAGCTTGAGGGTGCAATGAAGACTTTGGTCTTCTATATACTTCATGGAAAATGCTTCAATGCACAGGACTTCTTCATTCGCCAACTTGCTGCATCAGGCTCTGATCTATTTGGCTTGAAGTTCTACGCCCCATGGGTAATGCGGCTAATCAAACTTCACTCCGATATCTCATATCAGCCATCTGCTCGCAATCATCGGATTTTTCTGCCTGATGTGGATATCTCTACTGAAGCCATCTATCCTGAGCCTGCCAAGGAACCTCTAAGTCTTCAAAATGTAGAGCATCAGAGTTTCTCTCAAAACATTGAAGGAGTTGAAGCAGTCACTCGGGTGTATCCTTTAGCTGGCACTACACGTGCACCACACCCTGCCTCCACTGAAGCCACTGATAGTACAACTGCTCCACAACCCAAGAAGCGCACTCGTGTTCTCAATGACCGAGAGCTTCTTGTGGCTCTTCATCAGAAACAGGATAGGCATCATGACTGGCTGAAGCGTCAGATGAAAAGCCTCTTGGTGGATGTTAATCGCATTCGCAATCTTGCCACCAAGAATGCTTTCGTTGCCCATGAAACATGTCGCTGCACATGGAAAGGGCTAACGATGATGTGTTCTGAAGATGATCTTCAAGAGGATGGCTTCACTGAGCGATTCAAGTTTGACTCCACACCTCCTTGAAGGGCCGTGCTGCGAGGAACTCCATCCCTTGAAGACTCTGAGTTCTCTTCCTCTGCTGCAACTATGACTGCCAGAGTTATCGAGGATGAAGACGATGCTACTTCACCGCCACCTCCTTCAGCATGCTTCGACTCTGCTCCAAGCTCTTCAGCACCGCCAAACACCACCAATGACCCTGCTGCTTCACCTACTCCTCATGGGGACGAGTAGATGCTCTATGTCTTCAAACCTTTTTGGTCCTTACTGACAAAAGGGGGAGAAGCATATGAGGTTGATAGTCTTCAAGCGGTTCCATATGGGTGGGTGCTTTATATTTTGCTTCGTGCTTACAACTCTCGTTTTGCTACATTTGGTTCTTTGAGTTGTAACAATTAAACTCGATGGTCGTCTGCTACTTATCTGCCACCTTGTTTTGCGATGATAAATTCCGCATGTGCGATGATAAATTCCGCACTTGGATCATTCTGCAGACTTCCATTTTCCATTATGCATGTCATTATCTTCATATACTTTCACATGCATAGTGGATTGTCATCATAAGTTGAAGTGGATCTCCACAAGTACAACCTTCCATGTGCATTTGCATTCCAAAAGAAAATTACTTATATGCACATCTTCAGGGGGAGCCCTTGCAACTTATGAAGACAATTCCTTATCCTTTACAATTTCACAGATTATATTCCCCGTTGAAAACTTCAACTAGTTTGTCATCAATCACCAAAAAGGGGGAGATTGTAAGTGCATCTAGTGCCACCCCTAGTTGGTTTTGGAGTATTGACGACAAACCTAGTTGAGGGACTAATGTGTTTGTGAGAATTGCAGGATAACACAGGTAGAAGTCCCTCATTGATTCGGTTTTCCTACCAGAGATGACCCCTAAAAATGTATGAAGACATTGAAGTCAAAGGTGGTATATGAAGATATTCACATTGAAGACTATGACAAGAGAAGACACCACATGAAGCCTAAGGAGCTCGAAGACTTAGATCTTTCATAGTTCTTTTTATTTTGTGTTGAGTCATAGGAACCACCGTACTGTTAAGTGGGGTCCAAGAGAACCAGTCAGAATGACTGAAGTGATGCCTAAACCAAAAACCTATGTCTTTGAGTGAAGACTATGAGAGCGAATCTTGTCCAGAGTCGGACAAGTCAGCTTTGCTTGCAGCCCAAGTAAAGTTGCCGTGTGAGTTTGAAATCTGACCGTTGGAACACGTGTCAGTTCCTTAGTGACCCAGGGTCATTTCGGACAAATCAGGTCGGGTTGCCAAGTGGCTATAAATAGCCCACCCCCTACAACCATAAACTGTTGGCTGCTCAGATTCAGAGTACGGCTTTTGTCATTTGAGAGCAACCCACCTCAAAGCCTTTGAGAGAGAATTCCTTGCGAGGATAAAGCCCTAACCACCCAGAGCCAAAGAGAATTAGGCATCACTTAAGTCTTATTGTCCGTGTGATCTGAAGACTTATTACACTTGAGGACTATGCATCCTCCAGCCGGTTAGGCGTCGCGTTCTGAGCATCCAAGAGACATTGTGGATTGCCGGTGAACGAAGTCTGTGAAGGTTTGGGAGTCTACCTTGAAGACTTACCAGAGTGATTGGGCGAGGTCTGTGTGACCTTAGCTCAAGGGGAATACGGTGAGGACTGGGTGTCCTGAGCTGTGTGTTCAGGACTGGGTGTCCGGGACCGTGTGTCCTAAGGTTTAATTACCTAGCCGTCCTAACCAGACGTACAGTTGTCACAGCAACTGGAACTGGTCCAACAAATCATTGTCTTCAACGAGTCACTGGTTTCTTCTTCCCTTCCCTTTACTTACTGTTACTCCTTGTGAAGTCATTGTATGTTTGCACTATCTTTTGTCTTCGCTGAGTGACTGCGTGTTCTGTCTGGCTTCACAATATGTTCCTACCTGATCCTTACTACATTGCTTCTATTAGTCATTGTGCTTTCACTCTATTGAATACTCGACTATAGCTTGCCTAGTGTAGTCTACCTTCCGCTGCAGGGTATTAGGTTTATTTCTATCGTTTGTCTTCACTCCCATGTTTTGAAGACTTTCATAAAAATCGCCTATTCACCCCCCTCTAGTTGATATAACGCACTTTCAGAACTGTCAAGGGGTTCCCATTATAACCCAACCGCGTAAGGAACGCAAAATCCGGGAACATAACACCGATATGACGAAAACTAGGGCGGCAAGAGTGGAACAAAACACCAGGCATAAGGCCGAGCCTTCCACCCTTTACCAAATATATAGATGCATTAATTAAATAAGGTATATTGTGATATCCCAACAAGTAAACATGTTCAAACAAGGAACAACATCTCCATGTTCCAACAAGGAACAAACTTCAAACTTCACATGCAACTAACAACGCTATAAGAGGGGCTGAGCAAAGCGGTAACATAGCCAAACAACGGTTTGCTAGGACAAGGTGAGTTAGAGGCTTGGTTCAACAACATGGGAGGCATGATAAGCAAGTGGTAGGTATCGTAGCATAGGCATAGCAAAAGAGCGAGCAACTAGCAAGCAAAGATAGAAGTGATTTCGAGGGTATGGTCATCTTTCCTGAAATCCCGCAAGGAAGAAGAACGAGTCCATGAACAAGACAAACGGACGTAGATGAACGGGTCCTCACAAACACAACGTTACCGGAACCAACCCGAAGAAGCAAACACCGGAAAGAAGCACACAACATAGTAAACAAACCACACATGAACATGGTATGATATGCGGGATGCGGGATGCGGTATGCGATGCATATGCATGATTTGGCAAGGAATGAATGAACCTTGCCTCAACTTGGAAATCCAAGGGTGCCACTGGAAATGTGAGATGAAATCGCTTGAAAACGATATAAAGATCACCGGAATTGGAGTTACGGTTTGGAAATGGCAAGCAATACAAATATGACCACGGTCTGCAATTTACAGCAAGTGACCATCTAAATGCAACAAGATGAACATGCTACATCACTCAAACATGGCAACAAAATACATGGCAGGGATCCTTGCATGATGCTTAACAAAAGATGAACACTGAGCTATGGCCAATTCATCCATTAACAGGTTCAAACAAGCATGGCAAAAGAGCAAACGGTAAACAGATTTCAGACTTAGTGAAATTAATACTTGTCTGGAATTTCAGATCAGGTAGCACACTTTGGAGCATGAAAACTATAAGCTACAGGAACTTAACATGGCAAAGCAAGGCATGGCATGGAGCTACTCAAAGAGCTTAACAAAAGTCCCTTA
This sequence comes from Triticum urartu, assembly GCF_056163025.1. Taxonomy (NCBI): domain Eukaryota; kingdom Viridiplantae; phylum Streptophyta; class Magnoliopsida; order Poales; family Poaceae; genus Triticum; species Triticum urartu. The sequence goes on from NC_141874.1 coordinate 307,573,995, forward strand.
GCGACCTTGAGTCAAAAGGGATCAGAAAATACATTTGCAAGCATGTGAACATGGCAAAAACATAATCAGTTCTCAGACTTAGTGAAAAACTGGAGCATGCTGAAACAGATATCAAGTAGGCATGTTTACGAGCTCGATGCACTCACTACAGAGCATGACATGACAATCTAAGCATACACCCATCAAGAATACACATTATGCAAGCTAGACATGGCAAGAACAATAACATGGCATGCACGGATCAACTACAACATCATCGGCAAAATCGCTAACAAGTAGACAATCTGCCCAGATTCACGAAATGGCAAAAGTAGAGCTCGATTGACTCAAGCTAGGGTGCTCCATAATTGCAAACAAAGACATGGATGGATAGAGCACTACAAGATTAACAAAACATCCTTACTGATCATCCTCAAAAGAGGCACGGATCACTAGGAAACAACATGAACATATGGCATAGTGAGATAAACAGGCCAAGGACTTGGTGGAAATGCTAAGTCCCTGAAATCAGCATTAACAAGTGCACCACTTTGCAAGCTTGTGCTAGTCACCACACACATCACAAAAATACATGGGTGGCACCACTGGAAAGATGACAAAGCATTTAACAAAACATATGTAGGGCTCATGGGCATAACATGCACACAATAATCATGGCAAAAATGACAAATATCTAAATGGAGCAGCAGATCTGACAATTATCTCAACTAGCATACTTCCAACAGCATTTTGGGCATCAAGATGAACTCAAATGATAAATGATGCAATGAGATGAAATGATGTACTCTCTGAGGCGAACATTTTGATATGCTATATGCCCAAAACGGAGCTACGGATGCAAAGTTATAGCACGATGAAGTATGCAAAAATTACTGGAAACGGGGGCAAAAAGTCAACCCAAAATATCCGGATCTGGATCTGAGGCGTGGTTCCCGAGGTTCGTCGGGGGATCTTCGCCGGAGTTGGACGGGGAGACCACCGGAGTTCGAGCTCGAGGCCGCCGGGGAAGGGCCGGCCGGGTCTTGAGGAGGCGGACGCCGGCGAGGTGAGCCGCGGCGGCGGTCGGCGTCGTGGGCGGCGGGCGAGCGAAGAGGCGGCGGGCGGTGCGGGTCGGTGAGGAGCGAGGCGGAGCGGGGCGGCGGTGGCCGGCGCCGGCGACGAGGCGCGTCGCGGCGGAGGCGGCAGCCGGCGCGGGCGGCGCGGTGAGGGAGGCGCGGCCTCGGTCGAGTGGCGGCGGAGGCGGGCTGCGGGGGCCGGTCTCGGGCCCGAGCGGGCCGGCGGCGGCGGGAGGTGGCCGGGCCACGTGGCGGCAGGCGGTTGGCTGCGGGCGTCGGCGGCGGGGTGTCCGGCGCGGACGGACAATGTCCGGCGCGACGGATCTGGGATTTTTAGGGTTTCGAGGAGGGATCCGAGATTTGGAATGAGGGGTCTATATATAGGCATAGAGGGAGCTAGGAGTGTCCAACCGAGGCCTTTTCGGTCCCTCGGTTAACCGTTGGAGCATCAAACAAAGTCCAAATGGTACGAAACTTGGCAGGCGGTCTACCGGTAGTAAACCAAGGCCGCTTGGCAAGTCTCGGTCCAATCCGGAATTGTTTAATCCCCACACACGAAAGAAAGGTAGAACTGACCACCGAAGGAGAACGAAGCGCCGGAATGCAAAATGGACAACGGGGAAAATGCTCGAATGCATGAGATGAACAAGTATGCAAATGAAATGCACATGATGACATGATATGCAATGCATGACACACACGCAATGACAAGGCAACAACAACGAATAACTGGAGGACACCTGGCACATCGGTCTCGGGGCGTTACAGGGGCGCCCCAACAAAATAAGTTAAAGACGCAAAGGGATACACATCGCAGGGACATGCCCGTGCGACTTGGGGATAATGCTACTTGAGAGGCGCCCCCAACTGAATGAATTAGAAAGAGTCACCTGGCACCATTGCTTGAGGGATGTTGAAGCAGCTGAAGATGCATGTTGAAGAAGTTGCTCCTCACAAGTCGCCCAAGTACGGAGGCTTGGGAGGCTCTGGGGTCCCAGGAGGCTCATGAAGAACCGTCGCCATTTCTGCCAGGATTGCGTGATGCCTGGCCTCCTGAGCCGCCAGAGTGCTCCACAGGTGCGGCTGGAAGGTCACAGCCGCGTTCGGTAGGCCGAATGGCATGTGAACATAACTGTGAGGTGGACCCTCACGCCAACCAACGCGCTGTCACAGCCCTAGAATAATGCTTGTAATTAGTGGTATTGCATCCATGCATCATGTTTAAATTTTGTTAAACTTGAAATGGGGATGTTCAAACCCTAGCATCACTCGAATCAAACTAGGTTCAACCAAAATTTGCATTCAATGAAACCAAAATGATCTTTATTGATTTTCGGTATTTTTGGCAAGGGCTTTGATCCAAACCAAAAATAATGAACATTTGTAAGGAATTATTTTGGGCATTGAATTTAAATCAATATTGGATTTGGATTTACATTCTTAACATATGGAATATAATTTCAAATAACCCTGAATTAGTTTATGTGCTTTTGGATAACTCCACTATGCAACATAGAAATATCCAGGGGAATTTTGCCACTGGTTTTGGGTTTGTTCTATTTGAAAACAGTGGCAAAAGAAATAAATAAATAAATAGAAAACATAACATAAAGTAAAATAGAGCAGAAAACCCACCTGGGCCACTTACCTGGACCCCCCTGGCCCAACTCCAGCTGGCTCAGCCCACCAGGCCCTTGCGCCAGTCATCCTCAACCTCGTGCCAGTGGGCACGAGGGCGTGTGCCCACGACGCGCGCACACGCACGAGGCCACCTTTGCCTGCTTGCCGCTGCTGGAGTCGGCCCCGAGCGCCATGTGCATCGCCCCGACCTCTCCCTGGACTTCTCTCACTCTCCCTCGGCCTCTTCCCCCTCCTCTGCATCTTCCCGCGACGCCACCGAACACATTCGTCGCCGCCGCTCGCTGTCGCCGCGGTCACCATCTCCGCCTCGCCCCTTTGACGTGCCCACGGGCTCCGCCTCCATCTGCTATGCCTCCTCGATGACTCATGCGACGCCAGACACCTCCAAGCACCCTCTCCGACCACTTCCTCCTCCTCGGGTCACCGAAGATCCGTCCCGTTGCCCCGCTCGCTCCAACACCTCCCCGGCCACGCCGTCTGCACCGACCGACTCCCCGTGAGCTCCTGCAGCTAACCCCTCTCCTCCCCGCATTATTGCGCCTCGTAGCCCCTGTTTCCATCGGAGCCGCGAACTCAGCTCCGCCGGCCGTGCCGCCACCGTGGCAACAACTGCTGCAGCTCGCAGGCGAGCACACCAGCGTGTTCAATGCAGCTCCAGGAGCCCGTAGCCACCACCATCTCCTCCCCACATGGCCCCTAGCTCCAACCCGAGCACGCCCGTAGCTCCGACCGCCGCCATGAGCTCGCTTCCGGCAAACTCCGGCCACCCCACGCCCTTCCGTTCGTCTCCCCAGATGCGCACGGGCACGTGCTTCCTTCTGGTGCCCCTGGCGCGTCGAACCGTGGCCTCTGGCGAGTTCAGAGCGGACCCCACCGTGGTTCGAGGTCGCCGCCAGCTGAACTCCGGGAGCAGACGTGGCCGCGTGATTAGCGCTAATGACGCCCTAACCAACCCCCTATCTCACTGACACCTGGGGCCCACGCCCCAATTAACCTAGATTTTATTTCTGTTTAGATTAAACTAACCCCGCGGGCCCCACAAGTCAAATTGACCTGGCCACGTCACACGTTGACCGACCCCACACGTCAGTGCTGACTTGTTGACGTTGCTGTTGACCCGACGTTGCTGTGAGAGCGTGTATGAAGAAGTACACCCCTGCAGGGTTAACATCATCTATTCGAATAGCGGCGTCCGCGGTAAAGGACCTCTGGGTTGCCTATACGATTCATAGACAAGTGAAAGTGGATACTCTAAAATGCGGAAGATAAGCGTGAGTGCTATGGATGGCCTTCTCGTAGGGTGACGGTAGCGGATCCATAGTGGTGTATTGATATGGTGAATATGTGGACTCGTGTGCGCCACCTCAAAAGAGTTACTTGCAGTCGTAGTTTAAGATAGCCACCGAGTCAAAGCTGGCTTGCTGCAGTTAAACTCCACCACCCGCTTTGTTGATACTAATGCATATGTAGCTAGTTCTAATGTAAGTCTTGCTTGGTACATTTGTACTCACATTTGCTTAATTTATGTTTTTGCAGAGAGACTTCAGTCTCACTAGTCGTTCCGCGTGTACTTTGATGTCAGGCTTCTCAGCCTTTTTCATTTGTAGTTGTCTATACTCATACAAGTTAAGCTTCCGCATGTGCTTGTTGCTTGTATGCTCTGTATGTTGGGTCATGGGACCCATGATTCTAATACTTGGCTCCTCGGAGCCTAATGAATAAATACTTTGAGTCGTAGAGTTTTGTTGTGATGCCATGTTGTATTTACACATATCGAGCATATTGTGTGTATGATTGAAATGCTTGGTATGTGTGGGATCCGACAACCTAGTTGTCTATCCTTGGTAGCCTCTCTTATGGGGAAATGTATTTTGGTGCTTCCACGGAGCCATGGTAGTTTGCTATAGCCCGGTTTACCGGAGTCCTGCTAGCCCAGTTACTACTGCTCCGGAACACCTAGACTGGCCGGCATGTGTCCCACTTTGTTCCTGTGTTTGTCCTTTCGGGGAAATGTCACACGGTGACTTTTGGAGTCCTGCTAGCCTGCTACAGCCCGGGTTCCCAGAGTCCTGTTAGCCCAGCTGCTATAGCCCGGATTCACTCGCTAATGACCGACACATTTGTTGCTGGGTCATGTATGCCCGTCCCTGTAAGTTAGTGCCACTTTGGGTTTACGACTAGTCATGTCGGCCCAGGTTCTCTGTCATATGGATGCTAGCGACACTATCATATACGTGAGCCAAAAGGCACAAACGCTCCTAGGCCAGGTAAGGTGGCACCCGTGGGAATACCACGCGTGAGGCCGCAAAGTGATATGATGTGTTACATGATAGATCGGTGTGACTTAGGATCGGGGTCCTGACACGCACGAAGGCCAGAAACACTCCTAGGATGTGGCCTTGTTGAGCCCTGGGATGTTGACGCAGACGCGCAGCTCGTTGTCCTTGCTAGGACAAAGAGCTGTGCCAGGTGCTGGGCGGTGATCGCCGCGCATGGTCCTCTCCTCTTGAAGCTCCTTGGTCGCCTTGGTGATGAACTCCTGAGCACCGGGCATTCCCTGCCTTGTGCCCTCATGAGGGAAGGGTGCGGTGAAGCATGCGTCCACGTGGTGCCCGAGCGCCTCCCTCGTGACATTGGCTAAGTCAGAGACCCTCCAACAGAGAGCCCCGGAGCCCAGCCCATGGAGGGCGCCGGGCGCACCTTCCTATGCAAGGGAGGGAGGCTCCCCATCCATGGGCGCAGGTCCTGAGGTGGTGCCGCTGGAGACACCACTCTCCTAAAGCTCCTGGTTGCACAGTTGCTTCTTCTTGGGGACAACCTCAGGTGGGTAGATGGCACCTTCGTTGTCTGGGTCTTCGGCCGCCGCAGCCTGGTAAGCACGCTCTAGAGAGCACACCGCATCCTTCTCCTCGCAAGCGACTGTGATGACACCGCAGCTCCCTGGCATCTTGAGGACGTTGTAACCATGATGAGTCACTGCCATGAACTTGGCCAGGGCTGGATACCCAAGGATGGCATTGTACGGAAGGCGGATGTGGGCGACGTTGAAGTCGACGAGCTCAGTGCGGTAGTTGTCGCGCTTGCCGAAGGTGACAGGGAGGCGGATTTGCCCTATCATGGTGGTGGAGCCGTCGGTCACTCCTAAGAAGGGCTTGGTGGGCTGCAGCTGATCATATTGCACTTGGAGGCGATCGAACGTCTCGACAAAGAGAACATTGAGCCCTATGCCGCCATCGATGAGGGTCTTAGTGACAAGGATATTGCTAATGATGGGCGAGTAGAGCATCGGGAGGGAGCCGACAGTTGCCGTGCACTTGAGCTGGCCAGATGAGCTGAAGGTGATGGTGTACTTGGACCAATTGAGCGGGCGCATGGCCTCAAGCCTGGGGAGGGCCGCATTCACCTCATGAGAAAATTGCTTGAAGATGCGCTGGGAGGCAGGGGCCTAAGCGCCACCCAGGATGCAGGCGATGGCACGAGGATCCTGGAAGCCCCCAGCCCCTCATCCTGGTGGTGGTCGTCGTTCCTCCTTGGTGGTGGTGGCAACGGAGGGAGGCCAGTGTTGCCCTAAGGGCGGTCCTCACGAGGCTGGTCCCTCCATGCGCCATCACGAGGCTGATCCTGCTAGCGGTCCTCGTGAGGGCGGTCGTGCCACTCCTGGCGGGGGCCACGGTCATCCCAGGGCCCTCTACGTCTGCCTCCTCCATGGCCATAGGCTCGGTCATTGCGCTCAGGGCGTCGTCCGAAGAGCCCATCGCGGATGGCCCTCAATTCCTAACAGTCATTGGTGATGTGGCTGTGTATGTTGTGGAAGGCGCTGAACGGGTGGTCGGCCTTGGATGACTCAGGGTGGTCGCAGCCGCGCTTCATATCTAGCTCCGCCGCGAGCACGGCAATCCCCTTGCGCTTTACGTCCTCGGTCTTGGCCTTCTTGTCTTCTGGGTCGGCAGCTGGAAGCTCGAGGAGGGAAAGGCGTCACTCCTCAGCTTTCGCGCACTTGATTGCCATGTTGAACATCTCCAGAGTCGTGCATAGGTCCTCGTGGATAGCGAGCTCTTCCTTCATCTTGACATCACATACGCCATCGGAGAATGCTGAGATGATGGCCTCATCCATCACCTTGGGAATCTTGAGGCGAATGTTCTTGAAGCATTGGATGTACTTCTGCAGGGTTTCCCCATGGCTGCTGCTTGATGCACCGCAGGTCGCCTGCGCCCGGCGGGCAGTCGCGAGTGCCCTGGAAGTTGGCGATCAAATGCTCGGGCATCTTGCCCTAGGAGGAAATTGATCCCGTGGACAGGTACAGGAGCCACGAGCGTGCACCGTCCTTGAGGGCCATGGAAACCAGTTCGGCATGACCTTCTCATCGCCGTTGGCTGCCTCGATGCTCAGCTCGTAGAGCTGCAGGAACTCAGCAGGGTCGGGGGTGCCGTCGTAGCACGGAGGCAGATCGGGCTTGAATTTGCCAGGCCAGACAATGCTGCGCAGCTCGGGGGTGAAGGCTCGGCAGCCCGTGGTGGTGACTGGAGCCTGCCATGGAGGTGGAGCCTGGTCTTGGTATCCACGGGCCGCCGCACTGGCGGCGCGCGGTCTTGACGTGGTGGTGCTGGGAACACAGGAGCACCTTCTTGCGGCCGTGGGATTTCCTGGCAGCTTCCTTCTTCATGCCCGGACGCCCTGCTCGGTGGGTCGCGCTGCGGGGCTGCACATCTTGGTGTGAGGGTGACGTCTTGATGTGGGGGTGGCGGAGCTGCTCCATGGGCTACGTCGCCCGCTACGGGAGGCGGATAAGGCAGCGAAAGGGATGGTGCAGGGGAGCCCCCAACGGCGCTGACAAGCTCGGCGATGCGGTCCAACCAATCCTTGTAGAGGTCGTCGACCGGGCGATAGCAAAGGAGCTCACGCGCTGTGAGCAGTGCAGCCTGCGCGTCCGCGGGCTCGCGGCGAGCATGGGATGACGAGCCAGCCGGAGTCAACTACGGGGTGGTGGTGTGTCCGTCCCTCCGCGCGGTGGGGTGCAACGACGAAGCTTGTTTCTTGTTCCTCGCCGGAACGGTGGCGGCATTGGCAGTGGGTGATGGAGAGCAACGGGGAGGCCTGCCGATGGGCGCCGTCCGGGCGACGCGAGTGTTGGGAGTGGCTCGGCGCTCAGCACGGGCTCGACGAGCGTCAGCCATGGAACCGGTGGAGTAGTGGGGCGTCGATCGATGGAAGAGAGGTTTCAGCGCACCCCTACCTGGCGCGCCAAATGTCGGATTGCGGGTTCCGGCGAACCCTTGAGAGGTTCGAACTCTGGGGTGGGCACAAAGAACACTCTCTCCCCAACTCGCTCGCTCAATGATTCCACGACCTAGCTCGACGAACCCAGAGAACAAGAGACACGAGGGTTTATACTAGTTCGGGCCACCTTGCGGTGTAATACCCTACTCCAGTTTGTGGGAGGATTGCCTCGAGGGGTTGAGGATGAACTAGTACAGTGAGTGAGCAGCCTCAGGAGGTGAGGTGTTCTTGAGCTCGATGAGATGGTGGTTGAGAGGGTGATCTCAAATGATCCGTCCCCTTCTACGGTGGTGGCTAGGTCCTATTTATAGTGGCCTTGGTCCTCTTCCCAAATGTGTAGGCGGGAAGGGATCCCACAACGGCCAAGTTTGAAGGGGGACAACTAGTACAAGCTATCCTGACAAAAGTAGTCTTTGCCTGCCAAAGGCTCTGGTGGTGACACTGTTGTGGGTTCAGCGATGACCTCCGTCCTGCCGTCCTGCTGGTCTTGGTCTTGTTGCATAGATATCGAAACCTTTGCCCGATTCCTTGGGACCCCGCGCCCCCGCTTGCCTCCTTAGCACCAAAGAGGAAACTGGTACACTGCGCCCGTTGGCCCCTGCCTGGCATTGGTTGTCATGGCTCATGTCACGCGAACCTCGCGAGGTGCCCCTTGCATAGATATCTCCGCTCCTTGGGAGCCTGCCTAGTCGGGCTATCCCCAGGGAGGTCTTGGTGTCGTCCGCCTCGCGAGGCTCGGCCCCTCGCGAGGGTCTTGAGTTGTTGCTGCTGAAGATGGGCCGTACCGGGCCGTTGATGGAGCCACACCATGGGCCGCGGGCAAGCAAGTCTGGGTACCCCCATTCCTAGGACGCCGACAACAAGATCTATCTATGTAGAGATAGACCCCATCATTTTTTCCTTAGTAGCAACGATACATACGTGTCGGTCCCCCTTCTATCACTGGGATCAAGCACTGTAAGATGGAACCCACTACAAAGCACATATTCCCATTGCAATATAAATAGATCAAGTTGGCCAAACAAAACCCAAATATCGGAGAAGAAATACGAGGCTATAAGCAATCATGCATAAAAGAGATCAAAGAAACTCAATTACTTTCATGGATATAAAAAGAGATAGATCTGATCATAAACTCAAAGTTCATCGATCTCAACAAACACACCGCAAAAGAGTTACATCATACGGATCTCCAAGAGACCACTGTATTCAGAATCAAGACACACACACACACACACAGAGAGAGAGAGAGCCATCTAGCTACTAACTACGAACCCGAAGGTCTACAAAGAACTACTCACGCATCATCGGAGAGGCACCAATGGAGGTGGTGAACCCCATCTGAGATGGTGTCTAGATTGGCTCTGGTGGTTCTGGACTCTGTGGCGGCTGGATCAATATTTCGTCAACTACCCTAGGTTCTTGGGAATATTGGGGTATTTATACAGCAAAGAGGCGGTCCGGGGGGCACCCGAGGTGGGCACAACCCACCTGGGCGTGCCTAGGCCTCCTGGTGCGCCCTGGTGGGTTGTGCTCCCCTTGGGGCACCCCCTAGGCATAGCCAGGGCCTGTTGTGTTCCTTCTGGCCCGTAAAAAATCTCCGTAAAATTTCGTGGCATTTGGACTCCATTTGATATTGATTTTCTGCGATGTAAAAAACATGGAAAAACATCAACTGGCACTTGGCACTATGTCAATAGGTTAGTACCAAAAATGATATAAAATCTATATCTATACCTACTATTAAAGGGAGGTGATATTCTTGGTTTCGTCCCGCTTCCTTTGGTTCTGCTTCAATTAATTTCACGTATGCTATTTGGTTTCATTACTTTCCACCTGTTTTGGCCCAACGGAGGAAGGCCACCTGGTGGCGCACTGTGGCCCAGGTCTGGAGAGGTGGTAAAAAAATAAAGTTGCCAATGGGAGGGTTCGATCTCATAACCTCCCAACCGTCCACACACAATTTGTCCAACTGACCCAGCTAGAGATATGAGAGGATTTTTTCCTCCCATTGCAACGCACGAGCCTTTATAAAATGAATATAAAACATCCAAGATTGATAATATAACAGCGTGGAACAATCAAAAATTATAGATATGTTGCAGACGTATCAGCATCCCCAAGCTTAACTCCTACTCATCCTCGAGTAGGGAAGTGATAAAAACACAATTTTTGATGTGGAATTCTGCCTAACATGTCATATCATATTCTTTTCTTTATAGCATGGACATTTGGACTATTATATTGTTCAAAGCAATAGTGTAGTTTTGACATGATAATTTAAATACTCAAGCATATCAACAAGTAGCCATGTCTTTCAAAATATCAACGCTGAAATTAGCTATCCCTAGCCCATCATGCTTAATCATTGATCCATTCATGAAACACACTCACATATTAGCTACATCCAATACTCAAGTACGATCATATTTCCTCCTTGTTGATGCTTTTATAAGAGAATATGGAGACTCAAATTCAAACTAAAAATTGCATAAAGTAAAAGAAAGGCCCTTCGCATAGGGAAGTAGGGATTTGTAGAGGTGCCAGAGCTCAAAGCAAAAAACTTAGAGATAAAAACATTTTGGGAGGTGTATCCATCCCACCAACAAAAACGACTTAGAGTTCCCAACACTTTCCATGCTAGATATATCATAGGCAGTTCCCAAACAGAAAATAAAGTTTATTCCTTTTTCCACCATACTTTCACTTTCCAACACTTTCCATGGTTGACCTCCATACCAACACTTTCCAATAAATTTATTATTTGACAACATAAAGTAAATTCATTTTTTTTTCATTTTGGGACTGGACATCCCTAATACCTTTGCCTTACTTTCGTGCAATGACAAGTGAATAAACACTCATCGTGAGAATAACACATCTGGCATGGAAAATATTAGCCACCCCTCACCGCTCCACGAGCGAAACAAACACACAAAAGAGAAGATTATTTTTGAAAATTAGAGATGGCACATGCAAATTTTCTTAGAACGGCAAAAGAATACCGCATATAGGTAGATATAGTGGACTCATGTGGCAAAACTAGGTTAAAGGTTTTTGGATGCACAAGTTGTAATCATACTTAGTGCAAAATGAAGGCTAGCAAAATATTGAGAAGCGACCAACCAAGAAACGAATAATCTCATAAGCGAGCACTAAGCATAACTAACACCGAATAATGCACCACAAGTAGGATATAATTTCATTGCATGACTATTGACTTTCGTTCTTGCATAGGGAATCACAAACCTTAACACCAATATTCTTACTAAAGCATAATTACTCATCAAGATGACTCACATATCACATCATCATATCTCAAAACTATTACTAAGAATAAAGTTTATTTTGTCCAATGATCTTCATGAAAGTTTTTATTATATCCTTCTTGGATATCTATCACTTTGGGACTAATTTTCACGTGTTGCTTTTCAAAAGCTCAAACAATTATAAGTGAAAATCATGAGCATAATTTTTCTTTCTCTCAAATTAATTTAAGTGAAGCATGAGAAAATTTCTTGAAAATTTTACTAACTCTCAAATAAATCTAAGTGAAGCAAGAGAGCATTTCTTCGAAAATACTAAAGACCGTGCTCAAAAAGATATAAGTGAAGCACTAGAGCAAGTCCATAGCTCATAAAAATTAAAAGTGATGCAAAGAGAGCAATTCAAACAAGTCATGACATAATTTTGGATGTCTCAAATAGTTGTGTTCAGAAAGGGATCAAGACTTAAAACACAAAATAAAACAAGCAAATAATCATATCATACAAGACCCTCCAAGCAAAACACATCGTATGTGATGAATAAAAATATAGCTTCGAATAAAATACCGATGGTTGTTAGAAGAAAGAGGGGATGCCACTCAGGGGGCATCCCCAATCTTAGTTGGTTGCTTATTTTTGGATAATAGCTTGGGATTCCGGGGCATCCCCAAGCTTAGGCTCTTCTACTCCTTATTCCTTCATCCATCGTAAGATAACCCAAAGCTTGAAAACTTCAATCACACAAAACTCAACAAAACCTTCGTGAGATCCGTTAGTATAAGAAAATAATAAATAACTACTATAAGTGTTGTATCAAACCAATTCATATTTTGTTCTTGCATTATATCTATTGTATTCCAACTTTTCTATGGCAAAAACTCATCAAAGAAAACCATAGAGCCATCAAAATAAGCACACAACACAAAGAAAATAGAATCTGTCAAAACAGAATAGTCTGTAGCAATCTGACTATTTCGAATACTTCTGTAACTCCAATTTTTTTTAAAAATTAGGATGACCTGATATATTTGTATATTGATCTACTGCAAGTGGAATGGGTATTTTATCGCTCTGTGGTAAGAAACGAGAATTATTTTCGTGAGCGCAAAAGTTTCTGTTTTTTCAGCAAGATCAAACAACTATCACCCAAGAAGATCCTAAAGGAATTAATTGGCACAAACACTAATTAAAACACAAAAAAACAATCATAACAGTAGCATAGTTGTGCAAACACTCAAGAACAGAAAGCAAAAGGTAAAAATAAATTTTATTCATTGGGTTGCCTCCCAACAAGCGCTATAGTTTTACGCCCTTAGCTAGGCATGATATTTCATTGATGCTGACATGAAAGATAGAAATTGAAACATGAAGAGGGCATCATGTAGCATGTAAAAAAAAAGTTTAAGTCTAACATACTTCCTATGCATAGGAATTTTATAGGAAAACATTTAATAAAGGCAAGCAAAGATTACCATGTGCAAGGAAGAAGAAAGAAACAATATCAATCCCAACATAACGAGAGGTAATTGAAGGACATATGCCCTAGAGGCAATAATAAAGTTATTATTTATTTCCTTATATCATGATAAATGTTTATTATTCATGCTAGAATTGAATTAACCGAAAACATAATACTTGTGTGAATACATAGACAAACAAAGTGTCACCAGTATGCCTCTACTTGACTAGCTCGTTGATCAAAGATGGTTATGTTTCCTAGCCATTGACATGAGTTGTCATTTGATTAACGGGATCACATCATTAGGAGAATGATGTGATTGACTTGACCCATTCCGTTAGCTTAGCACTCGATCATTTAGTATGTTGCTATTGCTTTCTTCATGACTTATACATGTTCCTATGACTATGATATTATGCAACTCCCGTTTACCGGAGGAACGCTTTGTGTGCTACCGAACGTCACAACGTAACTGGGTGATTATAAAGGTGCTCTACAGGTGTCTCTGAAGGTACTTGTTGGGTTGGCATATTTCGAGATTAGGATTTGTCACTCCGATTGTCGGAGAGGAATCTCTGGGCCCTCTCGGTAATGCACATCACTTAAGCCTTGCAAGCATTGCAACTAATGAGTTGGTTGCGGGATGATGTATTACAGAACGAGTAAAGAGACTTGCCGGTAACGAGATTGAACTAGGTATTGAGATACCAACGATCGAATCTCGGGCAAGTAACATACTGATGACAAAGGGAACAACGTATGTAGTTATGCGGTCTGACCGATAAAGATCTTCGTAGAATATGTGGGAGCCAATATGAGCATCCAGGTTCCGCTATTGGTTATTGACCAGAGACGTGTCTCGGTCATGTCTACATAGTTCTTGAACCCGTAGGGTCCGCACGCTTAAAGTTTCGATAACGGTTATATTATGAATTTATGGTTTTTGATGTATCGAAGGTTGTTCGGAGTCCCGAATGTGATCACGGACATTACGAGGAGTCTCGAAATGGTCGAGACATGAAGTTTGATATATTGGAAGACTATATTTGGATATTGGAAGTGTTCCGGGTGAAATCGGGATTTTACCGGAGTACCGAGGGGTTACCGGAACCACCCGGGGGCTTAATGGGCCATAGTGGGCCTTTGTGGAGAAGAGGAGAGGTGGCCAGGGCAGGGCCACGCGCCCCTCCCCCTAGTCCGAATAGGACAAGGAGAGGGGGGCGCCCCCCTTTCCTTCCTCTCTCCCTCCTCTTTCCCCCTCCGCTCCTAATCCAACAAGGAAAAGGGAGGGAGTCCTACTCCCGATGGGAGTAGGACTCCTCCTGGTGTGCCCCTCCTGGCCGGCCGCACCTCCCCCCTTGCTCCTTTATATACGGGGGCAGGGGGCACCCAAGAGACACAACAATTGATCATTTGATCTTTTAGCCGTGTGCGGTGCCCCCCTCCACCATAGTCCACCTCGATAATACTGTAGCGGTGCTTAGGCAAAGCCCTGCGTTGGTAGAACATCATCATCGTCACCACACCGTCGTGCTGACGGAACTCTCCCTCCACACTCGGCTGGATCAGAGTTCGAGGGACGTGATCGGGCTCAACGTGTGCTGAACTCGGAGGTGCCGTACGTTCGGTACTTGATCGGTCGGATCATGAAGACATACAACTACATCAACCGCGTTGTGCTAATGCTTCCGCTTTTGGTCTACGAGGGTACGTGGAAAACACTCTCCCCTCTCGTTGCTATGCATCACTGATGCGGAGCATCCTACGGACATCACCATGTCAAGAGTCCGTTTGCCAAGTGACACATTCAACATCCACTTCACATACACAAAGGTGAATCATCTCCTTTACGCGTGTTCACTTGACCCCTTCGAGGATGGTATACTACTTGACACTCCACTCGTCTGCATGCATAGGTATTGTCGGAACGCTACGGATGATGAGGAGGAGTGCGAGCGCAAGTGTACAACTACACCGTCCATGAGGGAAGCGTGGAAACGAAGACGCAAGAAGAAGAGCTGCCGAAGAAGCTCCAGTGAGCGGACATCCAGACAACACCGGACGACCGGCCCCTCCCGGCGAGCAGACGTCCGGCCCCCACCGGACGACCGGCACATCTACATCCGAGCCCATTCAGCGGAAGACCGACGACACCGGACGACCGGAGACCAGACGACCGCCAGCTACCGGACGTCCGGTGCCACCTCAACCGAGCCAAAGTGAGCGGAAGTCCGGCGACTACCGGACGTCCGGAAGCCCTCGAGCCACCGGACGACCGGTCCCCAGCAGACGTCCGGTACCTGTCTGCGTACAGAGATCGGGCACGAGGCCCATATATACCTCTCCCACTTACCCCTTCGTGGACCTAGACTATATATACTACTCCACCTCCTCCTAGTTAGGGTTAGCGTTGTGATAGCTCATTTGAGAGATAGAGCTACGGTCATCCATATCGGATCTACTCCACGAGAGAGACCGCGGCCTCTACGGAGAAGATCCCTTTGGATTCAAGCCCCCTTTCTAAGGGAAGATCCCCCCATGGATTCAAGACCTCCTCACGGAGAAGAACGGTTACCTTTTGTATCGTCCGTTGTTGACTTTGGATCTTGTATCTCTCTTTGTGTTTCGAGGATCTAGCACATGTGTGATCTATTTCTTGTTGGTTGAGTGTTTCTCTTGTGTTTCCCCTCGTTTTCCCCCTCGTGTTCTTCGTGTTCCTCGTAGGGATCCGCTCCTTTCGTGAAATATCGGCCATCTAGGGTTCCACCCTACATCATCTTGGATCAGAGCCAGCTTGTCTCTTGATACCATCATCTTGGTATCATGAGCCACATTGATCACGATTTCGGAGCCTCCCCCATCGTTTTCTAGCCTTCTTTTGCTTGATTTCGTCCTAAATTTGAAAATCCCCACCTAAAATAGCCCCAATTTTTTTTTGTGATTTGTTGGTTTGATGATGTTTTGTTGATTTTGATCTATAGATTTGCTTGGTTTCGAGTGGATCTAGCATTTCCCCAATTTTCCCCACTTTCCATCCACGAAATCTCATCAATTTTGACCCCAAAATCCCCAAATTCCGCCCAACATCGCGTCCCGGATCTGAAATCTCGCGTTGACCCCGACCACCGGACGACCGTCACTTTACCGGACGTCCGGAGCCCCTGGAACGACCGGACGTCCGTCATCCACCGGACGACCGGAACCCCTAACCCGAGCAGAATCACCGGATTTCCGACCCGATCGGTCGTCCGGCGACCGGTCATCCGTCCATTTCCGGACGTCCGCTACCTGTAAAAACTGACTTCGGCTGATTTTTGTTTCGGCCATAACTAATTCATCCGACCTCTGATTTTGATGTTCTTTAGCTCATTTTGAAGCTCTTGACATCCTCCTTCCCACAAAAATACCACCAACATCTTTTGACTCCATCAAATTTTGACAATTTTGGCATCTTTGCATAGGGCTTCCACCACATCATCCGCTACACCATCTCCGACTTCCGCAACCTAACCAATTTTGTTCCCCATCACATTAGTGGTTGCTTGAGGAGTGATTTGAGTCTCCTAAGGTGTCTAGGCTACTTAGGGACGGTTGCTTCTTCATCAACCACCACCACCACCATAACTTCCGCATAGGCTTGACCACTATACACTTCCGCCACCCCAACTTAACCCAATTTTGTTTGTGTTGTGAGTTGTGTCTCCTAAGGTGTTTCGGCTACTTAGGGACCGTGCTTCCAACTCCTACACCGTGTATAGTACACCACCTTACCCTTCATTTCCGCATTGCCTACTCGCAAAACCCATCATTGCATTTCCGCAACCACCACCACATCCCGCTACCACCATTTGACATTTGAGATTTTGAGTTCGCGGTTTTTCCGTTTCCTAAGGTGTTTCGGCTACTTAGGGACGAGTCACCATCATCTTGGTATCTCCATCAAGATCACCGCCACTCATCATCACCGCGGACGGTAACCTCCATATCATCTTGGTATCGTGGTATCCCTCCATTGTAAATTCCCTTGCCATTGCGTTGATAACCCCTAGCCCATTTTGCGTTACTTGCCTATCGAGACTAGCCATTTGAGTATTGCCGGCAACGTTACTTGTGCACATTAGTGATCTACACCATACATTGCATACATACCATATCATATTGGTATCATATCATCTCGTCTGCCTCAAGTTTGTTCCCGCATATATACAATTGCTACCTTGGTTTGTGCATTTCGCAAAGTGGCCATAAAAAAATAGAATAAGCTTTTAAGCAAAGAAAAAGAGTGAACAAAGAGCTTGTAAGCAAGTGCCATATCATCATACCACATTGTCATATAAGATCTTCTTGGATCATAACACCGGGAACCATATCTACATAGCATACTTGGGATAGAAGTCGTTGCATTTTTGTCTCCTATAGGTTGTGCACAAGTGTCGTATCCGCCTATTGAGCAATCGTGCTAGCGTCTCTCTAGACTTGTGCAACAAGAGCATTTTCTGTGGATTCCACATTTTGAGCTCATCCTTGGTTGCACGACCCCACTTATCTATCTGTGTGTGCGTTTCCGTGTGCCACCCATATTGCTATTGGTCTACTTGTTACACTTGCGAATTTGTGAATCTCTTTCAACATTATTGACTCTTGCTAACATTTTACATCAAATTTTTGTGCCACTATCCTCACCGAGCTCCACCATAAGCCTTACTTGTGTAGGTGTGAGAAACCAACAAGAATTGGTACCAATTGTGCTATTTCCTTGTTCCACATTGGAGTGATCATTGATCCACTTTCAACTTCGGTCAAGGTACATTTGTTATTCGTTCTTCTCTTTCTCCACTCATATTGGCTCGAATCTTGTGATGGATAGGCAAGGCATTTCATCTACGGTTTTCCACAACAACGACGGCGTGTAAAACTACATCTACAACAAGCTTTCCGCACAAAAGGAGGAGCAAGATGCAAGGATGGAGGAGATTCGGACCTTGTTGATCAACCGTTCTTCCCCTTCATCATCCTCAAGGCGGCGACGTTCAAGTCACAAGTCTTCGGAGCGCAAAAATGATGCAAGCGCAAGTCATCCTCGTCCACATCTCCATGGCGGCCACCATCACGTTTGTGATCCACCTCGTCATGAAGGGCAAGTCACCTCCAAGCAACATGTGCACGACGACGACGAACGACATCTACATCGAGCTCAAGCACGACAACGACAACATCATCATGAAGATGCTCGAGATGTACCTACCTACAAGTCGCAACAAGCCCTACTTCACGCCAAGTCCAAACTTCATGACCACAAGAGAAGACCGCGAGACAAGCACCACCAAGACGGAGCTACGGCTACACCAACCACTTTGGCATCTTCGCCAAGTGACTTCAAGGCATCTTCACCTTCGGATATATGGCATCTTTGCCAACAAGCACCTCAAGACTACGCTCAAGAGAAGCTCCCCAAGCTCAAGTCCGTGACTTCCACGAGCTACTACCACCTCGACATCGACCACACGATTCCTTTCTATGGGACTCAAGAACCCGAGGAGTATCTCGAGTGGGAGCGTTTGATGGACGACTACCTCAAGCTACATCAAGTCCCTCCCGAAGATCAAGTGAAGTGCGCCACAAGGAACTTCCACGACTACGCGTCCACATGGTGGCTTCAGACACCTTTGGAGAGCTACGACATGAGTTGGCCCAAGATGAAGAGAGCTTTGCGGCGAGAGTTTGTGCCTCCAACCTACACGGAACAACTTCAACGCGAATTGGAGAACACCATCCAAGAATCCAAGTCCATCGACGAGTACTTCAAGGAGATGAAGATTGCCTTGCGACGAGCCGGCATGGACGACCCCATTTCGATGAAGTTCCACTTCATGATGGGATTGCACAACGACATCTCCAAGATGATCTTCCTCGAGAATTACAAGTCCCTCGACGACAACTACATTGGTGCTCTCAAGGCAGAACAAGAACTCATGAAGACCAAACTTTTTGCACCCCAAGCTCACTTCGCGACGACCAAGCTCCATGAGAACGAGCATGAGACTAGTACCACCACGATGTCCAAGCCCGACGAGCTCCAAGACGATACTCCCAAGTTTGACACCATCCCTCTTTGTGGCATTGACGATGCCGATTCCTCCATGACTCTTTTTCAAGATGGTGCGGCGCCGAGTACGACTACGGAGACCCTCAAGGACCAAGCTTTGGAGGCGAGCGACACGGTGGCGAGCAAGGATGATGCTTCCATCTTAGGAGGCGAGAGTGATGATATGCCATCTTCGGCCTTCATCCATGGCGACAACAGCGAGATGGGTGAGCATGGGATTTTCCCTTCGACCACGGCGACGTATGATGACTTGAGTGACTTGTGCCACCATATTGAGAGTGAGAGTGACTTCACGACTAGCCCCATTGATGTGTTACCCCAATTCCCATGTGAGGAGAGCCACAACCCCCACCACTTGAGTGAGATGAGTGACTCCACCTTACGTGAGATTGAGTGCACCTATTTTGTGGGAGTGAGTGAACCACCACATAGAGAGAGTGAGATAGTTGATAGGTCATGTGAGGCCACTTTTAACACTAACGACTTGATGTCTACCTCTATTGTGTCTTCTCATTTGGTGCTAGGTCCCTTATATGATGATGCGCCGATTCTCGACGACTTCATCCTACCTTTGGACAAGACGATGGCCATGGTGGAATATGATGCACCCCCCACATGGTTCCATCCCAATGATGATCTTGACCACCATTTGGTCTTTCCCACCTCACCTACACCACTTGAGTGGAATGAACAAGGTAACATAGGTGAAGGTGATGCTCTAGTCCCACTAATGGACATTCATGACATTGATTGCTTGCATGATGTTGATCCCCCTATTGACATGCTTCATGCTAGTATGATTTCCCCATGCGATGATTTACCCATTTATGACGAGTATGATGATTGCCATGTGGAGTCTATTAGTTGTGATGCCATGTTGCATAGGATCTCTTGTGACAATTCCTTAGGTCACATCATGTTTGCCAATCCGCTTGACTTGTCATATGCTATGCATGAGATCAATCATATGTCATATTTGCAATCTCTTCATAGTGACTATGCATATGCTATAAAAATGAACCCAATTTGCACATATGGCATAGATGACAAGCCCATGGTTATCGGCATTTGTTTTTCTTGTGATGATATTGATATGCTTCCTTTGCATCATTTATCTCATATGCCATGCCATGACCACCTAACTTCGGATATGTATTGCTTTGGATGTTGTCCTTTTTCTCCATATGATGTTTCCAATATTGCTCATGAGGAGACCCCCATAGTTTCCTCATACATTTTAGGAGATTTTGATCACTCCCATCCATTGCATGATACTCATACTTATGTGCACAATATGCTCCCCATGAATAAACATGCTATTGATGTGCCTTATACTTGCACGCTCAATTTGTGTCCCCGTCGTGTCATACACAATAACTATTCTTTCATGATGGATGACATGTTCTTATACCATGCATCAAATTTCTTTGAGCGATGCTTATCTTGTACTAACTATCATGTGCACATACACATCATGATGGATGATGTGTACATTTACCACACACACAATTTCTTCCGTCTGTGTCTCTTTTGTGTAGGTACCCATGAATACTTGTCAACCTCGCAATCCCACGAGTTGACAAAACGAGCTCTAGAGAGCAGTGATGACTTGGAATCCC
Organism: Triticum urartu; assembly: GCF_056163025.1. Taxonomy (NCBI): domain Eukaryota; kingdom Viridiplantae; phylum Streptophyta; class Magnoliopsida; order Poales; family Poaceae; genus Triticum; species Triticum urartu. The sequence continues at coordinate 307,594,421 of NC_141874.1, forward strand.
ATGGATTGCCTTTCCCACCGCTCTCTTCGCGCAAATACTTGGCCCTCACTTGGCTATGGGTTATTGTCCATTACACATTATATGCCCATCTTGCCATGTTCACTTTGCATGATATGCTCATTCCTATGCCTTTGCCATGCATTTGTCACCCATGCTTTGAATTACACATGATGATTGATTCTAGAACTTCTATGTGTATTTGAAAGCTTGGTGGAGATATCACTTATCATTGCCATGTTTGCTTTGTGCCCCATGCCTATGATTATACTATGATCTTGCTTTGTGTTCATGCTCGCGATATGTCATGTGCATTGCCTATGCCTATTATTTACTCACATGACATCATTGCCATGATTTCCTCTAGTGTGTTGCATCTTCGCTCCACTAGTTTGCACGACATGATTGTTATTGCTTCTTTTCATATCTCTCCATATGTTGCCTCTCTCATGCTAGATGATTTGCCATGTATTGAGTGCAATTATGCATTTAGTCTTGATAATGAATTTCCCCCATAGCATTCTCACATATATTTGGAGATTTTGACATATTCCTTATGAAGCATGTTTGTCTTACCTCTTTGCACCATATACCTAGTGCCATGAATATTGCCATTTTTGCATCATATTCTTCACGCACTTGTGCTTCCAATGGTTATGTGCAAGAGAAGAGAACCATCATGATGGATGATGTGTTTATCTACCATGCACATACATTCTTTCTTTTGTTGTGTGCATGTGTAGGATACTTGGACTTCGTGTCAACTTCCACGTCACGTGAGTTGACAATCCGAGCTCTTGAGAGCGAACCACCTTCTACCACGACGATTCTACATCGCACTTGCTTGTACTTCGGCATTGTGAAGGACGCACAAGAACATGCTTTCAAGGTGATATCCTTCTCTTTTGAGAACCCCCAAACCATGAGCATGCATATTGTGGATCATACTACTTGTGTTGCTTGCACCGTGCGACTTATTTGTCATCTTGGACCCCTTTCATGCACACATTTTAGAGATCTTGCTTCCACTTGTCATTTTCACAATTCCATGCATCATGATATATATGCCTTGTGTGTTGCATCCAATTCTTGGATTACTTGCTCCTATCACATGTTTGGTTGCAACAATGTCATCACTTCACATATGCCATGTCCCATTGACTGCTACATGCTTGCCTTGATTGCCTCACACATGATGAACAATTGCTCTTTCCATTGTGTTGAGTGCCACACGATATTCACTACACCCAATGCACATTATGCTTGGATTGTCTTGCACTTGACCCATGTGTTTAGACACTTCATTTTATTTGGTGTTGTGAATGATTCCTATGCCTACCATAGACCTTTCATTGAGAAATTTGCCCATGCTTGCTATGATCTTGAGGTAGATGCTTATTCTCTTGTTACACATATTTGCATCACTACCTCACATTTACATGCTTGTCCCCATGATATCTTTGATTGTGCTGAATTTATGTGCTTATATGCCATGTCGCTATCCTTTGTCAAACCATATGCTTCGCATGATGATGACACTTTTTTGGTGAATCAAATCTTGAATGCTTGGTTTTGCACTAACGCTAACCACATTTGTGTTTCCAAGTGTTTGTTGTCTTTGCTCCTTTTGAAGGAATCCCAAGATGGTGCGACATTGGAGAGTGCCCACTTCAAGCTTGAAGATGATGACTACTTGGTGAACGTCCACTCCTACACGGCGAAGCCATCTCTTTCCCATGGTGATTTGGTTTTTGATCCGAGGTCGGATCTTTCCCAAGGGAGGGGAGATGATGTGGAGCATCCTACGGACATCACCATGTCAAGAGTCCGTTTGGCAAGTGACACGTTCAACATCCACTTCACATACACAAAGGTGAATCATCTCCTTTACGCGTGTTCACTTGACCCCCTCGAGGATGGTATACTACTTGACACTCCACTCGTCTGCATGCATAGGTATTGTCAGAACGCTACGGACGATGAGGAGGAGTGCGAGCGCAATTGTACAACTACACCGTCCGTGAGGGAAGCGTGGAAACGAAGACGCAAGAAGAAGAGCTGCCGAAGAAGCTCCAGTGAGCGGACGTCCGGACAACACCGGACGACCGACCCCTCCTGGCGAGCGGACGTCTGGCCCCAACCGGATGACCGGCACATCTACATCCGAGCCCATTCAGCGGAAGACCGACGACACCGGACGACCGGCGACCGGATGACCGCCAGCTACCGGACGTCCGGTGCCACCTCAACCGAGCCAAAGTGAGAGGAAGTCCGGCGACTACTGGACGTCCGGAAGCCCTCGAGCCATCGGATGACCGGTCCCCAGCGGATGTCCGGTACCTGTCTGCGTACAGAGATCGGGCATGAGGCCCATGTATCCCTCTCCCACTTACCCCTTCGTGGACTTAGACTATATATAATCCTCCACCTCCTCCTAGTTAGGGTTAGCGTTGTGATAGCTCATTTGAGAGATAGTGCTACGCTCATCCATATCGGATCTACTCCACGAAAGAGACCGCGGCCTCTACGGAGAAGATCCCTTTGGATTCAAGCCCCCTTTCTAAGGGAAGATCCCCCCGTGGATTCAAGACCTCCTCACGGAGAAGACCGGTTACCTTTTGTATCGTCCATTGTTGACTTTGGATCTTGTATCTCTCTTTGTGTTTCGAGGATCTAGCACATGTGTGCTCTATTTCTTGTTGGTTGAGTGTTTCTCTTGTGTTTCCCCTCGTTTTCCCCCTCGTGTTCTTCGTGTTCCTCATAGGGATCCGCTCCTTTCGTGAAAGATCGGCCATCTAGGGTTCCACCTTGCATCAATCACCATGATCTTGTGTGTGCGTAGGAATTTTTTTGAAATTACTACGTTCCCTAACAGTGGCATCCGAGCTAGGTTTTATGCGTTGATGTTATATGCACGAGTAGAACACAAGTGAGTTGTGCGCGATATAAGTCATACTGCTTGCCAGCGTGTTATACTTTGGTTCGGCGGTATTGTTGGATGAAGTGGCCCGGACCGACATTACGCGTACGCTTACGCGAGACTGGTTCTACCGACGTGCTTTGCACAGAGGTGGCTGGCGGGTGGCAGTTTCTCCAACTTTAGTTGAACCGAGTGTGGCTACGCCCGGTCCTTGCGAAGGTTAGAACAACACCAACTTGACAAACTATCGATGTGGTTTTGATGCGTAGGTAAGAACGGTTCTTGCTAAGCCTGTAGCAGCCACGCAAAACTTGCGACAACAAAGTAGAGGACATCTAACTTGTTTTTGCAGGGCATGTTGTGATGTGATATGGTCAAGACATGATGCTAAATTTTATTATATGAGATGATCATGTTTTGTAACCGAGTTATCGGCAACTGGCAGGAGCCATATGGTTGTCACTTTATTGTATGCAATGCAATCGCCCTGTAATGCTTTACTTTCTCACTAAGCGGTAGCGATAGTCGTAGAAGCGTAAGATTGGCGAGACGACAGTGATGCTATGATGGAGATCAAGGTGTCGCGCCGGTGACGATGGTGATCATGACGGTGCTTCGGAGATGGAGATCACAAGCATGAGATGATGATGGCCATATCATATCACTTATATTGATTGCATGTGATGTTTATCTTTTATGCATCTTATCTTTCTTTGATTGACGGTCGCATTATAAGATGATCTCTCACTAAATTTCAAGATATAAGTGTTCTCCCTGAGTATGCACCGTTGCCAAAGTTTTTCATGCCCAGACACCACGTGATGATCGGGTGTGATAAGCTCTACGTCCATCTACAACAGGTGCAAGCCAGTTTTGCACACGCAGAATACTCAGGTTAAACTTGACGAGCCTAGCATATGCAGATATGGCCTTGGAACACTGAGACAGAAAGGTCGAGCGTGAATCATATAGTAGATATGATCAACATAGTGATGTTCACCATTGAAAGCTACTCTATTTCACGTGATGATCGGTTTTGGTTTAGTTGATATGGATCACGTGATCACTCAGAGGATTAGAGGGAGGTCTATCTAAGTGGGAGTTCTTAAGTAATATGATTAATTGAACTTAAATTTATCATGAACTTAGTACCTGATAGTATCTTGCTTTTCTATGTTGATTGTAGATAGATGGCCCGTGCTGTTGTTCCGTTGAATTTTAATGCGTTCCTTGATAAAGCAAAGTTGAAAGATGATGGTAGAAATTACACGAACTGGGTCCGTAACTTGAGGATTATCCTCATTGCTGCACAAAAGAGTTACGTCCTAGAAACAGCGCTAGGTGTACCACCTGCGCTAGCAACTCCAGACATTGTGAATGCCTGGCAGTCACGTGTTCATGACTACTCGATAGTTCTGTGTGCCATGCTTTACGGCTTCGAACTGGGACTTCAACGATGCTTTGAACTGTCAGGCCCCCGATTCCAAGTCGCATCGATCTAGCCGGTAACACCTCATATCACTTTGCGGCCTCACACACGGTATTCCCACGGGTGTCGCCTTACCATGGCCCGGGACCATTTGCGCCTTTTGGCTCACGTATATGATAGTGTTGCTAGCATCCATATGACTGAGACCCCGGGCTGACATGGCTATTCGTGAACCCAAAGCGGCACTAACCTATGGGGACAGGCATACATGAATCACATCGAGCATGTCGGTCAGCAGCGTGTGAATCCGGGCTGTAGCACTGGGCTAACAGGACTCCGGGAACCCGGGCTGTAGCAGGCTAGGCAGGACTCTGGATGTCACCGCGTGACATTTCTCCGAAGGGACAGACACATGAACAAAGTGAAACACATGCCGCCCAGTCAGGTGTCCTGAGCAGTAGTGCTGGGCTAACAGGACTCCGGTGAACCGGGCTGTAGCGGACTACTATGGCTCATGGAAGCACTAGACTTCATTTCCCCATAAGAGAGGCTGCCAAGGATAAACAACTAGATTGCCGGAGCCCACACATACCAAGCATTTCAATCATACACACAATATGCTCGATATGTGTAAGTACAACATGGCATCACAACATAACTCTACGACTCAAGTATTTATTCATTAGGCTCTGAGGAGCGAGATATTACAAACATGGGTCTCATGACCCAACAATCATAGCATAAAAATCAAAGCACATGCAGAAGCTTAACATGTCTGAGTACAGACATCTACAAATGAAAAAGTCTAAGAAGCCTGACTATCTACTAGATCCTGCTGAGGGCACAAGATCGTAGCTGAGGTATCAAGCAAAACGTCGAAGTCCACACGGAACTACTAGCGAGACCGACGTCTCTCTGCAAAACATAAAATAGGAAAACGTGAGTTCAAATGTACTCAGCAAGACTTACATCAGAACTAACTACATATGCATCGGTATCAACAAAGGGGGGTGGTGGAGTTTAACTGCAGCAAGCCTGCTTTGACTCAGTGGCTAACCTGAACTACAACGGCAAGCAACTCTTTTGAGGTGGCGCACACGAGTCCACATATTCACCATATCAATACCCCACTATGGATCCGCTCCCGTCTCCCTACGAGAACGCCATCCATAACACTCACACTTATCTTGTGCATTTTAGAGTATCCACTTCAAGTTATCTATGAACTGTTATAGGCAACCCAGAAGTCTTTTACCGTGGACGCGGCTATTCGAATAGATCATATTATAACCCTGCAGGGGTGTACTTCTTCACACATGTTTCCACCACTTAGTGTGTGCACACGACATGTGCTCGGCAGACTTCAAGCGAAAGCCGACGTGGGTGTAGACCACGACCTGACTAACCACACAAGTCTCTAGTCCAGATTTATCGCCTATTCGGGTTCCATCCGCGAGGAGATCCGGCCGGAGTTTCGCTCACAGCCCCAAACGATGTGTGCAGGGTTCCCAGGACACCAAACGGGCGCCCGGTACACCGTGCCACGGTGTATCTACCGCATCATAGCCCACCCCTAGGGTCAGCGCTACGCACGACCGCCAACACATATCCTACAAACACCAGAAACTAGTTGCAACTCCTGGACAGAGGACAAGGGTTGTTAATAAGTCGAGCGGGGTCATATTTCAGGGCCCAATGTGTGGTAGTAGCTGTTTCATGGATCACAAACACAGAACTCAGTTCCTAAGGACGGCTTCAATGAGACAACCCACCATGTACTCCTACATGGCCTCTCACCGATACCTTTACCAAATTGTGTTCACACACTTAGCTCTCAACAGTAGGACATGTTCACACACCTCCGATTCATCCCTGATGAATCAGACCTGACACAATCCTAAGCAATAGCAGGCAAGACAAACAAGCATGAATGAGTAGGCACATCAGGGCTCAAACAATTCCTACTCATGCTAGTGGGTTTCATCTATTTACTGTGGCAATGACAGGTCATGCAGAGGAAAGGGGTTTAGCTATCACAACATGTAACAGTTGAAACAGTGTTGTCCTAATGCAGTAAAAGAGAGCAGGAGCAAGAGAGTGGGATTGTATCAGAATGAACAAGGGGGTTTTGCTTGCCTGGCACTTCTGAAGATAACATTGAGTCTTCATCAGTGTCAACGATCACAACGTCGGAACAATGTCTACCGAGGGGGGAACAACACCGGCAAACAGAGAAGAAACACGATCAATGCAATGCTCAATATGATGCATGATCATGCCATGGCAATAATTTTATGATTTGCACTAATGCATCTAGCAACAATTTAAATGAAGTCCATATGGACCAAGGGTTCATATGCAAACTCCATATTTAGCATTTAAAATGCCATTATCATGTTTTCACTTATCCAGTGGGTATAAGTTGGTTTAACATGCATGAAAGTAGCATAAATGGATAGATTGCATTTTTTTGATAATTTTTCATATATAAATTATTTCATTTTGAGCTATAGATTAATTTCTATGATTTTTTGAAGTTTTGGGCATTTTCTGAAACTTCCTGAATAAACTTAAATCCAGAAAATGATTTACTGCGTCAGCCTGGCGTTAGTGTGACGTCAGCGGTCAACTGAGATGGTCCAGGTCAACCCTGACCTGTGGGTCCCGTCTGTCAATGTCAATTAAACTAACTAAGTTTAGTTAGCGTTAAACTTATACTAACCTAGTTTAGTTAGTGGCCTGGGGCCCACACGTCAGTGAGTCAGGGGGGAAGTCAAACCCCGATCAAGTGGGGTCAAACCCGCTGGACCAGGTCAATGGATCGTCGCCGGCAAGGCCAGGGACGGTGGAGGGGTGCGGGTTTCCTCCTCCGGTGACCAAATGGCCGGCGGAGGGCATCTATGTGATGCGGGCACTCGCCCGCGTCCAGCGGTGCCATCGGTTCGAGCCGGCGTGGACCAAAACGGCAGCGGTGACGACTAGTGCGGTGGCCGGAGTTCATACAACGACGAGATCGGCGCTACGGTGGACGGATGGAGCAGCGGTTGGCCGAGTTAGGATCCTAGGGTCGCCCTGAGCACGTTAGGGTGCTCGGCTGCAAGCTTGCGTGGCCGTGGTCACGGCGGCGGCATGGCCGGCGGAGCCAAGCTCTCGGCCATGATGGCCGTTGCGGTTGCAGGAAGCAAATGAGCGAGCGAAGAGAGGGGTTCGACGCAGGGGCTCACAGTGGACACGTAGAGTAGATCAGCGGGCTCGGGGAGGCATTGGAGACGGTGAATCAGACGGCGGCATCCGGCGGCCGTGGTCGGGGAAGAAGGCCACAGGCGTCATCTTGGGGCCGTCCTGGCTCGTGTAGCTCGGCGAGGAGGGAGAAGAGGTTGCGGCGGAGCCTCTGAGAGCATCGGCGAGGCGAGGCAGTGGCTGTGGCCACGGTGGTGTTCGTCGGTGGCGACGGCTGCGTTCGGTGGTGCCGCGCGGAGAGAGCAGAGGAGGGGAAGAGGTCCAGGGGAAGAGTGAGAGGGATCGGGGGGTGCGTGTCGATGTTCCAGGGCGTCCAGAGGGAGGAGGGGGCCAGCTAGGCAGGGAGGAGGTGGCCGCACGGCAGTGTGCGCGCATCGGGCACGCGCCTCGCCTACTGGCGTGAGGTGGAAGACGGCGCGGTGGGGGTAGGTGGGCTGGACCAGGTAGGTGGGCCGCTAGGTGGGTGCGGGTAAGAGGCCCGGTGGCCTTTCGTTTTCCTTTTGTTTCTGTTTTTCTATTCTGTTTTTCTGTTTTGTTTTGCCACTGTTTAAACTCAAAACAAATTCAAATTAGTGCCAGAACTTTCTGTAAATACCTATGTGGCTTATATGGACTTTTCCAAGTGCACACAAATATTTCTGATACATTTGAAAATATATTCTATATATTAGGAATATAAATTCAAATTTAAATACAATATGATTTAATTTTAGTGCCCAAAATATTCCTTAAAAATGTTCAATATTTTCGGTTTGGATCCAAAGCCTTGCCAAAATTAGCAAACATTTATGAAGGGTACTTTGGTTCATTGAAAGCATTTTTTTAAGCTGGGCCTATTTGGATTTCAAAGTGCTAGGGTTTGATCACCCCCATTTCAAATTTCCATGAAAGTTAAACATGATGCAAACACTAGGCATCACCAAAAGCGAGGGATGTGACAACTCGCCCCCACTAAACAGGAATCTCGTCCCGAGATTCAAGACGTGAGGTAAGAAGACGGAGAGAACACAAAGCTAACACGATCTTCTCGATCCAACTGCCCTTCTTGAAGATGTTGATTCCTTGCTTCAATTTGATTTTGATGTCTTTGCTTTCGAGATCTCCATCCAACACGATGATGGCAGAAAGAAACTCTACAGGAATCGATGTCCTCGAAGATCGAATACTCAGGATCAACTCATGGAGTGAGACGTTGAAACATCTCTTGAGCTGAGACACAAACACACCTCAGGGGGGAATGGCAAGGAACTGATGATGAAGGTTCAATAGGTAGGCAACAATTCCATGCTTAATTAGATGGTGAGGGGGTGTTTCAAAGTAGCGAGGAGTTATGTTGCCCATAATACCATAACGAGGCACCTTATTGGAGGTGACTCGTAGAGCTATTCCCTTAAGTGGCAAAAAGAATTACTTTTGATACAGAGATCATTGAAACTCTCTATACCAGCCTAAGGAAATGCACAAACGATCGTTTGAAGGAGTTCGAAAGGATGGCATACCCAGACTAGAATGGATGATGTGGACTACCTTGTTGAAGACAACGCAATGGATGATTTTTAGCTTATCATCGGAAATGGATGGGACCCATGGTAGGACCACTTTTGAAGGTGATCTTGACCAGAAATTACCGAGAAGGGTCACTACAATAAAAAGACACATATGTGACATTTTGGGCCGAATGAATTTTTTTTCTGTCATACATATGACACTTCTATGACGATAATTGTGACAAAACCAGGTATCATCATAGATGTGGTGGGCTCCTACTTCTATGACAAAAAATCATGACAGAAAATGGGCTTTTCGTCTTGGGTGGGCCGGAGACGCAGCTGCATGACATTCTTTGGGCCGTCCATGACGGAAAAAACCGTGGTAGAAGCAAGGGGGGGGGGATTTCGGGGAGTTCCCGGTTACGGTGGGAGGTCGGGGGCCGAGCGATGCGCATTTCTCTCATACACGTACGCGCGTGTGTGCGAGGCGTTGGCTCTAACTGAACCCGAGCGAGGCGTTGGGCTCTAACTAAACCCGAGCGAGGCGTTGGGCTCTAACTGAACCCGAGCGATTGCACTGCAGGCTACGCATTACTAAACCCGAGCGATCGATCGATGGCTGTTAACTGAACCGGATCGAGCGATTCCTTGGCTACTGCTGCTAACTGAAGCCGATCGATGGGATGAAGAGTGAGCGTTGCGGGGGGGGGGGGGGGGGTTGGATGAACAGTGAGCGGTGGCGTTGTCTCTGGATGAACAGGACCCCGTGGTGTGGTGGAGGGCTGGATGAATAGTAGACAATGGAGGGGTGCCCATGGAGGGGTGCCCGTGGAGGGGTGGTTTAACAGGACCCCGTGGTGTGGAGGGCTGGATGAACAGTAGACGATGGAGGGGTGGTTGAACAGTAGCCGGTGGAGTAGCGCTGGGTGGAGGCTGGATGAATAGGAGCCCGTGGAGGCTGGAGGAGGTCGACGGTGGATGAACAGTAGCTCGTGGAGGCTGGAGGGGGTCGACGGTGGAGATGAACAGTATCCCGTGGAGTCCCGTTTTGCGGTATGCCACACCCGTCCCGATGAACAGGACCCCCGTTTCGACCGTAGCGCTCCAACACTAGTCCGTTTCCTCCGTTTTGCGGTACACCACACCCCTCCCGATCAACAGGACCCCCGTTTCGACCATAGGAGGTCCGTTTCCTCCGTTTTGCGGTACGCCACACCCCTCCCGATCAACAGGACCCCCGTTTCGACCGTAGGAGGTCCGTTTCCTCCGTTGTGCGGTACGCCAGGCCTCGTTTCCATCACCTCTTCCGTCCAAGCCCTCCCGATGAACAAGACCACGCATTCCGTTCCGACCCATGAACACGACGACGACGTTGTTTCTCCGTTCCGACCCAGCCATGTACACAGCCCTCGCCGTACGTATGTGCGACTAGGCGTTCGAGACCCCGCCCGTATGTACACATACGTGGCCGTATTTTCTTTCTTGCACCCTGGCCGCTGTACGTATGTGTACATGCTACGTGCGTGCCTCTACATCGACCAGTATGTACGTACACGTTCGCGACCAAAATGACAACACTACATACGCTTCGACCAGGTGGGTCCCGACTGTCAGGCACTTCCTTAATGCGAAGATGTAGCTGGTGGGTCCCAGCAGTCAGGGGGCGAATCGATTTTTTGCCCGGACGCACTTCCTTGCTGCGAAGATGTAGCTGGTGGGTCCCAGCAGTCGGGGGGCCGGTGGGTCCTAGCAGTCAGGGGGGCGAATCATTTTGGTTTTCTTTTTTTTTGCCCAGACGCACTTCCTTGCGTGCGAAGATGTAGCTGGTGGGTTCCAGCAGTCAGGGGGCGAATCATTTTTTTTGCCCGGACCCACTTCCCTGCGTGCGAAGGTGTAGCTGGTGGGTCCCAGTAGTCAGGGGGAAACGTTTTTTTCGTGAAATACGGTGGCCCGTCCGGTGGGTCCCTGCTGTCAGGTGGAGGAATCATTATTTTTCGCGTAATAAGGAGGCACTTCCTTGGTGCCGCCGTGGACCCAGCTGTCAGCCTCTCCACATACAGTCCACGTCCGATGGAAGTCGTTCCTTGACCACATTGACCACGCCGTGCCGAGAGCACCAGGGCGGTGGACGACGGCGAGGCCTAGGAAGGGGACGATGGGGAGCCGGGGAAGACGCGGCAGTGGAAGCCCCCCCCCCCCCCCGCGCGCGCGGAGAGGAGTACGAGGGTTTACTGGTTCGGCTGGGGCGTGAGGCTGCTGTCGCCGCAGGGCCTGACCAGCGGTGGGAATAGTAGGGGGCGGTGAGGCCTCCGTGGCAGCACAGCCGACCACGGGAGGCAGGAGCATGCGGCACGACCGGCGCTGCTTTGGGCGGCTGGAGTAAGAAGACCAGAGGTTGAAGAAGCACTACGGCCGTTGGATGGACATCGTACGGTCAGTGGAGCTAGAATCGTTCATATGGACTAAAGTTGACAAAGGCCCCCGTCCCAGTCAACTTAGTAGGCCCACAAGTCAGCCTCCCACCATGGTGGGTCCCGGCTAGCAGGGGAAGTATTCTTTTTTTGTGCGTAATAAGGAGGCACTTCCGGTGGGTCCGAGCTGAGAGCGGGGGGAACGTTTTTTTGCGAAATACGCTGGCCCGTCCGGTGGGTCCGAGCAGTCAGGGGGAAACGTTTTTTTCGCGAAATAAGGTGGCCCGTCCGGTGGGTCCTTGCTGTAAGGTGGAGGAATAATTATTTTGAGCGTAATAAGGAGGCACTTCCTTGCGGCCACCTGGACCCAGCTGTCAACCTCTCCACGTACAGTACTCTTCCGATGAAAGTCGGTCGTTGACCATGTTGAGCACGCCGCCCCGAGAGCACCAGGGCGGTGGTCTGGACAACGACGAGTGTCGGTGTCAAAACCGGCGGATCTCGGGTAGGGGGTCCCGAAGTGTGCGTCAAGGCCGGATGGTAACAGGAGACAAGGGACACGATGTTTTTACCCAGGTTCGGGCCCTCTCGATGGAGGTAATACCCTACTCCTGCTTGATTAACATTGATGATATGGGTAGTACAAGAGTAGATCTACCACGAGATCAAGGAGGCTAAACCCTAGAAGCTAGCCTATGGTATGATTGTTGTATATGGAGTTGATGTCCTACGGACTACAACCCTCCGGTTTATATAGACACCGGATAGGGTTAGGGTTACACAGAGTCGGTTGCAATGGTAGGAGATCTTGAATATCCGCATCGCCAAGCTTGCCTTCCACGCCAAGGAAAGTCCCATCCGGACATGGGACGAAGTCTTCAATCTTGTATCTTCATAGTCCCGGAGTCCGGCTGAAGGTATAGTCTGGCTACCCGAACGCCCCCTAATCCAGGACTCCCTCAGTAGCCCCTGAACCAGGCTTCAATGACGACGAGTCCGGCGCGCAGATTGTCTTCGGCATTGCAAGGCGGGTTCCTCCTCCAAGTCCTTCATAGAAGATCGTAAACACCAAGAGTAGTGTCCGGCTCTGCAAAATAAGTTTCCACATATTGCCATAGAGAGAATAATATTAACACAAATCAAATCTGCTGACATATTCCGTAGTGTGTCATCACACTACGGCCAAGTCCTTTACTCGAATCGTTTTTACTTTTCCACCTCAGCACGTTTTGCGAGGCGGTTTCCTTGGCACGTCTTGTCAAAGCAGAGATCGTGTACCCCTTTCACGGGATTCTCATCAATACGGACGTGGGTAACCCAACCGCGCCATTTATCACGGCGCTTGGGAGGCAAGCGAGTTTTACTAGGCTGGTGGGGACGCACAACCGCATCCTCCCATATAAGGGGATAAGGACCCACCTTTTTACCTGCGCCTTCTTCCTCCTTTGCCTATCCATCTCCTGCGCACTCGAGCTCCAGCGCCCAAGCCCGCACTTCACACCTCAACCTTCTCCAGCAATGTCCGGAGCGGGAGGCAAGTGGATGGTCTCCTCCGCCACGGAGGGCCAAGTCAAGAAGCTAAGGAAGGCCGGATACCTGTCTAAGGACATCGCGCACCAGCTTCCCGAAAAGGGGCAGCTTCTCCCCACCCCAAGGCCCCATGAGAGGGTAGTATTTCTTCCCCACTTCCTCCGCGGACTGGGTTTTCCACTCCACCCATTTGTCCGGGGGCTCATGTTCTACTACGGCCTGGATTTCCACGATCTGGCCCCGAACTTCATCCTCAACATCTCGGTGTTTATCGTCGTGTGCGAGGCTTTCCTCCGTGTCCGCCCTCATTTCGGCCTCTGGCTCAAGACCTTCAACGTCAAGCCCAAGGTGGTGCGTGGCAGCCAGGCAGAGTGCGGAGGCACCATGGCGGGCAAGATGGCCAACGTCCTATGGTTCGAGGGCTCTTTTGTGGAGACCCTAAAGGGGTGGCAATCCGGGTGGTTTTACATCACCGAGCCACGCGATCCGAAATGGATCGCAGCCCCCGAGTTCCGATCCAGACCCCCCACGTGGCTTATGTCCTGGAAAGAGACGGGCCTGTCATGGGGTGACGAAAAAGAGGTGACCGGATTGCAAACATGCATCCAGTCCCTGGTGAACAAGCCAATCCGGCTTATTAATGTAATCCAGGTTATGCTCGTCCGCCGGATCCTCCCGTGCCAACAACGGGATTTTAATCTATGGGAGTTCGACCCGGCGCAGCACCAAACCCTTAGCAGGCTCTTCGACACGACGTACGAAGATGCCTGGAAGGTGCTATTCAAGGGCGCCGAGGCTCCCGCATCCGCTTTCGAGGACCGCGGATACAGCTCGCAGCGTCACGCTAGCGAGGTAAGCTACCTTCACCTTTTACAGGATGTTGAGCTTTTTTCATAGTTTGACTCTATGCGGGATCTAAACTCCCTTACCTTTGATAGGCTTGGCGGGCAATATCCGGACCGATTAACTGTCCGGCTCCGCTGCCCGAAGACCCAGCCCCAGCTCTACTAGTGAAGCTGCTGGTTCCGGCGCCTTATGTGGTGCTGGAGAAGAAGGCCAAGAAGAAAAAGACCACAGGGACTCGAAAGAGTGCCCTTAACGTGGTGGTGTCGGACTCGTCATCTGACGAGTCCAAGACGCCCTCTTCCCGTGAAAACAAGGAGGAGGAAGAAGAAAACTCTCCCCCCCAGCGGAGGGAGGAGAGAAGAGGAAGGCCGCCCCAACGGGGGAGGCCGAGGGGTCTAGGAAAAGGAAGACCCCTCCGCCGGACTACTCCCCCGACGCCGAAGAGGGCGAAGAGGAGTGGCCAAACAGGGCCAAGCGTCCGGCGAAATCGTAAGTTTGGATATCAGAGTAACTCATGATGTTCCTTTGTTGCACAGCTTTCCCTAATGTCGAACGTAATTATGCAGCCCGCCCCGGGCCGAATTCAACGAATCGTCGGGCGGCTCCCTGGACTCATCGGACGTGAACTCAGTTCCGCCCGCTGTCCCCCCTGCACTGCAGACGACGCCGAAGTGGTGTTGCGACAAGCTCCGGGGCAGGAGGAGGTGGTCCCGGAGGAGCCGCAAGGCAACCTCCCGGACTCCGGTAGTGAAGGGGATAAGGCCCCCCAGGGCTCCAAGTCCGGCTTCGTGCCAGACACCGCGCCGGAATCTTCCATAGTTCCGGACCGCGGTAGGCGAACTCCTTCCAAGAGGAGCAAGCCTTCTGAGCCGGCGGCCTCCGTCCAACCGGAGGTGCCGGACAATCTGCTGGAGGTGCTTGACGGCGCCTCCATCGACGAGGGGCACCGTACTATTATGAGTACGGTGATCCAGAAGGTTCGGTCTGCCAAGAGCGGACTGACTGAAGCTTGCGCTAGCCTTCTAACAGGCTTCGAGGTAAGTAAAAATATGTAAAAATATTACCACATAGACAGTAGCCCCCGATGCTCTGTTTGGCGTTCGGAAAGAAAAGCCGAATAGAGGATCTATTAAATATCGCAGGAGTCTAACAAAAAAAGAGTCAATATGCGTATGCAGGCTTCGCTGCTATCCACCGCGCACTGACTGCGGAGGTGGGTGTCCTGAAGCAGGACGTCGAGCGGACCGAGCAAGAGCTCGGCCTTGCCAAGCGGCGGCTCGAGGAGAAAGAAGGTAAGAAATACCTTACAGAGAAAGTGCCTATAAAAAGGCGTGATTGCAAAAAAATAACAGGATTGTACTGCTTATTGTAGGGGCCACGACTGAGGTGGCGACCCTTAAGCAGGCGCTGTCTGAGGCCGAAAAGAAAATGGCCGCGGAGCGTACCGAGCGAGACAGACTTGGGACTCAGGTCGGCGAGGTGCAGCAAGAGCTTCAGGCTCTCATGAAAAAACATGAGAGTTTGGAGCTTGAGTCAAAGGCGCAAGCATCCGAGCTCGCGACGGCCCTTGAGACTGCCAAGTCTGCCAAGGATGAAGCCCAAAAGGCCCTCCAAGAGTTGGAGGAGATGAGGAAGATAGCAGCGGGTAAGTCATTCTTTATGCAAAGCAGAAATATAAAAGTAAACTACTTGTTACTTACCCGAATCCGGAGCTCTCCAGGGGCATTCGCGGATCTTCCCCGCAGCGTATCCGCCGCCGCCGCATTCTACCGAGCTGAAGAGGGCAGCTCGACAGAGAAGTTGTTCTGGTCTCAGTATTCTGAGGCCGGACACCCTGTGCCCTTGAGCGACCAGCTGAAACAGCTAGTCGAGCTCCACAAGGCGGCCAAACAGGCCATGAAGGGCTTCATAGTTCGGCTGTGGCCCGGAGAGGCCCTGCCTGGGAGCTATTTCGGGCTGGTGCGGCGGCTGGTGGAGGCCTGTCCGAGGCTCGAGGTCATCAAGCGCTCCGTCTGCATCGAAGGTGCCCGTCGGGCCCTTGCCCGTGCAAAGGTGCACTGGGGAAGCTGGACGGTGAGAAGCTTGTGAAGGAAGGGCCGCCGCCAGGGAAGGAGCATCGCAAGCCCGACAGCTACTACAAGGATGTTCTTGCAGGTGCCCGCCTTGTGGCAGATGAATGTACCAAGGATGTGATTTTTGAATGAACTCGCTCGTGTTTATCCTATGCGCTGAAAACTTGTTCATATGCGCTAAGCAATTCTTATTGAATTTAAAATATTACTTTCTGTGCGGCCGTTTATCAAAAAATTGAGAGATGGCCAGTCGTTGGCTTCTGCCCCCATGCCACTAGTGCTGGGGTGTTCGGGATAAACCTGAGTGCTCTTTTTCCGATAGTTGGGTCCTTCGAGGGAGGCGCTCAGCACAACGAACCAGGCAATCAGACTATAATGCTTGAACACTCTCACTTAGCCATAGAACTCTATAATTTTAAATTTTGACGAAGCCCCTAGTTCGGAAGACCGAGTTCGGGGCGCTATCCACGCCTTGGCCGGACAAAGCCAGCTCCTCGCTCGAAGCGGCATAAGTCTTTAGGGACTCGAAAAACCTCTTGAATAGCGACCGGTCTCTCGCCTCATCATGACAGTCAGTTTTAGCTTTCTCCACTGAGGTGCTTAACCCAGCTGAACCGGGGCACAATCGCAGTGGTTCTCCTAGTGCTACCTTAGCCGATATAGCGGAACGTAAGGCACCAAAACATAGGAGCCGGGCAAACCCAACTATTGACCCAAATCATGATTCAGAGCCGATGCATATAGTGCTATAAGTTCGGGGTGCCGCACTTGTGAAAGTGTACGGACTTCTCACACCATAATGAGGGGTACTGAAGCCCCTGGCGTGTTTGCCGTACCATGGTGTACAGGTGCAATCATGTCATTTGATAAACATATATGTGAAAAGAGGATAATGCAAAAAATAGACAAAAAGCTATGCATTGTTTATAGAGAGGCTATTTATCAAAGCCAAATGATACAAATAGTGCGTTAAGCAAAAGGATATTGGACTATTTAACACGTCCTGACCAGGGGCAGGCCGCGGAATTGTATTCAAAACAGGTATACTGCTCGTAACAGAGACCACCTGGGAGTTCCATAATGCGGCATGGCTTGTCTGCCTCCCTGGATCTTGCTTCGTTTGTGCGGCAGTCGAATTGCCGAACAGGTTGTCCGAAGTATGGAGTCCTGAAAGTAAGAAAAAATAAAAAAAAGAATCCGGCAGCCCCTAGTATGTTTTAAGCCGTATTTTGGGCGTGCCGTTATTGTGGCCCTTCCCCTGTGCCCATGGTATTTCAACGGCGTAATTATGTACGTGAGGCACTGGTTTCGCTATGTCGCAAGAGTTGGGGTTGGGGCCGCATTGCTACGCTTGCTCAGAGCATGCCAGGTGGTCCTGCTGTGGGTTACTCCGGGCGCGCTTGGCAGTGTCTGGCTTTTTAACGGCCGGACTGGAGAATTGCCTAAGAAGGCTACTTTGTACTTCCGCTGCGAGAGCCGCCGTGTGCTCCTCCGTATGGAGGGAGCGTTCGGTGTTTCCATTGACCATGATTACTCCTCGAGGGCCTGGCATCTTGAGCTTGAGATATGCGTAGTGCGGCACCGCATTGAACTTTGCGAATGCGGTTCGTCCGAGCAGGGCGTGATAGCCACCGCGAAACGGGACTATATCGAAGATTAACTCTTCGCTTCGGAAATTGTCCGGGGATCCGAAGACCACGTCAAGTGTTACTGAGCCTGTACAGTTGGCTTCTACACCTGGTATAACGCCTTTAAAGGTCGTTTTTGTGGGCGTAACCCTTGAGGGATCTATGCCCATTTTCCGCACTGTATCCTGGTAAAGCAGGTTCAGGCTACTGCCGCCGTCCATGAGGACTCTTGTGAGATGAAATCCGTCGATGATTGGGTCGAGAATCAATGCGGCGAAGCCGCCATGACAGATGCTAGTGGGATGGTCCCTTCGATCAAAAGTGATCGGGCAGGAGGACCATGGGTTGAACTTTGGGGCGACTGGCTCCATCGCGTATACGTCCCGTAGCGCACGCTTCCGCTCCCTCTTGGGAATGTGGGTTGCGTATATCATGTTCACCGTCCGCACTTGTGGGGGAAAGCCCTTCTGTCCATTGTTGTTCGGCGGCCTGGGCTCCTCCTCGTCTTTGCTGTGCAGCCCCTTGTCTTTGTTTTTGGCTCTTAACTTGCCTGCCTGCTTGAACACCCAACAATCCCTGTTAGTGTGATTGTCTGGCCTTTCGGGGGTGCCATGTATCTGGCACAAGCGGTCGAGTATTCAGTCCAAACTGGACGGGCCCTGAGTATTCTTTTTGAATGGCTTTTCCCGCTGATTTATAGCCTCTGAATCCGACATTGACTGCCGTGTCTTCATTGTTGTCGCTGCTAACGCGGCGTTTTTGCCTATTCCGACATGTCCTGCCACTTTTGTCCTTGGTATCCGAATTACCAGGGTTCTTTGATAAGTTGTTACTGCGAGCTAGCCAGCTGTCTTCTCCCGCGCAAAAGCGGGTCATGAGTGTCGTGAGGGCTGCCATAGATTTCGGCTTTTCCTGTCCCAGGTGCCGGGCAAGCCACTCATCGCGGATGTTATGCTTGAAGGCTCCCAGGGCCTCTGCGTCCAGACAGTCGACTATCTGGTTTTTTTGATAGAAACCATGTCCAGAATTGCCTGGCCGATTCCTCTGGCTGCTGAATTATGTGGCTTAAGTCGTCGGCATCCGGTGGTTGCACGTAAGTGCCCTGGTAGTTGTCGAGGAATGCGGCTTCCAGGTCCTCCCAAGAACCGATTGAGTCTGTTGGCAAGCTGTTAAGCCAATGCCGGGCCGGTCCTTTAAGTTTGAGCGGGAGGTATTTGATGGCGTGTAGATCATCGCCGCGTGCCATGTGGATGTGAAGGAGATAATCCTCGATCCATACCGCCGGATCTGTTGTGCCATCGTATGATTCGATGTTTACGGGTTTGAAACCCTCTGGGATTTTATGATCCATTACTTCATCCGTGAAGCATAGCGGGTGTGCGGCGCCTCTGTACTGGGCTATATCACGATGCAGCTCGAAGAGCTATGTCTGTTGTGTTCGGCCCGACCGGATTTGTTGTATCCGGAGTGAAGATCATCGTCACGTGCCGTAGGGCACCTGCGCGATCCGTAGATCGATCTTGTTTGTCTTGCCTTATCCTCCAGTACGTCTCGTAGGTCTGGTGCATTTTCCCGTGCCTTAGTTGAGCGGCGTCGGGGCATGGCTTGGGTGGAGGGCCGAGAGGCTTCTCTGTCGCGGCCGCGAGGTGGCCGGTCTGCCATGTCGTGCGCTGGTGATGTAGGTGCTTCCTCCTCTTATCGGGGTAGCGGCCTGCGCTTTGGGTAACTCTTGGAGGGGCGTTCGAGTTCATACTCTTCGGCCGCAAGGACTTCAGTCCATCTATCAGCTAGCAAATCTTGTGCAGCTCTAAGCTATTGCTGCTTTTTCTCGAGGCTGCTTGCCGTGGCTAAAAGCCTGCGTTTGAAACGCTCTTGTTCAGCGGGGTCTGATGGTACGACGAATTCGTCGTCATCGAGGCTTGCCTCGTCTTCGGAGGGAGGCATATAGTTATCATCCTCGACCTCTCGGTCTGCCGCTCTCTCATGAGGGCTGGCTTCTCCATCTTCCTGTGCCGAATCTTGCTGGGGTGGGTATTCTTCGGTGCTATCCGGGGTAGTATTATCTCCCATGCCGGAATCGCCGTTTTTGCTTTGGCGGGATTTAGAGCGGCCCCGCTGACGCCGGCGCTTTGGCTGTTTCTTGGAGGTGTCATCCCCCGCTATTCCATCGCCATCTCCATCTTTTGGAGTATCCACCATATATATGTCATATGACGAGGTGGCCTTCCAGCGCCCTACAGGTGTTGGTTCCTGTTCGTCTCCTACATCGTCGTCCATCCCGTCGATGTCTTCGGAGCCGAAGTCAAGCATGTCGGTTAAATCGTCGACAGTGGCTACAAAGTGGGTGGTGGGTGGGCTTTGAACTTCTTCATCGTCCGTATCCCATCCTCGCTGACCGTAATCCGGCCAGGGCTCTCCTGATAAAGAGAGAGACTTGAGAGAATTCAGGATGTCGACAAAAGGCGAGTGCTGAAAGATGTCCGCGGCGGTGAACTCCATTATCGGCGCCCAATCGGATTCGATTGGCCGGGGCGCGGGGGCTTCGGAGTCCTGGGAGGAGTCAGGATCCTCGGAGTCACGGGTCATGCAGAGTACGGGGCTGGCGTTCGGCTCGATCGCCTTTGAGATCGCAGCCCCCGAGGTGACGTCCAACCACTCATCCTCGATTGGCGCAATAGGCTCTGAGTTAGGGGTCGGAACCAGTGCGTGTGCGGCCTCCAGGACACTATCTGGAGGCAGAGCTAGATCATGCCCCTCGAGATAGTGCGGCGCGCTTGGCCGTGGCTCAAACCCGTTGAAGATCAAGTCTCCGCGGATGTCAGCCGTGTAGTTTAAGCTTCCAAACCTGACTTGATGGCTAGGGGCGTAGCTTCCGATCTGCTCCAGGTGGCCAAGCGAATTGGCCCACAGTGCGAAGCCGCCGAAGACGAAGATCTGTCCGGGGAGAAAAGTCTCACCCTGGACCTCATCGTTGTTGATGATCAAGGGAGCCATCGGGCCTAAAGGCAACGACACAGAGGAACTCTCAATGAAAGCACCAATGTCGGTGTCAAAACCGGCGGATCTCGGGTAGGGGGTCCCGAACTGTGCGTCAAGGCCGGATGGTAACAGGAGACAAGGGACACGATGTTTTTACCCAGGTTCGGGCCCTCTCGATGGAGGTAATACCCTACTCCTTCTTGATTAATATTGATGATATGGGTAGTACAAGAGTAGATCTACCACGAGATCAAGGAGGCTAAACCCTAGAAGCTAGCCTATGGTATGATTGTTGTATATGGAGTTGATGTCCTACGGACTACAACCCTCCGGTTTATATAGACACCGGATAGGGTTAGGGTTACACAGAGTCAGTTGCAATGGTAGGAGATCTTGAATATCCGCATTGCCAAGCTTGCCTTCCACGCCAAGGAAAGTCCCATCCGGACATGGGACAAAGTCTTCAATCTTGTATCTTCATAGTCCTGGAGTCCGGCTGAAGGTATAGTCCGGCTAACCGAACACCCCCTAATCCCGGACTCCCTCAGCGAGGCCTAGGAAGGGGACGGCACGGAGCCGGGGAAGATGCAACAGTGGAAGCCCGCGCGGAGAGGAGTACGAGGGTTCACTGGTTCGGCTGCGGTGTGAGGCTGCCGTCGCCGCAGAATAACAGGGGGTGTGGGTGAGTAGAGGGATGGCCTGGCCAGCAGTGGGAGTAGTAGGGGGCGGTGAGGCCTCCGCCGCATCGCAGCCGGCCATGGGAGGCAAGAGCACGAGGCATGACCGGCGCTGGTTTGGCGGCTAGAGCAAGAAGACCAGAGGTTGAAGAAGCACTACGGCCGTTGGATGGACATCGTACGGTCACTGGAGCTAGAATCGTGCATATTGAGTAAGTTGACAAATCCCTCCGTCCCCGTCAACTTAGTAGGCCCACAAGTCAGCCTGCCACTATACTGGGTCCCAGCTAATAGGGGGAGTATCCATTTTTTGTGCGTAATAAGGAGGCACTTCCTTGCGTGCGAAGATATAGCTGGTGGGTCCGAGATGTCAGCGGCGGTAACGTTTTTTTCGCGAAATACAGAGGCCCTTTCGGTGAGTCCCAGATGTCAGGTGGAGGAATCATTATTTTGCGCGTAATAAGGAGGCATTTCCTTCTGTGCGGCCGTGGACCCAGCTGTCGGCCTCTCCACCTAAAGTCCACTTCAGATGTATGTCGGTCGTTAACCACGTTGACCAGGCCGCGCCGAGAGCTCTAGGGCGGTGAACAACGACGAGGCCTAGGAAGGGAACGACACGGAGGTAGGGAAGACTCGGCAGTTGTTTCCCACACGGAGGGGAGTACGACTGTACAAGGGTTTACTGGTCCGTCTGCCGTCGTCGGAGAATAACATCAGGTGTGGGTGAGTAGAGGGATGGCTAGGCCAGCGATGGGAGTACAGTGGGGCGGTGAGGCCTACACGGCAACAGAGCCGGCCGCGGGGAGGAGGGAGCAGGCAGTCCCGCCGGCGCCTGTTTGAGCGGCTGGAGCAGGAAGAGCAGAGATTGAAGAAGCACGACGGCCGTTGGATGGCCATCCAATAGTCACTGCTTGTGCGTCAACCTTTTTTTAGGAAAGCCTCAAATCTGTGGGAAACAGCATACAGCCCATCTGCCATTATTTCTAATAATTTACAGCCCATTTGCTAATTATTAAGGTTTTTTTGGAGCCCATATTCTTTTTGTTAGCATTACAGCCCATATTGTGGCCACGGTTAAAAAATTATACGAAATTTTGCATATTTCGGTGCGGTCCGAACTGTTTTTAATCCCGAAATTTTGACTCACATTCAAACTGATTTTAAAAATAAATGTATATCAATATAAAATCCAACAAATTCTCAACGCGTAAAAATTAATGTAATTTAAAATCTCAAAATGAAAAAAATGATATTTGAAACTAATTGCCGGTTTGATGTGTTTTAAAAATGTACATCCCATTTCTCATTACTGATGGGCCATTTTCTCGGCCAGCCGAATGAAAGCTCTCCTCGTCTTGGAAAGATTTGCAGTCCAACAGGCCTGACAAAGCGACTTGCTTGGCAAATCACAAAAAAAACTGGGGTGTGGCCGTGGACCCAGCTGTCAGCCTCTGCACGTACAGTACTCTTCTGATGGAAGTCGTTCCTTGACCACGTTGACCACGCCGCGTGGAGAGTACCACGGCGGTGGACGACAGCGAGGCATAGGAAGGGGATGAGCGGCAGTGGAAGCCCGCGCGGAGAGGAGTACGAGGGTTCACTGGTTCGGCTGCGGTGTGAGGCTGCCGTCGCCGTAGGGCCTCTCCAGCGGTGGGAATAGTAGGGAGCGGTGAGGCCTTCGCGGCAGCACAGCCGGCCACGGGTGGCAGGAGCATGCGGCACGACCGGCGCTGCTTTGGGCGGCTGGGGCAAGAAGACCAGAGGTTGAAGAAGCACTACAGCCGTTGGATGGACATCGTTGACCATGTCGCGCCGAGAGCACCAGGGCGGTGGACGATGGCGAGGCCTACGAAGGGAATGACACGGAGCCGGGGAAGACATGGCAGTGGCTGCCCACGTGGTGGAGAGTACGAGGGTTGACTGGTTCGGCTGCCGTCGCCGGAAAATAACAGGAGGTGTGGGTGAGTAGAGGGATAGACAGGCCAGGGATGCGAGTATGATGGGGCCATGAGGCCTTCTCGGCAGCACTGCCGGCCATGGGAGGCGGGAGCAGGCGGTTCCGACGGCGCTGGTTTGGGCGGTTGGGGCAGGAGGATCAGAGACTGAAGAAGCACGATTGCCGTTAGATTGACATCTAACGGTCTGACGCTGGTAGAGTCGATTGTTGACTAAGTTTCTTTTTTGACAAACCTTGTGTACGCATGAACTTAGTAGGCCCACAAGTCAGCCTCCAAATCTGTGGCAGACAACATAAAGCCCATTTGCTATTTTTTATAATTTGCAGCCCATTTCCTAATTCTTAAGTAATTTATTACAACCCATTTTCTGCCTAGGACCACGGTCAAAAAGTCCAACCTTATTTTGCATATTTCGGTGGAGTCCGAACTGTTGTAATCCCCAAATGATAAACATTTTTTAAGAACTTATTGATTTGCCAAAAAATCGTTTTGTTTTTGTAAGCAAATAAGACGTGGGACAAATTTAGTTTGTTTAAGGGAAAACTAGTGGTAAAAAAAATCAGCGCTGGGTGGGAAAAAACAACAAAAATAAGGATGTAAATATGAAAAGGGATTTTATGTGTTTTCAATATAATGATACGTGTATACGAACTAGTAAAACTATAGGTAGAGCTTAGAAAACAGATGTAGGACATGCGTTTCAAGAGGAAAATATAACTGGGCTATGTGTTTGATTCAGTAAAAAAACTGCCTGCAGATGTTGTAAGACAAAATATAACTAATGCTGGCGGGCTAGAGGCCAGTAGATACCTGCTGGATCTTTGTGCCCCGTTGTCATCATGGGCTGGGCCTGTTCAAAACAAAACAACCCTGGCAATCTACAACCCAGTTGAAACTTGCTCGACTTGAAAAAACAATATACGTGCTCAATAAACAAGAGAATTCTGCAAGTACAAACTGATAACTGGGATGCAGCACGGATATTGTTTTTTATCGTGATAATAAGTGCATGCACTTGTTTCGAAAAAATTGGAGAACTGGGAATTCGAACGGCGGGTGCTTATGCTACCTATCAAATAAAAATCAGGTGCCTAAAAATTCGTTTCGAAAAAAATGATTCAGCTTTATATCCACGTCGACCCTCGGCATGATGGTTGGAAGCAAATGCAAGTTCATACCAAAAGATCGTTAACAAGAATACCAACTTGCGGACGACAAGGTAGTACAACTACCAATACCAAACTAACTTATAATCTTTTTACTCCTGCCCTAGTGTTCGTCTGGCAGAAAATCTTGCAGAGGACCAGCTCCCGCTCCTTCTCTTGCTCCAGGGCCCCGAGGTGGTACTGGTGCATCACCCAGTTGGTCCTCTGCTAGTCGAAGTTCTTGTTGGTGTGCATCACCCAAACCTTTTTTGCTTCCCGTCTGCCGGCCGTTGACCATCATTGGCAAGGTATTGCCAGTCTTGTGCCACATCGCGTGCATGCCGCACTCCGACTGTATCTTGCGACGCGTCCACGCGCCCCTTCTGAACTCCCTGGAATTGCGCTGGAAGAAATGCTTCCTTAGGCCACTCAGTGTGATACCTGCAGTATTGTGGAATACAGGTTTTAGTGTACCTAGTTGGCATTTTCATAACATCTTTGGCATGTTGTAGTCACTTGTTTCACTTTTTATTAACTGTCAAATTGTAATTGCTTCACCAGGTCTGCGTGTAAAAATAAAAATAGAGCTATAAACAAAGGAATATGTTTGTGCAAGTAGACGGCCGATCAGTCTCTTACCTAGAAGTTTCTCAGGTTGGGTGTAACATATGCCGTGCTCGCTGTCGATGGTTGGTATGAACAAATCGATGAGAGACTGAAATCTCGCGCTGTCAGCACTCACTTTGGCCTCAAGTTTCTCAGGTTGGGCCAATCCTTCTTCGACTTGCATCGGTAATTCCAGAATACCCGAACACGCCGCCGGGATTCTTGTGTCACCTCACGCGCAGCGTGTTGTCACGTCAATTCAATGTGTGGACATGATGAATAATTTGACCGACATATACTAGTACTGCTACTATCCTACTTACTAGTCGTATTTAGTGTCACAATTTATACATAGGTTTAACTAACAAGTACGCACTTGAAGCCTAACTGATATATGTATATATATATATGGCTTCTACACAACATCTCCATCATCATTATCAGTACATCCTACGCAGGTGAGTTAGGATGCACTTGATCCCAGGAAGGTATCTATCCTTCAAACCAGAGGAGTGCTTCAAACTAACAACAATACATAATATCCAACAAAAGAGGGTCGTGCTACAGCAGCAGAATACATGGCTCAGTCTAGATATCAACACGAACCAAGTTGTGCATATTTGCTGTTGGCATGAACCACATCGCTGCATGTCGGGTTTGCAAAAGCCATCCATCGGATGGAAGCTTGATGCCTTTCACACACTGAAGATTATCTGGCAACAAGCTGTGTCGACGAATCTCTGGATATGGTGATTCATAAAACCCATGGTATGATGTGTAAACACAACCCCCCCTCGCGAATGGAAGTTGCATAGCACAGTAATCATCGCCGGTGATATGATCGATGATTGGTTGGATGATCGGATAATTGAGCCCGAGGAACAAGGAGTGGTTGCCGAGGCTATAAACCCGCATCCAGTTGAATACGCCTGGCCCAACGGAGCTGGGATCTTTCTCAAACACGAAGCAGCCATATCCATAAATGTCATGAACGCCCCACGCATTGTACTGCATGTGGTTTGATGTAATGGTTTGGTCAATTTGGTACGTGTGAATGAGCATCAAATGACCGCCATCAGCTGAACGAGCGATAAACCACCACCCATCGGCTGGTATGATTCCAGGTCCTGGAAGCATGAAGGCCAGCGCATTTGCGTCTGCTGCAACAATTCAAATTGGAGATCAAAAGGACAAAAATAAACAATCATGTTCAGAGTATGTGTGGAATTAAGATTATTATAACAGTGACACATATCATAGACAGAGAATTGCAATGTCGTGGTCATAATCATACCCCAAGTTAAAAAAATAAGCCAATGGCTTTCATATTGTAGCAATATGTCATGGTTCAAACATCATGTAACAATGAGAGGAAAACAGCTATGACAGCGCCTACTCATATTCTACCATAGCACTTACTACTACTGTTCTCATATCAACTCTAAGCAATAACATGCGTTGTTATAAAAATCTTGTAAACGAGAGTAACATATAGCAATCATGATGTTATGCTCATAATATGTATTCTAACAATCATTAGATGCCAATTGTTTTCATATCAACTCTAACAATAACATGTGTGGTCATAAAAATCTAGGAAATGAGAGGAACATATAGCAATGATCTGGTTATAGACATGCTATGCATTCTAAATTTGTAACAAATGAACAGGCAGTCGTATTCATAAGGTAAAGATGAGATGAGATAGAACAATTAGACAATGATAGATTCCACTAGTATAGGTAGCCAATCTGTGCGTCGACCGCGTAAACGATGCCATCATGCACTATAGCATCAGACAAAAATGTTTCCTCAATAGGATTGATGTTGATCCATAACCATGTATGGCGACCGGATTCCAGATAGACTAATCCCTTGTTGAACAAGGCAATGAGCTTGTAATCCAAGTAGTATTCTGATGGTGTGGGCACTTCGTAGATTACAACTTTGTGCAAGCAGAGGTCGAGCCAAAAGCTTGACGTGTCTCATGCGTAGTAGGCAGGAGTGCCCGGCGGGCCGCGAGGCTCGATGGCGGCGGTATCCAAAGATGGAAGGGTGATCTCTCGCTAGGTGTAGATATCCACGAGACGCCATGGACTACCAGATTGGTGGATGAGGACGACCCAGTTGGCCTTCATGCCCGCCCAGTAGTGGCCGCGCATGAAGGGCAGGTGGACGGGTAGTGGTAGCATGTCGAGGGGCACTACGACAACCTCCGTAGGATCGTCAAGTCGGTGTCTGGGCCACCTGCGAGGATCGGGCATCAGCAAGCAGGGTGTCTTGAAAAGAGCCGGCCGGTTGCAGACGAGTAGACGGTGCAAAGACACCGAGCATGCGGCCAAACAGACGGTGCTGAGTAGGTCCATACGACTACATATCTGCTCCAAGAGAACATCGGGGAGGGAATTCCAACCGTGGCTCTGCGTGTCAGTCGGTTTTGCCATTGGGGTTTTCGGTGCCTGCGAGCTAGCGGGGAAGTGGATTCGGGCGGGCAAGCGAAGAAGCTTCTCCTCGTATGGCCGAGCAGTGAGCGGGGGGATATGGTATGCGCGAGCTACCAAGGAAGATGGCGCGGGCGGGCGAGCAGTGAGCGGGGGTAAATGGTCTGTGGCCGACGATGTGGAAGAGAGGAGGAAGAAGAGTGGAAGACGGGGAAGAAAGTGCATTCAATCTCAATTCTACTAGTACTACTACCAGGATATACCGTCCTTCGGAGTGTAAATAGTTACATCGATGACATGTGGGTCTACCACAATAGGGCCCATATGTCAGTTAATGGAGGACAGAGGTGCGTAGGCGTATTTGCGGAAGCGTGCTCTACTGGCAAACATGATGGCAGTACTGGGTAAGGCTGATTTAGTAACACCAACACGCTGGTTCAGCTTATTAATTACGTGTCCCATCTGCTGCAGCGTGTATTGTCACTTCACTGCGAAGACTAGTTGAATAGTTCTCTCTGACCGAGATGGGGAATAAATGGATAGCGAGGACTTCCTTTCTACAGTATCCCTATGCCTCTATGCTCACTTGACTCATTTTCTCCGTACCTAGTCACTTGTTGAAATCTGTAGAAAGACAAATACTCCATATTTGAGAACAGAGGGAGGCTTTTACTCCGTACTACTCCCTCCGTTCCAAAATAGATGACTCAACTTTGTACTATATTTGGGAACAGAGGGAGTATCACCATAAGCTTGAAATATTAACATGTCAATGGGAGGGAGTAAGCCCCATGCATGCAACATGCAACACTCACATGTACACATGGACGGACGCAACACTCACGCACCCATGCGGCACACAACACATGACGCAACACACACTCTCACGCTCAAGTGCTCAACCTACTCCCTACTTCCATGAAAGACTGTACATTTAGAGATTTACACATTGACCAGGGCATAATTAACGCCCAAAAGTAGCAGACTTATGTGTGCATGCGACCATTGAGATAAGAAGATTAAATGAAGGCCGTTGCATGCTGTAATTAAGGATAGACATGTAGCCTATACCTACAGCACAAGTTGGTGCTTTAGTCAATCAATATCAATTTAGTAGATTAAATGCTAAATGCATTGGAAGTGTAGATGTACATCATGTAGTACACTCTTTGTTGGAAGACCGAGGGAGGACACGTGCATGCACCCACATACACAGCCAGGGCGGTTCGCACGCAAGGGTTGGACTCGTGTCGCGCCTGCATAAAGTTTTGTTTAACTGATTTCTTTGCTCTGCCAACTGACAGGTGGGACCCAGAAACCAGGTGACAATTTAACCAGTCAACAAAGTGCCACGTCGACTATGTGGCCGGTCAGTAGGGTGCAATACGGTGCTCTACGATGAGCTAGTGATCTCATAATCGCCGCAAAACTATATATAGTGACCGTAAAGAGCGTACTGTTACATACGTTGACCGCCAGTGTATTTTTCTTGTTTCAAATTAAGCCATATTAATTGGAAAGGACACAATATCGACTACTACTACTACTAGTACTAGTACTGCTTTGATGTGTCCCGTCAACTCGCCGAATGAGGAGAAGCTTGCTTACTACGCCTCTCCCTCGCCCACACGCGCGGTGGTTCGCAGGACGAGGAGAGGGTTTTGACTACAGTGCCCTCTCCCTCTCCCCCGCCCTCGCCCTTGCGGTGGACGTGCAGCAGTTCAATCGGTGTCGGATTGCCAGAAGCATATTGTACTGTAGTATCATCATTGTTGGACCTTCCAAAGAGGCGAAGAGCCAAGTGTAAGGTTCACACGAGTACGAACTGTTGAACCTCCTGAAGAGGCAAAGAGCCAAGCGCAAGGTTTTATAGGAGTTGTCGTCCTAGTAGGAGTGTACTAGTACAACTATAGCGAAAGATGCTACTGTATGATGCCGCCACGTACGTATATCCAAAGTTGTGCCACCTTTTTTTTTCTCAAAGAGCATGTTGGAGCCCGTGCAACAACCACACAAGTTGCACGTAGACATAACACATTTACTAGTAATAAATTCTAAAGGACAAATGCAAGTATGCCACACAAGTTCATCTCCAACTCATGTGATAAATTTGTGCACGACTAGTCTACATATATTCACAGCGCTACCGTTCACAATTACCGTACTCCACTTACACGTTATAGATGGGCTACATGTCCTCCTCCAGGTTCCAGTCCCAGGTGTTCTTCATGGATGGCACGATCCATAGCGGTGGGCAACGGGAATCATTGTCGCAGCTTTCTAGTCCAGTTCCACACGATGGAGACTCATCCAAGCTGAGGCGGCATAAATCAGGGATAACGTGTCCCAGTATGTCGTTCATCCGGCGGTGCGCACTGAAGACACAACCATGCTTCATGAACGGCAGGCCTTCCGTGTCGTGCACGGAAGGTGGCATCTGCTTCACAATGGGGTAGTTGTCCCCGATGAAAAGCGAGTACTCTCCAAGAGTGTTCCTCGGCACCCACGTAGCATCACGGGGGTCGAACTCGGCGCCGTTCATCTGGTACACGCGGCATCCCAGATCTGGACACATGGTGACGTACATAGTCAAGGTCCATGCATAATAATGTTGTGCTCAAATGTGGTGGTCAGTAATACTGTGCAGAAAATAGTACTACTCCGGTATAGAGGAAGTAAAATAACCAGCTTATTATATATAGCCACTCTTGGCTACATGGATGAGATAGTAAGACATGGAAAAACAAAAATAGTGGCAGCTAGTGGGTTCAAGTCTTCAAGGGCCTAGCTAGCTATACGCGTCCTCCAAGGTAAAAAGTACTCCTACTAGTACTACAAAGTATACAACTAGTACAACAATGAAAGAGAAGGCGAGAGGGTTAAAAAAATGGAATACCTGGGTAGATGGTGACGGTCCGATCGTGGTAGATTATGTGACCATGTTGCACATCAGTGGTACCATGGGTAACGACTGCTAAGATAGTTCATCCCAATATGCCAAAGTCAGCTACAAGGTTCTAGGTTAGACCAAATCGCGGATGCAAATGCACATCCAGGATCGGCGATCTTATTTTGATTGGGGGATGACTGGTCCATGCAAAAATAATGGAGTACCGTTAGGGATGCAAATGATGGTTTGTGCATTCTGTTTGTAATCTCCCGTACCGTAGGATGTCAACCAGAAGAAACAAGTCCCCTGGCTTGTCACCGCGAAGATGCGGCCTAGATGGTGCACGGCGTCTTCAAACGTGTAGGGGTACAAATCTGCCGCCGCCAACATGCGCCAGCGTCTGCCGTTACTGCTTCCTGCATTGATGGCAATCCTTATGTCGAACACCGCGATGAGTGTAACACCCCGGATGTAACTTTCCCAATTTGTACTCCAACTCTTGCCATTGCCGGCGTTAAGTTATTTTATTTTCTCGGGTTCGGGTTTTTGTCTCCGTGTGTTGTTATCGTTGTCATGCATCTCATACCATATCATCATGTGCATTGCATTTGCATACGTGTTCATCTCATGCATTCGAGCAGTTTCCCCGTTGTCCGTTTTGCATTCCGGCGCTTCGTTCTCCTCCGGTGGTCATTTCTACCTTTCTTTCATGTGTGGGTATAAAACATTTCCGGATTGGACCGAGACTTGCCAAGCGGACTTGGTTTACTACCGGTAGACCGCCTGTCAAGTTTCGTACCATTTGGACTTCGTTTGATACTCCAATGGTTAACCGAGGGACCGAAAAGGCCTCGTGTGTGTTGCAGCCCAACACCCCTCCAAGTTGGCCCAAAATCCACCTAAACCCTCTCCATCATATAGAGCATTCGATCACGATCGCGTGGCCGAAAAACGCACCTCATTTGGTCTCTCCTAGCTCCCTCTACCTATAAAATAGCATCTCCCCTGAAATTTTCGGGTCATTCCACCCCTAACCCTAGCCCCGCTCCTCTCCGCGCGGCCGGACACGTCCGCCGGCCACCGGACACATCACCGCCACCACTCAGGAGCTGCCACGTGGCCCCCTGCACCGCCCCCCACCGCTCCGGCCCGGGAGGCCCAAGTCGGGCCCCCGCGAGCCCATCACCACCGCCGCCCTTCTCCTCGTCCGCGCCGCTCCCCTCGCCGGCCAGCGCCGCCGCGCCGCCGTGGACCGCAACGCCGGCCGCCGCGCCGCCTCCTAGTCCGCTCCGCCGGCAAGCCGAGCCGCCGCCCCCGGTCGCGCCTCGCCGCCCGGCCTGCACCGCCATCGCCATCGCCGGCCACCGCCATCACCACCGCCGCCCGGCCGTCTCCCCCTCCTCCGGCGGCCTCCTACGTCTCTAGAGAGCTTGTCCACTCCGGCGAACAGGAACTCCGACGATCCTCGGGATCTGTGCCGGCTGGATCTAGATCCGGATCGGGTTGACTTTTTGCCCGAAACCCTAGTTCATGTGCTCATGTTCATCATGCTATAACTCCGCACCCGTAGCTCCGTTTTTGGCATATAGCATATCAAAATGTTCATCTCAGAGATTACATCATTCCATTCCACTGCATTATTTTCATTTGAGTTCATCTTGATGCCTGGAATGCTGTTAGAAGAGTGCTACTTGAGATAATTGCCAGATCTGCTGCTCTATTTAGATATTTGTCATTTTTGCCATGATTATTGTGTGCACGATATGCCCATGAGCTCTACATATGTTTTCTTAAGGGTTTTGCCATCTTTCCAGAGGTGCAACCTATGTATTTTTGTGATGTGTGTGGTGACTAGCACAAGCTTGCAAAGTGAGGCACTTGGTAATGCTGATTTCAAGGACTTAGCATTTCCACTAAGTCTTGATCTGTTTATCTCATATGGCCTTATGTTCATGTTGTTTCCTAGTGATCCGTGCCTCTTTTGAGGATGATCAGTAAGGGTGTTTTGTTAATCTTGTAGTGCTCTATCCATCCATGTCTTTGTTTGCAATTATGGAGCACCCTAGATTGAGTCAATCAATCTCTACTTTTGCTACTTCGTGAATCTGGGCAGATTGTCTACTTGTTAGCGATTTTGCCGATGATGTTGTAGTTGATCTGTGCATGCTATGTTATTGTTCTTGCCATGTCTAGCTTGTATTTTGTGTATTCTTGATGGGTGTATGCTTAGTTTGGCATGACTTGCTCCGTAGTGAGTGCATCGAGCACGTAAACATGCCTACTTGATATCTGTTTTCAGCATGCTCCAGTTTTCACCAAGTCTGAGAACTGATTATGTTTTTGCCATGTTCACATGCTTGCAATTGTATTTTCTGATCCATTTTGGCTCAAGGTCACTAAGGGACTTTTGTTAATCTCTTTGAGTAGCTCCATGCCATGCTTTACTTTGCCATGCTCATGTCCTGTGGCATGTAGTTTTGATGCTCCGAAGAGTGCTATCTGATCTGAAATTCCAGACAAGTGTTAATTTCACAAAGTCTGAGATCTGTTTACCATATGCATTTTTGCCATGCTTGTTTGAACCTGTTAATGGATGAATTGGCCGTAGCTCAGTGCTAGACTTTTGTTAAGCATCTTGAATGCATCCCTGCCATGTATTTTGATGCCATGTTTGGGTGTTGTAGCTTGTTCATCTCTTTGCATTTAGATGGCTACTTGCTGTAAATCGCAGACCGGTGTCGTATTTGATTTGCTTGCCATTTCCAAACCGTAACTCCGATTCCCACGTTATTTATATCGTTTTCAAGCGATTTCATCTCATCTTTCCAGTGGCACAATTGGATTCCCAAGTTGAGGCCAGGTTCATGCATCCCCTGTCAAATCATGCATATGCATCCCGCATCGCATCCCGCATAGCATATCATCTTTGCATCATATTGTTTGATCCTTACACGTGGTTGATTGTGTCCTTGTTGCTTGTTTGTCTTGTTTGGGTAGAGCCGGGAGACGAGTTCGCTAACGAGGAGCCCGTTGAGTTTGCTTTCGAGGATCCAGTCAACTCTGACCACTTTGCAAGCAAGATGATCATACCCTCGAAATCACTACTATCTTTGCTTTGCTAGATGCTCGCTCTTTTGCTATGCCAATGCTACGATGCCTACCACTTGCTTTCAAGCCTCCCAAATTGCCATGTCAAACCTCTAACCCACCATGTCCTAGCAAACCGTTGATTGGCTATGTTACCGCTTTGCTCAGCCCCTCTTATAGCGTTACTAGTTGCAGGTGAAGATTGCAGACCGTTCCTTGTTGGAACATTTATTTACTTGTTGGGATATCATTATATTGCCATGTTATCTTAATGCATCTATATACTTGGTAAAGGGTGGAAGGCTCGGCCTCTCGCCTAGTGTTTTGTTCCACTCTTGCCGCCCTAGTTTCCGTTATATCGGTGTTATGCTCCCGGATTTTGCGTTCCTTACGCGGTTGGGTTATAATGGGAACCCCTTGATAGTTCGCCTTGATTAAAGCTTTTCTAGCAATGCCCAACCTTGGTTTTTACCATTTGCCACCTAGCCTCTTTTTTCCCTTGGGTTTCCGGAGCCCAAGGGTCATCTTATTTAAACCCCCCCGGGCCAGTGCTCCTCTGAGTGTTGGTCCAAATAGAGCCACTTGCAGCGCCACCTCAGGGCAACTCGAGGGTTGGTTTTAGTTGTACGTAGTGTTCATCTGAGTGTGCCCTGAGAACGAGATATGTGCATCTCCTATCGGGATTTGTCGGCACATTCGGGCAGTGTTGCTGGATTTGTTTTAACCTGTCGAAGTGTCTTGAAGAACCGAGATACCGAGTCTAATTGGAACGTCTTGGGAGGAGGTCTATTCCTTCGTTGACCGTGAGAGCTTGTCATGTGCTAAGTTGGGACTCCCCTGCAGGGATTTGAAATTTCGAAAGCCGTGCCCGCGGTTATGGGCAGATGGGAATTTGTTAATGTTCGGTTGTAGATAACTTGAACCTTAACTTAACTAAAATGAATCAACTGAGTGTGTTACCGTGATGGCCTCTTCTCGGCGGAGTCCGGGAAGTGGACACGGTGTTGGAGTAATGTTTGCGCAGGTTGCTCTCTAGTTTCTCGCTCGCGCTTTGCCTCCTCTTCTCGCTCTCTTTTGCGAACAGGATAGCCACCATATATGCTAGTCGCTTGCTGCAGCTCCACATATTTACCTTGCCTTACCTGTAAGCTTAAATAGTCTTGATCGCGAGGGTGCGAGATTGCTGAGTCCCTGTGGCTCACAGATTACTATTACACCAGATGCAGGGCCTGATGATTCCGCTCCAGGTGACACGCTCGAGCTCAAGTGGGAGTTCGACGAGGACTCTCAACGTTACTATGTTTCCTTTCCTAATGATCAGTAGTGGTGCCCAGTTGGGAGTGATCGGGACCGTGTCGCATGTTGGGTTATCTTTTATTTTGGCGCCGTAGTCGGGCCATGAGTGTTTGGATGATGTAATGTTGTTTATGTACTTGATTGACATGGCGAGTGTAAGCCAACTATGTTATCTCCCCTTTTATTACCTATATTACATGGGATGTTGTGAAGATTGCCTAACTTGCGACATATGCCTTCAATGCGATTATGCCTCTAAGTCGTGCCTCGACACGTGGGAGATATAGTCGCATCGAGGGTGTTACAAGTTGGTATTCAGAGCCTTCCCCGACCTTAGGAGCCCCATTGCTTGATCGTTATAAGCGGCCGAGTTGTGTCTAGAAAAATGTTTTGAGTCATTTAGGAATTAGATATCGGAGAGTTTAGGAATTCTTTTTACTTCCCATTCTCCTCATCGCTCTGGTAAGGCATCCTGACGTAGAGTTTTGACTCTTCTCTTCTCAAATTTCACAAAAAAAAAATTTAGGATCACGCGGGTATCTTGGAATCGTTCCGATGGTTTTATGATGAGAACATTGTCTTGGTGCCTCCTGTCAGGGGTTTTGTGGAAGTGTCCCGGGGAGTTGAGCTCTGAGGTGTTGTCGTCATAATTTTATCGTTGCAATTCTGGAATACCTGAGTTTAGTACGCCGATATTGAAAATCTCTTTTATGCAGTTCGTTGGTGAGATAACCTCGATGCCACCCAGTACTGGGGCGGGAGTTCGGGAGTATCGCCATAACTTGTATAACGGATGCTTTTCGAAGGTTGAGGTAGATGGTTTCCGAAGTTTTTCTCGGTTATGTGTTGAAGGATGGATACAGCTGGATGTAGGATTTGTTAGATTTGGGTGAGATATTATGCTTCCCCTGTATCCACAACACCTGATTGCATAACCGGAAAGGTTCGGGAGTTTCATAGGTGGGAATTCTAGTAGATCTAGTTCTTCTTCCACGGATAGTTGGTTTGAGATTGGGATTTCTTACCGATTATTCATTCTTGATCCGTACCTTGTTGATTTATTTCTCTACCTAAATTCTAAGTGGCTTCTCAATTTATGGATTTGTGACCATTTCAAGAGGAATGCATTCGTTCATTTTGTTCGGATGTGAAGGCTATTTGTTGCAATTTTCATTCCGGTGGATTCAGCTTCAATATTTGTCTATCAATGTGCTAATGGATGTCAACCTCTTCAGGATAGCTCCTCCAACGCGCACGACTCCGAATCCTGATCCGCCACCACCTCCACCTCCTCCGGAGGCATGGCAAGTTGTGATGGCCGCAACCAATGCAAACACACAGTTGATCATGCAAATTCTTTAAGAGCGTAATCAAGGCAACCAAGGGAACCAAGGCAACAATCAGAATCACTTTGCTACACTCAACCGGTTCCTTGCTAACGGGCCAAAGACTTTCAGCAATTGTGATGAGGCAACCGATGCTGACGATTGGCTTGTGGATCTGTGCAAGCATTTCGAGTGCAGTAATGTCAGGCCTGAGGACTTTGTCAAGTTCGCTTCCTTCCAACTCAAAGATCAAGCTGCAGAATGGTTCCAGCAGTACAAGGATTCCAGAGGTGGACGTGTTATCACTTGGGATGAATTCCTTCAAGATTTCAGAGCTCATCATATCCCTCAGAGCCTGGTTGACAGCAAGCGTGAGGAATTCCGCAACCTGAAGCAAGGCTCTTTGTCTGTCTATGACTACAACAAGTTGTTTCAGAAGCTCGCCCACTTTGCTAAGCAGGACGTCCCTGATGAGAAGAGCATGATATACCAGTTCAGGGGTGGTCTCAAAGAAGAAATTCAGCTAGCTCTTGTTCTCTTTGAGCCCTTGAGATACGATGAGTTCTACAACATGGCGTTGAAGCAAGAGGCTGCTCAATTGAGGTGTGATGCTTCCAAGAAGTGAGTCAGAGATGTTACTCCTTCTTCCTCTACTCAAGTGGCCAAGCAGCAGAAGTATTGGCTTCCTCCTCCTCCGTTCTGTCAGCCGTATCAGCAGAAGAGCAAAGGTGGCAGTGGATCTTCCCACCCACCCAACCCTGGCTTTCAGAACAAGACTTCGTCTCAAGCTCCAAGATCGAGTGCTCCGTATCACCGTCCGCTTTCAGAGGTCACGTGTAACAAGTGCCAACAGAAGGGTCACTATGCCAACAAGTGTTTCAACCAGAGGCGTCTCCCTCCTCCTCCTCCTGTCAGATCGGCAAGTATAGCTGTGGTCAAGCATAACCCCAAGCACGCCAAGGTCAATTTGCTGAATGCAGCTCAGGCAGAGGACTCGCCAGATGTGATTATGGATAACCTTCCTGTTAACGATGTTCCTGCAAAAGTTCTTTTTGACACTGGTGCATCACTTTCTTTTATTTCAACTCCATTTGTGGCCAAGCATGATTTTGTGACTGAAAGGATTCCTGTTCCGTTGAAGATTGTGTCTTCGGGCAAGCAAATGACTTCTAACAATTGCGTCCCGGACGTCTCTATCACGTTGGGCGATTACAAGTTTCTCTCTTCTCCGGTGGTTCTTGGCAACTCGGATATTGATCTTATTCTCGGAATGGATTGGCTTTCTAAGCACAAGGCGCATCTTGATTGTGCAGCCAGGCAGATTCAATTGACTCATTCGTCTGAAGATGTAATTGTCTTTGCCGCTCGTGATGAAACCATTCGTCTGTTTTCTCTCAATGAGAAGGGTGAACTCGATGCTATCTTGCAAATTCCAGTCGTTTGCGAATATCAAGACGTCTTTCCAGAAGAGCTTCCAGGAATGCCTCCACACCGTCCAGTTGAATTCGTTATTGATCTTGAGCCTGGCACGGAACCTGTGTGCATGCGTCCTTACAAGCTCGGACCTGAAGAATTGAAGGAGCTCAAGAAGCAACTCGATATTCAAGAGAGAATGGGTCTCATCCGGCCTAGTTCTTCTCCGTGGGGTTGTGGTGTTCTTTTTGTGAAGAAGAAGGATGGAACGAACCGACTTTGTGTTGATTACTGTCCATTGAACAAGAAGACCATCAAGAACAAATACCCACTTCCCAACATCAATGAGCTATTCGAACAACTCAAAGGTGCCCAACTATTCTCCAAGCTTGATCTCCATATGGGTTATCATCAGATTCGAATCCGTGAGCAAGATATTCCCAAGACGGCTTTCAAGACAAGCTATGGTTCATATGAATACACTGTCATGTCTTTTGGCCTCGTCAACGCTCCTCCGACGTTCTCTCGCATGATGAACTTCATCTTCAACGCCTACACCAATGACTTCGTTTTGGTCTATCTCGACGACATTCTGGTTTTCTCGAAGAACAAGGAAGATCATGACAAGCACTTGCGTTTGGTACTCGATAAGCTGAGGGAACATCAGTTCTACGTCAAGTTCTCCAAGTGTGAATTTTGGCTCGATGAGGTTCTTTATCTTGGTCATATCATCTCTGCCAAGGGCATTGCCGTGAATCCTGAGAAGGTGTCTGCAATTGTGAATTGGGAACCTCCTCAGAACGTGAAGCAACTCCATAGCTTCCTCGGTCTCGCAAGCTATTGTCAAAGATTCATTGAAAACTTTTCTAAGATCGCGAAGCCTCTCTCTAATCTTCTCCAGAAGCACGTCAAGTACGTTTGGTCTCCGGAGTGTGACATTGCTTTCAACACTTTGAAAGAGAAACTGATCACTGCTCCAGTTCTGACTCCGCCTGATGAATCCAAGCCGTACGAGGTCTTTTGTGATGCCTCTCTCCAAGGTCTTGGCGCAGTGTTGATGCAAGATAAGAAAGTTGTTGCTTATACCTCTCGCCAGTTGAAGCCCAATGAGAAGAACTACCCCACTCATGGTCTCGAGTGGGCGGCAGTTGTGCATGCTCTTTTGACTTGGAGACATCTCTTATTGGGAAGAAAAGTGGACATTTTCACTGACCACAAGAGTCTCAAGTACATCTTCACTCAGCCTAATCTCAACCTCAGGCAAACTCGATGGGTCGAAATGATTCAAGAGTATAATCCGAGTATCGAGTATACTCCAGGCAAGGCCAATGTGATTGCTGACGCATTGAGCAGGAAGGCTTATTGCAACAGTCTTATTCTCAAGCCTTATCAACTCGAGCTTTGTGAAGCTTTCCGCAAGCTTAATCTGCAAGTTGTTCTTCAAGGTTTCCTCGCCAACCTTCAAGTCTCTCCTACCTTGGAAGACCAGATTCGCCAAGCCCAGCTTCTTGATGCTATGGTGAAAAGCTGAAGATTGGGATTGCCAAGAGTCAACCCAAGTACAAGTGCTACCGCCTTGACGACAAGGATACTCTCTTCTTCGAGGATCGTATTGTTGTACCCAAAGGTGACCTTCGCAAAGTGATCAGGAACGAGGCTCACAATTCTCTCCTCTCCATCCACCCTCGGAGCACGAAGATGTATCAGGACCTCAAGCAGGCTTATTAGTGGACTTGAATGAAGCGCGAGATTGCTCAATTCGTGAATGAGTGTGATGTCTGCAGAAGAGTGAAGGCAGAACACCAAAGGCCAGCGGGTCTCCTCCAACCTCTTGCCATTCCAGAATGGAAGTTTGACCACATTGAAATGGACTTCGTGACTGGGATTCCAAAGTCCAAGCGTGGCAATGACGCTATATTCGTTGTCATCGACAAACTCACCAAAGTGGCTCATTTTCTGCCTATCAAAGAGTCGATCACTGCAGCTCAATTGGCGGAGCTCTATACCTCTCAAATTGTCTGTCTGCACGGTATTCCACAAGTGATCTCTTCAGACCGTGGCAGCATCTTTACCTCCAATTTTTGGGATTCTTTTCAGAAGGCCATGGGCACCAACATCCGCTTCAGCACAGCTTTCCATCCTCAAACTAGCGGTCAAGTCAAGCGTATCAACCAGATTCTTGAAGATATGCTCAGGGCTTGTGTGATCTCCTTCGGCATGAAGTGGGAGGATTGTCTTCCTTATGCTGAATTCTCCTACAACAACAGTTTTCAAGCAAGTTTGGGCAAGGCCCCATTTGAAATTCTGTATGGCAGGAAGTGCCGTACCCCTCTCAACTGGTCCGGAACCGGTGAACGTCAGCTTCTCGGAAATGACTTAATCACAGAGGCAGAGGAAATGTGCAAAGTCATTCAAGATAACCTCAAAGCAGCCCAATCCCGCCAGAAGAGCTACTATGACAGTAAGCACTGTGATTTGGCTTTCGAGATCGGAGATCATGTTTACCTCCGCGTCTCTCCAATGAAAGGTACTCGTCGTTTCGGTATCAAAGGGAAGCTTGCCCCCAGATACGTGGGACCTTTCAAGATTGTCAGCAAGAGAGGCGATCTCGCCTATCAACTCGAGCTTCCTTCAAACTTTGCAAATGTTCATGACGTGTTCCATGTCTCTCAGCTTTGAAAGTGCTTCAAGACGCCTGACCGCACCGTCAACTTTGAGGACATTGAGCTCCAAGAAGATCTCTCCTATTGTGAGCACCTAGTTGCTATTCTCGAAGAGACTAAACGCAAGACTCGCAACAAGTCAATCAAATTTCTCAAAGTCAAGTGGTCACACCATTCCGACCATGAAGCTACCTGGGAACGCAAGGATCACCTCCGTTCTGAGTACCCGGTGTTCTTTCAGTCCTAGATCTCGGGACAAGATCCTTTCGTAGTGGTGGAGTGTTGTAAAACCCCGGATGTAACTTTCCCAATTTGTACTCCAACTGTTGCCGTTTCCGGCGTTAAGTTATTTTATTTTCTCAGGTTCGGGTTTTTGTCTCCATGTGTTGTTATCGCTATCATGCATCTCATATCATATGATCATGTGCATTGCATTTGCATACGTGTTCATCTCATGCATTCAAGCAGTTTCCCCGTTGTCCGTTTTGCATTCCGGCGCTTCGTTCTCCTCCGGTGGTCATTTCTACCTTTCTTTCGTGTGTGGGATTAAACATTTCCAGATTGGACCGAGACTTGCCAAGCGGCCTTGGTTTACTACCGGTAGACCGCCTGTCAAGTTTCGTACCATTTGGACTTCGTTTGATACTCCTACGGTTAACCGAGGGACCGAAAAGGCCTCGTGTGTGTTGCAGCCCAACACCCCTCCAAGTTGGCCCAAAACCCACCTAAACCCTCTCCATCATCTAGAGAGTTCGATCACGATCGCGTGGCCGAAAACCGCACCTCATTTGGTCTCTCCTAGCTCCCTCTACCTATAAAATAGCATCTCCCCTGAAATTTTCGGGTCATTCCACCCCTAACCCTAGCCCCGCTCCTCTCCGCGCGGCCGAACATGTCCGCCGGCCGCCGGACACATCGCCGCCACCACTCAGGAGCTGCCACGTGGCCCCCTGCGCCGCCCCCCACCGCTCCGGCCCGGGAGGCCCAAGTCGGGCCCCCGCGAGCCCATCACCACCGCCGCCCTTCTCCTCGTCCGCGCCGCTCCCCTCGCCGACCGGCGCCGCCGCGCCGCTGTGGACCGCAACGCCGCCTCCCGGTCCGCTCCGCC
This sequence comes from Triticum urartu, assembly GCF_056163025.1. Classification (NCBI taxonomy): domain Eukaryota; kingdom Viridiplantae; phylum Streptophyta; class Magnoliopsida; order Poales; family Poaceae; genus Triticum; species Triticum urartu. The sequence goes on from NC_141874.1 coordinate 307,635,572, forward strand.
GCCAAGCCGAGCCGCCGCCCCCGGTCGTGCCTCGCCGCCCGGCCTCCACCGCCATCGCCATCGCCGGCCACCGCCATCACCACCGCCGCCCGGCCTTCTCCCCCTCCTCCGGCGGCCTCCTACGTCTCCGACGAGATCGTCAACTCCGGCGAACAGGAACTCCGACGATCCTCGGGATCCGTGCCGGCTGGATCTAGATCCGGATCGGGTTGACTTTTTGCCCGAAACCCTAGTTCATGTGCTCATGTTCATCATGCTATAACTCCGCACCCGTAGCTTCGTTTTTGGCATATAGCATATCAAAATGTTCAACTTAGAGAGTACATAATTTCATTCCATTGCATCATTTTCATTTGAGTTCATCTTGATGCCCGAAATGCTGTTAGAAGAGTGCTACTTGAGATAATTGCCAGATCTGCTGCTCTATTTAGATATTTGTCATTTTTGCCATGATTATTGTGTGCATGATATGCCCATGAGCTCTACATATGTTTTGTTAAGGATTTTGCCATCATTCCAGAGGTGCAACCCATGTATTTTTGTGATGTGTGTGGTGACTAGCACAAGCTTGCAAAGTGAGGCACTTGGTAATGCTGATTTCAGGGACTTAGCATTTCCACTAAGTCCTTGATCTGTTTATCTCATATGGCCTTATGTTCATGTTGTTTCCTAGTGATCCGTGCCTCTTTTGAGGATGATCAGTAAGGGTGTTTTGTTAATCTTGTATTGCTCTATCCATCCATGTCTTTGTTTGCAATTATGGAGCACCCTAGCTTGAGTCAATCGAGCTCTACTTTTGCTATTTCGTGAATCTGGGCAGATTGTCTACTTGTTAGCGATTTTGCCGATGATGTTGTAGTTGATCCGTGCATGCTATGTTATTGTTCTTGCCATGTCTAGCTTGTATTTTGTGTATTCTTGATGGGTGTATGCTTAGTTTGTCATGACTTGCTCTGTAGTGAGTGCATCAAGCTCGTAAACATGCCTACTTGATATCTGTTTTCAGCATGCTCCAGTTTTCACTAAGTCTGAGAACTGATTATGTTTTTGCCAAGTTCACATGCTTGTAATTGTATTTTCTGATCCCTTTTGGCTCAAGGTCACTAAGGTACTTTTGTTAAGCTCTTTGAGTAGCTCCATGTCATGCTTTACTTTTCCATGCTCAGGTCCTGTAGCATGTAGTTTGGATGCTCCGAAGAGTGCTATCTGATCTGAAATTCCAGACAAGTGTTAATTTCACTAAGTCTGAGATCTGTTTACCATATGCATTTTTGCCATGCTTGTTTGAACCTGCTAATGGATGAATTGGCCGTAGATCAGTGCTAGACTTTTGTTAAGCATCTTGAATGCATCCCTGCCATGTATTTTGATGCCATGTTTGGGTGCTGTAGCTTGTTCATCTCTTTGCATTTAGATGGCTACTTGCTGTAAATCGCAGACCGGCGTCATATTTGATTTGCTTGCCATTTCCAAACCGTAACTCCGATTCCGACGTTCTTTATATCGTTTTCAAGCGATTTCATCTCATATTTCTAGTGGCACACTTGGATTCCCAAGTTGAGGCCAGGTTCATGCATCCCCTGTCAAATCTTGCATATGCATCCCGCATCGCATCCCGCATAGCATATCATCTTTGCATCATATTGTTTGATCCTTGCACGTGGTTGATCGTGTCCTTGTTGCTTGTTTGTCTTGTTTGGGTAGAGCCAGGAGACGAGTTCGCTAACGAGGAGCCCGTTGAGTGTGCTTTCGAGGATCTAGTCAACTCTGACCACTTTGCAGGCAAGATGATCATACCCTCGAAATCACTACTATCTTTGCTTTGCTAGATGCTCGCTCTTTTGCTATGCCAATGCTACGATGCCTACCACTTGCTTTCAAGCCTCCCAAATTGCCATGTCAAACCTCTAACCCACCATGTCCTAGAAAACCGTTGATTGGCTATGTTACCGCTTTGCTCAGCCCCTCTTATAGCGTTACTAGTTGCAGGTGAAGATTGTAGACCGTTCCTTGTTGGAACATTTATTTACTTGTTGGGATATCATTATGTTGCCATGTTATCTTAATGCATATATATACTTGGTAAAGGGTGGAAGGCTCGGACTCTCGCCTAGTGTTTTGTTCCACTCTTGTCGCCCTAGTTTCCGTTATATCGGTGTTATGCTCCCGGATTTTGCGTTCCTTACGCGGTTGGGTTATAATGGAACCCCTTGATAGTTCGCCTTGATTAAAGCTTTTCCAGCAATGCCCAACCTTGGTTTTTACCATTTTCCACCTAGCCTCTTTTTTCCCTTGGGTTTCTGGAGCCCGAGGGTCATCTTATTTAAACCCCCCCGGGCCAGTGCTCCCCTGAGTGTTGGTCCAAATAGAGCCACTTGCAGCGCCACCTCGGGGCAACTCGAGGGTTAGTTTTAGTTGTACGTAGTGTTCATCTGAGTGTGCCCTGAGAACGAGATATGTGCAGCTCCTATCGGGATTTGTCGGCACATTCGGGCGGTGTTGTTGGATTTGTTTTAACCTGTCGAAGTGTCTTGAAGAACCGAGATACCGAGTCTGATCAGAACGTCTTGGGAGGAGGTCTATTCCTTCGTTGACCGTGAGAGCTTGTCATGGGCTAAGTTGGGACTCCCCTGCAGGGATTTGAAATTTCAAAAGCCGTGCCCGCGGTTATGGGCAGATGGGAATTTGTTAATGTCCGGTTGTAGATAACTTGAACCTTAACTTAACTAAAATGAATCAACTGAGTGTGTTACCGTGATGGCCTCTTCTCGGCGGAGTCCGAGAAGTGGACACGATGTTGGAGTAATGTTTGCGCAGGTTGCTCTCTAGTTTCTCGCTCACGCTTTGCCTCCTCTTCTCGCTCTCTTTTGCGAACAGGATAGCCACCATATATGCTAGTCGCTTGCTGCAGCTCCACATATTTACCTTGCCTTACCTATAAGCTTAAATAGTCTTGATCACGAGGGTGCGAGATTACTGAGTCCCTGTGGCTCATAGATTACTATTACACCAGATGCAGGGCCTGATGATTCTGCTCCAGGTGACGCGCTCGAGCTCAAGTGGGAGTTCGACGAGGACTCTCAATGTTACTATGTTTCCTTTCCTGATGATCAGTAGTGGTGCCCAGTTGGGAGTGATCGGGACCGTGTCGCATGTTGGGTTATCTTTTATTTTGGCGCCGTAGTCGGGCCATGAGTGTTTGGATGATGTAATGTTGTTTATGTACTTGATTGACGTGGCGAGTGTAAGCCAACTATGTTATCTCCCCTTTTATTACCTATATTACATGGGATGTTGTGAAGATTGCCTAACTTGTGACATATGCCTTCAATGCGATTATGTCTCTAAGTCGTGCCTCGACACGTGGGAGATATAGTCACATCGAGGGTGTTACAATGAGATAGTAATCGTCGTAGCCGCGTCGCTTTGTCGGTGGGTCCGCAATTGCTATCTTCTTCAATCTCATGTAGGCATCATCATACGTATTCTTGCCCAGCCAGTCTAGAAGGCCGATCCCAATGGTGGAGAAGGGGTCTACCGGAACGGCCGCACTGCTGTGGATGTTGTGCAAAATCATGGTGGTATCCAGCCGGAGGTATGCAAGCCAATCTTCGTTGGCACCGACCCATACCTATATATAAGACGGTGGGCAGCGAAGAAATTACGGGATGGAAATGGAATAACTAAGTACTACATGATCAAACTCCATTACTGACCTGCTCATCGGACAAAATCTGACTACCTCTCAACGTCGTCAACTCTAGCAGAGTCAATGTGCAACCATGGCCAGGGAGCGGTGGACTGTTCGAAGAATTGTCCCATAGAAGAACCTTCTCCTCGAGGACGCATGGAAGACCAACAAGCATGGCCTTTTCCCAAGCCTGTTTAAGAAGCATCTTGAAAAAGTTGGTGCAGGAAGCACTGAGTCTTGCGGCGGTGAGGACGTCGGAGCGGCATGCGATTTCTCCCAGAGAATCATCGTCCAAGGTCTCCCAGCCCCGACGAGGAGGAGAACCGCCTGGCGAATCCATGGCAGCAGCGACGAACTGCCTTCTCTCCGAGGGGAGGGGAACTGGCGAGGAGGAGATAAGAGCATAGTAACCGCAGGGCCTCGTCCCTTCCAACTGTAGATCGTTCCTCAGCGAAGGGGTGAGGCTATTATTTACTACTCTAAATAATAGCACTAGTAAATAATAGCACTAGTAAGAAATTTTTGGCACTAGGTAGTAGTTTTTGGTACCATGGAGTACTAGTACTAGCATTATGGAACGTTATGGGGTTGCATTATACTGTAAATAATAGCACTAGTAAGAAATTTTTGGCACTAGGTAGTAGTTTTTGGCGTGGATTAAGAAATTTTGGGTATGTTTTTGCCATTTTTTGTACACGCCAACTAGTGTCAAAAAACGTCGTACATTATGTGACGGAGGAGTACGTACTCGTACTGTAGCAGTACTAGTACTACTTTTCTCAACTACTCCTCAAAAAAAGCATCCAATTAATGCTCTTGTTTTCCTAAAAAAAGTATGTTTACCAATGCATTAATTGCACTGCATGCATGCATAAATTACATTCGTTGGTCAATTTTCTCTTAATACTTGCATGCAATGATTTAATGCACCTTGGAAGCTGAACATGTGATGGGAAACAACCAAATTGAGCCTTATAAAATGGAAAAACTAAAATTTTGAGATGAGCCGTATAAACCGGAAAGGTGGGAGTACTGTACTTCTAGTCTAGTCTTGTATAGTGCACCAGTTTTGAACTCTTGAATCTCAGGGCCAAGGAGCTACAGTTGGAAGTGGAGGGTACTATTGTTCTCTACAACCATCACTGTACTATCAATGCAGGGGAAGTACATGATGCGGAGCATCCCAAGGTCATCCCCATGGACCTACCATCGTCTCATCAAGTGCCTACCGGACCCATGACTCGATCACGTGCAAGAGCCCTTGAAACCGAGGTGACATCTCTCCTCTCACAATTCCACTTCGATGCACATGAAGCATGGCTACTACTTCATATGGATAGCTTGTGCATACTCAGGTACAATGGAGAAGCTAAGGAGCAAGGACAAGAAGAAGAGGAAGATGGACGAGAAGACGGAGAAGAAGAAGAGCTGCAGGAAAAGTCCCAGCCACCGGACGACCAGCCGGGACCGGACGTCCGGCGCCTGAAGCGTCAGCCGAGCCCTAGCCAGCGGACGTCCGGTCCAGACCGGACGACCGGTGCCCCTGCACCCGAGGCCAATGAGCGGACGTCCGGCCCCGACCGGACAACCGGCGCGACCGCACCCGAGCCGAAGTCAGGGGAAGTCCGGAGCCTCCAGACGTCCGGCACCCCCATCACAGAGAGGAACCAGCGGATGACCAGAGGACACTGGACGTCTGGCAGCTCCTGAGACACCGGACGACCGGTCCCCAGCGGACGTCCGGTACCTGTCTGCGCACAGTGTTCGGGCCCGAGGCCCATGTACCCCTTCACTTCGCCCCCATTTGCACTTTGACTATAAATAGACCCCCCCATTCATCCTAGCTAGGGTTAGCATTGCTTTAGCTCATTTGAGAGATAGAGCATTGCTCATCCATATTAGATCTACTCCACGAGAGAGACCGCGGACCCTCTTCAGAGAAGATCCACCTTGGATTCAAGACCCCGCTACGGGAAGATCCCTTGTGGATTCAAGACCTCCTCACGGAGAAGAACCGGTTACCATGTATCGTCCCTAGTTGTCCGTGGATTCGTGTATCGTTCTATGTGCTCGAGGATCTTGCCCATGTGTGACCTATTCGTGTCGGTTTAGTGATTTCCTCTTGTGTTTTCCTTCCGTTCATCCTTGTGTTCTTTGTGTTTTCCCCAGGATCCGCTCCTTTCATGAAAGATCGGGCGATTAGGGTCTCTACCCTACATCATCTTGGTATCTAAAGCAAGGTTGATCACGATTTCGGAGCCCCCCTCTTCGTTTACTAGCTTGATTTTGTTGTTTTTCGTCCTAATCCGAAAATCCCCACAAAAATAGCCACAAAAATTTTCCTTGTGTTTTGTGAGTTTTGATGATCTTTTGTTGGTTTTGATCCGTGAATTTGTTGTGTTGCAAGTGGATCTCGCCTTCCCCCACCATTTTCACCTCGAAATCCCATCAATTTTGACCCCAAAATCTCCATTTTCCGCCCAAAATCGCATCCCGGATCTGAAATTTCGCGTTGACCCCGACCACCGGACGACCGTCACTTCACCGGACGTCCGGCGACCCAGGAAGCACCAGACGTCCGACGTTACCGGACGACCGGCGACCAGACATCCATCCACTTCTGGACGACCGCTACTTCCACCACATCATCCGCTACACCACGTCCAACTTCCGCAAACCTTCCCAATATCCCAACCCACACCACCACTTAACCGCTACCTACTCCGATGATTTTGGTCGCCTTTGCTTTTGAGAATTTGAGTTGCGGTACCGTATCCTTTTGTGTTTCGGTAATCTAGGTATGGTTCGACATCGACATCACCGCCGCTCATCTTCGCCACGGACGCATCATCAACAACGATCACCTCGACTACGACTTGGTATTCTTGCCTCCACTTTGACACCATAACGGAAGCAAGACCGGTAACCTCATCTTGGTATTGGACATATCACTCTTGCCATTACGTTGATAGCCATCATCGCCTTACTCCTTTGCGTTGCTTACCCATCGAGACTGGCCATTGAGTATTGCCGGCAACGAGACTTGTGCACTTTAGTGATCATACTTCCCATAGCATACATACATACATCATTGTTGCCCATATTGGTATCATCTCTTGTGTCACAAAGTTGTCATCGCATACTCACTTGCTATCTTGGTTCGTCAAGCATTGCATGAGAAAAGAGCTCAAACATCAAAGAGCCAACCAAGCTTTTAAGCAAAGAGGAAATATAAGCAAAGAGCTTTTAAGCAAGAACCATAGCATCATACAACATTAAGATTGTCATACTCGATCATCTTGGATCATATCATAGCAACACCTTGCATAAAACATATTTGGGATAGAAGTCGTTGCATTTTTGCTAAGTAGGTTGTGCACAAGTTCTTGTATCCGCCTATCGTGCAATCGTGCTAGCGTCTCTCTAGTGTTGTGCAACAAGAGCATTTTTGTGGATACCACATTTTGGCTCATCCTTGGTTGCACAACCCCACTTATCTTTTTGCGCGTGTTTTTCTGTGTACTGTATATTCTTGGTCTACTTGTTACATTGCATCTTGTGAATCTTCTCCAACATTATTGAATCTTGGTTACATTCACATTAAAAATTGTGCCACCATCATAACCAAGCTCCACCATAAGCTTTTACTTGTGTAGGTGTGAGAAACCGATGAGAATTCGTACCAATTGGGCTATTTCCTTGTCCTACATTGGAGTGATCATCGATTCACTTTCAACTTCGGTCAAGGTACATTTGGTACTCGTTCTTCTCTTTCTACCACTCACACTTGTCTTGGAATGATGGATAGGCCGAGTACTTCTACCAACCCACTCTTCATGGGGCAAGACGACGACATGAACTCCTTCGTCACCAAGAGTCATCTCTTAGGTGCACAATGTGCTTTGCATCAAGAGCTACAAGCTATGAGTGAACGCATCGACAACCTTGCCGCCGAATTGCGACTTTCCGAGCAACGTACCAGGGACTACTTCGACCACAAGCTCGACGATCACAAGCAAGAGAATGACGCAAGGATGGATGAGATTCACGCTTTGTTGCTCAACCGCTCTTCTTCCACTTCAAGAAGGAGCCATTCAAGTCGCCATTCCGACTCAAGTACACCGACATCAAACACTCTTCGTCGAGCCGCGCGCACCGACCGTCATGCAAACCTCAATCCGCTTCAGGACACTGACTCTCAAGAGCACCGACGACGTCAAGCCGAAGAAGCCTTTGTGCTAGCTTGAGAACGGCAACAACAACGCCAAAATGAAGAGGAAGAACGCGCGTGTCTACACCAAAATGCAGAAAATGCCAAGGCTCAACGTCAAGAACAACAACTCCGTGACGCTCAAGCACTTGAGGCGCAACAAGCTCTACGTGATGCGAGTCGAGCCGTTGCCGACCGAGGCCGACAAGCACGTGAACAAGAGGAAGCACTTCGCGAAGAACTTCATGAACGACGATTTCAAGCTCGCATGCAACGTCTAGTTCCCCCTTGAGCTCGACACGCTCCTCCACAAGCTCGCCAAGACCATCAAGTTCATCAAGAGCATGAAAACAATGGGAATCCTCCGCGACAAGAGCAACACGAGGTTGACAACCCTCCGCGTCAAGATCACCATGAATTGGACAATCATCTACAACATGGGCGTCATCATCCCCGACCCCAACACAATGAAGAGCAACGCTACGGCAAGCTCAAGTTCACCATGCCCAAGTTCAACGGGAGCAACGACCCCGAAGAATACCTTTCATGGGCATTGAAAGTTGACAAGATCTTTCGTTTGCATAATTATGAAGAAGAGAAGAAGATCGCGATGGCATCCCTTGAGTTCCAAGACTATGTCCTCATTTGGTGGGAACAAGTCATTGAGCGCCGCGAGGCAAGAGGTGATCCAGCCATCACTACTTGGGCACAAATGAAGGATGTCATGAGAGCATGCTTCGTGCCTACCTACTACAACCATGACCTCTTCAGGAAACTCCAACAACTCAAGCAAGGAACCAAGAGCGTTGAAGAATACTACAAGGAGATCGAGATTGCAATGATAAGAGCCAATGTGACGGAAGATGATGAGCAAACTATGGCACGTTTCTTGAATGGACTCAAGCATCCTATCATGAAGATCGCCGACTTCCAACCATACTCAAATCTCATCGAGCTCATGCACCAAGCTACCAAAGCGGAACGCCAAGTGCAAGATGATTTCAAGTATGCCAAGTTCTCATCCAAGTCCTACGGCTTCTCCAATAACCAAGCTTCCACGACTCCAACACCTACTACAAGACCGTCTACTTCCAACCTCGACAAGTCGACTACCAAGAAAGCTTCGCCTACTGCAAGCAACTTCAAGACGAGAGCTTCATCATCATCAACCCCTACCGATGAGACCGTCAAGACAAGTTCCCTCAAGTGTTTCACTTGCGGAGGCCGAGGCCACAAGTCCTATGAGTGCACCAACAAGCGCACCATGATCTTCAACGACGATGGCACTTATGATTCCATGAGCGAAGGAGAAATGGAAGCCCTTGAGCAAGTCGCCATGCACCGCCAAGTGAACAATGAATAAGAACAAGTCTTTTGTGATGAAGACTCAAGTCCCGCACTTGTTGTCTCCAAAGTCTTGACTCTCCAACATCACCAAGAAGAAGACCAAAGATGCACCATATTCCACACCAAGGCCGGCATCAATGGATGATCCGTCAAGGTCATCATCGATGGAGGGAGTTGTCACAATCTCGCAAGTGAAGAACTTTGCTCCAAGCTCCAATTGCCCAAGACGAAGCATCCACATCCATACAAAATGCAATGGCTTAGTGACTCCGGTACCATCCAAGTCGAGCACCGAGTACAAGTCTCCTTCAAAATCGGCGCCTACGAAGACACCTTGGAGTGCGACGTCATCCCAATGACCGTTTGCCATCTTCTCCTTGGACAACCATGGCAATTCGTTAGAGGATTCGTCCACAATGGGCGTACCAACCACTATAGCTTCAAGATGCAAGGAAAGGAGTTTGTGTTATGACCTATGTCTCCAAGCCAAGTGATCGCCGATAAGCAAGCCACCCATCGTGGAGAGAATGGTGATAGAGTGAGCCACCAAAAAGAGAGTGAGCGCCACAAGCCCAAATTGAGTGCCTCCACAATGAGCGAAAACAAGAACCTAGTTCTATTTGCCACCAAACGTGAGATGAGAGAAGTGTGTGAGAACCCATCTAGTGTCCTACACTACGTCCTCGTGTGCAAGGACAATACACCACAAACTAACACTTCTCACACTCTTCCTCTAGTGTTGTCTTCTCTTTTGCAGGAATTTCAAGATGTTTTCCCCGATGAGCTACCTCTAGGACTACCTCCACTACGAGGCATTGAGCACTGCATCGACCTCATCCCTGGAGCACCGCTTCCGAACAAAGCTCCCTACCGCGTCAACCCTGAAGAAACCAAAGAAATTCAAAGGCAAGTAAAGCATCTCATAGACCATGGTCATGTGCGTGAAAGTTTGAGCCCTTGTGCCGTACCGGTCATTCTTGTGCCAAAACATGACGATAGCTTTCGCATGTGCTCCGATTGTAGACCTATCAATGCTATCACCGTTCGTTATAGGTATCCCATTCCACACCTAGATGATATGCTAGATGAGCTTAGTGGTGCCAGTATCTTTTCCAAAATTCATCTTAAGAGTGGTTACTATCAAATCCGCATTTAAGAGGGCGATGAATGGAAAATCGCCTTCAAAACCAAGTTTGGTTTGTATGAGTGGTTAGTCATGCCTATGGGTCTCTCGGAAGCACCGGGCACTTTTATGCGCCTTATGAATCATGTCTTTCGCCCTTACATTGGTATATTTGTTGTGGTTTACTTCGATGACATTCTTGTGTTTAGCAAATCTATCCAAGAGCATGTCACCCATGTCCGTACCGTTTTGCAAACTCTTAGGAAAGAGCGTCTCTATGCTAATATGGAGAAATGCCTTTTTGGTGTTGACAAGCTCGTTTTCTTGGGTTTTGTGGTCTCTTCTAAGGGTGTTCATGTAGATGAGTCCAAGATCAATGCTATTAAGACTTGGCCGCAACCAACCAACTTGCATCAAGTGCGTAGTTTTCTTGGTCTTGCGGGTTTCTATCGTCGCTTTGTGAAGGATTTTAGCACCATTGCTTCGCCTTTGCATGCTTTGAGCAAGAAGAATGCGCCCTTTATTTGGGGACCATCCCAAGATACCACATTCAATGAGCTTAAGAATTTGCTTACTCATGCTCCCGTGCTTGCTTTACCCAACTTCGACAACCTTTTGAGATTCATTGCGATGCTAGAGGTAATGGCATAGGAGGTGTCATAACACAAGAGAAGCGCCCCATAGCTTATTTTAGTGAGAAACTTTCCGGAGCGCAACTCAACTATCCCATCTATGACAAAGAGCTATATGCATTAGTCCGTGTTTTACATGAATGGGAACATTACCTTCGTCCCCATGAGTTTATCATTCATACCGATCATGAGACTCTCAAGTATCTCAAGGGTCAAACTAAGTTGAACAAGCGTCATGCTAAATTTAGTGAATTCATTGAGTCTTTTCCCTATGTCATCAAGTACATCAAGGGTAAAGAAAACATCGTCGCGGATGCTCTTTCCCGCATATGCATGCTAGTCACGCAAGTTGAGTTAGATGTCATTGGCTTCGAGCATATCAAAGAATTGTATGAGCATGATGACACTTTTGCCACTCTTTATGCCAAGTGTTTATCGAATACATCATGGGAACGCTATTACATCAAAGATGGCTATCTTATGCGAGCTAACAAACTTTGCATCCCCAAGTCGTCACTTTGTTTGTTGCTTTTGCAGGAATCACATGGAGGAGGCTTAATGGGACATTTCGGATGCCACAAGACGTTCGCCACGCTCTCGAAGAGCTACTTTTGGCCAAAGATGTTTCGGGACGTCAATCGCTTCACCAACCGATGTTCGACATGCCGCAAAGCTAAGTCCAAAGCTCAATCTCATGGTCTCCATATGCCTCTACCGATTCCATACCAACCATGGGAAGACATTAGCATGGACTTCGTACTTGGTTTTCCTAGGACTCGCAATGGGAAAGATTCTATATTTGTCGTTGTGGACCGTTTCTCAAAAATGGCACATTTTATTCCTTGTAACAAGATAGACAATGCTTCACATGTTGCTTATCTCTTTTGTAGGGAAATATTGCGTCTACATGGTGTGCCAAAGACTATCATCTCGGACCGTGACGTCAAGTTCTTGAGTTACTTTTGGAAGACCTTATGCGCCAAGCTCGGAATCAAGCTACTCTTCTCCACGACGTACCATCCACAAACCGACGGCCAAACGGAGGTGACAAACCGCACACTCTCCGCTCTACTTCGAGTACTAATCAAGAAGAACATCAAGGAGTGGGAGGAGTGCCTACCTATCGCCGAGTTCGCCTACAACCGAGCAAGACACTCAACAACCGGCAAGTCACCTTTAGAGGTCGTTTACGGATTCCAACCATTGTCACCATTGGACATTCTTCCTCTACCACTCCAAGAGCGCATCAATTTGGACGCAAGTGCGCGTGTGACACATCTCAAGAAGATGCATGAAGATACAAGAAACACCATCGAGCGCCAAGTTCAACGCCTTGCGACCAAGCTCAAATTCAACAAGCAACCTATGGTCTTCAACATTGGTGATCGAGTGTGGCTACACCTTCGTAAGGACCGCTTCCCACAAGAACGCAAATCCAAGCTTCGACCACGAGCGGATGGATCCTTCAAGGTGCTTGCACGCTACAACGACAACGCTTACAAGATCGACCTCCCGCGCGACAAGTACAACGAGAGCAACATCTTCAACGTCAAAGATCTCTCTCCCTTCCATGGTGATGAAGATTTTGATCCGAGGACGGATCTTCCCCAAGGGAGGGGAGATGATGCGGAGCATCCCAAGGTCATCCCCATGGACCTAAAATCGTCTCATCAAGTGCCTACTAGACCTATGACTCGATCATGTGCAAGAGCCCTTGAAACCGAGGTGACATCTCTCCTCTCACAATTCCACTTTGATGCACATGAAGCATGGCTACTACCTCATATGGATACCTTGTGCATACTCATGTACAATGGAGAAGCTAAGGAGCAAGGACAAGAAGAAGAGGAAGATGGACGAGAAGACGAAGAAGAAGAAGAGCTACAGGAAAAGTCCCAGCCACCGGACGACCGACCGGGACCGGACGTCCGGCACCTGAAGCGTCAGCCGAGCCCCAGCCAGCGGACGTACGGTCCAGACCGGATGACCGGTGCCCCTGCACCCGAGGCCAATGAGCGGACGTCCGGCCCCGACCGGATGACTGGCGCGACCGCACCCGAGCCGAAGTCAGCGGAAGTCCGGAGCCTCCGGACGTCTGGCACCCCCATCACAGAGCGGAACCAGCGGACGACCGGAGGCTATAAATAGACCCCCCATTCATCCTAGCTAGGGTTAGCATTGGTTTAGCTCATTTGAGAGATAGAGCATTGCTCATCCATATCGGATCTACTCCACGAGAGAGACCGCGGCCCCTCTTCGGAGAAGATCCACCTTGGATTCAAGACCCCGCTACGGGAAGATCCCCTTGTGGTTCAAGACCTCCTCACGGAGAAGAACCGGTTACCGTGTATCATCCCTAGTTGTCCGTGGATTCGTGTATCGTTCTATGTGCTCAAGGATCTAGCCCATGTGTGACTTATTCGTGTGGGTTTAGTGATTTCCTCTTGTGTTTTCCTTCCGTTCATCCTTGTGTTCTTCGTGTTTTCCCCGGGATCCGCTCCTTTCGTGAAAGATCGGGCGATTAGGGTCTCTACCCTACACCAGTACACCCGCGTAGTGGCCTAGTGGGTACTCTCGGTGCTCTATTCAGTCGCTTCTCTCACGTAGCTGGCCTACTCAGCCGCTCCTCTCACGCACACACTAGCAGCCTGTTTATTAGCGACAGTTACTGCGGGGGTAGAACATTTGAGTTATTTGATACAGCGAGACTAGGCTTTTCTCTTCCATTTGTGGAGGTGTAATGGATCTCGTCGAACTTTGTTAGTAGTTCCTTCTTTATGAATGAGATGAAGCAAAGCTTTTGCCTCCGTTTCAAAAAAACACATGTCAAGAGGAATTTCTTTTATAGTAGAGCCAATAATGGAGTGAAGTCCATGCATGCAACGCCACAAGCTACAGAGTAGTAGTAGAGACTTTTACGTACAGAGCCATATTGCACAGTTCCCAATGCCCCTCCAGGCTTTTCTGGCTCCTCGGGCTTAATTGGGAGGCGCTAGTTTAAATATGCTACTAGCTAGAAGCTGCAAGTGAGGTGCGGCTAGGGCGAGCACGCGAGCCATGAGATGCTCGGAAGGAAAACCCGTTCACGTGGCTAGGCTCTCCAGACTCCAGTGCACCCAGATTGTGGGGTCGCACGTCCGTTTGACTTCAAAACTCAAACTACCCGTGTAAAATATTGGCTCGCAGCGAAGTGTAGTACTCCCTCCGTTCCGAATTAGTTGTCGCAGGTATGGATGTATCTAGATGTATTTTAGTTCTAGATACATCCATTTTTGCGATGTATCTAGATAGTATACTATTTTAAAAAAAAGGCCGCCATGCGTTCGGCCGGGATCGAACCCACAAAACGAGGTATACACTCCCGCGACCACTAGTAGTACTTGTTGGAGTACAATGCAACCTAGAACCGCCTTTTGTCGTTAGTAGTATGTACATTGTTCCTTACAAGAAACCCCTAAGAGCATGGTTAATAGTATAGCCAGCTGCTGGCTATAAGCCAGTGCCATGTCATCTACAGCCCATCTTATAGCCAACATGTAGTAGTAGTTTATTTCTTATAGCCCGCTGACTCAACTCTATTGTACTTGCTCTAATAATGCAAGAAACCACTAAAATGCCAAGAAACTACTACCACTTGCATATGTGGCAGACTTAAGATAAGACTACCTTATCAACCATTGTACTCCTCTTACCAACAAAAATCCTCGAGTGAACTCCTACCTCCGGCCTGTCCACCTAGTCATCCTCGGCCATGGGACGCAGCTACCGCCGCCGGCAGAAGGCGAGGTCAAAAACGCCGGCGGTGCGGAGCCCATGTTGCGGCAGCCCGGATGCCAGCTCCGTCCGGCGCTCGCGGCCACTAGCTAGCCAAGATACCTCCGTCCAGCTACTTGTCTACAAGGTTTGCTATCTAGATTGGCACGGCAGCGCGGTGGCTTGCTCGCGCGCGCTGTGCTAAGGCCAGCCATCTGGCTCAAGCGAAGGCCAGCGCGGTGGCTTGCTCGCTCATGAGTCACACTCGGGCCATCCTGCCAACCCGTGCGGAGGCCAGCGCGGCGTCCATCCCGTCCGGTGGAGCGGCGACCAACTCGCTCATCACCGGCTCCACCGACGAACATGCATCAGTACTGTTTGAAGTAATGTTCAGGAAAAATAATGATTTGAGGGGGAATAACAGGATAGAAGGTCAGATGTGGGTCCCTCGTGTCAATGGTCAAACAAAATGTGTTGGTTTAAGCTGCCTCGTCAGCACGGACATGTGGGCCAACCCTGTCATAAATGGGTTAAAACAAACCTAATCGGTAGGAGTACTAGGTAGTTTTTGGCGTGGATTAAGAAATTTTGGGTATGTTTTTGCTATTTTTTGTACAATAGATTCCTCCTAGGGTTGGTTGAAAGTGGTAGTTTTTTGTTAAATACTCTACATATTGTAAGTAGGAGTGAAAGTTAAGCTGTGGAAGCCAATAAGCAAAGCTAGTTACATAGTGCATATGTGTACATGATTGAAAGTAAATATCAACCATGAGTGACTAATATCTTGATGGAAAACTCGAAACTATGGAATACTAGGAAAAGAAATGCATGGTTGGAAATACTAGCAGTGTTCATGTCCGTTGCAACGAATCACAATTAGAATAATACTTATTCACAAACTTGGTACAAAACACTCTAATTTTGATATAGATATGTCACTAGAGATATATTATGTTTTAATTAGAATATATTCCTTGGGCTGTTTTGGTGAGGTCAGGGAGGGATGTGGTTGGTTTTAAGATACTAATTATCAGTTTTTCTGCAAATTGGTAGACAAGTGGGATGTTGGTGAGAAAAGGCAACAACTTACCTCACAATCGTTAGATGTAGATCTAATGGTCAGAAACGACGGATGGCAGACACACCAGCATCACCAACTTAGTCTTGTGTAGGAGTACTAGCAAGATCCGTGCATTGTACGTAACATCAAGATGAATTTTTTTATAAAACACTTGTTGTGATTGACCCTTGCGGGAGTAATCCCATGTGTAAAAACTAATGATATCTCGAGAAATATGAGATAAGGTGAAGAGTAGTGGGGTGTGGTGGTGGTTGGTGGTCGGACTAAGCGGAGGCATGGGGATTGATGACGCCGGCAGCGGCCACCAGGCCAGTTTGTTCCAGAGGCTTCCTTTATTAATTGCTCAACAATGAGGTTTGTTGGAGATAAGGATGAACGAGCGAAGGCCTTGTCTGCAAATGTGGAGAGGGGTGCGGGTATCTTTTAGTTCAATTTCCATCCGTCAGATATAGATCGGACGGTCTATATTGCAAGATGGCACACGTACCATCATCACCAACTCAGTTTTTTATAAGATAAGAAATATAAGTATGGAGATACAAACGTATTATCGATACTTGCTTCCGTAAACTAGCATCTACATTCTATTCAACGCATCGACATGTGGGGCCTTAGCACAATGACTTCTCGACTCTGTAAAACGAAGATTTTCCCGTCGCCGACAAGGAGGGGGTGACGGCGGCGCGCTTTTTGGCTTGCTCTAGTCCTAGTAGTCATACTAGGTGGTCTGACACTAGTAGAAAAAGGGCATGTTGTCCGGGTTCGTAAGGGCCTTTTGTCCCGGTTCCTGAACTGGGACTAAAGGGTCGGTACTAGTGCCCTGTTCCTTTAGTCCCGGTTCAATCCAGAACCGGGACAGATGGGCCTCCACGTGGCCTGTGCGCGGAGCCCACGCAGGAGGGCCTTTGGTCCCGGTTGGTGGCACCAACCGGGACCAATAGGAATCCATGCGTCAGCATTTTTGTGGCTGGGGTTTTTGTTTTTTTTGAAAGGAGGGGGTTTGGGGGGTAAATTTAGGTGTTTCATATATTGTGTTAGCTAGCTATAATTAATAGAGAGAAGTGTCCTCTCCTATGTCCGTGCTTGGTCGACGCTACATACTATACATACGTATAGAGAGGACTAGACACGCTAGCTAGCTAGTAAGCAAACAAAGGAAATAGAAGATCGTCATGAACATATATGCATACAGAGAGAAGTGATATCGACCACCTCTCCTTCTCCGAGAGATTGGTCGAACAACAAGTTCTCGTATATCTATCCGACACTACCGGCTACATATATACAATAATTATCTCTTAAAAATATAATCTCCTAACATACGGACTCATGGTCCACATAGTATTCTCCGTCTTCAGCGATCACGTGGTCAAGAAAGAATGCCGCCAATTCCTCTTGAATTGCTCGCATGCGAGCTGGTGCTAGGAGTTCATCCCGCTTCCGAAACATCTAATTTGAAGAAGGGGGTCAATACATATATATATATATGTGAATGAATGAAACTCAACACAAATGATGGTAATAAAATAAAATTGTGAATGTTGTTATTTACGCACTTCATATTGTTCGTCAGAGTAGCCCCGCTCACAGCTCATGTGGCGGATGGACTCGCACACGTAGTATCCACAGAAGTCATTCACTTGTTCCTGCCAAAACCACTTTACAAGAATAGAGGTCAGTCAAACTGATAAGCAAGAATGCCAAATGGTATTGATGAAACTAGCGCTTGAATCAATAGGATATGCGCGGAACATGCTACTATAGTACTTACTTTCGGGTGTCTAAATTGCAGCTTCTTCGGGAGTCCCGGAGCTATTTTGGTGAATTTTTTCCAAACCCTGCCAGACAAAGAAAACAATTACTTGATATATCAGGAAATGAACAAAGTTGCTGATATGGTGGATAATGATCGATTTAACTTACTTCTCAATCATTTGAGTCATGTCCGCATAGTCCTGGGGATCTTTTCGTCTTTAGTCTAAGACGGTTACTAGTCCCTGCTCAAGCTTAATCTCTAGGAGAATAAAGTGGAAACTGCACACGCATGCATAACTCATCAATTACATTACTATAACCTTGACTAATATATAAGGGAAACCGAATACGCACAAGACAATAACACTCACTTGAAGTTGTAAGGAAAGAGTATTATATCTTTGTTTTCATTTATTACCAATGATCGTAGCAAGTTGGCCTCGGTATCTGCGGCATGAAATTTAACCTGAGTTGCATCTATGCTATTTGTGTTAATGAACCCAATATCACCGATTTGTCGTTTCTTCAATTCGACGATCTTCAATCTACATAATATAGTGAGGATAATTATAAATACATGCAATGAAAGAGCTGAGCTATATAGAGAGACTTAATGACAGAAGTAGTACTACTTACAGATAGTAGCAGGTGACCGTTGCTTTATCGAGGGCCAATTGATTGAAAAACTGAAAGAACTCCTCAACTGGAACATGCAACAGATCAATTCCAACGAGGTCATGCTCCTTTTTAACTCTCACATACAAAGTACTCCTCCCCCCAGACTCTCTGCAGAATTTCAAGTACCAATCATGCAATCTTCGCATCATCGTTGATAGAGATCTTTCATCTTTGACGAGAGGCTTCCTGTACTCGTATCTTTGTATCCGCACCTCCATGAAATCATAATGTACATCGTCGGGCAGGTAATCTCCAAGATTGCTATAATCGGGCACCATCCTCGGATCATTAGCGACGATGTTACTAGGCACCTTGAGCGGGGGGCACGATTGCTTCGCTTGTTCACCGAGCTGGGCAATTTGTTTCCCAGCTCGTCGTTCTTTCAGCCTTTTATCACTGACAGTACTTCCCGACCGCTCTGCTTCGGGAAATTCCTTTCCAATAATGCGCTCATAGTTTCCTTTTGGCGGAGATTTGGGTGGTTTTGTCAGGGCAGCCAGAGTGCGCTTCGCTTTCACTGGATCTACCTTCTCCTCCGGAGGTGGATGTTTCTTTGCATTCACCCCTTCAAAGAAGTTCCTCACTTCTTCTCATACGATCTCGGCGTTCTCCTCCGGGGTCCTCTCATATGGTAACTTCTCTGGAGTCTTCAGAAAAGGACCGAATCTGTATGTCCTCCCGCCTCTGGCTGTAATGCTAGACGCCGGCAGAGCATACAGAGCGGTTGTCTTCTTTACTTGCTTACGAGGCGGAGGAGAAGGACTACGACGCGCCGGAGCAGCCGAAGCAGCGACAGGTCTCTTCCGCCCTTGCTGACGAGGCGGAGAAGGAGGAGCCTGGCTGCTCGGGCGCGCTGGCGCAAGCGGAGAAGGAGGCAGAGTGCCGCCACGCGCCGGAGAAGGAGCCGGCCGAGTGCCCTAATCGTCACTCGCCGGAGGAGGAGGCGGTGGGGGAGGCGGAGTGCCCTGACTCACCGGAGGAGGAGGAGGAGGAGGTGGAGGCGTCCAGTTCGGAAGGTTGATGAGCTCCTTCCGCCATAGGCATGGAGTCTTTAGAGCAGAACCCACCGAGTGTCCCCTTCACCGGTAGGGTGGTCAAGCTGGAGGTCCTCAAATCCCTCCGTTATTTCATCCACCATCACCCTAGCATATTGACGGTGTCCTGGACTAGGGGGTACTGAACACGTCATCTCCCGATCTGATAGATTGGGCCGAGGACCCCCGTGACCGTATAATCATGGGCCCGTTCGGACAGTTGCCGCATACAAGGAAGATTCCACAAGACTTGGCGATCAAGACAAGGACTTCTCCTCACCGGCGTATTCAGCTAGGACTCTTGTTAACCTAGGCCTCTGGTGCACTATATAAACCAGGGCCAGGCTAGTCGATATATCATATATACATATAATCATACCATAGGCTAGCTTCTAGGGTTTAGCCTCCTTGATCTCGTGGTAGATCTACTCTTGTACTACCCATATCATCAATATTAATCGAGCAGGACGTAGGGTTTTACCTCCATCAACAGGGCCCGAACCTGGGTAAAACATTGTGTCCCTTGTCTCCTGTTACCATCCGCCTAGACGCATAGTTCGGGACCCCCTACCCGAGATCCGCCGGTTTTGACACCGACATTGGTGCTTTCATTAAGAGTTCCGCTGTGTGATCGACAAAAGGATCGATGGCTTGCCTGCAGATCAACTGCGACTTTGGCATCTTCGTCACCAGCTCGACTGGTCACCTTGGTTCGACCAAGAACTGCGCCCCGTGTTCGGATCACCATGTTCGGACGAGGGCCTTCATCAAACATCAACTCTGATCTCTATCAAGATCATGGAGGAATCATCCATGGAGCTCGGGGGCTCAACGTCAACATTGCCCTCAAGTGACCGTGCTGTTTTTCTGGACAGCGAACTTGTATCTGCCGCCACCACCTTCTCGAGTATCGCTTTGACGATCTCTTTGGTGGAATTGTGCGGAATTGAGTCTACAACAACCCTGGAAAATTTCGTCAAGTTCCGGTGGAGGAATCTCTGGCAATCCACGATATACCGGAGCCCTGTCAAATCTGGACGTGATGTCCAGCTTCTAGCTCGGACGTCCTTTGGAAGATCCAACCGTTGATCGGCTGTGGAATTCCTATATCTACCACCTCTCAAAATTTCAGCTCGATCCGACCGTCCAAACTCCGGGAACCTTCCGATTAGTGCATCACTTTTCGGATCTGTTTGCTGCGCGAAAACGAATCCGACCCGAGTTCATCTTTTTTATGAACGGGATTTCGGACATCCTTTTTGAAGGAAGTTTTGTATGGGGTATTGTGTTTTGTTCCCAAATATATCCCACTAACTTTAAGATCTTTTGAACATGATTTTCAACATCATGCTGGTGTCAAACCAGTCCGACAATATTACTCCACGGCTGCTGACCTGCGCTAGACACGTCGTCACTTTAGCCGAGCTCAACTTCTTTGGATCATCATGTCGGCAAGCCGAACAAGAGTCCAGCATCGCGAAGGATAAACCATCATCAACATCGCCGCCCCACGGATTACACGGAGCGGGCATACCGGCATCGCCGCATGGTCGCTTCATCTAGCCGGCATCGACCACGTCACGACCTGCATCGACGAGGCCGCACTATTGCTTCTTCAAGCTGGTGTCCATCACGCTGACCTACTTCGACTCATCGGCTGACGTCGAGGCTTCGACATCTCGGCTGGACCGGGGGCTTCGCCATATCTTAATCAACCTACTCCGGACACTTCGGCGTCACTAGCCGACCAGCTGCGTCATGTTAGCTGGGCCGAGGGCTTTGCCTCGGCGAGTCAACCTTTACCAGCATTGCCATGCCGTCGCTTTATCGCCCATCAGGAAATGGGTGTGCGGAGCGAGTCTCAATTTTGGGAATCATCTTCCTTCGGATTGCTACAACAAATAAACCAGGTGCTATAAATCCAAGTATTTTTTGCTTGTTTGGGTTCATTTTTCCCAAGGAATTATTACTTTGGTTTGTCCATGATATGTACACAGGTCTATCAAATGGTGACCGCATTAGCAACGGTCGCGTGATGGTTCGATCAGTTTCCGTACATAGTCCGGCGAACGCCGCATCCGGAGCTCGGACCGACCTATGAATTCTGGCTTTGCCGCGCCTTTACTACATCACGCCGACGCCCTGCATCGACATTGACTTCGGCGCCAGGCCATATTTCTTCTATTCTTCACTTTGCATAAATTATTTATTATGCAACACATTTTTTAATTATCATTATTACTATTATCTCCGGTTTGCACTATTTTTTGTGCACAGGAAAATGATCTGGGGACTTCGGCGTCACTCTGCCGGTCTGCATTGATCGTGCTATGTCACCACTTCGGCGTGTCGAGCTCTCCGCTCCGCCACCTCGGGGCCGGCTTGGGGGATGGAACCTTGCCCCGCATCAAGCTCGGACCGCGTCATCAATACTGAACACATTAACCAGCTAAGTCGCTTTCATACTCAAAGATTTAATTTCTAACTTGTGCTCGGTTCGACCAAGCATTATACTTTTTTGGAAAAAAGTTCCTTGTAAAAAATTTCCTTGTCCAAACTTTGTTTGTGATGCATAAATTCAAATACCCCGTTTACTTGGGGGCTTCCTTTATGAAGCTTTTCCTGTTGCATATGATTATACTTCTATGGCTTCGTTCCTTGTTCGTGTATTACGCCACAATATGCACCATATTGACTTAAGCGATTTGCAAGCTGGGTTGCCTCGCTCCTGTGTTTACCCCTACGTTCCCGATTGTTCGGCTAGGGAGTAAAGGGAGCACCTCTGCGATTGTCACGATCGGGTCACCCGAGCTGGACCTCAGACTGGGTGAAGCCGAAAGCTAGCACTCTTATAGTTTTCAATGATGGTCGGCACACAACGGAACTCATGAGTACAAAAAATCTATTGCACAAGTCTCATAATAACAATGAGCACCGAAGAAAGGTATCGGTGGGGGTACTATTTTCTTCGAAGATGCTTCTTACACTTCGCAGTAATATAGCATAAGTTCCCTGAGCGCGCTTTGTCTGTTACAGCCTTATGACCTGATTGCCTGGTTATTGGAAACACCGTCGATATTCTCGACAGATGGAATACATAACACTTTTCGGTCCTTGACCGAAGAGGGAGAAGCCGACGGTCGGTTAAGACGCGTTTAAAGTTTGGTTGAACATAGATATGATATAAGTACTTCGGTACATGCAATCATTCTTTTACCCAAGTCACTTGGGGGCTCTTAAATTTATTTGAGCCGTTTTATAATAAGTGTTCTTCTTCTTAGTCGTTGCAAAGTTTTATTATTATTATTTATCACTCCTTTTTTTGACGCGAGTGTGCGGTCACTAGCCGGGGAGCCTAATTTCTCTCTCCAAGCCGCTAGAGTTTAGTTTGCTAAACTGGCCTAAAGAGAAGTACTCCGCCCTCGGGATAGGAGGTTGAAGCCATAGGCTGACCCGCTCGAAGTCTTGAGATAGGATATATCATGTTAAAGCATGACAGAAGCACTTCCTTTTTCTAAGACCAATTTTCAGATTGGCACCGAACACTTGCTCTTGTTCGGACGTCATGTTTTTACTGACGTTTCTTGGTTTTCCAAGCTTTTTGGCACTTTTAAACTATTTGTGCTTTTCCAGCATTAGTCTCGCAGTGCAACGCCGGACACCTTTAGGGATTCGGCAAAAACATTCTCAGATATTGCTATATATGCATCGGTTTTGAATTGTGTCTTCGGTCAATAGTTGGGTTGCCCGGCTCCTGCGCTTGCCTCCTACGTTCTGCTTTATTCGGCTAGGTGTGCAAAGGAAGAACCACTGCTATTGTGCTTCCAGCTCATATGGTTAAGCACCTCAGTGGAGAAAGCCGAAAACTGACTGTCACAATAAGCGTAAACTGGTCAGCGATCCGATGACGGTGTTAAATGACGGGCCATTCATAACTATGGCCGAAGTGTTTACGGCTTCACCTCGACTGTCGCCGAACACTACCGGGGGCTAGTAACTGGCCTCCCAAACAAAATCCTCAATATTTTGCTCTTACGTTAGAGCTGAGGTTTCGTGATCATGCTTAGCATGACAACCCAAAGAAAGGGACTTATAGCGGCACTATTTTCTTTGGAAGACATTTCTTATGTTAAACAGTAATATAACATATCTCTCCGCGTACCTTTGTTTATAAAACCGTATGGCCAGATTGCCTTGTTTGTCGTAAATCTTTGCCCTCATAAAGGCTTTATAAAGTAAGACAAACACTCCTCGGCTACTGGCCGAGGAGGTGGAAGCCGATGGTCGGTCAACAAAGTTTTGTACAATGCGGATCCGAGCATTAAATGATGTAAAGTACTTGGGTACATAGAGTCATTACACATAATTTGTGATTTTACTACGGATATTGATCCTTAATTTGGCCACCCGTGCCCGCATTAATGCTCGAGGGCTACTGGGCTTCGGGCTTATTATTTACAAATATTAAAGGGGCACATTGATCCCCTGATCTGGTGTTGCCACCCGACCAGTGTCTCAGCGGCTACTTCATTGCTTGACCAATGCAGAAAAATTTATGTGCAATATAGTTTCCGAGGAGATTTTGATCCTCAGGTTGGTCGGCAGCACCCAACCTGAGTCTCGAGGACTGAGCACGCCGCTTTTAGTGTCCCGAAGTATTCTGCCGAGCTTGGACTTCATCCTCAGGCCGATTTTGCAAATCAACCTGAGTCTCAGCGGCTATTGGGATCAGCGGTCTTACGTCATCCTTCAGGTGCATCTCGGGTTTTAGACCGATACACACCTTGAGGGCTACTGGCTATATATCTCGGCAGAGAATAAATTGCACCAATAAAAAATATTCACAAAAATCGACCCACATTCAGGGTGGTGCACCACCTCAGAAGCAGCCCGACATAAAGCTCGGGCGCTAGTGGCTGGCTCCATAGAGGGCATTTCCGGCATTAAGCTCGGCTAAACTCCTTCAAACTTCTTTGAACCAAGGTGATTTACGACACCTCGGATATAGTCCGGTGTTGGAGCTCGGATATACAGTCCGGCGTTGGAGCTCGGATACATATTCCGGCGTTGGAGCTCGGATACATTCCGGCGTTAGAGCTGGGAAGCGGTCCGACGTTGGTGCTCGGTTGCAAAAGATACCTCGAATACAGTCCGGCGTTGGAGCTCGGACGCAAGAGGACGCTGCTGCCCGGGAACAACTTCAAACCCGAGGTGTGGCATAAAAATAATAAGGCCTTAATAAAGGCCGGAAACTTAAAGGGGCTCCTCGGATACCCGACGTGTAAACCTGTCGAATGCATTTCGGCGATCCTCAAGATCGAAGATAAAGAAGATTTGTTGAACCAGTTTTCAAGACCGACGACCGAAGATGAAGAACACTTCAGAAGAATCGAGGAGTGTCCCTAACTTGAAGACCGGTTCAGGGGGCTACTGACGGTGTCCTGGACTAGGGGGTACTCAACACGTCATCTCCCGATCTAATAGATTGGGCCGAGGACCCCCGTGGCCGTATACTCATGGGCCAGTTCGGACTGCTGCCGCATACAAGGAAGATTCCACAACACTTGGCGATCAAGACAAGGACTTCTCCCCACCGGCGTATTCGGCTAGGACTCCTGTTAACCTAGGCCTCTGGTGCACTATATAAACCAGGGCCAGGCTAGTCGATATATCATATATGCATACAATCATACCATAGGCTAGCTTCTAGGGTTTGGCCTCCTTGATCTCGTGGTAGATCTACTCTTATACTACCAATATCATCAATATTAATCGAGCAGGACGTAGGGTTTTACCTCCATCAAGAGGGCCCGAACCTGGGTAAAACATTGTGTCCCTTGTCTCCTGTTACCATCCGCCTAGACGCACAGTTCGGGACCCTACCCGAGATCCGCCGGTTTTGACACCGACACATATCCTTCTGGAATTGGCCGACAGTGAAAAGTCACGCCGGGTTCAGTAGGAAAAACAGAGCCAACAGCCGCCTTGACCTTCATATTAATCCATTGCGTCATAAGGTGGCAATTTTGAGACTTCGTGATAGCATCCATGGGATAGCTGGCAGGAGCCGTCAAGACATGCTCCGGCTGAAGCAGCTCGGTGGAAGCCACGCTGCTTCTCCGCTAAGATGGCGGGGTAGCTTTGGGGGAAGCTTCGGCAGTTTGTTTGCTGCGATTTGCTTCTCGTTCCTCTATCGCTTGTACCCTTGCTTGCAGCGCCTGCGTTTGGGTCTGCTGCACTTTTTTCCTCCTCTCCTGGCATTTGTAACCGCCTGCGTCCGGAAACCCAACCTTCCATGGAATGGAGCCTGGCGTGCCTCGTGTCCGTCTAGGGTGCTTAGGATTCCCGAGGGCCATTGTGAGCTCGTCGTTCTCTCTGTCTGGAACGAACGTCCCTTGCTGCACTACTTCAATATACTGCTGAAGCTTCTTGACCAGTATGTCCATTTGATCGTTCGTCCAAATGCACTTCCCTGATACAGGGTCCAAGGTTCCGCCAGCCCCGAAGAACCAAGTCTGGCAACGGTCTGGCCAATTAATTGTCTCTGGTTCGATCCCTTTATCATCCATATCATTCTCAGTCTTGGCCCACTTAGGCCGGGCTACGAGGTAGCCACCTGACCCCGTGCGATGGTGATTCTTCTTCTTCGCAGCATTTTGCTTGTTTGTCACCGACATCTTCTTACTCTTTTCTGATGTCTTGTGGGCCACAAATGCGGGCCAGTGATCTCTGATCTTCTCATATCTGCCCTTGAATTCTGGTGTCTCTTTATTTTCGACAAACTTATTCAGCTCTTTCTTCCACCTCCTGAATAGTTCTGCCATCCTCTTAAGAGTAAAATACTTGATTAATTGCTCTTTAACTGGCTTCTCCGGATCATCCTCTTGCGGTAGGGTGAAATTTGACTTCAGCTCAGTCCAAAGA
Source organism: Triticum urartu (assembly GCF_056163025.1). Classification (NCBI taxonomy): domain Eukaryota; kingdom Viridiplantae; phylum Streptophyta; class Magnoliopsida; order Poales; family Poaceae; genus Triticum; species Triticum urartu. Next base: position 307,661,800 of record NC_141874.1, read on the forward strand.
TCATTTTTCTGCATATCATTGACATAAGACACCTCAGGGTCTTCTGTAGCCGGCTTTAACCATTGCTAGATGCTGATCGGGATCTTGTCCCTAACCAAAACCCCGCACTGAGCAACAAATGCGCTCTTTGTCCGGAGGGGTTCAATCGGTTGGCCGTCGGGCGCGATTGCTATGATCTCAAACTTTTCATCCGAGCTCAACTTTTTCTTCGGGCCTCGTCTCTTTACCGAAGTTGTGCTTGATCCGGAGGGCTAGAAGAAAGAACAAAGACTTAATTAATATGTGTACATACCAGAACAATGAATGCATCAATTAGCTAGTCAGCAGAAGCTTAACTAATATATATACCTGGCCGGACTCGGTTCGGTCACCGGAGACGTCATCACGGTCTCCTTCTTGCACCGGCATTGGGTCACTGGAGCCGTCCTCACGGTCTCCTTCTTGCACCGGCATTAGGTCACCGGAGCCATCATAATCATAGCCAGCTGCTTCCAGACCATCGGTGTCGTTGAGAAACAACGAGCAGACGGCATCACTTCCTCATGCGATTATGTCCCCCAACAACTCTTCTTGTACTTCATCTCGGGCGGTGTCCATTGTTTCTACAAATATTTAGAACATGACAATTATTATTCAAACATGACGATGGATATATTAGTGGCAAACGTAGAACTAATATTAATTAGTGGCCTCGACGCTGCTTCTCTAGGGTTTGGGGTGGCCTCGACGCTGCTTCTCTAGGGTTTGGGGTGGCCTCGACAACGCTTCAAGGATAAAAAAAGAAGAGGAAGAAGAAAAAAAAGAGGAGAAGAAAGAATAGAGGAGTAAGAACTCCTCTATTCTTTCTTCTCCTCTTTTTTTTTCTTCACTCCTCTATTCCTTCTTCTCCTCTTTTTTTTCTTCTTCTTCCTCTTTTTTTTATCGGGAAGGAGGGTCGTCAAGGGTCACGGAGCGGTAGAGGAAACCCTAAATAGCAAGTATCGTGGGTGTGAGATACATGTGGCCGTCGGTGTCGGACACTACATGCACGTCCCACAAGTGACGTGGGCGTAGAAGCCCGCGTCACTTGTGGGACGTGGATGTAGTGTCCGACACCGACGGCCACATGTATCTCACATCGACGATACTTGCTATTTAGGGTTTCCTCTACCGCTCGGCGACCCTGACCCTCGATGACCCTCATTCCTGATAAAATAAAGAGGAAGAAGAAGAAAAAAAGAGAAGAAGAAATCTTTCTTCTCCTCTTTTTCTTCTTCTTCTTCCTCTTTTTTTATCGGAAACGAGGGTCGTCGAGGGTCGCCGAACGGTAGAGGAAACCCTAAATATCAAGTATCGTGGGTGTGAGATACATGTGGCCGTCGGTGTCGGACACTACATCCACGTCCCACAAGTGACGTGGGCGTCGAAGCCCGCGTCACTTGTGGGATGTGGATGTACTGTCCGACACCGTCAGCCACATGTATCTCACACCGACGATACTTGCTATTTAGGGTTTCCTCTACCGCTCGGCGACCCTCGATGACCCTCGTTCCCGATAAAAAAAGAGGAAGAAGAAGAAGAAAAGGAGGAGGAGAAGAAAGAATAGAGGAGAAGAACTCCTCTATTCTTTCTTCTGCTCTTTTTTTCTTCTTCCTCTTCTTTTTTTATCCTCTTCTTCCTCTCATGTTCGATGACCCTCGACCCCTCGGCGACCCTCGTTCCCGATAAGAAAAATAGGAAGAAGAAGAAAAAAAGAGGAGAAGAAAGAATAGAGGAGAAGAACTCCTCTATTCTTTCTTCTCCTCTTTTTTTTTCTTCTTCCTCTTCTTTTTTTATCCTTTTCTTCCTCTCATGTTCGATGACCCCCTCTCGACCGTTGACCCCCTCTCGACCCTCATATATAAAACATTTTCTTCCTTCTTCTTCCTTCTATTCCTTCTTCCTAAATATATAAAATTTTTTAAAAAATGAAACTAACCTAAAAAGTACTAAATCAGAGAACATACATAGATAAAACTTTTCTAATAAAAAATCTAACTTTTGCATATATGTATTTTTAAAACATCATTACAATTGAAAAAATACATACATATATACCTATATGAACATACATAAAAAAACATATATGAACATACATACAAAAACATATATCTAAAAGATACATATATATATATATATGAAAATCTAAAAACATGTAAAAACATGTATAATTAAAAAAATGCACGGCGGCGGCGGGGGCAGTAGACGCGCGGTGCTCACAGAGGCGGCGACGCGTTGGGCACGGGACGGCCGGCGAGGGCGCGGGTGAGGGCGCGGGCGACGGCGACGACGGGCGCGGGCGACGGCGACGACGGGCGCGGGCGACGAGGGCGCGGGCGACGGCGATGACGGGCGCGGGCGACGGCCGGCAAGGGTGCGGGCGACGGCGATGACGAGCGCGGGCGATGGCGACGGCGGGGGCGGCATGCGGCGTAGGGGCAGCCTGGCGGCGTCGAGGAGGTCAGCGTCGTCGGGGGCAACTGGCGAGGGAAATCTGAAAATTTCACAAGTCCTGGTTATATACCAAAGGCATTGGTCACGGTTCGTGGCACAAACCGTGACCAATGCCCCCCTTTAGTCCCGGTTGGTGCCACCAACTGGGACCAAAGGCCTCTTTTCAGCAGCCCAAAGGGCGGGAAGCGGCGGCCTTTGGTCCCGGTTGGTGGCACCAACCGGGACTAAAGGGGGGCATTGGTCACGATTTGTGCCACGAACCGTGACCAATGCCCCCTTTAGTCCCGGTTGCTGGCACCAACCGGGACCAAAGGCCTTGTGCTGCCCCGCGCCAAAACTTTAGTCCCACCTCGCTAGCTGAGAGAGCTCGAGAGTGGTTTATAAGTGCTACTGCGCCTTCCCTCTCGAGCTCCTCTCAAATGCAGGCTTTCGGGCCTAACCCTGCGCTGTGTGCCTGTGGGCCTACTGGGCCTCCTGCGGGCCTGAATCCTGGCCCATGGTAGGGTTTCTAGTCGTATTCAGGCCGTGGGGGCCCAGTAGGTGGCACTTTTTTTCTTTGTTGCTTTATTTATTTTATTTTGTTTCTACTTACAACAAAATACTTATTGTTGCTATTTTTTCCATTTTTTTGTTTTGTTTTCTGCATTATTTATTTTCTTTTGTTTTTTGCTTTATATTTTAATTCTTTTTTGCTTTTAGTTTTAGAAAAATTATGAACTTTCTATTAGTGCCATTAGTTTTCAAATTTGAAAACACTTTTTTAGTTTTTTTTGTTTTTTTTGTTGCTTTATTTATTTTATTTTGTTTCTACTTACAACAAAATACTTATTGTTGCTATTTTTTCCAATTTTTTTGTTTTGTTTTCTGCATTATTTATTTTCTTTTGTTTTTTGCTTTATTTTTTTATTCTTTTTGCTTTTAGTTTTAGAAAAATTATAAACTTTCTGTTAGTGCCATTAGTTTTCAAATTTGAAAACACTTTTTTAGTTTTTTTGTTTTCTTTGTTGCTTTATTTATTTTATTTTGTTTCTATTTACAAAAAAATACTTATTGTTGCTATTTTTTTGTTTTCCAGATTTTTTGTTTTGTTTTCTACATTATTTATTTTCTTTTGTTTTTTTCTTTATTTTTTATTTCTTTTTGCTTTTAGGTCAGCAAAATTATAAACTTTCTGTTAGTGCCATTAGTTTTAGAAAAATTATAAACTTTCTGTTAGTGCCATTAGTTTTCAAATTTGAATAGTTAAAATTTGAATTCTTTGAAATTTATGTGAATCACAAGTTTGTGATTAACTTTACTAAAAAAATGAACATAGATGCACCTATAGAGAAAATTCGACCTAAATTCATAGTTTTCAAATGAACTCTAAAAAAGTTGGCATAGCATGCTCGTGTGTTACAAAGTTGGCATGGTATCATCATAATAGTTGCGGGAGAAAGTCTTCACTTTTTCTTCGCTTGTGTCATTTGCTTATTGCGCCGTAACCATGGATAATCTTCACCGTTTATCAGGATGCTTGGGTCAGCCTTGACATTGAAGGGAGGAATTTCATGAAACTTTTCATAATCTTCAGACATGTCTATCTTGCCGTCCACTCCCAGGATGTCCCTTTTTCCTGAAAGAACTATGTGGCGCTTTGGCTCATCGTATGATGTATTCGCTTCCTTATATTTTCTTTTTCTCGGTTTGGTAGACATGTCCTTCACATAGATAACCTGTGCCACATCATTGGCTAGGACGAACGGTTCGTCAGTATACCCAAGATTTTTCAGATCCACTGTTGTCATTCTGTATTGTGGGTCTACCTGTACCCCGCCGCCTGACAGATTGACCCATTTGCACTTAAACAAAGGGACCTTAAAATCATGTCCGTAGTCAAGTTCCCATATGTCCACTATGTAACCATAATATGTGTCCTTTCCGCTCTCGGTTGCTGCATCAAAGCGGACACCACTGTTTTGGTTGGTGCTCTTTTGATCTTGGGCGATCGTGTAAAATGTATTCCCATTTATCTCGTATCCTTTGTAAGTTAATACAGTCAAAGATGGTCCCCTAGACAACAAGTACAACTCATCACAAACAGTGTTGTCACCTCTGAGACGTGTTTCCAACAAACTGCTGAAAGTCCTGATGTGTTCACATGTAATCCAGTCGTTGCACTGCTCCGGGTGTTTGGAGCGCAGACTGTTCTTGTGTTCGTCGACATACGGGGTCACCAAGGTAGAGTTCTGTAGAACTGTGTAGTGTGCTTGAGACCAAGAATATCCGTCCCTGCATATTATTGAGTCACTTCCAAGAGTGCCTTTTCCAGTCAGTCTTCCCTCATACCGTGATTTAGGGAGACCTATCTTCTTAAGTCCAGGAATGAAGTCAACACAAAACCCGATAACATCCTTTGTTTGATGGCCCATGGAGATGCTTCCTTCTGGCCTAGCGTGGTTACGGACATATTTCTTTAGGACTCCCATGAACCTCTCAAAGGGGAACATATTGTGTAGAAATACGGGCCCAGGATGACAATCTCGTCGACTAGATGAACTAGGACATGCATCCTGATATTGAAGAAGGATGGTGGGAACACCAGCTCGAAACTGACAAGACAATGCGCCACATCACTCCTTAGCCTTGGTACGATTTATGGATCGATCACCTTCTGAGAGATTGCAGTGAGGAATGCACATAGCTTCACAATGGCTAATCAGACGTTTTCTGGTAGAAGCCCCCTCAATGCAACCGGAAGCAATTGCGTCATAATCACGTGGCAGTCATGAGACTTTAGTCTGAAACTTTTTCTCTGGCATATTTATTATTCCCTTTATATTCGACGAGAAGCCAGTCGTGACCTTCATACTGAGCAGGCATTCAAAGAAGATTTCTTTCTCTTCTTTCGTAAGAGCGTAGCTGGCAGGACCTTTATACTGCTTTGGAGGCATGCCGTCTTTTTCGTGCAAATGTTGCAGGTCCTCCCGTGCCTCAGGTGTATCTTTTGTCTTCCCATACACGCCCAAGAAGCCTAGCAGGTTCACGCAAAGGTTCTTCATCACGTGCATCACGTCGATTGAAGAGCGGACCTCTAGGTCTTTCCAGTAGGGTAGGTCCCAAAATATAGATTTCTTCTTCCAGATGGGTGCGTGTCCCTCAGCGTCATTCGGAACAGCTAGTCCACCGGGACACTTTCCAAAGATTACGTGTAAATCATTGACCATAGCAAGTACGTGATCACCGGTATGCATGGTGGGCTTCTTTCGGTGATCTGCCTCGCCTTTGAAATGCTTGCCTTTCTTTCGACATTGATGGTTGGTCGGAAGAAATCGACGATGGCCCAGGTACACATTCTTCCTGCATTTTTCCAGGTATATACTTTCAGTGTCATCTAAACAGTGCATGCATGCGTGGTATCCTTTGTTTGTCTGTCCTGAAAGGTTACTGAGAGCGGGCCAATCGTTGATGGTCACGAACAGCAACGCCTTTAGGTCAAATTCCTCCTGTCTGTGCTCATCCCACGTACGTACACTGTTTCCATTCCACAGCTGTAAAAGTTCTTCAACTAATGGCCTTAGGTACACATCAATGTCATTGCCGGGTTGCTTAGGGCCTTGGATGAGATCTGGCATCATGATGAACTTCCGCTTCATGCACATCCAAGGAGGAAGGTTATACATACATAGAGTCACGGGCCTGGTGCTGTGATTGCTGCTCTCCTCCCCGAAAGGATTAATGCCATCCGCGCTTAAAGCAAACCATACATTCCTTGGGTCCTTTGCAAACTCATCCCAGTAGTTTCTCTCGATTTTTCTCCACTGCGACCCGTCAGCGGGTGCTCTCAACTTCCCATCTTTCTTCCGGTTCTCACTGTGCCATCGCATCAACTTGGCATGCTCTTCGTTTCTGAACAGACGTTTCAACCGTGGTATTATAGGAGCATACCACATCACCTTCGCAGGAACCCTCTTCCTGGGGGCTCGCCGTCAACATCACCTGGGTCATCTCGTCTGATCTTATACCGCAATGCACCGCATACTGGGCATGCGTTCATATCCTTGTATGCACTGTGGTAGAGGATGCAGTCATTAGGGCATGCATGTATCTTCTCCACCTCCAATCCTAGAGGGCATACGACCTTCTTTGCTATGTATGTACTGTCGGGCAATTCGTTATCCTTTGGAATCTTCTTCTTCTTCAATATTTTCAGTAGCTTCTCAAATCCTTTGTCAGCCACAGCATTCTCTGCCTTCCACTGCAACAATTCTAGTACGGTACCGAGCTTTGTGTTGCCATCTTCGCAATTGGGGTACAACCCTTTTTTGTGATCCTCTAACATGCGATCGAACTTCAGCTTCTCCTTTTGACTTTCGCATTGCGTCCTTGCATCGACAATGACCCGGCGGAGATCATCATCATCGGGCACATCGTCTGGTTCCTCTTGATCTTCAGCAGCTTCACCCGTTGCAGCATCATTGGGCACATCGTCTGGTTCCTCTTGATCTTCACCAGCTCCCCCCGTTGCAGCATCACCGTATTCAGGGGGCACATAGTTGTCATCGTACTCTTCTTCTTCGCCGTCTTCCATCATAACCCCTATTTCTCCGTGCCTCGTCCAAACATTATAGTGTGGTATGAAACCCTTGTAAAGCAGGTGGGAGTGGAGGATTTTCCAGTTAGAGTAAGACCTCGTATTCCCACATTTAGTGCATGGACAACACATAAAACCATTCCACTTGTTTGCCTCAGCCGCATCGAGAAACTCATGCCTGCCCTTAATGTACTCAGAGGTGTGTCACCGTACATCCATTGCCGGTTCATCTGCGTGCATTATATATAATTAAGTGTCCAAATTAATAGAAGTTCATCATCACATTAAAACCAAAGTGCATACATAGTTCTCATCTAACAACATATAGCTCTCCAGAGCATCTAATTAATTAAACCATACATTGAAACTATGTAAAACATTTCAATGCGAAAACAAATGCGATCATAATCGCAACCAAGGTAACAATTGATCCAACGACATAATGATACCAAGCCTCGGTATGAATGGCATATTTTCTAATCTTTCTAATCTTCAAGCGCATTGCATCCATCTTGATCTTGTGATCATCGACGACATCCGCAACATGCAACTCCAACATCATCTTCTCCTCCTCAATTTTTTTATTTTTTCCTTCAACAAATTGTTTTCTTCTTCAACTAAATTTAACCTCTCGACAATAAGGTCGGTTGGCATTTCCGATTCACATACATCCTACATAAATAAAATCTATGTCACGTTGGTCGGCATAATTTTCATAAACAATAAATGAACCAATAGTTATAAAGATAATATATATACCACATCCGAATCATAGACAGGACGAGGGCCGACGGGGGCGGATACCAAAACCATCGCACTATATAAGATGCAATAATAAAAGTAAGAAAATAATACAAGTATCTATGTAAACATACAAGTAAGAATATTTTTACTTTCAAAAAGAAGATAAGAACAAGAGGCTCACCACGGTGGTGCCGGCGATGAGCTCGATGCGGGTGATCGACGGCGGTGAAGACGAGGACGGGGCGTGACGGACCGCTAAATCTAGACAAATATTGAGGAAAATGGATCTTGGAGGTCGAGCTTGGAGAGGAGGAAGCTTAAGTAGTGTGGCTCGGGCATTCCATCGAACACCTTGTGTGCATAGAAGGTGAGCTAGAGCACCACCAAGCCCTCTCCCCCTCGGCCAGAAAAAAACAGAGCAGTGTGCTCTGCTCTTACGCGAGGGGGTATATATAGGCACCTCATTGGTCCCCGTTGGTGGCATGAACCGGGACTAAAGGGGAGCCTTTGGTCCTGGTTCAAGCCACCAACCGGGACCAATGGTGGTGGGCCAGGAGCGAGGCCCATTGGTCCCGGTTCGTCCCACCAACCGGGACCAAAAGGTCCTGATGAACCGGGACCAATGGCCCACGTGGCCCGGCCGGCCCCCTGGGCTCACGAACCGGGTCCAATGCCCCCATTGGTCCCGGTTCTGGACTGAACCGGGACTAATGGGCTGACCCGGCCTGGACCAAAGCCATGTTTTCTACTAGTGTAAGCACGTGTTCGCCGTACTGCCACGACTGTTCATGAATAGACGGTAAGTTATTCACGGGGAAACCCTTGTTGAGCGTGTTTGTGTGTGTGAGAGAGAGTGCGTGTGTGATATGTTAGAGACTGAGGCAATGATAACAGATTCTTTGTGTCTATGTGTGTGGAGGATAGAGAGAGACATGTAAATGGGGATTTGTGTTGTGTAACGTGGAGACACATATACATAATTAGAGAGTGAGTGTGTGGGATACACGTGCGGACATGAGGAGAGATGAGGATCCAAGTAAATGGGTGTTTGTGCATGTCTGTGTGTGTTTGTGCACGCGTTTGTGTGTGAGAGGCAGAGAGTGTATGTGGAGTAGAGAGACCACTGATGATGTAAACCTAGTATAAGGGAAGGGGGGATGGTGTGACATGTGTAGTAGCGAGATAGCACGGGTGCGGGCGGGGGGAGCAGACTATTTGGAAGAGACATCGAATGTGTGTGTGGGAGAGGGGTGTGAGAGCGAGAGAAAGAGAGAGCTAGCGATGGAGAGAGAGAGTGAGAGGAAGAGAGGGGGCGAGAGGTGCCGTTTGTGTCCATAAATGGCGTATAGATTGGGAGACAATGTTGATGTTGTACGAAATTGGCCTATGAACGGAGACACAAGGGAAGCAAGTCACCGTGTGTGTGATAGGGACTTCATGAGAGATCTAGAATATATGGTGTAGAGAACAATGTGCGAAATCGAGAACGATTATACATTAGGGAGCTATGCAAAGAGTCACGACATATATGTATACGGGGAAAGAGCTGGGGAGGGTCTGCATGTGGGAGAGATAGAAAGAGGAGAGTGGTGCACAAGGAGACAAAGTGTGCTTGTTTGCAGTGGGGGTGGTGTGTGAGGTGAGTGCGTGAGAACCACATAACTAGGGAGATAGACGTTTGGGGGTGACGTTTTGTGTGTATGGAAAATATACACTCTACATAGTGCGTGTGCTTGGGTAAGAGAGATAGCGGGAGACCTAGAGAGTTAGGGAAGAGATGTGTGCATGCCCGAGAGACAAAGTGATAGAGACCTATGTTGGGGTCCGGACTTTACAAGAGAGAGGGGTGTTAATGTGCTTGTGTGTTGGTGTTTGGGGGAGAGAACGACTTCTCTCTCTCTCTGTGTGTGTGTGTGGGGGGGGTTGACTTCAGATAAAGAGTGAGGTGTCTATATTTGAGGGACTTTAGAGTAATTGAGATATTGTGCACTCATGGTTGGTCAATTTGTTTCACAGTTTGTACTATGAGATAACGATACTTTTGAACATGCGTGATATACCTTGATGTACCAGAATTACAAACCTAAGATTGGCATTTTGGAATTCGACTCCATCATTAGCTTTTGTAATTCATTTAAACGGAGGTACATTTTTTAAGCCGGGATTTCGTGATTTCAAATTCTGTTCAAACTTTATAATCATCCACTTTATTCATACACATACACATTTTTGCTTTTGTTATCATATTTAGGATAAATACATTTGGAATTTCATTTGAATTGGACCGTATGATGGTATTTGCTTGTAGTAGCTCAATGATCCATATTTGAATTGAATGGACAATCTAAGTTTCGAGTTGGAGACATTGATTTTCAGAACTTGCACATTTTTTTGCGTGCAAAACAAACAAATTGTCAGCCATGATATCATAGTCGGCTGTACGAGAGCAGAATACTTATAATTTTAGGCGCCAAAAGCTTTCAAACTTCCCGCTCACATCGAAATATCATGCTCCCGAAAGTTTAGCCCTGCCATATTCTTGTTTTACCCCTGCCACATGAACGGAAAAGGGCTGCTTTGGTAACTCCATTGTTTTCCCCTCTTTGCCCCCAACATTCTTCCCCAGAGCCCCTCCCCTTCCCCTCCCCGACCCCCCAACCACGGCAAGCCGCCGAATCTAGTCCTCCGCCGCAGCGGTGGACCTCACACCCTGCCGGATCTACCTTCCGCACCTTGGAACCCCCAACTGCCAACTCACCACTTCACTGGAGCCGCTTCAGCGACTGGCTTGTCCACCGCTCCAGATCTCCTTGACCACCATTATGGTCCACCGCACTGGATCTGCTTAACCGGCGCCCTCGTCCACCACAGCGTAGGCCCTTCACTGACTCCCTCGTCCACCCCTTCGCTGGCCCTTCATACAAGCCCTCGTCCGCCGCAACAGATCCGCCTCACCGAAAGCACTGTACAACGCGCCCGCCGAAGCCTTCGTCCACTGCACCGGACCCGCTCCACGGATGCCATATTCAACTCCACCAACCCTGCTTTACCAACATCGCAGCCTCATCAGGTTATTTCGATTTGTACTCCTTTCGGTTTTTCTCTTTATCGTGCAACTGTTAACTTACCACAGATGAGTTTTCTTGTATGTCGACAGGCGCCGCAACCATAGCACCGGAGCCGCTTCAGCGACGGCGACAGCCGGCCCAAACTCAACCGCAACACGAGCACCATCGACGATCCTTAGCTATCAAGTATGACAACGATACCCATACGCCGCCGAGAATCAGGTACTATTATCCAACAGCCGGCGCCTACATTCACTTTTCTAGCATAAGCAGCGCACCTTTGAATTTCTTCAGGGCATCATTCAGTTTTTCATGAGACGCGTTATTCTACTTGCACCTGTAGGGCCATACTTCTGGCAGTGAACATGTTACATGTGCTAAATTACATACCAGTGCACATATAGTTAATATGCTTTAGTTTTGTTCTGATGCCACCTGTTGGTTCCATCAGACTGCTTAATGTTCTCTATGCTTAATTACATGTCAGCAAACTAGCATGTGGTCTCGCTACTTTTTGTTCGTTTTACCCTACATTTTCTGATGCTAGCTATTACATCACTGCTCCGAGCCTATGTTCATTACTTGTTTGTGTGTTCTTGATCTTCCCAAGTTGCATGACTAATTTGATGCTTCTATTAATTATGGAGCTGCCAACCCCATCAAGCAAAATATTTGTTCTTTTGGGGCTGGCACCTTGAACAAGCATAAAAATATAGGGAAGCAGATATACTCCCTCCGATTCTATTTACTCTACGCATAACTCTTGACCCACATACCAAGGAGGGCACTGGTTTAATTTTTCTGGATTAATTTGCCAATTAATTAGGGCAGAGGCGGATGGGGCGGGGCACAAAAGGAAACCAGCGCTAGGAATCGGCAACGCGCAGACTAATACGAGAAAACTGAGAAAAAGTTATACGCAAAGTAAAAAGAATCGGAGGGAGTATTGTCGTGTATGCACACACCCTTCTTTCATTAGTTTAGATGAACCATTGATGATCAATTCGGACCAGTGCATGCGATTAAAATTAATTTTACCTAAATAGATGGTGTAGAATAAACTACAACAACTAGATTTGCAACCACGGGATACTGACGATATCTTCAAAGAACATTGCAACAACAGCTAGGCTTCATAGCAACATATGGTAAGCCAGTGTGTTTTAGTACATGTGAAATGTAATGCGAGTGGGCTGCTTTCTTGGCTTGTGCCCTCAACGTGTAATCCTACCGAATTACAAATAGTTCAGTTGTCTCCTTTGCTGTATTGCTTGATTCGAATGCTTATTTGTTGTTACGCTATACCTGAGTTGGCCAATATGTCAGCAGTGCCTGCTGTACTGTAGTAAAGAAATGCATGCCTATTTCATTTGAGTCCTTAACGTTTCCTCTCAACTTCATCACAAGACTGTCTTCGTAGTTTATATGAGGCCACACTTTTAAGTGCTTTCTCAGATTATTTCAACTGCTTAGATGCCTTGGCAACTTAAATATAGCGGCTGTACACTCCCTTTCAACTAGGGATGTTAACTGGGTCCGGTTTAATCCCGATTAAAGTCCACTAGTGGTATGATAGTTCAAAAGAGTTTTTGTTTTTTTGAGGAAAATGAACTAGGGAGGTAGAAAAAACTAACTAGATGAGATTGGCGGATTTCATTTATTTGCCACTTATATCCCTAGTTTCATCTTACCATTTTAATTTCTTTTCGGCTGATGCTGCTTCGAACCATTTAAATGTAGTTTGCCATGCTCGGCAATAATTCGTCCGTCGTTTACCATGTAAGCTTACTGCCTGGATCATACGATAACTATCTCTTACTAATGTCCAGCGGAAACCTTTCAGGATGCCGTTCACACTAGGACACAATGTACAACCCCAGAATCTATTTGTGGAAGCAGTGCGCCATCCATGTTACCAGATGGTAGCAGTTCAGAGGCAACACCGCCGGAGAGCAGTCTGAGCACAGATATTATAGTGCTTGAGGCTCTACTAGAGGAAGAAAGAGATGGTGTGGCTGTCATGAATGAGGTAATCTTTATCTTGAGGCTAGAAATTACGGAATTAGCGGCACGCATTATGCAAGCAACCCAAGAATTGGAGGAAGTAAGAATGTTGCATTTGAAGACGGAGGAGGTCCTGCTGTTTCTGCTATCTGAAGCCCAAGATAATCCTGGTTCTTCTTTAGATACCAGTTGAAATTTTCATTAGATTATTGTACTTGCATGTTGTGTCATGTCTCTGAATGGATTATGTTGCAAGACCCCCTATGTTGTCCATGTGTTGTAATGATCCGAATTTTTTAGGCGAGGTAATCCTCAGTACTTGTATGATTGACATAAGGTGAACTGTTTTTGTGTGAGCATATTGTATTGGATGAAATAACTGTTTGACTCAGAGTGTATCCAACCTACTGAATTTGAAGATCACGACATTTCTAAATCATAATCATATATAAAGGTGGAATAAATCTTTGTTGTGGTTTTGAAGAAATAAATAACAAAACGTATAATTATCTGTGGATATTTGTAATCAAATACAAATTGGATTTGAATTTAGTTTGCCAGGTCCTAGGGCAAACGTGAATGCTAATTCTCCCAAGTTTTGAACGAAGCAGCTAAACACCCACTATAATTTGTGGGCTGCCCGAAGCAAGTGTTTGCGAGATGGAAATTACAGTCTACCCCTGACACTTGACATCCTTATCCATAGGATTTACACTGCTGTCGATAGCGGTAGACTAGTAAATTCAAACAGACGTGACACGACGGCCTCTGAGCCCATTCAGACACGGTGGGCGCCAAACGTGGGTGGAAAAACACATTTGATTCAAGCTCGTCCGAAAGACATGTGTCTCTTCCTCCATTTCCCTATTCATACACGGTGGGCGGCAAAACAAACTCTCCTCGTCTGAAATCGATGTAGGCTTATATTTTAAATAGGGGCAGATGTGTAACTTCCATCAGACGTGACACAACCACCCTACTTGTCAGCCCCGTTCATACACCATGGGCGCCAACCATGGGCGGCAAAACACCCTCTCCTCGCCCAAAATAGTTACCGGCAAATATTTGGGAGATGCGAGATTACCGTCCTATCCCCAACCGACGCGATGTCCGAAATTTTAAATGGGGGATAAGTTCGTAACTTTTCCCCATTTCAGAGAAGCGCGTCCCAAACTTTGAGATCCCCCCTCCCCTCCATTTCCCCATTCATACACCGTCGGCGGCACGACAACTTCCGCACTGCGGCCAGCCTCCTCCGTCCGCCACCCCATCCTCCACCTTGTCGGAGCCGCTACCCCTACCCCGTCGTCCACTGCAAGAGATGGACGTCTCTCATCCATGGCGCTGGACCAGGATCCTTTCATCGCCTCCTCTCGCTTCATCGGTGTCGTCGTCCACCTTGCCGTTGCCGCTCCTACAACCGCCTCGTCCACGGCAACAGGATATATCCCCTGACCCGGCCGTCTGTCATCTAAAGTCTTCTTCCCCGCCGCCGACAGCCATCACACCCGCAGCACCCTCAACGTATCAGCATAGGCCTACACGGCGTCGCAAAAGAGCTGGTACTCTTCCATATGTGCTTAAGTTATTGATCTCACCCGAAAAATAGATCGTAATTTGTTTACTGTACTTTTCTTATCCGTACCAAATCGTAGTGGCTAGTTGAAAGAAAACATTGGTTGCGAAGTAGCTCTGTCCGGTTTTCACCTTCAGATCCGCCATGGAACGGACACTATACTCGTAAAGCTTATGGTTTCCCCCCTTCATATTCACTACCATCATCGTAGGTGCTTCGTGTCGTTCTAGCCCTGCCCCTCAAGACCTCAACGCAAAGCTTACGTGTTGAAATACGAATCTGATATGATGCTAATATCACTAAAACAGAGAACGTTTAATTGGTCACCTAATGTTCCTATATTCGTTTCGAAAATCATGTGCGCCACCCACTAGTCCAGCTAGTTCCACTTCCCTGATTTTTCTCTTGATGCTTAGGGTTTTCCCCTTTTATATACTCTACTATGATCTGCATAGGTGCTTTCTGTCGTACTAGCATTACTCCACCCTTGAAGCTAAACAACACAACACTCAGAATTCGAAAGCTTAGTTGTTCAAATATGATTGTGATATGATACTGATAATAGTTAACCAACACATTTAATTGGTTAGCTAAAGGTCCCACTTGAGTTTCCAAATGCATGTCGCGACATATAGAGAGACAACATAATTGCATTTCTTTGTCACTTGTTGACCGTACTTTCTTGTCCATACCAAATCTTAGTTGTTATTTCAAAGCAAACATCGGTTGCTAACTAACCTTTGCGCGGTTTGCAGCATCAGATCTGCCATCCGACTGCCACGGTCAACAATGTACTCATCATGCTTATGTTTTCCCCATTTTATGATGACCACAATCAGCCTACGTGGTTCGTTTCGTAATAGCACTGCTCCACCCATCGAGCTAAACAAGCTTAGTTGCACAAATTCATATATGATATTATTGTTTATATTAGTAAAACTGAGAGATGTTTAATTGGTTAGCTAAATGTTCCTACTTTAGTTTCGAAATGCATGTGAGCCACATATGGAGAGACCGGAAAGAATAGTATTTCTCTGTGCGCTCTGGTTCATCATGGGTGGCCAACCGACATTGTATTAAAAGACTTGTAATATCTTCAATCTGCTTGCTCTTCTGCTCTTCTTTAAGATGATACTCTTCTCTTGCGGTCGACTGGTCAGGTCGAGTTGTTCTCCCTTAGTATATTTTGAATCTGTCAGGTCAGGTCGACTTGTTCTTCTTTACTATATGTTGAAGCTATCATCTGTGAAGTGTCATCACTTCTGGAGCTCTCATATTTTGAGTAGTAGGCCACATTATATTAATGCACACAACAAATTACAGCATGCATTGTAACACCCTCGATGCGGCTATATCTCCTACGTGTCGAAGCACGACTTAGAGGCATAACCGCATTGAAAGCAATGTCGCAAGTAAGGTAATCTTCACAACAACCCATGTAAATAGATAAAAGGGGAAAGGATACATAGTTGTCTTACACTCACCACGTCACACAAATACATGAGTAACATTACAATCATCCAATACACTCATGGTCCGACTACGGTACCAAAATAAAGATCAACCCCCACATGCGACAAAGTCCTCGATCGCCCCAACTGGGCACCACTACTGATCATCTGGGAAAGACACATAGTAACGACCAGAGTCTTCATCAAACTCCCACTTGAGCTCAAGCGCATCGTCTGGAGCGGTATCATCGGTCCCTGCATCTGGTTTGGAAGTAATCTGTGAGTCACGGGGACTCAACAATCTCACACCCTCGCGATCAAGACTATTTAAGCTTTTAGGTAAGGCAAGGTATGATGTGGAGCTGCATCAAGCGACTAGCATATATGGTGGCTAACCTATTCGCAAAAGAGAGCGAGAAGAGAAGGCAAAGCACGGAAGAACAACTATGATCAAGAAGTGATCCTAGAATAACCTACGTCAAACATTACTCCAACACCGTGTTCACTTCCCGGACTCCGCCGAGAAGAGACCATCACGGTTACACACGCGGTTGGTTCATTTTAGTTAAGTTAAGTTTCATGTTATCTACAACTGGACATTAACAAATTCCCATCTGCCCATAACCGCGGGCACAGCTTTCGAAAGTTCAAATCCCTGCAGGGGAATCCCAACTTAAGCCATCACAAGCTCTCACGGTCAATGAAGGATATTCCTTCTCCCGAGACATTTCGATCAGACTCGACATCCCGGTTACAAGACATCCTCGACAATGGTAAAACAAGTCCAGCAACACCACCCGAATGTGCCGACAAATCCCGATAGGAGCTGCACATATCTCGTTCTCAGGGCACACTCAGATAAGCAATCCGTACAACTAAAACCAACCCTCGAGTTTCCCCGAGGTGGCGTTGCAAGGGGCTCTAGTTTGGACCAACACTCAGAGGAGCACTGACCCGGGGGGGTTTAAATAAAGATGACCCTCGGGCTCCGGAAACCCAAGGGAAAAAGAGGCTATGTGGCAAATGGTAAAACCAAGGTTGGGCATTGCAGGAGGAGTTTTATTCAAGGCAAACTGTCAAGGGGTTCCCATTATAACCTAACCGCGTAAGGAACGCAAAATCCGGGAACATAACACCGATATGACGGAAACTAGGGTGACAAGAGTGGAACAAAACACTAGGCAAAAGGCCGAGCCTTCCACCCTTTACCAAGTGTATAGATGCATTAAGATAAACAAGATAATATGGTGATATCCCAACAATAAACAATGTTCCAACAAGGAACGATCTCCAATCTTCACCTGCAACTAGCAACGCTATAAGAGGGGCTGAGCAAAGCGGTAACATAGCCAAACAACGGTTTGCTAGGACATGGTGAGTTAGAGGTTTGACATGGCAATTTGGGAGGCATGATAAGCAAGTGGTAGGCATCGTAGCATAGGCATAGCAAAAGTGCGAGCATCTAGCAAGCAAAGATAGAAGTGATTTCGAGGGTATGATCATCTTGCCTGCAAAGTTCTCAGAGTTGACTTGATCCTCGTAAGCGAACTCAACGGGCTCCTCGTTCTCGAACTCGTCTCCCGGCTCTACCCAAACAAGAACAACAAGCAAACGGAACACAATCAACCACGTGCAATGCTCAAACAACATGATGCAAACATGGTATGATATGCGGAATGCGGTATGTGATGCATATGCAAGATTTCACAAGGAATGATAGAACCTGGCCTCAACTTGGAAATCCAAGAGTGCCAATGGAAAGGTGAGGTGATTTCGGTTGAAATCGATATAAAAGATCACCGGAATCGGATGCACGGTTTGGGAATGGCAAGCAAAACAAATATGGCACCGGTCTGCGATAATCAGCAAGTGACCAACTAAATGCATCAAGATAAATACGCTACATCACTCAAACATAACAACAAAATACATGGAAGGGATCCACTCATGAAGCTTGACAAAATATGAACACTGAGCTACGGCTAATTCATCCAATAACAGGTTCAAACAAGCATGGCAAAAGTGCAAATGATGACAGTTTTCAGACTAAGTGAAATTAACGCAAGTCTGGAATTTATCATCAGGAAGCACACTTTAGAGCATGAAAAACTACATGCTACAGGAACTTAACATGGCAAAGCAAGGCATAGAATGAAGCTACTCAATGCACTTAACAAAAGTCCCTTAGTGATCTTGAGCCAAAAGGGATAAGAAAATACAATTGCAAGCATGTGAACATGGCAAAAACATAAACAGATTCAGACTTAGTGAAAAACCGGAGCATGCAAATCAGTTAACGAGTAGGCATGTTCACGAGCTCGATGCACTCACTACAGATCATGACATGACAAACTAAGCATACACCCATCAAGAATACATGGCATAGGAGCTAGACATGGTAAGAACAATAACATAGAATGCACGGATCAATAGCAACATCCTTGGCAAAATCGCTAAACATGTCAACAATCTACCAGGATTACTTTATAGCTAAAGTAGAGCTCGATCGACTCAAGCTAGGATGCTCCATAATTGCAAACAAAGACATGGATGGATAGAGCACCACAATGTTAACAAAACATCCTTACTGATCATCCTCAAAAGAGGCACGGATCACTAGGAAACAACATGAACATATGGCATAACAACAAAAACAGGACAAGGACTGAAATTCTAAGTCCCTGAAATCAGCATTACCGATTACGCTACTTTGCAAGCTTGTGCTAGTCACCACAAATGTCACAAAAATACAAGGCAAGCACCTCTATAAGGATGGCATGGCATTTAACAAAACACATGTAGAGCTCTGGATCATAGCATGCACACATTAATCATGGAAAAAATGACAAAATGCCATTTGCTGAAACAGATCTGCCAAATTCATCACATAGCCCTCTTCCAACAGCATTTCTGGCATCAAGATGAGCTCAAATGAAAATTATGCAGTGAGATTAAATGATGTACTCGTCGAGACGAACATTTTGATATGCTACACGCACAAATCAGATCTATGATGAGAGAGTTATGACATGCCAAAGTTTGCAAAAAAAAATTAGGGTTCGGGGATGAAAAGTCAACCCTCGCGGATCTGGATCTGGATCTGGCGCGGTTACTGTAGCAGCATTGTTCACCAAAGTCGATCGTCGTTGTCGGAGAAGAAGGCCGGAGCTAGGGCGAGGTGGCCGGAGCTCTGGTGGAGGTCGGGGGCGGCGCCGGCGGTGGCCGGACGCGACGAGGCCGGCGGAGGTGCGGAGCGGCGCCGGCTTGGGTCGGTGAAGAGGCCGGGGCGGCGAGCTGGTGTCGGGGGTGGCGAGTAGGCAAAGACCGGCGAGGGGCGGCGCTCGTCGGCGCAGTGGTGGAGTGGGCCGGCGCCGGAGTCGATGGTGGCGGAGGGAGAGGAGTCGGATGGCGTGGGCGTGGATCGGCGGCGGCAGACGATGGGCTCGTGGGGGCCCGACTTGGGCCTCCCGGGCCGGAGCGGTGGGAGGCAGCGCAGGGGCCATGTGGCAGCTCCTGAGTGGCCGGGTGCGGCGGCATGGGGCGTGTCCGGCGGGAGCGGACACGTCCGGCGGCGGAGGAGACGAAATTTTAGGGTTAGGGTGGTTTTGGATCCGGGATTTTCGAGGAAGAGACCATTTTATAGGTAGGAGGAGCTAGGAGGCTCCAAATTGAGCACGGTTTTCGGCCACGCGATCGTGATCGAACGCTCTAGACAATGGAGGGGTTTTTGGTGGGTTTTGGGCCAAATTGGAAGGGTGTTGTGCTGCAACACAAACGAGGCCATTTCGGTCCCTCGGTTAACCGTTGGAGTATCAAACGAAGTCCAAATGGTACAAAACTTGACAGGCGGTCTACCGGTAGTAAACCAAGGCCGCGTGGCAAGTCTTGGTCCAATCAGGAAATGTTTAACACCCACACATGAAAAGAGGTAGAAAGGGACACCGGGTGACATAGGAGCGCCGGAATGCAAAATGGACAACGAGGAAAATGCTCGGATGCATGAGACGAACACGTATGCAATGCAATGCACATGATGACATGATATGAGATGCATGACAAAGGCAAAGACACACGGAGACAAAAACCCAACACTGAGGAAAAAAATAACTTAGGCCGAAAACAGCAAGAGTTGGGATACAGATAAGGTAATTTACATCCGGGGTGTTACAACACTCCACCACTACGAAAGGATCTCGTCCCAAGATCTAGGACTGGAAAAACGCCGGGTACTCAGAACGGAGGTGATCCTCGCGTTCCCAGGTGGCTTCACGGTCGGAATGATGTGACCACTTGACTTTGAGGAATTTAATTGACTTGTTGCGAGTCTTGCACTCAGTTTCTTCAAGAATAGCAACTGGGTGTGGTCGGAACGATAAGAAAGGTCTTCTTGGAGATCAATGTCTTCGAAGTTGACAGTGTGGTCAGGGGTATTGAAGCACTTGCGGAGCTGAGAGACATGGAACACGTCGTGCACATTTGCAAAGTTGGAGGGAAGCTCGAGTTGATAGGCGAGATCGCCTCTCTTGCTGACGATCTTGAAAGGACCCATGTATCTAGGGGCAAGCTTCCCTTTGATACCGAAGCGACGAGTACCTTTCATTGGAGAGATGCGGAGGTAAACATGGTCTCCGATCTCGAAAGCCAAATCACGATGCTTACTATCATAGTAGCTCTTCTGGCGCGATTGCGCTGCTTTGAGGTTATCACGAATGACTTTGCACATTTCCTCTGCCTCTGTGATCAAGTCATTTCCAAGAAGTTGACGTTCACCGGTCTCTGACCAGTTAAGAGGAGTACGGCACTTCCTGCCATAGAGAATTTCAAATGGGGCCTTGCCCGAACTCGCTTGGAAGCTGTTGTTGTAGGAAAACTTGGCATATGGAAGACAATCTTCTCACTTCATACCAAAAGAGATAACGCAAGCCCTGAGCATATCTTCAAGGATCTGATTGACACGCTCGACTTGGCCGCTAGTTTGAGGATGAAAAGCTATGCTGAAACAAATGTTGGTGCCCATGGCCTTCTGAAAAGAATCCCAAAACTTGGAGGTAAAGATGCTGCCACGATTTGAAGAAATCAACTGCAGAATGCCGTGCAGAGAGACAATCCAAGAGGTATAAAGCTCCGCCAATTGAGCTGCAGTGATAGACTCTTTGGTAGGTAGAAAGTGAGCCACTTTAGTGAGTTTGTCGATGACAACGAATATAGCATCATTGCCACACTTGGACTTTGGAAATCCCGTCACGAAGTCCATCTCATTGTGGTCAAACTTCCATTCTAGAATGGCAAGAGGTTGGAGGAGACCAGCTGGTCGTTGGTGTTCTGCCTTCACTCTTCTACAGACATCACATTCATTCACGAACTGAGCAATCTCGTGCTTCATTCGAGTCCACCAATACGCCTGGTTGAGGTCATGGTACATCTTTGTACTTCCAGGGTGGATAGAGAGGAGTGAATTGTGAGCCTCGTTCATAATGACTTTATGAAGGTCACCTTTAGGCACAACAATGCGATCCTCAAAGAAGAGAGTATCCTTGTCATCAAGGCGATAGCACTTGTACTTGGATTAACTCTTGGCAATCCCAATCTTCACCTTCTTCACCATAGCATCAAGAAGTTGAGCCTCGCGAATCTGATCTTCCAAAGTAGGAGAGACTTGAATGTTGGTGAGGAAACCTTGAGGAACAACTTGCAGATTGAGTTTGCGGAAAGCTTCACAAAGCTCGGGTTGGTAAGGCTTGACAATCAGACTG
The DNA here is from genome assembly GCF_056163025.1 of Triticum urartu. Taxonomy (NCBI): domain Eukaryota; kingdom Viridiplantae; phylum Streptophyta; class Magnoliopsida; order Poales; family Poaceae; genus Triticum; species Triticum urartu. Next base: position 307,683,441 of record NC_141874.1, read on the forward strand.
TTGCAGTAAGCCTTCCTGCTCAATGCGTCAGCAATTACATTGGCCTTGCCTGGAGTATATTCGATACTCGGATTATACTCTTGAATCATTTCGACCCAACGAGTCTGCCTGAGGTTGAGATTAGGCTGAGTGAAGATATACTTGAGACTCTTGTGGTCAGTGAAGATGTCCACTTTTCTTCCCAATAAGAGATGTCTCCAAGTCAAAAGAGCATGCACCACTGCCGCCAACTCGAGGTCATGAGTGGGGTAGTTCTTCTCGTTGGGCTTCAACTGGCGAGAGGTATAAGCCACAACTTTCTTCTCTTGCATCAACATTGCACCAAGACCTTGAAGAGAGGCATCGCAGAAGACCTCGAACGGTTTGGATTCATCAGGAGGAGTCAGAAGTGGAGCAGTGGCTAATTTCTCTTTCAGGGTGTTGAAAGCGATGTCACACTCAGGAGACCAAATGTACTTGACATGCTTCTGGAGAAGGCTAGAAAGAGGCTTCGCGATCTTTGAAAAGTTCTCAACGAACCTTCGACAGTAGCTTGCGAGACCAAGGAAGCTGCGGAGTTGCTTCACGTTCTGAGGTGGTTCCCAATTCACAATTGCAGACACCTTCTCAGGATTCACCGCTATGCCCTTGGCAGAGATGATATGCCCAAGGTAGAGAACCTCATCGAGCCAAAACTCGCACTTTGAAAACTTGGCGTAGAACTGATGTTCTCTGAGCTTATCCAGCACCAAACGCAAGTGCTTGGCATGATCTTCCTTGTTCTTGGAAAATACCAAAATTTCATCGAGGTAGACCAAGACGAAGGCATTTGTGTAGGGGTTGAAGATGAAGTTCATCATGCGAGAGAAAGTCGGAGGAGCGTTGACGAGGCCAAAATACATGACAGTGTATTCATATGAACCATAGCTTGTTCTGAATGCCGTCTTTGGGATATCTTGCTCACGAATTCGAATCTAGTGATAGCCCATACGAAGATCAAGCTTGGATAATACTTGAGCACCTTTGAGTTGTTCAAATAGCTCGTTGATGTTGGGAAGTGGGTACTTGTTCTTTATAGTCTTCTTGTTCAATGGACGGTAGTCAACACAAAGTCGGTCTGTTCCATCCTTCTTCTTCACAAAAAGAACTCCACAACCCCACGGAGAAGAACTAGGTCAGATGAGACCCATACGCTCTTGTTCACCGAGTTGCTTCTTCAGCTCCTTCAACTCTTTGGGTCCCAAATTGTAAGAATGTTTGCAAACAGGTTCTGTGCCAGGCTCAAGATCGATGACGAATTCAACTGGCCGGTGCAGAGGCATTCCTGAAAGCTCTTCTGGAAAGACGTCTTCATATTCGCAAATGACTGGAATTTGAGAGATGGCATCCAGTTCGTCCTTCTCATTGAGAGAAAACAGATGGATTGTATTATCCCAAGCGGCAAAGACAATTACATCCTCGGACGAATGAGTCAATTGAATCTGCCTGGCTGCACAATCAAGCTAAGCCTTATGCTTAGAAAGCCAGTACATTCCAAGAATAAGATCAATATCCGAGTTACCAAGAACCATTGGAGAAGCCAGAAACTTCAAATCACCCATCATGATAGAAATATCCGGAACCATCATGCTAGAACATAGACGCTTAGCCGGAGAAACAACTTGCAATGCTCTAGGTAATGCCTTAGTACCAAAATTGTTCTCTGATGCAAATGGGAATGACATGAAAGAATGCGATGCACTAGAGTCAAAAAGTACTTTAGCTGGAATATCGTTAATAGGAAGGTTACCCATGATGACATCTGACGAGTCCTCTGCCTGAGCTGCATTCATCAAATTGACCTTGGCATGCTTGGGGTTATGCTTGACCATAGTTGTACTTGCCGATCTCACAGGAGGAGGAGGAGGAGCGAGACGCCTCTGATTGAAGCATTTGTTGGCATAGTGACCCTTCTGTTGGCACTTGTTGCACGTGACCTCTGAAAGCGGACGATGATACGGAGCAGTTGATCTTGGAGCTTGAGATGAAGTCTTGTTCTGAAAGCCAGGGTTGGGTGGGTGGGAAGATCCACTACCACCTTTGCTCTTCTGCTGATAAGGCTGACAGAACGGAGGAGGAGGAAGCCAATACTTTGGCTGCTTAGCCACTTGAGTTGAGGAAGAAGGAGTTGCATCTCTGACTCGCTTCTTGGAAGCATCACACTTCAGTTGAGCAGTCTCTTGCTTCATTGCCATGTTGTAAAACTCATCGTACCTCTTGGGCTCAAAGAGGACGAGAGCTAGCTGGATTTCTTCTCTGAGACCACCCCTGAACTGGTAAATCATGCTCTTCTCGTCAGGGACGTCTTGCTTAGCAAAACGGGCGAGCTTCTGAAACATTTTGTTGTACTAGTAAACAGACATAGTGCCTTGCTTCAGGTTGTGGAATTCCTCACGCTTGCTTTCAACCACACTCTGAGGAATATGATGAGCTTTGAAGTCTTGACGGAATTCATCCCAGGTAATCACACGGCCTCCTCTGGAATCTTTGTACTGCTGAAACCATTCTACAGCTTGGTCTTTGAGTTGGAAGGAGGTGAACTTGACAAAGTCCTTAGGCCTGACGTTACTGCACTCGAAATGCTTGCATATGTCCACGAGCCAATCATCAGCGTCTGTTGCCTCAACACAATTGCTGAAGGTCTTTGGCTGGTTAGCAAGGAACTGGTTGAGTGTAGCAAACGGATTCTGATTGTTGCCATGACCCTGGTTCCCTTGGTTGTGCTCTTGAAGAAGTTGCATGATCAGCTACGTGTTTGCATTGGTAGCGGCCATCACAGCTTGCCATGCCTCGAAGGTGGAGGTGGTGGTGGCGGATCAGGATTCAGAGTCGTGCGCGTTGGAGGAGCCATCCTGAAGAGGTTGACATCCGTTAGCAACTTGATAGACAAATATTGAAGCTGAATCAAATGGGTTGAAATTGCAACATAAAGTCTTCACACCCGAACAAAATGAACGAATGCGTTCCAATTGAAATGGTCACATTTCCATAAATTGAGAAGCCACTTAGAATTGAGGTAGAATAAAAACAACAAGGTACGGAACAAGAACAAATACTTGGTAAGGGTCACCCAATCTCAAACCAAATATCCGCGGAAGAAGAACTAGAGCTACAAGAATTCCCACCTATGAAACTCCCGAACCTTTCCGGTTATGCAATCGGGTGTTGGGGATACAGGGGAAGCATAATATCTCACCCAAATCTAGCAAATCCTACATCCAGTTGTATCCATCCTTCAACACATAACCGAGAAACCTTCAGAAATCATTACCTCAACCTTCGAAAAGCATCCGTTATACGAGTTATGGCAATACTCCCGAACTCGCGCCCCAGTACTGGGTGGCGTCGAGGTTATCTCACCAACAACTGCATAAAAGAGATTTTCTATGTCGGCAAAACTTAGGTATTCCAGAATCTCAATGATAAAATTGTGACGACAACACCTCGGAGCTCAACTCCCCGGGACACTACCACAACCCCTAAATGACAGGAGGCACCAAGAACAATGTTCTCATCACAAATTGATCGGAACGATTCCAAGATACCCACATGATCCTAAATTTTTTTTAGTGAAATTTGAGAAGAGAAGAGTCAAAACTCTACGTCAGGATGCCTCACCAGAGCGATGAAGGGACTGGGGAGTAAAAAGAATTCCTAAACTCTCCGATATATATAATCCTAAATGACTCAAAACATTTTTCTAGACTCAACAACGCCAATGATTCGATCAAGAAGGGGCTCCTAAGGTCGGGGCTGGCTCTGATTACCAACTTGTAACGCCCTCGATGCGGCTATATCTCCTACGTGTCGAAGCACGACTTATAGATATAGCCGCATCGAGGGCGTTACATGCATGTCATCTTTTAAAAGAATTGCAGAGATAGCACACAGGATTTTACAGGGAGGCAGTATTGGATTAGAATCACTTCTGCATTACAAAGAAAATCTCACTTGTTTTTATGTTTTCATGCATGTCAGATATTGAACATTAACAAAATGAATATGAGAATGGGCGCACGAGAGGAATATTGCGGAATGATCCACTGGCTATCAAACTTGGCCTGGTGGAGGATGGCCTATCTTATTCGCCCATCAAGGTGCTTGCTCTAACTTTGCAAAGTTGTATTGGTCGCACATATTTTGCATCTGACCTCTTGCATTACTTCTACTTTGTTACACCATCTGCTTAGTTTAAGCATCATATATGAGTATATGCCATACCTATCCATTTTCTGTACCTATTCCATGTGTCGTCACACTATGTTTTTCCAGTCAGATGTTGTTCTTTCGTAATAGGTGTCCAAAAGGAAGAGGGTGAGTGCAGGTCGTCAAGGAGTACAAACTAGGTATTTGGAAAAGGTAGTGATGGCTGTTAAATCAGATAGATCAGCAGCCACAGAAAACACAGGCCCAACTGTACCACACTTTACCCCTACTCCAGTGGCCAAACCCCTATTAGAACTGCTGGGAGCCCAGCGTCAGGTACTGTCTATGATATCAATTCAAAATTTGAACTCCTAAATTTCTGCTTGTGCCTTACCTTCTCTCTTGTATGAAAACTAATTTCAGACGAATCTCCTTGCTCAAAGGATCATACAATCTCAAAACAATAATGGGCTCTGCATTGCTCTTCAGTACCTCTCCCCCTTTTGCCTTGTGACGCTGTACTTAATTAATTGCTATTTGATTATGTATCATCAGTCTGCACCTGAGCTTCATTATCCTCTGTTTCTTCCAATATTATTTGATCTATATTTACTCTTTGCAAAATGTAGAATAATGGCAACGCTTATAAAGAATTTTCTTTGGGGAATTTATTGAATTATCCTTCCATCAACATGGAGAAGGGCTTTGTCCAGCCCGTGTTAACATGTAATGTAAGTTCATCCTTCTCAAGCCTTCAAACTTTGTTCTAGTATAGATTAGGATAGGCATCATTTCCTCCGCTGTTGTTTGCTTTGCTATTTACATCTGATTGGATGTTTGCAACAACTACCAGTTTCAAATTGTAGTTGTAAAAACATGTTCCTTATGTAGAACAAATCCATTTATTTGCTTATATAATTGTGAAACCTGTTACGTGTCTCCTTGATTCTCTTTCAGACTCGTATCTCTTACACCAGGCAGAACTTTAGGGAAGATAGTGAGCCAAACCATCTTGAGGACAACAAGATGACCCCAAGGTCCTGTCTTGATGAAGACAATGAGTTGAAGCTACTTAATCAGTGCAGTCGCTGCCTCAATCAGTTCGACTTCTTCAGTCTCAACTTAAAGCGGAAAGGCTTGCTTCAGCTCAGCTCTGACTTGAAGTCAAAGATGCAATGAAGATGTCAGAGGACTGCCGTGCGCACCATCATGCCTTAAATCTAGTGTTGATGCATCTATCGTTGACACAACTGAGGTCTACTCAGCTTCTTCAGCTATTTGGGGGGGGGGGGCGACCTGGCCAGGCCTAGTGCCTTCTGAAGTGCTCTCAGTTTTGTATATTCTTTTGTCGGTGTGTTTATTTACACTAGTGGCGAACTTTGATGCCCAGTGGATGTAATATCTGTGATAGCCATGATAGCCTAGCATAAGTTGCTTGCTTATTTATTTCCTTGTTGTCTTGTTTATTTGTTTGCTTCTAGTCATTGCAGTTGTTTTTCCGCGGTTTGCTAGTGGCTGCATTAACCTACTTTTTAAAACTAGGCCACAATAACCATGGGCTAATATTTACCATAGTGACACTGGGCCTCCTACGGGCCGTAGAAACAGTGGGCCTTCTACGGGCCGTAGAAACAATGGGCCTTCTACGGGCCGTAGAAACAATGGGCCTTCTACGGGCCGTAGAAACAATGGGCCTTCTACGGGCCGTATCATCAATGGGCCTTATACGGGCAGTATGATCGATGGCCAAACATGGGCCAATAACAGGCCGCATTATGGCCGTAAATGGGCTAGAGTTGGAATCGTCCGTTCATGGGCCGACCATAACGGGCCATCATTAATAGGCCGTATTTGATGATGTTATGAAAACGGCCCAATGTATTAACGGACCACAAATGGGCCGACTGTAACCACGGGCTGAATTTGGCCCACAAGCAGAAAATGACAGTAACGGGCCATAAGTAAACGAATTCTGGAAATGAGCCCAAGAATAAATGGGCTCTGAGAAGGCCGAAAGATAACATGGGCTGGAAACGGCCCAACGGAATAACAGGCCGTTAATGTGTATAAAGTGATACACTGTTCATCACGGGCCAGTTTCACCACGGGCCGTTAATGGGTGTAAAGTTATACACTATTCATTACGGGCCAGTTTCACCACGGGCCGTTAGTAGGCCAAGAGTTACATAGTGCCTCATATGGGCCGAAAGACGTCATGGGCCATACATGGGCCAGAAGTGAAAACGGGCTAGAATCATATTGGATGGCCCAGATGACGCTACTGGCCTAATTCAGATAGGGCATAATGGGCCTTGGGTTAGCGGGCTATAAATGGGCTATATTCGAACATGCCGTTAACAGGCTTCCCATGGGCCGGCCTGCCAGCGTTTGACCAAGTCAAACGGGCCGGCCTTTACACAGGAATGGGCCTCTGTTGGGCCGTGCCACGAGTCGACGTATCATAGGCGCCTATCTGACCCACTAACGAGCTGACACGTGTTTCGTCTGGCCAATAAGAATTTTACACATGGAAATTTCCCATTGGTCGGGGCTGTTAACAGGTTATCGGATCCAAAACCCGACCCGATAGCTTAACGGCGTTCCGTTACGGTGGATGCCACGTGTCGATCACCCTTGACGAAAGCACTTCTGTGACGCGCGATTTATCGTCATGGAAGTGGACACTTTCGTGATGATAATTTTGGTAATGTCACGGAACACTTCTACGATAGCACAGGTATGACTATCTTGATTCTGTCATAAATTTGTCATGGATGCACATGCATGACAAAAAAGCGACCTACTGTGACAAACACGTATCATCACGGAAGTGTATTTTTTTGTAGTGGGTAGTCCAAGGTTGAATGGCACAATAGCGGTGCAAGCTAGGAACAAAATGCAAATGCTGGGAATGATTCTAGTAACTGGGGAGAAACCCAACAGTAAAGAGAGATTCCACTGTTTGAATGGTTCTAGGATAATCGAGGAAACCGAGAGCGGATCCCAATTAATGCTGACGATATGTCCTAGTGCTTGCGCGTGCTCTCAAGAACTTGAGCATTTCCATATTCATCAAGTTTTTCCAATATCCGTGTCAAGGATCCTAGCAACACAACATACTACCATGATGAACAATGGTGGAGGATGCAGATGCAAAGGAAGATAACACCTTCTCAGATTTCACCTTAGCGAGGCCAAGGAATCAAAATCTGGATGATCGACTGAGAGACATTTAGCACTCCGCTTCTAATGTTCTCCTTGATGTGCTAGCCTAACCCATTCATTGAAATGGTTTGGTATCTAGAACATCAAGTAGCAAGTCAGACTCCGGGAGCTCAGGAATCCATAAGGAATAACTACTGGAGTAAATCCTACAAAATCCTTATGGGGAGGTGGCCAACTTACTCGATCAAGATACTACAATAATAGGTCTTCCCGGCTGGGTGTGTTGGCCATGACATCCACTTTACCGGGTTACAGAGAGACCAATATGATAGTTCCTAGGAAATGTTCCAACCATCATATCTGCCCGAGATTCAGATCTGGCTGGTGTCAGAATAATCCAGACTCATCGGGTCTGGAAAGAAGAATGGAAGGTTGCAACACAAATCGACGAGATAACGTTGTGAGATTCTCGGGAAATTAACTACGATAGCAAGCTCCAAAACATGAGCTGGTTCTGCTACACACCTGTGAACACACTGTCCTAGACAAGCATGATCACATGGTAGTCTTATAACAAAACACTACCGAGTTCTGGCCGGGAACCATCATCGAGGATATCGAAGTCTTGTGCATGATCTAGAATTAACACAACAGACTCCTTTTCCTTGGGAAAAATCAATCAGTGTCTTGGTGTGCTAGGGATACATATAGAATGAAGGTTGCAAGTCTCCAAACCACATAATACTTCGCACATGTGCATGACTGACTTGGGATGATTCCAGAGAAAGCAAAAACAATCTTTCTCGAATTCACGGCGGCAACTTACACCAAGTGCACGTGAATTAGAGGAAGTCACTTCTTTCATCCAAACATAGACTTCATGAACGGGACACGAAGAAAATGCTTACACAAGTCTCCAAGACTATCTTGATGTTCAACACGAATCATGGAGAAGATAAAGATGTTGCCGATGGGCTCAACAACAACTCATCCAGGTTTCCATATACATGGGATTCCACAATTTGTGAAGAAGGTGATAGCATTGGTCAGACCCAAAAGATATAATGGTGTATGCTCAAGGGATCAACCACGAGTAAGACAACATTACATATATCATTGGTTCCGATTTGATTTGATGATAGCCCACACTCAAATCAAAGCTTTGACAAGACAATAGGTCCAACAAATGATCACGAGGACCAATCGATGAAGATATCATCTTTCTTCAACACACACACACACAAAAGATGTCCCTTGAGATGAACTAGGTTAGGCAAAGCGTTTGTCTTCCAACTCTCCAAGTTGTTGTTTGACTTAACCAACTAGCTCAGGGGTATACAACACAGATTCTTGGAGAATGGGTGGTTTGGAGGAAAACCAACGTGATCACGAACTCAACATAGCGGTCAGGTGACAACCTGGTAATACCTCCGAGAAGATATTCGGAATATCATGAACCACCGATATTTTACTAAGCTGGAGAACAATCTTGCTTTTCAGAGCAAGAAAATATGATCAAATAGGCAAGGGATTGAATAATCCTAACTCATTCATCGAAGAGTGCACCAGAGATAAGGACTAGGTAGCACGATCAATCTTAGAATGATAATTCAGTACCAACACGCTAAGAATGAGATTATTGTCCATTAACTACCAAGCAACGGGGTTGCTAGCAGTATTGATTTCACACATCACGATTCACTTGTCGGCATTCCGGTCACAATAACACGGGAACCGAGGAATTAACAATAATGGCAGGAAGTATTACTGCGTCAAGAATTCATAAGAGGTAGGGCAATTCTCATGTCACTCTTGACATAAAGATGGTAACAGTCCAAGGTAGAGGAGAGCAAAAGCTGGATTGGCATTTTGATCCGTGGATAAAATTGCTTTGACCCAATCCTAGATATGGATGAGGTTCTAGAGTTTGTTTCTCCTAGTCATCTCAGAATAGAATGGCTTGACGGACCACAAGAGTAGTAGGTATCGATGAACGAATGCACACTTACCCCTGACTATCAATTGATAGGCGATGGTCGGAATACAAATTAAGAGGGACAACTCAAGAGGACATATATCTTTCTGAGTTGTGGATGCATAGATTAATATGTCGAACCAAGTTCAACATGTTTCTTCCAGATAACCCATGCAGAAAGGTAGAAGTGGCAAAATCACAATTATGAATGGAGAACTCCTCATGAGTACTATGATTGTGATATTTTGGTTCGAAAGAATTTCTGCCATAAGCAGTTCATGGTATCTGGAAGAAAGAAATACCACGGACCTCGAGGACTATCACAAGGTTTACTAATATCCTAAAGGAACTAGCAACACTATCAACAAAAGGTAAGTAGAGTGAAACTTGGGCTCAAAAACCCAGAAATAGAATGCCTACTAACTAAATGGCATCACGGGATGCTTTCAAGAATGATGGCCAGAATCATCACACTGGGGATACGGAAGCATTGCTAAATTCTTGAGGACACCTAGGGTCATAATACTAACTCCAACATACATGTCAAGGCAACGGAGTACCTCAACACACCGATTAGTGTGCTTAATCTGGCCCAAAATACAACGGAACATGGAGGGAAGATTTGCAAGTGCATCAGACTATTTAGAAACCTGGGATGACCCGGACAGCATAGCGGCTGTAATTGCTCAAAAGATTTGAAACAACCTCCAAAAATGGTGGCATAGCCATTGAACATCATAAACTCAAGGTTCTGAGGCCAGCTATGAACATATGTAAGTAGTAGGAACTGAACTGAGGCTTGAACTCAATAATCCTAGGCAACTATGGTTTAGTAACACGTCATCCTGAGAGATAGAAGAGAAGCCTAGTTCTTATCCCCGTAGAAAAGATAAGATGACTCAGATCAGAAGGTCATGAGGATAAGGAGTAAAAAGATCCTTACGTTCCCATCCCCAATCAATTCCCTTATATAGCTAAAGCATTTCTAGACACGACTTTGACCAGCTTGGCTTGGTAATCCTACAGGTAGTCAGGCTCTGATACCAACGCTATTAGGCCCCCGATTCCAAGTCACATCAATCAGCCGGTAACACCTCATATCACTTTGCGGCCTCATGGACGGTATTCCCAAGGGTGTCGCCTTACCATGGCCCGGGACCGTTTGCGCTTTTTGGATCACGTATTTGATAGTGTCGCTAGCATCCATATGAAAGAGAACCCGGGCCGACATGGCTAGTCGTGAACCCAAAGTGGCACTAACCTATGGGGACAGGCATACATGAATCACATCGAGCATGTCGGTCAGCAGCGTGTGAATCCGGGCTGTAGCACTGGGCTAATAGGACTCCGCGAACCCGGGCTGTAGCAGGCTAGGCAGGACTCCGGATGTCACCGTGTGACATTTACCCGAAGGGACATACACAGGAACGAAGTGAAACACATGCCGGCTAGTCAGGTGTCCTGAGCAGTAGTGCTGGGCTAACAGGACTCCGGTGAACCGGGCTGTAGCAGACTACTATGGCTCATGGAAGCACTAGACTACATTTCCCCATAAGAGAGGCTGCCAAGGATAAACAACTAGATTGTCGGATCCCACACATACCAAGCATTTCAATCATACACACAATATGCTCGATATGTGTAAGTACAACATGGCATCACAACATAACTCTACGACTCAAGTATTTATTCATTAGGCTCCGAGGAGCGAGATATTACAAACATGGGTCTCATGACCCAACAATCATAGCATACAAATCAAAGCACATGTGGAAGCTTAACATGTCTGAGTACAAACATCTACAAATGAAAAAGGCTAAGAAGCCTGACTATCCACTAGATCCTGCCGAGGGCACAAGATCGTAGCTGAGGTATCAAGCTAAACGTCGAAGTCCACACGGAACTACTAGCGAGACTGATGTCTCTCTGCAAAACATAAAATAGTCAAACATGAGTACAAAAGTACTCAGCAAGACTTACATCAGAACTAACTACATATGCATCGGTATCAACAAAGGGGGGTGGTGGAGTTTAACTGCAGCAAGCCAGCTATGACTTAGTGGCTAACCTGAACTACGACTACAAGAAACTCTTTTGAGGTGGCGCACACGAGTCCACATATTCACCATATCAATACCCCACCATGGATCCGCTCCCGTCTCCCTACGAGAACGCCATCCATAGCACTCACGCTTATCTTGCGCATTTTGGAGTATCCACTTCAAGTTATCTATGAACTGTTATAGGCAACCCAGAAGTCCTTTACTGTGGACGCGACTATTTGAATAGATCATATTATAACCCTGCAGGGGTGTACTGCTTCACACATGTTTCCACCACTTAGTGTCTGCACACGACATGTGCTTGGCCGACTTCAAGCGAAAGCGGACGTGGGTGTAGACCACGACCTGACTAACCACACAAGTCTCTGGTCCAGGTTTATCGCCTATTCGGGTTCCATCCGCGAGGAGATCCGGCCGGAGTTTCACTCACAGCCCCAAACGATGTGTGCAGGGTTCCCGAGACACCAAACGGGCGCCCGGTACACCATGCCACGGTGTATCTACCGCATCATAGCCCACCCCTAGGGTCAGCGCTACGCACGGCTGGCAACACATATCCTACAAACACCAGAAACTAGTTGCAACTCCTGGACAGAGGACAAAGGCGGTTAATAAGTCGAGCGGGGTCATATTTCAGGGCCCAACGTGTGGTAGTAGCAGTTTCATGGATCACAAAGACAGAACTCAGTTCCTAAGGACGGCTTCAATGAGACAACCCACCATGTACTCCTACATGGCCTCTCACTGATACCTTTACCAAATCGTGTTCACACACTTAGCTCTCAACAGTAGGACATGTTCACACACCTCCGATTCATCCCTGATGAATCAGACCTGACACAATCCTAAGCAATAGCAAGCAAGACAAACAACCATGAATGAGTAGGCACATCAGGGCTCAAACAACTCCTACTCATGATAGTGGGTTTCATCTATTTACTATGGCAATGACAGGTCATGTAGAGGAAAGGGGTTCAGCTATCGCAGCATGTAACAGTTGAAACGGTGTTGTCCCAATGCAGTAAAAGAGAGCAGGAGCAAGAGAGTGGGATTGTATCGGAATGAACAAGGGGTTTTTTCTTGCCTGGCACTTCTGAAGATAACATTGAGTCTTCATCAGTGTCAACGATCACAACGTCGGAACAACGTCTATCGAGGGGGGAACAACACCGGCAAACAAAGAAGAAACACAATCAATGCAATGCTCAATATGATGCATGATCATGACATGGCAATAATGTTATGATTTGCACTAATGCATCTAGCAACAATTTAAATGAAGTCCATATGGACCAAGGGTTCATATGCAAACTCCATATTTAGCATTTAAAATGCCATTATCATGTTTTCACTTATACAGTGGGTATAAGTTGGTTTAACATGCATGAAAGTAGCATAAATTGATAGATTGCATTTTTCTGATAATTTTTCATATATAAATTATTTCATTTTGAGGTATAGATTAATTTCTACGATTTTTTGAAGTTTTGGGCATTTTCTGGAATTTCCTGAATAAACTTAAATCCAGAAAATGATTTACTACATCAGCCTGGCGTTAGTGTGACGTCAGCGGTCAACTGAGACGGTCCAGGTCAACCCTGACCTGTGGGTCCCGTCTGTCAGTGTCAATTAAACTAACTAAGTTTAGTTAGCGTTAAACTAATACTAACCTAGTTTAGTTAGTGGCCTGGGGCCCACACGTCAGTGAGTCAGGGGGGAAGTCAAACCCCGATCAAGCGGGGTCAAACCCGCCGGACCAGGTCAACGGCTCGTCGCCGGCAAGGCCAAGGACGGCGGAGGGGTACGGGTTTCCTCCTCCGGTGACCAAATGGCTGATGGAGGGCATCTAAGTGACGCGAGCACTCGTCCGCGTCCAGCGGTGCCATTGGTTCGAGCTGGCGTGGACCAAAGCGGCGGCGGCGACGACTAGTGCGGCGGCCGGAGTTCGTACAACGACGAGATCGGCGCTACGGTGGACGAATGGAGCAGTGGTTGGTCGAGTTAGGATCCTAGGGTCGCCCTGAGCACGTTAGGGTGCTCGACTGCAAGCTTGCGTGGCCGTGGTCACGGCGGCGGCATGGCCGGCGGAGCCAAGCTCTCGTCCATGATGGCCGTTGCGGTTGCAGGAAGCAAATGAGCAAGCGGAGAGAGGGGTTTGACGCAGGGGCTCACAGTGGACACGTAGAGTAAATCAGCGGGCTCGGGGAGGCGTTGGAGACTCTTTTGTTTCTGTTTTTCTATTCTGTTTTTCAGTTTTGTTTTGTTTTGCCATTGTTTAAACTCAAAACAAATTCAAATCAGTGCCAAAACTTTCTGTAAATACCTATGTGGCTTATATGGACTTTTCCAAGGGCACACAAATATTTCTGATACATTTGAAAATATATTCTATATATTAGGAATATAAATTCAAATTCAAATACAATATGATTTAATTTTAGTGCCCAAAATATTCCTTAAAAATGTTCAATATTTTTGGTTTGGATCCAAAGCCTTGCCAAAATTAGCAAACATTGATGAACGGTACTTTGGTTCATTGAAAGCATTTTTTTAAGCTGGGCCTATTTGGATTTCAAAGTGCTAGGGTTTGATCACCCCCATTTCAAATTTCCATGAATGTTAAACATGATGCAAACACTAGGCAGCACCAAAAGCTAGGGATGTGATATGAACGTCATGGAGCATATGAGATGTTCCAGGAAATGAATTTAATATTTCAAAAGAATGCCCGGATTGAGAGATATGAAGTCTCCAATAAGTTCTACAGCTGCAAGATGGAGGAGAATAGTTCAGTCAGTGAGCATATACTCAAGATGTCTGAGTACTGCAATCATTTGATTCAACTGGGAGTTAATCTTCCGGATGATAGTGTCATTGACAGAATTCTTCAATCACTGCCACCAAGCTACAAGAGCTTCGTGATGAACTATAACATGCAAGGGATGGATAAGACGATTCCCGAGCTCTGCACAATGCAAAAGGCTGCGGAGGTAGAAATCAAGAAGGAGCATCAAGTGTTGATGGTCAATAAGACCACCAGTTTCAAGAAAAAGGGCAAAGGGAAGAAGAAGGGGAACTTCAAGAAGAACAACAAGCAAGTTGCTGCACAAGAGAAGAAACCCAAGTTAGGACCTAAGCCTGAGACTGAGTGCTTCTACTGCAAGCACACTGGTGACAGGAAGCGGAACTGCCCCAAGTATTTGGCGGATAAGAAGGATGGCAAGGTGAACAAAGGTATATGTGATATACATGTTATTGATGTGTACCTTACCAGATCTCATAGTAGCACCTGAGTATTTGATACTGGTTCTGTTGCTAATATTTGCAACTCGAAACACGGACTACAGATTAAGCGGACACTGGTTAAGGACGAGGTGACGATGCGCGTGGTAAATGGTTCCAAAGTTGATGTGATCGCCGTCGGCACGCTGCCTCTACATCTACCTTCAGGATTTGTATTAGACCTAAATAATTGTTATTTGGTGCCAGCATTGAGCATGAACATTATATCTGGATCTTGTTTGATGCGAGACAGTTATTCATTTAAATCAGAGAATAATGGTTGTTCTATTTATATGAGTAATATCTTTTATGGTCATGCACCCTTGAAGAGTGGTCTATTTTTGATGAATCTCGATAGTAGTAATACACATATTCATAATGTTCAAGCCAAAAGATGCAGAGTTGATAATGACAGTGCAACTTTTTTATGGCATTGCCGTTTGGGTCATATTGGTGTAAAGTGCATGAAGAAACTCCATACTGATGGACTTTTGGAATCACTTGATTATGAATCACTTGGTACTTGCGAACCATGCCTTATAGGCAAAAACGCCATTCTCCGGAACTATGGAGCGAGCAACTGATTTGTTGGAGATCATACATACTGATGTATGTGGTCCAATGAATGTTGAGGCTCGCGGCGGGTATCGTTATTTCTCACCTTCATAGATGAGTTAAGCAGATATGGGTATATCTACTTAATGAAACATAAGTCTGAAACATTTGAAAAGTTCAAAGGATTTCAAAGTGAACTAGAAAATCATCGTAACAAGAAAATAAAGTTTCTACGATCTCATCATGGAGGAGAATATTTGAGTTACGAGTTTAGTCTACATTTGAAACAATGCGGAATAGTTTCGCAACTCACGCCACCCGGAAGACCACAGCGTAATGGTGCGTCCGAACGTCGTAATCGTACTTTACTAGATATGGTGCGATCTATGATGTCCCTTACTGATTTACCGCTATCGTTTTGGGGTTATGCTTTAGAGACGACTGCATTCATGTTAAATAGGGCACCATCGGAATCCGTTGAGACGACGCCTTATGAACTGTGGTTTGGCAAGAAACCAAAGTTTTCGTTTCTTAAAGTTTGGGGCTGCGATGATTATGTGAAAAAGCTTCAACCTTATAAGCTCGAACCCAAAACGTAGAAATGTGTCTTCATAGGATACCCAAAGGAGACTGTTGGGTACACCTTCTATCACAGATCCGAAGGCAAGACATTCGTTGCTAAGAATGGATTCTTTCTAGAGAAGGGGTTTCTCTCGAAAGAAGTGAGTGGGAGGAAAGTAGAACTTGATGAGGTAACTGTGCCTCCTCCCTTATTGGAAAGTAGTTCATCACAGAAACCAGTTCCTATGACGCCTACACCAATTAGTGAGGAAGTTAATGATGATGATCATGAAACTTCAGATCAAGTTATTACTGAACCTCGTAGATCAACCAGAGTAAGATCCGCACCAGAGTGGTACGGTAATCCTGTTCTGGAAGTCATGTTACTAGACCATGATGAACCTACGAACTATGAAGAACCGATGGTGAGCCCAGATTCCGCAAAATGGCCTAAGGCCATGAAATCTAAGATGGGATCCATGTATGAGAACAAAGTGTGAACTTTGGTTGGCTTGCCCATTGATCGGCAAGCCATTGAGAATAAATGGATCTTCAAGAAGAAGACTGACGCTGACGGTAATGTTACTGTCTATAAAGCTTGACTTGTTGCAAAAGGTTTTCGACAAGTTCAAGGGATTCACTATGATGAGACTTTCTCACCCGTAGCGATCCTTAAGTCTGTCCGAATCATGTTAGCAATTGCCGCATTTTATGATTATGAAATTTGGCAAATGGATGTCAAAACTGCATTCCTGAATGGATTTCTGGAAGAAGAGTTGTATATGATGCAACCAGAAGGTTTTGTTGATCCAAAGGGAGCTACCAAAGTGTGCAAGATCTAGCGATCCATTTATGTACTAGTGCAAGCCTCTCGGAGTTGGAATAAACGCTTTGATAGTGTGACCAAAGCATTTGGTTTTATACAGACATTTGGAGAAGCCTGTATTTACAAGAAAATGAGTGGCAGCTCTGTAGCATTTCTGATATTATATGTGGATGACATATTGTTGATTGGAAATGATATATAATTTCTGGATAGTATAAAGGGATACTTGAATAAGAGTTTTTCAACGAAAGACCTCGGTGAAGCTGCTTATATATTGGGCATCAAGATCTATAGAGATAGATCAAGACGCTTAATTGTACTTTCACAAAGCACATACCTTGACAAAGTTTTAAAGAAGTTCAAAATGGATCAAGCAAAGAAAGGGTTCTTGCCTATGTTACAAGGTGTGAAGTTGAGTAAGACTCAATACCCGACCACTTCAGAAGATAGAGAGAAGATGAAAGATGTTCCCTATGCTTCAGCCATTGGTTCTATCATGTATGCAATGCTGTGTACCAGACCTGATGTGTGCCTTGCTATAAGTTTAGCATGGAGGTACCAAAGTAATCCAGGAGTGGATCAGCGGACAACGGTCAAGAACATCCTAAAATACCTGAAATGGACTAAGGATATGCTTCTCGTTTATGGAGGTGACAAAGAGCTCATCGTAAATGGTTACATTGATGCAAGCTTTGACACTGATCCGAACGATTCTAAATCGCAAACCGGATACGTGTTTTCATTGAACGGTGGAGCTGTCAGTTGGTGCAGTTCTAAACAAAGCATCGTGGCGGGATCTACGTGTGAAGCGGAGTACATAGCTGCTTCAGAAGGAGCAAATGAAGGAGTCTGGATGAAGGAGTTCATATCCGGTCTAGGTGTCATACCTAGTGCATCGGGTCCAATGAAAATCTTCTGTGACAATACTGGTGCAATTTCCTTGGCGAAGGAATCCAGATTTCACAAGACAACCAAGAAAATCAAGAGACGCTTCAATTCCATCCGGGATCTAGTCCAGGTGGGAGACATAGAAATTCGCAAGATACATCCGGATCTGAATGTTGCAGACCCGTTGACTAAGCCTCTTCCACGAGCAAAACATGATCAGCACCAAGGCTCCATGGGTGTTAGAATCATTACTGTGTAATCTAGATTATTGACTCTAGTGCAAGTGGGAGACTGAAGGAAATATGCCATAGAGGCAATAATAAAGTTATTATTTATTTCCTTATATCATGATAAATGTTTATTATTCATGCTAGAATTGTATTAACCGAAAACGTAATACTTGTGTGAATACATAGACAAACAGAGTGTCACTAGTATGCCTCTACTTGACTAGCTCGTTGATCAAAGATGGTTATGTTTCCTAGCCATTGACATGAGTTGTCATTTGATTAACGGGATCACATCATTAGGAGAATGATTTGATTGACTTGACCCATTCCGTTAGCTTAGCACTCTATCATTTAGTATGTTGCTATTGCTTTCTTCATGACTTATACATGTTCCTATGACTATGAAACCGGTGGAACGCTTTTTGTTCTACCAAACATCACAATGTAACTCGGTGATTATAAAGGTGCTCTACAGGTGTCTCCTAAGGTACTTGTTGGGTTGGCATATTTCGAGATTAGGATTTGTCACTCCGATTGTCGGAGAGGTATCTCTGGGCCCTCTCGGTAATGCACATCACTTAAGCCTTGCAAGCATTGTAACTAATGAGTTGGTTGCGGGATGATGTATTACAGAACGAGTAAAGAGACTAGCCGGTAATGAGATTGAACTAGGTATTGAGATACCGACGATCGAATCTCGGGCAACTAACATACTGATGACAAAGGGAACAACGTATGTTGTTATGCGGTCTGACCGATAAAGATCTTCGTAGAATATGTGGGAGCCAATATGAGCATCCAGGTTCCGCTATTGGTTATTGACCGGAGACGTGTCTCGGCCATGTCTACATAGTTCTCGAACCCATAGGGTCCCTGTAATATCCCAAAATTCTAAATTTTGGAATGTTATAATAATTAGATAGATTTGATTGATTGTTTGATTGATTGACTGAAAGTCAGTGAAATTCAAAACTTATTAAAGTTAAATGAGAGGGAATAAAAGGACTTTCCCAAACTTTCATTTTGCATTTTGGTTGATCCTAGAAATTATAAGCAACTCAATGACCCACGGAGAAAGTTGGGGATTTCGTTATTTTCATATTTGAGTTCCCTCAAATTTTGAGAATAGGATCATTTGATTTTATTTATCTTATCATCAATTATTTCAATTAAAAAAATATGAGAGAGGGAATAAAATGTCTTTCCCAACATAAATAAATATTGAGGATTTAATAATAAAATCAAATAAGATTTTATTTCAGAGTTTTTCAGTGTTTTATTTGAATTTAGGAAAAATGTGCGTTTTTAAAAATTGCATTTAGGGCCCAAATAAATGTTCACCTTGTGCGGCTTGATTTTAGAAGCCCGTGAAAATTTATTTTGGAATTTTTGGAGTCTGTTTAGTATTTATTTTTATTTTTCTTCCGAGCGGAATAATTAAAAAAAATTCGGCGTTCGTCGTTTTTCTTTTTCTCGGATTAAATCCGCGATTTTTCTGATCGCGATTCCTGATCCGATTTTCGTTTTAGTATAACTTTTCGCTCGTTTATCGGAATCAGGCGATTCAAGCACCTAGAGTTTCGTCTCGAAACCCTCTAACCGTTTAACCAACTTAAACAAGATTTTGCTACTTTAAAATTTGCCCTAGATCCAGATTACTAGAACGAAGTTGTTTTCTTTCGCCGTTCGTCTTTTGTTGCTTCGTTCGATTTGATTTTTCTTTTGCCAACCGGAGTTCTTAAGTTGAACCTTCTGGTTAGATCTCTTATTTGAGTTTTACCTGTGCATTAAATGAGTACTTATTGTATGCTTGTTTGTTTGTCTGCGGTAGAATACCCGGAGTGCGTCGCTTGTTACTTCGAATCCCTAGGTTTCGCGGATCATCAGCAAGGCAAGTTCACACTTTGATCATACCCCTTTCGTACCCAGTTTTTATGCATTAGTTTCAATCCTCAAACATTGCATGATTAGGATCTAATTAAATTGTGGGTTGGGAAGTAGTTGATGAGGTAGGAACCTATTGCCCTGTTACTATCAAACCTTTGGGAGTTACTCTTACGTTATGCTTATATTGCCATGCTATGCTCGTAGACATGGATTGGGTTTTGAGAGTATCCATGACAGATGTGAGATTGTTATTTAATGGTTCAACTTAAGGTGGCAACTTAAATACATATTTGGGTGGATTGCTAGGGGCACCCTGGGGATATACCAGTGGACTTGCCCGGACACCTGGGGATATACTAGTGTTGTCCTAGGAGATCCTGGGGATATACCGTGTGATCATCCTACGGTCCGCCACCCAGGCTCAAAGGGATCATGAGACTATTCATACTAGAAACTTCCGTGTGCAGCCACAAGCTATTATGGGCTCTAGCATAGTTGACTAAGTTGTGCGAACTCTTACAGTGGTAGACTAGCAGATGTAGGGGTTGTAGGTGGTACGGTCTACCCATCGTAAGGTGCAAACACTTCTGAAAGACTATGTCTCGGTCATCCGTCTTCTCAAACACCATGTAGTGCGAGAAACCAAACGGAGGCGATCGAGTCTTGTGGGGAGAAGTGCGCAAACCTCTGCAGAGTGTAATAAACTAATCATGATTAGCCGTGTCCCTAGTTATGGACATCTTGAGTATCTAGTTCTTGAATTATCCTGTTGATCTCATCACGTTACTTGAAAAATTGGTTGGGTTTTAATGATGATGCTTAATTGGGATTGAGAATGCTGTCAACCATTCTCAATGTTTAACAACCACCATGATAGTTAAATAAATTTTATTCCTTTGTAGTAGGGAAAAAAATTGGCTTTCCGCAAAAACCTTATAACCATAGAGCTTTTCCACCAGCCAAATATGCATGTAGTGATAGCCTTTATTCATCATTCTCTATGGTGTGAATTTGCCAGTACATTCAATGTACTGACCCTCTGTGGCTGAAATGTCTCATGTTGCAGGATTATCTTACGACGAGTAAGAGATACGTTAGGGTTATGATTTCTACACTCAACTTTGCCGTTGGTGTTGATGGGAATCCACAACCTTGTTACTTTCGCTATTTTGGATTGAGGTAATAGTATTTACGTTACTTTATACATGTGATTTACCTCTGTTATAAATCCTCGAGTACTTTGTGTGTCAGCATACCGATCCAGGGATGACACTTAAGCACAGAGACTTGATCCATTCGGGTCAGGTCGCTACAAGATGGTATCAGAGCACATGTTGACTGTAGGACGTGACCCTAGAAACTGGCAAGCCCATAGCAAAGATTTTTCTCTACAACTTTCCCTTTCAAAAAAATCTTTTACCTCTCTTCTCTTCTAAGCTTATTCAAAAATTCCCTTTAGTG
Organism: Triticum urartu; assembly: GCF_056163025.1. Classification (NCBI taxonomy): domain Eukaryota; kingdom Viridiplantae; phylum Streptophyta; class Magnoliopsida; order Poales; family Poaceae; genus Triticum; species Triticum urartu. Next base: position 307,704,498 of record NC_141874.1, read on the forward strand.
AGACCATATCCCTTTTCCCTTTGGATCACTCGAAGATTCGACGGATAAGACCACTCCAAGAAGTACAAGATATCAGACAACTAAGACCACCTCAGAATGAAGAGTATTTTCCGTGCATCTGAATAATGGAAACTACAACGGTTGAAGACCGAAGACAAGTAGAATTTGAAGGCTCTGAAGAATTCCCAGATTTGTATGACCTAGGAAGGCTACCCTTATGGAACTTGGCAGACTATGGAAGTTGTCAATGCCCGAGATCAAGGTGTATCGGAGAAAGACTGAAACAAGGAGCATGAGAACTCGAAGTTTTGAAAACCCTAAGGCAGGAGATATCAACTATGGAATGATAGCTCATGGAAATGATAAGAGCAGAAACATGGTTATCCGTGATGTCATCGCCCGCTGATGCTATTGTCACCGTGCTGAGTTAAGGATGCTTTCTTCAGAATGGATTGGATGGAAGAAGGCTGATGGAGCACCTATTAGTAAGATGAAGTTTTAACCTTAGCCGGTGTATCACCAGGATCTGGAGTAGTACATCAAGAAGTTTAAGATGGAGCTCCAAGAAGCCGTATTAGACAAGGAAGAATTTCGTGAAGAACTTAGGAACCAGAAGCTGAAAATAGCCAAGCTGGAGGAGCTACAACCTCAAGATACCGGAGGTTTGTCAGGAACTGAAGGACAGTAGGACCATGGCTCATGCCAAGGTTTTTGAAACCCAGAAGTTTAGGAACGCAACTCCAGAATATTAAAGGACGTCACGAGAGACTTCGCGTCAACAGAGTTGATCTGGGAAAAGAACTTGAGAAATACAAGCATGATCGGAAGAAGCCATTGGAGGCATGAACAAGGCTTGAAGAGTTTGGAGACGTTGAAGATTTATTGACCTTTAGAAGACCAAACCCTTGTTATATACCTACGTTAGATGCGATGTTTGTGAGCTGTCATTTGTTTGATGTTTTTCCCGACAACCACAAATAAAATCTGTCTTTTCAAAACTGTTGTTTGCATTGTGTGTATCCCTCTCTATCTCTCTTATCTCAACCCAAACCCATGGACCCAATAGAGGATGAATGAAGATGAGCTTATATTTTCTGTACCGATGAGTCAGTTGGAGACGGACCGATGGATTCAGAACATGGAGGATTGCATGGAGAATAACCCTATAGTTGAAAATGATATGACCCACCATGCTCTTCAGTGCTTTGAAAGAGGTGCTGCTACTTGGTGGAGGATGTACCAAACCATCAATGGATGGCAAGGAGTAACCACTTGGAAAGAATTTAAGTTGACTTTGCAAAGTCTCGGTTTGTGTCCCAGAAGTTGAAGCCTTATGGAAAGGATATGAAGAAACCTTGTGCGTGCAAGATTTGTGGAGAAATCGCACACACCCATAAAGAACACAAGGATGAATGCCCTAATTGTGAAGGAAGTCACCCAGTTGAAGAATGCCCAATTAGGAAGATTACTTGTTTCTTGTGTGAAGGGACTACCCACTATCCTGCTCAGTGTCACATTTACCCCATGGTACAACGAACCATCCAGCAGAAGAAAGAAGTAATGAAAGGAGCCCTCATGGAAATTTTAGAAGAAGTTTTGATGAAGGAAGAGATGGAGGACACGCCTGAAGAAGACCCGAGAAAACCCTACACTAAGTCTTGCTATTCATGTGGAGAAGAAGGACACATCTCCCAAAATTGTATGAATGGGGATCTAGTAGAATTCCCGACAGAGGAAGTAGAGTATGACCCACAAGAAATAGAAGCCCTGATTGGAATGGAAAAGTCCAGGAAGAGAAACCGATTGGAGCCTAGGAAGGATCTGGTTCATATCACATGTTATAGGTGCAAGGAGTCAGGGCACTACCTCAACAATTGCCCTAAAAGGAAACCTCGATACTTGTCAGAAGTAATATGTTTTAGTTGTAATGGAGCAGGGCACTTTGCCATAGAATTCCCCAAGGAGAAGGAAACTTGTGCTAGATAGTTGAGTTTGCAACAAAAGAAATGGAGTAGTAGAAGTGAGAACATTCTCTTTTATATTGAGGTGTTGAGTTGAGACATGTAATTGAAAAGCGAGAGATTGTAATCACTTGAGAATGAATAAAGTTAGCATAGTTGGTGCTGATATGGATTTTATGAGTTGTTACTCTATGAAGAAGGATTTTGACCATTTCTAAGGATATGAGAAATATGGTCTATGGAAGATTTGTGCATTTTAAGGGTGGTAGTACCCTGTAAGAACCGTTGACCCCCGGAAAAGATAAGGATACTCCACTGAGTGGATTTCGGACAAAATGCATACGAGTTTTGTCATGATATGTGTGATACCTCAAAAGTATGTAGGATGAAGTTGGAGACGTCAGTTGTTTGGACCAAATGTGATCAAGGAGTCAGAAGAGAATCTTAAGTTGATTCGAGATAGACTGAAGGTAGCTCAGTCCAGGCAGCAAAGTTATGTAGACTCAAAATGCAAGGAGGTAGTCTATGAAATTGGAGACAGAGCATGTCTTCATGTGTTCCCTCTGTGAGGAGTTAAATGATTTGGAGTTAAGGGACAGTTAGCCCCGAGATTTGTAGGACCATACCGAGTTTTGGAGCATATGGGAGAAGTGGCCAACAAGTTGGAGTCACCCGAAGGACTGTCAGGAGTTCTTGATGTGTTTCACGTTTCCCAGTTGAAGAAGTATCATGCAGAGATGGCCAATATTCCCCTGTAAGAACGCTTGATCCTGGAAAGGATAACGATGTTCCATGAAGTGGAATATGGACTTCATAAGTATAAGTTTCTATCTCGGTATGAGGGATATCCCACGAGGATGAAGAGATAAATTACTATTGGATATAAAGGAGGTATGATGTCGAAAATATGGATCAATGGAAACTCCATGATGAGTCTGAGTAATCATGTCCTAGTTTGGTGCCAATAGAAGGAGGGAAGACAATACAATTGGATGGATTTAAGAATACTAGGAAGTTGGAAGTTGGAATAACGATCAGTTGCCCCGAGGATGAGTTCAAGGTTTACAAGTAATGAGATGGGCCATAACCCACAGGCCCCAGGACCTACCAAGAAGCAAGCACATTCTTGCTGAAGGAAAAACCCTAGAGGAAGATACGACGTTCATCGGTAGACAATCTTATAGGAATTACGCAAAGCCTGAGAGTTGTGAAGGAACGATAGATGTTTGTTTGGCTTGCAGAATCAATGGATTATTCCAAACGCAGTTCGTGGACAAGAGAAATTCTGCAATGATTGTGAGGATGACTGAGTGTTAGTATACGAGATTCGCTAAACTATATACATGGTAATGATTTGGGTGCGGGATGGATTGATCACCATACCGACTTACTCTTATTATTCGCCTTGCTATATGGGATGGTAAATCTGAGTGACTTACCTATAGTAGAGAGACGGCGATATTAAACCTTGTTTAAGCCTTAGAATGGTATAAGTATTTTTCCTGTGTACACGGCAGTTGTTGCCAACCGTAGGTTATACGGTGAGATTCAACCCAGACCCATTTCCTGCAGGAGAAACCCTAAATTGTTGACCACCATGAGATATCGATAGTTGTTTAGTTTTGGCACCAGACCCGTCAGCTAAGAAGACCCAGTCCCGGAATAATCTTACCAAGATGAAAGGACAAAAGAATTGAGGAAAAGGTTATGCCGTTACCGGAAGAGCCCAGAGAAAGGAATTATACTAAAGATGTGAGAAGACCGGCCCTGTCAAGAATAAGGATGGAGTATATGAGTATTGATGGGACCGTAACAATGTTTCTAAAGGTGGTAGCACCCGAGACCCCGGAGACGATCGATGGATTTTGAGAAGACCCCGAACCTAACCTATTTCTTTCTAGCCTCTCTGAATCTCGAGGACGAGATTCATTTTAAGGGTGGTAGGTTTGTAACATCCCAAAATTCTATATTTTGGAATGTTATAATAATTAGATAGATTTGATTGATTGTTTGATTGATTTGACTAAAAGTGAGTGAAATTCAAAACTTTTTGAAAGTTAAATGAGAGGGAATAAAAGGACTTTCCCAAACTTTCATTTTGCATTTTGGTTGATCCTAGAAATTCTATGCAACTCAATGACCCACGGAGAGAGTTGGGGATTTCGTTATTTTCATATTTGAGTTCCCTCAAATTTTGAGAATAGGATCATTTGATTTTATTTATTTTATCATCAATTATTTCTATTACAAAAATATGAGAGAGGGAATAAAATGACTTTCCCAACATAAAGAAATATTGAGGATTTAATAATAAAATCAAATAAGATTTTATTTCGGAGTTTTTCGGTGTTTTATTTGAATTTAGGAAAAATGTGCGTTTTTCAAAATTGCATTTAGGGTCCAAATAAATGTTCACCTTGTGCGGCTTGATTTTAGAAGCCCGTGAAAAATTATTTCGGAAGTTTTGGAGTCCGTTTAGTATTTCTTTTTATTTTTCCTCCGAGTGGAATAATTAAAAAAAACGAACCGACTTCGAGCCGTACCCGAGCGGGACACTGCCCGGGGGCAGCCTTTAAATAGCGCCACCCCGAGTCGCCCCAGCCCATCAGCCCGCCTCGATCCGCGCGCGCTGCCGGAGCCGCCGCCGCCGCCGACGATTCCGCCACCCGAGGTTCGTCGCGCCTCGTTTTCCGTGCCGGAAAAAAAAATTCGGCGTTCGTCTTTTTTCTTTTTATCGGATTAAATCCGCGATTTTTCTGATCGCGATTCCTAATCCGATTTTCGTTTTAGTATAACTTTTCGCTCGTTTATCAGAATCAGGCGATTCAAGCGCCTAGAGTTTCGTCTCGAAACCCTTTAACTGTTTAACCAACTTAAACAAGATTTTGCTACTGTAAAATTTGCCCTAGATCCAGATTACTAGAATGAAGTTGTTTTCTTTCGTCGTTCGTCTTTCGTTGCTTCGTTCGATTTGATTTTTCTTTTGCCAACCAGAGTTCTTAAGTTGAACCTTCTGGTTAGATCTATTATTTGAGTTTTACCTGTGCATTAGATGAGTACTTATTGTATGCTTGTTTGTTTGTCTGCGGCAGAATACCCGGAGTGCACCGCTTGTTACTTCGAATCTCTAGGTTTCGCGGATCATCAGCAAGGCAAGTTCACACTTTGATCATACCCCTTTGGTACCCAGTTTTTATGCATTAGTTTCAATCCTCAAACATTGCATGATTAGGATCTAATTAAATTGTGGGTTGGGAAGTAGTTGATGAGGTAGGAACCTATTGCCCTGTTACTATCAAACCTTTGGGAGTTACTTTTAGTTATGCTTATATTGCCATGCTATGCTCGTAGACGTGGATTGGGTTTTGAGAGTATCCATGACAGATGTGAGATTGTTATTTAATGGTTCCACTTAAGGTGGTAACTTAAATACATATCTGGGTGGATTGCTAGGGGCACCCTGGGGATATACCAGTGGACTTGCCCGGACACCTGGGGATATACCAGTGTTGTCCTGGGAGATCCCGGGGATATACCGTGTGATCATCCTATGGTCCACCAGCCAGCCTCAAAGGGATCATAAGACTATTCATACTAGAAACTTCCGTGTGCAGCCACAAGCTATTATGGGCTCTAGCATAGTTGACTAAGTTGTGCGAACTCTTACAGTGGTAGACTAGCAGACATAGGGGTTTTAGGTGGTACGGTCTACCCATCATAAGGTGCAAACGCTTCTGAAAGACTATGTCTTGGTCATCCGTCTTCTCAAACACCATGTAGTGCGAGAAACCAAACGGAGGCGATCGTGCCTTGTGGGGAAAAGTGCGCAAACCTCTGCAGAGTGTAATAAACTAATCATGATTAGTCGTGTCCCCGGTTATGGACATCTTGAGTATCTAGTTCTTGGATTATCCTGTTGATCTCATCACGTTACTTGAATAATTGGTTGGGTTTTAATGATGATGCTTAATTGGGATTGAGAATGCTGTCAACCATTCTCAATGTTTAACAACCACCATGATAGTTAAATAAATTTTATTCCTTTGTAGTAGGGAAAAAATTGGCTTTTCGCAAAAACCTTATAACCATAGAGCTTTTCCACCAGCCAAATATGCATGTAGTGATAGCCTTTATTCATCATTCTCTATGGTGTGAATTTGCCAGTACATTCAATGTACTGACCCTCTGTGGCTGCAACGTCTCATGTTGCAGGATTATCTTACGACGAGTAAGAGATACGTTAGGGTTACAATTTCTACACTCAACTTTGCCGTTGGTGTTGATGGGAATCCACAACCTTGTTACTTCCGCTATTTTGGATTGAGGTAATAGTATTTACGTTACTTTATACATGTGATTTACCTCTGTCATAAATCCTCGAGTACTGTGTGTGTCAGCATACCGATCCAGGGATGACACTTAAGCACAGAAACTTGATCCATTCGGGTCGGGTCGCTACAGTCCGCATGCTTAATGTTTCGATAACAGTTATATTATGAGTTTATGGTCTTTGATGTACCGAAGGTTGTTCGGAGTCCCGGATGTGATCACGGACATGACAAGGAGTCTCGAAATGGTCGAGACATGAAGATTGATATATTGAAAGCCTATATTTGGATATCGGAAGTGTTCCGGGTGAAATCGGGATTTTACCGGAGTACCGAGGGGTTACCGGAACCCCCCCGGGGGCTTAATGGGCGAGATTGGGCCTTTGTGGAGAATAGGAGAGGCAGCCAGGGTAGGGCCGCGTGCCCCTCCCCCCTAGTCCGAATAGGACAAGGACAGGGGGCGGCGCCCCCCTTTCCTTCCTCTCTCCCTCCTCTTTCCCCCTCCACTCCTAATCCAACAAGGAAAAGGGAGGGAGTCCTACTCCCGGTGGGAGTAGGATTCCTCCTGGCGCGCCCCTCCTGGCCGGCCGCACCTCCCCCTTGGTCCTTTATATACGGGAGCAGGGGGCACCCTAGAGACACAACAATTGATCATTTGATCTTTTAGCCGTGTGCGGTGCCCCCCTCCACCATAGTCCACCTCGATAATACTGTACGTGTGCTGAACTCGGAGGTGTCGTACGTTTGGTACTTGATCTGTCGGACCGTGAAGTCGTATGACTACATCAGCCGCGTTGTGCTAATGCTTCTGCTTTCGGTCTACGAGGGTACGTGGACAACACTATCCCCTCTCGTTGCTATGCATCACCATGATCTTGTGTGTGCGTTGGATTTTTTTTTGAAATTACTACGTTCCCCAACAGTGGCATCCGAGCCAGGTTTTATGCGTTGATGTTATATGCATGAGTAGAACACAAGTGAGTTGTGGGTGATATAAGTCATACTGCTTACCAGCATGTCATACTTTGGTTCGGCGGTATTGTTGGTTGAAGCGGTCCGGACCGACATTACGCGTACGCTTACGCGAGACTTGTTCTACTGACGTGCTTTGCACACAGGTGGCTGGCGGGTGTCTGTTTCTCCAACTTTAGTTGAACCGAGTGTGTCTACGCCCGGTCCTTGCGAAGGTTAAAACAGCACCAACTTGACAAACTATTGATGTGGTTTTGATGCATAGGTAAGAACGGCTCTTCCTAAGCCCGTAGCAGCCACGTAAAACTTGCAACAACAAAGTAGAGGACGTCTAACTTGTTTTTGCAGGGCATGTTGTGATGTGATATGGTCAAGACATGATGCTAAATTTTATTCTATGAGATGATCATGTTTTGTAACCGAGTTATCGGCAACTGGCAGGAGCCATATGGTTGTCGCTTTATTGTATGCAATGCAATCGCCCTGTAATGCTTTACTTTATCACTAAGCGGTAGCGATCGTCGTAGAAGCGTAAGATTGGCGAGACGACAACGATGCTACGATGGAGATCAAGGTGTCGCACCGGTGATGATGGTGCTCATGACGGAGCTTCGGAGATGGAGATCACAAGCATGAGATGATGATGGTAATATCATATCACTTATATTGATTGCATGTGATGTTTATCTTTTATGCATCTTATCTTGCTTTGATTGACGGTAGCATTATAAGATGATCTCTCACTAAATTTCAAGATAAAAGTGTTCTCCCCGAGTATGCACCGTTGCCAAAGTTCGTCGTGCCCAGACACCATGTGATGATCGGGTGTGATAAGCTCTACGTCCATCTACAATGGGTGCAAGCCAGTTTTGCACACGCAGAATACTCAGGTTAAACTTGATGACCCTAGCATATGCAGATATGGCCTCGGAACACTGAGACCGAAAGGTCGAGCGTGAATCATATAGTAGATATGATCAACATCGTGATGTTCACCATTGAAAGCTACTACATTTCACATGATGATCGGTTATGGTTTAGTTGAGATGGATCACGTGATCACTTAGAGGATTAGTGGGATGTCTATCTAAGTGGGAGTTCTTAACTAATATGATTAATTGAACTTAAATTTATCATGAACTTAGTACCTGATAGTATCTTGCTTTTCTATGTTGATTGTAGATAGATGGCCCGTGATGTTGTTTCGTTGAATTTTAATGCGTTCCTTGAGAAAGCACAGTTGAAAGATGATGGTAGCAATTACACGGACTAGGTCCGTAACTTGAGGATTATCCTCATTGCTGCATAGAAGAGTTACGTCCTAGAAGCACCGCTAGGTGTACCACCTGCACCAGCAATTGCAGACATTGTGAATGCCTGGCAGTCACGTGTTGATGACTACTCGATAGTTCAGTGTACCATGCTTTACGGCTTGGAACCGGGACTTCAACGATGTTTTGAACGTCATGGAGCATATGAGATGTTCCAGGAATTGAAGTTAATATTTCAAAAGAATGTCCAGATTGAGAGATATGAAGTCTCCAATAAGTTTTACAGCTGCAAGATGGAGGAGAATAGTTCAGTCAGTGAGCCTATACTCAAGATGTCTGAGTACTGCAATCACTTGATTCAACTGGGAGTTAATCTTCCGGATGATAGCGTCATTGACATAATTCTTCAATCCCTGCCACCAAGATACAAGAGCTTTGTGATGAACTATAACATGCAAGGGATGGATAAGACGATTCCCGAGCTCTTCGCAATACTAAAGGCTGGGGAGGTAGAAATCAAGAAGGAGCATCAAGTGTTGATGGTCAATAAGACCACCACTTTCAAGAAAATGGGCAAAGGGAAGAAGAAGGGGAACTTCAAGAAGAATAGCAAGCAAGTTGCTGCTCAAGAGAAGAAACCCAAGTCTGGACCTAAGCCTGAGACTGAGTGCTTCTACTACAAGCAGACTGGTCACTGGAAGCGGAACTGCCCCAAGTATTTGGCGGATAAGAAGGATGGCAAGGTGAACAAAGGTATATGTGATATACATGTTATTGATGTGTACCTTACCAGAGCTCGCAGTAGCACCTGGGTATTTGATACTGGTTTTGTTGCTAATATTTCCAACTCGAGACAGGGACTATAGATTAAGCGGACACTGGCTAAGGACGAGGTGACGATGCGCGTGGGAAATGGTTCCAAAGTTGATGTGATCGTCGTCGGCACGCTGCCTCTACATCTACCTTAGGGATTAGTATTAGACCTAAATAATTGTTATTTGGTGCCAGCATTGAGCATGAACATTATATCTGGATCTTGTTTGATGCGAGACGGTTATTCATTTAAATCAGAGAATAATGGTTGTTCTATTTATATGAGTAATATCTTTTATGGTCATGCACCCTTGAAGAGTGGTCTATTTCTGATGAATCTCGATAGCAGTAATACACATATTCATAATGTTGAAGCCAAAAGATGCAGAGTTGATAATCACAGTGCAACTTATTTGTGGCACTGCCGTTTGGGTCATATTGGTGTAAAGTGCATGAAGAAACTCCATACTGATGGACTTTTGGAATCACTTGATTATGAATCACTTCGTACCTGCGAACCATGCCTCATAGGCAAAAACTCCATTCTCCAGAACTATGGAGCGAGCAACTGATTTATTCGAGATCATACATACTGATGTATGTGGTCCAATGAATGTTGAGGCTCGCGGCGGGTATCGTTATTTCTCACCTTCACATATTATTTAAGCAGATATTGGTATATCTACTTAATGAAACATAGTCTGAAACATTTGAAAAGTTCAAAGAATTTCAAAGTGAACTGGAAAATCATCGTAACAAGAAAATAAAGTTTCTACGATCTCATCATGGAGGAGAATATTTGAGTTACGAGTTTGGTCTACATTTGAAACAATGCGGAATAGTTACGCAACTCACGCCAACCGGAACACCACAACGTAATGGTGCGTCCGAATGTCATAATCGTACTTTACTAGATATGGTGCGATCTATGATGTCCCTTAATGATTTACCGCTATCGTTTTGGGGTTATGCTTTAGAGACAGCTGCATTCAAGTTAAATAGGGCACCATCGAAATCCATTGAGATGACGCTTTATGAACTGTGGTTTGGCAAGAAACCAAAGTTGTCGTTCTTAAAGTTTGGGGTTGCGATGCTTATGTGAAAAAGCTTCAAACTGATAAGCTCGAACCCAAAATGTAGAAATGTGTCTTCATAGGATACCCAAAGGAGACTGTTGGGTACACCTTCTATCACAGATCCGAAGGCAAGACATTCGTTGCTAAGAATGGATCCTTTCTAGAGAAGGAGTTTCTCTCGAAAGAAGTGAGTGGGAGGAAAGTAGAACTTGATGAGGTAACTATACCTGCTCCCTTATTGGATAGTAGTTCATCACAGAAACTAGTTCCTGTGACGCCTACACCAATTAGAGAGGAAGTTAATGATGATGATCATGAAACTTCAGATAATGTTATTACTGAACCTCGTAGATCAACCAGAGTAAGATCCGCACCAGAGTGGTACGGTAATCCTGTTTTGGAAGTCATGTTACTAGACCATGATGAACCTACGAACTATGAAGAAGTGATGGTGAGCCCAGATTCCGCAAAATGGCTTGAGGCCATGAAATCTGAGATGGGATCCATGTATGACAACAAAGTGTGAACTTTGGTTGACTTTCCCGTTGATTGGCAAGCCATTGAGAATAAATGGATCTTCAAGAAGAAGACTGACGCTGACGGTTATGTTACTGTCTATAAAGCTTGACTTGTTGCAAAAGGTTTTCGACAAGTTCAAGGGATTGACTATGATGAGAATTTCTCACCCGTAGCGATGCTTAAGTCTGTCTGAATCATGTTAGCAATTGCCGAATTTTATGATTACGAAATTTGGCAAATGGATGTCAAAACTGCATTCCTGAATGGATTTCTGGAAGAAGAGTTGTATATGATGCAACCAGAAGGTTTTGTCGATCCAAAGGGAGCTAACAAAGTGTGCAAGCTCAAGCGATCCATTTATGGACTGGTACAAGCCTCTCGGAGTTGGAATAAACACTTTGATAGTGTGATCAAAGCATTTGGTTTTACACAGACTTTTGGAGAAGCCTGTATTTACAAGAAAGTGAGTGGGGGCTCTATAGCATTTCTGATATTATATGTGGATGACATATTGTTGATTAGAAATGATATAGAATTTCTGGATAATATAAAGGGATACTTGAATAAGAGTTTTTCAATGAAAGACCTCGGTGAAGCTGCTTATATATTGGGCATCAAGATCTATAGAGATAGATCAAGACGCTTAATTGGACTTTGACAAAGCACATACCTTGACTAAGTTTTGAAGAAGTTCAAAATGGATCAAGCAAAGAAAGGGTTCTTGCCTGTGTTACAAGGTGTGAAGTTGAGTAAGACTCAATGCCCGACCACTGCAGAAGATAGAGAGAAGATGAAAGATGTTCCCTATGCTTCAGCCATAGGCTCGATCATGTATGCAATGCTGTGTACCAGACCTGATGTGTGCCTTGCTATAAGTTTAGCAGGGAGGTACGAAAGTAATCCAGGAGTGGATCACTGGACAGCGGTCAAGAACATCCTAAAATACCTGAAAAGGACTAAGGATATGTTTCTCGTTTATGGATGTGACAAAGAGCTCATTGTAAATGTTTACGTTGATGCAAGCTTTGACACTCATCCGGACGATTCTAAATCACAAACCGGATATGTGTTTACATTGAACGGTGGAGCTGTCAGTTGGTGCAGTTCTAAACAAAGCGTCGTGGGGGGATCTACGTGTGAAGCGGAGTACATAGATGCTTCGGAAGGAGCAAATGAAGGAGTCTGGATGAAGGAGTTCATATCCGATCTAGGTGTCATACCTAGTGCATCGGGTCCAATGAAAATCTTTTGTGACAATACTGGTGCAATTGCCTTGGCGAAGGAATCCAGATTTCACAAGAGAACCAAGCACATTAACAGACGCTTCAATTCCATTCGGGATCTAGTCCAGGTGGGAGACATAGAAATTTTCAAGATACATACGGATCTGAATGTTGCAGACCCGTTGACTAAGTCTCTTCCACGAGCAAAACATGATCAGCACCAAGGCTCCATGGATGTTAGAATCATTACTGTGTAATCTAGATTATTAACTCTAGTGCAAGTGGGAGATTGAAGGAAATATGCCCTAGAGGAAATAATAAAGTTATTATTTATTTCCTTATATCATGATAAATGTTTATTATTCATGCTAGAATTGTATTAACCAGAAACATAATACTTGTGTGAATACATAGACAAACAGAGTGTCACTAGTATGCCTCTACTTGACTAGCTCGTTGATCAAAGATGGTTATGTTTCCTAGCCGTTGACATGAGTTGTCATTTGATTAACATGATAACATCATTGGGAGAACGATGTGATTGACTTGACCCATTCCGTTAGCTTAGCACTCGATCGTTTAGTATGTTGCTATTGCTTTCTTCATGACTTATACATGTTCCTATGAAATGAGATTATGCAACTCCCATTTACCAGAGGAACGCTTTGTGTGCTACCAAACGTCACAACGTAACTGGGTGATTATAAAGGTGCTCTACAGGTGTCTCCGAAGGTACTTGTTGGGTTGGCATATTTCGAGATTAGGATTTGTTACTCCGATTGTTGGAGAGGTATCTCTGGGCCCTCTCGGTAATGCACATCACTTAAGCCTTGCAAGCATTGCAACTAATGAGTTGGTTGCGGGATGATGTATTACAGAACGAGTAAAGAGACTAGCCGGTAACGAGATTGAACTAGGTATTGAGATACCGACGATCGAATCTCGGGCAAGTAACATACTGATGACAAAGGGAACAACGTATGTTGTTATGCGGTCTGACCGATAAAGATCTTCGTAGAATATGTGGGAGCCAATATGAGCACCCAGGTTCCGCTATTGGTTATTGACCGGAGACGTGTCTCGGTCATGTCTACATCGTTCTCGAACCCGTAGGGTCCGCACGCTTAAAGTTTCGATAACGGTTATATTATGAGTTTATGGTTTTTGATGTACCGAAGGTTGTTCGCAGTCCCGGATGTGATCACGAACATGACGAGGAGTCTCGAAATGGTTGATACATGAAGATTGATATATTGGAAGCCTATATTTGGATATCGGAAGTGTTCCGGGTGAAATCGGGATTTTACCGGAGTACCGAGGGGTTACCGGAACCCCCCGGGGGCTTAATGGGCCATAGTGGGCCTTTGTGGAGAAGAGGAGAGGCGGCCAGGGCAGGGCCGCGCGCCCCTCCCCCAAGTCTGAATAGGACAAGGAGAGGGGGGCGGCGCCCCCCTTTCCTTCCTCTCTCCCTCCTCTTTCCCCCTCCACTCCTAATCCAACAAGGAAAAGGGAGGGAGTCCTACTCTCAGTGGGAGTATGACTCCTCCTGGCACCCCCCTCCTGGCCAGCCACACCTCCCCCTTGCTCCTTTATATATGGGGGCAGGGGGCACCCTAGAGACACAACACTTGATCGTTTGATCTTTTAGCCGTGTGTGGTGCCCCCCTCCACCATTGTCCACCTCGATAATACTATAGCGGTGCTTAGGCGAAGCCCTACGTCGGTAGAACATCATCATCGTCACCATGCCGTCGTGCTGACGAAACTCTCCCTCAACGCTCAGCTAGATCGGAGATCGAGGGACGTCATCGGGCTGAACGCGTGCTAAACTCGGAGGTGCCGTACGTTCGGTACTTGATCCGTCGGATCATGAAGACGTACGACTACATCAACCGCGTTGTGCTTACGCTTTCGCTTTCGGTCTACGAGGCTATGTGGACAACACTCTCCCCTCTCATTGCTATGCATCACCATGATCTTGTGTGTGCGTAGGAATTTTTTTGAAATTACTACGTTCCCCAACAGTAATTTAGTAACATGAAAATTTCTACAACCATATTGTCCTCTCTCATAATAATTACATCTAGGATCATAATATAATTTGACCATATAACTATCACATAAAATATTCTCTTCATTATCCACGTACATGCAAAGTTGACACTCTTCCAATATAGTGGGATTATCATCAAATAAAGTCATGACCTTTCCAAGCCCACCGTTATAAAAAAATTCATAAGATTGAACACTCTCCAAATATGTGGGATTATTTTTAGCTAAAGTTGACACTCTTCCAAACCCACTTCTAATATTATCGCAAGCATATTCATCATCATATTTAAACAAATTTTCAAGATCATAAGAATCATCACCCCAATCATGATCATTGCAACAAGTAGTGGACATAGAAAAATTAGCATCCCCAAGCTTGGTGTTTTGCATATTAATTGCACAATTGACATTAATAGAATTTATAGTAAAATCATTCCAATCATGCTTTTCATTCAAGGAGCTATCATGAATCACTTCATAAATTGCTTCATCACAACTTTTAGATTCACGAATCTCAAGCAAAACTTCATAAAGATAATTTAGTGTACTCAACTCACTAGCAATTGGTTTGTCATGATTGGGTCTTTTTAAAATATTAGCAAGTGGATGAGGATCCATATCAAGAAATTTCTAGCAAGCAAAGATGCAAGCAAATAGAAGACACATGGCACACAAGCAAAGAAGAGATCTGACGAGAAAACTGCGAACGAAAAAGAGGGCGAATAAAATGACAAATTCTTGTGTAGTGGGGGAGAGGAAAACGAGAGGCAAATGGAAAATAATGTAAATTGCGAGGAGATGAGATTTGTCATTAGGAACCTAGTATATGTTGAAGATCCTCCCCGGCAACGGCTCCAGAAATTCCTTTTGATGTCGCTTGAAGCTACGTCGGTATTTCCCCAAAGAGGAAGGGATGATGCAGCACAGCGGTGGTAGGTATTTCCCTCAGATATGAAACCAAGGTTATCGAACTAGTAGGAGAACCAAGCAACACAATCTAAACAGCCCCTGCACACAAATAAAAACCACTCGCAACCCTACGTGTTAAAGGGGTTGTCAATCCCTTTCGGGTAACATCGCCAGAAATTGGTGCATGGACGGGAGAAAGTTGTAATAGATTGAATAAATAGATCACAAATAAAGTGCAGCAAACTATTTTTGGTTTTTTGGTTTAGTAGATCTGAAAATAAACGCAAAGGAAAAGTAGATCGCAAAGGCAAATAATATGAGCAAGAGACTCGGGGGCCGTAGGTTTCATTAGTGGCTTCTCTCGAGAAAAATAGCAAACAGTGGGTGAACAAATTACTGTTGGGAAATTGGTAGAACTTCAAATACTCATGACGATATCCAGGCAATGATCATTACATAGGCATCATGTCCAAGATTAGTAGATTGACTCCTGCCTACATCTACAACTATTACTCCACACATCGACCGTTGTCCAGCATGCATCTAGTGTATTAAGTTCATGGAGAAACAGAGTTATGCAATAAGAATGATGACATGATGTAGACAAGATCTATCTATGTAGAGATAGACCCCATCGTTTTATCCTTAGTAGCAACGATGCATACGTGTTGGTTCCCCTTCTGTCACTGGGATCAAGCACCGTAAGATCGAACCCACTACAAATCACCTCTTCCCATTGCAAGATAAATAGATCAAGTTGGCCAAACAAAACCCAAATATCGGAGAAGAAATATGAGGCTATAAGCAATCATGCATAAAAGAGATCAAAGAAACTCAAATACTACCATGAATATAAAAAGAGATAGATCTGATCATAAACTCAAAGTTCATCGATCCCAGCAAACACACCGCAAAAGAGTTACATCATATGGATATCCAAGAGACCATTGTATTGAGAATCAAGAGAGAGAGAGAGAGAGGAAGCCATCTAGCTACCAACTACGAACCCGAAGGTCTACAAAGAACTACTCATGAATCATCGGAGAGGCACCAATGGAGGTCGTGAACCCCATCTGAGATGGTGTCTAGATTGGATCTTGTGGCTCTGGACTCTGCAGCGGCTGGATCAATATTTCGTCAACTCCCCTAGGGTTTTGGGAATATTGGGGTATTTATAGAGCAAAGAGGCGGTCCGGGGGGCACCCGAGGTGGGAACAACCCACCAGGGGGTGCCTAGGCCTCCCGGCGCGCCCTTGTCGGTTGTGCTCCTGGAAAGTAAGGTTTTCTCACCCCTTAGCTTACTTGGATCCAAGCTTTATTTTGAAGAAACAACAACATGAAGCTCGACGCACAACCCGGAACAATGGAGGGGGAGAGCTTCATGCCAGCTTACCCCAACACACCGACCCCTCAAAAACGCCGACCAGAGGTGCATCAGAGCTCAATCTTCCTTTTTCCAAAGGCAGGTCTTATCCGTCAACCACTTAATCCTTCCGACTCAAATTATCAGGGAACCTCTCACTCTTCCTCTGGCGACTCTACCGGGACTCGGATTCCTCTCTTCAAAGTTGCCCCTGGTGAGCATATTTGATTTCTTTGTCTTTAATCACTTTACAAGCTGATATATTAACATCCTCATGTGTCTTATTTTCGATGGTATACCCAAACCAAGATATTGAAGGTAAATAAGCCGGCCGAAGACCCAAAGGTCACCGAGCCAGAGAAACAGACCATATCAGAGGCTTCTCATCAAACTCCTGACGCCACTGCCGATGAACCGCCGCCAGAGACTTTCAACGTCACAGTGGATCCAATGGGTGTTCACCCGCCCAGTGCTAAGCCGCCAAGTCCCACCAAGCCTGTTGAAGAAAATGTTGAAGACATTGTAGTTACTAGGACTGGCTATACAGAACCAAGGAACCCCACTGCCTTAGCAAAGCACAGCGCCAAAGAAGAGTTTTTAGCTGCTGACAAAGGCAAATGGAAATTGGACTTCGAGAGCTATGCCGGTTTTAATGCGAGTGAAATCCATGTTGGCTATTTGAACCGCCTTCATACCAGCCGTGAGATGGAAGCCAGCCTGGTGAATCTGATGAAGGAGTGCTTTGACGTAAGCAACAAAAACCCTTCTCATATGTATCTATGTCAGCCGCCAAGTCTAGAGGATATGAAAGAATTGAAAATGCTATAGACTTAAATGATAGCCCTCTTGCAACTCTTCAAAATTACCATATCTCCATTAGATCCAAATGAGTAGCCCCCAAGGGCCAGCTTAGGCTGAATAGTTAAGCCGAGACTTAAGACCATGTTGTAAAAAATCCAAATATGTTGCCCCCATGAGCCGGCTTAATTTGAAAAAATTGAGCCGGGTCATTAAGTATTTGTTTGAAAAAATGACTTACATTAGCCCCTAAGTGCCAAGTAGAGTACTTGTAATGTGCTTGGGACTTCAAAAGAATGATTATCATAATTTCTAAGTGCTGCTTGATTATCTCTTTTCAGGCTGAATTAAGCATGAAGGAGTCTCAGGTGGTCGATCTGCGGTAGAATATCAATTTGCAACAATCAGAAACTTCAAAGGCCAAATTAGAACTGAAAACCGCCTTGGAAGTATCTGAAAAAATTGAAGACGGACTTCAACACGGAGAGAGCCGGCTGGGAGACCGAGAAATCAGCTCTATTGAAAAGAGTTGAAGATGCTGAAGCCGCTCTTAAGCCGGTGACCAAAGAGTTTTCTGGCTTAAACCGACATGTACACCAGATGACAATCGCCATCTTTGGTAAGTGACATTGCACCACAATCTTGCACCTGTAATTTACTTTTACCCACCTGGTGACTTATCATATGTTTGCGCAAACAGGCCCCAGAAGCTCCCAGCTTGGACAAGACATCTTGGTGAAGCTGAAGGCGGTTTACACCTTGGTGGAACAGCTATCTACAGGCGCTCAACGAACCATAGCGGCCATCTTGCATAGAAAACAGCCACCATCACTCATCACGGAAGTACTGGACAAACTATCTGTCATGCCCCAAAGAATTGAAGAGATTAAGCGATCATCAGCCCGAGCTGGTGCCATCACTGCTTTGAGCCGGGCCAAAGCATGGCAAGCGGAATTAGGCTCGGTTGAAATGGCCACCGGTTGTCCAAGCTTTAAATAGGATGGATTGCCTTTTAACTAAGCAGATTCTACCAAGTGCGTGAAAGAGATGCGACCTTTGGCGAGCAAATTGGCCAAAGAGACTGATTTATCCAAATATCAGGCGGCTTATACGATGGAAAATTCAAAAGTGAACGCGCCGTCTTATGATATTGTGGATCTCATTCCTCTAACACATAAGCATACTTCTGCTACTGATGTTGATCCGTCCACACTTATCAATGATGAAGTTGTGTTCAAAGCCTTAACTGGCATCAAATGGACATCACCTAACTTCCAGACAATGGACGAGGACGAAGAACCGGCACAGGATAACCCGGAGTCTTCAAGTCACCAGGAGCAAAATAACTGATCCAAGGGGCGGCTCTCAGACCGCAGGGTAGAGGTTCTTTGGAAAAAAACTTTTAATCCTTTGGGCTTTTGAAGTCTTGTAATGGGCCAGTTGATACATTGATCTGTCATGCCATCGTGCATGTGGTATCCTTTGCATGTTTAAACCGTCGAGTTTGATATTTATCACCTGCCACTTGTGCGTATAATATTATCAGTTATTTGGATCAGATCAAGCATCATCATACTTCCTGTACACAAGGCAACAACATATGCCCTGGTGGTTTACACCAGGGCAGGTCACAAATATCTTTGAAAAAACCCCTGATATAATAGTATTTGATAAAAAAGACTAAAGGCTATTTAAGCCGGAAATATGTCGGCGACTTAAAGAAGAAAGCAAGTCAGGTTAGAAAACCCTAAATATTCATTCAAATATGAAAAGTCATACCTATAGACTGATGTCATAATGATGCTATAATAATTGTAATCCAACATGGGTATTAACCCGTAAATATGAAGAATCATGACTTGAATTTATTCAAGGCAAATCAACCTGGCGACTTAAAGTCGGCTTATTAGGGCGGAATACTAACCCAATACGCTTAAGTATAAGTCTTAGAATCAAGGCTACATGGCCTTAATTGCGAAAATTATATTAATACGGAAGAAGGATATGAATCCAAAATAATTCAGAAAAAACAGAAATCCAGAAAAACAAGGCTTTCATAGGCCGACAAGCCTAAAACTTCAAGTGCTTTCATGGACCACACAACCACCGTGTTAATTCCTACACACATGTAAGCCGGCCGGCACATGACAAACCGCCATTTTAACTTTAACGAGTTCAGGGTCTTACTTAAAAGATTGACTATCAATAGTACGATGGGTTATTCCAGGATTACCTGGGCGGAGTAACAACGACATACCGGTCGGATAACCCAGAATTTGGTGTTTACACCTGGCATGTAAGCCGATCAAGAGGGTAAGCATACCTATGCTCATTGAGTAGGAAGTGGAGGAAATATGCCCTAGAGGCAATAATAAAGTTGTTATTTATATTTCCTTATATCATGAAAAATGTTTATTATTCATGCTAGAATTGTATTAACCGGAAACTTAGTACATGTGTGAATACATAGACAAACAGAGTGTCCCTAGTATGCTTCTACTTGACTAGCTCGTTAATCAAAGATTAAGTTTCCTAACCATAGACATGTGTTGTCATTTGATGAACGGGATCACATCATTAGAGAATGCTGTGATGGACAAGACCCATTCGTTAGCTTAGCATAATGATCGTTTAGTGTTATTCCTATTGCTTTCTTCATGACTTATACAGGTTCCTCTGACTATGAGATTATGCAACTACCGAATACCGGAGGAACACCTTGTGTGCTATCAAATGTCACAACATAATTGGGTGATTATAAAGATGCTCTGCAGGTGTCTCTGATGGTGTTTGTTGAGTTCGCATAGATTGAGATTAGGATTTGTCACTCCGTGTATCAGAGAGGTATCTCTGGGCCCTCTCAGTAATATAAATCACTATGAGCATTGCAACCAATATGACTAATGAGTTAGTTACGGGATGATGCATTACAGAACGAGTAAAGAGACTGACCGGTAACGAGATTGAACTAGGTATGATGATACCGACGATTGAATCTCGGGCAAGTAACATACAGATGACAAAGGGAATGACGTATGTTGTTATGCGGTTTGACCGATAAAGATCTTCGTAGAATATGTAGGAGCCAATATGAGCATCCAGGTTCCGCTACTAGTTATTGACCGAAGATGTGTCTCAATCATGTCTAGATAGTTCTCGAACCCGTAGGGTCCGCATGCTTAACGTTCGATGATGATTTGTATTATGAGTTATGTGATTTGATGACTGAAGTTTGTTCGGAGTCCCGAATGAGATCACAGACATGACGAGGAGTCTCGAAATGGTTGAGAGGTGAAGATTCATATATTGGAAGGTTGCATTTGGAGATCAGAATGGTTCCGAGTAGTTCGGGCATTTTTCTGGAGTACCGGGAGGTTACCGGAACCCCCCGGGGAAGTTAATGGGCCTTAGTGGGCTTTAGTGGAGAGAGAGAGAAGGGCCCCGAGGTGGCGCGGCCCCTTCCTTCCTTTCCCTTCGGTGGAAGAAAGGAAAGGGGGGGCGAATCCTACTTGGACTAGGAGTCCAAGTAGGACTCCCTCCTGGCGCGCCCAACCTGGCCGGCCTCCTCTCTCCCTCTCTCCTTTATATACGTGGCCAGGGGGTACCCCAATAGCACAAAAAATAATCCCTTAGCCATGTGCGGTGCCCCCCTACATAGTTCAACACCTCGGTCATATTTTCATAGTGCTTAGGTGAAGCCCTGCGCCGGTAACTTCATCATCACCGTCACCACGCCATCGTGCTAACGGAACTCTCCCTTGCCCTCAACTGGATCAAGAGCTCGAGGGACTTCATCCTGCTGAACGTGTGCTGAACACGGAGGTGCCATATGTTCGGTGCCTGGATCGGTTGGATCGTGAAGACGTTCG
The DNA here is from genome assembly GCF_056163025.1 of Triticum urartu. Taxonomy (NCBI): domain Eukaryota; kingdom Viridiplantae; phylum Streptophyta; class Magnoliopsida; order Poales; family Poaceae; genus Triticum; species Triticum urartu. The sequence continues at coordinate 307,725,652 of NC_141874.1, forward strand.
ACTACATCAACCGCGTTACTAAACGCTTCCGCTTTCGGTCTATGAGGGGACGTGGACACACTCTCCCTCTCGTTGCTATGCATCTCCTAGTTAGATCTTTCATGATCGTAGGAATGTTTATGAATTACTACGTTCCCCAACAATGGCATCCGAGCTAGGTCTATGCGTAGATGTTATATGCACGAGTAGAACACAAAGTGTTGTGGGCGATAATAGTCATACTGCTTACCACCAACGTCTTACTTTGATTTGGCGGTATTGTTGGATGAAGCGGCTCGGACCGACATTACATGACCACGTTCATGAGACTGGTTCTACCGACGTGCTTCGCACACAGGTGGCTGGCGGGTGTCTGTTTCTCTAACTTTAGTTGAATCGAGTTTGACTACGGCCGGTCCTTGTTGAAGATTAAAACAACACACTTGACGAAAAATCATTGTGGTTTTGATGCGTAGGTAAGAACGGTTCTTGCTAGAAGCCCGTAGCAGCCACGTAAAACTTGCAACAACAAAGTAGAGGATGTCTAACTTGTTTTTGCAGGGCATGTTGTGATGTGATATGGTCAAGACGTGATGAGATATAAATTGTTGTATGAGATGATCATGTTTTGGAAAAGTTATCGACAACTGGTAGGAGCCTTATGGTTGTCGCTTTATTGTATGATATGCAATCGCCATGTAATTTCTTTACTTTATCACTAAGCTGTAGTGATAGTTGTAGAAGCAATAGTTGGTGAGACGACAATGATGCTAGGATGGAGATCAAGGTGTCAAGCCGGTGATGATGGATGTCATGACGGTGCTTTGGAGATGGAGATCAAAGGCACAAGATGATGATGGCCATATCATGTCACATATTTTGATTGCACGTGATGTTTATCCTTTATTGCATCTTATTTTTCTAGTACGGCAGTAGCATTATAAGATGACCCCTCACTAAATTTCAATGTAGAAGTGTTCTTCCTGAGTATGCATCGTTGCTATAGTTTGTCGTGCCGAGACACCGCGTGATGATCGGGTGTGAGAAGCTCTACGTTCACATACAATGGGTGCAAGCCAGTTTGGACATGCAGAATACTCGGGTTAAACATGATGAGCCTAGCATATGTAGATATGGCCTCGGAACACTGAGACCGAAAGGTCGAACGTGAATCATATTGTACATATGATCAATATAGTGATGTTCACCATTGAAAACTACTCCATCTCACGTGATGATCAGACATGGTTTAGTTGATATGGATGACGTGATCATTTAGATGACTAGAGGGATGTCTATCTAAGTGGCAGTTCTTAAGTAATATGATTAGTTGAATTTTAATTATCGTGAACTTAGTACCTGATTGTATTTGCATGTCTATGTTGTTGTAGATCAATGGCCCGTGCTACCATTCCCTTGAATTTTAATGCGTTCCTAGAGAAAGCTAAGTTGAAAGATGATGGTAGCAACTACATGGATTGGGTTCGTAACTTGAGGATTATCCTCATTGCTACATAGAAGAATTACGTCCTGGAAGCACTACTAGGTGCAAGACCCACTTCAGGAGCAACTCCGGACATTATGAATGTCTAGCAGAGCAAAGCTGATGAATACTTGATAGTTCAGTGTGCCATGCTTTACGGCTTAGAATCGGTACTTCAAAGATGTTTTGAACGTCATGGAGCATATTAGATGTTCTAGGTGTTGAAGTTAATATTTCAAGCAAATTGTAACATCCCAAAATTTCAATTTGGAATGTTATACATTAGATCATCATTGCATACCATATTTTATTTTTGAATTTTGGTTGATCCTAGAAATTCTACACAACTCAATGACCCACGGAGAGAGTTGGGGATTTCGTTATTTTCATATTTGAGTTTTCTCAAATTTTGAGAATAGGATCATTTGATTTTAATTATTTTATCATCAATTATTTCTATTACAAAAATATGAGAGAGGGAATAAAATGACTTTCCCAAAATAAAGAAATATTGAGAATTTAATAATAAAATCAAATAGGATTTTATTTCAGAGTTTTTCGGTGTTTTATTTGAATTTAGGAAAAATGTGCGTTTTTCAAAATTGCATTTAGGTCCCAAATAAATATTCACCTTGTGCGGCTTGATTTTAGAAGCCCGTGAAAATTTATTTCGGAATTTTTGGAGTCTGTTTAGTATTTCTTTTTATTTTTCTTCCGAGCGGAATAAAGAAATGAACCGACCTACGGGCCGTGTCCGGATAGGACTCCGGCCCGAGGTGGCCTTTAAAAGCCGGCCCAGCCCCCCCGGGAGAAACCCTAGCCGCCCAGCCCCTAGCCACCGCTACCACCCGCTCCTGCACCGCCGCTGCCGCCGCCGAGGTTCGCCGCGCCTCGACTTCCGTGCCATCGATTTTTTTTAAAAAAATTAGATCGGTTTTCGTCGGTTTTTCGCCGGTTTTTTTAGTTTCGATTTTTTTAATAGATCAGTTTTTCCGGTTTATTTAAATAGCGAGTGTTCGTCCGTTCGTTCGTTCTAGCGAACGTTCGTCATTTTTCTTTTTCTCGGATTAAATCCGCGATTTTTCTGATCGCGATTCCTGATCTGATTTTATTTTTAGTATAACTTTTCGCTCGTTTATCGGAATCAGGCGATTCAAGTGCCTAGAGTTTTGTCTCGAAACCCGCTATCCGTTTAACCAACTTAAACAAGATTTTTCTACTGTAAAATTTGCCCTAGATCCAGATTAGTAGAACGAAGTTGTTTTCTTTCGCTGTTTGACTTTCGTTGCTTCGTTCGATTTGATTCTTTTTGCCAACCGGAGTTCTTAAGTTGAACCTTCTGGTTAGATCTCTTATTTTACCTTTACCTGTGCATTAGATGAGTACTTATTGTATGCTTGTTTGTTTGTCTGCGATAGAATACCCGGAGTGCGCCGCCTGTTACTTCGAATCTCTAGGTTTCGCGGATCATCAGCAAGGCAAGTAACACTTTGATCATACCTTTCCTACTACCCAGTTTTACTGCATTAGATCAATCCTCAAACATTGCATGATTAGGATCTAATTAAATTGTGGGATGGGAAGTAGATGAGGTAGTACCTATTACCTGTTTATTAACAAACCTTTGGGAGTTACTTCTACGTTTGCTTATTATGCCATGCTATGCTAGTAGACGTGGATTGGGTGAGTGATATCCATGACAGATGTGAGTTTTGTTAATTAATGGTTATCTAAGGTGGCAACTTAAACACACATCTGGGTGGATTGAGGCACCTGGGTATTCCAGGACTTGCATGTTTTCTTTTGGACCGCCACCCAGGCTCAAAGGGATCATGAGACTATTCATACTAGAAACTTCCGTGTGCAGCCACAAGCTATTATGGGCTCTAGCATAGCTTACTAAGTCGTGCGAACTCTTACAGTGGTAGACTAGCAGATGTAGGGGATGTAGGTGGTACGGTCTACCCGATCGTAAGGTGCTAGCGCTTCTGAAAGACTATGTCTCGGTCATCCGTCTTCTCAAACACCATGTAGTGCGAGAAACCAAACGGAGGCGATCGAGTCTTGTGTGGAAAAGTGCGCAAACCTCTGCAGAGTGTAATAAACTAATCATGGTTAGCTGTGTCCCCGGTTATGGACATCTTGAGTATCTAGTACCTGGATTATCATGTGAATCTCAACATGTTACTCTAAATTAATTTTGTTGGGTTATTTTGATGGTGCTTAATTGGGATTGAGGATGCTGTCAACCATTCTCAATGTTTAACAACTACCATGATAGTTAAATAAATTTTATTTCTTTGAAGTAGGGAAAAATTGGCTTTATGCAAAACTGTAACCATAGAGCTTTCCACCAGCCAAATATGCATATAGTATAGCTGTTTCATTCCATTACTCTCTATGTGTTACATTGCCAGCATATTCCATGTGCTGACCCGTTTCGGGCTGCAACGTTAATGTTGCAGACTTTTCAAACGACGAATAAGGTGTTTTTAGGTCGTGTTTCTGTACTCAGTGATGCCGTTGGAGTTGATGGACTCACTTATCTTCCAAGCCTTCCGCTGTTATCGTTATTAGATGGCCTTAAGCCATATTTATTGTATTAAGTTCTCTTTTGAGACACTCGATGTAATAAGTGTGTGATTGCTACTCTGCTATAAATCCTTCGAGTACTGTGTGGTGTCAGCATTACTGATCCAGGGATGACACCGGAGCACAGAGATCAGACTGTTTGATGTCTGGTCGCTACAGAGATGGTATCAGAGCACACGCTGACTGTAGGACACGACCACTAAGCTAAAAGACCTAAATCACTATTCCACTCTCTTCTCTTCTGACCTCTCATCTTTTCTACTCTTTTAGGATGGCGGATGCAAGGAACAAGTTCACGCAACCAGATGAAGATACACCCTTTGGACGACACTTGAAGGAAGTCACTAGATACCTGAACATAGGAGTACCAAGCTTCACCGGAACCTACAACGCCACTTTACCTGAAGAAGAGCGCTGGATGATTCAAGTTCAAGTTCCAGGAAGGACGTTCATGCCAGTCACTGAGCCCATAGAGTTTTCTTTTGATACACCAACTTGGAGTCTAGGATAGAGCATGGCAACTCACATCGCCATGGGACGCATTGGAGAAGTCTACTGCAATGACCGCAAGGATACTATCTACCAGATTTGTGGGCGCCGAGATGAACACTGGGAGATGATCAGCACCAGGAAGGATAGATCAATCGCAGCTTTTATCCAGGAGCTAAACCAGCACATTCGATGGCAGGAGAACCAGATGTGCGCCGACATGATAGATCTGAAGAAGGCTAAGACTAGAATCAAGGAACTGGAGGAAGAACTCAAGGCTACACGTGAAGATTATGAAGAGGAAATTGAAGTATTGGTGGAGAAGAATGACGACCTGATCAAGAAGATTGGAATATTTATGGGAGGCCCTACGCCAGTAGTGGAAGACGAAGAACCCAAGAAGATTAGCCCGGAAGGCTACATCATCATCGACGACACCGATTCGGATCCAGATAGTAGCGATGATGACTATGTTGATGAAGCTGGAGCAGATGTCATGGAGTCTGTAACCGAAGAATATTTCTAGTAGACCACCTCATCAGTAGTAGTAGTCCACCATGTAAATATAGTAGTCCAAGCACTTTTGCGATAGATAGATCGATTGTATGCCCTTGTTTGATTGAATGAAGTGAATTGTTTGCTTTTGCCTCATGTGCATATGGGTAGTGTTTTCTCTTTAGACCCCCTCTATTCTTACATCTCATCTTTTCTAAACCCTCAGATGCCTCCGAGACGTGACCCTAGATTTGCCTTTCCACCGGAGCTCACCCAGTTGATCCAGTAGCAAAACACATTGATGCAGTTGCTAGTCCAGAATCAGAATCAAGGGAACAACAACAACAACCCACCCACCACCGCCACCACCTGTTGACCACTTAGCCCGTTTTCTTAGGCTGAATCCGCCGGTGTTTTCCAGTAGCACCGAGCCAATAGTAGCAGATGATTGGCTCCGCAAGACAAGTAGGGAGTTGACCACAGCAGGATGCACAGATGCGGAAAAAGTGAAGTTTGCCGCACATTAGTTAGAAGGACCCGCAGCATCATGGTGGGAAAATTTCACAGCCACTTTTCCAGTCGACACTGTCACATGGGACCAGTTTCAGCAGGCTTTTCGTACTGCACATGTTTCAGCAGGAGCTATGGCCATGAAGAAGCGTGAGTTTCGCAACTTGCGCCAAGGAGGATGGACAGTTGGCCAGTATGTGGAGGACTTTAGTAAGTTAGCACGTTATGCCCCAGATGACGTCGCTACGGATGTAGCTAAGCAGGAGAAGTTTCTGGAAGGACTGAATGATGAGTTGAGCATGCAGTTGATGGTAGCAACCTTCAACAACTACCAGGAGTTGGTAGACCGTGCTCTTATGATTGAAGGGAAGCAGCCGCAAATTGAGAATCGCAAGAGGAAGTATGGACAAGGAAAGTATAGTTCTGGAGCTCAGCAGAAGCCATGTTTTACCCCTAGACCAGGAGGACATTTTCAGCATATCCATGGAGGAGGTAGCTTGCACAATCACAATGGCACCAGGAATGGTAATGGGAATGGAGGAAGCAACAGCCAGAATCGCACCAACCCATCAACCCCAGCCAAGAAGGACCTGAGCCAAGTCACTCGCTTTAAGTGTTCGAAGACCGGACATTATGCCAATGAATGCCCTGAAATACAAAATGGAAATGGCAATGGAAGCTCTGGGAAGAAGCCGAACCCTTTCAATAGGGGACAGGTGAACCACGTTAGCGTGGAGGAGGTTGAAGCTCAGCCTGTTGCAGTAATAGGTAAGTTTTTGGTTAAGTCATTTACTGCACTCGTTCTTTTTGATACTGGTGCATCGCATTCATACATATCAATGGGATTTGTGGATAAGCCCTTTCAATAGGGGACAGGTGAACCACGTTAGCGTGGAGGAGGTTGAAGCTCAGCCTGTTGCAGTAATAGGTAAGTTTTTGGTTAAGTCATTTACTGCACTCGTTCTTTTTGATACTGGTGCATCGCATTCATACATATCAATGGGATTTGTGGATAAGTATAACCTATCAACCCAAGCCCTTAGGTCACCCATGTTAGTAACCTCGCCTGGAGCAGAGTATGTGGCTAGCCTATGGTGTGATCGGTTACCATTAAGGATTGGTAACTATGTTTTTCCCTCAGACCTAATAGTATTGGAATCCCAAGGATTGGATGTGATATTAGGCATGGATTGGTTATCAAAGTATGAAGGGAATATTGAATGCGCTAGTAAGTCAATTTTGCTTACCACCCCAGAAGGGAGAAGGATCAAGTATGTATCTCGGCATGTGCCAAAGAGGACTCAAGTAAATTGCCTAACAGGAGTTGTGCAGGAGGAAGTACCAGTGGTAAGGGATTTCCCTGAAGTATTTCCAGAGGAGTTGCCAGGCATGCCACCGGATAGAGATATTGAGTTTTTGATTAAGCTATTGCCAGGCACCGGGCCAATATCAAAGAGACCATATAGGATGCCAGCAAAGGATTTGGTGGAAATTAAGAAGCAGATTAAGGAGTTACTAGATAAGGGATATATCCGCCCAAGTTCTTTGCCTTGGGGATCGCCAGTACTTCTCATGGAGAAGAAGGATGGATCGTTAAGGATGGTTGTTGATTATCGAGGATTGAACGAAGTAACGATCAAGAACAAGTACCCACTACCAATGATTAATGATCTGTTTGATCGATTGCAAGGAGCTAAAGTATTTTCCAAGATCGATCTGCGATCAGGATACCACCAGTTGAAGATTCGAGAATAGGATATTCCCAAGACAACTTTTACCACCAGGTATGGGCTGTATGAGTATACTGTTATGTCATTTGGTCTGACTAACGCACCTGCCTATTTTATGAACATGATGAACAAAGCGTTTACGGAATTTTTGGATAAGTTCGTCGTAGTGTTCATTGATGATATCCTGGTTTATTTGAAGAATGAAGAGGAACATAAGGAGCATTTGCGTTTGGTACTTGGAAAGCTCAGAGAACATCAATTATATGCCAATTTCAGCAAATGTGAGTTTTGGTTGAAGGAAGTAGGATTTCTCGGACACGTTATATCCGGAGAAGGAATAGCAGTAGATCCCGCTAAAGTTGATACCGTGACCAAGAGGGAAGTCCCAACAATAGTTGGAGAGATCCGGAGTTTTCTTGGACTCGCAGGATACTATCGGAGATTTATTGAGAATTTCTCAAAGATTGCGAAGCCTATGACTGAGTTGTTGAAGAAAGATACCAAGTTCATATGGACATAGGAATGTGAGGCTAGTTTCCAGGAGTTGAAGAAACGTTTGGTTACCTCACCAGTGTTGATTTTGCTAGACCAGACCAAAGATTATGAGGTGTATTGTGACGCTTCACGTCGAGGACTTGGAGCAGTGCTTATGCAGGAAGGGAGAGTTGTTTCATATGCCTCAAGACAACTGAAACCTCATGAGTTGAATTATGCTACGCATGATTTGGAGTTAGCATCCGTAGTGCATGCTTTAAAAACATGGAGGCATTTCCTCATTGGAAACCATTGTGAGGTGTCCACGGATCATAAGAGTTTGAAGTACATTTTCACACAGAAGGAGTTGAATCTCAGACAAATGAGATGGCTGCAACTCATCAAGGATTATGATATGAGATTGCATTATCATCCCGGAAAAGCTAATGTAGTAGCTGACGCATTAAGCCGTAAGAGCCATGTCAATACGTTGATGACGGGAGAAGTACCCAAGGAGCTAGCAGAAAATCTATGTGAACTATGTTTGGAAATAGTTCCGAGAGGCCATGTAGCAGCATTGGAGATTCAGTCAACTTTGATGGATAGAATCAGAGAAGCCCAGAAGACCAACAAAGAGATTGCCGCTATTAAGGTGAAACTGAGCAAAGGAAAGGCTAAAGGATTTCGTGAGGATGAGCACGATACCCTATGGTTTGAAAACCGCGTTTACGTGCCCAATGACCCCGAGATCAGGAAGTTGATTTTGCAAGAGGCACACGACTCACCGTATTCGATTCACCCAGGAAATACCAAGATGTATTTGGATTTGAAAGATATTTTCTGGTGGACCGGAATGAAGAAGGATATTGCGGAGTATGTAGCAGTTTGTGATGTATGTCAGAGAGTAAAGGCAGAGCATCAGAAGCCAGCAGGATTGTTACAACCATTGCCGATACCCGAATGGAAGTGGGATAAGCTAGGCATGGGTTTTATCACGGGATTACCCAAGACTCGTTCAGGCTATGACTCGATTTGGGTTGTAGTTGATCGATTAACGAAGGTAGCTCATTTTATCCCAGTAAAGACCACTTACACCAGTGCTAAGTTGGCAAAGGTATACATGACTAGGATCGTATGTCTGCATGGAGTTCCAAGGAGTATCATATCAGATAGAGGAACCCAGTTTACCTCAAAGTTCTAGAAGCAGTTGCACGAGACTTTGGGTACCAAGCTAGAATTCAGTACAGCTTTTCATCCACAGACAGATGGACAGACCGAGAGAGTCAATCAGATTTTGGAGGATATGCTGAGAGCTTGTGCGCTAGATTACGGATCTAGTTGGGACGATAATTTGCCATATGCAGAGTTCTCTTACAACAACAGTTACCAAGCCAGTTTAAAGATGGCCCCTTTCGAAGCCTTGTACGGAAGGAGGTGCAGGACACCGTTGTCATGGGACGAAGTTGGAGACCGCCAGTTGTTTGGACCTGACTTGACTAAAGAGTCTGAACAGAAGGTGAAGTTGATTCGTGATAGGCTCAAGGTAGCCCAGTCAAGACAGAAAAGTTATGCAGATTCTAAACGCAAGGAGACAGTTTACGAAGTCGGAGATAGAGCTTATCTTCGAGTATCTCCACTTCGGGGAACAAAGCGTTTTGGAGTTAAAGGGAAGTTAGCACCACGATTTGTAGGACCATATCGAGTTTTGGAGCGTATGGGAGAAGTGGCCTACAAGTTGGAATTGCCTGAAGAATTGTCAGGAGTTCATGATGTGTTCCACGTTTCTCAGTTAAAGAAATGTCACGCGGAGATGGCTGACATACTGTTGAGAGACACAGTGCCCTTAGAAACTATTCAGTTGGATAACGATTTGACCTACGAGGAGAAGCCAATTAAGATCCTCGAGTTTGCCAGCCGAGTTACCCGTAGCAAGGTTATCAAGTTTTGCAAAGTTCAGTGGAGCCACCACACAGAGGATGAAGCCACCTAGGAGCGAGAGGAGGATTTGCTCAAGGACCACCCTCACCTATTTTCTAGCCAACCCGAATCTCGAGGGCGAGATTCATCTTAAGGGGGGTAGGTCTGTAACATCCCAAATTTTCAATTTGGAATGTTATACATTAGATCATCATTGCATACCATATTTTATTTTGGCATTTTGGTTGATCCTAGAAATTCTACGCAACTCAATGACCCACGGAGAGAGTTGGGGATTTCGTTATTTTCATATTTGAGTTTTCTCAAATTTTGAGAATAGGATCATTTGATTTTAATTATTTTATCATCAATTATTTCTATTACAAAAATATGAGAGAGGGAATAAAATGACTTTCCCAAAATAAAGAAATATTGAGGATTTAATAATAAAATCAAATAGGATTTTATTTCAGAGTTTTTCGGTGTTTTATTTGAATTTAGGAAAAATGTGCGTTTTTCAAAATTGCATAATAATAAAAAAACGAACCGACCTACGGGCCGTGTCCGGATAGGACTCCGACCCGAGGTGGCCTTTAAAAGCCGGCCCAGCCCCCCCGGGAGAAACCTTAGCCGCCCAGCCCCTAGCCGCCGCGACCGCCGGACGCCGAGGTTCGCCGCGCCTCGACTTCCGTGCCATCGGTTTTTTTTTAAAAAAATTAGATCGGTTTTCGTCGGTTTTTCGCCGGTTTTTTTAGTTTCGGTTTTTTTAATAGATCGGTTTTTCCGGTTTATTTAAATAGCGAGCGTTCGTCCGTTGGTTCGTTCTAGCGAACGTTCGTCGTTTATCTTTTTCTCGGATTAAATCCGCGATTTTTCTGATCACGATTCCTGATCCGATTTTCTTTTTAGTATAACTTTTCGCTCGTTTATCGGAATCAGGCGATTCAAGCGCCTAGAGTTTCGTCTCGAAACCCTCTATCCATTTAACCAACTTACACAAGATTTTTCCACTGTAAAATTTGCCCTAGATCCAGATTAGTAGAATGAAGTTGTTTTCTTTCGCCGTTTGACTTTCGTTGCTTCGTTCGATTTGATTCTTTTTGCCAACCGGAGTTCTTAAGTTGAACCTTCTGGTTAGACCTCTTATTTGACTTTTACCTGTGCATTAGATGAGTACTTATTGTATGCTTGTTTGTTTGTCTGCGATAGAATACCCGGAGTGCGTCGCCTGTTACTTCGAATCTCTAGGTTTCGCGGATCATCAGCAAGGAAAGTAACACTTTGATCATACCTTTCCTACTACCCAGTTATATTGCATTAGATCAATCCTCAAACATTGCATGATTAGGATCTAATTAAATTGTGGGATGGGAAGTAGATGAGGTAGTACCTATTACCTGTTTATTAACAAACCTTTGGGAGTTACTTCTACGTTTGCTTATTATGCCATGCTATGCTAGTAGACGTGGATTGGGTGAGTGATATCCATGACAGATGTGAGTTTTGTTAATTAATGGTTATCTAAGGTGGCAACTTAAACACACATCTGGGTGGATTGAGGCACCTGGGTATTCCAGGACTTGCATGTTTTCTTTTGGACCGCCACCCAGGCTCAAAGGGATCATGAGACTATTCATACTAGAAACTTCCGTGTGCAGCCACAAGCTATTATGGGCTCTAGCATAGCTTACTAAGTCGTGCGAACTCTTACAGTGGTAGACTAGCAGATGTAGGGGATGTAGGTGGTACGGTCTACCCGATCGTAAGGTGCTAGCGCTTCTGAAAGACTATGTCTCGGTCATCCGTCTTCTCAAACACCACGCAGTGCGAGAAACCAAATGGAGGCGATTGAGTCTTGTGGGGAAAAGTGCGCAAACCTCTACAGAGTGTAATAAACTAATCATGGTTAGCTGTGTCCCCGGTTATGGACATCTTGAGTATCTAGTACCTGGATTATCATGTGAATCTCAACATGTTACTCTAAATTAATTTTGTTGGGTTATGTTTAATGATGATGCTTAATTGGGGTTGAGCATGCTGTCAACCATTCTCAATGTTTTAACAACTACCATGATAGTTAAATAAATTTTATTTCTTTGAAGTAGGGAAAAATTGGCTTTACGCAAAACTGTAACCATAGAGCTTTCCACCAGCCAAATATGCATATAGTATAGCTGTTTCATTCCATTACTCTCTATGTGTTACATTGCCAGCATATTCCATGTGCTGACCCATTTCGGGCTGCAACGTTAATGTTGCAGTCTTTTCAGACGACAAATAAGGAGTTTTTAGGTCGTGGTTCTGTACTCAGTGATGCCGTTGGAGTTGATGGACTCACTTATCTTCCAAGCCTTCCGCTGTTATCGTTATTAGATGTCATTAAGCCATATTTATTGTATTAAGTTCTCTTTTGAGACACTCGATGTAATAAGTGTGTGATTGCTACTCTGCTATAAATCCTTCGAGTACTATGTGGTGTCAGCATTACTGATCCAGGGATGACACCGGAGCATAGAGATCAGACTGTTTGAGATCTGGTCGCTACACAAATGCCCGAGTTGAGAGATATGAAGTCTCCAACAAGGTCTGTAGCTGCAAAATGGAGGAGAATAGTTCTGTCAGTGAACACATACTCAGAATATCTAGGTACCACAACCACTTGACTCAACTGGGAGTTAATCTTCATGATGATAGTGTCATTGACAGAGTTCTTCAATCACTACCACAAAGCTACAAAGTCTTCATGATGAACTATAATATGCAAGGGATGGAGAAGACTATTCCCGAGCTCTTGGCAATGCTAAAGGTTGCGGAGGTAGAAATCAAGAAGGAGCATCAAGTGTTGATGGTTAACAAGACCACTAGTTTCAAGAATAAGGGCAAAGGGAAGAAGGGGAACTTCAAGAAGAACAGCAAGCCAGTTGCTACTCAAGGGAAGAAACCCAAATCTGGACCTAAGCTTGAGACTGAGTGCTTTTACTGCAAAGGGACTGGTCACTGGAAGCGGAATGGCCCCAAGTATTTGGTGGATAAGAAGGATGGCAAAGTGAAATGTATATTTGATATTGATGTGTACCTTACTAATGCTCGTATTAGCGCCTGGGTATTCGATATTGGTTCTGTTGCTCATATTTGCAACTCAAAACAGGGGCTACGGATTAAACGAAGATTGGCTAAGGACGAGGTGACAATGCGCGTGGGAAATGGTTCCATAGTCGATGTGATCGCCGTCGGCACGCTACCTCTACATCTACCGTCGGGATTAGTTTTAGACCTAAGTAATTCTTATTTGGTGCCAACATTAAGCATGAACATTATATCTGGTTCTTGTTTAATGCGAGATGGTTATTCATTTAAATCAGAGAATAATGGTTGTTCTATTTACATGAGTAATATCTTTTATGGTCATGCACCCTTGATGAGTGGTCTATTTTTGTTGAATCTCGATTGTAGTGATACACATATTCATAATATTGAAGCCAAAAGATGCAAGGTTAATAATGATAGTGCAACTAATTTGTGGAACTACCGTTTAGGTCATATTGGTATAAAGAGCATGAAGAAACTCCATGCTGATGGGCTTTTGGAATCACTTGATTACGAATCACTTGATGCTTGCAAACTATGCCTCATGGGCAAGATGACTAAGACTCCATTCTCTGGAACAATGGAGCGAGCAACTGACTTATTGGAAATAATACATAGTGATGTATGTGGTCCGATGAGTGTTGAGGCTCGCGGTGGGTATCATTATATTCTGACGTTGACAGATGATTTGAGGAGATGTGGGTATATCTACTTAATGAAACATAAGTCTGAAACATTTGAAAAGTTCAAAGAATTTCAAAGTGAACTGGAAAATCATCGTAACAAGAAAATAAAGTTTCTACGATCTCATCGTTGAGGTGAATATTTGAGCTATGAGTTTGCTCTTCATTTGAAACAATGTGGAATAGTGTCGCAACTCACGCCACCTGGAACACCACAGCGTAATGGTGTGTGTCCGAATGTCGTAACCGTACTTTTTTAGATATGGTGTGATCTATGATGTCTCTTACTAATTTACCACTATCGTTTTTGGGTTATGCTTTTGAAATAGCTGCATTCACGTTAAATAGGGCACCATCTAAATCCGTTGAGATGAGACCATATGAATTGTGGTTTGGCAAGAAACCGAAGCTGTCGTTTCTTAAAGTTTGGGGCCGCGATGCTTATGTGAAAAAGCTTCAACCTGATAAGCTTGAACCCAAATCGGAGAAATGTGTCTTCATAGGATAACCAAAGGAGACTGTTGGGTACACCATCTATCATAGATCCAAAGGCAAGATATTCGTTGCTAAGAATGGATCCTTTCTAGAGAAGGAGTTTCTCTTGAAAGAAGTGAGTGGGAGGAAAGTAGAACTTGATGAGGTAATTGTACCTTCTCCCGAATTGGAAAGTAGTTCATCACATAAATCAGTTCCGGTGATTCCAACACCAATTAGTGAGGAAGTAAATGATGATGATCATGAAAATTCAGATCAAGTTACTACCGAACCTCAAAGGTCAATCAGATTACGATCCGCACCAAAGTGGTACATTAATCTTGTTCTGGAGGTCATGTTACTTGACCATGACAAATCTATGAACCATGAGGAAGCGATGATGAGCCCAGATTCCATGAAATGGCTTGAGGCCTTGAAATATGAGATGGGATCCATGTATGAGAACAAAGTGTGGACTTTGGTTGACATGCTCGATGATCAGCAAGCAATAGAGTATAAATGGATCTTCAAGAAGAAGACTGACACTGACGGTAATGTTACTTTCTACAAAGCTCAACTTGTTGCGAAAGGTTTTCGACAAGTTCAAGGAGTTGACTATGATGAGATCTTCTCACCCATAGCGATGCTTAAGTCTGTTCGAATCATGTTAGAAATTGCCGCATTTTATGATTATGAAATTTGGCAAATGGATGTCAAAACTACATTCCTTAATGGATATCTTAAAGAAGAGTTGTATATGATGCAACCAGAAGGTTTTGTCGATCCTAAAGGTGCTAGCAAAGTGTGCAAGCTCCAGCGATCTATCTATGAACTGGTGCAAGCCTCTCGGAGTTGGAATATACGCTTTGATAGTGTGATCAAATTATATGGTTTTATACAGACTTTTGGAGAAGCCTGTATTTACAAGAAAGTGAGTGAGAACTGTGTAGCATTTCTAATGTTATATGTGGAAGACATATTATTGATTGGAGATAATACAGAATTTCTGGATAGCATAAAAGGATACTTGAATAAGAATTTTTCAACGAAAGACCTCGGTGAAGCTGCTTATATATTGGGCATCAAGATCTATAGAGATAGATTAAGACGCTTAATTGGACTTTCACAAAGCACATACCTTGATAAAGTTTTGAAGAAGTTCAAAATGGATCAGTCAAAGAAAGGGTTCTTGCTTGTGTTACAAGGTGCGAAGTTGAGTCAGACTCAATGCCAGACCACTGCAGAAGATAGAGAGAAAATGAAAGTCATTCCCTAGGCCTCAGCCATAGGTTCTATGATGTATGCAATGCTGTGTACCAGACCTGATGTGTGCCTTGCTATAAGTTTAGCAGGGGGGTACCAAAGTAATCCAGGAGTGGATCACTGGACATCAGTCAAGAACATCCTTAAATACCTGAAAAGGACTACGGATATATTTCTCGTTTATGGAGGTGACAAAGAGCTCGTCGTAAATGGTTTCATTGATGCAAACTTTGACACTGATTCAGATGACTCTAAGTCACAAACCGGATACGTATTTATATTGAATGGTGGAGTTGTCAGTTAGTGCAGTTCCAAGCAGAGCATCGTGACGGGATCTACATGTGAAGCAGAGTACATAGCTGCTTCAGAAGTAGCAAAAGAAGGAGTCTGGATCAAGGAGTTCATATCCGATCTAGGTGTAATACCTGGTGCATCGGGTCCAATGAAAATCTTTTGTGACTGTTCACACACGAACACGTCACCGTGTACCTCCAATGCCGAGGGTGATGCACCGCAGCTCACGTCGAAGGAGACTCAACCGGAAGCGTGGTATGCAGGCAATCCGGCGGGCGCTTTTGAAGACCCGAAACCCCGCATGCCCGGGAGGGACCCCGTCTGGACATGTGGCGGCTATGGGATGCCCTAGGTCGATCTGATCGCCCCTAGGGCCTCGAGGTTCGCCGCCCTGCAACAAGAAGAACAGACGAAGAACGAGGAAGAATAAGAACTAGGGTTAGGAAGAAAAGATAAAAGATAAAAAGTGGTAGATGATTTTATCGATTGTGTGTTGTTTCAATCGGCCGTCACCCCAACATATATAAGAGGAGGCTGGACTTCCCGTACAAGCAAAAGAATCATTTCGGCTTTCCTTACAAGAAAATTATATCAATTCACGTCCAAAACCCTAGTCAAATTCGGATTGGTTTATCCGAACTTTCCAAAACTGTTCGGTTTAAACTAGCTGTACCTTGTGAGTCTTTTTTGAGGTGGTAAACGACCTCGGATGGAAACGAGCCCAAAAGCAATCTTGACCGTTTCGACGAGACGAACAACTTTCATGTTGAACGTTTTTTCATCAGAGGTCATCTCGATGGTCAAATCGTTCGTGCAAGACAGCTAATTATTCACGCACCACATCAGACATACCCACAAATGTGTCTAGTTCCGGGCGTCATATTTTTGCTCAATGGAGGGTCATGCTGTGCGGGCTCTAACTTTTTCATATGACCTCGGATTGAGACGATCTTTATATCAAAATCGATCATTTCGACGAGACGAAGACAATCCGTGTAGAAATATTTCTCATATGAGGCCATCTTGGGGGAGTAATCAGCCGAATAGTGTTCTGAATACAAAATCTGAGATTTCAAACACAACTTCGGCCTTAGAGATGAAACCGGATGGCTATGGCCCAAATATGAAAGTTTCTATTTTTGACGATACGGAACTTTCTCACTTTGGGCACTTCTCCATTTTATGCCATCTTAATTAAGTTCTTGGCCGCGTCAAAATCTGGTGTCAACACATGCCCCCCTGTTTTTCGGCAAACTTGTGTGCCGAAAAATAAATTGCACGATGCTTTTTAAGGACGATGTCAACACTTCATCGGCCATTTTGCATGTTCTTAGGACAATAAGTATATATCTGCCATTGCTTATTTGAACCTCTTGAAGCAAACTTGGGTGAAAACTTCTCAGCTTCTATAACAATCTGGTGATAAGGTTCCATAGACCAAAACCATCCTCTGAACCATATTGTTATCCCTTTCGCTAGGATTTTGTAGATAACCAAGAATGAACTTCCTCCAATCCTTACTTCGCCCGCATAAAAGTTTCATTAGTGGCCGAAGCGATGGGCTTCGGTTCGGCCTTACCTATGTTGACCAGACCTAGCATCAGCTATTGATAGAAATGCAATACACCATGGTTAACATAGTAGCCGGATGCTTTTTGTGCTAACTCTTTCGAATTGTCATGTCTAGATATATGAACAATTTTAAAGCAACCCAAGGTAAATCTTGCATCTAGACATACCAAAAGATGAACTATAAGTGATTCGTCAAAACATTGATAACCCTTGGATATTTGTTGCACTACTAATAATGAATCACCGGAAGCCTCAATATGTATAGCACCTATAGCAAGGCAAAACTCTAATCTGAATGACAATGCATATTCGGCTTTGATCATTGTGCAAAAATATTTTAATCGGCATGAGGCTTCACAAAATAGCACCATAAGGAGATATATAAACAACACCAACACCCTGGCCATTGCTACAAATTTAACCATCAATATATAATCTCGATGGTACTAGAGAGATCAATCTAAAATCAATATTATGCATGATGTCAATATGATGCTCAATAATAAAATCAACCATGATTTGGCCTTATGTAAATTCTGAAAACTAATAAGCCAAAGCACACCCAATCAAAACATAAGTTCACTATGCAATTTTGATGAATTGGTCTATGCATAATATCTTCAATGGCATCAATTTGAAAACTTCCTTTGCAAGCACTTATCTCAATCTCTACTCAAACTAAGGACGATGTTAGAATACCACACCGGCCATTCTTAGATATATTCTCAGGGCGCTAGATAGGTATCGGCCATTACCATGAGGTCCATGTAGAATTCACCCACCAAAGTATGTATAGCGGAAATAAACAAACAAAATAGCAATATAATATTTCGTCCCCTTTGTATTAGCAACAAAAATGTAACTAACCAAATATATAGTGATTTGGTAATACGCTGTCATGATATAGAAAATTATGTTGCATTCATGGATCAAAATAAATCCATGGAGGGTGATTGATCATACCTATGGATGAATTCCATGGAAAAGGCATCAATGGCATGGTTGAAGAAAATGGATGATGTGCTAACCGAAGATTTTGATGTTGTGATGCACAACTTCGGCTTTAATGTTTGTTGCTTCCCTTCTTCTCTTTCTTCACTTTTATTGTACTTTTTGCAATAGAAGCATGCACATCCTTTTTGTTATGATTGATCCTCTTGGGAACCCATGCCATGTTCTTCTGTCTCAGTCTTGTGCACTAAGATTTTGTAATTCCCTATTTTGCCAATACGATAAACCGAGTGGGCATCTCGGCTGTGATTTTGTTTTGACCAATGGAAATTCCTTTTTGGCCTTGTGCACTTTCAACTTCTTTTCTTCAGATTTGGCACTTTGACTCCCAATAATTGGTTGCTTCGTCTCATTGCCTTTAGTAGCCAATGTCAACACTTTAATTGGCTCTTTTTCATTTGAGATCAAATATGAAGTTGCACTCTTACGACCATCTCTTTTAACACGGTAAACTTGCTTCACCACCTCTTTCTTCTTCTTTGAGCTCTGGACCGATTCATTATGATTGAAACTGTCTTTAACTTGTGATTGTTCAAATATTGATCTTCTCGGAGCTGCATAAAATTGATGAGATGGTCTAAAATAATATGGAGAATGTGCCCATGTATCATACCTGCCCCATGATGGATATGGATCTACATGAGCATAGGGAGGCATCCACGGCATTGGCATTGGCGACCCAAAATAAGGATACGAATATGTTGCATTAAAATTCCTACTTTGCCAATACCGATCCTCAAATTTATGCCTTGGGGGTGATCTTGGTTTCTTTGCATTATTTGGCCGATAAGCATTCTTCTCTTCACTCTTCTTTTGATATTTTTCCAATAGTTCAGCGAAGGTGATTTTTGGTCTCTTACACTTGCGCTTATTTCGGCCTTTATTTTCTTTTGGTTTGCTTTCATCGATCATTGGATTTGCTTCTTGCCACCCAGTCCTTGGCATCTCCATTGTAGCTTCGATGGAATTTTCGCCCTCAAGATTATGTTCATTATGCTTTTCAACACCTTCTTTACTTGAAAGCTTGATACCATCACCTGCAGTTTTTACCTTCTCTTTAAATGGATCGGCTTGAAGCAGCCGATGCAAAAACTTTTTGCCATCGGGACTCTTCATTGGTCTTTGACAATTACTTATTAGAATTTTCCTAATAGATGCATCAACAATAAAGTTGTGACCAAATCTGAAAATAGGTAAATTACTTGCTAGACATACCTCTTCAAATATGTTGGGAGAGCATGATGATGGTGTGACTTGAAGAATATCTTGCTCCGCCTTCGGATAGCTCCCGAACGCCTTGTCATAATCTTTCTCTTGGTTTCGTGCATCGTTAGTTTGAAGATCTTCATCCACCAAACTTTATTTGGCTACTTGTTCTTGTTCTTGAAGCTCATCGATTTCTATGGCACGAAACTCATAGGGCAGGAAGTAGGTTCCATTAACTTTATAAAAATCAAGTATGGTTGTCTTGTTATACTTCCCATGCCCTTTCTCAACAATGTTTGCCTCTTTGGATTTGATGGATTCAGAATCTTTACTACTTGATTCGGC
Organism: Triticum urartu; assembly: GCF_056163025.1. Classification (NCBI taxonomy): domain Eukaryota; kingdom Viridiplantae; phylum Streptophyta; class Magnoliopsida; order Poales; family Poaceae; genus Triticum; species Triticum urartu. The sequence continues at coordinate 307,745,256 of NC_141874.1, forward strand.
TTTTTCAACCGAAGCACTTTTAGTGTCCGAATCATCATTCTTTTCACCGGTTATATCAATTGGAAACACTTCTTTTCATTGAGCTAATTCCCTATTAATTCTCTCTTGGCGAAGTACTTGCACCCTATTGCGCAAAGCTTTAACTCCCCTCTCAATCTCAGCCCGCTCTAGATTAGTTTGCCTCCCAATGCTTTTAGAATCTTTAGGCAATGAAGTATTAGTGTTGCCGAAATTTTGCAATTGTGTAGGGGGTGTATAATATGCTGTGGTACTAGGTGGAGGTGTATGCACTGCTGTATAACCATATGCTCTTTCGCCAATTCTATCAATGCATGTAGTTTCATCTTCTTGCAAAACTCTAGCCTTTATTGCAGCATAATCAGGAAACAACCCCTTTTCATATTGTTCAAGGCAAAGAACACTAATTTTCTTGTTTTGTGCCAAGCTCTTTTTTAACGCAGCCACAAGCGCTTCTAGAAGGGATTGCTCCACAATACTTTCAGATTCTTTCGGCAATGATTTGTGAGTGTTGCCGAAATTCTCGAATTGCATAGAGTATGCATTATATGCTACAGTATTTGATGACGGCACATGTGTTCCTTGTAAAATTTTCACTTATTTGGCTATGACCATGAAGATGCGGGGCCGAATTATGAACATCTACAGTTGCATACGGTGCTGAAAAATTACTACAATGAGGTGTAGCATATCATGGTTGAGATTAACTAGCCGAATAGCTAGTAGCAGCATGGCCAATTCGCCCAACCATCAACAAGGTTGGATTCACATACTGGAAATTAGTTGCCTATGAATAAAAAGGTGTGTAACATCCCAAAATTCTAAATTTTGGAATGTTATAATAAATAGATAGATTTGATTGATTGTTTGATTGATTGTGTGAAATTGAGTGAAATTTGAAACCATTTTGAAAGTTAAATGAGAGGGAATAAAAGGACTTTCCCAAACTTTCATTTTGCATTCGTGATCTCCGTGAATTCAAATTCTTTTCACCATGAAAACCTGGAGAGAAGATGACATGACTTCTTCCATTTATTTAAATGACAAGGGGTGTTGAAAATATTTGAATTTCATTTGGAAAATATTTCCAATTCTGAAACTTTATGCAACTCAATGATTTTCACGAGAGGAGATAAAATGACTTCTTCAAATTATATGAAATATGAGTTGGGAGTTTCAAAGGATCAAAATTCAAAGTCTTTTTGGAATTATTTTTCAATTTGGAGTCATTTGGATTTTATTCAAATCATTTTTGTCTACAAAAATAAAATACATGGAAAATATGGTAACATGATTCCCTACAACAGAAAATTGGAGAGAAATAAATTTGATTTCATTTTGGTATTTTTAAAATGTTTTTTTGCTGGATCTTATTAGACCAGTAGCACTCTTTGAATTATCTGAATTTGTGTGGATTTTATTTGGCATTATAAAAATGTCCATGTCGTAGAAAATCTTTTTCTGAAAATTTTGATATATTATATGCCTAAATAATATTTTATTTAGTTTGCTTTTTTATTTACTTGTCTGGAAATTTGTAAAAAAAAACTTTCTAACTGGGCCGGCCCAGCTCCTGCCAGGCCAAGGCCCAGCCCAGCGCGCCGCCCTTCTCCTTCCCGGAGCGGAAGTCCCGCTCGGGCACGCCGTTCGCCGCCGCCGTGGCCGACCCGGCCACCCCCGCGGCGCCTTGCCCCCTCATCCACGCAACCCTCGCCCCCCCTCTATATAAGCTCCGCCACCGCCGCCTTTTCCTCTCTGCCACACCGCATCGCCGCCCTTGCGCCGCGTCCCGCCGCCACCGGTGAGATCCACCGCCGCCGCCCCGCTTCGTCCCCTCACCGTTGACCACCGCTGATGCCGCCATCCTGCTCGCCTCGCCGCGCCGCCCCTCCCCGACCGCTTCGCCGCCCTCCTGGACGACCGGAGCCGCCGCCCCGGCCGGACCCGAGCCGCCACCGCCGTCCTGTCTTGCCGAAGACCGCCGCCGCCGTCGAAACCTTCCGAACCGATATAAAACCGCCGGTCCGATCCGGTTTTTCTTTTAACCTCGGTTTTCTTTTTTTTTAAAAAACCCTAGAATAGATTTGTTTTTTTGGTTTTATTAAACAGTGAACGTCCACTGTTTAGATCTTATAAACGAACGTTCGCTTTTTAGTCTTTTCCTTTTCTGTTTTAGACAGGGACTTCCTTGTAGATGTTTTATTTACAGTTTAGTCCCTGATCTTCAATCGATCACTAATACTTACTCGTTAGTCCAAATCCAATGAAACCAACACTCACGTCTTCGTTACGATCCCCTCTATCCATTAATCCAACTCAAACATGTTTTTCAAAAGTTTAAAATTTGAATTAGATCAGATTTGTATTCAAACTTCGTTTGATCATAACTTGAGTTTCGTAGCTCCGTTTGAGTTGATTCTTTTTGCAAATTGAAGCTCTTGACCTAAACTTTCTGATAAGGCCAAATTCACATAATTTTGGTACTATTAGAAATTGTTTCATGTTGCAAGAGTTATTTTCTTGGTTTTGAAGTTTTTCGAATCGTCTTCTTCGATCTTTCTGATATTTTGAGTGATTGCTTATGTGTGGTTACTATTGCTTGCCTACGATAGATTGACCGGAGTGTGATGAGTAGAACTATCAAGAGTTTTGAGTGCGAATCATCTTCATCAACATTGCAGGCAAGTTCACACTTTGATCATATTCCTTTCATACCCAGTTTTTATGCATTAGTTTCACCCTCAAACATTGCATGAGTAGGATTGATAACATGTGGGTATTGGGAAGTAGTTGATGAGGTAGGAACCTATTGCCCTGCATTCAAACCCTGGGAGTTACTATTACGTTATGCTTATGTTGCCATGCGATGCTCCTAGACGTGGATTGGGTTTGAGAGTATTCATGACAGATGTGAGGTTGTTAATTAATGGTTTACTTAAGGTGGCAACTTTAACACACATCTGGGTGGATTGAGGCACCTGGGTATTCCAGCGATTGCCTGTCTAGGCATCTAGGTATTCCAGGATTGCCTGTTTTTTATGGACCGCCACCCAGGTTCAAAGGGATCATGAGATTATTCATACTAGAAACTTCCGTGTACAGCCACAAGCTATTATGGGCTCTAGCATAGTTGATTAAGTCGTGTGAACTCTTACAGTGTTAGACTAGCAGATGTAGGGGTTGTAGGTGGTACGGTCTACCCATCGTAAGGTGCAAACGCTTCTGAAAGACTATGTCTCGGTCATCCGTTTCTCAAACACCATGTAGTGCGAGAAATCCAATGGAGGAGATCAAGTCTTGTGGGGAAAGGCGCGCAAACCTCTGCAGAGTGTATAAAGTAATCATGATTAGCCGTGTCCCCGGTTATGGACATCTTGAGTATCTAGTACTTGGATTATCATGTGAATCTCATCATGTTACTTTAAATTAATTTTGTTGGGTTTAATGATGTTACTTAATTGGGATTGAGAATGCTGTCAACCATTTTCAATGATTAGCAACCACCATGATAGTTAAATAAAATTTATTCCTTTGTAGTAGGATAAAATTGGCTTTTCGCAAAAACCTTATAACCATAGAGCTTTTAAACCAGCCAAATATGCATGTAGTGATAGCCTTTATTCATCATTCTCTATGGTGTGAATTTGCCAGTACATTCAATGTACTGACCCTCTGTGGCTGCAATGTCTCATGTTGCAGGATTTCTTACGACGAGTAAGTGATACGTTAGGGTTACGATTTCTACACTCAACTTTGCCGTTGGTGTTGATGGGAATCCACAACCTTTGTTACTTCCGCTATTTGGATTGAGGTAATAATATTTACGTTACTTTTACATGTGATTTACCTCTGTTATAAATCCTCGAGTACTATGTGTGTCAGCATACCGATCCAGGGATGACACTTAAGCACAGAGACTTGATCCATTCGGGTCGGGTTGCTACAAGATGGTATCAGAGCACATGTTGACTGTAGGACGTGACCCTAGAAAATGGCAAGCCCATAGCAAATATTTTTGTCTACAACTTTCCATTTCAAAAAGATCTTTTACCTCTCTTCTCTTCTGAGCTTATTCAAAAATTCCCTTTTAGTGAGACCATATCCCATTTCCCTTTGGATCACTCGAAGATTCGGCGGATGAGACCACTCCAAGAAGTACAAGATATTGGACAACTAAGACCGCTTCGGAATGAAGAGGATTTTACTGTGCATCTGAATAATGAAAACTACAACGGTTGAAGACTCCGAAGACTAGGAGAATTTGAAGGCTCTGAAGAATCCCTAGATTTGTATGACCTAGGAAGGCTACCCTTATGGAACTTGACAGATTATGGAAGTTGTCAATGCCCGAGATCAGGGTGTATCAGAGAAAGATCGGAGCATGGAGAGTTAAAAACTTAAAGTTCTGTCAAGGAAAACCCTAAGGCAGGAGATATCAACTATGGAGAGATAGCTCATGGAAATGACAAGAGCAGAAACCCAGCTATCCATGATGTTATGGCCCGCTTATGCTATTGTCACCGTGCTGAGTTAAGCATGCATATGCATGGAAGGATTGGATGGTAGAAGGCTGATGGATCATCTATCAACAAGAGGTGAAGTTTTAACCATAGCTAAGTGTATCACCAGGATCTAGAGTGTTACATCAAGAAGTTAAGATGGACCTACAAGAAGCAGTATTTTGACAAGGAAGTATTTCATGAGGAACTCAGGACCCTAAAGATGAGAGTAGCCAAGCTGGAGGAGCAAAACCTCGAGAAACCGGAGATTCGTCAGGAACTAGACCATGGTTCATGCCAAGGATGTTGAAACCTAGAAGCTTGAAATGCAACTACGGAATATTAAAGGATGTCACGAGAGAATTTACGTCAACAGAGATGATCTGGAAAAAGAACTTAAGAAGACAAGCATGATCGGAAGAAGCCATTGGAGGCATGAACAAGGCTTGAAGAGTTTGGAGACGTTGAAGATTTATTGACCTTTAGAAGACCAAACCCCTGTTATATACCTACGTTAGATGCAACGTTTGTGAGCTGTCATTTGTTTGATGTTTTTCGACAACCACAATAAAATATGTCTTTTCAAAACTTTTGTTTGTATTGTGTTTATCCATCTCTATCTCTCTTATCTCACCCCAAACCCATGGACCCAATAGAGGATGAATGAAGATGAGCTTATGTTTTTTGGACTGATGAGTCAATTGGAGACGGACCAATGGATTCAGAACATGGAGGATCACATGAAGAATAACCTTATAGTTGGAAATGATATGACCCAGCATGCTCTTCAGTGCTTTGAAAGAGGTGCTGCTACTTGGTGGAGGATGTACCAAACCATGAATGGATGGCAAGGAGTAACCACTTGGAGAGAATTTAAGTTGACTTTGCCAAAGTCTCGGTTTGTGTCCCAGAAGTTGAAGCCTTATGGAAATGATATGAAGAAACCTTGTGCATGCAAGATTTGTGGAGAAATAGGACACACCCATAAAGAACACAAGGATGAATGCCCTAATTGTGAAGGAAGTCACCCGGTTGAAGAATGCCCAACTAGGCAGATTACTTGTTTCTTGTGTGAAGGGACTACCCACTATCCTGCTCAGTGTCACATTTACCCCATGGTACAACAAACCATCCAGAAGAAGAAAGAAATAAAGAAAGGAGCCCTTATATGAATTTTAGAAGAAACTGTGATGAAGGAAGAGGTGGAGGACACACCTAAAGAGGACCCGAGTAAACCCTGCACTAAGTCTTGCTATTCAAGTGGAGAAGAAGGACACATCTCCCAAAATTGTTTGAATGGGGATCTAGTATAATTCCCGACAGAGGAAGTAGAATATGACCCACAAGAAATAGAAGCCATGATTGGCATAGAAAGGTCCAGGAAGAGAAGCAGAGTGGATTCCAGGAAGGATCTGAGTCATATCACATGTTATAGGTGTAAGGAGTCAGGGCACTACCTCAACAGTTGCCCAAAAATGAAACCTCGATACTTGTCAGAAGTAATATGTTTTAGTGGTAATGGAGCAGGGCACTTTGCCAGAGAATGCCCCAAGGAGAAGGAAACTTTTGCTAGATAGTTGAGTTTGCAACAAAAAAGGGAATTGTAGAAGTGAGAACATTTTCTTTTATATTGAGGTGTTGAGTTGAGACATGCAATGGAAAGGCGAGAGATTGTAATCATTTGAGAAATAATAAAGCTAGCATCATTGGTACTGATATGGATTTTATGAGTTGTTACTCTATGAAGAAGGATTTTGTCCATTCTGAGGATATGAGAAATATGGTCTATGGAAGATTTGTGCATTTTAAGGGTGGTAGTACCCTGTAAGAACCCTTGACCCCTGGAAAAGATAAGGATACTCTGAGTGGATTTTGGATAAAATGAATACAAGTTTTGTCTCGATATGTGTGATGCCCCAAGAGTATGTGGGATGAAGTTGGAGAACGTCAGTTGTTGGACCAAATGTGATCAAGGAGTCGGAAGAGAATGTTAAGTTGATTTGTGATAGACTGAAGGTAGCTCAGTCCAGGCAGAAGAGTTATGCAGACTAAAAAACGCAAGGAGGTAGTCTATGAAATTGGAGATAGAGCATGTCTTCGTCTATCCCCTCTGCGAGGAGTTAAACAATTTGTAGTTAAGGGAAAGTTAGCCCCGAGATTTGTAGGACCATACCGAGTTTTGGAGCGTATGGGAGAAGTGGCCAACAAGTTGGAGTCACCTGAAGGACTGTCAGGAGTTCATGATGTGTTTTACGTTTCCCAATTGAAGAAGTGCCATGCAGAGATGGCCAATATTCCCCTGTAAGGACGCTTGACCCTGGAAAGGATAATGATGTTCCACGAAGTGGAATATGGACTTCATAAGTATAAGCTTTTATCTCGGTATGAGGGATATCCCACGAGGATGAAGAGATAAATTACTATTGGATATAAAGGAGGTATGATGTCGGAAATATGGATCAATGGAAACTCCATGATGAGTCTGAGTAATCATGTCCTAGTTTGCTGCCAATAGAAGGAAGGAAGACAGTACAATTGCATGGATTTAAGAATACTAGGAAGTTGGAAGTTAGAACAATGATCAGTTTCCCGATGATAAGTTCAGGGACTACAAGTGATGAGATGGGCCATAACCCACAGGCCCTAGGACCTGCCAAGAAGCAAGCAAATTCTTGCTCAAGGAAAAACCCCGGAGGAAGATACGACGTTTATCGGCAGACGATTTTATAGGAGTAACGCAAAACCTGATAGTTGTGAAGGAACGATAGATGTTTGTTTGGTTTGCAGAATCAATGGATTATTCCGAACGCAGTTCATGGACAAGAGAAATTCTGCAATGCTTGTGAGGATGACCGAGTGTTAGAATGTGAGATTCGCCAAACCGTATACAAGGTAATGATTTGGGTGCGGGATGGATTGATCACCATACCGACTTACTCTTATTGTTTGCCTTGATATATGGGATGGTAAATCTGAGTGACTTACCTATAGTAGAGCACCGACGATCAAAACCTTGTTTAAGCATTAGAATGGTATAGGTATTTTTCCCTTGTACAAGGCAGCTTTGCCAACCGTAGGTTATACGGTGAGGATCAACCCGGACCCATTTCCTGCAGGAGAAACCCTAAATTGTTGACCACCATGAGAGATATCGATAGTTGATTAGTATTGGCGCCAGACTCGTCAGCTAAGAAGACCCAGTCTCGGAAGAACCTTACCTAGATGAAAGACAGAAGAATTATGGTAAAGGTTATGCCACTACCGGAAGAGCCCGGATAAGGAATTATCCTAAAGATCCAAGAAGACCGACACTGTTAACAATAAAAAATGGAGTATATGAGTTTTGATGGAACCATAACAATACTTCTAAGGGTGGTAGAACCCCAGACCCCGGAGATGATTGATGAAATTTTGAAGAGACCCTGAAACTAACCTATTTCTTCCTAGCCTCTCCGAATCTCGAGGACGAGATTCCTTTTAAGGGTGGTAGGTTTGTAACATCCCAAAATTCTAAATTTTGGAATGTTATAATAAATAGATATATTTGATTGATTGTTTGATTGATTGTGTGAAATTGAGTGAAATTTGAAACCTTTTTGAAAGTTAAATGAGAGGGAATAAAAGGACTTTCCCAAACTTTCATTTTGCATTCATGATCTCCGTGAATTCAAATTCTTTTCACCACGAAACCTTGGAGAGAAGATGACATGACTTCTTCCATTTATTTAAATGAAAAGGGGTGTTGAAAATATTTGAATTTCATTAGGAAAATATTTCCAATTCTGAAACTTTATGCAACTCAATGATTTTCACAAGAGGAGATAAAATGACTTCTTCAAATAATATGAAATATGAGTTGGGAGTTGCAAAGGATCAAAATTCAAAGTCTTTTTGGAATTATTTTTCAATTTGTAGTTATTTGGATTTTATTCAAATCATTTTTTCCCCAAAAATAAAATACATGGAAAATAGGGTAACATGATTCCCTACAACAAAAAATTGGAGAGAAATAAATTTGATTTCATTTTGGTATTTTTAAATTTTTTTTGTTGGATCTTATTAGACCAGTAGCACTCTTTGAATTATCTGAATTTGTGTGGATTTTATTTGGCATTATAAAAATGTCCATGTCGTAGAAAATCTTTTTCTAAAAATTTTGATATATTATATGCCTATATAATATTTTATTTATTTTGCTTTTTTTATTTATTTGTCTGGAAATTTGTAAAAAAAACTTTCTGACTGGGCCGGCCCAGCTCCTGCCAGGCCAAGGCCCAGCCCAGCGCGCCGCCCCTCTCCATCCCCGAGTGGAAGTCCCGCTCGGGCACGCCGTTCGCCGCCGTCGTGGCCAATCCGGCCACCCCCGCGCCGCCTTGCCCCCTCATCCACGCAACCCTCGCCCCCTCTATATAAGCTTCGCCGCTGCCGCCTTTTCCTCTCTGCCGCACCGCACCGCCGCCCTTGCGCCGCGTCCCGCCGTCGCCGGCGAGATCCACCGCCTCCGCCCCGCTCCGTCCCGTCACCGTTGACCACCGCCGACGCCGCCATCCTGCTCGCCTCGCCGCGCCGCCCCTCCCCGGCCCCTTCGCCGCCCTCCTGGACGACCGGAGCCGCCACCCCGGCCGGACCAGAGCTGCCGCCGCCGTCCTGTCTCGCCAGAGACCGCCGCCGCCATCGAAACCTTCTGACCCGGTATAAAACCGCCGGTCCGATCCGGTTTTTCTTTTAACCTCGGTTTTTTTAAACCTAGACTACATTTGTTTTTTTGGTTTTATTAAATAGCGAACGTCCACTGTTTAGATCTTATAAATGAACGTTCGCTTTTTAGTCTTTTCCTTTTCTGTTTTAGACAGGCACTTCCTTGTAGATGTTTTATTTACAGTTTAGTCCCTGATCTTCAATTGATCACTACTACTTACTCATTAGTCCAAATCCAATGAAACCAATGCTCACGTCTTCATTACGATCCCCTCTATCCATTAATCTAACTCAAACATGTTTTTGAAAAGTTTAAAATTTGAATTAGATCAGATTTGTATTCAAACTTCGTTTGATCATAACTTGACTTTTGTAGCTCCGTTTGAGTTGATTCTTTTTGCAAATCGAAGCTCTTGACCTAAACTTTCTGATAAGGCAAAATTCACATAATTTTGGTACTGTTAGAAATTGTTTTATGTTGCAAGAGTTATTTGCTTGGTTTTGAAGTTTTTCGAATCGTCTTCTTCGATCTTTCTGATATTTTGAGTGATTGCTTATGTGTGGTTACTATTGCTTGCCTACGATAGATTGACCGGAGTGTGACGAGTAGAACTATCAAGAGTTTTGAGTGCGAATCATCTTCATCAACATTGCAGGCAAGTTCACACTTTGATCATATTCCTTTCATACCCAGTTTTTATGCATTAGTTTCACCCTCAAACATTGCATGAGTAGGATTGATAACATGTGGGTATTGGGAAGTAGTTGATGAGGTAGGAACCTATTGCCCTGCATTCAAACCCTGGGAGTTACTATTACGTTATGCTTATGTTGCCATGCTATGCTCCTAGACGTGGATTGAGTTTGAGAGTATTCATGACAGATGTGAGGTTGTTAATTAATGGTTTACTTAAGGTGGAAACTTTAACACACATCTGGGTGGATTGAGGCACCTAGGTATTCCAGGATTGTCTGTTTTTTTATGGACCACCACCCAGGTTCAAAGGGATCATGAGATTATTCATACTAGAAACTTCCGTGTGCAGCCACAAGCTATTATGGGCTCTAGCATAGTTGATTAAGTCGTGTGAACTCTTACAGTGGTAGACTAGCAGATGTAGGGGTTGTAGGTGGTACGGTCTACCCATCGTAAGGTGCAAACGCTTCTGAAAGACTATGTCTCGGTCATCCGTTTCTCAAACACCATGTAGTGCGAGAAATCCAACGGAGGAGATCGAGTCTTGTGGGGAAAGGCGCGCAAACCTCTGCAGAGTGTATAAAGTAATCATGATTAGCCGTGTCCCCGGTTATGGACATCTTGAGTATCTATTACTTGGATTATCATGTGAATCTCATCATGTTACTTTAAATTAATTTTGTTGGGTTTAATGATGTTACTTAATTGGGATTGAGAATGCTGTCAACCATTTTTAATGATTAGCAACCACCATGATAGTTAAATAAAATTTATTCCTTTGTAGTAGGGAAAAATTGGCTTTTCGCAAAAACCTTATAACCATAGAGCTTTTCCACCAGCCAAATATGCATGTAGTGATAGCCTTTATTCATCATTCTCTATGGTGTGAATTTGCCAGTACATTCAATGTACTGACCCTCTGTGGCTGCAATTTTTCATGTTGCAGGATTTCTTACGACGAGTAAGTGATACGTTAGGGTTACGATTTCTACACTCAACTTTGCCGTTGGTGTTGATGGGAATCCACAACCTTTGTTACTTCCGCTATTTGGATTGAGGTAATAATATTTACGTTACTTTTACATGTGATTTACCTCTGTTATAAATCCTCGAGTACTATGTGTGTCAGCATACCGATCCAGGGATGACACTTAAGCACAGAGACTTGATCCATTCGGGTCGGGTTGCTACAAGATGGTATCAGAGCACATGTTGACTGTAGGACGTGACCCTAGAAAATGGCAAGCCCATAGCAAAGATTTTTGTCTACAACTTTCCATTTCAAAAAGATCTTTTACCTCTCTTCTCTTCTGAGCTTATTCAAAAATTCCCTTTTAGTGAGACCATATCCCATTTCCCTTTGGATCACTCGAAGATTCGGCGGATGAGACCACTCCAAGAAGTACAAGATATTGGACAACTAAGACCGCTTCGGAATGAAGAGGATTTTACTGTGCATCTGAATAATGAAAACTACAACGGTTGAAGACTCCGAAGACTAGGAGAATTTGAAGGCTCTGAAGAATCCCTAGATTTGTATGACCTAGGAAGGCTACCCTTATGGAACTTGACAGATTATGGAAGTTGTCAATGCCCGAGATCAGGGTGTATCGGAGAAAGATCGGAGCATGGAGAGTTAAAAACTTAAAGTTCTGTCAAGGAAAACCCTAAGGCAGGAGATATCAACTATGGAGAGATAGCTCATGGAAATGACAAGAGCAGAAACCCAGCTATCCATGATGTTATGGCCCGCTTATGCTATTGTCACCGTGCTGAATTAAGCATGCATATGCATGGAAGGATTGGATGGTAGAAGGCTGATGGATCATCTATCAACAAGAGGTGAAGTTTTAACCATAGCTAAGTGTATCACCAGGATCTGGAGTGTTACATCAAGAAGTTAAGATGGACCTACAAGAAGCAGTATTTTGACAAGGAAGTATTTCATGAGGAACTCAGGACCCTGAAGATGAGAGTAGCCAAGCTGGAGGAGCAAAACCTCGAGAAACCGGAGATTCGTCAGGAACTAGACCATGGTTCATGCCAAGGATGTTGAAACCTAGAAGCTTGAAATGCAACTACGGAATATTAAAGGATGTCACGAGAGAATTTACGTCAACAGAGATGATCTGGCAAAAGAACTTGAGAAGACAAGCATGATCGGAAGAAGCCATTGGAGGCATGAACAAGGCTTGAAGAGTTTGGAGACGTTGAAGATTTATTGACCTTTAGAAGACCAAACCCCTGTTATATACCTACGTTAGATGCAACGTTTGTGAGCTGTCATTTGTTTGATGTTTTTCGACAACCACAATAAAATATGTCTTTTCAAAACTTTTGTTTGTATTGTGTTTATCCATCTCTATCTCTCTTATCTCACCCCAAACCCATGGACCCAATAGAGGATGAATGAAGATGAGCTTATGTTTTTTGGACTGATGAGTCAATTGGAGACGGACCAATGGATTCAGAACATGGAGGATCACATGAAGAATAACCTTATAGTTGGAAATGATATGACCCAGCATGCTCTTCAGTGCTTTGAAAGAGGTGCTGCTACTTGGTGGAGGATGTACCAAACCATGAATGGATGGCAAGGAGTAACCACTTGGAGAGAATTTAAGTTGACTTTGCCAAAGTCTCGGTTTGTGTCCCAGAAGTTGAAGCCTTATGGAAATGATATGAAGAAACCTTGTGCATGCAAGATTTGTGGAGAAATAGGACACACCCATAAAGAACACAAGGATGAATGCCCTAATTGTGAAGGAAGTCACCCGGTTGAAGAATGCCCAACTAGGCAGATTACTTGTTTCTTGTGTGAAGGGACTACCCACTATCCTGCTCAGTGTCACATTTACCCCATGGTACAACGAACCATCCAGAAGAAGAAAGAAATAAAGAAAGGAGCCCTTATATGAATTTTAGAAGAAACTGTGATGAAGGAAGAGGTGGAGGACACACCTAAAGAGGGCCTGAGTAAACCCTGCACTAAGTCTTGCTATTCAAGTGGAGAAGAAGGACACATCTCCCAAAATTGTTTGAATGGGGATCTAGTATAATTCCCGACAGAGGAAGTAGAATATGACCCACAAGAAATAGAAGCCATGATTGGCATAGAAAGGTCCAGGAAGAGAAGCAGAGTGGATTCCAGGAAGGATCTGAGTCATATCACATGTTATAGGTGTAAGGAGTCAGGGCACTACCTCAACAGTTGCCCAAAAATGAAACCTCGATACTTGTCAGAAGTAATATGTTTTAGTGGTAATGGAGCAGGGAACTTTGCCAGAGAATGCCCCAAGGAGAAGGAAACTTTTGCTAGATTGTTGAGTTTGCAACAAAAAAGGGAATTGTAGAAGTGAGAACATTTTCTTTTATATTGAGGTGTTGAGTTGAGACATGCAATGGAAATGCGAGAGATTGTAATCATTTGAGAAAGAATAAAGCTAGCATCATTGGTACTGATATGGATTTTATGAGTTGTTACTCTATGAAGAAGGATTTTGACCATTCTGAGGATATGAGAAATATGGTCTATGGAAGATTTGTGCATTTTAAGGGTGGTAGTACCCTGTAAGAACCCTTGACCCCTGGAAAAGATAAGGATACTCTGAGTGGATTTTGGATAAAATGAATACAAGTTTTGTCTCGATATGTGTGATGCCCCAAGAGTATGTGGGATGAAGTTGGAGAACGTCAGTTGTTGGACCAAATGTGATCAAGGAGTTGGAAGAGAATGTTAAGTTGATTTGAGATAGACTGAAGGTAGCTCAGTCCAGGCAGAAGAGTTATGCAGACTAAAAAACGCAAGGAGGTAGTCTATGAAATTGGAGATAGAGCATGTCTTCGTGTGTCCCCTCTGCGAGGAGTTAAACAATTTGTAGTTAAGGGAAAGTTAGCCCCGAGATTTGTAGGACCATACCGAGTTTTGGAGCGTATGGGAGAAGTGGCCAACAAGTTGGAGTCACCTGAAGGACTGTCAGGAGTTCATGATGTGTTTTACGTTTCCCAATTGAAGAAGTGCCATGCAGAGATGGCCAATATTCCCCTGTAAGGACGCTTGACCCTGGAAAGGATAATGATGTTCCACGAAGTGGAATATGGACTTCATAAGTATAAGCTTTTATCTCGGTATGAGGGATATCCCACGAGGATGAAGAGATAAATTACTATTGGATATAAAGGAGGTATGATGTCGGAAATATGGATCAATGGAAACTCCATGATGAGTCTGAGTAATCATGTCCTAGTTTGCTGCCAATAGAAGGAAGGAAGACAGTACAATTGCATGGATTTAAGAATACTAGGAAGTTGGAAGTTGGAACAATGATCAGTTTCCCGATGATAAGTTCAGGGACTACAAGTGATGAGATGGGCCATAACCCACAGGCCCTAGGACCTGCCAAGAAGCAAGCAAATTCTTGCTCAAGGAAAAACCCCGGAGGAAGATACGACGTTTATCGGCAGACGATTTTATAGGAGTAACGCAAAACCTGATAGTTGTGAAGGAACGATAGATGTTTGTTTGGTTTGCAGAATCAATGGATTATTCCGAACGCAGTTCATGGACAAGAGAAATTCTGCAATGCTTGTGAGGATGACCGAGTGTTAGAATGCGAGATTCGCCAAACCGTATACAAGGTAATGATTTGGGTGCGGGATGGATTGATCACCATACCGACTTACTCTTATTGTTTGCCTTGATATATGGGATGGTAAATCTGAGTGACTTACCTATAGTAGAGCACCGACGATCAAAACCTTGTTTAAGCATTAGAATGGTATAGGTATTTTTCCCTTGTACAAGGCAGCTTTGCCAACCGTAGGTTATACGGTGAGGATCAACCCGGACCCATTTCCTCCAGGAGAAACCCTAAATTGTTGACCACCATGAGAGATATCGATAGTTTATTAGTATTGGCACCAGACTCGTCAGCTAAGAAGACCCAGTCTCGGAAGAACCTTACCTAGATGAAAGACAGAAGAATTATGGTAAAGGTTATGCCACTACCGGAAGAGCCCGGATAAGGAATTATCCAAAAGATCCAAGAAGACCAACACTGTTAACAATAAAAAATGGAGTATATGAGTTTTGATGGAAACGTAACAATACTTCTAAGGGTGGTAGAACCCCAGACCCCGGAGATGATTGATGAAATTTTGAAGAGACCCCGAACCTAACCTATTTCTTCCTAGCCTCTCCGAATCTCGAGGACGAGATTCCTTTTAAGGGTGGTAGGTTTGTAACATCCCAAAATTCTAAATTTTGGAATGTTATAATAAATAGATAGATTTGATTGATTGTGTGAAATTGAGTGAAATTTGAAACCTTTTTGAAAGTTAAATGAGAGGGAATAAAAGGACTTTCCCAAACTTTCATTTTGCATTCATGATCTCCGTGAATTCAAATTCTTTTCACCACGAAACCCTGGAGAGAAGATGACATGACTTCTTCCATTTATTTAAATGACAAGGGGTGTTGAAAATATTTGAATTTCATTAGGAAAATATTTCCAATTCTGAAACTTTATGCAACTCAATGATTTTCACAAGAGGAGATAAAATGACTTCTTCAAATTATATGAAATATGAGTTGGGAGTTGCAAAGGATCAAAATTCAAAGTCTTTTTGGAATTATTTTTCAATTTGTAGTTATTTGGATTTTATTCAAATCATTTTTTCTCCAAAAATAAAATACATGGAAAATAGGGTAACATGATTCCCTACAACAAAAAATTGGAGAGAAATAAATTTGATTTCATTTTGGTATTTTTAAATTTTTTTTTGTTGGATCTTATTAGACCAGTAGCACTCTTTGAATTATCTGAATTTGAATTATCCGAGGGTGATGCACCGCAGCTCACGTCGAAGGAGACCCAGCCAGAAGCACGGTACGCAGGTAATCCGGCGGGCGCTTTTGAAGACCCGAAACCCTGCATGCCCGGGAGGGACCCCGTCTGGACATGCGGCGGCTATGGGCTGCTCTAGGTCGACCTGATCGCCCCTAGGGCCTCGAGGTTCGCCGCCCTGCAACAAGAAGAACAGACGAAGAACGAGGAAGAAGAAGAATTAGGGTTAGGAAGAAAAGATAAAAGATAAAAAGTGGTAGATGATTTGATCGATTGTGTGTTGTTTCAATCGGCCGTCACCCCAACATATATAAGAGGCGGCTGGACTTCCCGTACAAGCAAAATATTCATTTAGGCTTTCCTTACAAGAAAATTACATCAATTCACGTCCAAAACCCTAGTCAAATTCGGATTGGTTTATCCGAACTTTCCAAAACTGTTCGGTTTAAACTAGCTGTACCTTGCGGGTCTTTTTTGAGGTGGTAAACGACCTCGGATGGAAACGAGCCTAAAAGCAATCTTGACCGTTTCGACGAGACGAACAACTTTCATGTTGAACGTTTTTTCATCAGAGGTCATCTGGAGGGTCAAATCGGTCATGCAAGACAGCTAATTATTCACGCACCACATCAGACATACCCACATATGTGTCTGGTTCCGGGCGTCATATTTTTGCTCATTGGAGGGTCGCGCTGTGCAGGCTCTAAATTTTGCATATGATCTCGGATTGAGACGATCTTTATATCAAAATCGATTGTTTCGACGAGACGAAGACAATCCGTGTAGAAATATTTCTCATATGAGGCCATCTTGGGGGAGTAATCAGCCGAATAGTGTTCTGAATACAAAATCCAAGATTTCAAACACAACTTCGGCCTTAGAGATGAAACCGGATGGCTATGGCCGAAATATGAAAGTTTCTATTTTTGATGATATGGAACTTTCTCACTTTGGGCACTTATCCATTTGATGCCATCTTAATTAAGTTCTTGGCCGTGTCAAAATCTGGTGTCAACAGTGACAATACTGGAGCAATTGCCTTCGCGAAGGAATCCAGATTTCACAAGAGAACCAAACACATCAAGAGATGCTTCAATTCCATCCGCGATCAAGTCAAGGAGGGAGACATAGAGATTTGCAAGATACATACGGATCTAAATATTGCAGACCCGTTGACTAAGCCTCTCTCATGAGCAAAACATGATCAGCACTAAGACTCCATGGGTGTTAGAGTCACTACTATGTAATTTACATTATTGACTCTAGTGCAAGTGGGAGACTGAAGGAAACATGCCCTAGAGGCAAGAATAAAGTTGTTATTGAAAGGATCGAGAAGAGGTGTCTAGAGGGGGGGTGATTAGACACTAGGTGCTAAAAGTTGCGGTTTTTAAATTCTTCAGGTTGAAGTGGATTTTGGCACAAGTTTAACAAACACAATACATATCAAGCAAGCATGCAAAGAGTATATGATCAGCGGAAAGTAAAGCATGCAACTTGCAAGAAAGTAAAGAGAAGGGTTTGGAAGATTCAAACGCAATTGGAGACAAGGATGTTTTTGTCCTGGTTCCGATAGGTGGTGCTATTGTACATCCACGTTGATGGAGACTTCAACCCACGAAGGGTAACGGTTGCGTGAGTCCAAGGAGGGTTCCACCCACGAAGGGTCCACGAAGAAGCAACCTTGTCTATCCCACCATGGCCATCGCCCACGAAGGACTTGCCTCACTAGCGGTAGATCTTCATGAAGTAGGCGATCCCCTTGCCCTTACAAACTCCTTGGTTCAACTTCACAATCTTGTCGGAGGCTCCCAAGTGAAACCTAGACAATCTAGGAGACACCACTCTCCAAGAAGTAACAAATGGTGTGTTGATGATGAACTCCTTGCTCTTGTGCTTCAAATGATAGTCTCCCCAACACTCAACTCTCTCTCACAGGATATGGATTTGGTGGAAAGAATATTTGAGTGGAAAGCAAGTTGGGAAGGCTAGAGATCAAGATTCATATGGTAGGAATGGAATATCTTGGTCTCAACACAAGTGTAGGTGGTTCTCTCTCAGAAAATATATGTTGAAAGTGTAGGTTTGTTCTGATGGCTCTCTCCACAAATGAAGAGGAGGTGGAGGGGTATATATAGCCTCCACAAAAAATCTAACCATTACACATAACTTTCCAAACTCAGTGGGCCCGAATGATTAAACTCGGTCGGACCGATTCAGCAAAGCTAGTGACTGTTAGGGTTTTCGGTGAGACCGACATGCAACTCGGCAGGACTGATATGATTAGGGTTAGGGCATAACGTAATCTCAGTGAGACCGATTATACAAACCCGATGAGACCGATTTTGGTAATAAGCTAACCAGAGAGTTGGTCAGGTAAACTCGGTGGGACCGATCGCTCATTTCGGTGAGACCGATATGTTACAAAAGGGAACCAGAGAGTTTACATTACAGTTTCGGTGGGACCGATTGCAAGTTTTGGTGAGACCGAAAGTATTGCAATAGACAACAGAGAGTTTGCAATCCCATCTTAGTGAGACCGAGATCCCTAAAGGTGAGACCGATTTGCCTAGGGTTTGTGGTAGTGGCTATGACATTTGAAACTCGATGGCGCCGGATAGGAAGAATCGGTGGGGCTGAGTTTGACTTTTGGTTTAGGTCATATGTGGATGTGAGAAAGTAGTTGAGGGTTTTGGAGCATATCACTAAGCATTTTGAGCAAGAACCTCATTAAGCAACACCTCATCCCTCCTTGATAGTATTGGCTTTTCCTATAGACTCAATGTGATCTTGGAACACTAAAATGGAAAATGTAGAGTCTTGAGCTTTGAGCTTGAGCCAATCCTTTGTCCTTAACATCTTGAAGGGTTTCACATCCTCTTGTCTATGCCACTTCACTGTTGAACTTATCTAAAACATACTAGATAAAAATGTTAGTCCAACAAGAGATATGTTGACATTAATTACGAAAACCACCTAGGGAGCACTTGTGCTTTCAATCTCCCCCTTTTTGGTAATTGATGACAACATACATCAAAGCTTTAGATCAAGATATTAAGAGTAGTAAGTAAAGCTTTGGAAAGACATGTAACTTGCATGGGCTCCCCTACATGTATCAATCATGTGATTATGGAATATAGGAGCATGTGAATGCGTAAACATGACAGAGTAAGCAATGTGTTACATGTATCTTGGCTATATGCATCAGAGCAAATGATGAAAATATGAGAAATGTACCTTCATGCTCATGAGTCCTTCTTGCAAACAGTATGTACATTAGCAAGAAATTCTCATTCACATGACCGTGATGCATATACTTACCTTGTGGTATTGAGTTGGCTTAGGATGGAATGAACCTGCGTAAACAAGGTTAGATAACACATATACACCTACTGGCCAGAGCAACCAAGAGAAACCACAAGAGTACCAAGACTGGGATGACATGTAGAGTGAGTACTAAGTACCACATTGGATAAAGACATGTCCCCGAAGGTAAAGATGTGCAATAAATTCAAGGATTTCCTTCCGTTAGATGTCTTGCTCCCCCTGAATCTAACATGGGATATTGGGAGAAGATAGGGAACAGAAAATCAGAGCAGAATAGAGCTCAAAGGACATGAACAGAGCTAATGCAATCGAGCAAATATGAACATGTCTTTCCCCTCTTGAAGACATGTGAATTCTCTCCTCTTGAACACTAAGCATCTGGGTCTCTTTCTTCCCTAGAGTATTCTCTCCCCCTATATATATGATTAAGCTTTGATGTGATGATCTCTCTCTCCCCCTTTGACATCAATTTCCAAGAAGGATTCTTCTGGATTTTTTGTCATGATGGGTTTGGTCCTTGAGTCACAGAAGAAAGCAGCAATTTGAGTAGGATGCTGGTCGAGGACAAGTTTCATTGAGTGAAGCTGGATAAAAACGAATTCAGAAACAAGTGGCAGGATGTTTTTCCTGCAGTGAAATCGGTAGCACCGAGTTTGGTGTTTAGGTGGCACCGAAAGGGTTTGGTTGGACCGAAGTAAACAGCCCGGTGTGGCTAAGTTCATCGCGGAGAAAACACTTGTCACCTTAGCTCACTCGACAAGTAAGATCTCACAAGGATTTGCAAGGAATTTAATGCTGAAGATGCAGAACAGAAAATAAAAGAGAAGAAACTAAAAAGAATCTAGATGAAGTTGAAGAGGGAAACAAATATGCATGAGAAAAATGCAGGAGCACAGAGAAGAACACAATAGAACTTCATCTAGAATTGGGCGGTGACAAAGTCACCTATGTTAGAGTATATTGACTTAGGAGTCAAGTGAGATCACTTGATCTTTGGTCATACACACCGTTTAAGCTCAAAATGGGGTTACCATTTTTCGTCAAAGCATCTTGATGTATTCACATCTTGTTGAGTTAATTTATCCCATGATTTGGAGTAAAGCTTCTCTAAGATGGAATAACATACCTTGGGTGGTGGTGTTGATCATGATCATGTAGTTGAACTTGTATGGGTTGCTCAAGGTTGATGTAGCTCATCAAGAGTTGGGAGCACCACTTGGAGTTTGAGTTCATCTACCTACATGGGTTAGTTTTTGCAAGGAAGAGCACTTGTGTATCCAAAATGACAATCATGATAGAATTTGTCAAAGGATATGTTTGAATGGTTGCGTGCTTCCTTGTCTTCATCCACCATTGTGTAGCGACTTGTTGATATAGAAATTGCTCAAGATGTGAGTGAGTTGCAATATCATAGATTTTGATTCATCCAAGTACCTACATGGGTTAGATAGCATGCAAGGTGCAAATATATCCAAGACATAAGATAGTCAACATAAGAGAAATATCAAGGATTAGTCATAAGCTCATGCCTTGCATGTATTAAATGGAGTTCCTACTCCAAGTTTTAAGCATCAATGATGTTCAATTAACCTCTTAACCTTCAAAATACTTCCTCATCAAGTGGTTTGGTAAATATATCCGCCAATTTCTTATCGGTGCGAACATGCTTAAGATTAATGTCCCCTTTGGCAACATGATCTCGAATGAAATGATGACAAACTTCAATATGCTTAGTTTGAGAATGTTGCACGGGATTGTGAACAACCTTAATAGCACTTTCATTGTCGCAAAGCAATGGAAAATGTTTGACATTGATCCCATAATCTTTAAGAGTTTGGGTCATCCAAAGTAATTGAGCACAACATGATCTAGTGGCAATGTATTCCGCTTAGGCGGTGGATAAGGATACCGAGTTTTGTTTCTTGGAGGACCAAGAGACAAGAGATCTACCAAGAAATTGACAAGTACCCGAAGTTGAATTTCTATCAACCTTGTCACCGGCATAGTCCGAATCGAAGTAGCCAACAAGATCAAAGGAAGCCCTCTTTGGATACCAAATGCCAAAATTTGGTGTATGGATTAAGTATCTCACTATCCTTTTCACGGCCTTAAGATGAAATTCTTTAGGAGCAGCTTGATATTGTGCACACATTCACACACTTAGCATAATATCGGGACGTGAAGCACATATATATAACAATGAACCAATCATAGAGCGATAAACCTTTTGATCAACCGGTTCACCATCTTTGGTTAAATCAAGATGTCCACTAGTAGGCATGGGTGTAGTCATACCTTTGCATTCTTGCATATTGAACTTCTTGAATAAGTCCTTGGTGTACATTGTTTGAGATACAAAGGTGCCTTCCTTAGTTTGCTTGATTTGCAAACCGAGAAAGAATTTGAGTTCACTCATCATCGACATCTCAAACTTCTCCGACATTAGCTTTCCAAACTTTTCACTAAAATGAGGGTTATTTGATCCAAATATAATATCATCGACATAAATTTGGCATACAAATAGTTCTCCATTAACCCTTTTAGTAAAAAGAGTAGAATCTATTTTTCCAATTTCAAAGCCTTTTTCAATAAGAAACTTGGTCAAGCATTTATACCATGCTCTAGGAGCTTGTTTAAGACCATAAAGAGCTTTGTGAAGTTTGTAAACATGATTGGGTTTCTTAGGATTGACAAATCCGGGAGGTTGCTTAACATAAACTTCCTCCTCTATTTCACCATTCAGAAAAGCACTTTTAATGTCCATTTGGTATAAGGTGATATCATGATGATTAGAATAGGCAAGTAAGATGCGAATGGACTCAAGTCTAGCAATGGGGGCATATGTCTCACCATAGTCCATACCTTCGACTTGAGTGTAGCCTTGGGCGACTAGGCGTGCTTTGTTGCGGACAACTTGACCATCATCATCTTGCTTGTTGCGAAACACCCATTTGGTACCAATGATGTTGTGGTTGTTGTCGGGCTTTTCAACCAATGTCCACACTTGGTTTCTCTCAAAGTTGTGTCGCTCTTCATGCATATGGTTTATCCAATCTGGATCTTCCAATGCTTCTTCAACCTTCATAGGTTCAATGCGAGAGATGAATGAGTAATGTTCACAAAAGTTAGCTAAACGAGTTTTTGAGCGAGTGATTCTCCCGGTTTGGATATCATTGTAGATTTGCTTGACGGGGTGATATTTAGCAATTCTTTCTCGAACTCGTGAAAGCTTTTGCTTGGATCTTGGTTGAACATATTCTTCATCTTGTTCTTCATCTTGGCCTTCTTCATTGTTGACATTGTCATTCTCTTGTCGTGGTGGAGAAGGAGGTTGTTGATGTTCCTCTTGATGCACTTCCTCGTTTTCTTCATATTGATGTGTCCCACTTGTGGATGCTTCCGTATCAACTCTTGGTTCACCTTGTCGTGATGTAGAAGCTTCCACTTGGACGGACGAGGTACTCTCCTTCACCTCCGTTGGACGAATCTTGCCAATAGACAAGTCTTGGATTGCTTCCGAAGGGTCTTTGTCTCCTACATCAATTGTCTTGCGAGCCGTTAGATTCATCAAACTTCACATCTACCGTCTCTTCAACCTTTCGGGTGAAATTATTGTAGACACGTTATGTGTGAGAGTTTGAGCCATAACCAAGTAGAAAACCTTCATGAGACTTAGGAGCAAATTTAGAACGACGATGCTTATCAAGAATGTAGCACTTTGAGCCGAATACTCGAAAGTATCCAACCTATGGTTTGTTACCGGTGAGGAGCTCGTATACCGTCTTGCTGAGTAGCTTGTGAAGATACAAGCGATTTGTTGCATGACAAGATGTCTCAACCGCTTCCGCCCAAAAGTGGTTTGTCGTCTTGTACTCGTCAAGCATCGTTCTTGCCATATCAATAAGAGTCCGGTTCTTCCTCTCAACGACTCCATTTTGTTGAGGTGTGTACGTAGCCGAGAACTCATGTGAAATCCCTTCTTCGTCAAGAAAGGTATCCACATTTGCGTTCTTGAACTCAGTTCCGTTGTCGCTTCGAACCTTCTTGATCTTCACGTCAAATTGGTTTTGGGCCTTCCTAGCGAAGTTTTTGAAGATCTTTTGGACCTGTGATTTGTCATCAAGAAAGGTCACCCACGTAAATCTTGAAAAATCATCAACTATGACTAGTCAAAATGAGTTACCACTGAGACTCTTGTAGGCATTTGGACCAAAGAGATCCATGTGAAGTATCTCGAGTGGTCTTCTCATGGTCATGATGTTCTTTGCACGATGACTTCCTCCAACTTGTTTCCCTACCTAACAAGCACTACAAAGTCTATCCTTGTCAAATATAACATCTTTTACTCCAAGGATATGATCACCTTTAATAAGCTTGTCAAGGTTTTGCATACCAACATGACCTAATCGTCTATGCCATAACCAACCTTTAGAAGATTTAGCAATTAAGCAAGTTCTAGGTTGAGCCTTTTTAGTGAAATCAACAATGTAAAGATCACATCTACGTATTCCGGTAAAGACCATTTTACAATTGTCTCTACGAAACACTTGGCAATCTACTTCAGTGAATAAAACATTGAAACCGAAATTAGCAAGTCTAGATACTGAAAGTAAGTTGTACCCAAGAGATTCAACGAGCATGACATTTTGTATGGAGCTATCATGTGAGATGGCCACCTTACCGAGGCCAACCACCTTACCCTTTGAGTTATCACCAAAGGTGACATATTTTCGAGGGCCGTCATTTTCAGCAAGCTCATGGCACATATCTTTATCTCCGGTCATATGATCAGTACATCCACTATCGAGAACCCATTCCTTTCCTCCGGCCATGTAGCCGTGAAGATTTGCCATAAGACCAAAGTGTCTCATCGCATCATCAAGGTCATAGTCACTATCATCCTCATCCTCATCAGAGTATCCATGTTCAACATCATCTTGTGATTGATCAATTCCTCGAGAGGGTAATTCATTAGATAAATGATCATTTCTATAGTTATCTTTATGAATTCTAATAGCTCTAGAAATGATATTGCTAATGATTCCAACATCTCCTTTGGCACTCGTAAGATTAGTGAGCTCAAATAAGCAGTCACCAAAATTGGGATCATTGGAATTCATCTTAATCAAGGCAATGGATTTATGGAGAATTTCATCTAGATCTTTCAAGGAATAATTTGGAAAGAGTTCCTCAAGAAATTTCCATATGGTGTAGGCACACTTAAGAGTAGGCAAACATCCAATCAAGTTTCTAGGCAAGCCTCTAGTAATAAGATTAACAATTCTAAGGTTGCGGATCATGTCAATAGACTCATCAAGGGTAGGATGCAAAGGATCAACATGAGGTGCACAAGGGCTAGCAATGTACTTGTTCAAATGATATTCATTGAAAATCTCAAGCATTTCATTTTTCCACTCATGAAAATATTCTCCATCAAGAATAAGCACTCTACGTCTAAGACTCCCCAAAGTAGACTCATCCATCTTTCTCCAATGGTGTTCAAACCAAGGCAATGGATACCAAGGCTCTGATACCAATTGAAAGGTTCAAGAAGAGGTGTCTAGAGGGGGGTGATTAGACACTAGGTGCTAAAAGTTGCAGTTTTTAAATTCTTTTTGTTGAAGTGGACTTTTGGCACAAGTTTAACAAACACAATACATATCAAGCAAGCATGCAAAGAGTATATGAGTAGCGGAAAGTAAAGCATGCTACTTGCAAGAATGTAAAGAGAAGGGTTTCGAGGATTCAAACGAAATTGGAGACAAGGATGTTTTTGTCATGGTTCTGATAGGTGGTGCTATCGTACATCCATGTTGATGGAGACTTCAACCCACGAAGGGAAACAGTTGCACGATTCCACGGATGGCTCCACCCACGAAGGGTCCACGAAGAAGCAACCTTGTCTATCCCACCATGGCCATCGTCCATGAAGGACTTGCCTCACTTGCGGTACATCTTCACGAATTAGGCGATCCCCTTGCCCTTAGAAACTCCTTGGTTCAACTCCACAATCTTGTCGGAGGCTCCCAAGTGACACCTAGCCAATCTAGGAGACACCACTCTCCAAGAAGTAACAAATGGTGTGTTGATGATGAACTCCTTGCTCTTGTGCTTCAAATGATAGTCTCCCCAACACTCAACTCTCTCTCACAGGATATGGATTTGGTGGAAAGAAGATTTGAGTGGAAAGCAAGTTGGGAAGGCTAGAGATCAAGATTCATATGGTAGGAATGGAATATCTTGGTCTCAACACAAGTGTAGGTGGTTCTCTCTCAGAAAATATAGGTTGGAAGTGTAGGTTTGTTCTGATGGCTCTCTCCACAAATGAAGAGGAGGTGGAGGGGTATATATAGCCTCCACACAAAATCTAACCGTTACACATAACTTTCCAAACTCGGTGGGACCGAATGATTAAACTCGGTTGGACCGATTCAGCAAAGCTAATGACCGTTAGGGTTTTCGGTGGGACCGACATGCAACTCGGTAGGACCGATATGATTAGGGTTAGGGCATAACGTAATCTCAGTGAGACCGATTACACAAACCCGGTGAGACCGATTTTGGTAATGAGCTAACCAGAGAGTTGGTCTGGTAAACTCGGTGGGACCGATCGCTCATTTCGGTGAGACCGAAATGTTACAAAAGGGAACCAGAGAGTTTACATTGCAGTTTCGGTGGGACCGATCACAAGTTTTGGTGAGACCGAAAGTATTGCAATAGGCAACAAAGATTTTGCAATCCCATCTCGGTGAAACCGAGATCCCTATCGGTGAGACCGATTTGCCTAGGGTTTGTGGCAGTGGCTATGACATTTGAAACTCGGTGGCGCCGGATAGGAAGAATCGGTGGGGCCGAGTTTGACTTTTGGTTTAGGTCATATGTGGATGTGAGAAAGTAGTTGAGGGTTTTGGAGCATATCACTAAGCATTTTGAGCAAGAACCTCATTAAGCAACACCTCATCCCTCCTTGATAGTATTGGCTTTTCCTATAGACTCAATGTGATCTTGGATCACTACAATGGAAAATGTAGAGTCTTGAGCTTTGAGCTTGATCCAATCCTTTATCCTTAGCATCTTGAAGGGGTTTCACATCCTCTAGTCCATGCCACTTCACTGTTGAACTTATCTGAAACATACTAGATAAATATGATATTCCATCAAGAGATATGTTGACATTAATTACGAAAACCACCTAGGGAGCACTTGTGCTTTCAGTTATTTATATTTCCTTATATCATGATAAATGTTTATTATTCATGCTAGAATTGTATTAACCGGAAACTTAGTACATGTGTGAATACATGGAGAAACAAAGTGTCCCTAGTATGCTTCTACTTGACTAGCTCGTTAATCAAAGATGGACAAGTTTCCTAACCATAGACATGTGTTGTTATTTTATGAATGGGATCACATCAATAGAGAATGATGTGATGGAGAAGACTCATTCATTAGCTTAGCATAATGATCGTTTAGTTTTATTGCTATTGCCTTCTTCATGACTTATACATGTTCCTCTGACTATGAGATTATGCAACTCCCGAATACCGGAGGGATACATTGTGTGCTATCAAATGTCACAACGTAACTGGGTGATTATAAAGATTCTCTATATGTGTCTCCGTTGGTGTTTGTTGAGTTGGCATAGATCGAGATTAGGATTTGTCACTCCGTGTATCGGACAGGTATCTCTGAGCTCTCTCGGTAATGCACATCACTATGAGCCTTGCAGGAAATGTGAATAATGAGTTAGTTATAGGATGATAAATTATGGAATGAGTAAAGAGACTTGCCGGTAACGAGATTGAAGTAGGTATGATGATACTGATGATCGAATCTCGGGTAAGTAACACACCGATGACAAAGGGAATGGCATATGTTGTTATGCGGTTTGACCGGTAAAGATCTTCGTAGAATATGTAGGAGCCAATATGAGCATCCAGGTTCCGCTATTGGTTATTTACCGGAGATGTGTCTCGGTCATGTCTGCATAGTTCTCGAACCCGTAGGGTCCGCATGCTTAACACTCGATGACGATTTGTATTATGAGTTATGTGATTTGATGACTGAAGTTTGTTTGGAGTCCCGGATGAGATCACGGACATGACGAGGAGTCTCGAAATGGTGGAGAGGTAAAGATCCATATATTGGAAGGTTGCATGTTGACATCTGAATGGTTTCAAGTAGTTCGAGCATTTTTTCGGAGTACCGGGAGGTTACCGGAGCCCCCCGGGAAAGTTAATGGGCCTTAGTGGGCTTTACTAGAGAGAGGGAAGAAGGGCCACGAGGTGACGCGTGCCTCCCCCTACCCAAAACGAATTGGACAAGGGGTGGGGGCGCGGCCCCCTCCTTCCTTCTCCTTCTCCCCTCCTTCCTTTCCCTTCGATGGAACAAAGGAAAAGGGGGGGCGAATCCTACTTGGACTAGGAGTCCAAGTAGGATTCCCCCTGGTGCGCCCAACCTGGCTGGCCTCCTCTCTCCCTCCCTCCTTTATATACGTGGCCAGGGGGCACCCCAATACCACAAGAGACAATCTCTTAGCCGTGTGCGGTGCCCCCCTCCACAGTTCAACACCTCGATCATATCGTCGTAGTGCTGAGGTGAAGCCCTACGCCGATAACTTCATCATCAGTGTCGCCACGCCGTCATGCTGACAGAACTCTCCCTCACCCTCAACTTGATCAAGAGCTTGAGGGATGCCATCATGTTGAATGTGTGCTGAACAGGGAGGTGCCGTACGTTCGGTGCTTGGTTGGAATGTGAAGATGTTCGACTACATCAACCGCATTACTAAACGCTTTCGCTTTCGAGCTACGAGGGTACGTGGACACACTCTCCCCAATCTTTGCTATGCATCTCCTAGTTAGATCTTGCATGATCCTAGGGATTTTTTTGAATTAGTACTTTCCCCAATAGGAAGCCCCCAAGTGACCTGCGAGAAGGCATGTACGTCTGATCAAGAGGGTAAGCACAGCTATGCTCATTGAGAAAGAAGCCCCCAAGTGACCCACGAGAAGGCATGTAAGCCTGATCAAAAGGGTAAGCATAGCTATGCTCATTGAGCAGGAAGGCCCCAAGTGACCTCGAGATGGCATGTAAGCCTGATCAAGAGTGTAAGCATAGCTATGCTCATTGAGCAGGAAGCCCCCAAGTGACCCCCGAGAAGGCATTTAAGCCTGATCAAGAGGGTAAGCATAGCTATGCTCATTGAGGAGGAATTCCCCAAGTGATCTTATGAACAAATAATAAAGGCTAGGATACTTAGAAATGAAACGATAGAGGCCCTGATTTACCAGGAATGTCGGCTTTATTATAGTGATCATAATATGTACACTAAAGAAAGTATGTACAACATAAGTGCCGGTGGCTCAGGTGTAATAGGGCCAAAGATGAGCGATGTTGCATGGCCGGCGGGTCTCCTCCTCCGATGTGCGTGAATCCTTGTGTTCTCGAATATCAATGAGGTAGTATGACCCGTTGTTCAGGTTTTCGCTGACCATGAAAGTCCTTCCCAAGGTGGGGATAACTTATGCATATCTGTTTGATCTTGGATTAGCCGGAGCACCAAGTCGCCTTCTTGAAAGGTCTGGGTCTTAACCCGGCAGCTATGATAATGATGCTTATCTTGCTGGTATATCACCGACCGAGTCGCTGCAAGGTCACGCTCCTCATCCAACATACCAAAGAGCATCATGACGTGCTTTTTCATTGACAACTTCGACACAAGTCGCCACTTGGGGCGAATCATGATTGATATCACTTGGAAGAACTACCTCTGCCTCATAGACCATGAAGAAGGGCATGTAACCTGTCAATCTATTGGAGTGGTGTTGATACTCCAAAGCACTGAGGGTAGCTCCTCAACCCAACAACCATGCGTCCTCTACAAAGGGACCATGAGTCGGGGTATTATCCCTCTCAAGGTTTCTTGATTGGCCCTTTCTGCTGGCCCATTGGAGTGGGGGTGAGCCATTGAAGAAACATCAAGACGAATATGCTCTCGTTGACAGAACTCTTTTATAGCACCCTTCGATAGATTAGTGCCATTATCAGTTATGATGCTGTGAGGGTAACAAAAGCGGAAGATCACCTTCTTAATGAATTGAACCATTGTTGCCACATCACACTTACTGACCGGCTCTGCCTCAACCCATTCGATAAATTTATCAATCGCCACCAAGAGGTGGGTCTTTTTGTCCTTTGAACGCTTGAAAGGTCCAACCATATCCAACCTCCAGACTACGAATGGCCAAGTAATTGGAATCATCCTCAATTCTTGAGCCGACACATGAGCTCGTCTAGAAAATTTCTGACAGCCATCACACTTGCTAACCAGATCTTCTGCATCAGCATGAGCCGTCAACCAATAAAACCCATGACGAAAAGCTTTAGCCACAAGATATTTAGAGCCGGCATGATGGCCACAATGTCCTTCATGAATTTCCCTTAGAATATCACGACCCTCTTCAGGAGAAACACAATGTTGGAACACGCCTGTGACACTGCATCGGTGTAACTCGCCGTTGCAATCGTCATAGACTTAGACCACCGAGTTATTTGCCTAGCCAAAGTTTCATCCTCAGGTAGCTGCCCAGGTCTTATAAGCCAAATAAGGAACTGTCCAATCAGGGATGGCATGAAGAGCTACCACCAAATGTGCCTCCGGGTCAGGAATAGCAAGATCTTCTTCGAAAGGTAACTTAATTGAAGGATTATTCAACATGTCAAGGAAAACATTAGGGGGTACCGTCTTATGTTGCGACCCAAGCCAGCTCAAGGCATCCACTGCCTCATTTTTCCTTTGATCCAAATGCTCCACCTGATAACCCTTGAAGTGACCAGCAATATATCAGGGAAAGAACTGTTGATGTAGTGAATTTCTATTGAATAATATGTTGAGTAATGAAAATGATGGGACACTTCCTGAACCAATTCCTAAGCCAACTCCAAAGAAAAGGGGTATTCTATTTCTCAGTCCTGAAGATATGCAAGAGGCAAAGAAATCTATGAAAGAAAAAGGTATTAAAGCTAAAGAAGTTAAGAATTTACCACCTATTGAAGAGATACATGGTCTTGATTCCCTGTTATAAGTCTGCTAGCCAATGCTTAGATGAGTTTGATAATTTTATTGTTAAACAAGAAAACTTCAATGCTTATGTTGGTAGAAAATTGAAACACAATGCTGATATGCTTGAACACTTGAGTGATTATATGTCTACAGTTAAAGGTGAACTTAAACTTATTAATAAACATGCTTCTATGGTTACCACTCAAGTAGAACAAGTACTTAAGGCTCAGAATGATTTGCTGGATGAACTAAATAATAAGAAAAATG
The DNA here is from genome assembly GCF_056163025.1 of Triticum urartu. Taxonomy (NCBI): domain Eukaryota; kingdom Viridiplantae; phylum Streptophyta; class Magnoliopsida; order Poales; family Poaceae; genus Triticum; species Triticum urartu. Next base: position 307,775,670 of record NC_141874.1, read on the forward strand.
GTAATGTTGTTAAGTTAAGACTAGAGGGGGTAAAATCACTCAGGAGCCTTTGTATCCTGATGGCCACCCTAAGAGAATTGAGCAAGATTCTCACAGAACTAATATTGATGCACCTAGTTCTTCTATGAAGAAGAAAAAGAAAAATGATAGGACTTTGCATGCTTCTAGTGAACCTGTTATTGACACACCTGAGAATCCCAATGATATTTCTATTTCTGATGATGAAACACAATCTGGTAATGAACATGAACCTACTGGCAATGTTAATGATGATGTTCATGTTGTTGCTCAACCTACCAATGACAATGATGTAGAGATTGTACCTGCTGTTGATCTTTATAACCCACAATCAAATAATCAACGTTATGATAAGAGAGACTTTGTTGTTAGGAAGCATGATAAAGAAAGAGAACTATGGGTTCAGAAACCCATGCCTTTTCCTCCTAAACCATCCAAGAAAAAGGATGATGAGGATTTTGAGCGCTTTTCTGAAATGATTAGACCTATCCTTTTGCGTATGCGTTTGACTGATATGCTTAAAACGAACCCTTATGCTAAATACATGAAAGATATTGTTACTAATAAAAGAAAGATATCGGAAGCTGAAATTTCCACCATGCTTGCTAATTACACTTTTAAGGGTGGAATACCAAAGAAACTTGGAGATCCAGGAGTACCAACTATACCATGCTCCATTAAAAGAAACTATGTTAAAACTACTTTATGTGATCTTGGAGCCGGTGTTAGTGTTATGCCTCTCTCTTTATATCGTAGACTTGATTTGAATAAGTTGACACCTACTGAAATATCTTTGCAAATGGCTGATAAATTAACTGCTATACCTGTCGGTATTTTTGAGGATGTGCCTGTTGTGGTTGCAAACGTTACTATTTTAACGGACTTTGTTATTCTTGATATTCCCGAGGACGATAGTATGTCGATTATCCTTGGTAGACCCTTTTCAAATACTGCAGGGGCTGTTATTGATTGCAACAATGGCACTGTAACTTTTCATGTTAATGGTAATGAGCCTACGGTACACTTTCCGAGGAAACAACCTCAAGACCATAGTATCAATTCTCTTGGAAAAATTTCAACGATTACTATTGGAGGTTTTGAATTTTCTCTTCCTACTGTCAAGAAGAAATATGATGTTCTTATTGTTGGGGACGTGCATATCCCCGTTGAGGTAATGTAGTGTTCTTCCAAATTTCTCTAGTTTCATGTGATTCGGAATGAGTTTGTTAACAAGACTTGATCAACCTTGTTAGTGGATTCCTTTTGATGAGCATGAGATGGATGAAGTTAGAAAGCACAACCTTCTGTACCCTCTTTTTACATTATGTTATTTATATTAAATAAAGCAAAAATAGTATTTTCTGTCTGTTTTCTGAATTATCCTTGCAATAAAAAATACCCCGAAAATAAAAGTTCTCCAAATGCCCTGAAAATGAAATATGATTTTTTTCTAGAATATTTAAGAATTATTGGCACTAAGAACACATCAGGGGAACCCACCGTGTGCCCACGAGGGTGGAGGGCGCGCGCTACCCCCTGGGCGCGCCCCCTGCCTCGCGGACCCCAAGTGGGTCCCCTCCACTTATTCCTGCACCCACACACTTCGTCTTCCTCCAGAAAAAATCATCCACCAGCTCAAACCCGACTTTTAGCTCATCTTGCTGCCATTTTCGATCTCCTTGCTCAAAGCTCCATTCACAGAACTGCTTTGGGGGATTGTTCTTCGGTATGTGACTCCTCCAATGGTCCAATTAGTTTTTGTTCCAGTGCTTTATTTATTGCAAATTTTTGCTGCTTAGGTGACCCTGTTCTTGAGCTTGCATGTCAAATTTATGTGGTCAAAAATAGTTTTAATACATGATATGGCCTCTAGGCACTTGTAGGAGTAGTTGCTATCAATTTTGTTGAGTTTGGTTCAGTTCTATTTTAAGTTACTAAAAATTTCAGAAATTTTCAGAAAAAGATGAAGAGATTTTTGAGGGGCTCATCGAGCCGAAGCTCAAAGGATAAGCAAAGTGAAGAAAATAAGAAGCCCAAGTATAATCTCCCTCGTACTACGGAGGTTCGGTCATGTGAATGGCCTTGTGATGAGTTCTTGAGAGAAGCCGAGATTTATGAAGATTTTTATTATTTGGCTGAGAATGCAGGCCTCACCGACTTACTCCACGACCAGTGCGAACAGTATCTCTTACTCACCAGTATTTTTGTGCCATATTTTCATTTCCATGCTAGGAGATCATCACCTTCGGTGGAATTTTATTTATATGATGAGCATAAGGAGATGTCACTTTATGATTTTGCCGGGTTTGTAGGATACCCTTTGAGGGCAGCATAGAGGAATGTAACAGCCTGGATTTTTGCCCTTTTCTTTTTCCTTCAATTTTCTTGGATTTCCTGTTTTGTTTTGCTTTTCCGTGGCTATGTGGTTCTGAAACTTGGGAAGATCATGTCTTCATAGGTTGTATAGTGGCTTGTCACCCTCTTCATCATCCCAAGATCATGTCATTTCCATAATTGACCTAACCCAGAATTCTTTTGTTGGGAATATTCCTTTTCTGATAAAGGAATAACCCTTAAAACCATAGGTTGTGAAGCAACCTATATTTCTGTCACTCCCAAAATTCCCAAATAATTCTCATAATTTTTTGGGTCCTATCTTGCTCAAATATGGCAAAATATTTCATTGCCATGTTCAAAAATAATCCTCCAATAATTCTTTTCCTATTCTGTTCTAAATTGCACTTTGCAAAGCAAGTGCTATTTATATTTGCTTGATTGACCCCAAACATCTTGGACAGATTTTCCTGTCCATATCATTGGCTCATGCCAAAATTCAACTCAATTTGCCTAGTAAATATTCCTGAGCAATTTTTCAAAGTTCCTGTCTAAGGGAAGTGATTGTGAAGGAAGTACAAGCTATGCATATCCAAATGAGTTGCAATTTTGCAAGGTCCTTCCTATGATCAAATAATGACTCTCCACCAAATATGAGCTCATGTAACTCATCTATGTGAGCCCAACCCCAAATCTTAATTTCTTGTCAGATTTTCAGTTTGTGAAGCAACTATATTTTATATTCCTTCAATTGAGCTGAAACTTTACCAGGACATGATTCTACCAATATCAACTCCTTCCACCAAGTTTTGCCTCAATTGGTTAATCCAATTGCCCTGTGTAATTTTTCCAAGTTTCTGTCCAGAATGAAGCTTTGTGAAGCAAGTGCCACTTTGGTATTTCCGAATGGCATGAAACTTTATAGCAGCTTCATATCATCATATAACCCCTCTATGCCAAATTTCAGCTCACAAAAATCAAGTATGTGAGTGTATCATCCAAATCCCTAATTTTGGCCAGATTTGCACTTTTTACAGCAACCCTCATCTAAACTCCTCCTCTTAGTCTGATTTTTGGTGATCAGCATCACCTTGGTGTGTGATCATCATCAGACAAACTCTTTACCACATTACCAAGCTGGTTTAACCACGGGAAGTTACAAGCACCTTCTTACTGATTTACTTTGGAGCTAAGTGCAAATCTCTTCTTTGCCCCTGGACCGATTTATTTCCTCATTTTGACTGAGGGCACCAAGGTCCATCTACTAGACATGGTTGGCCACGCCAAAGAGCGCCGCTTGCGCCAGTGCGCGTGGTGATCACGCTTGCATCATGGCTGAACGCGTGCTCTCGCTCGGTCCGGCAACTGTGCTCCCTCCTCGTCTCGACCTCCATTCATGTCCTAGATCTCGCCCGTACTCGACTGCATCGTTGTGACGCCCCGAATCCGATGCGCCAGGTGTCTCCCAGTTTTTCGCTTTTGTTGCCTTGTCATTCGTTTGCGTGTTGCATCTTGCCATGTCATCATGTGCATTGCATCATCATGTTTTCAAACTTGCATCTGTCCCGGTCTCCTCATTCTCTCCGTTGTCCGTTCTGAGCCCAGACACACTTGCACGCGCCCGTGGCACGTCCAAAATATTATTTTATAAGTGGCCGGAAAATGTTCTCGGAATGGGTTGAAAGTTTGCATGTGGTGTTGTTTTGTTGTAGGTAGGCCGCTTGCCAAGTTTCATCGCATTCGGAGTCCGTTTGACGCCCCAACGGTTAACTATGGCGGCATTATAGCCGGTCTGTCGTCGGACATTTCCGGTCTCCGGAAACGGTTGCCGGGTTGCCTCTCCCCTCTTCCCTCAGACCAACCCGCTCTCCACAGTCCACCTAGGCCCAGCCTACCCTTCTTTGCGCCGTGCTTAGACCTCTCGTGCGCGTCCGAAGCTGTCTCGGACCCAACCTGCTCTTCACGCCCAAGCCAATCGCCACCGCCTCCCTGCTTTCTCGTGCTCGAGCCTGTAGCCGTCTATTCCCAGGCAGCGGCTCGAGGAAGGAGTCCCCAAGCATGCCTGAAACCTCCAGGAGCCAGCAGCCTCCTCTGCTTCCCTTCCTCATGCCTCGCGGGAGCAGCTGCACCCTCGACAGAAGTGAGCTCGCTAGTGCAAGTCTCTGCTCGCGCCCCTGCCCAGATTGAATGAGCGAGGAGACCGATCGTGTTGACCGCGTGAAGCCTCCAGCACTCGACCACGCATTGACCACACCCTGCCTCGCTTCGATCTGCCTGCGAGACCAGCGCAGCGCCTAGCCCAGCTTCCCGCTGGCCTACTGCTTCACCGACCTGGGCCAAGGCCCACAAGATGAGCTGCGCCCCACCCAAATCCTATTCAGCCCAGTTCCATCAGTTTCAGCCCAGTATATTTTTTCCCTGTTCCGCGAATTTATCTTTTTATCCAGAGCCTGCCTGTTTTACAGAAACCCCCTGTTGTTCATTCATATTATATCTCTCAAACGGCGCGTCATTTTAAAACAAATTATATATGAAAAATGCTTAAAGTTGTGTCTAGTTTCATAATATCCAACTTTCAACCATGTTTAAAATGTTTAAATTGCTGTTTGCATTAATTTTCTTAAATGCCATATTAACATGATTTAATCCATAACTAATTAACCGTAGCTCGGTTTTAAATGAACTTTATATGTAAATGGGGTAGAAAAGTGCCTAGTTTAACATGGTGCACTCATCTAGCATGTTTAACAACTCTAAAATATGGTTTAGGGTAGAACAGTACCAGACCTAAAAGATGCACATGAGGAGTTTCCGGACTTGTTGTTTGTTGTTCCGGCCTCATTTAAACTTGCCTAGATAGGTAGTTTTTTTTTTGCTCCACCCCTTGCCATGTTTAAGAACATTTAATATTGATGGGTACCTACATGAGAGATAACTAAATAAGTCATGTGGTGTTTCGTCAATATGCAACTCGTTGCATATTGAGCTCCACTTAACTTGTAGTTTTGCTTGTGCATTTTGCCATGCCATGCCTCATTAAACCGGACATGCATCATACTTGGTTGCGCATCATGCCATGTTTATGTGATGGTTGTTTACTATGTTGATTGCTTCTTTCCGGTGTTGCTTCTTCGGGTTAGTTCCGATAATGTCGCGTATGTGAGGATTCGTTCGACTTCTTCCGTTTGTCTTCTTCATGGACTCATTCTTCTTCCTTGCGGGATCTCAGGCAAGATGACCATAACCTCAAAATCACGTCTATCTTTTCTTTGCTAGTTGCTTGCTATATTGCTTTGCTGCGATACCTACCACTTGATTTATCATGCCTCCCATATTGCCATGTCAAGCCTCTAACCCACCTTTCCTAGCAAACCATTGTCTGGCTATGTTACCACTTTGCTCAGCCCCTCTTATAGCGTTGCTAGTTGCAGGTGAAGATGAAGTTTGTTCCATGTTGGAACGTGGATATTGTTGGGATATAACAATATCTCTTATTTAATTAGTGCATCTATATACTTGCTAAAGGGTGGAAGGCTCGGACATATGCCTGGTGTTTTGTTCCACTCTTGCCGCCCTAGTTTCCGCCATACCGGTGTTATGTTCCTTGATTTTGAGTTCCTTACGCAGTTGGGTTATAATGGGACCCCCTTGACAGTTCGCTTTGAATAAAACTCCTCCAGCAAGGCCCAACCTTGGTTTTACCATTTGCCACCTAAGCCTTTTTCCCTTGGGTTTCCGGAGCCCGAGGGTCATCTTTATTTTAACCCCCCCAGGCCAGTGCTCCTCCGAGTGTTGGTCCAACCTGTCAGCCGCCGGTGGCCACCAGGGGCAACTCTAGGCTGGCCTACCGGAAGTTTGGACAATCCGGTGTGCCTTGAGAACGAGATATGTGCAGCTCGTATCGGGATTTGTCGGCACATTCGGGTGGCTTTGTTGGTCTTGTTTTACCATTGTCGAAATGTCTTGGAACCGGGATTCCGAGTCTGATCGGGTCTTCCTGGGAGAAGGAATATCCTTCGTTGACCGTGAGAGCTTGTGATGGGCTAAGTTGGGACACCCCTGGAGGGTTTTGAACTTTCGAAAGCCGTGCCCACGGCTATGGGAAGATGGGAATTTGTTAATATCCGGTTGTAGAAAACTTGAAATTTAACTTAATTAAAATGCATCAACCGCGTGTGTAGCCGTGATGGTCTCTTTTCGACGGAGTCAGGGAAGTGAACACGGTTTCGGAGTTATGTTCGTGCGTAAGTAGTTGGAGGATCACTTCTTGATCCCTTCTAGTTCACGACCGTTGTGTTGCTTCTCTTCTCGCTCTTATATGCGTATGTTAGCCACCATATATGCTAGTGCTTGCTGCAGCTCCACCTCACTACCCTTTCCTACCCATAAGCTTAAATAGTCTTGATCTCGTGGGTGTGAGATTGCTGAGTCCTCGTGGCTCACAGATACTTCCAAACAGTTGCAGGTGCCGATAATACCAGTGCAGATGACGCAACTGAGCTCAAGTGGGAGCTCGATGAAGATCTTGTTCGTTGTGTTGTTTCGTTTCCTGTTGATCAGTAGTGGAGCCCAGTTGGGACGATCGGGGATTTAGCATTTGGGGGTTTCTTCTTTTATTTTGGTTCCGTAGTCGGACCTTGTTTGTATTCTGGATGATGTATGTTTAACTTTTATTTGTGTGAAGTGGCGATTGTAAGCCAACACTTTTTCCCTTTCTTATTCAGTACATGGGATGTGTGAAGATTACCCCTCTTGCGACAAGCCTACCATGCGGCTCTGCCTCTAAGTCGTGCCCCGACATGTGGAAGATATAGCCGCATTGTGGGTGTTACAATCGCCTTGCGTCACTGCTTCATCGTGGTTCACCTTAAATGTGTCGCAAACGCCATGCCCGTGCCATGGCCAGCCTCTTCCCGCCGTTAAAGCTCGGTCGGGAGCTCGCTCGTGAGCTCTAGAGCTCTCCTCCGCGCCTATATAAGGACCCACGAGTCCTCCCACAACTCACCCATCTCTCCCTTGCCTCATTTGCTCTCTGGAATCGCCCCATCTCGCCGGAGTTCGCCTCTGTCCACCATGGCCGCCTCAGCCTCGGCATGATTCTGGCAACCCAAGCCTCCTCTCGCCTCCCCTCCACGTCCACTGTCTCCCCCTCGTTCCACTCAGCCACCCCCCCACTTGCCCCCTTGCCAGAGTGTGTGCTTCCCCGGAGAGAACCACCGCCCGCCCGTCCCGGTCGTCCTCCTGGCGCCCCATCTCCCCTCCATCCCTCTCCTGAAAGCGGCCGTGCTCCCTCGGAACAGGTGCGCCATGGCCTCCCGCACCCACTGGTGTCCTCGGCTCGGCCGGAGATGGCTGGAGCCGGATGCCCCCCTCGCCTGAGCGCCCCTTCCTGGCCTCGTTCCTCCTCTGTTCCTCACGTGAGCGAACAGAGGGAGGAAGACGACGTGCGCCCGACCCCCTCCCCTTGCCCCTGGGCCCCACGTGCCAGTGGCCTAGGCGCCTGTGCCCACGTCGCAAGTGGAGTAGGCTTTCCAGAGTACGTCTCCTCTTTTCTGAAAGCGTATTTTATTTCTACTTCGGCCTAAAGTATGTTTTCTAAGTCAAAAAGCGTATTTTATCAAATCTGTTTATGCCTTATCCACTCAGGGACCCGTTGGTGATAAAATCTTCACAGACTGGTTCTTCTTCTTCCACACCTCATAACTCTGCAACTGTAACTCCGATTGAGGTGAAATCAAATCTCACTTCTTCACCTCGTCAAGCTCTATATTTTAATAACATTTTCACTATGTGGTTTCACAGTGAAAATGACCATTTTGCCCTTGCCTCTAATCAGCCCCCTCCGAGAGAAAACCGTTCAACGTTTTGTTCCGTGGCTTCACCGCACTTCTTCCTGGAGTCTCCGTCACCCCAGGCAAGCTAGAATACCCACTTGCATGACAGTCATGCAGTAGCCATGGTTTTCAACTTGAATCTTTATTAAATGTTTGCTTGTTTAAACTATGGTTATCATTGTTTCCGTAATGCTTCTGGATTAGTGCTTACTTTCTTGCTATGTTGTTATGCACCTGGTTGGCATGCCCTGCTAGTTGCTAGTATTCTTTCATATGCTTATGCTTACTAGTAGTAAATGTCGATGTTGGTAATGGTATTGGGTGCACGACTGTCGTCTGTCTCGAGTATCATTGTTATGCTTGTTCCATTGCATCTAGTTGGTTAAATGCATGCATGATGGCATTGTTGATATATTCTTGCATGATATTTATTGTTGATGCTAGTGGTCATGCTGGAAGTATGTACTTATGATGTTCATGCCAGTCAGTATGCCATGCTTAGTTGGATATGATTCATTGTTGATATGGTGGATAGTTATGTTCTACCCTCATGACTATGTAGATATCATGCTCATGCATTGTAATTGCATCATGTTATTTTATCATGGCTCAACATATATGCATTCAAGTTTAGCAGGATTAAATTGAAGTTGAACACCTCTTGGCTGAGTCGTGGTGCCACCATATCGAATTGACTAGTGCAACCAGGCCTACCTTTATGGGAAGGTCCTAACTGGGTCTATTGTCGTGCCTCTCGCCGGTGCCTCCAACTAGGGAAGGTTATGGGCGTGCGGTATCCTGGCCCGTTAAGCAGACATAACCTTGTGTGCCCGTTGTTGTTATTATGGATCTGGTCCCCGTGAGGGACGTTTTGGCCATGACAGTGGTCGTTGTGTCTTTGGTAGACACGGGGCCACCAAGGACTAGCCCAGTTGGGAGTGGGTCGGAGTGGCCGGGAGAGTGTCATGGCAGTAGATCAGTTTTGTCGGAACGCCGTTGGTCCACCCGAATGGGAGTGCGAGGCCATGGGTTCCATAGTGTGGGTAGAGTGTACTAACCTCTGCAAAGTGTATATTAAATCTATCGATAGCCGCGCCCGCGGATAAGGGCCCAGTTTGTAGTTGGTCACACTATGAGTCAACAGTAATAATAATAATAACAATGTGCTTAATAACAACCCCGGTTCGATGAGGAGATAAGTTGGTTGTGATCGCCAAAAGGATCACCGTTTGAGGCCAAGTATTGGTCATGGTTGTGATCGCCGGAAGGATCACGGTTTGAGACCAAGTGTTGGTCAGGGTTGTGATTGTCGGAATGATCACCGTGGTATCGAGGATACCGAGCTGTTGGATATTCATGATGTTGTGTGATAATCATGGGTAAGGATCAAGCTCCTTGTGGTCATTTGATGATTACTACGGTATTGTTTATACCAAGCTTGATTTGATCCTGAGATGATCGTGTAATGTCCGAGGTTGGTAAGTAATGCATGTGATGGTTACGAGGTAACCCGAGCAGAATAAATGGTGCATATAGTGTCATCATGTTGCATGCTAGTATCTTTAGATTTATATGTTCATGCCATGATCATATTGTTCTAGCGATATTATGTTCATGTTGTTCATGCCTTGTTTTTCTGATGATCTCATGATAATTCCTGCTTAACCTGTAATTGCCATGCCGTTGTTTGTCTTGAATGTTCCTGGTTATTGTGAGCTTGCAAGTAAATTCAATGTAGTAACCTGTCGTGTGATGCTAGTTTGCAGGTTGTGCCTGGATTTCTTGCTTGATTGGTGTTGTTCCTGTGTTCACGAGCTAGGATAAACGTTTCAGCCAGAGTCCCTGCGGATTGGAGTCCATCATCGTCGTTCGTTGTTCCACTGCGAGTAGTTGTTCCGCTGCTTTGAGTTGTTATGCTGCTTGTATAGAGCAACTGTGGTTGGCGTAGTGTCACCGTGCCAATGTTATTCATTGTAATATCGGAACCCTTGTATTCATATTCGTGTTGTAATAGAGAGCTGGTTTGTTCTATACTAAGCAGTGTCGTATTCCAAAAGACTTCACCTCGATCTCTCGGCTAGAATATGGGGCGCTCCGGTTTTCTCTGGGTCGGGGTGCCACAGGCTTGGTATCAGAGCAGGTATGGCTGTAGAGCGTCCTAGTCCGCTGGAACGTTAGAAAACGGTAGTATAGGGTCTGGTTGTTGTCCTTGCTTGCTGCATTTGGTTGTTGGATTCGTTTGCTGCATATAGTCTTATTTCGGTTAGCATTAACCTCTGTTTCATGCGTAGATGGCGGTCAACTTCCATGAGTTTAGTGCCCTTCCCTTAGCTCCCGCTGCTGTTCCTATTGAGTTCAGTCCCACTCGTGCACCTCTCAGCTTTGCCGCCCTCCTGGGCGACATGTGGCGTAGTATTTATCCCCTCGGAGATCCACCTCATTATCAAGTATTCCAGTTTTCTGCTGGAGGAAGAATTCAGGAATATGTTGCTCATGTTCATCTGTCAGGCCTGATTCCTGTCAGTAAGTGCACCTACAGTTTCCATGGTGGTTACGGCGCTACTCCTAGCGTGCCGTTCAGCTTGCCGCAATGGCAGGAGTCACCGGTCTTCATCATCAAGAGAGCATGGTGCAAGAGAACCGTGCTTATCAATATTATCCCACCATCATCGAGAATCCTAGGCGAATCTAGTTTCCCTCCGCCAACCCTCAAGATGACCCAGCTATCCTCTCCATGTCTCGTTACATGACGGCCAAATGTCTTCTTATTTTCGAGTTAGTCCGAGACGCCATTCGAGCCAGGAGATTGCTTGGTGTCGCTTTACCTCAGTCTCCGCCAGCTTCTCCAACTCCTCCGCCTCGTCCATCTGGAGTTTCTATGTAACGCCCGCGATGCGGCTATATCTTCCACGTGTCGAAGCACGACTTAGAGGCATAACCGCATTGAAAGCAATGTCGCAAGTGAGGCAATCTTCACACAACCCATGTAATACATAAGGGAAAGAGATACATAGTTGGCTTACAATCGCCACTTCACACAATACATGAATAAAGCACTACATTCATCCAAATACACTCAACGTCCGACTATGGAACCACAATAAAAGAAGACTACCCCAAATGCTACACAGATCCCCGATCGTCCCAACTGGGCTCCACTACTGATCAACTGAAACGAAACAGCACAACGAACAAGGTCTTCATCGAGCTCCTCCTTGCTCGGTTGTGTCACCTGCACGATATCATCGGCACCTGCAAGCTGGTTTTGGAAGAATCTGTGAGTCACGGGGACTCAGCAATCTCACACGCTCGCGATCAAGACTATTTAAGCTTATAGGTAGGGTAAAAGGTATGAGGTGGAGCTGCAGCAAGCGACTACCATATTTGGTGGCTAATATATGCAAATGAGAGCGAGAAGAGAGGGCATGGCACGTTCGAGAAATCTATGATCAAGAAGTTATCCTAGAACAACCTACGTCAAGCATAAGTCCAACACCGTGTTCACTTCCCGGACACCGCCGGAAAGAGACCATCACGGTAACACACGTGGTTGGTGCATTTTAATTAAGATAAACTTTAGGTTTTTTTACAACCAGACATTAACAAATTTCCATCTGCCCACAACCGCGGGCACGGCTTTCAAAAGTTCAAATCCCTGCATGGGAGTCCCAACTTAGCCCATCACAAGCTCTCACGGTCAACGAAGGATATTCCTTCTCCCAAGACAATCCGATCAGACTCGGCATCCCGGTTACAAGACATCCTCGACAATGGTAAAACAAGTCCAGCAACACTGCCCGAATGTGCCGACAAATCCCGATAGGAGCTGAACATATCTCATTCTCAGGGCACACTCAGATGAGCGCTCCGTACAACTAAAACCAAAACTCGAGTTTCCTCGAGGGGGCGCTGCACAGGGCTCTAGTGTGGACCAACACTCAGAGGAGCACTGGCCCAGGGGGTTAAAATAAAGATGACCCTTGGGCAGGCCTACCCAAGGGAAAGAAAAGGCTAGGTGGCGAATGGTAAAACCAATGTTGGGCATTGCTGGAAAAGTTTTATTCAAGGCGAACTGTGAAGGGGTTCCCATTATAACCCAACCGTGTAAGGAACGCAAAATTCGGGAACATAATACCGATATGACGGAAACTAGGGCGGCAAGAGTGGAACAAAACACCAGGCATAAGGCCGAGCCTTCCACCCTTTACCAAGTATATAGATGCATTAATTAAATAAGAGATATTGTGATATCCCAACAAAATATCCATGTTCCAACAAGGAACAAACTCCAATCTTCACCTGCAACTAGCAACACTATAAGAGGGGCTGAGCAAAGCGGTAACATAGCCAAACAACGGTTTGATAGGACAAGGTGGGTTAGAGGTTTGACATGGCAATATGGGAGGCATGATAAGAAAGTGGTAGGTATCGCAACATAGGCATAGAAAATGAGCGAGCAACTAGCAAGCAAAGATAGAAGTGATTTCGAGGGTATGGTCATCTTACCTGAGATCCCGCAAGGAAAAAGAACGAGTCCATGAAGAAGATAAACGGACGTAGTCGAACGAATCCTCACAACACGACGTTATCGGAACCATCCTGAAGAAGCAACACCAGAAAGAAGCAAACAACATAGTAAAACAACCATCACATGAACATGGCATGATGCACAACCAAGTATGATGCATGTCCGGATTAATGAAGCATGGCATGGCAAAGTGCACAAGAAATCCTACAAATTAAGTGGAGCTCAGTATGCAACTCCGTTGCATATTGACGAAACACCACGTACTTATTTATTTCTCTCTCGTTTATGTACCCAACAAGATTAAATGTTGATTAACATGGAAAGAGGTGAAGCATATGAAAAACTACCTATCTAGGAATGTTTAATTGAGGCCGGAACAACAAACAACAAGTCTAGAAACTCCTCATGTGCATGTTTTAAGGCTTGGAACTGTTCTGACCAAAACACAATTTTAGAGTTATTAAACATGCAAAGTGAAGCCACCATGTTAAACTAGGCAAATTTCGACCCCATTTACATATAAAGTTTGTTAGGTTCGGAGCTACGGTTATTAAGTTATGAAATAAAGCATTTTAGCAAGTTATTTAAGCAAATTTAAACAAACAGCATATTAAACATTTTAAACATGGATGAAAAAGACATATTATGAAACTAGATGAAAAACTAAGCAAGTTTCATATACAAAGTTTTTACATGTGACGCTTAGTTTGTGAGTTATTAAATGCATGAAGGCTAGGGGGTTTTCTATAAATCTGCAAAACCCTGGAAATTAGCTAAATTTGCAGAACCAAAAAAAACATCCACTAGGTCGAAACTGAACTGGCCCAGCAGTAAGGAAAAAAATGAGGGGGCGCTTGGGGTGGCGTCACCCATGGGCTTCGGCCCAGGACGATGGAGCAGTGGGCCGGCTGGATCTGGTTGTGATCTGGCGATCGCTGGACCCGGGTCAACGATGACCATTGGGAGCGGGCTCAGATGAGCTCCTCTGCTCGAACGAAGCAGAGGCGTGGCGCGGTTGCGGGCACAGGGAGACGCAGCTCCGGCGGGCAGGGGCCGGTGTCGTGGCGACGGAGCGACGCGAAATCTGGGCGGGGGTCACGGTAGAGGCAGCGGAGAGGTTCCCTGGCTCGAGGCCCTCGCTCGGGGGTTAGCTGGAGGCACGGCGGGCAAGCACGACTCGATCCCGAACTGCTACTTGCAGCAGGGTAGGCATAGGCTGACGGCGAGGAACTTGGAAGACGATGATGGATTTGGCGCGCAGAGGAGGCCAGCGGGAGGAAGAGCAGCTCGGGCGCGCTCGGAGTCGCCGACGACGGGCGCCATGGGGTTCGGCTGCAGCTCTGTGGTGGCGCGTTTCGGCAATGACGGCCGGAGCAGAGGAGTCGAGGCCACTGCGGTACTTGAGGAGCTCGGCAAGGGGCTCAGCCATCCATGGCGGCTCCTGGTTGTCTCCTGGTCAGAGTGAAAAGGAGAGATGATAGACGGAGGGGAAGATGAACAGGAGGACAGGAAGAGGAGGCGAGGTGATAGCGACCTGCTGGGTAGAAGACGACGGCGGGTCTAGTAGAGCTGGGACCTCGAGGTGGAGCCACACGAGGTGGCTCGGGAGGCCCTCTCCATGGGTGCTCGGGCGAAGAAGCTTCTAGCGAGGCAGATCAGCAGAGGAGACGGGCGCGCGAGGAGGAGCTCGGGCAGGGGATCCAGGGGCGCGGTCCCGTTGTAGCTCGAGGGAGGCAGCGGATCGATGGGTTGGCTGCTGACTAAAATCGAGGGGAAGCAGAGGCTGGCGCTGGTTCGCAGAACGAGGGGGCTAGTGGATCGGATCTGGGTGGATCCCAAGGAGGATGCGGGAGGCTGTAGGTGGCGGCAGTTAGAGGGGACAAAAGTCCTAGAATTTAGGGTTAGGGGCTATTTATGGCATGTAGGTGAAAGGAGAGGGATGATCTAGTCCGTCCGATTGAAATCAGACGGTCCGAGAAAAAAATAGGTAGGGAGCCCAATTAAGAAAACGGTGATATTTTGTAGATGTTTGGGGACGATCCGGATCCAACGGTGACAACTGTCCGGGTCGGGTTCGGGACAGCTTCGAACGCACGTGAGGGGTCGAAGCACTGTGCAGACTGGGGTTAGGCGAACGCGGTTAAGTGTGGACTGTGCAGAAGGCCTCAGGCTGAGAGAAGAGAAAAGAGAGAGGCCCGGCGACTGTTTCCGTAGACCGAAAACGTCCGACGTGTGCCCGGCTATAATGCCGCTATAGTTTTAACGGTTGGGCTATCAAACGAACTCCGAATGCGATGAAACTTGACAGGCGGTCTATCTACACTATAATAAGACCACACGCCAACTTTCAACCCAATCCGAGAACATCTTCCGGCCACTTATAAAATAATATTTCGGACGTGCCGCGGGCGCATGCGAGGGTGTCTGGACTCAGAACGGATAACGGACGGAACGAGGAGACCGGGACGGATGCAAGTTTTGAAAACATGAAGATGCAATGCACATGATGACATGGCAAGAGGCGAAACGCAAGCAAATGACAAGGCAACAACAAAGAATAACTGGAAGACACCTGGCGCAATGGTCTAGGCGCGTTACATTCTACTCCCTTAGCTTCCTCATCAGTTCGTGAGCGTTTGCTCAAGCGTAGGATGTAATCCTTCGTGTAGTGCATGTGCATCTGCTGTAGCATCATGCTTGTGTGTGCCTGTGTGGAGCAGCTTTGTAGCTTATGTGCTGTGTGCTTTGCTGCAATAAATTGTTTTCTCTTGCTTCTTTGTTTTGAATCCTCGGTGTTACCCCCTTATGGAAATTATTCCTCGACCGACACCGGATCAGAAGAATCCGTAAGCAGTACAGATATACACCTAGAAAGTCAGTTAAAGGCAATGAGGTTTTCAGCCGACAGCATTGTATTGCAGACATCCATCTGGATACAAATTGTATTTTGATCAGACTTTCAGCAACAAGTACCTGTCAGAGATACACTTTATCGCAGCAAAGATTAAATCAGAAAGAGGACAAAATTGGATCAACAGTGCATTTCAAGTCAAAGGTATGGGCTATGCACAATGATTGAATGTGCCATAAGTCACAATTAAAACACTGCGACACCCAGAGTTCAGTCCGAATGCACGGTGAATTCAGTAAGGACAGTCAGACAATTCTTCTCATATAAGTAATCAGCTGCCGGACTGAAAAAAATATATACGTCATTCCCTTCACCAAGAAAATCAGTCCCGTCCTTCTCCACAAATTTTTGACAAAGTGTACAAAGATAAGGTTCCCAGTGTGCATCGGTAGGGAATGAATGGATTCCCATACAAAATATTCAGTCTTCTCGATAAAATGCTACAAAAGCTTCTGTCATAAGGTACCGAGTCTTCCCTAGCAAAGTCTTTAAGGGGGGAAGCTTATGCGGTACGCTACCCCGTTTTCCTCAAAAAGATATCCACCGAAGGCTTCGAGCACAAGCCACCCAGTCTTCCTCAACACGATACCCCGGTTGTTTCCGAACGCAAACTACCCAGTCTTCTTTTGTACGATGCTGCTACAAGGCATTAAATTATGAATTGTCAGCATATGACAGTGTTTTCCAAGTGGCAAATCTGCTATAATTTGGTCTGAAACAAAAATCAGTCAGAACAAAGTTATGCCTCGAGGATCAGTTATTAGTTCATTCAGTATGCTGCCAAGTCCATGCAAGTCTCTCGGTACACATCCGATAACCTCACTGGTTATTCAAGAAACAAAAACCAGTGGGTGATGCCATAATCAACAAGTCTTGAAGGAAAGACAACAGTGAGACAATAATCTTGGCAGTGATTACCAAGATCAGTCCCGCACATCCAACAATGTGATGTTATTAATCCTATCACTGTCCGGCATAACCCACAATAGTATTGAGATCTGTATAACCACACGTGAGCTGGATAAATATACCGAGGCTCAAAACATGAACCAGACCAAGGTATGATTGCCAGATATTGTACATAACAGTATTCAGGGCCGTGAAAATAATCAAGGATATATATAAGGCCCCGCTCTTTCAGTTGAGGATCCAGATGAAGAAAGCAATAATGAAAGAGCAAGACCAACAATACAGGTATTCCGATTATTATGTGAAAAATATGGATGCCCAATACCATCTTATTCCATGGCAAACCCAAGCAAAGATCCACCCAAGAAGTATACTCCATTGTGGTAAGGACCTCATAGCAAGGCAACCAGCTCAATCCACATTATGCTCAGAACTGTCAGCATTAAATGCCCAAGTCTGTCAAGTTCGAACCCAGGACAACTCAATATATTGACCTCAACACCCGCGATGGAGCATCGCACCGACTGTTATTCCCATGGATATACTGGAAAAAAAATGAAGAATCAGTGTGAAAACATATATTTTGAGGATTGTTATCTCTCGCATAGGGGAAGCAATTAAAAGCATAGCCTGTGTGGATGGGATTCTTTGCCAAGATCACCGCCAGTCAAGCCTGCAAATCTTATCATCAGGAGATGGTGCGACAAGCGACAAGCGACAGTCAATCCTTTGGTACAACTTGGATACTCAAGACTGTGAAGCTCGTCAAGATAAGTCAGGAACTCCTCCAAGATGTCAGCACCCGTTAGCAAAACAGATATGATCCACCTCACTGTTTTGAACCCAGAAGGCATGCATATATTCGAGGAATTCTTTGTTCCACGGGAAGAAATGTTCTCCCAACTCCGTGGAATATTCTCGGTACTCGATACGAGAATAACATTTCCAGCAAGGATCAATATCAAGAAGGAGAAGTATGTCCGTAAAAATAATATTTCGGATGCTAGCTCAGCCAACAGATATGAAAGAAAATTTAAGCCAGTACAAACAGGAACATATGAGGTACGTCCTGTCAGAATGTCAGATACGGCGAAGCAAACCACCCCAGATCAAGACAGTTAGTTAGATCCAATTTAGTGGAAATATTATATAAGGATCAATAAAAGAAACCTGAGTTGGAAATGGTTTCTTCAAGTCAGAAAGATTATTTAACCCTGAGCAACCAAATCTCGAGGACGAGATTTCTTTAAGGGGGGAAGGTTTGTAACAGCCTGGATTTTTGCCCTTTTCTTTTTCCTTCGATTTTCTTGGATTTCCTGTTTTGTTTTGCTTTTCCGTGGCTATGTGCTTCTGAAACTTGGGAATATCATGTATTCCTAGGTTTTATAGTGGCTTGTCACCCTCTTCATCATCCCAAGATCATGTCATTTCCATCCTTGACCTAACCCAGAATTCTTTTGTTGGGAATATTCCTTTTTGATAAAGGAATAACCCTTAAAACCCTAGGTTGTGAAGCAACCTATATTTCTGTCACTCCTAAAATTCCCAAATAATTCTCATAAATTTTTTGGGTCCTATCTTGCTAAAATATGGCAAAATATTTCATTGCCATGTTGAAAAATAATCCTCCAATAATTCTTCTCCTATTCTGTCCTAAATGGCACTTTGCAAAGGAAGTGATATTTATATTTGATTTATTGACCACAAACTTCTTGGACAGCTTTTCCTGTCCATATCATTGGCTCATGCCAAAATTCAACTCAATTTTCCTAGTAAATATTCCTAAGCAATTTTTCAAAGTTCCTGTCTAAGGGAAGTGATTGTGAAGGAAGTACAAGCTATGCATATCCAAATGAGTTGCAATTTTGCAAGGTCCTTAATATGATCAAATAATGACCCTCCACCAAATATGAGCTCATGTAACTCATCTATGTGAACCCAGCTCCAAATCTTAGTTTCTGGTCAGATTTTTCAGTTTGTGAAGCAACTATATTTTATATTGATTCAATTGAGCTTAAACTTTACCAGGACATGCTTCTACCAATATCAACTCCTTCCACCAAGTTTTACCTCAATTTGTTAAACCAATTGCCTTGTGTAAATTTTCCAAGTTTCTATTTAGAATGAAGCTTTGTGAAGCAAGTCCCACTTTGGTATTTCCAAATGGCATGAAACTTTTACAGCAACTTCATATCATCATATAACCCCTCTATGCCAAATGTCAGCTCACAAAAATCAAGTATGTGAGTGTATCATCCAAATCCCTAATTCTGGCCAGATTTGCACTTTCTACAGCAACCCTCATCTAAACTCCTCCTCTTAGTCTGATTTTTGGTGATCAGCATCACCTTAGTGTGTGATCATCATCAGACAAACTCTTTACCACGTTACCAAGCTAGTTTAACCACAGGAAGTTAGAAGCACCTTCTTACTGATTTACTTTGGAGGTAAGTGCAAATCTCTTCTTTGCCCCTGGACCGATTTATTTTCTCATTTTGACTGAGGGCACCAAGGTCCATCTATTGGACATGGTCGGCCACGCCAAAGAGCGCCACTTGCGCCAGTTCGTGTGGTGATCACGCTTGCGTCATGGATGACCGCGTGATCTGGCTCGGTCCGACCACTGTGCTCGTCTCCTCCCTCCTCGTCTCGACCTCCATTCATGTCCGGGAGCTCGCCCGTGCTCGACTGCATCGCCCTGCATTGCTGATTCCTCGTGGTTCGCCTTAAATCTGTCGCAAACGCCATGCCCGTGCCATGCCTAGCCTCTGCCCGCCATTAAAGCTCGGTCGGTAGCTCGCTCGTGAGCTCTAGAGCTCTCCTCCGCGCCTATATAAGGACCCCCGAGTCCTCCCGCAGCTCATCCATCTCTCCCTCGCCTCATTTGCTCTCTGGAATCGCCCCATCTCGCCAGAGATCGCCTCTGTCCACCATGGCCACCTCGGCCTCGGCATGATTCTGGCCAACCCGAGCCTCCTCTCGCCTCCCCTCCATGTTCACAGTCTCCCCCTCGTTCCACTCAGCTGCCCCACCCACTTGCCCCTTCGCCGGAGAGCACCACCGCCCTACCATCCTGGTCGTCCTCCCGGTGCCCCCTCTCCCCTCCATCCCTCTCCTGCCCGGCGGTCGTGCTCCCTCTGAACGGGTGCGCCATGTCCTCCCGCACCCGCTGGTGGCCTTGGCTCGGCCGGAGATGGCCGGAGCCGGCCGGCCCCCTCGCCTGAGCGCCCCTGCCCGGTCTCGTTCCTCCTCTATTTCTCGCATGATCGAACAGAGGGAGGAAGATGACGTGCGCCCGACCCCCTCCCCCTGCCCCTGGGCCCCACGCGCCAGTGGCCCAAGTGCCTCTGCCCACGTGGCAAGTGGAGTAGGCTTTCTAGAGTATGTCTCCTCTTTTCTAAAAGCGTATTCTGTTTGTACTTCAGTTTGAAGTACGTTTTCTAAGTCAAAAAGCGTATTTTATCAAATATGTTTCTGCCTTATCCACGTAGGGACCCGTTGGTGATAAAATCATCACAGATTGGTCCTTCTTCTTCCACACCTAATAACTCTACAACCGTAACTCCGATTGAGGTGAAACCAATGCTCACTTCTTCGTCTCGTCAAGCTCTATCTTTTGTAACATTTTCACTATGTGGTTTCACAATGAAAATGACCATTTTTCCCTTGCCTCTAATCAGCCCCCTCCAAGAGAAAACCATCCGAAGTTTCGTTCCGCGGCTTCACCGCACTTCTTCCTGGAGTCTCCGTCACCCCAAGCAAGCCACAATACCCACTTGCATGATAGTCATGCAGTAGCCATGGTTTTCAACTTGATTCTTTATTAAATGTTTGCTTGTTTAAACTATGGTTATCGTTGTTTTGGTAATGCTTCTGGATTAGTGCTTACTTTCTTGCTATGTTGTTATGAACCTAGTTGTCATGCCCTGCTAGTTGCTAGTATTCTTTTCATATGCTTTTGCTTGCTAGTAGTACATGTTGATGTTGGTAATGGTCTTCGATGCATGACTGCCGTCTGTCCCGAGTATCCTTGTTATGCTTCTTCCATTGCATCCAGTTGGTTAAATGCGTGCATGATGGCATTGTTGATATATTCTTGCATGATATTTATTGTTGATGCTAGTGGTCATTCTAGAAGTATGTACTTATGATGTTCATGCCAGTCATTATACCAGGCTTAGTTGGATATGATTCATTGTTGATATGGTGGATAGTTATGTTCTACCCTCATGACTATGTTGATATCATGATCATGCATTGTAATTGCATCATGTTATTTTATCATGGCTCATCATATTTGCATTCAAGTTTAGCCGGATTAAATTGAAGTTGAACACCTGTTGGCTGAGTCGTGGTGCCACCATATCGAACTGACCAGTGCAACCACGCTTACCTTTATGGGAAGGTCCTAACTGGGTCTATTGTCGTGCCTCTCGCCGGTGCCTCCAACTAGGGAAGGTTATGGGTGTGCGGTACCCTGGCCCAGTAAGCAGACATAACCTTGTGTGCCCATTGTTGTTATTATGGATCCGGTCCCCGTGAGGGACGTTTTGGCCACGACGGTGGTCGTTGTGTCTTTGGTAGACACGGGGCCACCCAGGACTAGCCCAGTTGGGAGTGGGTCGAAGTGGCCAGGAGAGTGTCATGGCAGTAGATTAGTTTTGTCAGAACCACTACAGGAATCATCTATTTTGCCGTCTGCCACGGCGGACGGCAAAGGCATGAACGGCGGACGGCAAAGGCCTTTGCCGTCAGCCGCGGACGGCAAAAGGCTCCGGCAAAGTAGGCTACGGTAAACAGCTACTTTGCCGTATGCTTCCTGGCGGCTGACGGCAAAGGCCCTTTGCCGTCTGCGGCGGACGGCAAAGAGAGCGGACGGCAATAATTGCGCTGTCAGTCCGTTAAGTGGCTAACGGCAGGCCTTTGCCGTCCGCCGCTGACGGCAAAATTTCTAGTGTCTTTGCCGTCCGCCGTATGATGTCATCTACACATCACTACATGGCAGGTTCTTTGCCGTCTGCCACTGATGGCAAAGTGCAGGTTCTTTGCCGTCTGCCATTGATGGCAAAGTCTTTGCCGTCTGCCACTGTAGGCAAACTGACCAAATGGGTCAGCTCCCAGGAAGCATAGCTGGATGCCACGTGTCTTCTTTGCCGTCTGCGGCAGACGGCAAAGAGCCCGTTGCCGTCGGTGGTAGACGGCAAAGAGCCTGCATATTGGCTCTTTTATCTGTTTTTTATTAAATCCAACAATTTTCATCACAAATATATATGACATATATAGATATATTTCAAAAGGCCATTACAGAGCAAACATATAACATATCCAACACATAACTTCATCATCCAACCATATATATTACATGCATAGTTCCATCATACATAACAAGTTCAACATAGAGGCAACCAACCATATATATTACAATAGTTTCATCCAACGATACATGCATAGTTCAACGATACAAAAGAAACAGAGAAAGGGATAAGGAGCACTCCATCTATGCAAGCTTTCATCAAGTGAATGAAATCTGCAAAATGAAAAATAAGAAAGTTAGAACAAGAAGAGTAGAACAAGAAGAAGACTAGAACAAGAAGAGTATGTCATTTATGAGCTAACTTACGTGAAATGGATCATATATGAGCTAACTAAGTTGAAATGGGTCGTTTATGAGCTAGCTAAGGTGAAATGGATCATTTTTGAGCTAACTTAGTTGAAATGGGTCGTTTATGAGCTAACTAAGGTCAAATGGATCGTTTTTGAGGTAACTAAGGTGAAATGGATTGTTTTTAGCTAACTTAGGTGAAATGGATCATTTATGAGCTAACTTAGTTGAAATGGATCGTTTTTGAGCTAACTTAGGTGAAATGGATCATTTATGAGCTAATTTAGTTGAAATGGATCTTTTTGAGCTAACTTAGGTGAAATGGATCATTTAAGAGCTAATTTAGGTGAAATGGATCATTTTTTAGCTAACTTGGTGAAATGGATCGTTTATGAGCTAAATTAGTTGAAATGGATCGTTTATGAGATAACCTAGGAAAGATGGGTCATTTTGGAGTTAACCTAGGTGAAATGAGTCATTTTAAAGCTAACGTAGGTAAAATGGATCATTTAGGAGCTAATCTAGGTAAAATGGGTCATTTTTGAGCTAACTTGGATGAACTGGATCATTTATAAGCTAACCTAGGTAAAATGGGTCATTTTAGAGCTAACTTAGGTAAAATGGATCGTCTATGAGCTAACTAAGCTAATTATGCAATTTTTGACATAAGTAAGCTAAGTACAGATCGTTTTAGAGCTAACTTAGGTAAAATGGATGGTTTTGGAGGTCAGTAAGCTTATTAAGTCATTTTGGAGGAGAAGAAGCTAAGTCTAGGTCATTATGGTAAGCATTGGAGGAAATAAAGCTAAGTCTAGGTCTTTATGCATGTGTTAAGCAAAACACTAGATAAACTAACCAAGATCCAGGAGGTGTAGGAGCGGGGTGGCTCGTGTCGGTAGCTGGAGAAGGATCGTGCGATGCTTGTCTGGAGTTACGCTGCACCAAAGATCATTTCCAATGTCTTGTTAGCATGATGACACTCAAATGTTAAGACTAGCAAGTAATGTCCATTCAAATAAAACTCACCGTGGTCCCAGGAGCAATCACTGGCATCGGCGGAGGGGTCTGACCTGTCTTCTCACACACAGACTGCACATTTGGTTTTGACGACTCAGTCATACTAGTTAGTAATGAGACAAACACTACATGAATGTTTTGGCTAATCTGCAGAAGAAACTTACCACAAGGGGCTCGTACATGGCCCTTGCCTGCATGTCATTCCGTGCCCTCTCCTCCTCCATCATCTTTGTCGTCCTCTCCTCCAACTCCCGCTGCATCTCCGCCGCCTCCGCCAGAAGTTTCTCCGTTCTATCTCTCTCACTCTGTATAGCAGCCTGCAACACCACTCACATGACCATTTGTAATCATTGATGGAAGCGCACACAATGTAATGGAGAAAGATAACTGAGTACGTATCACTAACCTTGATGGCGAGTTGCACTGGCCGTTCACGAGGCCTTATCTCAGGAGCGGAGCTCGACTGGCGCGCCTTGATCTCTGGGAGAGTGCTAGGACAACGGATAAGTCCATCTCCAATGGCTATGGAGCCATGGGACCTCCCGCCACCAGATATCATCACCAGCTCTGGATCAATGGGACCCTGGCTCGGGTTAAAGTCCTCCCCTTTCCTCGCCTTCCCCTCATCTCTATATCTCACGAGCTTTGTTGTGGGAGGAGATGTTGGTGAAGTTGTTTGCATCATCGAGGTCAGACTGAGAGAAAGCCTTGACTTTCTTGAAAGAGGCAGTGTGGGCCATGGCATACAGGTCGTACACCTCTGGCACCTTATCCGCCTTATTGTAGTGTGCCTGAAAGAGAGAAACAATGAAAATTAGTAATTAAAGGGCTCAAGCTAGCATGATGAATGAATTGCATGAATCATGAAGCAAACCACATACCCAGTTGCGCCCGAACTGATATAAGTTGGAGCTTCCTTGATGGTGTGGCACACCTTCCATTTGGGCACGTCTGTCCTTGGCCTCGTTGTGGAGGGCTAGCCATTGTTTTGAGCACCACTCATCGACCAACACCTCCCAACAATCCATCCGATCCGCACACCATCTCGGAGGCGCCTAAGTTAGCAAATAGAAACTTGAGCGCTACGGCTAAGAATTACTAAATGAAGGAACTTAAGTAGAGAATGCCTTAAGAATTACCTTCATGTACTGCTCCTTACTCAGGAACTTATCGCGGCACGCCGGCTTGGTCTTCTTGATACCACGCAAGGCGTAGTAGTCTCGAACAGCCTGCACCCGAGCCTCGTGCCGTAAGTTCTGGAGTAGGCGCTTGCATACGTTCTCGATAACATGTGCCGCGTCCTCCTCGTATCCCTCCTCACACCTGTAGAATGTCTGCAATCAAATGAGACAATATTGATTAGTACAATTAATAACTAGCTAGTTGAAGATTTTTAAATGTGTAAAGGAGAAATTACCCAGAACTTTCTGATCACCATGTCTGCCCTCGTGTCGCGCACGACACCGTCGATAATCTCATCCGGCGGGGCCGGGGCAGCCACGTAGTGCTCCCAGCTCAATCCAAGCTCTGGAAGCCGACCCTCACCAGGCAACGTGACAAACCCGGGGAAGTTTTGCCGGCAAAGAACTCCAAGGACGGAGTTGGGCCGGCGGACACTATGATGGTGGTCCCAACCCCTGCAGCATGACAAGGCCAACGCATTAGTTATTTGAAGAAACGTGAATGCAGAAGGTACTAAAATATTAAATGCACTTACGTACCTCTCCCCATCAGGGAAAATCAACCACCTCTGCTCGCGGGTCACCGGCACGAACGGGAGCCGTGTAGCACCACGCTGGTAGATGTTGCCCCCCTCCTCCCCCTCCTCATCAGTCGGCTCCCCGCCATCATCAGCATGGCCACTCGGCTCCCCGCCATGCTCAGGCTGACCCGACCAGGTACCCCATCCAGACGTGTGCTCCTCTGGGGTCTCGTGGGCCCAAGTCTCGTGGGTCGAAGGCCCGTCGACCCGAGGCTCATGGGCCGAAGACTCGTGGACCGGAGGCTCGTGGACCGGAGTCCGTGCAGCCTCCTCCTCAGACGAGTCCACCCTAGCAGTCACGTGCTCGGGTGAAACAGCTGGGGGCGGTGGCGAGGAAGGCGCCGTAAGAGTCACCCTACCTCCTCTCCCGCGACCACGTGCTCCACCTCCTCTCTTCTTCTTACCTCGTCCCCTGCTGGGCACCGCGGTCGACAAAGAAGGGCCCGGCGGTGTCGCCATACTATCCAGCAACGCTCGGCGGAGAGGTGCGTGTGGAATGGAAGACCTCGCACCACGCGCCGACGAAGAAGGGGCCTCGGCGCGCTCCCGACCAGCGCCCACCATCTTTCAACACCTGCCATGACAAAGAATAAACGAAATTAGTACAACATAAAAAAAGTACCGACATGAATAATAATATGTATATCACTTAAGTGTATCATCATCAAGTACAA
Source organism: Triticum urartu (assembly GCF_056163025.1). NCBI lineage: Eukaryota > Viridiplantae > Streptophyta > Magnoliopsida > Poales > Poaceae > Triticum > Triticum urartu. The sequence continues at coordinate 307,801,259 of NC_141874.1, forward strand.
CATAAAAAAATTGAATACCTGACACTACTAATAATCTCGATCAGTATCATCAATAAATGCATAATCATCATCATCATCACTATAATCAATGATGGGCTCATAGGGTTCATTGGCATCAACATGTGCAAGGCCACCTTGACGTAATCGGTCAAGCATTGACAGGTCATCCGCAGCAGTAACCTCTTCTTGTTCCGGCTCTTCTTGTTCCTCCTTTGGGGTGATGTCAGATTCATTGTCGCTGTCTACTTCAATGTTTTGGGGTGAAGTATAGCGGTTCTTGAAACGCTTTTTGGAAAGACGTGTCTCTTGGAAGAATTCTCCTTCATATGTGTCTAGGTTAATGTGAGGTTCATAATCCTCTTCTTTTGGGGAGAAAGTCTAGCACGTGGCGGCACTTCATAAACGACATCCCAACCTTTCAGATTTGGATTAGTTTGGCAGGCCCACGGTAGATAGAATACTTGGGTCGCCTGTTGAGCCATAATATAGACATCAGGAACATCTAAATGAGTGCTTTGGTTGATTTCAACTAGCCCTATATGTTCATGAGTTCTTCTAGTCTCCTTCGGCTGAAACCAATAACATTTGAAGACTACGACATTCGGTGGGTTTTCACCATAGAACAGAAGTTCATAAATTGCTTCAACTCTCCCATAATACTCGGTACCTCCTTCGCCGATAGCAGATACACAACAATTTGTAGACTTTCGGTCGGCCATAGATAGCTCTTTGCCATAGGTACGAAAGCGATACCCGTTGATGTCGTACTTGTCAAATGAACGGACCTTATAGTCAAAACCAGTAGCGACTTGTCTCAATTCGGCGTCCATAGACTCTGAATTAGCCTACAAGTTTAATATGAAAGGATTGTTGCATTATGCACAAATTAGCGAATGAAATGAAATTGTCTAATAGAAATTACCGTTTGTTTGAACCAAGAGATGAAACAGGGATAGCCACCTCCTTGCTTTGCGAGAAGCTCATACTCTTCGACGGAATCCTTTTGGATCTCCGCTCCATACGAGAATATGGCGATGTATCGACTGTATGACATATCCATGAATAAGAGTAGTTCAAAGGAAATAGAAGTTGCGAAACAATGTATCGAGAACTTACTCGATGTACGGCCGCACTTCTATCAGGTTGTTGAAGATATACAACGAAATGGTCCGCCATTCTTCGTTATCCAAAGATACTGGATGTGAAACACTAGCTGGTGCGAGATTCCCTTTGAATAGGCTGAGGTTGGATCCACCCTTTTTAGGCTCGTCAGCATTCTACTGAGGCTTCGGATTATGCAAATGACGATTTTTGGCTTCGTAGTGCATTGTTACGAAGTTTGCCGCCTCCTCTGTGATGAATGCCTCAGCCATCGATGCTTCAATTCTACGTTTATTTTTACATTTTTCTCGAAGCGTCTTCTGCATCCTCTCAGTTGGGTAGCACCTACGATTTTGCACGCCCCCCCCCCCAATCTTGCCTCGGTCGGGAGATGCAAAATCAAATGCTGCATTGGATTAAAGAAGCCTGGTGGAAAGATCTTCTCTAACTTGCAGATCAACTCCGGTGCCAACTCTTCCATTTCTTCTAGCACGCCAGGCGATAGTTCTTTCGCACAAAGAACACGGAAGAAATAGCTGAGTTCTGCCAGTACTAGCCATTCATCCTCAGGGATGAAGCCACGCAACATTACCGGCATTACCCGCTCAATCCATATGTGCCAATCATGACTCTTGAGACCAAATATCTTCAGTTTATCAAGATTCGCTCCCCTCTTTAGATTCGCTGCATACCCATCAGGGAACATCAACTGCTGTTGCACCCACAAGAGAATTTCCCTCATAGCTGGCCTTCCAAGATTGAACCATTCAGTGCTCCATTTGTTCTGACCAGTGTGACCGGTATACATCCACGCACGATCACTCATCTTGACTTTTAGAGCTACTGGACACACAACAATTATATATATAATTCACCATGTATATATTCATCAGTTGATCTACTTTGTCAATTTTATTACGTCCATGCAACCTACACTCTAATAGGTAATGATAGGTCCTAATCCCACCCGAGTATGTGTAGATTGGGTTCATTTTCCCATATGCTATGCTCCGGATCCGACGCAAAATTTCGGCAGCACCTCCCCGCTGTTCTCCTAATACACGTCTCTGCAATAAACAGAGAGGATGTCTACCCGGAGAACAACAGGGGAGGCACTGACGAAATTTATGCGTCGGATCCGGAGCAAAGCATATGGGAAAACGAACCCAATCTACACATACTCGGGCTGTCCGTGGATAGCGTTGGACAATTCGAAAGAATCAAGGTTATAAATATGCAAATGCATGCATATTGGTTACGCATACTAATGATTCAAGACACATATATAGCTAGCTACCAAATTTCATGTCATTTGTGCAAATAATTAATGGGGGAGAAGGACATGCCATTTGTGCTCACCCACGAACGAAGGGGCAGAGCTCGTCAAACGCACGGCGCGGTCGTCGAACACCAAACCTCGCAGCGATGAAACAACTGCACATTTAAATCTACCCGATCAACACAATTATATATGATGTTTTTCATAACAAAATCGAAAAATATATGACCTAACTAATAATTCACAAATATATAACCCCGTCGGCCTCTGGAAGGCCAAAGAGCACTTTTTCGGGAGGTTTAGGGGGTCGGGGTGTCATGTCGGTGTAGGGGTGCTGTTTCGGGGTTAGGGTGTCGTGTCGGGGTCGGGGTGTCGGGGTGTGGTGTCGTGGTCTGTGTGTCGGGGTGTGGTGTCGGGGTCAGGGTGTCGGGGTCAGGTGTCGGGGTGTGGTGTCGGGGTCGGGGTGTCGGGGTCAGTGGTCGGGGTGTTTCCTTCTATTCTTCTTCTTCTTTCCTTCTCTTCTTCTTCTTTTTTTCTTCTTCTTTCCTTTCTTCTTCTTCTTCTATCCTTCTTCTTCTTTCCTTTCTTCTTCTTCTTCTTCTTCTTCTTCTTCTTCTTCTTCTTCTTCTTCTTCTTTCCTTTCTTCTTCTTTCCTTTCTTCTTCTTCTTCTTCTTCTTCTTCTTCTTCTTCTTCTTCTTCTTCTTCTTCTTCTTTTTTCATCTTTTTTCTACTTCTTTTACTTCTTTTCTTTTCTTCTATTCTTCTTCTTCTACTTCTTCCACTTCTTCTACCTCTTTTCTTCTTCTTCTTCTTTTTCATCTTTTTTCTACTTCTTTTCTTCTTTTTCATCTTTTTTCCACTTCTTCTTCTTTTCTTCTACATATTCTTTTTTCTAACACTAACACTAAATTTTCTTCTTTTCTAACACTAAATCTAACACTAACACTAACACTAACACTAACAATTAAACAAGAATTAAACAGCAAAAAAAAGAAAAACAGAAAAAAAACTCACCAGAGCAGGGGCGACGCTGGCGCCGGGGTGGTGGGTGGGTGGGGGGGCGGCGGGGCTCCGGGGCAGTGGGATGGCCGGGCGGCGGGGGCGGGGGCGGCACCAGGCGGGAGGGGCGGTGGCGGCAGGGGCGGCGGGACGGTGGGGGTGGTGGCGGGTGGGGGAGGGGGTGGGAGCGGCGGCGGCGCCGGATGGCGATGGGCGGTGGCGGGTGCGGCGGGGGCGGGGGCGGCGCCGGGCGGCGGGGGCGGCGGGGGTGGGGGCGAAGGAGGTCGAGGGAGAGAGATGAGTAACGGGCGGGGGAGGGGGCTCAGCCGTTAGTTAGGTTAGTTAGGGTAGCCTTTGCCGTCCGCCCTCCTTTGCCGTCCGCTTTTCTTCATATTTGCCATCTGCGGCGGACGGCAAAGCGGGGGGACGTTAAGTATTTTTTAACCAGCTCCCCAGTGGCCCCCCCTCCCTCTTTGCCGTCTGCTAGCGGACGGCAAAGATTCTTTGCCGTCAGCTAGAGGACGGCAAAGAGCTGGCTGATGGCAAAGGCTTTCTTTGCCATCAGCCAGTTCTTTGCCGTCTGCTTTCGGGTAGCTGATGGCAAAGAGCTTCTTTGCCGTCCGCTAGCTAACGGCAAAGAGCTGGCAGATGGCAAAGTAGCTGATTCCAGTAGTGAACGCCGTTGGTCCACCCGAATGGGAGTGCGAGGCCATGGGTTCCGTAGTGTGGGTACAGTGTACTAACCTCTACAGAGTGTATATTAAATCTATCGATAGCCGCGCCCGCGGATAAGGGCCCAGTTCGTAGTTGGTCACACTATGAGTCAACAGTAATAATAATGTGCTTAATAACAACCCCGGTTCGATGAGGAGATAAGTTGGTTGTGATCGCCGGAAGGATTACCGTTTGAGGCCAAGTATTTGTCATGGTTGTGATCGCTGGAAGGATCATGGTTTGAGACCAAGTGTTGGTCAGGGTTGTGATTGCCAGAATGATCACCGTGGTATCGAAGATACCTAGCTGTTGGATATTCATGATGTTGTGTGAGAATCATGGGTAAGGATCAAGCTCCTTGTGGTCATTTGATGATTACTACGGTATTGTTTATACCAAGCTTGATTTGATCCTGAGATGATCGTGTAATCTCCGAGGTTGGTAATTGATGCATGTGATGGTTACGAGGTAACCCGAGAAGAATAAATGGTGCATATAGTGTCATCATGTTGCATGCTAGTATCTTCAGATTTATATGTTCATGCCATGACCATATTGTTCTAGCGATATTATGTTCATGTTGTTCATGCCTTACTTTTCTGATGATCTCATGATAATTCCTGCTTAACCTATAATTGCCATGCTGTTGTTTCTCTTGAATGCTTCTGCTTATTGTGAGCTTGCAAGTACATTCAATGTAGTGACCTGGCGTGTCATGCCAGTTTGCAGGTCGTGCCTGGATTGCTTGCTTGATTGGTGTTGTTCCTGTGTTCGCGAGCTAGGATAAACGTTCCAGCCAGAGTCCCTACGGATTGGAGTCCATCATAATCGTTCTTTGTTCCGCTGCCAGTAGTTGTTCCGCTGATTTGAGTTGTTGTGCTGCTTGTATAGAGCAACTGTGGTTGGCGTAGTGTCATCGTGCCTATGTTATTCATTGTAATATCGGAACCATTGTATTCATATTCGTGTTGTAGTAGAGAGCTGGTTTGTTCTATACTAAGCAGCGCCGTATTCCAGAAGACTTCACCTCGATCTCTCGGCTGGAATATGGGGCGTTCCGGTTTTCTCTGAGCCAAGGTGCCACAGGCTTGGTATCAGGGCAGGTCTGGTTGTAGAGCGTCCTAGCCCGCTGGAACGTTAGAAAACGGTAGTATAGGGTCTGGTTGTTGCCCTTGCTTGCTGCATTTGGTTGTTGGATTCGTTTGTTGCATATAGTCTTATTTCGGTTACCATTAACCCTTGTTTCATGCGTAGATGGCGGTCAACTTCCATGAGTTCAGTGACCTTCCCTTAGCTCCCGGTGTTGTTCCTATTGAGTTCAGTCCCACTCCTGCACCTCTCAGCTTTGCCGCCCTCCTTGGCGACATGTGGCGTAGTATTTATCCCCTCGGAGATTCACCTCATTATCAAGTATTCCAGTTTTCTGCTGGAGGAAAAATTCGGGAATATGTTGCTCATGTTCATCTGTCAGCCCCGATTCCTGTCGGTAAGCACACCTACAGTTTCCATGGTGGTTACGGCACTACTCCTGAGCGTGCCGTTCAGCTTGCCGCACTAGCAGGAGTCAACGGTCTTCGTCATCAAGAGAGCATGGTGCAAGAGAACCGTGTTTATCAATATTATCCCACCATCATCAAGAATCCTAGGCAAATCCAAATTCCCTCCGTCAACCCTCAAGATGACCCGGCTATCCTCGCCATGTCTCGTTACATGATGGCCGAATGTCATCTTATTTTCGAGTTAGTCAGAGACGCCATTCGAGCCAGGAGATTGCTTGGTGTCGCCTTACCTCAGTCTCCGCCAGCTTCTCCAACTCCTCCACCTCGTCCATCCGGAGTTTCAGAGTCAGCGGTTCCACTCGCTACTCCCTTAGCTTCCTCGTCAGTTCGTGAGCGTTTGCTCAAGCGTAGGATGTAATCCTTCGTGTAGTGCATGTGCATCTGCTGTAGCATCATGCTTGTGTGTGCCTGTGTGGAGCAGCTTTGTAGCTTGTGTGATGTGTGCTTTGTTGCAATAAATCCTTTTCTCGTGCTTCTTTGTTTTGAATCCTCGGTGTTACCCCCTTATGGAAATTATTCCTCGACCGACACCGGATCAGAAGAATCCGTAAGCAGTACAGATATACACCTAGAAAGTCAGTTAAAAGCAATGAGGTTTTCAGCCGACAGCATTGTATTGCAGACATCCATCTGGATACAAATTGTATTTTGATCAGACTTTCAGCAACAAGTACCTATCAGAGATACACTTTATCGCAGCAAAGATTAAATCAGAAAGAATACAAAATTGGATCAACAGTGCATTTCAAGTCAAAGGTATGGGCTATGCACAATGATTGAATGTGCCATAAGTCACAATTAAAACACTGCGACACCCAGAGTTCAGTCCAAATGCATGGTGAATTCAGTAAGGACAATCAGACAATTCTTCTCATATAAGTAATCAGCTGCCGGACTGAAAAAAAATGTCATTCTCTTCACCAAGAAAATCAGCCCCGTGCTTCTCCACAAAGTTTTGACAAAGTGTACAAAGATAAGGTTCCCAGTGTGCATCGGTAGGGAATGAATGGATTCCCATACAAGATATTCAGTCTTCTTGATAAAATACTTCAAAATCTTCTGTCATAAGGTACCGAGTCTTCCCTAGCAAAGTCTTTAAGGGGGGAAGCTTATGCGGTATGCTACCCCGTTTTCCTCAAAAAGATATCCACCGAAGGCTTCGAGCACAAGCCACCCAGTCTTCCTCAACACGATACCCTGGTTGATTCGGAGAAGTATGTACTTATGATGTTCATGCCAGTCAGTATGCCAGGCTTAGTTGGATATGATTCATTGTTGATATGGTGGGTAGTTATGTTGTACCCTCATGACTATGTTGATATCATGCTCATGCATTGTAATTGCATCATGTTATTTTATCATGGCTCAGCATTTTTGCATTCAAGTTTAGCCGGATTAAATTGAAGTTGAACACCTGTTGGCTGAGTCGTGGTGCCACCATATCGAACTGACCAGCGCAAGCACGCTTACCTTTATGGGAAGGTCCTAACTTGGTCTATTGTCGTGCCTCTCGCCGGTGCCTCCAACTAGGGAAGGTTATGGGCGTGCGGTACCCTGGCCCAGTAAGCAGACATAACCTTGTGTGCCTGTGTTGTTATTATAGATCCGGTCCATGTGAGAGACGGCACCTGTGAGCGACGTTTTGGCCACGACGGTGGTCGTTGTGTCTTTGGTAGACACGGGGCCACCCGGGACTAGCCCACATGGGAGTGGGTCAGAGTGGCCAGGAGAGCGTCATGGCAGTAGATCGGTTTTGTCAAAACGTCGTTCGTCCACCCGAATGGGAGTGCGAGGCCATGGGTTCCGTAGTGTGGGTACAATGTACTAACCTCTACAGAGTGTATATTAAATCTATTGATAGCTGCGCCCGCGGATAAGGGCCCAGTTCGTAGTTGGTCACACTATGAGTCAACAGTAATAATAATAATAATGTGCTTAATAACAACCCCGGTTCGATAAGGAGATAAGTTGGTTGTCATTGCCGGAAGGATCACCGTTTGAGGCCAAGTATTGGTCATGGTTGTGATCACCTGAAGGATCACGGTTTGAGACCAAGTGTTGGTCAGGATTTTGATTGTCGGGATGATCACCATGGTATCGAGGATACGGAGCTGTTGGATATTCATGATGTTGTGCGAGAACCGTGGGTAAGTATCAAGCTCCTTGTGGTCATTTGATGATTACTACAGTATTGTTTATACCGAGCTTGATTTGATCCTGAGATGATTGTGTAATGTCCGAGGTTGGTAAGTGATGCATGTGATGGTTACGAGGTAACCCGAGCAGAATAAATGGTGCATATAGTGTCATCATGTTGCATGCTGGTATCTTCAGATTTATATGTTCATGCCATGATCATATTGTTCTAGCGATATTATGTTCATGTTGTTCATGCCTTGTTTTTCTGATGATCTCATGATAATTCCTGCTTAACCTGTAATTGCCATGCTCTTGTTTGTCTTGAATGCTTCTGGTTATTGTGAGCTTGCAAGTACATTCAATGTAGTGACCTGGCGTGTCATGCCAGTTTGCAGGTCGTGCCTGGATTGCTTGCTTGATTGGTGTTGTTCCTATGTTCGCGAGCTAGGATAAACATTCCAGCCAGAGTCCCTGCGGATTGGACTCCATCATCACCGTTCGTTGTTCCGCTACTAGTAGTTGTTCTGCTACTTTGAGCTGTTGTGCTGCTTGTATAGAGCAACCGTGGTTGGTGTAGTGTCGCTGTGCCGATGTTAATCATTATAATATTGGAACCCTTGTATTCATATTCGTGTTGTAATAGAGAGATGGTTTGTTCTATACTAAGCAGTGCCGTATTCCAGAAGACTTCACCTCGATCTCTGGGCTGGAATATGGGGCATTCCGGTTTCTCTGAGCTGGGGTGCCACAAGGAACCACATCGTAATGATGTGGAGGGATTTATTGATACAACTGCTGTAGGGGAAACGAGGAAAGTTTCCGATGCAAGAATCACTAGCTTACATTTTCCTGTTCTACGTTACTTTGCAATATTTGCTAGTAGATGCTTAATTGGTCGCGGGAACTATGGAAATCTTAGTGCCCCTGATATTGTTATTTTGTGCCATGCTCTGTTTCGTGATACCACTTTTAGTTTAGGCGCTATTGTTGCTAAACGGTTAAATCTGCACCATACAAAGGGTCCTGTCTTAGGAGGCATCTTCGCCTCGCGCCTTCCTGCACACTTTAACATACCTATTAGGCATTATGAGAAAGAGGAAAAGTTGCTGCCTCATATTTTTCTAGATTATAAGAGCATGGTAGAACATGATTTTATTGTTAAGGATAAGAAGAAGATGCTTAACTATAGACTGATGTTTGGTAAGAATCACTTTGAGACTATTACCTTTCCTGCTCCCTCTTTGTTCATCATATTTTCAGGCACGTACCTTATTTTGCCGGAGGCCGTTCAGGCATACCAGAGCCTGACATCAGCTCCAGAGCCAGAGCCACTATCTGATCCTCATCGTCAGTTTGTTTATCATTGGGATCCGGAGGAGATCTTCAACCAGTGGCACCCTGAAGACCCTCCTCAGTACACCGGAGAGGGCAGTTTTGATCCATGGGCATATACCAACTTAGTCCAAAATCCTAAGCTTGGGGGAGTACGTATTTCTCAGTGACATTACATTCATGTTCTCACAATCATGCTAGTTGTCGGTGCTCATACTTTTTCATTGTATAATCCATGCTAGTTTATTTTCTTTTTGATCTTTCTTCTTGTGTGTTTGAAAAACCTTAAGAAAAACCAAAAAAAATTAGTTGTAGCTTTTTGCTAGTTTACTTTTCTATGCTTGTAGTAGTAGTAATCAAAAAGAAAACCCAAAAAGATTTCTCGTTCTTCTTTTACTTGCTAGGAGCTTTCCCGTGTAAATAGTTTTGTTTCTTTTCTTTTTCTTTGGGGGTCGAGAGGAGAAGACCTTGATGAAAATGTTGAGTGGCTCTCATATGCATTATTGTCGATCTAACAAACAGCCCATATTATCTTGTCTTCTCCCTTGTATTGAATGCTTGCAGATTCTAGCTTAGTCCAATGCACGCGCACTATTATTATTATCCACACTATTCGGTCGTGCAAGTGAAAGGCAATAATGACGATATATGATGAACTGATTGAGATAAGAAAAGCTGGTATGAACTCGACCTCTCTTGTTTTTATAAATATGATTAGTTCATCGTTCCTGATTCAGCCTATTATGAATGAAACATGTTTGCAATGACAATTAGAGATTATAGTTGCCCATGCCATGCTTAATTTGCTGGGAGTTTATAATGGTTTACCTTGCATGCCAACATGCTATTAAAATGGTTGTGATGTGGTATGATAGGGTGGTATCCTCCTTTGAATGATTCGAGAGGCTTGACTTGGCACATGTTCACGCATGTAGTTGAAACAAAATCAACATAGCCTCCATGATATTTATGTTCATGGTGATTTATATCCTACTCATGTTTGCATTCAGTGTTGATTAATTTTAATGCATGTGCATGACTGTTGTCGCTCTCTAGCTGGTCGCTTCCCAGTCTCTTTCTAGCCTTCACTTGTACTAAGCGGGAATACTACTTGTGCATCCAGTTCCATAAAACCCAAAAGTTATTCCATATGAGTCCACCATACCTTTCTATATGCGATATCTACCTGTCGTTCCAAGTAAATTTGTATGTGGTACACTCTAAACCTTCAAATGAAATTATGTTTTGTATGCTCGACTAGCTCATGTATCAACTAGGGCTGTCTATATCTTCCATCCTAGGAGGGTTATTCTCAAGAGGAGTGGACTCCGCTACTTACTCACGAGAAAATGGCTGGTAACTGGGATGCCCAGTCCCATGCTCAAATCAAATCAAAATAATTGCAAACAAAACTCCCCAGGATTGTTTTTAGTTGGAGGCACCCGTTGTTTCGGACAAGCCATGGATTGATGTTTGTTGGTGGTAGGGGGGATATAAACTTTACCATTCTACTTAGGAACCGCCTATAATATGTGTAGCATGGAAGATATCAAGATCTCTCGGTTGTTATGTTGACAATGAAAGTATATCGCTCAAAATATTATTCATCTCTATTTAAAAATTGAGGTCTGGCACCTCTGCAAATCCCTGCTTCCCTCTGCGAAGGGCCTATCTACTTACTTTTATGTTGAGTCATCATCCTCTTATTAAAAAGCACCAGTTGGAGAGCACTGCTGTCATTTGCATGCATTACTATTAGTTTACATTGAGTATGACTGTGACTGGATCTCTTTTAGCATGAATTACAATTTCCAGTCAGTCCTTGATCTCCAGAGGTTCTCTGCATTTATGTTTTGCGGTCTCAGAAAGGGCTAGCGAGATACCATCTTGTTATATTATATTATGATTGTTTTGAGAAAGTGTTGTCATCCGAGATTTATTATTATTGCTCGCTAGTTGATTATGTCATTGATATGAGTAAACATGAGACCTAAATGTTATTGTGAATATGGTTAGTTCATAATCTATGCTCAAAACTTGAATGCTGGCTTTACATATTTACAACAAGAGAAAATAGAGTTTGTAAAAGTTTTTGTTTATCACTTTCAGTTTGTAAACTGAATTGCTTGAGGACAAGAAAAGGTTTAAGCTTGGGGGAGTTGATACGTCTCCAACGTATCTACTTTTCCAAACACTTTTGCCCTTGTTTTGGACTCTCAACTTGCATGATTTGAATGGAACTAACCCGAGCTGACGATGTTTTCAGCAGAATTGCCATGGTGTTATTTTTGTGCAGAAACAGAAGTTCTCGGAATGACCTGAAAATCAACGGAGAATATTTTTGGAATATATAAAAATACTGGTGAAAGAATCAAGGCCAGGGGGGCCACACCCTGTCCACGAGGTGGGGGCGCCTACCCTCCCTAGGCGCGCCCCTGCCTCATGGGCCCCCTGGTGCTCCACCGACCTCAACTCCAACTCTATATATTCATGTTCGGGCAGAAAAAAAAATAAGAGAGAAGGATTCATCGCATTTTATGATACGGAGCCGCCGCCAAGCCCTAATCTCTCTCGGGAGGGCTGATCTGGAGTCCATTCGGGGCTCCGGAGAGGGGAATCGTCAACCTTCCTCCGTTAGGGTTTGATCCCTAGTATCCATTATGTTCTGAGATTGATGTTGCTATGACTTTGCAATGCTTAATGCTTGTCACTAGGGCCCGAGTGCCATGATTTCAGATCTGAACCTATTATGTTTTCATGAATATATGTGAGTTCTTGATCCTATCTTACAAGTCTATAGTCACCTATTATGTGTAATGATCCGTTAACCCCAAAGTGACAATAATCGGAATTCTTACCAGTGATGATCGTAGTTTGAGGAGTTCATGTATTCACTAAGTGTTAATGCTTTGGTCCGGTACTCTATTAAAAGGAGGCCTTAATATCCCTTAGTTTCCAATAGGACCCCGGTGCCACGGGAGGGTAGGACAAAAGATGTCATGCAAGTTCTTTTCCATAAGCACGTATGACTATATTCGGAATACATGCCTACATTACATTGATGAACTGGAGCTAGTTCTGTGTCACCCTATGTCACCCTATGTCACCCTATGTTATAACTATTGCATGAGGAATCGCATCCGACATAATTATCCATCACTGGTCCATTGCCTACGAGATTTTCATATACTGTTCTTCACTTATTTACTTTTCCATTGCTACTGTTACAATCACTATAAAACCAAAACTGCCACACTTACTTTTGCCACCGTTACCACTACTATCATATTACTTTGCTACTAAATACTTTGCTCCAGATATTAAGTTTCCAGGTGTGGTTGAATTGACAACTCAGCTGCTAATACTTGAGAATATTCTTTGTCTCCCCTTGTGTCGAATCAATAAATTTGGGTTGAATACTCTACCCTCGAAAACTGTTGCGATCCCCTATACTTGTGGGTTATCACCATCTTGACCTGATGATAACCAGAATAAGCATCCAAGAAGCTCAAACGCTCACAACCCACAGTAGCATCAATGATCTGATCAATACGGGGAAGAACAATAGGATCAGCTAGGCAAGCTTTGTTAAGGTCTGTGTAATCCACACACATACGCCAAGTGCCATTTTTCTTAAGTACTAGCACCGGATTAGCCAACCACTCAGGATGAAAAACTTCAACGATGAACCCTGCTACTAAGATACGGGCCACCTCTTCTCCAATGGCCTCACGTCGCTCCTCATTAAAACAACGAAGGAATTGCTTGACCGGCTTAAATTTGGGATCGATATTGAGAGTGTGCTTAGCAAGTTCTCTTGGTACACCTGGCATGTCAGAAGGCTACCATGCAAAGATGTCCAGCTTCTCACGGATGAACTCGATAAGCGTGCTTTCCTATTTTGGATCCATATTGGCACTAATAGTGAATTGTTGAGATGAGTCGCTAGGGGTAAAGTCAACCTACTTGGTATCATCCGCCGACTTAAACTTCAACAAAGGGTGATGCTCTGTGGTTGGCTTCTTCAATGGAGTCATAATTGTTTTTATAAAACTTAAGCTCTTTCATAGCACAAGGAGACTCAGCATAAGCAGCATCGCCTTCTTCACTTTCCAAGGCCATCTTCCTATCACCATGTACTGTGATGGTCCCCTTGCGACCCGACATCTTAAGCTCCAGATACACATAAGAAGGCCGCGCCATAAACTTGGCATAAGCTGGCCGTCCAAATAGAGCGTGATAGGGGCTTTTGATCTTGACCACTTCAAAGTTCAAAGTCTCTCCCCTGTATTCATATTCATTGCCAAAAGCCACTTCCAAGGCAATTTTACCAACTAGGTACGCCGACTTACCAGGTACTACTCCATGAAAGACTGTAGAGGATGGCTTAAGATCTTTGTCAGTTAAATTCATGCGGCGAAAAGTATCACAATAAAGGATATTGATACTGCTACCTCCGTCGATGAGCACCTTAGTGAACTTGTAACTTCCCACTTGAGGGGCTACCACTAAAGCCAGCTGACCCAGTTTGTCAACCCAGGGCGGGTGATCCTCACGGCCACATACAATTGGCTGCTCTGACCACCGTAAGTATCAGGGTATTGCCGGCTCAACAGTGCTCATCGCTCGTTTATGAACCTTCTGATCCCACTTGCACAAGCTCATGGTGAAAACATGTTACTGGCCACTATTAAGCTGCATTAGATTGCTTTGATACCCTAACTATTGTTTCTGATTATCCTGATTGGGCTGCTGGTTATAATTGCCCTGATTGCCCTGACCCTGATATCTAGAATTTGATCCACCGCCGCCAAACCCGGGCCCATGAGAGCCAGATCCTGACCCGCCTTGTGGGTCATTACTGTTATTGTGTTCCGGGCGAGATCCAGAATTCTTATATTCCTTCATGATAAAACAATCTTTCCACAAGTGAGTCGACGATCTATCTTGGTAGCTGTGCGTTGGGCAGGGCTGGTTCAACATCGCTTCAAGGATGAACTTTGGTCCTCCCATCCGAGGAAATGGCTTTCCCTTCCAACATCGGTCGTTATTTTGTGCATTAGTATTAGCCACAAAGTATGGCCTGCCGTCAGGCTGCTTGCGCTTACCATTACTACCTCGGTTATGACCTGTCATGTTTGACAGCTGCCCTTTTCCATTACCGTTCTTCTTCCTCTCATTGGACCTCTCCTCATCAGACCCAGGATCCTTAGTATTGTCAGAATTAGCATATTTGATGAGAGCCTCCATGAGGTCTCCCATGTCGTTGCAGTGACGTTTAAGCCGCACTAACTTTTGCTTGAGAGGGGTGAAACGACATTTTTGATCCAGAATCAGAACAACAGAGCCGGCGTTGATGCTATCTGATGAGTGGATAATAGCGGAAACCCGACAGACCCAATGGTTGGGCCGACTCATCCTCGCGCTGGACAGAAGCATCTAGTTCGATGATCGACATAGGTTGTTTGCACATGTGTTTGAAATTCTGAATAAAATGCACTTTCAACTCCACCCATTAATAGATAGAATTAGGGGGCAATCCCTTCAACCAGGTTCGAGCCGGCCCATACAACATCATGGTGAAGTACTTGGCGCACACAACGTCATTGACATCTAACATCTCCATAGCCAACTCGTAGCTCTCAATCCAAGCCTCGGGAGGCTGATCAGCAGTGTAATTGGGCACCTTTCGAGGGCCCTTGAAGTCCTTAGGCAAACACTCATTGCATAGAGCTGGTGCTAAGCATGGCATACCCACTGTCCTGGAAGTCATCCCAGCCTGTACAGACGCCGAAGGATCCAACAGAAGTTGTTGATGAGCCGCTAATTGAGCCGCCAGCTCCACCTCTTGACATGCCCTAGCCTGATCCATCAAAGCCCGAACATTGTTATCATCATGCGGCGGGTCATGCCCACGCAGTTGGTTCTGACGCTGCTCGTTGTTGGAAACTACCAGCGACTCAATGGGCCAGCTATAACTTCAGTTGTGGTGTGGAGTTGAATGAATTCGCTTGCGGCTATATGAGTAAGCTGCCTGCTAGACCACCACTGTTTGAAGAAGCTCCACAGCCTTTTGGGTCTCGACCGCAGCGGGAGACTCGCCTTCCACTGGAAGAGCCGCCAGCTGCAAAGTCGCAGCAATCATGTTATCCAGAGGGTTGGAGTAATGACCCGGCGGTGTTAACACTTAGTGAGGTGGGGTTGCATTCAAATGAGGTGGGTATGTTACACGCGGTGGAGTTGTTAGCCTGGTTATGGTGCCTCGGCAGCCCTGGTCACACTGGGCGGGTTACTTGGTCCTGCTCGAGGTGTATTGAAAAGATTTCTTGCCTCGAACTATGAAGGTAGACAGCTCTGGTATCCGCGTAAGACAGCATTTGATGCATTCTGTTCCAAATTTAACCGGAAAGCTTCTGCTTTAACCCGTTGTGACTCGGCTCCCAATGTGGCTTGGTGTGTTGCCATCCTAGCATTCTCAGCATTAAGCTCCTCCTTAGCCTGAGCTACCTCATCCCCAGTTTCACGATTTCCGCATTATGCTATGCTTGAGTCGCCGGGGTTACTTCTTTAGCTAATAGATTCGCCAAAGCATCCAAGAGCTCAGATAATTAAGACCTGAGTCGGCGGGCGCACAGGGCCGCTCGCCCCGTCCATTGCTGCAGTCGTTGAACTAGAGGTCATAGCTGCAATAGTCAATGAATTCAACATCTGTTGCGTACCGACCATGAAGATAGAAACCCCGCTCGGCGGCTCATAGGGGTCCGAAATATTGTCGCCATCGGAACAGCCCCCAAGCCTGCCATCCTATAGCTGATAGATTGATTCAGTCTCGCTGGTTGAAGACTCATCACCTGAATAGATGGTTGTCTCCTCTCTAGACATAGAACCTTCTTCGAGATCCGCTCCATGAACAAAGCCAGTGAAAGAACAGTTCCTGATGGGTTGGATCTTTGTCGGTCGTGCACGCTGGGCCGTCTCAACGTTGTCGGTGCAGATACCTGGCTCAGGCTCCGACTCTCCAATCTTGTCGATGAAGACGTGAATTCCGCCAAAGGGGACCCGGTACTCGTACTCGATTGAGTCATCGATGTAGATCTTGCTGTGGTGACTCTTGGTCATCCGACCCATGGCGTATCCCTTGATCCCTAAGAAGCTGCCCTTCAAGAACTCGAAACCACTGTGCTCGAGCCCCACGGTGGGCGCCAACTATCGTGGATTTGTCACGGTAGATTCCCTAGTGAAAGGACTTAGGTGTGGATCCATCGCAACTAGGTTAGCTTGAAGGGGTTGAACGGGATAAAGGACATAGAGAGTTTACCTAGGTTCGGCCCCTCATAACAAGGTAAAGGACAACATCATGCTTCTATTTGTATTGCTTGAGTTTCGATTGCAAGGGAGATAATACGCTTGACCTGGTTCTCAATTGCTTGTATCTTGAGTTAACCCGTCGCTGGGTCTCACCTTTATATACACAGGTAGAGACCCAGAGGCTTAAAGAGTCCCAGTCGGCTCACACAATGTAACCGACTCGGTTTCTAACTAATCATGCCTTATGGAACAAGTCTTCATACGCGGTTCACATGCCCAGGTCTTGGGCCTTCACTTGGCCTGCCTCCAAGATCCGTCGTCTTCATACTTCACCTTGGGCCTCCTTGGGCCTTCTTCTTGTTAAACCAGTAATGTTGTAAACCGGACCCTCCTGGGCGGGTCACACCTTGAAGCTATATCCCCAACACAAGGCTAATGGGAAATGGAGGCTTTGCATAGATTTTACAGATCTGAACAAGGCATACCCGTAGGACCTATTTCCCTTGTCGTGCGTTGACCAGATTGTGGATTCAACCTCCGGGTGCGACTTGCTCTCTTTTTTGGATGCATACTCTGGGTACCATCAGATCTTTATGTCCAAGGAAGACAAAGAGAAGACCATGTTCATAACCCCATGTGGCACGTACTACTTTGTACAGATGCCCTTCATGTTGAAGAGCACCGGTTCCACTTTTGCAAGGGTAGTCCAGATTGGTTTTGAGTCGCAGTTTCACATAAACATCGAAGCTTACATGGATGATATTGTGGTCAAGACCAAGGACAGATCAACCCTCATTCAGGATTTGGAAGAAACCTTTGCTAATTTGCGCAAGATCAACTTAAAGCTGAACCAGGAGAAGTGTGTGTTTGGCGTTCCTTCCGGCAAGCTACTTGTCTTCTTTGTGTCCCATCGGGGAATAGAGGCCAACCCCAACAAGATCAAGGCTATCGAGCAGATTCAAGCACCCAAGATAATGAAGGACGTGAGGCGTTTGACTGGATGTGTTGTCGCACTTAGCAGATTCATTTCCAAGTGCGAAGGCAGATGCTGCGCTACAAGATTTGAAGGCCTATCTTTCCTCTGTGCCCACTCTGGTTGCTCCCAAACCACAAGAGTCGTTGCTGCCATACTTAGCGGCAACTAATCAAGTGGTTAGTGCAGCACTGGTAGCGCAGCGGGAAGTGCATGAAGCGGCAACCACAACCATTGTCCCCTCTAGAGAAGAGACTGAACACGTCCTGGCAAGGTCATATGCAGTTCAAGGCCAGGGAGTGCAAGGTAGCGGAGATAACCCCTAGGTTACGGCAAGGAAGAAGGTGGTGCAACGCCCAGTGTACTTTGTCAGCTCCCTATTGCAGGGGGCTAGATTGAGGTATTCCGGCATGCAAATGTTGATTTGTGGCCTTGTCATGGCCTCAAGGAAACTGCGCCACTACTTCCAAGCCCACGAGATCACGGTTGTCACCAGTTTCCCTTTGCAACAGATACTCCGAAACCCTGAGGCCACCGGCAGGATAGTGGAGTGGGCCTTGGAGTTATACAGCTTTGTCTTGAAGTTCGAGAGCATGTCAACTATTCAGATCAGAGCATTGGCAGAGTTTATTGCAGAGTGGATGCCAACTCATGATGAAAAAGTGTTGGAGACAATCATTCCCAGCAAGAAATTAAGCACCCCTAGAATAGATCATGTATTTTGATGGTGCCTTCTCCCTACAAGGTGCATGGGATGGCGTGCTTCTTGTTGCTCCCACTAGGGAGCACCTTAAGTACGTCGTCTAGATGCATTTTCCCCGGGAGAAGGCTACCAACAATACTACCGAGTACAAAGGGCTCCTTCCCGGGCTCAGGATTGCAACAAAACTGGGGATCAAGAAGCTGATCATCTGCAGAGACTAGCAACTTGTGGTGAGACAAGTCAAAAGGATTACCAAAGTCCACTGATGGATGCATACATTCAGGAAGTGAGAAAGTTGGAGCAGCACTTTGATGGATTGCAAACAGAGCATGTACCTCGTGCGGAAAACAACATTGTTGATCATCTGTCAAAGTGCGCTGCGCCAAAACTCCCCGTGGGACCTGGAACTTTTGTCCTCCATCTGACTCAGCCCTCCTATCCCCGGCAACATTTGTTCTCATGGCTTTAAGAGACTCATTGATATCATGCTTGGGTGGAATAGATCTATGTTTCAAGGAATCAATGTCAAGAGAAATTCTATCCGCACTCCTAGCCATATCATCAATCTTAAGCAATTTTTTGTTCAATCAAAGCATTGAAATTCTTTTGCGAACTCATAAATTCTTTAACACTATTGTAAAAATTAGAGGGCATCTTATTATAATTTCCATAAGAATTGTTGTAGGAATTACCATAATTATTAGAGGAATTACTAGGAAACGACCTTGGATTAAAATTACCTCTATACATGTTATTACCAAAATTATTCCTACCAACAAAATTCACATCCATAGATTCATTATTATTTTCAATCAAAGTAGACAAAGGCATATCATTAGGATCAATAGTATCACTCTTGCTAGCAAATAATTTCATAAGCTCATCCATCCTTCCACTCAAAACATTAATCTCTTCAATTGCATGCACTTTTTTACTAGTGGAAGATCTTTCGGTATGCCCTTGAGAATAATTAACCATAATATTATATAGGAGTTTGATAGCTTCTCCTAAAGTAATTTCCATAAAAGTACCTCCGGCAGCCGAATCAAAAAGATTTCTAGAAGCAAAATTCAACCCGGCTTAATTTTTTTGTATAATCATCCACAAATTCAAACAATGAGTAGGGCAATTTTGTATCGTCAATTTCATCCTCTCCCAAGATTGTGCAACATGTTCATGATCAAGTTTCTTAAAATTCATAATATTGTTCCTAAGGGAGATGATCTTAGTGGGAGGAAAATACTTGGAAATAAAAGCATCTTTACACTTATTCCATGAATCAGTACTATTTTTAGGAAAAGATGAAAACCAAGTTTTAGCACGATCTTGAAGTGAGAACGGAAATAGCTTCAATTTAACAATATCATTATACACATCTTTTTATTTTGCATATCACACAAATCAACAAAATTATTAAGATAGGATGCAGCATCTTCATTGGGAAGGCCATAAAATTGATCTTTCATAACAAGATTCAACAAAGTGGTGTTGATTTCAGAAGATTCCACGTTAGTAGCGGGAGCAATCGGAGTACTAATAAAATCATTATTATTGGTCTTGGAAAATTCACACAATTTGGTATTCTCTTGAGTCATCATGACAAAGCAAGCAATCCAACACACCAGCACACAAAAAGCAAGCGAAAAAGACAAACGGAAGAGGGGCGAAGAAAAGGCAAATCTTTTGAAAATCGTTTAGAAGTGGGGGAGAGGGAAATGAGAGGTGAATGGAAAATAATGTAATGCAAGAGATGATAGTTTATGATGGGTACTTGGAATGTCTTGACTTGGCGTAGATCTCCCCGGCAATGGCGCCAAAAATTCTTCCTGCTACCTCTTGAGCTTGTGTTGGTTTTTCCCTTGAAGAGGAAAGGGTGATGCAGCAAAGTAGAGTAAGTATTTCCCTCAGTTTGAGAACCAAGGTATCAATCCAGTAGGATACAACAAACAAGTCATCGAATACCTGCACAAACAATCAACAACTTGCACCCAACTTGATAATGGGTTGTCAACCCCTTCACGGTTATTTTCAAAAGTGATATCTGATAGACATAGATAAATGCTAAAGTAAATATATTTGGTATTTTTGGTTTATAGATCGGAGAGTAGAAGATTGCAAAGGAAGTAAATCGGAAACTAATATGATGGAAAATAGAAGATTATATGATTGAAAATAGACCTGGGGGCCATAGGTTTCACTAGAGGCTTCTCTCAAGATAGAAAATATTAAGATGGGTGAAAAAATTACTATGGAGCAATTGATAGAAAAGCGCAAAGTTATGACGATATCTAAGGCAATGATCATGAATATAGGCATCACGTCCGTGTCAAGTAGACCGACTCCTGCCTGCATCTACTACTATTACTCCACACATCAACCGACTCCTGCCTGCATCTAGAGTATTAAGTCCATAGAACAGAGTAACACATTAAGTAAGATGACATGATGTAGCGGGATAAACTCAAGCAATATGATGAAAACCCCATCTTGTTATCCTCGATGGCAACAATACAATACGTGTCGGTTCCCCTTCTGTCACTAGGATCAAGCACCGCAATATTGAACCCAAAGCTAAGCTCTTCTCCCATTGCAAGAAAAACCAATCTAGTTGGCCAAACCAAACCGATAGTTCGAAGAGACTTGCAAAGATATCGAATCATGCATATAAGAATTCAGAGAAGATTCAAATAATATTCATAGATAAGCTTGATCATAAATCCACAATACATCGGATCTCTGCAAACACGCCACAAAAAGGTATTACACCGAATAGATATCCAAGAACATCGAGGAGTACATGGTATTGAGAATCAAAGAGAGAGAAGAAGCCATCTAGATACTAGCTATGGACCCGTAGGTCTGTGGTAAAATACTCATCTTCATCGGAGAGGCAATGGTGTTGATGTAGAAGCCCTCCGTGATCGAATCCCCCTCCGGTAAGACGCCAGAAAAGGCCCCTAGATGGGATATCACTGGTACAGAAGGTTGCGGCAGTGGAAAAGTGTTTTCATGGCACTCTTGATTGGTTTTGGAATATTTGAGAATATATAGGCGGAAGAAATAGGTCAATGGAGTCATGATGGGCCCACAAGGGTGGGGGTGCTGACGGTGTCCTCGACTAGGGGGTACTCACCACGTCGTCTCCCGACTAGGTGGAACGGGCCAAGGATCCCCATGGCGGTTTACTCATGGGCCACTTCGGGCAGCCCATGTCGCATTCATGGAATATTCCACAATCTTGATGATCAAGACGAGGACTCCACTCCACCAATTTATTCGACTAGGACTCTTGTTATCCTAGGCCTCCGATACATTATATAAGCCGAGGTCAGGCTAGTCGATAGATTAGTATGACATTATTCATCATACCCTCAGGTTTTAGACCACAACATATGATCTCGCAGTAGATCAACTCTGTACTTGATACTCCATCAATATAAATAAGAGCAGGACATAGGGTTTTACCTCCGTCAAGAGGGCCCGAACCTGGGCAAAACATCGTCTCCTCTGTTCTTGTTACCATTGATCCGAGAATCCACAGCTCAGGACCCCCCTACCCCGAGATCTTCCAGTTTTGACACCGACAATGGTGCTTTCATTGAGAGTTCCACTGTGTGATCAGCAAAAGATCAACGGCTCGCCTGTAGATCAACTGCGACGTCGACGTCTTTGTCACCGGCTCGAATGGTCACCTTGGCTTGACGAAGGATTGTGCCTTGCCTCCAATCGTCATGTTCGGACAAGGGCCTTCATCAACATCAACTCTGATCTCTATCATGATCATGGAGGAATCATCCATGGAGCTCGGGGGCTCAACGTCAACATTGCCCTCGGGCGACCGTGCTGCTTTTTCAAACATCGAACTTGTATCCGCTACCACCACCTCCTCGAGCATCGCTTTGATGATTCCTTCGGTGGAATTATGCGGAATTGAGTCTACAACAACACTGTGAAATATCTTCGCATTCCGATGGAGCAATCTCTGCCGATCTCCGATATATCGGAGCCCTGTCGAATCTAGACGGGAATCTGGACGAGTTTGTAGCGTGGTTTCTAGCATCTAGCTCGGATGTCATTTGGAAGATCCAACCGTTGATCGGCTGTAACGATCCGACCTCAGACGGTCAAATATCTGTGCATAAGTGTCATCACTGGATCGGTGTGCCGACACGCACAGTACTCGAGGATTTATATTAGAGGTAAATCACATGTATAAAGTAAAGTAAATACTATTACCTCAATCCAAATAGCGGAAGTAACAACAAGGTTGTGGATTCCCATCAACACCAACGACAAAGTTGAGTGTAGAAATTGTAACCCTAACATATCACTTACTCATCGTAAGATTCCTCCAACATGAGACGTTGCAGCCACAAAGGGTCAGTACATTGAATGTACTGGCAAATTCACACCATAGGATAATGATGAATAATACCTATCACTACATGCATATTTGGCTGGTGGAGGCTCTAAGTTTATTTTTTGCATAAAGCTAAATTTTCCCTACTACACAGGAATATATTTTATTTAACTACAAAGTTTGTTGAAAAATACTGAGAAGGTTCCTCCAACTGAATCCCAAAATAATAATGATCAACCCAACAAATTAATTAAGTAAAGTGATGAGATCAACAGGATAATCCAAGAACCAGATACTCAAGATGTCCGTAACTGGGAAAACGGCTAACCATGATTAGTTTTTACACTCTGTAGAGGTTTGTGCACTTTTCCCCACAAGACTTCACCTCCTCTGTTGGATTTCTCACACTACACGGTGTTTAAGAAACGGATGATCGAGACACAGTCTTTTAGAAGCATTAACTCTTCATTATGGGTAGACAGTACCACCTACATCCCCTACATCTGCTAGTCTACCACTAAAATAGGTCATGCAACATACTCAACTATGCTAGAGCCCATAATAGCTTGTGGCTGTACACGGAAGTTTCTAGCATGAATAATCTTATGATCCCTTTGAGCCTGGGTGGCATTCCATAGGGTGATCACACGGGTACTCCGGGATCCCCTTGGGCAAGCACTAGGTTCTCCAGGTGCCCGTGAAAACCACTGGGTACTCCAGGGTGCCCTAACCAATCCACCCAGATGTGTATTAAAGTGGCCACCTTAAGTTAAACCTTAGTTAACAATAACTCTCACATATTTCATGAATTCTCTCAAACCAATCCACGTCTATGAGCATAGCGTAGCAGTATAAGCATAACATAGTAACTCCCAGGGGTTGAATGCAAGACAATAGGTTCCTACCTCATCGACTACTTCCCAATACCCACATGTTATCAATCCTACTCATGCAATGTTTGAGGGTTGAAACTAATGCATAAAAACTGGGTAATAAAGTGGTATGATCAAAGTGTGAACTTGCCTCGTACTATTGACGAAGATGATTCACACTCATAACTCCTGATAGTTCTGCTCGTCACACTCCGATCAATCTATCGTAAGAAAGCAATAGTAACCATACATAAGCAATCATGCAAAAGAACCGAAGAAAAGATCTCAGAAAACTTTGAAAACAAGCAATTTACTCTTGCAACATAAAACAATTTCTAACAGTACCAAAATTAAGTGAATTTGTCCTTATCAGAAAGGTTATGTCAGGAGCTTCGATTTGCAAAAAGAATCAACTAAATCGGAGTCATAAAACTCAAGTTACGATCAAACAAAGCTCAAATACAAATCTATTTGAATTCAAATTTTAAAACTTTCAAAAATATTTTTAAGTTGTTTTATTGTATAGAGCGGATCATAACGAAGAAGTAGGCGTTGGTTTCGTTGGATTTGGACAAACGAGCGAAAAGTAGCGAAGGTTTGAAGATCAGGGACTAATCTGTAAATAAAATATTTATGGATGGGTCCCTGGCCGAAATTAAAAAGAAAAAAGAAAAAGCATAAGTGAAGAATTCGTCCACTACAGAGGCCTAACCAGTGAATGTTCGCTGCATAATAAAACCTAAAAAACGGATCTAGGGTTTTTTTTAAAGAAAATCGGACATCAAAAGGAAACCGGATCGGACCGACGGTTTTATACCATCGGCGGTTTTGTTGAAATCCGGCGGGGCTTGGCGTCGGCGGTGAGCGGCTTCATCGTAGTCAGGCTCGGCGGTGTTGGCGGCGAGGCGAGGCGCGGGCGGCTCTGGCGTGCGGCATCCGGCGATGGCGGCGGCGACGTGCAGCGCGGGTCGGCGGCGAGATGCGGGAGGAGAGGGGAGAGTGGCGGGGCTCCGCTTTTTAAGAAGGGGGGGGCTCGGGTGCATGGAGGAGGGGGCAATGGAGGAGGAGTCCGAGCGGACTCAGTGCCGGTCGCCGGCGTGCGATAGAGGGACTCCTGCCCGGGATCGGTGACGAGCGCGGCTGGGTTGGGCCGTGGCGTGTTGGGCCGGACCTGTTCGGCGGCGGAACTTCTCTTCTTTTTTTAAACATTTTTCCGGACAAACAAAATAATAAAAACAAAATAAATAAAAAGTACTATATAGGCATATAATATATCAAAATTTTCAGAAAAAGTTTTTCTACAACATGAACATTTTTCTAATGTCAAATAAAATCCACAAAAAATTAAATAATTCAAACAGTGCTACAACTCTAATAAAATCCTATAAAAATCATTTTAAAAATACCAAAATGATTTCAATTTTACTTCTCTCCAATTTTCTGATGTAGGGAATCATTTTACCCTATTTTCCATATATTTTATTTTTGAAGAAAAATAATTTGAATAAAAGGCCAAATAACTCCAAATTTGAAAAATAATTTCAAAGGGACTTTGATTTAATTCTTTGAAACTCCCAACTCGTATTTCGTAGGTTTTGAAGAAGTCATTTTATCTTCTCTCATGAAAATCATTGAGTTGCTTAGAGTTTCCAAATTTGAAATATTTCCAAATAAAATTCAAATCATTTCAAAACCTTTTTCATTTATTTAAATGGAAGAAGTCATGTCATCTTCTCTCTAGGATTTTGTGATGAATTTGTTTTTGATTTCACGGAGATCATAAATGCAAAAATGAAAGTTTGGGAAAGTCCTTTTATTCCCTCTCATTTAACTTTCAAAAGTTTCAATTTCACTCACTTTCAGTCAATCAATCACACAACAAACAATCAACCAAAACTATCTATTTAATATAACATTCCAAAATTTAGAATTTTGGGATGTTACAAACCTACGACCCTTAAAATGAATCTCGTCCTCAAGATTCGGAGAGGCTAGAAAGAAATAGGTTAGGGTCGGGGTCTTCTCAAAATCCATCAATCATCACAGGGGGTCTCGGGTGCTACCACCCTTAGAAGCATTGTTACGGTTCCATGAAAACTCATATACTTCCTCCTTTTCGTTGACAGTGTCGATCCTCTCGGATCTTCAGGATAATTTCTTCTCTCGGACCTTTCGGTAGTGGCATAACCTTTTTCCTCAATTCATTGGGTCGTCCTTTCATCTTGGCAAGGTTATACCATGATTGGGTCTTCTTAGCTGACAGGTCTGGCGCCAATACTAAACAACTATCGATATCTCATGGTGGTCAACAATTTATTGTTTTTTCTGCAGAAAAAAGGTCTGGGATTTATTCTCACCGTATGACCTACGATTTGCCACAACTGCCTTGTACAAGGGAAAATACTTATACCATTCTAAGGCTCAAACAAGGTTTAATACCGTTGTCTCTCTACTATAGGCAAGTCACTCAGATTTACCATCCCATATAGCAAGGCGAATAGTAAGAGTAAGTCGGTATGGTGATCAATCCATCCCGCACCCAAATCATTACCTTTTATACGGTTTAGTGAATCTCGGATTCTAACACTCGGTCATCCTCACAAGCATTGCAGAATTTCTCTTGTCGACGAACCAAGTTTGGATAAATCCATTGATTCTGCAGGCCAAACAAACATCTATCGTTCCTTCACAACTCTTAGGTTTTGCGTCAACTCCTATAAGATCGTCAGTTGCTAAAATCGTAACTTCCTCTAGGGTTTTTTCCTTCAGCAAGAGTGTTCTTGCTTCTTGGCAGGTCCTGGGGCATGTGGGTTATGGGCCTACCTCATCACCTGTACACCTTGAACTCATCATTGGGGCAACTAATCATTATTTCAACATCCAACTTCTAGCATTCTTAAATCCATCCAAGGTATTGTCTCTCTTCCTTCTATTGGTACCAAACTGAGATGTGATTACTCAGACTCATCATGGAGTTACAATTGCTCCATATTACCAATATTATACCTCCTTTATATCTAATAGTATTTCATCCCTTCATACTCTTGGGGTATCCCACATATCAAGACAAAACTCATACTTATTTTGTCCGAAATCCACTCCATGGAATATCATTATCCTTTCCAAGGGTCAAGTGTCCTCACAGGGTACTACCACCCTTAAAATTCTCCAATTCTTCCATAGACCATATTTCTCATATCCTCGAAAATGGTCAAAATCTTCCTTCATAGAATAACAACTCATAAAATCCAAATTAGTACCCATGATACTAACTTTATTGATTCTCCAATGACTAAAATCTCTTGTGTTTCCATACATGCCTCAATTCAACACCTCGATATAAAAGAATGGTTCCCACTACTACTATATTACTTTCATTGCATACTCAACTATTTAGCACTAGCCTCCTTCTCTTTGGGACAATCCCTAGCAAAGTGCCCTGCTTCATTACAAGAAAAACATATTACTTCTGAAAACTCTCGAGGTTTTCTTTTTGGGCAACCGCTGAAGTAGTGCCCTGAATCCTTGCACCTGAAACAGGTGATATGACTCAGGTCCTCCCTGGAATCCAATCTATTTCTCTTCCTGGATTTTTCCATGCCAATCAGGGATTCTATTTCCTGTGGGTCATACTCTACTTACTTTGTTGGGAATTCTACTAGATCTCCATTCAGACAATTCTGGGAGATGTGTCCTTCTTCTCCACATGAATAGCACGACTTGGTGCAGGGTTTAATTGGGTCTTCTTTGGGTGTGTCCTCCACCTCTTCCTTCATCACTTGTTATTCTAGAATTTCCATGAGGGCTCCTTTCATTGCTTCTTTCTTCTACTAGATGGTTCTTTGTACCATGGGGTAAATGTGACACTGAGCAGGGTAGTGGGTAGTCCCTTCAGACAAGAAACAAGTAATATTCCTAGTTGAGCATTCTTCAGCTGGGTGACCTTCTTCACAATGAGGGCATTCACCCTTGTGTTCTTTTTGGGTGTGTCCTATTTCTCCACAGAGCTTGCATGCACAAGGTTTCTTCGTATCACTTCCATAAGGCTTCAATTTTTGGGACACAAACCGAGACTTTGGCAAAGTCAACTTAAATTCTTTCCAAGTGGTTACTCCTTGCCATCCATTGATGGTTTGGTACATGCTCCACCAAGTAGCAACACCTCTTTCAAAGCACTGAAGAGCGTGCTGGGTTATATCCTTTCCAACTATAGTGTTATTCTTCATGTGATCCTCCATGTTCTGAATCCATCAGTCCATCTCCAATTGGCTTATCAGTCCAGGAAACATGAGTTCATCTCCATTCATCCTCTATTCGGTCCAGGGGTTTGGGGTGAGATAAGAGAGATAGAGAGGGATACACACAATGCAAACAATAGTTTTGAAAAGACAGATTTTATTTGTGGTTGTCGCAAAACATCAAACAAATGACAGCTCACAATCGTTGCATCTAATGTAAGTATATAACAGGGGTTTGGTCTTCTAAAGGTCAATAAATCTTCAAGGTCGCCAAACTCTTCAAGTCTTGTTCATGTCTCTGATGACTACTTCTGATCGTGCTTGTCCTTCTCAAGTTCTATTGTCAGATCATCTCTGTTGACGCGAATTCTCTCATGACGTCCTTTAGTATTTCCGGAGTTGCGTTCCAAACTTCTCGTTCCAACATCCTTGGCATGAACCATGGTCCAACCGTCCTTCAGTTCCTGTCGAATCTCTGGTATCTCGAGGTTTTGATCCACCAGCTTGGCCACTTTCAGCTTCTTGGTCCTGAGTTCTTCATGAAATACTTCCTCATCAAATACGGCTTCCTGCAGATCCACCCTAAACTTCTTCATGTAATACTCCAGATCCTGGCGATACACCAGCTAAGATTAACTGCATCCTTTGCTGACAAATGCTCCATCAGCCTTCTACAATCCAATCCTTCCATGCATATGCATGCTTATCTCAGCATGGTGAGAATAGCATAAGCGGGCGATAACATCATGGATACCCATGTTTCTGCTCTTGTCATTTCCATGAGCTATCATTCCATAGTTGATATCTCCTGCCTTAGGGTTTTGTTGACAAAACTTTGAGTTCTAATGTTCCATGTTCCGGTCTTTCTTTGATACACCTTGATCTCAGATATTGACAGCTTCCATAGTCTGCCAAGTTCCATAAGGGTATCCTTCCTAGGTCATACAAATCTGGGAATTCTTCAGAGCCTTCAAATTCTCCTAGTCTTCGGAGTCTGAACCGTTGCAGTTTCCATTATTATAGTGCACGGTAGAATCCTCTTCATTCCAATGTGGTCTTAGTTGTCTGATATGTTGTACTTCTTGGAGTGGACTCATCAGTCGAATCTTTGAGTGGTCAAAAGGGAAAAGGGTTATGGTCTCACTAAAAGGAAATATTTGAATAAGCTCAGAAGAGAAGAGAGGTAAAAGATCTTTTTGAAAAGAAGGTTGTAGAGAAAAATCTTTCCTATGGGCTTGCCAGTTTCTAGGGGTCACGTCCTATAGTCAACCTGTGCTCTGATACCATCTTGTAGCGGTCCGACCTCAGACGATCAAATCTCTGTGCATAAGTGTCATCCCTGGATCGGTATGCTGACACACACAGTACTCGAGGATTTATAACAGAGGTAAATCACATTTATAAAGTAACGTAAATACTCTTACCTCAATCCAAATAGCAGAAGTAACAACAAGGTTGTGGATTCCCATCAACACCAACGACAAAGTTGAGTGTAGAAATCATAACACTAACGTATCACTTACTCGTCGAAAGATTCCTGCAACATGAGACATTGCAGCCACAAAGGGTCAGTACATTGAATGTACTAGCAAATTTGCACCATAGGATAATGATGAATAATACCTATCACTACATGCATATTTGGCTGGTGGAGGCCCTAAGTTTAATTTTTGCATAAAGCTAATTTTTCCCTACTACACAGGAATATATTTTATTTAACAACAATGTTTGTTGAAAAATATTGAGAAGGTTCCTCCAACTGAATCCCAAAATAATAATTATCAACCCAACAAATTAATTAAGTAAAGTATTGAGATCAACAGGATAATCCAAGAACCAGATACTCAAGATGTCCATAACCGGGGACACGGCTAAACATGATTAGTTTGTACACTCTGTAGAGGTTTGCACACTTTTCCCCACAATACTCGATCTCCTCCGTTGGATTTCTCGCACTACACGGTGTTTGAGAAACGGATGATTGAGACACAATCTTTCAGAAGCATTAACTCTTTACTCTGGGTAGACAGTACCACCTACAACCCCTACATCTGCTAGTCTACCACTAAAAGAGGTCATGCAACATAATAGCTTGTGGCTGCACACGGAAGTTTCTAGCATGAATAATCTTATGATCCCTTTGAGCCTGGGTGGCATTCCATAGGGTGATCACACGGGTACTCCGGGATCCCCTTGGGCAAGCACTAGGTTCTCCAGGTGCCCGTGAAAACCACTAGGTACTCCAGGGTGCCCCAACCAATCCACCCAGATGTGTATTAAAGTGGCCACCTTAAGTTAAACCTTAGTTAACAATAACTCTCACATCTTTCATGAATTCTCTCAAACCAATCCACGTCTATGAGCATAACATAGCAGTATAAGCATAACATAGTAACTCCCAGGGGTTGAATGCAAGACAATAGGTTCCTACGTCATCAACTACTTCCCAATACCCACATGTTATCAATCCTACTCATGCAATGTTTGAGGGTGAAACTAATGCATAAAAACTGGGTAATAAAGGGGTATGATCAAAGTGTGAACTTGCCTCGTACTATTGATGAAGATGATTCACACTCATAACTCCTGATAGTTCTGCTCATCACACTCCGATCAATCTATCGTAAGCAAGCAATAGTAACCATACATAAGCAATCATGCAAAAGAACCGAAGAAAAGATCTCAGAAAACTTTGAAAACAAGCAATTTACTCTTGCAACATAAAACAATTTCTAACAATACCAAAATTAAGTGAATATTTCCTTATCAGAAAGGTTATGTCAGGAGCTTCGATTTGCAAAAAGAATCAACTAAATCGGAGTCATAAAACTCAAGTTACGATCAAACAAAGCTCAAATACAAATCTGTTTGAATTCAAATTTTAAAACTTTCAAAAATATGTTTAAGTTGTTTTATTGTATAAAGCGGATCATAACGAAGAAGTAGGCGTTGGTTTCGTTGGATTTGGACAAACGAGCGAAAAGTAGCGAAGGTTTGAAGATCAGGGACTAATCTGTAAATAAAATATTTATGGATGGGTCCCTAGCCGAAATTAAAAAGAAAAAAGAAAAAGCATAAGTGACGAATTCGTCCACTACAGAGGCCTAACCAGTGAACGTTCGCTGTATAATAAAACCTTAAAAACGGATCTAGGGTTTTTTTAAAGAAAACCGGACTTCAAAAGGAAACCGGATCGGACCGACGGTTTTATACCGTCGGCAGTTTTGTCGAAATCTGGCGGGGCTCGGCATCGGCGGTGAGCCGCTTCATCGTCGTCAGGCTAGGCGGTGTTGGCGGCGAGGCAAGGCGCGGGCGGCTCTGGCGTGCGGCATCCGGCGATGGCGGCGGCGAGATGCGGGAGGAGAGGCGAGAGTGGCGGGGCTCCGCTTTTTAAGAAGGGGGGCCTCGGGTGCGTGGAGGAGGAGGCAAGGGAGGAGGAGTCCGGGCAGACTCAGCGGCGGTCGCCGGCGTGCAGCAGAGGGACTCCTGCCCGGGATCGGT
Source organism: Triticum urartu (assembly GCF_056163025.1). Taxonomy (NCBI): domain Eukaryota; kingdom Viridiplantae; phylum Streptophyta; class Magnoliopsida; order Poales; family Poaceae; genus Triticum; species Triticum urartu. The sequence continues at coordinate 307,832,338 of NC_141874.1, forward strand.
GACGAGCGCGACTGGGTTGGGCCGCGGCCTGTTGGGCCGGACCTGTTCGGCGGCGGAACTTCTCTTCTTTTTTTAAACATTTTTCCGGACAAACAAAATAATAAAAAATAAATAAATAAAAAGTACTATATAGGCATATAATATATCAAAATTTTCAAAAAAAGTTTTTCTACAACATGAACATTGTTCTAATGTCAAATAAAATCCACAAAAAATTAAATAATTCAAACAGTGCTACAGCTCTAATAAAATCCTATAAAAATCATTTTAAAAATACCAAAATGATTTCAATTTTACTTCTCTCCAATTTTCTGATGTAGGGAATCATTTTACCCTATTTTCCATATATTTTATTTTTGGAGAAAAATAGTTTGAATAAAAGGCCAAATAACTCCATATTTGAAAAATAATTTCAAAGGGACTTTGAATTTAGTTCTTTGAAACTCCCAACTCGTATTTCGTAGGTTTTGAAGAAGTCATTTTATCTTCTCTCATGAAAACCATTGAGTTGCTTAGAGTTTCTGAATTTGAAATATTTCCAAATAAAAGTCAAATCTTTTCAAAACCCTTTTCATTTATTTAAATGGAAGAAGTCATGTCATCTTCTCTCCAGGATTGTGTGATGATTTTTTTATTTCACGGAGATCATAAATGCAAAAATGAAAGTTTGGGAAAGTCCTTTTATTCCCTCTCATTTAACTTCCAAAAGTTTCAATTTCACTCACTTTCAGTCAATCAATCACACAACAAACAAACAATCAACAAAAACTATCTATTTAATATAACATTCCAAAATTTAGATCGGGGTCTTCTCTATCTCTTCATCAGCCTACTCTGAAGACTTCGGTGTCACCAGCCGATCAGCTTTGTCACGTTAGCTGGACGGGGGCTTTGCCTCGGTGATCCAACCTTTGCCACCATCACCATGCCGTCGCTTCATCACCCATTAGGCAACGGGTGTGTGGATCTTGTCCCAATTTTGGGAGTAATGTTTCTTCATATTGCTACAATAGATAAACCAGGTGCTATTAATCCTAGTAATTTTTCTTGCTTGGGTTTATTTTTCTGAGGAATTATTACTCCGGTTTCTTCCATCATCTATACACAGGTCAGTCAAATGTTGGCCACATTAACAACGGTCGCCTGGTGGTTCGGTCAGTTTCCGTATATAGTTCAGTGAATGTCGAATCCGGAACTCGGACCAGTCTGTGAATTCAGGCTTTGCCACGCCTTCACCGTGTCACACCAACGCCCTGCATCAACATTGACTTCGGCGCCAGGCCACATCTCCTTAAATAAATTATTTTTGCAAAAAGCAATTATGCAAGGATTTTATATATATTTATATTACTATTTTTGGACCGCACTATTTTATGTGTGTAGGTGATCGACTTCGACTGCGTCACACGGTCACTTCGGCAAGCCCACGTCGTTGTCGCAATTGGCATAAATCGGCTCATATGATCACCTTGTTTATTGAATTGCCATACCGACGTGTTTGGTTGCCTCGGGGACTTCGGCCTCATCAAGAGGGTCCTACCTCGTCGGGTGTTCGGCGACGGGCCATATTTCTTTTATTACCCCCTTCGCATAAATTATTAATCATGCGAGTTTTATTAATTTTTTATTATTTACTATTATCTCCGGCTTGCACTATCTTCTGTGCACAAGTAAATTATCCGGATTGGGCAGCGCTGTCACCTCGGCTGGGCCGGGGGCTTCGTCATCACTTCATTTACCCATGCCGGGTACTTCGGTGTCACACTGCCGGCCTGCATCGGCCGTGCTATGTCGCCACTTTGGAGCATCGAGCACTTCGCTCTGCCACCTCGAGATCGGCTTGGGGGCTGGGACCTCGTCCCGCCATAAGCTCGGACCGCTCGATGTGTTTTCTTCCTAGTCGTTGCAAAATCTTTTTCTATCACTCCTTTTTCGATGCGAGTGTGTGGTCAATAGCCAGATTGGTCATTTTCTCTCTAATGAACGCTCGAGTTTAGTCCGCTAAACTGGTCTAACGAAAAGTACCATGCCTTTGGGATAGGAGGTTGAAGCCGAAGGCTGACCCACTCAACGTCTTGAGATCGGATGTGTCATGTTAAAGCACGACGGAAGCATGAACTAATTTTAAGACCAATTTTCGGATTTGCACAAAAAATTGATTTAGTTCGGACGTAGAGTTTCCGCATAAGTTTTTTTTGTTTTTTAAGCTTATGTCACTTTTTGATCTATTTGTGTGCTTTTTTTATGAGGCGGGACATCCTCTTCACCGGGGTACCCTGCCTAATAATCTAGCTTGGGAAATCTTTTTCGACCCATAGTTCGGCATATTTTCTGTTGACCTGCACCTCGGTGTTGGGTCTGAGCATAAATCCCGCAGTCACTGCCGGACACTTTTTAAGCATCAACAATACCAACAGGGGGTTGCGACTTGAGCCAAACCCACCAAAAGCCAAGGTGCTCCGAGGAGTCCTTGGCAAAATGTTCTCGGATATTGCTTTATATGCATCAGTTTTGAATTGTGTCTTCGGTCAATAGTTGGGTTGCCCGGCGGCTCCTGTGCTTGCCTCCTATGTTCCGCTTTTTTCGGCTAGGTGCGCAAAGGGAGAACCACTGTGATTGTGCTTCCAGCTAGCATGGTTAAGCGCCTCAGTGGAGAAAGCCAAAAAATGACTGTCACAATAAGCGTAAACTGGTCAGTGATCCGATGACTGTATTAAACTATAAGATCAATAAAGGTCACCCCGTGTTAAATGACGGCATTCATAACATTGGCCAAAGTGTTTACGGCTTGACCTTGAATGTGCTGAACACTAACCGAGGGCTAGTTACTAGCCTCCCAACTTTAAGCTCCGATGACTAAGTGAAAGTTATAAAGCCCGCTTATCTGATTGCCTCGTTTTCGCTAACACAACCGCCTTCGGGCACTGAGACGTCGGCTAAGGGTTGTTTTGTTATCGCGAAAACAACTTGCGTAGCATCTACAAGGGGGTGGAAGCCGACGATGGGCCACTTTCAACTGATAAACGGTCGCAATGGAGTCAAAATAGACATATCATCGGCGTTTGTATTTAATATACGAGGGCTGCCTTCCGCAATCATTGTTATAAAAGCCATAAATACGCATCAATTTGACTTAACATTTTGGCCATGCTGGGTTGCCTGGCTCCTGTGCTTACCCCTACGTTCCCGATTATTCGGCTAGGCAGTAAAGGGAGCACCTCTGTGATTGTTACTACCAGGTCATCCAAGTTAGTACCTCAGGTTGGGCGAAGCCAAAAGCTAGCGATCTTAAAGGATATAATTGGTCGGCAATGACGAAAGTGAAAATTTTGGTTCATTAATACCATAGAGTTCTGGAACTTTCCCCAAACCAAATCCTCAATATTTTCCTCCTGCATTGATTGGAGGTGAGGTTTCATGATTATGATCAGCATGACAACCCAAAGAAAGGAACCGATAGCAGGATTATTTTCTTTGGACGATGTTTCATATCTCTCTATGTACCTTTTTTTATAAAACCGTATGGCCGGATTGCCATGTTTTCCATAAATCTTTGCCCTTATAATGGCTTTATAAAGTAGGACAAACACTCCCCGACTTCTGGCCGAGGAGTTGAAGCCGATGGTCGGTCAACAAAGTTTTCTACAGTGCGGATCCGAGCATTAATGATGCAAACTAATTGGATACATAGAATCATTACACATAATTTGTGATTTTACTCTAGATATCGATCCTTAATTCGGCCACCCGCACCCGCATTAAGGCTCGGGGACTACTGGGCTTCGGGCTTATCGTTCACTAATATTAAAGGGGCAGATTGATCCCCTGATCTTGTGTTGCCACCCGACCAGTGTCTCGGGGGCTACTGCATTGCCTATTTAATGCAGGAAATTCAAAGTGCTCAGTGTTCGGCTGGACCGGACTATGCGCAAATGCATCTTCAGACAACAATAGGTACCATCTGGGACTTATCCGGCATTAAGCTAATATATTACGGTGACTTCTCAAAACCCTCTCTCAAGGGCCCGTTCGCCGACCACTATTTCCTCTAATATATTACACCACGTCTCTATTCCTAAGTATGCTGCCGAGCTTGGAATTGATCCTCAGGCTAATTTTACGAATCGACCTGAGTCTCAGGGGCTACTAGGGTCAGCGGTTTGATTTTATCATTCAGGTGCATCCCGGATATTAGGCCAACACGCACCTTGAGGGCTACTGGCTATACATATCAGCAGAGAATACATTGCACAATTCAGAATCAAATTCATAACAATCAGCCCATGGCCGGGGTGGTGCACCATCTTGGATACAGTTCGACGTTGGTACTCGACCGCAAAAGATACCTCGGAAGCAGTCCGGCATAAAGCTCGATTGCAAGTGGCTGGCTCCATAGAGGGCATCTCTGGCATTAAGCTCGTTTGAACCCTTTTAACCTTTTCAAGACCAAGGTAATCTATGACACCTCGGATACAGTTTGGCATTGGAGCTCGGATACATTCCGGCGTTGAAGCTCGGAAGCAGTCCAGCGTTGGTGCTTGGCTGCAAAAGATACCTCGAATGTAGTCCGGCGTTGGAGCTCGAACGCGAGAGGACACCGCCGCATGGGAAACACTTCAAACCCAAGGTAGGCATAAAAATAACAAGGCATTGATAACGGCCGATAACTTAAAGGGGCTCGTCGTTTACCCGATGTGTAAACTCTTGGACTCACTTCGGCGATCCTCAAGATCGAAGATGGGAAGATTTTTTGAACCAGTTTTCAAGACCGACGACCGAAGATGAAGAGCAGTTTGGAAGAATCGAGGAGCGTCCCCAACTTGAAGACCGGTTTAGGGGGCTACTAACGGTGTCCTGTACTAGGGCGTACTCACCATGTCATCTCTCGACCAGGTGGATCAGGCCGAGGACCCCCATGGCGGTTTACTCATGGGCCACTTCGGGCAGCCCATGTCGCATTCAAGGAATATTCCACAAGACTTGATGATCAAGACAAGGACTCCTCTCCACCAATGTATTCGACTAGGACTCTTGTTATCCTAGGCCTCTGGTACATTATATAAGCCGAGGCCAGGCTAGTCGATACATTATTATGAAATTATTCATCATACCCTCAGGTTTTAGACCACAACATCTGATCTCGCGGTAGATCAACTCTGTACTTGGTACTCCATCAATATAAACAAGAGTAGGGCGTAGGGTTTTACCTTCATCAAGAGGGCCTGAACCTGGGTAAAACATCATCTCATCTGTTCCTATTACCATTGATCCAACAATCCACATCTCGGGACCCCCTACCCCGAGATCTGCCGGTTTTGACACCGACAGGTGCGCCCTATCCCCTGGGCGTGCCCTCCGTCCTTGTGGCTGCCTCGTGGCTTCCCTGACTTGCACTCCAAGTCCCCTGGATGTCTTCTGGTCCAAGAAAAATCATCGTGAAAGTTTCATTCCGTTTGGACTCCGTTTGGTATTCCTTTTCTTGGAAACTCTAAAACAAGGAAAAAACAGAAACTGGCACTGGGCTCTAGGTTAATAGGCCAGTCCCAAAAATAATATAAAATAGCATATGAATGCATATAAAACATCCAAAATAGATAATATAATAGAATGGAACAATTAAAAATTATAGATACATTGATGACGTATCAAGCATCCCCGAGCTTAATTCCTGCTCGTCCTCGAGTAGGTGAATGATAAAAACAGAATTTTTGATGTGGAATGCTACCTAACATATTTATCCATGTAATTTATTTTATTGTGGCATGAATGTTCAGATCCGTATGATTCAAAACCAAAGTTTAATATTGACATAAAAACAATAATACTTCAAGCATACTAACAAAGCAATTATGTCTTCTCAAAATAACATGGCCAAGGAAAGCTTATCCCTACAAAATCATATAGTCTGGCTATACTCCATCTTCATCACACAAAATATTCAAATCATGCACAACAACCGCGATGACAAGCCAAGCAATTGTTTCATACTTTTGATGTTTCTCAAACCTTTTTCAAATTTCATGCAATACATGAGTGTGAGCCATGGATATAGCACTATTGGTGGAACAGACGGTGGTTGCGGAGAAGAAAAAAAGAAGGAGATAGTCTCACATAAACTCGGTGTATCAACGGGCTATGGAGATGCCCATTAATAGATATCAATGTGAGTGAGTAGGGATTTCCATGGAACGGATGCACTAGTGCTATAACTTTATGAAAGATCAAAAAGAAACAAAGTGGGTGTGCATCCAACTTGCTTTCTCACGAAGACCAAGGCAATTTGAGGAAGCCCATCATTGGAATATAAAAGCCAAGTTCTATAATGAAAAATTCCCACTAGTATATGAAAGTGACAATATAGGAGACTCTCTATCATGAAGATCATGGTGCTACTTTGAAGCACAAGTGTGGTAAAAGGATAGTAGCATTGCCCCTTCTCTCTTTTCTCTCATTTTTTTATTTGGGCCTTCTCTCATTTTTTTGGCCTCTTTTTTTCATCCGGAGTCTCATTCCGACTTGTGTGGGAATCATAGTCTCCATCATCCTTTCCTCACATGGGACAATGCTCTAATAATGAAGATCATCAAACTTTTATTTAGTTACAACTCGATACTTAGAACAAAATATGACTATGTGAATGCCTCTTGCGGTGTACCAGGATGTGCAATGAATCAAGAATGACATGTATGAATGAATTATGAATGGTGGCTTTGCCACAAATACGATATCAACTACACGATCATGCATGGCAATATGACAATGATGGAGCGTGTCATAATAAACGTAACGGTGGAAAGCTGCATGGCAATATATCTCAAAATGGCCATGGAAATGCCATAATAGGTAGGTATGGTGGCTGTTTTGAGGAAGGTATATGGTGGGTTTATGGTACCGTCTAACGTTGCGCAGCACAAGAGAGGCTTGCAATGATGGAAGGGTGAGAGTGCGTATAATCCATGGACACAACATTAGCCATAAAGAACTCATATACTTATTGAATAAATCTATTAGTTATCGAAACTAAGTACTATGTGCATGCTTCTAGGGGTTAAATTGGTAGGGAAAGACCATCGCTCGTCCCCGACCGCCACTCATAAGGTAGACAATCAATAAATAAATCATGCTCTGACTTCATCACATAACGATTCACCATACATGCATGCTACGGGAATCACAAAATTTAACACAAGTATTTCTCAAATTCACAATTAATCACTATCATGACTCTAATATCACCATCTTCATATCTCAAAACAATCATAAGGAATGAAACTTCTCATAGTATTCAATGCACTTTATATGAAAGTTTTTATTATATCCCTCTTGGATGCCTATCATATTAGGACTAAATTTATAACCGAAGCAACTTACCATGCTGTTTAGAGACTCTCGAAATAATATAAGTGAAGAACGAGAGTTCATCAATTTCTATAAAATAAAACTATCGCCGTGCTCTAAAAAGATATAAGTGAAGCACTAGAGCAATATTGCCTAGCTCAAAAGATATAAGTGAAGCACATAGAGTATTCTAATAAATCACGATTCATGCATCTCTGTCTAAAAAGGTGTGTACATCAAGGATGATTGTGGCAAACTAAAAAGCAAAGACTCAAATCATACAAGACGCTCCAAGCAAAACACATATCATGTGGTGAATAAAATTATAGCCTCAAGTAAAGTTACCGATAGACGCAGACGAAAGAGGGGATGCCTTCTAGGGCATCCCCAAACTTAGGATCTTTCTTATCCTTTAATATTACCTTGGGGTGCCTTGGGCATACCCAAGCTTAGGATCTTGACACTCCTTATTCCATAGTCCATCAAATCCTTACCCAAAACTTGAAAACTTCACAACATAAAACTCAACAGAAAATCTCCTAAGCTCCGTTAGTATAAGAAATTAAATCACCACTTTTGGTACTGTTGTGAACTCATTATTTATTTATATTGGTGTAATATCTACTGTATTCTAATTTTTCCATGGTTCATACCCCCCGATACTAGCCATAGATTCATCAAAATAAGCAAACAACACATAGAAAACAAAATCTGTCAAAAACAGAACGGTATGTAGCAATCTGGATATTTCGTATACTTCTGTAACTACAACAATTCTTACAAATTAGGAAGACATAATAAATTTGTCTGTTAATCTTCTGCGAAAAGAATCAGTATGTTATCATGCTTCTACTAAAAATGAAAATTAATCTCCTGGGCGCAAAATTTTCTGTTTTCAGCAAGATCAAATCAATTATCACAGTAAGCTATCCCAAAGGTCTTACTTGGCAGAAACACTAATTAAAACACAAAACCACATCTAACCAGAGGCTAGGCAAATTATTTAATGCAAAACATGACCTAAAAAGCAAGAACAAAAAATAAAATTCGGTTGGCTCCCAACAAGCGCTATTGTTTAACGCCCTTAGCTAGGCATAAAACATGAATAGATCTAAGTATTATCATCTTTGGTATGCAATCCATAAGTTACTCTCATAATAGATTCATAAGTAAATTTAATTTTATTAATTGGAAAGTGTTCCATTCCTTTCCTTAACGTAAATTGAAATCTAATGTTTCCTTCCTTCATATCAATAATTGCACCAATCGTTCTAAGGAAATGTCTACCAAGAATAATAGGACATGTAGGATTGCAATCTATATCAAGAACAATGAAATCTACAGCCACATAATTCCTTTTTGCAGCAATAAGAAGATCATTAATCCGTCCCATAGGTTTCTTAATTGTGGAATCCGCAAGATGCAAATTTAAAGAACAATCATCAAATTCACGAAAACCTAACACATGACATAAAGTTTTTGGAATCGTGGAAACACTAGCACCCAAATCACACAAAGCATGGCATTCATAATCTTTAATCTTAATCTTAATAGTAGGTTCTCACTCATCATAAAGTTTTATAGGGATAGAAACTTCCAATTCAAGCTTCTCTTCAAAAGATTGCATCATAGCATCAACGATATGTTTTGTAAAAGCTTTGTTTTGATTGTAAGCATGAGTAAAATTTAACATGGATTGCAACAAGGAAATACAATCTATTAAAGAACAATGATCATATTTAAATTCCTTGAAATCCAAAAGAGTGGGTTCATTGCTACTTAAAGTTTTGACCTCTCCAATCCCACTTTTAGCAATTTTTGCATCAAGATCTAAAAACTCAGAATCATTGAGACACATTTTAACTAAAGTTGACTCACCTCCAGTCCCATCTTTATCAAAATTTATATTGGAAAACAAAGATTCAATATGAGCCACCTCAATCACTTTAAGATCTTCATCATTATTCTCACGGAAACTAGAAGAACACACTTTTATAAATCAATCTTTTTTAGCACGCATCTTAGCGGTTCTTTCTTTGCACTCATCAATGGAAATTCTAATGGGTTTGAGAGACTCATTGATATCATGCTTGGGTGGAATAGATCTAAGTTTCTAGGAATCAACATCAAGAGAAATTCTATCCATGTTCCTAGCCAAATCATCAATCTTAAGCAATTTTTCTTCAATCAAAGCATTGAAATTCTTCTGTAAATGCATAAATTATTTAACACTATTCTCAAAATCAGAGGGCATCGTATTATAATTTCCATAATAATTGTTGTAGGAATTACCATAATTATTAGAGAAATTACTAGGAAACGGCCTAGGATTAAAATTACCTCTATACGCGTTATTACCAAAATTATTCCTACCAACAAAATTCACATCTTAAAGTATCATTGTTATTTTCAATCATTATTATTTTCAATCATTGTTACTTTCAATGAGATCCATAGATTCATTATTATTTTCAATCAAAGTAGACAAAGGCATATCATTGGGATCAATAGGAGCACTCTTGCTAGTAAATAATTTCATAATCTCATCCATCTTTCCACTCAAAACATTAATATCTTCAATCGCATGCACTTTTTACTAGTAGAAGATCATTCGGTATGCCATTGAGAAGAATTAATCATAATATTATCTAGGAGTTTGATAGCTTCTCCTAAAGTAATTTCCATAAATTCTTTGTATAATCATCCACAAATTCAAACCATGAGTAGAGCAATTTCGTATCGTCAATGTCATCCCCCCCAAGATTGTGCAACATGTTCATGATCAAGTTGCTTAAAATTCATAATATCGTTCCTAAGGGAGATGATCTTAGCGGGAGGAAAATACTTGGAAATAAAAGCATCTTCACACTTATTCCATGAATCAATACTATTTTTAGGCAAAGATGAAAACCAATCATAACAAGATTCAGCAAAACAGTGTTGATTTCACAAGATTTCGCGTTAGTAGCAAGAGCAATTGCAGTACTAATAATATCATTATTATTGGTGTTGGAAAAGTCACAAACTTTGGCATTCTTTTGAGTCACCGTGACAAAGAAAGCAATCCAACACACAAGCACACAAAAAGCAAGCGAAGAAGACGAACGGAAGAGGGGCGAAGAAAAGGCAAACCTTTTTGAAAATCGTTTGAGAAGTGGGGGAGAGGAAAATGGGAGGTGAATGGCAAATAATGTAATGCAAGAGACGAGAGTTTATGATGGGTACTCGGTATGTCTTGACTTGGCGTAGATCTCCCCAGCAACGATGCAAGAAATTCTTCCTCCTACCTCTTGAGCTTGCGTTGGTTTTTCCCATGAAGAGGAAAGGGTGATGTAGCAAGGTAGAGTAAGTATTTCCCTCAGTTTGAGAACCAAGGTATAAATCCAGTAGGAGACAACGAACAAGTCACCGAATACCTGCACAAACAATCAACAACTTGCACCCAACGTGATAAGGGGTTGTCAATCCCTTCACGGTTATTTGCAAAACTGAGATCTGATAGAGATAGATAAATGGTAAAGTAAATATTTTTGGTATTTTTGGTTTATAGATCGGAAAGTAAAAGATTGCAAAGTAAATCAAAAACTAATATGATGGAAAATAGAAGATTATATGATGGAAAATAGACCCGAGGGGGGATAGGTTTCACTAGAGGCTTCTCTCAAGATAGAAAATATTACAGTGGGTGAACAAATTACTGCCGAGCAATTGATAGAAAAGCGCGAAGTTATGACGATATCTAAGGCAATGATCATGAATATAGGCATCCCGTCTATGTCAAGTAGACTGACTCCTACCTGCATCTACTACTATTACTCCACACATCGACCAACTCCTGCCTGCATCTAGAGTATTAAGTTCATAGAACAGAGTAACGCACTAAGTAAGATGACATGATGTAGCGGGATAAACTCATGCAATATGATGAAAACCCCATCTTGTTATCCTCGATGGAAAAAATACAGTACATGTCGGTTCCCCTTGTGTCACTAAGATCAAGAGCCGCAAGATTGAACCCAAAGCTGAGCACTTCTCCCATTGCAAGAAAAACCAATCTAGTTGGCTAAACCAAATCGATAGTTCGAAGAGACTTGCAAAGATATCAAATCATGCATCTAAGAATTCAGAGAAGATTCATATAATATTCATAGATAAGCTTGATCATAAATCAGCAACTCATCAGATCTCGGCAATCACACCGCAAAAAGGTATTACTTTGAGGAGAATATGGTATTGAGAATCAAAGAGAGAGAAGAAGCCATCTAGCTACTAGCTATGGAACCATAGGTCTGAAGTAAACTACTCACACTTCATCGGAGAGGCAATGGTGTTGATGTAGAAGCCCTCTGTGATTGAATCCCCCTTCGGCAGGACTCGAGAAAAGGCCCCTAGATGGGATCTCACGGGTACAAAAGGTTGCGGCAGTGGAAAAGTGTTTTCGTGGATCTCCTGATTGGTTTTGGAATATTTGAGAATATATAGGTGGAAGAAATATGTCGGTGGAGTCACGAGGGGCCCAGAAGGGTGGCGGGTGCGCCCTACCCCCTGGGCGCGCCCTCCATCCTTGTAGCTGCCTCATGGCTTCCCTGACTTGCACTCCAAGTCCTCTGGATGTCTTCTGGTCCAAGAAAAATCATCATGGAAGTTTTGTTCCGTTTGGACTCCGTCTGGTATTCCTTTTCTGTGAAACTCTAAAACAAGGAAAAAGCAGAAACTGGCACTGGGCTCTAGGCTAATAGGTTAGTCCCAAAAATAATAGAAAATAGCATATTAATGCATATAAAACATCCAAAACAGATAATATAATAGCATGGAACAATAAGAAATATAGATACGTTGGAGACGAATTTGCACATAATCCATTTCCTCCAAACTAGAGAACTTCCAGAACAGCAAGAAGAAGCTGAAAGAGTAACCCGGAGGGCCAGTATTTATCAGTTCGTTGATGACAGTTGTACAGAAGGAGGCCCAACGATGAGAAATTGAAGTGCATTTGCCGGGAAGAAGGAATGGAACTATTGGCAGAGATACACAAGGGTATGTGTGGCTCACACATCTGATCGAGGGCTTAGGTTGGAAAAGCCTTCCGGCAAGGATTCTACTAGCCGACAGCCCTCCAAGATGCAGTTGAGTTGGTCACCAAATGTGAAGCCTGCCAGTTCCATTCCAAGAATATCTATCTACTTTCCCAAGCTCTTCACACAGTCCCTTTATCATGGTCGTTTTCGGTCTAGGGGCTCGACATCTTGGGCCCCTTCCTCCATGCTACCGGGGGCTTTGAATTCTTGTTCGTTGCAATCGACAAGTTTACAAAGTGGTCGGAAGTAGAGCTCGTGAGAAAGGAGACTACTCAGCCAGCTCTTAAGTTCTTGAAAGGATTGGTGTGCCACTTCGGGGTCCCTGCCAGGATCATCGCTGACATGGCACCCAATTCACGAGCCACGCCTTCATGCAATATGTTCGTGCCCTCGGAAGCAAGATCTCATTCTCCTCTGTTGCTTACCCAAGGAGCAACGGGCAAGATGAGAGGGCGAACGCTGAAGTGTTGCAAGGACTCAAGTCGAGCACCTTTGAGAAGCTGCAGAAGTGTGGCAGGCGATGGATCAACGAGCTGCCGGTGGTTCTTTGGTCCCTCAAAACAACACCAAATCAAGCTACCGGGCAGACTCCCTTCTCCCTAGTCTATGGGGCAGAAGCAGTTATCCCCACAGAACTCATTTAAGGGTCACCTCGAGTGCTTGCCTACGATGAAGTAGCGCAGGAACAACACCGATGTGATGACATTGTGCTACTTGAGGAGAACCGTCTCTGGGCTGCTACGCATGCCACAAGCTACCAACAAGCCATGCGTCACTATCAAAGCTGCAAGGTTCATGCCAGAGTTTTGAGGAGGGCGACCTTCTCCTTTGGCACGTTTAGTCCACTAAGGGTACAAACAAGTTGACACCGTTGTGGGAAGGCCCTTACCGGGTAGTACGAGTCACCAGACCTGGCACAGCCCATCTGGAGACCGGAGATGGCATTCAGTTTAATACTCGTGGAACATCGGGCATCTCCGTAAGTTCTACCCGTAAGGCGCGGCTATCGGGCCCTGCCCGGTAGCCACCCTTTTGTACATGCCTTACCAATGTTGCATGTAACCCATTGTACAAAGCCAGGCGCAGACCCTGAGCAACAGAGAAATAAATGAAGCGTTGCCCCCCCCCCCCGACAAATTGCATGCATGCATAAGCATATCATGAGCATGGCATGTTCATGTAGATAAGATCACATATGGCATCATTTTCATCTGCATTCAATTGCAGGCTCTTGCTATGGACTTGGCCCTGAAGAAGAGAAGAGAAGAAGAGCCTACATTGCTATCCCCGACAAGCCAAACAAATAAGTTTTCTCTCTTATCCATACGTGTTTTGTAAGTAGAGACTTGTGCATATGAAAACCTTGCCACCTCTGAAACTTAGGTGCTCCCATCCTTTGACTCGAACTTTGCTTCAGTCAGGGTGGTTGTAGTGGCCTATGGCGAGAAGGTTTGGCAGGGGCTGGTCCCTCTTAATGGTTTATGCTCGGCAGGCCTAGCACCACGACAACGACTTGAGGGTACCAGTAGGATAGCCTACCGGGGGAAATTTTCTTACTTAAATGAATAGAGGCATTTCACCTCTGCATGGACACATTACATGCACAAGTACCCGATAAGTTTATCTTTCTCATTAATATGGTGATTAACAAGTACAAATCTTACAAAACACAAACATGGATAAAAGAGATTACATAATTTAGACTAAAGTTTGGCAAGTGCCTACACATTTTAGATTGAAAAAACATAAATAACTGTGATGCCTTTTGCTCTGTCCGTCCCCTCCTTGAAACTACACGAGGAGACGAAGAAGACGGAGGGAAGGACTGGCTAGGATTCGACGCCTCCCCAAGATCAGGCTGGCGCCGTTCCCGGGCAGGGAGGAAGAAACCGGAGGGTAGGTGTCGGTGTTCTAGGAACGGGGGTCCCCAGACTTTCATGCCTGCGGCCCACGGCGTGGCGCTGTTAGCGGTCCCTTACATCCCATCTTCACCAACAAGCATTCAACACCCTCGCGAGGGGCCAAGCCTCACGAGGCGGACGACGCAAGACCTCCTCAGGAGCGGCCTCGCCAGGCCGGCTCACGGGGAGCGGAGAGATCAAGGCCAGGCAAACCTCACGAGGTTCCAATGACGTGAGCCATGAGGATCGAGACCAGGCCGATGCCAGGCGGGTGCCAGCGCTCACAGTGTCCTTGATTCCTCTTTGGTGCTAAGGAAGCAGGCGCACACGAAGAGTACCGAGGGGTCAAGCAAAGGTTTTGATATCGGTGCAATGAGACCAAGACCAGCAGGACGGCAGGATGGAGCTCACCGTGGATCCCAATACGGCGTCACCACCACAGCCTTTGGCAGGCGAAGACTGCTTTTGTCAGGATAACTTGTACTAGCTGTCCCCTTTCAAATTGACCGTTGTTGGCTCCCTTCATGCTCAATATTTGGGGAGAGGACCAGGGCCTCTATAAATAGGATTGGACACCATAGTAGAAGGGGGATCGACCTCACCTTTGATCTGAGCCATCCCATCCTTAGCCACACACCAACCAAGCACAAGTACACCTCACCTCAGGAGGCTGTTCTTCCCTTGTACTATTCATCATCAGCCCAAGAGGCAATCCACCACACCACACTAGAGTAGGGTATTACACCACAGTGGTGGCCCGAACCAGTATAAATCTTGTGTCTCTTGTTTTGCGAGTTCGTCGAGCTAGCCTTTGAGACCGCGAAGTGCTTGAGGGCGTCATCAGTGCAGGAGAGATCTCCGCGCGCACCCTAATGTTCGAACCTTAAGGGTTTTGCCGGAACCCAAAATTCGACATTTGGCGCGCCAGGTAGGGGTGCGCCAGAGCTTTCCTTCCATCGATTCACGCTCTACCATCTTCACGCCCATTCTCTATGGCTAGCGCCGCCCTTCCGGCTGGATCTGCGGGAGCCCACAGTGACGCACGGGGGCTCCGAGCCCTTGATCCCACCCTGCAGTAGCTGCAGTGGCCACCCAAGTTCAAGCTGGATATGCCGCTGCGCTACGACGGCGCGGCGGATCCGTCGGCTTCCCTACTAGCGTATGAGGAGGTCGTCCTTAAGGCCCGGGGCGACGACAAGGTCATGGCCAACTGGCTTCCCATGGCCCTCACTGGCGCACCGCGCGCCTGGCTGCTCAACCTCCCTGGATGCACGGTGGCGTCCTGGGAGGAGTTGCGCGGCCTCTTCGTTGCGTGCTACGTAGCACCGGCGCACCACGCGGTTGCGGCCCTCCTCGGAGGCTCGTAAGCACTGCCCTCGGATCGTCACGTCAAACCGTTCTTTCGCCAGATTGGCGCCACTTTCAAGAGCCCGGGGGCTCCACCGGGCTGGGCCGCGCCCGAGGCCGACCTCACCTTCGACTCAGGGGATCATCCCGCCTCCACCGTCGGCTCAGCTGCACTCCCAATGCTTTGCACGCCCACCATCTGATATGTGTCCATCACCAAGACGCTCGTCGACGGCGGCGCCGGCCTCAACGTGCTCTCCGTCGAGGCCTTCAGCCTTCTTCACGTACCCCTTGAGTGGCTCTGCCCTAGCAAGCCTTTCTCAGGGGTTGGTGGAGGCTCCGCCCTCTCCCTAGGGAAGATCCGCCTCCCCGTGACCTTCGGCACGCGTGACAACTACTGCACCGAGCTCATCGACTTCGACATCGCCCACATCGGCCTCCCGTACAACGCCATCCTCGGGTACCCGGCCCTGGCTCAGTTCATGGCGGTGACCAATCCGTACTACAACCTCATGGAGATGTCCGGGAGTAAGAGTGTCCTCATAGTAGTTGGGACACCAAGGGAGCCTTGATGACGCTCAAGCTCGCCCTCAAGACCGCTGCAACAGCGCAGCCCGCCGACGCGGATACCTCCAAGGCCAAGGGAGCCGCACCAACCAAGAAGAAGCAGTTTTTCACTCAGGACAAGGCAGAAATCAAGCAAGTGCCAGTCGAGGAAGAAGGGTCCTCGGGGGCAACCTTTACCATAGGTGCCAAGGTCAGGAGGAGGTGCTGGTGAAGTTCTTGCGCGCGAACAAGGAAGTGTTCGCTTGGGATCCCGATCAGCTGGTAGGGGTCCCAAGAGGGGTGATAGAGCACCACCTGAAGGTGTGCCCCAATGTACGCCCCATAAAGCAGAAGGTGAGGCGACAGTCCACAGAGAAGCAAGGTTTCATCGTCCAAGAGACCCGCAAGTTGGAGGCTGCGGGTGTCATTCATGACGTTCGGTACCCCGAGTTCCTGGCAAACCCCGTCGTCGTCCCCAAGAAAGGCGGGAAGGAGCGGATGTGTGTCGACTTCACCAACCTCAACAAGGCCTGCCCCCAAGATCCGTTCCCCCTTCCACGTATCGACCAGATCGTCGACTCAACTACAGAATGCGACTTGATGTGCTTCCTGAACGCGTTCTCAGGATATCACCAGATCAAGATGGTGGTAGAAGATGTGAAGAAGACAGCCTTCCTGACCCTTTGCGGGGTGTACTGCTACACTTGCATGCCTTTCGGACTGCGCAACGCATGCTCAACCTTCCAGCGGCTCATGCACATCGCATTGGGTCGGTAGCTCGGAAGGAACACTGAAGCCTACGTCGATGACATCGTGGTGAAGTCTAGGGAAGCGAGAACCTTGATCCAATACCTGGAGGAAACCTTTGAAAGCCTCCGTCAGGTGGACTTGCGGCTCAACCCAGAGAAGTGCGTGTTTGGCGTCCCTTCCGGCAAGCTGCTGGGCTTCCTTGTGTCCCACAGGGGGATCGAGGCCAACCCAGAGAAGGTCAAGGCCATTGAAGACATGAGTCCACCGCAAACCCTCAAGGAAATGCAGAAGCTTGCTGGACGGGTGACTGCGCTGGGACGCTTTATTTCCAAGCTAGGAGAGCATGCCCTACCCTTCTTTAAGCTGATGAAGAAGAAGGGCCCATTCGAGTGGACCCCGGAGGCTGACCGAGCATTTCAAGACCTCAAGAGGTACCTGACCAGCCCCCAGTAATGGTGGCGCCGTGACCTCTCGAGCCCCTAGTGCTTTACCTTGCTGCCACTCCCTTCTCCGCCAGCGCGGCTCTAGTGGTGGTTCGGGAAGAGCACCAAGCCAAGGGCGCATCGCACCGAGCTACGCCCCCAGCAGAGATTACGCAAGACCAGGAGGGCGCCACGAGGGCTGCAGGAGCAACAATAGAGGGTCAAGCTCAGCAGGATGACGCTCCCGAACCCGCAAAGGCCCCAACAAGCGATCAAGCGTTGGGGGCTCCACCGCCTCAGGAGGCACCCCAACTCCCGGAAGACGTAAACCTCATCAGCGCGCCTACCCTCATCGAGCATCCGGTATACTTCGTCAGCACGGTGCTGCAGGATGCAAGAGCACGGTACCCCATGCCTTAGAAGCTCTTACTCGCGCTCCTAGTGGCCTCACGAAAGCTGCGGCACAGCTTCCAAGGCCACCCCATCTAGGTCGTCTCGGCCTACCCACTGGAGAGGGTGCTTAGAACCCCCAACTCCACCGGGAGGGTAGCCGAGTGGAACATCGAGCTGCAAGCATTCCAGTTGGAGTTCAACACCACCAGGGTCATCAAGGGGGTCGCGCTCGCTGATTTTGTGGCAGAATGGACGGACGCCCCGGCGCTTGAAATAGGCGAGGACCGGTCTCTCTCACTGGGAAGTGAGGCACCCGACGGCTGGGTCATGTATTTCGATGGTGCCTTCGTGCGCCAGGGCGCGGGGGCTGGAGCAGTGCTCATCTCACCCACTCAGGACAAGCTCTACTATGCTGTGCAGCTCTACTTCCAGCAGGGCGAGAAGGTCTCCAACAACATTGCAGAGTACGAGGGCATCATAGCCGGCCTGAAGGTTGCCGCGACACTAGGGGTGAAGCGTCTCATCATCAGGGGCGACTCGAATCTCCACATCAACTTATCCAACAAGGAATACGAGCCGAAGGATGGACACATGGAGGCATATCTCCTGGAGGTACGTAAGATGGAGAAGCAGTTCCTGGGCTTGGAGTTGCAACACGTGCCCCGAGGAACCAACAAGGAAGCCGACGACATCGCTAGAAGGGCTTCCAAGCGACAGCCCCAAGAGCCTGGCATCTTCGAGGAGCGGCTCTTCAAGCCATTGGCGACACCATCGCTTTCAAGAACAGTGCAGCCTCGGGACGAGCTCCCGCAGCCACCTGCCGCGGGAGCCCCAGCATGTGGCCCGACTTCGGGAGCGCGTCTACTCTTGGTGCTCGAGCCCCAGGAGGGGTGCTGGACCAAGGAATTCAAGGAATATCTGATGCAAGGGACGTTGCCAGAGAAGGAGGAGGACGCGGAGCGTGTGGCCCGGCAAGGCATGGCATACTGCATCCAGGATGGTGAGTTATATAGGAAGCGGCCAAATGACGTCTCACTGTGTTGCATCTCCAGGGAACAGGGGAAGGAGCTGCTAGCCAACATCCACAACGGGGACTGTGGGCACCACTCGTCGTCACGGACCCTCGTCGGCAAGGCATTCCGCAGCGGATTCTACTAGCCTACGACGCTCCATGACGCAGCTGAGCTGGTGAAGTCCCGCGAGGCTTGCCAATTCCATGCCAAGCAAATCCACCAGCCAGCTTAGGGCATCGAGACCATTCCACTCTCGTGGTCGTTCGCAGTCTGGGGGCTGGATATCCTGGGCACGTTCCCTTGGGCGCCTGGGGGCTATCGATACCTCTACGTCGCCTTCGACAAGTTCACTAAGTGGGCGGAGGGGGAAGTCGTCCGCACCATCCCAGCTGGCTCCGCGGTCAAGTTCATCAAGGGTCTCATGAGCCGTTTTCGGGTCCCCAACCGCATCATCACCGAAAATGGTTCGCAGTTCACGAGTAATCTCTTCAAAACCTATTGTGCTAACCTTGGAATGCAGATCTGCTATGCTTCGGTGGTGCATCCCCGGAGCAATGGTCAAGCCGAACGCGCCAAAGCAGAGGTTGTGAGAGGCCTCAAGACCAGGACCTTCAAGAAGAAGCTCGAAGCCTGCGGCAGGGGTTGGCACGACGAGCTCCAGTCCGTGTTGTGTTCCATCTGCACCACCGCCACCAAGCCAACGGGAGAGACCCCATTCTTCCTCGTCTACGGAGCAGAAGCGGTTCTCCCTCACGAGGTCAAGCATCGCTCCGCATGGGTCCTCGCGTTTGATGAGACGCAGCAGGACGCCACGCGGAGGATGGACCTCGTGCTGGGAAGGAACGCCGCTGCAAGGCTGCACTACGGGCAGCAAGATACCAGCAGGCGCTGCGGCAGTACCCCTGCCACAGTGTCCACTCCAGGACGCTCGAGGTGGGTGCTCTCCAGGGAAGGACTGCATAAGCTCTCACCAATGTGGGAGGGCCCGTTCAAGGTCGTCCATGTCTCCAGGCCTGGCGCCGCGCGCCTGGAGACACAGGACGGGGTACCCATCCAGAACGCCTGGAGCATCCAGCTCCTCCGGAAGTTCTACCCCTGAAGAAAGGCCTAGCGCCTGTGAAGAAAGGCCTAGCGCATGTGAAGCAAGGCCCCGTGCCTATGAAGGTCTCTGCTCATGACACTCTCACGTAATAATGAGTGAGGTTGTACACGCCCTGGAGTCTCAGAAGTGCCGCCCTTGGGTCTCGCGGGCTCCCTCCCATGTCTTAGTGGCAGCACTTAGCTCCGCGCTGGTGAGAAAACATGAAGACTAGACTAGGTGCCGGACGCCGCTTTTCATTTGCTTTCCAAAGTTGGCTTGCCCCTCTTTTAATTGAAATTTGCCTTCTGGTGCCTCTTGTTGGTCTCATCTTGTCATTTTCAGCCTCTGTTTCTGCCTTCATTTCTCTGGTCGACCTGTACTGTCTCGCACGTCCCTGGTGAGGGGGCTGAGTAGGTACCCTCGTGAGCTTCCTTCTTCTGTTTTTTGCGAGGTACCCTCATTTGAGCCCACAAGTTAGCACATTTCTCCTAATCCGTGCCCCTCGGGTACCACGATACAAAGCGCTGGGTCAAGGCCAGCGGCTCCTATGACCAAGGCTCGGGTGAACGATAAGCCTCTTAACGAATTTTTTGCAGTTCCTAAGCGCCCACCAGGCCAAGGAGGCCTCGGCAGGCACCAGGGCCGAGCAAGCCAAGATAAGTTATCTCTACATAAAACGATGATGTTGCGGCACAACACAGGGACGATAAACATAGCATAATAATTGAGAAATCATAGTTCGTTGCACGCCCCTCCGGGGCCCATACTGGTTCCTTTCTTGGTGTAGGAAGGAAAGGAAGAAAAAAATAAAAGCAGTGCGGGCCCCTACAGCGATACGCGAGGGCGGGCTTTTAGCGTCCCCCCGAGCTCAACCAGACCCCTCCTCGCGCTTCATGGAGGCACGGCGATGAGACGACCCACTGCCGCCTTCTAAGCGGGCGTGGCGGCTTGTCGTAACCGCTGCTGGAGCTGTCGTCGGAGGAAGAGCCACCGTAGCTGGACGGGACGTGGTTGGCCCCAAGGGTGGGTTCGCCCGCATCCTCACCATGACCATCGCCAAGGCCGAGCACCTCCTCATCGTCGTTGACCTCAGGGCAACACCCGGCGCGGTGACCATCTTCCCCAAACACCCTACCGTAGAGGGTCGCGTCACCGTCATACTTAATATGGAGGGTGCACCGCCTGCCCAAGCTGCGCACGCGGGCAAATGTCTGCCAGCCGCGGACCAGGGCTATGTTGCCTGCAATGGAGACCTCAACCGCGACCCAGGAAGCCCTGCTGCAGCAGTCGTCTGCATGTAGCCAGAGCCCGCCGGGACCTGAGGCCGACAGCTCGTGGGTGAAGAAGCACGGGAGCTGAAGCCAGTTGCCGGCCGGGTTATCCGACCAGACGACAAACTCCGACAGCACCTCCGTCGAGTGGAAGCGCGGCCGGGGAGGCCGCGCGACCACGACACGTCTCCCCTCATCAACAGGACTACCATGACCGGAGCGACCCCTGCCACGCGAAGAGGCACCGCCACGGCCGCGCGTGGCCGTGGCGGGGGTCATGGTGTGCTTGCGGGGACGGCCGCGACCACGCTTTTGCACCGGAGAGCCGGGCCCCTCGCGAGGGGCTTTCCCCTTCTCCACGGTGGAGAACCTCTTCGATGGCGCCATTGGTGTAGCAACTAGCGATGGAGCAAAGGCGGAGAAGCGAGCGGAGTTGGAAGATATGGGCGACGAGGGCTCTGCCCCCTCCCCATTTATAGCAGAAGAAGGCCAATCAACGCCCCCATGATCACAGGTAATGATGGTTTTTCCTTGCATCCAGCAGGGACTCGTCAAATCGGGAAGTTGCCGAGGCGGCGTGGGGAAGCGAAGACGCCCACGTCCAATCAACCGCCACATGTCGACCAAGGCCGCAGGCTATTGGAGCCCCTGGTCTTCACCTCGAAGACAAGCCTGATCGCGCCTTGGGCCCGGGGGATACTGTCGGCATTCTAGGAACGGGGGTCCCCAGACTTGCCTGCGTGCGGCCCACGGCGTGGCGCTGCGAGCAGGCCCGTATGGCCCATCTTCACCAACAAGCATTCAAGACCCTCGCGAGGGGCCAAGCCTCGCGAGGCCAACGACGCAAGACCTCCTCAGGAGCGGCCTCGCCAGGCCGGCTCGCGAGGGGCGGAGAGATCAAGGCCAGGGAAACCTCACGAGGTTCCAATGACGTGAGCCATGACGATCGAGAAAAGGCGGGTGCCAGGTGGGTGCCAGCGCTCATGGTGTCCTTGATTCCTCTTTGGTGCTAAGGAAGCAGGCGCAGACGAAGACTACCGAGGCGTCAAGCAAAGGTTTCCATATCGGTGCAACGAGACCAAGACCAGCAGGACGGCAGGACGGAGGTCACCGTGGAGCCCAACACGGCGTCACCACCAGAGCCTTTGGCAGGCGAAGACTGCTTTTGTCAGGATAACTTGTACTAGATGTCCCCTTTCAAGTTGGCCGTTATTGGCTCCCTTCCCGCTCAATATTTGGGGAGAGGACTAGGGCCTCTATAAATAGGATTAGCCACCATAGTAGAAGGGGGTCGACCTCACCTTAGATCTGAGCCATCCCATCCTTAGCCAAAAACCAACCAAGCACAAGTACACCTCACCTCAGGAGGTTGTTCTTCCCCTTGTACTGTTCATTATCAGCCCAACAAGCAATCCACCACACCACACTAGAGTAGGGTATTACACCGCAGCGGTGGCCCAAACCAGTATAAATCTTGTGTCTCTTGTGTTGCGAGTTCATCGAGCCAACCTTTGAGATCGCGAAGTGCTTAAGGGCGTGATCGGTGAGGGAGATATCTTCGCGCGCACCCCAGTGTTCGAACCTTAAGGTTTTGCTGGAACCCGAAATCCGACAGCAGGCACGGATGGTGACACTACCGGAGGCTCAGCCGGAGATGATGGTGCTATGGGCAAGCACGCATCATCAGAGCGGTCATCCTCACTCTTGACGCTTCATGTGTTGCCGCCACCTTCCTCACTGATGTCGCTAAGCCCCCCCCAAGGGAGTCCTGGATTAGGGGGTCCTCGGGTGTCCAGGCGATTGGATATGGGCCGAACTGATGGGTCATGAAGATACAAGGCATAAGGCCTTCCCCCGTGTCCAGCTAGAACTCTCGTATGCGTGGATCGCAAGATCGGTGTCCAGATATGTAATTTCCTTCCTCTATAAACTGACTCTGTACAACCCTAGGCCCCGCCGGTGTGTATGTAAACCGGAGGGTTGATAACCCACAAGTATAGGGGATCGCAACAGTTTTCGAGGGTAAAGTATCCAACCCAAATTTATTGATTCGGCACAAGGGGAGCCAAAGAATACTCTCAAGTATTAGCAGCTGAGTTGTCAATTCAACCACACCTGGAAACTTAATATCTGCAACAAAGTATTTAGTAGCAAAGTAATATGATAGTAGTGGTAACAGTAACAAAAGGTAACAGTAGGAAAAGTAATGTTTTTGGTATTTTGTAGTGATGAAAGCAATAGGCAATGGATCGGTGATGGAGAATTATGCCGGATGCGTTTCATCATGTAACAGTCATAACATCATAATTGCCTTTCACTTGTACGATTGAATGATGTGAATAATAATAATAGTGCACATGCATTGGACAAAGCTGGCATCTGCAAGCATTCAATAAACAGGATAAGACAAGGCAATATGGGCTGTTTTGTAAGATAAACAATAATGCATATAAGAGCCACTTCAACAATTTAATTATGGTCTTCTCCTATCGACCCCCAAAGAAAAGAAAAGAAACAAAACTATTTACACGGGAAAGCTCCCTACAAGCAAAAGAAGAACAGGAAATATTTTTGGGTTTTCTTTTTAATTACTACTACAAGCATGGAAATTAAACTGATTAAAAGCTACAACTAATTTTTTTGGTTTTTCTTAAGGTTTATTAATCACACAAGAAGAAAGTGTAAAAAGGAAATAAACTAGCATGGATGATACAAATGAAAAAGTATGAGCACCGACATCTAGCAATCAGTGTGTAAACATAAATGTAATGTCGGTGGGAAATACGTACTCCCCCAAGCTTAGGCTTTTGGCCTAAGTTGGTCTATGGCCACGGTTGGCCTGGCGGATATCCATAATAGTAGCTGGTGTCGTACTGCGATGCGGCGTCTATCGCCTGCTGAGCCGCAGCGTGGCGACGAGCGGCCTCCTCTCGCCTCTCATACTCATCTGCCTCCTCTCTGGTAATAGTATATCTTCCTCTTGTCTGATAATCAAAGGAGGCAGGAGCAGGGAGAGTAATAGTGACAGCACGATGTCTGTCAAAGATTAGTCCATATTGGAGAGGTGATTCGTTCCTCTCGACAAACTGGTGGTGAACCATAGCATTAAAATCTAGATAAGCAGGAGGGAATTCAATATCATCTTCGCGTATGGCTACACCAAGAAAATTAGCTATGCGGATTGCATAAATTCCACCAAAGAAATCTCCATTAAATCTATTAAGATGCAACCTACGTGCAACAATGGCTCCAAAATTATAAGATTTGTCTCCTAACACAGCACTCCGAAGAATACTGAGGTCAGGGACACACATGTGACATGCCTCATCTTTACCATTAATGCATCTACCTATGAAGAGAGAAAAATAATGTATAGCAGGAAAGTGAATGCTCCCTATGGTAGCTTGTGTAATATCTCTAGATTCTCCCACAGTTATACTAGCAAGAAAATATCTAAATTCAGATTTGCGAGGATCCCTTATACTACCCCATTGTGGAAGTTTGCAAGCAGTGGTAAAATCCTCTAAGTCCATAGTGTAAGAATTATCATAAAGATCAAACAGGACAGTTGGAGAATTCCGTGAAGTTGAAAATTCAAACCTCCTCACAAAGGTACTGGTGAGGTTGTGATACTGACTGCACTTTTCTTCCTTGAAGCTCACGAGATCAGCGTTACGCAAATATGCGTTGAATTCTTCCTTAATTCCCGCTCGATCCATAAAGTTCTCAGAAGGCCATTCACAAGGGCGCACTGGAGCGTCTCTTGGTGGCTCGTCATCAGCATCACGCATTGCAAGCCTGGGTCCTTGCTTCCTTGAAGAACCACCTTGGAACAATTTCCTAAGCATATGTCTTCCTCTGAAAAATTCTGAAAATTTTTAGTAACTTCAAAATAAAAGTAAACCAAACTCAATAATATTGATAGCAACTACTCCTACAAGTGCCTAGAGCCTATATCATGCATCAAAACTACTTTTGACCATATAAATTTGACATGCAAGCTCAAGAACAGGGTCACCTAAGCAGCAAAAATTTGCAATGAATAAAGCACTAGAACAAAAACTAATTGGACCAATGGAGGAGTCACGTACCAAGGAACAATCTCCCCAAGCAGTTTTGTGAGAGGTGCTTTGAGAAAGGAGATCGAAAATGGCAGCAAAATGAGCTAGAACTCGTGCTTGAGCTGGATATTCGTGTTTGTGGGAGGAAGAAGAAGTGTATGAGTGAAAGGATAAGCGGAGGAGGGCCACCACGGGCCCACGAGGTAGGGAGGTGCCCCTAGGGGGTAGGGCGCGCCCTCCACCCTTGTGGGCAGGTGGTTGACCCCCCTGTTGTGTTCTCAGTGCCAAATATTCTCAAATATTCTGGAAAAAATCATATTTAAATTTCAGGGCGTTTGGTGAAATTTTATTTTTGGGGTATTTTTATATTGCACGGATAATTAGATAACAGACAGAAAAATATTTATTTTTATTTTATTTAATATAAATAACAAAAAGTAAAAGTGGGGTACAGAAGGTTGTGCCTTCTAGTTTCATCCGTCTCATGATCATCAAAATGAATCCAATAACAAGGTTGATCAAGTCTTGTTAACGAACTCATTCCGAATAACATGGAACTAGAGAAATTTCGAATAACACTATGTTACCTCAACGGGATATGCACATACCCAATAATAAGAATATCATATTTCTTCTTGACAGTAGGAAGATGAAATTCAAAACCTCCAAATATAATAGATGGCATTATTCCAATAGAGTTGATATTATGAACTTGAGGTTGTTTCCTCGGAAAGTGTACCGTATGTTCATTACCATTAAAATGAAAAGTGACATTGCCTTTAGTGCAATCAATAACAGCCCCTGCAGTATTCAAAAAGGGTCTTCCAAGAATAATAGACATAATATCGTCCTCAGGAATATCAAGAATAACAAAGTCCGTTAAAATAGTGACGTTTGCAACTACAACAGGCACATCCTCACAAATACCGACATGTATAGCAGTTGATTTATCAGGCATTTGCAAAGATATTTCAGTAGGTGTCAACTTATTCAAATCAAGTCTATGATATAAAGAGAGAGGCATAACACTAACACCGGCTCCAAGATCACATAAAGCAGTTTTAACATAGTTTCTTTTAATGGAGCATGGTATAGTTGGTACACCGGGATCTCCAAGTTTCTTTGGTATTCCACCCTTAAAAGTGTAATTAGCAAGCATGGTGGAAATTTCATCCTCCGGTATCTTTCTTTTATTTGTAATAATATCTTTCATGTACTTAGCATAAGGATTGGTTTTAAGCATATGAGTTAATCGCATACGCAAAAAGATAGGTCTGATCATTTCAGCAAAGCGCTCAAAATCCTCATCATCCTTTTTCTTGGATGGTTTGGGAGGAAAAGGCATGGGTTTCTGAACCCAAGGCTCTCTTTCTTTACCATGTTTCCTAGCAACAAAGTATTTCTTATCATAAAGTTGATTCTTTGATTGTGGGTTATGAAGATCAACAACAGGTTCAATTTCTATGTCATTATCATTACTAGGTTGAGCATCATTATGGACATTATCATTAACATTACCACTAGTTTCAGGTTCATTACCAGATTGAGTTTCAGCATCAGAAATAGAAATATCATTTGGATTCTCAGGTGTTTCAGTAATAGGTTCACTAGGAGTATGCAAAGTCCTATCATTTTTCTTTTTCTTCTTTTTAGAAGAACTAGGTACATCTATATTATTTCTCTGAGAATCTTGCTCAATTCTCTTAGGGTGGCCTTCAGGATACAAAGGTTCCTGAGTCATTTTACCACCTCTAGTCATAACTCTAACATCATTATCATTATTCTTAGTATTCAATTCATTGAGAAAATCATTTTGAGCTTTAAGTACTTGTTCTACTTGAGTGGTAACCATAGAAGCATGTTTACTAATAAGTTTAAGTTCACCTTCGACATTAGCCATATAATCACCCAAGTGTTCAAGCATATTTGATATGTATTTCAATTGTCTATGAAAATAAGCATTAAAAATCTTCTTGCTTAGCCATAAATTTATCAAACTCATCTAAGGATGGGCTAGCAAATTTAGTAAATGGGATTTCAGCTTTATCATATCTGTAGAGAGAATTTACCTTTACTACCTGTGTCGGGTTATCAAGACCATGAGTTTCTTCAATATGTAATGGATTAAGATTATATGTTTCTTCAACAGGCGGTACATTAAGACCATTTATTTCTTCAATAGGAGGTAAATTCTTAACATCTTCAGCTTTAATACCTTTTTCTTTCATAGATTTCTTTGCCTCTTGCATATCTTCAGGACTGAGAAATAGAATACCCCTCTTCTTCGCAGTTGGTTTAGGAATAGTCTTAGGAATTGGCTCCGGAGGTGTCCAATTATTTTCATTTGTCGACATATTATTCAATAGAATTTCAGCTTCATCCGGTGTTCTTTCCCTGAAAATAGAACCAGCACAACTATCCAGATAATCTCTGGAGGCATTGGTTAGTCCATTATAAAAGATATCAAGTATTTCATTTTTCTTAAGAGGATGATCAGGCAAAGCATTAAGTAATTGGAGAAGCCTCCCCCAAGCTTGTGGGAGACTCTCTTCTTCAATTTGCACAAAATTATATATATCCCTTAAAGCAGCTTGTTTCTTATTAGCAGGGAAATATTTAGCAGAGAAGTAATAAATCATATCCTGGGGACTACGCACACAACCAGGATCAAGAGAATTAAACCATACCTTAGCATCACCCTTTAATGAGAACGGAAATATTTTAAGGATGTAAAAGTAACGAGTTCTCTCATCTTTAGTGAACAGGGTGGCTATATCTTTCAATTTAGTAAGATGTGCCACAACGGTTTCAGATCCATAACCATGAAAAGGATCAGATTCAACCAAAGTAATTATATCAGGATCAACAGAGAATTCATAATTCTTATCAGTAACAAAGATAGGTGAAGTAGCAAAAGCAGGGTCATGTTTCATTCTAGCATTTAGAGATTGCTTGTTCCATTTAGCTAATAACCTCTTAAGTTCATTTCTATTTTTGCAAGCTAAAATAGCTAAAGAAGCTTCTTGATCAAAAACATAACCCTTAGGAATAACAAGTGATTCTTCATCATCACTTTCATCAGTATCATCAGATTCAATATTTTCAATTTCTCTAGCTCTAGCAAGTTGTTCATCAAGAAATTTACCAAGTGTCACAGTAGTATCAAGCATAGAAGTAGTTTCATCATAAGTATCATGCATAGCAGAAGTGGCATCATCAATAACATGCGACATATCAGAACGAATAGCAGAAGCAGGTGTAGGTGTCGCAAGCTTACTCAAAACAGAAGGTGAATCAAGTGCAGAGCTAGATGGCAGTTCCTTACCTCCCCTCGTAGTTGAGGGATAAATCTTGGTTCTTGGATCTTTAAAGTTCTTCATAAAGATAAGCAGATATATATCCCAAGTGACTCAAAGAATAGAGCTATGCTCCCCGGCAACAGCGCCAGAAAATAGTCTTGATAACCCACAAGTATAGGGGATTGCAACAGTTTTCGAGGGTAAAGTATTCAACCCAAATTTATTGATTCGACACAAGGGGAGCCAAAGAATACTTTCAAGTATTAGCAGCTGAGTTATCAATTCAACCACACCTGGAAACTTAATGTCTGCGGCAAAGTATTTAGTAGCAAAGTAATATGATAGTAGTGGTAACGGTAACAAAAGGTAATAGTAGTAAAAGTAATGTTTTTGGTATTTTGTAGTGATGATAGCAATAGCAGCGGGAAAGTAAATAAGCGAAGAACAATATACGGAAAGCTCGTAGGCAATGGATCGGTGATGGAAAATTATGCTGGATGTGGTTCATCATGTAACAGTCATAACCTAGGGTGACACAGAACTAGCTCCAGTTCGTCAATGTAATGTAGGCATGTATTCCGAATATAGTCATACGCGCTTATGGAAAAGAACTTGCATGACATCTTTTGTCCTACCCTCCCGTGGCAGCGGGGTCCTTACGGAAACTAAGGGATATTAAGGCCTCCTTTTAATAGAGAACCGGAACAAAGCATTAACACATAGTGAATACATGAACTCCTCAAACTACGGTCATCACCGGTAAGTATCCCGATTATTGTCGCTTCGGGGTTAACAGATCATAACACATAATAGGTGACTATAGACTTGCAAGATAGGATCAAGAACACTCATATATTGATGAAAACATAATAGGTTCAGATCTGAAATCATGGCACTCGGGACCTAGTGACAAGCATTAAGCATAGCAAAGTCATAGCAACATCAATCTCAGAACATAGTGGATACTAGGGATCAAACCCTAACAATACTAACTCGATTACATAATAGATCTCATCCAACCCATCACCGTCCAGCAAGCCTACGATGGAATTACTCATGCACGGTGGTGAGCATCATGAAATTGATGATGGAGGATGGTTGATGATGACGATGGCGACGTATTCCCCTCTCCGGAGCCCCGAACAGACTCCAGATCAGCCCTCCCGAGAGGTTTTAGGGCTTGGCGGAGGCTCCGTATCGTAAAATGCGATGATTTCTTCTCTCTGATTTTTTTCTCCCCGAAACACAATATATGGAGTTGGAGTCGGAGAGGCAATAGGGGGCCCACGAGGTAGGGGGGCACGCCCCCACCCTCGTGGACAGGTGGTGGGCCCCCTGGCCTTCATCTTTTGCAGGTATTTTTCATATTTTCTGAAAAGTTGCTCCATGAAGTTTCAGGTCATTCCGAGAATGTTTGTTTCTGCACATAACTAACACCATGGTAATTCTGCTGAAAACAGCGTCAGTCCGGGTTAGTTCCATTCAAATCATGCAAGTTAGACTCCAAAACAAGGGCAAAAGTGTTTGGAAAAGTAGATACGACGGAGACATATCAAGGGTATAGTCCGTAGAGGCTATCAGAATTCATGGAGGCTAGATAGATAGGGTTTAGCCATTACGATCTCGAGGTAGATCAACTCTTCTAACCCCTATACTTTTCAAATACAATCAAGCAGGACATAGGGATTTACCTCCATTAAGAGGGCCAAAACCTGGGTAAACATCGTGTTCCCCCAGTCCCTTGTTACCTTCTGTCCTCAAACGCATAGTTCGGTACCCCTTACCCAAGATCGGCTTCTTTTGACACCGACAATGTTGCTTTCATTGAGATGTCCACTATGTCATCGGCAGAAGGTTCGATGGCTCGTTAAATCATCGACTACGATGCTGCTTCCGGGGAAACTTTCCTCCCTCAGCTTTTTGTGTTCGATGGCTTCACTCTGCGTGCCAATTCAGATGGTCACCTTGAACAAATCGATAGCTATGCCCCTGGTCATTAGATCAGGTTCGGAAGCCAGAATTACATCGCTGATATCCGAGGAGACTTGATCTTCAAAGGACTCTCGGCCCCGACCGTTGTTCCTCATCTACAAGGGGGAAACTTGTCGGATCCACCATCAGGCTCTGTTCAATAATCAACTATCGTTCCTGCCCTGGCCTCAGCGGACCACCCTATCCAAAGACGGGAGCATGAGCCTCGCCGGACCCTCTCCAACTATGGAGCTCCTTGCCGGAGACCTAGAGGTGACTATATTACCAACAGGCCTGGAATCAAACAGGACTCCCCCTATCCTCGGGAAGCCGTACTCACTCCTGGATGCTAACTCCAAACCCTAGAGGTCTAAGTCTATTGAGAACAATCAGGTGCCATTTACCATGCCCAGCTCCGCAGGTCCCCGGACACTACTAAGTGAGTCCGGCCTACTCTGCAGAATGACAGCTCGGTGTATCCAAAGCTGGCCTAGCAGTTTCGCCTCTTTAGGTCACCCAGTAAAACCACAGCATGCGTATGGCACGTGCATAATTAGGCACTTAAAATACACTAGGCAACGACGGAGGCACACTATGGACAAGGTCCATAAAACGGCTTGACCCTATTTGGACCTTAACCATTTTCCCCTCTTATACTACAGGTTCATTAAAACCTAGCCACCATACGGTCGGGCAAGGGCTCTTTTCCAGGATCCTTTTGTATAAACGCCGTCGACTACTCCTTTCAAAGGATTTTCTACCAAGGGGAAACGGCGTAGACATGCGGCAGGGCATCAATGGGATGTTCAAGACTACCTTCTCTTTTTAGGCCCTGTATACAGCTTCCCTTGTGTGCAAATTCTCGGCATGTAAAATAGCCTTGTTGTCTATGGCATTATCTTTAATAGCATGTTTTTACATAGTAATTAGAGTATATAGGAAACAGTTTATCACCAACCCCTATTCGGTATTGGCTTATTTTACCATCTGTATTCCCTCCTTACTTCAGATTGCAACATATACTTTGGTCCGGCCTAAATGCCGAGGGCTCTATTTGGCCACGTATATTTTCAAAAGTCCGAACTCTTTTGGGGTATACTTCGGCGTCCCGAATATTGCATTATATGCATCAGCTCTGAATCATGTCTTTGGTTTATAGTTGGTTGCCCGGCTCCTGTGGTTACCACCTTATGTTTCGCTAGTTCGGCTAAGGTAGTAAAGGGAGAACTACTGCGATCGTGTTTCTGGTTCGTCCGGTCGAACACCTCAGTAGAGAAAGACGAAAACTTATTGTCATGATATGGTGAGAGCTGGTCGGAGATTCGGTGACTTACTACAAATCATTCGTGATTCAATCCGTGTTATAGAAAGGGCTGGTCTTCACCTAGTCATGCAACAAAGGCATCCTAGTCTGGACGACCGCTTACGTACAAGGGGCTAGCCCCACTATCAAACTCCTATGGCTAAGTGAAAGTAATAAAGCCGCATAGTCTCAATACCCGGTTCACTGCGCAGACACCTCCTTTATGGACAAAGATGTTGGGTCAAGAGTTATCACGCGCTATACCGAACACCCCTGTAGCATCTACGTGGGGGCTGAAGCCGACGACTGGGAAACTTTCAGAGTTAAAATGGCCACACATGAGGAAAATAACTCTAGATAAAAGGCATAAAATATATTACAAGCGTTGGTTCACAAAACCAAGTTTTAACAGCCCTGATAAATTCACTCAAACATAACATCCCTTGAGCATTGGCCCTCTACTATTCGGGCACCCACAAGGACATCTTCAAAGTACCTCTCCAGCTTACGGTGGTCCTTGCCTTTGGGCGGGCCGGCAGTTGCGACATTGGTGGCCTTCATCTTCGCCCAGTGCATCTTGACATGGGCAAAGGCCATCCGTGCACCCTCTATGCATGCTGATCGCTTCACAACTTCAACTCGGGGCAGCGCATCGACGAGTTGCCTCACCAAGCCGAAGTAGCTGCTAGGAATGGGTTTGGCTGGCTAGAGCCGGACTATGAGATCCTTCATGGCCAAGACGGACATCCTATGCAGCTCTGACAGTTGCTTCATCTGGTTGCTCAACAACGTCGGATGCTCCGGCGCCAGGAACTGAGACCAGGACAACTTCTCTATCGAGCTACCCTCTTGGGCTCGGAAGAACTGTGCGGCATCGGCGGCACTCCTCGGCAGATCCGCAAAGGCATCTGGAGAACTCCACAGACGAGTGAGAAAGGCATATCCTTTACCCGCAAATATACTCTGCAAAAGAAAGGGCTTACCAGCCACTATTTGTTCGGCCCACCGGATCTCTCCACAAGTACTCTGGGACTCGGTCCGTGCCTCTTTTGACTCCTGGAGGGCCTTGGCGAGTTTGGCCGCTTGGGCCGTCGTCTTCTCCTCCAAGGCCTCACACTTGCCGATGGCGTCCTTTAGTTCTTGCTCCACTTCGACCACCCTCTCCTCGTGCTGCGGCGGGCGACCTATTCGGTCTTCAATTCTGAAACCGCTTTGTCAGCGGTTGCTCTATTCGCATTCGCCCCCTCCTTAGCTTGGGCAAGGGCACTCTTGAGGGTTTCGACCTCGGCTGCTCCAACAGCACTCATAATCACAACAGTAAATGAGTTCAACTTCGAATTTGCATATTACTTCAGATATATGATCAAACTCTTTAAAGGTACATGCATACCTTGCGTCCCGTCGAACCGCTTGTTAATGCGGTCGATTTCACCATCCGCCAACTCCAGTTTCCGATTAAGCTCAGAAACTTTGGTGGCCTGCACGGTCGTCGCCAATAGGGAAGCCTGTTATAAAATAGAAAAGTATGTCACCTCTTCCAAATACTATGTGATCCTCTGTCCGACTTTTTCAGCACCGGGCAGAGTGCCAGGGGCTACTATCAGGTATATTTTCCTTCATATGAAAAAGCATCTAGAGCATTATGTGGCATACCTCGATGCCTGTTAGCAGGCTGGTGAAGGCTTCGTTCAGCCCGCTCTTGATAGACTGACCCTTCTCTACCACAGCATCTATCAGGGTGTGGTGCTCCTCCACGATGGAAGCATGTCGCAGTGCTTCCACCAGAGTATTCGGCGCCTCCAGATTAGTGGAGGCCGCTGCCGGAGCTGATGCTCCCCCCTCCTCCAAAGGGGATGCTCACCCGATTGTGGAGCCACGTTGGTCTCCGGAATATTGTCCGGCTGGGGGCCGACCTGGTCAGGGCCCCCGCTGTTGGTCGCCATGGGAGTCGCACCCCCCATGTCTTCGTCAGCTGAGGTATTACCCTCCGTTGCCAACTCGCCAGCCTCGCCCACCTCTCCGCGGCCTGGAGAGGTCCTTCGGGACAACACCTTGGTGTCATCTGCGATGATTGGCGAAGGTGCTCACAGGGGCGTCTCGCTCTCTGCCATCTCTGGTGGCAGAGAACTCCCCTAAGATAGCGAAGGGTTGGGGAGGTCCCAAGCAGGGCTGAAAGGCACACAATATAATATGTTATATTATGATAACATAATGGACTGAAGACGTACAATAAATCCTTCAGTACTTACGATTCGGCCAGGGGCTTCACCCTGGGAAGCCTCTTGGGGATGGGTTCGGCCTCTGAATCTGGAAAATCCGAGAGGGCCATCTTCGCCCTCTTGGGAGCCTCCTCCTCCGGGTCTGTGGAGGCTGCCCTCTTCTTCTTCCAGCCCTTAAGAGAGGAGTCGCTTTCCGATTCCTCCTCTTCGTCTTCATCTCCCTCGTGAGAGGAGGGGATTTCGGTCTCTCCGGACACTGCGTCCGAAGTACTCTTATGGAAGAGGCCTCCTTTGGCCTCCTTGTGCTTCTTCTTCTTAGCCTTCTTATCCGGCGCCTGATAGGGCGTCGGGACCAGCATCTTCGTTAGCTGAGGTATGGCCGGATCTTCAGGTAGCAGGTGTCGAACACTTAATCCGCTCCGCCTTTGCTATCTAGCCCTGTACAAAGGATAGTAAATTCATTATTCAGACTTACCGACGTCGCCGGATTTTCACTGTCAAGACCAATGTCTTCGGTCTTCTTCGGCCATGCTTTTTGGGCCTTGAACAACAGCTTCCATATGTCTTCGTGTCTTGTGCCGAAGAAGCGATTCTGGGTCCGTGGATCTTCCAGATTGAACTCCCACATGTGAGAGGGCTAGAGTTGGTAGGGAAGAATCCAGCAGAAGAGCATCACCTGGATCACGTTAGTGAGACTGGCGTTCTTGCCAATCATGTTTGTGATGCGCTTCTGCAACACCAACAATTCCACCATGGATGCCCAGTCCAGACCCGTAGCGGTCCATGAGGTGAGCCGCATAGGGGGTCCGGATCTGAACTCAGGAGTGGCCGTCCACTTGGCATCGCGGGGTTCGGTGATGTAGAACCACTCCTGCTGCCACACCTTGTCGGTCTCCACGAAGGCCCCCATTGGCCAGACAATGTTGGGGAACTTGCTCACCATGGCGGCGGCGCAGTCCGCATGCTGCCCATCGATCACTTTCGGCTTCAGATTGAAGACCTTGAACATAGGCCGAAGTGTTGGGGGATGTGGAGCACTGCCTCACACACAATGATGAACACCGATATGTGAAGAAAGGAATTTGGGGCTAGGTCCTGGAAATATAGGCCGTAGTAGAACATGAGGCCCCGGATAAAGGGATGAAGGGGAAACCCTAGACCTCGGAGAAAGTGGGGAATGAATACAACACTTTTGCCGGCCTCTAGAGTAGGGATGACTTGGTCCTTGGCAGGGAGCCTGCGCACGATATTCGCAGACAGGTATCCCGCCTCCCGGAGCTCCTTGACGTCCTTTTCGGTGACGGAGGAGGCCTCCCACTTGCCCTTTGAACTAGATCCTAACATGGCTGGGAGGCTGGTGGCGGTGGGAAATATTGAAGCCTAGGCGCTGGAGCTTGAGGTTGGGAAAGCAGGAGAGGAAATAAGGCGTGGGGAAAAACATGGATCTTTATCCTCTTATATAGGTAGTGAATATCAAACGCCCCCACAAGCCTTGAAACTCGTCTGTTCACGAGGGGTCATGCAAATGGCACGGTTGGATTACCCAAAACCGTATTGATGACGATCCCGTAATGGGTGGGTGTCGGTGTCAAAACCGGCGGATCTCGGGTAGGGGGTCCCGAATTGTGCGTCTAGGCCGGATGGTAACAGGAGACAGGGGACACTTTGTTTTACCCAGGTTCGGGCCCTCTTGATGGAGGTAATACCCTACTCCTGCTTGATTAATATTGATGATATGGGTAGTACAAGAGTAGATCTACCACGAGATCAAGGAGGCTAAACCCTAGAAGCTAGCCTATGGTATGATTGTTGTGTATGGAGTTGATTGCCTACGGACTACAACCCTCTGGTTTATATAGACACCGGATAGGGTTAGGGTTACACAGAGTCGGTTACAATGGTAGGAGATCTTGAATATCCGCATCGCCAAGCTTGCCTTCCACGCCAAGGAAAGTCCCATCCGGACACGGGACAAAGTCTTCAATCTTGTATCTTCATAGTCCAGGAGTCCGGCTGAAGGTATAGTCCGGCTACCCGAACACCCCCTAATCCAGGACTCCCTCAGTAGCCCCTGAACCAGGCTTCAATGACGACGAGTCCGGCGCGCAAATTGTCTTCGGCATTGCAAGGCGGTTTCCTCCTCCAAGTCCTTCATAGAAGATTGTAAACACCAATAGTAGTGTTCGGCTCTGCAAAATATGCTTCCATATATTGCCATAGAGAGAATAATATCGACACAAATCAAATTTGCCGACGTATTCCGCAGTGCGTCATCACACTACGGCCAAGTCCTTTACTCGAATCGTTTTTACTTTTCCACCCCAGCATGTTTTGCGAGGCGGTTTCCTTGGCACGTCTTGTCAAAGCAAAGATCGTGTGTCCCCTTTACGGGATTCTCATCAATACGGACGTAGGTAACCCTAACCGCTCCATTTATCACGGCGCTTGGGAGGCAAGCGAGTTTTATTAGGCAGGTGAGGACGCAGAACCGCATCCGCCCATATAAGGAGATAAGGATCCACCTTTTTACCTACGCCTTCTTCCTCCTTTGCCTATCCATCTCCTGCGCACTCGAGCTCCAGCGCCCAAGCCCGCACTTCCCACCTCAACCTTTTCCAGCAATGTCCGGAGCGGGAGGCAAGTGGATGGTCTCCTCCGTCAAGGAGGGCCATGTCAAAAAGCTAAGGAAGGCTGGATACTTGTCCAAAGACATCGCGCACCGGCTTCCCGAGGAGGGGCAGCTTCTCCCAACCCCAAGGCCCCATGAGAGGGTAGTATTCCTTCCCCACTTCCTCCGCGGACTGGGTTTTCCACTTCACCCATTCGTCCGGGGGCTCATGTTCTACTACGGCCTGGATTTCCACAATCTGGCCCCGAACTTCGTCCTCAACATCTCGGCGTTTATCGTCGTGTGCGAGGCTTTCCTCCGCATCCGCCCCCATTTCGGCCTCTGGCTCAAGACCTTCAACGTCAAGCCCAAGGTGGTGTGCGACAGCCAAGCGGAGTGCGGACGCGCCATGGCGGGCAAGATGGCCAACGTCCTATGGCTAGAGGGCTCCTTCGTGGAGACCCTAAAGGGGTGGCAATCGTGGTGGTTTTACATCACCGAGCCGCGTGATCCGAAATGGATCGCAGCCCCCGAGTTCCGATCCGGACCCCCCACGCAGCTTATGTCCTGGAAAGAGACGGGCCTGTCGTGGGGCGATGGAAAAGAGCTGACCGGACTGCAAACATGCATCCAGTCCCTGGTGAGCAAGCCGATCAAGCTCGTCAATGTAGTCCAGGTTATGCTCCTCCGCCGGATCCTCCCGTGTCAACAATGCGATTTTAATCTGAGGGAGTTCGACCCGGCGCAGCACCGAACCCTTAACAGGCTCTTCGACACGACGTATGAAGACGTCTGGAAGGTGCTAACCAAAGGCGCTGAGGCTCCCACATCCGCTTCCGAGGACTGCGGATACAGCTCGCAGCGTCACGCTAGCGAGGTAAGCTATTTTCACCTTTTACAGGATGTTAAGTTTTTTCATAGTTTGACTCTATGCGGGATCTAAACTCCCTTACCTTTGACAGGCTTGGCGGGCGAAGTCCGGATCGATTAACTGTCCGGCTCCCTTGCTCAAAGACCCAGCCCCAGCTCTACTAGTGAAGCTGCCGGCTCCGGACCGCGGCAGATGAACTCCTTCAAAGAGGAGCAAGCCTTCTGAGCCGGCAGCCTCCGTCCAACCGGAGGTGCCGGACAATCTGCTGGAGGTGCTTGAAGGTGCCTCCATCGACGAGGAACACCGTACTATTATGAGTACGGTGATCCAGAAGGTTCAGTCCGCCTAGAGCGGACTGAGTGAAGCTTGTGCTAGCCTCCTAACAGACTTCGAGGTAAGTAAAAAATATGTAAAAATATTACCGCATAGACAGTAGCCCCTGATGCTCTGTTTGGCGTTCGGAAAGAAAAGCCGAATAGAGGATCTATTAAATTTCGCAGGAGTCTAACAATAAAGAGTCAATATGCGTATGCAGGCTTCGCTGCTATCCACCGCCGCACTGACTGCGGAGGTGGGTGTCCTGAAACAGGACCTCGAGCGGACCGAGCAAGAGCTCGGCCTTGCCAAGCGGCAGCTCGAGGAGAAAGAAGGTAAGAAATACCTTACTGAAAAGGGTGCCTATAGAGAGGCGTGATTGCAAAAAATAACAGGATTGTACTGCTTATTGTAGGGGCCACGACAGAGGTGGCGACCCTCCAGCAGGCGCTATCTAAGGCCGAAAAGAAAACGGCCGTGGAGCACACCGAGCGAGAGAAACTTGGTGCTCAGGTCGGCGAGGTGCAGCAAGAGCTTCAGGCTCTCATGAAAAAACATGAGAGTTTGGAGCTTGAGTCAAAGACCCAAGAGTCCGAGCTTGCGACGGCCCTTGAGACTGCCAAGTCTGTCAAGGCCGAAGCCCAAAAGGCCCTCGAAGAGTTGGAGGAGGTGAAAAAGATAGCAGCGGGTAAGGCATTCTTCATGCAAAGCAGAAATATAAAAGTAAACTACTTGTTACTTACCCGAATCCGGAGCTCTCCAGGGGGATTCGCAGATCTTCCTCGCAGCGTATCCGACGCCGCCGCATTCTACCGAGCTGAAGAGGGAAGCTCAACGGAGAAGGTTTTCTGGTCTCAGTATGCTGAGGCCGGTTACCCTGTGCCCTTGAGCGACCAGCTGAAACAGCTGGTCGAGCTCCACAAGGCGGCCGAACAGGCCATAAAGGGCTTCATAGTTCGGCTGTGGCCCTGAGAGGCCCTGCCTGGGAGCTACTTCGGGCTGGTGCGGCGGCTGGTGGAGGCCTGTCCAAGGCTCGAGGTCGTCAAGCGCTTCGTCTGCATCGAAGGTGCCCCTCGGGCCCTTGCCCATGCTAAGGTGCACTGGGGTAAGCTGGACGGTGAGAAGCTTGTGAGGGACGGGCCACCGCCGGGGAAGGAGCATCGCAAGCCTGAGAAATACTATAAGGATGTTCTTGCGGGTGCCCGCCTTGTGGAGGATGAATGTACCAAGGATGTAATTTTTGAATGAACTCGCTCGTGTTTATCCTGTGCGCTGAAAACTTGTTCATATGCGCTAAGCAATGCTTATTGAATTTAAAATATTATTTTCTGTGCGGCCGTTTATCAAAAATTGAGAGATGGCCAGTCGTCGGCTTCTGCCCCCATGCCACTAGTGCTGGGTGTTCGGTGATAAACCTGAGAGCTCTTTTTCCCATGGTTGGGTCCTTCGAGGGAGGCGCTCAGCACGACGAACCAGGCAATCGGACTATAATGCTTGAACACTCTCACTTAGCCATAGAGCTTCATAATTTTAAATTTCGGCGAAGCCCCTAGTTCAGAAGACCGAGTTCGGGGCGCTATCCATGCCTTGGCTGGGGTTATCCAGCTCCTCGCTCAAAGCGGCATAAGTCTTTAGGGACTCAAAAAACCTCTCGAACAGCGACCGGTCTCTCGCCTCATCATGACAGTCAGTTTTAGCTTTCTCCACTAAGGTGCTTAACCCAGCTCAACCGGGGCACAATCGCAGTGGTTCTCCTAGTGCTACCTTAGCCGATATAGCGGAACGTAAGGCACCAAAACATAGGAGCCGTGCAAACCCAACTATTGACCCAAATCATGATTCGGAGCCGATGCATATAGTGCTATAAGTTCGGGGTACCGCACTTGTGAAAGTGTACAGACTTCTAACACCATATTAAAGGGTACTGAAGCCCCTGGCATACTTGCCGTACCACAGTGTACGGGTGCAACATGTCATTAATGAACATATATAAAAGAGAGTAATGCAAAAAATAGACAAAGGCGATGCATTGTTTATATAAAGGCTATTTATCAAAGCCGAACGATACAAATAGTGCGGTAAGCAAAACATATTGGACTATTCAGTATGTCCTGACCAGAGGCAGGCCGCGGAATTATATTTAAAACAGGTATACTGCTCGTAACAGAGACCACCTGGGAGTTCCATAATGCGGCATGGCTTGCCTGCCTCCCTAGTTCTTGCATCGTTTGGGCGGCGGTCGAGTTGCCAAATAGGTTGTCCGAAGTATGGAGTCCTGAAAGTAAGAAAAAATCAAAAAAAGAATCCGGCAGCCCCTAGTACGTTTTAAGCCGTATTTTGGGCGTGCCGTTATTGTGCCCCTTCCCCTGTGCCCATGGTATTTCAAGGGTGTAGTTATGTACGCGAGGTGCTGGTTTCGCTATGTCGCGAAAGCTGGGGTTGGGGCCGTATTGCTATGCTTGCTCAAAGTGTGCCAGGCAGTCCTGCTGTGGGTTACTCCGGGCGCGCTTGGTAGTGTCTGGCTTTTTAATGGCCGGACTGGAGAATTGCCTGAGAAGACTACTTTGTACCTCCACTGCGAGAGCCGCCGTATGCTCCTCCATACAGAGGGAGCGTTCGGTGTTTCCGTTGACCGTAATTACTCCTCGAGGGCCTGGCATCTTGAGTTTGAGATATGCATAGTGTGGCACCGCATTGAACTTTGCGAATGCGGTTCGTCCGAGCAGGGCGTGATAGCCACTGCGAAATGGGACAATATCGAAGATTGACTCTTTGCTTCGGAAATTGTCCGGGGATCCGAAGACCACGTCAAGTGTTACTGAGCCTGTACAGTTGGCTTCTACACCTGGTATAACGCCTTTAAAGGTCGTTCTTGTGGGCTTAATCCTTGAGGGATTTATGCCCATTTTTCGCACTGTATCCTGATAAAGCAGGTTCAGGCTACTACCGCCGTCCATGAGGACTCTCGTGAGATGAAATCCGTCGACGATTGGGTCGAGAACCAATGCGGCGAAGCCGCCATGACGGATGCTAGTGGGATGGTCCCTTCGATCAAAAGTGATCGGGCAGGAGGACCATGGGTTGAACTTTGGGGCGACTGGCTCTATCGCATATACATCCCGTAGCGCACATTTCCGCTCCCGCTTGGGAATGTGGGTTGCGTATATCATGTTCTCCGTCCGCACTTGTGGGGGAAAACCCTTCTGTCCATTGTTGTTTTGCGGCTTGGGCTCCTCCTCGTCGCTGTGCAGCCCCTTGTCTCTGTTTTCGGCCCTTAACTTGCCTGCCTGCTTGAACACCCAACAATCTCTGTTAGTGTGATTGGCTGGCCTTTCGGGGGTGCCATGTATCTGGCACAAGCGATCGAGTATTCGGTCCAAACTGGACGGGCCCTGAGTATTCTTTTTGAATGGCTTTTTCCGCTGACCGGATTTATAGCCTTTAAATCCGACGTTGACTGCCGTGTCTTCATTGCTGTCGCTGTTAACGTGGCGTTTTTGCTTATTCCGACGTGTCCTACCACTTTTGTCCTTGGTACCCGAATTACCAGGGTTCTTTGATAAGTTGTTACTGCGAGCTAGCCAGCTGTCTTCTCCTGCGCAAAAGCGGGTCATGAGTGTCGTGAGGGCTGCCATGGATTTCGGCTTTTCCTGTCCCAGGTGCCGGGCAAGCCACTCGTCGCGGATGTTATGCTTGAAGGCTGCTAGGGCCTCTGCGTCGGACAGTCGACTATCTGGTTTTTCTTTGTTAGGAACCGTATCCAGAATTGTCTGGCCGATTCTTCTAGCTGCTGAATTATGTGGCTTAAGTCGTCGGCACTCGGCGGTCGCACGTAAGTGCCCTGGAAGTTGTCGAGGAATGCGGCTTCCAGGTCCTCCCAAGAACCGATTGAGTCTGCTGGCAAGCTGTTAAGCCAATGCCGGGCCGGTCCTTTAAGTTTGAGCGGGAGGTATTTGATGGCATGTAGATCATCGCCGCGTGCCATGTGGATGTGAAGGAGATAATCCTCGATTCATACC
This sequence comes from Triticum urartu, assembly GCF_056163025.1. Classification (NCBI taxonomy): domain Eukaryota; kingdom Viridiplantae; phylum Streptophyta; class Magnoliopsida; order Poales; family Poaceae; genus Triticum; species Triticum urartu. The sequence goes on from NC_141874.1 coordinate 307,874,144, forward strand.
GTCGGATCTGTTGTGCCATCGTATGATTCGATGTTTACGGGTTTGAAACCCTTTGGGATTTTATGATCCATTACTTCATTCGTGAAGCATAGCGGGTGTGCGGCGCCTCTGTACTAGGCTATATCATGACGCAGCTCAGAAGAGCTATGTCTGTTGTGTTTGGCCCGGCCGGATTTGTTGTATCCGGAGTGAAGATCATTGTCACATGCCGTAGGGCGCCTGCGCGATCCGTAGATCTATCTTGTTTGTCTTGCCTTATCCTCCAGTATGTTTTGCAGGTCGGGGCGCATTTTCCCGTGCCTTAGTTGAGCAGCGTCGGGGCATGGCTTGGGTGGAGGGCCGACAGGCCTCTCTGTCGCGGCCGCGAGGTGGCCGGTCTGCCATGTCATGCGCTCGTGATGTAGGTGCTTCCTCCTCTGATCGGGGTAGCGGCATGCGCTTCGGGTAACTCTTGGAGGGGCGTTCGAGTTCATACTCTTCGGCCGCAAGGTCTTCAGTCCATTTGTCAGCTAGCAATTCTTGGGCAGCTCTAAGCTGTTGCTGCTTTTTCTTGAGGCTGCTTGCCGTGGCTAAAAGCCTGCATTTAAAACGCTCTTGTTCGGCGGGGTCTGATGGTATGACGAATTCTTCGTCATCGAGGCTAGCCTCGTCTTCGGAGGGGGGCGTATAGCTATCATCCTCGACCTCTCGGTCTGCCACTCTTTCATGAGGGCTGGTTTCTCCATCTTCCTGTGCCGAATTTTGCTGAGGTGGGTGTTCTTCGGTGCTATCCGGGGTAGTATTATCTCCCGTGCCGGAATCACCGTTTTTGCTTTGGCGGGATTTAGAGCGGCGCCGCTGACGCCGGCGCTTTTGTTGTTTCTTGGGGGCGTCATCCCCCACTGTTCCATCGCCATCTCCATCTTTTGGAGTATCCACCATATATATGTCATATGACGAGGTGGCCTTCCAGTGCCCTACAGGTGCTGGTTCTTGTTCGTCTCCTGCATCGTCGTCCATGCTGTCGATGTCTTCGGAGTCGAAGTCAAGCGTGTCGGTTAAGTCATCGACAGTGGCTACGAAGTGGGTGGTGGGTGGGCTTTGAATTTCTTCGTCGTCCGTATCCCAACCTTGCTGACCGTAGTCCGGCCAGAGCTCTCCTGATAAAGAGAGAGACTTTAGAGATTTCAGGATGTCACCGAAGGGCGAGTGCTGAAGGATGTCCGCGGCGGTGAACTCCATGATCGGCGCCCAATCGAATTCGATCGGCAGGGACGCGGGGGGCTCGGAGCTCGAAGAAGAATCCGGCTCCTCGGAGTCACGGGCCATGCGGAGTGCGGGGCTGGAGTTCGCCTCAATCGCCTCTGAGATCACAGCCCCTGAGGCAGCGTCCAACCGTCGATCCTCGATCGGTGCAGTGGGCTCCGAATCAATGGTCGGAACTGATGCATGCGCGGCCTCCGAGGCGCTGTTCGGTGGCAGAGCTATATCATGCCCATCGAGACAGTGCGGCGTGCTTGGCTGTGGCTCGAATCCGTCGAAGATCAAGTCCCCGCGGATGTCAACCGTATAGTTTAGGCTTCCAAAACCTGACCTGATGGCCAGGGGCGTAGCTTTCGATTTGCTCAAGGTGGCCAAGCGAATTGGCCCGCAGTGCGAAGCCGCCGAAGACGAAGATCTGTCCGGGGAGAAAAGTCTCACCCTGGACTGCATCGTTGTTGATGATCGAAGGAGCCATCGGGCCTAAAAGCGACGACACAGAGGAACTCTCAATGAAAGCACCAATGTCGGTGTCAAAACCGGCGGATCTCGGGTAGGGGGTCCCGAACTGTGCGTCTAGGCCGGCTGGTAATAGGAGACAGGGGACACTTTGTTTTACCCAGGTTCGGGCCCTCTCGATGGAGGTAATACCCTACTCCTGCTTGATTAATATTGATGATAGGGTAGTACAAGAGTAGATCTACCACGATATCATGGAGGCTAAACCCTAGAAGCTAGCCTATGGTATGATTGTTGTGTATGGAGTTGATTGCCTACGGACTACAACCCTCCGGTTTATATAGACACCGGATAGGGTTAGGGTTACACAGAGTCGGTTACAATGGTAGGAGATCTTGAATATCCGCATCGCCAAGCTTGCCTTCCACGCCAAGGAAAGTCCCATCCGGACACAGGGACGAAGTCTTCAATCTTGTATCTTCATAGTCCAGGACTCCGGCTGAAGGTATAGTCCGGCTACCCGAACACCCCCTAATCCAGGACTCCCTCAGCGGGCACGGTCTTTGTTTTGACAAGACGTGCCAATAGAGGCTGTGCCTCGAAATGTAAAGCGGGAGATGTAAAAATAGTTCGAAATATTAAGAGGCCGGACATGACGTTTCGCTGAAAAAGTTGTCAGTGGAAAGACACTATTTTGTTTAGTATCTTACCTTCGTGGCTAAGGGTTGTGACAATTATACAGAGTCGGATATAGTTCTTTTGTTTAGAAGGTTGCTTTCTACTCAGGAGAAGGAACCCGCCTTGCAATGCTGAAGACAACCCGCATGCCGAACATATCATCATTTAAGACTAGTTTAGGGGCTACTGAGGGAGTCCTGGATTAGGGGGTCATCGGGTGTCCGGGCTACTGGATTTGGGCCGGACTGATGGGCCATGAAGTTACAAGGCATAAGTGATTCCCCCGTGTCCGGTAGGACTCTCCTATGCGTGGATCGCAAGATCGTTGTACGGATATGTAATGTCCTTCCTCTGTAAACCGACTTTGTACAACCCTAGGCCCCTCCGAATTTCATATAAACCGCATGCTTTAGTTCATAGAGGCTATCAGAATTCATGGAGGCTAGACAGCTAGCGTTTAGCCATTACGATCTCGAGGTAGACCAACTCTTGTAACCCCTATACTTATCAAATACAATCAAGCAGGACGAATGGTTTTACCTCCATTAAGAGGGCCCAAACCTGGGTAAACATCGTGTTCCCCCTGTCCCTTGTTACCTTCGATCCTCAAACACACAGTTCGGTACCCCCTACCTGACATGGGCTGGTTTTGACACTGACACCCCCACCATGGCGGCTAGTGCAGGCACCAGGTGCTCTGGATAGCTCCACAGAGAGCATGGCCATCTCAAACGACCCGAAGTTATAAGGATGCCATGCGTTGTACGTGCATGGGCACAAGGAGCCCGCCTATGCGCCGGACGGGCAACACCCCGAAAGGAGGGATCTGCCATACCCTATGGTGAACCACTCTCGTGGTCTCCCTTCGACATTGCAGGAAAAGGGGGGATATGCCATGATCGACTACCATGCCTTGCGCCCATTATGGGCCCCAGCATGGTGTCACTTACGTCGCCCCTCAATAATATTGAAGCCACGGGCGGCCCGGCGATGAGCACACCGGAGTCACTACCCCCGATGCTACCGCAATGCCGCCCGTGCACCCCTTGAGGCCTGCACGAAGACGGGAGGGGGGGTCCTACCCTAGCAAAGGTGTGACCGTGCCCTTCTTCTACTCCCCAAGCATTGACACAAGCATTCGACATCATCAACCCCAAGATAGGGTCCGGGGCCTAGCCCCAGGCTCTCCCTTTCAGCATACCCAGAAGAAAACAAAGAATGGAGGAGGAGGGGTGTGTGGATGAGTACTCCCACTTCTCCCCCGCCCCTTCTTTTATAGATGGACTAGGGCTGGGAGCTGACCCCTTGGTAGGTAACCACCACCCTCCTCCGCCAATCCAAGAAGACCGAGCCCCTGCCTTGACGCTCTCCTGCACCACGCGCCTCCATTACCTACCCCACTCAATGCATGTAGCATACGTGGCTAAGGATAAGAGCGTTGTGGGAAGAGTGAATTGGTAGTTACTCGCTCGAGCGTTAAAGTCATTCACGGGCCATTACAAGAATGACCCCACTTCAATTGGTGTTACGCGATGCACGGGCAAACCAGAAGCTGACTTGGGCTCAGGTTTATGAAGAAGCAAAGAAAATCTCAAAGGACAAGCAACTACTACCCTCTCGCCTGTGCACAAGTTAGGACCTTCCTCGATGATGCTCAATAGTGTGTTTGGGCCAGCCCCTGGGGCTCCTGTCGATGCAACAAACCCTGGGTCTATTTCCCAAACTGTGCACAGGCTTAAGAGCAAAGATTACAACATTCAAGACCAGACCAGTCACAAGTGATCAGCTCTTTGAGGAATCAGAGTGCAGATCAAGAAGACCAAGTCAAGCCAAAGGATCAAGAAACCTCCCTTGCCGGGTAGGCGATCCTAGCGAGGTCAAGGTTACCCCGAAGACAAACCTCATGACCATCCCGATAGGCCTGTCGGGCCCTCCGAAGGCAAACTACCCCGCTAAGGCTTCACCGCTCCACCTCACAGCGACGCAAGTCATCGATCGATGCGGTGTCAAGCCCCCAAGTGATGAAGTGGCTGTTTCTTGCCACATGGCAGCCACTTCCTATGGAAATCACCTCCAAATGACACCTGTCCAGAGACATGTCATGCAGGCATGAGAGATGGTGGCAAACAGCCCCACAAGGCTTCCCGGCCAGGCTATGATGTGATACTAAGTGGTGCATTTAATGCGCTCTGCCCTGCTTACAGAGTTAGGTATGATAGCACTGTTTGCTATCTAATCAGTGCTCAGTGACTGATTTGCCATTTGGGTGACCCCTTGATCTATATAAGGAGGCCCATGGCAACCGTAGAAAAGATTCGAACCCTTGTACACTGATACACGCGTTGCTGCTCTCGCTCTGAGGCAACCCTGCCGGGCAAGAGCGTTGTGCTTCCACCACAATCCAGCATCAACCCACCAAAGAAGGTGTTGGGGATATTACTACTGGAGGTAAACCGGCCTTATGTAGCCGGGTTAACTCCTTGAAGATTAGAAGCCCATAAAGATTCAAGGACGATGGCGCTTCACGAAGGCCCAAGGCCCAAAGGCGGGTTAAAGCCTGTAAATGTAAACCGACCTAGTCATGTAACTTGTATTATCAGATAGGAAGGATAGAGACCAAACCGGATACGTTTATGATCCGGCGTCGGGACTCTGTAGCCCGGCGGGCATCAACCTATGTATATAAAGGGACGACCCGGCCGCGGTTTAGGGATAGACAAAAACTCAAGAGCCAGACAAAGCGGATTCGCTCCCTGGCCTTCGAAACCCTAGCAATACCATTCACAACTAGACTTAGGCTTTTACCTTCCTTGAAGGGGCCGAACTAGTAAAAAATCCCCGTGTCCCCTTGTCCGGTTTAACCCCTTTGAGCTAACCCATTGTGATGGCTCCACGACTAAGTCCTTTCACAAGGACATCTGCCGTGACAAACCCACGACAGTTGGCGCCCACCATGGGGCTATCGCACGATGGTTTTGAGTTCTTGATGGGCTTAAGGGATACGCTGTGGGCCGGATGACGAAGAGCCATCGCGGCAAGCTCTACATCGACAATGCAGGATGGGGTCCTGAGGCCGATTCAATCGAGTACGGGTACCGGGTCCCCTTCAGTGGGATTCACGTCTTCATCGGCAAGATCGGTGAACCGGCCCCTGAGCCGGACATCTGCACGGACATCATCGAAACTGCTCGGCGTGCAAGTTCTTCGCCGGTTCAGCCCGAGGCAAGGCATGTTTTGATGACGTGCCCGGTGTCTGATGGAGAGACCGTGGTCTGTTCTGATGACGAGTCTTCTAGAGAGACCGAATCACTTTATCAGTTGAAGGACGGCCGGATTGATGGAGGATCCGAGGGCAACAGTATTCCAGATTCCCCTGATCTGCCAAACTGGGCCGCCATCTTCATGCCCAGCACACAATCAGCGCCTCATTCATCGACCGCCGCAGCAATACTCTCCGGTTCAACAACGGCTACACCGGCAGGGGCAGGAAGTTTTGCGCCGCCTCCAGCACAAGTCCTGTCTTATTTCTTCGACGCTTTGGCAACATTGATGGCCGCAGAGGTGGATGCAGCAGCCAGGGATCAGCACAATGCGGAGATTGCAAAGGTGAAAGATCAGATAGCTCAGGCTAAAGCGTACCTGGCGACAGAGAACACTAGGATGGCTACGGAGCGGGCTGAATTGGAAGCACAGGCCTACCGGATTAGGCTGGATCAGAATGCTTTAGAGGAAGTCATGAGAAGAAGGTACCGATCGCGTCTCCCATCGGTTTATGAGCCGCAGAATCTCTTCAACACACTAGGAGCAGGATTTGGTAACCAACCAATGCTAAATCAGGCGGAGGCACCGGGAACTGGAGCGTCGGTTCAACCGCGCATGATGGACCCGCCTCGCCAGAACAATGTTGTGCCACAGTATGTACCAATGCCTCCAGGGCATTATTCCAACCCATTGGACAATATTGTGGCCGCCTCTTCACACCTGGCAGCCCTCCCAACCGATAGCGAGTCACCAGTTGCGGTGGAAGCACGTCGGGCCAGGGATCTCCTTCAACAGCGCTAAATCAACAGCAGGCATATTCACACAGTCGTGAGAGGATTCATTCCACTCCCCGTCCAAGCCGAAGCTATAGTAGACACGTGGAGGATGAACTGGCTATGTCCAGCAGTGCACGTCGCCAAAATTCGCCGCGAGGAAACAACCCGGCAGGGGGAGGTGCTAATGCGCAGGATGTTGTGGACCACGGCCGCGCACGTCGGGAGGCCGAGTTGGCAGCTCGACACGGAGCACGACAACATACTCCGGTTCACCCTACGGCTTCAGTAGATCCAGGTGTGGTGTTCAGTTCCTTAGGGGTGCCGTGTCTCACCCCTGCTTTGCGTAATGTGAGACTGCCCAAGGACTTCAAGGGACCTCGTAAGGTACCAAATTACACCGCCGATTTGCAGCCAGAGGCGTGGGTGGAGAGCTATGAGATGGCAATGGAGATGTTAGATGTGGATGAGGCAGTATGTGCTAAATATTTCACCATGATGTTGAAAGGAACAACTCGTACTTGGTTGAAGAGCTTGCCAACTAACTCCGTCGGATCATGGGCCAAATTGAAGCACCGGTTTATCCAGAATTTCAAAGATACTTGTAAGCAGCCAATGTCAATCGTGGATCTGGCCGCTTGTGTCCAAGAGGAAGGGGAGTCCACGACCCATTGGCTTAAACGGGTCTCAACGATTTTTCACTCATCAGATCGTATCAATGCAGACACCGCAGTGTTAACATTAGAGGGCAATTGCCGTTTCAAGCCGCTCAAACAGAAATTAGGAAGAATCAAACGTCACGCTCACGCAACGATATGTCAACGCTCATGGCCGCTCTGGTTAAATACGCTGATTTAGATAATACCAAGGACCCGGATTCAGAGGAGGACAAACCGGAGAAAGGGAAAAAGAACGGCAATGCCAAGGGTCGGCAGCATAATCCGGCAGGCCACGAGAACAACGGTAAGCGCAAGGCCGACAACAGCTTGGACTTTGTGGCTAATACCAATGCTTAGGAGAATGGCCAGCGCTGTAAGGGCAAGCAGCCCCAGTAGGGTGGAGGTTCAGGCCCCAATTTGGAGCGCCTGTTAAATCAGCCCTGTCCAAAGCATGGATCAAAGGATAAGCCATCATCGCATCTTTGGAAGGACTGCTATATCATGCGGGATTTCAAGAATTCCAATATGTTCCAGTATGATAATGGCCCGCCCGACAGTTCAGGAGGTGGTTTCCACGGGCCGGGTTACGGCGGTGGTGGTTCCGGTTCAGGGTTTCAAGGCAACCAAACCGGACACATCAATCAAGGGCACCAAGGCAACCAGGGAGGCTACAACCATCAGGGGAATCAGCAACAACAGCAGCAGTCGGGTTACCTGAGCAATCCCAAGCAGCTAAATAGCGGGCAATATCATGTTTTCACTACTAGTTTGTGTAAGCATGATCAGAAGCTTCACAAAAGGGCGGTAAACTCTGTTGAACCGGCAGTACCTTAGTATTTACGCTGGTCTGAGCAACCCATATTATGGAGTAGAGAGGATCACCCACCCCGGGTTGATAATCCGGGTCACTTGGCCCTAGTGGTAGCCCCGCAAGTTGGGGGTTACAAGTTTACTAAAGTGCTCATGGATGGGGGAAGCAGTATCAACATTCTATACTATGACACATTCCGTCGTATGGGGTTGACAGATAAGAATCTTAAACCATCAAATACGGTCTTTCATGGGGTGGTGCCTGGTAAGTCTGCATATCCTGTTGGCAAGATAGCCTTAGAGGTAGCTTTTGGAGATGATTATGATTCAAGGTCAGAAACATTGATGTTTGAGGTGGTAAAGATCAAAAGTCCGTACCACGCCTTGTTTGGACAGGCGGCTTATGCTAAGTTCATGGCAAGGCCATGCTATGTTTATCTGCAGCTTAAAATGCCAGGTCATAAGGGGACTATCACAGTACATGGAAGCAGAAAGATCGCTTTGGAATGTGAGGAAGGTGATGCGGCTTATGCGGAGTCGGTTTGTGCCACGGAGGAGCTGAAATTCTATAAGGAGCAAGTTGGTCCGGTAGACATGACTTCTTTGAAAAAGCCAACTACGGAACACGATCCGGCATTGAAGTTTAAATCGGCCACAGATACTAAGATGGTTGACTTTGTTCCAGGCGATTCATCCAAACAGTTCAGCATCAGCGCGAACCTGGATCCCAAATAGGAAAGCGCGCTCATTGAGTTCATCTGTGAGAATCGGGACATATTTGCATGGAAACCTTCTGACATGCCAGGTGTACCGAGGGAACTCGCTGAGCACACACTCAACATTGATCCTAAGTTTAAACCGGTCCGGTAGTTTCTCCACCGCTTCAATGAAGAAAGGCGTAAGGCTATTGGTGAAGAGGTAGCCCATCTGTTGGCCGCAGGGTTTATTGTAGAGGTCTTTCATCCAGAGTGGTTGGCTAATCTGGTGCTGGTTCTTAAGAAAAACGACACTTGGCGTATGTGTGTGGATTACACAGATTTAAACAAAGCTTGCCCTGCAGAGCCCTTTGCTCTCCCTCGCATTGATCAGATAATTGATGCAACGGCAGGTTCTGACCGTTTGTGTTTTCTGGATGCGTATTCTGGTTATCATCAGATCAAGATGGCAGTTAAGGACTAGGAGAAGACAACTTTCATAACTCCCTTTGGATCCTTCTGATATGTTTCCATGCCTTTTGGACTCAAGAGTGCCCAGGCAACTTACCAGCGATGTGTTCAGAATTGCCTTCATAAGCAAATTGGGCGCAATGTTCATGCATATGTGGATGATATTGTGGTAAAGTCCAGAAAGGAGGAGACATTGATAGATGATTTGAGAGAAACCTTTGACAATCTCCGGGTTTACAAGATGATGCTCAATTCGGAGATGTGTGTTTTTGGTGTCCTGGCAGGCAAGCTCTTGGGTTTTCTGGTGTCAAACAGAAGAATTGAGGCTAATCCGGAAAAAAAATGCAGCAATTACATCCTTGGCTAAGCCCGCGTGTATCAACGATGTTCAACGTCTGGCCGGCCGGATTACAGCCTTGAGCCGGTTTATCAGTCGCCTTGGAGAGAAGGCCATCCCTTTATATCAGATGCTCAAGAAAACAGATAAGTTTGTCTGGAGCGAGGCAGCTGATAAAGCATTCGAGGATCTGAAGAGGCAGCTAGCTGAACCGCCCATGCTTGCAGCGCCGATCGATAAGGAGCCGTTATTACTATATGTGGCTGCTAATGCCTGGGCTGTTAGCGTAGCTATTGTGGTAGAGCGCAAGGAGCTTGGCAAGGAATATCCGGTTCAACGGCCGGTTTATTATATCAGCGAGGTGCTCATTGAGTCAAAGCAGAGGTATCCGCATTGGCAGAAGCTGGTGTACGGAGTGTTTATGGCAAGCCGGAAGCTTAAACATTATTTTTAGGGCCATCCCATCACAGTGGTCAGTTCGGCACCTCTGGGCGATATCATTCAAAACAGAGAAGCAACTGGCCGGATTGCCAAGTGGGCTATTGAGCTTGGACCTCATGGGCTCAAATATATACCCCGCACAGCAATCAAATCCCAGGCACTCGTGGACTTCATCAATGATTGGACGGATGTCGGTGTCAAAACCGGCGGATCTCGGGTAGGCGGTCCCGAACTGTGCGTCTAGGCGGATGGTAGCAGGAGACAAGGGACACGATGTTTTTACCCAGGTTCGGGCCCTCTCGATGGAGGTAAAACCCTACTCCTGCTTGATTAATATTGATGATATGGGTAGTACAAGAGTGGATCTACCACGAGATCAAGGAGGCTAAACCCTAGAAGCTAGCCTATGGTATGATTGTTGTATGATGAAGTTGTCCTACGGACTAGAACCCTCCGGTTTATATAGACACCGGATAGGGTTAGGGTTACACAGAGTCGGTTACAATGGTAGGAGATCTTGAATATCCGCATCGCCAAGCTTGCCTTCCACGCCAAGGAAAGTCCCATCCGGACACGGGACGAAGTCTTCAATCTTGTATCTTCATAGTCCTGGAGTCCGGCTGAAGGTATAGTCCGGCTACCCGAACACCCCCTAATCCAGGACTCCCTCAGTAGCCCCTGAACCAGGCTTCAATGACGACGAGTCCGGCGCGCAGATTGTCTTCGGCATTGCAAGGCGGGTTCCTCCTCCAAGTCCTTCAAGAAGATTTTAAACACCAAGGATAGTGTCCGGCTCTGCAAAATAAGCTTCCACATATTCCCATAGAGAGAATAATATCAACACAAATCTAATCTGCTGACGTATTCCGCAGCGTGACATCACACTACGACCAAGCCCTTTACTCGAATCGTTTCTACTTTTCCACCTCAGCACGTTTAGCGAGGCGGTTTCCTTGGCACGTCTTGTCAAAGCAGAGATCGTGTCCCCCCTTTTACGGGATTCTCATCAATACGGACGTGGGTAACCCAACTGCAGCATTTATCATGGCGCTTGGGAGGTAAGCGAGTGTTACTAGGCTGGTGGGGACGCACAACCGCATCCGCCCATATAAGGAGATAAGGATCCACCTTTTTACCTACGCCTTCTTCCTCCTTTGCTTACCCATCTCTTGCGCACTCGAGCTCCAGCGCCCAAGCCCGCACTTCCTACCTCAACCTCCTCCAGCAATGTCCGGAGCGGGAGGCAAGTGGATGGTCTCCTCCGTCACGGAGGGCCATGTCAAAAAGCTAAGGAAGGCCGGATCCTTGTCCAAGGACATCGCGCACCGGCTTCCCGAGGAAGGGCAGCTTCTCCCCACCCCAAGGCCCCACGAGAGGGTAGTATTCCTTCCCCACTTCCTCCGCGGACTGGGTTTCCCACTCCACCCATTTGTCCGGGGGCTCATGTTCTACTATGGCCTGGATTTCCACGATCTGGCCCCGAACTTCGTCCTCAACATCTCGGCGTTTATCGTCATGTGCGAGGATTTCCTCCGGATCCGCCCCCATTTCGGCCTCTGGCTCAAGACCTTCAACGTCAAGCCCAAGGTGGTGCGCGGCAGCCAGGCGGAGTGCGGACGCGCCATGGCGGGCAAGATGGCCAACGTCCTATGGCTCGAGGGCTCCTTCGTGGAGACCCTGAAGGGGTGGCAATCGTGGTGGTTTTACATCACCGAGCCGCGCGATCCGAAATGGATCGCTGCCCCCGAGTTCCGATCCGGACCCCCCACGCGGCTTATGTCCTGGAAAGAGAAGGTCCTGTCATGGGGCGACGAAAAAGAGGTGACCGGATTGCAGACATGCATCCAGTCCCTGGTGAGCAAGCCGATCAAGTTTGTCAATGTAGTCCAGGTCATGCTCGTCCGCCGGATCCTCCCGTGTCAACAACGGGACTTTACTCTGTGGGAGTTCGACCCGACGCAGCACCAAACCCTTAACAGGCTCTTCGACACGACGTATGAAGACGTCTAGAAGGTGCTAACCAAAGGCGCCGAGGCTCCCACATCCGCTTCCGAGGACCGCGGATACAGCTCGCAGCGACATGCTAGCGAGGTAAGCTATTTTCACCTTTTACAGGATGTTAATTTTTCCCATAGTTTGACTCTATGCGGGATGTAAACTCCCTCACCTTTGATAGGCTTGGCAGGCGCAGTCCGGATCGATTAACAGTCCGGCTCCCTTGCCCGAAGACCCAGCCCCTGCTCTCCTAGTGAAGCTGCTGGTTCCGGCACCTTATGTGGTGTCGGAGAAGAAGGCCAAGAAGTAGAAGGCCACGGGGACTCGAAAGAGTGCCCGTAATGTGGTGGTGCCGGACTCGTCATCCGTCAAGTCCGAGACGGTCTCCTCCTGTGAGAACGAGGAGGAGGAAGAAGAATGCTCTCCCCCTCCAGCAGGGGGAGGAAAGAAAAGGAAGGCCGCCCCAACGGGGGAGGCCGAAGGGTCCAGGAAGAGAAATACCCCTCCTCCGAACTACTCCCCCGATGCCGAAGAGGATGAAGAGGAGTGGCCAGATAGGGCCAAGCGTCCAGCGAAATCGTAAGTATTTGGATATCAGAGTAACTCATGATGTTCCATTGTTGCACAGCCTTCCCTAATGTCGAACATAATTATGCAGCCCGCCCCGGGCCGAACTCAACGAGTTGTCGAGCGGCTCCCTGGATTCATCGGACGTGAACTCAGTTCCGCCCGCTGTCTCCCCCCGCACTACGGACGACGCAGAAGTGGCATCACAACGAGCTCCGGGGCAGGAGGAGGTGGTCCTGGAGGAGCCGCAAGGCGACCTCCCAGACTCCAGGAGTAAAGGGGACAAGACCCCCCAGGGCTCCAAGTCTGGCTTTGTGCCGGACACTGCGCCGGAATCTTCAATAGTTCCGGACCGCGGTAGGCGAACTCCTTCCAAGAGGAGCAAGCCTTCTGAGCCGGCGGCCTCCGTCCAACTGGAGGTGCCGGACAATCTGCTGGAGGTGCTAGACGGCGCCTCCATCGACGAGGAGCACCGTACTATTATGAGTATGGTGATCCAGAAGGTTCAGTCCGCCAAGAGCGGACTGAGTGAAGCTTGCGCTAGCCTTCTAACAGGCTTCGAGGTAAGTAAAAAATATGTAAGAATATAACCGCATAGACAGTAGCCCCTGATGCTCTGTTTGGCATTCGGAAAGAAAAGCCGAATAGAGGATCTATTAAATGTCGCGAGAGTCTAACAACAAAGAGTCAATATGTGTATGCAGGCTTCGCTGCTATCCACCGCCGCATTGACTGCGGAGGTGGGTGCCCTAAAACAGGGACTCAAGCGGACCGAGCAAGAGCTCGGCCTTGCCAAGCGGCAGCTCGAGGAGAAAGAAGGTAAGAAATACCTTACAGAAAAAAGTGCCTATAAAAAGACGTGATTGCAAAAACTAACGGGATTGTACTGCTTATTATAGGGGCCACGACTGAGGTGGCGACCCTCAAGCAGGCGGTGTCCGAGGCCGAAAAGAAAGCGGCTGCGGAGCACACCGAGCAAGAGAAACTTGAGGCCCGGGTCGGCGAGGTGCAGCAAGAGCTTCAGGCTCTCATGAAAAAACATGAGAGTTTGGAGCTTGAGTCAAAGACACAAGCGTTCGAGCTCACGGCGGCCCTTGAGACTGCCTAGTCTGCCAAGGCCGAAGCCCAAAAGGCCCTCCAAGAGTTGGAGGAGATGAAAAAGATAGCAGTGGGTAAGGCATTCTTTATGCAAAGCAGAAATATAAAAGTAAACTACTTGTTACTTACCCGAATCCTGAGCTCTCCAGGGGCATTCCAGATCTTCCCCGCAGCGTATCCGACGCCGCCGCATTCTACCGAGCTAAAGAGGGTAGCTCGACGGAGAAGGTGTTCTGGTCTCAGTATACTGAGGCCGGACACCCTGTGCCCTTGAGCGGCCAGCTGAAACAGCTGGTCGAGCTCCACAAGGCGGCCGAACAGGCCATGAAGGGCTTCATAGTTCGGTTGTGGCTCGGAGAGGCCCTGCCTGGGAGCTACTTCAGGCTGGTGCGACAGCTGGTGGAGGCCTGTCCAAGGCTCGAGGTCATCAAGCGCTCTGTCTGCATCGAAGGTGCCTGTAGGGCCCTTGCCCGTGCAAAGGTGCACTGGGGTAAACTGGACAGTGAGAAGCTTGTGAGGGATGGGCCGCCGCCGGGGAAGGAGCATCGCAAGCCCGAGAACTACTATAAGGATGTTCTTGCGGGTGCCCGCCTTGTGGCGGATGAATGTACCAAGGATGTAATTTTTGAATGAACTCGCTCGTATTTATCCTGTGCGCTGAAAACTTGTTCATATGCGCTAAGCAATGCTTGTTGAATTTAAAATATTACTTTCTGTGCGGCTGTTTATCAAAAAATTGAGAGATGGCCAGTCGTCGGCTTCTGCCCCCATGCCACTAGTGCTGGGGTGTTCGGGATAAACCTGAGCGCTCTTTTTCCCATAGTTGGGTCCTTCGAGGGAGGCGCTCAGCACAACGAACCAGGCAATCGGGCTATAATGCTTGAACACTCTCACTTAGCCATAGAACTCTATAATTTTAAATTTCGGCGAAGCCCCTAGTTCGGAAGACCGAGTTCGGGGCGCTATCCACGCCTTGGCCCGACAAAGCCGACTCCTCGCTCGAAGCGGCATAAGTCTTTAGGGACTCGAAAAACCTCTCGAACAGCGACCGCTCTCTCACCTCATCATGACAGTCAGTTTTAGCTTTCTCCACTGAGGTGCTTAACCCAGCTCAACTGGGGCACAATCGCAGTGGTTCTCCTAGTGCTACCTTAGCCGATATAGCGGAACATAAGGCACCAAAACATAGGAGCCGGGCAAACCCAACTATTGACCCAAATCATGATTCGGAGCCGATGCATATAGTGCTATAAGTTTGGGGTGCCGCACTTGTGAAAGTGTACGGGCTTCTCACACCATATTGAGGGGTACTGAAGCCCCTGGTGTGTTTGCCGTACCATGGTGTACGGGTGCAACATGTCATTTAATAAACATATATATGAAAGGAGGATAATGCAAAAAATAGACAAAAAGCTATGCATTGTTTATAGAAAGGCTGCTATCAAAGCAGAACGATACAAGTAGTGGGATAAGCAAAAGATATTGGGCTATTTAACATGTCCTGGCCAGGAGCAGACCGCGGAATTATATGCCAAAACAGGTATAATGCTCGTAACAGAGACCACCTAGGAGTTCCATAATGCGGCATGGCTTGTCTGCTTCCCTGGATCTTGCATCGTTTGTGCGGCAGTTGAATTGCCGAACAGGTCATCCGAAGTATGGAGTCCTGAAAGTAAGAGAAAATTAAAAAAAGAATTCGGCAGCCCCTAGTACGTTTTAAGCCGTATTTTGGGTTTGCCGTTATTGTGCCCCTTCCCCTGCGCCCATGGTATTTCTAGAGCGTAGTTATGTACGCGAGGCACTGGTTTCGCTATGTCGCGAGGGCTGGGGTTGGGGCCGCATTGCTACGCCTGCTCAGAACGTGCCAGGCGGTCTTGTTGTAGGTTACTCCGGGCGCGCTTGGCAGTGTCTGGCTTTTTAACGGCCGGACTGGAGAATTGCCTAAGAAAGCTGCTTTGTACTTCCATTGCGAGGGCCGCCGTGTGCTCCTCCGTACGGAGGGAGCGTTCGGTGTTTCTGTTGACCGTGATTACTCCTCGAGGGCCTGGCATCTTGAGCTTGAGATATGCGTAGTGCGGCACCGCATTGAACTTTGCAAATGCGGTTCGCCCGAGCAGGGCGTGATAGTCACTGTGAAACGGGACTATATCGAAGATTAACTCTTCGCTTCGGAAATTGTCCGGAGACCCGAAGACCACTTCAAGTGTTACTGAGCCTGTACAGTTGGCCTCTACACCTGGTATAACGCCTTTAAAGGTCGTTTTTGTGGGCTTAATCCTCGAGGGATCTATGCCCATTTTCCGCACTGTATCCTGGTAAAGCAGGTTCAAGCTACTTCTGCCATCCATGAGGACTCTTGTGAGATGAAATGCGTCGATAATTGGGTCGAGAACCAATGCGGCGAAGCCGCCGTGACGGATGCTAGTGGGGTGGTCCCTTCAATCAAAAGTGATCGGGCAGGAGAACCATGGGTTGAACTTTGGGGTGACTTGCTCCATCGCGTACACATCCCGTAGCGCACGCTTCCGTTCCCTCTTGGGAATGTGGGTTGTGTATATCATGTTCACCGTCCGCACTTGTGGGGGAAAACCCTTCTGTCCACTGTTGTTCAGCGGCCTAGGCTCCTCCTCGTCATCGCTATGCAGCCCCTTGTCTTTATTTTCGGCTCTTAGCTTGCCTGCCTGCTTGAACACCCAACAATCCCTGTTGGTGTGATTGGCTGGCCTTTCAGGGGTGCCATGTATCTGGCACAAGCGGTCGAGTATTCGGTCCAAACTGGACGGGCCCTGAGTATTCTTTTTGAATGGCTTTTTCCGCTAACCGGATTTATAGCCTCTGAATCCGGCATTAACTACCGTGTCTTCGTTGCTGTCGCTGCTAACGTGACGCTTTTGCTTATTCCGACGTGTCCTGCCACTTTTGTCCTTGGTATCCGAATTACCAGGGTTCTTTGCTAAGTAGTTACTGCGAGCTAGCCAGCTGTCTTCTCCCGCACAAAAGCGGGTCATGAGTGTCGTGAGGGCTGCCATGGACTTCGGCTTTTCCTGTCCCAGGTGCCGGGCAAGCCACTCGTCGCGGATATTATGCTTGAAGGCTGCTAGGGCCTCTGCGTCTGGACAGTCGACTATCTGGTTTTTCTTTGTTAGGAACCGTGTCCAGAATTGCCTGGCCGATTCCTCTGGCTGCTGAATTATGTGGCTGAAGTCATCACCATCCGGTGGTCGCACATAAGTGCCCTAGAAGTTGTCGAGGAATGCGGCTTCCAGGTCCTCCCAAGAACCGATTGAGTCTGCTGGCAAGCTGTTAAGCCAATGCCGGGCCGGTCCCTTAAGTTTGAGCGGGAGGTATTTGATGGCGTGTAGATCATCGCCACGGGCCATGTGGATGTGTAGGAGATAATCCTCAATCCAAACCGCAGGATTTGTTGTTCCATCATATGATTCGACGTTTACGGGTTTGAAACCCTCTGGGATTTTATGATCCATTACTTCGTCTGTGAAGCATAATGGGTGTGCGGCGCCTTTATACTGGGCTATATCACGACGCAGCTTGAATGAGCTATGTCTGTTGTGTTCGGCCCGGCCGGATTTGTTATATCCGGAAAGAAGATCACCGTCACGTGCCGTGGGGCACCTGCTCGATCCGCAGATCGATCTTGTTTGTCTTGCCTTGTCCTCCAGTACGTCTCGCAGGTCTGGCGCATTTTCCCGTGCCTTGGTTGAATGGCGCCGGGGCATGGCTTGGGTGGAGGGCCGAGAGGCCTCTCTGTCGCGGCCGCGAGGTGGCCGGTCAGCCATGTCGTGCGCTGGTGATGTAGGTGCTTCCTCCTCTGATCGGGGTAGCGGCCTGTGCTTTGGGTAACTCTTGGAGGGGCGTTCGAGTTCATACTCTTCGGCTTCAAGGACTTCGGTCCATCTGTCGGCTAGCAAATCTTGATCAGCTCTAAGATGTTGTTGCTTTTTCTTGAGGCTGCTTGCCATGGCTAAAAGCCTGCATTTTAAACGCTCTTGTTCGGCGGGGTCCGATGGTACAACGAATTCGTCGTCGTCGAGGCTTGCCTCGTCTTCGGAGGGAGGCATATAGTTATCATCCTCAACCTCTCGGTCTGCCGCTCTCTCATGAGGGCTGGCTTCTCCATCTTCCTGTGCCAAATCTTGCTGTAGGGGGTGTTCTTCGATGCTATTCGGGGTAGTATTATCTCCCGTGCCGGAATCACCATTTTTGCTTTGGCGGGATTTAGAGCGGCGCCGCTGACGCCGGTGCTTTGGCTGTTTGTTGGAGGTGTCATCCTCCGTTGTTCCATCGCCATCTCCATCTTTTGGAGTATCCACCATGTATATATCATATGACGAGGTGGCCTTCTAGCGCCCTACAGGTGCTGGTTCCTGTTCGTCTCCTGCATCGTCGTCCATACCGTCGATGTCTTCGGAGTCAAAGTCAAGCATGTCGGCTAAATCGTCGATAGTGGCTACAAAGTGGGTGGTGGGTGGGCTTCGAATTTCTTCATCGTCCGCATCCCATCCTTGCTGACCGTAGTCCGGCCATGCCTCTCTTGATAAACAGAGAGACTTTAGTGAGTTCAGGATGTCGCCGAAGGGCGAGTGCTGAAAGATGTCCGCTGCGGTGAACTCCATTATCGGCGCCCAATCGGATTCGATCGGTAGGGGCGCGGGGGGTTCGGAGTCCGGAGAGGAATCCGGATCCTCGGAGTCACGGGTCATGCAAAACGCGGGGCTGACGTTCGGCTCGATCACCTTTGAGATCGTAGCCCCTGAGGTGACGTCCAGCCGCTCATCCTCGATTGGTGCAATAGGCTCCGGATTAAGGGTAGGAACCGGTGCGCGTGCGGCCTCCAGGGCACTGTTCGGCGGCAGAGCAAGATCATGCCTCTCAAAACAGTGCGGCGCGCTTGGCTGTGGCTCGAATTCGTCGAAGATCAAATCCCCGCGGATGTCTGCCGTGTATTTTAAGCTTCCAAACCTGACCTGATGGCCAGGGGCGTAGCTTTCGATCTGCTCCAGGTGGCCAAGCGAATTGGCCCGCAGTGCGAAGCCGCCGAAGACGAAGATCTGTCCGGGGAGAAAAGTCTCACCCTGGACCGCATCATCGTTGATGACCAAAGGAGTCATCGGGCCTAAAAGTCACGACACAGAGGAACTCTCAATGAAAGCACCAATGTCGGTGTCAAAACCGGCGGATCTCGGGTAGGGGGTCCCGAACTGTGCGTCTAGGCGGATGGTAACAGGAGACAAGGGACATGATGTTTTTACCCAGGTTCGGGCCCTCTCGATGGAGGTAAAACCCTACTCCTGCTTGATTAATATCGATGATATGGGTAGTACAAGAGTGGATCTACCACGAGATCAAGGAGGCTAAACCCTAGAAGCTAGCCTATGGTATGATTGTTGTATGATGAAGTTGTCCTATGGACTAGAACCCTCCTGTTTATATAGACACCGGATAGGGTTAGGGTTACATAGAGTCGGTTACAATGGTAGGAGATCTTGAATATCCGCATCGCCAAGCTTGCCTTCCACGCCAAGGAAAGTCCCATCCGGACACGGGACGAAGTCTTCAATCTTGTATCTTCATAGTCCTGGAGTCCGGCTGAAGGTATAGTCCGGCTACCCGAACACCCCCTAATCCAGGACTCCCTCAACGGAGTTACAGGCACCTGAAGAGAATCCAGACAATACATATTGGACTATTCATTTTGATGGATCCAGACAGTTGGAGGGCTCGGGGGCTGGAGTCATACTAACTTCCCCACGAGGTGACAAGTTTTGTTATGTCCTCCGTTTATTGTTCCCTTGTACTAACAATGCAGCTGAATATGAGGCTTTGCTCCACAGTCTTCGGATGGCTAAGGAGATGAATTTGAGCCGGGTTAAGTGCTTTGGCGATTCAGATCTAGTGGCTCAGCAGGTGTCCGGCACTTGGGATTCTAAGGACCCACTCATGGCTGCATATCGGCGAGAGGTGGACATAGTGGCTGGTCACTTTAAGGGTTATCAGGTGGACCATATAGACCGGTGAAAGAATGAAGCGGCGGACGCTTTAAGTCATCTTGGTTCCCAGCGTAAACCGGTCCCGCCCAATGTCTTTCTTGATGTGTTGCATAATCCGTCAGTCAAGATGCCAACCGAAGAAGATTTGTATATTCCTGATCCGGAGGATCAGTTGGTGGTAGCTCTGCATGCCATACCGGATTGGACAATCTCATATCTGGCTTACATGAACCGGGGCGAGTTACCAGACGATGAAACGTTGGCCCAACAGATAGTCCGGCGTTCCAAGTCCATGACCATACTCAACGGGGAGTTACATCACTACAGCGTTTCAGGAGCAATTCAGCGTTGTGTTTCTCCTCAAGAAGGTTGTGAGATTTTGCGAGAAATCCATGAAGGGGACTGCGGTCACCATGCCGGTTCAAAGTCTTTGGTTGCTAAAGCTTTTCGCCATGGTTTTTACTGGTTGACGGCGCATGCTGATCCGGAAGATTTAGTCAAGAGGTGTGACGGGTGTCAAAAATTCGCCCGCCGTGCGCACGTTTCGGCTCAAGAGTTGCGGATGATTCCAATTACGTGGCCGTTTGCAACTTGGGGGCTTCATATGGTTGGACCCTTCAAGCGATCTAAGGACAAAAAAACCCACCTGTTAGTAGCAGTTGATAAATTCACCAAATGGGTGGAGGCAGAGCCAGTCAGCAAGTGTGATGCAGCCACGGCGGTTCAATTCATCAAGAAGGTGATATTCCGGTTTGGTTTTCCACACAGCATTATAACAGATAATGGTACTAACTTGTCAAAGGGGGGGATGGAAGAATTTTGTGAACGTGAGCACATCCGGCTCGATCTAGCATCGGTGGCTCACCCCCAATCTAATGGTCAAGTAGAGAGGGCAAATCAAGAAATTCTATGGGGTATCAAACCCACGCTTATGGTTCCCTTAAAGCGGACACCGGGTTGTTGGGTTGAGGAGCTACCTTCTGTGTTATGGAGCATCAACACCACACCCAATAGGTCTACGGGTTACACACCTTTCTTCGTGGTCTATGGAGCGGAGGCCGTTCTTCCTAGTGACATCCGTCACGACTCGCCCCGTGTGACAACTTATGTTGAAGCTGATAATGAGAAGGCACATCAGGATTCTCTGGACCTGTTGGATGAAGAGCGTGATCTTGATGTAGCACGATCGGCGATTTATCAACAAGATCTCCGACGTTATCACAGACGCCGGTTTAAAACCAGAACCTTTCAAGAAGGCGATTTGGTGCTCTGGCTCATCCAGGATCAGACTGATATGCACAAGTTATCCCCACCTTGGGAAGGACCCTTTGTGGTCAATAAAAATCTTTACAACGGGTCTTACTACCTCATTGATGTTCGAGAGCATAAAGACTCACGTCAGTCGGAGGAGGAGACCAAGCGGCCATGGAACATAGCTCTCCTTCGGCCTTACTATACTTGAAGCCATAGGCTCTTCATCTGTACATATTTATGACAGTGTATATATCATATAATAAACCGGAGCCTCCGTTATAAGCGGGGTATCTATTCTTTTTACATCCTGTGTGTGTTATACGAGTTAACTGACAAAGCGGAGTTTTATTAATCCGGTCTTAGCAGTTGCACGGATATAAAGAATATCACTAGGGGACTTGGTCATATTTGAACTACAGCTACACTCTTGATAGGTTTTGAAACCACGAAGGGATATCACTAGGGGGCTTGGTTGTTATCACACCATAGCTACACCTCTTGATAGGCATTTAGGCCACAAAACGAAAATATATGGAGCCAAAGAGAGTGTTGCACAAAGCCCAGACTCAAACATGGGCTCACACTGAGCACAGCTCACAAAGTTACTTGGGGGCTCTTTTTGCAAAGCAACAAAGAGTTTGAAAGGACCCTTGTAATTGGCTATCAAGCCACGGCTTGGAAGCCTGGTGTATTCACCTAAAAACTCGGGTTAACCTGCCTTCATCAAGTAAGCCACTCTTGTCCAGGTAATCCTGGTATGACCCATCGAATGTTTGACATATCAATCTTTTATAGACCCTGAACTTGTCAAAGTTAAAACGATGATTGGTTAATTGGAGGCCCATCTTAAAAGGCTTTGTTAAATGGTTTAACTCAGAGGCCTGGCAGCCCATGAAAAGCCTCGATTTGGAGCCTGGCAGCTCGTAAAAAGCCTTGCATATTCTCCTCTTTGAGTTTTATTTGTTGATGTTCATTAGTATTTTTTGATAAACCGGCGTCCTTCACCCGGCTCGCTTTTCAACTACAAGTTGTCGGCACATGGTCAATTACAAACCAGTGTTTATTGACCCAATCTGGTTTGACTAAATCACTGGTGTTATAAAGAAAACCCGGTAGTTATCCCGGTCCGGTTTAATATATAGACCGACATTGCAAGGATGGGGTTATCAATGTTCCAGATTGGTATTAACACCTTTGCCATATACACCATTGGTCAGCCAATGAGTTATGTTATGTATATTGCTTTTTGTACAAACACTTCGATTATTTCATCTATGTCTTATACACTTCCTGGACATCATGACCCGTCTAGCGGTGAACCGCTAGCTACTTTTGAGTTGTTTTACCCAGGAACACAATTCATCATGGGTTATGTATAAATATATCTCAAAAGGTGGCAAAACTCGTCATGAGGCATTACAAAACATGCTCGATGGCATGGCAAATAACGGAGTTTTGGCTATCTTATTACGAGAAGTTTTCAAAGCGGCTCCAATGGCATAATTGTTTTTCACAACGTCGGCACACAATAGCTAGTAAACCGTCGACCGGTTTAAGACGCTTCATTTGGACGGTTTGATGGTTGAGGGTCAGTTGGTGTGGGCACTTCTTCATCCCTCCCCACACACTGGAAATCAACCGTCGACCAATCAATTCTAGTTAAAGCTTGAAATACTGCTTCCTCATGGATAAGATTGGATGGGTTGATATCAGGGGCATAAGTGTGCTTACGAATCGGAGGCACAAGTTCTTCAACTTCATGGATGTCGGCCGGTTGTCTTTTCCCTTCAGCATCATAAACCGGTTGAAAATGGGACAAGTCTGTATCATTGGCCTGTTTGTTGGCTACTGGCCGCATCTGTTTGGTCAGCCGCCAGAGGTCATCGTTATCAAAGTTTGAACCGTCTTCCTTCACACCTGGATATCCTTTAATGATATCATCCGCTTCAAGGTCTGGAATCCAGGCTTTGGCTCAAATAAGTGCGGTTAAAGCTCCGGACCTGGCAGCTGCCCTCTTCAATTCGGCAATATGGGCTGGTAACATGGCCAACATCTCAAGTGTTTCTTTAATCAAAGTCAGGGCCGGTTTGTTGTCAGTTGCCGTGCAAATAGCCCGCTGAGACCCAAAGTACAACTGTTCAACCAATGTATATGCCGCTTTGAGCTTCATGCGCATATCTGTTCCAAGATGAGAAATCCGGATGCCTGTCACGGTTTAACATCAGCATTCTGGTCAAAGATAAGGTTCCACAAGTTATACCAAATACATAAAGGACACACTTACCAAAGATTGCAGAAGTCATGGCGTTAATTTGCCGTTTCAAACCAGCCAGTTCCTTCGCAGCCGGTTTCAAGGCAGCCTTGGCGTCTTCGACACTCTTTATTAAACCGGATTTCTCGATCTCCCATTCAGCACGGTCTTTGTTGAAAGATTCTTTGAGTTTTTCCATGGCGGCTAGGGCTTTCGTCAGCTCCTCTTTGGTTTTGATGGCTTCTTCTTGTTGGGACTTCACATTGGTTTGCAAATCAATGTTTCGGGTCTCTTTATTCCTCATATCAGACTGCAAACAGTGAAGATATATCAAATGACAGGATATGTACATATTCTAAGTACAAACCGCATAACAGGTTATGCACTTCGTACTTGGGGACTAATGCCTATTTGCTCTCAATTGCTACAGTTTAAACAAGTCTCCGGAACAATGTAAACATTATCCTTGACACTTGGGGGCTAATGTATGTTGATTCACAAACGGATGCATCGATTAATACCCGGATTAACTTGCTAGAGTTAAACCGGCCTTTGGGGATACGCGGCAGAAAGCTATCTATTTGCTAAAGGGTAAATCTGGTTCTTATCGGTGGCTTAAAGTGCTACGAACACCCGGGTTATGATTCACATTATAACCCGGCCCTTGGAGGCTCTTTGGGCTAGCATTTTCAGACTATGAATCATGATACAAAGGAGGAAGAAGATACCTCATATCGCTCCTTCATCAAATTTACCAAACCGGCTTCATAATCCAGGTTTGCGTGCAAGCGATTCAAGAAGCCAGAGTGAAGCTCCTCTGCGTTGAGATGAGCATAACTTGCCAAATCACTACTCCATTTGCCTTTTTCTTTAGCAGCCTGCTCTTCTTTGGCACTATGTTGATCCAAAACTACAGGATGGCCAGGAGATCTATAGCCTATTCCAGTAATAATAACATCATCACCTTGGCCTTCAGGGTTTTTGGTTGGTGATATTGGAATTTCAGCATCTTTCACCGGACTAGCCCGGTTTGGTTCTGCCGGTTCAGCATCGGGTGTGGCAGGCTCAGCGTCTGTTGGCTCATCAGTATTTTGGCCTTCAAGGGGTGGGTCATCAGAAGTAGCTTCAGGATGAGGGCCTTCCGGTTCACAAGTTTGTTCCGGTTCACCTCTTGGTTCTTCTTCTTCGGCGACCGGGTCTTCGGGCGGATTGGTGACCCGAGCTTTCTTGTTGGGTCTGGCTTTGGCCCTGCAAACAGAATAAAAGAGGATTAACATCCTATTCAAAGGATTTATGACGCATTGAAAGGAAAGGTTTTTACAACTTACCCAACCACAGTTTTCAAAGGGGGGAGTTGAGTTGCTATCGATTCACCAGAGGATGAAGGAGGTGTCACCTAATAATTTGAATCGGACGGATTAAGAGGCTGTCTGAAATAACCTGCCTTCGGGTAAGAATGGTCAGAAGTAGGAGAGACCTTAGACCGGCGCTTCCGAACCGGGGTATCAGGTAAACCGGCTGAAGTGACCTGCTGGCCACTATGTCGGGTTGTCCGGCAAGCTTCATGCTGCTGAGTCTTCGAAATGAATGTTGGATCCAAGTGAGCAAGAGGATGAGAAGAGCTTACTTTTCGGACTGCTTGGCGAGTTTTTTGTGTTGGCATAGAGTCTGAACCGGAGGAAAGGGTAATTACCTCTACATCATCAGCTTGACTAGCTTCTGCGTCCTCCGGAGGAAGATCATTGTTAATGATATGCATGAAAAGAGATCCAAGTGAGTCAAGTTCTACCTCAACTTATGGATCATCAGTGTCATCGTCAAGCTCCATGTTGATCCGGAAAGCCGTTTTCCATTTTGACGTCCGTTTTACGGCTTTGGTTTTGGGGCGGGATGGCTTGACCACTTTATCCCCAGTCGGCTTTGCCGCTTTCTCTATGGTTTTCCGTTTCCAGAAGGGGTCATCACCCTACATACACAGAAGAAGGATTACAGGTTGCATAAGCTAAAAATATTAGAGATGAAAAGGAAGTATAATGCTTACAGCAGGCGGTTTGTTCTTGGCATAGAAGGGACTCAGACCGGTTTGACTACAGGCCAGTTCCGATTCATTCAGAATCTTCTTTACACCTTCAGTGACTTCTTCCTCAGATAATTGAAGGTTGCAATGGCGTTGAGGGTCGCCAACCTCACCGGTATACTCACACATTAAATCGGAACGCCGGCTTAGTGGCAAGATACTCCAGGATATCCAATAACGCACAAAGTCCATGCCTGTTAAACCGTTCGCGATAAAGGCCCGGAGTTTGGCTAGTTGAGGGGCATATTTCGCCCTTTCCGAAGAACTCAGGCGTTGTGGCATTGGATGGGTGTTGGATAGTCTGTGATCACGAAAGCCGGGGAGGGGATTTTCATCCTCATGGGATGTATCTCTGCAATAAAACCAAGTTTGGTTCCATTCCTTTGGATGGCTGTGCAATTTGGCATGAGGAAATTCAACCTCTTTCCGCTTTTGAATTGAGACACCCCCAAGTTCAGTGTTAGGGCCATTTACAAATTCTGTGCGCCGGTTTAAATGAAAGAAGTCCCGAAACAGCTCGGCGGTTGGTTCTTCTTGTAAGTATACTTCACAGAAGACCTGGAAGTTGCATAAATTGGAGACTGAGTTGGGACCAATATCTTGAGGATGAAGTTGGAAGCCGGCAAGCACATCTCGGTAAAACTTTGACCCTTGCGGTTTGAAGCCACGGCCTATGTGGTCAAGAAAGACAACCACCTCACCCTGCCTTGGGGTTGGAGGATTTTCTATTCCTGGAACTCGCCATTTGATTTCAGTTTTCTTAGCCAAAGTGCCAATGCTCACCATATCATTCAATTGTTCCTCTGTGACCTGGGAACGAGCCCAGTTGCAAGCGGTGAATTGCTTGGCCATCATGGAACAAATGAGCTGGAAACAAAAGGCCAGTTTATAAATCACACAGGATAACATACAAGATGCAAGGGAGTAAAATATGCCCTGATAGGGGACATGGCATAAACCGGAGATCAATGCAATAATGCATAAAAGGTAGTACCACGACAGGGGTACTCAGACACTGTTAAATCGGAATATAATTATGGACGTAAAAGGCTCTTCCGGTTTATCAGAGGGCTAATGGTATAGATTACTTATACAAAATTAAATCACCTATGATGGTGTGAGGAGAAACAGGTTTCACAGAGGTATGTGAAATTTTTGGATCTAAGATAAGACAGAAAAGTAAAAATAAT
The DNA here is from genome assembly GCF_056163025.1 of Triticum urartu. Classification (NCBI taxonomy): domain Eukaryota; kingdom Viridiplantae; phylum Streptophyta; class Magnoliopsida; order Poales; family Poaceae; genus Triticum; species Triticum urartu. The sequence continues at coordinate 307,900,407 of NC_141874.1, forward strand.
TGGATCTAGAAAGCGTGAAGAACCGAAGCAACTTATGAAGGACTAGATCAGTTCTTTGTACATAAGGGTTTGTGGTGATAGCAGAAGATTAGCTACGGCAAGGAGTACGTCAGGTACGAAGTGTTCACCTAAAGGCCAAGCAAGAACAGCACTAAAAGCTCTGATGAACCTCAAGAACAGCGAAGAGCAAGGAAACCCTAATGGATCTAGGAAAGAAGGGGGAAAGGACTTACTGTGACTGCGGAAGCAGCGGAAGGGCGCTGTGGAACTCTGGTGCAAACAGGTTGATGCAGCGGCCGACGGCGAAGCAGAGGCGAGGTTCGAAGATGACGGCGGCGCTCGAGTACGGGGTCGTCGAGAGGAAGAAGAAGAGATGAATGGGTAGCGGAAAGAAAAGAAAGGGGTCCTCTGCCCCTATTTATAAGGCAAAGTGATAAAATGACAAGTGTGAGAATCGAGGAGCCCAAAAATGTATAAATTAATAAAAGTGTCGCCTTGGTGACTGAATACACATTAAATGAAGGCAATCGTTGACATCAACGGATAGATGACGTCAGGGTGGTTTATCATAATCTGGGAGTATGACGACACGGCGGTTTACAAGATCAAGGTGAAGATATGAGGGAATAGATTTTCTAAGTGTAGAAGATTGACATGAACATGTTCAAACCAATCTGGGGCCTAATGTTGGGGATATTACTACTGGAGGTAAACCGGCCTTATGTAGCCGGGTTAACTCCTTGAAGATTAGAAGCCCATAAAGATGCAAGGATGATGGTGCTTCACGAAGGCCCAAGGCCCAAAGGCGGGTTAAAGCCTGTAAATGTAAACCGACCTAGTCATGTAACTTGTATTATAAGATAGGAAGGATAGAGACCGAACCAGATACGATTATGATCCGGCTTCGGGACTCTATAGCCCGACGGGCGTCAACCTATGTATATAAACATGGCCGCGGTTTAGGGACAGACAACAACTTGAGAGCTAGACAAAGCGGATTCGCTCCCTGGCCTTCAAAACCCTAGCAATACCAATCACAACTAGACGTAGGCTTTTACCTTCCTTGAAGGGGCCGAACTAGTATAAAATCCCCGTGTCCCCTTGTCCAGTTTAACCCCTTTGAGCTAACCCGTAGCAATGGCTCCACGACTATGTCTTTCACAAGGACATCTGCCGTGACAAACCCACGACAGAAGGAGTAGGGTTTTATGCCTTGCGGCGGTCCTAACCTGGGTAAAATCGCCCGTGTGATCTGTGCCGTGTTGTGCGACATTCTCCGCTCTTTGTGCAATGTTCTCAGCCCCCAAGCCGAACCACAAGGGCTTAATGGCCCCATAGGTGGCCATGGTTTCCCACGACAAGAAACCTTCCGGAACACTCCAGAATCCTGAAAAAGAGGAGGTACATGGTACGGTAAGTAAACGGACTCCAAAAAATCTGCAAAATATTTTTTGTCAGTTCTGGAATATTACAAAAATTAGGAAAATAATAAACAACCAGGAAGGCAACCGAGGAGGGCATAAGACACTAGGGTGCGCTTGCCTTGCTTGGCGCGCCCAGGTGGGTTGTGTCCACCTCCGCCACCTTCCCGACTCCGTTTTCCCCTCGTTTTGCTTGCTTCCAAAGATAAAAAATGATATACCCCCCCCGAACATATTGACCATTGTATCGTAGAGAAATCTTCTGTTCTTCTTTCTTCCTGTTTTCTATTAGAGCTTTTCAGGTCAGGCATCATGTCTTCTCCCTCCTCCAACAATGAAGAAGGTGAAGCTTGGTTTCTACAGGAGGGACTAGGGGAAGTAGGAGTTGAGGAGGTTTCTATGGAAGAATATGAAGAGAATTCTCTTGGAGCTCAACCTCTGGCTTCCGAGAGGGGCACACTGGCTGGCATCTCCACTCGGCCTAATCCCCATCAAGCCATGAGATCAACAAACTATCAAGAAGGGATCTCTCTAAGGAGGCCTTTGCATAGGTTACATCGAAACAATGTTGCCAATTTGATTCACAATTATGGGTTTGAGAATATTCTTGTAGAAACGTGTTGGGCCTCCAAGCACAGAGTTTTGTAGGACAGTAGGAATTTTCCCTCAAGTGGATGACCTAAGGTTTATCAATCCATGAGAGGCGTAGGATGAAGATCTCTCTCTCAAACAACCCTGCAACCAAATAAAAAGTCTTTTGTGTCCCCAACGCACCTAATACAATGGAAAATTGTATAGGTGCACTAGTTTGGCGAAGAGATGGTGATAAAAGTGTAATATTGATGGTAGAAATATATTTTTATAATCTGAATAAATAAAAATAGCAATGTAGCAATTGATAAAATGGAGAAAAACGGTATTGCAATGCTTGAAAATAAGGCCTAGGGTCCGTACTTTCACTAGTGCAATCTCTCAACAATGCTAATATAATTGGATCATATAACCATGCCTCAACGTGCGATGAAGAATCACTCCAAAGTTCCTATCTAGAGGAGAACATAAGAAGAAATCATTTGTAGGGTACGAAACCACCTCGAAGCTATTCTTTCTGATCAATCTCTCCAAGAGTTTGTACTAAAATAACACCAAATAATTTCAGATTCATAATACTCAATCCAACAAAAAGAACCTCAAAGAGTGCCCCAAGATTTCTACTAGAGAAACAAAAGATGAGAACGTGCATCAACCCCTATTCATAGATTACCACAATATCACCTCGGGAGTCCGCGAGTTGAGTGCCAAAACATATCTCAAGTGAATCAATATAATACCCCATTGTCACCACGAGTATTCATATGCAAGACATATAATACCCCATTAACAAAGCACGTGATACATCAAGATAGTGACATCTCAAGAACACGAGAGAGAGAGAGAGAGAGATTAAACACATAGCTACTGGTACAAACCCTCTGCCCCGAGTGTGGACTACTCCCTCCTCATCATGGTGGCCGTCGGTATGATGAAGATGGCCACCGGAGATGATTCCCCCTTCCGGCAGGGTGCCGGAACAGGGTCTAGATTGGTTTTTTCATGTCTACAGAGGCTTGCAGCGGCGGCACTTCTCATATAGGGTTACCCCCAGGGTTTTGGAATATTTTGGAATTTATAGGGCGAAGAGGGGGTCCGGGAATATGGACTTGTACATGGAATATCCCAAGCGCAAGAAGAGCTACAGTGAGCATGTACAATGAGCTTGCGTAAGTCTCTGCATTTCACTTAATTCATACTGGCCTACATGTACGATTTGTGTGCAGTGGCAGATCCACGAATTCAAGTTACCAGGGGCGAAAATTTAACTTAAAAAATACAAAGGCAGTTGCACTCCGGAAATCAACATAACTTGAGAAATGTGAAGCTACATGCACTTTGAAAACCAGCTAATGATCAAAAGTAGTTCAGATTATAAAACACTAAATGATGTAAGCACCAAAAACACAAAATGCAACATGGTGTACAAGGACTACTAACATGGTATGTACCTGCTTGAATTATTCGTTCTCTGGCTGCAAATATCGAAGTGTAATTGCAACTATAACTAGTGCGCAAACTAAATATCAATATATGTATCCTACACAAGTGTGCCAATAGTTTCAAACAACAGATTAGAAAAGTATTTATGGCACGTTGTCATGATACAGGGACTTTCTGGTTGATGGCCTCGACATTTCCTCAAGCCATGAAAATGTACTATAATTTTCTTGTCATCAATGCCTGCAAATCTCTATGTTCTCTCAACATAGCAGATCATCATTAGACACTAAATCCTTCAATGGGAGCTTACAAAATGCTTTCATTATATCCCTCATTAGACACTATATGTTCATCACCAGGAGCATGTAAAATGTTTGCATCAAATCCTTCATTAGCAGTCTGTTCATTAGACACTTCAGGCTCAAGAACGACATGAGCTTGTATGTTTGCTCCGGAAACTTGATTAGATACATCAGGTCAGTCAGTTTAGTATTGTGGGAGTTATAAAATAAGCAAAAGTTGGTTTCATCTTCTCATAGACTCCCTACGTACAAGCAGTTTTACAACACCGTCAAGTTTAACTATGGGCCAGAAATTGAATAGTTGAATTAGATATAATTAGGGATGTGATGTACCTGCACGTTACGCATGCTGCTCTTGCAACCTGTGACTGTCCATTTGCGCAAGCTCGATGCCATGCCCGTGTTGCCGCCGCTGCCTCCTACACTGGCTACATCGAGGGTTGGATCTTCATCTTCTTGTCCTTCAATTCACTTGAAGCTCGGCGACAACCCTCCAACGAGGGCGCGAGGAAGTGTTGTGTCGGTCTGTGCAGCGGTGGCTAGGTTAGGAGCGAACCAGACTGGAGGCTGGAGTGAATGAATCGGGATTTTTACTGCTGTCGATCGATATGGGAGGCGCTCGTTTGGGCCGCGAGCCTAGCATAGGGCCTGACTTGCCCTTACGTTATTGGCCCATCCAAATTTTTCTTCATTTTTACATTGCCTGCTAGTGCGTTGGGACAAACAAAACTAGCCTGGGCCAACCTGGATGACTCAAACTAGGTGCACACTTTCTAGCCACCGAGGCGGCCGCCCATACCAGGGCCTACAGTGGCGTCGCCCCTTTTTGCGTGTATGATTGGGGTAGTAAAAAATATTCCAGTGGCGCTTTTGATTTACCCACGGAATGGTTGAATTGCTTGTTTCTATGAACTGAGTTCGCCAATAATGTGAAGGATGCCAGTCTTTTCATCCTATTGTAGATTGCTTAGATCTCGATATGCCAAATGTAATCGCATGAAATATACAGTAAAAGCCAGTGTGATGTGTGTGACTAGTTTGACAACCCGTCCTCATATAACATATCAAGGACGCACCATCTTATCAGATTAACCATTCGACTTACCAATGCAGTGTGGGAAGAAAGAAGTATTGGGACTGCATATCCAAGCAATTGATGTCGTGGACTCCTTCGTAGAACCTTGTAAGCGAAAAAGAAGTTGAAGTGTGCCTGTACAAAGAGCTAGCGTAACTTTTGTTACCTGCTTCTCGGAATTTTAGTTAGCCACTTACTGCAAAATTGTTCAATTACGTTGCTTGGCTTAATTTAGTTTGCTACTGATTACATAATGCCATAGCCTGTTAATCCTATTATAGACTGCGCCTATCTATGTGTTTGATACTTACTATAAGAATTACCTGTTTGCCTGAACTTAAATAGCTACTTAAGCACGTAGATAGCTCATCATATGTACTTCTAGGGTGCAGCAGAATTCACGTGTAATTTACGTTCTGATACCATGTTTGTGTAAATGGTTTGTTGTTATCACTTGTAGAACTAGTAATGTTTGCATGTTCATAGATAGACAACTGTCAGGTTTATATGAGGGATGCCGTCTTTTAAACTTATATATATGTGTTGGAATCATTTTGCTTACATCAAAGAAATTTACAAATGTCTATGTTGTTGGTAAACGCTACCGACTTGTTACTTTAATATGTTGCCAGGAACTTTTTAGTTTTATAAGTTCATGTGTAATTAGGTTGCCAAAACTAGTTAATTTTTCTAGTTTGATGTTAGTTTCTTATGGATCTTGCAACACTTTATTTATGATTTCTAACATTCGTGTTTGAAGGATCCAGCTAAAACTCCATTGGCACAACAGGTATGTTTTCAGAAACTTCCTTGTTTACCTGCTCAATTTTTCAGGATCCGAACGAAATACCAATGCCACAAGAGGTTCCGTTTGCAAAACATGTTTGTTTAACTGCATTGCTACTACAGCTGGTTGCTCTAATCATGTTACTGGCTACTCAACTTTTCAGGATCTAAGAGAAACTCCAATGCCACAACAGGCACCTTTTGCAAAACTTGCTTGTTTAACTGCTTTGCTGCAACAACCAGTTACAATGATGTTAATGACTACTTTTTAGCATTCAATTGAAACTCTTTAATTCCTTGTTTGTTTAATTAGTTTGATGTTATAACTCTGAGTTGAGATGTTTTGCTAATTTCAACTTTTCGAAATCCAATCGGAACTTTAATGGCAAAACATGTTAGCCCAAGATCAAAGAGTGAGGTCCCCAAGGAAGTTGTGTCATCCCACAATAGTGCCGGCTCTAGAGGCTAAACTATTGGTAGAGAGAGATTCTGCTTCTACACTTAGAGATGAAGTTGACATGTTGAGGAAGAAAGCAGCACAATCACAAGTAGTACTCAAGACAACCATTAAATATTTGGTGGATTTCAAAACGAAGCAAGCTGAGACTGACTGCATTATTAAGGTCCTAAAGGATAAAAGGAAATTAAATCCCCACTTGGTAAATCATAGGTGAAATTTTCTCTCCATCGTTGAATTACCTTTGGGTTGTTTGTTCATGTAATCGATCAAACCATTTGTTTTAGAGATCATGTAATTATTGTTTTTTGGTTTGTAATTTTTTTGGCACAAGTCTGTATTAATTGATACGATTCTGAGACATTTTATTTTGATTGCTGTGCTAGACCTACAAATATGCCAATCGGGCTCAATATGTATTCAACAATAATAGTTGTATAGATGGACCTTAAGTAGCACGGATCTGAAAGGTCTAAGATGATGTACTAGCTTCGCTAAAGAAAGGATGTTCTTCTAGCAAAAAAAGTACAACAGTCTGGCTTATGTATGTTAGTTGATATTATTGATCCATATACTCTATAAGTGTTTATATGTCTGTTAGTTTTGTACATTATTGGTTGATTAACTCAATATTTGAATCTTGATACATCGCTTGTGTACATATCTAAATGGGATTACACAATGCTGCGTGTGACACTTGAGTTGGACATAAAGTGGTTTCAAATATTCAAATTCACCTTAAACTGGATTCTAGCTTCTGAATTCGAGTATCGGCATTTGTAAATCATATTCATATATGAAAATGGAATACATCTTTGTCGTGTTTTTGAAGATATATAAAAACACATAGAATGATTTATAAAGATTCATATATGAATACAAAATGGATTTGAATTTAGTTGCCAGGGCAAACGTGGATGCTTATTGTCCCAAAATTCGAAAGAAGCGGCAAAATGTCCACTCCCACGTTGGCTGCCCGAAGCCAAGTGTTCGGGAGATGGAAATTACTGTCTACCCCTTACATGGACAATCCATCAACCCGATTTCCACTGCTCTCAATAGGGGTAGGTTAGTAACTTCAATTAGACGTGACACGACCGCCTCAGAACCCATTCTGACACGGTGGGCACCAAACATGGGCGGCAAAACACATTTGATTCAAGCTTGTCCAAAAGACCTCTGTATCTCCCTTCATTTGCCCATTCATACACGGTGGGTGGCAAAACAAAGTCGACTCGGCCGAAATCGATGTAGGCAAATATTTTCAATAGGGGCAGGTTTGTAACTTCACTCAGACGTGACACAACCGCCCTACCAGTCAGCCCTGTCCATACATCACGGGCGCCAACTGCGGGCCCCAAAACACCCTCTCCTTGCACGATATCGCTTTGGAAAAATATTGGCGAGATGCAAGATTACCGTCCTATCCCCAACCGACGAGACGTCCAAATTTTAAATGGGGGCTAAGTTCGTAACTTTCCCATATTTCAGATAGGCGTGTCCCAAAAACATGGTTTCTCGTACCTCTCCCTCCATTTTCCCATTCATACATCATCTGCCACCCCATCCATCGCCGCCGTCCTCCACCCCATCCATCGCCACCGTCCTCCACCATGCCGGAGCGCCTACCAAGACCGCGTCGTCCACTACTAGAGATGGACGTTTCTCATCCACGGCGACAGACCAGAAGCCTTGCATCATGTCCTTTCGCTTCTTCGGCTCCATCATACTCTTTGCCGGGGCCACTGACATGACCTTCTCGTCCATCGCAACGGGACTTATCCCCCGATGCACCCGTCTACCGTCGCAGATCTGCTTCAACGCCACCGACAGCCATCCCACTCCCGATGCCTACACAGAGCCGCAAGAGAGGTGGTACTGTACTTTTTGAGCTCAACAAGAAAATAGATAGTAACTTGGTCACTGTACTTTCTTTTCAGCTCTTGGAATTTAGTTCTTAGTTCGAAGTAAACAATGGATGCTAAATAAAATTTTTGTGGTTTACAACTTTAAATCTGCCATGGCACAGTCATATTAGCGTTTAATTGAACATGCTTAGGGTTTAATTGATCATGTTGGTTTCTTTAATAGAAATCAGAGGGGAAACCCTCTTTTGCTCAAAAAAATGCTGAGGGTTTCCCCCTTTTAGGATCACTATACGATCAGCATACGTGCTTTGTGTCATAATAGCACTGCTCCACCCGTCAAGCTAAACAAGCTTAGTTGCTCAAATACGAATTTGATATTATTCAAATAGAGTCGTTTAATTGGTCAGCTAAAAATTCCTAATTTAGTTTCGAAAATGCATGTACGCCGCTCCGGTGTGTATCTCTACAGGGTGCCCATGGTGGGCCGCGGCCCACCCTGGGATTTTGTGTCCGCCCAGGCCCCAATTCCCCTCTATTCTACTGCAATTCCGATCTCTACTTGTCCCCAGCCACCTGCCTCGCTGGCGACTTGCCATCCCCGGACGGCATGACTCTAGGAGGAGACACCGGACTAACAGGAGGTCAGGAGCCGCTCACCCAACAGCATCACCGCTGCCCGGGCACGCCACCATGCCTACCTTCCCAGTACATTCAGGGCTCAGGCATGCAACACCCACTAAGCCAACCCGATTTATCCTGAGATACGTCCTCAACCCTTTGCAGCCACTCCTCATCAGCCATTTTCTAATTGATTCATTACTCATTAGGCAGGACTGTCATTACGGTTTGTTGTGTACTGAGTGCTACCTACACTTAATGTTTCAGATGTGTTTTAGTAATCTTTAGTACCTGTGAAGTTCACAGGGTTTCAAAATTTTTTCCCTAGGAACAGACACTAGTCATTTTGGATTGTTGGTCATAGTGACATTGACCCAAATTACTACTTCAGGCCAGGTTTTTTGACAATTTTACTTATCTTTCTTACTCATTCGATATGATATCCAATTATTCACGTTGATTTGTTGCAAACAATAAGTGCTAGACCAACTTCTTGATTCAGAATTTGGATGGTCTCTTACTGCAGTTACAATTATACATACTTGTCCTAGTAAGCTCACAAGTAATGATAATTTCACTACATCTATGCTTGCCTTGTCATATTTCTTGTCAATATTCTTTCAGGGTGGACCACCCTGTTTCAAAATACTAGAACCACAGACATGAGTGAATAGTATTTCTCTGTGTGATCTCTTCCATCATGTGTGGGCAACGAACACTGCATCATATAGAAAGAAAGTGTCATTTCCACCATTTACATAGACTACGATCTTTTACATGGAATACAATCTGCCTACTTGCTTTGTGTCGAACTACCAGCACTCCACCCTTGAAGCTAACATTATGCCACTCATAATTCCTTAGTTTATTTGTTCAAATACAAATTTGATATGATTCTAATGTTCCTACTTCAGTTTTGAAATGTGGGTCTGCCTGTTATCGAGACATCAGAAGTTTGTATTTCTCTGTGTGGTATGGTCAGCATGGTTGGGGGTGAACTTTGCATATGCAGGGGTTTATAGGGAGACACTCTTCGAGTTGAATCCGCAATGCACTCCATAGATAATCTGACTACTTTTTATGTTTTCATGAATCTCAGATAGTGAACAACATCATAATTATTATGAGCTTGCGTGCATGAAAGAATAAAGAAGAACAATGCCACGGCTGTCAAACTTGGCATTAAGGGACTAAAATAAAGTCTGGATGCAATGCAATGCAAACGCTCTCCACCTATAGATTCATGCTTAGAATATGATCCTAATAGTGATTCTGAGCTAGTGGGAGACCTAAGTCAATGTAGCTCCCTAGTGGAGGAGTCAGAGGTTGATGCCCTATCGTATTCACCCATCAAGGTGCTTGCTCTAACTTTCCAAGGTTATATTGGTCACACATATCTTGCAATTGATGCTTTGCATTACTTCTACTTTGTTGCATTGCCATTAGCTCAGTTTACACATCATGTATGTGAATTTTCCCTGCCTATCCATTTTCATTACATATTCCATCTATCATCATACCATATTTATCCATTCAAATGATGTTCTTGTGTATCAAACGTTCAAAAGGAAGAGGGCAATTGCTGATCACGGAGGACCATGAGCAAAGTATTTGGAAAAGGTAGTGACACCTGATAAATCAAATAGCCCATTAGGTGTAGTTGCACTATCACCTGACCCACAAAACACGGCCCAACTCTAGCAGACCCTAGCCCTACTATAGTGGTCATCTCTGATGCCCCAACTCAGCAGACCCCAACTGCAGCAAACAGAATGATGATGCCGTTTGACATAGCACCAGCTCTACGATGCAAAATACCCATTCCAGCAAAGAGTACACCAAATCCAGTTGCCAAATCCATTTTTGAACGAGAGAGAGCCCCAATTGTTGCAAATAGGACCCCTGTTCTATTTCTTCCCAGTTTAGAAGACGAAGATTATATTGTTGTCAGGAACTTTGTGCGCATATTTCCTTCATGGAAAGAATATACCGCAGACACAGAACAATTTCCGGTCTTCCTCCACAACTTACACGTAAGTAATGTACTAATGTTATTCATTGTAATTACTGCATATGTTTCTGCTGACAGAAGACATAAGATTTCATTCTTTTAAATAGGCGAGGACCAAACTGGATTGTCAAGACGAGCAAGGGCAGGTTGTGCTTTTCAAGAACTCGTTGATGAAGTATCGTTCCTACCTAAGGCAAGTGCACTTCGATGGCAAGCCTCTAAACAAAATTTCTATAAAGTCTCCGTGCTACATTTATCAGACAGTAACTAGAATAATCTTGTTACACATTGGTCTCATCTACAATGTAAGGTACTGTCTATGATATCACATCACAATTTGAACTACATTTATGCATGTGCCTTAACATCTCATTGTACGAAAACTGTTTGCACAAGAACATTCATTTTCAAGGGACCACAGAATCTCGCAACTATACTGCACACTGCATTGCTCTTGTGAGTACCTCTTGCCCTATATGAGCATACTTACTTTCATAGATGGTTGATTATGTAGCATCTGCACATGTTAGCCTCATTATCGTCCATTTGGTGGACATTCACTACAAGAAATATGTCAACTTGTGATCCTCACTATTGGCCGCTGAAAGGTCATTGTTTTTCATTTGGGACCTTTTTTGACCAAAAACAGAAGGTTAAAAGCTGGCAGTCGTAAATTGAAATTAACGACCTTCTGTAAAAGGTCGTTGGTTCCACGACCAATTTTTTGGTCACTAGCAGTCTCCCCAGGCCACGTAGGATCCAGCGTGGCAAGCTGACATGGATAAGAAACAGCCCGGTCCAACTCGGTGTTTATATGGGCCAAGCCCATTAATTCAGCCCATTTAATGTAATTTTCCCTTGTGCTTCGATTAGCTACATGGGCCTGGCCTAACAATTCAGCCTTTTATTTTCTTAGGATACAGCCTTTTAACCTCAATTTCTTTCTTTTTTGCAATCCATTTGTAAAGCCTTTTTATGGCCCAATTCTAGCCCAATTCTTTTTTGGGTCTCAGCCATTTGACAATACAGTTACTTTTCAGGACTTGGCCATTTTCATTAAGCTGGCCCAACTTGCCAACTTTCTACTTCTCACGTTTTCACAGTACACAAAAAACACATATTTCAAATAGATCAGAACTAAATTCTTGAAATGATAGGCAAAATTAGCCTATTACAGTCTTTACATAGTATTCATAGAAACAGATATGCTGACTACTACGACAATCTGCATTAGACAAGAAACCACTTTATGCTACAGCACCATCATCAGCATTAAAACAAAATAGGCCGCCCCATGCCATGGCACACCATCTTACTCGATCCAGCCTCAAGGAACTAGCAGCATGGCTTGCTCCCTTGGCCCAGCTCCTTGTTGTGGAGGATGGCCGAGAGTTGGATGCGGAACTCCCTGCACATGACATATTGTATCAATGCTTGCAGCAACAAAAGGAACTCACATACCATAGGACTGGTGCAATAGTGTATCAACAAAAGGAGGCATTACAAAATTCTCAAAGAATGTTGCCAAAGGGATTAACCTCGCAGAAACACACAAACCTGAATAAACACCACCATCCATTCAACCAACGGGATATAACAAATACCAAGTCAGGCAGCACACACAGATAACTATGTTTGTGCAAATCAGATCTTCTGCATAGAACAGTACATCCTATTCAAAAGAATATATATACCTCAAGCTATGTAACTACAGAAATAAGAGGAAATGAATGCAATTCTATATAGACAAAAACACATGTAGCAATGTTAAGCAAACTTCAGTATTTGGTGGGACAATGAAAGAGAAGTTCAGTTGAAGAATTTAGGTTGCCATTCAGTTGAAAAATCACTATGCTGCAACTGTCATTTGAAACTATTGTGGATTTGTTTTGATACAGAAGATAGAAGTGGTAAAATATGTTTGCTACAACTATGTCATGGATTTGTTTTAATCACAGAAGATATAATTGGAAAAATTATCTCCTACTAGCATGTAGCAACTAAGATTTAAGCAGGTATGACATTTCATATGTTACTAGTCCACAAAGACATGAAAGAGATATTCTAGAGGTGAAGTAAATGGGGCACATTTTGAGCCTGAATTGGGATACAGATCGGGCACTAGAACAGTTCCCACAATATTGACACCATCTTGATGAGACCCCTCTCCATCAGGTCCTTGCTGGCCTTGCTGAGCCAGAGACCTGCTGATCTGCAGGTAGTAGGTAGACACAGGGTGAGCAAGACCTTCAACACCATATATAAATCAAACAACACAGATGAGGATACACTAATACACTATGCATACTTGAAAATGCTAGAAGAGTTAAAATTATTAAACTAAGAGCAGTCACAGCAACACATCATACTTGAAAATGCCAGATTTAGCATACCTCTATTCCTACGTAGTACTACACATAGGTTAACAACTAGCAGAGCAACAGAGCATGCCAAGACTGCAATTGGCCGACTAATTGCTTAAGGTCACAGTGCCAAGAATACCGCTACATCTACAAGTACAACAAAAGAAGACTCCTGAGTCTTCACATACAGCATGCCAATGCCACAGAACCACACACATCGCTCTATAGCACTACCTAAACAGGTACTGGTTTGTTATACTTGTAGTGTTGTGGGACTGCCGGGAAAGGCTTGAAGGTCAACAAGAGCCCAAGTACTGGTTCCTCTGATGATGCGCCGCAGTACTAGTACTAGTTCCTCTAGTTTACCGCGACTAATAGCCATGGATGAGCCTCTAACAGTAGCCCCCGGTTGCAACTCGGAGAGGGATCACAAAATCTCCAAACATCACTAGAATTACACATATCGTTTCATCCCAAAAAAATAACCGAGGACTCAGCTATGACCATAAAATGCGTATTATCACAGCAGGGTCTACAGAGTAATTGTTAATCTTAGCAACAAGTCATAGGAAGTCCAGCGGCATCCCCAGCGGCCCGTCCACTGTCGCCAGACTGCCGGGGGGCGCGACGCGGGGCCGCCGCACAGTTGTTGTGAATCTACCGAGTCTACGATCGCTTGAAAACTAGGGACAGTCGCTACGACGAATCACAGGTGCCAAGATCAGGGGGAGGATACTCACCATGGCCGTGAAAGCGGGGGAGGAGGCCAGACTCCTCATCTGTGGGCACCCTCGCTTCCATGACCCATCTCCCTGCCTTTTAGAGCTGCAGACACCGCGTGGTCGCACACGACCGTGTGGATCCGGACGAACAGAGCCATGGACACAGATGGGACTCGGATGCGCGGCGGAGGTGGTTGCCGAGGCGGGCGCGGAGACGGGGTGGGATCACCAGGATTTGTGGCGTGGTGGAGGAGGTCGTGAGGAGGGCAGGAGGAGAGGGTGAGGGAAGAAGGGTGCCGCCGCTGGGGACGGGAAGCTAGGGTTTGAGATGGGTGGCGGTGGCGATCGGGATCGGAGAGAGATAGAGGGAGGCGGCGGTCAGAAGGAATGGCCTCGCCTGGACTAGCGGATATGGGGATGAAGGCGAGGGGAGGGGATGGCAGAGAAGAGGTCGGCGGTGGTGGATGGGTGGCAAAGGTGGGGGAAAGGGAGGGGAGGGGACGGTGAAGACCGACAGCGAGGGGAGAGGGAGGTGGGTGGCGGATCTGGATCGGGAGTGGAGGCGGCTACAAGCGCTAGGGTTGAGAGTGGGGTTTGCTGCGCGCGATAGAGAGAGAGATAGTGGAGGGCTAGGATGGACGGACGGGTGTATGGATGGATTGATGTTTTCCATGTCATCAATCCAGGCCACACCTGATTTCACCAATCAAAGTTAAGCTTATATAATTTTGTTTTTTCATTTGTTTCTCTTATAGTTTTTACCCTCTTATTCTGGATAAACATTTAACAAATTAACCTCTTATAGTTTATTCAAATAAATCAATATTTTGCACATGTGTGTATGTAGGGATGACATACAATGTTGATTTGGGGGGTTTTAATTTTCTTTGAGAAAAAGAATCATTTTCCATTTTTGCACATGTGTGTATGTAGGGATGAAAAAAAATTGATTTGGGGGGTTTTATTTTCTTTGCGAACAAGGGTGCATCTTGGAATTCCAAACAATGGTGCCTAAGGGAGTTTTCATTTTCTTTTGATGGAAAATTCATTTTCCATTTTCTGAGTGCCCGAAATGAGTTTTTTTTGTGAAGGACCTACCATATATTTGTTGCAAAATTAGACCAATTCAATTTTCTAAAATACTAGGCCATATTTAATGCACAATTGACAAAATGGTTGGGTGTCAAAAGCTTTGATCCATTTCTGGTAAAAAGGACAAATTTCCGCCCATTCAGTAGGAAGCGGGTTAAATTTGAACTATAGCTGCCTCATAGTTTGCTATTTATTTTTTCCAAAAATCATTTCTAGGTACATAAGTATCTGTTTAATCAGAGAAACATCAAATTTTTTCCAAGATTCAACCACTAGCTAGGAACGGTCAAGCCCGCCGTTTTGACCGCATTTTTGAACTGGCTTAAAAAATGCAAAAAAATCAGAAAATTGCAACTCCTTCGCATTGTGTCATCATATGTGACCAAGTTTCCAGGAAAAATAATAAACTTGTAATACGACAACTATTTTAAAAAAGTGTTCTCAGAAATGAGCTATCATGCGTGAAGATTCATGGCTTTCAAGCCAAATGATCAATCTTATGGCCACATTCATGGCACAGTTTCTTCAAATGATCTCATATTGTGCATAAGGGTGCATCTTGGAATTCCAAGCAATGTTGCCTAAGGGAGTTTTTATTTTCTTTGCACGGAAAATTCATTTTTCATTTTCCGAGTGCCCAAATTGAGTTCTTTTTGTGAAGGACCTACCAAATAATTGTTGTAAAAATGGAACAAATCAATTTTATAAAATACTAGGCCATATTTAATGCACAATTGACCAAATGGTTGGGTGTCAAAAGTTTTGATCCACCTCTGGTGAAAAAGACAAATTTCCGCCGTTCTAGCTGGAAGCGGGTCAAATTTGAACTGCGGGTGCCTCATAGTTTGCTCTATATTTTTTTTTCCAAAAATCATTTTTAGGTACATAAGTATCTATTTAATCAGAGAAACATCAAAAGTTTTGCAAGATTCAACAACTAGCTAGGAACGGTCAAGCCCGCCATTTTGACCGCATTTTGGAACGGGCATAAAAAATTCAAAAAAATCAAAAAATTAGGAAACCTTCGCATTATGTCATTATATGTGACCAAGTTTCCAGGAAAAATAATAAACTTGTAATACGACAATTATTTTAAAAAAAGTGTTCTCAAAAATGAGCTATCACACGTGAAGATTCATGGCTTCCAAGCCAAATGATCAATCTTATGGCCACATTCATGGCACAGTTGGTTCAAATGATCTCATATTGTGCACAAGGGTGCATCTTGGAATTCCAAACAATGTTGCCTAAGGGAGTTTTCATTTTCTTTGCAGGGAAAATTCATTTTCCATTTTTCGAGTGCCCGAAATGAGTTTTTTTTGTGAAGGACCTACCATATATTTGTTGCAAAATTGGACCAATTCAATTATCTAAAATACTAGGCCATATTTAATGCACAATTGACCAAACGGTTGGGTGTCAAAAGTTTTGATTCACCTCTGGTGAAAAAGACAAATTTCCGCCGTTTTAGCTGGAAGTGGGTCAAATTTGAACTATGGCTGCCTCATAGTTTGCTCTATATTTTTTCCAAAAATCATTTCTAGGTACATAAGTATCTATTTAATCAGAGCAACATGAAAAGTTTTGCAAGATTCAACCACTAGCTAGGAACGGTCAAGCCCGCCGTTTTGACCGCATTTTGAAACGAGCATAAAAATGAAAAAAAATGAAAAAATTGGGAAACCTTCGCATTGTGTCATTATATGTGACCAAGTTTCCATAAAAAATAATAAACTTGTAGTACGACAATTATTTTAAAAAATGTGTTCTCAAAAATGAGCTATCACGCATGAAGATTCATGGCTCTCAAGCCAAATGATCAATCTTATGGCCACATTCATGGCATAGTTTGTTCAAATGATCTCATATTGTGCACAAAGGTGCATCTTGGAATTCAAAACAATGTTGGCTAAGGGAGTTTTCATTTTCTTTGCACGGAAAATTCATTTTCCATTTTTCGAGTGCCCGAAATGAGTTTTTTTTGAAGGACCTACCATATATTTGTTGAAAAATTGGACCAAATCAAATTTCTAAAATACTAGGCCATATTTAATGCAATTGACAAAATGGTTGGGTGCCAAAAGTTTTGATCCACCTCTGGTAAAAAAGACAAATTTCCGCCGATTCAGGAGGAAGCGGGTCAAATTTGAACTGCAGCTACCTTATTGTTTGCTCTCTTTTTTCAAATATCATTTCTAGTTACATAAGTATCTATTTAATCATAAATACATTGTTTGGTGGCGATACGTCGAGGTTTGGATGTGGCCCAGGGCCCCAACTCCAAAGCGCATAAACTCGCATGCCCGCCGCGTGGTCACCACGTGACTTGGCGTTGACATGTGTTCTGGGAGGCCTAGGCATGTCTAGTGGGTTGGGCACTCCCCAGGTAGGTTCTAGGAAGAAAATTACAACAGAAGAATCTCACAAGGAGACTGACCTATGCTCAAAGCTGAATTAGCAGCCAAGTGTTTGATTAGCGGTACGGGAAATACACATGGCCAATGGGCATGAGTTTTGGCTGAGGATGATCATCTACTAAGGAGAATGTCTTCACAAATTTTTTATCTCAAAAGGAGGATCCTAGGTGGTACTTGCTTTGCAAATTACCACGCTGGACAAAAATATGAATGTTGAAGCTGGGCTCAAAATAATGAATGGATTGAGCTGAAATTTGGTGGAGGATGGTTATTTGGGCATAGGAAAGCATTGTAGAAAATTGATACCATTTGGACATGCCAAAGTAGTACTTCCTTCACAATGCTCTTATATGGATAGCAACTTGGGAAAACTAGTGAGAGAGATTGGATGAGTGAAATGAGCTCAAAATTGGTGTAGGTAAGTTACATAGGTATGGTCATGCGCTGGTAAATCTTCAGATTATTTGGGTAAGCCTGGCTAGTACTTACTTCACAAAGCTTCTCTCAGGGTAGAACCTTTGGAAATTCCCTGAGAAAGATTTACTAGGAAAATTGAGCTGAATATTATCATGTGGCAATGATTTGGGTATGGAAGAGTGCCCAAAAAGTTTGAGGGTAATAGGAGGGGTCTAGATAACACTTGCTTTGCAACGTGCCAATCTGGCCAGAAATTATAAATTTAACCTGGGCTCACATAGATGATTTGACTGAGCTGCAATTTGGAGGAGGGTGATAATTTGGGCATATGAAGGAACTGTATAAATTTCATGTCATTTGGATATATAAAAAAAGTACTTCCTTCACAATGCTTCTAGGTGGACAAAAATTTTGGAAATTTGCCGAGGAAGATTTGCTAGGCAAATGGAGCTGAATTTTGTCATGCGGTAATGATTTGGATAGGAAAGAGTGCCCAAAAATTCCGAGGGCAATCAAGAATATATAAATAGCACTTCCTTCATAAAGTGTTGTTGTGAACAGAATAGGAAAATGAATATTGTTGAATTAGTTTTGAACTAGGCAAGGAAGGATTTTTACATATTTGACGAAGATATGACCCAAAGAATTTATGAGATTTTTTGGGGATTTTGGGAATGACAGAAATATAGGTTGCCTCAAAACCTAGGGCAAAAATTGACACATGGACATCACACATATGCAAAACTGATGAGGTGGCTCCAAGTCATACCAATCCACCACAATTTACAAGATTATGACCATCTATATTGATCATGATCAGCTAGAAATAAGGCAGCGGACTAGTGTTGTCTGCTTTATGACCATTTCGTGTAAGGAAATTACGACCCTTCTGACCAAAATGGTCGCAATGGTTTAGGGTTTGGAGCCCCCCGAACAGCTTTTGACCAACTAGTCTCAAATGGTCATTGATCTATGACCAATTCTTCCAGGGTCACTTACACAAGGTCACTAGTTGACATATTTCTTGTAGTGATTATAAGATCCGTATGGACTCTTACATTAATTTGGAATCAACCCAATGCTTTTAAAGAGGTTTAGCTCTGTAGTCCTGTTGGAAGGACTGAACATCGTCTATCACTGTACTTACATTAACAGATACTCGCTCCGTCCCATAATATAAGAACGTTTTGTATAATACACCAGTGTTCAAAACACTCTTATATTATGGGAAGAGGGATTGGTTCATTGTGTAGCATTCTACATCTTATCTCCCTCGCCCACCATTTACTAAACATATCAGATCTATATTTAATCTTACCAAAAAGTTGAAGACACAGACAATGCTAGTGCAGAAGTGTAGCCCATTGCTCTCGTCAGTACATTTTGTCCTGTAACGCTTGTACTTCCAGGGATTGGTAGTTGATTATGTGGCATCAATCTGCATCTTATCTTCATTATCCTCTATCCCTTCTAGTATTATCATATCTATAATTACTCTACAAAATGTAGAGTACACGCAATGCTTATGAAGAAGATTCTGTGCTGAAATTCTTGAGTTATCCTTCCCTTGACATGGAGATGGGCATTATAAAGCCGGTGTTAACTATTAATGTAAGTCAGTCCTTCTAAAGCCTTTATCCTCAACTGCTGTTTAATTTTCTCATACTGCCTATCGTTAACAGCTGTTTAGTTTGCTGTTTCTATCAAAATGCATGTCCGCAACAACCATAAGTTCCAAGTTTTACTTGTAAAACCAAATTCCTTATTCATACCATGCACATTACTCAATACTCCCTATATGCATGCTTGTTTTTTGGATCTATAATCCAGCGTGTGGTGAAGCAGCCCATGTTTGCACCTTGTCATCTCCTGTTTTATCTTACTGATGTGGTTGATGATATGAACAACACGCCATGCACATTAACCAAAATAGATACAATGATTGTCTTTGCCCTTCATGTATGCTTGTTATGCTGACATGGTATTCCAGTAGTGTGGTGAAGCTCCCCGCATTATGAACAATGCCAAATTATGCTATGTGAACTTACTCTTTATTTTCTAATTTAAAATTGGATGGAATTGACAGCACGGTTATCTTCTTTGTTTATACACTTGCAAAACCTGTCATCTCTCTGCTTGTTTCAGGGTGATATGCCTGATGGCATGCACCAGTCTGCTGAACTGTAGCAACCTGGATTTTGGCCCTTTTTTCTTTTGATTTATTTGGTTTTTGCTCTGTTTTTCTTTTTGGAGTGGTTCTGTGGCCTTGTTACCTGGGAAATCAGCTTCATTTCCTCTCCCAAGTGGCTCATCATTCTCAAAACCTTGCCAAGATCATGTCACTCCAATGCTTGACCAAACCCTAAAATCTTTTTCCTCAGGAATATTCCTTTTCCTATTAAAGGAATAACCCTGTCTGTTCTAGGTTGTGATGCAACCCATATTTCTGTCCATCCAAAAATCCCCAAATAATTCTTATAAATTGTTTGGGTCATATCTTCCTCAAATATGGCAGAATATTTCATTGGCCATATTTCCATCATACTCAATAAATTCATTTCCTATTCTGTCCTAAATGACACTTTGTGAAGCAAGTGCTATTTCTGTTTGCCCATTTGCCCCCAAACTTTTTGGGCATGATATATAATCCAAATAATTGACCTATGCCAAAATTCACCTTCATTTTCCTAGCCAAACTTCCTCAGTGATTTTTCAAAGTTCCTGTCTGAGGGAAGCCTTTGTGAAGGAAGTGTTATCTAGGATTATCCAAATGAGTTGAAATTTCGCATGCCTATTTTTGTGCTCATATTATATCACTCCTACAAATTTCAGCTCCATCCCTTGAACTATGTGAGCACAACATCAAATCTTTGATTCTGTCAATATTTTTAGGTTGTGAAGCAAGTATATTTTATATTGCTTCATTTTGCCTGAAAATTTACCAGAGAATTGTCCTACCCAAATAACTTCTCTCCGCCGAATTTGGCATCAATTATTAAAGCCAATATGTCTCTAGAATTTTTGCAATATTCTGGTCAGTGAAGATAGTTGTGAAGGAAGTACCATTTTGGTGAATCCAATTGGTATGAAATTTTTACAGATTCTTACTATGACCAAATCATACTGCCTTGCCAAATTTGAGCTCAACTTGATGGACCATGTGAGTGCATCATCCAAATCCCAATTCCGGACCATATTTGGCAGTTGCAAAGCAACTATATTAAACCTTAGTCTTAATCTTTTCAAAGTTACCAGGGTGAAAGTATTTCTTACCCTAAACCTCATAGACAACTCCATTTGACCCAATCAAATCTCTGTGGATCAGCAGTGCTCAGTCAAATTTACTGCAGTAAACTTCAGATGGTGATTACCATTTAACCAAAGCATATTTTAGTGATCTACCACCTCAGTTGCAACCTCCACTAGATGAACCACACGCTAGACAACATGGTCAAGCCCCTCTCCCCCACTACATGCCAGTGCGCGCGGTGACCGCGTTAATGTCAAGCCTGTGCACGCACCATGTGTGTAGTGGCCGCGTCCAGGGCGTCTTCTTGCTCGGGCCCCTCCTCTGCTCGGCGTCTCAGCGAGCACGACCGTGTCCCCTAGCTTCCTCTCGTCGTCGCCATTCTCCTGGACCCCTCTCCCCCTCCGTCCGCTTTCTCACCGACGCAAGCCGCCGCGTGCCCATGGACGAGTAGTGGCGGTTTTGTCTAGGAGCTCGCCGTCTTCTTCGTCCCTGCGCTCCCTTGGCCGCATCTTCCCCGTGAACTCTCCCTCCTGTTCCCTCTCGTCGCCGGCCTCCGAGCTCATGCGCGCGCACACGCGTCCGCAGCGCCGGCCACATGTCCGCGGCGACGATAGCTCGACCTCCCTCCCCCACCTATTGATAGACCCTCCCCGCGGCCTCCGAGCACACCATCAGCCCTCCCTCACTCCCAGAGACCTGACTAGCCAGCCCCTCGAGCTCTAGGAGCTCTCCTGCCCCTCCCATGGCCGAAGCCTCGCCGACAGCCTCTGCTCGAACCCACGCTAGCCGAGCTCTCTTTCCCCGTCCTACCACCTCTAGTAGCCTCCCCAAGTCCCCTGGAGCCGCCCCAATGCTTCTCCTCCTCCTCTGGTGGCCATTGGCCGCGAACATCGTTGGTGCCCGTCGCCACTATCTGCCATGTCCTCGCTCCCTCTCGCCTCGGTACTCCCTGGAGCCCGTGCTCTCCACATGCGGGTGCGACCTCTCCTGCTGAGCTTGCACATAGGTCAAGCGAGGCGGGGGATGGCCGAAGCCGGCCGGACGAGCCCCCGCGCCGGCGACCTCCCTCTGTTCTTCGCCCGCGTCGGGGGGGAGAAGAGGAGGAGCGGGAGTAAGGAGTTGACCGAGAGCATGGACCCCGCGGCCCCACCAGTCAGTGACTCGGGGGGTTGACCCTGCTGATGCTTACGTGGAAAGTGGAGACGTATTCGGGCGTGTGTGTTTTCATCTGCAGAAAGCGTATCACATGAAGTGCGCTTCCTCTTTGGGTAAGCGTATTTCGTTTGTTCTTCGAGCGCAAATGCGCTTTCCTCTCGGGAAAGCGTATTTTATGAAATTTGCTTCTGCCTTATCCACTCAGGGGGTTGTTGTGATGATATTTTTGCAGATTAGTCCCTGAACTTCCTCACCTCACAAGTTTTTACTCGTAACTCCAAAGCCCACTTCTTCGTTTTGTCGATCCCATTCCAATGGAATCATTTTCACCATGTTTTGACATTCTAAAAATGACAATTTTTCCCTTGCACTTAATCAGCCCCTCCGGGAGAGAATGTTTTTCGGCGATTCTTTCCGCGAGCTTCTCACACTTCTTCCCGGTGATTTCTTCCACCCCAGGAAAGCCACACCCTCCATTTGCATGATTGCAATGTAGTGACATGGTTTATTTATTTAAACTAGTTTAAAATATTGCATTAGCTATGCATGATTTGTTCATGGCATTTCTCAGAGTATGGTTTTGATCTAGATGTTGCCATGATATTGCTTGGAGTTCTAGGACTTATGTTTTGATGATTATGTGGATGACATGTGCCTTTGGATTCTTAGTGGCTATTATGATGAGAGTATCTGGTATTATCTTAAAGCATTACTTTGGATATCATGTGCCTTTGGATTCTTAGTGGCTAGTATGATTATTTTCAAGAGAGTATCTGGTATTATTTTGGAGTATTACTTTGGACATGTGCCTTTGGGTTCTTAGTGGCTATTATGATTATTTCATGATGGTAGCTGGTATTATCTTGGAGTATTACTTTGGATATCATGTTGCCTCTGGATTATTAGTGGCTAGTGTTAGTTTCATCATGATGCTAGATGATATTATGTTTTGGAGTATGATGTTGGAGATGATGCTTGCTGTGGATCATAGTTGGATAGTTAGTTCTTGATATTTGATTAGTAGCCTTATCATTCTTGGATTCATCATAGTAGTGTTATGTTGTCCTCTGAGTATTTTGGAGAGGCGATATTCAGCTTTGGATTATTTGTTGGATATTGCTATGATTTGGATTATAGGTAGATAGATGATATTGGAGTATCAGTTATTACTATTATATTTTGGGGATAAATTCCGTCATTAAGTTGGTGAGGTGCCACCGAACCGGGATTTCTCTAGTGCAACCACATTTTCCTTTATGGGAAGGACCTAATGCGGTCTATTGTCATGCCTCTCGCCGGTGCCTCCAACGAGGGAAGGTTATGGGCGTGCGGTACCCTGGCCCAGTAAGCAGACATAACCTTGTGTGCCTGTTGTTGTTGTTATGTGCACGTGTCCCCGTTTGGGACGGTTTATTTTTTTGTCCACGACGGTGGTCGTTGTGTCTTTGGTAGACACGGGGCCACCCAGGACTAGCCCAGTGGGGAGTGAGTCGGAGTGGCCGGCAGAGTGTCATGGCAGTATATTGGTTTTGTCCGAACACCGTTAGTCCACCCCGAATGGGAGTGCGAGGCCATGGGTTCCGTGGTGTGGGTACAGTGCGCTACCTATGCAGAGTGTATTTAAATCTATTGATAGCCGTGTCCTCGGTCATGGGCATGGGTTCGTACAAGGTCACACCGTTCGATCAACACTCACATGACGGAATGACTTATAGGTGATTTATATGTTGATATTTTGACCAGTACAGATTGGTAGGATGTTGATGATGTGGGAGACCAAGTGTTGGTCATGGTAGTGATCGCCGGAAAGATCACCGTTTGAGACCAAGTGTTGGTCGTGGTTGTGATCGCCGGAAAGATCACCGTTTGAGACCAAGTGTTGTTCATGGTAGTGATCGCCGGAAAGATCACTGTTTGGTTTTGATCACGAGGTGATCGAGATGGTATATTGCTTGGCCGGTTAGCCAAGAGAGATATGGTTATGGAGATCTGAGATGGTGATTAGTATTTTATCACTTTCATACCATGCTTAGTAGTTGTTTCATCATAATAGTTGTTAATTCAATTAACATGTTAAATGCTATGTTATTGTCTTGCCTTGATGTTTATGGTTGATGTGAGCTTGTAAGTACATTCAATGTACTGACCTGGCGTGTCATGCTAGATTGCAGGTGATGCCATGATTGCTTGATTTCTTGTCGATGGTTGTCGTGTGTGCGAGCTAGATCGTGTCCCAGCCAGAGTCCCGGTGGAGTGGAGTTCACCACCTTCGTCGTTGTTCCGCTGCTAGAAGTATTCCGCTGCTATGAGTTGTTTCGCTGCTAGCATAGAGCAAGTGTAGTATCGCAGGCGTAGTGTCGCCGTGCTGATGTGCTTCGTTGTAACATCAGACCCTTGTATTATTATTCTTGTAATAAGAGCTGATTTGTTCTATGTCAAGCAGTGTCGTATTCCAGAGACTTCTCCTCGATCTCTGGGCTGGAATACGGGGCGTTCCGGTTTCTCTGAGCCGGGGTGCCACAGGCTTGGTATCAGAGCAGGTCTGGCTGTAGGACGCCCTAGTCAGTGCGAGCGGTAGAAACTGGTAGAAATCGGTAGTATAGAGTTTGGCTTGTTTATTGCATTTGGTTGTTGCATTTGTTTGTTGCACAGCATGCATATACCCTTATTATTTGCTGCTAATGATTTATCTGGTGAGTGTAGCTGGTATCAGCTCGGATCCACTACAGCTCAGCCTTTGCATTTCTCCAGTTTTCTTTTCTTGCCCGTTCTTCGGTGTTTGGCGTCATTTCTATCCCAGCGGAGTGATGCCAAGTGATCTCGCCACTGTTTGCAAAAATGGTGCTATGGTATCGCGCCGAATTCCTTCCTTTAGCCCCATTTCGTTTTGGTGATAGACATGCTTCTATCCCAGATTGTCCTTTTTATATTGTCGTATTGGCAACCCTTAATGGTCTTAGTCATCAAGAAAGGGCAATCTCAGTAGCCTCAGTTTTTCCCCGCTATCCTATTTCTTGGACGAGTACGGGTATTTTCCGTCCGCTTGACAATAATGTGGCAACGATATTTGTGTCCTGCTACATGGTTACCAAGTACGTCCTCACCTCCGAGCTAGTCTAGGTTGCTACCTGGCTAAGCTAGCATTTGGTGTAGCGCTGTTTACACCAATTCTTCCACACCTTTATTCATCCTCGTGCACATCGTCACAACATGCTAAATCGTAGTACCGGAGATCCAACGAGATTTGTGTGCTTAAGTAGGCATGCATATTGTGTGACTAGCAATAATATGTGACATTGATTGTGTGTGAATTGATTGTTGTTTTGTGCTTTTGTTTAGTTGAGTTTTCCTTTTTCTTCTTTCTTTTTGGGCCCCGGTGTTACATTATTTTCCCCCTATAAAGAGTTGCTCATCAACCGACACCGGATCCGAAGAATCAGCAAGGAGTTCAAATATTTGGAAATTCAGCTAAGGAGAATGAAATTCTCAGTCGACTGCAGTGAAATGGGGAATATCTGATTTTGAGGTTGATAATCAATTTTTGCATTAGTGTGTACTCCTCACAATTGTACTGATAACTCAAGTCTACACCAGTACAAAATACTCATAGCAGTAATAGTCAAGTTAGCAACAAGACAAGTCAGGTACAAGATCAACGGTATATTTTCAATCAAAGGTATGGAGCATATACAAAATTTTGGCTTAGCAAGGCATGATGCTTGAAATATGTTATCATCCAATATAAAGTCAGCATGTGATATGCTCAAGGAAGCCAGTCAAATAAACTTTATCATGCAAATAATCAGCCATAGAATATTATGGGTGTCCATGTGTGTGGATTTCAGTCTGCATATCACAGTATGAAGTTGTGGATATGAGAAACTCAGTCTTCCTCCACACGCTATCAGAAGAAATTTATGATGCAAGGCTCCTCAATTTTCCTCAGCATGATATGTGGACAATGTCCGGTCCAAGATAACCGGTCTTTCTCAACAAGATACCTCGGGAAAAGCTTCTGACAGACAAAAATGAAAACTTTCTCAACAAGCAAACCCGAGGAAAAGCTTCTCAAGTACAGGACTCAGGCTTCTCCAGCACAATAATCAGACCAAGCTTCGTGTATAAGCTGTAGAGCCTTCTTCGACACGATAACCAGACAAAAGATTTGAGCGGAAGCTGATGAGTCTTCCTCGGCAAGATACATGAATGGCTTTTCTCTGAAGTGCAAGGATCAGATTTGCAATAATTTTGTCAGAGATACAATGCAGTCAAAACATATGCATACCGCAAGGATCGAGTGTTCGGTGGCATATTCTTCTTATACATATGGTGGGCATGCATCCCCAACCATATCAGTCACTCATACGAGGTACTGCAAGGATCCAATAGATATACCTAAGGAAAGTAAGGATCCCACAACCTCACGAGTCAGGGAAAGGAAAATGAGCAGAGATACGTCTTATGTAATACAAGGATCAACAAGATCTGAATATGACATCGCAGAATTAACAGTCTTGACAATGGCCACCAAGACCAATATTCTGCATCTACAAGGGGATCTCATGAGCTCTTGTCACCTTCTTGTATGATTGGACTCGGCAATGAGCTCTGTCCAGCTAAAAGCTCCGAACATATGTCATATGTGTGTGGACCCATGTCAGAAAAATAAGCAAAAGGAATAATGCCAACAATATCACACTAGCCACAGTCATGGTCATATGAAAAATCAAGGACACGTGTGGCCAAGTTATTTTAGTAAGGTATCCTGACGAAGAAAATCATGACCGTTAAAACGGTGAGACTGACAACAAAGGTATGATTATTTTTGCGCGACCATCCGGGTCGGGATACCCAATTCAGCTGAAGGCCGTAATTCCATATGGATCCACAAAGACATACACTCAGCGGCCTACCCTGTTTTGCAAGGATTTCATGTCCCGCTAACCCGCTGGGAATGTTTAGGGTGGAAAAACCCAAATGGGTATACCGACAGAATAAGAAAATCTAAAGCCAAACAATCAGCTCAGACTCGGTATACTCACCGATGGAATCAAGTACATGGTCAGTCTGTCAGAAAAGCATTTGTCTGCCAGCCCCCATCGGGCCAGTCTCAAGATGTAAATATTTGAGGTATGACATAGCTATAACTCCCTACACTGTTATATTGCTCACGACAGAAGGCAGTCAAATCTCTGGCATGCCACATGCTCGAGCCAAAGGAAATAAATCAAGATAAATCAGTGCCACCTATGAGCAGTCAGATCCAGTCAGAAGATGGCTCTGATTAATTCTCAGCATTTATTCAAACCAGAAGGCCTGCATTTATTTGAAGCAACCCCATGACAAAAGTATTAAGGTTTTCATGACAAAAGAAAAGTTTAAGCTCAGATCCATTGGATATCACGTCAGATATGAGGGAATCAATGTCAGCAAAAGAACTTGGTATATGAGCAAAAACCCGTCAGAATTTGGGGAAAGGTGAAGCAAGCCACACCAGAGCGAGGTAAGTTGATCATCTGAAATTCTTGGGGGAACAATAAATAAAGGAAAAATGATACTTGAGTTGGAAACGGTATCCTCAAGTCATACTTGTTCCTAGAGAAACTAAATCTCGAGGACGAGATTTCTTTAAGGGGGTAAGAGTTGTAACAGCCTGGATTTTAGCCCTTTCCTTTTTCTTTTAATTTATCTGGTTTTGCTCTGTTTTTCTTTTTGGAGTGGTTCTGTGGCCTTGTCACCTGGGAAATCAGCTTCATTTCCTCTCCCAAGTGGCTCATCATTATCAAAACCTTGCCAAGATCATGTCAATCCAATGCTTGACCAAACCCTAAAATATTTTTCCTTTGGAATATTCCTTTTCCTATTAAAGGAATAACCCTGTCTGCTCTAGGTTGTGAAGCAACCCATATTTCTGTCCATCCAAAAATCCCCAAATAATTCTTATAAATTTTTTGGGTTATATCTTCCTCAAATACGGGAAAATATTTCATTGGCCATATTTCCCATCATGGTCAATAAATTCATTTCCTATTCTGTCCTAAATGGCACTTTGTGAAGCAAGTGCTATTTATCTTTTCCCATTTGCCCACAAAATTTTTGGGCATGATATATCATCTGATGAGGACATCAATACCATTGTTACACCCACATCCCCTACTGTTACATATACTGGACCAATTACTAGAGCTCGCGCACGCCAATTAAATTACCAGGTACTTTCGTTTCTTGGTAATGATTCTAATGTTCATGAGATTATGATGCTGCCTAAATTGGATACATTTGTTTTGCTTACAAATGAAGGGCCTAGCTTGGAGAAGGATGAACATTGGAGCAAGAACACGCATGGAGTTGATGGCATGCGCAAGGGGATCAAGAACGGAGTTACAAGTGATGATTTCAGGACTTTGAAGTCGCCATAAGGAGTGCATGAAGCCTTGGACGAAATATACAAGATGCCACTTCATAATATTCGTCCATAGGCTATTCTAGGTGCTGCGTCACCTTATTAATGGGCCAGGCCCATGTAATTTTGAAATACTTAAGTATAGGCTATTTTTAGAGTCCGTATGTGTGGGGAAACAAGAGTTAGGGTTGGTTTCGGACCCCACCCTCAAGGGCCACGAAATTTCCCCCCTCTTCCTCCATATATACAGCCCTTAGGGCGTCGTTTAGACTTTGGGTTTTGTTTAGATTAAAAGTTCGCCATAGCTGCAACTTCGCGTACTTCGTTTGTGTCCAACGACCAGACCAAGACGTCACAGAACCCCACCTTGATCAATAAAGCTTTCATCTTATATTCACAATATCCCGATTGCAATCTCAGTTTCTTGCTTGTTCTTCATTTGCTCGCAGGAAACAGACCCTCGTGGTCAGGTTGATCGTGCTCCGGCGTGGTCAATAACCCTCGGAAGTTGGTTTAGCGATTGCTAAGGCGCGACGTCTTGCATGTTCGTAGTCGGATCGTCAAGGTCGACTCCCACAGAAAACGATAGCCACCATCTCATCGAAACATCGGGACACCTTAGCCTCTATCAAGTGGTATCAGATTTCCAGGTTGCTCGGTGAGATTTTACAGTTTTTCGTAGATTAGATCGAGTCTGTTCTTCATACCTACAGTCCACGAAAAAGCCACACAAAAAAATTAGGGTTAGTTCATCATATCCGAACCAATCTGAGGCTTTGCATAATCTTTTTAGGGTTTTTGCTTTGTTGAATTTGCGGTTGCATCGTCATGTCATGTTGCTGGTCTTAGAGTCTAGTCTTTTAGAGTTTCGAGTTCTGGTCATAAGTTGTCACGCC
This sequence comes from Triticum urartu, assembly GCF_056163025.1. NCBI lineage: Eukaryota > Viridiplantae > Streptophyta > Magnoliopsida > Poales > Poaceae > Triticum > Triticum urartu. The sequence goes on from NC_141874.1 coordinate 307,929,694, forward strand.
GCCGCCGCACCATCATCATCGCCCATCTACCACCATTGCTTATCCGCCACCGCTCTGAATCCGTATCCATATACCACCACCAATCCATATCCATATACCACCACCAATCTATATCCGTATACCACCACCGCTGCCATATACCACAACCATATATCCACCACCAATCCGAGTTCTTCTCATATTAGGTTTGTTCTTGAGATCAATCTAAATTCCGATTCGTGTTTCCTTGCCTGCGTAGGTCTCGAAAAAAAAGAGTCTGGAGACTCCCGGGCAGTTTTTAGGCCAAAATTTTCACGGGCAAATTTTTTTTCCCTATCCTATTTTTAGGCTTTTCTGAGTCTTTTGAGCCACGTGCCATCATAGTGATTTTTTGTCGCACTTTTTCGTCGTCGCTGCCCTGATTTCCGAAAAAAAAGTGAAAAAAAAATTTCATGCCCATCCTATCAGTTTGACGAGGGAAGAGTTTTGAGACACTCGCCATTATAGCGATTTTTCACAAAAAAAAGCGCAAAAAAAGAGCGAAAAAAAAGGAGTTCCAGAGTGTGCTTTTCCCTTATTTACATGCAGCGCCGTGATTTTGTTAGTGTTCTAGGCTCGCGTCTCTAGCACGGTCTAGCCTAGGACCAGCACAGTACCGTCGTTGAGCGTTTATTCAACTTTGCATCTCTGAATTGATTATTGCTGACCCTTTTTGCTACCATACTATAAGCCTTCCCAGCTCCACATACATCTACGTCGTGCGTTTGACTCTCCCTGGCAATCGCTCTATCCAAGCTTTTGAGAGTTTTGACTACAACGGTTGCCGATCACCGCCTGCTGCTGGGTAAGAACTGGTAAGAATTTGAGATTTGCTTGACGGATTTGTGACACCCGCCACCACCACCACTTGTTAGTAGTCTGTAGGATCATATTCTTGTGTGTTGCTGCTAACCATGCCAGGATCACAAGCCGACGAGACTGACTGGGAGAACTTGACGAATAAGGAGCTTCATGATACGTTTCAGCAAATGATGAGTGTACAGGTGCAAGATGTGATAAACAGATTTGAAGAGGCCATGGAGAAGATAGATGGCATGGAGAAGACGTTTGAAACAAAGCTCGATAACAAGTTTGCTGAATTGCTTTCGCGTTTTCCACCACCACCACCGGCTGCTCCTACCGCACCTCTGCAACAACAGCAACAACACCGACTACCTCCACGTCGGGAAACAGCCCTCCGCCGAGCAAGCCGTGTCCCTCTTCAGTCGGGCCAAACTGCAGGTGCTGCTGTTGATACTTCTGTGGCTCCTACTGCTGATGTGGAGGAGGATGATTATGTGGGAGATTATGAGGATGAGGTTGATCAAAATTAGAACTACGTGCCACCACCAGTACAGCAACCACCAGGTCGTCCACATGCAAATAATGGCAATGGTAGGGCTCACCCTCAGGTACGAGATCATGACCATCTCACTAAACTAAAATTGAATATTCCACCATTTGAGGGTAGATATGTTCCTGATATATATCTTACTTGGGAGTTAGAAACTGAACAATGATTCACATGTTTACAATATCCCGAGGAGAGACGTGTTCCTGCTGCTGTTTGTGCATTCACTAGTTTTGCATGTGTTTGGTGGTCTGAGCATTGTAGATTATATCCTATTCCGGCTACTTGGGCTGCTTTGAAAACTGCTATGCGTATTCGTTGGGTTCCACCATATTATCAACGTGAATTACTTCAAAAATTGCAGCACTTAAGACAGGGAAAAAATTCTGTAGAAGAATATTATTAGGAATTACAAACTGGCATGATTAGATGTGGTATTGTTGAGGAGAATGAAGCTATGCTTGCACGTTTTATGGGTGGATTAAATAGAGAGATTCAGACGATTCTAGAGTATAAGGAGTATACTAATATCACTCATTTATTCCATCGTGCTTGTAAAGCTGACCGTGAAGTGCAGGATCGACAGGCATTGGCGCGGACTAACTTTTCTGCAGGTCGACCTTCATCATGGACACCACGTGCATCATCTACTTCCACACGTTCTGCTACACCGGAGCCTCCGTCGGCTGCCACCTCCAACCGTGATACAATAAAGCAGGCACAATCACCACTATCTGCCAAGAGCACACCTTCTGGGCCTGCAAAGAGCTCTTCTTCATCCATGGCATCAACAGGGCAAACACATGATATTATTTGTCGACGTTGCAAGGGTGGAGGTCATTATGCGAGAGAATGCCCATCTAAGCGTGTGATGATTGTTACTGAGGATGGTGGGTATGAGTCCGCTAGTGACTATGATGAGGAGACTTTGGCTCTTATTACACGTGAAGAACACGGTGGAGACGATTCTGATCATGAGACGGAATACATGGCTCCTGAAGATACTGACAGGTATGAATGTTTAGTTGCTCAACGTGTTTTGAGTGTGCAGGTTACACAAGCTGAACAAAATCAGAGGCATAATTTGTTCCATACAAAGGGAGTTGTGAAGGAACGTTCTGTTCACGTGATCATAGATGGAGGGAGCTGCAATAACTTGGCTAGCATGGAGATGGTGGAGAAGCTATCTCTCACCACAAGACCACATCCACATCCTTACTACATCCAATGGTTCAACAACAGCGGCAAGGTTAAGGTAACACGTACTGTTCGTGTGCATTTTAGTATCTCTACATATGCTGATTATGTTGATTGTGATGTGGTACCTATGCAAGCATGTTCCTTATTACTTGCTAGACCATGGCAATTTGATAAAAATTCTGTACACCATGGTAGAAACAATCAGTATACTCTTGTTCATAACGATAAAAATATTACTTTGCTTCCTATGACTCCTGATTCCATTTTGAAAGATGATATAAATAGAGCTAATAAAGCAAAACAGGAGACAAATAAGAGTGAAAATCAGATTGTGGCAAAAGAATTTGAGCACCAAATGAAGCCTAATAATAAACCATCTACTGTTGTTTCTGAAATTAAATTGAAAAGTGCATGTTTACTTGCCACCAAATCTGATATTGATGAGCTAGATTTTAGCAAATCTGTTTGCTATGCTTTTGTGTGCAAAGAGGCATTATTTTCATTCGAGGACGTGCCTTCCTCTTTGCCCCCTGCTGTCACTAACATTTTGCAGGAGTTCGCTGACGTCTTTCCACAAGACGTGCCACCGGGATTACCACCTATTCGAGGGATTGAGCATCAAATTGACTTAATTCCCGGTGCTTCGCTACCCAACCGTGCACCATACCGTACCAATCCAAAGGAGACGAAGGAGATTATGCGTCAAGTACAAGAACTGCTCGACAAAGGTTATATACGCGAATCCCTTAGTCCTTGTGCTGTTCCTATCATTTTAGTACCGAAAAAGGATGGTACGTCGCATATGTGCGTTGATTGTAGAGGCATTAATAATATTACTATTCGTTACCGTCATCCTATTCCTAGGCTAGATGATATGCTTGAAGAATTGAGTGGCTCTACAATATTCTCCAAAGTTGATTTGCGTAGTGGATACCATCAAATTCATATGAAATTGGGTGATGAATGGAAAACAACATTTAAAACTAAGTTTGGATTATATGAGTGGTTAGTCATGCCTTTTGGGTTAACTAATGCACCTAGTACTTTCATGAGGTTAATGAACGAAGTTTTACGTGCTTTCATTGGACGATTTGTGGTAGTTTACTTTGATGACATATTGATTTATAGCAAATCTTTGGAGGAACATTTGGAACATTTACGTGCTGTTTTTATTGCTCTACATGATGCACGTTTGTTTGGAAACCTTGGAAAGTGCACCTTTTGCACCGACCGAGTATCTTTTCTTGGCTATGTTGTTACTCCACAGGGAATTGAAGTTGATAAAGCCAAGATTGAAGCTATTGAGAGTTGGCCGCAGCCCAAAACGGTAACACAAGTGAGGAGTTTCCTTGGCCTCGCTGGTTTCTATAGGCGTTTTGTGAGAGATTTCAGCACCATTGCTGCACCTCTCAACGAGCTTACAAAGAAGGATGTGCCTTTTGTTTGGGGTACCGCACAGGAAGAAGCTTTCACGGTATTGAAAGATAAGTTGACACATGCTCCTTTACTCCAACTTCCTAATTTCAATAAGACTTTTGAGCTTGAATGTGATGCTATGGAATTGGATTAGGAGGTGTGTTATTGCAAGATGGAAAACCTGTTGCATACTTTTCTGAAAAATTGAGTGGGCCTAGTCTGAACTATTCTACTTATGATAAAGAATTATATGCTCTTGTTCGGACCTTAGAAACATGGCAACATTATTTATGGCCCAAGGAATTTGTTATACATTCTGATCATGAATCTTTGAAACACATTAAAAGTCAAGCAAAACTGAACCGTAGACATGCTAAATGGGTTGAATTCATTGAGACTTTCCCTTATGTCATTAAACACAAGAAGGGTAAAGAAAATGTTATTGCTGATGCCTTGTCTCGTCGTTATACTATGCTTTCACAACTTGACTTTAAAATATTTGGTTTGGAGACCATCAAAGATCAATATGTTCATGATGCTAAATTTAAAGATGTATTGCAGAATTGTAAGGAAGGGAGAACATGGAACAAGTTCGTTCTTAACGATGGATTTGTGTTTCGTGCTAACAAGCTATGCATTCCAGCTAGCTCCGTTCATCTTTTGTTGTTGCAGGAGGCGCATGGAGGAGGATTAATGGGACACTTTGGCGTCAAGAAGACGGAGGATATACTTGCTACACATTTCTTTTGGCCAAAGATGAGATGGGATGTTGAGTGTTTTGTTGCTCGCTGCACTACATGTCAAAGAGCTAAGTCACGACTCAATCCTCATGGTTTATATATGCCTTTGCCTGTACCTAGTGTTCCTTGGGAGGATATATCTATGGACTTTGTTTTAGGTTTACCTCGAACAAAGAAGGGGAGGGATAGCATATTTGTTGTCGTGGATAGGTTCTCGAAAATGGCACACTTTATACCATGTCATAAAAGCGATGATGCTGTTAATGTTGCTGATTTGTTCTTTCGTGAAATTATTCGCTTACATGGTGTGCCAAATACTATTGTTTCAGATCGTGATACTAAATTTCTTAGCCACTTTTGGAGATGTTTATGGGCTAAGTTGGGGACTAAGCTGCTTTTTAGTACTACTTGTCACCCCCAAACTGATGGACAAACTGAAGTAGTCAATAGAACATTGTCTACTATGCTTAGGGCTGTTTTGAAGAATAACAAGAAAATGTGGGAAGAATGCTTGCCTCATATTGAATTTCCTTATAATCGTTCATTGCATTCTACTACTAAGATGTGCCCTTTTGAAATTGTGTATGGTTTTCTACCTCGTGCACCTATTGATTTGTTGCCTCTTCCATCTTCAGAGAAGGTTAATTTTGATGCTAAAGAACGTTCTGAATTGATTTTAAAAATGCATGAGTTAACTAAGGAAAACATTGAGCGTATGAATGCTAAATATAAACTTGCTGGAGATAAGGGTAGAAAACATGTTGTGTTTGCGCCTGGAGATCTTGTTTGGTTACATTTGCGTAAAGATAGATTTCCTAATCTGCGCAAATCAAAGCTAATGCCACGTGCTGATGGTCCTTTTAAGGTGTTAGAGAAAATAAATGATAATGCATATAAACTTGAGCTACCTGTAGATTTTGGGGTTAGTCCCACTTTTAACATTGCAAATTTGAAGCCTTATTTGGGTGCGGAAGATGCGCTTCCGTCGAGGATGACTTCATTTCAAGAAGGGGAGGATGATGAGGACATCAATACCATTGTTACACCCACAGACCCTACTGTTACATATACTGGACCAATTACTAGAGCTCGCGCACGCCAATTAAATTACCAGGTACTTTAGTTTCTTGGTAATGATTCTAATGTTCATGAGATTATGATGCTGCCTAAATTGGATACATTTGTTTTGCTTACAAATGAAGGGCCTAGCTTGGAGAAGGATGAACATTGGAGCAAGAACACGCATGGAGTTGATGGCATGCGCAAGGGGATCAAGAACGGAGTTACAAGTGATGATTTCAGGACTTTGAAGCCGCCATAAGGAGTGCACGAAGCCTTGGACGAAATATACAAGATGCCACTTCATAATATTCGTCCATAGGCTATTCTAGGTGCTGCGTCACCTTATTAATGGGCCAGGCCCATGTAATTTCGAAATACTTAAGTATAGGCTATTTTTAGAGTCCGTATGTGTGGGGAAACAAGAGTTAGGGTTGGTTTCGGACCCCACCCTCAAGGGCCACGAAATTTCCCCCCTCTTCCTCCATATATACAGCCCTTAGGGCGTCGTTTAGACTTTGGGTTTTGTTTAGATTAAAAGTTCGCCATAGCTGCAACTTCGCGTACTTCGTTTGTGTCCAACGACCAGACCAAGACGTCACAGAACCCCACCTTGATCAATAAAGCTTTCATCTTATATTCGCAATATCCCGATTGCAATCTCAGTTTCTTGCTTGTTCTTCGTTTGCTCGCAGGAAACAGACCCTCGTGGTCAGGTTGATCGTGCTCCAGCGTGGTCAATAACCCTCGGAAGTTGGTTTAGCGATTGCTAAGGCGCGACGTCTTGCACGTTCTTAGTCGGATCGTCAAGGTCGACTCCCACAGAAAACGATAGCCACCATCTCATCGAAACATCGGGACACCTTAGCCTCTATCATCATCCAAATAATTGACTTGTGCCAAAATTCAACTTTATTTGCCTAGCCAAACTTCCTCAGTGATTTTTCAAATTTCATGTCTAAGGGAAGCCTTTGTGAAGGAAGTGCTAGCTAGGATTATCCAAATGAGTTGAAATTTTGCATGCCTCTTCTTGTGCTCATACTATCTCACTCCTACAAGTTTCAGCTCCATCCCTTGATCTATGTGAGCTAAACATCAAATATTTGATTCTATCAATATTTTCAGGTTGTGAAGCAAGTATATTTTATATTGCTTCATTTTGCCTGAAAATTTACCATTGAATTCTCCTACCCAAACAACTTATCTCCACCAAATTTGGCATCAATTATTAAAGCCAATATTTCTCTAGAATTTTTACAATATTCTGGTCAGTGAAGATAGTTGTGAAGGAAGTACCATTTTGGTGAATCCAATTGGTATGAAATTTTTACAGCTTCTTACTATGACCAAATCATACCGCCTTGCCAAATTTGAACTCAAGTTGATGGACCATGTGAGTGCATCATCCAAATCCCAATTCTGGACCATATTTGGCAGTTACAAAGCAACTATATTAAACCTTAGTCTTCATATTTTCAAAGTTACCAGGGTGAAAGTCTTTCTTACCGTAAACCTCGTAGACAACTCCATTTGACCCAATCAAATCTCTGTGGATCAGTAGTGCTCAGTCAAATTTACTGCAGTAAACTTTAGATGGTGATTACTGAGGGAGTCCTGGATTAGGGGGTCCTCAGACAGCCGAACTCTATACTTTGGCCGGACTGTTGGACTATGAAGATACAAGATTGAAGACTTCATCCCGTATCCGGGTGGGACTCTCCTTTGCGTGGAAGGCAAGCATGGCAATTCGGATATGTAGATCTCCTCCCTTGTAACCGACTCTGTGTAACCCTAGACCCCTCCGGTGTCTATATAAACCGAAGGGTTTAGTCCGTAGAAAAACTACAATCATAATCATAGGCTAGCTTCTAGGGTTTAGTCTCTACGATCTCGTGGTAGATCAACTCTTGTAATACTCATATCATCAAGATCAATCAAGCAGGAAGTAGGGTATTACCTCCATCGAGAGGGCCCGAACCTAGGTAAACATTGTGTCCGCGGCCTCCTGTTACCATCAGCCTTAGACGCACAGTTTGAGACCCCCTACCCGAGATCCGCTGGTTTTGACACCGACATTGGTGCTTTCATTGAGAGTTCCACTGTGCCGTCACCATAAGGCTTGATGGCTCGTCTTGTTGTCAAGAACAACATTACCTCTGGGGGAGCCCTGGCTGTAGGCCAAACTCTCCGACTAGGCGGCTTCGTCATGAGTGCCCGTTCGGCCGTCGCGCCGACGATGACCTCTCGGGTCATCAAAAACAGCCTCCACGTCAGCTCGGGATTCACCAAGCAGATGGGTCCAATGGAGCTCTCTTATTTGAACGAGATTTTGGATCGCATCGCCGCCTTGGGAGTCGCTACGGACTATGATCAGATCGGGCTTAAACCCGACCAAAGGGAGATTAACTCTTCGCTGGTCACCCATCAAATAGCGGTGGTGGAGGAGCGATGCAGCGATTCTTCCTCTATTTTGAGGACAAATTATTTCTGGATTCCCAAGCTCTTCGAGCCAGATACCCGTCTACGGGAGAACATGGCTCAAGCTTTGAACCTAGAATCGGACAGCGGGCCAGAACTATTGGGCAACGTCCCAGAGCCCGAACTGCCAAACTCGGAAACTCCTCTGCCCCTGGGTCTCAGATCGGGTCAGGGTTTGGACCTAAATCTACCCACCCACCCTCACATAAGTGATCTTTCCCACATCAGACAAGAGCCCCAAGAGACAGTACATCACTATTGGGCCAAATTCCTCCTTGTAATGAGCAAGGTCAAGGACTGTTACGAGGAAGACGCAATTTCATTCTTTTGCAAAAATTGCACGGACAAGGGAATCCTCAACGCCATAAGTCGCCATGACATAGCACACTTCGCTGACTTGGCGGCCATATTACAGAAGTACTGTGCGATGGAAAGCACCTTGAAAACCCAAACAAAATTCTGGGATCCTCCAGCTCTCACTAAACCCTCTGTCCGAACTAAAAGGGTGTACTCTCGTAAGTCACCCGATCGAATTACAAAGAAAGCAAAGCCCACTACAGGGCGTGGAACCATATTGGAGGGATGGCTCAATGGGCCATGCAAAATTCACAGTACACCAGATACTATGCCAACACATAGCCACAGAGCATGTTGGATACTCCGGCAGGTGGCCAAGAGGGGCGAGGATCTCCTCACCCACAATACGACAAAGCACCATCCCGTGGAAAATATCAAGACACTACTGACAGTATTCGAGACATTCACCTCAAATAATAGGCGCAAGCGAGCACTCCGCAGCCTTGCCGAAGTCTGCCACGTTGCACCAATAAATCCATGGAACGATACGGCTATAACCTTCAATGTCAGTGACGAACCTCAATTACGAACAGCCCGAGAACCAGCCGCTTTGGTCCTTAGTCCAATTGTGGACGGCTTCCGGCTTACTAAAGTGCTCATGGACGGTGGCAGCGGATTAAACCTCATCTATGAGGAGACTCTTAGCAAAATGGAAATAGACAAGAGCCGCATTGAGTAAAGCAGCATGACCTTCAGAGGAATCATCCCTAGTCGGGAGGCGCGATGCACGGGAAAAATCACACTAGATGTGGTATTCGGCACGCGGATAATTATAGGTCCGAAGAAATCACATTCCAAGTGGCCCCATTTAGTAGCAGATACCACGCCCTTTTAGGGCGGGAGGCATTCACGATCTTCCAAGCTATACCCCATTACGGGTACATGAAGCTCAAGATGCCTGGGCCCAATGGAATCATCACTCTAGCTAGTGATCTGGACATAGCACTCCGCGCCAAAAATAAAACCGCCGCACTGGCCCTCGAGGCATTTTCCGAAGCCCTCGCCACTGAAGAACTAACTGCGCTGCGCTCCACAATGGACAGAGACGATGTGATACTCGACAAAAGACCCAAGTCCACCTCTTTTAAACCAGCGGACGAAATAGTCAAATTCCAGGTCCACCCAACGGACCCTACAAAAACGGCATCCATCGGGGCATAGCTGAACCCAACTACAGACGCCGCACTGCGGGAGTTCTTGCGCGAGAATTGGGACATCTTCGCCTGACATCCTTCAGACATGCCAGGAATCTCACATAGGCTGGCCGAGCATAGCCTAAACATTCTAAAGGGATTCAAGCCGGTCAAGCAGACTCTTCGGCGTTTCTCAGAGCCTAAGCGACGAGCCATGGGAGAAGAGCTAGCCAAGTTACTCAAGGCCGGATTCATTAGAGAAATAAAACACCCGGACTGGCTAGCAAACCTGGTGATGGTACCACAGAAGGACAAATCCTGGCGCCTATGTGTCGATTTCAAGGACCTTAACAAGGCTTCCCCCAAGGATCCCTTCCCCCTCCCTCGCATTGATCAAATTAGCGATGCTACTGCAGGACACGACTCATTGTGTTTCCTCGAGGCATACTCCGGATACCATCAAATCAAGATGGCAGAGTCCGATCAAGCCGCAACGACATTCATCACTCCATACGACCCCTTATGTTTTAACACCATGCCTTTCGGGCTCAAAAACGCCGGTGCAACCTATCAACGCATGATTCAGACATGCTTGGAAACAGAAATCGGCAAAATAGTGGAGGCATACGTAGATGAAGTGGTCATTAAAACCAGACACGTCGAATCCTTAATAGATGACTTGAGGCTTACGTTCGACAATCTCCGAACATATGACATCAAGCTCAATCCGGAAAAATGCGTTTTCCGCGTGCCCGCCGGAAAGCTCTTGGGCTTGATCGTTTCCAATAGAGGAATTGAAGAAAATCCGGCTAAAATCCAAGCTCTGTCACAGTTGGCTATCCGAACAGACCTCAAGCAAATCCAGAAATTAACCGAATGCGTGGCTGCCTTAAGCCGCTTTATCTCCCAACTGGGAGAAAAGGCATTACCCCTTTATCACCTTCTTCGGCGCACCGAACACTTCGAGTGGACGGATGTGGCCACGGCCGGATTGGAAGAAATAAAAGCCCTCTTGGCCAGCAACCCAATCTTGGCCGCGCCAAATACCGGCGAACCAATGCTGTTATATATAGCGGCAACACACCAGGTTGTAAGCACAGTGCTCATCATCGAACGAGAGAAGGACGGACATAAGTTCCCGCTACAAAGGGTGGTATACTACGTATCCACTGTTCTCACTCCATGCAAATCACGGTACCCACATTATCAAAAGATAGCATACATGGTGTAACACCTACGATGCGACTATATCTCCCACGTGTCGGAGCACAACTTAGAGGCATAACCGCATAGTAGGCATGTCGCAAGAGGGGTAATCTTTACACATCGTACTGAATAAGAAAGGGATAAAGAGTTGGCTTACAATCGCCACTTCACACAATACATGAATATAGCATTACATCATCCAGATACAATCAAGGTCCGACTACGGAACCAAATAAAGCAAGACAACCCCTAATGCTAGATCCCCGATCGCCCCGACTAGGCTCCATTACTGATCAACTGGAAACAAAACAACACAACGAACCCGATCTTCATCGAGCTCCTCCTTGAGCTCGGTTGCGTCACCTACATGGTTATCATCGGCACCTGCAACTATTTGAAGTAGTCTGTGAGTCACGGGTACTCAACAATCTCACACCCTCGCGATCAAGACTATTTAAGCTTATGGGTAGGAACAGGGGGTAGTGAGGTGGAGCTGCAACAAGCACTAGCATATATGGTGGCCAACTTACGTAAATGAGAGCGAGAAGAGAAGCAAAGCATGGTCGTGAACTAGAAGTGATCAAGAAGTGATCCTGAAACTACTTACGTTCAAGCATAACACGAGACCATGTTCACTTCCCGGACTCCGCCGGAAAGACACCATCACGGCTACACACGCGTTTGATGCATTTTAATTAAGTTAAGTGTCAAGTTCTCTAGAACCAGACATTAACAAATTCCCATCTGCCCATAACCGCGGGCACGACTTTCGGAAGTTCAAAACCCTGCAGGGGTGTCCCAACTTAGCCCATCACAAGCTCTCACGGTCAACGAAGGATATTCCTTCTCCCAGGAAGACCCGATCAGACTCGGAATCCCGGTTACAAGACATTTCGACAATGGTAAAACAAGACCAGCAAAGCCGCCCGAATGTGTCGACAAATCCCGATAGGAGCTGCACATGTCTCATTCTCAGGGCACACCATATGAGCAATCCGTACAACTAAAACCAACCCTCAAGTTTCCCCGAGGTGGCGCTGCAAGGGGCTTTAGTTTGGACCAACACTTAGAGAAGCACTGGCCCGGGGGGGTTAAAATAAAGATGACCGTTGGGTTGGTCGACTCAAGGGAAGGGTAATAGGTTGTTAGGAAAATGTAAAACCAAGGTTGGGCCTTGCTGGAGGAGTTTTATTCAAGGCGAACTATCAAGGGGTTCCCATTATGACCCAACCGCGTAAGGAACGCAAAATCAAGGAACATAACACCGGTATGACAGAAACTAGGGCGGCAGAGTGGAAGAAAACACCAGGCATAAGGCCGAGCCTTCGACCCTTTACCAAGTATATAGATGCATTGATTAAATAAGAGATATTGTGATATCCCAACAAATATCCATGTTCCAACAAGGAACAAACTCCATCTTCACCTGCAACTAGCAACGCTATAAGAGGGGCTGAGCAAAGCGGTAACATAGCCAAACAACGGTTTGCTAGGACAAGGTGGGTTAGAGGCTGACACGTCAAAATGGGAGGCATGATAAAGCAAGTGGTATGTATCGCGGCATAGCAATAGCAATAGAGCGAGCAACTAGCAAGCAAAGATAGAAGTGATTTCGAGGGTATGGTCATCTTGCCTGCAAAGTTCTCCGAGTTGGCGTAAGCTTGATCCTCGAAAGTGTACTCAACGGGTACCTCGAACACGAACTTGTCTGCCGGCTCTACCCAAGTCAAGAACACAAGCAAAGGAAACCACAATCAACCATGGAGCAATGTGCAAGCAACATGATGCAAAACATGGCATGATATGCGGGATGTGATATGCAATGCATATGCGTGCTCCGGAAGGAAAAGATTCAACCAGGCATGAACTTGGCAATCCAAGAGTTCCGATGGAAAGATGAGATGATTTCGGTCGAAATCGATATAAAGATCACTGGAATCGGATGCACGGTTTGCAAATGGCAAGCAAAACAAGAATGGCACGATTCTGCGATTAACACCATGATGCCATCTAAAATGCAACAAGAAACTAAGCTACTGCACTCTAACATAGCAACAAAGAACATGGAAGTGATCTACTCAAGATGCTTGACAAAAGATGAACACTGAGCTACGGCTAAAACTCACAAGAGCAGGTTCAAACAAGCATGGCAAAAGTGTAAAAGATAACAGCATCACGGACTTAGTGAAAATACTAACATGTAAGGATATAATATCAGGAAGCAATGTTTAGAGCAAGATAACAACATGCTACAGGATCAGATCATAGCAACACAAGGCATGGCATGAATCTACTCAAAGCATATAACAAAAGTCCCTTACTGACTATAAGCCAAAAGTGCACAGAAAACATGATGGCACCCATGTAAACATAGCAAGTTTCGTTAACAGATTCAGACAGCAGAAAACTGGACATGGCATAAATAGAATTATGAAGGCATGTTTGCGAGCTCGATGTGCTCAACACAAGGCATTGCATGACAAACTAAGCATACTACCTGCAAGAAGACATGTTCAAGAAGCTAACCATGGCAAGAACAATCTCATAGCATGCATGGATCAACTACAACAACCTTGGCAAAATTGATTAACACGTAAACAATCTGCCAGGAACATTTTATAGCAAAAGTAGAGCAAGATTGAGTCATGCTAGGGCACTCCATAAATGCAAACATGGACATGGATGGATAGAGCATAACCATATCTCGAAATCATCCTTACTGAACATACTCAAAAGAAGCATGGATCTCTCTGTAGCAACATGAACACATAGCACAAAAATAACAGCTGTCGGTGTCAAAACCGGCGGATCTCGGGTAGGGGGTCCCGAACTGTGCGTCTAGGCCGGATGGTAACAGGAGGCTGGGGACACAATGTTTTACCCAGGTTCGGGCCCTCTTGATGGAGGTAAAACCCTACGTCCTGCTTGATTGTTATTGATGATATGTGTAGTACAAGAGTAGATCTACCACGAGATCAAAGAGGCTAAACCCTAGAAGCTTGCCTATGGTATGATTGTTGTTGCTACGGACTAAAACCATCCGGTTTATATAGACACCGGAGAGGGCTAGGGTTACATAGAGTCGGTTACAATGGTAGGAGATCTACATATCCGTATCGCCAAGCTTGCCTTCCACGCCAAGGAAAGTCCCTTCCAGACACGGGACGAAGTCTTCAATCTTGTATCTTCATAGTCCAGGAGTCCGGCCGAAGGTATATTCCGGCTATCCGGACAACCCCTAATCCAGGACTCCCTCAGTAGCCCCCGAACCAGGCTTCAATGACGACGAGTCCGGCGCGCAAATTGTCTTCGGCATTGCAAGGCGGGTTCTCCTCCAAATTCCGTGTACCTGTTGAATAGTGTCCGGTTTCTTGTAAATGTAGTGCTCCTTGGCTTCTACGCCCAATAATGGCCGTCTTCCATGTGTCAAACGAATACGAAAAGTCAGGGTGTTTTTTTATATTTACATCCCTAGCCGCGTGAATGAGCCGCCTATTTAAGGGGACGAGGATTTAGATCCAAACCACACCTTCTCCCCTCTGCAAGTATTCATCAGAGCGTATCCGACAGAGGTCCATTCTATCATGGCCGGCCGCTGCAGCTCCTCCTCTCGCCCTTCCAGCCCTCATCCTGGAGATTGGAAGAGGTGCTACATCCCGCATAGCAAGCTAGTGACGCTCCAGACCAAGGGATTTCTCCCCCCGGCCTATATGGTCCCGGTTCGAGCCGGACTTGCCACCTATAATGGCGGAGAGCAAGCGAAGAGCGCCCCCAATCCCTCCAAAGGAGAGCGGGTATGCCTTGTCCCTTACTTAATAAGAGGGCTCGGATTTCCAATTCATCCGTTTCTCCGGGGGCTCCTAGAGTTCTATGGCCTCCAGCTGCACAACCTCACGCCTGCCTCCATATCGCATATCGCGGGCTTTGTAGCCCTTTGCGAGCTGTTTTTGGGCTACGAGGCTCATTTCGCGCTGTGGAAAAGGCTATTCTGCCTCATGCCCCATTCTAAGAAGGGGTCAATATATCAAGTGGGAGGAGCCGAAGTGTGGTGCATCGCCGGGACCGGATATCTATTCGGAACCCCAAAGAAGGCGTCCGAGGACTGGCCTTCGGAATGGTTTTATATAGAGGACGTCCCGCTGCCGGATGCTGTCCGGATCGGCCTCCCTTAGTTCGACAGTGCTCCCCTAAAGAAGCGCCTAAGCTGGCGTCCACGGAGCCCTCAGAGGGAAAGTGACAGGGATGTTCTTTACCTGATGGGCCGGATAAGATTGTTAGCTCATTCCGGACTGACCATGATTGGGGTCATGGCCGCATGCATCATGCGAGGGGTGCAGCCGCTTCAGTATAGAGGCCGCCCCATGTGGGACTTCAACGGGGAGGACGACGCCACCCGCTACGGCCGTAAGGGGCCGGATTCGGCTGCCGCTCTAATAAAGACCTTGTCCGCTTTGTACAAGGGAGAAGAGGAGGAATTTCTCCGCTTCAACCCACAGGGTGGATTTTCTATGTACAATCCCCCAAGTTGGGTAAGTGGACACTTTTACTTGCCCATCCATTTTATATTCCCATCGTTAAATATTCAGTCTAACGACTTCAACGCAGGAACTGCGCCAGGCTATTAAAGAAATAAACAACCCTCCTCCACAACCCGAGGATCCGGGACGGTCCCTCGACCCGGCCTCTCAAGAGGATCCGGACTTATCTGTGGAGTTGATTGATGGGGTGTTTCATCAATTGAGCAAGGACAACGCCTTGGTGGCCATTACGGCCGATTACATAGGGCTACTCCCAGCCTCACAGGTAATTGAGACCGAAATCCCAGCACTTTGAAAAAGGGATCTATCCTCGCGTGTTTCCGATTGCCGTATGACAACCGTGTTTTGCAGGGGAGGTCCTTGAGACGGGAGGCCGAGCCTGCGGCGACTAGCCAACGAGGGGCGGCAAGGCCCCGCGGGCTGAAAAGAAGTGTGGTCCGGACTGAGATGCCGGCGCAAAGGTATAGCGCGCCATCTTATTCCCAGGTGTTATTCCTTTAAGGCATACTAACGCTCGTGTTTTCTTCAGGACAAAGAGACCTTGCCAGACTATATCCGGAGAGGTTGGCAATCGCGCCTCCACCAGCCAGGCTCCAAAGCCTGGTCCGGAAGAGGAGGCGAACACAAGGTGCGCACCGGACGCTCCTCCGAAAGAGGACGCGGACAGGCTGTCTGCCACCAATTCCGAGGTGGAGAGTGCCATGAACCACAGGCATCGCCGGACAGTTCTTCGCGACGCTTGTTTCTCCCAAGAGGCATTGGATGCCTTCAATTCGGGAGATGCATACCTCCGTGCCGCTCAAAATGGTCTAGCCAGAGCCACGGAGCAATGTGTAAAAGACATACGGGTAAGAAATTTTTGGTAATTATATATATACCAGTAGCCCCTGAGACTTGAAACAGTTAGAATAACTGATTTAAGGATCATTTGTTATGCAGGTTCTTAAAGAAAAGAATACCCTACTGTCCCAGGAGCTGGCAGAGTGCAAAGCCCAACTTGAGGCCGCACTAGCCGCGGCAGGGGAGCCCAAGGAGACCCCCTCTCGTAATATATGCTTCGAAAGATAAGTATTTTGCAAAGTGCGGCATGTGTGCAAATATGACAAATGAAATTGCAGATGGCGCCGGATTAAATCCGGAAGAGCAACAACTCCTACGCCAGCTGAAGGCTGGTGAGAGCGTGCTGACAAAGGTGAGGCGGGAGAAGAACGATCTCCAAGATGCCAACACCAAGCTGGGCGTTGAACTGAAGGATGTTTGTGCCCAGCTGTTGGACTCCGTTAAGGAGAATCAGCGGCTTCGAGGCGGCATATTTAGTAAGTGCTTAAACAAACTTTGAAAAAGAGTTCAGCGAGGAAGTCAACTAACAGAGTAATGTCTGTAGGTATGCTAACAGGTCGTCCTGCAGAGGAAATGCCTGGTTCTACAGGTGACCTTCTTCCCGAGCTCTCACAACTGCACGAGCGAGTTCGGCAGGTGATGCAAGGCGTCGCCCAGGCCTTGTGGCCATCCGTCTCCATGCCCGAAGGCCTTGGAGAGCTTGTAGAGAAGCTGAAGGGAGCGCGGCAGCGCTTCCGATTGTGGAAGATGTCGGCCTGCCGTCAATGCGCCAGGGAGGCCTGGGCCATGGTGAGGACGCGGTACACGAAGGCTGACCCAAACACATGGCCTAGGTCGGACCCGTGGGGCCCGATGGGAAGGAGATCCCTGTGAGCCTAGTATACGGCCAGGTAGAATTGGCCGCAAAGTATTCCCAACAGGACTGTAAACTAGATAGCCTGTTAGATGGTATTGGAGAGGAATACAATCAGTCAGATTGACTATGTAATTTTAATTGACATGTGTAATGCCTTCTAGCCGGATTGTAGATCGTTTGTCATGGCCGACTGTCGTGGTATTCTCACGGGGGGCTTGCGAGTCGACAGATGCCACAAGGGCTTAGTGTGAGGGTAAGACTGCTGCTGATAGGACCGGGAGCGGGTATGCGAGTAGCACGCGCTAGTTACCCAGGTTCGGGGCTCTCCGGAGAGATAACACCCCTACTCCTGCATGTCTGAGTATATTTGGTATATCTATCTGGTACAGAGTTGCTCCTGGAGCTGTATCTGAGCTCAGTGCCATAGGCATCTGGCTTTGCATATGTCTTATATGGGTGTTTGAGCTAGCTAGCAAGTGGGCATGAGAGTGCTCCACCGTGCGTGGCATGTATGCATGCGTGAGGGAATTCATCCTCCCTGGATGGATGGATGTGAGCCCATATATATAGTGTGCAGCTATCTTGATATGTAAGCTATGTGGGTAGCTTAGGAAGTAAGCTAGGTAGTGGCATGGGAACAAGGGGCATGATGGGGTGTCATGCTTGTCCCCTGGGTCACTTCATAAATAGTGCCAAGGGACAAGTGACACTATACATGATGACACGAGGTACAGCCGTCTCGTTCGCGGTATGGCCGTCACGTCAGGGTCTTGTCGGTGTCGGGTCGGGTTGCAGTCGGCAGCCGGCTGTTTGGCATAGTCGGCAGCCAGCTGGTTGGCGCAGTCGGCAGCCGGCTGGTTGGCGCAGTCGGCAGCCGGCTGGTTAGAGCAGTCAGACGGGGAGCCGGCAGGAGCGGCCGGGCAGTCGGACTGAGGGGCTTTGCTAGCCCCGATGTCTTGAAATATCGTCTTGCCGTCCTCGGGGTACCCGTGGTCGATTACTCCGATAGTAGCCCCCAAGCCTCCGAGCAACTTGGCAAAGTTGGGCGGAGGTTTTTTGGCGAGTGTTCATGGAAATGATCATGAAAAAAGACAAAGTTAGTCCATGCGGATATATCAAATGTTTTCTTTATCATTGCAAGTTTTATGCGGAGGGTGCCGACTCGGTTTCGTCCGAGCCCCCTTAATCTTTTTCGTGTTCCCTCCGCTTTTTGGCTTGTGCTCTTGCTTGCCGGACAGCCGCTCTGCGGTCTGTGGCTAAGAGTGGGCCGCGATGTGGAGTGTACAGTACTCAGAGTCTAGGAGCAGATTCAACCGAGTAGATACTTGTAAAGGAAAACGGCCTGGTCGCCCGAACCGTTTTTCTTCCCAGACGTTTTTCGCGTGGGTGGCCTCCAGCATTCACCCTTGCTAGCCGGACAGCTGCTCTGCAGTCTGTGACTAAGAGTGAGCCTTTGGTACTGCGCACGCTACTAAGCCGTCTGCGGGAACTAACGTCTCAGGCCAAGCGGCCATCCCCGGGCAACTCTGGCTGGCGCCGGGGCGAACAGTGATGCAACTGTAATAAAAAATGCGGAGATAGCACCCGAGCATCGCTCGAGGTTATCCGTGCTTGCGTGATGCAAAAATATGCGGGCGAGGAGCTCACATTGATTTTCGTGTAGTTGCGGTCGTCGAAAACAGCCGGCGCGACTCGGCGCTCGCGGAGCGCGTCGGCGCACCCGCTAGGTGTAGCCTTCGAGCCCCCGGGTGCTCGAAGGGGATTCCGGCCGGTCAGGCTCGACCGGCCAGGCGACGAGGCGTCTTGCAACGTCCTTTTTCTTCTCTTCTGCCGGCTGGGGGAGCCGGACAGAACTCTTCTCTTGTCTGCAATCTTCGCGGGGGCGCGCCAGCGCACCCGCTGGGTGTAGCCCCCGAGATTCGGGCCGACTGCTGAGTAGTCGGGCTGGATCTCCCGGCAACTACTTTGTCTTCTTCTTAGCGGGGGCGCGTCAGCGCACCCGCTGGGTGTAGCCCCCGAGATTCGGGCCGACTGCTGAGCAGTCGGGCCGGATCTCCCGACGACTACTTTGTCTTCTCTCTCCCGCGGGGGCGCGTCAGCGCACCCGCTGGGTGTAGCCCCCGAGATTCGGGCCAACTGCTGAGTAGTCGGGCCGGATCTCCTGACGACTACTTTGTCTTCTCTCTCGCGCGGGGGCGCATCAGCGCACCCGCTGGGTGTAGCCCCCGAGATTCGGGCCAACTGCTGAGCAGTCGGGCCGGATCTCCCGACGACTACTTTGTCTTCTCTCTCTCGCAGGGGCGCGTCAGCGCACCCGCTAGGTGTAGCCCCCGAGATTCGGGCCGACTGCTGAGCAGTCGGGCCGGATCTCCCGACGACTACTTTGTCTTCTTCTTTTTTCTTCATTTGCACCGGCTGAGAACAATCGGACACAACTGTTTTTTTAAAGCCGGGTAGCGGGCGTGAGGACCCGGCCTGCCCGGGTGGCAGGAGCCGGCCGCCCGAGAAACGGGCGCGACCCGGCCATCCGGTTGGCGGGATTCGGCCACTTTCTGTTTCTTCTCTCTGTCCGACTCCATGTGGGCAGCCGGACCTCTTTTTTTTTGCAGTCGGCCCTTTGACATTTCTCTCTGCTTCAGCCGGCGCACTGTGCCGAACCAGCCGGCCTCTCTCTTTGTCTTTCTCTTTTTTCTCTTCTTTTCGCCACTTGAGCAGTCAGTAGGAGCGGGACGCTGCGGAGGTCGGATGGCACGGCAAGCCAGCGGCCGGGTCGCGGTAGAAGCCGGTGGCCAGGACGTGGTGCGGCAGCGGAGGCGGCGGACCGGGTCGGAGGCGGAGCCGGCGGGGAGGCATCGGGGCACCGTAGCAGCGCAGTGGGACCGGAGCAGGCGGCTATGGGCGCAAGGGAGCCGGCGACGGGCGAAGCCAGGCCTGGGGCGGCCGGAATCAGGCGGAGGAGCAGCCTGCGCGGGGGAGGCCGGTCAGGTGAGACGGACTTGGCAGCAGCTACCCGGCCGGCGCGCGGGAGGCGGCAGCGGCGCACACGATGAGCGCCGGTGCCGGCGGCTATGGGCGCGAGGGAGCCGGCGACGGGCGAAGCCGGGCCCAGAGCGGCCGAAGACGGGCGGAGGAGCAGCTGGCGCGGGGGAGGCCGGCCAGGCGAGGCGGACTCGGCAGCAGCTACCGGCCGGCGCGCAGGAGGCGGCAGCGGCGCACACGACGAGCGCCGGTGCCGGCGGTGGGCGCGCAAGGCATGCAGAGCCAGCGGAAGACCGACGGGGCGGAGGCGAGCCGGCGAGGGCCCGAAGCCGGCTGGTGCTAAGCAGCCGACAGGGGCCCGGAGAAAGCCGGTGCGGGAACGGACAGCCGTGGCCGTTCGGCGCGGACGGGTGCGAAGGAGGACGGGGAGGCACGCGCTGGGCCAGGAGGGCGATGTCGATGCGACGAGGCAGCCGGCATGGGCGGAGCAGGCGGCGGCCTCGGCGGGCAGGAGCAGAGCCGCGGGAGGCGGCAACGGCGACCCAGGCGTCGGGCGCGCAGACACGGGGATGTGCGCGGGCGCGCAGACACAGGGTCGGGAATAGCGCGCGAGCAGGATGTGCAGGCCACAGTCGGCTGTCGTGTGTGCGTTGTCCTTTTCGCGTCCAGCCACCGTGAGCAGAGTATGGGTGGCGTCCAGCCATTGTATGAGCAGTGTACTAGGCATATCTTGCTTGCGTCTGGAAAGTGTACAACATATATACGAATGGTGTATGGGTAGTGTATGACCATGGTTGACTTGCATCTAGCTAGCTTGCAAGCCGATGGTATATGGAGGAGCGACGCGCGACTCAGCCGGAGCAAGGCGCAACGTGGAGGGAAGAAGATGCAAGCGGCGCGTGGATGGCCATGGCCGACCGAAACGAGGCCCCGCGCGCGGACGAACGGTCGGCACTGCGTTGGTGAAGACGAAGATGGCGAAGCCGACGGCGAGGACGCGCCGTCCCGCACGGCCGCTCCGGGGGCGGGTCCAAGTCGAGCCCCCGAGCGCTACCGGAGAGACGGTGCGCCGCCGCGGCGGAGATGACAAAGATGGTCCCGCCCGGACTGCGAAACCAGCAGCAGCGCGGTAGCATAGTACCGCCCCACAGTGGGCGCCAACTGTCGTGGTATTCTCACGGGGGCTTGCGAGTCGACAGATGCCACAAGGGCTTAGTGTGAGGGCAAGACTGCTGCTGATAGGACCGGGAGCAGGTATGCAAGTAGCACGCGCTAGTTACCCAGGTTCGGGGCTCTCCAGAGAGATAACACCCCTACTCCTGCATGCCTGAGTATATCCGGTACCGAGTTGCTCCTGGAGCTGTATCTGAGCTTAGTGCCATAGGCATCTGGCTTTGCATATGTCTTATATGGGTGTATGAGCTAGCTAGAAAGTGGGCATGAGAGTGCTCCACCGTGCGTGGCATGTATGCATGCGTGAGGGAATTCATCCTCCCTGGATGGACGGATGTGAGCCCATATATATAGTGTGGAGCTAGCTTGATATGGAAGCTATGTGGGTAGCTTAGGAAGTAAGCTAGGTAGTGGCATGGGAACAAGGGGGCATGATAGGGTGTCATGCTTGTCCCCTAGGTCACTTCATAAATAGTGCCAAGGGACAAGTGACACTATACATGATGACATGAGGTACAACCATCTCGTCCGCGGTATGGCCATCACGTCGGGGTCTTGTCGGTGTCGGGTCGGGTTGCAGTCAGCAGCCGGCTATTTGGCGTAGTCGGCAGCCAGCTGGTTGGCGCAGTCGGCAGCCGACTGGTCAGAGCAGTCGGACGGGGAGCCGGCAGGAGCGGCCGGGCAGTCGGACTAAGGGGCTTTGCTAGCCCCGATGTCTTGAAATATCGTCTTGCCGTCCTCGGGGTACCCGTGGTCGATTACTCCGACACCGACCTTTTCGCTTCAACCTCAGGACCTGACGGTCCGGAGTGTGTCCGAATACCCTCGTGGTTATATAAGAACCGGGGTATGCATGGAGACTAGGCGTAGGGGTCATTAGTGCTTGAACAGACAAGTGCCCAACTAGTTATGTTATATTACATGGTTAGTAAGAAACATCTTCCAGGGAGAATAGTTCTGTTAGGGGTTCCTTTCCCTGGGAGGCATGCCCTAAAGTGCATGTCCATTTTGCGAAAAGAGGCGCAGGAAAAACATCTGGGGGCGTATAGATAAAATAAAAAAAGATCATCTTTAGTTCACCGACCAAATATTCCCTTAAGAACGCTAGCTTTCGGCTTCATCCAGTCTGAGGTACACATCCGGCTGACTCGGCAGTAACAATCGCAGAGGTGCTCCCTTTACCACCTAGCCGAACTATCGGGAACGTAAGGGTAAGCACAGGAGCCAGGCAACCCAGTTTGGCCAAAACTTAAGTCATATCGATGCATATAATGGCGAATAAAAGGTACATGCGGAAGTGTGACACATGTGTTGGGCATGAAGCCCGTATAAATAAGCTTCTGTTTAAAGAAGCCCCCAGGTTTAATGAGCGCGGATAGCGCGTCACTTTATGAGCCTTTAAAGGCTATAAGAGAGAGAGAGGGGAGAAGGAGAGAAATGTAAGACAGAAAGTATATAAAAATGGTCAGAGGAAGGAGACGAACACAGAGTCCAGCGCTAGGCATAGAATCTTCGTAGATGGGCTGCGTTCCATGGGTTCGGCTCGAGTCGGTTATCTGATGCATCTCGCAGGTGGTACGCTCCACCAGTCAGGACTTGGTCGATTATGAAGGGACCTTCCCACTTGGGCTTGAGTTTGTCCTTTTTCTTGTCCGGTAGGCATAGAACTAATTCGCCAACGTTGTAATTTTTGGCCCGTACTTCTCTGCTTTGGTATCTTCGAGCCTGCTGTTGATAGAATGCGGTACGGGCTTTTGCCACGTCACGCTCTTCCTCCAAGGCGTCCAAACTGTCCTGCCGATCGAGCTCGGCTTCTCTTTCCTCGTACATGCGCACTCGAGGTGAGTCATGAATTATGTCGCAGGGCAGAACTGCCTCTGCACCGTACACCATGAAGAATGGTGTGTATTCGGTGGTGCGATTCGGCTTGGTCCGCAGCCCCCAGAGTACGGAGTCGAGCTCCTCTACCCAGTGCGTGTTAGATTCCTTAAGGGACCGCACTAATCTGGGTTTGATGCCGCTCATGATAAGACCATTTGCATGCTCGACCTGGCCGTTAGTTTGTGGGCGATAGACGAAAGCATAATCGAGCTTGATGCCCATGTTTTTGCACCAGAGTTTTACCTCGTCGGGCGTAAAGTTCGTGCCGTTATCAGTGATGATGCTGTGGGGGACGCCGTAACGGTGTACAATCCCAGATATAAAGTCTATCACCGGTCCGGACTCGGACGTCTTAACAGGCTTGGCTTCTATCCATTTGGTGAACTTATCCACCATGACCAGTAGGTATTTTTTCATGTGGGTTCCGCCTTTAAGGGGTCCAACCATGTCAAGCCCCCAGACCGCGAAGGGCCAAGTGATGGGGATAGTTTGGAGGGCGGTGGGTGGCATATGGCTTTGGTTTGCAAAAAGCTGGCAACCGACGCATCGTTGGACTAAGTCCTGGGCGTCTGCCCGGGCCGTCGCCCAATAAAAGCCTGTGCGGAAGGCCTTGCTTACAAGGGACCGAGCTGCAGCGTGATGACTGCCGAGCTGCAGCGTGATGACTGCCGAGTCCGGCATGAATTTCAGCCAGGAGGTTCCGCCCTTCCTCTTCGGAGATGCACCTTTGAAGGACTCCGGTAGTGCTTTTCTTATAAAGCTCTCCCTCATGGACTTTATAGGCTTTAGATCGCCGCACTATTCAGCGTGCCTCATTTTGATCCTCGGGGAGTTCCTGCCTAGTAAGGTTGGCGAGGAATGGTTCTGTCCACGGGGTGATGACGGCCATTATTACGTGGGCTGAAGGTGTTATTTCACTGGCAGAGCCTCCAATTATGTCAGAGTGTTCGGTGTCGAGCAGTGCGGTTGGGTCCGGGCTGTTATTGCCGGGTTCCCCTTCCCATACTACGCATGGCTTGAACAGCCTTTCCAGGAAGATGTTGGGTGGGGGGACTACATCGCGTTTTGTGCCGATGCGTGCCAGGACATCTGCCGCCTGATTATTTTCCCCGTCTATATGGTGAAATTCGAGCCCTTCGAACCGAGCTGACATTTTTAGGACGGCGTTGCGATAAGCTGCCATTTTTGCATCCTTGGCATCAAAGTCTCCATTTATTTGGGATATTGTGAGGTTTGAGTCCCAGTGCACCTCTAGGCGTTGAATGCCCATGGATACTTCCATCCGGAGACCATGTAAAAGGGCCTCATATTCAGCTGCATTGTTGGAGTCTGTGTACATTATCTGGAGTACGTATTGAACTGTGTCTCCTATGGGGGACGTCAAATCGACGCCATCCCCTAGACGGCCAACATTTTGGAGCCGTCAAAGTGCATGACCCAGTTTGAATATGTGTCGTACTCTTTAGGGAGTTCGGCCTCCGTCCATTCTGCGACGAAGTCGGCCAAAACTTGTGACTTGATAGCTCGACGTGGCTTGTAAGTTATGTCGAACGGGAGGAGTTCAATGGCCCATTTTGCAATCCGGCCCGTTGCGTCATAGTTGTTTATATTATCGTTAAGTGGCACTTCCGAGGCTACTGTTATTGAACACTCTTGAAAGTAGTGCCGCAGCTTCCGGGATGCCATGAATACCGCGTACGCAATCTTTTGATAATGCGGGTGCCGTGACTTGCACGGAGTAAGGGAAGTGCACACATGGTAGACCGGCTTTTGAAGGGGGAATTTGTGTTCGTCCGTTTCTCGTTCGACGACGAGCACTGCGCTTACAACCTGATGGGTTGCTGCAATGTATAATAGCATTGGTTCGCCAATGTTTGGCGCGGCCAGGACTGGGTTTGTTGCCAAGATGGCCTTTATTTCGTCGAGTCTGGCCGTGGCTGCATCCGTCCACTCGAAGTGTTCGGTGCGTCGAAGGAGGCGGTAAAGGGTTAGGGCCTTTTCTCCCAAGTGGGAGATAAAGCGGCTTAGAGCCGCCACGCATCCGGTTAATTTTTGTATTTGTTTGAGGTCCTTCGGGATATCCAATTGTGATAGAGCTCGGATCTTGGCTGGATTTGCTTCAATTCCTCTACCGGATACAATGAAGCCCAAGAGCTTTCCGGCTGGAACACCGAAAACGCATTTTTCCGGGTTGAGCTTGATGTCGTATGTTCGGAGGTTATCGAATGTTAGCCTCAAGTCGTCTACTATAGATTCAACATGTCTTGTTTTAACGACCACATCATCTACGTATGCCTCCACTGTTTTGCCAGACATGTCTGAATCATGCGCTGATATGTTGTACCGGCGTTTTTGAGCCCGAAGGGCATTGTGTTGAAGCAGAATGGGCCGTATGGTGTGATGAATTCCGTTGCGGCTTGGTCTGACTCCGCCGGTTTAAAGGAGGTGGACTTGGATCTTTTATCGAGTATCACATCGTCCCTATTCACCGTGGAACACAGCGCAGTCAGTTCCTCGGCCGCTAGAGCTTCGGGTAGCGCCTCGAGGGCCAGTGCGGCTGTCTTGTTTTCGGCGCGGAGTGCTATGTCCGGATCACTAGCGAGAGTGATGATTCCGTTAGGCCCGGGCATCTTGAGCTTCATGTACCCATAATGGGGTATTGCTTGGAAGACTGTAAATGCTTCCCGCCCTAGCAGAGCGTGATATCCGTACTGAACGGGGCCACCTGGATTGTGACCTCTTCGGACTTGTAATTATCCGGCGTGCCGAACACCACATCTAGTGTGATTTTTCCTGTACAGCGCGCTTCCCGACTGGGGATTATTCCTCTAAAGGTTGTGCTGCTTCGCTCAATGCGGTTCCAGTCTATTTCCATTTTTTGAAGGGTTTCCTCATAAATGAGGTTCAATCCGCTGCCGCCATCCATGAGTACCTTGGTAAGACGGAAGCCATCCACTATTGGACTGAGGACCAATGCGGCTGGTGCTCGGGCTGTTCGGAATTTAGGTTCATCACTGGCATTAAAAGTAATAGCCGTGTCACTCCATGGGTTTATTGTTGCTACTTGGTAGACTTCGGCAAGGCTGCGGAGTGTTCTTTTTCGCATATTATTTGATGCGAAAGTCTCAAATACTGTTAATACCGTACTGGTTTCTCTGGGGTGGCTTTCTGTGGCTTCTGGAATTAGAAGATCTTCGCCAGTTTTTGCCACCTACCGGAGTATCCAACATGCTCTAAGGCTGTTAGTTGGTGTGGCGTCCTCTGCACTGTGAATTTTACAGGGTCCATTAAGCCATCCTTCCAATACCGTTCTGTGCCCTGTAGAGGGCTTTTGCTTTTTGGTATTGAACCCGGGTCTCTGGCGATGATGCACCCTTTTATTTCGGACTGGGTTTGTATTCAGGGCCGGATTGTCCCAAAATTTTATGTCGGTTTTCCAGGCGCTTTCCATCACACAGTACTTTCGTACTGTGGACGCCAAGTCAGCGAAGCGTGTAATATCACGGCGACTTCTAGCGTTGAGGATTCCCATGTCCGTGCAATTATTGTAGAAGAATGAAATTGCGTCTTCCTCACGGCAGTCCTTTATCCTGTTCATAACCAGGAGGAATCTGGCCCAGTAATGATGTACTGTTTCTTCGGGCTCTTGCCTAATTTGGGATAGATCGCATATGTAGGGGTGGGTGGAATCAAATCCGTAACCTCACCCAATCTGAGACCCAGGGGCCAAGGAGTTTTCGAACTCGGAAATTTGGATTCTTGGATGCTGTCCAATGAATCTAGCCCGTCGCCTGACTTTAAGTTCAGGTCTTGAGTGATGTCCTCCCCTCCGCGGGTATCCGGCTTGGAGGGATCGGGAATCCGGACATAGCTAGTCCTTAAGATAGATGAAGGGTCGCCGCACTGTCCCTCTACCACGGCAACATGATGGGTGACCTAGGGAGAGTTAATCTCTCTCAGATCGGGCTTAGGCCCAATCTGATCGTAGTTCGTAGCGACTCCCAGGGCGGCGATGCGATCCAAGAGCTCGTTTAGGGAAGAGAGCTCCATTGGATCTAGCTGCTCGGCGAATTCCGAGCTGACGTGAAGATTGCTTTCGATGACCCGAGAGGTCATCGTCGGCATAGCAGCCGAACAGGCGGTCATAAGGAAACCACCTAGCCGGAGAGTTTGGCCGACAGCCAAAGCTCCCTTAGCAACGGTGTCGTCTTTAAAGACGGGATGAGGCATCCTTCATGATGGCGACGGCACAGAGGAACTCTCAATGAAAGCACCAATGTCGGTGTCAAAACCGGCGGATCTCGGGTAGGGGGTCCCGAACTGTGCGTCTAGGCCGGATGGTAACAGGAGGCAGGGGACATAATGTTTTACCCAGGTTTGGGCCCTCTTGATGGAGGTAAAACCCTACGTCCTGCTTGATTGATATTGATGATATGTGTAGTACAAGAGTAGATCTACCACGAGATCAAAGAGGCTAAACCCTAGAAGCTAGCCTATGGTATGATTGTTGTTGCTACGGACTAAAACCCTCCGGTTTATATAGACACCGGAGAGGGCTAGGGTTACATAGAGTCGGTTACAATGGTAGGAGATCTACATATCCGTATCGCCAAGCTTGCCTTCCACGCCAAGGAAAGTCCCTTACGGACACGGGACGAAGTCTTCAATCTTGTATCTTCATAGTCCAGGAGTCCGGCCGAAGGTATAGTCCGGCTATCCGGACACCCCCTAATCCAGGACTCCCTCAACAGCAGACAAAGACTTAGTGAAATTCTAAGTCTCTGAAATCAGCAATATCACGAGAGCTACTTTGCATGCTTGTGCTAGTCACCACATTGATCACAAAAATACATGGCTTACACCCATGTAAACATGGCATGGCATAGCCCAAAACACATGTAGAGCTCATAGCCATATGCAGCACACAATAATCATGGCAAAAATGACAAATGCTCAAGATCTGCTAAGAATCAGGAACTAACATTATGAAGCACTCTTGCAATAGTCATTAGAGCATCAAGATGGACTCAAACAAGCATGGTGCAATGGAACAAAATGAAGAGGACATCATGATGAACATTTCGATATATCATGCCTACAAAACGGAGCTACGAATGAGGAGACATGGTATGTTGAACAGATCTAGAAAATGTCACAGATCTGGGGACTTAGAGAAAATTAGACCTCCGAAAAGTCAATGGGATGGAGTGGTTCTGGGACGAAGGGATCCAGGATGGAGACGGTGTTTGGATCAATTCCGGATGGATCTGGTCCAGGCGAGGTGGCGTCGTACGGATCGGCAGGGAACACCAGATCCGGCGAGGCTCGCCTCTCCGGCGACGCGCGCGAGGGCGGCGGCGCCATGGCCGGTGCTGCCACGGCCGGTGAAGCGGAGGTGGGAGGTACGGCGTGTTGCGGCGAGGTCAAGGTGGCGGCGGCGTGGTGAGGTAGAGTGGAGGCGCGCCGGTGGCGGCAACCGATGGTGGGCGGCGCGCGGGTGGCGGCGACCGGTGGCGGGCGGGCGGCCAGCGAAGGGCGGCGGCGGCGCACGGTGGCGATCGGATGGCGGGGCGCGGGAGGAGAGACGCGGGGCGCGGGCCCGGTCGCGACAGGGAGCGGGCCGGCCGCGGGTTGCGCGGGCCGTGGCGGCGAGGGACGGCGCGCAGCCACGTGTCGGCGTCTGACTGGAGCGGGCACGGCGACGGGATTTGTCCGGTCCGGGACGGACATGTCCGGCGGGCGAGAGGGGAAGATCTAGGGTTTCGCACCGCGAAATTTCGGGGAGGCACACATATAGATAGGTAGAGGGAGCTACGAGAGTCCAAATGAGGTGCGGTTTTTGGCCATGCGATCGTGATCGAACGACCGAGAGGATGGAGGGGGTTAGGATGGGTTTTTGGGCCACTTTGGAGGGGTGTTGGGCTGCAACACACACGAGGCTTTTACGGTTCCCTGGTTAACCGTTGGAGTAACAAACGAACTCCAAATGGCACAAAACTTGACAGGCGGTCTACCGGTAGTGTATCAAGGACACTTGGCAAATCTCGGTCCAATCCGAGAACGTATAACACCCGCGCACGAAAAGAGGCAAAAGGGGGCGCCGGAGGACATAGGAGTGTCGGATTGCAAAATGGACAACGGGGAAAATGCACGGATGCATGAGACGAACACATATGCAAATGCGATGCACATGATGACATGATATGAAATGCATGACATGCAAACAAATGACAAGGCAACAACAGCGAATAACTGGAAGAAACCTGGTGCAACGGTCTAAGGGCATTACAACACTCCACCACTACGAGAGGATCTCGTCCCAAGATCTAGGATGGCACCGGAGGGAAAAGGAAGAGGAAGATAAGAGGTAAAACTAAGTTGCTTCTTTGACAAACGAGTGAAAGCAAAGAACCTTGAGAGGTTGAACAACTTGAAAGAAAGGATACAACGGAGATGATCGACGTTGAAAACACTCCGTTATGAAAAGTGGAACAAGTAAGAACAACTTCGGAAAACACTCCGGTTGAAAAGAGATGCAAAACTTGATAGGATGAAAAGGACTTGATCAAAGGGCACAACACTCCAGACAAATGGATAAGCATGAAAAGAACATGGTCCTGACAATCCGAGATGATGAGTGAAGAGAGCAACATCACAATGCCTCCGGAACAAATGAATGGAAAACAAGATGGTTGGAAAGAAAAAGAATGGAGAAGACGAATGACAACCCTCGCCAATAAAATTGAAAGAGCATGCTTACAACGAAAAGGTTGAACGGAGTTGTTGGAAAACCAACAACGAAGAGAGTAAGCTTGTAGTGGGCTTATGGAGAACATCTTAGAACTGAGGTGAAATTCTGCCACTAACGGAAAGAACAAAGATTGATCGGGAATAAAGAAGAGATGAAAACTTCTTCCACCAAGAGGATAGAGAGATAACTTGAATCATTGATAAGCACCACAATAGCAACATTCCTTAGGGAAGGCTTTAGGTGAAATATGACACAAGACAACTCCAACGAAGAGATTAATGGATTTAAAATACCTGATTCTTGATAACTTGTGAATCATGCAATTCGAAGGGAAATTATCAAGAATGACATAACGCCACCTCAAAAGATGAGATATGAAAGAATTGCACTTCAAAATGCAAGATGAAGAATACTTGAAATATAGCTTGGTGGATCATAGCTTCGAGAGATATCTTGAAGAACAATTGAAGAATGAAAGGAATCCTTGACGAACCACCATGTAGAGCCTCCATGAAGAACTCCGGTAATAAAAGAATTCAAACGAAAGGAAAGAGAAGTTGAAAACACAAGGTGAAGACTTGCAATGATTAGATGGATCTTCATGACGAGAAAATTGAGAGAGCTTGGAACTCCGGGAAAAGTATGAAGCACTTGAACCAAGAATTTACTCATCGTGAACAAACTCCGGAAGAATGAATCAATCACTTGGATGAAACAAGAATAAGAATTACATTATGCTTATCCTTAACCAATTGAAATTGATGACAAGCAACGGATTTTGCATACTACTTATTCTCGTAGAAAGGGTTAAGATAGATATAGCGCAAACTCGAGAAGGTCTTCAACGAACCACCGGTAGGATTGAAACAACGAATAAATTGATATGATAAACGAACGAAGAAGAATCTTGGAAGAACCACCGTAAGAATTTAAAATGAACGAAGAAAAGATAAAGAAACACCGGGAAGAATTATGAAATGAACGAAGATACTTGAGAGAATTTGATACGAGAGAACGAAGATGCTTGAGAGAATTTAGACACAAGTGAACGAAGGAATCATGAACTGATTAGAGGATATTTGAATGATACACCGGTAAGATTTGGAGAATGATTGCTGAAAGCTGAGAATGAATAAATGTTCTGAAATGATGGGCTCCGAAGAAAAGAAATGAAAACAACTCATGAAATGCTCCGGATGGATGGAAGAATTCTCAAAATCGAAAGCAATTATGAGAGGATGGCATAACGCTAGAACCATGAATCTTCGAGAGAACAGACCAAGATTTAGAGGAAACACTTCTTCAGTCTTCAAGTGTTGAGAATGACGATGAGAAAGACCACCATGAATTGTTGAGATACTCCGGGGTGAAAATTAGAAAGGTTGAACCGACGATGACAAGAATTTGAAAGATCTTGGAGAAACCATCTCACTGATGATGAAACATTCTTACGTCAAACTTTGAAAAGAATTTGAGAATACCTCCGGAAAAAAATTAGAAGAGTCAGGTAAGATCCTGGGAAAAGACCTGTGAGTTAGGGCCCACTCAAAAGATACATCGTTGAACAATTTAAAAGGAAGATTGTGCCGGTTGAATTAAATGGCTAGAATGAGGTAACAACCTCGAAATAGGTTGAACTGATCTTGAATGACAAGGCGAGTCTTCTGAGATATCTTCAGCACTCCGGAACAAATGAATAGCAGGAGTGGATGATTATG
Organism: Triticum urartu; assembly: GCF_056163025.1. Lineage (NCBI taxonomy): Eukaryota > Viridiplantae > Streptophyta > Magnoliopsida > Poales > Poaceae > Triticum > Triticum urartu. The sequence goes on from NC_141874.1 coordinate 307,961,388, forward strand.
AGGTGCACCGGCATGAGAAAAGCATTGGGAAAAAGAAAGGACTATGCTCAAAACCAAAGCTTGAATTTAAACCACCGGAGAAGAAAAGAGCAGGAGGAATAATAAACTTGTGGAGCATCTTCATGAGAACCGCCGGGTAAGAACATTGAAAGAAAGGAATGGAGAGGCTTCCCCTCAATAAAAGGATACTTGAATAAGGAATCTTAGTCCTTGAAGAAAAAGGGTGGGAGGGCAGGAAAAACAAAGACAACTTGGGGATGGATGAAACAAACACCGGTTGGAAAGAATTGAAAACACAACCTCGATGATCAAGAAGGATTGGTATTCACATAGAAGTATGAGAACACCACTTAAGAAAGGTATGGAATCAACACTTGACATTGAAGCAACTCGAATGCCACAAGCCAAAACAAAACAAAGGATTGGCTTGCAGAATAAGCCGGAACAAACATATGATAGAGATTTCGTCCAAAGTTTTTGTGGTGGGGCCCACACAGGCTCGATCGTATAGCACCATCATGTACAAGGTAGTGCACATGACATACGAAGCGTCCTCGAGTCAGCATAGCTAAGGACTCTTTAAGGCACAACGAGACCACTGTAACACCAACCATGGATAGGCGGACCACTAGACGTCGAACCCCAATTTCATATCATACATATGTCGGAAAGATATCCTAGGAGCTACTTGAATTCCCACTTATAAACTCCCGAAACTTTCTGGTTATGCAATCAGGTGTTGGGGATACAGGGGAAGCATAATATCTCACCCAAAACTAGCAATTCCTACATCCAGCTGTATCCATCCTTCAACACATAACCAAGAAACCTTCGGAAATCATTTACCTCAACCTTCGAAAAGCATCCGTTATACGAGTTATGGCAATACTCCCGAACTCCCACCCCAGTACTGGGTGGCATCGAGGTTATCTCACCAACAACTGCATAAAAGAGATTTTCGATGTCAGCGAACTCAGGTATTCCATAACTGCAACGATAAAATTGTGACGACAACACCTCGGAGCTCAACTCCCCGGGACACTGCCACAACCCCTAAATGTCAGGAGGCACCAAGAACAATGTCCTCGTCACGAAACGATCAGAACGATTCCAAGATACCCACGTGATCCTGACAAAAATTTTAATGAAAATTTGAGAAGAGAAGAGTCAAAACTCTATGTCAGGAAGCCTCACCAGAGCGACGAAGGGACTTAGGAGTAAAAAGAATCCTACTCTCCGATATATATAATCCTATTAGACTCAAATTTTTTTTTCTAGACTCAACAACGCCAGCAATTCAATCAAGCAGGGGGCTCCTTAGTCGGGGAAGGCTCTGATTACCAACTTGTAACACCCACGATGCAACTATATCTCCCACGTGTCGGAGCACGACTTAGAGGCATAACCGCATAGTAGGCATGTCGCAAGAGCGGTAATCTTTACACATCCCATGTACTGAATAAGAAAGGGATAAAGAGTTGGTTTACAATCGCCACTTCACACAATACATGAATATAGCACTACATCATCCAGATACAATCAAGGTCCGACTACGGAACCAAATAAAGAAAGACAACCCCTAATGCTAGATCCCCGATCGCCCCGACTGGGCTCCACTACTGATCAACTTGAAACGAAACAACACAACGAACCCGATCTTCATCGACCTCCTCCTTGAGCTCGGTTGTGTCACCTGCACGGTTATCATCGGCACCTGCAACTGTTTGAAGTAATCTATGAGTCGCGGGGACTCAGCAATCTCAGACCCTCGTGATCAAGACTATTTAAGCTTATGGGTAGGAAAAGGGGGTAGTGACGTGGAGCTGCAGCAAGCACTAGCATATATGGTGGCTAACTTACGTATATGATAGCGAGAAGAGAAGCAAAGCACGGTCGTGAACTAGAAGTGATCAAGAAGTGATCCTGAAACTACTTACGTTCAAGCATAACACGAGACCATGTTCACTTCCCAGACTCCGCCGGAAAGAGACCATCACGCCTACACACGCGGTTGATGCATTTTAATTAAGTTAAGTGTCAAGTTCTCTACAAACTGGACTTTAACAAATTCCCATCTGCCCATAACCGCGGGCACGGCTTTCGAAAGTTCAAAACCTTGCAAGGGTGTCCCAACTTAGCCCATCACAAGCTCTCACGGTCAATGAATGATATTCCTTCTCCCAGGAAGACTCGGAATCCCGGTTACAAGACATTTCGACAATGGTAAAACAAGACCAGCAAAGCCGCCCGAATGTGCCGACAAATCCTGATAGGAGCTGCACATATCTCGTTCTCAGGGCACAACGGATGACCAATCCGTACAACTAAAACCAACCATCAAGTTTCCCCGAGGTGGCGCTGCAAGGGGCTCTAGTTCGGACCAACACTTAGAGAAGCACTAGCCCGGGGGGTTAAAATAAAGATGACCCTTGGGTTGGCCGACCCAAGGGAAGGGTAATAGGTTGTTAGGAAAATGTAACCCAAGGTTGGGCCTTGCTGGAGGTGTTTTATTCAAGACAAACTGTCAAGGGGTTCCCATTATAACCCAACCGCATAACGAATGCAAAATCAAGGAACATAACACCGGTATGACTGAAACTAGGGTGGCAAGAGTGGAACAAAACACCAGGCATAAGGCCGAGCCTTCCACCCTTTACCAGGTATATAGATGCATTGATTAAATAAGAGATATTGTGATATCCCAACAAATATCCATGTTCCAACAAGGGACAAACTCCATCTTCACCTGCAACTAGCAACGCTATAAGAGGGGCTGAGCGAAGCGGTAACATAGCCAAACAACAGTTTGCTAGGACAAGGTGGGTTAGAGGCTTGACATGGCAAAATGGGAGGCATGATAAAGCAAGTGGTAGGTATCGCGGCATAGTAATAGAAATAGAGCGAGCAACTAGCAAGCAAAGATAGAAGTGATTTTGAGGGTATGGTCATCTTGCCTGCAAAGTTCTCCGAGTTGACGTAAGCTTGATCCTCGAAAGCATACTCAACGGGTACCTCGAACACGAACTCGTCTGCCGACACTACCCAAGGCAAGAACACAAGCAAAGGAAACCACAATCAACCATGGAGCAATGTGCAAGCAACATGATGCAAAACATGGCATGATATGCGGGATGTGATATGCAATCCATATGAGTGCTCCGGAAGGAAAAGATTGAACCAGGCCTCAACTTGGCAATCCAAGAGTGCCGCTAGAAAGATGAGATGATTTCGATCGAAATCGATATAAACATCACCAGAATTGGATGCATGGTTTGCAAATGGCAAGCAAAACAAGAAGGCACAATTCTGCGATTAACGGCACGATGCCACCTAAAATGCAACAAGAAACTAAGCTACTGCACTCTAACATAGCAACAAAGCACATGGAAGTGATCTACTCAAAATTCTTGACAAAAGATGAACACTGAGCTACGGCTAAAACTCACAAAAGCAGGTTCAAACAAGCATGGCAAAAGTGTAAAAGATAACAGCATCACGGACTTAGTGAAAATACTAACATGTCAGGATATAATATCAGGAAGCAATATTTAGAGCAACATAACAACATGCTACAGGATCAGATCATAGCAACAGAAGGCATGGAATGAATCTACTCAAAGCATATAACAAAAGTCCGTTACTGACAATAAGCCAAAATGCACAGAAAACATGATGGCACCCATGTAAACATGGCAAGTTTCGTTAACAGATTCAGACAGCAGAAAACTGGACATGGCATAAACAGAATTATGAAGGCATGTTTGCGAGCTCGATGCGCTCAACACAAGGCATTGCATGACAAACTAAGCATACTACCAGCAAGAAGACATGTTCAAGAAGCTAACCATGGCAAGAACAATCTCATAGCATGCATGGATCAACTACAACAACCTTGGCAAAATTGATTAACACGTAAACAATCTGTCAGGAACATTTTATAGCAAAAGTAGAGCAAGATTGAGTCGTGCTAGGGCACTCCATAAATGCAAACATGGACACGGATGGATAGAGCATAACCATATCTCAAAATCATCCTTACTGAACATACTCAAAAGAAGCATGGATCTCTCTGTAGCAACATGAACACATAGCATAAAAATAACAGCAGACAAAGACTTAGTGAAATTCTAAGTCTCTGAAATCAGCAATATCACGAGAGCTACTTTGCATGCTTGTGCTAGTCACCACATTGATCACAAAAATACATGGCATACACCCCTGTAAAGATGGCATGGCATAGCACAAAACACATGTATAGCTCATAGCCATATGCAGCACACAATAATCATGGAAAAAATGACAAATGCTCAGGATCTGCTAAGAATCAGGAACTAACATTATGAAGCACTTTTGCAACAGTCATTAGGGCATCAAGATGGACTCAAACAAGCATGGTGCAATGGAACAAAATGAAGAGGACATCATGATGAACATTTCGATATATCATGCATGCAAAACGGAGCTACGGATGAGGAGATATGGCATGTTGAACAGAGCTAGAAAATGTCACAGGACGGAGACGGTGTTTGGATCAATTCCGGGTGGATCTTGTCCAGGTGAGATGGCGTCGTACGGATCGGCAGGGAACACCAGATCCGGCGAGGCTCGCCTCTCCGGCGACGAGCGCGAGGGCGGCGGCGCCATGGTCGGTGCTGCCACGACCAGCGAAGTGGAGGCGGGAGGTGTGGCGTGCTGCGGCGAGGTCAAGGCGGCGACGTGGTGAGGTGGAGTGGAGGCGCGCGGGTGGCGGTGATCGTTGGAGGGTGGCGGCGACCGGTGGCGGGCGACGCACGGGTGGCCGGCGAAGGACGGCGGCGGCGGACGGTGGCGAACGGATGATGGGGCGTGGGAGGAGAGACGCGGGGCGCGGGCCCGGTCGCGACGGGGAGCAGGCCGGCGGCGGGCTGCGCGGGCTGCAGCGGCGAGGGATGGTGCGAAGCCACGTGTCGACGTCTGACTGGAGCGGGCACGGCGGCGGGATTTGTCCGGTCCGGGACGGACATGTCCGGCGGGCGAGAGGGGAAGGTCTAGGGTTTCACACTGCGAAATTTCGGGGAGGCACACACATATATATAGGTAGAGGGAGCTAGGAGAGTCCAAATGAGGTGCAGTTTTCAGCCACGCGATCGTGATCGAACGACCGAGAGGGTGGAGTGGGTTAGGATGGGTTATTGGGCCACTTTGGAGGGGTGTTGGGCTGCAACACACACGAGGCTTTTACGGTTCCCCGGTTAACCGTTGGAGTATCAAACGGACTCCAAATGGCACGAAACTTGACAGACGGTCTACCGGTAGTGTACCAAGGCCGCTTGGAAAATCTCGGTCCAATCCAAGAACGTTTAACACCCGCTCACGAAAAGAGGCAAAAGGGAGCGCCGGAGGACATAGGAGTGTCGGATTGCAAAACGGACAATGGGGAAAATGCACGGATGCATGAGACAAACACGTATGCAAATGCGATGCACATCATGACATGATATGAAATGCATGACACGCAAACAAATGACAAGGCAACAACAGCGAATAACTGGAAGACACCTAGCGCAACGGTCTCGGGGTGTTATACGCGGTCTTCATGGCATCCCAAAAACTACGACACTACTTTCAAGAGTGTTTAATTACGGAGGCCTCTGAAGTCCCACTCAACGACATAATAAATAACCGCAATGCCAAGGGCCGGATTGCTAAATGGTCTATTGAGCTCCTCCCGTTCGACATAACATACAAACCATGGCGAGCCATTAAGTCGCAAGTACCGGCTGATTTCGTCACCGAATGGATAGAAGCCGAACTCCCTAAAGAGTACGTCGCGTACTCCAACTGGATCATGCACTTCGACGGCTCTAAGATGCTGGCTGGTCTGGGGGCAGGCGTCGTCCTGACATCCCCCACTGGAGATACAGTCCAATATGTACTCCAAGTATTTTACACAGACTCCAACAATGCAGCAAAATATGAGGCCCTATTGCGTGGTCTCCGGATGGCAGTCTCCATGGGCATTCAACGCCTAGAGGTGCTTGGGGATTCTAACCTCGCAATATCTCAAATAAATGGAGACTTTGACACCAAGGAGCCAAAAATGGCGGCTTACCGCAATGCCGTCCTCAAAATGCCAGCTCAGTTTGAGGGGCTCGGGTTCCACCATGTGGTCCGAGAAAACAATCAAGCGGCGGATATCCTCGCCCGCATCGGTGCTAAGCACGACCCTGTCCCACCTAATATCTTCTTGGAAAGGCTGTTTAAGCCATCCATGGTGTGGGAAGGGGAGACCGGCAACGACAGTCCGGATCCGGCCACAACACCAGATCCCGAGCACTCTGACATAATCGAAGGCCCCGCCACCGAAATAACACCTTCGGCCCACGTGATTATGGCTGTCATCTCCCCGTGGACAGAACCCTTCTTGGCTTACCTAAATAGGCAAGAACTCCCTGAGGACCCAAACGAGGCACGTTGCATTGTGCGGCGGTCTAAATCCTATAAGGTCCACGAGGGAAAGCTTTACAAGAAAAGCGCTACCAGAGTACTTCAAAGGTGCATCTTCGAAGAGGAAGGACGACAACTTTTGGCAGAAATTCATGCTGGACTCGGCAGCCATCACACCGCAGCTCAGGCGCTTGTAATCAAGGCCTTCCGTACAAGTTTCTACTGGCCGACAGCCCGAGCAGACACACAGGACCTCGTCCAACATTGCATCGCTTGCCAGCTTTTTGCAAACCAAAGCCATATGCCACCTACCGCTCTCCAAACAATCCCCATTACTTGGCCTTTTGCGGTCTGGGGGCTCGATATGGTCAGACCCCTTAAAGAAGGAAGCCATAAGAAAAAGTACCTATTGGTCATGGTGCATAAATTCCAGATGGATAGAAGCCAAACTAGTTAAAACGGCCGAGTCCGGACCAGTGATAGACTTCATATCCGGGGTTGTACACCGTTATGGTGTCCCCCACAGCATCATCACCGACAATGGCTCGAACTTTATAGCTGACGAGGTAAAAACTTGGTGCGGCAACATGGGCACTAAGCTCGATTATGCCTCCGTCTATCACCCCCAAACAAACGGTCAAGTCGAACAAGCAAATGGTCTTATTATGAGTGGCATTAAACCCAGATTAGTGCGATCCTTGAAGGAATCAGATACACACTGGGTTGAGGAGCTCGACCACGCTAAATCGCACTACTGGATACACACCGTTTGTTATGGTGTCCGGCGCAGAGGCGGTACTACCATCCGACATCATTCATGACTCACCTCGCGTGCGCATGTACGAAGAGAAAGAAGCTGAGCTTGATCGACAGGACAGTTTAGACGCCCTAGAGGAGGAGCATGACGTTGCAAAAGCCCGCTCCGCATTCTATCAGCAACAGGATCGACGGTATCAAAGAAGAGAAGTATGGGCGAAAACTTATAACGTTGGCGAACTAGTTCTACGCCTACCAGAGAAGAAAAAGGACAAGCTCAAGCCCAAATGGGAAGGTCCGTTCGTCATTGACAAAGTTCTAACCGATGGAGCGTACCGTCTGCGGGATGCATCGGACAATCGACTCAAGCCAAACCCATGGAATGCGGACAGACTCCGAAGGTTCTACGCCTAGTGCCGGACTCTGTGTTCGTCTCCTTACCTCCGCCTTTATATATATATATATATATCTGCTATCTGTCTTTCTTTCTTTCTAAAAGGTTAAAATGTGTCTTGACTACACAATCTTGACGCGCCATGCGTGCTCATTATACCTGGGGGCTTCTTATACATAAGCTTAATATAATTATGTTCTGGGCTCTATGCCCCCTGCACATGTGTTACTTTTCCACATGTACTTTTTCTTCGCCATTATATGCATCGATATGACTTAAGTTTTGGCCAAGTTGGGTTGCCTGGCTCTTGTGTTTATGCCCTACGTTCCCGTTAATTCGGCTAGGGCATAAGGGGAGCACCTCTGCGATTGTTACTGTCGGGTCAGCCGGATGTGTACCTCAGACTGGGTGAAGCCGAAAGCTAGCGTTCTTAAGGGAATATTTGGTCGGTGAACAAAAGATGACTTTTACTTATTGCAATACACGCCCCCAGATGTTTATATCCTGCGTCTCTTTTCGTAGTTCAGACATGCACATTAATGCATGTGTACCCTGGGAAAGGAACCTTTATCGAACTATTCTCCCAGGAAGATGTTTCTTACTATCCATGTAATATAACATAGCTAGTTGGGTACTTGTCTGTTCAAGCACTTATGACCCCTACACCTGGTTTCCACGCGTACCCCGGTTTTTACGTAACTGAGCGGGTATTCGGATACACTCCGGACTGTCGAGTCCGGAGGTCGAAGCGAAAAGGTCCGCCATGACAAATTATTTACAATCCGGCTAGGGATAATATATGTCACTTGAAGTACATAGTCACTTAGACTGACTAAATTCTTCTTCTATACTATCCAACAGGCTGTCTAGCCTACAATCATGTTGGGAATACTTTTCGGCTAATTTTACCTGAGCATACACCAGACTAACGGGGATCTCTTTCCCATCAGACCCCACAGGTCCGACCTCGGCCATGTGGTTCGGGTCAGCCTTGGTATATCATGTCTTGAGCATCTTGTCGGCAGGCAGATATCTTCCATAATCGGAAGCGCCACCGCGCTCCCTTGAGCATCTCTACAAGCTCCCCCATGCCTCCTGGCAGGGAGGCGGATGGCCACAAGGCCTGGGCAATGCCCTGCATGACCTGCCGAACTTGTTCGTGAAGTTGTGAGAGCTCTGGCAGAAGATCGCCCATAGACCCGGGCATCTGCTCTTCGGGACGACCCGTCAGCATACCTACAGATATAACTCTGGTAGCCGGTTTCTTCGCCGAACTCTATAAAATTTCGTTCAAGCACTTACTAAAAATGCCGCATCGAAGCTCCTTATTCTCCTTTACGGAGTCAGCTAGCTGGGCCCGGACATCTTTCAGTTCAACACCCAACCGGGTATTGGCATCTTGGTGATTGTTTTTCTCCTACCTAACCCACGTAAGCACGCGCTCGCCAGCCTCTAGCTGTCGTTGAGCATGTTGCTCATCCCCTCGCATGACCGTCGGATTCACTCCGGGATCATCTGCAGAATCTATTGTTAGATTTGCATGCATGCCGAATACTAACTGGTACATGTCATTTCTTCTTTCCGATCAGAACAAGTGTTACCAGATGGGGCCTTCTTGTACTCCTTCATTTCGGCAACTGTGGTCCGTAGCTGGGCTTTGCACTACTCCAGCTCTTGAGACAACTGGGTATTCTTCTCCGAAAGAACCTACACATATAATGATCCTTAAATCAGTTGTGCCAATTGTTTCAAGTCTCAGGGGCTACTGATATACATAATCAGTTTTTCTTACCTGTATATCCTTTACATACTGGTCCGTGGCACTGGCAAGACCATTTTCAGCAAGTCGGATGTACGTGTCTCCCGAGTTGAAGGCATTGAACGCCTCGTCAGAGAAATTAGGGTCGCGGAGCACGGCCCGGCGACGCCTGTGATTCATGGCACTCTCCACTTCAAAATTCGTAGCAGGCAGCCTATCCGCATCCTCTGTAGGAGGAACATCCGGTGTTGTCCCCAAATTAGCTTCTTCCCCTAAGACCGGCTCTGGAGTCCGGCTGGTGGAGGCATGGCCGGCAGGCTCTTCGGACACGGTCCGGCGAGCGTTTTTTCTGCCAGGAACCATGGACGTTATTATATTTTAAAGACGACAACCACAGAGCAAGGTTCTTTTTCATACCTCTGCGACGGTGTCTCAATCCTGACCGCCTTACTTTTAAGCCTACCCGGCTTCGGTGCCCCTCGTTGGTGAGTCATCGCGGGTTCGGCATGGCCTCCCGAGGGCCTTCCCTGTAAGACACCATATGTGTGCGGTGGGTGAAGTGCAAAAAAGGGATCCTTCTCGGAAGTTGGGACTCTGGTTTTACTTACATGCAATGCAGGGAGCAGGCCAGGATAATCGGCTATGATGGCCACCAAGGCACCGTCGCAGCTTAACTGATAGAACGTCCTGTCGATAAGCTCCACAATATGTCTGGATCTGCTTCGAGTCCGGGGTCGAGGTCCCGGTCAGGGTCCTCTGGCTGTGGACCTCCCTCACAGCTTTTCGCAGTTCCTGCTATGAAATAGAAAGGTACATATTTATAATGAAGAATGCGGGAAGGTCTAGAGTAAAAATTAGCAACTCACCCAGTTTGGGGGGTTGTACATGGAGAACCCATCCCGTGGCTTAATGCGGATGAACTCCTCTTCCTCTCCTTTGTATAAATCGGAAAGTATTTTCGCTAGAGAAGCGGCGGAGTCCGGACCTTTACGGCAGTAGTGGGTGGCATCGTCTTCTCCATTGAAGTGCCACATGGGTTTTCCCCGATACTGAAGTGGCTGGACCCCCCGCATTATACATATTGACATAACCTCGATTTTTGTCAGTCCTGATTTGGCCAGCGTTTTTATCCTGCCCATCAGGTAAAGGACCTCTCTGTTATCTTCCTCCTGGGGGCTCTGAGGGCGCCAGCTACGGCCTTTCTTCAAAGGGTCATTATTGAACTAAAGAAGGCCCATCTGAATAGGGTTCGGAAGGGGGACATCCTCCATATAAAACCACTTTGGAGGCCAATCTTCGGATGTCTTCTTCGGAGTACCGGACAGGTATCCGGTCCCGGCGATGCGCCATATTTCGGCTCTACCCACTTGATATATTGACCCCTCCTGTGTATGGGGTACAAGTTAGAATAGCCTCTTCCATAGCTCGAAATGAGCTTCGCAGCCCAGAAACATATCGCAAAAGGCGACGTAGCCGGCGATGTGTAATATGGAGGCGGGAGTAAAGTTATGCAGCTGGAGGCCGTAGAACTCCAAGAGCCCGCGGAGGAATTTATGGATTGGAAATCTGAGTCCCCTCAATAAGTAAGGGACAAGGCATACCTGCTCCCCCATGGATGGGTTGGGAAAGGTCTCCGCTTGCTCCCCGTCATTATAAGTGGCTAGTCCGGCTCGGACGGGGACCATATACACGGGAGGGAGAATCCCCTTGGTCTGTAACTCTACTAATTGGCTGTGGGGGACGGAACACTTCTCCAAATTGCCTGGTTTAGTGCTACGGGAGCAAGAGGAGGAGCTGCGATGGCCGGCCATGATGGGATGGTCTCGGTGTCAAAACCAGCGGATCTCGGGTAGGGGGTCCCGAACTATGCGTCTAGGTGGATGGTAACAGGAGACGAGGGACACGATGTTTTTACCCAGGTTCGGGCCCTCTCGATGGAGGTAAAACCCTACTCCTGCTTGATTAATATTGATGATATGGGTAGTACAAGAGTAGATCTACCACGAGATCAAGGAGGCTAAACCCTAGAAGCTAGCCTATGGTATGATTGTTGTATGATGGAGTTGTCCTACGGACTAGAACCCTCTGGTTTATATAGACACCGGATAGGGTTAGGGTTACACAGAGTCGGTTAAAATGGTAGGAGATCTTGAATATCTGCATCGCCAAGCTTTCCTTCCACGCCAAGGAAAGTCCCATTCGGACACGGGATGAAGTCTTCAATCTTGTATCTTCATAGTCCTGGAGTCCGGCTGAAGGTATAGTCCGGCTACCCGAACACCCCCTAATCCAGGACTCCCTCAGTAGCCCCCAAACCAGGCTTCAATGATGATGAGTCTGGCGCGCAGATTGTCTTCGGCATTGCAAGGCGGGTTCTTCTCCAAATTCTGTGTTTCTGTAGGAATAATGTACGATTTTCGTAATGTAGCGCTCCTTGGCTTCCACGCCCAATAATGGCCGTCTTCCACGTGTCAAACGAATGCGAAAAGCCGGGGCGTTTTTACATCCACACCCCTAGCCGCATAAACGAGCCGCCTATTTAACGGGATGGGGATTCAGATCCAAACCACACCTTCTCCTCTCCGCGAGTAATCATCAGAGCGCCTCCAGCAAAGGTCCATTCCAACATGGCCAGCCATCGCAGCTCCTCCCCTCGCCCTTCCAGTCCTAAACCCGGAGACTGGGAGAGTTGCTCCGTCCCGCACAGCGATTTAGTGTCGCTTCAGGCCAAGGGATTTCTCCCTCAGGCTTATATGGTCCCGGTCCGAGCCGGACTCGCCACCTATAATGGCGGAAAACAAGCGGAGAGCACCCCCAATCCCTCTAAGGGAGAGCGGGTGTGCTTCGTCCCTTATCTAGTAAGGGGACTGGGATTTCCAGCTCATCCGTTTCTCCGTGGGCTTCTGGAGTTCTACGGCCTCCAGCTGCACAATCTCACGCCCGCCTCTATATTGCATATCACGGGCTTCGTCGCCCTTTGCGAGCTATTTTTGGGTGTTGAGGCTCATTTCGCGCTGTGGAAGAGGATATCCTGCCTGGTGCCCCGTTCTTAAGAGGGGTCTATATATATAGTGGGCGGAGCCGAAGTGTGGCACATCGCCGGGACCGGATACCTATCCGGGACCCCAAAGAAGGCGTCCGAGGACTGGCCTTCAGAATGGTTTTATATAGATGATGTCTCGCTACCGGACCCTATCCGGGTCGGTCTCCCTGAGTTCAGCAATGCTCCATTAAAGAAACGCTTGAGCTGGTGTCCGCGGAGCTCTCAGAGAGAAAGCGACAGAGACGTCCTTTACCTGATGGGCCGGATAAGACTATTGGCTCATTCCGGACTAACCATGATTGGAGTCATGGCCGCATGCATCATGCGGGGGGTGCAGCCACTTCAATATAGAGGCCACCCCATGTGGGATTTTAACGGGGAGGATGACGCCACCCATTATGGTCGTAAGGGGCCAGCCTCAGCTGCCGCTCTAGTAAAGATCTTATCCTCTTTGTACAAGGGAGAAGAGGAGGAATTCCGCCGCGTCAACCCGCAGGGCGGATTTACTATGTACACCCCTCCAAGTTGGGTAAGTGGACAATTGTGCTTGCCCGTTCATTTTATATTCCCATGATTAAATATATAGTCTAACGACTTCAACGCAGGAACTGCGTCAGGAGGTAAAGGATATAAACAGCCGTCCTCCACAGCCCGAGGATCCAGAACGGTCCCTCGATCCGGACTCCAAAGAGGATCCGGACATATCGGTGGAGCTTATTGATGGGGTGTTCCATCAGCTAAGCAAGGACAATACCTTGGTGGCCATTACGGCTGATTACCCAGGGTTAATCCCGGCCTCCCAGGTGACAGAGACCAGAGCCTCATCCACTTGAGAAGGATTCCATTCTCACGTATTTCAGTTTTTCTGACGACAACCGCGTTTTGCAGGGGAGATTTCCGAGGCGGGAGGCCGAACCTGCGGCAGCTAGCCAACGAGGGGCCGCAGGGCCCCGTGGGGTAAAAAGGAATGTGGTCCGGACTGAGATGCCGGCGCAAAGGTATAGCGCACCCTCTTTTTCCCTGGTGTTATTCCTTCAGGGCATATTAACGTTCGTGCTATCTTCAGGACGAAGAAACCTCGCCGAACTATATCCGGAGAGGTTGCCAATCGCGCCTCCACCAGCCAGGCTCCAACGTCTGGCCCGGAAGCGGAGGCAAGCACAAGGCGCGCACCGGACGCTCCTCCGACAGAGGATGTGGACAGGCTTTCTGCCACGAATTCTGAGGTGGAGAGTGCCATGAACCACAGGCGTCGCCGGACAGTTCTTCGCGACGCTTGTTTCTCCCAAGAGGCGTTAGATGCCTTCAATTCAGGAGATGCGTACCTCCGTGCCGCTCAAAATGGTTTAGCCAGAGCCACGGAGCAGTATGTAAAAGATATACGGGTAAGAAAATTTTGGTCAAATATATATATATATATATATATATATATATATATATATATATACCAGTAGCCCCCGAGACTTGAAACAGTTAGAGTAACTGATTTAAGGATCATTTGTTATGTAGGTTCTTACAGAGAAGAATACCGTACTATCCCAGGAGCTGGAAGAGTGCAAAGCCCAACTGGAGGCCGCACTAGCCGCGGCAGGGGAGCCCAAAGAGACCCCCTCTGGTAAGATACACTTCGAAAGATTAGTATTTTGCGGCATGGGTGCAAATCTGACAAATCATATTGCAGATGGTGCCGGACTCGATCCGGAGAGACAACAACTCTTACCCCGGCTAAATGCCGGTGAGAGTACGCTGACAAAGGTGAGGCGAGAGAATCCAACACCAAGCTGGACGTTGAACTTAGAGATGTTCATGGCCAGCTGTCGGACTCCACTAAGGAGAATCAGCGGCTTTGACGCGGCATATTTAGTAAGTGCTTAAGAGAATCTTTTGAAAAAAGAGTTCGGCGAGGAAGTCGACTAATAGAGTAATGTCTATAGGTATGCTAACAGGTCGTCCTGCAGAGGAGATGCCCGGTTCTACGGGTGACCTTCTTCCCGAGCTATTGCAACTGCACGAGCGTGTTCGGCAGGCAATGCGAGGCGTTGCCCAAGCCTTATGGCCGTCCCACTCCATGCCCGAGGGCCTTGGAGAGCTTGCGGAGAAGCTTAAGGGAGCTCGGCGGCGCTTCCGGTTGTGGAAGATATCGGCCTGCCGGCAAGGCGCTAGGGAGGCCTGGGCCATGGTGAAGACCTAGTTTACGAGGTCTGACCCAAACCACATGGCCGAAGTCGGACCTGTGGGGCCTGATGGGAAGGAGATCCCTGTAAGCTTAGTATACGGCCAAGTAGAATTGGCCGCAAAGTATTCCCAACAGGACTGTAAATTAGACAGCCTGTTAGATGGTATAGAAGAGGAATACAATCAGTCAGAGTGACTATGTAATTGTTAATTGACATGTGTAATGCCTTCTAGCCGGATTGTAGATCGTTTGTCATTGCCGACCTTTTTGCTTCTACCTCGGGACCTGACGGTCCGGAGTGTGTCCGAATACCCTACCAGTTATGTACGAACCGGGGTATGCATGGAGACCAGGCGTAGGGGTCATTAGTGCTTTATCAGACAAGTGCCCAACTAGTTATGTTATATTACATGGTTAGTAAGAAACATCTTCCAGAGAGAATAGTTCCGTTAGGGGTTCCTTTCTCTGGGAGGCATGCCCTAAAGTGCATGTCCGGACTGCAAATGCAGGAAAATCATCTGGGGGCATGTATATAAATAAGTAAAAAAAAGGTCGTCTTTTAGTTCACCGACCGAATATTCCCTTAAGAACGCTAGCTTTCGGCTTCACCAAGTCTGAGGTACACATCCGGCTGATCCGGCAGTAACAATCGCAGAGGTGCTCCCTTTACCGCCTAGCCGAACAATCGGGAACGTAGGGGTAAGCGCAGGAGCCAGGCAACCCAGCTTGGCCAAAACTTAAGTCATATCGATGCATATAATGGTGAAGAAAAGGTACATGCGGAAGTTTGACGCATGTGTTGGGCGTGAAGCCCATATAAATAAGCTTCTGTTAAAGAAGCCCCAGGTTTAATGAGCGCGGGTAGCGTGTCACTTAATGAGCCTTTAAGGGCTATAAGAGAAAAGAGGGGAAGGAGAGAAATGTAAGATAGAAAATGTAAAAAATGGACAGAGGAAGGAGACAAACACAGAGTCCGGCGCTAGGCATAGAATCTTCGGAGACGGGCGGCGTTCCATGGGTTCGGCTCGAGTCGGTTATCCGACGCATCTCGCAGGCGGTACGCTCCACCAGTCAGGACTTGGTCGATTATGAATGGACCTTCCCACTTGGGCTTGAGTTTGTCCTTTTTCTTATCCAGCAGGAGTAGAACTAGTTCGCCAACATTGTAATTTTTGGCCCGTACTTCTCTGCTTTGATATCTTCGAGCCTGCTGTTGATAAAATGCGGAACGGGCTTTTGCCACGTCACGCTCCTCCTCCAAGGCATCCAAGTTGTCCTGCCGATCGAGCTCGGCTTCTCTTTCTTTGTACATGTGCACTCGAGGTGAGTCATGAATTATGTCGCAGGGCAGAACTACCTCTGCGCCGTACACCATAAAGAATGGTGTGTATCCGGTGGTGCAATTCAGCGTGGTCCACAGTCCCCAGAGTACGGAGTCGAGCTCCTCTACCCAGTGCGTGTTACATTCCTTGAGGGACCGCACTAGTCTGGGTTTAATGCCGCTCATGATAAGACCATTTGCATGTTCGACCTGGCCGTTAGTTTGTGGGTGATAGACGGAAGCATAGTCGAGCTTGATGCCCATGTTTTTGCACCAGAGTTTTACCTCGTCGGAGGTGAAGTTTGTGCCATTATCAGTGATGATGCTGTGGGGGACGCCGTAACGGTGTACAACCCCGTATATGAAGTCTATCACATGTCCGGATTCGGCCGTCTTAACAGGCTTAGCTTCTATCCATTTGGTGAACTTATCCACCATGACCAGTAAGTATTTTTCCTTGTGGGTTCCGCCTTTAAGGGGTCCAACCATGTCAAGCCCCCAGACCGCGAAGGGCCAAGTGATGGGGATAGTTCGGAGGGCGGTGGGTGGCATATGGCTTTGGTTTGCAAAAAGCTGGCAACCGACACATCGTTGGACCAAGTCCTGAGCGTCTGCTCGGGCCGTCGGCTAGTAAAAGCCCGTACGGAAAGCCTTGCTTACAAGGGACCGAGCTGCAGCATGGTGGCCACCGAGTCCGGCGTGAATTTCAGCCAGCAAGTTCCGCCCTTCCTCTTCGGAGATGCACCTTTGAAGGACTCCGGTAGTGCTTTTCTTATAAAGCTCTCCCTCGTGGACTTTATAGGCTTTAGATCGCCGCACTATGCAGCGTGCCTCGTTTTGGTCCTCTAGGAGTTCCTGCCTAGTAAGGAAGGCTAGGAACGGTTCTGTCCACGGGGCGATGACCACCATTATTACGTGGGCTGAAGGTGTAATTTCGGTGGCAGGGCCTCCAATTATGTCAGATTGTTCAGCTTCGAGTGGTGTGGTTAGGTCCGGGCTGTTATCTGCGGGTTCCCCCTCCCATGCTGGCTATTTGAACCGCCTTCATACCAACTGTGAGATGGAAGCCAGCTTGGTAAATCTGATGAAGGAGTGCTTTGAGGTAAGCAACAAAAACCCTTCTCATTTGTATCTATGTCAGCCGCCAAGTCTAGAGGATATGAAATAATTAAAAATGTTGTAGACTTAAATGATAGCCTTCTTGAAACTCTTCAAAATTATCATATCTCCATCAAATCCAAATGAATAGCCCCCAAGGGCTGGCTTAGGCTGAATAATTAAGCCGAGACTTAAGACCATGTTGTAAAAAATCCAAATATGACAGTCGCCATCTTTGGTAAGTGACATTGCACCACAATCTTGCACCTGTAATTTACTTTGACCCACCTGGTGACGTATCATATGTTTGCGCAAACAGGCCCCAAAAGCTCCAGCCTTGGACAAGACATGTTGGTGAAGCTGAAGGCGGTTTACACCTTGGTGGAATAGCTATATACAGGCACCCAGCGAACCATAGCGGCCATCTCGCATAGAAAACAGTCACCGTCACCCATTAGGGAAGTACTGGACAAACTATTTGTCATGCCCCAAAGAATTGAAGAGATTAAGCGATCATCCGCTGTAACATCCCAAATTTTCAATTTGGAATGTTATACATAGGTCATCATATGCATATCATATTTTATTTGCATTTTTTCTGTGATCGTAGGAATTCTAAACAACTCAAGGACCCACCGAGAGAGTTGGGGATTTCATTTATTTTCATATTTGAAATTTTCTCAAATATTGAAAAGAGGATCATTTTGGTTTAATTGTATTTTCTCTCCAAAAATATTTTCAATATAAAAATAAATGAGAGGAGATAATATGACTTCTACAATATAAAAGAAATATTGGAGGAAAAACGTCAAAATCAAATAAATAATTTTATTTGGATTTGATGGCTATTTTATTTGAATTAGAAAAACATGCATTTTTCAAAATTGCATTTTTAGGCCAAAAAATGTTCACTATGTTCAAAATATTTTATTTAGACGGCGAAAATTGTTGTTGGCATTTTTAGAATTTTTATATATTTCTTTAGGATTTTTCCTTCGACGGATTTTATAAAAAAAAGTCTTCGGACCGACTGGGCCGAAGCCCAGCAGGCCCAGCGTTGGTCGCCCCTGGCCCCGAGCTGGTCTCCCGCTCCCGCACGAGACGCCGCCGCCATGGCCGCCTCGGAGTCCACCGCCGCCCTGAACCCTCCCGCAAGCACCCCCACACGACCCACTTTATAAGCCGCCCCACCCCGCCGCCTCTCCTCATCCCGCTCGCTCCCCAAGCTGCCGCCTGCACCACCCCACCGCCGCACGCTGCCGCCTGCCGTGCCGCGCCGCCGCTCTGCTGCTCGCGCCGCTCACCGCCTTGCCGCGCCGCTGCCCACCATCCCACATCCGCGCCGCAGCCTCCCCGCCTCGCCGGAAGCCGCCAGAGCCGCCGGACCCCGCGGATCTTGCCACCCATTTTTTTGGTTTTAGGTAAAAAACCGTCTCGGTTTTTTAGAAACCCTAGTTTCGATTTTTATTTAGATCGGTTCGGTTAGTTTCATTTTTTCCGGTTTCGTTATTTACTGAGTGTCCACTCGTTAGTTCATTTTTAATGAACGCGTTCGTCCATTCGTCTCTGTTAACGAACGTCCGCGCCGTAGTCTTTTTCTTTTTATTTTATTTTCGGCCAGGGACCTATCCACGATTACTTTTATCGCAGATTAGCCCCTAATCTTCAAACCTTCACAACTTTTTAACCATTCGTCCAAATCCAGTGAAACCAACGCCAAAATCTTCATATCGAGCCCCTCTTTCTGTTTAATCAACTTGAACATGATTTTGACAATTTAAAAATTGGTTTCAAGAAGATTTCTGTAGTGCGAAGCGTGCTACTATGAGTCTCTAGCGTAACACTTTGATCATATCCCTTTATTACCCAGTTTTTATGCATTAGTTACATTCCTCAAATACTGCATGATTAGGATATGATTAACATGTGGGTATTGGGAAGTAGATGATGAGGTAGAACCAATTGCCATTTTTAATATCAAACCCTCGGGAGTTACTTGTACGCTATGCTTATATTGCCATGCTATGCTCGTAGATGTTGATTGGGTTTGAGTGAATCAATGATAGATGTGAGATTGTTAATTAATGGTTAACTTAAGGTGGTTACTTACATACACATCTGGGTGGATTAGTTGTGGGCACCTGGGGATATACCAGTGATGTCTTTTGGTTCGCCACCCAGGCTCAAAGGGATCATAAGATTATTCATGCTAGAAACTTCCATGTGCAGCCATAAGCTATTATGGGCTCTAGCATAGTTGAGTATGTTGCATGACCTCTTTCATTGGTAGACTAGCAGATGTAGGGGATGTAGGTTGGTACTGTCTACCCAGAGTAAAGAGTTAATGTTTCTGAAAGACTGTGTCTCGGTCATCCGTTTCTCAAACACCATGTAGTGCGAGAAATCCAACGGAGGAGATCGATTCTTGTGGGGAAAAGTGCGCAAACCTCTGCAGAGTGTACAATCTAATCATGGTTAGCTGTGTCCCCGGTTATGGACATCTTGAGTATCTGGTTCTTGGATTATCATGTTCATCTCATCACTCTAAATTAATTTGTTGGGTTGTTAATTACTTGTTTAATTGGGATTGATATGGGGATTTACCATTCTCAATGTTTATCAACTACCATGATAGTTAAATAAAATATATTCCTTTGTTGTAGGAAAAAATTGGCTTTTCACAAAACATTATAACCATAGAGCCTCCACCAGCCATATATGCATGTAGTGATAGCATTTATTCTGTTCATTGCTCTACTGTGTTATATTGCCAGCATATTGCATGTGCTGACCCATCTTGGGCTGCAACATATCATGTTGCAGACTTTTCAGACGAAGAGTAAGGTGCGCTAGTTCATTGTTATGCACTCAGCTATGCCGTTGGAGTTGATGGACTTACTTTATCTTCCAAGCCTTCCGCTGTTATCGTATTTAGATGGCCTTAAGCCATATTTATTGTAATAAGTTCTCTTTTGAGATATTCGATGTAATAAGTGTGTGATTGCCACTCTCTTATAAATCCTTTGAAGTACTGTGTGTGTCAGCATTATCGATCCAGGGATGACACTTATGCACAGAGATCTGACTGTTGAGGTCAGATCGCTACAAGATGGTATCAGAGCCCATGGTGATTGTAGGACACGACCACTAAGATGAGCCATTGGTCACTCTTCTCTACTCATGTCTGACTCCTCTCCATTTTGCACTCTATAGGATGGCGGACTCAAGGAACGAGTTTGCCCAACTGGATGAAGACACCCCTTTCGGGAGACACTTGAAGGAAGTCACTAGGTACCTTAACATCGGAATACCAAGCTTCACCGGGACCTACACTGCCACTTTACCAGAAGAGGAGCATTGGATGATTCGAGTTCAAGTTCTAGGAAGGACTTTCACGCCAGTCACTGAGCCCATAGAGTTTTCCTTTGATGCACAAACTAGAGTGTAGGAAAGAGCATGGCAGCCCAGATCGCCATGGGATGCATCGGCGAAGTTTATCACAAGGATCTTAAGGACACCATCTACCAGATATGTGGGCACCAAGATGAGCAATGGGAGATGATCAGTACCAGGAGGGACAGGTCCATTGCAGCCTTCATCCAAGAGTTAAACCAGCACATTCGTCGCTAGGAGAACCAGATGTGCGCAAACATGATAGATCTGAAGAAGCTGATGACTAGGAATATGGAACTTGAATAGGAACTCAAGTCTACACACGACGGATACGAGGAGGAAATCACCATACTAGTGGAGAAGAATGACGACCTGATAAGGAAGCTAGGAGTATTCATGGGAGACCTCGTGCTAGGAGGAGATGACGACCATCCCAAGGACTACATCATCATCAAAGAAACCGACTCCGACCCCGACAGTAGTGATGATGACTATGAAGACGAAGCTGGAGCGGATATCATGGAGTCTTCCACTGATCAAAATTTCTAGACGACCACCATATTATTACTAGTATTTCCTCCATGTATATAGTAGTAGTCTGAGCACTGTAACTATAGTTAGATCGATTGTATGCCCTTGTTTGAATTGATTGGAGTGATATGAATGTGTTTGTCTCATGTGCATATGTGTAGTGCTTTCTCACAAGACCTCATTCTATTCTAATCTCTCCCCTCTAAACCCATCATATGCCTCCGAGACGTGACCCCGGATTTGCCTTCCCACCGGAGCTCACCCAGTTGATCCAACAACAGAATGCCTTAATGCAGCTACTAGTCTAGAACCAAGGCAACAACAACAACCCACCGCCACCACCTCCAATTGACAACTTAGCCCATTTTCTGAGGTTACAACCGCCGGTGTTTTCCAGTAGCACCGAGCTGATAGTTGCTGATGACTGGCTATGCTGGATTGGAAGGGAGTTGACCACCGCAGGTTGCACAGATGCGGATAAGGTGTGTTTTGCCGCACATCAGTTGGATGGACCCGAAGCCTCATGGTGGGAGAATTACACGGCCACTTTCCCTATAGCCAATGTCACTTGGGAGCAGTTTCAGCAAGCATTCTTCACTGCTCATGTCTCAACTGGAGATATGAGCATGAAGAAGCGTGAGTTCCGCAACTTGCGCCAAGGAAATCGTACTGTGGGGCAGTACATGGATGAGTTCAGTATGTTAGCTCGCTATGCCCCAGATGATGTGGCCATAGATGCCGCGAAGTAGGAGAAGTTTATGGAAGGGTTGAATGATGAGATGAGTATGCAGTTAATGGTGGCAACATTTAACAACTACCAGGAGTTGGTAGAAAAGGCTCTTATGATTGAAGGGAAGCAGCAGCAGATTGAGAGCCACAAAAGGAAGTATGGACAAGGGAAGTACAATTCAGGAGCTCAGCAGAAGCCTCGTTTTACCCCGAACTCGGGAGGATATACTCATAAACATGGAGGCCACACCCACAATGTAGGAAGTTCTCATAACCATAGTGGCTCCAAGAATGGAAATGGGAATGGGGCAGGTAGCAATCAGAACAGCTCTAACCCAGCCACACCCGCCAAGAAGGACCAAAGTCACATTACCTGTTTCAAGTGCGGGAAGACTGGACACTATGCCAATGAGTGCCCAGAAGCAAAGAATGGTAATGGTAATGGAAGCTCTAGGAAGAAGCCCAACCCTTTCAACAGGGGACAAGTGAACCACGTTAACGTGGAGGAGGTTGAAGAGCAGCCAGACGCAGTTATCGGTAAGTTTTTGGTTAAGTCATTTACCGCTCTCATTCTTTTTGATACTGGTGCATCGCATTCATACATATAAAGGGGATTTGTGGACAAGTTTATGTTACCCACCTTAGCCCTTAGGTCACCCATGCTAGTAAGCTCACCAGGAGCAGAGTATATGGCCAGCTGATGCTGTGATCGGTTACTCTTAACCATTGGTAGCCATGTTTTCCCCTCGGACCTAATAATTTTGGAGTCACAAGGATTGGATGTGATACTAGGTATGGATTGGCTATCGAAGTATGGAGGAAACATTGACTGTGCTAGTAGGTCAATTCTGTTCACCACCCCGGAGGGAAAAAGGATTAAGTATGTATCCAGGCACGCCCCAAGGAGAACCCAAGTAAATTCCCTCTCAGGAATTATTCAGGAGGAATTGCGTGTAGTGAAGGATTATCTGGATGTATTTCCAGAGGAGCTACCAAGCATGCCACCGGAACGAGACATTGAGTTTTCGATAGAGCTGTTGCCAAGCACTGGACCGATATTGAAGAGACCATACCGGATGCCCGCAAATGATTTGGAGGAGATTAAGAAGCAGATCAAGGAGTTATTGGATAAGGGTTTCATTCGACGAAGTTTGTCACCAGGGGGAGCCCCAGTGCTTTTGGTTGAGAAGAAGGATGGATCTTTGAGAATGGTTGTTGATTATCGCGCATTGAATGAAGTGATGATCAAGAACAAGTACCCACTACCGGTGATCAAGATTTGTTTGACCAGTTGTAAGGAGCTAAAGTATTTTCCAAAATTGATCTGCGATCTGGATACCATAAGCTGAAGATTCGAGAACAAGATATACCTAAGACAGCCTTCACCACAAGGTATGGGCTATATGAGTATACTGTTATGTCATTTGGGTTGACTAACGCCCCAGCCTATTTCATGAGTATGATGAATAAGGTGTTCGTGGAGTTCTTGGATAAGTTTGTCATGGTGTTCGTTGATGATATCTTGGTGTACTCAAAGAATGAAGAGGAACACAAGGTGCATTTGTGTTTAGTTCTCGAGAAGCTGAGGGAACATCAGTTATATGCTAAGTTCAGCAAATGCGAGTTTTGGTTGAAGGAAGTAGGATTTCTTAGACATGTTATATCAGGAGAAGGTATAGCCGTGGATCTTACTAAGGTTAAGTCAGTCACTGATTGGCTATCACCCACCTCAGTTGGAGAGATCCGCAGTTTTCTTGGACTTGCGGGATATTATCGGAGATTCATTGAGAATTTTTCTAAGATTGCGAAGCCTATGACGGAGTTGTTGAAGAAGGACACCAAGTTCAAATGGACAGATGAATGTGAGGCAAGTTTTTAGGAGTTTAAGAAACGTTTTGCTACAGCCCCTATGCTGATTCTGCCGGATATACACAAAGATTTCCAAGTGTATTATGACGCTTCCTGCTTAGGACTTGGAGGTGTACTTATGCAAGACGGAAGAGTTGTTTCATATGCCTCACATTAGCTTCGACCGCATGAGTTGAATTATGCAACACATGATTTGGAGTTAGCAGCGGTAGTTCATGCACTCAAGACCTGGAGACATTTTCTTATTGGAAACCGTTGTGATGCGTACACGGATAATAAGAGTTTTAAGTACATTTTCACACAGAAGGAGTTGAATCTCAGGCAGAGGAGATGGTTGGAGATTATAAAGGATTATGGTATGAAGTTGCATTATCATCCAGGCAAGGTCAATGTCGTAGCAGACGCTTTGAGCCGAAAGAGTTATGCCAATACCCTCGTAAGCGGAGGATTGCCAAAGGAGTTAATTGAAGATCTCAAGGAGCTACGTTTGGAGATAGTCCCTAGAGGTTTTGTCACAGCAATGGAGGTTCAGTCGACATTATTGGGAAGGATTCGAGAAGCTCAGAAGGATGATAAGGAGATTGCTGGGATAAATGAGAAAATGGGCAAAGGAAAAGCCAAAGGTTTTCATGAGGATGAGCACAACACTTTATGGTTTGAGGACCGTGTTTATGTACCCAATAATGCAGAGATCAGGAAGTTAATCCTACAGGAAGCTCATGACTCGCCATACTCGATACACCCCGGAAACACCAAGATGTATTTGGATTTGAAGGAGCGTTTCTGGTGGATTGGTATGAAGAAGGATATTGCCGAGTATGTAGCCGTATGTGATGTATGTCAGAGAGTGAAGGGAGAACATCAGAAGCCAGCAGGATTACTGCAGCCTATGCCGATACCCGAATGGAAGTGGGATAAGCTTGGCATGGATTTCATCACTGGATTGCCCAGGACCCGATCGGGATATGATACTATATGGGTAGTAGTGGATCGTTTGACCAAAGTGGCTCACTTTATCCAAGTAAAAACCACCTATACGAGTGCGAAGTTGGCCAAGATATATATGACCAGGATCGTATGTCTGCATGGAGTTCCAAGGACCGTCGTATCAGATAGAGGAACATAGTTTACCTTGAAGTTTTGGAATCAGCTGCACCAGACTTTGGGTACCAGGCTAGAGTTCAGTACAGCTTTTTGTCCGCAGACAGATGGAAAGACCGAGAGAGTTAATCAGATCCTAGAGGACATGTTGCGAGCTTGTGCGCTAGATTATGGATCTATTTGGGATGATAATTTGCCCTACGCAGAGTTCTCATACAACAACAACTACCAGGACAGTTTGGAGATGACACCTTTCGAAGCTTTATATGGAAGGAGATGCATGACACCATTGATGTGGGATGAAGTTGGAGACTGTCAGTTGTTTGGACCAGATTTGATCAAAGAGCCCGAAGAGAAGGTTAAGTTAATTCGAGATAGACTGAAGGTAGCTCAGTCTAGACATAAGAGTTATGTAGACTCGAAACGCAAGGAAGTAGTCTATGAAATCGTAGACAGAGCATATCTTTGAGTGTAACCTCTGCGAGGAGTTAAATGTTTTGGAGTTAAGGGAAAGTTAGCCCCGCGATTTATAGGACCATACCGAGTTTTGGAACGTATGGGAGAAGTGGCCTACAAGTTGGAGTTACCCGAAGGACTGTCAGGATTTCATGATGTGTTTCATGTTTCCCAGTTGAAGAAGTGCCATGCTGAGATGGACGATATTCCTCTAGGAGATACAGTGCCCCTGGACGCAATTCAATTGGATAGTGATCTGACCTACGAGGAGAAACCAGTCAAGAATCTCGAATTTGCCAGCCGAGTTACCCGCGGCAAGGTTATCAAGTTTTGCAAAGTTCAGTGGAGCCACCATACCGAGGATGAAGCCACCTGGGAACGAGAGGAGGATCTACGAAAAGACCACCCACACCTATTTCCTAGCCAACCTGAATCTCGAGGGCAAGATTCATCCTAAGGGGGGTAGGTTTGTAACATCCCAAATTTTCAATTTGGAATGTTATACATAGGTCATCATATGCATATAATATTTTTTTGCATTTCGTCTGCGATCCTAGGAATTCTAAGCAACTCAAGGACCCACGGAGAGAGTTGGGGATTTCATTTATATTCATATTTGAATTTCTCTCAAATATTGAAAAGAGGATCATTTTGGTTTTAATGATTTTTCTCTCCGAAAATATTTCCAATATAAAAATAAATGAGGGGAGGTAATATGACTTCTCCAATATAAAAGAAATATTGGAGGAAAAATGTTAAAATCAAATAAATAATTTTATTTGGACTTTATGGCTATTTTATTTGAATTAGAAAACATGCATTTTTCAAAATTGCATTTTTAGGCAAAGAAAATGTTCACTATGTTCTAAATATTTTATTTCGACGGTGAAAATTGTTTTTGGCATTTTTAGAATTTTTATAAATTTCTTTAGGATGTTTCCTTTGGCGAATTTTATAACAAAAAGTATTCGGACCGACTGGGCCGAAGCCCAGCCGAGCCAGCGCCCCGTCGCCCCCGAGCCCGAGCCGGTCACCCGCTCACGCACGCGACGCCGCCACCGTGGCCGCCTCGGAGTCCGCCACCGCCCTGCCCCCTCCCACAAGTACCCCCATGACCCCCTTTATAAGTCGCCCACCCCATCGCCTCTCCTCGTCCCGCTCGTCGCCCAAGCCGCCGCCTGGACCACCCCGCCGCCGCACGCCGCCGCCTGCCGCACCGCGCCGTCGCTCTGCCGCCCACGCCGCTCGCCGCCTTGTCATGTCGCTGCCTGCCACCCCACGTACGTGCCGCAACCACCCCGCCTCGCCAGAAGCTGCCAGAGCCGCCGGACCTCGCGAGTCTCGCCGCCCATTTTTTGGGTTTTAGGTAAAAAAACCGCCCCTTTTTTAGAAACCCTAGTTTCGGTTTTTATTTAGATCGGTTCAGTTTGTTTTGTTTTTTCGGTTTCGTTATTTACCGAGCGTCCGCTCGTTAGTTCTTTTATAACGAACGTGTTCGTCCGTTCGTGTTTGATAACGAACGTTCGTGCCCTAGTATTTTTCTTTTTATTTTATTTTCGGTCAAGGACCTATCCGCGATTACATTTATCACAGATTAGCCCCTGATCTTCAAACCCTCGCAACTTTTTAACTATTCATCGAAATCCAGTGAAACCAACGCCAAAATCTTCATATCGAGCCCCTCTTTCTGTTTAATCAACTTGAACATGATTTTTACAATTTCAAATTTGGTTTCAAGCAGATTTGTTTTCGAAGTTCTTTTGATCATAGTTTTAGTTCCGTAGCTTCGATTTGACCAATTCTTTTTGCAAATCGAATCTCTTCAGTTGAACTTTTAGTTTGGATCTTCTTATTCGAGTTTTACCCTTGCATAAATGCTTGAGTTCTTATGTTTGCTATTGTTTGTTTTCGATAGAATTTCCGGAGTGTGAAGCGTGCTACTACGAGTCTCTAGGGTTTGCGGATCGTCAGCAAGGCAAGTAACACTTTGATCATATCCCTTTATTACCCTTTTTGCATTAGTTACATTCCTCAAACATTGCATGATTAGGATGTGATTAACATGTGGGTATTGGGAAGTAGATGATGAGGTAGAACCTATTGCCCTTTTTAATATCAAACCCTTGGGAGTTACTTCTATGCTATGCTTATATTGCCATGCTATGCTCGTAGACGTGGATTGGGTTTGTGTGAATCCATGACAGATGTGAGCTTGTTATGGTTAACTTAAGGTGGCTACATAAATACACATATGGGTGGATTGGTTGCGGGCACCTGGGGATATACCAGTGTTGTCTTTTGGTTCGCCACCCAGGCTCAAAGGGATCATAAGATTATTCATGCTAGGAACTTCTGTGTGCAGCCACAAGCTATTATGGGCTCTAGCATAGTTGAGTATGTTGCATGAACTCTTTCAGTGGTAGACTAGCAGATGTAGGGGATGTAGGTTGGTACTGTCTACCCGGAGTAAAGAGTTAATGTTTCTGAAAGACTGTGTCTCGGTCATCCGTTTCTCAAACACCATGTAGTGCGAGAAATCCAACGGAGGAGATCGAGTCTTGTGGGGAAAAGTGCGCAAACCTCTGTAGAGTGTACAATCTAATCATGGTTAGCTGTGTCCCCGGTTATGGACATCTTGAGTATCTGGTTCTTGGATTATCATGTTCATCTCATCACTCTAAATTAATTTGTTGGGTTGTTAATTACTTGTTTAATTGGGATTGATATGGGGATTTACCATTCTCAATGTTTATCAACTACCATGATAGTTAAATAAAATATATTCCTTTGTTGTAGGAAAAAATTGGCTTTTCACAAAACATTATAACCATAGAGCCTCCACCAGCCATATATGCATGTAGTGATAGCATTTATTCTGTTCATTACTCTAATGTGTTATATTGCCAGCATATTCCATGTGCTGACCCGTTTCGGGCTGCAACATATCATGTTGCAGACTTTTCAGACGAAGAGTAAGGTGCGCTAGGTCGTTGTCGTGCACTCAGCTGTGCCGTTGGAGTTGATGGACTCATTTTATCTTCCAAGCCTTCCGCTGTTATCGTATTTAGATGGCCTTAAGCCATATTTATTGTAATAAGTTCTCTTTGGAGACATTCAATGTAATAAGTGTGTGATTGCCACTCTGTTATGAATCCTTCGAAGTACTGTGTGTGTTTGTCAGCATTACCGATCCAGGGATGACACTTATGCACAGAGATTTAACTGTTTGAGGTCAGATCGCTACATCCGCCCGAGCTGGTGTCATCACTGTTTTCAGCTGAGCCAAAGCATGGCAAGCGGAATTAGACCCATTGGAAATGGCCACCAGTTGTCCAACCTTTAAAGAGGACGGATCGCCTTTTAAAGAAGCATTTACCAAGTGCGTGAAAGAGATGCGACCTTCGGCGAGCAAATTGGCTGAAGAGACTAACTTGTCCAAATACCAGGCGGCTTATACGTTGAAAAACTCAAAAGTGAGCGCGTCGGCTTATGATATTGTGGATCTCATACCTCCAACATGTAAGCATACTTTTGCTCCTGATGTTGATCCATCTACACTTATAGATGATGAAGCTATGTTCAAAGCCTTAACTGGCATCGACTGGACATCACCTAACTTCCAGACGATGGACGAGGAAGAAGAACCGACGCAGGATAACCCAGAGTCTTCAACTCACCAGGAGCAAAACAACTGATCCAAGGGGTGGCTCTCAGACCGCAGGGTAGAACTTCTTTGGAAAAAACTTTTAATCCTTTGGGCTTTTAAAGTCTTGTAATGGGCTAGTTGAAACATTGATCTATCATGCTATCATTCATGTGGTATCCTTTGCATGTTTAAGCCGTCGAGTTTGATATTTATCACCTGCCACTTGTGCGTATAATATTATCAGTTATTTGGATCAGATCAAGCATCATCATACTTCATGTACACAAGGAAACAACATATGCCCTGGCGGTTTACGCTAGGGCGGGTCACAAATATCTTTGAAAAAAACCCTAATATAATAGTCTTTGATTAAAAAACTGAAGGCTGTTTAAGCTAGAAATATGTCAAAGACTTAAAGTAGAAAGATGGTCGGGTTAGAAAACCCTAAATATTCATTCAAATATGAAAAGTCATACCTGTAGACTGTTGTCATAATGATGTTTTAATAATTGTAATCCAGCATGGGTATTAACCCGTTAAGATGAAGAATCATGACTTGAATTTATTCAAGGAAAATTAACCTGGCGACCTAAAGTCGGCTTATCAGGGTGGGATATTAACCCAATATGCTTAAGTATAAGGCCTAGAATCAAGGCTACATGGCCTGAATTGTGAAAATCATATATTAATAGGGAAGAAGGGTATGAATCCAATTTTTTTAGAAAAAAACAGAAATCTAGAAAAACAAGGCTTTCACAGGCTGCCAGGCCTAAAACTTCAAGTGCTTTCATGGACCGCACAAGCACTGAGTTAATTCCTGCACACCTGTAAGTCGGCCCTCACATGACAAACCGCAGTTTTAACTTTAACGAGTTCAAGGTCTTATTTAAAAGATTGACTATCAAGAGTACAACGGGTCATTCCAGGATTACCTGGGTGGAGTAACAACGACATACAGGCCGGATAACCCGGAATTTGGTGTTATACCGGGCATGTAAGCTGATCAAGAGGGTAAGCATAGCTATGCTCATTGAGCAGGAAGCCCCCAAGTGACCTACGAGAAGGCATGTACGCCTGATCAAGAGGGTAAGCACAGCTATGCTCATTGAGCAGGAAGCCCCCAAGTGACCCGCGAGAATGCATGTAAGCCTGATCAAAAGGGTAAGCATAGCTATGCTCATTGAGAAGGAAGCCCCCAAGTGACCTCGAGAAGGCATGTAAGCCTGATCAAGAGTGTAAGCATAGCTATGCTCAATGAGCAAGAAGCCCCCAAGTGACCTTATGAACAAATAATAAAGGCTTAGATACTTAGAATTGAAATGACAGAGGCCTTGATTTACCAGGGATGCCGGCATTATTATAGTGATCATAATATGTATACTGAAGGAAGTATGTACAACACAAGAGCTGGTGGCCCAGGTGTAATAGGGCCGAAGATGAGCGATGTTCCACGGCCGGCGGGTCTCCTCCTCTGATGTGCGTGAATCCTTCTATTCTCGAATATCAATGAGGTAGTATGACCCGTTGTTCAGGTTATTGCTGACCACAAAAGGTCCTTCCCAAGGTGGGGATAACTTATGCATATCAGTTTGATCTTGGATTAGCTGGAGCACCAAGTCGCCATCTTGAAAGGTCCGGGTCTTAACCCGGCAGCAATGATAATGACGCAGGTCTTGCTGGTATATCACCGACCGAGCCGCTGCAAGGTCATGCTCGTCATCCAACATATCAAGAGCATCCTGACGTGCTTTTTCATTGACAGCTTCGACATAAGCCGCCACTTAGGGTGAATCATGACGGATATCGCTTGGAAGAACCGCCTCTTCCCCATAGACCATGAAGAAGGGCGTGCAACCTATCGATCTGTTGGGGGTGGTGTTGATACTCCAAAGCACTGAGGGTAGCTCCTCAACCCAACAACTCGGCGTCCTCTGTAAAGGGAGCATGAGCCGGGGTTTTATCCCTCTCAAGATTTCTTGATTGGCTCTTTCTGCTTGACCATTGGACTGGAGGTGAGCCACTGAAGAAACATCAAGACGAATATGCTCTCATTGACAGAACTCTTTCATAACACCCTTGGATAGATTAGTGCCATTATCAGTTATGATGTTGTGATGCTAACCAAAGCAGAAGATCACCTTCTTAATGAATTGAACAGCCGTTGCCGCATCACATTTACTGACCGGCTCTGCCTCAACCCATTTGGTAAATTTATCAATCGCCACTAAGAGGTGGGTCTTTTTGTCCTTGGACCGCTTGAAAGGTACAACCATATCCAGCCCCAGACTATGAATGACCAAGTAATTTGAATCATCCTCAATTCTTGAGTCGGCAGATGAGCTCGTCTAGAAAATTTCTGACAGCCATCACACTTGCTAACTAGATCTTCTGCATCAGCATGAGCCTTCAACCAATAAAATCCATGACCAAAAGCTTTAGCCACAAGATATTAAGAGCCGGCGTGATGGCCACAATCTCCTTCATGAATTTCCCTTAGAATATCACGGCCCTAGATAACCCACAAGTATAGGGAATCAATTGTAGCCTCTTTCGATAAGTAAGAATGTCGAATCCAATGAGGAGCTAAAGGTAGAACAAATATTCCCTCAACTTCTATCGATGACCGATACAACTCTACGCACGCTTAACGTTCTCTTTACCTAGAACAAGTATGAAACTAGAAGTACTTTGTAGGTGTAACGGGATAGGTTTGCAAGAATATAAAGAGCTCGTAAATAAAAACTAGGGGCTGTTTAGGTGAATAAGCAATAAAGTTAGTATAGCGAGTGTGGAAAAGTGGTGGTAGGAGTTGCGGAATTGTCCCTAAGCAATTGACTACTTTACTAGACCGATTGCAAGTTTTATGTGGGAGAGGCCACTGCTAGCATGTCATCCATGACTTGGAATTCTATGCACTTATGATTGGAACTATTAGCAAGCATCTGCAACTACTAACCTTCATTAAGGTAAAACACAACCATGGCATTAAGATCTATTGGTCCCCCTTCAATCCCGTGTGCATCAATTTCTATGCTAGGTTGACGCTTCTTTCACTCTTGCCCTCCAATGCATAGTCCTATCAACATACAACTAAACCTATGGTGTGATCCACACACGCGCTCAGATGATGGGCACCAAAGGATAGCAACATAACCATAAAAAAATTAAACCAACCATAGAAAGTCACCAATTACCGATAGGACAACGAGAATCTACTCAGATCATAGGATGGCAACACATCATTGGTTAATAATATGAAGCATAAAGCACCATGTTCAAGTAGAGGGTACAGTGGGTTGTGGGAGAGTGGACCACTGTAGATAGATGGGGGAAGGTGATGAAGATGTTGGGGAAGATGATAGAGGTGTTGGTGTAGATTGCGGTGACGATGATGGCCCCGGCGGTGTTCCGGCGCCACCGGAAGAGAGGGGGAGATGGCCCCCCTTCTTCTTCTTCTTCTTCCTTTACCTTATACCTAGATGGGGGAAGGGTTTCCCCTCTGGTCCTTGGCTTCCATGGCATGGGAGGGGCGAGAGCCCCTCCGAGATTGGATCTGTCTCTCTCTGTTTATGCGTTTATTTCGGAAAACTATTGCAAGGAATCAAACATATCATATTTAGTGATCTACAAATTTTATGTAGGATTTTATGACTAACCATGTGAATGACCAAATCCTGTCATCTCTCTAAATAGATATAAGTGAAGCAAGAGAGTTTAATTCTTTCTACAAAAGATATGCCCACGCTCTAACAAATATAAGTGAAGAGAAACAGGAAATCCAAACTTCAAATGATATAAGTGAAGCACATGAAGCATTCTATAAAGCCATACTCAAAAGTTATAAGTGAAGTGCAAAGAGCATTCTATATATCAACCACGGACTATCTCATACCAGCATGGTGCATCAAAGAAAAGTGAAAACTAAATGCAAAAGACGCTCCAAGATTTGCACATATCACATGAACAAAACGATTCCGAAAACATACCGATACTTGTTGAAGAAAGATGGGATGCCTTCCGGGGCATCCCCAAGCTTAGACGCTTGAGTCTCCTTGAATATTTACTTGGGGTGCCTTGGGCATCCCCAAGCTTGAGCTCTTGCCTCTCCTCCTTCTCCTCACATCGAGACCTCCTCGATCTTCGAACACTTCATCCACACAAAACTCAACAAAAAGCTCGGTAAGATCCGTTAGTATAATAAAGCAAATCACTACTCTAAGTACTGTTGAAAACCAATTCATATTTTGTTTTTGCATTGTAGCTACTGTAATATAAATTTTCCATGGCTTAATCCACTGATAGAAATCGATAGTTTCATCAAAACAAGCAAACTATGCATCAAAAAACAGGACAGTCTGTAGTAATCTGAACATTCACCATAATTATGGTAGTACAAAACTTCTGAAAAAATTAGGAAAAAACAATTTCTATAGAAAGACAGTGAAAAAACTTTCAAAACCGTTTGACATTCTAGTAAAAAATGTAAAATCCCGCACTATAGCCAAAGTTTATGTTTTGCACCGCACAAACCAACAAGCAATGTAAACATCCTAAAGGCAAATCTTGGCAAATTATTTTTATTTTTAATCTTTATAAAAGCACACAACATAAATAAATGACTCTCTAAAACTTTCGGGTTGTCTCCTTGGCAGCGCTTTCTTTAAATCCATTAAGCTAGGCATATAGTGCTCAAGTAATGTTTCCACCCGGATCCCAAGGTATATCAAAGCCAATTTTAAGTAAAAATAATTTGTGATTTAGTAGTGAGCACAAAGTAACATATATGATGTAATGACGAAGTCTAACTCTCTTCATATGCATCGGCATGTCATAAAAGAACAATTCATGCACACATAGTAAAGACCAATGCATAGTATAAACAGTTTCTTGCAACTTTATCATGTGGGAAACATAGAGAGGTGGAGATATAGTTCCTCTCTCATAATAATTGCAAGTAGGGGCAGCAAGCACATGCATATTATATCTATCAAAATCATCATGTGTAGTAGTAAAACACAACCCATCAATATAATCCTTAATAAGGGAAAACTTCTCCGATATAGTGTAGTCAGGAGAATCCAAAAAGATAATAGGACTATCATGCGTGGGTGCAATAGCAACAATTTCATGTTTAACATAAGGAACTATAGCAAGTTCATCTCCATAAGCATAATTCATATTGGCATCTTGGCCACAAGCATAGCAAGCATCATCAAAAAGGGATATTTCAAAAGAATCAATGGGATCATAACAATCAACATAGCATTCATCCTTCGGTAAGCACGAAGGGAAATTAAACAATGTGAAGAGTTACTCTCATTAGAAGGTGGGCACCGGTAGCTAATCCTCTCTTCCTCCTATTGTTCTTCGCTCTCCTCATCATCTTTTTCATCCAATGAGCTCACAGTTTCATCAATTTCTTCTTCCATAGACTCCCGCAAAATATTAGTCTCCTCGGACAGCGGAGACTTTCTCAATAAATTCATCAATATCATAATTGTATTTATAGTTCTCATAGCAATATTTAAGGATAGCTAAATTTTCAGGTCTATAAACTAAACCATCAAAATCTTCAAACTCTTTAAACAAAGATTCAATTTCACAAGCACCCTTAAAAGCAACAAATTCCTCTATTCGTTCCACATCATAGTAATCATATATACCATTAGCATAAGAAGCTAAGGTTTCATTATCATTAAATTCGCATGAAAAGGGAAGGTGTGGAGCCTTCATCCTAGAGCAACAAGTATAATCATATCTCAAGCATAGTTGCAAAGCATACCAATGCAACATATAAATTTAATCCCATAATAGTTTCCCTTATTGAGTCAAGCGATAATCCATAAAGTATTCACATTGATCCAACGTGTCTCCCATTATATAATTAAATGGGGTTTTCTTAGGATTATTAAAATAGTGCGTAATATCTTTCACATAATGAGCATCGAGGGTTTTAGAAGGTTCCCCATCTCCATGAGTAGCAAGTAAACCTAATTTTTTTGGTATTTCGTGTTCCATATCCATAACTAAACACAGAAAGTAATAGCAGAAAATAAGAACTACTTAGTCATAAAGCAAACAAGCACACAGGAGAATATTCACCCCACGCTATAACTCCCCGGCAACGGCACCAGAAAAAGGTCTTGATAACCCACAAGTATAGGGGATCGATTGTAGCCTCTTTCGATAAGTAAGAGTGTCGAACCCAACGAGGAGCTATAGGTATAACAAATATTCCCTCAAGTTCTATCGACCACCGATACAACTCTATGCACGCTTAACGTTTGCTTTACCTAGAACAAGTATGAAACTAGAAGTACTTTGTAGGTGTAACGGGATAGGTTTGCAAGAATATAAAGAGCACTTAAATAAAAACTAGGGGCTGTTTAGGTAAATAAGCAATAAATTTAGTATAGCGAGTGTGGAAAAGTGGTGGTAGGAGTTGCGAAATTGTCCCAAAGCAATTGACTACTTTACTAGACCGATAGCAAGTTTTATGTGGGAGAGGCCACTGCTAGCATGTCATCCCTGACTTGGAATTCTATGCACTTATGATTGGAACTATTAGCAATCATCCGCAACTACTAACATTCATTAAGGTAAAACCCAACCAACGCATTAAGATATATTGGCCCCCTTCAATCCTGTATGCATCAATTTCTATGCTAGGTTGAAGCTTCTATCACTCTTGCCCTCCAATACATTGTCCTATCAACATACAACTAACCCTATTGTGTGATCCACGCGCGCGCTCATATGATGGGCACCAAAGGACAGCAACATAACCACAAGAAAATTAAACCAATCATAGCAATTCACCAATTACCGATAGGACAACGAAACTCTACTCAGACATCTTAAGATGGCAACACATCATTGGAGAATAATATGAAGCATAAAGCACCATGTTCAAGTAGAGGGTACAGAGGGATGCGGGAGAGGGGACCGCTGTAGATAGATGGGGGAAGGTGATAAGATGTTGGGGAAGATGACAGAGGTGTTGGTGTAGATTGCGGTGATGATGTTGGCCCCGGTGGCGTTCCGGCGCCACTGGAAGAGAGGGGGAGAGGGCCCCCTTCTTCTTGTTGCTCCTCGACCTTCTCCCTAGATGGGAGAAGGGTTTCCCCTTTGGTCCTTGGCTTCCATGGCATGGGAGGGGCGAGGGCCCCTCCGATATTGGTTATGTCTCTCTGTCTCTCTCTCTCTCTCTGTTTCTACGTTCCAGATTATGTCCTTTCACCGTTTCTTATATTCCTGGAGATCCGTAACTCTGATTGGGCTGAAATTTTAACACGACTTGTATTCGGATATTGGCTTTATTGTAGCGAAAGAAGGGCACCAACTTCATTACGAGGTGGCCACGAGGGTCAGGGGCGCACCCATCCCCTGGGGCGCGCCCCCTGCCTCATGGCCCCCTCGGGCATCGTCTCGCATTGATTCTTCTTCCCAAAATTCACAAATATTCCGAAAAAAATCTGCGTAAGTTTTTATCCCGTTTGGACTCCGTTTGATATGGATTTTCTACGAAACAAAAAACATGAAACAAACAGGAACTGGCACTGGCACTGGATCAATATGTTAGTCCCAAAAATAGTATAAAAAGTTGCCAAAAGTATATGAAAGTTGTAGAATATTGGAATGTAACAATCAAAAATTATAGATACAACGGAGACGTATCAGCCCTGTTCGGGGGAAACACAATGTTGGAACACGCATGTGACACTGCATCGGTGTAACTCGCTGTTGACAATAGTCATAGACTTAGACCGCCAGGTTATTTGCCTAGCCAAAGTTTCATCCTCAGGTAGCTCACCCTGGGTCATATAAGCCAA
This sequence comes from Triticum urartu, assembly GCF_056163025.1. Classification (NCBI taxonomy): domain Eukaryota; kingdom Viridiplantae; phylum Streptophyta; class Magnoliopsida; order Poales; family Poaceae; genus Triticum; species Triticum urartu. The sequence goes on from NC_141874.1 coordinate 307,997,918, forward strand.
ATAAGGAAGTGTCCAATTAGGGATGGCGTGAAGAGCCGCCACCTAATGTGCCTCCTCGTCAGGAATAGCAAGGTATTCTTCGAAAGGTATCTTAACTGAAGGATTATTCAACACGTCAAGGAAAACATTAGGGGGTACCGACTTACGCTGCGACCCAACCTGGCTCAAGGCATCCGCCGCCTCATTTTTCCTTTGATCCAGATGCTCCACCTAATAACCCTTGAAGTGACCAGCAATATTATCAACTGCCCGACGATAAGCCGCCATGAGTGGGTCTTTAGAATCCCAAGTGCCAGAGACCTGCTCAGCCACCAAATCTGAGTCGCCAAAGCACCTGACCCGGCTTAGAATCATCTCTTTGGCCACCTTTAGGCCATGAAGCAAGGCCTCATACTCAGCTACATTATTAGTGCAAGGAAACATAAGTCTTAAAACATAACAAAATTTGTCACCACGTGGGGAAGTCAAAATAACTCCATCCCGCAAGCCTTCCAATTGCCTGGACCCATCAAAATGAATAGTCCTATATGTATTATTAGGCTTCCCCTCAAGCATCTGCAACTCTGTACATTCATTGATGAAATCCACAAGAGCTTGAGACTTGATAGTTGTCCTTGGCATATATTTCAAACCATGGGGTCCCAGCTCAATGGACGACTTGGCCACTCGGCCTGTAGCTTCTATGTTTTGAATAATATCTCCTAAGGGAGGAAAGCTGAGCACAATAATAGGATGACCAAGAAAATAATGCTTCAACTTGCGACTGGCCATGAACACCCCATGTACTAGCTTCTACCAATGCGGGTATCTCTGCTTAGACTCAATCAAGACCTCACTGACATAATAAGCCGGCCTTTGAACCGGATATTCCTTACCCGTCTCTTTTCTTTCCACTATAACCGCCACGCTGACAGCTCTGTTGTTAGCAGCCACATATAAGAGAAAGGGCTCCTTCTCAACAGGAGCTGCAAGAACCGGTGGATCAGCTAACTGTTTTTTAAACGCCTCATTAGCAGCATCACTCCAGACAAAACGATCTGCCTTCTTCATCATCTGGTATAGAGGAATAGCCTTGTCTCCCAGGCAGCTTATAAAACGGCTTAAAGCTGCAATACGACCTGCCAAATGCTGGACATCATTAATGCACGCCGGCTTAGCCAATTAAGTAATAGCCTTGATTTTCTCCGGATTTGCTTCAATACCTCTCTTAGAGACCAGAAAACCCAAGACCTTGCCTGCAGGTACACCAAAAACACATTTGCCCGGGTTAAGCATCATCTTGTAGACCCGGAGATTGTTAAAGGTCTCCTTCAAATCATCTAGCAAAGTCTCCTTCTTTCTGTATTTCACAACAATATCATCCACATAAGCATGAACATTGTGCCCAATCTGATTATGAAGACAATTTTGAACACAACGTCGATAAGTCGCCTGGGCACTGTTGAGTCCAAAAGGCATAGACACATAGCGGAAAGCTCCAAAGGGCGTGATAAAAGACGTTTTCTCCTAGTCTTTAATTGCCATCTTGACCTGATCATATCCAGAATAAGCATCCAAGAAGATCAAATGCTCACAACTCGCCATAGCATCAATGATCTGATCAATATGGGGAACAGCAAAAGGATCAGCTAGGCAAGCTTTGTTATGGTCTGTGTAATCCACACACATACACCAAGTGCCATTTTTGTTAAGTACGCACCGGATTAGCCAACCACTCAGGATGAAAAACTTCAATGATGAACCCTACTTCTAAAAGCCGGGCCACCTCTTCTCCAATGGCCTACGTCGCTCCTCATTAATATGATGAAGGAATTGCTTGACCGACTTAAATATGGGATCAATAGTGAGAGTCTACTTAGTGAGTTCTCTCGGTACACCCGGCATGTCAGAAGGCGTCCACGCAAAAATGTCCCGGTTCTCACAGATGAACTCGATGAGCGCGCTTTCCTATTTTGGATCCATATTGGCATTAATAGTGAATTGTTGAGATGAGTCACCAGGGGTAAAGTCAACCTGCTCGGTATGATCCACCGACTTAAACTTCAACAAAGGGTCATGATTTGTGGTTGGCTTCTTCAATGGAGTCATATCAGCCGGGTCAACATTGTTTTTATAAAACTTAAGGTCTTCCGTAGAACAAATAGACTCAGCATAAGATCGCCTTCTTCACATTCCAAGGCCATCTTCATGTCACCATGTACTGTGATGGTCCCCTTGCAACACGGCATCTTAAGCTGCAGATACACATAACAAGGCCGCGCCATAAACTTGGCGTAAGCCGGCCGTCCAAACTAAGCGTGATAGGGGATTTTGATCTTGACCACTTCAAAGTTCAAAGTCTCTACCCTATTGTCATATTCATTGCCAAAAGCCACTTCCAAGGCAATTTTACCAACTGGGTATGCCGACTTACCAGGCACTACTCCATGAAATACTGTAGAGGATGGCTTAAGATCTTTGCCAGTTAAATTCATGCGGCGAAAAGTATCATAATAAAGGATATTGATCCTGCTACCTCCGTCCATGAGCACCTTAGTGAACTTGTAACCTCCCACTTGAGGGGCTACCACTAAAGCCAGCTGACCCAGATTGTCAACCCAAGGCGGGTCATCCTCATGGCTCCATACAATTGGCTGCCCTGACCACCATAAGTATCGGGGTATTGCCGGCTGAACAGTGCTCACCGCTCGTTTATGAACCTTAAGATCCCGCTTGCACAGGATCATGGTGAAGACATGGTACTGGCCATTATTAAGCTGCTTTAGATTGCTCTGATACCCTAACTATTGTTCCTGATTATCCTGATAGGGCTGCTGGTTATAATTGCCCTGATTGCCCTGACCCTGATATCCGGAATTTGATCCGCCGCTGCCAAACCCGGGCCCATGAGAGCCAGATCCTAACCCGTTGTGCGGGACCTTATTGTTATTGTGCTCCTAGTGATAGTCGGAATTCTTATATTCCTTCATGATAAAACAATCTTTCCACAGGTGAGTCGATGGTCTATCTTGATAGTTGTGCTTTGGGCAGGGCTGCTTCAACATCGCTTGAAGGTTGAACTTGGTCCTCCCATCCGAGGAAATGGCTTTCCCTTCTAACATCGATCGTTATTTTGTGCATTAGTATTATCCACAAAATCTGACCCACTGTCAGGCTGCTTGCGCTTACCGTTACTACCCTAGTTATGACCTGTCATGTTTGACTGCTGCCCTTTTACATTACCGTTCTTTTTCCTCTCATTGGACCTCTCCTCATTAGACCCAGGATCCTTAGTATTGTCAGAATCGCCGTATTTGATGAGAGCCTCCATGAGCTCTCCCATGTCGTTGCAATGACGTTTAAGCCGCCCTAGCTTTTGCTTGAGAGGGGTGAAACGGCAATTTTTCTCCAGAATTAGAACATCAGAGCCAATGTTGATGCTATCTGATGAGTGGATAATAGCGGAAACCCGACGGACCCAATGGTGGGCCAACTCATCCTCGCGCTGGACACAAGCATCTAGTTCGATGATCGACAGAGGTTGTTTGCACTTGTCTTTGAAATTCTGAATAAAACACGCTTTTCTTTTTTTCAACTCCACCCATTAATTGATAGAATTAGGGGGCAATCCCTTCAACCAGGCTTGAGCCAGCCCATCCAACATCATGGTGAAGTACTTGGCGCACTTAGCGTCATTCACATCTAACATCTCCATAGCCAACTCATAGCCCTCAATTCAAGCCTCAGGAGGCTGATCAGCAGTGTAATTGGGCACATTTCAAGTGCCCTTGAAGTCCATAGGCACACCCATTGTCCATTAAGTCATCCTAGCCTCTACAGACACTGAAGGATCGAACCGAAGCCGTTGATGAGCCGCTAATCAAGCCGCTAGCTCCGCCTTTTAACATGCCCTAGCCTGATCCGTCAAAGCCTGAACATTTTATCATAACGCGGCGGTTCATGCGCATGCGGATGGTTCTGACGCCGCTTGCTGCTGGAAACCGCCGGCGACTCAATGCGCCGGCTATAACTTCAGCTGGGGCGTGGAGTTGAATGAATTCGCTCACGGCTATATGAGTAAGCCGCCTGCTGGACTACCGCTGTTTGAAGAAGCTCCATAGCCTTTCGGGTCTCGATTGCACCGGGAGACTAGCCTTCCATTGGAAGAGCCGCCAGCTGCGAAGCCGCAGCAATCATGTTATCCAAAGGGTTGGAGTAATGACCCGGCAGTGTTAACACTTGCTGAGGCAGGGTTGCATTCAAACGAGGCGGGTCTATTACACGCGATTGAGCTATTACCCAGGTTAGGGGCACCTCGGCAGCCCATGTCACACCGGGTTGGTTACTTGGTCCTGCCCCAGGTGTATTGAAAAGATTTCTTGCCTCGAACTGTGAAGGTACACCTCTCTGGTATATGCGTAAGACAGCATTTGATGTATTCTGTTCCAAATTTAACTGGAAAGCATCTTCTTGAATCCATTGTGACTCGGCTTCCAACGTGGCTCGGTCTATTGCCATCGTAGCATTCTCAATGTTAAGCTCCTCCTTAGCCTAAGCTACCTCATCCCGCAGTTTCATGATTTCTGCATTATGTTGTGCTTGAGTCGTCGGGGTTACTTCTACAACTAACAGAGTCGCCAAAGCATCCAAGAGCTCAGATAATTAAGACCTGAGTACGTCAACTATTTAGATCAGAGCATTGTGAGAGTTTATTGCAGAGTGGATGCCAACTCCTGATGAACAAGTGTTGGAGAAAGTCATTCCCGGCAAGAAATTAAGCACCCCTAGAATGGATCATGTATTTTGATGGTGCCTTCTCCCTACAAGGTGAAGGGGCTGGCATGCTTCTCGTTGCTCCCACTGGGGAGCACCTTAAGTACGTCGTCCAGATGCATTTTCCCCGAGAGAACGCTACCAACAATACTGCCGAGTATGAAGGGATCCTTGTCGGGCTCGAGATTACAACAGAACTGGGGATCAAGAAGCTGATCATCCGCGGAGACTTGCACCTTGTGGTGAGACAAGTCAACAAGGATTACCAAAGTCTGTTGATGGAGGCATACATTGAGGAAGTGAGAAAGTTGGAGGAGCACTTTGATGGATTGCAAACAAAGCACGTACCTCGTGCGGAAAATAACATTGCTGATCATCTGTCAATGTTCGTTGTGCAAAAACTCCCTATGGGACCAGGAACTTTTGTCCTCCATCTGACTCAACCCTCCGTATCCCCAGAAACATTAGTTCTGGGGGCTTTGAGAGACACATTGATATCATGCTTGGGTGGAATAGATCTAAGTTTCAAGGAATCATCATCAAGAGAAATTCTATCCACGTTCCTAGACAAATCATCAATCTTAAGCAATTTTTCTTCAATCAAAGCAATGAAATTCTTTTGTGAACTCATAAATTCTTTAACACTATTGTGAAAATTAGAGGGAATTTTATTATAATTTCCATAAGAATTGTTGTAGGAATTACCATAGTTATTAGAGGAATTACTAGGAAATGACATAGGATTAAAATTACCTCTATACGCGTTATTACCAAAATTATTCCTACCAACAAAATTGAGATCCATAGATTCATTATTATTTTCAATCAAAGTAGACAAAGACATATCATTAGGATCAATAGGAGCACTCTTGCTAGCAAATAATTTCATAAGCTCATCCATCTTTCCACTCAAAACATTAATCTCTTCAATCGCATGCACTTTTTTACTAGTGGAAGATCTTTCGGTATGCCATTGAGAATAATTAACCATAATGTTATCAAGGACTTTGATAGCTTCTCCTAAAGTAATTTCTGTAAAAGTACCTCCCACGGCCGAATCTAAAAGATTTCTAGAAGAAAAATTCAATTCGGCATAATTGTTTTGTATAATCATTCACAAATTCAAACAATGAGTTGGACAATTTCGTATCGTCAATTTCATCCTCCCAAGATTGTGCAACATGTTCATGATCAAGTTTATTAAAATTCATAATATCGTTCCTAAGGGGATGGTCTTAGCAGGAGGAAAATACTTGGAAATAAAAGCATCTTTACACTTATTCCATGAATCAATACTATTTTTAGGAAAAGATGAAGACCAAGTTTTAGCACGATCTCGAAGCGAGAACGAAAATAGCTTCAATTTAACAATATCATTATCCACATCTTTTTATTTTACATATCACACAAATCAACGAAGTTATTAAGATGGGATGCAGCATCTTCATTGGGAAGGCCAGAAAATTGATCTTTCATAACAAGACTAAGCAAAGCGTTGTTGATTTCACAAGATTCCGCGTCAGTAGCGGGAGCAACCGGAGTACTAATAAAGTCACACAATTTGGTATTCTCTTGAGTCTTCTTTACAAAGCAAGCAATCCAACACATGAGCACACAAAAAGCAAGCGAAGAAGACAAACGGAAGAGGGGCGAAGTAAAGGCGAATATTTTCAAAGATCATTTTAGAAGTTGGGGAGAGGAAAATAAGAGGCAAATGGTGTCGGCATTCTGGGAATGGGGGTCCCCATACTTGCCTGCCTGTGGCCCACAACGTGGCTCCACCAACGGCCCTGTACGGCCCATCTTCACCAACAAACACTCAATACCCTCGCGAGGGGCCAAGCCTCGCGAGGCGGATGATGCAAGACCTCCTCAGGGGCGGCCTCACCAGGCTGGCTCGCGAGGGGCGGAGAGACCAAGGCACGGGACACCTCACGAGGTTTCTGTGATGCAAGCCATGACGACTGGAGCCAGGCGGGCGCCAACGCGCAGTCTCCTTGTTCCCTCTTTGGTGCTAAATGGGCAAGCACAGGCGAGGAGTCCCGAGGCATCAGGCAAAGGTTTCCATATCGGTGCAACAAGACCAAGACCAGCCGGACGGCAGGACGGAGGTCACCGTGGAGCCCAAGACGATGTCACCACCAGAGCCTTTGCCAGACGAAGACTACTTTTGTCAGGATAGCTTGTACTAGTTGTCTGCCTTTGAATTTGGCCGTTGTGGGATGACTTCCCGCTTAAATATTTGGGAAGAGGACCAGGGCCTCTATAAATAGGACTAGCCACCACCATAGAAGGGGACCAGATCTAGATCATCCCCAACGACACAAGCTCACCAAACACAAGAACACCTCATCTCGCGAGGCTATTCTTCCCTTGTAAATGTTCATCCTCAGCCCAAGAGGCAATCCACCACACCACATTGGGGTAGGGTATTACACCACAACGGTGGCCCGAACCGGTATAAATCTTGTGTCTCGTTTTCTCTGGGTTCGTCGAGCTAGGCCGTGAGATCGTAGAGTGTGCGAGCTAGGGAGCGGGAGAGATCTTTGTCCGCACCCCAGTGTTCGAACCTCGACGGTTTTGCCGGAACCCGAAATCCGACATTTGGCGCCAGGTAGGGGTGCGCTGGAGCTTCTCTTCCCCCGATTGATCCACCGACGCTCCGTGGTTCCGATGTCCGGCGACCGAAGGACCAGCGTCGACTGCTGGGCAGCTTGGCCGGCCCGGGTGGCGTCGTCCGCCCAAGAAGACGTCAACCCAGCGCCCCAGGCAGCGCGCGCACTGCCAAGCACCGCGGGGCGCAGGCGGCACGGTCAAACGCCGTCCACCCTCAATCCATGACAAGTGCGGCTGGCCGCAAGGGCCTCAAGCCACGCTGCTGCCATGGGGCCGCACACCCGACGGGAACAAGCTAACATGAGGGCCGCACTCACGGTGGATCGGGAGCTGCTACGATGCCGGCTGATGGAGAGCGGCCGGGATGCATTGTTGGAGCGCATCGCCGAGCTACTGGACGTCGCGGCCTCGGGAGCACCGCCCTTCTGCTCCCTGCTTACGCCATAGGCCACGGCCGGATCGCATGGTGGGCCTCGCGGCGCCCGTGCACCCCCAGGTGCGCCAGGAGGCTTCATCAACATCGTCGCGACCAGAAACATCGGACGCCCACTCACGCCCGCGCCACCTCCGATGGGCATGGGCACGAGCATTGCCACCCGCAGCCTCGGCGGAGCGCCACCCTACTATCCTTAGGGTGGCACAACATGGAGTGTGGGGCACTTCGGCAAGGTCTTCGGGACGGCGGCCTCAGAGGCCTACGTGCCCTGCATGATAGACCAGGAGTATGCGCTGGAAGACGACCCTGGCTCGTTCCTCAAGCCGGGTTGGGAGGAGGAGGCGTTGAAAGGTGAGGCCTTCCAGGAGCCCCCCGAGGGCACCGTGAGCCTCACCAACCATGCCGGTGACGACATCTATAGGGTACCACTAACCTCTCAGGAGCAAGCTTATGCTAACCATTGGTCGTAGGAGGATCAGGTCACAACGGCGGATGGTGGACCCAGCTCAACGGCCTCCCTCCCACCAGGAGGAGCGCACTGGGGCTGCAGGGGAGGGGCCGAGAGCCAGGTCCGTCCCCGCATCACGCGGAGCAAGGCGCCCCTCGGAGGTAGGCCCTCTGTCGGGGAGGCGCTGGTGAGCCTTCCCCCGGCAGAGGACCTGTGGTTGCCGAGGGCGCCGCTGGCGTCCCCTCTGCCCCTTGGCTTCGTCCTGGTTTCCGGTCGAACCAACGGTGGTTGAGGGCGGCGCAAGGCGGGGCCCTCGTCTGGCGATATCAAGTAAGGCTCACACCTGTGAAGATCTCCGCTCATGACACTCTCACGTAATAATGATTGGGGTTGTACACGCCCAGGTGTCTTTGGAGCGTCGCCCTCGGGCCTCGGGGGCTCCCTCCCACGCCTAGTGGCAGCACTTAGCTCCACGCTGGTGAGAAGACAAGAAGACTACATTAGGTGCCAAACGCAGCCATTTGCTCTTAACCGCTTTTCTGCAGCCCTGTTTTTGGCCTTAGAAGTAAGTTGAAGTTGAATTTTCATTCCTATGCGCGGGGGGTGGCCTTAGAAGTAAGTTGAAGTTGAATTTTCATTCCTATGCGCGGGGGGTGACTTTTCTCGTTCGTTCGATTTCTTGCCATCTGGTTCCTTGCGTCAACTCGGAGTTCGCACCTTCTGCCTCCCCCTCGCGAGCCCCTCATGAGCGGGGCTAGGCACGGCACGCGCGTGCTGTGTGCACGCCCTTTCATGGCAAGCGCTTGCTCCTCGGGAAGCCCTCTCGGGCGGATCAGCAGGCCCTTCAGGAGCTCACGACCTCACGAGCTGGCCAGGAACCGGTCCTGGCTAAGGTAAATTTCAGCGGTAAGTTCGCCACAGGAATCACGGGCTCGTAAAAACACATTTCAGGCTTGGCCAGAGAAATAGAGGAGATAATCTGTTTACATGAGGGGCTCCCCCTCCCAAAATGCTCTTACAACTTTCAGGGCCATGCCCAAGTTTCACTTACAGGGTCATCAGCGAGGAAGCATGGGCTCAATCGGACATATTACTCATGGCGTCCTTCGGGTCGCCCTCAGACGCGTCGCTGGCGTCGTCGTCATCATCGTTGGCATCACCGTCCTCGTCGCCAGCATCACCGCCACCATTGCCGGCGTTGCCCGCACCACCGTCGACCACGTCGCCTTCATCCGCAGTGACCACCACCACGTCATCCTCGGAGGTGAAGGCCCTGACTAGAGCGTCCACATTGTCCTCCACCCAATGCGCCAGGTCGCCCCGGATGGCCTCGGGCACATGGGCAATGGCAGTGTCGAAGTCAAAGTTGGGGTAGGTGTTTTGGAGGTGGCTGAAGACACGGGAGAACGCACGCTTGAGCAGGCCGCGGCTCCTCTCCTCAACAAGCACGCGAGCCCTCTTGGATCGATTCTCCAGGCGTGTCACCACGTCGGTGAAGAAAAGGAGTTGACTGGTGTAGTCGTTCGAGTGGGGATGAGGTGCATTTTCATCGCACAATGTCGCGTTGGCTCTGACCCTGAGGATTTGGAGCATGGGGGTGTGCTCGCGCTCCAGCGTCCGCCGCCGGAGCGCTTCCTCCCTGCTCTGCTGCGCGGAGGATTCGGTGCCGGCGACCCGCTGCCTAAGGGAAAACAGCTCGGCAAGAGTGGAAGCCAGCTCCGCTTGCACTGAGGACAGGGCGGCTGCGGCAGCTTTCTCGCAATGTTCCGCATGATCCAACCCTGACCTGGGGGCATTAGTACTGCCTACAGCCTCGGCTTCCACAAGCTTCAACTTCAGGAGATACCTGCCCACAAGATCCGCGTGAGCCTCGGCAACCCGGCGGTCGACTTCCTCCTGGGCCTTGGCCTCGCGCGTGCCGACAGCATCCTCAGCTTGGGCACCCTGGCGCTCCCTCGTTTCCAGCCGCTCAAGCTCAAGGCTGTGCTCCGTGGCTTCCAGCGCCAGCGCTTCCTCGCGCCTCAGGATCTCTTCCTCCTTGACAGGCGTCCCCTTCATCGATGCTAGGGCAGCCTTGCATGCCTCCACTTGCTTCTCTAGGGAGGGACTCCAGGCTTGGAGCTCCCATGTGCATTTTTTTTGCGATCTTGCGGTGTCGATCAGCTTCCCAGGCTTCTTCCAAGGCTCGGGCGCAAGCGTCGCGTGAGGTCGCAAGATATGCCTCGGCCTTCGTGTTATCAAGCTCGTGTTGGTGGCACCTGAGCCTTATGGCTGTAACGCCCTCGATGCGGATATATCTCCCACGTGTCGAAGCACGACTTAGAGGCATAACCGCATTGAAAGCAATGTCGCAAGTGAGGTAATCTTCACACAACCCATGTAATACATAAGGGAAAGAGATAGATAATTGGCTTACAATCGCCACTTCATACAAATACATGAATAAAGCATTACATCATCCAAATACAATCAGGGCCCGACTACGGAGCCAAAATAAAAGAAGAACCCCAAATGCGACAAGGTCCCCGATCGACCCCAACTGGGCTCCACTACTAATCAACTAGAACGAAACAACACAAAGGACAAGATCTTCATCGAGCTCCTCTTGAGCTTGGTTGCGTCATCTGCATGGTTCAACGGCACCTGCAAGCTGGTTTGGAAGTTTCTGTGAGCGACAGGGACTCAGCAATCTCGCACCCTCGCGATCAAGACTATTTAAGCTTATAGGCAAGGTAAAGGTATGAGGTGGAGCTTCAGCAAGCGACTAGCATATATGGTGGCTAAACATACGCAAATGAGAGCGAGAAGAGAAGGCAAAGCACGGTCGATAAAAGTATGATCAAGAAGTGATCCTATAGCAACCTACGTCAAGCATAACTCCAACACCGTGTTCACTTCCCGGACTTCGCCGGAAAGAGACCATCACGGTTACACACGCAGTTGATTCATTTTAATTAAGTTAAGGTTCAAGTTATCTACAACCGGACATTAACAAATTCCCATCTGCCCATAACCGCGGGCACGGCTTCTGAAAGTTCAAATCCCTACAGGGGTGTCCCAACATAGCTCATGACAAGCTCTCACGGTTAATGAAGGAATAGACCTCCTCCCGAGACATTCCGATCAGGCTCGGTATCCCGGTTCTACAAGACATCCTCGACAATGGTAAAACAAGTCCAGCAAGACCACCCGCTGTGCCGACAAATCCCGATAGGAGCTGCACATATCTCGTTCTCAGGGCACACCGGATAAGCTAAGCGTACAGGAGCCGACGTAACCCAAGTTGCCAAGGGATGACCCTGCACGGTGCTCTGGGTTGGACCAACACTTAGAGGAGCACTGGCCCGGGGGGTTAAAATAAGATGACCCTTGGGCTGGCCGACCCAAGGGAAAGAAAAAGGCTAGGTGGCAAATGGTAAAACCAATGTTGGGCCTTCCTGGAGGAGTTTTATTCAAGGCGAACTGTCAAGGGGTTCCCATTATAACCCAACCGCGTAAGGAACTCAAAATCCAGGAACATAACACCGATATGACGGAAACTAGGGCGGCAAGAGTGGAACAAAACACCAGGCATAAGGCCGAGCCTTCCACCCGTTACCAAGTATATAGATGCATTAATTAAATAAGATATATTGTGATATCCCAACAAGTAAACATGTTCCAACAAGGAACAACATCTCCATGTTCCAACAAGGAACAACCTTCAATCTTCACCTGCAACTAACAACGCTATAAGAGGGGCTGAGCAAAGTGGTAACATAGCCAAACAACGGTTTGCTAGGACAAGGTGGGTTTGAGGCTTGGTTCAACAATATGGGAGGTATGATAAGGAAGTGGTAGGTATCGCAGCATAGGCATAGCAAAAGAGCGAGCAACTAAGCAAGCAAAGATAGAAGTGATTTCGAGGGTATGATCATCTTGCCTGAGATCCCGCAAGGAAGAAGAACGAGTCCATGATGAAGACAAACGGACGAGGTCGAACGGATCCCCACAAACGCGATGTTAACGGAACTAACCCGAAGAAGCAACACCGGAAAGAAGCAAACCACATAGTAAACAACCAACACATAAGCATGGCATGATGCACAACCAAGTATGATGCATGTACGGTTTAAATATGCATGACATGGCAAAGTCCAACAACCAAAACTACAAATTAAGTGGAGCTCAATATGCAATGGGTTGCATATTGACAGAACACCACATCCATTATTTAGTTCTCTCTCGGTTATGTACCCACCAATATTAAATGTTGTTAAACATGGCAAGAGGGTGAAGCAAAAGAAAACTACCCATCTAGTCCAATTTAAACGAGGCCGGGAACAACAAACAACAATTCCGGAAACTCGTCATGTGCATATATTAGGTTAGGTCCTATTCTGCCCAAAACCATATTTTAGAGTTGTTAGGCATGCAAAACAAAGTCACCATGATAAACTAGGCAAAATCCTACCCCATTTACATATAAAGTTTGTTAGGTTTGGAGCTACGGTTAAATAGTTATGAATTAAATCATTTTAGCATGGCATAGGGGCAAATTAAAACAAACAACATTTTAAACATTTTAAACATGGATGGAAAAGACATATTATTAAACTAGACACAATTCTAAGCAAGTTTCATATATAAAACATTTTAATCCGATGCACGGTTAGTGAGTTATTAAATGCATGAACCAGGGGACTTTTCTGTAAAACTGCAGTCTTAGGAAATTAGCAAAATTCGCAGGACCAGGAAAAAAACACAACGGGCCGAATCTGGAACAGAGCATGGGCGCACGATAGCATGCAGCGCACAGGGCGAGGGAAAAAGGTGGCTTCTCACACTGGGCCAACGGGCCGAAGGGGAAGCAGTGCGGCGGGCCGGCGGATCTGGCGAAGAGGAGCGTCGGCGTCGTCCTTCTCCCGTGCGCCTCACGGGCAGAAGAACAAGACGGCGGCGGCGTGACAAAACTCCGGTGACGGCGGGGTTCGGCGAAGCTGGAGAGGCCAGGAACGGGTCGCAGGGCCCCGGATCCGGTGGATCCCGGCCGGATCTGGCGAAGACGGGGCCAACGACGAGCTCCCTGGGCGGCGGCGGCGGGCACCTGCGAGAGAGAGGGAGAATTTAGAGGGAGAGGCCGAAGGAGGGAGGAGAAGGAAGTAGAGAGGCGGGGCGGCGAGGCTGTCTTTCTGGAGGTCTCCGGCGATGGGCGGCGCTCATCGCCGGCGAGCGCGGACGACGGGGCAACATGGCGGAGGAGCTCGGGTCGGGATCTCCTCTCCCGATCTGGAGCTCGGGGAGCAGGGGCGGCGTGGTGCGGGCCTCAGAGCCCAGATCGGGTCCCGGGCAGGCCTGGAGCGGGTCTGGCGGCACGGGGCGATGTGGGGCGCGGGGAGGCGACGTGGCGGCTTCCCGTTGGCTGCGGGCGTCCTGCGTGGTGGCGGCTGGCCAGCAGGATGGCGCCAAGTGGCAGGGACGAGGTGGCCGGCGGTGGAAATAGAGGAGAGGAGGTGGGAGGCGGCTGGCTGATGATTGGGGGCGCGGATTTCAAGGAGGAGGAAGGAGAAGGCCAAAAATGGCAAGGGGGGCTACTATATATAGCAGGAGGAGCTAGGGTTGGGGGTTTTAGTCCGTTCCAGAGCCGTTCGATCTCGATCGGACTACCCGGAGTGGAGGGGGGTTAGATAGGTGGGCTAGTGGGCTGTGAAGAGAGGTTGGGCTGAGATGAGAGGAGAGGAGTGCAGCCCGGCAACTGTTTCCAGAGACCAAAAACGTCCGACGTTAGACTGACTATATTGTCGCTATAGTTTAACGGTTGGGCTATCAAACGAACTCTGAATGCGATGAAACTTGACAGGCGGTCTATCTACACTATAATAAGACCGCACGCCAACTTTCGACCCATTCCGAGAACATTTTTCCGGCCACTTATAAAATGCTATTTCGGACATGCCGTAGGCGCGTGCAAGTGTGTTTGGGCTCAGAACGGACAACGGAGAGAACGAGGAGGCTGGGACGCATGCATGTTTTAAAACATGATGATGAAATGCACATGATGACATGATAAGATGCAACACGCAAGCAAATGACATGGCAACGACAGCGAATAACTGGAAGACACCTGGCACATCGGTCTCGGGGCGTTACAACACTCCACCACTACGAGAGGATCTCGTCCCGAGATCTAGAATGGCACCAGAGGGAAAAACGGAAGAGAAAGAGAAGAGATAAAACTAAGTTGCTTCTTTGACAAACGAGTGAGACCAAAGAACCTTGGAAAGGTTAAGTCATAACGAGAAAAGAATACAACAGAGATGAACGAAGTTGAAAACAATCCGTTAGGAAAAGGAACAAGGAAGAAGAAATTCGAACAGCACTCCGGTTGGAAAGATATGCAGGGCTTAATAAAATGAAGAACTTGAGCAGAGGGCACACACCCCGGTTAAATTGATAAGCATGAAAAGAAAAAAATCCTCGCAATCCAAGATGATGATTGAAAAGAGCAACATCACAAAGCCTCCGGGAGAAAGAATAGAAGCTAGATCGTTTGGGAATGAAAGAATTGATAAGAAAATGACAACTTCTGCCAACAATTGAGCTTGGAAAACACCCTTCCAAGAAAATTATAAAAGAGTTGTTGGAAAACCAACAACGAAACGAATAATCTTGTAGTGGGCTTATGGAAAACATCTCAACACTGAAGTGAACTTCTGCCACTAACGAAAACAAGATTGGATTGATAAGAACAAGGAGACGAGAAACTATTTCACCAGTAGGACAAAAGAAAAACTTGGGTCAAATATACGCCTCACACTAGGAAAATCCTTAGGGAAGGCTTTAGGTGAAACATGACGCAAGCTAACTCGAACGAAAATATTGGTGGATTTAAAATACATCATTCCTAACAACATGTGAATCATGAAACATGAACTAAAATTATCAAGAATGACATAATACCACTTCCAATGATACGGTAGAAGGAATTGCGCTCCGGATTGCCAAATGAAGAATGATTGAGCTCCTCTGAAAAGAATCTTGATGAACACTTGGAGAAGGAATTAAATCCTTGATGAACCGTCATGTAGAACCTCCATGAAGAACTCCGGTAAAAAAAGAATGAACAAACAAAATGAAGGATGAAAAGAATAAGGTTGAAGCCTTGCAATGATTTAGATGGATCTTCATGATGAAAAAATTGAGAGAGCTTGGAACTCCGGGAAAATAAAGATGAATCAAATGAAACCGAGAATTTGAAGAGCCTCCGGAATAAGGAATTGAATTCACTCGATGAAACAAAAATAAGAATTACATTATGCTCATCCTTCACCAATTAAATTGATGACAAGCAATGGATTTGGCATACTACTTATTCTCGTAGAAAGGATTAAAAGAGATATATCAAAACTTGAGAAGGTCTTCAACGAACCACCGGTAGAATTGAAATAACGAATAAATTGATGAGGGAAGTCTTGAATGAACCACCGTAAGAATTAAAATGAACGAAGAAAAGATAAGGACAACACCGGGAAGAATTAGCAAATGAATGAAGAAGCTTGAGAGAATTTAGATACATGAGAACGAAGGGATCACGAACCGATTAGAGATCACTTGAACGAAGAACCGGTAAAATTTGGAGTATGAGAGCTGAAAGCTGGAATGAATAATTCTGATATGATGGCCTCCAGAGAATCAAATTGAAAAGACTCCTGAATTTCTCCGGATAGGTGAAAAGAAATCTCACATTCGAAAACAATTATGAGAGGATGGTCTCGAAGTAGAACCACGAATCCCTGAGAGAACGGATAAGATATGGAGGAAAAACTCTTCTTCGGTCTTCAAATGTTGAGAATGATGACGAGAAACACCACCAAGAATTATTTAAACCCTCCGAAAGAATCGAAAGCGAAGAGGTTGAACCAACGATGAAAAGAATTTGAAAGATCTTGGAGAAATACATTTGACTGATGATAATTCATTCTTACGTCAAACTTTGACAAGAAATTTGAGGATATCTCTGGGAAATAAGAAGAGTCAGGTAAGATCCTGGGAAAAGACCTATGGGTTAGGGCCCACTCAACAGAAACATCGTTGAAGTATTTAAAAGATAGATTGCACCAGTTGAATTACATAGCTCAAAAGAGATAACATCCTTGAAAGAGCTTGAATGAAAGCAGAGTGGAAACACGATTCTTCTAGATATCTTGAGCACTCCAGAACAATTGAGTAGCGAGCGGTGCAAGATTATTAGGTATACCATTATGAGAAGGCATTTGAAACGAGGAAAAAGATATGACCAACACCGAAAGCTTGAATTGGTTCCACCGGAGAAGAAAATGAGTGATGAGAGACGAACTTGAAGATCCGTTAGAATCTTCATGAGAATCACCGGATAAGAATATTGATAGAAAAAGAATGGAGAGGCTTCACATCAATAAGATGGATACTCGATTAAGAGATCTGAATCCTTGGAGAAAACAAAGGGAGGGAGGGTGGGAAAAACAAAGACAATTTGAAATGGATGAAACGAACATCGTTGAGAAGAACTGATAATATATCTTGCGAATGTTGAAATGATCAGATCCACTTGAAGAGAAACACACCGATTGAAAAGGATTGACATGACAATCTTAATGATCAAGAAGGATTGGTATCCACATCGGAGTATGAGAACACCATTTGGGGAAGGTATGGAATCAACATTTGACTTCGAAGCAACTCGAATACCACAGCTCAAAAAAAACAAA
This sequence comes from Triticum urartu, assembly GCF_056163025.1. Taxonomy (NCBI): domain Eukaryota; kingdom Viridiplantae; phylum Streptophyta; class Magnoliopsida; order Poales; family Poaceae; genus Triticum; species Triticum urartu. The sequence goes on from NC_141874.1 coordinate 308,014,896, forward strand.
AACAAAGGATTATGACTTGCAAAATAAGCCGGAACAAACATATGATAGAGATTTCGTCCGAAGTTTTCGTGGTGGGGCCTACATGGGCTCGATCGTACAGCACCATCATGTACAAGGCAGTGCACATGACATACGAAGCGTCCCCGAGTCGGCATAGCCAAGGACTCTTTAAGACACAATGAGACCACTGTAAAACCTACCGTGAATAGGCGGACCACTAGACGTCGAACCCCAATTTCATATCATACATCTGTCGGAAAGATATCCTAAGAGCTACTTGAATTCCCACTTATGAAACTCCCGAACCTTTCCGGTTATGCAATCAGGTGTTGGGGATACAGGGGAAGCATAATATCTCACCCAAAACTAGCAAATCCTACATCCAGCTGTATCCATCCTTCAACACATAACCAAGAAACCTTCAGAAATCGTCTACCTCAACCTTCGAAAAGCATCCGTTATACGAGTTATGGCAATACTCCCGAACTCCCGCCCCAGTACAGGGTGGCGTCGAGGTTATCTCACCAACAACTGCATAAAAGAGATTTCCGATGTCGGCGAAACTATCTCAGGTATTCCAGAACTGCAACGATAAAATTGTGACGACAACACCTCAGAGCTCAACTCCCCGAGACACTGCCACAAAACCCCTAACAGGAGGCACCAAGACAATGTTCTCGTCACAAAACCATCGGAACGATTCCAAGATACCCGCGTGATCCTAAATATTTTTTTTGTGAAATTTGAGAAGAGAAGAGTCAAAACTCTACGTCAGGATGCCTTACCAGAGCGATGAGGAGACTGGGAAGTAAAAAGAATTTCTAAACTCTCCGATATATAATTCCTAAATGGCTCAAAACATTTTTCTAGACACAACTCGGCCGCTAATAACGATCAAGTAATGGGGCTCCTAAGGTCGGGGAAGGCTCTGATTACCAACTTGTAACACCCTCGATGTGGCTATATCTCCCACGTGTCGAAGCACGACTTAGAGGCATAAACGCATTGAAAGCAATGTCGCAAGTGAGGTAATCTTCACACAACCCATGTAATACATAACGGAAAGAGATAGATAGTTGGCTTACAATCGCCACTTCACACAAAAACATGAATAAAGCATTACATCATCCAAATACAATCAGGGCCCGACTACGGAGCCAAAATAAAAGAAGAACACCAAATGCGACAAGGTCCCCGATCGACCCCAACTGGGCTCCACTACTGATCAACTAGAACGAAACAACACAAAGGACAAGATCTTCATCGAGCTCCTCTTGAGCTTGGTTGCGTCATCTACACGGTTCAACGTCACCTGCAAGCTGGTTTGGAAGTATCTGTGAGCCACAGGGACTCAGCAATCTCGCACCCTCGCGATCAAAACTATTTAAGCTTATAGGCAAGGTAAAGGTATGAGGTGGAGCTGCAGCAAGCGACTAGCATATATGGTGGCTAAACATACGCAAATGAGAGCGAGAAGAGAAGGCAAAGCACGGTCGATAAAAGTATGATCAAGAAGTGATCCTATAGCAACCTACGTCAAGCATAACTCCAACACCGTGTTCACTTCCCGGACTTCGCCGGAAAGAGACCATCACGGTTACACACGCAGTTGATTCATTTTAATTAAGTTAAGGTCCAAGTTATCTACAACCGGACATTAACATTTTCCCATCTGCCCATAACCACGGGCACGGCTTTTGAAAGTTCAAATCCCTACAGGGGTGTCCCAACTTAGCCCATGACAAGCTCTCACGGTTAACGAAGGAATAGACCTCCTCCCGAGACATTCCGATCAGGCTCGGTATCCCGGTTCTACAAGACATCCTCGACAATGGTAAAACAAGTCCAGCAAGACCACCCGCTGTGCCGACAAATCCCGATAGGAGCTGCACATATCTCGTTCTCAGGGCACACCGGATAAGCTAAGCGTACAGGAGCCGACGTAACCCAAGTTGCCAAGGGATGGCCCTGCACGGTGCTCTGGGTTGGACCAACACTTAGAGGAGCACTGGCCTGGGGGGTTAAAATAAGATGACCCTTGGGCTGGCCGACCCAAGGGAAAGAAAAAGGCTAGGTGGCAAATGGTAAAACCAATGTTGGGCCTTGCTGGAGGAGTTTTATTCAAGGCGAACTGTCAAGGGGTTCCCATTATAACCCAACCGCGTAAGGAACTCAAAATCCAGGAACATAACACCGATATGACGGAAACTAGGGCGGCAAGAGTGGAACAAAACACCAGGCATAAGGCCGAGCCTTCCACCCGTTACCAAGTATATAGATGCATTAATTAAATAAGATATATTGTGATATCTAAACAAGTAAACATGTTCCAACAAGGAACAACATCTCCATGTTCCAACAAGGAACAACCTTCAATCTTCACCTGCAACTAACAATGCTATAAAAGGGGCTGAGCAAAGCGGTAACATAGCCAAACAATGGTTTGCTAGCACAAGGTGGGTTTGAGGCTTGGTTCAACAATATGGGAGGTATGATAAGCAAGTGGTAGGTATCGCAGCATAGGCATAGCAAAAGAGCGAGCAACTAAGCAAGCAAAGATAGAAGTGATTTCAAGGGTATGATCATCTTGCCTGAGATCTCGCAAGGAAGAAGAACAAGTCCATGAAGAAGACAAACGGACGAGGTCGAACAGATCCTCACAAACGCGACGTTAACAGAACTAACCCGAAGAAGAAACACTGAAAAGAAGCAAACAACATTGTAAACAACCAACACATAAGCATGGCATGATGCACAACCAAGTATGATGCATGTCCGGTTTAAATATGCATGACATGGCAAAGTGCAACAACCAAAACTACAAATTAAGTGGAGCTCAATATGCAACGGGTTGCATATTGACGGAACACCACATCCATTATTTAGTTCTCTCTCGGTTATGTACCCACCAATATTAAATGTTGTTAAACATGGCAAGAGGGTGAAGCAAAAGAAAACTACCCATCTAGTCCAATTTAAACGAGGCCGGGAACAACAAACAACAATTCCAGAAACTCATCATGTGCATATATTAGGTTAGGTCCTGCTCTGCCCAAAACCATATTTTAGAGTTGTTAGGCATGCAAAACAAAGTCACCATGATAAACTAGGAAAAATCCTACCCCATTTACATATAAAGTTTGTTAGGTTTGGAGCTACGGTTAAATAGTTATGAATTAAATCATTTTAGCATGGCATAGGGGCAAATTAAAACAAACAACATTTTAAACATTTTAAACATGGATGGAAAAGACATATTAATAAACTAGACACAATTCTAAGCAAGTTTCATATATAAAACATTTTAATCTGATGCACGGTTAGTGAGTTATTAAATGCATGAACCAGGGGGACTTTTCTATAAAACTGCAATCTCAGGAAAATAGCAAAATTCGCAGGACCAGGAAAAAAACACAACGGGCCGAATCTGGAACAGAGCATGGGCGCAGGATAGTATGCAGCGCACAGGGCGAGGGAAAAAGGTGGCTTCTCACACTGGGCCAACGGGCCGAAGGGGAAGCAGAGCGGCGGGCCAGCGGATCTGGCGAAGAGGAGCTGGGCCTTGGAGACCGAGTGGGGAGCTGGGCCAGGCCAGGGCGTGCGGTGGCCCATGCGGGCGAGAGGGGCGAGCGTCGGCGTCGTCCTTCTCCCGTGCGCCTCACGGGCAAAAGAACAAGACGGCGGCGGCGTGACAAAACCCCGGCGACGGCGGGGTTCGGCAAAGCTGGAGAGGCCGGGAACGGGTCGCAGGGCCCGGATCCGGTGGATCCCGGCCGGATCTGGCGAAGACGGGGCCAACGACGAGCTCCCTAGGCGGCGGCAGCGGGCACTTGCGAGAGAGAGAGGGAGAATTTAGAGGGAGAGGCCGAAGGAGGGAGGAGAAGGAAGTAGAGAGGTGGGGCGGTGAGGCTGTCTTTCTGGAGGTCTCCGGCGATGGGCGGCGCTCGTCGCCGGCGAGCGCGGATGACGGGGCAACGCGGCGGAGGAGCTCGGATCGGGATCTCCTCTCCTGATCTGGAGCTCGGGGAGCAGGGGCGGCGCGGTGCGGGCCTCAGAGCCCAGATCAGGGCCCGGGCGGGCCTGGCGGCGCGGGGCGATGTGGGGCGCGGGGAGGCGACATGGCGGCTTCCCGTTGGCTGCGGGCGTCCTGCGTGGTGGCGGCTGGCCACCAGGATGGCGCCAAGTGGCAGGGACGAGGTGGCCGGCGGTGGAAATAGAGGAGAGGAGGTGGGAGGCGGCTGGCTGATGATTGGGGGTGCAGATTTCGAGGAGGAGGAAGGAGAAGGCCAAAAATGGCAAGGGGGGCTGCTATATATAGCAAGAGGAGCTAGGGTTGGGGGTTTTAGTCCGTTCCGGAGCCGTTCGATCTCGATCGGACGACCCGGAGTGGAGGGGGGTTCGATAGGTGGGCTAGTGGGCTGTGAAGAGAGGTTGGGCTGAGATGAGAGGAGAGGAGTGCAGCCCGGCAACTATTTCCGGAGATCGAAAACGTCCGACGTTAGACCGACTATATTGTCGCTATAGTTTAACGGTTGGGCTATCAAACGAACTCTGAATGCAATGAAACTTGACAGGCGGTCTATCTACACTATAATAAGACCGCACGCCAATTTTCGACCCATTCCGAGAACATTTTTCCGGCCACTTATAAAATGCTATTTCGGACATGTCGCGGGCAACGGAGAGAACGAGGAGGCCGGGACGCATGCAAGTTTTAAAACATGATGATGCAATGCACATGATGACATGATAAGATGCAACACGCAAGCAAATGACATGGCAACGACAGCGAATAACTGGAAGACACCTGGCACATCGGTCTCGGGGCGTTACAATGGCCACCTTCAGTTTTTCCACTCTTCCACCAGCTGAAGACCCTCGGCCTTGAGGCGTGCGTCTACATCCGTGAGCTCCCTGCCAAGCCGACTCAACGCGCCCATCACCTCCTGGAAGAGCTCGCTGCGGACGACGCTCCATTCGTGCGCAATCTTGAGCCCGCGGCTGACTCCGCCCTCCACAGCGGGGGCCGTCAACGGGACCCAAAGCGGCTTGCCCCTTCCCGCCGGGGGTTGAGGGCTGGCGCGCCTCCGGTCTCCGACTGGGCTTCGGTAGGAGCCCGGTTGGGTTGAGGCTCGCCGCTCGAAGAAGGAACCAAGACCGAAGCCATCCGGCCGCCATCTATAACCAGAGGAGGAGCCCTTGGCATGCTCATCACACCCCCGACGAGGCCACAAAGAAGAGACGGCAGGAGCGCGGGCTCAAGGCGCCAAGCTAGCGCGTCTGCCTCTCCAGCCGACCTCACGACAGGGGCAGCATGCTGGCCTAGGATGCTTAAGGCCAGCAGGAGATCCGAGGCAGGAAGAGGTTGCTTCCCGAGGGGCTTCGCGGCCTTAGCAGATGGGATCCTAAAGAGCCACAGCCAAGAAGGGAAGCGACATTCAAGGGATTACAAGGATAAGGTACTTACTCATTGCTACCTCTTGAGCACTTGCGTTGGTTTTCCCTTGAAGAGGAAAGGATGGTGCAGCAAAGTAGTGTAAGTATTTCCCTCAGTTTTTGAGAACCAAGGTATCAATCAAGTAGGAGGCTACGCACGAGTCCCTCGCACCTTCACAAAACAAATAAATCCTCGCAACCAACGCGATAAGGGCTTGTCAATCCCTACAAGGTCACTTACGAGAGTGAGATCTGATAGATATGATGAGATAATATTTTTGGTATTTTTATGATAAATATGCAAAGTAAAATAAAAGCAATGAAAATAACTAAGTATTGGAAGATTAATATGATGAAGATAGACCCGGGGGCCATAGGTTTCACTAGTGGCTTCTCTCAAGAGCATAAGTATTTTACGGTGGGTGAACAAATTACTGTTAAGCAATTGACAGAATTGAGCATAGTTATGAGAATATCTAGGTATGATCATGTATATAGGCATCACGTCCAAGACAAGTAGTCTGACTCCTGCCTTCATCTACTACTATTACTGCACACATCGATTGCTATCCAGCATGCATCTAGTGTATTAAGTTCATAAGAACAGAGTAACACCTTAAGCAAGATGACATGATGTAGAGGGATAAATTCATGCAATATGATAAAAAAACCCATCTTGTTATCCTCGATGGCAACAATACAATACGTGCCTTGCTACCCCTACTGTCACTGGGAAAGGACACCGCAAGATTGAACCCAAAGCTAAGCACTTCTCCCATTGCAAGAAAGATCAATATAGTAGGCCAAACAAAACTGATAATTCAAAGAGACTTGCAAAGATAACCAACCATACATAAAAGAATTCAGAGAAGATTCAAATATTGTTCATAGATAAACTTGATCATAAACCCACATTCATCAGTCTCAACAAACACACCGCAAAAGAAGATTACATCGAATAGATCTCCACAAGAGAGGGGGAGAACTTTGTATTGAGATCCAAAAAGAGAGAATAAGCCATCTAGCTAATAACTATGGACCCGTAGGTCTGTGGTAAACTACTCACACTTCGTCGGAGAGGCTATGGTGTTGATGTAGAAGCCCTCCGTGATCGATGCCCCCTCCGGCGGAGCTCCGGAACAGGCCCCAAGATGGGATCTCGTGGATACTGAAAGTTACAGCGGTGGAATTAGGGTTTTGGCTCCGTATCTGATCGTTTGGGGGTATGTAGGTATATATAGGAGGAAGAAGGAAGAAGTACGTCGGTGGAGCAACAGGGGGGGCACGAGGGTGGAGGGCGCGCCTGGTGGGGGGGAGGGGTAGGCGCGCCCCCCTACCTCGTGGCCTCCTTGTTGGTTGCTTGACGTAGGGTCTAAGTCTCCTGGGTCTTGTTCATTCCAAAAATCAGGTTCCCGAAGGTTTCATTCTGTTTGGACTCCGTTTGATATTCCTTTTCTTTGAAACCCTAAAATAGGCAAAAAAAATAACAATTATGGGTTGGGCCTCCGGTTAGTAGGTTAGTCCCAAAAATAATATAAAAGTGTATAATAAATCCCAATAATGTCCAAAACAGTAGATAATATAGCATGGAGCAATCAGAAATTATAGATACGTTGGAGACGTATCAAGCATCCCCAAGCTTAATTACTGCTCGTCCTGGAGTAGGTAAATGATAAAAACAGAATTTTTGATGTGGAATGCTACTTGGCATATTTTCAATGTAATTCTTCTTAATTGTGGTATGAATATTCAGATCTGAAAGATTCAAGACAAAAGTTCAATATTGACATAGAAATAATAATACTTCAAGCATACTAACTAAGTAATTATGTCTTCTCAAAATAACATGGCCAAAGAAAGTTATCCCTACAAAATCATATAGTCTGGCTATGCTCTATATTCACCACACAAAGTATCTAAATCATGCACAACCCCGATGACAAGCCAAGCAATTGTTTCATACTTTAGACATTCTCAAAACTTTTTCAATCTTCACACAATACATGAGTGTGAGCCATGTACATAGCACTTTAGGTGGAATAGAATGGTGGTTGTGGAGAAGACAAAAAGGGAGAAGATAGTCTCACATCAACTAGGCGTATCAACGGGCTATGGAGATGCCCATCAATAGATATCAATGTGAGTGAGTAGGGATTGCCATGCAACGGATGCACTAGAGCTATAAGTATATGAAAGATCAAAAAGAAACTAAGTGGGTGTGCATCCAACTTGCTTGCTCACGAAGACCTAGGGCATTTTGAGGAAGCCCATCATTGGAATATACAAGCCAAGTTCTATAATGAAAAATTACCACTAGTATACGAAGGTGATAACAAAGGAGACTCTCTACTATGAAGATCATGGTGCTACTTTCAAGCACAAGTGTGGTAAAAGAATAGTAGCATTGTCCCTTCTCTCTTTTTCTCTCATTTTTTTATTTGGGCCTTTTCTCTCTTTTTTTATGGCCTCTTTTTTTCATCCGGAGTCTCATCCCGACTTGTGGGGGAATCATAGTCTCCATCATCCTTTCCTCACTTGGGACAATGCTCTAATAATGATGATCATCACACTTTTATTTTCTTACAACTCAAGAATTACAACTCGATACTTAGAACAAGATATGACTCTATATGAATGGCTCCGGCGGTGTACCGGGATATGAAATGACTCATGAGTGACATGTATGAAAGAATTATGAACGATGGCTTTGCCACAAATACAATGTCTACTACATGATCATGCAAAGCAATATGACAATGATGGAGCGTGTCATAATAAACGGAACGGTGGAAAGTTGCATGGCAATATATCTCGAAATGGCTATGGAAATGCCATGATAGGTAGGTATGGTGGCTGTTTTGAGGAAGGTATATGGTGGGTGTATGATACCGGCGAAAGCTGCGCGGTATTAGAGAGGCTAGCAATGGTGGAAGGGTGAGAGTGCGTATGATCCATGGACTCAACATTAGTCATAAATAACTCATATAGTTATTGCAAAAATCTACAAGTTATCAAAGCAAAGTATTATGTGCATGGTCCTAGGGGGATAGATTGGTAGGAAAAGACCATCGCTCATCCCCGACTGCCACTCATAAGGAAGACAATCAATAAATAAATCATGCTCCGACTTCATCACATAACGATTCACCATACGTGCATGCTACGGGAATCACAAACTTTAACACAAGTATTTCTCAAATTCACAACTACTCAACTAGCATGACTCTAATATCACCATCTCCATATCTCAAAACAATTATCAAGCATCAAACTGCTCTTAGTATTCAACACACTCATAAGAGAATTTTATTATTAATCTTGTATACCTAGCATATTAGGATTATTTAAGAAAATTACCATGCTATTTAAGACTCTCAAAATAATCTAAGTGAAGCATGAGAGATCAATAGTTTCTATAAAACAAATCCACCACCATGCTCTAAAAGATATAAGTGAAGTACTAGAGCAAAACTATATAACTCAAAAGATGTAAGTGAAGCACATAGAGTATTCTAATAATTTCCGAATCATGTGTGTCTCTCTTCAAAAGGTGTGTGCAGCAAAGATGATTGTGGTAAACTAAAAAATAAAGACTAAAATCATACAAGACACTCCAAGCAAAACACATATCACGTGCTGAATAAAAATATAGCTCCAAGTGAAGTTACCGATAGAAGTAGACGAAAGAGGGGATGCCTTCCGGGGCATCCCCAAGCTTTCGATTTTAGATGCCCTTCGATTATCTTGGGGGTGCCATGGTCATACCCAAGCTTAGGCTCTTTCCACTCCTTGTTCCATAATCCATCAAATCTTTACCCAAAACTTGAAAACTTCACAACACAAACTTAAAGTAAAAAATCTCGTGAGCTCCGTTAGCGAAAGAAAACAAAACACCACTTCAAGGTACTGTAATTAACTCATTCTTTATTTATATTGGTGTTAAACCTACTTTATTCCAACTTCTCTATGGTTTATAAACTATTTTACTAGCCATAGATTTATCAAAATAAGCAAACAACACACGAAAAACAGAATCTGTCAAAAACAGAACAGTCTGTAGTAATCTGTTGCTAGCGCAAGATCTGGAACCCCAAAAATTCTAAAATAAATTTTTGGACGTAAGGAATTTATCTATTAATCATATTCAAAAATAATTAACTAAAAATCACTTTCCAAATAAAAATGGCAGCAGTTCTCGTGAGTGCTAAAGTTTCTGTTTTTTTACAGCAAGATTAACAAGACTTTCCCCAAGTCTTCCCAACGGTTCTACTTGGCTCAAACACTAATTAAACACAAAAAACACAACCAAAACAGAGGCTAGATAAATTATTTATTACTAAACAGGAGAAAAAATCAAGGAATAAAAATAAAATTGGGTTGCCTCCCAACAAGCGCTATCGTTTAACGCCCCTAGCTAGGCATAAAAAGCAAGGATAGATCTAGGTATTGCCATCTTTTGTAGTCAATCCATAAGTGGCTCTCATAATAGATTCATAAGATAATTTAATTTTCTTTCTAGGAAAGTGTTCCATGCCTTTCCTTAACGGAAATTGGAATCTAATATTTCCTTCCTTCATATCAATAATTGCACCAATCATTCTAAGGAAAGGTCTACCAAGAATAATAGGACATGAAGGATTGCAATCTATATCAAGAACGATAAAATCTACGGGCACATAATTCCTATTTGAAACAATAAGAACATCATTAATTCTTCCCATAGGTTTCGTAATAGTGGAATCCGCAAAGTGCAAGTTTAGAGAGCAATCATCAAAATCATGGAAACCTAACAAATCACACAAAGTCTTTGGAATAGTGGAAACACTAGCACCCAAATCACACAAAGCATAGCATTCATGATCTTTAATTTTAATTTTAATAGTTGGTTCCCACTCATCATGAAGTTTTCTAGGGATAGAAACTTCCAACTCAAGTTTTTCTTCATAAGATTGCATCAAAGCATCAACGATATGTTTGGTAAAAGCTTTATTTTGGCTATAAGCATGAGGAGAATTTAGCACGGATTATAACAAGGAAGTACAATCTATCAAATAGCAGATATTATAATTAAATTCCTTGGAATTCAAAATAGTAGGTTCATTAACATCTAGAGTTTTGATCTCTTCAATCCCACTTTATCTAATTTAGCATCAAGATCTAAAAACTCCGAATTTTTGGAACGCCTTCTAGGTAAAGGTGGATCATATTCAGTCCCATCATTATCAAGATTCATATTGCAAAACAAAGATTTAATAGGGAACACATCAATAACTTTTAGATCTTGATCTTTATTATCACGGTAACTAGAAGAACACGCTTTTATAAAGGAATCTTTCTTAGCACGCATCCTAGCGGTTCTTTCTTTGCACTCATCAATGGAAATTCTCATGGCTTTGAGAGACTCAGTGATATCATGCTTAGGTGGAATAGATCTAAGTTTAAACGAATCAACATCAAGAGAAATTCTATCAACGTTCCTAGCCAACTCATTAATCTTAAGCAATTTTTCTTCAATCAAAGCATTGAAATTATTTTTCGAAGTAATAAATTCTTTAATATTAGATTCAAAATCAGAGGGCATCTTATTATAATTTCCATAAGAATTGTTGTAGGAATTACCATAATTATTAGAGGGATTATTAGGATAAGGCCTAGGATTAACATTTCCTCTATACGCATTATTACTAAAATTGTTCCTACCAACAAAATTCACATCCAAAGATTCATTATTATTCTCAATCAAAGTAGACAAAGGCATATCATTAGGATCATAAGAAACACTTTTATTAGCAAATAATTTCATTAGTTCATCCATCTTTCCACTCAAAACATTAATTTCTTCTATCGCATGCACTTTCTTATTAGTAGATCTTTCAGTGTGCCATTGAGAATAATTAACCATAATATTATCTAGGAGTTTAGTAGCTTCTCCTAAAGTGATTTCCATAAAAGTGCCTCCCGCGGCCGAATCTAAAAGATTTCTAGAAGCAAAATTCAATCCAGCATAAAAAAATTTGTATAATCATCCCCAAATTCAAACCATGAGTAGATCAATTATGTATCATTAATTTCATCCTCTCCCAAGCTTGTGCAACATGTTCATGATCAAGTTGCTTAAAATTCATAATATCGTTTCTAAGAGAGATGATCTTAGCGGGAGGAAAATACTTAGAGATAAAAGCATCTTTGCACTTATTCCACGAATCAATACTATTTTTAGGCAAAGACAAAAACCAAGCTTTAGCACGATCTCTAAGCGAAAAAGGAAATAGCTTCAATTTAACAATATCATTGTCCACATCTTTCTTCTTTTGCATATCACACAAATCAATGAAGCTATTTAGATGGGTAGCGGCATCTTCACTAGGAAGGCCAGAAAACAGATCTTTCATGACAAGATTCAGCAAGGCAGCATTAATTTCACAAGATTCAACATCGGTAAGAGGAGCAATCGGAGTGCTAATAAAATCACTGTTGTTGGTATTGGTAAAGTCACACAATTTGGTGTTATCTTGAGCCATCGTGACAAGCAAGAAATCCAACACACAAGCAAACAAGAAACAGGCAAAAAGAGGCAAATGGAGAAGGAGAGGGAGGATAGAGAGAGAGGGCGAATAAAACGACAAGGGTGAAGTGGGGGAGAGGAAAACGAGAGGCAAATGTCAAATTTTGTAATGCGGGAGATAAGGGTTTGTGATGGGTACTTGGTATATTGACTTTTGCGTAGACCTCCCCGACAACGGTGCTAGAAATCCTTCTTGCTACCTCTTGAGCACTTGCGTTGGTTTTCCCTAGAAGATGAAAGGGTCGTGCAGAAAAGTAGCATAAGTATTTCCCTCAGTTTTTGAGAACCAAGGTATCAATCTAGTAGGAGGATAAGCGCGAGTCCCTCGCACCTACACAAAGCAAATAAATCCCCGCAGCCAACACGATAAGGGGTTGTCAATCCCTACATGGTCACTTACGAGAGTGAGATCTGATAGATATGATAAGATAATTTTTTTTGTATTTTTATGATAAAGATGCAAAGTAAAATAAAAGAAATGAAAATAACTAAGTATTGGAAGATTAATATGACGAAGATAGACCCGGGGGCCATAGGTTTCACTAGTGGCTTCTCTCAAGAGCATAAGTATTTTACGGTTGGTGAACAAATTATTGTTGAGCAATTGACAAAATTGAGCATAGTTATGAGAATATCTAGGTATGATCATGTATATAGGCATCACATCCAAGACAAGTAGACCGACTCCTGACTGCATCTACTACTATTACTCCACACATCGACCGCTATCCAACATGCATCTAGAGTATTAAGTTCATAAGAACAGAGTAACGCCTTAAGCAAGATGACATGATGTAGTGGGATAAATTCATGCAATATGATAAAAAAACCATCTTGTTATCCCCGATGGAAAAAATACAATACTTGCCTTGCTGCCCCTACTGTCACTGGGAAAGGACACCGCAAGATTGAACCCAAAGCTAAGCACTTCTCCCATTGCAAGATAAATCAATCTAGTAGGCCAAACCAAACTGATAATTCGAAGAGACTTGCAAAGATAACCAATCATACATAAAAGAATTCAGAGAAGATTCAAATATTGTTCATAGATAAACTTGATCATAAACCCACAATTCATCGGTCTCAACAAACACACTGCAAAAGAAGATTACATGGAATAGATCTCCACAAGAGAGGGGGAGAACTTTGTATTCAGATTCAAAAAGAGAGAAGAAGCCATCTAGCTAATAAGGACCCGTAGGTCTGAGGTAAATTACTCACAATTCATCGGAGAGGCTATGGTGTTGATGTAGAAGCCCTCGGTCATCGATGCCCCCTCTGGCGGAGCTCCGGAACAGGCCCCAAGATGGGATCTCGTGGATACAGAAAGTTACGGCAGTGGAATTAGGGGTTTGGCTCCGTATCTGATCGTTTGGGGTACATAGGTATATATAGGACGAAGAAGTACGTCGATAGAGCGACAAGGGGCCCACGAGGGTGGAGGGCGCGCCTCGGGAGGGGGGGTATGCGCGCCCCCTACCTCGTGGCCTCCCTGTTGGTTGCTTGACGTAGGGTCCAAGTCTCCTGGGTCCTGTTCGTTCCAAAAATCACGTTCCCAAAGGTTTCATTCCGTTTGGACTCCGTTTAATATTCCTTTTCTTCGAAACCCTAAAATGGGCAAAAAAACAGCAATTCTGGGTTGGGCCTCCGGTTAGTAGGTTAGTCCCAAAAATAATATAAAGTGTATAATAAAGCCCAATAATGTGCAAAATAGTAGATAATATAGCATGGAGCAATCAAAAATTATAGATATCTTGGAGACATATCACTCATCTATGGCGATGTACTTCCTCTGTTTCAACGATCGGAAGGCGCCGCTGCTGCAGCGGGTTGCGTCGCCCCCTCAACTGCCACCTCAACGTGAGAGTCGCGGGCTCCCGAAGATGACACCTCAGGAACTACGGGCGGCATCGATGCCTCAGCACCCGCGCCTCCAGCCTCAAGTGGTGCTTGCTCCTGTTGCATCCACTCTTGGGGCAAGTTCGGCGCCAGCGACAAGGAGGGGAACCACGGTGACGGGGTTCTCGCAGGACCCCTCCAGGCCAACCAGATGCACCCCCAGTCGTCAAAGAGGGGCATCTGCCCCGCGAACTCCACCCTATTCGAGCAACATTATAAGAGACAGCCCACCGGTGGCATATCGGCTGGCAAGGGGTTGCCCACCAGGACCTCAAGCACTGTTCTTCGTGCCTCAAGCGGTAGCTCTGACTCCTAAAGCATCATACGATCTGGGCCGACAGATAGGGCCCACATTGGCTGGGAATGGTGCTGGAGTGGGGCCGCGCGACGTCCGAGGAACTCCTTCATCACCATGGGCGCAGTCAAGCCAAGGTCTTTCGACCTCCTCTCCCGGAGCCAGACAAAGGCAAGGCGGGGACTCGTAAGCATCTTGTGAGCCCAGCCAGAACTGGGAATGGCGGGCGTAGACAGAGGCGAGAGCAAAGGGCTGAGCACTCCAACATCCACATACACCCACTGTCGGTGTCAAAACCGGCGGATCTCGGGTAGGGGGTCCCGAACTGTGTGTCTAGGCCGGATGGTAACAGGAGGCAGGGGACACAATGTTTTACCCAGGTTCGGGCCCTCTTGATGGAGGTAAACCCCTACGTCCCGCTTGATTAATATTGATGATATGGGTAGTACAAGAGTAGATCTATCACGAGATCAGAGAGGCTAAACCCTAGAAGCTAGCCTATGGTATGATTGTATGTTGTCGTTGTTGTGTCCTATGGACTAAAGCTCTCCAGTTTATATAGACACGAAGAGGGTTAGGGTTACACAAGGTCGGTTACAAAGGAGGAGATATCCATATCCGTATTGCCTAGCTTGCCTTCCACGCCAAGTAGAGTCCCATCCGGACACGAGACGAAGTCTTCAATCTTGTATCTTCATAGTCTAACAGTCCGGACAAAGGATATAGTCCGGCTGTCCGGAGACCCCCTAATCCAGGACTCCCACAGTAGCCCCTGAACCAGGCTTCAATGACGATGAGTCTGGTGCGCAGTATTGTCTTCGGCATTGCAAGGCGGGTTCCTCCTCCGAATACACCACAGAAGAATTTGAATACAAGGATAGTGTCCGACCCTGCAAAATAAGTTCCACATACCACCGTAGAGAGAATAATATTTCCGCAAATCTAACTTGCTGACTTGTTTTGGCAACACAACATTATACCATGGCCCGCTGATTATTCGAACTGTTTCCTTTAACTAGCCCCGCACATAACGCGAGGCAGTTTTTTGACACGTCTTGTCCAAAGCAGAGATCGTGTCCCCTTATTACGGGATTCTCATCAATACGGGCGTGGGTAACCCAACCGCGCCATCGATTACGACGCTTGGGGGATAAGCGAGTTTTACCAGGCTAGTGGGGGTGCATAGTTTCGTCTACCCATATAAAGGGATAAGGATTCACCTTTTCATCCACGCCTTCTTCCTCCTTTGCTCATCCATTTTCGCACACTCGAGCTCTAGCACCAAGTCCGCACTTCCCACCTCAACCTTCCCCCACCATGTCCGGAGCGGGAGGCAGGTGGATGGTCTCCTCCGTCACGGAGGGAGACATCAAGAAGCTGAGGAGAGCTGGATACCTACCCGATGACATCGCGCACCGGCTCCCAGATGAGGGGCAGCTCATCCCCACCCCCGGGCCCCATGAGAGGGTAGTGTTCCTTACCCATTTCCTCCATGGACTGGGATTCCCTCCCCACCCATTCGTTCGGGGGCTCATGTTCTACTACGGCCTGGATTTCCACGATCTGGCCCCGAATTTCATCCTCAACATCTCGGCGTTTATCGTCATGTGCGAGGCCTTCCTCCGCATCAAGCCCCACTTCGGCTTATGGCTGAAGACCTTCAATGTCAAGCTGAAGGTTGTGGGTGGCCACTAGGCGGGGGCGGAGGCGCCATGGTGGGCAAGATGCCCAACGTTACATGGCTCGAGGGCTCCTTTGTGGAAACCATAAAGGGGTGGCAATCGGGGTGGTTCTACATCACCGAGCCGCGTGACCCCGCATGGGCAGCGGCCCCCGAGTTCCGATCTGGCATCCCCATGCGGCTCACCTCCTGGAAAGAGAAGGCCTTGTCCTGGGGTAGTTCGGGAGAGCTGACCGGACTCCAAACATGTATTCAAAACATGGTGAACAAGAAGCTCAAACTTGTCAACGTAGTCTAGGTCATGCTCCACCGCCGGATCCTCCCGTGCCAACAACGAGACTTCAACTTGTGGGAGTTCGACCTGGCGCAGCACCGAACTCTGAACAGGCTCTTCGACACAACTCACGAAGATGCCTGGAGGGTGCTATTTGAAAGTGCCAAGGTCCCTCCTCCCATTACTGAGGATCGCGGATTCAGCGCGAAGCGCCAAGCTAGTGCGGTAAGCTGCTTTACCTTTCACAGGATACTTATCTTTTATAGATTGACTCCATGCGAGATCTAAACTCCCATACCTTTGACAGGACTGGCAGGAGATGGCCGGACAGATCGACTGTCCAGCTCCTTTGCCCGAAGGCCCAGCGGACGCTCTTCTGGCGAAGATGCTGACTCCGGCTCCTTATATGGTGCCGGAGAAGACCAAGAAGGCCAAGGGAACCCGAAAGAGTTCCCGACGCCAGGCATCATCGGACTCACTGTCCGATGACTCTGCGGCGCACTCCTCCCCCGAAGACAAGGAAGAAGAAGAAGATGCTCCCCCTCCAGTTGGGGGAGATAAGAAAAGGAAGGCCGCCCCAACTGGGGGGCCGAAGGGTCCAAGAAGGGAAGGACTCTCCTTCCGGACAGTTCCACCGCCGCCGACGAAGGCGAAAACGAGTGGTTGCCCAGGGCCAAGCCCCTGGGGAGATCGTAAGTATTCGAATACCAGAGTAACTCATAGCATTCCTTTGTCACACTTCTTTCCCTAACGCCGAACATAATTATGCAGGTCGCCACGAGCCAGTATCGATGTATCATCGGACGGCTCCCTGGGCTCGTCGGACATGGATAGCGATCCAGTCCCGACCGCCACCTCCCCTCATCCTACTGACGACGCCGAGGTGCTGTCTCAAGAGGCATCGGGTCGAGGGGAGACAGTCCCGGAGGCGCCTCAAGGCGACCTTCCAGACTCCAGGAGCCGAGGGGACGGGGCCCCTGAGAGCTCCGAGTTCGGCCCTCAGCCGAACACCGCGCTGGAACCTCCTGTGGTTCCGAGCTCGGGCGGGCGGCCTCCTTCTAAGAGGGGCAAGACGCCTGTGCCGGTGACCTCTGTCCATCCAGAGGCACCGGATAATCTGCTGGAAGCGCTTCACAGCGCTTCCATCGACGAGGAGCACCGTACTATTATGAGTGCGGTGGTTCAGAAGGTTCATTCCGCCAAGAGTGGATTGACTGAAGCATATGCCAGCCTTCTAACAGGGTTTGAGGTAAGTGTTTTAAAATATAGGAAAAATATCACCGCATAGACAGTAGCCCCTGATGCTTTGTTCGGTGTTCACAAAGAAAAGCCGAACAGAGGATCAAATAATATCGCAGGAGTCTAATATAAGTATGTCAATATGCGTATGCAGGCCTCGCTGCTGGTGTCCTCCACACTGACTGTGGAGGTCGCCGTACTGAAGCAGGACCTCGAGGGGTCCAAGAAAGAGCTTGGCCTTGCCAAGAGGCAGCTCGAGGAGAACAAGGGTAAGTGATACCCTTTCTATAGATATGTATGTAAAAAAAGACGCGATTGCAAAATGACAGGATCATCGTATATTTGCCAGGGGCCACGACCGCGGTGGCGACCCTAAAGCAAGCGCTAACCAAGGCCGAAGGTAAAGCGGCCAAGGAGCGCACCGAGCGGGAAAAACAAGAGGCTCGGGTGGGCGAGGTGCAGCAACAGCTCCAGGCTCTCGTAACGAAGCACGAGGCGTTGGAGCTTGACTCGAAGACGCGAGAGTCTGAGCTTGCCATGACCCTCGAGGGCGCAAAGAGTGCCAAGGACGAAGCCCAAAAGGCCCTCCAGGAGATCGATGCAATCAAGAAGATAGCGGCGGGTAAGGCATTCTATATGCAGAGCAAGCATGTAAAAGTAAATTACCGATTACTTGCCTGAATTCGGAGCTCTCCAGGAGCATTCGCAGATTTGCCCCGCAACGTGTCGGATGCCGCACAGTTTTACCAGGACGAGGAGGGAAGCTCAACGGAGAAGCTGTTCTGGTCTTAGTATACTGGGACCGAACACCCGAAGCCTCTGAGCGACTAGCTAAAGCAGCTGGTCGAGCTGCACAAGGCGGCCGAACAGGCCATGAAGGGCCTTATAGTCCGGCTGTTGCCTGGCGACGCCCTTCTGAACAACTACTTCGGCCTGGTGAGGTGGCTTGTGGATGCCTGCCCACGGCTAGAGGTCGTCAAGCGGTCCGTCTGCATCGAAGGTGAACGCCGGGCTTTCGCCCATGTGAAGGTGGAGTGGGCCAAGCTAGACGCTGTGAAGCTGATCAAGGAAGGGCCGCCGCAGGGCAAAGAGCATCGCACCCCCGAAATTTATTATGAGGGTGTCCTGAAGGGTGCCCGTCTTGTAGCGGACGAATGTTCCAAGGATGTAATATTTGAGTAAACTTGCTCGTGTGATCCTGTATGATGAAAACTTGTTTCATATGCGCTATTGAACGCTTGTGTGAATTTAAAATATTACCTTCTGTTTGGCCGTTTATCCAATCTGAGAGATGGCTAGTCCTCGACTTCTGCCCGCATGCCACGAGTGCTGGGGTGTTCGGGATAAACCTAAGCACTCATGTTCCAATATTTGGGTCCTTCGAGGGAGGTGCTGAGCACAACGAACAAGGCAACCGGACAAATAATGCTTTATCACTCTCACTTAGCCATAGAATTCTATAATTTTAAATTTCGGCGAAGCCCCTGGTATTCGAAAGGCCGAATTCGGGGCGCGATACACGCCTGTAAGCCGTACAGGGCCAGCCCCTCGCCCTAAGCGGCATAAGTCTTTAGGGACTCGAAAACCTCACCGAATAGCGACCAGTCTCTCGCCTTATCATGACAGTCAGTTTTAGCTTTCTCTACTGAGGTGCTCAGCCCGGCAGAACCGGGGCACAATCGCAGTAGTTCTCCTAGCGCTACCTTAGCTGATAGAGCGGAACGTAAGGTACCAAAACATAGGAGCCGGGCAAACCCAACATTTGACCAAAGACATGATTCGGAGCTGATGCATATAACGCTATAAGTTCGGGGTGCCGCACTTGTGAAAGTGTTCGGACTTTTCACACCATGTTGTGGGGTACGTAAGCCCCTGGTGTATTGGCCGTACCAAAGTGTACGGTTGCAAGGGTCGTTAACGAACACACATATATATATAACAAGAATGCAATAATAGTCGTGATGTTATGCATCGTTCATTCAAAAAGGTGTGTTAAAGCCGAATGATACAGATAGTGCGATAAGCAAAGAGTGGGACTATGTCCCTTCCAAGGGCAAGCTGAGGAATAGTATTAAATCAAATATTTCGCTCGTTATTGTAATCCACCTGGGAATTCCATGGTGTGACGTAGCTTTCTGCCTCCTTGGTTGCTGCATCACGTGTTCGGCAATAGTGCTGCCGGACAGGGTTTCTAGAGATTAAGGTCCTGAAAAAAGAGAAAAATAACCAAACGGGAAGCCCCTAGTGTGGTTTAAGCCGCGTCTTGGGGCGTGCCGTGGTGTGCCCCCCCCCCTCACCACCTGTGCCCATGGTATTCTTAATGCATAATTATGTACGCATGGCACGAGCCTCGCCGTTTGGCTGGGACTGGGGTGGGGGCCGCATTGCTATGCGAGCTTAGATCGCGCCAGGCAGTCTATTTGTCAATTGCTCCGAGCGCGCTTGAAGGTGTCCGGATCTTGAAATGCCAAACTGGTGGATTGCCTTGAGAGGCTATTTTGCGCTTCTGCTGCGAGGGCCGCAGTGTGCTCCTCTATTCAGAGAGAGCGCTCTGTGTTTCCATTGAGTGTAATAACCCCGCGAGGTCCTGGCATCTTGAGCTTGAGGTATGCATAATGCGGTACCGCATTGAATCTCGCAAATGCGGTTCGCCCGAGCAGTGCATGATAACCACTACGGAACGGGAATATATTGAAGATTAATTCTTCGCTTCGGAAGTTATCCGGGGATCCGAAGACCACTTCCAGTGTAATTGAGCCTGTACAATGGGCCTCTACGCCTGGAATGACGCCCTTAAAGGTTGTTTTTGTGCGTTTGATCCTTGAGGGGTCTATACCCATTTTGCGCACTGTGTCCTGATAAAGCAGGTTCAAGCTGCTGCCGCCATCCATAAGGACTCGAGTGAGGTAAAATCCGTCAATAATTGGGTCCAGAACCAGTGCGGCGAATCCGCCATGACGGATACTAGTGGGATGGTCCCTTCGATCGAAAGTGATCGGATAGGAGGACCATGGGTTGAATTTTGGGGCGACTGGCTCCAACGCATATACGTCCCTGAGCGCACGCTTCTGCTCCCTCTTGGGGATGTGGGTTGCGTATATCATGTTCACCGTCCGCACTTGTGGGGGAAACCTCTTCTGTCCTCCGCTGTGTGGCTGTCGGGGCTCCTCCTCGTCATCGCTATGTGGCCCCTTGTCCTTGTTTTCGCAATTAACTTGCTGGCCTGCTTGAACACCCAACAATCCCTATTGGCATGATTGGCTGGCTTTTCTGGGGTTCCCTGTATTTGACACGAGTGGTCGAGTATACGTTCCAAGCTGGACAGTCCCGGCGTACTTTGTTTGAATGGCCTTTTCCGCTGACCGGGTTTAGAGCCTTTGAATCCGGCATTGACTGTCGTATCCTCGTTATTATAGCTGTTAATGCGGCGCTTATGTTTGTTGCGACATGACCTGCTATTGCCGTCCTTGGTATCCGAAGTACCATGGTTCTTTGATATGTTATGACTATGAGCCAACGAGCTGTCTTCTCCTGCACAAAAGCGGGTCATGAGTGTCGTGAGGGCTGCCATAGATTTCGGCTTTTCCTGACCAAGGTGCCGGGCTAGCCATTCGTCGCGGATGTTGTGTTTGAAAGCCGCTAGGGCCTCTGCATCGGGACAGTCGACAATTTGATTTTTCTTTGTTAGGAACCAAGTCCAGAATTGCCTGGCCGATTCTTCTGGCTGCTGAATTATGTGGCTCAAGTCATCGACATCTGGTGGCCGCACATAAGTGCCCTGAAAGTTGTCGAGGAATGCGGCTTCCAGATCTTCCCAACAGCTGATGGACTCGGCTGGCAAGCTGTTAAGCCAATGCCGCGCTGGTCCCTTGAGCTTTAGTGGGAGGTATTTGATGGCGTCTAAGTCGTCACCGCGGGCCATGTGGATGTGGAGGAGGAAATCCTCGATCCATACTTCGGGATCTGTTGTGCTGTCGTATGATTCAATATTTACAGGTTTGAAACCTTCTGGGATTTGATGATCCATTACTTCGTCTGTGAAGCATAAGGGGTGTGCGGCGCCTCTGTATTGGGGTATATCGCGACGCAGCTCGAATGGGTCTTGCCCGCTGTGTTCGACCCGGCCGGATTTGCTTTTGCTGTATCTGGCGTGACGTTTATCGTCTCGCAGAGTGGCGCACCCTTGTGATCCGTAGATCGATCTTTCATGCTTTGCTTTGTCCTCCAATATGTCTCGCAGGTCTGGCGTATCTCCCCATGCCTTTTTATTTGAATGGCGTCGGGGTGGAGGCTGAGTTTTTGGCTTGAATGCCTCTCTATCGTGGCCACGAGCTGGCCGATCAGCCATATCATACGCTTCTTCCTCCAGTCGAGGTAGCAACCTGCACTTTGGGTAACTCTTGGAGGGGCGCTCGAGTTTATATTCCTCGGCCGCGAGGACTTCAGTCCATCTGTCAGCTAGCTGATCCTGATTAGCTTGAAGCTGCTGCTGCTTTTTCTTAAGGCTTGTTGTCGTGGCTATAAGCCAGCATTTGAAGCGCTCTTGTTCGACGGGATCCTCTGGCACAACGAATTCGTCGTCGCCGAGGCTTGCCTCGTCTTCGGAGGGGGGCATGTAATTATCATCATCCTCTTCTCCATCTGCCGCTCTCTTAGGAGGGCTGGCTCCTCCATTCTCCTGTTCTAAATCTTGCTGGAGGGGATTGCTATTGTCTTCGGCACTATCCGGAGTATTATTATCTCCTGTGCCGGTATCACCACTTTTTCTTTGGCGGGACTTAGAGCGGCGCCGCTGACGTTGGCGCTTGGGTTGCTTGGAGGGGTCATCCTCCGCTATCTCGTCACCATTGCCTTCTTTGGGTGTATCCACCATGTATATATCGTATGATGAGGTGGTTGTCCAGTGCCCTGTGGGCGGTGGTTCCTTTTCGCCTCCCGTATCGTCGTCCATACCGTCGATGTCTTCGGAGTCGAAGTCGAGCATGTCGGTTAAGTCATCGACAGTGGCTACTAAGTGGGTGGTGGGTGGGCCTCGAATTTGTTCGTCGTCCGCATCCCAGTCCTGCCAGACATAATTCGGCCAGGATCCTCCTGACAAGGAGAGAGACCTTAATGAGTTCAGTATGTCACCAAAGGGCGAGTGCTGAAAAATATCCGCGGAGGTAAACTCCATGATCGGCGCCCAATCGGATTCGATAGGAACGGGCGCAGGCGGTTCGGAGTCCATGGCCAGAGAAGGATCTGGCAGTTTAACAACATGGCTCTCGTGCAAGGTAAGGTCGATGTTTGGCTCGATCGCCGCTGAGGGTAAGGCCTCCATGGCGGGGTCCATCCACCCGTCTGCGGTAGGTGCACCTGGCTCCGAATTGAGGGTCGGAGCGGCTGCCTGTGCGATCTCTTGAACACTATCCGATGGTAGCGCTAGACCACACTCATCGTGACCGTGTGACGCACAAGGCAGAGGTTCAAATCCGTCAAAGATCAAGTCTCCGCGGATATCGGCCGTGTAGTTTAAGCTTCCAAACCTGACCTGGTGGCCAGGGGCGTAACTTTCAATCTGCTCCAGATGGCCAAGCGAATTGGCCCGCAGTGCAAAGCCGCCGAATACAAAGATCTGTCCGGGGAGAAAAGTCTCACCCTAGACTGCATCGCCATCGATGATAGTAAGAGCCATCAAGCCTAATGACGACGACACGGAGGAACTCTCAATGAAAGCACCAATGTCGGTGTCAAAACCGACGGATCTCGGGTAGGGGGTCCCGAACTGTGCATCTAGGCCGGATGGTAACAGGAGGCAGGGGACACAATGTTTTACCCAGGTTCGGGCCCTCTTGATGGAGGCAAAACCCTACGTCCTGCTTGATTAATATTGATGATATGAGTAGTACAAGAGTAGATCTACCACGAGATCGGAGAGGCTAAACCCTAGAAGCTAGCCTATGCTATGATTGTATGTTGTCGTTGTTGTGTCCTATGGACTAAAGCTCTCCGGTTTATATAGACACCGGAGAGGGTTAGGGTTACACAAGGTCGGTTACAAAGGAGGAGATATCCTTATCCGTATTGCCTAGCTTGCCTTCCACGCCAAGTAGAGTCCCATCCGGACACGAGACGAAGTCTTCAATCTTGTATCTTCATAGTCTAACAGTCCGGCCAAAGGATATAGTCCGGCTGTCCGGAGATCCCCTAATCCAGGACTCCCACACCCACCGCGTCCGGAACCCGCTTATAGACGGCGGGAGCTCAAAGTCAATCCCCGAGCCGACCGTCACCGCCACAGCCTGGAAGCTCAAGCACCGCGAGCATTGCCGGGGGTCAGTCAGGTGCAGCGAGAAGAAATGGCGCAGAAGGGCCATGGAGGGGGCGATGCCCACCATGGCCTCGCAGACAAAGGCGAAGACGGCGAGAAGAGCGACAGATTGGGGATCTATGTGCAGTAGATGAATCTGGTAATGGGAAAGCACAGCCTTGAACAAGGCGGAGAAGGGGGGGGTCAAACTAGCCCGCAATGCGTCGACGAAGAACTGAACCTCGGTGGCTGCTCTATCGACAGAAGCTCGGGGCGCTGGCCAAGCCGCCGTCCCTCCCCATTCTTTGAAGCTGGTGGCGAGCGCAAGGCGGACCTTGTCCATGGCTTCCTCATTGAGCACCCGCGATCGGCCGATGGCGGGCTCAACGGCAAGAGGCGGATCAGTTGAGGATAG
The DNA here is from genome assembly GCF_056163025.1 of Triticum urartu. Lineage (NCBI taxonomy): Eukaryota > Viridiplantae > Streptophyta > Magnoliopsida > Poales > Poaceae > Triticum > Triticum urartu. Next base: position 308,038,989 of record NC_141874.1, read on the forward strand.
GGGTTTCTTCCTTTTCTCCGTCCGGTTCGGCGCCATGACGAGGACTGGGCTTAGGTTGGATGGGGAGATGAAGCTGAGGTTTGAGGAAGCGAAGGAGTCGGGGGGTGCGTTGCCAGCAAGGGGGAAATAACTGTGTGGGACGCCGTGGCCGCCTATCTAGGCGCATATCAAGACTACGCGGGGAAGCAAGGCCGCCTACGTCCAATCGATTGCCATGTGTCAAGCAGGGCTGCAGGCTATTGGGGCCCATGGAACTCCGCACTTGCCCTTTGTCTTCGCCTAGAAGCCAAGCCCGAGCACACCTTGGGCCCGGGGCTACTGTCAGTGTTCTGGGAACGGGGGTCCCCAGACTTTCCTACCTGCGGCCCGCAGCATGGCTCCACCAGCGGCCCTATACGGCCCATCTTCACCAACAAACAATCAAGACCCTCGCAAGGGGCCAAGCCTCACGAGGTGGACGAAGCAAGACCTCCTCAGGGGTGGCCTGACTAGGCTGGCTCACAAGGGGCAGAGAGATCAAGGCATGGGACACCTCGTGAGGTTTCTATGACGCAAGCCATGACGACTGGAGCCAGGCGGGCGCGAGCGCGCGCAGTGTCCTCATTTCCTCTTTGGTGCTAAAGTGGCAAGCGCAGGCGAGGAGTCCCGAGGCATTAGGCAAAGGTTTGCATATCGGTGCAACAAGACCAAGACCAGTAGGACGGCAGGATAGAGGTCACCGTGGAGCCCAAGACAGCGTCACCACCAGAGCCTTTGGCAGGCGAAGCCTACTTTTGTCAGGATAGCTTGTACTAGTTTTCTCCCTTCGAATTTGGCCGTTGTGGGATCCCTTCCCGCTCAATATTTGGGAAGAGGACCAGGGCCTCTATAAATAGGACTAGCCACCACCATAGAAGGGGACTGGATCCAGATAATCCCCAATGACACAAGCTCACCAAACACAAGAACACCTCATCTCGCGAGGTTGTTCTTCCCTTGTAACTATTCATCCTCAGCCCAAGAGGCAATCCACCACACCACATTGGAGTAGGGTATTACACCAAAACGGTGGCCCGAACCAGTATAAATCTTGTGTCTCTTGTTCTTTGGGTTCGTCGAGCTAGGTCGTGAGATCGTAGAGTGTGCGAGCAAGGGAGGGGGAGAGGTCTTTGTGCACACCCCAGTGTTCGAACCTCGAGGGTTTTGCCGAAACCTGAAATCCGACAAATGGCAAATAATGTAATGCAAGAGATGAGAGTTTATGATGGGTACTTGGTATGTATTGACTTGGCATAGATCTCCCTGGCAACGGCGCCAAAAATTCTTCCTGCTACCTCTTGAGCTTGTGTTGGTTTTTCCCTTGAAGAGGAAAGGGTGATGCAGCAAAGTAGAGTAAGTGTTTCCCTCAGTTTGAGAACCAAGGTATCAATCCACTAGGAGACAATGAACAAGTCACCGAATATCTGCACAAACAATCAACAACTTGCACCCAACGTTATAAGGGGTTGTCAATCCCTTCACGGTTATTTGCAAAAGTGAGATCTGATAGAGATTGATAAATGGTAAAGTAAATATTTTTGGTATTTTTGGTTTATAGATCGGAAAGTAAAAGATTGCAAAGGAAGTAAATCGAAAACTAATATGATGGAAAATAGAAGATTATATGATTAAAAATAGACTCGGGGCCCATAGGTCTCACTAGAGGCTTCTTTGAAGATAGAAAATATTACGGTGGGTGAACAAATTACTATCGAGCAATTGATAGAAAAGCGCAAAGTTATGACAATATATAAGGCAATGATCATGAATATAGGCATCACGTCTGTGTCAAGTAGACCAACTCCTTCCTGCATCTACTACTATTACTCCAGACATTGACCGACTCCTGCCTGCATCTAGGGTATTAAGTGCATAGAATAGAGTAACGCATTAAGTAAGATGACATGATGTAGCCGGATAAACTCAAGCAATATGATGAAAACCCCATCTTGTTATCCTCGATGGCAACAATACAATACGTGTCGGTACCCCTTCTGTCACTGGGATCAAGCACCGTAAGATTGAACCCAATGCTAAGCACTTCTCCCATTGCATGAAAAACCAATCTAGTTGGCCAAACCAAATCGATAGTTCGAAGGACTTGCAAAGATATCAAATTATGCATATAAGAATTCAGGGAAGATTCAAATAATATTCATAGATAAGTTTGATCATAAATCCACAATTCATCGGATCTCGGCAAACACACCGCAAAAAGGTATTACATCGAATAGATCTCCAAGAACATCGAGGAAAACATGGTATTGAGAATAAAAGAGAGAGAATAAGACATCTAGCTACAAGATATGGACCCGTAGGTCTGAAGTAAACTACTCACGTTTCATCAAAGAGGCAATGGTGTTGATGTAGAAGCCCTCCGTGATTGAATCCCCCTCTGGCAGGACGCCGGAAAAGGCCCGTAGATGGAATCTCATGGGTACAGAAGGTTGCGATGGTGGAAAATTGTTTTCGTGGCTCTCCTGATTGGTTATGGAATATTTGAAAGTATATATAGGTGGAAGAAATAGGTCGGTGGAGTCATGAGGGGACCACAAGGGTGGGGGCGCGCCCTCCGTCCTTGTGGCTGCCTCGTGGCTTCCCTGGCTTGCACTCCAAGTCCTCTGGATGTCTTCTAGTTCAAGAAAAGTCATCGCAAAATTGTCATTCCGTTCGGACTCAGTTTGGTATTCCTTTTCTATGAAATTCTAAAACAAGGAAAAAACATAAACTGGCACTAGGCTCTTGGTTAGTAGGTTAGTCCCAAAACTAATATAGAATAGCATACTGCTGCATATAAAACATCCAAAACAGATAATATAATAGCATGGAACAATAAAAATTATAGATACATTGGAGAAGTATCAGCACATAGACCATTTCCTCCAAACCGGAGAACTTCCCGAAGAGCAAGAATAAGCTGAAAGAGTAACCCGGAGGGCCAGTATGTATCAGTTCGTTGACGACAGCTGTACAGAAGGAGGCCCAACAGTGTGAAATTGAAGTGCATTTGCCGAGAAGAAGGAATGAGACTGTTGACAGAGATACACAAGGGTATGTGCGGCTCACACATCGGATCAAGGGCTCTGGTTGGAAAAAAGCCTTCCAGCAAGGATTCTACTGGCCCACAGCCCTCCAAGATGTAGTTGATTTGGTCACGAAATGTGAAGCCTGCCAGTTCCATTCCAAGAATATCCATCTGCTTGCCCAAGCTCTTCAGACAATCCTTTTATCATGGCCATTTTTGGTCTAGGGGCTCGACATCTTGGGCCCCTTCCCCCGTGCTACTGGGGGCTTTGAATTCTTGTTCGTTGCTATCGACAAGTTTACAAAGTGACCGGAAGTAGGGCCCGGGAGAAAGGTGACTACTCAGCCAGCTATTAAGTTCTTGAAAGGATTGGTGTGCCGCTTTGGGGTCCCTGCCCGGATCATCACTAACAATGGCACCCAATTCACGAGCCACGCCTTCATGCAATATGTTCATGCCCTCAGAAGTAAGATCTCATTCGCCTTAGTTGCTCATCCAAGGAGTAACGGGCAAGCTGAGAGGGCGAACGCTGAAGTGTTGCAAGGACTCAAGATGAGAACGGTTGATAAGATGCACAAGTGTGGCAGGCGATGGATCGATGAGCTACCGGTTGTTCTTTGGTCCCTCAGAACGACATCAAATCGAGCTACTGGGCAGACTCCCTTCTCCCTAGTCTATGGGGCAGAAGTAGTTATCCCCACGAAACTCATTTAAGGGTCACCTCGAGTGCTTTCCTATGATGAAGTAGTGCAGGAACAGCACCGGCGTGACGACACTGTGCTACTTGAGGAGAACCGTCTTTGGGCTGCTACGCTTGTCGCACGCTACCAGCAAGCCCTGCGTCGCTATCACAGCCGCAAGGTTCATGCCTAGAGTTTTGAGGAAAGCGACCATGTCCTTAGGCGCGTTCAGTCCGCCAAGGGTACAAACAAGTTGACGCCATAGTGGGAAGGCCCTTACCGGGTAGTACGAGTCACCAGACCTGGCGCAGTCCGTTTGGAGACTAGAGATGGCATTCAGTTGCAAAACTCATGGAATATCGAGCATCTCCGTAAGTTCTACCCATAAGGCGTGACTGTCGGGCCTTGCTCGGTAGCCACCCTTTTGTACAGGCCTTGCTGATGTTGCATGTAACCCCTTGTACAAAGCCAGGCGCAGACTCTCAGCAACAGAGAAATAAATGAAGTGCTAGGGGACCCCTAAAAAATTGCATGCAAGCATAAGCATATCATGAGCATGGCATGTTCATGTAGCTAAGATCGCATATGGCATCATTTTCATCGCCCTTCAATTGCAGGCTCTTACTATGGACTTTGTCCTGAAGAAGAGAAGAGAAGAAGAGCCTACATTGCTATCCCCAACAAGACAAATAGATAAGTTTTCTCTCTTATACATACATGTTCTGTAAGTAGAGACTTGTGCAGATGAAAACCTTGCCACCTTCGAAAGGTGCTCTCATCCTTTCACTCAAACGTTGCTTCAGTCAGGGTGGTTTATGCTCAGCAGGCCTAGCTCCGCGGCAATGACTTGAGGGTACTGGCAGGATAGCCTGTCGGGGGAAACTTGTTTACATAAATGCATAGAGGCATTTCACCTCTGCATGCACACACTACATGCACAAGTACCCAGCAAAGTTTATCTTCTCATTAATATGCTGATTAACAAGTACAGATCTTACATAATACAAACATGGATAAAAGAGATTACATAATTTAAACTAAAGTTTGGCAAGTGCCTACACATTTTAGATTGAAAAAAGATAAATGCCCATGATGCCTTTTGCTTTGTCCGTCCCCTCCTTGAAACTATAGGAGGAGACATAGGAGACGGAGGGAAGGACTGGCTGGGTGGAACCTTCCCAGGATCAGGATGGTGCCATTCCCGGGCTAGGAGGAAGAAACCGGAGGGCAGGCACGGATGGTCACACTGCGGAGGCCTAGCCCGTGATGATGGTGGTGCCGACAAGCATGCCTCATCTGAGTGGTCATCCTCACTCTTGATGCTTCGTGGGTTACCGCCACCTTCCTCACCGCTGTCGCTAAGGCCCCCCTAAGGGAGTCCTGGATTAGGGGGTCCTCGGGTGTCCGGGCTACTAGATATGAGCCGAACTGATGGGCCATGAAGATACAAGGCATAAGGCCTTCCCACTTGTCCGGGTAGGACTCTCCTATGCGTGGATGGCAAGATCGGTGTCCGGATATGTAATTTCCTTCCTCTGTAAACCGACTCTGTACAACCCTAGGCTCCTCCGGTGTGTATATAAACCAGAGGGTTTAGTCTGTAGAGGCTATCAGAATTCATGGAGGCTAGACAACGAGGGTTTAACCATTACGATCTCGAGGTAGATCAACTCTTGTAACCCCTATACTTATCAAATACAATCAAGTGGGACGTAGGGTTTTACCTCCATTAAGGCGTCCCGAACCTAGGTAAACATCGTGTACCCCCTGTCCCTTGTTACCTTTGATCGTCAGACGCACAGTTCGGTACCCCATACTTGAGATCGGCCAGTTTTGACACCGACATTGGTGCTTTCATTGAGAGGTCCACTGTGTCATCGGTAGAAGGTTCGATGGCTCATTCAATCATCGACAACGATGCTGCTTTCGGGTAAACTTTCCTCCCTGGTCAACCCTTTGTCTTCGGCTGCTTCGCTCTGTGTGCCAATTCAGCTGGTCACCTTGAACAGGTCGATAGCTACGCCCCTGGTCATCAGATCAGGTTCGTAAGCCTGAATTACATCGCTGATATCCTAGGAGACTTGATCTTGGAAGGACTCTCGGCCTCGGCAGCTGTTCCTCATCTACAAGGGGAAAACCTGTTGGATCCACCATCAGGCTCCGTTCAAGAATCAAATAATGTTCCTGCCCTGGCCTCAGATCCAGAGTGGCCACCCTGTCCGAAGACGGGAGCATGAGCCCCGCTAGACCCTCTCCAACTACGGAGCTCCCTGCGGAGACCCAGAGGTGACTATATTACCAGCAGGCCTGGAATCAAATCGGACTCCCCTATCCTCGGGAAGCCGGACTCACCCCTGGATACTAACTCCGAACCCTCGAGGTCTGCGTCTATTGAGAACAATCAGGTGGCGTTTACCATGCACAGCTTCGCAGGTCCCCGATCACCTATCCAACCTTCTCTCCTAAACGAGGCTCTGGACTTAATGCGGTCTCTTGCCATTACAGAATTATCACCTCTGAACTACGCCCAGCCCAAACTAGGGGCTGAGTGTGGGGAATTTTGCGTCCCACCCACCACCCATTTGGTAGCCACTGTCGAGGACTTGACCGACATGCTATACTATGCCTCCGAAGACATCGACGGTATGGACGATGATGCCAGAGCCGACCCAGGCCAGAACCTGCTTATCATTGGGCGTTCGACGGCCACCTCTACATACGACGTACATATGGTGGATACACCCAAAAAGGACGACGACGGCACACAAGACACGATGGAGGACAAGCCCGTCGAAGCACCACCAAAGCGCCGGCGTCAATGGCGCCGCTCACGATTGCGTCGGGAAAAAGACAGTAATGCCGGTATCGGAGACAATAGCACCCCAGACAATGCCGAAGACTCCAACCACTTTGAGCCTGCCCTCGAGCAGGATGAGTGGGAGGAAGGACAAGTCAACCCAGACGAACCAGTCGAGCATGAGGATTCGGAAGACAGTAACTATCTACTGGTCTCTAAATAGGATATCAGCCTCGGCAACAATGATCTCATTGTGCTAGAGGAGCCCCTCGAGCAAGAGCGCTTCAAGCGACAGCTAATCGCCACTGCGAGGAGCGTAAAAAGAAACAGTAGCAGCTTCAAGCCGAACAGGATACGCTCAACGACAGATGAACCAAGGTCTTGGCTGCCGAAGAATATGGTCTCAAGCGCCCAAGAAAGAGTTATATGAAACATAGGTACTACCACAATTTGACAAAAAGGCCCTTGAGCCAATACCGTGAATGTATAATCATGCTGACGAACCAGACCGACCACCACGTGGACGAGACAAAATGGCTACTTACGCCGGACACCAACCCGCACCACGCCACTGTCATGGCAAAGAGGTAGCGGCTCCGGGATACACCTACGACTTACATCAGGACCTGGACAATAGAGTCGGTCAGACGAGATCAATCTATGGATCAAGGGGACGTGCTCCAATGCAAGATGATGGCCATCAAGCTTGGCGCGATAAGCATAACCAACCTCGGGCCGAAAACCGAACACAGATGTCATCTGAACTCTGTCATGATGTCACCCGATACAGAGGCGCCGCACACCCCTTGTGCTTCACTTATGAGGTAATGCAGCACCAGTTTCCAGAAGGGTTTAAACCCATAAACATTGAAGTATATGATGGAACGACGGATCCCGCTGTATGGATTGAAGATTTTCTTCTCCATATTCACATGGCTCGCGTTGACGATCTCCATGCCATTAAATACCTCCCCCTAAAGCTAAAGGGACCAGCACAGCACTGGTTGAATAGCCTCCCAGAGAACTCTATTGGCAGCTGAGAATACTTGGGGATGATTTTCGAGACAACTTCCAAGGTACTTATATCTGGCCACCGGACGCAGATGACCATAGTCACATAGTCCAGTAACTCGGAGAGTCAGCTCGCAAACTCTGTACTCGGTTCTTAATAAAAAATAACCAAATCGTCGACTATCCAGACGTCGAAGCCTTAGTGGCCTTTAAGCACAGCGTCCGTGACGGATGGCTCGCCCGACACCTCGGTTAGGAAAAGTCGATGACTATGGCAGCTCTTACTGCACTCATGACCCGCTTCTGCGCGTGTGAAGATAGCTGGTTGGCTCGTAGAAGCAATAGCACCAGCGACCATGGCACTTAGAATGCCAGGGCTGGCAACGGAAGGCCACGACATAACAGAAACAAGTGTCGGGACAACAATGATGAAAATGAAGATACATCGGTCAATGCCGGATTCAGTGGCTCTAAACCCAGTCAGCGGAAGAAGCCATTCAAAGGAAATAGGGATGGTCCATCCAATTTGGACAAGATACTTGAAAGGCCTTGCCAGATTCATGGCACCCCAAACAAGCCTGCCAACCATTCTAACAAAAACAACTGGAGTTTTAAACAGGCTGGTAAGTTAAATACCGAACACAAGGGGAAAGGGCCTCAAAGCGAGGAGGATGATGAGCCCCGCCCACCGAACACAGGGGGACAGAAGAAATTTCTCCCTAAGGTAAAAACAGTAAACATGATATACATCACACATATCCCAAAGAGGAAGCACAAGCGCACACTAAGGGACATCTACGCCATAGAGCCTGTCGCCCCAAAACTCAATCCATGGTCGGCCAGTCCATTCACCTTCGATCGCAGGGACCACCCAACTAGTATCCATCACGGAGGTTCAGCGGCCCTAGTACTCGACCCAATCATTGATGGACACCATCTCACTCGAGTCCTTATGGACGGTGGCAGCAGTCTTAACTTGATTTATCAAGACACTCTTCGTACCCTTCAAGAATCAAGCCTAGTAACACCACCTTTAAAGGAGTGATACCTGGCGTAGAGACCCGCTTCATGGGCTCATTAACATTGGAAGTCATCTTCTGTTCGCCGGATAACTTCCGAAGTGAGAACTTGATCTTCGACATCGCCCCTTTCGCAGTGGCTATCACGCGCTGCTTGGACGGACTGCCTTCGCCCGTTTCAACGCTGTCCCGCACTATGCTTATTTAAAGCTCAAAATGCCTGGACCGCGCAATGTTATCACAGTCAATGGAAACATGGAACGCTCCCTCCATACTGAGGAGCACACCGCGGCCCTTGCGGCCGAGGTATGCAGCGGTCTCATCAAGCCGAACACTTCATCGTTCATCAAGCCCCCAGACACTGCTAAGCAAGTTCGGCCTACTCTGCAAAATGAAAGCTCGGTGGATCTAGAGCTGGCCTAGCAGTTTCGGCTCCGCCGGTCACCCAGTGAAACCATGGCACGTGTACCGCGTGTGCATAATTACGCACTTAAAATAACCTAGGCAACGACGGAGGCACACTACGGAGAAGGTCCATAAAACGGCTTGACCCCATTTGGACCTTAACCATTTTCCCCTCTTATACTACAGGTTCATTAAAACCTAGCCACCCTATAGTCGGGCAAGGGCCCTTTTCGAGCCTCCTTTTGTATAAACGGCCGTCAGCTACTCCTTTCAAAGGATTTTCTACCAAGGGGAAACGGCGCAGACGTGCGGCAGGGCATCAATGGCATCAATGGGATTTTTAGGCCCTGTATATAGCTTCCCTTGTGTGCAAATTCTCGGCATGTAAAATAGCCTTGATGTCTATGGCATTATCTGTAATAGCACGTTTTGACGTATTAATCAGAGTATATAGGAAATAGTTCATCGCCAACCCCTATTCGGTATTGGCTTATTTTACCATCTGCATTCCCTCCTTGCTTCAGATTGCAACATATACTTTAGTTCGGCCTAAATGTCGGGGGCTCTAGTTGGCCACGTATTTTTTCAAAAGTCCAAACTCTTCTAGGTATACTTCGGCATCCCGAATATTGCATTATATGCATCATCTCTAAATCATGTCTTTGGTCTATAGTTGGGTTGCCCAGCTCTTGTGGTTACCACCTTACGTTCCGCTAGTTTGGCTAAGGTAGTAACGGGAGAACTATTGCGGTCGTGTTTCTCGTTCGTTTAGTCAAACACCTCAGTAGATAAAGCCGAAAACCGACTGTCATGATATGGCGAGAGCTGTTCGGCGATTCGGAGACTTACTATGAATCATTCATTTACTCCGTGCTATACGAAGGGCTGGTCTTCACCCAGTCATGCGACAAAGGCATCCTAGTCCGGACGGCCGCTTATGCACCAGGGGCTAGTACATAGCCCCACTTTCAAACTCCTATGGCTAAGTGAAAGTAATAAATCTACATTGCCTGATTGCCTAGTTCGCTACACACACACCTCCTTTATGGACCAAGACATTGGGTCAAGTGTGATCATGCATTATACTGAACACCCCGTAGCATCTACGTGGGGGCTGAAGCCCGCGACTGCCAAACTTTCAGAGATAAAACGGCCGCAGGGGAGGAAAATAACTCCAGATAAAAGGCATAAAATATATTACAAGCCTTGGTTCACCAAACAAAGTTTTAACATCCCTGATAAATTCACTCAAACATAACATCCGTTGAGCATTGGCCCTCTACTATTCGGGCACCCACTAGGACATCTTCAAAGTACCTCTCCGGCTTGTGGTGGTCCTTGCCTTCGGGCGGGCCGGCGGTTGCGACAACAGTGGCCTTCATCTTCGCCCAACGCATCTTGACACGGGAAAAGTCCATCCGCGCACCCTCTATGTACGTCGAGCGCTTCACAACTTCAGCTCGGGGCAGCGCATCGATGAGTCGCCTCACCAAGCCGAAGTAGCTTCTAGGAATGGGTTTGGCTGGCTAGAGATGGACTATGACATCCTTCATGACCAAGCCAGACATCCTATGAATCTCTAATAGTTGCTTCATATGGTTGCTCAATAGCGTCGAGTGCTCCAGCGTCAGGAACTAAGACTAGAACAACTTCTCTGTCGAGTTCCCCTCCTGGGCTCGGAAGAACTACGCGGCGTTGGCGGCACTCCTCGGCAGATCCACAAAGGCATCTGGAGAACTCCACAGACGAGTGAGCAAGGCATATCCTTTACCTTCAAATATACTCTGCAAAAGAAAGGGCTTACCAGCCACTATTTGTTAGACCCACTGGATCTCTACACGAGCACTCTGGGACTCGGTCCGTGCCACTTTTGACTCCTGGAGTGCCTTGGCCAGTTCGGCTGCTTCGGTCATTATCTTATCCTCCAAGGCCTCGAACTTGCCGATGGCGTCCTTTAGTTCTCGATCCACTTCGGCCACCCTCTCCTCGTGTTTGCGGCGGGCGACATGTTCGGTCTTCAATTCCGCGGCCGATTTGTCAGCGGCTGCTCTATTCGCCTTCGCCTCCTCCTTAGTTAGGGCAAGGGCGCTCTTGAGGGCCTTGACCTTGGCCACGCCAACTACATTCATAATCACAGCAGTAAATGAGTTCAACTTCGAATTTGCATATTACTTCAGATATATTATCAAACACTTTAAAAGTACACGCATACCTTGCGTCTCATCGAACCGCTTGTAAATGCGGTCGATTTCATCATCGACCAACTTCAGTTTTCGATTAAGCTCAGAAACTTCGGCGGCCTGGGCGGTCGCTGCCAACAGGGAAGCATGTTATAAAATAGAAAAGTATGTCACCTCTTCTGAATACTATGTGATCCTTTGTTCGCCTTTTTTAGCACCAGACAGAGTATCAGGGTGCGGTGCTCCTCCACGAGCATTACGTCACATACTTTGAAGCGTCTATATACAAGTATATTTCCTTCATATGAAAAAGCGTCTAGAGCATTACGTCGCATACCTCGAACCTATTAGCTGGCTGGTGAAGGCTTCGTTCAGCCCGCTCTTGACAGACTGGACCTTCTCTACCACCGCACCCATCAGGGTGCGATGCTCCTCCACGATGGAAGCATGTCGCAGTGCTTCCACCAGAGTATTCGGCGCCTCCGGATTAGTGGAGGCCACCACCGAAGCTGATGCTCCCCCTCCTCCAAAGGGGGTTGCTTGCCCGATTCCGAGCCATGTTGGTCTCTGGAATAATGTCTGGCTGGGGGCTGGCCTGGTCAGCCCCCCCCCCCTGTCGGTCCCCATGGGGGTCGCACCCCCCATGTCTTCGGCAGCCGAGGTATTACTCTCGGGCGCCGCCTCGCCAACCTCACCCACATCTCCGTGGCCTGGAGAGGTCCTTTGGGACAACACCTGGTGTCTTCTGTGATGATTGGCGAAGGGGCTCGCGGGGGCGTCTCGCTCTCTGCCATCTCTGGTGGCAGAGAACTCCCCTCAGATAGCGAAGGGTTGGGGAGGTCGCGAGCAGTGCGAAAGGACACACAGTATAATATGTTATATTATGAAAACATAATGGACCGAAGACGTATAATAAATCATTCAATACTTATGATTCGGCCAGGGGCTTCACCCTGGGAAGCCTCTTGGGCATGGGTTCGGCCTTTGAATCCGAACCATCCGAGAGGGCCATCTTCCCCCTCTTGGGCGCCTCCTCCTCCGGGTCTGTGGAGGATGCCCTCTTCTTCTGTAACACCCACAATGCGGGTATATCTCCCACGTGTCGGGGTACGACTTAGAGGCATAGCCGCATGGTAGGTTTGTCGCAAGAGGGGTAATCTTCCCACAATCCCATGTACTAAATAGAAAGGGATAAAAAGTTGGCTTACAATCGCCACTTCACACAAATACAAGTTAAACATACATCATCCAGAGTACAAACAAGGTCCGATTACGGAACCAAAATAAAAGAAGACAACCCCAAATGCTAGATCCCCGATCGTCCCAACTGGGCTCCACTACTGATCAACAGGAAACAAAAAAACACAACGAACAAGATCTTCATCGAGCTCCCAAACTTTGAGCTCGGTTGTGCCACCTGCGCTGGTATCATCGGCACCTGCAACTGTTTGGAAGTATCTGTGAGTCACGAGGACTCAGCAATCTCACACCCGCGAGATCAGGACTATTTAAGCTTATGGGTAGGATAGGGCAATGAGGTGGATCTGCAGCAAGCACTAAGCATATATGGTGGCTAACATACGCAAATAAGAGCAAGAAGAGAAGCAACGCAACGATCGTGAACTAGAAGTGATCAAGAAGTGATCCTGAAACTACTTACGTTCAAGCATAACACAAGAACCGTGTTCACTTCCCAGACTCCGCCGAGAAGAGACCATCACAGCTACACATGCGGTTGATGCATTTTAATTAAGTTAAGTTTCAAGTTCTCTACAACCGGACATTAACAAATTCCCATCTGCCACATAATCGCGGGCATGGCTTTCGAAAATTTAAACCCTACAGGGGTGTCCCAACTTAGCCCATCACAAGCTCTCATTGTCACCGAAGGATATTCCTTCTCCCGAGAAGACCCGATCAGTCTCGGAATCCCGGTTACAAGACATTTTGACAATGGTAAAACAAGACCGGAAAGACCGCCCAATGCGCCAACATCCCGATAGGAGCTGCACATATCTCGTTCTCAGGGCAACACCAGATGAGACAAGCTACGAGTAAAACCAGACCTCGAGTTTCCTTGAGGTGGCCCCGCAGGCGGCTTGGTTCGGACCAACATTTAGACGAGCACTGGCCCGAGGGGTTAAAATAAAGATGACCCTCGGGAGAGAGACTCCCAAGGGAAAAGTAGGTGGTGGTGAGGCAAATGGTAAAACCAAGGTTGGGTCTTGCTAGAGGAGTTTTATTCAAAGCAAACTGTCAAGGGGTCCCCATAATACCCAGCCGCGTTAGGAACGCAAAATCAAGGAACATAACACTGGTATGACGGAAACTAGGGCGGCAAGAGTGGAACAAAACACCAGGCATAAGGCCGAGCCTTCCACTCTTTACCAAGTATATAGATGCATTAAATTAAATAAGATATATTGTGATACCCCAACAATATCCATGTTCCAAACATGGAACAAACTTCATCTTCACCTGCAACAAGCAACGCTATAAGAGGGGCTGAGCAAAGCGGTAACATAGCCAAACAACGGTTTGCTAGGAAAGGCACTATATGGGAGGCATGATATAGCAAGTGGTAGGTAGCGCGGCATAGCAATAGAGCGAACAACTAGCAATCAAAGATAGAAGTGATTTTGAGGGTATGGTCATCTTGCCTGAAATCCTGCAAGAAAGAAGAACTAGTCCATGAAGAAGACAAACGGACGAAGTCGAACGAATCCTCACAAACGCGACGTTATCGGAACCAACCCGAAGAAGCAACACCGAAAAGAAACAAACAACATAGTAAACAACCATCGCATAAGCATGGCATGATGCACAACCAAGTATGATGCATGTCCAGTTTAATGAGGCATGGCATGGCAAAGTGCACAAACAATACTACAAATTAAGTGGAGCTCAATGTGCAATGACTGGCATATTGACGGAACACCACATTCAAGTTATTTAGTTCGATCTCGTCTATGTGCCCAACAATATTAAATGTTGATTAACATGGCAAGAGGTGAAGCATAATAAAACTACTTAACTAGGCAAGTTTAAACGAGGCTGGAACAACAAACAACAAGTCCGAAAAATCATCATGTGCATATTTTAGATTTGGTACTGCTCTGCCCTAAACCATATTTTAGAGTTATTAAACATGCAAAGTGATGCCACCATGCTAAACTAGGCATTTTTCTACCCCAATTACATATAAAGTTTATTAAATTTGGAGCTACGGTTATTTAGTTCTGAAATAAAACATTTTAACAAGTTATTTAAGCAAATTTAATCAAACATCAGTTTAAGCATTTTAAACATAGATGAAAATGGCATATTATGAAACTAGATGAAATTCTAGTCATATCACGTATATAAGTTGTTTTAATCCGATGCACGGTTGTGGAGATATTAAATGCATGAAGTGCAAGGGCTTTTCTGTAAAATTGCTTTACACTGGATACTTACAGAAATTCACAGATCCTAAAAAAACTATACAGGACGAAACTGGCAGCTTAGCCCAATAGGAGGGAAAGAAATAAAAAAGGAGGGGTGCGGGGTGCCTTCACCATGGGCCAAGCCCAAGTTGGTGGGGAGGAGGCGCGCTGGGCCTAACCTTGAGTAAGAGGACGGTCAATGCGAGCGCTCGGGCAGCGCAGCTCGATGCAGAAAAGTCCTTGCTCGTCTCCCTCGCTCGAACAGAAGGAGGCGGCGCTGGGGACTCGCGGCAGGGCCAGCAGGCGCGGGACTTGGAGCTCGGGGAGGATCCGGGCGGCGGTGGCTTGCAGCTAGGGCGGAAGGTGAGGCGGAGGAGCGGGAAACGACGAGGAGGAGGCCAGCCGGACTTGGCAGCGTCTCCATGGTGCTGGTTTGGGGCGTCGGTGTTCCTGTGAAGCAAAGAGAGACACTGAGATGTGTTGTTGCCGCCGGCCTCCTCCCTTGCTCGCCGGAGCTCGACCTCCCTGCCTCACTCAGCTCTCGAGGAAAAAGAAGACTAGAGGAAAGAGATGGACACACACGCCAAGAAAGAAAGCCAATTAACTTTGCCAAGAGGCCTTTCTCCTTGGTCACACGAGAGACTACATCTTTTCCTCAACCCTCACGGACTCATCATTTCATTACTCCAATACAGTACATATATATACGCCAGGGGTAGGACACACCCACTAACCCGACCACCACGTTGGCCACTAACCAACTAACGCTACGTACTTCATGCATACCCATGCACTAGCCAGCCACTACCCTCGGCAACTAATCCCACTAGCCCATGGTCTTATCTTTATCCCTGGAATCGCTCCAACAAACAGATGACTTAGCCATACAACTAGCTACTTATGCATGCTAACAAACTCATCCATGCACTCTACGACTCGGCCATTTCACCGCACACCACGGCCAGCTCTCCGGATGACGTACACGTCAAGATTTGTGCTAAGAATTTCCTCCCTAATCTTGACACAGCTCGTCGTCGGCCGTTGCTGGTGCAGCTCCCGTAATCGTCATTGCCAAGGCCGCCGCTACAACCTTCTCGACGCTTGATGCAGCCTCCATCCTCTTCCTTGACGACACATGTCGAGCTCCTTCTTCGTCGGTGACACACGTCGGACGCCCCTCTGTGCCCCGCATGTCCCGCGCACACCCGGCGAGCCCGACCGCACCAGTGCGTCCCGCACGTCCCGCGTGCACCCGACGTGTCCGACGAGCCCGACTGCACCAGACGCTCACTGGCGACGTCTCCGCATCCGCCATGGCAGCCGCCAGCGACAAACGCCGGAAGGATGTAGCCGAACTCGAGCACGGACTCGAGCACCACGGCGACATACACCTCCTCCCAACATCAAACGCACGCTCGTACGCGTGCCCGCGGTCCCGACGCGCCTGACACGTCCAGTGTGCACCCATAACACGCACCGGTCGCGCCCGGCTCGTCGGCGCGGCTTATTGTCCTGCACCGCTGCGGCCTCAACCATAGCGCAACACCTCCATGCCGGCACGCCGCACCACCGCAGGCTCTGCGTCACCACGCAGGTCCGCCACGGCCGCCGCCGCTCCGTGCCATGCGCCTCCACGGTTGTTGCGCCGAGCCGCCGCGACCTCTGCGCCACCACGTAGGTCCTCCGCGACCTCCTCGTCTCTGCGACTACTGTGCTTTTCGCGCGCACGACATCACACAACACATCCGCGGACTCACCGCGCGTCGCCGTTGCCACGCGCTCACCGCGTGCCGCAGCCGATGCTTCCATGTCGGCTGTGCATGCCGCGTCCGCCGCGGACGCCACCGCGTGCCACAGACGCCCCTCAAACCTTGTGGCTCTGATACCAATTGTTATTGCCACTGGCCTCCTCCCTTGCTCGCCGGAGATCGACCTCCCTACCTCACTCAGCTCTCGAGGAAAAAGAAGACTAGAGGAAAGAGATGGACACAGACGCCAAGAAAGAAAGCCAATTAACTTTGCCAAGAGGCCTTTCTCCTTGGTCACATGAGAGACTACATCTTTTCCTCAGCCCTCACGGACTCATCATTTCATTACTCCAATATAGTACATATATATACGCCAGGGGTAGGACACACCCACTAACCCGACCACCACGTTGGCCACTAACCAACTAACGCTACGTACTTCATGCAGACCCATGCACTAGCCAGCCACTACCCTCGGCAACTAATCCCACTAGCCCATGGTCTTATCTTTATCCCTGGAATCGCTCCAACAAACAGATGACTTATCCATACAACTAGCTACTTATGCATGCTAAAAAACGCATCCATCCACTCTACGACTCGGCCGTTTCACCGCACACCACGGCCAGCTCTCCGGACGACGTACATGTCAAGGTTAGTGCTAAGAAGATGGAGAAAGGAGAAGCACGGGGGAAGAGAAAGCGAGGCAGAAGGGACGACGCTGGCTGGTACTCACCAGCGACTGGAGGCAGCAGTCTAGCAGAACAACAGAGGCGTCGGCGTGAAGACGAGGATGCCGGACGCGGCAGCGGCGGGATGGGGAGGACGCGGAGGGAGGCGCAAGCCATCGGGCCGGGGCAGATCCGGCCATCTCCGAATGCGGTGGCCCACGGTCTTGGTGATGGCGGTGCAGAGGGCGGCATCCATGGGTCCATGGCTAGGTCTGCGGCGGCAGCGTGGGGTTCCTGAAGAGGAGAGAGAGGTGAGGGAGTCGGGGGAAAAGGGAGGCCATGGGAGAAGGAGGGAAAGGGAAGGAGAGGGTTCCTGAAGGAGTCACCGATGGCAGGGCTCGTCGGAGCTGCGGAAGCTGCACCTGCTCATCACCGGCGGGGAGGGCTGGCTCGTTCCACTCGGGTTTGAGCTCCTGCGGGGCTCATGCATGGGAGGCTGCTCGAGGCCGCTGCGGAACAGCTGGATCCAGGGCCTCGGTGGGATGAATTGGGACGATGAGGACCATTCGATTTGGATCGGAAGGTCTAGAACAACGGAGGGGAGCTGCATGGGTTGGTTGGCTGGAAGTGGGTGCGTGAGAGGATTGGGCAGATGGGGTTTGGAGGGATCCCGACGTGGGAGGCGGCGGCGGCGCGACCGGACAGGCTCCCTAGGTTTTAGGTTTTAGGGTTGGACTAGTTTAGGTAGGTTTTCATCTGCTATAAATAGCAGGTAGCAACTGGGTAGGGGCTATCTAGACTCTCCGATCATAATTGGATGGACGAAAAAAATAGGCTAGGGGGTCCAATGAATAAAACGAGGATGTTTTAGGGATGTTTGGGGATGATCCGGACCCAACAGTGATGAATGCCCAGGTCGGTTTCGGGACAACTTTCGGACGCGCGTGAGGAGGGCCGCGGCCTGACGGGAGAGGTTAGGTTGGGCCTGGAGGTGAGTGGTAGTGAGGTGTGCAGAAAGCCTTGGGCTGGGATAAGAGAAGAGGGAGACTCGGTGACTGTTTCCAGAGACCGAAAACGTCCGACGTTTGACCGACTACTATTGCCGCTATATTTATCCGTTGGGGCATCAAACGAACTCCGAATGCGATGAAACTTGGAAGGCGGCCTACTGCCAACATAACAACACCGCATGCCAACTTTCAACCCATTCCGAGAACATTTTCTGGCCACTTATAAAATAATATTTCGGAGGTGACGCGGGCGCGTGCGAGTGTGTTTGGGCTCAGAATGGACAACGGAAGGAACTGGGAGACCCGGACGAATGCAAGTTTTGAAAACATGATGATGCAATGCACATGATGATATGGCAAGATGCAACATGCAAGCGAATGACATGGCAACGACGGCGAATAACTGGAAGACACCTGGTGCAACGGTCTTGGGGTGTCACAACACTCCACCACTACAAGAGGATCTCGTCCCAAGATCTAGGATGGCACCGGAGAAAAACGGAAGAGGAAGAGAAGAGGTAAAATAAGTTGCTTCTTGGACAAATGAGTGAAACCATGAACCTTGAGAGGTTGAACAAATTGAAAGACAGAATGCAACGAAGATGAGCCAAGTAGAAAACACTCCGTTAGAAAAGAGGAACAAGGAACATTACTAGAACCTTGTAGGTTGAAAGACATAATAAAAAGGTTGCAATGGACAAGAAGTACATGCAAGCACTCCGGTAGAAATGAGATGTACAAGGAAGGATAAAGATCAATTACAACAACACTCCGGTTGGAAATGGAAGGCATATAATATGAACTTGGAAAAATGAAAGCACTTGGATGAGAGTCCGGTTAGAAGAGGAATGATAGACACAACACTCCGGTTAAAACTAGAGAAGGAATAAGGATGATATAATTTGGGCAGCATTCCGACTGTAAATGGACGAAATTGAACATGAACTTGACAAAACAAAATGATGGGTCGACGAGAGAAACATCACAATGCCTCCGAAACAAATGTAAGAAAGGAATCAAAAGAACGGAGGAGAAGACCACATCTTCTACCTCAAATGAGCTTAAAAACATCTTTAGGAGAAGGGTCGAACGAAGTTGTTGGAAAACCAACAACAACAAAAATAAACTTGTTGTGGGCTTATGGAAAACACTTCGAAATCTTGAGGTGAAATTCTGCCACTAACGAAAAACAATAGATTTGTATTGATATAAACAAGGAGACGAGAAACTTATCTCACTGGGAGGATAAATGAAGAACTTGGGTCATTTATGAGCACCAATAATAGCAAAATCCTTAGGGAAAGCTTTAGGTGAAATATAACCCAAGATAACTCCAATGAAGAGATTGATTGGTTGAAAAGATCTTATGAACGAATTGAAAATGATGGGTTTACAATATGTCATCCCGGACAACTTGTGAATCATGAAACACCAAACAATTGTCAAAATGACTTAACACCACCTCAAAAGATATGGTAGGACGAATTACACTTCGGAATGCAAGATGAAGAATACTTGAGCTCCTCTGAAAAGAATCTCGATGAACGCTTCGAGAAGGAATTAAATCCTTGATGAACCACCATGTAGAAACTCCACCATGCATTGTGATAAAAAGAAACTCCATGAAGAACTCTAGTAATAAAGTGATGATAAAAAGAAAGAGAAGTTGAAAACACAATGTAAAGCCTTGTAATGATTTAGATGGATCTTCGTGGTGATATAATTGAGAGAGCTTGGAACTCCGGGAAAAGAAAAGATGCAATTGAAACCAAGAATGTGATATGATGAACAAACTCCAGGAAGAAGAGACTAGATCACTTGGATGAAACAACAATAAGAATTACGTTATGCGTATCCTTCACAAATTTAAATTGATGACAAGCAATGGATTTGGCATACTACTTATCCTCATAGAATGGATTAAGAGAGATATAGCGTAAACTTGAGAAAAGTCTTGAACAAGCCACCGGTAGGATTTGGAAACAACGAATGAATCGATATAATACAAGGAGAAGAGGAATCTTGAATGAACCACCGTAAGAATTGAAAAACAAACAAATTAAAGGGATGAATCACTGGTAAGAATCTGAAAATGAAAAAAGATACTTGGGGAAATTTAGATACAAGAGAATGAAGAGATCACGAGCTGATTAGATAAAACTTGAATGATGCACCGGTGTGATTTGGAGGATGAGAGTTGAAAGATGAGAATGGATAAACCCGAAATGATGGCCTTCGGAGAATCAAACTGGAAAGAATCTTGAATTGCTCTGGATGGCTGAAAAGAATTCTCACAATCGAAAACAATTATGAGAGGATGGCGTCAAGCTTGAACTTCGCATCTTTTGGAAGAACGGATAAGATTTGGAGGAAAAACTCTTTTTCAGTCTTCAAATGCAGAGAATGACAATGAGAAACAACACCATGAATTGTTGAGACACTCCGGAATGAAAATTAGAAAGGTTGAACCAATGATGGAAGAATTTGACCAGTCTTGGAGAAATACATATGACTGATGATAATTAATTCTTAGGTCAAACTTGGAAAATAATTTGAGAGTAGCTATGAGAAAATTAGAAGAGTAAGGTAAGATCCTGGGAAAAGACCTGTGGGTTAGGGCCCACTCAAAAGAAACAACGTTGAATGATTACTTGAAAGGGAGATTACGCCGGTTAAATTACATGGCTTGAATGAGATAACAACCTCGAAATAGCTTGAACGGATTGATAGTGGAGACACAAGTCTTCTAAGATATCTTTGGCGCTCTAGATAAACAAGAATAACAAGAGGTGAATGATTAAGAGATGCACCGACATGAGAAAGCATTTGAACCGAGGAAAAGGATATGATCGGCAAAACTTGACTTGAATCCACCGAAGAAGAAAACGAGTGAAGAGTGACGAACTTGAGGCTTCCTCAGTATCTTCTTGAGAATCACCGGATAAGAATATTGACGAAAAAGAATGGAGAGACTTCACTCAATAAAATGGATACTTGATTAAGAAATCCGAGTCCTTGAAGAAAAAATGGGTGGGAGGGTGGGAAAAAAACAACTTGGAATGAATGAAACAAACACCATTGAGAATACTTAGAGTTGATCTTGCGAATCTTGAAAATGATCGGATCCACTTGAAGAGAGACACACCGGTTGAAAGGATTGATTTGACATTGAAGCAACTCGAATACCACAACTCAAAACAAAAACAAAGGATTGGCTTGCAGAATAAGCCGGAAACAAACATATGATAGATACCATATCGTATCATGTGTCTATTGAAAAGATATCCTACGAGATACTTGAATTCCCACCTATAAACTCCCAAAACTTTATGGTTATGCAATCAAGTGTTGGGGATACAGGGGAAGCATAATATCTCACCCAAACTAGCAAATCCTACATCCAGTTGTATCCATCCTTCAACACATAACCAAGAAACCTTCAGAAATCATTTAACTCAACCTTCAAAAAGCATCTGTTATACGAGTTATGGCAATACTCCCGAACTCCCGCCCCAGTACTGGGTGGCATCGAGGTTATCTCACCAACAACTTCATAAAAGAGATTTTCGATGTCGGCGAACTCAGGTATTCCAGAACTGCAACGATAAAATTGTGACGACAACACCTCGGAGTTCAACTCCCTGGGACACTGCCACAACCCCTAAATGTCAGGAGGCACCAAGAACAATGTTCTCGTCACAAAACCATCGGAACGATTCCAAGATACCCGCGTGATCCTAAAAAAATTAGTGAAATTTGAGGAGAGAAGAGGCAAAACTTCTACGTCAGGAGGCCTCACCAGAGCGACGAAGGGACTAAGGAGTAAAAAGAATCCTACTCTCCGATATATATCATCCTAAGACTCAAAACATTTTGTTCTAGACTCAACAACGTCACCGATTCGATCAAGCAGGGGGCTCCTAAGTTGGGGATGGCTCTGATTACCAACTTGTAACACCCACAATGCGGGTATATCTCCCACGTGTTGGGGCATGACTTAGAGGCATAGCCGCATGGTAGGTTTGTCGCAAGAGGGGTAATCTTCACACAATCCCATGTACTGAATAGAAAGGGACAAAAAGTTGGCTTACAATCGCCACTTCACACAATACATAAATATTCATACATCATCCAAAGTACAAACATCGGTCCGACTATGGAACCAAAATAAAGAAAGACAACCCCAAATGCTAGATCCCCGATCGTCCCGACTGGGCTCCACTACTGATCATCAGGAAAGGAAACATAATAGTGACACAAGTCTTCGTCGAATTCCTACTTGAGTTCGGTAGCATCGCCTGCACTAGCATCGTCAGCACCTGCAACTGTTTGGAAGTATCCGTGAGTCACGAGGACTCAGCAATCTCACATCCTAGCGATCAAGACTATTTAAGCTTATGGGTTGGAAAGGGTAGTGAGGTGGAGCTGCAGCAAGCACTAGCATATATGGTGGCTAACATACGCAAAAGAGAGCGAGAAGAGAAGCAACGGTTGAGAAACTATAAGTGATCAAGAAGTGATCCTGAAACTACTTACGTTCAAGCATAACACGAGACTGTATTCTCTTCCCGGACTCCGCTGAAAAGAGACCATCACGGCTACACACGTAGTTGATTCATTTTAATTAAGTTAAGTGTCAAGTTCTCTACAACCGGATATTAACAAATTCCCATCTGCCACATAACCGCGGGCACGGCTCTCGAAAGTTTATACCCTGCAGGAGTTCCCAACTTAGCCCATCACAATCTCTCATGGTCAACGAAGGATATTCCTTCTCCCGGGAACACCCGATCAGTCTCGGAATCCCGGTTACAAGACATTTCGACAATGGTAAAACAAGACCAGCAAAGCCGCCCGATGAGCCGACAAATCCCGATAGGAGTCGCACGTATCTCGTTCTCAGGGAAACAATGTATGAGACTAGCTACGAGTATAACCAACCCTCAAGTTTCCCCGAGGTGGCCCCGCAGGCAGCTCGTTTCAGACCAACACTCAGAGGAGCACTGGCCGGGGGGGGGGTTAAAATAAAGATGACCCTTGAGTCTGCAGAACCCAAGGGAATGGTATATGGTGATAGGTAGGCAAATGGTAAAACCAAGGTTGGGCCATGCTGGAGAGAGTTTTATTCAAGGCGAACTGTCAAGGGGTTCCCATAACACCCAACCGCGTAAGGAACGCAAAATCAAGGAACATAATACCGCTATAACGGAAACTAGGGCGGCAAGAGTGGAACAAAACACCAGGCATAAGGCAGAGCCTTCCACCCTTTACCAAGTATATAGATGCATTAAAGTAAATAAGAGATAATAATGATATCCCAACAATATCCATGTTCCATGAGCGGAAAAACCATGCTCAAGGATAATGTTTTTGGCTTTCAAGTTTCCTGTAAGGTTGTGGCTATGATCGTTCTTCAGCTCCGTTCTTATTCTTGTGATAATTTTAAATGTTACTTCCATCTTTGGGGTCATGGGGGCCCAAATTGGGGCCGTGAGTTCAAGCTTTGGAAGTTGGAATGTGATGCAGAATGGGTTCTTGTTAGTCCTTCTAAATGTCGAGCTGCCCTTGGCATGCTAGCCATGCATTCCAAGCCCCAAAAGTCCTCGGTAAGATCTACTCATGACCAAGCCAAGAAGCTTTCTTTTTCAACGTTCCAGAGTTATCCTGCTTGCCGTGGTTATCGTTATCCAGCCACACAGGACTGTATCCAAACTATTGAAGATGCGGGGTATACTCTCCCGGATCATGAAAGGGTGGTCATCCACCCCCCGCCGCCGGCTGAGCTCCGGTGGACGTCAACCTCTCCATCCATATCTTTCGGCACAGTTGGGAACCTCCCTCCTAATGCGACTCGGACGCCGTCTATCTCGGGCGGGAATTATGATTCTTCGAATGTGGACGTGTCCTCTCATGTTGGGCCGTTATCTGCACATGCCGTGGATCAAGTTGGGCCGGTGTTATCTTCTGGGCCTTCCACTATTCCTTCCTCTCAACAAGCTGCAGTGGATTTTGATAATTTGGTTTCAGATATGGTGGATGAAATCTTAACATGTCAAAAATGTTTGCGCAAGGGCCATTTTGCTACGGCGTGCACGTCCGGGTTACACTGTAACTCGTGTCTGCGGGTGGGGCATGTTGCAAAAGATTGCAACCGGTTTGCACAGATCTTGGGCTTGGTTTGGAAACCGAAACCCGGTAACGTTGCAACTTCCGAGGATCCCTCAGCTCCCATCGAGAATATCTCTCTGACACAACTTTTACCAAACTTGGACTCCTCTTGCACTTCTGCATTAACTCTTTCGCCCCGTTCCATCAGCCCTGGTCCCAAAACACCTTCGACTGCACCGCCGGAAACCCCACCTCCACCGGAGTCCTCGCCGTCTGCTGCTAGCTCGGGACGTGCATCCCAGATGGCAAATTTTCACCTTGACCCTCTACTCTATGTGCCGGCAGGGCACCACATTGTGGATGGCGGTGAGGCTCGGGTGCCGCGAACCTTCGCGACGCCACATACCCCAATTGTGCGTCGCCATGAGGAGTTCATGCTGGCCGAGGTAATGCCCATCCCCCCTCCTGATCAGATTGGGGTTGCTAGGGAGGAAGTCGTCCAATGGCTACAAGCTCATGAGATTTTGGTGAGGTCTGCTCAACCTTGGATTAGATCGGTCGGTCTTTTTGAGTTACGGGATGCTGCTGTCAGATTTTCACTTCTTCAGATGCCGCCTCAGCCCCTGGGTAATGATCGTTTTGTTCGGTTTATGAAGCATGATGAGGGGGAATCTTTTAGAGGTGTTCAGGGTTTCCGAAAGGGTTTGCTTATGTTTTTGGGGATTCCGCTCGATCTTCGCAATGAGAATGGTCTTCGGGCAGCAGTTAACACCTTTGGGAAGTTTCATCATTGGATTAGTGAGGACCCATATCTTGTGCGCTCCTTGGTCTTTGCATCTTTCCCCGAGGATATTCTTGTGCCCAGGGACGTGGTGTTCATGGAGTATGCAGCCTGGGGTGGTGCCAGAGTGTCTTGGACGGCGCCATTGTACATTCTGGGTGCCAATTTCGCCGAACAAATGCCCCAAGATGAGGACTGGATGCCCATCAATGGCAACCCTCATCCGCTGCCTGGAGTGCCCTTTCCAGAAATGCCACCTTTTGTCCTGCCTCCATTCCCTGCTTTGGGATGGAACGATGTGCCACCACCGCCGCCTGCTCCTGCCCATGATCAAGAGGAAAACTTGGGCAACTGGGATGTGCCTGCTGTGGATCCAGTTGTGGAGGACCAAGAGTCCATGGTTTTCAATGTTTCGGCACAGCAAAGCTCTACTCAGCCAAGTTCAGATGTGCAGCTTCAGGAGCTGCCTGCAGTTATTGGTGGAACTGCAACGGAAACCCGAAGTAACCCAGAGAACATTGCCAAGGACGTGGAAGATGCTAGCAATTGGGCGATCGTGGTTTATCAACCCCCAGTTATTGATGTTCAGGCCCTTGCTCAACCTGTATTTAAGGTTCCTTTTGGACCCCCTCTGCCTCCTGAAATGATATGGAAGCGTTCTTTTGAGAATTTGCTGAATGCACCAGTGGTGTTTGAGGTGCCGAAGCCTCTAATGATTAAGCCCTTGTCGCCAGTCAAGAGAAGATGGAGCCTTGCTTTTCAGCCTGATGATCTTCCTTTGCTGATGTGGAACGAGCCGGAGCTGGTTAGACCTGTGGCAAGAGCTCTTTTTGCAGATGACGCGAGTGAAGCTATGCCTGCTGTTGTCCCCCCTCCACCTATGTGCACAAGACCAAGGAGACCTCATAAAACTCTGGCGCCAACGCCTCTGGTTGAAACGTCTGTTCGCAGATGTACCAGAAGCTCGGCCCAGCGTGATGGGTTTAAGCCCAATTTTCATGAGCTGGTGCTACAGCCCAAGAAGAAGAAGCCCAAGGCTAAGCCAATTGCTGCTGAGAGGCCCAGTAACACTGCATATGGAGATGTCCCTCCTCCCACTCCTATCAGTCACCTGCAAGCTCTTGGCAAGGAGTTAGACATTGATGCAGCTCTGCTCACTGAGGATGCACTTATGGTGGACCCTTCTGCCGCAACCAACCAAGCTCCTAATGCATAGTGTGCTATTCGAATGCTGGGTTTTGCAAGCCCCAAAATTTGCTCCCTGCATGTCTTTACTTTTTGAATTTTGGATATGTAATAATGTTGGTTCAGAACTTGATGTGGCTTTTGGACATATGGCATTGTGTGCTGTGTGGTTTGGAGACCTGTTTATGATCTTTATCTATGAATTATCAATGTAAAAGCTGGAATGTCCTGTGCTGGAATGTCAGAGGTTTGAACTCTGAAACTAGGCAAAGAGCTGTCAGGCAAAAGTTCGATGAAAGTCACTGTGCAATTGCATGTTTGCAGGAAACTAAATGTGCTTCTTTTGACTCCAGATCAGTTAAAAGTTTTTGTCCTAAAAGATTTGACGGTTTTGCTTTTGCTCCTTCTTTGGGGGCCTCTGGTGGAATCATAGTTGTTTGGAACTCCTCTGTTTTTGAGGGGACCTTATTGGAAATTCAACAATTTGCAGTAGTAGTTCAGTTTGTCTCCAGACAAAATAATGAGAGATGGACTCTTGTTGCTGTTTATGGTCCTTGTCAGGGGGAAGCTAGGGATAATTTTGTTACTTGGTTATACCACCTGAATATTCCAGTGGATGAAAATTGGCTGCTCCTGGAGGATTTCAATTTTATGCGCTCGCTGGATAACAGAAATTTCCCTGGAGGGGACCTGAACGACATGTTTATCTTCAATGAAATTATAGGTCACTTGGGCCTTTTGGAATTGCCCATCAAAGGTAGATCATACACGTGGTCTAATATGCAGGATACTCCCCTCCTTGAGCAGCTAGATTGGTTTTTCACTTCTGTTGATTGGATATCTGACTATCCCATGACTGAGGTGACGCCCCTTGCGAACACTGCATCTGACCATGTGCCATGTGTGGTTTCCATCAAAACTTCTATCCCCAAGTCTAACATTTTTAGATTTGAGAACTACTGGTTAGAGCTTGAGGGTTTCATGGACTGTGTTGCCTCTTCATGGCAAAGAACTTCTAGAAAGGGACATATCACAGCTAGAATAGCTGACAAGTTTAAATCCCTGTGGATGTGTCTCAAAAGATGGCAGATAAACATCTCCAAACTAAAAATGCTTGTTTGTAAATGTAATAAGGTTATTCTGTTACTAGATGAACTTGAGGAGCTCAGACCATTGTACAGGCATGAATCTAATTTTCGACGAGTGGTTAAAAATCATGTGGAAAAGTTACTTCACCTTCAATGGCTTTATTGGAAAAAGAGATGTACTATCAGATATATTAAAGTGGGGGGAGAAAACACCAAGTTCTTTCATGCTATGGCTACTGAGAGGCATAGAAGGAACTCTATTGCTAGCTTAAAGCTACCTGATGGCACTGTGGTATCTGATCACTCTCAAATGGAGGGTATTATATGGAATTGTTTTAAAAATAGAATGGGCTCTTCAAGGGGCATCCACATGGGCTTTGATCTCTCCTCTTTAATTGTTCCAGTGGAGGGTTTGGATGTTCTCACTAAGCCTTTTGAGAAAGAGGAAATGGACAAGATCGTCAAACATATGCCAGTTGATAAAGCCCCGGGTCTGGATGGTTTTAATGGTCTTTTCTTCAAAAGGTGCTGGCACATTATCTCTCCAGATTTTTATGAACTGGCACAGGCTTTTTATGATGGTTCTACTCATCTAGAGAACATCAATGATTCATATATCACTCTGGTGCCTAAGAAACACTCACCTGAGGAGGTGGGGGACTTCAGACCTATTTCTTTAACAGGAATGGGTCTTAAGTTCGTTTCCAAAATGGCTGCCAATAGGTTCCAAGAGGTAATAATGCAGTGTATCCACAAAAACCAGTATGGATTTATAAAAAGCAGAACTATTCAGGACTGTATTGGATGGACTTTTGAGTACTTACACCAGTGTCATCAGTCCAAGAGGCCAATTGTCATACTTAAATTGGACTTTGAGAAGGCATTTGATTCTCTTGAGCATGAGGCAATTGTCCAAATCTTGAGATATAAGGGCTTCAATGAAAAGTGGATTCTTTGGATGAAACAGCTTTTGTCTACAGGTACATCATCTGTTTTACTAAATGGTGTTCCTGGTAGGACATTCATATGTAAAAAGGGTGTTAGGCAGGGAGATCCAGTCTCTCCCCTGTTGTCTTAGCAGCTGACCTATTGCAGACTGTAATTAATGACATGTTCAGAAGGGGCTTACTTCATCTCCCAATACCTTTTCATGACCAGGACTATCCTGTGATTCAGTATGCTGATGATACCTTGATCATCTTGCCTGCTAACAAGGCACAGTTAATTGCTTTGAAGGACATGTTAAAGGTCTTCTCTGGGTCTACTGGGCTTGATGTGAATTATCATAAATCCTTTATCATTCCCATCAATGTGGACACTGCTGTCATGGCAGATTTAGCTGCTGCTTTTGGATGTCAAATTGGGAAAATGCCTTTCACATACCTTGGACTGCCAGTCGGTACTACTAGGCCTAAAATGGTGGACTTCATGCCTCTGGTGGACTGCATGGAGAGAAAAATGACAGCTAGCTCCTCTTTCTTAAATCAGGGGGAGAGATTACAGTTTCTGAACTCTGCATTGTCTTCTATGCCTATCTTCTTTCTTTGTAGTTTGGCTGTCCCGGCTGGCATTCTAAAGCAATTGGAGAGAATTCAGAGACAATGCCTTTGGAGGAAAAATAGGGGTGAACCTGCTCCTTCTCTGGCTTCTTGGGACCTTATTTGCAGGCCAAAAAACAAGGGAGGTCTCGGTATTCTCAACCTGGGTGTTCAAAATGTAGCACTATTGCTTAAGCATGCCAATTAACTTCCTCAATAAAAAGGATATACCTTGGGTGTCCTTAGTTTGGGACTCTTACTATCATGGCAGAATACCCCAAGGAACTTCTGATTGTGGCTCCTTCTGGTGGAAGGATATATGCAAAGTCTTGCAAAACTTTAGGGACTGTTCTTGGGTTCAGATAAATGAAGGAACCACTGCACTAATGTGGTCTGACACTTGGAAGCTTGATGATCAGGACTCTAGGCTTCAGTTCAGATTTCCCAGGCTTTTTTCATATGTTAAAGATCCCTGGATTTCTGTTAAGGATTTCTTGGACTCTCAGGACATGTATCAACACTTCCATCTTCCTTTGTCTAGCCAGGCCTTTGATGAGCTGTTTATTCTTAAATCTCTGTTGGACAACCATGATAGAGTCACTGGGTCCAAGGATATTTGGCTTTGGAATGGCACTGCCAAGGGATACTCTCCGAAGCTTTTTTACTCCCATATGTTTGTGTCACAATCTTTCAACCCCTTGACAGTTTGGATCTGGAAGTCCTCTTGCACTATGAAAATAAAGGTTTTTGCTTGGATGCTCATTATGGATAGGCTGAATACCAAAGATATGGTGGAACGGAGGCGTTGGCATTTGGAGGATGGAGTAAACTGTGTTCTCTGCCCTTTGCAGACTAGGGAAACAAGAGATCATTTGTTCTTCAATTGCAATTTTAGTGTCAGGATCTGGAACTATTTGCAAATTGATTGGTCCTCGGGTGCCTCGATGAAGGAGCTAGTCATCAATGCAAGTAGGAGTTTTAGGAAACCTTTCTTCACTGAAGTGATCTTTATAGCTTGCTGGAATATATGGATTGTCAGAAATGCTAAGGTCTTTAGGCATGAGAGAGCTGGATTTAATAAATGGAGAACAGCTTTTCTTCATGATATTGCCCTTATGCAATATAGGGTTAAGCCTGCTTTTAAGGATGATCTCCTTAAATGGATCTCTTTTCTTCCACCTTGATCCTTTTTGTTGTTTCTCCTCCTTTTAGTTTAGCTTGATTACCCCTTGTAATCCCCCTTGTACTTGTTCTTGCCTTGCCTTTTAATAAAGTTTTGATTTGCTGTGGGGGTTTTCCCCTACAGTCCCCAGTCAAAAAAAAATATCCATGTTCCAACATGGAACAAGCTTCATATTCACCTGCAACTAGCAACGCTATAAGAGGGGCTGAGCAAAAGCGGTAACATAGCCAAACAACGGTTTGCTAGGAAAGGTGGGTTAGAGGCTTGACATGGCAATATGGGAGGCATGATATAGCAAGTGGTAGGTAGCATGGCATAGCAATAGAGCGAACAACTAGCAAAGAAAAGATAGAAGTGATTTCGAGGGTATGGTCATCTTGCCTGCAAAGTTCTCAGAGTTGTCGAAAGCTTGATCCTCGTTAGGGTACTCAACAGGTTCCTCATTCACGTACTCGTCTCTCGGCTCTACCCAAAGCAAGAACACAAGCAACGGAACAACAAATCAATCACGGTGCAATGCACAAGCAACATGATGCAATACATGGCATGATATGTGAGATGTGATATGCAATGCATATGCGTGCTCCGGAAGGAAAAGTATGAACAAGGCATCAACTTGGCAAACCAAGTATGTCGGTGGAAAGATGAGATGATTTCAGTTGAAATCGACATAAAGATCACCGGAAACGGATGGATGGTTTGCAAATGGCAAGCAAAACAAGAATGGCACAATTCTGTGATGAACAACACGATGCCACTAAGCATGCAACAAGAAACTAAGCTACTGCACTCCAACATAGCAACAAAGCATATGGCACTGATGTACACCAGATGCTTGACAAAACATGAACACTGAGCTATGGCTAAATGACACAAGAGTAGGTTCAAACAAGTATGGAAAAAGTGTAAAAGATATCAGCTTCACAGACTTTGTGAAAATACTAAGATGGCATAAACAGCATCAGGAAGCAATGTTTAAAGCAAGCAAACAACATGCTACAGGAACACATCATAGCAAATAAATGCTTGGCATGAATCTACTAAAAGCATGGATCAAAAGTCCCTTACTGATCATGAGCCAAAAAGGCATAGAAGATATGATGGCACCCATGTAAACATAGCAAGTTTTATTAATAGTTCAGACTTAGCAGAAAACAGAGCATGGCATAAACAGAAATATGAAGGCATCTTTGCGAGCTCAAACCACTCATCACAAAGCCTTGCATGACAAAAAGAGCATACCAACAACAAGAAGACACGTTCGTGAAGCCAACCATGGCAATAGCAAGTTCATAGCATGCATGGTTCATTAGCAACAACCATGGCAAAATTGATTAACATGTAAACAATCTGCCAGGAACATTTTATAGCAAAAGTAGATCAAGAACAAGACATGCTAGGGAACTCCATAATTGCAAAAAGGGGCATTGATGGATAGTGCATAACCATATGTTCAAAACATCCTTACTAAAGTATCCCAAAACAAGCATGGATCTCACTGTAGCATCAAGTTTACATGACATCAAAATAACAGCAGACAAAAGACTTGGCAAAATCCAAAGTCCCTGAAAATAGCAACATTGCGGAGGCTACTTTGCATGCTTGTGCTAGTCACCACATTGATCACAAAAATGCATGACAAGCACCTCTGTAAATATGGCATGATGCAGTAGAAAACACATGTAGAGCTCATGTTCATATGATGCACACATCAAATGCAACAAAAATGACAAAACCTCATAATCTGATAAGTAACAGCAGTAAAAAATTTATAGCACTCTTGCATCAATGATTACGGCATCAAGATGAACTCAAACAAGCATGCCACAATGGAATGAAATGAAGAGCATCTCACAAAGAACATTTTGATATATCGTATGCATCATTTTGATCAACGAGCATCGAGGTATGGCAAGATGAACAGGGTCATAAAAAATACACGAGGTTTGGGACTTGGTGGAAATTACCCTCCCAGATCTGGGGTTTGACCTCGGCATGGATTACGAGGCAGCCGGGATCTCGCCGGAGAAGACAGCGCGGCGGCTGGAGTTGGAGGGGGGGTGCTCGCCGGAGTAGGGGAACTCGCCGGAGATGGACGGGGGCACAGGATCCGGGCGCGGGGTCACTGGAGTTGGGTGCGGCACTCGGAGTTGCAGCGGCGCGGTGGAGCGGCTTGGTCGGTGGCGGGGCTGGCGCGGAGGCGGCGGCGCTTGGCGCGGGGAGGCGTGCCGGCGTGGTCGGCGGCGTTGACCCGCGGGCGACGTGTGGGAGCGGATGGGCTCGGGGGGGCCGATCCGAGCCTCGCCAGGCAGGCGGCGCGGAGCGGCGGTGGTGGACACGTGGTGCGTGGTGAGTGGTTGCGGGCGGCGGCACGGACGCGTCCGGCACGATCCGGACGAGTCCGGCGGCGGAGAGGGTTGGATCTAGGGTTGGACTGCGCGAAAATTTCGGAGGGGGCACCTATTTATAGGTAGGAGGAGGTAGGAGTGTCCAAATGAGGTGTAGTTTTCGCCCATACGATCGTGATCCGATGATGGAGGGCATGGAAGTGGTTTAGATGGGTTATTGGGCTGTTTTGGAGGGGTGTTGGGCTTCAACACAAAAGAGGCCTTCGCGGTTACCCGGTTAACCGTTGGAGCATCAAACGAACTCCAAATGGAACAAAATTTGACAGGAGGTGTACCTGTAGTGTACCAAGGCCACTTGGAAAATCTCGCTCCATTCCGAGAACGTTTAACACCCGCTCATGAAAAGAGACAAGAGGGGTGCACCGGTGCATGTGGGAGTGTCGGATTGCGAAACGGACAACGGAGAAAATGCTCGGATGCATGAGATGAACACGAATGCAAATGCGATGCACATGATGACATGATATGAAATGCATGACTTGAAGAAAATGCAAAAGCAAGACAAAAACCCAACCATGAAGGAAATCTCATAACTTAGAGCTGAAAATGGCAAGAGTTGGAGTTACAAATATGGCAAGTTACATCCAGGGTGTTACATTCATTTTCTCATAGATTCCCTACATACAAGCAGTTTTACAATACCATCAAGTTTAACTATTGGCCAGAAATTGAACAGGTTAATTAGATATAATCAGGGATGTGGTGTACTTGCTCGTTGCGCA
Source organism: Triticum urartu (assembly GCF_056163025.1). Lineage (NCBI taxonomy): Eukaryota > Viridiplantae > Streptophyta > Magnoliopsida > Poales > Poaceae > Triticum > Triticum urartu. The sequence goes on from NC_141874.1 coordinate 308,071,991, forward strand.
TGCTGCTCTTGCAAGCTGCGACTGTCCGTTTGCGCAAGCTCGATGCCATGCCTGTGCTGCCGCGGCTGCCTCCCACGCAGGCTACACCCAGGGTTGGATCTTCATCTTCTTCTCCTTCCATTCGCTTGAAGCCCGGCGACCACCCTCCAACGAGGGAGCGAGGAAGTGCTGTGTCGGTCTATCCAGCGGCGGCTAGGTTAGGAGCGAACCAGACTGGAGGCTAGAGAGAACGAATTGGGATTTTTGCTGCTGTCGATCAATATGGGAGACGCTCATTTGGGCCGCGAGCCTGCTATAGGGCCTGCCTTGCACTTACGTTATTGGCACATCCAAATTGAAACATTTTTCTTCATTCTTTTACATTGCCTTCTCATGCGTTGGGACAAACAAAACTAGCCTGAGCCAACCTGCACGACTTAAACTAGGTGCACACTTTCCAGCCACCCGAGGCGGCCGCCCATACCAGCCGCTACAGTGGCATCGCCCCTTTTTGCGTGTATGATTGGGGTAGTGAAAAATATTCCAGTGGCCCTTTTGATTTACCCACATAATTGTGGAATTACTTGTTTCTGTGAACTGAGTTCGCCAATAATGTGAAGGATGCCAGTCTTTTCATCCTATTGTAGATTACTTAGATCTCAATATGCCAAATGTAATCGCGTGAAATATACAGTAAAAGCCAGTGTGATGTGTGTGACTACAACTAGTTTGACAACCCATCCTCATATAACATATCAAGGACGCACCATCTTATCAGATTAACCATTCGACTTACCAAAGCAGTGTGGGAAGAAAGAAGTATTGGGACTGCATATCCAAGCAATTGATGCCATGGACTCCTTCATAGAACCTTGTAAGCGAAAAAGAAGTTGTAGTGTGCCTGTATAAAGAGCTAGTGTAACTTCAGTTACCTGCTTCTCGGAATTTTAATTACACACTTATTGCAAAATTGTTAAATTACGTTGCTTGGCTTAATTTAGTTTGCTAATGATTATGTAATGCCATAGCCTGTTAATCCTACTATAGACTGCGCCTATCTATGTGTTTCATAATTAATGTTAAGAATTACCTATTTGCCTAAACTTAAATAGCTACTTAAGCACGTAGATAGCCAGTCATATGTACTTCTAGGGTGCAGCAGAATTCACATGTAATTTACGTTATGATATCCTATTTGTTTAAATGGTTTGTTGTTATCACTTGTAGCACTAGTAATGTTTGCATGTTCATAGATAGACAACTGTCAGGTTTATATGAGGGACACCATCTTTTTAACTTATATATATGTGTTGGAATCATTTTGCTTACATCAAAGAAATTTATAGATGTTTGTGTTGCTGGTAAACGGTACTGACTTGTTACTTTAATACGTTGCCAAGAACTTGTTAGTTTTACAAGTTCATGTGTAATTAAATGCGTTGCCAAAACTGGTTAGTTTTACTAGTTTGATGTTAGTTTCTTATGGATCTTGCAACACTTTATTTATGATTGCTAACATTCAAGTTTGCAGGATCCAACTGAAAACTCCGTTGGCACAATATGTATGTTTTCAGAAACTTCCTTGTTTACCTGCTCAATTTTTCAGGATTCAAGAGAAACACCAATGCCACAATAGGTTCCTTTTACAAAACTTGTTTGTTTAACTGCTTTGCTGCTACAACCGGTTGCTCTAATCACCTTACTGGCTACTCAACTTTTCAGGATCTAAGAGAAACTCCAATGCCACAATAGGTACCTTTTGGAAAACTTGTTTGTTTAACTGCTTTGCTACTGCAACCGATTACAATGATGTTAATAACTACTTTTCATCATTCAATTGAAACTCTTTAATTCCTTGTTTGTGCAATTAGTTTGATGTTATAACTCCCAGTTGAGATGTTTTGCTAACTTAAGCTTTTCGGAATCCAATCGGAACTTTAATGGCAAAACATGTTAGACCAAGATCAAAGAGTGAGGTCCCCAAGAACATTGTATCATCCCACAATAGTGCCGGCTCTAGAGGCTAAACTATTGGTAGAAAGAGCTTCTGCTTCTACACTTAGAGATGAAGTTGACATGTACAGGAAGCAAACAACACAATCACAAGCAGTACTCAAGACAACCATTAAATATTTGGTGGATTTCAAAACAAAGCAAGCTGAGACTGACCTCATTGTTAAGGTCCTGAAGGAAAATAGGAAATTAAATTCCCACTTGGTAAATCATAGGTGAAATGTTCTCTCCATCGTTGAATAACCTTTGTGTTGTTTATTCATGTAATCGATCAAACCATTTGCTTTAGAGATCATGTAATTATTTCTTTTTATTTTTTGGTTTGTAATTTTTTTAGCACAAGTCTGTATTAATTGATATGACTCTGAGACATTTCATTTTGATTGTTGTGCCAGACCTCCAAATATGCCAATCATGGCTACAGAGGCTTGCTGCGGCGGAACTTCTCATCTAGGGATACCCCCAAGTTTTTTTAGAATATTTGGGAATTTATAGGGCGAAGAGGGTGTGCGGGAGGCCACCGAGGTGGGCACAACCCACCTAGGCGCGCCTGGGCCCCCAGGCGCGCCCTGGTGGGTTGTGCCCCCCCAGGGGACCCCCCTAGGTGCTGCTCTAGCCCAATGGATGTCTTCTGGTCCATAAAAAATCCAAAAAAAGTTTCACAGTATTTGGACTCCGTTTAATATTGATTTCCTGCGATGTAAAAAGCAAGCAAAAAACAATAACTGGCATTGGGCACTAGGTCAAGAGGTTAGTCCAAAAAAATGATATAAAGTTGTTGTGAAATGACTGTAAAACATCCAAGAATGATAATATATTAGCATGAATACTTCATAAATTATAGATACGTTGGAGATGTATCAGCATCCTCAAGCTGAATTCCTACTTTTCCTCGAGTAGGTAAATAATAAAAGAAATAATTTATGAAGTGTGAATGCTAGCGAAGTGCACAAGTTTGATCAATAAAAATTTCAATCACCTTTCCTAGCATCATAATAGCAATTCTTTCTTATAGAACTTCTCTCATGTTAAAGTAGCAACCAATTCACATCTTAAGGTTCAAACAATGAATTCTCTTGAAACTCAACAACCTATGTTCTCAGTCACCAAGTAATAGTAATTTAACTTATTCAACAGAGTTTAAGTAAGAGCTCCACATACTCAACCATCATATAGTCTTCTATGATTGCTAACACTCACCTCATACACATGAGCAAAACGTTTCAACCGGACACATAGAAAGATAGGGGCTTATAATTTTGCCTCCAAACATATTCACCTCAAGGGTGATGTTAATAATAATAACTCATGCTACCCATATCCAACTAGATATATGTGCCTAGATCATTCCTCACCACATGATGCTTGCCAAAAGAGAAAAATAAAAAAGAACAGAGAGAAAAACTTTGAATCTTGCATCAAAGTAAATACTGAAAAGTAAAAGATAAGCCCTTCGCAGAGGGAAGCAAAGGTTTCCATGCGCATTTTGTTTGTATGCTCAACCCCTAAGTGCAAAATAACGTCACGTTATATTGCCCCTTATGATAGCAACCTTTATTATGCAGTTTATCACTTTTATTCTTTGCCATCACAAGTTCGGACAACGCTCAATTTTCTCTTACACTAAATGATCTAACACTTTTAGAAGCAATTTTTATTGCCTTATTGCACCAATGACAACTTACTGGAAGGATCTTGCTCAATCCTTAGTAGGTATGGTGGACTCTTGAAAATAAGATTTGGGTTTAAGGGTTTTTGGATGCACAAGTAGTATCTCTACTTGGTGCGGAATTTTTGGCTAGCAAGGATGGGGGGCAAGCACCACATGTTGAAGGATCTATGACAATATAACTTCTATGTGAATATGTTCAAACATAAACCATTACGTTGTCTTCCTTGTCCAACATCAACATTTGGCATATGATATTTTGATGAGGGCTCACAATCACAAAATATTTCCAAGATAGTGTATTTGCATGCGAAAGTTCTCTTCCTTGTACTAATTGTTCATGAATTTCTTGTATGACCAATATTGTGATTGTCAAGCTTCAAAATATTTCAATTTCTAAACCCAATGTGAAGCTACCACTAGGCATGATATAATTTCAAATTCATGATATTCAATTCATTCAATAATTTACTCATAGGATATAAGTGAAGCACAAGAGTAAATGACAAGCGAGTAGTTATGTAAATGGGTAGCTATTTGAGGACTCTCTTATTTAAAAACATTCAAATCTAAGTATTTTATTAAAATACCAAGTAAAATCAAAACAAAATGACATTCCGAGACTAGCACACATCATGTGAAGAAAGAAAAAACTTAGGCTCAACCGATAATTGTTGAAGAAGAAAGGTGGGATATCTACAGGGGCATCCCCGAGATTAGATGCTTGAGACTTCTTGAAATATTACCTTGGGGTGCCTTGGGCATCCCCAAGCTTGAGCTTGTGTGTCTCCTTAATTCCCCTCATATCACGATTTTCCTAAATCTCAAAAACTTCATCCACACAAAACTCAACGAGAACTCGTGAGATAAGTTAGTATAAAGCAATGCAAAAACTTTATCACTCTCTACTGTAGTGATAACCCACAAGTATAGGGGATCGCAACAGTTTTCGAGGGTAGAGTATTCAACCCAAATTTATTGATTCGACACAAGAGGAGCCAAAGAATATTCTCAAGTATTAGCAGCTGAGTTGTCAATTCAACCACACCTGGAAACTTAATATCTGCAGCAAAGTATTTAGTAGCAAAGTAATATGGTGGTAGTGGTAACGGTAGAAAAAGGTAACGGTAGAAAAATTAATGTTGTTGGTATTTTGTAGTGATGATAGCAACAACAACGGAAAAGTAAATAAGCGAAGAACAATATATGGAAAGTTCGTAGGCAATGGATCAGTGATGGAGAATTATGCCAATGTGGTTCATCATGTAACAGTCATAACCTAGGGTGACACAGAACTAGCTTGGATGCTTGAGACTTCTTGAAATATTATCTTGGGGTGCCTTGGGCATCCCCAAGCTTGAGCTTTTGTGTCTCATTAATTCCTCTCATATCATGGTTTTCCTAAATCTCAAAAACTCCATCCACACAAAACTCAACAAGAACTCGTGAGATAAGTTAGTATAAAGCAATGCAGAAAATTTATCACTCTCTACTGTAGAAAATTACTAAAATTATTATTCAACATTCCATACTAAATGCCTCTTCATATTTAATACTCCTATCCTCAAATAGAATCATTAAACAATCAAACATATGCAAACAATACAAACATAACAACAATCTGCCAAAAGAGTATAGTCTGTAAAGAATGAAAGAGTAGAAATACTTATTTAACTCCAAAAATTATGAAAATTTAGAGAACTGTAGAAAATTTATCAGAGCTTATTTTGAAAAAAGTTTCAACATTTTATCACATTCTGACTTTTCCATGTAATTTTTGCAACATTGATAAACTTTCTGTTTTGAAACAGCAACATATAGACTTCTAAATAAGCATGGTAAAGGATATCCTTGGCATTTTTATTTAAAAGAAAGATGAAAAATATTATTCTAAATAAAAGCAACCAAATACTAACAAAATAAAATGATGCTTGAAGCAAATCGCATATCATGTGACAAATAAAAATATAGCCTCAAGTAAGGTTACCGATAATGTTGGAGACGAAAGAGGGGATGCCTTCCGGGGCATCCCCAAGCTTAGTTGCTTGGATCTTCCTTGAATATTAACTTTGGGGTGCCTTGGGTATCACCAAGCTTAGGGTATTGTCACTCCTTATTCTCCTCATATCGATATCTAACTCAAAACTTGAAAACTTCAATCACACAAAACTTAACAGAACTTTGTGAGATAGGTTAGTATGATAAAGAGCAAACCATTCACTTTCGTACTGTAAAAGACAAGATTCATAATTGTTTCCACACAATGCCTACTATATCATATGATTTCCAAAATTTATATTGACCAACATAAGCCACGGAAACTAGAAAACAACCAAACTATGCATTGAAAACTGAATCTATCAAAAACAGAACAGTTTGTAGTAATATGTACTCCAATCGTACTTATTCTACTCCAAAAATTCAGAAATTTAGGAAAACCTGGGAAATTTTTCTATTAATCTTCTCCAAAAAGAATCAGTATTTTATCACACTTCTGTTAAAAAAGAGAATTATTTTCCTGAGCGCAAAAGTTTCTGTTTTTCAGCAAGATCAAATCAACTATCACCATAGACCATCCCAAAGGTCTTACTTGGCCTTTATTGAAACGAAAGCTATAAAACATGATTACTACGGTAGCTTAATCATGTGAACACATAAAAACAGTAGGTAAAACTGCTGGGTTGTCTCCCAACAAGCGCTTTTTTTAAATGCCTTTTAAGCTAGGCATGATGATTTCAATGATGCTCGCATAAAAGATAAGAATTGAAACATAAAGAGAGTATCATGAATCACGTGGCAAGCACATGATATTATTGAGATATGTAAAATCAAATGTTCCTCTCTCACAATAATTTTCAGTAGCATCATGAATGAATTCAACAATATAACCATCACATAAAGCATTCTTTTCATGATCCATAAGCATAGAAATTTTCTTACTCTCCACATAAGCAAATTTATTCTCATTCATAATAGTGGGAGTAAACTCAACAAAATAACTATCATGTGATTGAAAATTAAAATCATGATGACAAGTTTCATGGTTATCATTATTATTTATAACATACATGTCATCACCATAATCATCGTAGATAGCAACTTTGTTATCATAGTCAATTGAAACCTCTTCCAAAATAGTGGATTCATCATTAAATAAAGTCATGTCCTGTCCAAATCCACTTTCATCAATACAATCATCATAAATAGGAGGCATGCAATCATTATAAAAAAATTGCACATCAAATCTTGGGGGACTAAAAATATCATCTTCATCAAATATAGCATCCCCAAGATTATGGCTTTGCATATCATTAGCATCATGGATATTCAAAGATTTCATACTAACAACATTCCAATCATGCTCATCATTTATACCAAACATTCTATTGAATTCTTTTTCTATCAATTGGGCACAATTTTCCTTTCCATCATTTTCACGGAAGCTGTGTTCAGAGCATTAACTAGCATCGACTGGACATCACCTAACTTCCAGACGATGGACGGGGAAGAAGAACCAGCGCAGGATAACCCAGAGTCTTCAACTCACCAAGAGCAAAACAACTGATCTAAGGGGTGGCTCTTAGACCCCAGTATAGAGCTTCTTTGGAAAAAACTTTTAATCCTTCGGGCTTTTAACGTCTTGTAATGGGCTAGTTGAAACATTGATCTGTAATGTTATCCTACATGTGGTATCCTTTTCATGTTTAAACCGTCGAGTTTGCTATTTATCAACTACCACTTGTGCGTACAATATTATCAGTTATTTGGATCCGATCAAGCATCATCATACTTCCTATACACAAGGAAATAGCATATTCCCTAGCGGTTTACGCCAGGGCGGGTCACAAATATCTTTGAACCCCCCCCCCCCCCGATATAATTGTCTTTGATAAAAAAACACTAAATGCTATTTAAGCCGGAAATATGTCAGCGACTTAAAGTAGAAAGCGGGTCGGCTTAGAAAACCCTAAATATTCATTCAAATATGAAAAGTCATACCTGTAGACTGATGTCATAATGATGTTGTAATAATTGTAATCCAGCATGGGTATTAACCCGTAAACATGAAGAACCATGACTTGAATTTATTCAAGGGAAATCAACCTGGCGGCTTAAAGTCGGCTTATCAAGGCGGGATATTAACCCAATACACTTAAGTATAAGTCATAGAATCAAGGCTACATGGCCTGAATTATGAAAATCATATATTAATATGGAAGAAGGATATGAATCCAAAAAATTTCAGAAAAAACAGAAACCCGGAAAAACAAGGCTTTCACAGGCCGCCAAGCCTAAAACTTCAAGTGCTTTCATGGACCGCACAACCACTGAGTTAATTCTTGCAGACCTGTAAGCCGGCCCTGACATGACAAACCACCGTTTTAACTTTAATGAGTTCAAGGTCTTATTTAAAAGATTGACTATCAAGAGTACGACGGGTCATTCCAGGATTACCTGGGTGGAGTAACAATGACATACAGGCCGGAAAACCCGGAATTTGGTGTTTACACTTGTCATGTAAGCCGATCAAGAGGGTAAGCATAGCTATGCTCATTGAGCAGGAAGCCCCAAAGTGACATGTGAGAAGGCATGTACGCCTGATCAAGAGGGTAAGCACAGCTATGCTCATTGAGCAGGAAGCCCCCAAGTGACCCGCGAGAAGGCATGTAAGCCTGATCAAAAGTGTAAGCATAGATATTCTCATTGAGAAGGAAGCCCCCAAGTGACCTTGAGAAGGCATGTAAGCCTGATCAAGAGTGTAAGCATAGCTATGCCCATTGAGCAGGAAGCCCCCAAGTGACCTTATGAACAAATAATAAAGGCTCAGATACTTAGAATTGAAATGACAGCGGCCCTGCTTTACCAGGGATGCCGGCTTTATTATAGTTATCATAATATGTACACTGAAGAAAGTATGTACAACACAAGAGCCCGTGGCTCAGGTATAATAGGGCCAAAGATGAGCGATGTTCCACGGCCTACGGGTCTCCTCCTCTGATGTGCATGAATCCTTGTGTTCTCGGATATCAATGAGGTAGTATGACCCGTTGTTCTTGTTTTTGCTGACCATGAAAGGTCCTTCCCAAGGTGGGGATAACTTATGGATATCAGTTTGATCTTGGATTAGCCGGAGCACCAAGTCGCCTTCTTGAAAGGCCCGGGTCTTAACCCGGCGGCTATGATGATGACGCAGATCTTGCTGGTATATCACCGACTGAGCCGCCGCAAGGTCACGCTCCTCGTCCAACATATCAAGAGCATCCTGACGTGCTTTTTCATTGACATCTTCGACATAAGCCGCCACTTGGGGCGAATCATGATGGATATCGCTTGGAAGAACCGCCTCGGCCCCATAGACCATGAAGAAGGGCGTGTAACATGTTGATTTGTTGGAGGTGGGGTTGATACTCCAAAGCACCCGGCGTCCTCTGCAAAGGGACCATGAGCCGGGGTTTTATCCCTCTCAAGATTTCTTGGTTGGCCCTTTCTGCTTGACCATTGGACTGGAGGTGAGCCACTAAGAAACATCAAGACGAATATGGTCTCGTTGACAAAACTCTTTCATAGCACCCGTGGATAGGTTAGTGTCGTTATCAGTTATGATGCGGTGATGGTAACCAAAGCAAAAGATCACCTTCTTAATGAATTGAACCACCATTGCCGCATCACACTTACTGACCGGCTCTGCCTCAACCCATTTGGTAAATTTATCAATCGCCACCAAGAGGTGGGTCCTTTTGTCCTTAGACCGATCGAAAGGTCCAACCATATCCAGCCCCCGGACTACAAATGACCATGTAATTGGAATCATCCTCAATTCTTGAGCCGACACATCAGCTCGTCTAGAGAATTTCTGACAGCCATCACACTTGCTAACCAGATCTTCTGCGTCAGCATGAGCCATCAACCAATAAAACTCATGACAAAAAGCTTTATCCACAAGAGATTTAGATCCGGCGTGATGGCCACAATCTCCTTCGTGAATTTCCCTTAGAATCTCATGGCCCTCTTCAGGAGAAACACAATGTTGGAACACACATGCGACACTGCATCGGTGTAACTCCCCGTTGACAATAGTCATAGACTTAGACGCCGGGTTATTTGCCTAGCCAAAGTTTCATCCTCAGGTAGCTCTCCCCGGGTCATATAAGCCAAATAAGCAACTGTCCAATTAGGGATGGCATGAAGAGCCTCCACCAAATGTGCCTCCGGGTCAGGAATAGCAAGATCTTCTTCGGAAGGTAACTTAACTGAAGGGTTATTCAACACGTCAAGGAAAACATTAGGGGGTACCGGCCTACGCTGCGACCCAAGCCGGCTCAAGGCATCCGCCACCTCATTTTTCCTTTGATCCAGATGCTCCACCTGATAACCCTTGAAGTGACCAGCAATATTATCAACTGCCCGATGATAAGCCACCATGAGTGGGTCTTTAGAATCCCAAGTGCCAGAGACCTGCTGAGCCACCAAATCTGACTCCCCAAAGCACTTGACCTGGCTTAGATTCATCTCTTTGGCCACCTTTAGGCCATGAAGCAAGGACTCGTACTCAGCTACATTATTAGTGCAAGGAAACATAAGTCTTAAAACATAACAAAATTTGTCACCACATGGGGAAGTCAAAATAACTCCATCCCTGGAGCATTCCAATTGCCTGGACCCATCAAAATGAATAGTCCAGTATGTATTATCAGGCTTCTCCTTAGGCATCTACAACTCTATCCATTCATTGATGAAATCCATAAGAGCTTGAGACTTGATAGCTGTCCTTGGCATATATTTCAAACCATGGGGTCCCATCTCAATGGCCCACTTGGCCACTCGACCTGTAGCTTCTCTGTTTTGAATAATATCGCCTAAGGGAGCAGAGCTGACCACAATAATAGGATGACCAAGAAAAGAATACTTCAACTTGCGACTGGCCATGAACACCCCATATACTAGCTTCTGCCAATGTGGGTATCTTTTCTTAGACTCAATCAAGACCTCACTTACATAATAAGCCAGCCTTTGAACTGGATATTCCTTACCCGTCTCTTTTCTTTCCACTATAACCGCCATGCTGACGGCTCTGCTATTAGCAGCCACATATAAGAGCAAGGGCTCCTTCTCAACAGGAGCTGCAAGAACTAGTGGCTCAGCTAACTATTTTTTAAGCGCCTCATTAGCCGCATCACTCCACACAAGCGATATGTCTTCTTCATCATCTGGTATAGAGGAATAGCCTTCTCTCCCATGTAGCTTATAAACCGGCTTAAAGCTGCAATATGACCCGCCAAACGCTGGACATCATTAATGCATGTCGGCTTAGCCAATGAAGTAATAGCCTTGATTTTCTCCGGATTAGCTTCAATTCCTCTCTCAGAGACCAGAAAACCCGAGAGCTTGCCTGCAGGTACACCAAAAACACATTTGGCTGGGTTAAGCATCATCTTGTAGCCCCGGAGATTGTCAAAGGTCTCCTTCAAATCATCTAGCAGAGTCTCCTTCTTTCTGGATTTCACAACAATATCATCCACATATGCATGAACATTCCGCCCGATCTGATTATGAAGACAATTTTGAACACAACATTGATAAGTTGCATGGGCACTCTTGAGTCCAAAAGGCATAGACACATAGCAGAAAGCTCCAAAGGGTGTGATAAAAGACGTTTTGTCCTCGTGTTTAATTGCTGTCTTGACCTGATGATAACCAGAATAAGCATCCAAGAAGTTCAAACGCTTACAACCCGCCATAGCATCAATGATCTGATCAATACGGGGAAGAGAAAAAGGATCAGCTGGGCAAGCTTTGTTAAGGTTTGTGTAATCCAGACACATACGCCAAGTGCCATTTTTCTTAAGTACTAGCACCGGATTAGCCAACCACTCAGGATGAAAAACTTCAATGATGAACCCTGGTGCTAAAAGCCGGGCCACCTCTTCTCCAATGGCCTTACGTCGCTCCTCATTAAAATGCTGAAGGAATTGGTTGACCGACTTAAATTGGGGATCATTATTGAGAGTGTTCTCAGCGAGTTCTCTCAGTACACCCGCATGTCATAAGGCTTCCATGCAAAGATGTCCCTATTCTCACGGATGAAGTCGATGAGCGCACTTTCCTATTTTGGATCCATATTGGCACAAATAGTAAATTGTTGAGATGAGTCGCCAAGGTTAATGTCAACCTGCTTGGTATCATCCGTCGACTTAAACTTCAACAACAGGTCATGCTTTGTGATTGGCTTCTTCAATGGAGTCATATCAGCAGGGTCAACATTGTTTTTATAAAACTTAAGCTCTTCTGTAGCACAAGCAGACTCAGCATAAGCAGCATCGCCTTCTTCACATTCCAAGGCCATCTTCCTGTCACCATGTGCTGTTATGGTCCCCTTGTGACCCGGCATCTTAAGCTACAGATACACATAACAAGGCCGCACCATAAACTTGGCGTAAGCCGTCCATCCAAACTGACTATGAAAGGGCTTTTGAGCTTGACCACTTCAAAGTTCAAAGTCTCTGCCCTGTAGTCATATTTATTGCCAAAAGCCACTTCCAAGGCAATTTTACCAACTGGGTATGCCGACTTACCAGGCACTACTCCTTGAAAGACTGTAGAGGATGGCTTATGATCTTTGTCAATTAAATTCATGCGGCAAAAAGTATCATAATAATGGATATTGATACTGCTACCTCCATCCATGAGCACCTTAGTGAACTTGTAACCACCCACTTGAGGGGCCACCACTAAAGCGAGCTGACCCGGATTGTCAACCCGGGGCGGGTGATCCTCACAAATCCATACAATTGGCTGCTCTGACCATAGTAAGTATCGGGGTATTGCCGGCTCAATAGTGCTCACCGCTCGTTTATGAACCTTCTGATCCCGCTTGCACAGGCTCCTGGTGAAGACATGGTAATGTCCACTATTTAGTTGCTTTAGATTGCTTTGATACCCTAACTGTTGTTGCTGATTATCCTGATTGGGCTGCTGGTTATAATTGCCCTGATTGCCCTGATTGCCCTGACCCTGATATCCAGAATTTAATCCGCCGCCGCCAAACCCGGGCCATTATTGTTATTGTGTTCCTGGTGAGAGCTGGAATTCTTATATTCCTTCATGATAAAATAATCTTTCCATAGGTGAGTCGACGGTCTATCTTGGTAGCTGTGCTTTGGGCATGGCTGGTTCAACATCGCTTCAAGGTTGAACTTTGGTCCTCCCACCCGAGGAAATGGCTTTCCCTTCCGATTTCGATCGTTATTTTAAGTATTAGCCACAAAATCTGCCCCGCCATCAGGCTGCTTGCGCTTACCATTACTACCCTGGTTATGACTTGTCATGTTTGACTGCTGCCCTTTTCCATTATCGTTGTTCTTCCTCTCGTTGGACCTCTCCTCATGAGACCCAGGATCCTTAGTATTATCAGAATCGACGTATTTGATGAGAGCCTCCATGAGCTCTCCCATGTCGTTGAAGTGATGTTTAAGCCGCCGTAACTTTTTCTTGAGAGGGGTGAAACGGCAATTTTTCTCCAGAATCAAAACAACAGAGCCGGCGTTGATGCTATCTGATGAGTGGATAATAGCGGAAACCCGACGGACCCAATGGTGGGCCAACTCATCCTCGCGTTGGACAGAAGCGTCTAGTTCAATGATCGACAGAGGCTGTTTGCACGTGTCTTTGAAATTCTGAATAAAACGCGCTTTCAACTCCACCCATTAATTGATAGAATTAGGGGGCAATCCCTTCAACCAGGTTTGAGCTGGCCCATCCAACATCATGGTGAAGTACTTGGCGCACTCAGCATCATTGACATCTAACATCTCCATAGCCAACTCGTAGCTCTCAATCCAAGCCTCAGGAGGCTGATCAGCAGTGTAATTGGGCACCTTTCGAGGGCCCTTGAAATCCGTAGGAAAATGCTCATTACATAGAGCCGGTGCTAAGCATGGCACACCCACTATCCTGGAAGTCATCCCAGCCTCTACAGACGCTGAAGGATCCAACTAAAGCCGTTGATGAGCTGCTAATTGAGCCGCCAGCTCCACCTCTTGATGTGCCCTAGCCTGATCCATCAAAGCCTGAACATTTTTATCATCACGCGGCGGGTCATGCCCAAGCGGTTGGTTCTGACGCCGCTCGCTGCTGGAAACCGCCGGCGACTCAATGCGCCGGCTATAACTTCAGCTGAGGCATGGAGTTGAATGAATTCGCTCACGGCTATATGAGTAAGCCACCTGCTGGACTACCGCTGTTTGAAGAAGCTCCACGGCATTTCAGGTCTCGACCACAGCTGGAGACTCGCCTTCCACTGGAAGAGCTACCAGCCGCGAAGCCACGACAATCATGTTATCTAGAGGGTTGGAGTAATGACCCGGCGGTGTTAACACTTGCTGAGGCGGGTTTGCATTCAAACAAGGCAGGTCTGTTTACGGACGCCTCGGCAGCCCGGTTTACACCAGTCGGGTTACTTGGTCCTGCCCCAGATGTATTGAAAAGATTTCTTGCCTCGAACTGTGAAGGTAGAAGATCCGGTATCCGTGTAAGACATCATTTGATGCATTCTGTTCCAAATTTAACCGAAAAGCTTCTGCTTGAATCCATTGTGACACGGCTTCCAATGTGGCTCAGTCTGTTGCCATCCTAGCATTCTCAGCGTTAAGCTCCTCCTTAGCCTGAGCTACCTCAGCCCGCAGTTTCGCGACTTCTGCATTATGCCGTGATTGAGTCGCTGGGGTTACTTCTGCAGCTAACAGAGTCGCCAAAGCATCCAAGAGCTCTTATAATTAAGACCCGGGCCGGCGGGCGCACAGGGCCGCTCGCCCCATCCGTCGCCGAAGTCATTGAACTAGAGGTCATAGGTGCAATAGTCAATGAATTCAACATCTATTGCGTACCGGCCATGAAGATAGCAACCCTGCTCGGCGGCTCATAGGGGTCCAGAATATTGTCGCCATCAGAACAGCCCCCAAGCCCGCCATCTTGTAGCTGATAGATTGATTTGGTCTCACTGGTTGAAGACTCATCACCTGAATAGATGGTTGTATCCTCGCTAGACATAGAACCTTCTCTGAGATCCGCCCCATGAACAAAGCGAACGAAAGCACGCTTCCTGACAGGTTGGATCTTGGTCAGTCGTGCACGCTGGGCCGTCTCGACAATGTCGGTGCAAATACCCGGCTCAGGCTCCGACTCTCCAATCTTGCCAATGAAGACGTGAATTCCGTCAAAGGGGACCCTGTACCCATACTTAATTGAGTCGGCCTCAAGACCCCAGCCAGCATCGTTGATGTAGAACTTGCCGCGGTGACTCTTGGTCGTCCGGCCCACGGCGTATCCCTTGATCCAGGAGAAGCTGCCATTCAAGAATTCGAAACCACCGTGCTCGAGCCCCACGGAGGGTGCCAATTGTCATGGATTTGTCACGGCAAATGCCCTAGTGAAAGGACTTAGGTGTGGGTCCATCATAACTAGGTTAGCTTGAAGGGTTTGAACGTCACAAAGGACATAGAGAGTTTACCCAGGTTCGACCCCTCACAACAAGGTAAAGGCCTACATACTTCTTCTAGTTGTATTTCTTGAGTTTCGATTACAAGGGAGCGAATACGCTTGACCTAGTTCTCGATTGCTTGTCTCTTGAGTTAACCCACCGCCGAGTCTCACCTTTATATACAACAGGTAGAGACCCGGAGGCTTACAGAGTCCCGGCCAGCTCACATAACGTAACCGACTCGGTTTCTAACTAATCATGCCTTACAGAACAAGTCTTCATACGACGGTTCACAGGCCCAGGTCTTGGTCCTTCACTTGGCCTGCCTCCAAGATCCACCGTCTTCATACTTCACCTTAGGCCTCCTTGGGCCTTCTTCTTGTTAAACCACCAATGGTGTAACCTGGCCCCTCCTTGGTGGGTCACACCTCGAAGCTATATCCCCAACACAAGGCTAATGGGAAATGGAGGATTTGCATATATTTTACAGATCTAAACAAGGCATACCCGAAGGACCCATTTCCCTTGCCGCGCGCCGACTAGATTGTGGATTCAACCTCCAGTAGCGACTTGCTCTCTTTTCTGGATGCATACTCTAGGTACCATCAGATCTTTATGTCCAAGGAAAACGAAGAGAAGACCGCCTTCATAACCCCATGTGGCGCGTACTGCTTTGTATGGATGCCCTTCGTGTTGAAGAGCGTCGGTTCCACTTTTGCAAGGGTAGTCCAGATTGGTTTTGAGTCGTAGTTCCACAGAAACATTGAAGCTTACATGGATGATATTGTGGTCAAGACCAAGGACAGATCAACACTCATTCAGGATTTGGAAGAAACCTTTGCTAATTTGCGCAAGATCAACTTAAAGCTGAACTCGGAGAAGTGTGTGTTTGGCGTTCCTTCCGGCAAGCTACTTGGCTTCTTTGTGTCCCATCGGGGAATAGAGGCCAACCCCGACAAGATCAAGGCTATCAAGAAGATTCAAGCACCCAAGAAAGTGAAGGACATGAGGCGTTTGACTGGATGTGTTTTCACGCTTACCAGATTCATTTCCAAGTCTGCCGAGCAGGCCTTGCCGTTCTTCAAAATCTTTAAGAAGGCAGGACCTATGGAGTGGACCCCAGAGGCAGATGCTATGCTGCAAGATTTGAAGGCCTATCTCCTTTGCACCCACTTTGGTTGCTACCAAACCATAAGAGCCGTTGCTGCTATACTTAGCGGCAACTAATCAAGTGGTTAGTGCAGCACTGGTAGCACGGTGGGGAGTGGATAAAGCGGTAACCACAACAATTGTCCCCTTTGGAGAAGAGACTGAACACGTCCCGGCAAGGTCAGATGCAGTTCAAGACTAGGGAGTGCAAGGTAGCAGAGATAGCCCCAAGGTTGCGGCAAGGAAGAAATTGGTGCAGCGCCCAGTGTACTTTGTCAGCTCCCTGTTGCAGGGGGCTAGATCGGGGTACTCTGACATGCAAAAGTTGATTTTTGGCCTTGTCATGGCCTCAAGGAAAATTGCGCCACTACTTCCAAGCCCACGAGATCACGGTTGTCACCCGTTTCCCTTTGCAATAGATACTCCTAAACCCTGAGGCCACTGGTAGGATAGTGGAGTGGGCCTTGGAGTTATACAGCTTGGCTTGAAGTTCGAGAGCATGTCAACTATTCAGATCAGAGGATTGCTAGAGTTTATTGCAGAGTGGATGCCAACTCCTGATGAAGAAGTGTTGGAGACAGTCATTCCCGGCAAGAAATTAAGCGCCCCTAGAATGGATCATGTATTTCGATGGTGCCTTCTCCCTACAAGGTGCAGGGGCTGGCGTGCTTCTCGTTGCTCCCATTGGGGAGCACCTTAAGTACGCCGTCTAGATGCATTTTCCCTAGGAGAAGGCTACCAACAATACTGCCGAGTATGAAGGGCTCCTTGTCGGGCTCAGGATTGCAACAGAACTGGGGATCAAGAAGCTGATCATCCGCGGAGACTCGCAACTTGTGGTGAGACAAGTCAACAAGGATTACCAAAGTCCATTGATGGAGGCATACGTTGAGGAAGTGGGAAAGTTGGAGGAGCACTTTGATGGATTGCAAACGGAGCACGTACCCCCTGCAGAAAATAACATTCTTGATCATCTGTTAAAGTGCGTTGTGCAAAAACTCCCTATGGGACCAGGAACTTTTATCCTCCATCTGACTCAGCCATCCGTATCCTTGGAAACATTTGTTCTCATGGATTTGAGAGACTCATTGATAACATGCTTGGGTGGAATAGATCTAAGTTTCGAGGAATCAACATCAAGAATTCTATCCATGTTCCTAGCCAAATCATCGATCTTAAGCAATTTTCTTCAATCAAAGCATTGAAATTCTTTTGCAAACTCATAAATTCTTTAACACTATTCTCAAAATTAGAGGGCATCTTATTATAATTTCCATAAGAATTGTTGTAGGAATTACCATAATTATTAGAGGAATTACTAGGAAACGGCCTAGGATTAAAATTACCTCTATACGCGTTACTACCAAAATTATTCCTACCAACAAAATTCACATCCATAGATTCATTATTATTTTCAATCAAAATAGACAAAGACATATCATTAGGATCAATAGGAGCACTCTTGCTAGCAAATAATTTCATAAGATCATCCATCTTTCCACTCAAAACATAAATCTATTCAATCGCATCAACTTTTTTACTAGTGGAAGATCTTTCGGTATGCCATTGAGAATAATTAACCATAATATTATCAAGGAGTTTGATAGTTTCTCCTAAAGTTATTTCCATAAAAGTACCTCCCGTGGCTGAATCTAAAAGATTTCTAGAAGCAAAATTCAATTTGGCATAATTTTTTGTATAATCATCCACAAATTCAAACCATGAGTAGGGCAATTTTGTATCATCAATTTCATCCTCTCCCAAGATTTTGCAACATGTTCATGATCAAGTTGCTTAAAATTCATAATATCGTTCCTAAGGTAGATGATCTTAGTGGGAGGAAAATACTTGGAAATAAAAAGCATATTTACACTTATTCCATGAATCAATACTATTTTTAGGCAAAGATGAAAACCAAGTTTTAGCACGATCTCAAAGCGAGAATGGAAATAGCTTCAATTTAACAATATCATTATCCACATCTTTTTTCTTTTGCATATCACACAAATCAATGAAATTATTAAGATGGGATGCAGCATCTTCATTGGGAAGGCCAGAAAATTGATCTTTCATAACATGATTCAGCAAAGCGGTGTTGATTTCACAAGATTCCGCGTTAGTAGCAGTAGCAAAAAGAGTACTAATAAAATCATTATTATTGGTGTTGGAAACATCACACAATTTGGTATTCTGTTGATTCATCTTTACAAAGCAAGCAATCCAACACATGATCACACAAAAAGCAAGCGAAGAAGACGAATAGAAGAGGGGCAAAGAAAAGGCGAGTTTTTTCGAAAATCATTTTAGAAGTTGGGGAGAGGAAAACGAGAGGGGAATGTCAAATAATGTAATGCAAGATAAGAGAGTTTATGATGGGTACTTGGTATGTCTTGACTTGGCGTAGATCTCCCCGGCAACGGAGCCAGAAATTCTTCCTGCTACCTCTTGAGCTTGCGTTGGTTTTTCCCTTGAAGAGGAAAGGGTGATGTAGCAAAGTAGAGTAAGTATTTCCCTCGATTTGAGAACCAAGGTATCAATCCAGTAGGACAAAACGAACAAGTCACCGTATACCTGCACGAACAATCAACAACTTGCACCCAACGTGATAAGGGGTTGTCAATCCCTTTACGGTTATTTGCAAAAGTGAGATCTGATAGAGATAGATAAACGGTAGAGTAAATATTTTTCATATTTTTGGTTTATAGATCGGTAAGTAAAAGATTGCAAAGGAAGTAAATCAGAAACTAATATGATGGAAAATAGAAGATTATATGACTAAAAATAGACCCGGGGGCCATAGGTTTCACTAGAGGCTTCTCTCAGGATAGAAAATATTACAATGGGTGAACAAATTATTGTCTAGTAATTGATAGCAAAGCGCAAAGTTATGACGGTATCTAAGGCAATGATCATGAATATAGGCATCACGTCCGTGTCAAGTAGACCAACTCCTTCCTGCATCTACTACTATTACCCCAGACATCGACCGACTCCTGCCTACATCTAGAGTATTAAGTTCATAGAACAGAGTAACGCATTAAGTAAGATGGCATGATGTAGAAGAATAAAATCAAGTAATATGATGAAACCCCATCTTGTTATCCTCAATGGCAACAATACAATATGTGTCGGTTCCCCTTCTGTCACTGGGATCAAGCACCGCAAGATTGAACCCAAAGCTAAGCACTTCTCCCATTGCATGAAAAACCAATCTAGTTGGCCAAACCAAATCGATGGTTCGAAGAGACTTGCAAAGATATCAAATCATGCATATAAGAATTCAGGGAAGATTCAAATAATATTCATAGATAAGCTTGATCATAAAACCATAATTCATCGGATCTCCGCAAACACACCGCAAAAAGGTATTACATCGAATAGATCTCCTAGAACATTGAGGAAAACATGGTATTGAGAATCAAAGAGAGAGAATAAGCCATCTAGCTACTAGCTATGGACCTATATGTCTGAAGTAAACTACTCACGCTTCATTGGAGAGGCAATGATATTGATGTAGAAGCCCTCCGTGATCGAATCCTCCTCTAGTAGGACGCCAGAAAAGGACCCTAGATGGGATCTCATGGGTACAGAAGGTTGCGACGGTGGAAAAGTGTTTTTCTTGCTCTCCTGATTGGTTTTGGAATATTTTAGAATATATAGGCGGAAAATCGGTCGGTGGAGTCATGAGGGCCCCACAAGTGTGGGGGGCATGCCAGTAACACCCTCGATGCGACTATATCTCCCACGTGTCAAGGCACGACTTAGAGGCATAATCGCATTGAAGGCATATGTCGCAAGTTAGGCAATCTTCACAACATCCCATGTAATATGATAATAAAAGGGGAGACAACATAGTTGGCTTACACTTGCCACGTCAATCAAGGTACATAAATAACATTACATCATCCAAACACTCATGGCCCGACTACGGCGCCAAAATAAAAGATAACCCAACATGCGACACGGTCCCGATCACCCCCAACTGGGCACCACTACTGATCATCAGGAAAGGAAACATAGTAATGTTGAGAGTCCTCGTCGAACTCCCACTTGAGCTCAAGCGCGTCTCCTGGAGCGGAATCATCAGGCCCTGCATCTGGTGTAATAGTAATCTGTGAGCCACAGGGACTCAGCAATCTCACACCCTCACGATCAAGACTATTTAAGCTAATAGGAAAGGCAAGGTAAATATATATGTGGAGCTGCAGTAAGAGACTAGAAAAATATGGTGGCTAACTTATTCACAAAAGAGAGCGAGAAGAGGAGGCAAAGCACGAGCGAGAAACTAGAGAACAACCTACGCAAGCATTACTCCAACACCGTGTCCGCTTCCCGGACTCCGCCGAGAAGAGGCCATCACGGTAACACACTCAGTTGATTCATTTTAATTAAGTTAAGGTTCAAGTTATCTACAACCGGACATTAACAAATTCCCATCTGCCCATAACCGCGGGCACGGCTTTCGAAAGTTCAAATCCCTGCAGGGGGTCCCAACTTAGCCCATGACAAGCTCTCACGGTCAATGAAGGAATAGACCTCCTCCCAAGACATTCCGATCAGACTCGGTATCTCGGTTCTTCAAGACACTTCGACAGGTTAAAACAAATCCAGCAACACCACCCGAATGTGCCGACAAATCCCGATAGGAGCTGCACATATCTCGTTCTCAGGGCACACTCGGATGAGCGCTCCATACAACTAAAACCAAACCTCGAGTTTCCCCGAGGGGGCGCTGCACAGGACTCTAGTTTGGACCAACACTCAGAGGAGCACTGGCCCGGGGGGGGGGGGTTTAAAATAAGATGACCCTCGGGCTCCGGAAACCCAGGGAAAAAGAGGCTAGGTGGCAAATGGTAAAACCAAGGTTGGGCATTGCTGGAAAAGCTTTAATCAAGGCAAACTATCAAGGGGTTCCCATTATAACCCAACCGCGTAAGGAACGCAAAATCCGGGAACATAACACCGATATGACGGAAACTAGGGCGGCAAGAGTGGAACAAAACACTAGGCGAGAGGCCAAGCCTTCCACCCTTTACCAAGTATATAGATGCATTAAGATAACAAGATAATATAATGATATCCCAGCAAGTAAATAAATGTTCCAACAAGGAACGGCCTCCAATCTTCACCTGCAACTAGCAACGCTATAAGAGGGGCTGAGCAAAGTGGTAACATAGCCAATCAACTGTTTGCTAGGACATGGTAGGTTATAGGTTTGACATGGCAATTTGGGAGGCTTGAAAGCAAGTGGTAGGCATCGTAGCATTGGCATAGCAAAAGAGCAAGCAATCTAGCATAGCAAAGATAGTAGTGATTTCAAGGATATGATCATCTTGCCTGCATAGTTGTCAGAGTTGACTGGATCCTCAAAAGCAAACTCAATGGGCTCCTCATTAGAGAACTCGTCTCCCGGATCTACCCAAACAAGACAAACAAGCAACAAGGACACAATCAACCACGTGCAAGGATCAAACAGTATGATGCAATGATGATATGCTATGTGGGATGCGATGCGGGATGCATATGCAAGATTTGACAAGGGATGCATGAACCTGGCCTCAACATGGAAATCCAAGTGTGCCACTAGAAACATGAGATGAAATCGCTTGAAAACGGTATAAAGAACGCCGGAATCGGAGTTACGGTTTGGAAATGGCAAGCGAATCAAATATGACACCGGTCTGCGATTAACAGCAAGTAGCCACCTAAATGCAACGAGATGAACATGCTACAGCACCCAAACATGTCAACAAAATACATGGCAGGGATGCATTCATGATGCTTAACAAAATTCTAGCACTGAGCTACGGCCAATTCATCCAGTAACAGGTTCAAACAAGCATGGCAAAAATGCATATGACAAACAGATCTCAGACTTAGTGAAATTAACACTTGTCTGGAATTTCAGATCAGATAGCACTCTTCGGAGCAACAAAACTACATGCTACAGGACCTGAACATGGCAAAGTAAATCATGGCATGGAGCTACTCAAAGAGCTCAACAAAAGTCCCTTAATGACCTTGAGCCAAAAGGGATCAGAAAATACAATTGCAAGCATGTGAACATGGCAAAAACATAATCAGATCACAGACTTAGTGAAAACTGGAGCATGCTGAAACAGATCTCAAGTAGGCATGTTTACGAGCTCGATGCACTCACTACGGAGCAATTCATGACAAGATAAGCATACACCCATAAAGAATACACAAAATACAAACTAGACATGGCAAGAACAATAGCATAGCATGCACGGGTCAACTACAACATCATCGGCAAAATTGCAAACAAGTTGACAATCTGCACAGATTCACAAAGTAGCAAAAGTAGAGCTCGATTGACTCAAGCTAGGATGCTCCATAATTGCAAACAAAGGCATGGATGGATAGAGCACTACAAGATTAACAAAACATCCTTACTGATCATCCTCAAAAGAGGCACGGATCACTAGGAAACAACAAGAACATATGGCCATATGAGATAAACAGCTCAAGGACTTAGTGGAAATGCTAAGTCCCTGAAATCAGAATTACCAAGAGCACCACTTTGCAAGCTTGTGCTAGTCACCACACAGATCACAAAAATACATGGGTTGCACCTCTGGAAAGATGACAAAACCCTTAACAAAACATATGTAGAACTCATGGGCATATCATGCACACAATAATCATGGCAAAAATGACAAATGTCTAAATGGAGTAGCAGATTTGACAATAAAATCAAGTAGCCCTCTTCTAACAGCATTTCGGGCATCAAGACGAACTCAAATGAAAATGATGCAATGGAATGAAATGATGTACTCTCTGAGATGAACATTTTGATATGCTATATGCCCAAAACGGAGCTACGGATGCAAAGATATGATGCTATGAACATGAGCACTTAGACTAGGGTTAGGAACAAAAGTCAACCGAGAGTCTCCTCAGATCTAGATCCAGCGCGCGGATCGAGGCACGCCAGAGTTATTGTAGACGCCGGAGAACTCGCCGGA
Source organism: Triticum urartu (assembly GCF_056163025.1). NCBI lineage: Eukaryota > Viridiplantae > Streptophyta > Magnoliopsida > Poales > Poaceae > Triticum > Triticum urartu. The sequence continues at coordinate 308,095,266 of NC_141874.1, forward strand.
GAAGAGGAGGTCGGCCGGAGTCGAGGTAGGGCAGGGCGGCGGAGGCGGCCGCCGTGGCCGGGCGGCGGGGCTCGGCCGGCGCGGTGGCGGAGCGGCTGACCGCGGCGGCGAGGTGGCGGCGCCCGCCGGTGAGGGAGGCAAGCGGCAGCGCGGCAAACGAAGGCGGCGGCGGCGAGGAGGCACGGGGAAGCAGCAAGCCGGCGGCGAGGCGCGCGGCGCCCGGATCTGGGCCGCGGGGGCCGGATCTGGGCCCTCCGGGCCGCGGCGGCGCGCGGGTCGCGGTGGTGACGTGGCAGGCGCGGAGTGGGTGGCGACGATGTGTCCGGCCAGGGCGGACGTGTCCGACCGGCACGGAGATGATTTTTAGGGTTTCAAACAAGGGGGATCCGAATTTTTGGAGAGGAGGCTATATTTACAGGTAGAGGGAGCTAGGAGAGTCCAAATGAGGTGCGGTTTTCGGCCACGCGGTCGTGATCGAACACTCTAGATGATGGAGAGGTTTTTGGTGGGTTTTGGGCCAAATTGGAGGGGTGTTGGGCTGCAACACACACGAGGCCTTTTCGGTCCCTCGGTTAACCGTTGGAGTATCAAACGAAGTCCAAATGATATGAAACTTGACAGGCGGTCTACCGGTAGTAAACCAAGGCCGCTTGGCAAGTCTCGGTCCAATCCGGAAATGTTTAATCCCCAAACACGAAAGAAATATAGAAATGACCACCGGAGGAGAACGAAGAGCCGGAATGCAAAAGGACAACGGGGAAAATGCTCGAATGCATGAGACGAACACGTATGCAAATGCAATGCACATGATGACATGATATGAGATGCATGACAACGACAAACAACACACGGAGACAAAAACCCGAACCCGAGAAAATAAAATAACTTAAAGCCGGAAACGGCAAGAGTTGGAGTACAAATTGGGAAAGTTACATCCGGGGTGTTACAATGCCCCACCCCCTGGGCGCGCCCTCCGTCCTTGTGGCTGCCTCATGGCTTCCCTGACTTGCACTCCAAGTCCTCTGGATGTCTTCTGGTCCAAGAAAAATCATCGCGAAAGTTTCATTCCGTTTGGACTCCATTTGGTATTCCTTTTCTGTGAAACTCTAAAACAAGGAAGAGACAAAAACATGCACTGGGCTGTAGGTTAATAGGTTAGTCCCAAAAATAATATAAAAATAGCATATTACTGCATATAAAACATCCAAAATAGATAACATAATAGCATGGAACAATAAGAATTATAGATACGTTGGAGACGTATCAGCACATAGTCCATTTCCTCCAAACTGGAGAACTTCCCGAAGAGCAAGAATAAGCTAAAAGAGTAACCCGGAGGGACAGTATGTATCATTTCGTTGACGACAGCTGAATAGAAGGAAGCCCAATAGTGTGAAATTCAAGTGCATTTGCCGGGAAGAAGGAATGGAACTGTTGGCAGAGATACACAAGGGTATGTGCGGCTCACACATCGGATCGAGGGCTCTGGTTAGAAAAGCCTTCCGGCAAGGATTCTACTGGCCCACAGCCCTCCAAGATGCAGTTGAGTTGAACACCAAATGTGAAGCCTGCCAGTTCCAATCCAAGAATATCCATATGCTTGCCCAAGCTCTTCAGACAATCCCTTTATCATGGTCGTTTTTGGTCTAGGGGCTCGGCATCTTAGGCCCCTTCCCCCGTGCTACCGGGGGCTTTGTATTCTTGTTCGTTGCAATCGACAAGTTTACAAAGTGACCGCAAGTAGATCCGGTGAGAAAGGTGACTACTCAACCAGCTATTAAGTTTTTGAAAGGACTGGTGTGCCGCTTCAGGGTCACTACCCAGATGCAATATGTTCATCCCCTCGAAAGCAAGATCTCATTTGCCTCTGTTGCTCATCCAAGGAGTAATGGGCAAGCTGAGAGGGCGAACGCTGAAGTGTTGCAAGGACTCAAGACAAGAACCTTTGATAAGCTGCAGAAGTGTGGCAGGCGATGAATCGACGAGCTGCCGGTGGTTCTTTGGTCCCTCAGAAAGACACCAAATTGAGCTACTGGGTAGACTCCCTTCTCCCTAGTCTATGGGGCAGAAGTAGTTATCCCCACAGAACTCATTTAAGGGTCACCTCGAGTGCTTGCCTACGATGAAGTAGCGCGGGAACAACACCGGCGTGACGAAACTGTGCTACTTGAGGAGAACTGTCTCTGAGCTGCTAAGCATGCCGCACGCTACCAGCAAGCCCTGCATCACTATCACAGCTGCAAGGTTCATGCCTAGAGTTTTGAGGAAAGCGACCTTGTCCTTAGGCGCGCTCAGTCCACCAAGGGTACAAACAAGTTGACGCCATAGTGGTAAGGCCCTTACCGGGTAGTACGAGTCACCAGACCTGGCGCAGTCCGTCTGGAGACCGGAGATGGCATTCAGTTGCAAAACTCATGGAATATCGAGCATCTCTGTAAGTTCTACCCGTAAGGCGCGGCTGTCGGGCCTTGCCCGGTAGCCACCCTTTTGTACAAGCCTTGCTGATGTTGCATGTAACCCCTTGTACAAAGCCAGGCGCAGACCCTGAGCAACAGAGAAATAAATGAAGCGATGGGGTACCCCTGACAAATTGCATGCAAGCATAAGAAAATCATGAGCATGGTATGTTCATGTAGATAAGATCGCATATGGCATCATTTTCATCTGCATTCAATTCCAGGCTCTTACTATGGACTTAGTCCTGAAGAAGAGAAGAGAAGAAGGGCCTACATTGCTATCCCCGACAAGCAAACAGATAAGTTTTCTCTCTTATACATACATGTTCTGTAAGTAGAGACTTGTGCAGATGAAAACCTAGCCACCTTCGAAACTTATGTGCTCCCATCCTTTAACTCGAACATTGCTTCAGTCAGGGTGGTTGTAGTGTTTTGGCAAGAAGGTTTGGTGGGGGCTAGTCCGTCTTAATGGTTTATGCTCGGCAGGCCTAGCTCCACGGCAATGACTTGAGGGTACTGGCAGGATAGCCTGCCGGGGGAAACTTGTTTACATAAATGCATAGAGGCATTTCACCTCTACATGGACACATTACATGCACAAGTCCCTGACAAAGTTTATCTTTTTCATTAATATGCTGATTAACAAGTACAGATCTTACATAACACAAACATGGATAAAAGAGATTACATAATTTAAACTAAAGTTTGGCAAGTGCCTCCACATTTTAGATTGAAAAAGGATAAATGCCCGTGATGCCTTTTGCTTTGTCCGTCCCCTCCTTGAAACTACAGGAGGAGACGAAGAAGACGGAGGGAAGGACTGGCTGGGATTCGATGCCTCTCCAGGATCAGGATGGCGCCGTTCCCAGGCTGGGAGGAAGAAACCGAAGGGCATGCACGAATGGTGACACTGCCGGAGGCCCAGCCGGTGATGATGGTGCTGCCGGCAAGCACGCCTCATCGGAGCGGTCATCCTCACTCTTGATGCTTCATGGGTTACCGCCACATTCCTCACCGCTGTCGCTAAGGCCCCCCTAAGGGAGTCCTGGATTAGGGGGTCCTCGGGTGTCCGGGCTACTGGATATGAGCTGAACTGATGGGCCATGAAGATACAAGGCATAAGGCCTTCCCACGTGTCCGGGTAGGACTCTCCTATGCGTGGATAGCAAGATCGGTGTCCGGATATGTAATTTCCTTCCTCTGTAAACCGACTCTGTACAACCCTAGGCCCCTCCGGTGTGTATATAAACCAGAGGGTTTAGTCTGTAGAGGCTATCAGAATTCATGGAGGCTAGACAACTAGGGTTTAGCCATTACAATCTCGAGGTTGATAAACTCTTGTAACCCCTATACTTATCAAATACAATCAAGCAGGACGCAGGGTTTTACCTCCATTGAGAGGGCCCGAACCTAGGTAAACATCGTGTTCCCCCTGTGTCGTCGGTAGAAGGTTCGATGGCTCCTTCAATCATCGACCCCGATGCTGCTTTTGGGGAAACTTTCCTCCCTGGTCAACCTTTTGTGTTTTGCGGCTTCGCTCTGCGTGCCAATGTAGCTGGTCACCTTGAATAGTTCAATAGCTATGCTCCTGGTCATCGGATCAGGTTCGGAAGCCTGAATTACATCACTGATATCTAAGGACGGGAGCATGAGCCCCGCCGGACCCTCTCCAACTATGGAGCTCCCTGCCGGAGACGCAGAGGTGACTATATTACTAGCAGGCCTGGAATCAAACAGGACTCCCCCTATCCTCGGGAAGCCGGACTCACCCCTGGATGCTAACTCCGAACCCTCGAGGTCTGCGTCTATTGAGAACAATCAGGTGGCATTTACCATGCCCAGCTCCACAGGTCCCCGATCAGATGTCCAACCTTCGCTCCTAAACGAGGCTCTGGACTTAATGCGGTCTCTCGCCATTACGGAATTATCACCTCCGAACTACGCCCAGCCCAAACTAGGGGCTGAGTGCGGGGAATTTTGCATCCCACCAACCACCCACTTGCTAGCCACTGTCGAGGACTTAACCGACATGCTATACTATGCCTCTGAAGACATCGACGGTATGGACTACGATGTCGGTGCCGACCCAGCCAAAACCCGCATATCACTGGGCGTTCAACGGCCTCCTCTACATACGACGTATATATGGTGGATACACCCAAAAAGGACGACGACGGCACACAAGACCCGATTGAGGACAAGCCCGTCGAAGCACCACCAAAGCGCCAGCGTCAGCGGCGGCGCTCACGATCGTGTCGGGAAAAAGACAGTAATACCGGCACCGGAGACAATAGCACCCCGGACAATACCAAAGACTCCAACTGCCCCCTCGAGCCTGCCCTCAAGCAGGATGAGTGGGAGGAAGGACAAGTCAACCCAGACGAACCTGTCGAGCATGAGGATTCGGAAGACAATAACTATCTACCAGTCTTTGAGGAGGATGTTAGCCTCGGCAACAATGATCTCATTGTGCCAACGGAGCCCCTCGAGCAAGAGAGCTTCAAGCAACAGCTAATCGCCACTTCGAGGAGCGTGAAAAAGAAACAGTAGCAACTTCAAGCCGAACAGGATACGCTCAATGATAGATGGACCAAGGTCTTGGCTGCCGAAGAATACGGTCTCGAGCACCCAACAAAGAGTTATCCGAAACGTAGGCTACTACCACAATTTGACGATGAGGCCCTTGAGCCAATACCGTCAAGATATAATCATGCTGACGACCAGACCGACCACCACGTGGACGAGACAAAACGGCTGCTTATGCCGGACAACAGCCCGCACCACCTCAGCGTCAAGGCAAAGAGGTAGTGGCTCTGGGCTACACCTATGACTTACTTCAGGACCTGGACAATAGAGCCGGTCAGACGAGATCAATCTATGGATCTAGGGGATATGCTCCAACGTGATATGATGGCCATCAAGCTTGGCGCGAAAACGAACACGGATGTCATCTGAACTCTATCATGACATCACCCGATACAGAGGCGCCACACACCCCTTGTGATTCACTGATGAGGTAATGCAGCACCAGTTTCCAAAAGGGTTTAAACCCGTAAACATTGAAGCATACGGTGGAATGATAGATCCCACTGTATGGATTGAAGATTTTCTTCTCCATATTCACATGGCTCGCGGTGACGATCTCCACGCCATTAAGTACCTCCCCCTAAAGCTAAAGGGACCAGCACAACACTGGTTGAATAGCCTCCCAGAGAACTCTATTGGCAGCTGGGAAGACTTGGAGGATGCTTTTCGAGACAACTTCCAAGGTACTTATGTCTGGCCACCGGACGCAGATGACCTTAGTCACATAGTCCAGTAACCCGGAGAGTCAGCTCGCAAACTCTATACTCGGTTCTTAATAAAAAAGAACCGAATCGTCGATTGTATGAATGCTGAAGCCTTAGTGGCCTTTAAGCACAGCGTCCGTGACGAATGGCTCGCATGACACCTCGTTCAGCAAAAACCGAAGACTATGGCAGCTCTTACTACACTCATGACCTGCTTCTACGCGGGCGAAGATAGCTGGTTGGCTCGTAGAAGCAATAACACTAGCGATCCTGGCACTTCAGAGGCCAGGGGTGGCAACGGAAGGCCACGACATAACAAAAACAAGCGTCAGAACAACAATGATGAAACTGAAGATACAGCGGTCAACACCGGATTCAGTGGCTCTAAACCCAGTCGGCGGAAGAATCCATTCCAAGGAAATAGGGACGGTCCATCCAATTTGGACAAGATACTCGATAGGCCTTGCCAGATTCATGGCACCCCAAACAAGCCTGCCAACCATTCCAACAGAAACTACTGGGTTTTTAAACTGGTCGGTAAGTTAAATACCGAACACAAGGGGAAAGGGCCTCAAAGCGAGGACGACGACAAGCCCCGCCCACCAAACATAAGGGGCCAGAAGAAATTCCCCCCTGAGGTAAAAACAGTGAACATGATATACGTCACACGTATCCCCAAGAGGAAGCGCAAGCGCGCACTAAGGGACGTCTACACCGTAGAGCCTGTCGCCCCAAAATCCAATCCATGGTCGGCCTGTCTAATCACCTTTGATCAGAGGGACCACCCAACAAGTATCCGTCACGGTGGTTTAGTGGCCCTAGTACTCGACCCAATCATTGATGGATACCATTTCACCCGAGTCCTTATGGATGGCGGTAGCAGTCTAACTTGATTTATCAAGACACTGTCCGTAAAATGGGTATTGACCCTTCAAGAATCAAGCCTAGTAACACCACCTTCAAAGGAGTGATACCTGGCGTAGGGGCCCACTACACGGGCTCACTAACACTGGAAGTCATCTTTGGTTCGCCGGATAACTTCCGAAGTGAGGACATGATCTTCAACATCGTCCCCTTTCGCAGTGGCTATCACGCGCTGCTCGGACGGACTGCCTTCGCCCGTTTCAACACAGTCCCGCACTATGCTTATTTAAAGCCCAAAATGCCCGGACCACGTGGTGTTATCACAGTCAATGGAAACACGGAGCGCTCCCTCCATACTGAGGAGCACACCGTGGCCCTTGCGGTCGAGGTACAGAGCGGTCTCATCAAGATGAATACTTCATCGGTCATCAAGACCCCTGTCACTGCTAAGCAAGTCCGGCCTACTCTGCAGAATGACAGCTTGGTGGATCCAGAGCTGGCCTAGCAGTTTCGGCTCCGCGGGTCACCCAATAAAACCGCAACATGTGTACTGCGTGTGCATCATTATGCACTTAAAATACCATGGGCAACGACGGAGGCACACTACAGACAAGGTCCATAAAATGGCTTGACCCCATTTGGACCTTAACCATTTCCCCCTCTTATACTTCACGTTCATTAAAACCTAGCCACTCTATGGTCGGGTAAGGGCTCTTTTCCAGGCTCCTTTTGTATAAACGGTCATCGACTACTCCTTTCAAAGGATTTTCTACCAAGGGGAAATGATGCAGACGTGCGGCAGGGCCTCAATGGGATCTTCAAGACTATCTTCTCTTTTTTAGGCCCTGTATACAGCTTCCCTTGTGTGCAAATTCTCGGCGCGTAAAATAGCCTTGATGTATATGGCATTATCTATAATAGCACGTTTTGACATATTAATCAGAGTATATAGGAAACAGTTTATCACCAACCCCTGTTCCGTATTGGCTTATTTCACCATCTGTATACCCTCCTAGCTTCAGATTGCAACATATACTTTGGTCCGGCCTAAATGTCGGGGGCTCTATTCGGCCACGTATTTTTTCAAAAGTCCGAAATCTTCTGGGGCATACTTCGGCATCTCGAATATTGCATTATATGCATCAGCTCTGAATCATGTCTTTGGTCCATAGTTGGGTTGCCCGGCTCCTGTGGTTACCACCTTACGTTCTGCTAGTTTGGCTAAGGTAATAATGGGAGAACTACTGTGATCGTGTTTCTAGTTCGTCCGGTCAAACACCTCAGTAGATAAAGCCGAAAACTGACTGTCATGATATGGCGAGAGCTGGTCGGCGATTCGGTGACTTACTACAAATCATTCATGATTTACTCCGTTTTATACGAAGGTCTGGTCTTCACCCAGTCATCCGACAAAGGCATCCTAGTCTGGACGGTCGCTTACAGCACCAGGGGCTAGTACTTAGCCCCACTATCAAACTGCTATGACTAAGTGAAAGTAATAAATCCACATAGTCTGATTGCCTGGTTCGTTGCGCACACACCTCCTTTATGAACCAAGACGTTGGGTCAAGTGTGATCACGCGCTATATGAACACCCCCATAGCATCTACGTGGGGGCTGAAGCCGACGACTGGCAAACTTTCAGAGTTAAAATGACCACATAGGAGGAAAATAACTCCAGATAAAAGGCATAAAATATATTACAAGCCTTGGTTCACAAAACAAAGTTTTAACAGCCCTGATAAATTCACTCAAACATAACATCCGTTGAGCATTGGCCCTCTACTATTCGGGCACCCGCTAGGACATCTTCAAAGTACCTCTCCAGCTTGCGGTGCTCCTTGCCTTTGGGCGGGCCGGCGGTTGCGACATCTGTGGCCTTCATCTTCGCTCAGTGCATCTTGGCACGGGCAAAGGCCATCCACGCACCCTCTATGCACGTCGAGTGCTTCACAGCATCAACTCGGGGCAGCGCATCTACGAGTCGCCTTACCAAGCCGAAGTAGCTGCAAGGAATGGGTTCGGCTGGCTAGAGCCGGTCTATGAGATCCTTCATGGCCAAGCCGGACATCCTATGGAGCTCTGACAGTTGCTTCATCTGGTTACTCAACAACGTCGGGTGCTCCAGCGCCAGGAACTGAGACTAGAACAACTTCTCTATCGAGTTACCCTCCTAGGCTCAGAGGAACTACGCAGCGTCAGTGGCATTCCTCAGCAGATCCCCAAAGGCATCTGGAGAACTCCATAGACGAGTGAGCAAGGCATATCCTTTACCCGCAAATATACTCTGCAAAAGAAAGGTCTTACCAGCCACTATTTGTTCGGCCCGCCGGATCTCTTCACGAGCACTCTGGGACTCGTTCCGTGCCTCTTTTGACTCCTGGAGGGCCTTAGCGAGTTCGGCCGCTTGGTCTGTCGTCTTCTCCTCCAAGTCCTCGAACTTGGCGATGGCATCCTTTAGTTATTGCTCCACTTCGGCCACCCTCTCCTCGTATTGGCGGCGAGCAACCTTTTTGGCCTTCAATTCTACAGCCGCTTTGTTAGTGGCTGCTCTATTCACCTCCTCCTTAGCTTGGGCAAGGGCGCTCTTGAGGGTCTCGATCTCGGCCGCGCCAACTGCACTCATAATCACAGCTGTAAATGAGTTCAACTTCGAAGTTGCATATTACTTCAGATATATGATCAAACTCTTTAAAAGTACACGCATACCTTGCGTCTCATCAAACCGCTTGTTAATGCGGTCGATTTCATCATCGGCCAACTTCAGTTTCCGATTAATCTTGGAAACTTCAGTGGCCTGGGCGGTCGCCGCCAACAGGGAAGCCTGTTATAAAATAGAAAAGTATGTAACCTCTTCCGAGTACTATGTGATCCTCTGTCTGCCTTTTTCAGCACCGGACAGAGTCTCAGGGTGCGGTGCTCCTCCACGAGCATTACATCGCATACCTCGAAGCGTCTATATACAGGTATATTTCCTTCATATGAAAAAGCATCTAGAGCATTATGTCGCATACCTCGAAGCCTATTAGCAGGCTGGTGAAGGCTTCGTTCAGCCCGCTCTTGACAGACTGAACCTTCTCTACCACCGCACCCATCAGGGTGCGGTGCTCCTCCACGATGGAAGCACGTTGTAGTGCTTCCATGAGAGTATTCGGCGCCTCCGGATTAGTGCAGGCCATCGTCAGAGCTGATGCTCGCCCCTCCTCCAAAGGGGGTTGCTCGCCCGATTCTGGAGCCACGTTGGTCTCTGGAATAATGTCCGGCTAGGGGCCGGCCTGATCAGGGCCCCCGCCGTCGGTCGCCATGCGGGTCGCAACCCCATATCTTCGGCGTCCGAGTATTACCCTCGGGCGCCATCTCGCCAGCCTCACCCACCTCTCTACGGCCTAGAGAGGTCCTTCGCGACAACAATTCGGTGTCATCTGTGATGATTGGCGAAGGGGCTCGCGGGGGCATCTTGCTCTCTACCATCTCTGGTGGCAAAGAACTCCCCTTAGATAGCGAAGGGTTGGGGTGGTCGCGAGCTGGGCTGAAAGACACACAATATAATATGTTATACTCCCTCCGTTCCGTTATATAAGGTGTATTATTTTCGGCACGGTGACCAAGGCACTGAATTATAGACATGTTAGGACTAAATTACCCTTCGCAAATTTGTTGATTCGTGGTAAGTAAAGAAATTAGTCCATCAAAGTAAGAGATGCATGCAATCGACAGAGATATACTTTCCTTCTTTCTCTATAAGGAGAGATACAGACAATCAGGAGAAATATACTTTCCATTTTTCTGGAGGGCTAACAAGGGAATTAGGAGGAATTAGAAGAAATGCACCTTACAATCTGGAATTTTATCAAAAAATAAATACACCTTATATAAAGGAATGGAGGGAGTATTACGAAAACATAATGGACCGAAGACGTACAATAAATCCTTCAATACTTATGATTCGGCCAGGGGCTTCACCCTCGTAAGGCTCTTAGGGATGGGTTCGTCCTCTGAATCCGAACCATCCAAGAGGTCCATCTTCCCCCTCTTGGGCGCCTCCTCCTCCGGGTTTGGGGAGGCTGCCCTCTTCTTCTTCCTCCCCTTAAGAGGGGAGTCGCTTTCCTCTTCCTCCTCCTCTTTGTCTTCATCTCCCTCATGAGAGAAGGGGAATTCGGTCTCTCCGGACACTACATCCTAAGTACTCTTATGGCGGAGGCCGCCTTTGGCCTCCATGTGCTTCTTCTTCTTGGCCTTCTTATACGGCACCTGATTGGGCGCCGGGACCAGCATCTTCATTAGCTGAGGTATGGTCAGATCTTTAGGCAGCGGTGCCGGACACTTAATCCGCTCCGCCTTTGCTATCCAGCCCTGTACAAAGGCTAGTAAATCCATTATGCCTAAGAAACTTATTGATTGAATATGTATTTGGGAAAATCATACTTACCAGTGTGGCCGGATTTTCACTGTCAAGACAAATGTCTTCGGTCTTCTTCGGCCACGCTTTTTGGGCCTTGAACAACAGCTTCCAGATGTCTTCGTGTGTTGTGCCGAAGAAGCGATTCAGGGTCCATGGATCTTCCGGATTGAACTCTCACATGTGAGAGGGCTAGAGTTGGCAGGGAAGAATCCGGCAGAAGAGCATCACATGGATCACGTTAGTGAGACTGGTGTTCTTCCCAATCATGTTTGTGATGCGCTTCTGCAACTTCAACACTTCCTCCGTGGATCCCCAGTACAGACCATTAGCGGTCCATGAGGTGAGCCACATAGGGGGTCCGGATTTGAACTTAGGAGTGGCTGCCCACTTGGTGTCGCGGGGTTCGGTGATGTAGAACCACTCCTGCTGCCACACCTTGACGGTCTCCACGAAGGCCCCCTTTGGCCAGACAGTGTGGGGGAGCTTTCTCACCATGGCACCGCCGCAGTCCGCATGCTACCCATCGACCACCTTCAGCTTTAGACTGAAGACCTTGAGCCATAGGCCGAAGTGTGGGGGGATGCGGAGCAGCGCCTCACACATGACGATGAACACCGAGATGTGATGAAAGGAATTTGGGGCTAGGTCATGGAAATCTAGCCCATAGTAGAACATGAGGCCTCGGACAAAGGGATGAAGGAGAAACCCTAGACCTTACAGAAAGTGGGGAATGAATACAACCCTTTCGCCGGGCTCCGGAGTAGGGATGACTTGGTCCTTGGTAGGGAGCATGTGCACGATATTCGCAGACAGGTATCCCGCCTCCCGGAGCTCCTTGACATCCTTTTCGGTGATGGAGGAGGCCTCCCACTTGCCCTTTGAACCAGATCCTGACATGGCTGGGAGGCTGGTGGTGGTGGGAAAGATTGAAGCCTGGGCGCTGGAGCTTGAGGATGGGAAAGCAGGAGAGGAAAGAAGGCGTGGGGAAAAAGAGCGATCTTTATCCTCTTATATAGGCAGTGAATATCAAATGCCCCCCTCAAGCCTTGAAACTCACCTGTTCACGAGGGGTCGTGCGAATGGAACGGTTGGATTACCCAAACCGTATGGATGAGGATCCCGTAATGGGAAGGCACGATCTCTGTTTTGACAACACGTGCCAATAGAGGCTGTGCCTCGAAACGCGAAGCGGGAGATGTAAAAACGGTTTGAAATATTAAGAAGCCGGACTTCACGTTTCACCGAAAAAGTTGTCAGTGGAAAGACACTATTTTGTTTGGCATCTTACCTTCGTGGCTAAGGGTTGTAACAATTGTACAAAGCTAGATATAGTTCTTTTGTTCAGAAGATTGCTTTCTACTAGGGAGAAGGAACCCGCCTTGCAATGCCGAAGACAACCCGCGTGCCGAACATATCGTCATTGAAGAGTGGTTCAGGGGCTACTGAGGGAGTCCTGGATTAGGGGGTCCTCGGGTGTCTGGGCTACTGGATATGGGCCAGACTGATGGGCCGTGAAGATACAAGGCATAAGGTCTTCCCCCATGTCCGGGTAGGACTCTCCTATGTGTGGATGGCAAGATCGATGTCCGAATATGTAATTTCCTTCCTCTGTAAACCGACTATGTACAACCCTAGGCTCCTCCGGTGTGTATATAAACTAGACGGTTTAGTTCATAGAGGCTATTAGAATTCATGGAGGCTAGACAGCTATGGTTTAGCCATTACGATCTCGAGGTAGATCAACTCTTGTAACCCCTATACTTATCAAATACAATCAAGAAGGAGGTAGGGTTTTACCTCCATTAAGAGGGCCTGAACCTAGGTAAACAACGTGTTCCCCCTGTCCCTTGTTACCTTGGATCCTCAAACGCACAGTTCGGTACCCCCTACCTCAGATTGGCCGATTTTGACACCGACACCCCCACCATGGTGGCCAGGGCGTGCACCCAGTGCTCCGGATGGCTCCACAGAGAGCATGGTCGTGTCCAACAACCCGAAGTTATAAGGATACCGTCCTCTAAAGAAGCATGCATGGGCACAAGGAGCCTGCCCGTGAGCCAGATGGGCAACACCCCGAAAGGAGGGATCTGCCATACCCAATGGCGAACCACTCTCGTGGTCTCCCTCCGACATCGCAGGAAAAGGGGGGATAGGCCACGATCGACTACCACACCTTGCGCCCATTATGGGCCCCAACATGGTGTCTGCGCTTCCGTCACCCCTTGATGTCTACTACACAACTTCTTATTGTAGACATTGTTTGGCCTCCAAGTGCAGAGGTTTGTAGGACAGTAGCAAATTCCCCTCAAGTGGATGACCTAAGGTTTATCAATCCGTGGGAGGCGTAGGATGAAGATGGTCTCTCTCAAACAACCTTGCAACCAAATAGCAAAGAGTCTCTTGTGTCCCCAACACACCCAATACAATGGCAAATTGTATAGGTGCACTAGCTCGGTGAAGAGATGGTGATACAAGGGTGATATGGATGGTAGATATAGGTTTTTGTAATCTGAAAATATAAAAACAGCAAGGTAACTAATGATAAAAGTGAGCGAAAACGGTATTGCAATGCGTTGAAACAAGGCCTAGGGTTCATACTTTCTCTCAACGGTATTTCAAGCTCTCTCAACAAGGATAACATAATTAGATCATATAACAATCCCTCAACATGCAACCAAGAGTCACTCCAAAGTAACTAATAGCGGAGACCAAATGAAGAGATTATTGTAGGGTATGAAACAACCTCAAAGTTATCCTTTCTAATCGATCTATTCAAGAGTCTGTAGTAAAATAACAGGAAGCTATTCTTTCCATTCAATCTATCCTAGAGTTTGTACTAGAATAACACCTTAGGACACAATTCAACCAAAACCCTAATGTCACCTAGATACTCCAATGTCACCTCAAGTATCTGTGGGTATGATTATACGATATGCATCACACAATCTCTGATTCATCTATTCAACCAACACAAAGAACTTCAAAGAGTGCCCCAAAGTTTCTACCGGAGAGTCAGGACGAAAACATGTGCCAACCCCTATGCATAAGTTCACGATGTCACGGAACTCGCAAGTTGAGCACCAAAACATACATCAAGTGGATCACGTGAATATCCCATTGTCACCACAGATAAGCACATGCAAGACATACATCATGTGTTATCAAATCCTTAACAACTCAATCCGATAATATAACTTCAAAGGGAAAACTCAATCCATTACAAGAGAGTAGAGGGGGATAAACATCATAAGATCCAACTATAATAGCAAAGCTCGCGGTACATAAAGATCGTGCCAAGTCAAGAACATGAGAGAGAGAGACCAAACACATAGCTACTGGTACATACCCTCAGCCCCGAGGGTGAAATACTCCCTCCTCGTCATGGAGAGCGCCGGGATGATGAAGATGGCAACCGGTATCCGGCAGGGTGCCGGAACAGGGTCCCGATTAGTTTTTGGCGGCTACACAGGTTTGCAGCGGCAGGACTCCCAATCTAGGTTATTTTCTGGAAGTTTGGGGATATATAAGAGGCGTTGGCATCGAAAACAAGTCAGGGGGTCCACGAGGCGGCCACAAGATAGGGGGTAGGGTGCGCCCCCACCCTCGTGGTGGCCTCGGGACTCTCCTGGTCCATCTCCGATGCTCTGTGGGCTTCTTCTGGTCCAAAAATGATCTCCGTAAATTTTCAGGTCAATTGGACTCCGTTTGATATTCCTTTTCTGTGATACTCAAAAACAAGGAAAAAACAAAAACTGGCACTGGGCTCTAGGTTAATAGGTTAGTCCCAAAAATCATATAAAATAGCATATAAAACATCTTAGATTGATAATATAATAACATGGAACAATCAAAAATTATAGATACATTGGAGACGTATCAAGCATCCCCAAGCTTAATTCCTGCTCGTCCTCGAGTAGGTAAATGATAAAAACAGAATTTTTGATGTGGAATGCTACCTAACATATTTTGGCTATGGGACTTGCAAACCTAAACACAAGTATTTATCAAATTCACAAATACTCAATTAGCATGACTCTAATATCACCATCTTCATATCTCAAAATAATCATCAAGTATCAAACTTCTCATAGTATTCAATGCACTCTATATGAAAGTTTTTATTATACCCATCTTGGATGCCTATCATGTTAGGACTAATTTCATAACCAAAGAAAATTACCATGCTGTTCTAAAAGACTCTCAAAATAATATAAGTGAATCATGAGAGATCAATAATTTCTATAAAATAAAACTACCATCGTGCTCTAAAAGATATAAGTGAAGCACTAGAGCAAACGACAAACTACTTCAAAAGATATAAGTGAAGATCAATGAGTAGTTGAATAATTATGTAAATATGTGAAGACTCTCTAACATTTAATAATTTCATATCTTGGGATATTATTCAAACAGCAATAAAAACAAAATAAAATAAAATGACGCTCCAAGCAAAACACATTTCATGTGGTGAATAAAAATATAGCTCCAAGTAAAGTTACCGATGAACGAAGACGAAAGTGGGGATGCCACCTGGGGCATCCCCAAGCTTAGGGTTTTGGTTGTCCTTGAATATTACCTTGGGGTGCCTTGGGCATCCCCAAGCTTAGGCTCTTTCCACTCCTTATTCCGTAGTCCATCAAAACTTTACCCAAAACTTGAAAACTTCACAACACAAAACTTAACAGAAAACTCATAAGCTCCGTTAGTATAAGAAAATAAATAACCACTTAGGTACTATTGTGAACTCATTGTAAATTCATATTGGTGTAATATTGACTGTATTACTACTTCTCTATGGTTCAAACCCTCCGATACTACTCATAGATTCATCAAAATAAGCAAACAACACAATGAAAACAGAATTTGTCAAAAATAGAACAGTCTGTAGTAATCTGGAGATTTCGAATACTTCTGTAACTCCAAAAGTTCTGAAAAATTAGGAAGACCAAGATAAAAATTATATTGATCTACTTCAGTTGGAATTGGTATTTTATCGCTCTCTGGTAAAAAATGATAATAATTTTCGTGAGCGCATACTTTCTGTTTTTCAGCAAGATCAAATCAACTATCACCATAGATCATCCCAAAGGTCTTACTTGGCACTTTATTGAAACAAAATCTATAAAACATGATTACTACAGTAGCTTAATCATGTTAACACACAAAACAGTAGGGGTAAATATTGGGTTGTCTCCCAACAAGCGCTTTTCTCTAATGCCTTTATAGCTAGGCATGATGATGATAATGATGCTCACATAAAAGATAGGAATTGAAACATGAAGAGAGCATCATGAAGAATATAACTATCACATTTAAGCCTAACCCACTTCCTATGCATACGGTTTTTGTGAGCAAACAACTTGTGGGAACAAGAATAAACTTTCATAGGAAAGTAAAACAAGGATAACTTCAAGATTTTCAACACATAGAGAGGAAACTTGATATTATTGCAATATGTAAAAGCATATGTTCCTCTCTCATAATAATTTCAGTAGCATCATCAATGAATTCAACAATATAACCATCACATAAATCATTCTTTTCATGATCTACAAGCATAGAATTTTTATTACTCTCCACATAAGAAAATTTCTTCTCATGAATAGTAGTGGGAGCAAACTCAACAAAATAACTATCATGTGAGGCATAATCCAATTCAAAGTTAAAATCATGATGACAAGTAGGAATATGCTTTCATCATAATAAATTTTCTCATCAAAACTTGGGGGATAAAAAAATATCATCTTCATCAAACATAGCATCCCCAAGCTTATTGCTTTGCATATCATTAGCATCATGGGTATTCAAAGAATTCATACTAACAACATTGCAATCATAATCATCATCCAAAAATTTAGTGCAAAACATTTTAATACATTCTTCTTCTAACACTTTGGAACAATTATCAGAATCCTTATTTTCACGAAAGACATTAAAAAGATGAAGCATATGAGGCAACCTTAATTCCATTTTTTAGTTTTCTTTTATAGACTAAACTAGTGATAAAACAAGAAAAAAAAGGATTTAATTGCAAGATCTAAAGATATACCTTCAAGCGCTAAACTCCCCGGCAATGGCGCCAGAAAAGAGCTTGATGTCTACTACACAACCTTGTCCTTGTAGACGTTGTTCGGCCTCCAAGTGCAGAGGTTTGTAGGACAGTAGCAAATTTTTCTCAAGTGGATGACCTAAGGTTTATCAATCCGTGGGTAGTGTAGAATGAAGATGGTCTCTCTCAAACAACCCTGCAACCAAATAGCAAAGAGTCTCTTGTGTCCCCAACACACCCAATACAATGGTAAATTGTATATGTGCACTACTTGGCGAAGAGATGGTGATACAAGTGCAATATGGATGGTAGATATAGGTTTTTGTAATCTGAAAATATAAAAACAGCAAGGTAACTAATGATAAAAGTGAGCGAAAAGGGTATTGCAATGCGTTGAAACAAGGCCTAGGGTTCATACTTTCACTAGTGCAAGTTCTCTCAACAAGGATAACATAATTAGATCATATAACAATCCCTCAACACGCAACAAAGAGTCACTCCTAAGTCACTAATAGCGGAGAATAAACGAAGAGATTATTGTAGGGTACAAAACCACCTCAAAGTTATCCTTTCTGATCGATCCTAGAGTTCATACTAGAATAACACCTTAAGAAACAAATTGACCAAAACCCTAATGTCACCTAGATACTCCAATGTCATCTCAAGTATCCATGGGTTTGATTGTATGATATGCATCACACAATCTCAGATTCATCTATTCAACCAACACAAAGAACTTCAAAGAGTGCCCCAAAGTTTCTACCGGAGAGTCAACATGAAAACGTGTGCCAACCCCTATGAATAAGTTCACGATATCATGGAACTCGCATGTTGATCACCAAAAGATACATCAAGTGGATCACATGAATATCCCATTGTCACCACAGATAAGCACATGCAAGACATACATCAAGTGTTCTTAAATCCTTAAAGACTTAATCTGATAAGATAACTTCAAAGGGAAAACTCAATCCATTACAAGAGAGTAGAGGGGGAGAAATATCATAAGATCCAACTATAATAGCAAAGCTCGCGATGCATCGAGATTGTGCCAAATCAAGAACACGAGAGAGAGAGATCAAACACATAGCTACTGGTACATACCCTCAACCTCGAGGGTGAACTACTCAATCCTCGTCATGGAGAGCGTCGGGATGATGTAGATGGCCACCGGTGATGGATTCCCCCTCCGGCAGGGTGCGGGAACAGGGTCTCGATTGGTTTTTGGTGGCTACAGAGGCTTGCGGTGGCGGAACTCCCGATCTAGGTTATTTTCTAGAAGTTTGGGGATATATAAGTGGCGATGGCGTCGAGAACAAGTCAGGGGGGTCCACGTGGCGGCCACGAGACAGGGGGCGCGCACAGCGGGGTAGAGCGCGCCCCAACCCTCGTGGTGGCCTCGGGACTCTTCTGGTCCATCTCCGATGCTCCATGGGCTTCTTCTGGTCCAAAAATGATCTCCGTAAATTTTCAGGTCAATTGGACTCTGTTTGATATTCCTTTTCTGCGATACTCAAAAACAAGGAAAAAATAGAAATAGGCACCGGGCTCTAGGTTAATAGGTTAGTCCCAAAAATCATATAAAATAGCATATAAATGTATGTAAAACATCCTAGATTGATAATATAATAGCATGGAACAATAAAAAATTATAGATACGTTGGTGACGTATCACCCCTCACTAAGAATGAAGCCACGGGCGGCCCGACGACGAGCGCACCGGAGTCACTACCCCCGGTGCTACAGCCACGCCGCCTGTGCACCCCCCTGAGGCCTGCACGGAGACGGGAGTGGGGTCCTACCCTAGCAAAGGTGTGACCGCGCCCTTCTTCTACTCCCCAAGCTTCGACACAAGCATTCGACATCATCAACCCCATGCTAGGGCCCGGGGCATGGCCCCGGGCTCTCCCTTTCAGCATACCCAGAAGAAAATAGTGAATGGAGGAGGAGGGGTGTGTGGATGAGTACTCCCACTTCTCCCCCATCCCTTCTTTTATAGATGGACTGGGGCTGGGAGCTGACCCATCGGCGGGTAACCGCCGCCCTCCTCCGCCAATCCAAGAAGAATGAGCCCCTTCCTTGACACTCTCCCGCACCACGCGCCTCCGTTACCTGCCCCACTCAATACATGTAGCATACATGGATAAGGATAAGAGTATGGTGGGAAGAGTGAATTGGCAGTTACTCGCCCATGCGTTAAAGTCATTCACGGGCCATTACATGAATGGTCCCACTGCAATTGGCGTTACGCGACGCGCGGGAGAACCGGAAACTGACTTGGGCTCAGGTTAATGAAGAAGCAAAGAAAATCCAAAAGGACAAGCAACTATTACCCTCTCACCTGTGCACAAGATAGGACCTACCCCGATGACGCTCGGCAGCGCGTTCGGGCTAGCCCCGGGGGCTCCTGTCGATGCAACAAACCCTGGGTCTGTTCCCCAGACTGTGCACAGGCCTAAGAGCAGAGATTACAACATCCAAGACCAGACCAGGCACAAGTGATCAGCTCTTTGAGGAATCAGAGTGCAGATCAAGAAGACCAAATCAAGCCAAAGAATCAAGAAATCTCCCTTGTCGGGTAGGCGGGCCTAGCGAGGTCAAGGTTACCCCAAAGACAAACCTCAAGACCGTCCCGGCAGGCCTACCGGGCCCTCCAAAGGCAAACTACGCCGCTAAGGCTTCACCGCTGCACCTCACAACGATGCAAGTCATCGATCGGTGCGGTGTCAAGCCCCCAAGTGACTAAGTGGTTGTTTCTTGCCACATGGCAGCCACTTCATATGGAAATCACCTCCAAATGACACCCATCCAGAGACACATCATGCAGGCAGGAGAGAACATGGCAAACAGCCCGACAAGGCTTGCCGAGCAGGCTATGATGTGACACTAAGTGGCGCATTTAATGCACTCTGCCCTGCCTACAGAGTTAGGTATGATAGCACTGTTTGCTATCTAATCAGTGCTCAATGACTGATTTGCCATTGTGGTGACCCCTTGATCTATATAAGGAGGCCTGTGGCAACCATAGAAAGGATCCAGACCCTTGTACACTCATACACGCATAGCTGCTCTCGCTCCGAGGCAACCCTGTCGGGCAAGAGTGTTGTGCTTCCACCACAATCCACCATCAATCCACCAAAGCAGGAGTAGGGTTTTACGCGTTGCGGCGGCCCGAACCTGGGTAAAATCACCCATGTGATATTTGCCATGCTGTGCGACGTTCTCTGCTCTCTGTGCAATGTGCTCATCCCCCAAGCCAAACCACAAGGGGCTCATGGACCCATAGGTGGATGTGGTTTCCCACAACAAGAAAAACCTTCCGGAACACTCCAAAATCCTGAAAAACAGGAGGTACATTGTACGCTAAGTAAATGGACTCCAAAAAATCCGCAAAAATATTTTTGTTAGTTTTGGAATATTACAAAAATTAGGAAAATAATAAACAACCGGGAAGGTAACCGAGGAGGGCACAAGACACCAGGGCGCGTCTGCCTTGCCTGGCATGCCCAGGTGGGTTGTGTCCACCTCCGGCACCTTCCCGACTCCGCTTTCCCCTTGTTTTGCTTGTTTCCCAAGATAAAAAAATTATATACCCCCCGAACGTATTGACCACCGTATCACGGAGAAATCTTCTGTTCTCCTTCCTTGCAGTTTTCTGTCAGAGCTTTTCAAGTCAGGCATCATGTCTTCTCCCTCCTCCAACAATGAAGAAGGTGAAGCTTGGTTGCTACAAGAGGGTCTATGGGAAGAAAGAGTTGAGGAGGTTGCTATGGAAGAAGATGAAGAGAATTCTCTCGGAGCTCAACCTTCGGCTTTCGAGAGGGGCACAATGGCTAGCATGTCCACTCGGCCTAATCCCCATCAAGCCATGAGATCAACAAACTATCAAGAAGGGCTCTCTATAAGGAGGCCTTTGCACAGGTTACATCGAAACAATTTTGACAATTTGATTCACAATTATGGGTTTGAGAATATGATGTCTACTATGCAACTTTATTCTCGTAGACATGTGTTGGGCCTCCAAGCGCAGAGCTTTGCAGGACAGTAGCAAATTTCGCTCAAGTGGATGACCTAAGGTTTATCAATCTGTGGGAGGCGTAGGATGAAGATGGTCTCTCTCAAACAACCCTACAACCAAATAAAAAGTCTCTTGTGTCTCCAACGCACCTAATACAATGGAAAATTGTATAGGTGCACTAGTTCAGTGAAGAGATGGTGATAAAGTGTAATGTTGATGGTAGAAATATATGTTTATAATCTGAATAAATAAAAACAGCAAGATAGCAATTGATAAAATGGAGCAAAATGGTAATGAAATGCTTGAAAATGAGGCCTAGGGTCCGTACTTTCACTAGTGCAATCTCTCAACAATGCTAATATAATTGGATCATATAACCATCCCTCGACGTGCGATGAAGAATCACTCCAAAGTTCCAATCTAGCGGAGAACATAAGAAGGAATCATTTGTAGGGTACAAAACCACCCCGAAGCTATTCTTTCCGATCGATCTATCCAAGAGTTCATACTAAAATAACACCAACTAATTTCAGATTCATAATACTCAATCCAACACAAAGAACCTCAAAGAGTGGCCCAAGATTTCTATCGGAGAAACAGAAGACGAGAACATGCATCAACCCCTATGCATAGATTACCCCAATGTCACCTCGGGAATCCGCGAGTTGAGTGCCAAAACATATCTCAAGTGAATCAATATAATACCCCATTGTCACCACGAGTATTCATATGCAAGACATATATCAAGTCCTCTCAAATCCATAAAAGTATTCAATCCAATAAAATGAAATCTCAAAGGGAAAACTCAAATCATCACAACAAGATAGAGAGGGGAAAACACCATATGATCCGACTATATTAACAAAGCCCGTGATACATCATGATCGTGACATCTCAAGAACACGGGAGAGAGAGAGAGAGATTAAACACATAGCTACTGGTACAAACCCTCTGCTCCGAGGGTGGAATACTGCCTCCTCATCGTGGTGGCCACCGGGATGATGAAGATGGCCACTGGAGATGATTTCCCCCTTCGGCAAGGTGCCGGAACGGGATCTAGATTGGTTTTTCATGGCTACAGAGGCTTGCGGCGGCAGAACTTCTCATCTAGGGTTACCCCTAGGGTTTTTGGAATATTTGGGAATTTATAGGGTGAAGAGGGGGTGCGGGAATATGGACTTGTACATGGAATATCCCGAGCACAAGCAGAGCTGCGGTGAGCATGTACAACGAGCTAGCGTAAGTCCCTGCATTTCACTTAATTCATAATGACCTGCCTGTATGATTTGTGTGCAGTGGAAAATCCACGAATTCATGTTACCAGCGGCGAAAAATTAACTTAAAAAATACAAAGGCACTTGCACTCCAGAAATCAACATAACTTGAGAAATGTGAAGCTACATGCACTTTGAAAACCAGCTAATGATCCAAAGTAGTTCAGATTATAAAACACTAAATGATGTAAGCACCAAAAACACAAAATGCAACATGGTGTACAAGGACTACTAGCATGGTCTATACCTGCTTGAATTATTTGTTCTCTGGCAGAAAATATCGAAGTGTAATTGCACCTATAACCAGTGCGCAAACTGCATATCAATATTTGTATCCTACACAAGTATGCCAATATTTTCAAACAATAGATTAGAAAAGTATTTATGCCACGTTGCCATGATACGGGGACTTTCTGGTAGATGGCCTCGACGTTTCCACAAGCCATGAAAATGTACAATAATTTGCTTGTCATCAATGCCTGCAAATCTCTATGTTCTCTCAACATAGCAGATCATCATTAGACACTAAATCCTACAATGGGAGCTTGCAAAATGCTTGCATTAGATCCCTCATTAGACACTATATGTTCATCACTAGGAGCATGTAAAATGTTTGCATCAAATACTTCATTAGCAGTCTGTTCATTAGACACTTTAGGCTCAAGAACAACATGAGCTTGTATGTTTGCACCGGAAACTTGATTAGATACATCAGGTTGAGCTTGTGTGTTTGGACTCCGTTTGATACTGATTTCCTACGATGTAAAAAACAAGCAAAAAACAACAACTGGCACTGGGTCAATAGGTTAGTCCCAAAAAATGATATAAAGATGATATAAAATGATTGTAAAACATCCAAGAATGATAATATATTAGCATGAATACTTCATAAATTATAGATACGTTGGAGACGTATCAGCATCCCCAAGCTTAAGTCTTACTCGTCCTTGAGTAGGTAAATGATAAAAGAAATAATTTATGAAGTGTGAATGCTAGCGAAGTGCACAAGTTTGATCAATGACAATCTCAATCACCTTTCCTAGCATCATAACAGCAATTCTTTCTTATAAAACTTCTCATGTTAAATTAGCAACCAATTCACATGTTAAGGTTCAAACAATGAATTCTCTTGAAACTCAGCAACCTATGTTCTCAGTCACCAAGCAATTGTAATTCAACTTATTCAACAGAGTTTAAGTAAGAGCTCCACATACTCAACCATCATATAGTCCTCTATGATTGCTAACACTCACCTCATACACATGAGCAAAACGTTTCAACCGGACACATAGAAAGATAGGGGCTTATAATTTCACCTCCAAACGTATTCACCTCAAGGGTGATGTCAACAATAATAACTCATGCTACCCATATCCATCTGCATATATGTGCCTAGATCATTCCTCACCACATGATGCTTGCCAAAAGAGAAAAATAAAAAGTAACAAAGAGAAAAACTTTGACTCTTGCATGAAAGTAAAAATGAAAAGTAAAAGATAGGCCCTTCGCAGATGGAAGCAAAGGTTGCATGCGCTTTTTGTTTGTATGCTCAACCCCTTAGTGCAAAAGAACGTCACGTTATATTGCCCCTTATGATAGCAACCTTTATAATGCAGTCTGTTGCCTTTATTCTTTGCCATCACAAGTTCGTACAACGCTCAATTTTCTCTTACACTAAATGATCTAATACTTTTAGAAGCAATTTTCATTGCCTTATTGCACTAATGAAAACTTACTTGAAGGATCTTGCTCAATCCTTAGGTAGGTATGGTGGACTATTGAAAATAAGATTTGGGTTTAAGGGTTTTTGGATGCACAAGTAGTATCTCTAGTTGGTGCGAAATTTTTGGCTAGCAAAGGTGGGGGGAACACCACATGTGGAAGGATCTATGACAATATAACTTCTATGTGAATATGAACAAACATAAACCATTATGTTGTCTTCCTTGTCCAGGGTCAACAATTTTTGCATATAATATTTTGATGGGGGCTCACAATCACAAAAGATTTCCAAGATAGTGCATTTACGTGTGAAAGTTCTCTTCCTTATACTAATTATTCATGAATTGCTTGTATGACCAATATTGTGATTGTCAAGCTTCAAAAGATTTCACTTTCTAAACCCAATGTGAAGCTACCACTAGGCATGATATAATTTCAAGTTCATGATATTCAATTCATTCAACAATTTACTCATAGGATATAAGTGAAACACAAGATTAAATGGCAAGCTACTCCAAAAAGATATAAGTGAAGATCAAGCGAGTAGTTATGTAAATGGGTAGCTATTTGAGGACTCTCTTATCTAAAAACATTCAAATCTAAGTATTTTATTAAAACACCAAGTAAAAGAAAAACAAAATGACATTCCGGGACTAGCACACATCATGTGAAGAAGCAAAAACTTAGGCTCAACCGATAATTGTTGAAGAAGAAAGGTGCGATATCTACTGGGGCATCCCCAAGATTAGATGCTTGAGACTTCTTGAAATATTATCTTGGGGTGCCTTGGGCATCCCCAAGCTTGAGCTTTTGTGTCTCCTTAATTCCCCTCATATCACGATTTTCCTAAATCTCAAAAACATCATCCACACAAAACTCAACAAGAACTCATGAGATAAGTTAGTATAAAGCAATGCAAAAACGTTATCACTCTCTACTGTAGTGATAACCCACAAGTATAGGGGATCGCAACAGTTTTCGAGGGTAGAGTATTCAAACCAAATTTATTGATTCGACACAAGAGGAGCCAAAGAATATTCTCAAGTATTAGCAGCTGAGTTGTGAATTCAACCACACCTGGAAACTTAATATCTGCAGCAAAGTATTTAGTAGCAAAGTAATATGGTAGTAGTGGTAACGCTAGAAAAAGGTAATGGTAGCAAAAGTAATGTTTTTGGTATTTTGTAGTGATGATAGCAACAAGAACGGAAAAGTAAATAAGCGAAGAACAATATATGAAAAGTTCGTAGGCAATGGATCAGTGATGGAGAATTATGCCATATGCGGTTCATCATGTAACAGTCATAACATAGGGTGACACAGAACTAGCTCCAATTCATCAATGCAATGTAGGCATGTAGTCCGAATATAGTCATACGTGCTTATGAAAAAGAACTTGCATGACATCTTTTGTCCTACCCTCCCGTGGCAGCGGGGTCCTAGCGGAAACTAAGGGATACTAGTTGACCCGTTGCGCCAAATGGCGCAGCGACCCGCTAAAACCATGTTGTCGATGAAAATAGTTTTATTTTGCAGGAACATATTCGATATTGGTAGTAGAAAGCTCATGTGTTAAACCACGCTATATTGAAAATATGGTTATCGCGCTGCAAATCTGAGTTTGAAAAAAATTGTATAAAATGTACTGATGTACAAACCAGCTAAAGAAGCATTGTATTAGTTGAAAATACGGTTATCATGATGAGAAATCTAAGTTTGAAAAAAACATATATTTAAAAAAATCCATGGTTTAGTTGTGAGCAAACACATATGGTAACAAATTTAAACCCCCTTAATAAAAAAGAATGGGGGCCTTCTGTCTACAATAAAAATGGAGGCTTGCTGTCTAAATAACATGTATACTAACTTTACCCCTAGGGTCTCATTTCAAACCAAGAGTTATTTCTGTTAAATGTAATCAAGACACAAGCGAGAGAGAAACAAATAGAATGAACATGTGTAGACTTTATTGATCATCTTTCACAGATTATATACAAGGTTGAAGAGGCGCCTCCTGAGATGCGTAGGGATGGAAGGAACTGTGAACTGTCACGCTGGTTGCTGGAGTTGCAACCGCAGGTGAGGGGAAACGGGGATTTTCCTGATTAACCGCTGGGATTAATTATCCTTAATAATTTCACAATAAATTGTTAATAGATTGGCAATAATAGAATCCTTTTAATAATGAAAATTGAAAGAAAATAGCTTCGAACTATGTAATGGAGTTTTCAAAATGCGGGCATTCTCTATATAATTTTTCTATGTAAGCTAGAACTTGGGAATCCATGTCATGCTTTGTCCTTGATACGTTGTTGGTAACTCTCCCCTCCCACTTTGGATCCATAGCAATTTGTCCTTCACATCCCCTATATAGGTCACATGCACTGTAATTCCTTCATTTTTTGAAAGGAGCTGAACAAACAATGCCTTGCACAACATTTGTCATCTCTTTAGTGATGGAGCCACTCTCTATAGCCATCTCTTCTCTTTTGAAGGTTACTGGACAAACAATGCCCAGGGCCATGTTTATAACATGTTCTACTGTAATAGAAGTGCAGACATGAAATGAGGAATCAATTCAAGAACACAATGACATATTGCTGCAGTGGAAGGGCAAATTTGAAATGGAAGGGCAAACCAAGATTGACAAGTACCACACCAGGAACAAAAGTTTATAACAGATATAGAAGTGACAATAAACAAGTTTTTCAAGATTTACAATGAACGACATGATTTGGCTTCTTGCTCTAAGATAGAAACAATCTGTACCACCAAAATACACTCTCTTATGGGAAGTAGAACTCATAATGCTGACCTAAGATGTACAAAACCGAGATCAGCCATGTAATTTTACTGCCTACTAGATTATTATTTTTGTTTTCCCCGTCCAGCGAAGAGGAGTCCATGTTTGCAGTCACTACCAACAATAGAGCTGTCTCCTCATATCCCTAAAAAATGAAAAACAAACAAATCAAAATCTATGCATAAAAGCACACTCAAATAAGCAAATCTGAGGCAATATGCACCATGGCTTGATCAGAGTGGAAATGTTGAACTAAATTTAGCAATGGAAGATATTCAAAAATTGGTGAGTCTTGACAGCTAACCAAGTAATGAAGGAATATCCCCGCCAAAATCAAGAACAGTAAATTAGCATCTGGAAGTATATAAAAACAAATATTCTGCTTGGCGGAGTGTTATCTCAATATGATATCAATAACTGGGACTAAATAAGGTAACCATGTAGTGTGTCACGCCTAAGGGCATTTTCCTAAGTACGTCTCTAGTAATACAACTCACTATTGATTGATTTAACTAAGGTGTTCTTCAGTTGGGTATGTATAAAGGAAAATCACTATGCTTTTTTACCAGCGAATGGTGAGCAACTGAAAGACTTGTGTTTTTTAGTTGCAAGAACTAACCTATCAGGCTGCTGTGCAGACTTATTGTTAGTGGAAGACGCTACAGCTGAGCAAAATTTGCTTTGGATTTTCTTTTGCCTGCTGCTCCCTCCTGCAATAATTATTTAGAACAACAAATAAGATAACTATGAGATGATAGAAGGGCACACTAAAGAAGCATGTCTGTATGTACTCAAATAAGTAGACGCATCCTGCTCACATGCAAGCATGGAATATAAGCAGCATGAGGACGAACAATACACGGCGCCTTGCCAGATCCAGAAAAGCATTTTAGCTAGACAGAAAGTAAGCAAACATCAAGGAGCAGAACAAAGATGCAACAAAGCAGGAGATCGAGACGCAGCAACAGTGCAACACAAGAGATCGTAGAACCTGCTAAATACATGGATATGAAGTGGTCAGAGCACTAGCATGCTATGGAACAGAGCACAAACATGTACAAGAAGAGTTGTTCCATAGACAAATAAAAGAACAGTCCATTGACCTGAGTGTTTAATTTTCTTTATTCCAATTTACATAGTTGAATCTTCTGCATCGAATCATGTTGCCACAAAGCTGTAAAAACACGAGAACTCATGTCTGCTGGAAGTGTGATAAAGGGACACAGTTTAGAGTGTAGATTCACTCATTTTGCTTTGTGTGTAGTCCGTATTTAAATCTCTAAAGACTTCTATTTAGGAACGGAGGAAGTATCTGTGAATATGTACACGTAAGGTTGCCTCATCTCTGAAGACACAAATCCACCCTAACTGAAAGCATAAAATGTAGTTTTTTTGCATTGCTTTGGCAGAGCTACATGAGCAGCCAAATACTCTAGTTTTGAAAGCATACTTAATAAGAAGCATTTGGTTATACTAAACGTCATGCAAGGAACACACATTCACTGGCTCGGCTTGAAGCTGGACAAAAAGTAGTGCAATGGAGTGTTGTTGGATGGCGAAGCGACTCGCATAAGAGCACCATTCTTTTCTTGCGATGTCATCAAGGAGAAACTAAGATTATATAATAGACAACAGCGAGAAGGATGGTCTTAGAAATAGAAAGGCCAGAGATGATAACTGAAAATGAATTTAGAGCAATTTGCTATTGTATCTATAGATAGTTTATCCCGGTTTCTTTAGTGCCCCAGCTCCCTTTCCAGCAGTGGAGTTTCTTAACTGAAAGTTTTATAGTCAGAAACGAATATTTGTTATGCCGGTACAAACTGAAGGATGCATAGATAGATGGACAACATAAAAAGCAGCACCATTTATTCCTGGTCACTTGAGCCTGGCCATATTTACCATCCTTCTCTTCAACAGGAGGTGAAGAAGCTTCAGCTTTACCACCAGAGCTCACCTGGTACGTGAAAGAAAACCAGTGAAGAGGGAGACATGTGTGTATATATCGGTATATAGTATGAGGGGTTGAAAGAAGCTGCACCTCGTCTTCTGCATCAAGCTTCTGCATAGGTTCTTCTGGTGCAGCGGTTTTCTTCTCAGCAGCTTGAAATAAGGCACACCTGGCACTGCCGTCTGGGCATGGCGATTTTCTACAAAAGAACACACAAACATCAGTGCATTTAAGTAGTTAAGCATATGTTAGCAGACTGTTTCAGAAGCTAAACCTCGGGGTTGTAACTGCAAGGAGACCAGTACTAAGCTTGGAAGTAGGTGTGCATTTCTACGTATAGAAAGGCAGTTAGAAAGAATTAAAATAATATGCTGGCCTACAGACAGAATAACTAGCATAGTAGGAATCAAAGAAACCGCAATGATCATTAAAGAACGGACATATCTCCTATAGGCCATCATACATTCATAGTTATAGTCATGAACCACGAATCCATACAAATCTTGCAAAAAACGCAAGACCTGTCGAGCAGCCTACTAAAAAAACCCAAAACATCTGAAGAAAAAAATTTAAATGCCGAGTATTTTCCATCTAATAAACATTTTCTGAACAAAGAGCAATATCTTTCTCCCAACACAGATTAAGGCGCGCACAAAAAATACGGGAGAAAAGCGGAGTTTGCTTGGATTTTTTTATCCTCAATCTCTTTAAAAGATTTTTAGCGATGGAGTTTTCTCTTTTTATAGCCCTAAGAAAGCAAAAAATAAGCAAATTGATTTTCTGAATACAAACACACGGAGATAAGATAATCTAAATGATGAATCATGCCTTAATTTTCTGAATACAAACACATCAAGATAAGAGAATTGAAATGAGGCATCATGCCTTCAGGAGCCGAGCGATGGAAAACTAATCATGAAAATACTCCATACATGACCATGTATTCCCAAACTCATCTAATACTTCTGCCAATTGTTGCTCTTCAATATTCCAGATCTCATGCCTGGTCACTAAATAAATAAACATTCGTGAGACAACTTCTATCTGATGTGAGAATCAACTAATAACTTTCTTCTCCACTTGTTTCAGTCCCCAATTTTCCATCCACTTCTCTCAAACACACATGCTACCATAACTGCATCCAAAAGGATGCCTAGGCCTTAAGCAACAGAGTAAATATCGACAATACTTCATTACCATTATAGAGTTTCTCTCCTACAAATTCATATGAAACATAGTGTGCACAGAAGCAACACATACAGGTCAACTCCATATATTTGAATGAACACATGCAAAGTATTCTAGGGCCTTCTATATGAAATTTAGACCATTTTTGCTGCCAAGGTTAGAGCATTACTTGTCCTGTCTCTGGCACAAAACAATCTATGACTTCCAAAAAACCAGAAACAAACTGAATTCCTGCAGCTGAACACCGCAAAATTAAATGCATTAGTGCCTTGTCTCATTCACTGAGTACTATAGTTGAAAAAATTACATGTGAACCTCACAGAAATAACAATGCACTTCAAAGGACAGGAGAAACTTGAGGCCTAGGTTGGGTTCAGCTCACCTTCCAGCACAGGACGAACTCATCTGAACAATACACCCAACGATTGAATTACATTTTATTCTTCCCACACTTGGGGTGCCTGTAAAAATATGAAAGCACAAGCCAAATAAAATTCTATATGAAAACATTGAAAATGGCTATGCTACAGGCTAGCAAGTAATCGTACGCATAACAGAGGAAATTAAAGAAAAAAAGATTCAGAAAAAGGGAAGGGAATGTGCAAACCTCATGTAGGTTGAGGAACACCTCCGCAAGATTATGGACGTCATCTCTCTCTACTCAGCGCCACCCCTGCCGCAGTCATCTCTCTCTACTCAGCGCCGCCGCCATCTCTCTTTGCACAACGCCGCCATCCACATCTCTCTCTGCCCAACACCACGGGCTGATCCGTCGCCTTCCTCTCCTCTCCGAGGACTCGCCACGGCTTTCTGCCCCTACCCTCTGCCTTCCACTCCTCGCAGTGCCCCTAACCGCTGACCCTGCCCGCATCCGTTGCTCCACCAACCCATGTTGGTTTCGCCCGCATGCACCACACCCTCCATGGCCTTCCGTCGCCGCCCCGATCCGGCTGCTGCCATGGCCCCACCACGTCATGCTGATCCACCCCCACCGACGGCCTCTTGGCCCTCCCCTGCTCCTCTATCTAACATCCCAAATTTTCAATCTGGGATGTTATACATTAGATCATTATTGCATACCATATTTTATTTTTGCATTTTGGTTGATCCTAGAAATTCTACGCAACTCAATGACCCACGAAAAGAGTTGGGGATTTCGTTATTTTCATATTTGAGTTTCCTTAAATTTTGAGAATAAGATCATTTGATTTTATCTATTTTTATCATCAATTAGTTCTATTACAAAAATATGAGAGAGGGAATAAAATGACTTTTCCAAAATAAAGAAATATTGAGGATTTAATAAAACAATCAAATAGGATTTTATTTCGGAGTTTTTCGGTGTTTTATTTGAATTTAGGAAAAATGTGCGTTTTTCAAAATTGCATTTAGGTCCCAAATAAATATTCACCTTGTGCGACTTGATTTTAGAAGCCCGTGAAAATTTATTTCGGAATTTTTGGAGTCTGTTTAGTATTTCTTTTTATTTTTCTTCCGAGCGTAATTATAAGCCGGGGCAGCCCACCCGGGCAAACCCTAGCCTCGAGCCGTGTAACACCCCGGATGTAACTTTCCCTATTTGTATTCCAACTCTTGCCGTTTCCGGCGTTAAGTTATATTTATTATCTCGGGTTCGGGTTTTTGTCTCTGTGTGTTGTTTGTCATTGTCATGCATCTCATATCATGTCATCATGTGCATTGCATTCGCATACGTGTTCGTCTCTAGCATTCGAGCATTTTTCCCGTTGTCCGTTTTGCATTCCGGCGCTTCGTTCTCCTCCGGTGGCCATTTCTAGCTTTCTTTCATGTGTGGGATTAAACATTTCTGGATTGGACCGAGACTTGCCAAGCGGCCTTGGTTTACTACCGGTAGACCGCCTGTCAAGTTTCGTATCATTTGGACTTCGTTTGATACTCCAACGGTTAACCGAGGGACCGAAAATGCCTCGTGTGTGTTGCAGCCCAACACCCCTCCAATTTGGCCCAAAACCCACCAAACTCTGCTCCATCATCTAGAGCGTTCGATCACGATCGCGTGGCCAAAAACCTCACCTCATTTGGACTCTCCTATCTCCCTCTATGCCTATTTAAACACCCCCCAATTTTCGGATCTCCTCCTACCTCCGAAACCCTAATTTTCCACCGCGCGCCGCCGGACATTGTCCGCCCGGGGCGGACACACCGCCGCCAGCCAACCGCCTCCTGCCACGTGGCACCCGCCACCTCGCCGTCGCCGCGGCCCGGGGAGCCCGGAGCCGGCCCCTGCGGCTCGAGCCGCCGCGCCGCCACCTACCTCTCCTCCGAGCCGCAGCCGCCGGTGCGCCGCCGCCGCTGCCTCCGCGCGCCGCCGCCGCCACCTCGCCGCGCCGCCGCGCTCCGGCCGCCGCCCCGTCCATCTCCAACTCCGGCCACCTCGACCTCTCCGGCGGTCCCGAGCACTGTTCCGGCGAAGATCCGGCCGTCCTCGTAATCCATGCAAACCCTAGATCTCGGAGGCGTTTTTTTCTCCAAGTCCCAGTAATTCCGATCCAAGTACTCATGTTCGTAGTTCCGTAACTTTGCATCCGTAGCTCCGATTCATGCATATAGCATATCAAAATGTTCATCTCAGAGAGTACATCATTTCATTCCATTGCATCATTTTCATTTGAGTTCCTCTTGATGCCCGAAATGCTGTTAGAAGAGAGCTACTTGAGATAATTGCCAGATCTACTACTCCATTTAGGATTTTGTCATTTTTGCCATGATTAATGTGTGCATGATATGCCCTGATGCTCTACATGTGTTTTGTTAAGGGTTTTTTCATCTTTCCAGAGGTGTAACCCATGTATTTTTGTGATGTGTGTGGTGACTAGTGAAAGCTTGCAAAG
Source organism: Triticum urartu (assembly GCF_056163025.1). NCBI lineage: Eukaryota > Viridiplantae > Streptophyta > Magnoliopsida > Poales > Poaceae > Triticum > Triticum urartu. The sequence continues at coordinate 308,128,153 of NC_141874.1, forward strand.
TGCTGCACTTGCTAATTCTGTTTTCAGGGACTTAGTAATTTCACTAAGTCATGGACCTGTTTATCTCATGATGCCATATGTTCATGTTGTTTCCTAGTGATCCGTGTCTCTTTTGAGGATGATCAGTAAGGATTTTTTGTTAACCTTGTAGTGATCTTTCCATCCATGTCTTTGTTTGCAATTATGGAGCACCCTAGCTTGAGTCAATCAAGCTCTACTTTTGCTTCGTTGCGAATCTGGGCAGATCGTCAACTTGTTTGTGATTTTGCCGATGTTATTGTAGTTGATCCGTGCATGCTATGCCATTGTTCTTGCCATGTCTAGCTTGTATTTTGTGCCTTCTTAAGAGATGTATGCTTGTCTTGCCATGACTTGCACCATGGTGAGTGCATCGAGCTCGTAAACAGCCCTTCGTAAGTTATGTTTCAGCATGTCCCAGTTTTCACTTAGTCTGAAAACTGATTATGTTTTTGCTATGTTCACATGCTTGCAATGGTATTTTTTGATCCCTTTTGGCTCAAGGTCACTAAGGGACTTTTGTTAAGCTCTTTGAGTAGCTCCATGCCATGCTTTACTTTGCCATGTTCAGGTCCTGTAGCATGTGGTTTTGTTGCTCCGAAGAGGGCTACCTGATCTGAAATTCCAGACAAGTGTTAATTTCACTAAGTCTGAGATCTGTTTGCCATATGCATTTTTGCTATGCTTGTTTGAACCTGTTAATGGATGAATTGGCCATAGCTCAGTGCTAGACTTTTGTTAAGCATCTTGTATGCATCCCTGCAATGTATTTTGTTGTCATGTTTGGGATCTGTAGCATATTCATCTTATTGCATTTAGATGACTACTTGCTGTAAATCGCAGACCGGTGCCATATTTGAATCGCTTGCCATTTCCAAACCGTAACTCCGATTCCGGCGTTCTTTATATCGTTTTCAAGCGATTTCATCTCATCTTTCCATTGGCACACTTGGTTTTCCAAGTTGAGGTCAGGTCAAGCATTTCCTGTCATATCTTGCATTTTGCATCCCGCATCGCATCCCGCATAGCATATCATCATTGCATCATATTGCTTGGTCTTGCACGTGGTTGATTGTATCCTTGTTGCTTGTTTGTCTTGTTTGGGTAGAGCCGGGAGACGAGTTCGCTAACGAGGAGCCCGTTGAGTTTACTTTCGAGGATCCAGTCAACTCTGACAACTATGCAGGCAAGATGATCATACCCTCGAAATCACTACTATCTTTGCTATGCTAGTTTGCTCGCTCTTTTGCTATGCCATTGCTACGATGCCTACCACTTGCTTGCAAGCCTCCCAAATTTCCATGTCAAACCTCTAACCCACCATGTCCTAGCAAACCGTTGATTGGCTATGTTACCGCTTTGCTCAGCCCCTCTTATAGCGTTGCTAGTTGCAGGTGAAGTTTGGAGGCCGTTCCTTGTTGGAACATCTTTTATTTACTTGTTGGGATATCATTATATTGCTATGTTATCTTAATGCATCTATATACTTGGTAAAGGGTGGAAGGCTCGGCCTCTCGCCTAGTGTTTTGTTCCACTCTTGCCGCCCTAGTTTCCGTCATACCGGTGTTATGTTCCCGGATTTTGCGTTCCTTACGCGGTTGGGTTATAATGGGAACCCCTTAATAGTTCGCCTTGATTAAAGCTTTTCTAGCAATGCCCAACCTTGTTCTTACAATTTGCCACCTAGCCTCTTTTTCCCTCGGGTTTCCGGAGCCCGCGGGTCATCTTATTTTAAACCCCCCCGGGCCAGTGCTCCTCTGAGTGTTAGTCCAAACTAGAGTCCTGTGCGGCGCCCCCTCGGGGAAACTCGAGGTTTGGTTTTAGTTGTATGGAGCGCTCATCTGAGTGTGCCCTGAGAAAGAGATATGAGCAGCTCCTATCGGGATTTGTCGGCACATTCGGGCGGTGTTGCTGGTCTTGTTTTAACGTGTCGAAGTGTCTTGAGTTACCGAGATACCGAGTCTGATCGGAACGTCTTGGGAGGAGGTCTATTCCTTCGTTGACCGTGAGAGCTTGTCATGGGCTAAGTTGGGACTCCCCTGCAGGGATTTGAACTTTCGAAAGCCGTGCCCGCGGTTATGGGCAGATGGGAATTTGTTAATGTCCGGTTGTAGATAACTTGAACCTTAATTAAAATGAATCAACTGAGTGTGTTACCGTGATGGCCTCTTCTCGGCGGAGTCCGAGAAGTGGACACGGTGTTGGAGTAATGTTTGCGCAGGTTGTTCTCTAGTTTCTCGCTCGTGCTTGGCCTTCTCTTCTCGCTCTCTTTTGCGAATAAGTTAGCCACCATACTTGCTAGTCGCTTGCTGCAGCTCCACATATAATTACCTTGCCTTACCTATAAGCTGAAATAGTCTTGATCGTGAGGGTGCGAGATTGCTGAGTCCCTGTGGCTCACAGATTACTATTACACCAGATGCAGGGCCCGATGATTCCGCTCCAGAAGACGCATATGAGCTCAAGTGGGAGTTCGACGAAGACTCTCAACGATACTATGTTTCCTTTCCGGATGATTAGTAGTGGTGCCTAGTTGGGGGTGATTGGGACCGTGTCACATGTTGGGTTCTCTTTTATTTTGGCGCCGTAGTCGGGCCATGAGTGTTTGGATGATGTAATGTTATTTATGTACTTGATTGACGTGGCGAGTGTAAGCCAACTATGTTATCTCCCCTTTATTATTTATATTACATGGGATGTTGTGAATATTGCCTAACTTGCGACATATGCCTTCAATGCGATTATGTCTCTAAGTCGTGCCTCGACACGTGGGAGCTATAGTCGCATAGAGGGTGTTACAAGTTGGTAATCAGAGCCTTCCCCGACCTTAGGAGCCCCATTGCTTGATCGTTTTTAGCGGCCGAGTTGTGTCTAGAAAAATGTTTTGAGTCATTTAGGAATTATATGTCGGAGAGTTTAGGAATTCTTTTTACTTCCCAGTCTCCTCATCGCTCTGGTAAGGCATCCTGACGTAGAGTTTTGACTCTTCTCTTCTCAAATTTCACTAAAAAAAATTTTAGGATCACGCGGGTATCTTGGAATCGTTCCGATGGTTTTATGATGAGAACATTGTCTTGGTGCCTCCTGTCAGGGGTTTAGTGGAAGTGTCCCGGGGAGTTGAGCTCTGAGGTGTTGTCATCATAATTTTATCATTGCAGTTCTGGAATAGTGAGTTTAGTACGCCGACATCGAAAATCTCTTTTTTGCAGTTTGTTGGTGAGATAAACTCGACGCCACCCAGTACTGGGGCGGGAGTTCGGGAGTATCGCCATAACTTGTATAACGGATGCTTTTCGAAGGTTGAGGTAGATGGTTTCCGAAGGTTTCTTGGTTATGTGTTGAAGGATGGATACAACTAGATGTAGGATTTGCTAGTTTGGGTGAGATATTATGCTTCCCCTATATCCCCAACACCTGATTGCATAACCGGAAAGGTTCGGGAGTTTCATAGGTGGGAATTCTAGTAGCTCTAGTTCTTCTTCCACGGATATTGGTTTGAAATTGGGATTTCTTACCGATTATTCGTTCTTGATCCGTACCTTGTTGATTTATTTCTCTACCTTAATTCTACGTGGCTTCTCAATTTATGGATATGTGACCATTTCAAGAGGAATGCATTCGTTCATTTTGTTCGGATGTGAAGACTATATGTTGCAATTTTCATTCCGTTGGATTCAGCTTCAATATTTATCTGTCAATGTGCTAATGGTGGTCAACCTCTTCAGGATGGCTCCTCCAACGCGCACGACTCCGAATCCTGATCCTCCACCACCTCCCCCTCCTCCGGAGGCATGGCAAGCTGTGATGGCCGCAACCAATGCAAACACACAGTTGATCATGCAAATTCTCCAAGAGCGGAATCAAGGCAACCAAGGGAATCAAGGCAGCAATCAGAATCACTTTGCTACACTCAACCAGTTCCTTGCTAACGGGCCAAAGACTTTCAGCAATTGTGTTGAGGCAACCGATGCTGACGATTGGCTTGTGGATCTGTGTAAGAATTTCGAGTGCAGTAACGTCAGGCCTGAGGACTTTGTCAAGTTCGCTTCCTTCCAACTCAAAGATCAAGCTGCATAATGGTTCCAGCAGTACAAGGACTCCAGAGGTGGACGTGTTATCACTTGGGATGATTTCCGTCGAGATTTCCGAGCTCATCATATTCCCCAGAGCGTGGTTGAAAGCAAGCGTGAGGAATTCCGCAACCTGAAGCAAGGCTCTTTGTCTGTCTATGACTACAACAAGTTGTTTCAGAAGCTCGCCTGCTTTGCCAAGCAGGACGTCCCTGATGAGAAGAGCATGATATATCAGTTCAGGGGTGGTCTCAGAGAAGATATTCAGCTAGCTCTTATTCTCTTTGAGCCCTTGAGATACGATGAGTTCTACAACATGGCACTGAAGCAAGAGGCTGCTCAGTTGAGGTGTGATGCTTCCAAGAAGCGAGTCAGAGATGTTACTCCTTCTTCCTCTACTCAAGTGGCCAAGCAGCAGAAGTATTGGCTTCCTCCTCCTCCGTTCCGTCAGCCGTATCAGCAGAAGAGCAAAGGTGGCAGTGGTTCTTCCCACCCACCCAACCCTGGCTTTCAGAACAAGACTTCATCTCAAGCTCCAAGATCGAGTGCTCCGTATCACCGTCCGCTTTCAGAGGTCACGTGCAACAAGTGCCAACAGAAGGGTCACTATGCCAACAAGTGTTTCAACCAGAGGCGTCTTCCTCCTCCTCTTGTGAGATCGGCAAGTACAGCTGTGGTCAAGCATAACCCCAAGTTCGCCAAGGTCAATATGGTGAATGCAGCTCAGGCAGAGGACTCACCAGATGTCATCATGGGTAACCTTCCTGTTAATGATATTCCTGCAAAAGTTCTTTTTGACACGAGTGCATCGCATTGCTTCATTTCCAAACCTTTTGCATCAAAGTATGAGTGTGATTATCAGTATCTGCAAAGTTCCTTGCAAATTGTGTCACCGGGCAAGCAGATGACAGCTAACACCTGCGTCCCGGAGGTTACTATCACATTGGGTGACTACAAGTTCCTTTCCTCCCCAATTGTTCTGGGTAACTCGGATATTGATCTTATTCTCGGAATGGATTGGCTTTCTAAGCACAAGGCACATCTTGATTGTGCTGCTAGGCAGATTCAATTGACTCATTCGTCTGAGGATGTTATTGTCTTTGCCGCTCGGGATAATACAATCCGTATGTTTTTTCTCAATGAGAAGGGTGAATTGGATGCCATCTCTCAAATTCCAGTCGTTTGCGAATATCAAGACGTCTTCCCAGAAGAGCTTCCAGGAATGCCTCCGCACCGGCCAGTTGAATTCGTTATTGATCTTGAGCCTGGTACGGAACCTATGTGCAAACGTCCTTACAAGCTCAGACCTGAAGAGTTGAAGGACCTGAAGAAGCAACTCGATATCCAAGAGAAAATGGGTCTCATCCAGCCTAGTTCTTCTCCGTGGGGTTGTGATGTTCTTTTTGTGAAGAAGAAGGATGGAACGGACCGACTTTGTGTTGATTACCGTCCAGTGAACAAGAAGACCATCAAGAACAAATACCCACTTCCCAACATTAATGAGCTGTTCGAACAACTCAAAGGTGCTCGAGTATTCTCCAAGCTTGATCTCTGCATGGGTTATCACCAGATTCGCATTCGTGAGCAAGATATTCCCAAGACGGCTTTCAGGACAAGCTTTGGTTCATATGAATACACTGTCATGTCTTTTGTCCTCGTCAACGCTCCTCCGACGTTCTCTCGCATGATGAACTTCATCTTCAACGCCTACCCCAATGACTTCGTTTTGGTCTATCTCGACGACATTCTGGTTTTCTCCAAGAACAAGGAAGATCATGCCAAGCACTTGCGTTTGGTTCTTGATAAGCTCAGAGAACACAAGTTCTATGCCAAGTTCCCCAAGTGCAAATTTTGGCTCGATGAGGTTCTTTATCTTGGTCATATCATCTCTGCCAAGGGCATTGCCATGAATCCTGAGAAGGTGTCCGCAATTGTGAATTGGGAACCTCCTCAGAACGTGAAGCAACTCCGTAGCTTCCTCGGTCTCGCAAGCTATTGCCGAAGATTCATTGAAAACTTTTCTAAGATCGCGAAGCCTCTCTCTAATCTTCTCCAGAAGCACGTCAAGTACGTTTGGTCTCCGGAGTGTGACATTTCTTTCAACACTTTGAAAGAGAAATTGATCACTGATCCAGTTCTGACTCCGCCTGATGAATCCAAGCCGTATGAGGTCTTTTGTGATGCCTCTCTCCAAGGTCTTGCCGCAGTATTGATGCAAGAGAAGAAAGTTGTTGCTTATACCTCTCGCCAGTTAAAGCCTAATGAGAAGAACTACCCCACTCATGATCTCGAGTTGGCGGCAGTTGTGCATGCTCTTTTGACTTGGAGACATCTTCTATTGGGTAGAAAAGTGGACATTTTCACTGATCACAAGAGTCTCAAGTACATCTTCACTCAGCCTAATCTCAACCTCAGGCAAACTTGATGGGTCGAAATGATTCAAGAGTATAATCCGAGTATTGAGTATACTCCAGGCAAGGCCAATGTGATTGCTGACGCTTTGAGTAGGAAAGCTTACTGCAACAGTCTGATTCTCAAGCCTTATCAACCCGAGCTTTGTGAAACTTTCCGCAAACTTAATCTGCAAATTGTTCCTCAAGGTTTCCTCGCCAACCTTCAAGTCTCTCCTACCTTGGAAGACCAGATTTGCCAAGCCCAGCTTCTTGATGCTATGGTGAAAAAGGTGAAGATTGGGATTGCCAAGAGTCAGCCCAAGTACAAGTGCTACCGCCTTGATGACAAGGACACTCTCTTCTTCGAGGATCATATTGTTGTACCCAAAGGTGAACTTCGTAAAGTGATCATGAACGAGGCTCACAATTCTCTCCTCTCCATCCACCCTGATAGCACGAAGATGTATCAGGACCTCAAGCAAGCTTATTGGTGGACACGAATGAAGCGCGAGATCGCTCAATTCGTGAATGAATGTGATGTCTGCAAAAGAGTGAAGGAAGAACACCAAAGGCCAGCAGGTCTCCTCCAACCTCTTGCCATTCCAGAATGGAAGTTTGACCACATTGAAATGGACTTCGTGACTGGGTTTCCAAAGTCCAAGCGTGGCAATGATGCTATATTCGTTGTCATCGACAAAGTCACCAAAGTGGCTCACTTTCTGCCTATCAAAGAGTCGATCACTGCAGCTCAATTGGCGGAACTCTATACATCTCGTATTGTCTCTCTGCACGGTATTCCTCAAGTGATCTCTTCAGACCGTGGCAGCATCTTTACCTCGAAGTTTTGGGATTCTTTTCAGAAGGCCATGGGCACCAACATCCGCTTCAGCACAGCTTTCCATCCTCAAACTAGCGGTCAAGTCGAGCGTGTCAACCAGATTCTTGAAGATATGCTCAGGGCTTGTGTGATCTCCTTCGGCATGAAGTGGGAGGATTGTCTTCCTTATGCTGAATTCTCCTATAACAACAGTTTTCAAGCAAGTTCGGGCAAGGCCCCATTTGAAATTCTGTATGGCAGGAAGTGCCGTACCCCTCTCAACTGGTCTGAAACCGGTGAACGTCAGCTTTTGGGTAATGACTTAATCACAGAAGCAGAAGAAATGTGCAAAGTCATTCGTGATAACCTCAAAGCAGCCCAATCCCGCCAGAAGAGCTACTATGATAGTAAGCACCGCGATTTGGCTTTCGAGATCGGAGATCATGTTTACCTCCGTGTCTCTCCTATGAAAGGTATTCTTCGCTTCGGTATCAAAGGGAAGCTTGCCCCAGATACATGGGACCTTTCAAGATTGTCAGCAAGAGAGGCGACCTCGCCTATCAACTCGAGCTTCCTTCAAACTTTGCAAATGTTCATGACGTGTTCCATGTCTCTCAGCTTCGAAAGTGCTTCAAGACTCCTGACCGCACCGTCAACTTCGAGGACATTGAGCTCCAAGAAGATCTCTCTTATCGTGAGCACCCAATTGCTATTTTTGAAGAGACTGAATGCAAGACTCGCAACAAGTCAATCAAATTTCTCAAAGTCAAGTGGTCACACCATTCCGACCGTGAAGCTACCTGGGAATGCGAGGATCACCTCCGTTCTAAGTACCCGGTGTTCTTTCAGTCCTAGATCTCGGGATGAGATCCTTTCGTAGTGGTGGAGTGTTGTAACACCCCGGATGTAACTTTCCCTATTTGTACTTCAACTCTTGCCGTTTCCGGCGTTAAGTTATATTTATCATTTCGGGTTCTGGTTTTTGTCTCCGTGTGTTTTTGTCGTTGTCATGCTTCTCATATCATGTCATCATGTGCATTGCATTTTCATACGTGTTCGTCTCTTGCATTCGAGCATTTTCCCCGTTGTCCGTTTTGCATTCCGGCGCTTCTTTCTCCTTCGGTGGCCATTTCTAGCTTTCTTTCATGTGTGGGGATTAAACATTTCCGGATTGGACCGAGACTTGCCAAGGGTCCTTGGTTTACTACCGGTAGACCGCCTGTCAAGTTTCGTATCATTTGGACTTCGTTTGATACTCCAACGGTTAACCGAGGGACCAAAAAGGCCTCGCGTGTGTTGCAGCCCAACACCCCTCCAATTTGGCCCAAAACCCACCAAACTCTGCTCCATCATCTAGAGCGTTCGATCACGATCGCGTAGCCGAAAACCTCACCTCATTTGGACTCTCCTAGCTCCCTCTATGCCTATTTAAACACCCCCCGATTTTCGGATCTCCTCCTACCTCCGAAACCCTAATTTTCCACCGCGCGGCGCCGGACATTGTCCGCTCGGGGCGAACACACCGCCGCCAGCCAACCGCCTCCTGCCACGTGGCACCCGCCACCTCGCCGCCGCCGCGGCCCGGGGAGCCCGGAGCCGGCCCCCGCGGCCCGAGCCGCCGCGCCGCCACCTCCCTCTCCTCCGAGCCGCAGCCGCCGGGGCGCCGCCGCCGCCGCCTCCGCGCGCCGCCGCCGCCGCCGCCTCCGCGCGCCGCCGCCGCCTCTGCGCCCCGCGCCGCCGCGCTCCGGCCGCCGCCCCGTCCATCTCCAACTCCGGCCACCTCGACCTCTTCGGCGGTCCCGAGCACTGTTCCGACGAAGATCCGGCCGTCCTCGTAATCCGTGCAAACCCTAGATCTCGGAGGCGTTTTTTTCTCTAAGTCCCAGTAATTCCGATCCGAGTGCTCATGTTCGTAGCTCCGTAACTTCGCATCCGTAGCTTCGATTCATGCATATAGCATACCAAAATGTTCATCTCAGAGAGTACATCATTTCATTCCATTGCATCATTTTCATTTGAGTTCATCTTGATGCCCGAAATGCTGTTAGAAGAGGGCTACTTGAGATAATTGCCAGATCTGCTACTCCATTTAGGATTTTTTCATTTTTGCCATGATTAATGTGTGCATGATATGCCCTCATGCTCTACATGTGTTTTGTTAAGGGTTTTGTCATCTTTCCAGAGGTGCAGCCCATGTATTTTTGTGATGTGTGTGGTGATTAGTGAAAGCTTGCAAAGTGGTGCACTTGCTAATTCTGTTTTCTGGGACTTACTAATTTCACTAAGTCCTAGACCTGTTTATCTCATGATGCCATATGTTCATGTTGTTTCCTAGTGATCCGTGTCTCTTTTGAGGATGATCAGTAAGGATTTTTTGTTAACCTTGTAGTGATCTTTCCATCCATGTCTTTGTTTGCAATTATGGAGCACCCTAGCTTGAGTCAATCAAGCTCTACTTTTGCTTCGTTGCGAATCTGGGCAGATCGTCAACTTGTTTGTGATTTTGCCGATGTTATTGTAGTTGATCCGTGCATGCTATGCCATTGTTCTTGCCATGTCTAGCTTGTATTTTGTGCCTTCTTAAGAGATGTATGCTTGTCTTGCCATGAATTGCACCATGGTGAGTGCATCGAGCTCGTAAACAGCCCTTCGTAAGTTATGTTTCAGCATGTCCCAGTTTTCACTTAGTTTGAAAACTGATTATGTTTTTGCTATGTTCACATGCTTGCAATGGTATTTTCTGATCCCTTTTGGCTCAAGGTCACTAAGGGACTTTTGTTAAGATCTTTGAGTAGCTCCATGCCATGCTTTACTTTTCCATGTTTAGGTCCTGTAGCATGTGGTTTTGTTGCTCCGAAGAGGGCTACCTGATCTGAAATTCCAGACAAGTGTTAATTTCACTAAGTCTGAGATCTGTTTGCCATACGCATTTTTGCCAAGCTTGTTTGAACCTGTTACTGGATGAATTGGTCGTAGCTCAGTGCTAGACTTTTGTTAAGCATCTTGTATGCATCCCTGCCATGTATTTTTTTGTCATGTTTTGGTGCTGTAGCATGTTCATCTTATTGCATTTAGATGACTACTTGCTGTAAATCGCAGACCGGTGCCATATTTCAATCGCTTGCCATTTTCAAACCGTAACTCCGATTCCGGCGTTCTTTATATCGTTTTCAAGAGATTTCATCTCATCTTTCCAGTGGAGCACTTGGTTTTCCAATTTGAAGCCAGGTTCATGCATTTCCTGTCATATCTTTCATTCTGCATCCCGCATCGCATCCCGCATAGCATATCATCATTGCATCATATTGCTTGGTCTTGCACGTGGTTGATTGTATCCTTGTTGCTTGTTTGTCTTGTTTGGGTAGAGCCAGGAGACGAGTTCTCTAACGAGGAGCCCGTTGAGTTTACTTTCGAGGATCCAGTCAACTCTGACAACTGTGCAGGCAAGATGATCATACCCTCGAAATCACTACTATCTTTGCTATGCTAGTTTGCTCGCTCTTTTGCTATGCCATTGCTACGATGCCTACCACTTGGTTGCAAGCCTCCCAAATTGCCATGTCAAACCTCTAACCCATCATGTCCTAGCAAACCGTTGATTGGCTATGTTACCGCTTTGCTCAGCCCCTCTTATAGCGTTGCTAGTTGCAGGTGAAGTTTGGAGGCCGTTCCTTGTTGGAACATCTTTTATTTACTTGTTGGGATATCATTATATTGCTATGTTATCTTAATGCATCTATATACTTGGTAAAGGGTGGAAGGCTCGGCCTCTCGCCTAGTGTTTTGTTCCACTCTTGTCGCCCTAGTTTCCGTCATATCGGTGTTATGTTCCTGGATTTTGCGTTCCTTACGCGGTTGGGTTATAATGGGAACCCCTTGATAGTTCGCCTTGATTAAAGCTTTTCCAGCAATGCCCAACCTTGGTCTTACCATTTGCCACATACCCTCTTTTTCCCTCGGGTTTTCGGAGCCCGCGGGTCATCTTATTTTAAACCCCCCGGGCCAGTGCTCCTCTGAGTGTTGGTCCAAACTAGAGTCCTGTGCAGCGCCCCCTCGGGGAAACTCGAGGTTTGGTTTTAGTTGTATGGAGCGCTCATCTGAGTGTGCCCTGAGAAAGAGATATGTGCAGCTCCTATCGGGATTTGTCGGCACATTCGGGCGGTGTTGCTGGTCTTGTTTTAACCTGTCGAAGTGTCTTGAGTTACCGAGATACCGAGTCTGATCGGAACATCTTGGGAGGAGGTCTATTCCTTCGTTGACCGTGAGAGCTTGTCATGGGCTAAGTTGGGACTCCCCTGCAGGGATTTGAACTTTCGAAAGCCGTGCCCGCGGTTATGGGCAGATGGGAATTTGTTAATGTCCGGTTGTAGATAACTTGAACCTTAATTTAATTAAAATGAATCAACTGAGTGTGTTACCGTGATGGCCTCTTCTCGGCGGAGTCCGGGAAGTGGACACGGTGTTGGAGTAATGTTTGCGCAGGTTGTTCTCTAGTTTCTCGCTCGTGCTTGGCCTTCTCTTCTCGCTCTCTTTTGCGAATAAGTTAGCCACCATACTTGCTAGTCGCTTGCTGCAGCTCCACATATAATTACCTTGCCTTACCTATAAGCTTAAATAGTCTTGATCGCGAGGGTGCGAGATTGCTGAGTCCCTGTGGCTCACAGATTACTATTACACCAGATGCAGGGCCCGATGATTCCGCTCCAGAAGACGCATATGAGCTCAAGTGGGAGTTCGACGAAGACTCTCAACGATACTATGTTTCCTTTCCCGATGATCAGTAGTGGTGCCCAGTTGGGGGTGATTGGGACCGTGTCACATGTTGGGTTCTCTTTTATTTTGGCGCCGTAGTCGGGCCATGAGTGTTTGGATGATGTAATGTTATTTATGTAGTTGATTGACGTGGCGAGTGTAAGCCAACTATGTTATCTCCCCTTTATTATTTATATTACATGGGATGTTGTGAATATTGCCTAACTTGCGACATATGCCTTCAATGCGATTATGTCTCTAAGTCGTGCCTCGACACGTGGGAGCTATAGTCGCATCGAGGGTGTTACAAGCCGCCCGAGCCGCCCCGCCCCGCCCCGTGCCGCCAGCCGCCGCCGCCGCCCGCCTGCACCGCCGCCGCCGCCTCGCCGCCCCGCCGCCGCCGCCGCACGCTCGCCGAGGTTCGCCGCCACCTCGAAATCCGTGCCCGGTTTTTTTAGAAAACCGATCGGTTTTCCGTCGGTTTTTTTTAGATTCGGTTTTTTTAAATAGATCGGTTTTTCCGGTTTATTTAAATAGCGAGCGTTCGTCCGTTCTTTCGTTCTAGCGAGCGTTCGTCATTTTTCTTTTTCTCGGATTAAATCCGCGATTTTTCTGATCGCGATTCCTGATCCGATTTTCTTTTTAGTATAACTTTTCGCTCGTTTATCGGAATCAGGTGATTCAAGCGCCTAGAGTTTCGTCTCGAAACCCTCTATCCGTATAACCAACTTAAACAAGGTTTTGCTACTGTAAAAATTGCCTTAGATCCAGATTAGTAGAACGAAGTTGTTTTCTTTCGCTGTTTGACTTTCGTTGTTTCGTTCGATTTGATTCTTTTTGCCAACCGGAGTTCTTAAGTTGAACTTTCTGGTTAGATCTCTTATTTGAGTTTTACCTGTGCATTGGATGAGTACTTATTGTATGCTTGTTTGTTTGTCTGCGATAGAATACCCGGATTGCGCCGCCTGTTACTTCGAATCTGTAGGTTTTGCGGATCATCAGCAAGGCAAGTAACACTTTGATCATACCTTTTCTACTACCCAGTTTTATTGCATTCGATCAACCCTCACACATTGCATGGTTAGGATCTAATTAAATTTGTGGGATGGGAGGTAGATGAGGTAGTACCTATTACCCGTTTATTATCAAACCTTTGGGAGTTACTTCTATGTTTGCTTATTATGCCATGCTATGCTAGTAGACGTGGATTGGGTGAGTGATATCCATGACAGATGTGAGTTTTATTAATTAATGGTTTATCTAAGGTGGCAACTTCAACACACATCTGGGTGGATTGAGGCACCTGGGTATTCCTGGACTTGCCTGTTTTCTTTTGGACCGCCACCCAGGCTCAAAGGGATCATGAGACTATTCATACTAGAAACTTCCGTGTGCAGCCACAAGCTATTATGGGCTCTAGCATAGTTGACTAAGTCGTGCGAACTCTTACAATGGTAGACTAGCAGATGTAGGGGATGTAGGTGGTACGGTCTACCCGATCGTAAGGTGCTAGCGCTTCTGAAAGACTATGTCTCGGTCATCCGTCTTCTCAAACACCCTGTACTGCGAGAAACCAAACGGAGGCGATCGCGTCTTGTGGGGAAAAGTGCGCAAACCTCTGCAGAGTGTAATAAACTAATCATGGTTAGCCGTGTCCCCGGTTATGGACATCTTGAGTATCTAGTACCCGAATTATTGTGTGAATCTCAGGATGTTACTCTAAATTAATTTTGTTGGGTTATGTTTAATGATGATGCTTAATTGGGATTGAGAATGCTATCAACCATTCTCAATGTTTAACAACTACCATGATAGTTAAATAAATTTATTCCTTTGAAGTAGGGAAAAATTGGCTTTACGCAAAACTATAACCATAGAGCTTTCCACCAGCCAAATATGCATATAGTATAGCTGTTTCATTCCATTACTCTCTACGTGTTACATTACCAGCATATTCCATGTGCTGACCCATTTCAGGCTGCAACGTTAATGTTGCAGACTTTTCAGACGACGATTAAGGAGTTTTAGGTCGTGGTTCTATACTCAGTGATGCCGTTGAAGTTGATGAACTCAGTTATCTTCCAAGCCTTCCGCTGTTATCGTTATTAGATGGCCTTAAGCCATATTTATTGTAATAAGTTCTCTTTTGAGACACTTGATGTAATAAGTGTGTGATTGCTACTCTGCTATAAATCCTCCGAGTATTGTGTGGTGTCAGCATTACTGATCCAGGGATGACACCGGAGCACAGAGATCAGATTGTTTGAGGTCTGGTCGCTACACTCTACCCCCGGTTTGAAGACCCGACCGTCCATGCGAGAGGCCCCTTGTCCGAGGACGAGGGCGAGGGGCGCCAGCGAGGACCAGGGAGGAGGAAGGAGGAGAAAGGATGCGGCAAACGGCGGCTATCCGGACGAGCAGGAAGGAGGTAGGGGCTGTGGTGCCTATGGCGTCGAGCAAGGGAGGAAGCAGAGGTGTGGCGGCTAGGGTTGGGGCAGAGCGAGGGAGGAAGGTGAGGTGTGGAGGCTAGGGTTGGTGCGGGTGTGGACTCTGGCTTGCGACGAGTATTGATAGCAGAGCGCGCGCGGGGATTGGGCGAAAGTCTTTTTCACGCGAGATCGATCAACCCAGCCAATAAACATGCGTCGCGAGCCCACCAGTCATTGGACAGCCAGAACAACCACAAGGTGAAATCAAGTTTGACAGCAGGTAAAGATCATGCGGCTCAGATACTCTAGATGACCAGATCCAACGGCCAACGAAGCTGCAATCGAGGGAGCCTTGTGGAGGTGAGTTGGCTAGCTTCATTATAGTTTTAAATTAAGGCCTCCTTGAAATAGAGTACCAGACCAAAGCATTAACACATAGTGAATACATGAACTCCTCAAACTACGGTCATCACCGGTAAGTATCCCGTTTATTGTCACTTCAGGGTTAACAGATCATAACACATAATAGGTGACTATAGACTTGCAAGATATGATCAAGAACTCTCATATATTGATGAAAACATAATAGGTTCAGATCTGAAATCATGGCACTCGGGCCATAGTGACAAGCATTAAGCATAGCAAACTCATAGCAACATCAATCTTAGAACATAGTGGATACTAGGGATCAAACCCTAACAAAAGTAACTCAATAACATGATAAATCTCGCCAACCCATCACCGTCCAGCAAGCCTACGATGGAATCACTCACGCACGACGGTGAGCATCATGAAATTGGTGATGGAGGATGGTTGATGATGACGATGGCGATGGATTCCCCTCTCCGGAGCCCCGAACGGACTCCAGATCACCCCTCCCGAGAGGTTTTATGGCTTGGCGACGGCTCCGTATCGTAAAACACGATGAATCCTTCTTCTCTATTTTTTTCTCCCGAAAGAAAATATATAGAGTTGGAGTCAAGGTCGGAGGAGCTCCAGGGGGCCCACGAGGTAGGGGGCGCGCCCCCCACCCTCGTGGCTAGGGTGTGCCCCCCTGGTCTTCATCTTTTGGAAGGATTTTTTATTATTTCCGAAAAGATGTTCCGTGAAGTTTCAGGTCATTCCGAGAACTTTTGTTTCTGCACATAAATAACACCATGGTAATTCTGCTGAAAACAACGTCAGTCCAGGTTAGTTCCATTCAAATCATGCAAGTTAGAGTCCAAAACAAGGGCAAAAGTGTTTGGAAAAGTAGATACGACGGAGGCGTACCAACTCCCCCAAGCTTAAACCTTTGCTTGTCCTCAAGCAATTCAGTTGACAAACTGAAAGTGATAAAGAAAAACTTCTACAAACTCTGTTTGCTCTTCTTGTTGTAAATATGTAAAGCCAGCATTCAAGTTTTCAGCATAGATTATGAACTAACCATATTCACAATAACGCATAGGTCTCATGTTTACTCATATCAATGGCATAATCAACTAGCAAGCAATAATAATAAATCTCGGATGACAACACTTTCTCAAAACAATCATAATATGATATAACAAGATGGTATCTCACTAACCCTTTCTGAGGCTGCAAAACATAAATGCAGAGCACCTTTAAAGATCAAGGACTGACTAGACATTGTAATTCATGGTAAAAGAGATCCAGTTAAGTCATACTCAATGTAAACTAACAGTAATGAATGCAATGACAGCGGTGCTCTCCAACTGGTGCTTTTTAATAAGAGGATGATGACTCAACATAAAATTAAATAGATAGGCCCTTCGCAGAGGGAAAGAGGGATTTGTAGAGGTGCCATAGCTCGGATTTGAAATAGAGGCGAATAATATTTTGAGCGGTATACTTTCATTGTCAACATAACAACCAAGAGATGGCGATATCTTCCATGCTACACACATTATAGGCGGTTCCCAAACAAAATGGTAAAGTTTATACTCCCCCTCCACCAACAAGCATCAATCCATGGCTTGCTCGAAACAACAAGTGCCTCCAACTAACAAGAGTCCCAGGGGGAGTTTTGTTTGCAATTATTTTGATTTAGTTTGCATAAAGCATGGGACTGAGCATACCGGTGACCAGCCATTTTCTCGTGAGTGAGGAGTGGAGTCCACTCCTCTTGAGAATAACCCGCCTAACATGGAAGATACTGATAGCCCTAGTTGATACATGAGCTATTCGAGCATAGAAAACATGATATTTATTTGAAGGTTTAGAGTTTGGCACATACAAATTTACTTGGAACGGCAGGTAGATACCGTATATAGGTAGGTATGGTGGACTCATATGGAACAACTTTGGGGTTTATGGAGTTGGATGCACAAGCAGTATTCCCGCTTAGTACAGGTGAAGGCTGGCAAAAGACTGGGAAGCGACCAGCTAGAGAGCGACAACAGTCATGAACATGCATTAAAATTAATCAACACCGAATGCAAACATGAGTAGGATATAATCCACCATGAACATAAATATCGTGAAGGCTATGTTGATTTTGTTTCAACTACATGCGTGAACATGTGCCAAGTCAAGTCACTTAAATCATTCAGAGGAGGATACCACCCTATCATACCACATCACAACCATTTTAATAGCATGTTGGCACGCAAGGTAAACCATTATAAGCTCCTAGCTAATCAAGCATGGCACAAGAAACTATGATCTCTAGTTGTCATTGCAAACATGTTTATTCATAATAGGCTGAATCTGGAACGATGAACTAATCATATTTATAAAAACAAGAGAGGACGAGTTCATACCAGCTTCTCCCATCTCAATCAGTTCATCATATAATCATCATTATTGCCTTTCACTTGCACGACCGAATGATGTGGATAATAATAATAGTGCACGTGCATTGGACTAAGCTGGAATCTGCAAGCATTCAATAAACAGGAGAAGACAAGGCAATATGGGCTCTTTTGTCAGATCAACAATAATGCATATAAGAGCCGCTTCAACAATTTAATTATGGTCTTCTCCTATCGACCCCCAAAGAAAGAAAATAAATAAAACTATTTACACGGGAAAGCTCCCAACAAGCAAAAGAAGAACAGGAAATCTTTTTGGGTTTTCTTTTTAATTACTACTACAAGCATGGAAAGTAAACTAATTAATAGCTGCAACTAATTTTTTTGGTTTTTCTTAAGGTTTATTAAACACACAAGAAGAAAGCATAAAAGGGAAATAAACTAGCATGGAAGATACAATGAAAAAGTATGAGCACCGACATCTGGCAATGAGTGTGTGAACATGAATATAATGTCGGTGGGAAATACGTACTCCCCAAGCTTAGGCTTTTGGCCTAAGTTGGTCTATGGCCACGGCTGGCCTGGCGGATATCCATAGTAATAGTTGGGGTCGTACTGAGATGCAGCGGCTATCACCTCCTGAGCTGCAGCGTGGCGACGAGCGGCCTCCGCCCTCCTCTCATACTCATCTGCCTCCTCTCTAGTAATAACATATCTTCCTTTTGCCTGATAATCAAAGAAGGCAGGAGCAGAGAGAGTAATACGAACATCACGTCGTCTGTCAAAGATTAAGCGATACTAGAGAGGTGACTCATTCCTCTCGACAAACTGGTGGTGAACCATAGCCTCATAATCCAAATAAGCAAGAGGCAACTCAATATCATCTTCACGTATGGCTATACCAAGAAATTAGCTATGCGGGTTGCATAAATTCCACCAAAGAAATCTCCATTAAATCTATTAAGATGCAACCTACGTGCAACAATGGCTCCCAAATTATAAGATTTATCTCCTAACATAGCACTCCTAAGAATACTGAGGTCAGGGACACACATGTGACATGCCTCATCTTTACCATTAATGCATCTACCTACGAGGAGAGCAAAATAATGTATAGCAAGAAAGTGAATGCTCCCTATGGTAGCTTGTGTTATATATCTAGATTCCCCCACTGTTATACTAGCAAGAAAATCTCTAAATTCAGATTTGTGAGGTTCCCTGACACTACCCCATTGTGGAAGTTTGCAAGCAGTGGTAAAATCCTCTAAGTCCATAGTGTAAGAATTTTCATAAAGATCAAACAGGACGGTTGGAGAATTACGTGAAGATGAAAATTCAAACCTCATCACAAAGGAACTAGTGAGATAGTGATACTGGCAGCACTTTTCTTCCTCGAAGCTCACAAGATCAGCGTTACGCAAATATGTGTTAAATTCTTCCTTAATTCCCGCTCGATCCATAAAGTTTTCCAAAGGCCATTCACAAGGACGCACTGGAGCGTCTCTTGGTGGTTCTTCATCAGCATCACGCATTGCAAGCCTGGGTCCTTGCTTCCTTAAAGAACCACCTTGGTACATTTTCCTAAGCATATTTCTTCCTCTGAAAAATTTCTGAAAGTTTTAGTAACTTCAAAATAAAAGTAAACCAAACTCAACAAAATTGATAGCAACAACTCCTACAAGTTCCTAGAGCCTATATCATGCATTAGAACTACTTTTGACCATATAAATTTGACATGCAAGCTCAAGAACAGGGTCACCTAGGCAGCACAAATTTGCAATGAATAAAGCACTAGAACAAAAACTAATTGGACCAATGGAGGAGTCACATACCAAGGAACAATCTCCCCAAGCAATTTTGTGAGAGGTGCTTTGAGCAAGGAGATCGAAAATCGCAACAATATGAGATAGAACTCGTGCTTGAGCTGGATATTTGTGTTTGTGGGAGGAAGAAGAAGTGTGTGGGTGCAGGAATAAGTGGAGGAGGTCTACCGTGGGCCCACGAGGCAGGGGGCGCGCCCTCCACCCTCGTGGCCAGGTGGATGCCCCTCCTGTTGTGTTCTCAGTGGCAAATATTCTCAAATATTCCAGAAAAAATCATATTTAAATTTCAGGGCATTTGGAGAACTTTTATTTTTGAGGTATTTTTATATTGCACGGATAATTCAGATAACAGACGGAAAATACTTATTTTTATTTTATTTAATATAAATAATAGAAAGTAGAAAGAGGGTACAGAAGGTTGTGCCTTCTAGTTTCATCCATCTCATGCTCATCAAAAGGAATCCACTAACAAGGTTGATCAAGTCTTGTTAACGAACTCATTCCGAATAACATGGAACCGGAGAAATTTCGAATAACACTATGTTACCTCAATGGGGATATGTACATCCCCAATAATAAGAATATCATATTTCTTCTTGACAGTAGGAAGAGGAAATTCAAAACCTCCAAATATACTCGATGGAATTTTTCCAATAGAGTTGATACTATGAACTTGAGGTTGTTTCCTCGGAAAGTGTATCGTATGCTCATTACCATTAACATGAAAAGTGACATTGCCTTTAGTGCAATCAATAACAGCCCCTGCAGTATTAAAAAAGGGTCTTCCAAGAATAATAGAAATATTATCGTCCTCGGGAATATCAAGAATAACAAAGTCCGTTAAAATAGTAATGTTTGCAACTACAACAGGCACATCCTCACAAATACCGACATGTATAGCAGTTGATTTATCAGCCATTTGCAAAGATATTTCAGTAGGTGTCAACTTATTCAAATCAAGTCTACAATATAAAGAGAGAGGCATAACACTAACACCGGCTCCAAGATCACATAAAGCAGTTTTAACATAGTTTCTTTTAACGGAGCATGGTATAGTGGGTACTCCTGGATCTCCAAGTTTCTTTGGTATTCCACCCTTAAAAGTATAATTAGCAAGCATGGTGGAAATTTCAGCTTCCGGTATCTTTCTCTTATTTGTAACAATTTCTTTCATATACTTAGCATAAGGATTCATTTTAAGCATATCAGTTAATCGCATACGCAAAAAGATAGGTCTAATCATTTCAGCAAAGCGCTCAAAATCCTCATCATCCTTTTTCTTGGATGGTTTGGGAGGAAAAGGCATGGGTTTCTGAACCCATGGTTCTCTTTCTTTACCATGTTTCCTAGCAACAAAGTCTTTCTTATCATAACGTTGATTCTTTGATTGTGGGTTATCAAGATCAACAGCAGGTTCAATTTCTATATCATTATCATTACTAGGTTGAGCATCATCATGAACATTATCATTAACATTATCACTAGTTTCAGGTTCATTACCAGATTGTGTTTCAGCATCAGAAATGGAAATATCATTTGGATTCTCAGGTGGTTGAGCAATAGGTTCACTAGAAGCATGCAAAGTCCTATCATTTTTCTTTTTCTTCCTTTTAGAAGGACTAGGTGCATCTATATTATTTCTCTAAGAATCTTGCTCAATTCTCTTAGGATGGCCTTCAGGATACAAAGGTTCCTGAGTCATTCTACCTGTTCTAGTAGCCACTCTAACAGCATAATCATTATTCGTTCTATTCAATTCATTGAGCAAATCAGTTTGAGCTTTAAGTACTTGTTCTACTTGAGTGGTAACCATAGAAGCATGTTTACTAATAAGTTTAAGTTCACCTTTAACATTAGCCATATAATCACCCAAGTGTTCAAGCATATTTTAATTGTATTTCAATTGTCTACCAAAATAAGCATTGAAGTCTTCTTGCTTAACCATAAATTTATCAAACTCATCTAAGCATGGGCTAACAAACTTAGTAAATGGGATTTCAGCTTTATCATATCTATAGAGAGAATTTACCTTTACTACCTGTGTCGGGTTATCAACACCATGTACTTCTTCAATAGGTAATTGATTAAGATCATATGTTTCTTCAACAGGCGGTAAATTAAGACCGTGTATTTCTTCAATAGGAGGTAAATTCTGAACATCTTTAGCTTTAATACCTTTTTCTTTCATAGATTTCTTTGCCTCTTGCCTATCTTCAGGACTGAGAAATAGAACACCTCTCTTCTTCGGAGTTGGTTTAGGAATAGGCTCAGGAAGTGCCCAATTATTTTCATTTGTCAACATATTATTCAATAGAATTTCAGCTTCATCCGGTGTTCTTTCCATGAAAACAGAACCAGCACAACTATCCAGGTAATATCTGGAAGCATCGGTTGGTCCATTATAAAAGATATCAAGTATTTCATTTTTATTAAGAGGATGATCAGGCAAAGCATTAAGTAACTTGAGAAGCCTCCCCCAAGCTTGTGGGAGACTCTCTTCTTCAATTTGCACAAAATTATATATATCCCTTAAGGCAGCTTGTTTCTTATGAGCAGGGAAATATTTAGCAGAGAATTAATAAATCATATCCTGGGGACTACGCACACAACCAGGATCAAGATAATTAAACCATATCTTAGCATCACCCTTTAATGAGAACGGAAATATTTTAAGGATATAAAAGTAGCGAGTTCTCTCATCATTAGTGAATAGGGTGGCTATATCATTTAATTTAGTAAGATGTGCCACAACAGTTTCAGATTCATAGCCATGAAAAGGATCAGATTCAACCAAAGTAATTATATCTGGATCAACCGAGAATTCATAATCCTTATCGGTAACACAGATAGGTGAAGTAGCAAAAGTTGGGTGAGGTTTCATTCTAGCAATAAGAGATTGCTGCTTCCATTTAGCTAATAACCTCTTGAGTTCGTATCTATCTTTGCAAGCTAAAATAGCTAGAGCAGCTTCTTTTTCAAAAACGTAACCCTCAGGAATAACAGGTGATTCATATTTATTAGTGGAAGTGTCTTCATCATCACTTTCATCAATATTATCAGAATAAATGTTTTCACTCTCTCTAACCCTAGAAAGTTGTTCATCAAGAAATTCACTAAGTGGCACAGTAGTATCAAGCATAGAAGTAGTTTCATCATAAGTATCATGCATAGCAGAAGTGGCATCATCAATAACACACGACATATCAGAACTAATAGTAGAAGCAGGTTTAGGTGTCGCAAGCTGTAGCGACCAGACCACAAATAGTCCAATCTCTGTGCTCAGGTGTCATCCCTGGATCAGTAATGCTGACACCACACAGTACTTGAAGGATTTATAACAGAGTAGCAATCACACACTTATTACATCGAGTGTCTCAAAAGAGAACTTATTACAATAAATATGGCTTAAGGCCATCTAATAACGATAACAGCGGAAGGCTTGGAAGATAAGTGAGTCAATCAACTCCAACGGCATCACTGAGTATAAAACCACGACCTAAAACTCCTTAATCGTCGTCTGAAAAGTCTGCAAAATTAACGTTGCAGCCCGAAATGGGCCAGCACATGGAATATGCTGGCAAAGTAACACATAGAGAGTAATGGAATGAAACAGGCTATTCTATATGCATATTTAGCTAGTGGAAAGCTCTATGGTTACAGTTTTGCGTAAAGCCAATTTTTCCCTACTGCAAAGGAATAAATTTTATTTAACTATCATGGTAGTTGCTAAACATTGAGAATGGTTGACAGCATTCTCAATTCCAATTAAGAATCATCATTAAAAAACCCAACAAAATTAATTTTTAGAGTAACATGTTGAGATTCACATGATAATCCAGGTACTAGATACTCAAGATGTCCATAACCGGGGACACAGCTAACCATGATTAGTTTATACACTCTACAGAGGTTTTGCACTTTTCCCCACAAGACTCGATCTCCTCTGTTGGTTTTCTCGCACTGCATGGTGTTTGAGAAACGGATGACCGAGACATAGTCTTTCAGAAGCGCTAGCACCATACGAATGGGTAGACCGTACCAACCTACATCCCCTACATCTACTAGTCTACCTCTGTAAGAGTTCGCACGACTTAGTCAACTATGCTAGAGCCCATAATAGCTTGTGGCTGCACACGGAAGTTTCTAGCATGAATAATCTCATGATCCCTTTGAGCCTGGGTGGTGGTCCAAAAGAAAATAGGCAATCGCTGGAATACCCAGGTGCCTCAATCCACCCAGATGTGTATTTAAGTTGCCACCTTAAGTAAACCATTAATTAACATCTCACATCTGTCATGGATACTCTCACCCGATCCACGTCTACTAGCATAGCATGGCATAATAAGCAAATGTAGAAGTAACTCCCAAAGGTTTGATAATAAGAGGTAATAGGTACTACCTCAACTACTTCCCAAACCCACAATTTGATTAGATCCTAATCATGCAATGTGTGAGGATTGATCTAATGCAATAAAACTGGGTAGAGGGAAAACATGATCAAAGTGTTACTTGCCTTGCTGATGATCCGGGAAACCTAGCGATTCGAAGTAGCAAGCGGCGCACTCCGGGTACTCTGTCGCAAACAAACAAGCATACAATAAGTACTCAACTAATGCATAGGTAAAACTCAAATAAGAGATCTAACCAAAAAGTTCAACTTAAGAACTCTGGTTGGTAAAAAGAATCAAATCGAACAAAGCAACGAGAGACAAATGGCAAAAGAAACAGGCTTCATTTACTATTCTGGATCTAGGGCATATTTTACAGTGGCAAAAACTTGTTTAAGTTGGCTAAATGGAAAGAGGGTTTCGAGACGAAACTCCAGGCACTTGAATCGCCTGATTCCGATAAACGAGCGAAAAGTTAGACTAAAATGAAAATCGGATCAGATATCGCGATCAGAAAAATCACGGATTTAATCCGAGAAAAAGAAAAACGACGAACGTTCGTTAAAATGAATGAACGACGAATGCTCGCTAAATAAATAAACCGGAAAAACTGATCTATTAAAAAAACCAAAACTAAAAAAACAAACAAAACCATCGAAAAACCGAACGGTTTTTCGGGAAAGAACAGAGGCGAAAATAACTACCTCCGGCGAACGGCGGCGCGGGCAGGCGGCGGCGGCGGTGGCGCGTGCACGGCTTGGGGTTCGGCCGGGGGCCTCGGGGCGCTTATAAGAGGCCCGGCCAGGGGAGTCCTGGCCGGTTACGGCCCAAGGTCGGTTCGGATTTTTTTAAATAATTACACTCGGGAAAAAAACAAAAGAAATACTAAAGGACTCCAAAAATCCCGAAATAATTTTTCCCCGGCTTCAAAATCAAGCCACACAGGATGAACATTTATTTGGGGCCTAAATGCAATTGTGAAAAACGCGCATTTTTCCTAAATTCAAATAAAATAGCAAATAAACCAAAATAAAATCTTATTTGATTTTTTTATTGAATCCTCAATATTTCTTTATTTTGGGGAAAGTCATTTTATTCCCTCTCTTGTATTTTTGTAATAGAAATAATTGAAGATAAAATAAATAAAATCAAACGATCCTATTTTCAAAATTTGAGACAACTCAAATATGAAAATAACAAAATCCCCAACTCTCTCCGAGGGTCCTTGAGTCGCGTGAAATTTCTAGGATCAACCAAATGCAATAAATATGATATGCAATGATTATCTAGTGTATAACATTCCAAATTGGAAATTTGGGATGTTACAAACCTACCCCCCTTAAGATGAATCTCGCCCTCGAGATTCGGGTTGGCCAGAAAATAGGTGAGGGTGGTCCTTCAGCATATCTTCTTCTCGCTCCCAGGTGGCTTCATCCTCCGTGTGGTGGCTCCACTAAACCTTGCAAAACTTGATAACCTTACTGCGGGTGACTCGACTGGCATACTCTAGAATCTTAACTGGTTTCTCCTCATAGGTCAAATCATTATCCAACTGAATCGCTTCCAGTGGTACCGTATCTCTCAGCGGTATATCAGCCATCTCTGCGTGGCACTTCTTCAACTGGGATACATGGAACACGTCGTGAACTCCTGACAATCCTTCGGGCAATTCCAACTTATAGGCTGCTTCTCCCATACGCTCCAAAACTTTATATGGTCCTACAAAGCGTGGCGCTAACTTTCCCTTAACTCCAAAGCGCTTAACTCCCCGAAGTGGGGATACTCGAAGATAAACTCGGTCTCCCACTTCGTAAACTGTCTCCTTGCGTTTAGAATCTGCATAACTCTTCTACGTGGACTGGGCTACCTTGAGCCTATCGCGAATCAATTTCACTTTCTATTCAAACTCCTTTATCAGATCCGGTCCAAACAACTGGCGGTCTCCAACTTCATCCCAAGACAATGGGGTCCTGCACCTCCTTTCGTACAAGGCTTCGAAAGGGGCCATCTTCAAACTGGATTGATAGCTGTTGTTGTAAGAGAACTCTGCATACGGCAAATTCTCGTCCCAACTAGATCCATAATCTAGCGCACAAGCTCTTAGCATATCCTCCAAAATCTGATTGATTCTCTCAGTCTGTCCATCTGTCTGCGGGTGGAAAGCTGTGCTAAACTCCAGTCTGGTTCCCAAAGTTTCATGCAACTGAATCCAGAACTTTGAGGTAAATTGGGTTCCTCTATCTGATACTATGCTCCTTGGAACTCCATGCAGACAAACAATTCTAGTTATATATATCTTTGCCAACTTTGTACTGTTATAGGTAGTCTTCACTGGAATGAAATGAGCTACCTTTGTCAAATGATCGACTACAACCCATATCGAGTCATAGCCTGAACGTGTTCTGGGCAATCCAGTAATAAAATCCATGCCTAGTTTATCCCACTTCCATTCGGGTATCGGCAATGGTTGTAGCAATCCTGCTGGCTTCTGATGCTCTGCCTTCACTCTCTGACATACATCACAAACTGCTACATACTCCGCAATGTCCTTCTTCATTCCGGTCCACCAGAATATATCCTTCAAATCCAAATACATCTTGGTATTTCCTGGGTGAATCGAATATGGTGAATCATGGGCCTCCTGTAAGATTAACTTCCTGATCTCCGAATCATTTGGTACATAGACACGGTCTTCAAACCATAAGGTATCGTGCTCGTCCTCAAGAAATCCCTTAGCTTTTCCTTTGCTCATGTTCTCTTTTATAGCGGCAATCTCCTTGTCAGTCTTCTGGGCTTCTCTGATCTTATCCATCAAAGTAGACTGAATCTCCAATGCTGCTACATAGCCTCTGGGGACTATTTCCAAACATAACTCTCGAAGATTTTCGGCTAACTCCCTTGGTAAATCTCCCGTCATTAGGGTGTTGACATGGCTCTTACGGCTTAACGCGTCAGCTACTACGTTAGCCTTTCCGGGGTGATAATGCAATTTCATATCATAATCCTTGATGAGCTCCAACCATCTGCTTTGTCTGAGGTTCAACTCCTTCTGTGTGAAAATATACTTCAAACTCTTGTGATCCGTGTACACCTCGCAGCAGTTTCCAATCAGAAAATGTCTCCAAGTCTTCAATGCATGCACTACGGCTGCTAACTCCAAATCATGCGTAGCATAATTCAACTCATGCGGCTTAAGCTGTCATGAGGCATATGAAACAACTCTTCCTTCCTGCATAAGCACTGCTCCAAGTCCTCGACGTGAAGCGTCACAATACACCTCATAATCCTTGGTCTGGTCTGGCAAAGTCAACACTGGTGATGTAACCAAGCGTTTCTTCAACTCCTAGAAACTAGCCTCACATTCCTCAGTCCATATGAACTTGGTATCCTTCTTCAACAACTCCGTCATAGGCCTCGCAATTTTTGAGAAATTCTCAATAAACCTCCGGTAGAATCCTGTGAGTCCAAGAAAACTCCGGATCTCTCCAACTGTGGTTGGCGCTTCCCACTTGGTCACGGTATCAACTTTAGTGGGATCTACTGCTATACCTTCTCCGGATATAACGTGTCCGAGAAATCCAACTTCCTTCAACCAAAACTCTCATTTGCTAAACTTGGCATATAATTGATGTTCTCTGAGTTTTCCAAGAACCAAACGCAAATGCTCCTTATGATCCTATTCATTCTTCGAGTAAACCAGAATATCATCAATGAACACTATGACGCACTTATCCAAAAACTCCATAAACACTTTGTTCATCATGTTCATAAAATATGCAGGTGCGTTAGTCAGACCAAATGACATAACGGTATACTCATACAGCCCATACCTGGTGGTAAAAGCCGTCTTAGGTATATCCTGTTCTCGAATCTTCAACTGGTGGTATCCTGATCGCAGATCAATCTTGGAAAATACCTTAGCTCCTTGCAATCGATCAAACAAATCATTGATTATCGGTAGTGGGTACTTGTTCTTGATGGTTACTTCATTCAAACCTCGATAATCAACAACCATCCTTAACGATCCATCCTTCTTTTCCACAAGAAGTACTGGCGATCCCCAAGGCGAAGAACTTGGGCGAATATATCCTTTATCCAGTAACTCCTTAATTTGCTTCTTAATTTCCACCAAATCCTTTGCAGACATCCTATATGGTCTCTTTGATATTGGCCCTGTGCCTGGCAAAAGCTCAATCAAAAACTCAATATCTCTATCCGGTGGCATGCCTGGCAACTCTTCTGGAAATACTTTGGGGAAATCCTTCACTACTGGTACTTCCTCCCGCACAACTCTTGTTAAACAATTTACTTGAGTCCTCTTTGGCACATGCCGGGATACATACTTGATCCTTCTCCCTTTTGGGGTGGTAAGCAAGATCGACTTACTGGTGCAATCCATGTTTCCTCCATACATCGACAACCAATCCATGCCTAATATCACATCCAATCCTTGAGATTCCAACACTATTAGGTCTGAGGGAAATACGTAGTTACCAATCCTTAATGGCAACCGATCACACCATAGGCTAGCCATATAATCTGCTCCAGGCGAGGTTACTAACATGGGTGACCTAAGGGCTTGTGTTGGCATTTTATACTTATCCACAAATCCCCTTGATATGTATGAATGCGATGCACCAGTATCAAAAAGAACGAGTGCAGTAAATGACTTAACCAAAAACTTACCGATTACTGCATCCGGCTGCTCTTCAACCTCCTCCATGTTAACGTGGTTCACATGTCCCCTATTGAAAGGGTTCGGCTTCTTCCCGGAGCTTCCATTGCCATTTCCATTCTGTGATTCAGGACATTCATTGGCATAATGTCCGGTCTTCTGGCACTTAAAACGAGTGACTTGGCTCAGGTCTCTCTTGGCTGGGGTCGATGGGTTGGTGCGGTTCTGGCTGTTACTTCCTCCATTCCCTTACCATTCTTGGTGCCATTGTGATTGTGCGAGCTACCTCCTCTGTGGGTATGCTGAAAATGTCCTCCCGGTCTAGGGGTAAAACGTGGCTTATGCTGAGCTCCTGTAATGTACTTCCCTTGTCCATACTTCCTCTTGCGATTCTCAATCTGCTGCTGCTTCCCTTCAATCATAAGAGCACGATCTACCAACTCCTGGTAGTTGTTGAAGGTTGCTACCATCAATTACATGCTCAACTCATCATTCAGTCCTTCCAGAAACTTCTCCTGCTTAGCTGCATCCGTAGCAACGTCATTTGGGGCATAACGTGCTAATTTACTAAAGTCCTCCACATACTGGCCAACTGTCCGTCGCCCTTGGCACAAGTTGCGAAACTCTCGCTTCTTCATGGCCATAGCTCCTGCTGAAACATGGGCAGTACGAAAAGCCTGCTGAAATTGGTCCCACGTGACAGTGTTGACAGGGAAAGTGGCTGTGAAATTCTCCCACCATGATGTTGCAGGTCCTTCAAGCTGATGTGCGGAAAACTTCACCTTTTCCGCATCCGTGCATCCTGCTGTGGTCAACTCTCTAGCTGTCTTGTGGAGCCAATCATCTGCCACTATCGGCTCGGTGCTACTAGAAAACACCAGCGGATTCAGCCTAAGAAAACGGGCTAAGTGATCAACAGGTGGTGGTGGTGGTGGTGGGTTGTTGTTGTTGTTCCCCTGATTCTGATTCTGGACTAGCAACTGCATCAATGTGTTCTGCTGCTGGATCAACTAAGTGAGCTCCGGTGGGAAAGTAAATCCGGGATCACGTCTCGGAGGCAAAGATG
The DNA here is from genome assembly GCF_056163025.1 of Triticum urartu. Taxonomy (NCBI): domain Eukaryota; kingdom Viridiplantae; phylum Streptophyta; class Magnoliopsida; order Poales; family Poaceae; genus Triticum; species Triticum urartu. The sequence goes on from NC_141874.1 coordinate 308,157,337, forward strand.
AGATTTAAGAATAGAGAGGGGTCTAAATAGAAAACACTACCCATATGCACATGAGGCAAAAGCAAACAATTCACTTCATTCAATCAATCAAACAAAGGCATACAATCGATCTAACTATTGCAAAAGTGCTCGGACTACTATATTTACATGGTGGGCTACTACTACTGATGAGGTGGTCTACTAGAAATATTCTTCGGTTGCAGACTCCATGATATCTGCTCCAGCTTCATCACCATAATCATCATCGCTATCATCTGGATCCGAGTCGGTGTCGTCGATGATGATGTAGTCTTCCGAGTGAATCTCCTTGGGTTCTTCATCTTCTTCTACTGGTGTAGGGCCTCCCATAAATATTCTGATCTTCTTGATCAGATCGTCATTCTTCTCCACTAATACTTCTATTTCCTCTTCATAATCTTCATGTGTAGCCTTGAGTTCTTCCTCCAGTTCCTTGATTCTTGTCCTTGCCTTCTTCAGATCTATCATGTCGGCGCACATCTGGTTCTCCTGACGTCGAATGTGCTGGTTTAACTCATGGATAAAAGCTGCAACTGATCTATCCTTTCTGGTGCTGATCATCTCCCAGTGCTCATCTCGGCGCCCACAAATCTGGTAGATAGTATCCTTGAGATCATTGCAGTAAACTTCTCCAATACGTCCCATGGCAATGTGAGCTACCATGCTCTTCCCTAGACTCCAAGTTGGTGCATCAAAAGAAAACTCTATGGGCTCAGTGACTGGCATGAACGTCCTTCCTGGAACTTGAACTTGAATCATCCAGCGCCCCTCTTCAGGTAAAGTGGCGTTATAGGTTCCGATGAAGCTTGGTACTCTATGTTCAGGTATCTAGTGACTTCCTTCAAGTGACATCCAAAGGGTGTATCTTCATCCGGTTGAGTGAACTTGTTCCTTGCATCCGCCATCCTAAAAGAGTAGAAAAGATGAGAAGTCAGAAAAGAGAGGAGAGTGAGTAGTGATCTAGGTCTTTAGCTTAGTGGTCGTGTCCTACAGTCAGCGTGTGCTCTGATACCATCTTGTAGCGACAGGACCTCAAATGGTCCAATCTCTGTGCTGAGGTGTCATCCCTGGATCAGTAATGCTGACACCACACAGTACTTGAAGGATTTATAACAGAGTAGCAATCACACACTTATTACATTGAGTGTCTCAAAAGAGAACTTATTACAATAAATATGGCTTAAGGCCATCTAATAATGATAACAACGGAAGGCTTGAAAGATAAGTGAGTCCATCAACTCCAACGGCATCACTGAGTATAGAACCACGACCTAAAACTCCTTAATCGTCGTCTGAAAAGTCTGCAACATTAACGTTGCAGCCCGAAATGGTCAGCACATGGAATATGCTGGCAAAGTAACACATAGAGAGTAATGGAATGAAACAGGCTATTCTATATGCATATTTGGCTGGTGGAAAGCTCTATGGTTACAGTTTTGCGTAAAGCCAATTTTTCCCTACTGCAAAGGAATAAATTTTATTTAACTATCATGGTAGTTGTTAAACATTGAGAATGGTTGACAGCATTCTCAATACCAATTAAGCATCATCATTAAACAAAACCCAACAAAATTAATTTTTAGAGTAACATGTTGAGATTCACATGATAATCCAGGTATTAGATACTCAAGATGTCCATAACCGGGACACGGCTAACCATGATTAGTTTATACACTCTGCAGAGGTTTGCACACTTTTCCCCACAAGACTCGATCTCCTCCGTTGGTTTTCTCGCACTGCATGGTGTTTTAGAAATGGATGACCGAGACATAGTCTTTCAGAAGCGCTAGCACCTTACGAACGGGTAGACCGTACCAACCTACATCCCCTACATCTGCTAGTCTACCTCTGTAAGAGTTCGCATGACTTAGTCAACTATGCTAGAGCTCATAATAGCTTGTTGCTGCACACGGAAGTTTCTAGCATGAATAATCTCATGATCCCTTTGAGCCTGGGTGGCGGTCCAAAAGAAAACAGGCAATCGCTGGAATACCCAGGTGCCTCAATCCACCTAGATGTGTATTTAAGTTTCCACCTTAAGTAAACCATTAATTAACATCTCACATCTGTCATGGATACTCTCACCCAATCCACGTCTGCTAGCATAGCATGGCATAATAAGCAAACGTAGAAGTCTCCCAAAGGTTTGATAATAACAGGTAATAGGTACTACCTCAACTACTTCCCAAACCCACAATTTGATTAGATCCTAATCATGCAATGTGTGAGGATTGATCTAATGCAATAAAACTGGGTAGAGGGCAAACATGATCAAAGTGTTACTTGTCTTGCTGATGATCCGGGAAACCTAGCAATTCGAAGTAGCAAGCGGCGCACTCCGGGTACTCTATCGCAAACAAACAAGCATACAATAGGTACTCAACTAATGCACAGGTAAAACTCAAACAAGAGATCTAACCAGAAAGTTCAACTTAAGAACTCCGGTTGGCAAAAAGAATCAAATCGAACGAAGCAACGACAGACAAACGGCAAAAGAAACAGGCTTCCTTTACTATTCTGGATCTAGGGAAAATTTTACAGTGGCAAAAACTTGTTTAAGTTTGCTAAACGGAAAGAGGGTTTCGAGACGAAACTCCAGGCGCTTGAATCGCCTGATTCCGATAAACGAGCGAAAAGTTAGACTAAAACGAAAATCGGATCAGAAATCACGATCAGAAAAATCGTGGATTTAATCCGAGAAAAAGAAAAATGATGAACGTTCGTTAAAACGAACGAACGGACGAACGCTCGCTAAATAAATAAACCGTAAAAACCGATCTATTTTAAAAAAACCGAAACTAAAAAACTGAACAAAACCGTCGAAAAACCGAACGGTTTTTCTGGAAAAACCGGAGGCGAAAAAAACTACCTCCGGCGAACGGCGGCTGCGGGGCGGCGGCGTGGGCGGGCGGCGGCGGCGGCGCGGGCAGGCGGCGACGGCACGGCTTGGGCTTCAGCCGGGGGCCTCGGGGCGCTCATAAGAGGCCCGGCCAAGGGAGTCCTGGCCGGTTACGGCCCAAGGTCGGTTCGGACTTTTTTTTAAATAATTACACTCGAGAAAAAAAGAAATACTAAATGGACTCCAAAAATCCCGAAATAATTTTTCTCGACTTCTAAAATAAAGCCGCACAGGATGAACATTTATTTGGGGCCTAAATGCAATTTTGAAAATCGCGCATTTTTCCTAAATTCAAATAAAATAGCAAATAAAACCAAAATAAAATCTTATTTGATTTTTTATTAAATCCTCAATATTTATTTATTTTGGGGAAAGTCATTTTATTCCCTCTCTTGTATTTTTGTAATAGAAATAATTGAAGATAAAATAAATAAAATCAAACGATCCTATTTTCAAAAATTGAGACAACTCAAATATGAAAATAACGAAATCCCCAACTCTCTCCGAGGGTCCTTGAGTTGCGTGAAATTTCTAGGATCAACCAAAATGCAATAAATATGATATGCACTGATGATCTAGTGTATAACATTCCAAATTGGAAATTTGGGATGTTACACAAGCTTACTCAAAACATATGGTGAATCAAGTGCAGAGCTAGATGGCAGTTCCTTACCACCCCTTGTAGTTGAGGGATAAATCTTGGTTTTTGGATCTCTCAAGTTCTTCAAAATGATAAGCAGATATAAATCCCAAGTGACTCAAAGAATAGAGCTATGATCCCCAGCAACGACGCCAGAGAATAGTCTTGATAACCCACAAGTATAGGGGATCGCAACTGTTTTCGAGGGTAGAGTATTCAACCCAAATCTGTTGATTCGACACAAGAGGAGCCAAAGAATATTCTCAAGTATTAGCAGCTGAGTTGTCAATTCAACCACACCTGGAAACTTAATATCTGCAACAAAGTATTTAGTAGCAAAGTAATATGATAGTAGAGGTAATGGTAGCAAAAGGTAACGGTAGCAAAAGTAATGTTTTGGGTATTTTGTAGTGATGATAGCAACAGCAACGGAAAAGTAAATAAGCGAAGAACAATATATGGAAGGCTCGTAAGCAATGGATCAGTGATGGAGAAATTATGCCAGATGCGGTTCATCATGTAACAGTCATAACCTAGGATGACACAGAACTAGCTCCAATTCATCAATGTAATGTAGGCATGTATTCCGAATATAGTCATACGTGCTTATGGAAAAGAACTTGCATGACATCTTTTGTCCCACCCTCCTGTGGCAGCGGGGTCCTAGCGGAAACTAAGGGATATGAAGGCCTCCTTTTAATAGAGTACCAGACCAAAGCATTAACACATAGTGAATACATTAACTCCTCAAACTACGGTCATCACCGGTAAGTATCCCAATTATTGTCACTTCGGGGTTAACGGATCATAACACATAATAGGTGACTATAGACTTGCAAGATAGGATCAAGAACTCTCATATATTGATGAAAACATAATAGGTTCAGATCTGAAATCATGGCACTCGGGCCCTAGTGACAAGCATTAAGCATAGCAAAGTCATAGCAACATCAATCTCAGAACATAGTGGATACTAGGGATCAAACCCTAACGAAACTAACTCGATTACATAATAAATCTCGTCCAACCCATCACCGTCCAGCAAGCCTACGATGGAATTACTCACGCACGGCGGTGAGCATCATGAAATTGGTGATGGAGGATGGTTGATGATGACGATGGCGACGGATTCCCCTCTCCGGAGCCCCGAACGGACTCCAGGTCAGCCCTCCCGAGATGTTTTAGGGCTTGGCGGCGGCTCCGTATCGTAAAACGCGATGAATCCTTCTTCTCTATTTTTTTCTCCCCGAAAGCAAATATATAGAGTTGGAGTTGAGGTCGGAGGAGCTCCAGGGGGCCCACGAGGTTGGGGGCGCGCCCCCACCCTCGTGGCTAGGGTGTGGGCCACCTAGTCTTCATATTTTGCAAGGATTTTTTATTATTTCTGAAAAGATGTTCCGTGAAGTTTCAGGTCATTCCTAGAACTTTTGTTTCTACACATAAATAACACCATGGTAATTCTGCTGAAAACAACGTCAGTCCGGGTTAGTTCCACTCAAATCATGCAAGTTAGAGTCCAAAACAAGGGCAAAACTGTTTGGAAAAGTAGATACAACGGAGACGTATCATGTAGCAAATTGCTAAAATTATCATTCAACATTGCATACTAAATGCCTCTGCATATTTAATACTCCTATCCTCAAATAGAACCATTAAACAAGCAAATATATGCAAACAATGCAAACATAACAACAATCTGCCAAAACAGTACAGTCTGTAAAGAATGCAAGAGTATCAATACTTATTTAACTCCAAAAATTATGAAACTTTCGAAAACTGTAGAAAATTTATCAGATCTTATTTTTCAAAAAGTTTCAACATTTTATCACATTCTTACTTTTCTAGGTAATTTTCGCAACAGCGATAAACTTTCTGTTTTAAAACAGCAACATATAGACTTGCAAAATAAGCATGGTAAAGGCTATCCTTGGCATTTTTATTTAAAATAAAGATGCAAAATATTATTCTAAATAACAGCAAGCAAATCCTGACAAAAGTAAATGATGCTCCAAGAAAAACACATATCATGTGACGAATAAAAATATAGCCTCAAGTAAGGTTACCGATAATGTTGGAGATGAAAGAGGGGATGCCTTCCGGAGCATCCCCAAGCTTAGTTGCTTGGATATTCCTTGAATATTAAATTTGGGGTGCCTTGGGCATCCCCAAGCTTAGGGTCTTGTCACTCCTTATTCTCCTCATATCGATATCTCACTCAAAACTTGAAAACTTCAATCACACAAAACTTAATGGAACTTTGTGAGATATGTTAGTATGATAAAGAGCAAACCATTCACTTTGGTATTATATAAGTCAAGATTCATAATTCTTTACACACAATGCCTAATGTATCATATCATTTCCACAATTTATATTGAGCAATATAAGCCACAGAAACTAGAAAACAACCAAACTATGCATTGAAAACAGAATCTGTCAAAAACAGAACAGTCTGTAGTACTAGGTACTCCAACCATGCTTATTCTACTCCAAAAATTTAGAAAAATAGGAAAACCTGGGAAATTTGTCTATTAATCTTCTCCAAAACTAGTCAGTATTTTATCACACTTTTGTTAAAAAACAGAATTATTTTCCTGAGCGCAAAAGTTTCTGTTTTTCAGCAAGATCAAATCAACTATCACCATAGACCATCCCAAAGGTCTGTAACACCCACGATGCGGCTATATCTCCCACGTGTCGAAGCACGACTTAGAGGCATAACCGCATTGTAAGCAATGTCCAAAGTGAGGTAATCTTCACACAACCCATGTAATACATAAGGGAAAAAGATACATAGTTGGCTTACAATCGCCACTTCACACAATACATGAATAAAACATTACACCATCCAGATACAATCAAGGTCCGACTACGGAACCAAAATAAAAGAAGACTACCCCAAAAGCTACACAGATCCCCGATCGATCCAACTGGGCTCCACTACTGATCAACTGGAAATGGAACAACATAACAAACACGATCATCATCGAGCTCCTCCCTGAGCTCGGTTGCATCACCTGTACGGTTTCATCGGCACCTGCAAACTGGTTTTGGAAGTAATCTATGAGTCACGGGGACTCAGTAATCTCACACCCTCGCGATCAAGACTATTTAAGCTTATAGGTAAGGGAAAAAAGGTATGTGAGGGGGAGCCGCAGCAAGAGACTAGCATAATTGGTGGCTAACATACGCAAATGAGAGCGAGAAGAGAAGGCAAAGCACGTTCGAGAAACTATGATCAAGAAGTGATCCTAGAACAACCTACGATCAAGCATAACTCCAACATCGTGTTCACTTCCCGGATCCCGCCGAGAAGAGACCATCACGGCTACACACGCGGTTGATGCATTTTAATTAAGTTAAGTTTCAGGTTTTCTACAACCGGACATTAACAAATTCCCATCTGCCCATAACCGCGGGCACGACTTTCAAAAGATCAAACCCTGCAGGGGTGTCCCAACTTAGCCCATCACAAGCTCTCACGGTCAACAAAGGATATTCCTTCTCCCAAGACAATCCGATCAGACTCGGCATCCCAGTTACAAGACATCTCGACAATGGTAAAACAAGTCCAGCAACACCGCCCGAATGTGCCGACAAATCCCGATAGGAGCTGCACATATCTCGTTCTCAGGGCACACTCAGATGAGTGCTCTGTACAAGTAAAAACAAACCTCGAGTTTCCCCGAGGGGGCGCTGCAAAGGGCTCTATTTTGGACCAACACTCAGAGGAGCACTGGCCCGGGGGGTTTAATAAAGATGACCCTCGGGCTCCGGAAACCCAAGGGAAAAAGAGGCTAGGTGGCAAATGGTAAAACCAAGGTTGGGCATTGCTGGAGGAGTTTTATTCAAGGCGAACTGTCAAGGGGTTCCCATTATAACCCAACCGTGTAAGGAACGCAAAATCAAGGAACATAACACCGTATGACGGAAACTAGGGCGGCGAGAGTGGAACAAAACACCAGGCATAAGGTCGAGCCTTCCACCCTTTACCAAGTATATAGGTGCATTAAAATAGACAAGATATAATAATGATATCCCAACAATAAACATGTTCCAACAAGGAACAATCTCCAATCTTCACCTGCAACTAGCAACGCTATAAGAGGGGCTGAGCAAAGCGGTAACATAGCCAAACAACGGTTTGCTAGGACAAGGTGGGTTAGAGGTTTGACATGGCAATATGGGAGGCATGAAAAGCAAGTGGTAGGTATTGTAGCATAGGCCTAGCAAAAGAGAGAGCATCTAGCAAGCAAAGATAAACGTGATTTCGAGGGTATGGTCATCTTGCCTGAGATCCCGCAAGGAAGAAGAACGAGTCCATGAAGAAGACAAACGGACGTAGCCAACGTATCCTCACAAACGCAACGTTACCGGATTACTGAGAAGAAGCAACACCGAAAAGAAGCAAACAACATAGTAAACAATCAACACATGAACATGGCCTGATGCACAACCAAGTATGATGCATGTCCGGTTTAATGAATCATGGAATGGCAAAATGCACAAACAATCCTACAAATTAAGTGGAGCTCAACATGCAACTCCGTTGCATATTGACCAAACACCACATGACTTATTTAGTTCTCTCCTGTTTATGTACTCAACAATATTAAATGTTGTTTAAACATGGCAAGAGGGTGAAGCATAACAAAACTATACTATCTAAACAATTTAAATGGGGCCGGATATAACAAACAATTAATCCGATAAAACCCCATATGCATTTAGCAAATTAAAGCAAACAACAATTTAAACCATATTTAAATGTGGTTATCATGATGCGGATGACATATGCAAGTTTATGCAAGTTTTATGAAAATGTTGGTAAGAACAATATGAAGCATTTGCCACCGTGGTGGATAGGAAAGGGGTGCCACGGCAACGATAACGAAAACAGTGCCACGGCAGCGTTCCGGTTCCGGTAACTCAATTGAGATACCAATGCAAAGGAGAAGTGTGTGGATGCGTGCAAAAGATGGTGGGGCGCTCCCGGATTCCAGGTGTCCCACGAGTTGGCAATAAGGAAACGAGTGACAATTTGGACACGGTGCAAAACCCGAGCATCTCAAACATCGCAAGCATTCGTTCACGGACATCGTCTCGAGGTTATACCTTCGAAGCATGCAAGCGGAACAGTTCACGTTCGGTGCAAAGTAGAGGAAGTAGACGTTCTCACGACGGCGGTAGTGGAAGTAGTCGTTCTCGCACGCTCTAGGGTCGACGGTAGAGGTTCTCGCGATCTCGGCGACGGTAGTGGTACATGTTTATCGGTAGTCGAACATGACGATCCGGAGAGGGTACTTGGCAACATGCACGTCGTCGGTAGTTGTGCACAATCGTTGTCGGACTTGACGGGTTCGTGGTCTTCGGACGTAGTGGTACATGTTCGTTTTTCGGAGAGGTACATGGCATTCTTTGGTCATAGGTACTTGACGTTTTAGTATCCGGGTCTTCGGCGATGTTCGTTGTACACATGACATTGAGGTACTTGTCGGTCCGGTCTTGACGGAGTAGATGTACACATTTCATAGATGAACTTGGCGTAACCATGCGGTAGTCGAACTTGAGGTGGTCTTGGACCAGGTGATCTTGGTGATACAGTGATCGTAGAGGTACTTGGCGACGTTTCCATGAAGCACAACAAAGCACCCGCAAATAGAGGCAACCAGTGCCTCGGTGCTCTGTACGCCGGTCGATGCACTTGTGGCCGAGGAGAGGAGGAAACAAGGGCCTCCAGGAGAAGCATGGAGTGGCCAGCGAGGTCGGCCATGGTGATGGTGGTGCAAGGTAGAGGAGGGTCATGGCAGCTGCAGCAAGCAGCCACGGAGGCGAAGCAGGAGAGGTCGCTAGCGGTCCGAGGTGGTCGTTGGGCGCGCAAGCACGACGAGCAGGGACACCCTTGGGTCGTGCAGAAGAGGAGGCCGGAGCAAGGCAAGGAGGGCGACGGGGACGTCGCAGAGTTGAGGCACGGGGCGGAGATGATGGAGTAGAGGAACCGGTGAATCAACAGAGGGAAAACAGGAGCAGAGGAGTGACCGAGCCAGTGGCTGGGTGCTTCGTGGCGGTGCCATGGCGGGGAGGCCCGGCGGCGTGCGGGAAGAGCAGCTGCAGCAGGCGCGGTCTGACGAGATGCTGCGGGGCGGCGGGGAGGCAACGGCGAGCGTGAGGCGCTTGAGTGCACAGCGCGGCTGGACGGCGGGGCCGGACAAGGAGCACGGGTAGGAGGGGATCGGGATGATGGCGCAGCGCGTGCCGTTCCTGTGGGTGGCGGCGCGAGGGAGATGGGGAACGAGGAGGACGGGGATCGAGATGAGTTGCTGCTTGGTCGGCTAGGGTTAGAGAAGGGGATCGGCCGGGCCTAGGGTTATAGAGGGTTTAGTTGGGATGCGGGGAAGGATGGGCCTTGGCCCAAGGTGGGTAGGCCTGGCTGCGGCTGGGCCTAAGGAGGTCGCCCAGGAACACCTTTTCTTTTATCGTTTACTTCCTGTTTATTTAGATAAACAGTTACAATAAAAGAAAAAGGTCAGGGGGCTAGAAGAGGAGTTTTTCGGATATAAAAAATATCCTCAATCTCCTGGAACTATACTCCATTTGATAAAATTGTCTTGGATATTTTTAGAGGCAGAAAAATAAAACAAGTTGAAATATGATTCAAACTAGAGGCATTTTTGAACCTAACCAAAACAACTTCAAAGGATCTGAAATTTGACAGAGAGGTTGAAGGCATGGTCGAGAATTTATAGGAAAAGAATGAACATTAATAGAGAAGGGGAAAATGGCACTTGCAAAAGAAAGGAAATAGAAGGAAAGGAGAAGAAGATGATGCATGGGACAAAGGCATGGGGAATTTTTTTGCAAGTGTGTTTATGGGTGAATCCAAATTAATGGAATATTTATAATAGCTCCCTAAATATTAGGAGGATAATGTTATAAAGAGAAGTCACTCTTCCCTTGATTTAAATGGATCGAAGATCCATACAAATTATTTAGTTGAGATGCAGAAGACTTATGACATGATGACATGATGCAATGCACATGATGCAAAGATGAAATGCAACGGACCAAACAAAACACAGGACGAAACCCTGAAATCAAGGAAGGCACCCGACGCTCTGGTCTTGGGGCGTTACAACACTCCACCACTACTAGAGGATCTTGTCCTGAGATCTAGAATGGCACCGGAGGGAAAAACGGAATAGAAAGAGAAGAGGTAGAACTAAGTTGCTTCTTTGACGAATGAGTGAAACCAAAGAACCTTGGGAGGTTGAACAAATTGAAGGAAAGAATACAATGGAGATGAACGAAGTTGAAAACACTCTGTTAGAAAAGAGGAACAAGGAAGAACAAATTCGTATAGCCCTCCGGTTGAAAAGAGATGCAAGACTTGATAGGATGAAAAGGACTTGAGCATAGGGCACAACACTCCGGTTAAATGGATTAGCACGAAAAGAAACACGATCCTCAACATTCGAGATGATGAGAGGAGAGAGCAACAACACAATGCCTCCGGAACGAAAGAATAGAAGATAGATAATTGAAATAAAAGAATGGAGAAGAAAACACCATCTTCTACCTCAAATGAGATTGAAAAGCATCTTTAGGAGAAGGGTCAAATGGAATTGTTGGAAAACCAACAACGACAAGGATAAGCTTGAAGTGGGCTTCTGGAAAACATCTCAAAAATTATGAGGTGAAATTCTGCCACTAACGAAACAATAGATTGGATTGATATCACCCAGGAGACGAGAAACTTATTCACCGGGAGGATAAAAGAACTTGGGTCATTTAAGAGCACCATAAATAGCAACAATCCCAAGGAAGGCTTTAGGTGAAATCTATACAAGATAACTCTAATGAAGAGATTGATGGATTTAAGATACCTCATTCCTGACAACATGTGAATCATGAAACATGAACTCAAGTTATGAAGAATGACATAGCACCACCTCAAAAGATATGCGTGAATGGATTGCACTCCGGATTGCAAGATGAAGAATGCATGAGCTCCTCTGAAAAAAATCTCAATGAACACTTCGAACAGGAATTAAATACTTGATGACCCATCATGTAGAACCTTCATGAAGAACTCCGGTAACAAAAGAAATGATCGATCGAAATGAAAGAGAAGTTGAAAACACAAGGTGAAGACTTGCAATGATTAGATGGATCTTCATGACGAGAAAATTGAGAGAGCTTTGAACTCTGGGAAAGAAAGATAAAACATCTCGAACCAAGAATGTGATATGATGAACCACTCCGGAATAAGGAATTGAATTTACTCGATGAAACAAGAATAAGAATTACATTATGCTTATCCTTCACCAATTAAATTGATGACAAGCATGGATTTGGCATACTACTTATTCTCGTAGAAAGGAATAAGATAGATATAGTGCAAACTTGAGTAGGTCTTGAACGATCCATCGGTAGAATTGAAACAACGAATAAATTGATATGATAAACAAAGGGGAAGAATCTTGGAAGAACCACCGTAAGAATTGAAAATGAACGTAGCAAAGGCACAAATCACCGGGTAGAATCGGAAAAGCGAATGAAGATGCTTGAGAGAATTAGGTACATGAGAATGAAGAGAATCACGAGCTAAAAAAAAGAGAAAACTTGAATGATGCACCGGTAAGATTTGGAGAACAATAGCTGAAAGCTGAGGATGAATAAACCTGAAATGATGGCCTTCGGAGAATCAAACTAAAAAGAATCTTTAATTGCTCCAGATGGGTGTAAAGAATTCTCACAATCGAAAACAATTATGAGAGGACGGTATAAGGCTAGCACCATGAATCTTGAAGAGAATGGAGCAAGATTAAAGAGAAACTCTTCTTCGGTCTTCAAATGTAGAGAATGACGATGAGAAACACCACCATGAATTATTGGGGCACTCCGGAATGAAAAATTAGAAATGTTGAACCAACGATGAAAAGAATTTGAAAGATCTTGGAGAAAGACATTTGACTGATGATAATTCATTCTTACGTCAACTTCGAAAAGAATTTGAGAGTAACTCCATGGAAGATTAGAAGAGTCAGGTAAGACCTGGGAAAAGACCTGTGGGTTAGGGCCCACTCAAAACAAACACCGTTGAAAAGATCGCTTGGAAGATAGATTGCACCAGTTGAATTAATAGGCTTGAATGAGAGAACATCCTCGAAAGATCTTGAACTAAAGCAGAGTGGAAACACGAATCTTTGAGATATCTTGAGCACTCCGGAACAATTGAATAGCGAGAAATGAATTAATATGAAGAGTACCGGCATGGCAAGATATTTGAAACAAGGAAAAAGATATGATCAATAATGCTTGAATGGAAAACACCGGAGAAGAAAAAGAATGAAGAATAATGAAATTGAGGCTCCTTTAGAATCTCCACGATAAATCACCTGATCGAAACTTGAAAGAAAAGGATGAAGAGACTTCACATGAATAAAAATGGATAGTTGATTCAGAACTCTGATTCCTTGAAGAAACAAGGGTGGGAGGAAGGGACAACAAAGACAACTTGGGATGGATGAAACGAACACCGTTGAGAAAGTTCAGATTGAATCTTGCAGATGTTAAAAATGAACGGATCCGCTTGAAGAGAAAACACACCGGTTGAAAAGGATTGACATGACAATCTCGATGATCAAGAAGGATTAGTATCCACATAGAAATATGAGAACACCGCTTAGAGAAGGTATGGAATCAGCATTTGACTTCGAAGAAACTCGAATACCACAACTCCAAACAAAAACAAAGGATTGGCTTGCAGAATAAGCCGGAACAAACATATTATAGAGATTTCATCCGAAGTTTTCATGGTGGGGCCTAGACAGGCTCGATCGTACATCACCATCATGTACAAGGCAGTACACATGAAATATGAAGCGTCCCCGAGTCAGCATAGCCAAGGACTCTTTTAAGACACAACGAGACCACTGTAAAACAAACCGTGGATAGGCGGACCACTAGACGTCGAACCCCAATTTCATATCATACATCTGTCGGAAAGATATCCTAAGAGCTACTTGAATTCCCACTTATAAACTCCCGAAACTTTTCGGTTATGCAATCAGGTGTTGGGGATACATGGGAAGCATAATATCTCACCCAACACTAGCAAATCCTACATCCAGCTGTATCCATCCTTCAACACATAACCAAGAAACCTTCGGAAATCGTTTACCTCAACCTTCGAAAAGCATCCGATATATGAGTTATGGCAATACTCCCGAACTCCCGCCCCAGTACTAGGTGGCGTCGAGGTTATCTCACCAACAACTGCATAAAAGAGATTTTCGATGTCGGCGAAACTCAGGTATTCCAGAACTGCAACGATAAATTGTTACGACAACACCTCGGAGCTCAACTCCCCGGGACACTGCCACAACCCCTAAATGTCAGGAGGCACCAAGAACAATGTTCTTGTCACAAATCCATCGGAACAATTCCCAGATACCCGCGTGATCCTAAATTTTTTTTAGTGAAATTTGAGAAAAGAAGAGTCAAAACTCTACGTCAGGATGCCTCACCAGAGCGATGAAGGGACTGAGGAGTAAAAAGAATCCTACTCTCCGATATATATAATCCTAAAAGACTCAAAAAAAATTTCTAGACTCAACAACGCCAGCGATTCGATCAAGCAGGGGGCTCCTAAGTCGGGGAAGGCTCTGATTACCAACTTGTAACACCCACGATGCGGCTATATCTCCCACGTGTCGAAGCACGACTTAGAGGCATAACCGCATTGTAAGCAATGTTGCAAGTGAGGTAATCTTCACACAACCCATGTAATAGATAAGGGAAAAAGATACATAGTTGGCTTACAATCGCCACCTGACACAATACATGAATAAAACATTACATCATCCAGATACAATCAAGGTCCGACTACGGAACCAAAATGAAAGAAGACTACCCCAAAAGCTACACAGATCCCCGATCGACCCAACTGGGCTCCACTACTGATCAACTGGAAACGGAACAACATAACGAACACAATCTTCATCGAGCTCCTCCTTGAGCTCGGTTGCGTTACCTACACGGTTTCATCAGCACCCGCAAACTGGTTTTGGAAGTAATCTGTGAGTCACGGGGACTCAGCAATCTCACACCCTCACGATCAAGACTATTTAAGCTTATAAGTAAGGGAAAAAAGGTATGTGAGGGGGAGCTGCAGCAAGCGACTAGCATAATTGGTGGCTAACATACGCAAATGAGAGCGAGAAGAGAGGGCAAAGCACGTTCGAGAAACTATGATCAAGAAGTGATCCTAGAACAACCTACGATCAAGCATAACTCCAACACCGTGTTCACTTCCCGGACCCCGCCGAGAAGAGACCATCACGGCTACACACGCGGTTGATGCATTTTAATTAAGTTAAGTTTCAGGTTTTCTACAACCGGACATTAACAAATTCCCATCTGCCCATAACCGCGGGCACGGCTTTCAAAAGATCAAACCCTGCAGGGGTGTCCCAACTTAGCCCATCACAAGCTCTCACGGTCAACGAAGGATATTCCTTCTCCCAAGACAATCCGATTAGACTCGGCATCTCGGTTACAAGACATCTCGACAATGGTAAAACAAGTCCAGCAACACCGCCCGAATGTGCCGACAAATCCCGATAGGAGCAGCACATATCTCGTTCTCAGGGCACACTCAGATGAGTGCTCCGTACAAGTAAAAACAAACCTCGAGTTTCCCCGAGGGGGCGCTGCAAAGGGCTCTATTTTGGACCAACACTCAGAGGAGCACTGGCCCAGGGGGTTTAATAAAGATGACCCTCGGGATCCGGAAACCCAAGGGAAAAATAGGCTAGGTGGCAAATGGTAAAACCAAGGTTGGGCATTGCTGGAGGAGTTTTATTCAAGGCGAACTGTCAAGGGGTTCCCATTATAACCCAACCGTGTAAGGAACGCAAAATCAAGGAACATAACACCGGTATGACGGAAACTAGGGCGGCAAGAGTGGAACAAAACACCAGGCATAAGGTCGAGCCTTCCACCCTTTACCAAGTATATAGGTGCATTAAAATAGACAAGATATAATAATGATATCCCAACAATAAACATGTTCCAACAAGGAACAATCTCCAATCTTCACCTGCAACTAGCAACGCTATAAGAGGGGCTGAGCAAAGCGGTAACATAGCCAAACAACGGTTTGCTAGGACAAGGTGGGTTAGAGGTTTGACATGGCAATATGGGAGGAATGAAAAGCAAGTGGTAGGTATTGTAGCATAGGCATAGCAAAAGAGAGAGCATCTAGCAAGCAAAGATAAACGTGATTTCGAGGGTATGGTCATCTTGCTTGAGATCCCGCAAGGAAGAAGAATGAGTCCATGTAGAAGACAAACGGACATAGACAACGTATCCTCACAAACGCAACGTTACCAGATTACCGAGAAGAAGCAACACCAGAAAGAAGCAAAAAACATAGTAAACAACCAACACATGAACATGGCCTGATGCACAACCAAGTATGATGCATGTCCGGTTTAATGAAGCATGGCATGGAAAAATGCATAAACAATCCTACAAATTAAGGAGAGCTCAACATGCAACTCCGTTGCATATTGACGAAACACCACACGACTTATTTAGTTCTCTCCCGTTTGTGTACTCAACAATTTTAAATGTTGTTTAAACATGGCAAGAGGGTGAAGCATAACAAAACTATACTATCTAAACAATTTAAATGGGGCCGGATATAACAAACAATGAATCTGGTAAAACCCCAGATGCATTTAGCAAATTAAAGCAAACAACAATTTAAACCATATTTAAATGTGGTTATCATGATGCGGATGACATATGCAAGTTTATGCAAGTTTTATGAAAATGTTGATAAGATCAATATGAATCATTTGCCACCGTGGTGGCAAGGAAAGGGGTGCCACGGCAATGATAACGAAAACGGTGCCACGACAGTGTTCCGGTTCCGGTAACTCAATTGAGATACCAATGCAAAGGATAGGTGTGCAGATGCGTGCAAAAGATGGTGGGGCGCTCCCGGATTTCGGGTGTCCCATGAGTTGTCGATAAGGAAACGACTGACAATTTGGACACGGTGCAGAACCCGAGCATCTCAAATATCACAAGCATTCGTTCACGGACGTCGTCTCGAGGTTATACCTTCGAAGCGTGCAAGCGGAACAGTTCTCGTTCGGTGCAAAGTAGAGGAAGTAGACGTTCTCGCGACGACGGTAGTGGAAGTAGTCGTTCTTGCACGCTCTAGGGTCAACGGTAGAGGTTCTCGCGATCTCGGCGACGGTAGTGGTACATGTTTATCGGTAGTCGAACATGATGATCCGGAGAGGGTACTTGGCAACATGCACGTCTTCGGTCGTTGTGCACAATCGTTGTCGGACTTGAAGGGTTCGAGGTCTTCGGACGTAGTGGTACATGTTCGTTTTTCGGAGAGGTACATGGCGTTCTTCGGTCATAGGTACTTGATGTTTTGCTATCCGGGTCTTCGGCAACGTTCGTTGTACACATGACGTTGAGGTACTTGTCGGTCCGGTCTTGACGGAGTCGATGTACATGTTTCGTAGATGAACTTGGCATAACCGTGCGGTAGTCGAACTTGAGGTGGTCTTGGACCGGGCAATCTTGGTGATACAGTGATCATAGAGGTACTTGGCGACGTTTCCATGAAGCACAAAATGAAGCACCCGCAAATAGAGGCAACCAGTGCCCCGGTGCTCTGTACGCCGGTCGATGCACTTGTGGCCGAGCAGAGGAGGAAACAAGGGCCTCCAGGAGAAGCATGGAGTGGCTTGCGAGGTCAGCCGTGGTGATGGTGGTGCAAGGTAGAGGAGGGTCATGGCAGCTGCAGCAAGCAAGCACGGAGGCGAAGCAGGAGAGGTCGCTGGCGGTCCGAGGTGGTCATCGGGCGCACAAGCATGATGAGCAGGGACACCCTTGGGTCGTGCAGAACAGGAGGCTGGAGCAAGGCAAGGAGGGCGACGGGGACGGCGCAGAGTTGAGGCGCGGGGCAGAGATGATGGAGTAGAGGAACCGATGAAGCAGCAGAGGGAAAACAGGAGCAGAGGAGCGACCGAGCCAGTGGCTGGGTGCTTCGTGGCGGCGCCATGGCGGGAGGCGATGATACTGGCAATGGGGAGGCCTGGCGGCGCACGGGAAGAGCAACTGCAGCAGGAGCCGTCTGACGAGATGCTGCGGGGCGGCGGGGAGGCAGCGGCGAGGCGAGGCACTTGAGGGCACATCGCGGCTGGACGGCGGGGCCGGACGAGGAGCACGGGTAGGAGGGGATCGGGATGAGGGCGCAGCGCGTGCCGTTCCTGTGGGTGGCGGCGCGAGGGAGATGGGGAACGAGGAGGACAGGGATCGAGATGAGCTGCTGCTCGATCGGCTAGGGTTAGAGGGGATCGGCCGGGCCTAGGGTTATAGAGGGTTTAGTTGGGCTGCGGGGAAGGATGGGCCTTGGCCCAAGGTGGGTAGGCCTGGCTGCGGTTGGGCCTAAGGAGGTCGCCCAGGAACACCTTTTCTTTTATCGTTTACTTCCTATTTATTTAGATAAGCAATTACAATAAAAGAAAAAGGTTAGGGGGCTAGAAGAGGAGTTTTTCAGATATAAAAAATATCCTCAATCTCCTGGAACTCTACTCTATTTGATAAAATTGTCTTGGATATTTTTAGAGGCAGAAAAATAAAACAAGTTTAAATATGATTCAAACTTGAGGCATTTTTGAACCTAAACAAAACAACTTCAAAGGATCTGAAATTTGACAGAGAGGTTGAAGGCATGGTCGAGAATTTATAGGAAAAGAATGAACATTAGTAGAGAAGGGGAAAATGACACTTGCAA
This sequence comes from Triticum urartu, assembly GCF_056163025.1. NCBI lineage: Eukaryota > Viridiplantae > Streptophyta > Magnoliopsida > Poales > Poaceae > Triticum > Triticum urartu. The sequence continues at coordinate 308,175,724 of NC_141874.1, forward strand.
AACAAAGGAAATAGAAGGAAAGGAGAAGGAGATGATGCATGGGACAAAGGCATGGGGAATTATTTTGCAAGTGTGTTTATGGGTGAATCCAAATTAATGGAATATTTATAATAGCTCCCTAAATATTAGGAGGATAATGTTATAAAGAGAAGTCACTCTTCCCTCGACTTAAATGGATCGAAGATCCATACAAATTATTTAGTTGAGATGCAAAAGACTTATGACATGATGACATGATGACATGATGCAATGCACATGATGCAAAGATGAAATGCAACAAAGCAAACAAAACACACGACGAAACCCGGAAATCAAGGAAGGCACCCTATGCTCCGGTCTTGGGGCGTTACAAGGTCTTACTTGGCACTTTATTGAAATGAAAGATATAAAACATGATTACTATAGTAGCTTAATAATGTGAACACAAAAGAACAGTAGGTAAAAGTGTTGGGTTGTCTCCCAACAAGCGCTTTTATTTAATGCCTTTTAAGCTAGGCATGATGATTTCAATGATGCTCGCATAAAAGATAAGAATTGAAACATAAAGAGAGCATCATGAATAACATGGCAAGCACATTTAAGCCTAACCCACTTCATGTGCATAGGGATTTTGTGAACAAACAATTTATGGGAACAAGAATCAACTAGCATAGGAAGGCAAAACAAGTGCAACTTCAAAACTTTCAACACATAGAGTGGAACCTTGATATTATTGAGATATGTAAAAGCAAATGTTCCTCTCTCATAATAATTTTCAGTAGCATCATGAATGAATTCAACAATATAACCATCACAAAAAGCATTCATTTCATGATCCACAAGCATAGAAATTTTCTTACTCTCCACATAAGAAAATTTATTCTCATTCATAATAGTGGGATTAAACTCAACAAAATAACTATCATGTGATTGAAAATTAAAATCATGATGACAATTTTCATGGTTATCATTATTCTTTATAGCATACATGTCATCACCATAATCATCATGGATAGCAACTTTGTTATCATAGTCAATTTAAACCTCTTCCAAAATAGTGGATTCATCATTAAATAAAGTCATGACCTCTCCAAATCCACTTTCATCAATATAATAATCGTAAATAGGAGGCACGCAATCATTATAACAAATTTGCACATAAAATCTTGGGGGACTAAAAATATCATCTTCATCAAATATAGCATCCCCAATCTTATGGCTTTTCATATCATTAGCATCATGGATATTCAAAGAATTCATACTAACAACATTGCAATCATGCTCATCATTTATACCAAACATTCTATTGAATTCTTCTTCTATCAATTGAGCGCAATTTTCCTTTCCATCATTTTCACAGAAGACATTATAAGGATGAACAATATGATGCAACATCAATTCCATTTTTTTGTAGTTTACTTTTTATAAATCAAACTAGTGGTAAAACAAGAAACAAAAAGATTCAATTGCAAGATCGAAAGATATACCTTCATGCACTCACCTCCCCGGCAACGGCGCCAGAAAAGAGCTTCATTGACGGGGTGTGGGTGTCGCTTACCTAGCCTCCCCGACAAAGGCATCAGAAAAGAGCTTGATGTCTACTATGAAACTTTAATCTTGTAGACACGTGTTGGGCCTCGAAGCACAGAGTTTTGTAGGACAGTAGCAATTTTCCATCATGTGGATGACCTAAGGTTTATCAATCCGTGGGAGGTGTAGGATGAAGATGGTCTCTCTCAAACAACCGTGCAACCAAATAAAAAGTCTCTTGTGTCCCCAACGCACCTAATACAATGGCAAATTCTATAGGTGCACTAGTTCGGCGAAGATATGGTGATAAAAGTGTAATATTGATGGTAGAAATATATTTTTATAATCTGAATAAATAAAAATAGCAAGGTAGCAATTGAAAAAACAGAGCAAAAATGGTATTCCAATGCTTGAAAATGAGGCCCAGGGTCCGTACTTTCACTAGTGAAATCTCTCAACAATGCTAATATAATTGGATGATATAACCATCCCTCAACGTGTAATGAAGAATCACTCCAAAGTTCCTATCTAGCAGAGAACATAAGAAGAAATTGTTTGTAGGGTACGAAACAACCCCGAAGCTATTCTTTCTGATCGATCTATCCAAGAGTTCATACAAAAATAACACCAAATAATTTCAGATTCATAATACTCATTCCAACACAAAGAACCTCAAAGAGTGCCCCAAGATTTCTACCGGAGAAACAAAAGATGAGAACGTGCATAAACCCCTATGCGTAGATTACCCCAATGTCCCCTCGGGAATCTGCGAGTTGAGTGCCAAAACATACCTCAAGTGAATCAATAGAATACCCCATTGTCACCACGAGTATTCATATGCAAGACATATATCAAGTGCTCTCAAATCCATAAAAGTATTCAATCCGATAAAACGAAATCTCAAAGGGAAAACTCAATTCATGACGACAAGATAGAGAGGGGAAAACACCATATGATCAGATTATATTAACAAAGCCTGCCATACATCAATATCATGACATCTCAAGAAAACGAGAGAGAGAGAGATTAAACATATAGCTACTAGTACAAACCCTCTGCCCTGAGGGTGGACTACTCCCTCCTCATCGTGGTGGCCGCCGAGGTGATGAAGATGGCCACCGGAGATGATTTCCCCCTATGGCAGGGTGCCGGAACGGGGTCTAGATTGGTTTTTCATGGCTATAGAGGCTTGTGGTGGCAAAACTTCTCATATAGAGTCCCCCCTAGGGTTTTTGGAATATTTAGGAATTTAGAGGGCGAAGAGGGGGTGCAGGAGGCCACCGAGGTGGGCACAACACACTTGGGCACGCCTGGGCCCCCAGGCACACCCTGGTGGGTTGTGCCCCCCTCGAGGCACCCCCGGGTGCTGCTCTGGCCCAATGGATGTCTTCTGGTCCATAAAAAATCCACAAAAAGTTTCATGGTGTTTGGACTCCATTTGATATTGGTTTCCTGCGATGTAAAAAACAAGAAAAAATAGCAGCTGGCACTGGGTCAATAGGTTAGTCCCAAAAAATGATAAATTTGCTATAAAATGATTGTAAAACATCCAAGAATGATAATATATTAGCATGAATACTTCATAAATTATAGATACATTGGAGACGTATCAGAATACACCTTATGTGCACCTGCCTTCCAATTGGGACATACCTCGTCCAAGAGAAAGTGATGCAGGAACAAACTCTTGGGGACCGGAGAATAAATACATTATGGATGAAGTGGAGAAAAACACTGAACTACTTCATCGAGCCATTCGAGAGATTCAAGGCTTGAGGGAGCTACTCATGAGAATACCGGGGAACATGGCCTCGTGATCATCACCACCATCACCTTCTTCACCACCAAAGGAGATTCGAGTTCATGGTATGGGTACTTCCCTTGGTTTGTGCCAAGCTTGGGGGAGGTGCCCCGATACTATATCAACACCACTATCTTGCCTTTATCTATCTTAGTTCGTTCTTTAGTTATCTTTTGAATTAGTTGAATAAAAGTTTAGTTCAATCTTTTTCGAGTGTTAGCTTAGTGATATATCTATCTATGTAATCGTGTGCAAGATATATAATAAATTTTAGTTTGAGTTTTATTTTCTTTACTTTTACATTTCAATCAAAATAAAGAAAAGAAATAACGAAAAAGGTCATATGCTAATCTTATGGTAAGTAATGACATCACATAAGGAAAAGTATAAGTGGTAAAATTTATTGGAGACTAACAAACATAGCATTGGTCAATGATGCAACTCATGAAAGAATTAATAAGGGAAGATAAGATTCACCCCACAGTTCCTAGTCAAAAAAAGATAAGATTCACATGCAAATATACTATCTTGGTCATATTTTATGAATATGAGCCCTCATCAAAATATTACATGCCAAAATTGTTGAGTTGGACAAGGAAGAAAATGTAATGATGCCCTGTTTATATTCACATAGAGGTTATATTGTCATAGATACTTTAACATGTGGTGCTTGCCCCATATCTTTGCTAGCCAAAATTCCGCACTAAGTAGAGATACTACTTGTGCATCGAAAAACCCTTAAACCCCAAATCTTTTTTTGAGAGTCCACCATACCTACCTATGGATCGAGTAAGATCCTTCAAGTCAGTTGTCATCGGTGCAATAAGGCAATAAAAATTGCTTCTAAATGTGTTGGATCATTTAATGTAAGAGAAAATTGAGCATTGTACGAACTTGTGATGGCAAAATTATAAAGGTGACAGACTGCATAATAAAGGTTGTTATCATAAGGGGCAATATAACGTGACATTATTTTGCACTAAGAGATTGAGCATACAAACCAAAAAGCACATGACAACCTCTGCTTCCCTCTGCAAAGGGCCTATCTTTTACTTTTATGTATTTACTTTTATGCAAGAGTCAAAGTATTCTTCCCTATTCCTTTTTATTTTCTCTTTTGCAAGCATCATGTTGTGAGGTAAGATCTAGGCACACACATCTAGTTGGTTGTGAGTGAGCATGAGTTATTATTGTTGACATCACCATTGAGGTGAATACGTGTAACGCCCCAAGACCGGAGCTTTAGATGCCTTCAATGGTTTCCGAGATTCATCGTGTGTTCTGTTTGGTTCGTTGCATTCATCCTTGCATCATGTGCATTGCATCATGTCATCATGCAACCCGTTTTAAAAACTGAACCAAATAAACCGTATGGATCTTTGATCCATTTAAATAGAGGGATATTCACAATGGTGATTTATCTTTAGAACATATACTCCCAATATTATTAGGGAGCTATAATTTTATATTCCATTAATTTGGAACTTACCACAACACACGTGCATGTTAAATTCCTTGGCTTTTCCTTCTTCAAGTTTTAATCTCTAACCTTGCCCAAAAATTCTCTTCCCTTTTACCGAGGTTCCTCCAAAATATGAACATTTTTGGGCACTTCAAAACCCTATACCTAGTTCAAACCGTTTGATTAAATTCGGATGAGTTTGAATTTAAACCTTGCAGTCTTGCCCACTCCAATTTTCTTGGAACGAGCACATTTTTTGTGAGTCCGAAAAATTTATCTGTGTGTCCAACTCCTTCCCCTAACCTCCCTTTGTTTTCTTTCTTATCTATGTGTTGTATTTATTTATTTATTTTCTTATGAGAAGAGAGGTTAAGAGAGAGAGAGAGAGCCCAGCCTTGCCTCTTGGGCCTCCTGTAGCTGCAGGTCACTCAGGCCCAGCAGCAGCCAGTCACCAGAAGCCCACCAAAACCCTAGGCCGAACCCTCTCCATCGATCTCTCCCTCCTCGTTCCCACGCGCGCCGCCATCTCTCTATCTTGCTCGCTATCCCGAACCCCCTCGCTCCCTTCCTCCCTTCCCCAGCGCCGTCACCAAGGTCTCCCTCGCTCTTCTCTCCCTCGATCCCCTCCATCTTCCTGTCGCCGCCTCGCATCGCCAAGGAGAGGAGCTCCCCAACGCTCAATTCCCATCTCCCCGTCGCCCGAGCGATCGAGGAGAGGAGCTCCTCGAGCACCTGCGCTGGTAGCCGTCGTCCTCCGTGCCCGGCTGCAGTTGCTCTTTCCACGCGTCGCCGAACCTCCCCAACCACTAGCCGCCTGACCCTGCCACCGTCAGAACTCCGAAGCTCAACGCCACGGACCTCCCCGTCGCTGGCCAGGACCTGGAGCCGCCGTACTTCGCCGTCGCGCCGGGCCCCCATACCTCCATTGCGAGCCTTGTTGCCCCTGCATCACGCGAGTCGCCGAGCCCCTGCCTCCCCTACGAGCCAACCGGGCCGCCGCTGCGTTCTCTGTAGTGACCACTCACCTCCTCTGCATCCTCTGCACCACGTGGTAGGCCGCCTCATTCCAGGGCTAGCAGTCGCCATGCCAATTCCTCCGCGCCCCTGAGCCCGACACCACTCGATTGTTGCTGCTTCTAGACCATCGCCACCCTTGACCCCTGGATCGGTCAAGCCTTGTACAGGAAACAGATATGTTGCCATGGCATCATTTTCGGATTCATTGCCCTGGCACCCCTTTCGTTTCCGCCACGATGACAAATGCTTCATAATATGCTCATGTCAACATTTTCATAAAAATTGATGAAACTTGAGCTTGTCATCCGCATCATGATAATAACATTTAAAATGGTTAACATTGTTGTTGCATTAAATTGCTAAAGCACATGAGGATTTACCGGAATTTTTGTTTGATGTTTCTAGCCTCATTTAAAATGCCTAATTGTGTATTTTACTTATGCTTCACCTCTTGCCATGCTTAACAACATTAAATATTGTTGAGTACATAAACGGGAGAGAACTAAATAAGTCATGTGGTGTTTCGTCAATATGCAACTCATTGCATATTGAGATCCACTTAACTTATGGTGTTGTTTGTGCACTTTGCCATGCCATGCTTCATTAAACCGGACATGCATCATACTTGGTTGTGCATCATGCCATGTTTATGTGATGGTTATTTACTATGTTGTTTGCTTCTTTCCGGGTTGCTTTTCTCGTTAGCTTCGGTTTCGTTTCGGAGTTGTGAGGATTCATTCGACTACGTCTGTTTGTCTTCTTCTTGGACTCGTACTTCTTCCTTGCGGGATCTCAGGCAAGATGACCATACTCTCGTAATCACTTCTATCTTTTCTTGCTAGTTGCTCGCTCTATTGATATGTCGTGCTACCTACCACTTGCTATATCTTGCCTCCCACATTGCCATGTCAAGCCTCTAGCCCACCTTTCCTAGCAAACCATTGTTTGGCTATGTTACCGCTTTTGCTCAGCCCCTCTTATAACGTTGCTGGTTGCAGGTGAAGTTGAAGTTTGTTCCATGTTGGAACATGGATATTGTTGGGATATCATTATTATATCTTATTTACTTTAATGCATCTATATACTTCGTAAACGGTGGAACGCTTGGCCTTATGCCTAATGTTTTGTTCCACTCTTGCCGCCCTAGTTTCCGTCATACCGGTGTTATGTTCCTTGATTTTGCGTTCCTAACGCGGTTGGGTGTTATGGGAACCCCTTGATAGTTCGCTTTAAATAAAACTCCTCCAGCAAGGCCCAACCTTGGTTTTACATTTGCCTAACAACCTATAATCTTCCCTTGGGTTTTCGCGAGCCCGAGGGTCATCTTATTTTAACCCCCCCGGCCAATGCTTCTCTAATTGTTGGTCCGAACTAGAGCACCGTGCGGGACCGTCCCTTGGCAACTTGGGTTATGTTGGTACATGTACGCTTAGCTTATCCGGTGTGCCCTGAGAACGAGATATGTGCAGATCCAATCGGGATTTGTCGGCACATCTGGGCGGTCTTGCTGGTCTTGTTTTACCATTGTCGAAATGTCTTGTAACCGGGATTCCGAGCCTGATTGGGTCTTCCTGGGAGAAGGAATATCCTTCATTGACTGTGAGAGCTTGTGATGGGCTAAGTTGGGACACCCCTGCAGGGTATAAACTTTTGAGAGTCGTTCCCACGGTCATGTGGCAGATGGGAATTTGTTAATGTCCGGTTGTAGAGAACTTGACACTTAACTTAATTAAAATTAATCAACCGCATGTGTAGCCGTGATGGTCTCTTTTCGGCGGAGTCCAGAAAGAGAACATGGTCTCGTGTTATGCTTGAACATAAGTAGCTTCGGGATCACTTCTTGATCACTTATAGCTTCTCGACCATTGCGTTGCTTCTCTTCTCGCTCTTATTTGCGTATGTTAGCCACCATATATGCTTAGTGCTGCAGCTCCACCTCATTACCCTATCCTACCCATAAGCTTCAATAGTCTTGATCTCGCGGGTGTGAGATTGCTGAGTCCTTGTGACTCACAGATACTTCCAAACAGTTTCAGGTGCCGATGATACCAGTGCAGGTGACGCAACCCAGCTCAAGTGGGAGCTCGATGAAGATCTTAGTCGTTGATTTGTGTCTTTTCCAGTTGATCAGTAGTGGTGCCCAGTTGGGACGATCGGGGATCTAGCATTTGGGGTTGTCTTCTTTTATTTTGGTTCCGTAGTCGGACCTTGATTGTATTCTGGATGATGTATGTTTAACTTGTATTTGTGTGAAGTGGCGATTGTAAGCCAACTCTTTATGCCTTTCTTATTCAGTACATGGGATTGTGTGAAGATTACCCCTCTTGCGACAAACCTACCATGCGGCTATGCCTCTAAATCGTGCCCCGACACGTGGGAGATATAGCCGCATTGTGGGTGTTACAAGTTGGTAATCAGAGCCTTCCCTGACTTAGGAGCCCCCTGCTTGATCGAATCGCTGACGTTGTTGAGTCTAGAACAAAATGTCTTGAGTCTTAGGATTATATATATCAGAGAGTAGGATTCTTTTTACTCCTCAGTCCCTTCGTCACTCTCGTGAGGCCTACTAACGTAGAAGTTTTGACTCTTCTCTCCTCAAATTTCATGAAAAAATAGGATCACGCGGGTATCTTGGAATCGTTCCGATATTCTTGTGACAAGAACATTGTTCTCGGTGCCTCCTGACATTTAGGGTTTGTGGCAGTGTCCTGGGGAGTTGCACTACAAAAAAATACACTTCCGTGATGATACGTGTTTGTCATAGTAGGTCGCTTTTTTGTCATGCATGTACCTCCATGACAAATTTATGACAGAATAAAGATAGTCATACCTGTGCTGTCGTAGAAGTGTTCCATGACATTACCAAAATTATCATCAAGGAAGTGTCCAATTCCATGACGATAAATCGCGCGTCACAGAAGTGCTTTCGTCAAGGGTGACACACGTGGCATCCATCGTAACGGAACGCCGTTAAGCTATCGGGTCGGGTTTTGGATCCGATAACCCGTTAACAGCCCCGACCAATGGGGATTTTCCACGTGTAAAATCATCATTGGCTAGAGGAAACACGTGTCGGCTCATCGTCGGGACAGATGTCATCCACTCACTGGACAGAAGGCGCCTATGATACGTCGACACGTGGCACGGCCCAATAAGTTTAAATGGGCCGGCCCAACTAAAGGCCCACAAGATTTTGCGGACCATAATGGCCGGCCCAGCTAAAGGCCCACGAGATTTTGCGGACCATAATGGGCTGGCCCAGCTAAAGGCCCACAAGATTTTGCGGGCCATAATGGGCCGGCCCAGGTAAAGGCCCACAAGATTTTTGTGTGCCGTAATGGGCCGGCCCAGGTAAAGGCCCACAAGATTCTTGCGGATCATAATGGGCCGGCCCAGCTAAAGGCCCATGAGATTTCGCCGACATTAATGGGCCGGACCAGCTGTAGGCCCACAAGATTTTGAGGACCCTAATAGGCCGGCCCATTAACTGCCTGCCATGTTTTGGGCCAAATGTCGGCCCATATTTGATCCGGTCCATTATTGGCCTGCCACGCTCCGGGCCTAATAGTGGCCCATATGAGATCCGGCCCGTTAAAGGCCTACCACGTTTTGGGCCAAATTACGGCCCAGGTCAGGTCCGGCCCTTTAAGAGGCTTTGGGCTCAATTATGGCCCATATCAGATTCGGCACGTCAACTGGACACTATGCTTTTGGGCCCACTTGCTAAAGGCCCACTTAGTAATTCGGCCTGATATTAGTTTTGCCCTATTAAGGGCCCGTTTAACATTTCGGCCCTATATTAATTTCAGCATGTTAAAAGCCCGCCATATAATTGGGCCTAACTACGGCCCGGATTGCATTCGGCCTGCTCGCAGCCGATATCTGATTGGGCCAAACAAGGACCGAGACAATTTTTTGGCCAGTTAAAAGCCCGTGATTTGATTCACACAATCATGGGCCGAGTTCATTTTGGGCTGCTACTGGCCCGTGAGCTGTTCGGCACATTTCAGGCCCAACCTACGTCGTGATTGCATGACAGCCCGATTATGTACCGTAATTTTATGGTTTGGCCAGTTTACTGCGAAGACAGGATATATATACAGTAAAATAACTGCAGCATCATGAATAAGAAAAAACCTAGACTATACAATAAAGAAATTACAGCATATTACATCCACTGAGCATCAAAGTTCGCCACTATGATAATAAAGTACAAGCAGACAGTAGATTACATACACTGGGCATCAAAGATCGCCACCAGTGCAAATAAACACGCCGACAAAATAATATACAAAACCGACAACACTTCAATAGAGTTCAGGAAAGGTTAGCCCTGCTGGGGAGCTGCAGCGCAAGCAGCTAAGCAAGATGATGAGATTGTGCTTGTTTAACACTTATATCTTCCTCACTCTGAAAGATAAACAAGCAGACAGATGATAGGTTTTGCACATAAAAGTATCAGTGCTGACAATTCATCACATTTCTTACTGACGAATAAAGTGACACACTTTAAATTTGCATTAACACAATATGGTATTGTTCAGGTCAAGACATGGCGGGAAATGACATTGTGAAGGAGTTGGTAGTTTCACGACACCACTGGATTACAGATCAAGAACTCACAAGTATCAATGGTTAGTGTGCTATCAATTTATACCATTTTAGATTGGCAAATAAAGAGACGGTTTAAATAATAGTAGAATGATATGACATTGTTCATAGTTAAGACATTGCAGAATATGACATTGTGCTGTAGTGGGTAGGTTCACCACACCACTGGATTACGGATGAAGAACAAAAGCATACATGCAGTGCAAAAGAAGATCACTTGCTTTGTATAGTTTAATTTACATGGTATGAAGAAGGAACTTGGTTGTACAACTGAAAACTTAAATTGAGAAAGGGCAAACTTTTGTTTATGAACTACATATAATAAACTTTAAACAAGCAATTTGATGCAAACACCAAAAATAAACAGCCGTTGCAGTCATGCCTAACCAAATATATACAACAAAGTTTGAAGGCTTGAGATGGACAAACTTACATTATTGGTGAAGACAGGCTCTATAAAGGCCTTGTCCATGCTGATGGGGGGGCAATTCAAGAAGTTTACCACAGAATCTTCTTCAAAAGCATTGCCTTTATTCTACATTTTGTTAAGAGTAAATATAGATGTGATAATATACGAAAAAATGGAGAATATTTAAGATAAGATGAAGAGTGATGCTACATAACCAAGTAGCTATAAATGTAAGTGCAGCGATACAGGCAAAGTTACAACCAAGAGCAATGCACAGCTAAACTTCTTCAGTACCAACCTTATGGTAAGAGTAAATATAGATCTGATGTGTAGAAAATGGAGGGCAAAGGAAAATAAGCTGCAGAGTGATGGTACATGAACAACTACCTGTCATTATAAGTACACTGATAAAGGACAGCATGTACTTACAAGAACAATGCAGAGCTAAAAAAACATTGGTTATGTAACCATTCATACAAATCAGATAATTTGGAGCGAATAATTGATAAGCAAGCTATCATGCATACTGCTGTCACATAATGAACCAGGTATGTATGCAAGTATAGTGATACAGGACAACAGGTACTAACAAGAGCAAAGTAGTGGGCAACATATTTGCGATATCCTGTCGTTCTTGTCAAACCGGAATTCTTCTTCGAGCATATTTCCTGCAAAAAAGATCCGTAAGGCACATGCGGAAAAGTAGAAGTTCAAATTGTCATGTGATTTCATAGATAGTACCTCATCCTGGGAACGAGACCAGTGCATAACAAGGTTTTTCCATTCAATGTCTTCTAAATTTAGCATAGGAGACTTCACTGGAAATTCGTTTATAGACTTGCCATCAAAGTGTGATTTCCTCCGGTAACACCGATACTGCTGCAATTCTTCCTTGAAAAGTACAAGCAAGCTTTGCTCGTCATGACTATCCAGATTGACCCTCGCCTAGTTACAACAATGTAATGTAAATCATTGATGTGTTCAATCAGCAGAAAACAAGAAAATAATAACCATGAATAATAGCACTTACACGTAAGTTGGACAGGAAGATGTGAAAATGGTGTTTGTCTTCACAATAATCTTCCCATGATGAGAATATATGCACGTAGTCCCTAACAACATTGAAAGCATTGTCTTTTAAACTGGGAATAAATGGAATGGGGTTCCAATCTGCAGGAATTGGCCATCTCTGCAGTTGGGATAGGTCTTCGGCCGGTGGACTTGCTGTACTTTTTGCTGGAGTGGGATTTTTCTGTGGTACAGCTGGTGGTGTGGCCAGTGAAGTATGGATACAGTCTGCTGGAGTTGGTCCTATGTGGTGGGGCTAGTGGTGTGGCCAGTGAAGTATGGATACAGTCTGCTGGAGTTGGTCCTGCTTTTTGTGTCACTGGTTGTACAGTCAATATAGGTGGGGTGTTGTCTGATTTCTCCGGCACCACCATGTTTTTCAAGGACTTTGCTGGGGCTCCTTCAGGTTCGGCAATCACCCTCTTCCTTTTTGATGTCTGATGCACAAGAACAACATTTGAGTGGAAAAACAAGGTATGATGACAGATGGAATATGTATTGATAATGGATGGGCATGGCATCTCGACATATATGATGAGTAAACTAAGTAGATGGCGGTGCAACAAAGTAGAAGAAATGCAAGACAACATATGCAAGATACGCGCAATCAATAAAACCTTGCCAAATTAGAACAGGCACCTTGATGGGTGAACAGGACAGGCCATCTGCCTTTGACTCCTCAAGGTTAGAATAGTCATTAAGATGATATTCTGAACAAGAATCAACAGGTGGGGAGCATACGAGTTTCATTGCTTCCAGAATGGTAGTCAATGCCTTGCTGCCAATTTTGTAAGTCATTGCAGTGTTCCACAATATTCTTCTGATGCGCGGATTCTGATATTCACTATAATTGCGTATAATATCTGAGAACCATGAAAACATAAATAGTTGTGAGATTATGTTTGTAATGCAGATGATATTCTAATATAGGGGCGCCCCTGTAAACACTTGTGTGCTATCACTGGATTCTGATGAGAGAGCTCATGTGTGCTGTAATATGGTGCATGTATTTATATAATCTGGCACAAGTACAAAAAAAATAGGCTCCAGAAGTAATGATAGCTTGCAGATGATAGGTTCATAATATACTATATAGAGAGTTTATTGCCAAACCATGATAACAAGAGCACACAGCAACTAGGCAGATCATAGGGGCTGTTTGGTTTTAGGACTAGCATTGCCACACTTTGCCACACATTTTTGCCAAACTTGACTAAGGTTAGTTCATCAAAATGAGAGCCACAAGTTGGCAAGCCTAAGGGAATCTTGCCACACTTTTTGTGTGTAAGACATGTGGGGTCCAAGTGTGGCTTGCCTAAGATGTGGCTTGAACCAAACACTCACCTAAGTTGGTCAAACTTGCCTAACCTTAGGTGTGGCAATCTTTGGCAAAGTTAGTCACAAACCAAACAGCCCCATAGTGTACATAACAGGGGTACACCATAACCAGGATATATAAATCGGGAAAGTGGAACTGGCTGGAAATTACAGTGTTGTATTACCGCTAGTAATTGAAAGCCTATCGATCACGTACAGGCCAGCTCTATCAACTGTTGACTCCAGATGTCCCTGCTCCCCTTCCTGACAAAGAACATACTGTGCTTCCCATACAGAACACCACACGGGCCGCCCGGCGAACCACCGGCCCCACCGCCTGTTTTCCTCCGCCACCCCCACCCCCGCCCCCACCCGCGTCGAGTTTTCTTCATTCGACGAGGCCCCACCACCGCCCCCACAACCACCATCCCCACCCGAGCCCCTTTGATCGCACCGCGAACTCCGGCGAGCTCTGAAAAATCGACTGACCCAATTTTGAAATTTAGTCTACTATGATTTAACTAGTGTGGAATATGAAAGGGGAAAACCATAAGCATTGCGAGTATGGTGTTGAGCGTGCCATGGCGGATCTGAAGGTGCAAACTGGACAAAGGCAACTTCGCAACCAATAAGAAATCAGAGTAAAGCAGTGGCGATCTATTTTCTTGCTGCGATAAATAAGTTGAGCAGATACGAAAGAGTACCGCCTCTGGTGCGGTGCCGTGTACGCATCTGCAAAGAATTTGACGGTGCTGCGGTAGCGATGGCTGTCGGCGGCGTGGAAGTAGATCTAGGAGGGTAGACGGTGGCGGCGGGGCGCCGTGGACGAGACGGTCGTAGGAGCAGCGCCGGCAAGGTGGACGACGGCGGGGATGAAGCGAGAGGACGGGATGCAAGGATCCCGGTCCGAAGCCATGGATGAGAGAGGTCGATCTCTTGTAATGGACGACGGCGTCGGGGTATCAGCTCCGGCATGGTGGAGGAGGACGGTGGTGGATGGGGTGGCGGACGGCGGCGGACGGAGGAGGGTGGGGTGGAGAGGGTATTTTGGCGCCCGCAGAGTACGAATGAGGAAAAGGGAGGTAGAGAGGAAGGGGGGAACCATGTATTCAGGGCACGCTTGTCTCAAATGCGAGGAAATTTACAAACTTAGCCCCCGTTTCAAATTTCTACTACATCACAGCAACACTAGTCGGTTGGGGATAGGACGGTAATCTCACATACACCGAATATTTGCCGACGAGAGTTTGTTTTTGGCGCCCACCATGTATGAATATGAATCGGGGAGGGAGTCGATTTCGGCCGCGGACACACTGTGTTTTGGCGCCCACCGTGTATGAATCCGGGTGAGAGGCAGTTACATCACGTTTGGGTGAAATTACAAACCTACCCCTATCGAAACCTATAGAAATCCAGCATATAGGCTTTGCGTGGCAGGGATAGGCAGTAGTGATTTCCATCTCGCAGATTTTGGTTTCGGGCGGTTACTACGACTTTCCCCCCTTCGTTCAAATTTTGCAGAGTGCACGTTTACCGTGCCAACTCAATTCGAATCCCTTTTGTATTCTATTTTTTCGGGCGGGATCCATTTTCAATTGGAATTACATTCTATATACATCATTTTTTATATATACTTTCAAAAGCACAACACCATTTATACATAAATATGGTTTACAAATGGCATGATCTTCGATTCATAAGGTTGTATCCATCAATTTGGATTTTCAAATATTTGAAACCACTTTATGTTGAAATCCAGTGTATGCATTCCTCGCTAACTGTCTCCAATTAATGTGTGTTTCATGCGGGTTTTTTTACTTCTCAAACATGTATAATCTGTTTCACACACGCAACATATAGTGTAATGCCGTATAGACATTAATTGCATATAAACCATGCATTGTTTGTAATTGAAGAATCTATGGATCACCAATATTGATAAACTATATAACATTACACGTGTGCCTAAATTCAAATGAATATGCATGTTTGACACACCAATTTGTGTTATGATATTATCGATGTCGTGATCTCCAGTTTAAATATTTGAATCCCCTTTAATCCAGATATTCGTCTCATATAGCTATCACTCATGCTTATATAGGACTATCTCCCTGGACCTATACGCGTTCATCGTCTCTCAGGTATCTCTCGTGCTACCTGTATGTCGACAATGATCTTTTATCTTCGTAACACACTGACGGTACTCTCTCCCTCGACCTTCATCACTGTATCTCTCTCTAAGTATATCTCGCTCCCTGCTATGTGTCTCTAACTATGATTCTCCATGTGGAATCTCTTTCTCTCACGCAAACACAAAACTTTGTCTCCTGGGGTCTCATTTCTCTCTACTATTCCATTGTGTGCCACTCGCACACCCCTCATACAGAGATGTCTTTTGCTCCTTAGATATGAGAACCTACGACTCTTCCTCTTCAATATCTCTTTCTCACACATAAACACAAACTCTGTCTCCCAGGGTCTCATATTTCTCCATTGTTCTCTTGTATGTCGCTCACACACACCCTCTCTCCCTAGAGATATCTTGCGTTCCCTCATATGTCTCTCTAGCTATCACTCTCGTTGTGAAATATATTTCTCTCTCGCAGACACAAAAATCCGTCTCTATGGATCTCATTTCTCTTTGATATTTGTTTGTATGTGACTCACACGCACCCTCTCTCTATCTCTCTCACACCCACAGACATAACCCAGCCTTCTGATCCACTCGACTCCTATCTCTAACACACACTAGCTAGCATCTTTATCTTTCTATTTATCTGTTTCTCCATCAACCTTCTTTCTCGCCCTCACTCTTGATTCCTATCACGCACACTACATATGTTTCACTCTACATGCAGTCAAGTGCCCTCTCACACACATATATAACTTCACCCTTTGAACCACCCGACGGTCATCTCCAACACCCAAACTAGCGGATGTCCCTCTAGCTAGCATCTCCATCTCTGTATCTATCTGTAGTTTCTCCGTCAACATTTCTTTCTCGCACGGAGTCTTGCTTCCTATCACCCACACTATATATGTCTCTCCATACATATGCATTTATAGGTTGGTCTCTTTTGCACAATCGTTGCGCCTCACTCCCTCTTCTCACCATAGATGCATGCTCCAGCCCACGCCACTATCTCTTAAAGACAAAAACACATGCTCAATTGTCGGGACTTCTTCCATGCAGTCTCACATGCATGCATATTGTCATACCGATCCGTCTCTCCCATGTCGTTGATCTTATGACTTATGTCTTCTTTCTTTTATCTCGATCATGCGCGTGCGCACACACACACACATCCCACGTATACATGTAAACCTCTCACACATGCATGTTCAAGGTCTCTATATCTCCATACGTAGTTAATTACCCTCAATCCAAACGCCACGTCGAATCGTTCTCCTCTTTTGTGCACATAACTTCCGCCTGGATGGGTAAAACACACACTCATACTTAACAATCTCCTTCTAGCTACCCCCCCCCCGCCTCTCACTCTTCCCCTATATCCCCGAAACCAATAATACCATCCCTTAGTTTAATTCCCGCCTACATGCACCATCGATATATAGTAGTCTTCCTCGGTGTCTCTCGAACAAACACGTTCTCTCGAAGTCGACTCCTCTCACGCGCACACACCTTCTCTTCCCTCTCTACGGGCATTTTCTCTCTCGCACCCCATCGTTGGTGGCCTCTGCCATACACATCACATCTCTATGATGAAAGCCATGCACACTTAAATTACATCCGCCATAGAGGACCCCGTGACACACACACACGCACGCACGCACCCCCCCAACACACACACACACTACGACTCCATCTCTCTCTCTCTCTTTCACACACACACACAAACACAAACACACGCAAGCACGCACGCCCCCTCCCACACACGAAGACTCCATCTCCCTCCCTCTCTCACACACATAAACAAACTAAGACTCCATCTCTCTCTCTCTCCTCTCTCTCTCTCTCACACACACACACCCCACACACACACTAAGACTCCATCTCACACACACATGCTCTAGGCGGAGCATTTGTTCCTACCACCCTTCATCCAACCTTACCCGTATGATAAACAATCACCTTTATTTACTTGCATAACATGGAAAAATTCCACTTTACCTTAGTAGTCAGCAAACTTATCATCTGTACCCTTATAAAAAACGAGTTGGTGGTGATAGTGTGCCTGCCATCTTGTAATACAGACCATATGATCTATATCTGTGGATAGAAAGCAAACTATGATAATTTTATAAAAAATACCGGCACCTCTCTCCACATCTTTATCTCTCGCAACCTCATTACTCAGCAACTAAAAAAGGAATAAGTCTCTGGAACAATCTAGCATGCATGGTGGCCGCTGCCCCCTGCGGGCGCCGTCCATCCCCATGCCTCCGCCCATTTCGACCACCAGTCACCACCATGCTCCACTCCTCCTCGCCTTATCTCTCATCTTTCATTTTTTCGATGAAATTCTTGAGATACCAGTTTTCCGATAAAATTCTTGAGATATCATTAGTTTTTACACATGGGATTACTCCTGCATGGGTCAATCACAACAGGTGTTCTGTAAAAAATGCATATTGATGTTCCGTGCAATGCACGAGAATCTTGCTTGTAATTATATAACGCAAATCACGAGCAGGAAGTGACATTTTTTTGACACAACCACGTTAACATGGCCACGTAAATCACTAGCTAAAGTAAATACCATTATACTTATATCCTGATGCAAAAGGTTGAGTACATGTCTGAAGAGTAGAGTCGCACACACGCACTCTGTCTCTCAGAATCTCTCTCTCACACACACCAGTTACGTGAAGCCCACTTAAGCAGACACGTATGTTACAATTTGTGCACCCGCGGGTACACGTGATGCTGCGCATTTATTTAAGCCGGAAGGCGAACCCAGACAGTAGCTGCATTCATTCCCCTCCCGCCGCCTCTTCTCTGGTCGCCGTCGCTCGGTAGCCATGGGCCGGTCGAAGGTAACAACATACGCCATACTCCCGCCGGAGCGGCGCTTTAATATGGAAATTTTAGTGGTCATGCATGCATCTTTTTGTGCTAGCACTTCTATATAAGGGTTGACCGGTCGCTTCCCGCGGACGTGCGCGGGCGGTGGAAGAGGAAGGAGAAGGGAAGCGGGCTGTGGAGTAACGTTTTTTACCACAATTTCTTAGGAAACCGAGTGCAATAATTGAGTAGTTTTGCAAACTACCAGTACTACACCTGAAACGGTTCAAAACCTATACTCCCTTGCCAGCGCGCGCTTCTCGCGTGAAACGGTCAGCGTCACCCTGGAGCATCAGTGCCGCATTAATGCCCGAACAGAGCGGAGGCGACCTCTCACTGGCCCCAGCTTTGAAGTGGCACGACGGCCGAGAGAGCGCCGCTTCCCGGTGCACGCGACTGCTTCGCGTTGAGACTGGCCAGAGGACCTGTTTGGATCCATGGGTTAGAGTTAGTTTGAGCTATTTGGGGCTCAAATAGCCCTAAACTATCCAAGCATGAGGGTTTAAATTGGAGCAAGTTGCACCAAACCCACCAAAAAAAACTATCCCACCCAAGAGGTGCTAACTGGAGATAGTTCTCATTGGGACCACTGAAAAATCACTTTTCTCTCTCCATGAAGTGCATTTATTGTCAATCTAACCCTGTCACCCAAACACCTCTTTGGCTACAGTTAGTTCAGGGTTAGTCATGAGTTAGGATAACCTCTAGCTAAGTTAGAGTATCAAACAGGAGCAGTATAGGACATGCAAGTTTCTCAAAGCATACAGGCAAATTCGTACGTGAAAGGATTTTTTTTCTTTTTGAAAACGGAACGTGAAAGGAATTTATTTTAGAATGCTCTTGGCATGTCGCTAACATGTGATAGTTAACCGACCTCAATAGATGGCAGAAACGCCAGCCCGCCGCACTTTGATAGAGACGAGGAGGGAGAAGCGATACAGGCTGCTGGATTACTAGAGATAGGTGTCGCACGGAAGCCAAGAAATATGGTGATAGCGTGGGTTAGCCATGTGCTAGTATGATACTACACTGGGCTGCCGTATTTCGTACTCTTCCAGTCCACTGTGGAGATGATTGGTTAATTTTATATCGATGAATAATATTAAATATTATAAGTGCAGACGCTCCACCACGAGGTTCCTTGCTCCTTCTCGGTCGTCCGGAATCTATGTTCTTCCACTCTATTTTTTTACGTGAGCTTTGTTCATCCTTTTGCCAACACGCGAGACATCTAGCATCAAGGTGCAAGTGTTATGCAAGGACCGTTCTATCTATATGAAGAACACGTGGGACTGGAACTACGAGACGAACATGTACCCAGGAGTGGACGTACGAACCTGAGTAATGTAGCACAGTAAGTGAAGTAGAAAGACACAAATGGTATGAACATGCGTGGCATATAGGGTGTGTTTGGTTGCGTTCTCGTCTTAGCATAGTTGTTCCCTCTTCATGCATGCTCAACTCAACACCCCTCTTCATGCATGCTCTCTTCATGCATGCTTCTAGTGTATTTGTGCTAAATTAGTGTGGACTCATGCACCCTCCATACACTCTACCAAACACCCAAAAGTAGGTCGAGAAGGGAACTCTTGGGTGGCATTTGTCTCTTACTACGTACTACCACTAAATGTTGTACATGCAATGCACGGTGATGTTATGGAGTATGTGCCTAAGTACTCTACTACTACTATATTAGTTGGAGGCACATATTAACTTTTATGTTTGTTTACGTGTATGTGCCCCGAGACCTTCCAACTAGACGTGTCTTTGTTTCCAGGTCGCACTTTGTATCGTTTATACCACTAAGTACTACTACGTGTGGTCTCCGACATAGAAGTGGAAGAAGTGGAGACGCTCTACCACGCTGTTTTTTTACGCTGTGCTCTACCACGTTGTTCATGTCCCACTCCTTTCGCTGACGTCTGGGACATCCAGCACATGCCGTGTTTGGCACCCTTCGTCGTAAGAGTTGAAACGCTAGCATTCATCAGAAATAAAAAATAATTATAAATCGGCAGTGATACTATTTTTTTGCGAACCAATCATCAGTGATACTATACCACACGGTTTCCTTGCTCCTCGATATCGGAAAGAATACTTCCGTTCGCCAACATGTGGGACGTTGACCATCCTGGTCCACTTGCCATGCACGCAGAACTCCAAGGGAGTCACCCAGGTCGCCGCGCCGCAGTAACAATGACTAATGAGCCGTCAAATCATAGGCCCACTTCCCACTTTGAAGTTGCTTGGACGAAGGAACCATCATGACTTCGTTGAATTCCGCTTCTTGAAGAAAACTACTGTACCAGTAGTACTGCTAGCTACAATAGTTACTCCAACAGAGGCCTCCTTTCGTTCATAGGATAGGAATATGAAAATCATAGGAAGTGAGATGACATGCATCTCAATTCCTATAGAGAAAGAGATGCCATTTGATTCTTAGGATAGGATTTTTTCCATTTAGTCTAGGCTAATGTACTGATAATTTTCTCTAAAAACAACAGCAGTAACTAGTAGTACTGGTACATGCTCGTACTCAGACACACACACACACACAAACTACTAGTACTACTACTTCTCACATGCTGGCCAGACGCCGTCATTCTCCTTCCCGGCTTTGTCAGCGACACCCCACCGTGCTTGGATCTCCGCCGACCTCTCCGCAGCAGCGCCTGTGTCCTTTTCTTTCTTGCGGCGGCGGGCCTCTCTCTTCTTGAGTGCTTTCTGACTTTTCCGCTCCCTCTGTGCAGCATTGGCCGCCTCTTGCTCTACCGCCCATTCGGCCTTGGCATCTTCAAATTCCTCCCACATAGTTGTGAGGTCGCGAGCGGCGATGAACTCGACACAGTGGGATGCCATCGCTTCCCTACCATTTTGTGTGCAGTCGTGGGCGGCGAGGAACTTGGCGCGGCGGGATGCCATCGCTGCCTTACCAGTTAGTGTGCGGCGCGGTGGCATGAACGACGCTTGGTGAGAGCTCTGGTGTGGAGTGGCCGGACAACCGTATAGTGCATTGGTTTGTCAAGAGCTCAAGGATAGAAGATGAAGCAAATTTGGATTCCCCTTCAATCCTGGTCATTTATTACCGAGTAAAATGCATTGGCGGTCATCGAACTTGTCTTGATAGCTCACTTTGATCATTGTATACGAGATATGGTGATTATATGGTCACTGGCTCAGCGTATAGCTCCGTATTTGTCTGGTTGACCAGTCAAACAGTCCGCATGCGCCTCATGAACTCGTGTTCTTTATCTATCTACGCGGGCCTACCTGTCAATGGAGAAAGAAATACTGTACAAACCAAAATTATGCTAGAGTCCGGACCGCTTCCGGAGCCCGCTCTCACCGCCCTGGCCCCTCAAGACGCCAGCTGCCCGCCGCATGCATGCATAGCAAGTAGTACTCCTTATGTGGAGGAGAGAGAGGCATTGACAAAGTCAAGGAGTGGGCTCTGCAAGAGCCCGTCTCTACACGTGCTCCTAGGTATAAAAAAATAATTCTAAAAAAAAGCATAAAAAACAATTGTGTCTTAAAAAAAGAAAGGTAACAAACATTTGAGAGGAAATAGATAGAGAGAAAGTGAGAAAAAGTTGTAACCTGGGCATTACATGAGGAAGGAGGGAGTGGTGCACATGCCAAGTTCACTGGTCTGCCGTGTTTCACACTCCTCCGTCGTAACAGTGGAGACAATAGCTTTCATCAAAAATAAACAATGAATACTCGTTGCTCGTCCTCTATATCGGAAAGAATACTTTCATTCACCGACATGTGGGACGTCGACCATCCTGGTCCACCTGCCATGCACAAAATTATCCTGGTCTACCCCAGTCGTATCGCAGGCCCAACCTTTCCCACTGTAAGTTGTTTGGACGAAGGAATCATCATGACTTCGTTGAATTCCGCTTCTTCAAGAAAACTTACTGTACCCGCAATACTGCTACCACACGCGAAGACTGGATGGCACTGTACCACGTCATATCACTGAAACCCACTAGGGCAAACTAGCCCGCCTAGGTCATCTATTTTGGAACGGAGGGAGTACGTCTCTGCACTGCTATGATTTTGTGTTGCACGTCATATCACTGAAACCCACTAGGCCAAACTAGCCCGCCTAGGTCATCGATCACTAAGCCTACAATTTTAGGAGCTAGGGCTATTGGTCGATCGACGAGGGATAAGTACAAGCGTACCAAGAGCTCATCAGCTCCAACGTTTCTCTTCGGTGAGTGTTTTGCAAGTACTATAGCTCGCACAGTAGCTAGCCTACTAACCCCAAGAATCATCAAACAAGCATTGCTGATATGATAAACAGTTCAAACTTACATCTAATCATGCCATATATTACATCAAAAGCTGGTGAGGATACATCTGTTTCCATAACTAGGAGAGGGTTCGCATGATTCATCGCATGATTCACTATCAAACAAAAGTAGCAAGATCCGCCCACACAAGACAGTGCACTAGCCCTAAGATGGTTTGATAACATGCATCATTCTGGTAATTAAACACAGGGCAATGCAAACTACCCTGAAGGATTAGCGCGACCAACTATTTCTTGTCATCGATCTCTCAGGCAATGACCACAACACGGACAGCGGCATGGGAATCAATTTCTGGGGTGATGTCCGCAGGACTGACCGCGACATCGGAATCGATCTCTAGGGCGATGTCCACAGGATGGACAGCGGCATCGGAATCGATCTCCGGGGCGATGCCAACAGGACGGGCCACGACATCGGAATCATCAAGGACGTCCACCGGCACCTGCACAACCCTAACATATTAGCAAGCACATTGCAAATAATCAAAAACCACAACTATGGTAATAAGCCATTATTTTTTACCTTGTGCAGCTCACCGGGGGATCTCATCCCTCCGGGGGCCATCTCCTCGTCCTCGATGGGGAACATCACCTTGCTAGGAGAATATTGCTTCTCAACGGCGACTATCTCCTCAAACTCGGTCTTGAGCCTCACATAGGTGGCAATTAGAGTTCCTGGGGTAGGCACGGTGGGGCCCTTGCCGTTCTTCCAACTTCCTTTGAGGAGTTCGTCCGCCAACGTCCTCAACTCTTTGGCCAATGCTTGTTTCTTGGAGTTCTTCGTCTCCATGGGTGGGCCCGCCAACATGGTCAACTCGTTGGTCGGTGCTCGCTTCCTGGAGATCGCTGTCTCCAGTGGGTTGTCCGCCAGCAACTCTTTGCCTAGTGCTCCAAGATCCATCAATGAACTGACAACCAAAAAGAAATCGAAAGGAAGCCACAATCGCAATGAAAACGGGAAAAGTTATGTGAGAATCGGTCGGTGCTTCGTAAAAAGAAGATTCTTGGAATGAAAATATAGCAGCATAACTGATTCGCCCACGTTTCCTTCGTCGGTACAGAAGAAAAATGGCAGAAGTGAGTAGCCTGGAGTGAGGTTTTCTTCAAGAAAGGGAAGAAAGGGCTTGAACGAGCGTTCCAGTGAAATGATGGTTGCTTCGTCCAGTCCAACTTGGAGGCCACCTTACCATTGCTGGTAAAGGTGTGGGTTTTGTGATATGACGGGTCATGACGGCTACACCGGGGTTACAGGTGAGTCTCGACTGTAGCACCTCGCTATGATTTGGTGGATGGCACGCGGGCCCGGATGCTTTGAAATGTCCCGCATGTAGATAGAGCGGCTAGTCATATAGGAGTGCTCAATATTGTGCACCGCGACCAAGGTGGAGAGGAAAACGAGAGAACTACGTAATTAATGCATGAGTTTAATTAGGGTAGTTTTGTAAAGTTCGAGATACATTCCTCCAATCACAAAATGCCTTGGTTCATGAGATTTGAGATTTGAGCCCTATAAACCGGAAGGGAGGGAGTACTGCACACGGTGTAGTCTAGTCACTTGTTGAAATCTCTAGAAAGGCAAATACTCCTTTCCGGTTTACATGGCTATACTACTCCCTCCGTCTAGGTGTGTAAGTAATCTTACGAAAACCAAATAGTCCCAAAACACTTAGGCGTGGTGCATTAACTTCTACCTTGTTTCTTGTTTCTTGACATATCAACCAATAAGAGTTGAGAGGTGTGCATGCTTTTAATGACTTGCAATGGCTAGTTCATTGCATGCAATGCTATTAATTAACAAATAAACATTGGTGACCCCAGGAGGAAACGGTGCTAAGCGCGTGGACCTATGCAGAATGAGTATCAACCAATGGATAGTGGAGTTTAATTGTTAAACAATAGCAATTTTGTCTCATGCAAGAGCCTGGCTAGTACTCCAAGGAACCGCACCACGCGAGCGTTCGCAACTGCCACGTTCGGGTTGCGCTTGGCTCTTCACCTCTTCGAGAAGACGAACAATAATGATGTTACTCCTACTTCTATAGTATCGAATCCACTGCTGCATGTCCGTCCACCTCGTGCGGGAGGGATAGCGAAAGCTTCAACTTACTGCTCCTGCCTTTGCGTCCATGACAGGTGGGCCCAACAGGTGGTTGGCCCTCCTATCATGCAGCCAAAGGCAGGTGCAATTAAGGCACCAGAGCTCAGTCCACGAGGGAGAGGGCATTGTAGTAATCAAATTTCTCGGTCTTGTACGAGTTGACGAAGATAGGGGTTGCTTGCTTGCTAGGGTTGCTCACTACGTATATATAGGCCGGAGCCTCCGCGCTTGCTTGCTAGGGTTGCTCTATTCACACACTCTCATCCTCTCCAGATTTAAACAAGATAGGGGTAGTAACACTGTCTTTCTACCTTCAAAAAACACTGGCTTTCTATCCTCACCACTGGTTACAGATCCGGACGTATCCCCCTCCGCCGGTGAAGGGGAGGAGGGGTAGCGTTTAGGCCATCGTCGACAGCGAGGGAGGAGACCCACTGCCGGCCGCACCGTTTTCTCTGGCCAAGCGCCGGCGCGGGAGGTCCTCCGATCCCTTCGTTGTTTCCTGTGGGAAGATCCGGCCTCCCGCCGCCCACCTATCCACATCCCGACGACCTTCAGGTATATCTTCGTTCGAAACCGCCTTAGCTCTACTTCCCCAGCTCGCTACGTCGCTGCATGTGCATCATTTTCTACCTCTCAGCCCCTCTCGATCGGATGGTCCAACGTCACATTTTTTTCTTCTATTGTTAGAGGTAAAGCTACTTCATGGAGTCGAATCTTGTACTCCCTCCATCCGAAAATACTTGTCATTGAAATGGATGTATCTAGATGTATTTTAGTTCTAGACACATCCATTTTGATGATAAGTAATTCTGGACGGAGGGAGTACTTGGTTCCAACAAGAAATAAAGTGGGGGTGGGGGAATTTAGTATGTACACCGGACTTGGTACAAACAGGAAGGAAAGGGGGTGAAAGTAGTACAAACCGGTCATCCAACCGGTCTCTTGGTCGAAAAGGGAAATATAGGGGTTACGTTGTACACAGTGGTATGACCAGGACTATATTTGCTATCCACACATAGGAGTAGGTGGCTAGAGTGAACAAAAATGGGACCCACCCAGATATGTTTCTTGGATGTTTGTTTCTCGGGGCAACAAACTATGAATCACCACTTTATGCCTGTCGGTGTCAAAACCGACGGATCTCGGGTAGGGGGTCCCGAACTGTGCGTCTAGGCGGATGGTAACAGGAGACAAGGGACACGATGTTTTTACCCAGGTTCGGGCCCTCTCAATGGAGGTAAAACCCTACTCCTGCTTGATTAATATTGATGATATGGGTAGTACAAGAGTAGATCTACCACGAGATCAAGGAGGCTAAACCCTAGAAGCTAGCCAATGGTATGATTGTTGTATGATGAAGTTGTCCTACGGACTAGAACCCTCCGGTTTATATAGACACCGAATAGGGTTAGGGTTACACAGAGTCGGTTAAAATGGTAGGACATCTTGAATATCTGCATCGCCAAGCTTGCCTTCCACGCCAAGGAAAGTCCCATCCGGACACGGGACGAAGTCTTCAATCTTGTATCTTCATAGTCCTGGAGTCCGGCTGAAGGTATAGTCCGGCTATCCGAACACCCCCTAATCCAGACTCCCTCAGTAGCCCCCGAACCAGGCTTCAATGACGACGAGTCCGGCGCGCAGATTGTCTTCGGCATTGCAAGGCGGGTTCTTCTCCAAATTCTGTGTTCCTGTAGGAATAATATCCGATTTTTGTAATGTAGCTCTCCTTGGCTTCCATGCCCAATAATGGCCGTCTTCCACGTGTCAAACGAATGCGAAAAGCCGGGGCGTTTTTACATCCACACCCCTAGCCGCATAAACGAGCCGCCTATTTAACGGGATGGGGATTCAGATCCAAACCACACCTTCTCCTCTCCGCGAGTAATCATCAGAGCGCCTCCAGCAAAGGTCCATTCCAACATGGCCAGCCATCGCAGCTCCTCCCCTCGCCCTTCCAGTCCTAAACCCGGAGACTGGGAGAGTTGCTCTGCCCCGCACAGCGAGTTAGTGTCGCTTCAGGCCAAGGGATTTCTCCCTCAGGCTTATATGGTCCCGGTCCGAGCCGGACTCGCCACCTATAATGGCGGAAAACAAGCGGAGAGCACCCCTAATCCCTCTAAGGGAGAGCGGGTGTGCTTCGTCCCTTATCTAGTAAGGGGACTAGGATTTCCAGTTCATCTGTTTCTCCGTGGGCTTCTGGAGTTCTACGGCCTCCAGCTGCACAATCTCACGCCCGCCTCTATATTGCATATCGCGGGCTTCGTCGCCCTTTGCGAGCTATTTTTGGGTGTTGAGGCTCATTTCGCGCTGTGGAAGAGGATATTCTGCCTGGTGCCCCGTTCTCAAGAGGGGTCTATATATCAAGTGGGCGGAGCCGAAGTGTGGCGCATCACCGGGACCGGATACCTATCCGGGACCCCAAAGAAGGCGTCCGAGGACTGGCCTTCGGAATGGTTTTATATAGATGATGTCCCGCTACCGGACCCTATCCGGGTCGGTCTCCCTGAGTTCAGCGATGCTCCATTAAAGAAACGCTTGAGCTTGCGTCCGCGGAGCTCTCAGAGAGAAAGCGACAAAGACGTCCTTTACCTGATGGGCCGGATAAGACTATTGGCTCATTCCGGACTAACCATGATTGGAGTCATGGCCACATGCATCATGCGGGGGGTGCAGCCGCTTCAATATAGAGGCCACCCCATGTGGGATTTTAACGGGGAGGATGACGCCACCCGTTACGGTCGTAAGGGGCCAGCCTCAGCTGCCGCTCTAGTAAAGATCTTATCCTCTTTGTACAAGGGAGAAGAGGAGGAATTCCGCCGAGTCAACCCGCAGGGCGGATTTACTATGTACAACCCTCCAAGTTGGGTAAGTGGACAATTGTGCTAGCCCGTTTGTTTTATATTCCCATGATTAAATATATAGTCTAACGACTTCAACGCAGGAACTGCGTCAGGAGGTAAAGGATATAAACAGCCGTCCTCCACAGCCCGAGGATCCAGAACGGTCCCTCGATCCGGACTCCGAAGAGGATCCGGACCTATCGGTGGAGCTTATTGACGGGGTGTTCCATCAGCTAAGCAAGGACAATACCTTGGTGGCCATTATGGCTGATTACCCAGGGTTAATCCCGGCCTCCCAGGTGACAGAAACCGAAGCCTCATCCCCTTGAGAAGGATTCCATTCTCACGTATTTCAGTTTTTCTGACGACAACCGCGTTTTGCAGGGGAGATTTCCGAGGCGGGAGGCCGAACCTGCGGCGGCTAGCCAATGAGGGGCCGCAGGGCCCCGTGGGGTAAAAAGGAATGTGGTCCGGACTGAGATGCTGGTGCAAAGGTATAGCGCACCCTCTTTTTCCCTGGTGTTATTCCTTCAGGGCATATTAATGTTCGTGCTATCTTCAGGACGAAGAAACCTCGTCGGACTATATCCGGAGAGGTTGCCAATCGCGCCTCCACCAGCCAGGCTCCAACGTCTGGCCCGGAAGCGACGGCGAGCACAAGGCGCGCACCGGACGCTCCTCCGACAGAGGATGCGGACATGCTTTCTGCCACGAATTCTGAGGTGGAGAGTGCCATGAACCACAGGCGTCGCCGGACAGTTCTTCGTGACACTTGTTTCTCCCAAGAGGCGTTAGATGCCTTCAATTCGGGAGATGCGTACCTCCGTGCCGCTCAAAATGGTTTAGCCAGAGCCACGGAGCAGTATGTAAAAGACATACGGGTAAGAAAATTTTGGTCAAATATATATATACCAGTAGCCCCCGAGACTTGAAACAGTTAGAGTAACTGATTTAAGGATCATTTGTTATGTAGGTTCTTACAGAGAAGAATACCGTACTGTCCCAGGAGCTGGAAGAGTGCAAAGCCCAACTGGAGGCCGCACTAGCCGCGGCAGGGGAGCCCAAAGAGACCCCCTCTGGTAAGATACACTTTGAAAGATTAGTATTTTGCGGCGTGGGTGCAAATCTGACAAATCATATTGTAGATGGCACCGGACTCGATCCGGAGAGACAACAACTCTTACGCCGGCTAAAGGACGGTGAGAGTATGCTGACAAAGGTGAGGCGAGAGAAGAATGATCTTCAGGATGCCAACACCATGCTGGACGTTGAACTTAGAGATGTTCGTGGCCAGTTATCGGACTCCACTAAGGAGTATCAGCGGCTTCGACGCGGCATATTTAGTAAGTGCTTAAGCGAATCTTTTGAAAAAAGAGTTCGGCGAGGAAGTCGACTAACAGAGTAATGCCTGTAGGTATGCTAACAGGTTGTCCTGCAGAGGAGATTCCCGGTTCTATGGGTGACCTTCTTCCCGAGCTATTGCAACTGCACGAGCGAGTTCGGCAGGCAATGCGAGGCGTTGCCCAAGCCTTATGGCCGTCCCACTCCATGCCCGAAGGCCTTGGAGAGCTTGCGGAGAAGCTTAAGGGAGCTCGGCGGTGCTTCTGGTTGTGGAAGATATCGGCCTACCGGCAAGGTGCTAGGGAAGCCTGGGCCATGGTGAAGACCCGGTTTACGAGGTCTGACCCAAACCACATGGCCGAAGTCGGACCTGTGGGGCCTGATGAGAAGGAGATCCCTGTAAGCTTAGTATACAGCCAAGTAGAATTGGCCGCAAAGTATTCCCAACAGGACTGTAAATTAGACAGCCTGTTAGATGGTATAGAAGAGGAATACAATCAGTCAGAGTGACTATGTAATTGTTAATTGCCATGTGTAATGCCTTCTAGCCGGATTGTAGATCGTTTGTCATTGCCGACCTTTTCGCTTCTACCTCGGGACCTGACGGCCCGGAGTGTGTCCGAATACCCTACCGGTTATGTACGAACCGGGGTATGCATGGAGACCAGGCATAGGGATCATTAGTGCTTTATCAGAAAAGTGCCCAACTAGTTATGTTATATTACATGGTTAGTAAGAAACATCTTCCAGAGAGAATAGTTCCGTTAGGGGTTCCTTTCTCTGGGAGGCATGCCCTAAAGTGCATGTCCGGACTGCAAATGCAGGAAAATCATCTGGGGGCATGTATATAAATAAGTAAAAAGGTCGTCTTTTAGTTCACCGACCGAATATTCCCTTAAGAACGCTAGCTTTCGGCTTCACCCAGTCTGAGGTACACATCCGGCTGATCCGGAAGTAGCAATCGCAGAGGTGCTCCCTTTACCGCCTAGCCGAACAATCGGGAACGTAGGGGTAAGCATAGGATCCAGGCAACCCAGCTTGGCCAAAACTTAAGTCATATCGATGCATATAATGGTGAAGAAAAGGTACATGCGGAAGTTTGACGCATGTGTTGGGCGTGAAGCCCATATAAATAAGCTTCTGTTAAAGAAGCCCCCAGGTTTAATGAGCGCGGGTAGCGCGTCACTTAATGAGCCTTTAAGGGCTATAAGAGAAAAGAGGGGAAGGAGAGAAATGTAAGACAGAAAATGTAAAAAATGGACAGAGGAAGGAGACAAACACAGAGTCCGGCGCTAGGCATAGAATCTTCGGAGACGGGCGGCGTTCCATGGGTTCGGCTCGAGTCGGTTATCCGACACATCTCGCAGGCGGTACGCTCCACCAGTCAGGACTTGGTCGATTATGAATGGACCTTCCCACTTGGGCTTGAGTTTGTCCTTTTTCTTATCCGGCAGGCGTAGAACTAGTTCGCCAACATTGTAATTTTTGGCCCGTACTTCTCTGCTTTGATATATTCGAGCCTGCTGTTGATAAAATGCGGAATGGGCTTTTGCCACGTCACGCTCCTCCAAGGCGTCCAAGTTGTCCTGCCGATCGAGCTCGGCTTCTCTTTCTTCGTACATGCGCACTCGAGGTGACTCATGAATTATGTCGCAGGGCAGAACTGCTTCTGCGTCGTACACCATAAAGAATGGTGTGTATCCAGTGGTGCGATTCGGCGTGGTCCGCAATCCCAGAGTACGGAGTCGAGCTCCTCTACCCAGTGCGTGTTAGATTCCATGAGGGACCGCACTAGTCTGGGTTTAATGCCTCTCATGATAAGACCATTTGCACGTTCGACCTGGCCGTTAGTTTGTGGGTGATAGACGGAAGCATAGTCGAGCTTGATGCCCATGTTTTTGCACCAAAGTTTTACCTCGTCAGAGGTGAAGTTTGTGCCGTTATCAGTGATGATGTTGTGGGGGACGCCGTAACGGTGTACAACCCCGGATATGAAGTCTATCACAGGTCCGGATTCGGCCGTCTTAACAGGCTTAGCTTCTATCCATTTGGTGAACTTATCCACCATGACCAGTAAGTATTTTTTCTTGTGGGTTCCGCCTTTAAGGGGTCCAACCATGTCAAGCCCCCAGACCGCGAAGGGCCAAGTGATGGGGATAGTTCGGAGGGCGGTGGGTGGCATATGGCTTTGGTTTGCAAAAAGCTGGCAACCGACGCATCGTTGGACCAAGTCCCGAGCGTCTGCTCGGGCCGTCGGCCAGTAAAAGCCCATACGGAAAGCCTTGCTTACAAGAGACCAAGCTGCAGCGTGGTGGCCACCGAGTCCGGCATGAATTTCAGCCAGCAAGTTCCGCCCTTCCTCTTCGGAGATGCTCCTTTGAAGGACTCCGGTAGTGCTTGTCTTATAAAGCTCTCCCTCGTGGACTTTATAGGCTTTAGATCGCCGCACTATGCAGCGTGCCTCGTTTTGGTCCTCTGGGAGTTCCTGCCTAGTAAGTTAGGCTAGGAACGATTCTGTCCACGGGGCGATGACCGCCATTATTACGTGGGCTGAAGGTGTAATTTCGGTGGTAGGGCCTCCAATTATGTCAGATTATTCAGCGTCGAGTGGTGCGGTTAGGTCCAGGCTGTTATCTACGGGTTCCCCCTCCCATGCTACGGATGGCTTGAACAGTCTTTCTAAAAAGATGTTGGGGGGGACTGCATCGTGTTTTGGTCCAATGCGTGCCAGGACGTCCGCTGCCTGATTGTTTTCTCGGGCTATATGATGAAACTCCAACCCTTCAAACCGAGCTGGCATTTTTAGGACGGCGTTGCGGTAAGCTGCTATTTTTGGATCCTTGGCATCGAAGTCTCCGTTTATTTGGGATATCGCGAGGTTTGAGTCCCCGCGTACCTCTAGGCGTTGAATGCCCATGGATACTGCCATCCGGAGACCATGTAGGAGGGCCTCATATTCGGCTGCATTGTTGGAGTCCGTGTACATGATCTGGAGCACATATTGAACTGTGTCTCCTGTGGGGGACGTCAAGACGACGCCAGCCCCTAGTCCGGCCAACATTTTGGAGACGTCGAAATGCATGATCCAGTTTGAATATGTGCCGTACTCTTTAGGGAGCTCGGCCTCCGTGCATTCTGCGACGAAGTCGGCCAAAACTTGCGATTTAATAGCTCACCATGGCTTATAGGTTATATCGAATGGGAGGAGCTCGATGGCTCATTTTGTGATCCGGCCCGTTGCGTCGCGGTTGTTGATAATATCGTTGAGTGGTACTTCCGAGGCTACTGTTATGGAACACTCTTGAAAGTAATGTCGTAGCTTCCGGGATGCCATGAATACCGCGTATGCAATCTTTTGATAATGCGGGTACCGTGATTTGCATGGAGTGAGGACAATGGACACGTAGTAGACCGGCCTTTGAAGGGGGAGTTTGTGTCCGTCCGTTTCCCGCTCGACGACAAGTACTGCGCTGACAACTTGATGGGTTGCTGCAATGTACAATAGCATTGGTTCGCCAGTGTTTGGCGCGGCCAGGACTGGGTTTGTTGCCAATATGGCTTTTATTTCATCAAGTCCGGCCGTGGCAGCATCCGTCCACTCGAAGTGTTCGGTGCGCCGAAGAAGGCGATAAAGGGGCAGTGCCTTTTCTCCCAAGCGAGAGATAAAGCGGCTTAGAGCCGCCATGCATCCGGTTAATTTTTGTATTTGTTTGAGGTCTTTTGGGATATCCAGTTGTGACAAAGCTCGGATCTTGGGCAGATTTGCTTCAATTCCTCTACCGGATACAATGAAGCCCAAAAGCTTTCCGGCTGGAACGCCGAAGACGCATTTTTCCGGGTTGAGCTTGATGTCATATTTTCGGAGGTTGTCGAATGTTAGCCTCAAGTCGTCTACTAGAGATTCGACATGTCTTGTTTTGACGACCACATCATCCACGTACGCCTCCACTGTCTTGCCGATCTGGTTTGCCAGACATGTCTGAATCATGCGCTGATATGTTGCGCCGACGTTTTTCAGCCCGAAGGGCATTGTGTTGAAGCAGAATGGGCCGTAAGGTGTGATGAATGCTGTTGCGGCTTGGTCTGATTCTGCCATCTTAATTTGATGGTAACCGGAGTATGCGTCGAGGAAACACAACGAATCGTGTCCTGTGGTGGCATCGATAATTTGATCAATACGGGGGAGGGGGAAGGAATCCTTTGGGCAAGCCTTGTTAAGGTCTTTAAAATCGACACACGGGTGCCATGATTTGTCCTTCTTTGGTACCATCACCAAGTTTGCTAGCCAGTCCGGATGTTTTATGTCTCTAATGAATTGGCCTCCAATAGCTTGGCTAGCTCCTCTCCCATAGCCTGTCTCTTGGGTTCGGAAAAACGCCGAAGGGCTTGTTTGACAGGTTTGAATCCTTTTAGGATATTTAAGCTGTGTTCGGCCAGCCTGTGTGGGATTCTTGGCATGTCTGAAGGGTGCCAAGCGAAGATGTCCCAATTTTCACGTAGAAATTCTCGCAGTGCGGCATCCATATCAGGGTTTAATCGTGCCCCGATGGATGCTGTTTTATTGGGGTCCGTTGGATGGACCTGGAACTTGATTATTTCGTCCGCTGGCTTAAAGGATGTGGACTTGGATCTCTTGTCGAGTATCACATCATCCCTGTTAACTGTGGAGCGCAGCACAGTCAGTTCCTCAGCTGCTAAGGCTTCGGATAGTGCCTCCAGGGCTAATGTGGCTGTCTTGTTTTCGGCGCGGAGTGCTATGTCCGGATCACTAGCGAGAGTGATAATACCGTTCGGCCCGGGCATCTTGAGCTTCATGCACCCGTAATGGGGTATTGCTTGGAAAATTGTAAATGCTTCCCACCCTAGTAGGGCGTGATATCCGCTGCTAAACGGGGCCACCTAAAATGTGACCTCTTCGGATATGTAATTATCCGGCGTGCCGAACACCACATCTAGTGTGATTTTTCCTGTGCAG
Source organism: Triticum urartu (assembly GCF_056163025.1). Taxonomy (NCBI): domain Eukaryota; kingdom Viridiplantae; phylum Streptophyta; class Magnoliopsida; order Poales; family Poaceae; genus Triticum; species Triticum urartu. The sequence goes on from NC_141874.1 coordinate 308,209,528, forward strand.
CGCGCTTCCCGACTGGGGATTATTCCTCTAAAGGTTGTGCTGCTTCGCTCAACGCGGCTCCAGTCTAGTCCCATTTTTTGAAGAGTTTCCTCATAAATGAGGTTCAATCCGCTGCCTCCATCCATGAGTACCTTGGTGAGGCGAAAGCCGTCCACTATCGGACTGAGGACCAATGCGGCTGGTGCTCGGCCTGTTCGGAATTTAGGTTCATCACTTGCGTTGAAGGTAATAGCCGTGTCGCTCCATGGGTTTATTGTTGCTACTTGATAGACTTTGGCAAGGCTGCAGAGTGTTCTTTTTCGCGTATTATTTGATGCGAAGGTCTCGAAGACTGTGAGAATGGTACTGGTGTCTCCGGGGTGGTTTTCTGTGGCCTCCGAAATTAAGAGGTCCTCGCCAATTTTGGCCACCTGCCGGAGTATCCAACATGCTCTAAGGCTGTGAGTTGGTGTGGCGTCCTCTGTACTGTGAATTTTACAGGGTCCATCAAGCCATCTTTCCAGTACGGTTCCATGCTCTGTAGAGGGTTTTGGTTTTTTGGTGTTTAACCCGAGTGTCTTATGATGATGCACCCTCTTAGTTCGGACGGGATTGCTATTCAAGGCCGGATTATCCCAAAATTTTATTTCGGTTTTCCAGGCACTTTCCATCGCACAGTACTTTTGTACTATGGACGCCAAGTCAGCGAAGCGTGTAATATCACGACGACTTATGGCGTTAAGGATTCCCTCGTCCGTGCAATTACTGCAGAAGATTGATATTGCGTCTCCCTCACGACAATCCTTTATCCTGTTCATAACCAGGAGGAATCTGGCCCTGTAATGATGTACTGTTTCCTCAGGCTTTTGCCTAATTTGGGAAAGATCGATTATGTTCGGGTGGGCGGGTGGCGTTGATTCTGAAACCTCGCCAAATCTAAGATTCATAGGCCAAGAGCTTCCGAACTCTGAGGTCTGGATTCTTGGATGTTGTCCAATGAGTCTAGCCCGTTGCCTGATTTTAAGCTCAGGTCTCGAGTTACATCCTCCCCTCCGCGGGTATCCGGCTTGGAGGGGTCAGGAATTCGGACGTAACTAGTCCTTAAAATAGATGAAGGGTCGCCGCACTGCGCCTCTACCACGGCGACGTGGTGGGTGGCCTGGGGAGAGTTAATTTCTCTTAGATCAGGTTTAAGCCCAACCTGGTCGTAATCAGTAGTGACCCCCAGGGCGGTGATGCGATTCAAGAGCTCGTTTACGGAAGAGAGCTCCATTGGATCTAACTGCTTGGCGAGTTCCGAGCTGACATGAAGATTGCTTTTGATTACCCGAGAGGTCATCGTCGGCGCAACAGCCGAACAGGCGGTCATAAGAAAACCGCCGAGCCGGAGAGTTTGGCCGACAGCCAAAGCTCCCTTAGCAACGGTGCCGTCTTTAAAGATGTGAAGAGGCATCCTTCTTGATTGCGATGACACAGAGGAACTCTCAATGAAAGCACCAATGTCGGTGTCAAAACCGGCGGATCTCGGGTAGGGGGTCCCGAACTGTGCGTCTAGGCGGATGGTAACAGGAGACAAGGGACACGATGTTTTTACCTAGGTTCGGGCCCTCTCGATGGAGGTAAAACCCTACTCCTGCTTGATTAATATTTATGATATGGGTAGTACAAGAGTAGATTTACCATGAGATCAAGGAGGCTAAACCCTAGAAGCTAGCCTATGGTATGATTGTTGTATGATGAAGTTGTCCTACGGACTAGAACCCTCCGGTTTATATAGACACCGGATAGGGTTAGGGTTACACAGAGTCAGTTACAATGGTAGGAGATGTTGAATATCCGCATCGCCAAGCTTGCCTTCCACGCCAAGTAAAGTCCCATCCGGACACGAGACGAAGTCTTCAATCTTGTATCTTCATAGTCCTGGAGTCCGGCTGAAGGTATAGTCCGGCTATCCAAACACCCCCTAATCCAGGACTCCCTCAATGCCCCTGTTTACGTACATGGTGCTGGACTGCTGGTGCACCCACTGTTATAAGGCATGACAAGTTTAGCCAAATGTTTTTGCCTGCAATTGTTTGAGACTCTGACTGTTTCCTCTGTGCCTTTTTGTGCAAACAGGGATATCCAATTCACATGGTTGCTGTTGTGACCTTTTGGTGCACTGGACAAAACTCTTCTTAAAAGGAGTGACTTTTGTGCTGTTTAACTGGAATGTCATAATGGAACAGTTGGTTCATTTTGGTGGAACTGCACAAAGGGAGATCTGTGTTCCAATCCTCATCATCCATATTGGCGCCATAACCTTCCTTTAGGTAAGAATGATATTTAATGCATGTGTTCATCTCTATTTTCCGACTGCCATGAGAAAATAATGCTATTTTTTACTAGTACACTTGTACTCCCTCACTAACAAAACCAATTCTGAATTAGAAGGCCAATCATGTACTTGGTTTCACCAACTTGTGAGGAGAAAGAGAAATAGAGCATGAAGAGGAAGAAGAAGAAGAATAAACAGTGCCAAGGCGATCTTCCTGAAGCCAGAGGCCTCAGTCGAGGCCATTCAAGGGCTCCGGCAACAAGTACCTTACATGTGAGACGATCCTCCAGGGAGCCCTTCCACTTCTGCTGTCTCACTTAGTTAATTAGGACTACTTAAGTACCACTAATTTATTACTGCCTAATTTTCCTGTTGGAGTTAAACAAATCTTTAGTAGGACCCTATGCTGAATCATGTACGTGTGTATGTTTGTCTATGGAGGTGAATCATGTGGTGGAGCAGGGAGGGAATATTATTAGTGTCATGACATAATAGTGCTATTGTTTTTCATGTTAATTTATTAACATTGGTTCAATGAGGCAATGTTTTGCGTATTGTCCATCATGAATTTGATGCTACTGGTTGAGCAATATGCTAATGTCTTCCTATCCTTTCTCACTAACCTAATGAAGGTTTCACCTTGTTCCTACTTGTGCAAACAGGGATCATGTTGTGCCAATCATACATTAAATGGAACAACAGAAGACAATACAATGAACTGTATCCCAGCGAGTGCTTTAACTCTGCTAGAAGTTCTTGATAATCTTTCGATATAATCTCAGCACTGGTAAACAAGAGTGATTTCAACCATACATTTGAAGTGCACAAAAATATATACTATTGTGTGATTCCAGTGAGTGCTTTATCATGTCTTATGGGACTACATGAATAAGCTTTTTTCTCAGGTTGGTACAGGCCTAAGGCCTTCATCCATATTAGTTTGCTGTCATCTCTATTTGTATCGTGCTACTGTCATGAGAAACTCCTTTATCTTTGCACATTAAAGTTTTGCAACCTATGATAAATGGCAATGCTTTGAGTGTTGAGTTGAGCTAATTGGCACTGATTAAATAAACTAATACCTCTCTTTAAGCAAGACTACTATGTTGCTAACTTTACCCATTAAGATAATGAGGGTGCTTCTATTTGTTAGTGTATGTTTCATAAACTAGTCCCTCTATTACAGTAATCTCACTCTCTCAATATATGTGCCAACAGGGATGCTCGGTTTTGGTGGAACTGCACAAAAACTTTGGGTGCTTCATTGCCTCGATAGCTTTCGTCCTTTCCTGTCAGTCACTAAACTCCGCATGCTTTCTTCCTTTGTTGTCAGTCGCTTGGCTTATCTCGGCTTCCAGTCAAAGGAAATAGTAATTGATATGCTACCTCACACAGGTTGGTACTGGTCTTTATCCTGATTATTGTGCCTGTCATATGTATTGGTAATTTGGTATTGTGCTACTATTTGCCGATTTCATAAAGGAGTAATTTGGAGCCTGAACTCGCAGGCAAATCATTACATGGGGGGATTTCAGTAGAACTACACAAAATGATCAGATGGACAAGTACTTATGTTGCTGCTATGTACTCCAAAGTTCACTCAGACAAGCATCGATGTTGACAAGAAGTGCCTATATTCATTCGAGTATCAACCAGCGTCAACCAATTGTCAAACTCCAAGTGTTAGGAGAGTGAACGCCAAAAATATTGCTTGGTGCATAGCCCAGAAAAACGCAGTCCAGTCTTTGGTCCCAACTTGTGCCTTTTGGTTATCAGCATATATGGTAGCGAACTATATGGCATGGAGTCTAAAGATTCGAGACAAGTTGGTTGACGCGTATATTCATCTGGCACTTAATCAGTCTGCACGCCAAGGATGCTCCATTTCAGTTGAACTGCACAAAAATTTTGGGTGGTTCATTTTATCAACCGCCTCCTTTCTTGTCTTCAATGTAGAATTTTGGCGAGATACAGGACCAAGATGACCCAGTAAACTGGTTGGATGAAAGTAGTGGCCAAGTTGCTCAAACCTCCCTCGGCACGAGGCCACTATTTGAGGATAAACCTACAAGCAAAGTTTAGATTGTCTGTGCTGCCTCTTATGTACTCGAAAGTTTACTCGTACAAGAACTAATTTTAGCAAGAAGTACCTCCGATTGAACACCATTTACCAGTCTATACCCTAGGTAATTAAAGTTCGTCCATGGATCATATTGGTTGTGATCTCAATCATTTGGACGCATAAACATACTGAACATGTGTATATCTGAATCTTTTTGTAAATTATGTATGAATATTGTCGTGTGATTTATCAATCATTTGTGTATATATGAATCTTTTGAGTTGTTGATTGTGAATGTTGGCTATGGATATGAACGTGTCCTATGAACCTGAGTTTGATATGAATGTTTACCTTTTCTGTTGTATTTGTGTGTGAACTTGTTAGTATGCCTACTGTGGGGTATAAAACGCATGTCTCTTATAAAAGTAATGCTGTGTCCAATTTATGTTTTCCCTTCTAACCACATTATATATATTTATATTATTACTATTATCGTATATTTTATAGAGACTTATATATACATTATAAAAACATCCCAACTTATAAAAGTAAATCTTTAGCGGAAGTTGGCAAGGAAAATCCTGGTTGTTTTTGACTCACAGGCAAGGAAAATCCTGGTGATTGTGTACAAAAGCTTGCGAAGATTTTAAGGGCCAATTTAATAATAATGCGCTCATTTTTATTTTGAGCAATAACTCGCTAATTTCTTAATTATATATATAAAAATGTGACTCTCCGGTTTATTCTTTGATATTAATTGCTCCTTCTAACATAACATTATACTCCCTCCGTCCGAAAATACTTGTCATCAAAATGGACAAAAAGGGATGTATCTAAAACTAAAATACATCTAGATACATCCCTTTTATCCATTTTGATGACAAGTATTTCCGGACGGAGGGAGTATATATAACGAGCCCACCTAATACGTGTATTTCATGGAAGTGCAAATGGGCTGGGATTTCTTAGAAAACATAAATGGGCCTGATTGACGCGAAATTATTTGTTCACCCAACCCAACAAATGGACTGTACATTCTAGAAAACATGGGTTAAATATATGCCACATTTTTGCAGGCTGACATGTGGGCCAATAGGTCGAAGCCTACACAGGGCGTTGTCAACTTGGTCAACAAATGATTGTGTCATCCACAACCATTGGATTTATATCCAATGGCCGGCATGCACCTTCAATCTCTCATCTTCTTCCTCCAGCGTCGCCGGGACCGCCTGGTCTGGCCTCCGGTGGCTAGCGGCTCTGCTTAGCACGCATCGCTGCGAAGCGCTACCCCACCGCCGGCCAGGCTATCACTCCACCCCTCGACACCTCCTTTTATTCTCCACAGACTACAGCCCCACGCCGCAATAGAACCAGTTATAACCCTTCTCCTCCTCTCAATATGTGACTCCACTTTCGCGTTTTCCCATCTCTGAGTCGTTCCCGTCCGGGGCCTCGCCGTTGTCCACCGCCTCGCTGCGTTCGGTGCGGTGTGGTCAACAAACGAGAGTCATCGAAAGAGGACTTTACGTGGAGAGCCTGACGGCTGGGACCCACGAGGTCCATGGTTGCACGCAAGGAAAGTTCCTCCTTATTAAGCTGAAAAAAATGTTTCCTCCACCTGACAGCTGGGACCCATCGGCTGTATCTTCGCACGGAAGGAAGTGCCTCCTTGTTTTGTGAAAAAAATTATTCATCCCGTTGACAGCTGGGACCCGTCAGATTTGGTTACTGACTTGTGGGCCTACTAAGCGGATGTCTACGCATGGCTTTGTCAACTTAATCAACAAATGATTCTAGCAGCTGGACCGTTGGATGTTAATCCAACAGCCGTGCTCCTTCTTCAACCTCTATCTTGCTGCTGTCTCCCGTGGGCGGCACCGCGGCTGTGCTGCCGCCCGCCTGAACTAGTGAACTTTCCCACTCCTCTCCATCTGCGACTCCACTGCAGCTTAATAAATAGTAACGTCTTCGGTTTTAGCCCGGTTTTCTGTAGATTAACCAGGCAATTCTCTTCTTCTTAATTAATCGACGAGGCAATTCTTTTGCCTCCGTTTCGAAAAAAATAAATAGTAACATCTAACTGAGCCAGTTAGTTAGATGCGTACACTTGGTGTAGTAGGATCTTTATTTAGTTTGATGCATACACTTGTTCTTTCTTGGTAGCCCTTTTGTAATGATGGCTGATGTTTGGTTTGGAAGAGAGAGCTGTGTCTTCACTCTTCTGGCCTTCTTACTGCTTCTGTTGCACCCCCAGCCCTGGTTGCTGCTGCTGCTGTTTTCAATGTACAATCAGTAGTATATTTCGTCTGTTGGTTGAATAAATGTGTTGTTAGAACGACAAACACAATGTTTTGGAAGTCGTTGCATGGTTCGATCCTTCAGTGCCCCATACCATACGTAGCGTATACTATTTATCGTACGGAACACATTTTTTTTGAAACTCGGAACACATTTTCCATTTGTTGATAACATGCAGCCCACTGATGAAGGCCCAATAGAGAAGCCCATAATTAACTGGAAGGGAGGCTCTCACATGAATCCGGCCCAGGTACATGCTCATGGTCCCCTAAACATAAATAAGCAAATAAATAAATAAATAAAGCTAAATGCTCATGCACCAGTTCTTTGGGAAAATAGGTAGCCCAGTAATTCTTTTTGAAGAATACCCAAGTTAGGCCTATTAGTTTTCTCCGAATTACTGGGCTGCAAATCTTTCAAGACGAGGAGGGATGCATTCCGGCCTGGCTTAAGAGTATGGTTAATGTCTGTTAAAAGTAATATCAAAAGGGGTTGAAAATTCGAAAAAATTTATAGCAAATGGGATATAAGTTTCTTTTTTTGTTTTTGTTCTTCACTGATATCTTATACGTATTTCATTGGATTTAACATGACAAGTACTAATTTATTTTTAAATTTGTTTTAGTATGGCTATTAATTTTTGGATTAAGAATATTTCGTTCCCCAGCAAAAATTTGCGAATTTTCAAAATTTCCCACATATTTAGTTAATTTTTTGACCCTGGTACTGACCAGAAAATGGCCAGCAATTCTAAAAATGGAAAACGGGCTGCAATAAATTCCATATGAATTAGAAAATGAGTAAAATTATAAAAATAATAGCAAATGGGCTGTACACGCCATAGATTTCGAGGCCGACTTGTTTACGCAAGGCTTTGTCAGTGAACACACGATTTTAGCAGCAGTTAGTGTTGGATGTCCATCCAACGGCCGACGTTCTTCTTCAATCTCTGATCTTCCTGCTCCAGCCGCCTAAACTAGCGCCGGCGGGACTGCCTGCTCCCTCCTCTTGTGGCCCGCTGTGATGCCGCGTAGGCTTCCCCGGCCCACCCTACTCCCTCCGCTAGCCTAACCGCACGCAATCAACTGCCTCCTTATTACGCGAAAAAATGATTCCTCCCACTGACATCTGGGGCGCACCGGTTGGGAGGCTGACCTGTGGGCCTACTAAGTTGACGCGTACACAGGGCTTGTCAACTTAGTCAACAAACGATTCTAGCAGCAGTACCGTTGGATTTGAATCGAACGGTCCTGCTGCTTCTTCAATCGCTGCTCTTCTTGCACCAGCCGCTCAAACCAGCGCCGGGGAGACTGCCTACTCCTGCCTCCAGTGGACGGCTGTGCTGCCGATGAGGCCTCATCGCCCCCTACTACTCCCACCGCTAGCCAGGCCCTGCGGTGACGGCAGCCTCACACAGCAGCCGAACCACCGAACCCTCGTACTCCTCTCCGCGTGGGCATCCACTGCCGCGTCTTCCCCGGCTCCGCGTCTTCCCCTTCTTAGGCCTCGCCGTCGTCCACCGCCTTGGTGCTCTCGGCGTGGCGTGGTCAACATGGTCAACGACATTCCATCGGAAGAGTACTGTACGTGGAGAGGCTGACAGCTGGGTCCACGGCCACAGCCCTGTTTTTTTGTGATTTGCCAAGTAAGTCACTTTGTCAGGCCTGTTGGGCTGCAAATCTTTCAAGACGAGGAGAGCTTTCATTCGGCTGGCCAAGAAAATGGCCCATCAGTAATGAGAAATGGGCTGTACATTTTCAAAACACATCAAACAGGCAATTAGTTTCAAATATCTTTTTTTCATTTCGAGATTTGAAATTACATTAATTTTTATGCATGGAGAATTTGTTGGATTTTATATTGATATACATTTATTTTTAAAATCAGTTTGAATGTGAGTCGAAATTTCGGGATTAAAAACAGTTCGGACCGCACCAAAATATGCAAAATTTCGTATAATTTTTTAACCGTGGCCACAATATGGGCTGTAATGCTAACAAAAAGAATTTGGGCTCTAAAAAAACCTTAATAATTAGCAAATGGGCTGTAAATTATTAGAAATAATGGCAGATGGGCTGTATGCTGTTTTCCACAGATTTGAGGCTTTCCTAAAAAAAGGTTGACGCACAAGCAGTGACTGTGGATGGCCATCCAACGGCCGTCGTGCTTCTTCAATCTCTGCTCTTCCTGCTCCAGCCGCTCAAATAGGCGCCGGCGGGACTGCCTGCTCCCTCCTCCCCACGGCCAGCTCTGCTGCCGCGCAGGCCTCACCGCCCCACCGTACTCCCATCGCTGGCCTAGCCATCCCTCTACTCACCCACACCTGCTGTTATTCTCTGCGACGGCAGACGAACCAGTAAACCCTCGTACAGTCGTACTCCCCTCCGCGTGGGAAACAACTGCCGAGTCTTCCCTGCCTCCGTGTCGTTCCCTTCCTAGGCCTCGCCGTCGTCCACCACCCTGGTGCTCTCGGCGCGGCCTGGTCAACGTAGTCAACGACCGACATGCATCTGAAGTGGACTTTACGTGGAGAGGCCGACAGCTTGGTCCACGGCCGCACGCAAGGAAATGCCTCCTTATTACGCGCAAAATAATGATTCCTCCACCTGACATCAGGGACCCACCGAAAGGGCCTCTGTATTTCACGAAAAAATGTTACCGCCGCTAACATCTCGGACCAACCAGCTATATCTTCGCACGCAAGGAAGTGCCTTCTTATTACGCACAAAAAAAATGAATACTCCCCTTGTTAGTTGGGACCCAGTATAGTGGCAGGCCGACTTGTGGGCCTACTAAGTTGACGGGGACGGAGGACTTGGTCTACTTAGTCAATATGCACGATTCTAGCTCCAGTGACCGTATGATGTCCATCCAACGGCCGTAGTGCTTCTTCAACCTCTGGTCTTCTTGCTCCAGCCGCCCAAACCAAGGCCGGTCATGCCTCGTGCTCCTGCCTCCCGTGGTCGGCTGCGATGCGGCGGAGGCCTCACTGCCCCGTACTACTCCCACCGCTGGCCAGGCCATCCCTCTACTCACCCACCGCCCTGTTATTCTGCGGCGATGGCAGCCTCACACCGCAGCGAACCAGTGAACCCTCGTACTCCTCTACGCGTGGGCATCCACTACCGCATCTTCCCCGGCTCCGCGTCGTCCCCTTCCTAGGCCTCGCCGTCGTCCACCGCCCTGGTGCTCTTGGCGCGGTGTGGTCAACGTGGTCAAGGAACGGCTTCCATCGGACGTGGACTGTACGTGGAGAGGCTGACAGCTGGGTCCACGACCGCAGCAAGGAAGTGCCTCCTTATTACGTGCAAAATAATTATTCCTCCACCTGACAGTGGGGACCCACCAGATGGGCCACCGTATTTCGCCCCCCTGACTGCTGGGACCCACCAGCTACATCTTCGCACGCAAGGAAATGCCTGACAGTTGGGACCCACCTGGTCGAAGCGTACGTAGCGTTGTCATTCTGGTCGCGAACGTGTACGTACATATATACTAGTGGATGTAGAGGCGCGCACGTGTCGTAGTAGAGGTGGCCAGGGTGCAAGAAAGAAAATACGGCCACGTATGTGTACATACGGGCGGGGTCTCTAACGCCTACTCGCGCATACGTACGGCCAGGGCTCGTGTACATGGCTGGGTCGGAACGGAGAAACAGCATCGTCGTCGTGTTGATGGGGAGGCAACGGAATGCGTCGTGTTCATGGGGAGGCAACGGAATGCGTCGTGTTCATGGGGAGGCAACGGAACGCGTGGGAGCCAACCGGCTGGGTCGGAACGAAATGCGTGGTCGTGTTCATCGGGAGGGCTTGGACAGAACAGGCGATGGAAACGAGGCTTGGCGTACCGCAAAACGGAGGAAACGGCCTTGTGTTCGACCGGCCACGTTTGAAACGGGATCTTGTTCATTGGGAGGGGTCTGGTGTACCGCAAAACGGAGGAAACGGACCTCCTACGGTCGAAACGGGGGTCCTGTTGATCGGGAGGGGTGTGGCGTACCGCAAAATGGACGAAACGGACTTGTGTTGGAGCGCTATGGTCGAAACGGGGGTCCTGTTAATCGGGAGGGGTGTGGCGTACCGCAAAACGGGACTCCACGGGATACTGTTCATCTCCATCGTCGACCCCCTCCAGCCTCCACGAGCTACTATTCATCCACCGTCGACCTCCTCCAGCATCCACCTGTGACTGTTCATCCACGGGCTCTTGTTCATCCAGCCTCCACCGCACGCTACTCCATCGGCTACTGTTCAACCAGCCCTCTCCAATGGCTCCTGTTCAACCACCCCTCCACGGGCTACTGTTCATCCTGCCCTCCACCGTCTACTGTTCATCCATCCCTCCACGGGGTGGTCCTGTTCATCCAGCCCTCCACGGGGTCCTGTTCATCCAGCCCCGACCGGCTCGATCGATCGGGGTCCTGTTCATCCAGAGGCAACACCACGGGGTCCTGTTCATCCACCCCCACCGGGAACTGTTAATCCACCCCCCCGCAATGCTCACTGTTCATCCAGAGGCAGCATCGATCGGCTTCAGTTAGCAGCAGTAGCGAAGGAATCGCTCGATCGGGTTTAGTTAACAAGCATCGATCGATCGCTCGGGTTCAGTAACGCGTAGCCTGCAGTGCAATAACTCGGGTTCAGTTAGAGCCCAACGCCTCGCTCGGGTTCAGTTAGAGCCAACGCCTCGCACACACGCGCGTATGTGTACGAGAGAAGCGCACATTGCTCGGCCCCCGACCTCCCACCATAACCGGGAACTCACCGAAATTTTCCTCGCCCTCGCTTCTACCACGGTTTTTTCCGTCATGGATGGCCCAAAGAATGTCATGCAGCTACGTCTCCGGCCCGCCCAGGACGAAAAGCCCATTTTCTGTCATGATTTTTTGTCACAAAAGTAGGAGCCCACCACATCTATAATGATACCGGGTTTTGTCACAGTTACCATCATAGAAGTGTCATATGTATGACAGAAAATTTTTTCGTTCGGCCCAAAATGTCATGGGTGTGTCTTTTTTTGTAGTGTTGAGCTCCGAGGTATTTTCGTCACAAATTTATCGTTGCAGTTCTGGAATACCTAAGTTCACCGACATCGAAAATCTCTTTTATGCAGTTGTTGGTGAGATAACCTCGATGCCACCCAGTACCGGGGCGGGAGTTCGGGAGTATTGCCATAACTCGTATAACGAATGCTTTTCGAAGGTTGAGGTACACGATTTCCGAAGGTTTCTTGGTTATGTGTTGAAGGATGGGTACAGCTGGATGTAGGATTTGTTAGTTTTGGGTTAGATATTATGCTTCCCCTGTATCCCCAACGCCTGATTGCATAACCAGAAAGTTTTGGGAGTTTATAAGTGGGAATTCAAGTAGCTCCTAGAACATATTTCCGACAGACACATGATACGATATGGGGTCTATCATATGTTTGTTTCCGGCTTATTTTCCTAAGCCAATCCTTGTCTTGTTTTGTTGTGGTATTCGAGTTCCTTCAATGTCAAGTGTTGATTCCATACCTTTCCTAAGCGGTGTTCTCATATTCCTATGTGAATACTAATCCTTCTTGATCATCGAGTTTGTCATCTCAATTTCTTCTCAACCGGTGTGCTTCTCATCAAGTGGATCCTATCATTTCAACATTCACAAGATCACCCCTCAGTTTTTTTCCCAACGGTGTTCGTTTCATCCGTTCCAAGCTACCTTTGTTTTCCCGCCCTCCCACCCTTTTCTTCAAGGACTCATATATCTTAATCAAGTATCCATTTTATTCATGTGAACTTTCTTCATTCTTTTCCTTCAATGTTCTTAACCGGTGATTCTCGGGAAGATACTAACGGAGCTTTAAGTTTATTATTCTTCGGGTTTTTTTCTTCTCCGGTGGATTCAATTCAAGCTTTGGTGTTGATCATATCCTTTTCCTCGTTTCAAATGTTTTCTCATGCTGGTGCACCTCATAATCATCCACTTCTCACTATTCAATTGTTCCAGAGTGCGAAAGATATCTCGAAGATTCGTGTTTCCACTCTGCATTCGTTCAAGTTCTTTTGAGGATGTTATCTCATTCAAGCCATTTAATTCAATCGGTGCAATCTCCCTTTCAAGTAATCATTCAACGGTGTATCTTTTGAGTGGGCCCCAACCCACAGGTCTTTTCCCAGGATCTTACCTGACTCTTCTAATCTTCCCGGAGTTACTCTCATATTCTTTTCCAAGTTTGACGTAAGAATGAATTATCCTCAGTCATATGTCTTTCTCCAAGAACTTTCAAATTCTTTTCATCGTTGGCTCAACCTTTCTATTTCTTCATTCCGGAGTGTCTCAACAATTCTTGATGGTGTTTCTCAACGTCATTCTCGGATTTTTAAGACCAAAGAAGAGTTTTCCTCCAAATCTTATGTGTTCTCTTGAAGATTCATGGTTCTAGCTTGATGCCATCCTCTCATAATTTTTTTCGATTGTGAGAATTCTTTTCACCCATCCGGAGTAATTCAAGAGTCTTTCAGTTTGATTCTCCGGATCCCATCATCTCAGAAGTAGTCATTTCAGCTTTCAGCTCTCATTCTCCAATTCTTACCGGCGCATCATTCAAATATTCTCTAATCAACTCATGATCTCTTCGTTCTCTTGTATCAAATTCCCTCAAGTATCTTCATTCATTCTCTAACTCTTCCCAGTGTTTCCTTATCTTTTCTTCATTCATTTTCAATTCTTACGGTGCTTCGTTCAAGATTTCTCTTCCTTCGTTATCATATCAATTCATTCGTTGTTTCCAAATCCTACTGGTGGTTCGTTGAAGACCTTCACAAGTGACGCTATATCGATCTTAATCCTTTCTACGAGAATAATTAGTATGCCAAATCCGTTGCTTGTCATCAATCTAAAATTGGTGAAGGATACACATAATGTAATTCTTATTCTTGTTTCATCCAAGTGATTAATTCCTTATTCCGGAGGTTCATCAAAATTCTTGATTTCAGTTGTTCTTCTTTCTTTCCCGAGTTCCAAGTTTTCTCGGTTATATCATTTCAAAGCTTCACCTAATCATTGCAAGGCTTCTCCCGGAGTTCTTTTCAACTTTCCCTTTTCGTTTGATCATTCTTTTATTACCGGAGTTCTTCATGGAGGCTCTACATGGTGGTTCGTCAAGGATTCCTTTCATTCTTCAATTGTCCTCAAGATTTTCTCTTGAAGTTAAGATCCTCCAAGCTATACTCTCAAATAAACATGGTGTTCAACACATGTATTGTTTTGAGGAGTTCAAGCATTCTTCATCTTGCATTCCGAAGTGCACTTCTTCCTACATTATCTTTTGAGGTAGTGTTATGTCATTTGTGACAATTTCCTTCATGTTTCATGATTCAAAAGTTGTCAGGAATGAGATATTTAAACCCATCGTTTTCTTCCTTGGAGTTATCTTGGTATAGATTTCACCTAAAGCTTTCCCTAAGGATTGTTTCCATTTATGGTGCTTGTAAATGACCCAAGTTTTTCATTTATCCTTCTGGTGAAATAAGTTTCTCGTCTGCTTGTTCATATCAATCCAATCCATTGTTTTTCGTTGGTGGCAAAATTTCACCTCAAGATTTCGAGATGTTTTCCATAAGCCCACAACAAGCTCAATTTTTTCGTTGTTGGTTTTCCAACAACTTCGTTCGACCCTTCTCCTAAAGATGTTTTTTCGAGCTCATTTGAGGTAGAAGATGAGGTCTTCTCCTCCGTTCTTTTGATTCCATTCTTACATTTGTTTCGGAGGCATTGTGATGTTGCTCTCTTTGACCCATCATCTTGTTTTGTTAAGATCATGTTCAATTCCTTCCATTTACAGTCGGAGTGTTGTCCAAATTATATCATTCTTATTCCTTCTCTATCTTGTTTTAACCGGAGTGTTGTGGCTATCATTCCTCTTCTAACCGGAGTCTCATCCAAGTGCCTTCTTTTCGCCAAGTTCATATTCTTTACCTTCCATTACCAACCGGAGTGTTGTCTTAATTGATCTTTATCATTCCTTGTACATCTCGTTTCAACCGGAGTGCTTGCATGTACTTCTTGTCCATTCTAACACTTTTCTTATGTCTTTCAACCTACAAGGTTCTAGTAATGTTCCTTGTTCCTCTTTTCTAACGGAGTGTCTTCAACTTTGAACATCTACGTCGTTTTCTTTCTTTCAATTTGTTCAACCACGCAAGGTTCTTTGGTTTCACCCATTTCTCAAAGAAGCAACTTAGTTTTACCTGTTCTCTTCCTCTTCTGTTTTCCCTCCGGTGCCATTCTAGATCTCAGGACGAGATCCTCTTGTAGTGGTGGAGTGTTGTAACGCCCCAAGACCGGAGCTTCAGATGCCTTCCATGGTTTCCGAGATTCGTCGTGTGTTTTGTTTGGTTCGTTGCATTCATCCTTGCATCATGTGCATTGCATCATGTCATCATGCTACCCGTTTTAAAAACTCAACCAAATAAACCGTATGGATCTTCGATCCATTTAAATTGAGGGATATTCACAATGGTGATTTCTCTTTAGAACATACACTCCCAATATTATTAGGGAGATATAATTTGATATTCGATTAATTTGGAACTTACCACAACACACGTGCATGTTAAATTCCTTGGCTTTTCCTTCTTCAAGTTTTCACTCTCTAACCTTGCCCAAAAATTCTCTTCCCTTTTACCGAGGTTCCTCCAAAATCTGAACTTTTTGGGGAATTCAAAACCCTAGCCCTAGTTCAAACCGTTTGATTAAATTCGGATGAGTTTGAATTTAAACCTTGCAATCTTGCCTACTCCAATTTTCTTGGAGCGAGCACATTTTTTGTTAGTCCGGAAAATTTATCCGCGTGTCCAACTCCTTCCCCTAACCTCCCTTTATTTTCTTTCTTTTCTATGTGTTGCGTTTATTTATTTACTTTCTTATGAGAAGAGAGGTTAAGAGAGAGAGAGCCCAGCCTTGCCTCTTGGGCCTCCAGTAGCCGCATGCCACTCAGGCCCACCAGCAGCCAGTCACTAGAATCCCACCTAAACCCTAGGCCAAATCCTGTCAATCGATCTCTCCCTCCTCTTTCCCACGCGCGCCGCCATCTCTCTCTCTCTCGCTCGCTATCCTGAACCCCCTTGCTCCCTTCCTCCCTTCCCCAACGCCATCACCAGGGTCTCCATCGATCCCGTCCATCTTCCTGTCGCCGCCTCGCATCGCCAGTGAGAGAGATCCCCAACGCTCAATTCCCATCTCTCCGTCACCCGAGCGCTCGAGGAGAGGAGCTCCTCGAGCACCTACGCTGGTAGCCGTCGTCCTCCGTGCCCTGCTGCAGCTGCTCTTTCCACGCGTCGCCGGACCTCCCCAACCACCAGCCGCCTGACCCTGCTGCCGTCAGAACTAAGCTGCTCGATGCCACGGACCTCCCCGTCGCCGGCCAAGACCTACAGCCGCCATACTTCGCCGTCGCGCCGGGCCCTCGGACCTCCGCTGCAAGCCTCGTCGCCCGTGCATCGCGCGAGTCGCCGAGTCCCTGCCTCCCCTACGACCCAACCGGGCCGCCGTTGCATCCTCTGCAGTGACCGCTCACCTCCTCTCCATCCTCTGCATCATGTGGTAGGCCGCCTCGTTCCAGGCCGCCTCGTTCCAGGGCTAGCCGTCGCCATGCCAAGTCCTCCGCGCCCCTGAGCCCAATGCCACTCGGTTGTTGTTGTTGCTAGACCATCACCACCCTCGACCCCTGGATCGATCAAGCCTTGTACAGGAAACAAGAACATGGAAGACCAATGTGGACGTGTGCCTAGAGCCACTCGGATTCGTCAAGATCGCCAAGACCTTCTCCTCCTGTACACAAGTACCACACCGGAAAGATCGACTACATGGACGCAAGTACCATGCCACCCATGTCCCGCCAAGTTCATCTACGGAATGTGTACCACTATGCCCGAGCGACTAAAGATCGGAACGCCAAGAACCACTCCAAACCATGTACGACTACTGTTGTTGAAGACCCGTGTAACGCAAACGTCAAGTTCGACTACCGTCGACATGCACTTCGCCGAGTACCATGTTGTCTTTGGAAGACCCGTGAACATCAAGTTCTTTGCCACGAATGGTTACAGTGTTTTGGATCCAACAAGTACCCTCTCCGGATCGCCAAGTTCGATTACCGATGACATATACCACAACCGTCGCGGGAACGTCTACTTCCATCTACACTGCTTTGAACTCGATCCACCCCGGAGAGACACTCTTCGAAGGTATAACGTCGAGACGATGCCCGTGTATGAATGCATGTGTGGTATATGAGATGCCCGTGTTTGCTCCGTGTCTGAGTTGTTCATTGCACGAAGCCCCTCTTTTGCCTTGCCACCGTCATGTGGCAACCCGGTAACCGGGAGCACCCCAACGTTAATCATGAGTCGCTCCCATCACTTTTCCTTTTGCATCGGTATCTCCATGAGCTACCGGAACTGATATGTTGTCGTGGCATCATTTTCAGATTCATTGTCGTGGCACCCCTTTCGTTTCCGCCACGATGACAAATGCTTCATAATATGCTTATGTCAACATTTTCATAAAAATTGCATGAAACTTGAACATGTCATCCTCAGCATGATAATAACATTTAAAATGGTTAACATTGTTGTTGCATTAAATTGCTAAAGCACATGAGGATTTACCGGAATTGATGTTTGATGTTTCCGGCCTCATTTAAAATGCCTAACTATGTATTTTACTTATGCTTCACCTCTTGCCATGCTTAACAACATTTAATATTGTTGAGTACATAAACGGGAGAGAACTAAATAAGTCATGTGGTGTTCCGTCAATATGCAACTCCTTGCATATTGAGCTCCACTTAACTTGTAGTGTTGTTTGTGCACTTTGCCATGCCATGCTTCATTAAACCGGACATGCATCATACATGGTTGTGCATCATGCCATGTTTATGTGATGGTTGTTTACTATGTTGTTTGCTTCTTTTTGGGTTGCTTCTCTCGTTAGCTTCGATTTCGTTCCGGAGTTGTGAGGATTCGTTTGACTATGTCTGTTTGTCTTCTTCTTGGACTCGTTCTTCTTCCTTGCGGGATCTCAGGCAAGATGACCATACCCTCGAAATCACTTCTATGTTTGCTTGCTAGTTGCTCACTCTATTGATATGTCGCCCTACCTACCACTTGCTATATCTTGCCTCCCACATTGCCATTTCAAGCCTCTAACCCACCTTTCCTAGCAAACTGTTGTTTGGCTATGTTACTGCTTTTGCTCAGCCCCTTTTATAGCGTTGCTAGTTGTAGGTGATGTTGAAGTTTGTTCCATGTTGGAACATGCATATTGTTGGGATATCATTATTATATCTTATTTACTTTAATGCATCTATATACTTGGTAAAGGGTGGAGGGCTCGGCCTTATGCCTGGTGTTTTGCTCCACTCTTGCCACCCTAGTTTCCGTCATACCGGTGTTATGTTCCTTGATTTTGCGTTCCTAACGCGGTTGGGTGTTATGGGAACCCCTTGATAGTTCTCCTTGAATAAAACTCCTCCAGCAAGGCCCAACCTTGGTTTTACATTTGCCCAACAACCTATAACCTTCCCTTGGGTTTTCGCGAGCCCGAGGGTCATCTTATTTTAACCCCCCCGGGCCAGTGCTTCTCTAAGTGTTGGTCCGAACTAGAGCACTGTGCGGGACCGTCCCTTGGCAACTTGGTTTATGTTGGTACCTGTACGCTTAGCTTATCTGGTGTGCCCTAAGAACGAGATATGTGCAGCTCCTATCGGGATTTGTAGGCACATCCGGGCGGTCTTGCTGGTCTTGTTTTACCATTGTAGAAATGTCTTATGACCGGGATTCCGAGCCTGATCGGGTCTTCCTGGGAGAAGGAATATCCTTTGTTGACCGTGAGAGCTTCTGATGGGCTAAGTTGGGACACCCCTGCAGGGTATAAACTTTCGAGAGCCGTGCCCGCGGTCATGTGGCAGATGGGAATTTGTTAATGTCTGGTTGTAGAGAACTTGACACTTAACTTAATTAAAATGAATCAACCGCGTGTGTAGCCGTGATGGTCTCTTTTCGGCGGAGTCCGGGAAGAGAACACGGTCTCGTGTTATGTTTGAACGTAAGTAGCTTCAGGATCACTTCTTGATCACTTATAGCTTCTCAACCATTGTGTTGCTTCTCTTCTTGCTCTTATTTGTGTATGTTAGCCACCATATATGCTTAGTGCTGTAGATCCACCTCATTACCCTATCCTACCCATAAGCTTAAATAGTCTTGATCTCGCGGGTGTGAGATTGCTGAGTCCTCGTGACTCACAGATACTTCCAAACAGTTGCAAGTGCCGATGATACCAGTGCAGGTGACACAACCCAGCACAAGTGGGAGCTTGATGAAGATCTTAGCCGTTGATTTGTGTCTTTTCCGGTTGATCAGTAGTGGTGCCCAGTTGGGACGATCAGGGATCTAGCATTTGGGGTTGTCTTCTTTTATTTTGGTTCCGTAGTCGGACCTTGATTGTATTCTAGATGATGTATGTTTAACTTGTATTTGTGTGAAGTGGCGATTGTAAGCCAACTTTTTATCCCTTTCTTATTCAATACATGGGATTGTGTGAAGATTACCCCTCTTGTGACAAACCTACCATGCGGCTATGCCTCTAAGTCGTGCCCCGACACGTGGGAGATATAGCCACATTGTGGGTGTTACAATACGTTGGGAGGCGAAACTATAAGCCCCTATCTTTCTATGTGTCTGGTTTAAACTTTTTGCTCCTGGGTATGCGGTGAGTGTTAGCAATAATAGAAGATTATATGATGTTTGAGTATGTGGACTTGCCAAAAGGCTCCGATACGAAACCCTTCCTGAAATGATGATGAATTGTAGTTGCAAAGTTGACTGAGACCATGGTTTGTTGGTTTTCAATAGAGTTTATCCTTGTACTTTGTGATGAATTGTTACTTGTTCATTAGAAGTTATATGATAAAACTCATGTGATTAAGTTTTATGATAAGGTTTGTTGCTATTATAATAATATGCATGATGCCTCTATGTCCGTATTTTGTTTTTATCGACACCTCTCTTTCTAAGCATGTGGACATATTTTTGGATATCGGTTTTTCACTTGAGGACAAGCGAGGTCGAAGCTTGGGGGAGTTGATACATCCATTTTGTATCATGTTTTCATACTATTATTTATAGTGTTTTTATGCATAATAATGCTTTATGGAGTAATTCTAATGCCTTTTCTCTCATAATGTGCAAGGTTTACACAAACAGGGAGAATGCCGGCAGCTGGAATGCTGGACCTGAAAAAGCTACGTTAGAGCTACCTATTCTGCACAACTCCAAATGAGTTGAAAATTTACGCAGAATTGTTTTGGAATATATAAAAATACTGGAGCAAATAACTACTGGAGGGGCCCAACCTTGGTTTTACATTTTCCCAACAACCTATAACCTTCCCTTGGGTTTTCGCGAGCCCGAGGGTCATCTTATTTTCACCCCCCCGGGCCAGTGCTTCTCTAAGTGTTGGTCCGAACTAGAGCACCGTGCGGGACTATCCCTTGGTAACTTGGTTTATGTTGGTACCTGTATGCTTAGCTTATCCGGTGTGCCCTGAGAACGAGATATGTGCAGATCCTATCGGGATTTGTCGGCACATCCGGGAGGTCTTGCTGGTCTTGTTTTACCATTGTCGAAATGTCTTATGACCGGGATTCCGAGCCTGATCGGGTCTTCCTGGGAGAAGGAATAACCTTTGTTGACCGTGAGAGCTTCTGATGGGCTAAGTTGGGACACCCTTGCAGGGTATAAACTTTCGAGAGCCGTGCCCGCGGTCATGTGGCAGATGGGAATTTGTTAATGTCCAGTTGTAGAGAACTTGACACTTAACTTAATTAAAATGAATCAACCGCGTGTGTAGCCGTGATGGTCTCTTTTCGGTGGAGTCCGAGAAGAGAACACGGTCTCGTGTTATGTTTGAATGTAAGTAGCTTTAGGATCACTTCTTGATCACTTATAGCTTCTCAACCATTGTGTTGCTTCCCTTCTTGCTCTTATTTGCGTATGTTAGCCACCATATATGCTTAGTGCTGCAGCTCCACCTCATTACCCTATCCTACCCATAAGCTTAAATAGTCTTGATCTCGCGGGTGTGAGATTGCTGAGTCCTCGTGACTCACAGATACTTCCAAACAGTTGCAGGTGCCGATGATACCAATGCAGGTGACGCAACCCAGCTCAAGTGGGAGCTCGATGAAGATCTTAGCCATTGATTTGTGTCTTTTCCGGTTGATTAGTAGTGGTGCCCAGTTGGGACGATCAGGGATCCAGCATTTGGGGTTGTCTTCTTTTATTTTGGTTCCATAGTCGGACCTTGATTGTATTCTAGATGATGTATGTTTAACTTGTATTTGTGTGAAGTGGCGATTGTAAGCCAACTTTTTATCCCTTTGTTATTCAATACATGGGATTGTGTGAAGATTACCCCTCTTGTGACAAACCTACCATGCGGCTATGCCTCTAAGTCGTGCCCCGACACGTGGGAGATATAGCCACATTGTGGGTGTTACAATACGTTGGGAGGAGAAACTATAAGCCCCTATCTTTCTATGTGTCTGGTTTAAACTTTTTGCTCCTGGGTATGCGGTGAGTGTTAGCAATCATAAAAGATTATATGATGTTTGAGTATGTGGACTTTCCAAAAGGCTCCGACACGAAACCCTTCCTGAAATGATGATGAATTGTAGTTGCAAAGTTTACTGAGAACATGGTTTGTTGGTTTTCAATAGAGTTTATCCTTGTACTTTGTGATGAATTGTTACTTGTTCATTAGAAGTTATATGATAAAACTCATGTGATTAAGTTTTATGATAAGGTTTGTTGCTATTATAATAATATGCATGATGCCTCTATGTCCGTATTTTGTTTTTATCGAAACCTCTCTTTCTAAGCATGTGGACATGTTTTTGGATATCGGTTTTTCACTTGAGGACAAGCGAGGTCTAAGCTTGGGGGAGTTGATACGTCCATTTTGTATCATGTTTTCATACTGTTATTTATTGTGTTTTTATGCATAATAATGCTTTATGGAGTAATTCTAATGCCTTTTCTCTCATAATGTGCAAGGTTTACACAAAGAGGGAGAATGCCGGCAGCTGGAATGCTGGACCTAAAAAAGCTACGTTAGAGCAACCTATTCTGCACAACTCCAAATGAGTTGAAAATTTACGCAGAATTGTTTTGGAATATATAAAAATACTGGAGCAAATAACTACTGGAGGGGCCCAACCTTGGTTTTACATTTGCCCAACAACCTATAACCTTCCCTTGGGTTTTCGCGAGCCCGAGGGTCATCTTATTTTAACCCCCCGGGCCAGTGCTTCTCTAAGTGTTGGTCCGAACTAGAGCACCGTGCGGGACCGTCCCTTGGCAACTTGGTTTATGTTGCTACCTGTACGCTTAGCTTATCCGGTGTGCCCTGAGAACGAGATATGTGCAGCTCCTATCGGGATTTGTTGGCACATCCGGGCGGTCTTGCTGGTCTTTACCATTGTCGAAATGTATTATGACCGGGATTCCAAGCCTGATCGGGTCTTCCTGGGAGAAGGAATATCCTTTGTTGACCGTGAGAGCTTCTGATGGGCTAAGTTGGGACACCCCTGCAGGGTATAAACTTTCGAGAGCCATGCCCGCGGTCATGTGGCAGATGGGAATTTGTTAATGTACGGTTGTAGAGAACTTGACACTTAACTTAATTAAAATGAATCAACCGCGTGTGTAGCCGTGATGGTCTCTTTTCGGTGTAGTCCTAGAAGAGAACACGGTCTCGTGTTATGTTTGAATGTAAGTAGCTTCAGGATCACTTCTTGATCACTTATAGCTTCTCAACCATTGTGTTGCTTCTCTTCTTGCTCTTATTTGCGTATGTTAGCCACCATATACGCTTAGTGCTGCAGCTCCACCTCATTACCCTATCCTACCCATAAGCTTAAATAGTCTTGATCTGCGGGTGTGAGATTACTGAGTCCTCGTGACTCACAGATACTTCCAAACAGTTGCAGGTGCCGATGATACCAGTGCAGGTGACGCAACCCAGCTCAAGTGGGAGCTGGATGAAGATCTTAGCCATTGATTTGTGTCTTTTCCAGTTGATCAGTAGTGGTGCCCAGTTGGGACGATCAGGGATCTAGCATTTGGGGTTGTCTTCTTTTATTTTGGTTCCGTAGTCGGACCTTGATTGTATTCTAGATGATGTATGTTTAACTTGTATTTGTGTGAAGTGGCGATTGTAAGCCAACTTTTTATCCCTTTCTTATTCAATACATGGGATTGTGTGAAGATTACCCCTCTTGTGACAAACCTACCATGCGGCTATGCCTCTAAGTCGTGCCCCGACACGTGGGAGATATAGCCACATTGTGGGTGTTACAATCGTTGGGAGGCGAAACTATAAGCCCCTATCTTTCTATGTGTCTGGTTTAAACTTTTTGCTCCTGGGTATGCCGTGAGTGTTAGCAATCATAGAATGTTATATGATGTTTGAGTATGTGGACTTTCCAAAAGGCTCCGATATGAAACCCTTCCTGAAACGATGATGAATTGTAGTTGCAAAGTTGACTGAGAACATGGTTTGTTGGTTTTCAATAGAGTTTATCCTTGTACTTTGTGATGAATTGTTACTTGTTCATTAGAAGTTATATGATAAAACTCATGTGATTAAGTTTTATGATAAGGTTTGTTGCTATTATAATAATATGCATGATGCCTCTATGTCCGTATTTTGTTTTTATCGACACCTCTCTTTCTAAGCATGTGGACATGTTTTTGGATATCGGTTTTTCACTTGAGGACAAGCGAGGTCTAAGATTGGGGGAGTTGATACGTCCATTTTGTATCATGTTTTCATACTGTTATTTATTGTGTTTTTATGCATAATAATGCTTTATGGAGTAATTCTAATGCCTTTTCTCTCATAATGTGCAAGGTTTACACAAAGAGGGAGAATGCCGGCAGCTGGAATGTTGGACCTGAAAAAGCTACGTTAGAGCTACCTATTCTGCACAACTCCAAATGAGTTGAAAATTTATGCAGAATTGTTTTGGAATATACAAAAATACTGGAGCAAATAACTATTGGAGGGGCCCAACCTTGGTTTTACATTTGCCCAACAACCTATAACCTTCCCTTGGGTTTTCGCGAGCTCGAGGGTCATCTTATTTTAACCCCCCCGGGCCAGTGCTTCTCTAAGTGTTGGTCCGAACTAGAGCACCATGCGGGACCGTCCCTTGGCAACTTGGTTTATGTTGGTACCTGTACGCTTAGCTTATCTGGGGTGCCCTGAGAACGAGATATGTGCAGCTCCTATCGGGATTTGTCGGCACATCCGGGCGGTCTTGCTGGTCTTGTTTTACCATTGTCGAAATGTCTTATGACCGGGATTCCGAGCCTGATCGGGTCTTCCTGGGAGAAGGAATATCCTTTGTTGACCATGAGAGCTTATGATGGGCTAAGTTGGGACACCCCTGCAGGGTATAAACTTTCGAGAGCCGTGCCGCGGTCATGTGGCAGATGGGAATTTGTTAATGTCCGGTTGTAGAGAACTTGACACTTAACTTAATTAAAATGAATCAACCGCGTGTGTAGCCTTGATGGTCTATTTTCGGCGGAGTCCGGGAAGAGAACACGGTCTCGTGTTATGTTTGAACGTAAGTAGCTTCAGGATCACTTCTTGATCACTTATAGCTTCTCAACCATTGTGTTGCTTCTCTTCTTGCTCTTATTTTGGTATGTTAGCCACCATATATGCTTAGTGCTACAGCTCCACCTCATTACCCTATCCTACCCATAAGCTTAAATAGTCTTGATCTCGCGGGGTGTGAGATTGCCGAGTCCTCGTGACTCACAGATACTTCCAAACAGTTGCAGGTGCCGATGATACCAGTGCAGGTGACGCAACCCAGCTCAAGTGGGAGCTCGATGAAGATCTTAGCCGTTGATTTGTGTCTTTTCCGGTTGATCAGTAGTGGTGCCCAGTTGGGACGATCAGGGATCTATCATTTGGGGTTGTCTTCTTTTATTTTGGTTCCGTAGTCGGACCTTGATTGTATTCTAGATGATGTATGTTTAACTTGTATTTGTGTGAAGTGGCGATTGTAAGCCAACTTTTTATCCCTTTCTTATTCAATACATGGGATTGTGTGAAGATTACCCCTCTTGTGACAAACCTACCATGCGGCTATGCCTCTAAGTCGTGCCCCGACACGTGGGAGATATAGCCACATTGTGGGTGTTACAATACGTTGGGAGGCGAAACTATAAGCCCCTATCTTTCTATGTGTCTGGTTTAAACTTTTTCCTCCTGGGTATGCGGTGAGTGTTAGCAATCATAGAAGATTATATGATGTTTGAGTATGTGGACTTTCCAAAAGGCTCCGATACGAAACCCTTCCTGAAACGATGATGAATTGTAGTTGCAAAGTTGACTGAGAACATGGTTTGTTGGTTTTCAATAGAGTTTATCCTTGTACTTTGTGATGAATTGTTACTTGTTCATTAGAAGTTATATGATAAAACTCATGTGATTAAGTTTTATGATAAGGTTTGTTGCTATTATAATAATATGCATGATGCCTCTATGTCCGTATTTTGTTTTTATCGACACCTCTCTTTCTAAGCATGTGGACATGTTTTTGGATATCGATTTTTCACTTGAGGACAAGCGAGGTCTAAGCTTGGGGGAGTTGATACGTCCATTTTGTATCATGTTTTCATACTGTTATTTATAGTGTTTTTATGCATATTGTATCATGGATTAATTCTAATGCCTTTTCTCTCATAATGTGCAAGGTTTACACAAAGAGGGAGAATGCCGGCAGCTGGAATGCTGGACCTGAAAAAGCTACGATAGAGCTACCTATTCTGCACAACTCCAAATGAGTTGACAATTTACGCAGAATTGTTTTGGAATATATAAAAAATACTGGAGCAAATAACTACTGGAGGGGGCCACCCTGGTGAGCACAAGACACCAGGGTGCGCCTAGGCCCCCAGGCGCACCCTGGTGGGTTGTGCCCTCCTCGGCCCACTTTCGGTGCTCATCTTCTGGTATATAGGTAATTTTGACCTATAAAAAATAAAAGAGGACTTTTGGGACGGAGCATCGTAGTCTCGAGGCCGAACTTGGGCAGGAACACTTTTGCCTTCCGCGGAGCAATTCTGTCAGGGGAACTTCTCTCCCGGAGGGGGAAATCACCGTCATCGTCATCACCAACAACCCTCTCTTATTTTGGGGGGAAGTCTCCATCAACATCTTAAACATCATCATCTCCTCTCAAACCCTAGTTCATCTCTTGTGTTCAATCTTTGTACTGGAACCTCAGATTGGTACCTGTGGGTAACTAGTAGTGTTGACTACATCTTGTAGTTGATTACTATATGGTTTATTTGGTGGAGGATTATATGTTCAAATCCATTATGCTATTTAATACCCCACTGATCTTGAGCATGATTATCATTTGTGAGTAGTTACTTTTGTTCTTGAGGTCACGGGAGAAATCCTGTTGCAAGAATCATGTGAACTTGATATGTGTCCGATATTTTGATGATATGTATATTGTGATTCCCTTAGTGGTGTCATGTGAACATTGACTACATGGCACTTCACCATATTTGGGCCTAAGGGAATGCATTGTGGAGTAGTTATTATAGGATGGGTTGCTAGAGTGACAGAAGCTTAACCCGTAGTTTATGCGCTACTTCGTAAGGGACCGATTTGGATCCAAAAGTTTAATGCTATGGTTAGATTTTATCTTAATACTTTTCTCGTAGTTGTCGATGCTTGTGAGGAGGTTAATCATAAGTAGGAGGTTTGTTCAAGTAAGAACAACACCTAAGCACCTGTCCACCGACATATCAAATTATCAAAGTAGCGAACACGAATCAAACCAACATGATAAAAGTGACTAGATGAAATTCCTGTGTAGCCTCAAGAACGCTTTGCCTATTATAAGAAATAGTTTTGGCCTTTCATTTGCCACAAAAGGATTGGGCTACCTTGCTGCAATTTATTTTCCATTATAGGTACTTGCTCGTTACAAATTATCTTGCTATCAAACTATGTATTACCGACAATTTCAGTGCTTGCAGAAATTACCTTGCTGAAAACCACTTGTCATTTGCTTCTGCTCCTCGTTGGGTTCGACACTCTTACTTATCGAAAGTACTACAATTGATCCCCTATACTTGTGGGTCATCACCCACCCAGTCGAAGCATACGTAGCGTTATCTATCTGGTCGCGACCATGTACGTACATACCGGTCGATTGGTCTCTGTGCAGCGATGAACCGTGGCCGAGTAAGGAGTGGCACATGTCGTAGTAGAGGCGCGGACGTAGCATGTCACACAGTCCCGTCTGTATTGTGTACACGTACATACAACCATGCCGCAAGAGAGGAAATATGGCTACATACGTACATACGGGCGGGGTCTCGGACACGTACTCGCGCATATGTACGGCCAGGGCTCGTGTACATGGAGAGAGGCAACGGATGGCAGCAACGGCGTCCTGTTCATCGGCAGCCAACCGGTTCGGTCAGAATAGAGGAGACATCGTCGTGGTAATCGGGAGGCAACCAACTGGGTCGGAATACGTCCTGTTCATCGGGAGCCAACCGGCTTGGATGGAACAGCTGATACGAGGTCTGGCATACTGCAAAACGGAGGAAACGGGCTTCTGTTCGAGCTCCTACGGTTGAAACGGGGTGCTGTTGATCAGGAGGGGTGTGGCGTACCGCAAAACGGAGGAACGACTTGTGTTGGAGCGCCTACGGTCAAAACGGGGTCCTATTCATCGGGAGTGCTGTGGCGTACTGCAAACCAGGACTCCACCGGCTACTATTCATCCACCATCTACTGCCTCACTCCAGCCTCCACGGTCTACTGTTCATCCACCGTCGACTTCCTCCAGCCTCCACGGGCTACTGTTCATCCACCGTCGACTCCCTCCAGACTCCACGGGCTACTGTTCATCCACCGTTGACTTCCTCCAGCCTCCACCTGCTACTGTTCATCCACCACGACCTTCCTCCTGCCTCCACTAGCTACTATTCATCCACGGGCTATTGTTCATGCATCCTCCACCGGCTACTATTCAACCAGCCGTCCACGGGGTCCTGTTCATCCACCCCTACCGGCTCGTGTGTGTGGCGGCCTCCTCGATCGGGGTCTTGTTCATCCAGCTGCAACGGCCACTACTACCATGGAGTCCCTATTCATCCAACCCCCACAGGGAACTGTTCATCCAACCCCCAACAACTGTCATTGTTCATCAAGAGGAAGCTGGTTCGATCGGCTTCAGTTAGCAGCAGTAGCGAAGGAATCGCTCGGGTTTAGTTAACAACCAAGGGATCGATCACTCTGGTTCGGTAACATGGCTAGTGCAATCGCTCAGATTCAGTAAGCGAACGCCTTGCTCGGGTTCATTTAGAGCCCAACCCCACGCACACACGTGCATACGTGTACGAGAGAAATGTGCAAACCTCCATGCATCGCTCTGCCCCGACCACCCATCGTAACTGGGAACTCCCCGAAATTTGCCTCGCCCTCGCTTCAACCATGATTTTTTCCATCATGGACAACCCAAAGAATGTTATGCAGGTGCGTCCCCAGCCAGCCTAGGACAAAAAGTCCATTTTTGTCATGATTTTTTGTCATAGAAGTAGGATCCAACCACATATATGATGATACGTGGTTTTGTCACAATTATCGTCATAGAAGTGTCATAAGCATGACAAGTTATTTTTCGTTCAACCCATAATGCCACGGATGTGTCTTTTTTGTAGTGGATGCATACAATAAAACTTTTGCTAAAATTCCAATCTCAAACGGTTCCAATCCCATGCTCCAATATCATAACATAGCCTATAGCATGTCAATGCCTTTCCCTTCAATGATAAAGGGAAAACCTTGTTCTTAGCTTCATCTCCAGCTAAGCCTGCAAGCTTAAATAATCCACCAACTTCATCCACATAGATTAGGTGCATATCAGGATGTAGTGTTCCATCTCCTGCATAAGGATTAGCTAGCAATTTCTCTATCATACTGATGTCGCTTGAAACTGCGTCGGTATTTCCCCAAAGAGGAAGGGATGATGCAGCACAACTACGGTAGGTATTTCCCTCAGTTGTGAAACCAAGGTATCAATCCAGTAGGAGAACCAAGCAACAAATACATGCAATACTTGCAACCCGACGTGTAAGAGGGGTTGTCAATCCCTCCATGGTAAAAAGATAGATAAATTTGTGGTAGATTGGATAAATAGATCTCGATAAAATGCGAAATAAATGATGCAAATAAAAAGTGCAGCAAGGAATTTTATGGCTTTTAGAATAATAGATCTGAAAATAAAAGTGGTAAATAATAGACCGGAAAGCAAATATAATAAAGGATAGTTCTGGGGGCCATAGATTTCACTAGTGGCTTCTCACAAGAAATAGCACACGGTGGGTAAACAAATTACTGTTGAGCAATTAATAGAATATCAAATAATTATGACTATATCCAAGGCAATGATCAATATATAGGCATCACGTCCAAGATTAGTAGACCGACTCCTACCTGCATCTACTACTATTACTCCACACATCAACCGCTATCCAGCATGCATCTATTGTATTAAGTTCATGGAGAAATGGAGTAATGCAATGAGAGGGATGACATGATGTATACGAGATCTATTCATGTAGGAATAGCCCCCATCTTGTTATCCTTAATAGCAACGATACATAAGGTCTTGCTGCCCCTTCTGTCACTGGGAAAGAACACCGCACGATCGAACCCATCACAAAGCACCTCTTACCATGGCAAGAAAAATCGATCTAGTTGGCCTAACTAAACCAAAGATTCGAAGAAGAAGCACGAGGCTATAAATAATCATGCATATAACAGATCCAAGAAGACTCAAATAATATTCACGGATAAAAGTATGATCATAAACTCAAACTTCATCAGATCCCAACAAACACACCACAAAAAGTCATTACATCAAATAGATCTCCAAGAGACCATTGTATTGTGAATCAAAAGAGAGAGAGAGAGAGAGGAAGCCATCTAGCTACAGCTTGCGGACCCATAGGACTATTGTGGACTACTCACGCATCATTGGAGAGGCACCAATCAGGATGATGAACCCCTCCGTGATGGTGTTAGATTGGATCTCGTGGTTCTGGAACTTGCGGTGGCTGGAATTGTGTTTCGTCGACCCCCCTAGGGTTTGTGGAATATTTGCAAATTTATAGGGCGAAGAGGCGATGGAGGAGACCCCCATGGGCCCCACAACCTCCCTGGGTGTGCCCTGGTGGGTTATGCTCCCCACGGGCATCCCCCAGGTGCTTTCTTGATCCCCAAGGTGTCTACTCGTCCAAAAAAATCTCCAAAAAGTTTTGTTGCGTTTGGACTCTGTTTGGTACTGATATTCAGCGAAGTAAAAAACAAGCCAAAAATAGCAACTGGCACTGGGCACTATGTTAATAGGTTAGTCCCAAAAAATGATATAATGTTGCTATAAGATGATGTTAAAACATCCAAGAATGATAATATAACAACATCGGCATGGAACAATAAACAATTATAGATATGCTGGAAACGTATCACATACCCGAAGGAATCTCATAATAAATATTTTCAGTAGGTACAGTAGGTTGAGTGATGACCCACAAGTATCGGGGATCAATCGTAGTCCTTTCAGTAAGTACGAATGTCGAACCCAACGAGGAGCAGAAGGAAACGACAAGCGGTTTTCGGTAAGGTATTTTTTGCAAGCACTGAAATTGTCGCAAACATTTAGTTTGATAGCAAGATAATTTGTAACGAGAAAGTAACGATAATGGTAAATAAAGTGCAACAAGGTAGCCTAATCCTTTAGTGGCAAAGTACAGGCCAAAATAGTTCCTTATCATATTGGTTTCTTGAGGGTACACGGGAATTTCATCTAGTCACATTCATCATGTTGGTTTCATTTGTGTTCGCTACTTTGATAATTTGATATGTGGGTGGACCGGTGCTTAGGTGTTGTTCTCAATTGAACAAACCTCATACCTATTATCAATCCCCTCGCAAGCATCTGCAACTACAAGAGAAGTATTAAGATAAAATCTAACCATAGCATTAAACATTTGGATCCAAATCGGTCCCTTACAAAGTAGCACATAAACTAGGGTTTAAGCTTTTGTCACTGAAAGTGCTAGTTATCGACTAGAGGGGGGTGAATATGCGATTTTTATGAAAGTCTTCAAAACATGGAAGTTTCGAAGACAAACGATAGAAATGAACCTATTAACATGCAGCGGAAGGTAGGCTACACTAGGCAAGCCATAGTCAAGTATTCATTGAAGTGAAAGCTCGAAGACTATTAGCAGCTAGGCAGTATGGATCAGGATGGAAGATAGTATGAAGCCAATTAGAACAAGTAGTCACACAGTGAAGTCAAAAAGATAATGCAAGCAGGCAATGACTTCACGAAGACAAACTGTAAGTAAAGAGAAGGAAGAGATAGAACCAATTGCTTGGTGAAGACAAAGGATTTGTTTGACCAGTTCCAGTTGCTGTGACAACTGTACGTCTGGTTAGGGAGGCTGAGATTCAACTCAGAAGACTGCGTCTTCACCTTGTTCCCCTTGAGCTAAGGACACTTAGTCCCTGCCCAATCACTCTGGTAAGTATTCAAGGTAGACTTCCAAACCTTCACAAACTTCGTTCACCGGCAATCCACAATGACTTTTGGATGCTCAGAATGCAACGCCTAACCGGCTGGAGGATTCACAGTCCTCAAGTATAACAAGTCTTCAGATCATGCGGATAGAAATACTTCAGTGATGCCAAGCACTCTTTGGGTTCTGGGTGTTTTAGGCTTTGTC
The DNA here is from genome assembly GCF_056163025.1 of Triticum urartu. Lineage (NCBI taxonomy): Eukaryota > Viridiplantae > Streptophyta > Magnoliopsida > Poales > Poaceae > Triticum > Triticum urartu. Next base: position 308,241,064 of record NC_141874.1, read on the forward strand.
CTCGCAAGGATATCTCTCTCAAATGCTTCGGAGGTGGGTTGCTCTAAAACGACAAAAGTTGTGCACTAACTCTGAGCAGCCACCAATTTATGGTGTAGGGGTGGGCTATTTATAGCCACTAGGAAACCCGACCTGATTTGTCTGAAATGACCCTGGGTCACTAAGGAACTCACACATGTTCCAACAGTCAGATTTCAAACACACGCGACAACTTGACTTGGGCTACAAGTAAAGCTAACTCATCCAGCTCTGGATAAGATTTTCTCTCATTGTCTTTGCTTGAAGACATAGGATTTGGTTGTGCATCACTTTAGTCACTCTGACTTTGTTCACTTGGACCCCACTTAATAGTACGGTGGTTCCTATGACTCAACAAAGAAGAAAATGAAACTATGAAACAACTATGTCTTCGCGCTCCAAAGACTTCATGCGATGTCTTCTCATGTCATAGTCTTCAATGTGAATATCTTCACATACCACCATTATCTTCAATGTCTTCACACATTTTTAGGGGTCATCTCCGGTAGGTAAACTGAATCAATGAGGGACTACTACCTGTGTTATCCTGCAATTCTCACAAACACATTAGTCCCTCAACCGGGTTTGTCGTCAATACTCCAAAACCAACTAGGAGTGGCACTGGATGCACTTACAATCTCCCCCTTTTTGGTGATTGATGAAAAACTGGTTGAAGTTTTCAACGGGGATAAAAGTATGTGAAATTGTAAAGGATTAAGGTATTGTCTTCATAAGTAGCCAAAGGCTCCCCCTGAAGATGTGCATATATAAGTATATTGCGTTTGACTGCAAATGCACATGGCAGGTTGTACTTGTGGAGATCCTCTTCAACTTATGAAGACAATTCATCATGCATGAAAAAATATAACAAAAGATAATGACATGCATAATGATAAATGGACGTCTGCAAAATGACTTCATGCGGAATTTATCGTCACACATGCAGAATTTATCATCGCATCACATAGTTGACAGAAAAGGTAGCAGACGACCATCAAGTTTAAGTGTTACAACTCAAAAGAACCAAATGTATTGAAAGCGAGAGTTCTAAGCACTTGGCAAAAGTATAGCAACCACCCTTATGGACCCGCTTGAAGACTATCAACCCATATGCTTCTCCCCCTTTTGTCAGTGAGGACCAAAAAGGTTTGAAGACATAGAGCTTTCTACTCGTTCCCATGAGGAGTAGGCGAAGCAGCAGGGTCGTTGTTGAGGTCTGGTGGTGCAGAAGAACTTGGTGCAGTGTCGATTTGAGGCGAAGTTGAGGTTGGGGAAGTAGCATCATCTTCATCATCAATAACTCTGGCATTGATAGTTGCAGCTGAGGATGAGTAGTCAGAGTCTTCAAGTGAGGGAGTCCGATGCAGGTGAGCATTCCTGGGAGGAGTGGCATCCAACTTGAATCTCTCAGCGAAGCTATCTTGTTGGAGATCATCTTCAGAACTCTGCAATGTCAGACTCTTCCACGACCACCGACAAGTTTCATGAGTGAAAAATTCATTCTTGGTGGCAAGGTTGCGAATGCGATTGACATCCACCAAGAGACTATGCATCTGACGCTTGAGCCAGTCATGATGCTTATCCTGTTTTTGATGCAGGGTGACGAGAAGCTCTCGGTCATTAAGAACACGAGATAGCTTCCTAGGCCTTTGGACAATTGTGCTTTCAGTGGCTTCAGTATGGGCACGTGGGGCACGTGTATTTCCAGCCAAAGGATAAACACGAGTTGCAGCAAGAACTCGTTCAATGGGTTGAGTGAAACTTTGACGCTCGACGTTGTGAAGATAAATTGATTCCTTAGCAGGCTCTGGGTATATGGCTTCGACAGATAGATAAACCTCTGGTGGGAAGACGAGATGATTGCACACAGAGGGCTGATAGTTGACCGAGGAGTGAAGCTTGATGAGGCGCATTACCCATGGAGCATAAAACTTCAGACCAAATAGATCAGAGCCAGATGCAGCCAATTGCCTGATGAAAAAGTCTTGAGCATTGAAGCTGATGCCATTGAAGATATAGAAAACCAATGTCTTCATTTCTCCTTCAAGCTTCGCTGCAGGAGAATGTCCTTTGACAGGCCAGAGAGTTCGCGTGATAATATGATAAATAGTGCGGGGCAGATACTCTAGGTATTCAACAAAGAACTCCTTTGGATATTCAGCTTCTTGTGGCAGTGGCTTCATCATGCTCAGCATTTGGCTCATGTTTGGCTCTGGCTTCTGGAAGATGCTCTCCAAAGCATTTTGGTGCAGCTGACAACCTGGTTCATAGTGTTCACCAGGAGTGGGCAGGGCAGTAAGCTCAATGATATCTTGGGCTTTGGCTTCATGGTGTACATCGCCTGTCATCCACTCAAGGACCCAAGTCTTCGGATCCCTGTAGTAACCGCGAATGTGGAGAGTTGCATAGAATTGCAGCAGAAGCTCCTCATTCCAATGCTCTTTATCGGTCACAAACTGTAGAAGGCCAACATCTCTGAAGTAGTCAAGGGCTTCATCTAGGCAGGGCAGGCCAGCCATGGCTTCGCAGTCTAGACGCATATGAGGAAAAATGTGCCCCTGATTGTATAGTATGCAGGAATAGTAACTGCGCTGCTAATAACTCCAGAACCTATCAGATGATATTCTTGGCTTGGAATATGGGTTCTTGGCGCTATCAAAGAAGGTGTTGTGTGCTATGAAGCCATTCACATTAAACGATCCTGGTGAAGTTGCAGTACCTGGAAACCTTGGCAGCCTTGGCTTTGGCTTCTGGACTTGAGGCTGGCGCTCCACATGATAGTCAAACTGTGGTCCGGGAGCAGGCGGAGTAACCAAAATGGGCTAGCGAACGGTGGTAAATTGACCTTGATAGAATGCTTTCTCAATGGTGTGAGGCCTTGGAGGTGGTACCGGAGCAGAGGCATTGTCATGGGCTCCGAGCTCCACAATGGCTTCAGGTGCAATATTGGCTTCAGGAGTCACATTCACTTCTGGTCCCACATTAACTTCAGGTGCCACATTTTCTTCAGTCATGACCACGTCATTGGCTTCAGTGTTGTTGTTTGTGGCCGCTTCATTATTTTGATCCTCCACTTGAGCAGTTGGAGGGTCTGGCATAGACTCGTTCTCCTCGAGAACAATTTCTTGGTTGGTAGGGTGTGTGGCAACTCGCTCTTCTGCTTGACGGGGTTCTGGTGGTTCTTGTTGATCATCGACTGATGCAGCCAGAATGTCTTCAGCCACTTTTGCTTTGGACTCAGAGACATTCACAGTTGGAGTGCCGTCAGGGAACACTTGTCGTGCCACTGAGTTATGTTGCTCTTCTCCTTCTAGAATGCTCGACAGAGTGACTTGTGGACTTGGTCCTTTGTGAAGCCTGCGGAGTGCGGGCGACGGCTTTGGAGAGGGAGTCGGCTGGACCACAAAGTCATCATCTTCAAGCACTGGAGTGGTGGCTTGAGGTGGTGGAGTACTTGGAGAGTCTTGAACGCGATCAGCCCATGAATCATCCTGAGCAATTGGCGTCAGAGGAAGACCAATGCTCATGAGTTCGTTGTTGGTGAGAACAGGCGATGATACCATTTGGTGCTCAATCTGAGGAAGGACTTCATCATCTTCTACATTATCGTGATGACCAATGTCTTTAGCTTCAGGAGCTGGAATGTCTTCAACTTCAGGAGCCTCTATGGAAGCAGGCTCATGAACTATTAACTGATGCTCTCGGTGTTCGGACACAGGACGAGCAACTAAGATTGGCTCGACGACAAGGGGCTCTGTGGGAGCAGCTCGATCTTTCTTCTTTGTCTTCCTCTTCTTGGTCGGTGGAGCATCGTCAGTGGTGTTCTTGGTCTTGCGCTTTCGGGATTCGGCTTCAGCTGCCCTTGTTTTCTTGAGTTCTGAAGCAGCTGTGGGGACCTTAGGCTTCGAGCCTGTCATACTGGCACGGAAGACAATGCGAGGTTCTTCCTGCCTTGATGCTTCATCTTGGGCCACATCAGGCTTCTTCTTGTTCTTGGCAGCCATTCTGGGGTCGATGCCAGGGCGCCCCAGAGCCTTGCGCTTTTATACTTCATTGTGAGCTTGAACACTTTTCTCTGCAAAATACTTCATTCTCTCTCTTGAACCTTTTGCTTCCTGGCATTTCTGGTGAAACTGCTCCTTGAGCTCACGCAGCGTCTGCTTGAAGCTTTGAACATCAGCCACGCTGAGGTTTGCCATGTTTCTCTTGAACTTAGCTTTCTCATAATCAATCTTGTTCTTCAGTTCAACAATCTTCTGAGCCAGAGCTAGCTCAGTAGCAATGGCACTGTGGAAAGAGACGCTGATGCCAATCGGAAGCTCAAGGTCATCGAGGTTGATGCTGGGATTTTCAAACCATTCATCAATGAAGTTGTTCAGGATATCCACATCAAATAGGGGTAGATCATTGAAGATCTCCGACTCTTCCTTGCTCTTTATCAGCAGCTCAAGAGCGTCATCACCAAGATCGTCGTCACTTGACAAATCAATGGCTTCATTTTCGTTCCTCAGAACGGCAGCTGGGGTCAGTGCTTGACCGGAAATCTAGATGGGCTTCTTCTTCTTCTTAGTCTTGGAGATGCGATAGAGATCTTCAGACTGCACACTGGCTTCAAGAGGTGCAGTGGCCAGAGGCTTCGCACGTGAAGCTTTTGGTGCAGTGGAGGGCTTTGAAACCTTTGCTTTCTTCTACTTCTGTGGCTTGGGAAGAGCAGGCGCTTCATCAGAATCAACGTCGTCTGCAGAGTGCTCCACGGCAGCCCCTGAACAGCAATCTGAGTGAGGAGACCGTCGAGGTTGTAGTAAGGCCTAATGATATTGGTTTCGGCGTCACGAGTGCCATCAGCCCAAGGAGCAGATGGACCCGGGTTGAAGTCTAGACCAAGGTCCTTCTTGTTCTTCTTTGCAGACTCTTTGGCAAACTGGAAGTTGCGCTTGAAGAGATTGTCTTCACGACAGCATAGCAGACTGGATGGGTCGGCATTACCAGGCTGAGGCCCACGGACCATGCAAGGGTAGAAGTCTTGAGCAATGGCTTCGGACTTGTACTTGGGCTGAAGACCTTTGTATATAATATCTCCCCTGGGGCCCTTGATGGCATTATTTTCAGCATATTTGTCAGTGACAAATTTGTACTTGAACCATTCCTCTGCCCAATATCTTCGAATCCATTGGATTTGGTTCTTGTGTTCCCCATAGGTCTCTTCAGGATCTGACTTGTATAGTTCATAGAGATCTGGTGGCAGGTCCTTGGCTGTGTTCCCACGGTGCTGTCTGCCGCCCTTTCTTGCTGACTTCTCTGTTGCCATGAAGCTGAATGGCTTCAAAACTTGCAAAGGCTTAAGAACTCTGCAAATGAATGCAGACTATGAGAACCAAGGGATTCTCCCACGAACATGTACATGTGACAGCATTAGAGATGTGAGGGAAGGGGAAGAGGTCATATGCATTCTCAGAAGATTTTGAAGATAAATCAGTTTGAAGACATTGACCTCAAAGCATGAAGACATTCACTTATATGATGAGAGTTGGTTCCAGATTTGTACGAATCCAAGAATAAGTACAAGTGAGGAATCTAACCCTGTGTGAAGCATAAGTGAATATACTAGGCATGTTATGAGATGCAGAACAGGATAGATCCAAATTTGTGGAGGCAGAAACTACTTTTGGTAAGGAAAGATGAATCCATCGGATCAAAAAGACAGTAAAAAGAGAGTTTTAATTTACCACATGATGAACTGCTAGACGGAGTAGAAGATGAGGCCGAGCAGTTCGATCTTCCGTGCCCTAACTTGGCAACGGAGGACACATACGATGTCTGCGGCCGGCGTGAGGACGGCGTCGGTGAGGTCGCGGCAGCTAAGCGCTTCGTCGCCGACATCGTCGAGAGCTAGCGGTGGCGCTAGGGTTTGTCTGAGGTGGAGAGGTGGAAGAAAGATTCTGACCGCGATGTGATGTGCATTTATAGGGAGAGGGACAGCACAACGCAATTACGCAGGTGCCCCTGGCGGTTCACATCTAAGGGACACGTGGCGAACATGCAACACATTGGAAGTTGTTCCATGTTCCCACGCACACCTGGACTGTTGGGTGGTCGTTCCGGCTTCTCTGGGTTTCAGGCAATAAGGATTGAGCATTTAAAACAAATTTAATGTTTGTCTTTATATCTTCTGCTGACAAGTACATAGAGAAGACATTCGATGGTTTCAATAGAATGCATATGATTTGGATAGATATATTTGAGAAGGAAGCATAGAGAGGTTAGGGTCCGATCACATTCACTTAGTTCAAAAGATTCAAACGAGAAGACATAGCTATAAGTGAATGATGTAGAGGACAAAACATTAATATATGTATATATCAGAATAAGACCAAATCAACATTGTGAAGATAAACATGAAGTCAAGTCAACATTGAAGACAAACCAAATGCGAAGACTTTGCAAATGTAACGCCAACAGAAAACACTCCAAACAAAAGTTTGGTGGTGGCGTTACCCACCGTATAGGAAGTATTAGACCCAGACACGACGCACAATTATCGTGGCACTATGAAGTCAAATTCCACGTTAATGTATTCACACTTAGAGTGTAAGTCTTCATTAATTGAAGATATACGTTACTTCGTGTGTTGCACATCTAAGTCATCAACATGCATAAGTGTTATGATGTGTGCCTAATCATAGGACATTTGAGGATTCCAAGATATTTAGCTCACACCGCAACTTGCAAAACCTTTTCTCATCGAAGGGCTTTGCGAAGATATCTGCCAGTTGCTCTTCAGTGTTGACGTGAATGATATCAATATCTTCCTTCATGACATGATCTCTAAGAAAGTGATGACGAATTTCAATGTGCTTTGTCTTCGAGTGCTGAACTGGGTTGTTGGCAATCTTGATGGCGCTTTCCTTGTCGAAGTAGAGTGGTACTTGCTTCAGATGGATGCCATAGTCTTTGAGTGTTTGCTTCATCCATAGAAGCTAAGCGCAGCAAGATCCGGCAGCAATGTATTCAAATTCAGCAGTGGAGAGAGATACACAGTTCTGCTTCTTTGAAGACCACGTGATCATCCCAGAAAGTGACATGTGCCTGATGTAGACTTGCGATCCACCTTGTCACCAGCATAATCAGCATCCGAGAATCCAACTAGATCAAACTCTAAGCCCTTTGGATACCATAATCCTAATGTTGGGGTGTAGGCCAAATATCGAATAATTCGCTTCACAGCTAAGTGATGTGATTCCTTTGGTGCCGCTTGGAATCGGGCACACATGCAAACACTAAGCATTATATCTGGCCTAGATGCACATAAATAAAGTAAATAACCAATCATGGAGCGGTATACCTTTCGATCGAACTCTTTACCTTTGGCGTCAGGACCTAGATGACTTTTGGTTGGCATGGGCGTCGTGTATCCTTTGCAATCTTGCATTCCAAACTTCCTCAGGTAGTCTTTGAGATATTTTTCTTGAGATATGAAGATGTCGTTGCTTTGCTGACGTATTTGAAGACCAAGGAAGAACTTCAGCTCACCCATCATGGACATCTGATATTACTCTTGCATCATGTGTCCAAACTCATCATTGTATTTTTGATTAGTGTAGCCGAAGATAATGTCATCCACATATATTTGGCATACAAATAGTTCACCATCATATGTCTTCGTGAAGAGTGTGGGATCCAGGGAACCAGGTTTGAAGCCTTTGCTCTTTAGAAAATCTTTGAGTGTGTCATACCAAGCGCGAGGGGCTTGTTTGAGGCCATACAGTGCCTTATTATGCTTGTATACCATATCAGGATGTTTTGGATCTTCAAAGCTAGGCGGTTGTGCAACATACACTTCTTCTTCAATCTTGCCATTGAGAAAGGCACTCTTCACATCCATTTGATACAGAAGGATGTTATGATGATTTGCATAGGCTAGCAGTATGCGAATGGCTTCAAGCCTAGCCATGGGAGCAAATGTTTCATCGAAGTCAATCCCTTCAACTTGAGTGTATCCTTGAGCAATGAGACGAGCCTTGTTTCTCATAACTTGACCATGCTCATCTTGCTTGTTGCGATATATCCATTTAGTGCCTATGATATTGTGTTTACGAGGATCAGGACGCTTGACCAATTCCCACACATTGTTCAGCTCGAACTGTTGAAGCTCTTCTTGCATAGCTTGAATCCATTCAGGTTCCGTGAAGGCTTCAGCAACTTTCTTGGGTTTAGATATTGAGACAAATGCAAAGTGCCCATAGAAATTTGCTTGCTGTGTTGCTCTTGAATGAGTGAGTGGACCAAGTGCATTGATGCTATCAATTCTCTTCTCAATCTGTACGTCATTTGCAACACGAGGATGAACTCGACGAAGATTTTGCTCTTGCTGATCATTGTCATCATTAGGAGGATTGTCTTCAGGCTGAGCATTGTCTTCATGTTGATTAGGTGCAGAAATGATAAGTTCCTCTTCAGATTGAGCTTCAGATGCATGATTTATGCAGTTCCCATAAGCTTGATGGATTCACTAGGTGGAACTTCATCTAGCACATTTGGCAGGTGCTCTGTTTGTGAGCCGTTAGTCTCATCGAACCACACATCCACAGTTTCAACCACTTTATAGTGAAATAGGTTGAAGACTCTGTAGGAGTGCGAATCCTTTTCGTAACCAAGCGTAAAACCTTCATGTGCTTTCGGTGCAAATTTTGAAGTGTGATGTGGATCCTTCATCCAGCACCTAGCACCAAATACTCTGAAGTAACTGACATTTGGTTTCTTACCAGTAAGGAGTTCATAGGATGTCTTCTTCAGAAGCTTGTGAAGACAAAAATGGTTGATGACATGGCAGGCAGTATCAATGGCTTTCGGGCTAGAACTTTCTTGGAGTCTTGTATTCATCAAGCATCGTCCGAGCCATCTCAATGAGTGTTCTGTTCTTGCGCTCCCTGATGCCATTCTACTGCGGCGTGTACAGAGCTGAGAACTCATGAGTGATGCCCAATGTATGAAGATAAGTGTCGAGGCTAGTGTTCTTGATTTTTGTGCCATTGTCACTTCTGATATGCTTGATCTTGACGCGATAGTTGTTCATGGCATGGTTGGCAAAGCGTCTGAAGACATCCTGCACTTCAGTCTTGTAGAGGATTATGTGCACCCATGTATATCTTGAATAATCATCAACAATGACGAAGCCATAGAGACAAGAAGTAGTAGCGAGAGTAGAGTAGTGAGTAGTGCCGAATAGGTCCATGTGTAGCAGTTCGAAGGGTTGAGTTGTTGTCATGATTGTCTTGAGGGATGCTTGGCCCTCGTCATCTTTCTAGCTTCACAGGCACCGCATAAATAATCCTTCTTGAACTTGATGCCCTTGATGCCTATGACGTGCTTATTCTTTGCGAGAATATGCAAGTTCCTCATGCCAGCATGCACTAGCCTCCGATGCCAGAGCCAGCACTCTGAAGCTTTTGCAAGAAGACATACGGAAAGCTATGGTCCTACTGAGAAATCCACCATGGACAAATCATATTTCCGATACCCTTCAAAGACTAGAGACTTGTCATATTCCATTAGAACAAGGCAACGATATTTTCCAAATATCACAATCATGTTCAAATCGCAAAGCATTGAGACAGACATTAAGTTGAAGCCAAGGGATTCACCAAGCATCACTTTATCCATGTGCTGATCCTTTGATATTACAACTCTACATAGACCCAATAACTTGCTTTTACCAGTGTCAGCAAATGTGATGTGAGTCTTGTCAGATGGACGTAAGGTTGAGTCCATGAGAAGACTTCGATCACCAGTCATATGATTAGTGCATCCGCTGTCCATAATCCATTCTGAAGCATGAGGAGTTGTATCCTATAGTACAGTTAGGGGGATAGGCTTCACCAAAAGTATTGTGAAGCATAAACATTTGACCCACGAGAAGATTATCACAACTCAGATCAAGATTAGGACTGATAGGATGAATGGCAAGCGATTCAGGAACAAAATACATAGTGAGACCATTTGGGCATTTTATATTGCGCCCAACAAGATGTTTTAGGTCCCCAGCAATAGCATCTGTCGCCTTTGATTTCCGGCCGGAGACCTTTCCTTGCAAAAGAGAGTCAATTTTTCTTAGACACCCACATCTTCAGGGGTGGCTTAGCAGCAATGAGTCTAAGTGCAACATCTGAGAACTTCGGCTTTGGAGCCCTAGCAAATAGCCTTGCAGGAGGCGAATAGTACTCATATGAATAATCAGAGTAGTTCTTAGTCTTATGAACATAGCGGTTTAATGATACGCGCTCATGTTCATGAGTTTGAGTATGATTTTCCTCCAAAACATTGGCGTTAGGGTGACTCAGGTGAGTCATGTGTCTGTATGAAGCCTTTTGTCTAGGTTTCGTCTTCTTCCCTTGTGGTGTCATGACGACATTCACATGAAGATTCTCCAGACACCTCTTGGGCACCCAGATTTTCTTCATAGGTGGCCCATTCCTACAGTTAGTACCAATATACCTGGAAAACACTTCACCATTATGATTCTTAAACAGTTTATAGTTTGCATCAAAGGATTCATCAATGATAATAGGGTTAGCACAAGTAAAGCCAGATAGGGTGGATCGATCCACTGAAGGTTACTTTGCAGTAACCCATGTGGTTTTGGGGTACTGCTCAGGCTTCCAGTAAGAACCATCAACATTCATTTTCCTCTCAAACCCAACACCCTCTTTCCTAGGGTTTCGGTTCAGAATCTTCTTTTTGAGCACATCACATAGTGTCTGATGCCCTTTGAGACTTTTGTACATCCCTGTCTCAAGCAATGTCTTCAACCTAGCATTTTCATCAGCAATAGCAGTGGCATCCTCAGCGGAGGGGTTAGTTACCACATCAACAGTTGAAGATATTGCAACAGTAGCAGCAGTAGAACATTTAGCAACAGAAGTAGCGTTATCACGCTCAAGGCATTTTAGACATGGTGGTTCAAATCCTTCCTGAGCGGGACTGATCTGTTGAGCGCGAAGTGACTCGTTTTCTTTTTGAAGATCTTCATGAACTGCTCTCAATTTCTCAAGTTCTTGCTTCCTTTGAAGATAATCATAGGAAAGCTTTTCATGAGTTGTTGAGAGCATTTCATGACGACTTTTTCAAGTTCCTCATACTTAACATGAAGATTTTTTATGTCTTCAAAGTTCCTCATACTTAACATGATAATCATAGGACTGAGATCAGGTCATTTCTGCGTCCAACAGGTCATCGCTTTTGTCTAACAGTTTTTTGAATATGTTCCATAGCTTTCTGTTGTTCAGTTGCAATTTTAGCAAGTGTTTTGTAGCTGGGTTTGGATTCACAATCAGAGTCATCTTCACTTGATGTTTGAAAGTAAGCATCGCGTGAGTTTACCTTGGCACCATGTGCCATGAAGCAGTAGGTGGGAGCAGAGTCGTCCTTGTCATTACCATCAGCGTAGGTGACGGAGCCATTGTCTTCAGTGTTGAAGATGGACTTGGCAACGTAGGTTGTAGCTAGAGCCAGACTTGCAACGCTAGAGTCAGACTCCTCCTCAGACTCCTCCTCCGCCTCCTCAGAAGCAGACTCCTCCTATGAATCCATCTCCTTGCCAACAAAAGCACGAGCCTTGCCAGATGAGCTCTTCTTGTGTGATCAAGACTTTGATGAAGACTTGGTACAAGACTTTGAGGATATCTTCTTCTTCTTGTCATCAGAATCATATTCCTTGCTCTTCTTCTTCTTCTTCTTCTTCTTCTTCTTCTTCTTGTTTTCATTGTCCCACTGCAGACACTCAGAGATGTAGTGACCAAGTTTCTTGCACTTGTGGCATGTTCTCTTCTTGTGGTCATGAGTAGAAGCTTCATCATTTCTTGAGCTGGATCGTGAAGACTTTCTGAAGCCTTTCTTCTTGGTGAATTTCTGGAACTTCTTCACAAGCATAGCAAGCTCCTTTCCTATGTCTTCAGGATCACCAGAACTGCAGTCACATTCTTCTTCAGATGAGGAAATAGCCTTTGCCTTCAAAGCGCAAGTTCGGCCATAGTTGGGACCATAGATATCTCTTTTCTCAGATAGCTGAAACTCATTTGTGTTGAGCCTCTTAAGTATGTCAGACAAATCGAGTGTCTTGAGGTCAAGGCGTTCTTGAATCATCAGGGCTAGGGTGTCGAACGAGCTGTCAAGTGATCTCAGGAGTGTCTTGATGACATACCATAGATTGACATCAATGGCTTCAAGATGCATGTGCATCTTATTCTTCCAGTAGGGCTAATCAGTGCCATCGAAGATAGGGCACGCAGCGGAGACTTTGATTATACCTATAGTCGACATAGCTAAAACTCCAGGTGGTAAAACCGAATCACATAGAACAAGGGAGTACCTTGCTGTGATACCAATTGAAAGTGCTAGTTATCGACTAGAGGGGGGTGAATAGGCGATTTTTATGAAAGTCTTCAAAACATGGAAGTTTCTAAAACAAACGATAGAAATGAACCTATTAACATGCAGTAGAAGGTAGACTACACTAGGCAAGCCATAGTCAAGTATTCAATGAAGTGAAAGCTCAAAGACTATTTTTTTTGACTGGGGACTGTAGGGGAAAACCCCCACAGCAAATCAAAACTTTATTAAAAGGCAAGGCAAGAACAAGTACAAGGGGGATTACAAGGGGTAATCAAGCTAAACTAAAAGGAGGAGAAACAACAAAAAGGATCAAGGTGGAAGAAAAGAGATCCATTTAAGGAGATCATCCTTAAAAGCAGGCTTAACCCTATATTGCATAAGGGCAATATCATGAAGAAAAGCTGTTCTCCATTTATTAAATCCAGCTCTCTCATGCCTAAAGACCTTAGCATTTCTGACAATCCATATATTCCAGCAAGCTATAAAGACCACTTCAGTGAAGAAAGGTTTCCTAAAACTCCTGCTTGCATTGATGACTAGCTCCTTCATCGAGGCACCCGAGGACCAATCAATTTGCAAATAGTTCCAGATCCTGACACTAAAATTGCAATTGAAGAACAAATGATCTCTTGTTTCCCTAGTCTGCAAAGGGCAGAGAACACAGTTTACTCCATCCTCCAAATGCCAATGCCTCCGTTCCACCATATCTTTGGTATTCAGCCTATCCATAATGAGCATCCAAGCAAAAACCTTTATTTTCATAGTGCAAGAGGACTTCCAGATCCAAACTGTCAAGGGGTTGAAACATTGTGACACAAACATATGGGAGTAAAAAAGCTTCGGAGAGTATCCCTTGGCAGTGCCATTCCAAAGCCAAATATCCTTGGACCCAGTGACTCTATCATGGTTGTCCAACAGAGATTTAAGAATAAACAGCTCATCAAAGGCCTGGCTAGACAAAGGAAGATGGAAGTGTTGATACATGTCCTGAGAGTCCAAGAAATCCTTAACAGAAATCCAGGGATCTTTAACATATGAAAAAAGCCTGGGAAATCTGAACTGAAGCTTAGAGTCCTGATCATCAAGCTTCCAAGTGTCAGACCACATTAGTGCAGTGTCTCCTTCATTTATCTGAACCCAAGAACAGTCCCTAAAGTTTTGCAAGACTTTGCATATATCCTTCCACCAGAAGGAGCCACAATCAGAAGTTCCTTGGGGTATTCTGCCATGATAGTAAGAGTCCCAAACTAAGGACACCCAAGGTATATCCTTTTTATTGAGGAAGTTATTGGCATGCTTAAGCAATAGTGCTACATTTTGAACACCCAGGTTGAGAATACCGAGACCTCCCTTGTTTTTTGGCCTGCAAATAAGGTCCCAAGCAGCCAGAGAAGGAGCAGGTTCACCCCTATTTTTCCTCCAAAGGCATTGTCTCTGAATTCTCTCCAATTGCTTTAGAATGCCAGCCGGGACAGCCAAACTACAAAGAAAGAAGATAGGCATAGAAGACAATGCAGAGTTCAGAAACTGTAATCTCTCCCCCTGATTTAAGAAAGAGGAGCTAGCTGTCATTCTTCTCTCCATGCAGTCCACCAGAGGCATGAAGTCCACCATTTTAGGCCTAGTAGTACCGACTGGCAGTCCAAGGTATGTGAAAGGCATTTTCCCAATTTGACATCCAAAAGCAGCAGCTAAATCTGCCATGACAGCAGTGTCCACATTGATGGGAATGATAAAGGATTTATGATAATTCACATCAAGCCCAGTAGACCCAGAGAAGACCTTTAACATGTCCTTCAAAGAAATTAACTGTGCCTTGTTAGCAGGCAAGATGATCAAGGTATCATCAGCATACTGAATCACAGGATAGTCCTGGTCATGACAAGGTATTGGGAGATGAAGTAAGCCCCTTCTGAACATGTCATTAATTACAGTCTACAATAGGTCAGCTGCTAAGACAAATAGCAGGGGAGAGACTGGATCTCCCTGCCTAACACCCTTTTTACATATGAATTTCCTACCAGGAACACCATTTAGTAAAACAGATGATGTACCTGTAGACAAAAGCTGTTTCATCCAAAGAATCCACTTTTCATTGAAGCCCTTATATCTCAAGATTTGGACAATTGCCTCATGCTCAAGAGAATCAAATGCCTTCTCAAAGTCCAATTTAAGTATGACAATTGGCCTCTTGGACTGATGACACTGGTGTAAGTACTCAAAAGTCCATCCAATACAGTCCTGAATAGTTCTGCTTTTTATAAATCCATACTGGTTTTTGTGGATACACTGCATTATTACCTCTTGGAACCTATTGGCAGCCATTTTGGAAAGGAACTTAAGACCCATTCCTGTTAAAGAAATAGGTCTGAAGTCCCCCACCTCCTCAGGTGAGTGTTTCTTAGGCACCAGAGTGATATATGAATCATTGATGTTCTCTAGATGAGTAGAACCATCATAAAAAGCCTGTGCCAGTTCATAAAAATCTGGAGAGATAATGTGCCAGCACCTTTTGAAGAAAAGACCATTAAAACCATCCGGACCCGGGGCTTTATCAACTGGCATATGTTTGACGATCTTGTCCATTTCCTCTTTCTCAAAAGGCTTAGTGAGAACATCCAAACCCTCCACTGGAACAATTAAAGAGGAGATATCAAAGCCCATGTGGATGCCCCTTGAAGAGCCCATTCTATTTTTAAAACAATTCCATATAATACCCTCCATTTGAGAGTGATCAGATACCACAGTGCCATCAGGTAGCTTTAAGCTAGCAATAGAGTTCCTTCTATGCCTCTCAGTAGCCATAGCATGAAAGAACTTGGTGTTTTCTCCCCCCACATTAATATATCTGATAGTACATCTCTTTTTCCAATAAAGCCATTGAAGGTGAAGTAACTTTTCCACATGATTTTTAACCACTCGTCGAAAATTAGATTCATGCCTGTACAATGGTCTGAGCTCCTTAAGTTCATCTAGTAACAGAATAACCTTATTACATTTACAAACAAGCATTTTCAGTTTGGAGATGTTCATCTGCCATCTTTTGAGACACATCCGCAGGGATTTAAACTTGTCAGCTATTCTAGCTGTGATATGTCCCTTTCTAGAAGTTCTTTGCCATGAAGAGGCAACACAGTCCATGAAACCCTCAAGCTCTAACCAGTAGTTCTCAAATCTAAAAATGTTAGACTTGGGGATAGAAGTTTTGATGGAAACCACACATGGCACATGGTCAGATGCAGTGTTCGCAAGGGGCGTCACCTCAGTCATGGGATAGTCAGATATCCAATCAACAGAAGTGAAAAACCAATCTAGCTGCTCAAGGAGGGGAGTATCCT